>NC_073256.2:50832500-53332500 GCF_029289425.2 Pan paniscus | reverse complement strand
GCCAGTTCCCTGTTGAAGGAGAAGAGGCAGGCTTTTGTGGAGCACAAAATGCATACATCGGCGAGGGGCATGGTGGCTCACACTGTAATCCGGCACTTTGGGAGGCCTAGGTGGGTGGATCACCTGAGATCAGGAGTTCGAGACCGGCCCAGCTAACATGCCAAAACCCCATCTCTACTAAAAATACAAAAAATTAGCCCGGCATGGTGGTGGGCACCTGTAATCCCAGCTACTTGGGAGGCTGAGGCAAGAGAATCGCTTGAACCGAGGAGGCGGAGGCTGCAGTGAGCGGAGATCGTGCCACTGCACTCTAGCCTGAGCTAAATACCAAAACTCTATCTCAAAAAATAAATAAATAAATAAATAAATAAATAAATAAATAAATAAATAAAGCATCTATATGTGTATATGGAAGTGCACATGTGAGAATATTTTGAGGTGAAGGAGAATTTTTTTTTTTTTTTTTTGAGATGGAGTCTAGCTTTGTCACCCAGGCTAGAGTGCAGTGTGGTGTGATCTCGGCTCACTGCAACCTCCACCTCCCAGGTTCAAGCAATTCTCCTGCCTCAGCCTCCCAAGGAGCTGGGATTACAGGCATGTGCCACCATGCCCGGCTAATTCTGTATTTTTAGTAGACACAGGGTTTCACCATGTTGGCCAGGCTGATCTCGTGCTGCCTTATGTCTATAGACACATTTACTGACTATGGTTATTTTTTTAAAAATGTAATTGAGTAAAATGATTTCCTCATCGGGCATTCTTCGAGCCCTTTAAGCTCACAAAATGTCCACTCTTCCAGAATTATTGTAACTGTGACCAAATCACATCCTGGCAATATCTATTCAGTGATGTGAATGAACTCTTCTCTTCTGGTTCTTTTTTCTTTGCTTTTACAATTTCTTAGATTCAGGGTCTGCACTTAAGTCTTTTGGTTGATTTTTTTAATTTCTAATTTTTATTTCAATAGATTTTGGGGTACAAGTCGTGTTTGGTTACATGGGTAAGTTTTTTAGTGGTGATTTCTGAGATTTTGTTGTACCTGTCACCTGAGGAGTGTGCACTGTACCCAATATGTAGTTTCTTATCCCTCACCCCATTCCAACCTTTCCCACCAACTCCCATTTTTAAAAGAAATATAGTATCCAAATATAAAAATTAAAATAATGATATTCATCTTCTCTTTTTAACATGTTAAGTAATTGAACTTAGAAAATAAAATGCTAAAACTTCAAAAAGTGGAATACAAGCAGGAGATTAAAATTGCCAGCTTTCTTCTTTTCAAGGCCAAGTTTAAGGAATGACATTATGATGGAGTAAAACTCCTAAATTAGGCGTCATTCCTTGAAATCAAATATAAAATCAAATATTTCCTTTTATCTAAATTAATATAGATTATTTACTATTTGTTCAAGTCTTAAAAGGTTTTTAACATCTCCTGAAATCAATGGGGCTTCTTTCCCTAAGGGACAAATCATTGCTTAACATGATCCTGCTTCCCATTGCAATTGATTTCTGTGTTTCTGAGATTGGCATCAATCTGCAGCATCTGATAATAGAAAGGCAAAATATTTTTCTCATCCTTGCGTTATCATAAAATGCCACCCACCAAGTGGATAAATAGATGAACCAGATCTCGAAATCACAGGTTTGGGTAAGCAGCAGGGTTTTAGGAGCTGCTTATCTCTTTCCCTTCTCTGCCTTGTGAGAAATGTATTCACTGCTAGTAATTCCTCAGGTACTCTGCATTGGGGCCTAAGGAATTAGAAACAAACAAACAAACAAACAAACAAAACTGTGTACCTACATCACTGCCTAAAGTTTCTAATCTATAAATGCTGTTGACTTTCCATGAGTAATTAAAGCGTCCCTGAGACAAAGTCTATACAACAACTCAATATCACTTTGAAAGTTCAAAAAAATTAAATAACGGAATTTATCACAAAGATACCTCTTCATATTCAGTCTTACTGTTTGTTTTCATGGAAACTCAGAAGACTTTCACATCAACCACTTAGTTTTATTGTTGTTTCTCTTATGCTATTACTCAAGCTATAAAACAAGTATAAGATTGCTTCTCAATCATTTAAGAAGATTTCCTTCTGAAGTTGTTGTCACCAATTTCAGAGCAATTCATTTAGAGCATCCTGCCTAGGCTGTCAATGAATTTAAATGTGAAGTAACATTTAATTAGTTCCTACTATGTGTGTGTATCCACTTTTGTGTTATTTGAGGTTTATCATCTCATTTAATCTTCACAGCAAATTTAAGATTTTTTTAAATTGTAAAGATGGGTAAATTAATAGTGAGATCTTCCCTAATCACCCAATAGTTAAGCAGAAGATTGCACATTTGAAGTTAGATATTCTAAGTGTGGGATTACACAGATTTTGTTATTATTGCTTATTTTCTTATGTTTCATAAAGTCTTCCAAATTAAATATATACTAAGTTAAAAGATAAACCAGGCACACATGTGTTATTTTTTAAAATGGCCCCTTATTCATTTGATGATGTAAGAAACTGGAGATCCATTATCTTTAAGTGTCCAGTGAGGAGGCAAGGAGTTTCAATCTGAAATGTATCAATGAGAGTAGCTATTAAAGTGAGCAAGTCTTTCTCCCCTCCCTCCAGAATCCTTCCTTCCCTCCCCACCCCCGCTTTTTTTTTGTGACACCAAAAATATGACCATTGCCAAGACAAAATATGATTGGGATTGGGTGATTCCAGCATGAGAATAACAGATGGCAATGTCTGGCCTATGTAACCGGGACTTTCCAAAAAACTCTCAACTCAGAGTATGACCACAATAAAGTACGCAAATAAGAATACAAATCACATTAATGGGCCTGTGCATGCACACAAGTTTAGAATAGAAGGGCAGTAGTGTTTGACATGTGGTGCCACTGAAATGGAATGCTCAATTACCCATAGGTCAGGATTAGAGAGAATATTATTGAAATAAATAACAATTTGAAATCATTGTTTAAATTTTTTACTAACTATTTAATAGGGTTTAGTAAGTAAGAATAGGCAATTTTGCTGAATAATTACCAAATAATACTGAAGATTAAATGTGAAAAAAGCTTGCAACACTCTCAGGGGGGTCATATTTGTATAGGGGAAATAACTTTATTATTCATTCTATAATTTTCTTTTCTTTCAAAAAGTGAAGTAATTTTCTTTAATTTTTCTGCAGATTGTATTGCCTGATAGTATGAAGAAAAGTAATTTAAAGATGTAAACCTTTTAGTTAAGACTGTTAACATAGCTTTACCTACAATTAATATGATTCCACATATTTTAACTGTCCCGTATTATCTTTTTTATATTTTAAAAGGTATCTATGATTTTCAATCAATTAAGCATCCCATTATAGTTGATTAATGCAGTAGTAGGAATCACTGCAATAAATCTGACTATTGATTCATTTATTTTTGATAATCTGAGTCTTCCAACTGTTGGATGAGTTCTCCAGAGTCACTGGGAAGCTCTCACCCAAATCATAATTCACGATGGGTCCCTTGAAGACATAGTCATGCTGTAGCAAAACAGTTGATGCAATTATACTTGTGGTCACTTTGAATAAAATGTCCATTGAAGGTCAGACTTGAGGCAGGATTGGAGGCGATAGATGTGCTTTTCCTTGTCTGTGCTGACCTGACTCTGAATCCCTAATGTGCTACCAGTGAAACCAAACTTGTGCCTTTTTGTGGTACCAGAACTTCCAGGTAACAGTTAGTTCCCTGGTGGAAGTGTCATTAAATTGACTTCTTTCACCACAGAGCGGGCACCATGAATTGTCCTCACAAAATAGAAATTAATTCTAGATCTGGGTTTGCTTTTTTTTTTTTATCATTTATCTTCTAGCACTATCATATGAGAGAAACTTTCTGGATGACAATGGAATCTCAAATTACATAGAGTCCTACAAATCGATTTAATTTATAGTGAAGGAAGCTAGAGAATGAATGGATGCCTATGAGATTCACACATCTTAACCTTTTATCTCTCAGAAGCAGCTGGTCTTAGACAGTGGTGGAAGAGCTTATTAAAGACATGGTTACAGCACCGCTGCAAGACAAGACCCAGGAGTTTGTAGTGTTGCCTTTAGCATGTGGCCCAATATCTGATCATGCTATCAATACACACTGCTATTTTTCCCATACAGGTTCAGGCATAAAAACACAGGAATTGAGTGAAATTCCTCACACAAAACACACCTACAACAGCAAAACATTTGCTTCCCATTTCAGTGACTTTAGGCTTTAGAGCCCAGTGGAGGAATTCTATCATTGGTGAACACGTCCATTCTCCAATGAAATAGGATTCTGCTCTTCAATTTAAGTTTGCTTGTGCAACTCCATGAAAGGGCAAGGAAAGAGTTCCATTATGGGTTGTGTAGATTCGGTCAGACTAAGAAGAGAAAATAGTGTTGTTATCATCCAATGAAGGTGGGAAAAAACAAAAAAGCATGAATTGCACTAGGTGATCACCAGCAACACTTATCATTGTTACATGCACAAGTAGAAGTCCTTGGGATCTGAATGCGACTTCAAACGAGAACCCTGGCCATAAGTCCAAGGTTCTGATTCCTTCAGTAATAAAAGTTTGCGCCTTTCCACTGGGTAGAGAAACCAGGTTATCCGAGATGCTAACTGAAGGTAAACAGAAGCATAGTAAAGAAGGAATATCACAGATGTCATCCACTTCAATTGCCTTAGGGACAGCTGCAGAATTGAGGGCTATAACCACACGGTGGACTGAAAAGCACAGGGGAAGCGACAGCATGGGGCAGGTGTGGGCGGGCTCTTGAGGCCAGCTGTGTGGATTGCACACTGACTTGCTAACTCTGTGGGCTTTTAACCTCTCTGTGCCTCAGTTCTGTTCCTCTGAAAATGTGGATAACAATGGCATGTACCTTCTAAAATTGCTAATAGTACAACATGATGTAACATAGAAACAACTACAAAATTAAGTGCGTAAGAAATGCTGCTTACTAACTAGAAAAGCTATTGTTAACATTATTTATTGCTATTGTTTCTCCTCCATGCAGTACCATATATTTATGTAGTTTTATAAAGCTCTCTCTCCCTTTTTCCTCTTCATTTTTCTTACTATTGAAAAGAAGACTTGTTGGTCATATTTAACTTTCATGTGCAGTCAAGATTGCTGAATATTGATGAGGTAATAGCAAAATTAGTAGAGAAATGGACATCCAGAGATTCTGGACATGTAGCTACATACATTGAGTGGTGAGATTTTTGGATCATCTCCCTTTAAGGAAGGGGCATTGTTAGTAATAGAAAAATAACTGCATTTGAGAACTGTTTATTTTTATGTATGGAAACATTTTCAGAAGTATAAGTGTAAAAAATTGGGTATATTTTTATTTGTGGCAGCCAATGTGCTGGATTTTAGTGGATGTTTGCCTTTTTACCTTAACCCCAGTATCGTATTCTAGTTGTCCGTGGGAAGTTTCCTTCTGAAAAGGAAGTCTAAGTGGTCTAAGAGCCCCCCTTGTTCTCTGGAAGGCATATGCCTATAAGCTAGTCTAGATAATTGGTTATTCTGACTTGGAACTTTGACTCTTTAGAAAGTGATGCAAACCTAAAGTTTCTAATCTCTCATTTGTTGTAGCAGCTGCCTTTCCTCCTGTAGCTTACTTTTGCTCATTGCACTTTTCCTTCAGGGCATGGGGATGAACATGGGAAGACTGAAACCAGTGAACACCATTGGCCTCCAGTGACTACAAGGTCAAAGTGTAGGCATGCCCAGAGACTCTACGAGTCCAAGAGTCAATTAATACACTGGAAGAAGGGATAAATGATTGATAATAGAGTTGGAGAGGGTGTGAGGGAAGAGGAAAGAGAGAGTAACATTTTCTCCCATTAAAACAACAATAACAACAACAACAACAGCAACAACAACAAACCGGTTAATCTTTCACGAGAACTCCCCAAAATGACTAAGATCTAAGGAAATAAAAAATGAGAAGATAGGAGTTTTGAAATAAACCTTTAAAAGCCACTAGAGGAGGAGAAAGCTAACTTCGAGAAAACTGCCAAGAAGAGATGAAAGTCTTCAGCATGAAAAGCACTTCATCTCTCTCTGGAGTAACTTCAGAAAATACACCGGTCTGTCTGGGAGGGAGGTGGTGAAAACATTCTCCTCTCCTGGAAAGAACTGGCCCTAGAGCAGATAGATACTGCTAGAGGAAGAAGGGAGCAGGGGAAAATATGAGCAAAATCAGAGGAGGTCAAGTGTATTTTGTCAAATGTAACCCAACAGGTAAATATTTCCATGCTTCATGGCTAACTCAGAGTTTAGCTTCTGACAAGGCGGGAGGTACAATAAATCTAAGTTCCGGCCTGGGTGTTAGAAGACATCTGAGCAATAAGATTCTGGCTCTGCCACTGAGTTATTTGTATGTTTTCTTTAGCTTTTCCTTTTCTTTTCTTTCTTGCTTGCTGCTTTCTTTCTTTCTTTCTTTCTTTCTTTCTTTCTTTCTTTCTTTCTTTCTTTCTTTTCTTCTTTCTCTCTCTCTCTCTTTCTATCTTTCTTTCTTCTTGAGACAGGGTCTTACTCTGTCACTCAAGCTCAAGTGCAGTGGCACAATCTCTGCTTATTGCAACCTCTGCTTCCCAGCGTCAAGGGATCCTCCCTTGTAGCCTCCTAAGTAGCTAAGACCACAGGCCCACACCACCTCCCCCAGTTAATTTTCTTTTTCTTTTTGGTAGAGACAGGGTTTCACCATATGGCTCAGGCTAGTCTCGAACTCTTGAGCTCAGGTGATCCACACACCTTGGCCTCCCAAAGTGCTGGGATTACAGGAATGAGCCACAGCTCTGGCCTAGTCCTTCATTTTCTAATATATAAAATGAGTAGAAAATCTGTGGTGTTACCTACATTGTAGAGTTGAGTCTAATATTAAATGAGGTAATGTAAGTGAAGGAAGAGCATATATTTAAGGCATATAAAACAAAATGGCAATTCTACTTACAAAGTTGAAGTATGGAGTTGCTCAAACCTGAATTAGCAGAAGTGTACATTTTGATACCCATAGCAATCACAGCACAGTCTATGAGATACATGTACCCTGTGTAGGTGCTGGAATGCTCACAATCATGTCTCAGCAAGAAGGGGATGAACATGTTGAAAATGTGGAAAGACAATCTCCCTCATTCATATCCTCACTCATTTGTATGGACTTAGAGGAAACTCTCCTAAACTGAGTTATTATAGCTGTTTCTCCTGCCCAAGTTCTGCGCCTATGCTCTTCTGTAGTTTGGAAATGGAGAATAAAGAGAGGTCAGGTATTGACCTGGCATTACCAACCTGGCTGCAGAATTTAGCACTTCATTATTGCACCACAACTCCCCAAGGCATTGACAAACATAGTAATTTAACTAAGAACCTGATGGGGAGGACAAAGAAAAGAGAAGCATGTTAAATTCCCTTTAAACATTTCTAATATTTTCTAAAGTCCCTCTTCAGCCATCAGTTCTTAGATTTCCCCTCAATGCTGTTTATATTTCTCTGTGTCTTCTCTCTCTCTCTCTCTCAATCTCTCAATAATCTCTCTCTCTGCCCCCAGCCCCACCACCAACACCACTCTGAGCACCAGTGGTCCTACCAGTTCCAGATGGTTTGTCTAAGTATGAATCTCACACAATCAGGTATCATCCTAAGGGGACTTCTGCTGTTAGGAAAAATAAGCTTCTCCCCACAGAGTTAGTTTAAAATCTTTGTAATTATAAAACTTCTCCATCCCAGCCCTTGGGCACTCCATCAACAAATTCTCCTCGACTTACTCTGAACCTTGCTGGCCATCAGACACTTGAAAGGGTTCAATTTCTGGATCCTTTGAGGTTGAGTAAAGCCACAAGCCTAATTCTGGCCAATGAGTGTTGAATGTGTGAGTGACATATCTATGAATGGAGCACTTAGTTACTGTTGGTGTTGTTCTCTAGAGTCTCATTTCTTTTTTCCTCTGCCACAACAATGGTCCTGATATAGACTGAGATGGAGTGCTCTTCAGTCGAGGTCTCAGTGTGAAGAAATGTGGAGCCTAGCCCCCAGCTGATCATTGCTGAACATGTAACATAGAAGATAAAAAACAAAACGGACCAGGCACAGTGGCTCACGCCTGTAATCCCAACACTCTGGGAGGCCAAGGCAGGTGGATCGCCTGAAGTCAGGAGTTTGAGACTGGCCTGGCCAACATGGTGAAACCCCGTCTCTACTAAAAATACAAAAATTAGCTGGGTGTGGTGGCAGGCGCCTGTAATTCCATCTACTAGGGAAGCTGAGGTAGGAGAATTGCTTGAACCCAGGAAGCGGAGGCTGCAGTGAGCCGAGATCACGCCATTGCACACCAGTCTGGGAGACAGAGCAAGACTCCATCTCAAAAAAATAAAATAAAACCTTTTGTCTTAGAAGCTACCAATAATCTGAGGGTTGTTTATTACAAAGCATAGCCTATTGTATTCTGACTGATAAAATCCTTCAGTCCTAGAAAATCTAAGTCACTCTATAACAGCTTTATAGTTGTCCTTAATCTGTCATTGAGTCTGGTAGCAATTTCCCTTCAAGACCCCCAATTTCTCCATCAAACTCTATGACTCTCTAAAAATAGCTGATTTCTCACAAAAATATGTAGAAAGGCAGAGCCTATGATATAAATCTAATTTTCTAGTTTCTTAAATTTTCATTTCAAAGAAAATTCTCCCCTCTGTGTATTCTTTTTCTAATAAAAAGAGAAATTCTCTAAAGAATAGATCAAAATTTCTGTAAACAATCTATTTTTCCCGAAGTGACTACCATTTAAAACTATTTTTTATGGGTAGTCTATGAGGTTTGGCTCTTTAAGTTGTATAGAGGATTAGAGATTCAATTTTGTAATTAGTAAGAAATGGGTTCAAATCCCTGGATTTAGGCCCATTTGTAAGGGAATGTGTTTGAGCAAGTTATAAAAAAACTTCATACTTTGATATCTTCTCCTATAAAATGGTCACAATTCTAGAAAGTCCCTCAAGGGAATTGTGAGGATTTAATTAGGTAATGCACTTTAGGTCCTAATTATAGTGTCTTTCAAATAGTAAATGCTCAATAAATATTAGCTATTATTATCATCTTATAGTCAGTAGATAGCCTGAAATAGTCATGTTTACTGCCAAAGAAGCATTTGTGGCAGAACATCATTATATTTACTGGGGAAAGGAGTGTGTATGTATGTGTGTATATCTATATAGAGATATTTATATACATTTTTAAAATATATGCATATGTGTATATAACTTTAAGAAACATTGTTCTTATCACAATTCTCTGAGCAAATGATGCCCTTATAGGATTGTACTTTTCTGATTTAGTACCTCTGCACATTTAGTAGTCATATTCTAAGAGTTCCTATGGTTAAAAAGAAAACAAATAAAGAAACAAAATCCCATGCCATTGCAAGCTGTAAAAGTAATCTTGCTGTACATTTCTTATATAAATGGAAAAAAAATACATGGATTTTTAGAAAACCTACTTTTTATTGCTTAAAGAAAGCATCCAAATGGGATTAAAAAGATAGTTTTGTTGGCAGGGATGCATATTATTTGTTGTCGAGAGATGGCTAAAGAGTCTTTTTAACTAATGTTTTTTTTTTTTCTCTAAATAGCTCCTTCTACTCTTTCAGATTTTTTTTCTGATTTCTTCTCCTCTGTCCCTCACAACCGCCAAATCACACAGAGATACTTATAGGCAAGTAAGAACAGAGAGAGAGAGAGAGAGAGAGAGAGAAAGCATCTATTGAGAAGCAATATATCATGATTGTGCTAGGTACTTTCATTTGTATTTGTATTTCATCTTATAGCTATCCTCTTGCTGTGGTTTGGATGTTTGCTGCCTCTAAACCTCATGTTAAAATCTAATCCCCAGTGTTGGAGGTGGGGCCTAATAGGATATAGGATGTGCTTGGATCATGGAACTGGATTCCTTGCGAGTAGACTAATGCTCTCCTTGGGCAGTGAATGAATTCTTGCCCTATTAGTTCCTGTGAGAGATGGTTGTTAAAAAGAGCCTGGCACCACCCCTCTCTTTTGCTTCCTCTTTCATCATGTGATCTTTGCACACACAGGCTCTCCTTCACCTCCCTTTTGAGTGGAAGCAGCCCTGAGGCTCTCATCAGAAGCAGATTCTGGCACAATGCTTCTTGTATAGTCTGCTGAAGCCTATAAACTTCTTTTCTTTACAAATTACCCAGCCTCAGGCATTTCTTTATAGTAACACAAGACAGACTGTGATACCTCTGAAATATATGTATTCTTTCTTTTTATGTAGATGAAGAAAAGAAGAATAAGAGCTCCTAAGATCATGTATCTATTCTGAGTTGCTAAAGTTTGCACAGAAATGCAGGTTGGTGCTGAAAGTAGTATTATTTCATACTGTTCAGTGTTCACTATGTGAGATTACTGATGAAGACCTTGAGGGCAGACTGAACCATGTTCCTCTCAACTATGCCTGCCATCCTTTTCTTGGGATGAGGACTCTAGAAAGCACTCCTCTTTTAAGAAAAAAATAGTGGGATTTAGCAGACATTTGTATTTGATGATAAAACCCATCAGATTTTTTAGACCAGATGAACACTTCTTTGGTTCTTACATAAAAAGATATATTCCTGTGTCCCATGTTTAAATGGAGTTGCCAAAAGTCTATACATGTTTTGCCATCTCGTTTAACTGAGTAATTGCTGATTGGACATTTAATATGCAACTTTAAGGGCTAACCCTTTGTATACTGTCTCTATAATGAGTTCATCTTATCGTACATACAAATATATTTTCAAAAGTCTACTGTTCCTTTAGTCACCAAAACTAAAAGGTCCTGATTTTTTTCTTTTATGCAGCACCAAATTAATCATAAAAGCAGTGTGTTAATATTAATATTGCTTCACGGTAGATCAATAGCTTTTATTACCTTTGAATCAAACATTTCCACTTTATAACAATACTTCACAGTACAATTCAGAAAATCTGAGCCGATAAATTTAGGTAAAGATTTAAATTGAATTGTTTTATCTTTTAATCACTCAACCAAGCTCTAGTTTGGAAGCATAATCTGCTTAAACTGCACACATCCTCACATCCACTGGAATAAAATGAAAGCAAGGTTTATGACATTTCTCTCTCATTTTCTCCAGCAATTCTCCTTGATGGATTGCTGGGATTCACAGAGCTGGGGAAAATCACTGCCTACCAGCCACCCAGGCAGGTCTAGCATGCTTGAGTGCCGTTGCCTTATTACCCTCTTCCTTCATGGCTGCATGACAGAAAGTGCAGGGGTTTTCCGTGAATTCATCATACTGTTCTTCCCATAGTAGAAGGAAAAAAAAAAACTGTAGCATTACATAATGTAATCTGATGTACAAGTTTGCCTCTTTTCAAGAGGAGTAATATTTGATGTAATAGCCTAAGATGGGTTCATGTGTATGGTTCTTCGCTTAAGGAGTGTTAGTGACAGCCTGGCTGTGCTCAGGCCACTTCCTTATCTGGAAGAAAACCCTCAGAACAACAGGGATGGTCTGGGACCCTGGATTTCTAGGTTTCTCCTTGCAGAATAATACTTTAGGGGAGAGCAGCAGGACAGGTATGGAAGGTACTCACTTTGATGGAACCACTTCTTTCTCTGTCTCCTGCGTCTTACAGTCAGGTCTGCATGGAGTGGGTAAAGCATCACACAAGTGAGTCTTCATCATAAACCTCTTATGGTCCCAGTAGTTTCAACAGCTAAGCAAGTTGCCAATGAGTTGCTTCTTGAGAATCAGTTTGACGTTGGTTGGGACTTTAGGGGGCCCCAAAGCTAAGACTGACTTCAGGCCTGAGCCAATGGCCAGAAGGAGTGGAAGGTCTGCGTGTTACAAAAATATAAATCAGGTTCCACTCTCTTATTTTCTCTTATTTATCCTTTTTCTTTCCTCTCCTCACATTTTTCCTTTTTTCTTGTTTTTTGTTACTCAGTTTAGTTTCCCTTTTGTTTTCACTTTCTTCATCTTTTTTAGCTGCCACATGGAGTCTTATTAAATGCTCTTTTATATTTAATGCTGTTGATATATTTTTGTTTCTTTTGATGTTGGCAAAGAGAGCAGGTGGTTGAAAGAGCTTTTGTCTCACTGAACATCACATCGCCAGAAACTAAAACAGTTTTAAAAAGAAACAAATTTGAGAACTTCTGCTCTGGTCTTAGTATTTACATTTGTTCCTAAAAGCTTAGTGTTTTAAAAACTGGGCAAATTAGTTTCAGCATTTAAATTGTGAATCTGTCACTTTAGATAAAAACAAAAATGGATGTGCAGATGACAGTATGTAAAGTTTGTGTTAGTTGCAAGTGTGCTCTTACCTGACACTGAGCCTGTTTAGTAAGAGTGCAGTTAGATTTCACATGCAAACAATGCTTCATATGTTTCCCTACTGAAAACATATCCCCTTTCTTGAGTTTCAATTCTTTCACACAAAATGGTATTTGTGGGCTATTCTAAGAAAAGAAAGAAGTTATGCTCTAGGACATAGACATTTCATTATTGTTAGAAAAAAATAACAGAAAGAAGTATATTCTTAATATGTCAGACAGTACATCTATAAAACCATTTTGTTGGTTTAAGTGACAGATTTGCCATTAACTAGTTTGGGGAAAGACAATTCAACTTTCTGGGCCTCACTTCCCTTATTCATGAAAGGCAATGATAAGATTAAGTCATCATTTAAGTTTCTTCCAGCTGTAACATCTGACTTTGATGGCAAATTGTTGTGTACCCCAAAGGCAATTTAGCCTCACAGCACTCCTAAGGCAATAAGTGGCACAGACTTTGACTCATCAAACCCTTTTTAGTAATATTTTTACTGTTTATCAGCACCACTGTTGATGATGGTTTTAACTTGGTTGACTTTCACCTTAGCTTGGGCCATGTTGCTGGTTTGGGTTTAGAGTGGTAAGGGATTTATCAAAGGAAGACTGAAAGTAAGAATTTTTGAGTATTTACCCTGAGCCTCACTCTGGCTAGAGAGAGATGCATACATTTCATAACAACCTGTGAGTAATGCATTATCAAACTGAGAATGTCCATGACAAAAACTGGAAAGCAAAAGTCAGCTAACTCATTCAAGGTGTAACTGAGTAGTACAGCCTAGATACGAAACAAGGCTGCTTCGTTCCAAAACCTAGGCTTCGCTACCTGCTGCTCCCAGGTCATTACATGGCTCTACTGCTGCCTGTGGGGTCCTGCTGGGCTCATTTCCAGGTTTAGGGTTTCTCTACATGTCTTTGAGGACACAGAATGAATAGCTAATCCCAATGTAGGGCATGCCCTTTCTTCTCTCAGAGGATGGAATAGCAGAAATAGAATCAGAAACATGCTACACCTCTTCCATTCCAAGCTGATACATTGTCATCTCCAACCATATTCTACTGGTCTAAGTAATCCACATGGGCAAGCCCAAAGTCAACGGCACCTGGGCATATACTTTATGTGTTGGAAGGCGTAGCAAAGTCTCACAGCAAAGGATTTAAGTAAAGGAAGCTACTGGAGATAAGAGATAGCTGGGAAAAACAACCTATTTTTTGATACCAATAAATAGATTGCTGAGTGGAGTTTGGAAATTTCTTTTCTTAGAGACAATCAAGAGTAGGAGCCCAGGCACTGTGACCACACTTGTAATCCCAGCACTTTGGGAAGCCACAGTGGGAAGATTGCTTGAGCCCAAGAGTTTGAGACCAGCCTGGACAACAAAGGGAGATCCTATCTCTACCAAAAAAACAAACAAAAAAAAAGATCGACATGGTGGTGCACACCTGTAGTCCTAGTTATGTAGGAGGATTGCTTGAGCCCAAGAGTTTGAGGCTGCAGTGAGCTGTGATTATGCCACCACCCTCCAGTCTGGGTGACAGAGCAAGACCCTGTTAAAAAAAAAATCCACAACCCAACAAAACAAAACAAAACAAAGAATAGGAGGAATGAATAGATTAATTTTCACTTTGTGAAATTCTAACAGAAAACAAGGTTATATATCTGATATTCTGTGATTATGATATAGGCATCATTTTCTTGTACCTTTAAAAAAGAAATATTAAACAGACAATATTATTCCTGTTATATATCCACAATTCCCAGTAAATCTACTCATTTATTATATGTATTGCCATTATTTCTGAAATAAATGCATTCTTTTATTATTTTAATGATCAAATTTTGGATTCTGTGTTATGTAGTCCATACTCACAAAAGGCAAACAGACCAGAGACTGGTCTGTTTGCTTTTTACACCAAACATTCTTTAGGTTTGGGCTTCACGCCAGTTGAAATGGTCCTTGACCATTGATCATCCACTATCAATGTCAAAGAAAACCGAGTTCTAATTGCTCATAATTCTCAATATGAGAACATTTAGTTTTTAAATTGAGGCATTCTAAATTCAAACCAACTATACCTTGTTTTCTCCTAAACAAAGTATTCTGGGTTTTCTGTGTATATTTGTTTAAAAGAAATATGGTAGAATCTTGATTGTGGATTTCTGGCAAGAGCAAACTCCTAATGAGCTAACTTTGCGTGGTAAGGTAACAACAAAGTCAAACTTTAAACTTCCACACTCTTGATTTCACTGCAGAATCTGCTGCCTTTCATCTAACTGCAAAGACACCAAAGACGACTCCTGGCTTCCAGGGAGACAGTTCACACCAAGGGTTTGCTGAGCTGGGCTTGTTTATTTGCTGCACAAAGGTATTTGTCTCTGAGCAACAAAGGAAAGCCACCACATTGAGGTCACTCTAATTACTCGTCTGTATGCAAGAAATAGTCTTCTGAAAGAACCCTTTCCACCCCTTCTTTAATTATGATTTGTTTTCTGTCACTGAAAGGATTAAACCGAATGTGCCAAATCAAAGTAGCGATATTAGCACTTTGGAGTGCATTGAGCCAGTTCTTAAGTAAAATGTGAGTATGGTTTTTAAATCTTTTACCAAGACTTAAAATGAACTAAGAATTTATAGAGATATTGTTTAAACTTTTTTAGGGGTTGGTTTAAAATTATAGATTCTTCTTATGTCACCAAGCATATGAAAGAGCAAGAAAACAGACGTATTTTATGAATTATGAAAGATAACTGAAGCTACAGAGGGGTTGCATTAAATTTGGAATAGTATATAGTGAATTTTAGGGAGATGTGTTCAAAAAAACAAATCATTTTTGTGAAATAATAAAAATTGTTATCAATTATAACAAGTACTTCATACATATAAAGTTTTTATTTTATAAAGCTTATTCAATAATGCTATCTCATTTGATCCTCCTTGTAATTCTGGAAGTCATTTATAACATAGTTTTTGTGTCAGATGAAGGAATGAGTAGCCCTTGTCATGCAGTGGTTAACTTCCAAAGTGTTTATGCAAGATTCTGTAACAATATCATACATAAGTCACAATTTGTGGCAATTTGAACTGCTTCACTTAAAGTTTTTTTCTCTTTTTATTAATAAATTTATTTTACCTCCTAAGGAAATGAGTTATATAAGCAACACTGCTAATAGGATGGCTACCTAATAGAACACAATTTTTCAAGTGTTATAAAATATTTGAAAACATTCATTGGCTATAGTGAAATTGATGAACGAATTAAAAAATCATTCTAATTATTTGATCAAATTCACTTTCTTTGAGATTTTCATTAAGATATGATCTGTGTGGACATTGTTTTAATGTTTGGACATTTTAAGAATTGAATGTTATGCCAAAGAATTATCTCCTTGAGTATCAATAGCCCATAGAAAAATTAAAATTGGTCATTCGATTTTCTATTTTCATTTATTCAATTATGCATTGACTCCTTCAAAAATATATATTTAGTGCCTGTTTTGTATCAGTAAAAGTACTAGGCAGTGGGAGTAGGTAATTAAGAATTATATGATACTTTCCAGAAGGAAAGTCAAAGAAGTAAACAGATATAAATTGGGTTGTAAGTTATAAGAATTTATAGTGAAAATGTGGCTTTCTGAAATATAAAAGTACTGAAAAATTTATTGATTGTTGGTAAAGTCTTTGTGTGTGCGTGAGTATGGCTTTAGTGTTTTTCTTCATTTATATTTTCTCAAATGTATCAGTTTAAAACTGTATTTCCACAAGAAACATATATTTTTGGATACAAATATAAAACTTGAAATATAAAATTTAAAACCAATAAAAATAATAATTTTTAAAATTGAAATAATATAAAGTCAAGTAGTGGAGAAGAGATTTTCCCCTAAGAATCTAGACAATAATTCTTCCACTGGAGAAAGTGATATGCCTCTCTTCACAGACACAGGCAAATAAATACAGTTAACTTAATAATTGCAGGTTGTACTTAAATACTAATATTAAAAAGTAATTTTTGTTATTAGTATGGAAGTAAACCTAGGCCTCTTTTGTGAATAAACTTTAAGTAATAAGTCAGTGAGACCATGACACTTGCAGACACATTAAAAAACAAAATGAAAATGATGGAAGAAAATTACCAGCTTTTTGCAAACAAAAATAGAAAGTGTTGTCTAGGTATAATACAATAAAAAGCAAAATCAAATAAGCAAGTGAAAGCATGTTTGAAATTTTTTCAAGGTCTTTTAAGTTTACCTTAGGAGTTGTTGAAGCTTCAGTAATTGGAAAAAATTTAGTGATGACTTTAGCTGTAGATAACCTCAATCTATTTTTGAATTAAAAAAGAAAGCCAGAGAGCAAGTGTGAGAGAGAAAGAGAGAGAGATTAAGTACCAGGTTCCCATTCCCAAAAGATAGTTTTATAGAAGCAGAGGTAAAATGACATGTTTTTCTGTTCCTAAAAAGATTATTTAGATACTGGGTAGTAAAAATAAGATTAACTGAGATGTTTAGATTATAGCTGAAAATGTATGATTGAAAAATTTTAAAGTCTCTTTTCACTCTATTTCTAAATATGTTGTTATAATATTTTTGAAAATGGGTTAATTGTAAAATATTTTGTAGAAAACTACCAATAAATATATTTTTGACAGAAAAAGTGAATGAACAGGTGCAGAGGTGAAGCCAAGTCTACTCTATATAAATTTTCAGATGTGTATCTTTGCAACAAGACCATAGCAAATCCTAAACATGCACACAACCACTGAATTTTCCAGGGTTGCCTTTTCTTAAGAAATCACTCTCTTGCTGTTATTGGAGCGCTCAGTGTAGCAGTCAAAAGAATAAATTTCTTCATGTGACCCATTTGTGAGATGTTGGTGTTATCTGGATCTAGGAAGCTGGTTACTATGTTGATTTTCCTTAGATCCACTTTCCATCTTTTTCTTTCTTGCTCTGATCTTTTTCTTCTTGCTCTGCATCTCCAAGCTACCTCATCATCTGGGTTCTTTTTTAGGTTTAGCCAACGGGAGGCGCTGGAGGGCAATAGGATGTGTTTTCATCCCTGCTCTTTCCCTGCTTTGGACTCTGAAATTCTGGCATTGGCAGGAATCCTCGGCATCTGCAGCTCCTCCCAGGCATCCCACCACCAAGGCTCCAGCCCACACTGGGATTCTTATACAATATTGTTTCCTTCATTTGCTCCACTAGTCTTAGGCTTCCTTGAGGCTTCCTACCATTGTCAGTCTCTGAGTGCCTAAACATCCCTTCTTCTCTCCTCTAAAGATGCCCTTCATGAAAGTCTCTACCTCTGAGTAAAATTATATTTCCTGTTGGGTTACTGACAATATTTAACTTTCTCAATTAAATTTGAAGAAAATTGTTCAAGAATCATATCAAAGAGTCAGTGACCACATAATAATAATCAATGTTTATTGAATGTTTACTGTGGACCAGACTGCTCTAAGCACATCACATGAATCCAGTCTTTTTTTTTATTTTTAAAATTTTTGTCTAATAGCCATATGTGGGCTGGGCACAGTGGCTCATGCCTGTAATCTTAGCACTTTGGGAGCCTGAGGTGGGTGGATCACTTGAGCCCAGGAGTTCTAGACCAGTCTGGCAACATGGCAAAACTCTGTCTCTACAAAAAAAAAAATACAAAAAATTAGCCGGATGTGGTGGCACATGCCTGTAATCCCAGCTTCTTGAGGGGCCGAGGTGCGAGGATCATTTGAGCCCAGGAGGCGGAGGTTGCAGTGAGCCAAGATAGCACCACTGCACTCCAGCCTGAGTGACAGAGTGAGGCTCTGTCTCAAAAAAAACAAAAAACAAACAAACAAACAAATAGCCATATGTGGTGGCTACTATTATAAAGCCTTAACCTAGGAACAAGGCACAGAGAGTTTTAATAATGTGGTAAGGGCGCTAAACTTAGCAAGTGCTAGAATGGGTCCTTTAGAATCAGGCTCATAATTATGGGACTGGGCTGCTTCCAACACAAGTTAGCTGAACTCTTAGCAAGAAGATTCACTAATCTAAATTTCTGCCGTCAAAGGCCTGAAAATATCAGCCGCCCCTCAAGTGCTGAACTATTTCTTTTGCTGCATAAATGCATTCTTTCTCAGTAAATACTCAGATGCAGGGATAAAACTGTTGTTTGAATGGTTACATGTCTTTAGCACTGGGACCTTTGGCTATCAGAATGCTTAAGTTATTAGTTATATTTACATGTCTGATTGCTCCCTTCTCCATTAGAGACATATTCTTCAGGAGATAGGGATTCTCTCTTTAGTGTTTACTACTGTGTTCTTAGTGCTTTGCAAAACACATGGAACAGTCTCAATAAATATTAATGAAGTGAATAAACAAATGAATGCATAAATTTGTATATCAATGGCTTCTTACAATATCATTATAAAAAAAGAAATGAAAATTGCAAAGTTGCTGATCCTTTTAGAAAGTGGTACAATTTTTAGAGTTGAGCCCAATTTCTTAAAATTAATACATACTAATGCACAAGGCTTTTTTCCCATGAAGCTACATTTCAGGTAGAAAACTTTCACTGCTCATTATGGTTAATAATTGTAAGCATTTATATGTTTCTAAACAGACAAATATAGAGTAACAGGCAAAACTTTCTTGATTTTTTTTCAAGAATTTATTAGAAAAAATTTCAAATATACAAAAAGTTCAAAGAATTACACATAATATCCATATACAACAAGTTGACTGTTCAGTTAACGCTTTCCTATATTGTCTTAATCACAAAATCATAATCACTCTTTTACTCCAGCTTATCTACTCCTCTCCTTCTCCTCTTCCACCACCTCCTCCTCGTTTTGCCTCCTTCTTTTTCTTCTCCATCTCCTCTTCCTTCTTCTTCTTTCTTCTTCTCCCTCTTCATTTTTTTTTGGATTCATTTACCAGCAGGTTGCTTGCTGAAATCAGTGCATGCCATCGCTAACTACTTCTGGGTACTTTTAATTAAGTAGAGTTCAATGCATTTGCATTTTAAGGTAAAATTTATGTAAAATAAAATGTACAGTCATCAAGTGTTCTATTTGATGATTTTTGATGAATGCATACAACTATGTTACTTAGCCAGCTATTCGGAATATAGTACTTTATCATTACCGTAGAAAATTCTTTCATGACTGTTCTCAGGCAATCCTTACCTCCAGACTGATTGATTTTCTATCCAGCAGAGGTTAGTCATGCCCATTCTATAACTGTCAGGACAACCATTCTCAGTATTTCTCAACCAGGGTGTTACTTTTTCTGAGGGTGATTTTACCTGTATATAACAGTGCTAGGCTCCCGCTACCTTCTCCTATTTTTGTACAGACATTCCCTGCTGATCCATTCTGGCACAGGTTCAGGAGTGTCTCTAATGGTTTCAGACAGTTATTTCCTAACTAATCTGTAAATTGATGTTTATACAATCATCTATCTCTCCTAGTTATACTGTTTACATGAAGCTTCTGTGATTTTATTTGTTCACCTTGTTGCACTGTGGTTTGTGGAGGATATCTGAAGACAATTGCATTAAGACAGGTGCTACTACCCAACAGGAATCATCTGGTGTACTCTTCCATTACTTATGTTATTTTCTAAAAATAAACATTTTGGATAATTAATGGTTATACTAAGGTAGATGTCTTCAAAGTGGAGTGTTGAAGATAAAAACATTAGAAATTCTGTCTTTTACGTTACGAATCTAAAAACATAAAAATATTACATTTTAATAAGTGAATCAATGATTGTGTATGTATATAAATCATTAAAAACTTACATGTTTATTGACACATTTGTATTATAAAAAATGACAGATGGCTGTATGAGAGTATTATGCAGAGTTCTGTTGAGGATTTCATTTTGAATATCTGTTAAGTTGGCTTTTTGACACATCAATCTTTTGCCCTCTTCATATTCTCTTGGCGGGGAGGTCCATTTATGTGTCACTTTGCTACAACTGAGGCTTGTGGGGAAAATGTTTTAAAAAGAAATTAACCATGTAAACAACCACTGGTAGTACATATTCAAAAATAAACATCAATCATAAGAGAACAGCAGAGTAAATATATAATGTATTCGTGTTTCTTTCTCTCGGCTAATTGACACATGTTGAGACCATTCTGAATGACACGAAATGACAAAAATATTTTTGTCTATGTTTACTAGATTAACCACTTATAGGCGTCTTTATACTTGTGGTTCAATTGTGTTGACTCTGTGATTATATGGGAAGTGACGTTACTTAAACGAGCTGGCATTCTAGTTATTGTTTGACTGCTGATTTATACAAACATCAGATAAAACTATTAGTCAATGACAAGTTATTAGGTACGGACAACCAGGTTGTTTAGTGACAAAGGCAGGAGGATTTGTGAAGAATGGAAAGGAGGGTGAGACCTAGTAATAGAAGGAGTTGAATAAATGTTTTTAAGAGAGTCTTGGAAAATAATTACCTTGGGAAAAGAATTTACAGTAGTAATGCAGGAGCTGCATTGCTCCCAAACTCTCTACTTATTTATGTTGCTTTTGTTAGTGTTTTTTTTTCCCCCATGTAGCAATGCTTTAAAAACTGGCAACTAGGCCTGAATGCATTTTCATTAGCTGTAATACTAACATATTATTTCAGTAGAGGCTCAAGAGAAGGTACAACATAAAGCTGGCAAATGTGTGTCATACTACTCTTACTGAATGAAAGATATCGTTTCTTCATCAAAGCAGTCTGCAACATTGAACCTTCACAAGTATTCTTATCACAGTGTTCCCAGAGGATAAAAATCAATCAACTGAAATTGCTATTTGGCAAAGATCTTTTGCATTTCCTAAAATAAAAAAAGGTAAAACCTTAATTGAAAATTATGGCTTTATAGACAAAGGTCAGCTTTGACCTAGATCTTTAGCAAAATTGAGGCTAAGACCTCAGGGATAGAATCATGAAGATCACAGTGGAATGATTGTGAAGAATAAACCTCAGCCAGGCACGGTGGCTCATGCCTGTAACCCCGGCATTTTGGGAGGCTGAGGCAGGTGGATCACTTGAGGTCAGGAGATTGAGACCATTCTGGCCAACATGGTGAAACCCTGTCTCTACTAAAAGACAAAAAATTAGCCAGGCATGGTGGCACGCAACTGTGGTCCCAGCTACTCAGGAGGCTGAGGCAGGAGAATCGCTTGAACCCAGGAGACAGAGGTTGCAGTGAGCCGAGATCGCACTACCGCACTCCAACCTGGGCGACAGAGCAAAACTCAGTCTCAGAAAAAATAAAAATAAAAATAAAAAAGAATGAACCTCAAACATGGTTCAAAATATTCAAAAATATTTAGGACTTGCTATGATGTGTGCAAAGATCAAGTTAGGAATAATAGAATTCAAAATAATGGAGCTAGAGTCTGAGATATGGCTCTTCATTTCTATGTTTTAAAAGAAGTTACCAATAAAAAAACTTTAAAGAGCTCAGATTTTTAGGGACTATTTTGATTTTTCATATCAGTGGAATCATTCTTTGTCACCCAAGAGTTCCTGGAGATTTGCTGACTGGTACAGGAATGTTATGTGTGACCCACAGACTGATGGCTCACCTGGGGCTACAGAATATTTCCTGTGCTGTGTGGGGGAAAATTTCCCAGAGCCAAAGATTCTCTCTGGTCAGAGCCTTCTTTACTAGACTACCACCGTATACCTCTTCAATTTCCTTCTGTAATCTTCACATTACCAAAATAAAGGCATGAGTTGGAGAGATAAGAGGGACCACTTTTTTTTCTTTTGATACTTAGTACTACCTGTCTGCTTTGATTAAACTCTAAGTCTGTTTGAACAAAACATGACACAATTCCTAGCCTGTAGATGGCTAGAGCACCAGAGCCATGCTCACAGTTTATAGTCATATTAAAGTACATTTGATAGTAGGTAGATGCTTTTTCATTACTGCTATTTTTAATAAAACTAGTCATTTTCCACCTGGCCAGCTTCACAAGTGATACTTCTCTCTAGAAAAATTCTGGCTGTGACCAGCAGTGAGAAACACAGCATAACTATAATTTTATATAATCTTTCCCACTCTCCACATCCCCACTCCTCACCCCCTTTTCACTTTTTTCTATTGGGAATAAAGCAAATACTTGAACTTTATTCACCCAGCTAATTTGATTAACACAAGTAAAAGGGGAAAATAAAATTTTAATCTGGATAGTAATATAAGTAGCTTTTACGCATCCACACTGACAAAGAAAAAAACGAAAATATCGCCATCAAGGCTTAAATGAATTGCCTTATGTGTGTGCATTTGTGTGCGTGTGATGTGTATAAATTTATAAATTTGAGTTACTTTATTTATTTATTTTTTTAAACTTTTTTTTAAATTTTACTTTTGGTTCTAGGGTACATGTGCACAACTCGCAGGATTGTTACATATGTATACATGTGCCATGTTGGTGTGCTGCAACCATTAACTCGTAATTTACATTAGATATATCTCCTAATGTTATCCCTCCCCGCTCCCCCAACCCCCTGGCAGGCCCCAGTGTGTGATGTTCCCCACCCTGTGTCCATGTGTTCTTATTGTTCAATTCTCACCTATGAGTGAGAACATGCGGTGTTTGGTTTTCTGTGCTTGCGATAGTTTGCTCAGAATGATGATTTCTAGCTTCATCCATGTCCATGTAAAGGACATACTCATCCTTTTTTATGGCTGCATAGTATTCCATGGTGTATATGTGCCACATTTGCTTAATCCAGTCTATCACTGATAGAAATTTTGGTTGGTTCCAAGTCTTTGCTATTGTGAATAGTGCCACTATAAACATACGTGTGCATGTGTCTTTATAGCAGCATGATTTATAATCCTTTGGGTATATACCCAGTAATGGGATGGCTGGGTCAAATGGTATTTCTAGTTCTAGATCCCCGAGGAATCGCCACACTGACTTCCACAATGGTTGAACTAGTTTACAGTCCCACCAACAGTGTAAAAGTGTTCCTATTTCTCCACATCCTCTCCAGCACCTGTTGTTTCCTGACTTTTTAATGATCGCCATTCTTACTGGTGTGAGATGGTATCTCATTGTGGTTTTGATTTGCATTTCTCTGATGGCCAGTGATGATGAGCATTTTTTCATGTGTTTTTTGGCTGCATAAATGTCTTCTTTTGAGAAGTGTCCGTTCATATCCTTCGCCCACTTTTCGATGGGGTTGTTTGTTTTTTTCTTGTAAGTTTGTTTGAGTTCATTGTAGATTCTGGATATTAGCCCTTTGTCAGATGAGTAGGTTGCAAAAATTTTCTCCCATTCTGTAGGTTGCCTGTTCACTCTGATTGTGGTTTCTTTTGCTGTGCAGAAGCTCTTTAGTTTAATTAGATCCCATTTGTCAATTTTGGCTTTTGTTGTCATTGCTTTTGGTGTTTTAGACATGAAGTCCTTGCCCATGCCTATGTCTTGAATGGTATTACCTAGGATTTCTTCTAGGGTTTTTATGGTTTTAGGTCTAACATGTAAGTAAGTCTTTAATCCATTTTAAATTGATTTTTGTATAAGGTGTAAGGAAGGGATCCAGTTTCAGCTTTCTACATATGGCTAGCCAGTTTTCCCAGCACCATTTATTAAATAGGGAATCCTTTCCCCATTTCTTGTTTTTGTCAGGTTTGTCAAAGATCAGATGGTTGTAGATGTGTGGTATTATTTCTGAGGGCTCTGTTCTGTTCCATTGGTCTATATCTCTGTTTTGGTACCAGTACCATGCTGTTTTGGTTACTGTAGCCTTGTAGCATAGTTTGAAGTCAGGTAGTGTGATGCCTCCAGCTTTGTTCTTTTGGCTTAGGACTGTCTTGGCAATGCAGGCTCTTTTTTGGTTCCATATGAACTTGAAAGTAGTTTTTTCCAATTCTGTGAAGAAAGTCATTGGTAGCTTGATGGGGATGGCATTGAATCTATAAATTACCTTGGGCAGTATGGCCATTTTCATGATATTGATTCTTCCTATCCATAAGCATGGAATGTTCTTCCATTTGTTCATGTCTTTTATTTCACTGAGCAGTGGTTTGTAGTTCTCCTTGAAGAGGTCCTTAACATCCCTTGTAAGTTGGATTCCTAGGTATTTTATTCTCTTAGTAGCAATTGTGAATGAGAGTTCACTCATGATTTGGCTCTCTGTTTGTTATTGGTGTATATGAATGCTTGTGATTTTTGCACATTGATTTTGTATCCTGAGACTTTGCTGAAGTTGCTTATCAGCTTAAGGAGATTTTAGGCTGAGATGATGGGGTTTTCTAAATATACATTCATGTCATCTGCAAACAGGGACAATTTGACTTCTTCTTTTCCTAATTGAATACCGTTTATTTCCTTCTCTTTCCTGATTGCCCTGGCCAGAACTTCCAACAAGATGTTGAATAGGAGTGGTTAGAGAGGGCATCCCTGTCTTGCGCCAGTTTTCAAAGGCAATGCTTCCAGTTTTTGCCCATTAAGTATGACATTGGCTGTGAGTTTGTCATAAATAGCTCTTATTATTTTGAGATGCGTCCCATCAATACCTAGTTTATTGAGAGTTTTTAGCATGAAGGGCTGTTGAATTTTGTCAAAGGCCTTTTCTGCATCTATTGAGATAAACGTGTGGTTTTTGTCATTGGTTCTATTTATATGCTGTATTACATTTATTGATTTGCATATGTTGAACCAGCCTTGCATCCCAGGGATGAAGCCCCCTTGACTGTGGTGGATAAGCTTTTTGATGTGCTGCTGGATTCAGTTTGCCAGTATTTTATTGAGGATTTTTGCATTGATGTTCATTAGGGATATTGGTCTAAAATTCTCTTCTTTTGTTGTGTCTCTGCCAGGCTTTGGTTATCAGGATGATGCTGGCCTCATAAAATGAGGTAGGAAGGATTCCCTCTTTTTCTATTGATTGGAATAGTTTCAGGAGAAATGGAACCAGCTCCCCTCTGTACCCCTGGTAGAATTAGGCTGTGAAGCCGTCTGGTCCTAGACTTTTTTTGGTTGGTAGGCTATTAATTATTTCCTCAATTTCAGAACCTGTTATTTGTCTATTCAGAGATTCAACTTCTTCCTGGTTTAGTCTTGGGAGGGTGTATGTGTCCAGGAATTTATCCATTTTTCCTAGATTTTCTAGTTTATTTGCATAGAGGTGAAAATAGTATTCTCTGATGGTAGTTTGTATTTCTGTGGGATTGGTGGTGATATCCCCTTTATCATTTTTTATTGCATCTGTTTGATTCTTCTCTCTTTTCTTCTTTATTAGTCTTGCTAGTGGTCTCTCAATTTTGTTGATCTTTTCGAAAAACCAGCTCCTGGATTCATTGATTTTTTGAAGGATTTTTTGTGTCTCTGTCTCCTTCAGTTCTGCTCTGATCTTAGTTATTTCTTGCCTTCTGCTAGCTTTTGAATGTGTTTGCTCTTGCTTCTCTAGTTCTTTTAATTGTGATGTTAGGGTTTCAGTTTTAGATCTTTCCTGCCTTCTCTTGTGGGCATTCAGTGCTATAAATTTCCTTCTACACACTGCTTTAAATGTGTCCCAGAGATTCTGGTATGTTGTGTCTTTGTTCTCATTGGTTTCAAAACATCTTTATTTCTGCCTTCATTTCATTACGTACCCAGTATTCATTCAGGGGCAGGTTGTTCGGTTTCCACATCATTGAGCAGTTTTGAGTGGGTTTCTTAATCCTGAGTTCTAGTTTGATTGCACTGTGGTCTGAGAGACAGTTTGTTATAATTTCTGTTCTTTTACATTTGCTGAGGAGTGCTTTACTTCCAACTATGTGGTCAACTTTGGAATAAGTGTGATGTGGTGCTGAGAAGAATGTATATTCTGTTGATTTGGGGTGGAAAGTTCTGTAGATGTCTATTAGGTCTGCTTGATGCAGAGCTGAGTTCAATTCCTCGATATCCTTGTTAACTTTCTGTCTCGTTGATCTGTCTAATGTTGACAGTGGGGTGTTAAACTCGCCCATTATTATTGTGTGGGAGTCTAAGTCTCTTTATAGGTCTCTAAGGACTTGTTTTATGAATCTAGGTGCTCCTGTATTAGATGCATATATATTTAGGATAGTTAGCTCTTCTTGTTGAATTGATCCCTTTACCATTATGTAATGGCCTTCTTTGTCTCTTTTGATCTTTGTTGGTTTAAAGTCTGTTTCATCAGAGACTAGGATTGCAACCCCTGCTTCTTTTTTTTTTTCCATTTCCTTGGTAGATCTTCCTCCATCCCTTTATTTTGAGCCTATGTGTGTCTCCGCACGTGAGATGGGTCTCCTGAATACAGCACACTGATGGGTCTTGACTCTTTATCCAATTTGCCATTCTGTGTCTTTTAATTGGAGCATTTAGCCCATTTACATTTAAGGTTAATATTGTTATGTGTGAATTTGATCCTGTGATTATGATGTTAGCTGGTTATTTTGCTAATTAGTTGATGCAATTTCTTCCTAGTATCGATGGTCTTATTTGGCATGTTTTTGCAGTGGCTGGTACCGGTTGTTCCTTTCCATGTTTAGTGCTTCCTTCAGGAGCTCTTGTAAGGCAGGCCTGGTGGTAACAAAATCTCTCAGCATTTGTTTGTCTGTAAAGTATTTTATTTCTCCATCACTTATGAAGCTTAGTTTGGCTGGATATGAAATTCTGGGTTGAAAATTCTTTTCTTTAAGAATGTTGAATATTGACCCCCCACTCTCTTTGGCTTGTAGAGTTTCTACTGAGAGATCCGCTGTTAGTCTGATGGGCTTCCCTTTGTGGGTAACCCGACCTTTCTCTCTGGTTGCCCTTAACATTTTTTCCTTCATTTCAACTTTGGTGAACCTGACAATTATGTGTCTTGCAGTTGTTCTTCTCAAGGAGCATCTTCATGGCATTCTCTGTATTTCCTGAATTTGAATGTTGACCTGCCTTGCTAGCTTGGGGAATTTCTCCTGGATAATATCTTGCAGAGTGTTTTCCAACTTGGTTCCATTCTCCCTGTCACTTTCAGGTACACCAATCAGACGTAGATTTGGTCTTTTCACATAGTCCCATATTTCTTGGAGGCTTTGTTCATGGTGCCAAGATGGCCGAATAGGAAGAGCTCCAGTCTTCAGCTCCCAGAGTGAATGACCTAGAAGATGGGTGATTTCTGCATTTCCAACTGAGGTACCGGGTTCATCTCACTGGGGCTTGCCAGACAAGTGGGTGCAGCCCACGGAGCAGGGCGGGGCACTGCCTCACCTGGGACGCACAAGGGTTTGGGGAATTCCCTTGCCTAGCAAAGGGAAGCCATGACAGAGGGCACCTGGAATATTGGGACACTCCCACCCTAATACTGCACTTTTCCAACTGCCTTAACAAATAGCACACCAGGATATTATATCCCGTGCCTGGCTCGGAGGGTCCCACGCCCATGGAGCCTCGCTCACTGCTAGCACAGCAGTCTGAGATCAAAGTGCAAGGCGGCAGCAAGGCTTGGGGAGGGGCGTCCACCATTGCTGAGGCTTGAGTAGGTAACAAAGTGGCAGGGAAGCTGGAACTGGGTGGAGCCTGCTGCAGCTCAAGGAGGCCTGCCTGCCTTTGTAGATTACACCTCTAGGGGCAGGGCATAGCTGAACAAAAGGCAGCAGAAACTTCTGCAGACTTAAATGTCCCTGTCTGACTGCTTTGAAGAGAGTAGTGGTTCTCCCAGCATGGAGTTTCAGAAGTGAGAAT
The DNA here is from genome assembly GCF_029289425.2 of Pan paniscus. Classification (NCBI taxonomy): domain Eukaryota; kingdom Metazoa; phylum Chordata; class Mammalia; order Primates; family Hominidae; genus Pan; species Pan paniscus. Next base: position 53,304,429 of record NC_073256.2, on the reverse strand, counting down.
GGACAGACTGCCTCCTCAAGTGGGTCCCTGACCCCTGAGTAGCCTAACTGGGGGGCACCTCCCAGTAGAGGGGCGACTAACACCCGATAAGGCCTGGTACCCCTGTGAGACAAAGCTTTCAGAGGAAGCATTAGGCTGCAACATTTGCTGTTCTGCAGCCTCTGCTGGTGATACTCAGGCAAACAGGGTCTGGAGTGGACCTCCAGCAAACTCCAATAGACCTGCAGCTGAGGGTCCTGACTGTTAGAAGGAAAACTAACAGAAAGGACATCCACCCCAAAACCCCATCTGTACGTCACCATCATCAAAGACCAAAGGTAGATAAAACCACAAAGATGGGGAGAAACCAGAGCAGAAAAGCTGAAAATGCTTAAAATCGGAGTGCCTCTTCTCCTCCAAAGGATCACAGCTCCTTGCCAGCAATGGAACAAAGCTGGACAGAGAATGATTTTGATGAGTCGAAAGAAGAAGGCTTTAGGCTATCGGTAATAACAAACTTCTCTGAGCTAAAGGAGGATGTTAGAACCCATCGCAAAGAAGCTAAAAACCTTGAAAAAAGAGTAGATGAGTGACTAACTAGAATAAACAGTGTAGAGAAGTCCTTAAATGACCTAATGGAGCTGAAAACCATGGCACAAGAACTACGTGACACATGCACAAGCTTCAGTAGCAGATTTGATCAAATGGAAGAAAGGGTATCAGTGATTAAAGATCAAATGAATAAAATAAAGCGAGAAGAGAAGTTTATAGAAAAAAGAGTAAAAATTTGAGTTGCTTTAAACAGTCTCAATTTATCTCGAGGTGATTGGTAAGGGATAAACATTCTTTTACAGAGACAACGTCTATTATTGGAAACAAAGTTTATATTTTACTTGGAATTACTGTCAAATATATATATATGGATATATAATGGATATATGTGGATATATATCTATAATGGATATACATCTATAATGGACATTCCTGGTGGGAGCAGGTGGGTTGAACTTGGATGCTGTGCTGGCTCTTTCCTCAGTTGCTATCAACAGAGTCTTCTCACTTAATAGCAATTCTACAACAGTCTACATTTTTCAGTTTCTAATTAACTCAAATGAAAAAAGTAAAAAAGTTTCTTTTCCGTCCCTGCCTTTCAACTATTTGATAGAATTCCTGTGGGTAAGCAAAATTTTAATGGTGTGGGTGTAGAGTGAAGAGTGTTTAAGAAAAAAGAATTAGTTACAAAATGTCATGAGTTGAAATTGGGACTTTTAACAAATTAAGCTCATTTATAGTTAAGGTAGTTTATATCCCACACAATACGTTACATGACATGAAATTCTCTAATTGTAGACATTCATGTTTGCAAAGATGGATTGAGGTAGAGGTGCTATAAAATTGGGGAGTTAGAATTTAATTTATAGATAATTCTGGAAACATGAAAATATTTTTGCTTCTAATTACTTAATTTACATATCATCTCAATTCTCATTCCATTAATTCTCATGAGTTAAATTGACAATTACAGTATGGAAGAAATAAAATATCACTGGGCTGAGAATTGAGAAATGTGTGTCCTGGTGCTGACTGTGCTACTGTCGTTATGTGAAGCAACTATTTAAGATGCTTCAAAGGAGCTTCAATCTTAGATTTCTCATCTGGACAAAATGAAAGTTCTAACTGATATCCTTGATATCCTTAAAAGCATTGAAATTTTGATTCATTAGCTACATAAATATATTTAAAACTTCCTCCAAATATTTCTTATGCAACCAAGGCTGGGACCACTGATGTAAATTTCTTTCCATTTCTTATATTTGATAGTTTTAAATTAAAGCTTTTGAGAAAGTAAATGCTCAGTGAGCATTTGACAGATACAAAGGTGGGCTAATAAATATAATAAAGTATCCCCAAATCTCAGAGGCTTAACACAATAAAGTGTATTTCTTGCTCGCATAACATCCCTATATGGGTGGGGCTGGAAGGATGATATGTTTCATTTAGTTATTTGGGGACTCATACCTTTTTATACTGTAATGACACCATCCTCAACACATTTCTCTCTAGATACAACAAAAGAGGAAGAAAGAAAAACATTATTATGAAATGTTTAATTTTTGAATTGGCCAAGTCTAGAAGTGGCACACATTATATTAACCAATATGCTATTGGGCAACAATAGTCATACAGCCCAATCCAGAAACAGGAGGCTGAAAAATGTAGTGTTTCTGTCTATATAGGAAGAAATGAAAAAATTTGGTGAAGATATAGCATTTTGTCTGATTGGATATGGACATATAAAGCATATCTTATGTTTTATTCACCTTTACTCTGAACAAAACAAATAAAAACATAAACATTGGGATAGCATTATTGAAATTATATGGAAAACTTCTTCAGATGACATCTTAGATCTAGAGTTAACACACCTTGAGTTGTGGCAGATTTTGCCTTTGGAAAATAAATTCTAGTTATCCTGTATTGTCTGAATAGGCCCAATTTAATCACATGAACCTTGAAAACTGGAAAGAAAGCAAAAGGGTTGGTCAGAATGATGTGATGAAAGAAGGGGCAGGAGAAGTTTGAAGAGTGAGAGGAACTGTGCCTGCCTGAGTTCCTCTTACTCTTGACTCAAAGTCAAGACTCAAAGTCTTGACTCAGGAGTTATTGACTTTGAAGATGAAGGAAGAGGTCCCTGAGCCAAGACATGTGGGCAGCCTCCACCAGGTGGCCAATAGCTCAGCCAGCAAAAATAATAAAAAATTAAAAAGACCTCCGTTCTATAGCTGCAAGAAACTGAATGAGCAAAGAACTAGTTTATCTCATAGAACCTTCAGTAAGAAACACAGCCCAGCTAACACCTTGATTTTAGTCCTGTAAGATCCATGCCAAACTTCTGACCTACAGAACTGTGAAATAATAAATTTCCATTGTTAAAAGCTGCCTAACTTTGTGGTAATTTATTATGTCTGTCATAGAAAACTGAAATCCTCTCTTATCAGCATAATTACTCTTTCTTCTTGCTGACTAACAATTGTTAACGTTTCTGCATTTAAAAAAAAAAGAAAAAGATAAAAGATCTGAAAATCTTTTCCATAGTAAATTATTTAAAACTTTTATGTTATGCCTGCCACGACAGTATGTGTATTTTAAAAGACAATTGTCTGGAAATCATGAGGCATATCTAAAGAAAAAAACATTTATGGCCAAAACTAATTTAATGGTAAAATACATGGGCCAAAGAACCTTCTTAGTAACTTTTCAACGTTATTTCTATAGGAAAGTGTATGGGTTTTTTAATAGATACATAATATTTGTACATACTTATGGAGTACATGTAATATTTTGGAACAAGCATGCAACGTGTAATGATCAAATCAAGAAAATTAGTATACCCATCACCTTATACACTTATTTCTTTGTCTTGAGAACATTTCAAATCTTCTTGCTATTGTGAAATATACAGTATAATATTGTCATCCTACTGTGCTATCGAACATCAGAACTAATTTCCTCTAGCTAATTTTATGTTTGTTTTCATTAATTAACCTTTCTTCATCCCCTTCATGCAAAGGCACCCTTCCCAGTCTCTCATATCCAACATTCTACTGTCTACCTTCATGATATTAAATGTTTTGCTGTCGCATATGAGTGAGAACATGTAATATTTGTCTTTCTGTGCCTGGTTTATTTTACTTAACAGCCTCCAGCTCCATCCATGTTGCTGTAAATTGCAGGATTTTATTCTTTCTTTATATCTGAATAGTATTCCACTGTGTATACATACCACATTTTCTACTGATGGATACTTAGGTTGATTCCATATCTTGGCTATTGTGAATAGTGCTTCAATAAATATGGGGGTGAAGATATCACTTTGATATACTAATTTCCTTCCTTTGAATAAATTCTCAGTTGCGAGATTGCTGGCTTGTATGGCAGCTCTATTTTTAGTTTTTTGAGAAACCTCTATACTGTTTCCCAAAATGGCTGTACTAATTTTGCACTCCCACTTACAGTGTATAAAAGTTCCCTCAGAAAAGTCATATTTTTGCTGAGCATGAGATCTACTGAAGCATGTGTTATAAAAAGGTACGTGTAACGGCCAGGCACGGCGGCTCACGCCTGTAATCCCAGCACTTTGGGAAGAAGAGGCGGGCGGATCACGAAGTCAGGAGTTCGAGACCATCCTGGCTAACACGGTGAAACCCCGTTTCTTCTAAAAATACAAAAAATTAGCCGGGCATGGTGGCGGGCGCCTGTAGTCCCAGCTACTCAGGAGGCTGAGGCAGGAGAATGGCGTGAACCTGGGAGGCAGAGCTTGCAGTGAGCAGAGATTGTGCCACTGCACTCCAGCCTGGGGGACAGAGTGAGACTCCGTCTAAAAAAAAAAAAAAAAATACATGTAACTAGAAGGACTAGAAGGACAAAATCAGGAAAGTGATAGACAATTTGGAAATTATCACCTATCAAGAATAATTAAAAGGATGGATGATCTGGAGGAAAGATGACTTGATAGAAAATGCTAACTGTCCTCAATTATTATCACGAAAAAGTGACAATGGGAGAAATAAAGTAATCTTTTGTTACTTCAGAAGTCATATTTAAAGTACTTCGTGCAAGTTATATACAAGACGTATGAGAAAATAGAATATTTTGAGACACTGGCCAGCATAGCGTGCTCCCATCCACACACATCCATCTGCTGTTCTGTGACGTTACCCTTCTTTCTACTCAGACAGCATTTAGGGTATTTGATGGTATATTCCAGAAAAGGGGTGATAGAGGAAAAACAGCAAAATAGAGTAGTGAGTGGTCAGCTTTAGGGCTTCTGATAGGTTTTAAAAAATAAGAAAAACAATTTTGAGCAAAAGCTTCTGAATTTCAGATGCTTCGATTTTGGAGCATCAAATTCACAAGGAGGAGAGGTTGAATATTCAGAACAAAACACATTACTTCGGAGTACAAACAGTTTTGAGGATTGGATAAAATAACACATTATAAAATGATATGGAAAAGAGAGACTACTGGGTATGGGATGAGGAAACAAAGTAGACAGAGATCCTCAGTGGACACAGACATCCTAACCGTCAAGTAAATTAGCACTATTCGCTGCCACTGCTAGGGTGTCCTATAGGAACATATTCAGGACCTACAATTTTTTAGTCAGCATGTGACTGAGCATCTTAGACCACAGATTCTGAGAAATGTTAATATTTTACCTCTATTTTGTCACTCACTCTCTGCCATCTAAACAATAAGCATATTGACCATCTAAGAGGGATTATGTTTGTGTGAGAAACTTCATAATTTGCCAATACCATTGAACTTGTATTTCTTATGTTTTATAGCCCATTATAAAGGCACCTCCAACAATTAGGATAATTCAGGAATGAGAAAGGAAAGCTCATGGAGTGCCTCGTTATTAGACATCTCTGAGTTGGAGCTAGATATGATACCAAAGATGCTATGTGGGGTGGTACATAGATCCTATTTTTGTTTTCAATGTTGGTGAAATACCAGGCCCTCTCAAGTAACTGAAAGTGTCCCATTTGAAATGAATATAATGATTATATATGTTTGAGAAATTCTTAGTTACTGCAGGATTTCACAAAGCCTTTGATATCCTAATATATTCTGTAAATGTTCAAGAGAGAAAAAAAGTATACAGGACTTCCCAAACTTAATTAGCCATGGAAACTCTTTGATTTACTCTTCATTTTTAGAAAAATCTATTCACATCTTACAGAACATTATTTTTTTTAACAGCTGGGAAACGATGGAGCAAATGGCCACTGAGTTCCACTAAGCTCTAAGATTTTCTGACTCTTTGATCACATTTTTTTTCTTGTGTCTAAGCAAACAAAAGTAAATGGGACAGATCAGAGTAGCATAGTTAATTCAGAAAAAGACATTAGAATATATAAAATTTGTATATATAAAAGCTGGAAATTCAAACAAAGAAAATTGAATTTATACAGTTCAGAAATCTATTTGACTATTGTGGAAAAAATAGTTAAATTTATATAACATAGTAGTTGGAGTAAATAATAAATTACTGTTAACAAATAGCTCTCCATTGTAACATTTTTTTTAAGCTGTGGGTACAGAATCAGGGACCTAAAGTCTTTCCATTGTCCATTGCCTGAGATGTTGTTCTCATTTGATTGGTTGAAACTCGGATTGCAAATACTGTACATCCTGGTTTCAGCTTATAGGAAGCATACATGAAGAGGAGTGCAGACCTACAGGTATAGAAAATTTGAATATGATACCCATCACTTCCATCCACCTTTCATCAGTGATGACATCGTAACATGAACAGATCTAAATGCATGCTTGGAAATGGATTCTCTCATCGAACAACTGTGTGTCACCTACAACTCCATTACAACACAATGAGAGAATGGATTCAGGCACACAAATAACCATCTCCACTGCACACATAAGGAAATGTATTTTAAATAGCTCAAGAGTTAGAGATACGCGCACACACACACACACACACACACGAGAGAGAGGTCTTCCAAAACTTCATGGAAAATGCATATTATGAAAAAACGATGCATAGATTACAACGCTTCTGTAAACCCAATATAAATTTGTACTAACCTGCTTTAATATGTCTGAACAGGATCTAGTCTGAGAAACTGAGAAGAATAAGACATCAGTTTGAAAAACGTCTCTGTAACATCAACATGCATTCTGCTAAAATTAAAGCAAGAACAAACATTAAATTTATGGCAGAGTGTGGGTGGAAGAATGGTGAAATTATTGATGCTTTACCAAAAGTTTCTAAGGACAATACTCCAAAGACATCAGTAGTATACAAATGGATAACTTGTTTTAAGAAAAGATGAGATGATGTTGAAGATGAAGCTCTCAGTGGCAGACCATTGACATCAATCTGTGAGAAAAAAAATTAGTCTTGTTTGTGCCCACATGGAAGACAACTGACAACAGCAAAAGCAATAGCCAACACCATAGACTTCTCAACTGGTTCTCCTTTTTTTCATTTTTTTTTTTTTTTTTGAGATGGAGTCTAGTTCTGTCACCCAGTCTGGAAAGCAGTGGTAATGGTGTGATCTTTTCTCACTGCAACCTCAACCTGCCAGGTTCAAGTCATTCTCTGGCCTCAGCCTCCTGAGTAGCTATGATTACAGGTGCCCACCACCATGCCTGGCTAATTTCTGTATTTTTAGTAGAGATGGGGTTTTGCCATGTTGGCCAGGCTGGTTTCAAACTCCTACTTACACACTTTTGACTGAAAAATTAAAGTTCAGCAAACTTTCCACTCAATAGATGCCAAAACTATTGTGCCCACATCAACTGCAGACAAGAACAGAGCTTTCAATGGAAATTTTAACCAAGTGAGATCAAGAACCTGACGCATTTCTTAAAAGAACTGTAACAAGAAAGAAACATGGCCTTACCATACCATCCTGAAGACAAAGCACAATCAAAGCAATGGCTACCAAGAGGTAGAAGTGGTCCAGCCAAAGCAAAATTGGACCAGCCAAGAGCAAAGGTCATGGCAACAGTTTTTATTTGTTTCCCGATACTTAAGGCATTTTGCTTGTTAATTTTTGGAGGGCAAAGAACAACAACATCTGCTTATTATGAGAGTGTTTTGAGAAAATTAGCCAAAGCTTTAGGATAAAAACACCCAGAAATCTTCACCAGAGAGTCTTTCTCCACCATAACAATGCTCCTACTCATTCCTTTCATCAAACAGGGGCAACTTTGTGAGAGATTTGATAGGAAATCATTACGTATGCAGCTTACAGTCCTGATTTAGCTCCTTCTTACTTCTTTTTCCTCCTAATCTTAAAAAATCTTTTAAAAGCACCCATTTTTCTTCAGTTAATAATGCAAAACAAGGATGCTTTGACACGACTAAATTCCCAGCACCCTCAGTTCCTTAGGGATGGACTAAATGGCTGGTATCATCACTTCCAAAAGTGTCTTGAACTTCACGGAGCTTATGTTGAAAAATATAGTTTATATTTTTAATTTTTATCTTTTAATTCCATTTTCACAGACTTTTTGAAGTGCCTTATATACATATAGACAGATTTTAAAAACTAAAAAAAATACGTGATGATCAACCTGATCTTCCAATGGAAAAAAATAAAATCTGTTTGACATAAAACCAGTGAAATTACTGCCAAAGAAAAGCATTGTTTTTATAATTCTTTAATGCTCTAATGTATGTTTGGCTATTCATTCTTCTAGCTAAACTTTTTTTTCACAAAAGGTTTAATTTTAAAAAACTTATTTTCTAAGATAAACTTTTGAATTTACTTATTGTTCCTACTTTTTTCCTTTGTTTCTCATCCACTAACTTTAGGTTTTCTGTTTATTATATATAATTAATATTATTATTAATTTTGTACTTTTTTGTTTGTTTGTTTCTCAGTTTCCTAAGTTAAGTACTAATGTATTTTCTTCTGAAGGTGTCTATGGTTTTTACTTGTTTTCTGAGTAAAGTATTTCTGGGTCCTTTAGATTTGACATAAATTTATCTTTAAAATTATTTTCAAAGATATTTCATAATTTATTATCTAATTTATGCTTTCAGCCAAGGGTTATCATGGTGAAAGTGTTTTAGTTTATAAAATCCCTACTTCTAAATAGTTGTTGATATACATTTGTTAGTTATGAGATTGATATTTTTATGTGCTTTCAGAAATATAATTTCAAGTTATATAAATTCTCTATATACCTATTAAGCTGAATTTGTCAACACTTTTATTCAGTTTATCTATTTTCTTTCCTTTTTTCCTTTTCTTAAAGTTATATCTGACAACTCTGAGAGAGGTGTTTTGAAATCTACCAATGTCATTTTATTTTTATGAAGATCTCTGTATCTCGCAGCTTTATTCAGAAAACAAAACACGTCAATTACTTCAAGCAGGGAGAGATTGAATAAGGTGAACTGGATACTGATACAACTATTAGAAAGGCTGGAAGAACAAAGGTCAGGGAGCCCCCAATACCCCTCAACTGCACATTGATTCCCAGAGTCAGGAAGTCACAAGAACCTCACACAACCCTTTTTGACCACAACTGCCTCCAAAATCAAAGCAGCTGTTTCCTAGGAAAATGCACAAAGCCTGATAGAAAATAATCTTATGTCTGTGGGGCTGCCTGAGGAAAAACAATATGATTTTAATTTTTCTTTTTTCTTTCAAACCTCATCTGTTTCTTGGAAATAAATGTTCACACTACTGAGTTAACAGAAGGTAACCTGTTACATTCTGCCTGTATTTCTATTAGCTTTAAAACTTACATTTTTAGTTGTGATGTGGTTTTATGCATACAGGTTTAAATGCATTTTACACTCTTCAATTATATTGCTGTGTTTACTGGTATAATTTCTTCTTTTTTCTCTTTGGAGTACTTAGTCATATATTTAATCTGATTTTCACATTGTCATTTTCCTTCCTCCCTCCCTTCCTTCCTTCTTCCTTCCTTCCTTTCCTTCTGTCGTTACTTTGTTCTCTCTCTCTCTTTTTTTTTTTTTGCATTCGCCTAATATCTCTTTGGATACCCACTTAAATTTATTTTTATTTAAAAATAATTTCAAATTTACAAATGACTTACAAAGGTAGAATATAGTTCATGTATACTTTTCTCCTAGATTCCTGTAATGTTAACATCTTACATAAACATAATATATTTATCAAAGCTAAAATTATATTGCCACAATACTATTAACAAAATTAGAGTTTTTATTTGCAGTTTTTTCATGCTTTCAATATACGTCCATTTCCTGTTCCAGGATCCAGTCCAGAATACCATGCTGCATTTAGGCATCATGTACTAAATACTCCTCCAATCTGTGATCGTTTCTCAGACTTTTCCTGTCTTCATGACTTTGACACTTTAAGGAATACTGGCGATGTATTTTATAGAATGACCTTCAATTTTGGTTTGTCTGATGTGCTCTCTTGTTTAGATTGGACTTAATAAATTTTAGAAAGAATACCACAGAGTTGAAGTGCTCATCAAATCATATCCAGAGGTTTATGATATCCACATGATTTATCACTGATGACATTATCCTGATCACTTGGTTAAGGTGGTGTGTACCTAGTTTCTCCACTGTAAAGTCATTATTTTTCCCCTTCCACAACCTCCTTGTTAAAAGTGTGTCACTAAGTCCAGTTTACACTCAGGGGGAGGAAGTAAGCTCCCTCTACAGGAAGAAGTGTATCAAGAATTGGTAAACAAGTGATAAAATTGTCATGATAATTAATAGTTTGGGGCAATATTTGTGGGCTAAACAACAATTGTGTTTCCTTTTAAAGTTTTATCCAGTAGTTTTAGCACTCACTGGTGGATCTTGCCTTGGGCAATTATAACTGGTGTTCTAATCCTGACTTTATTTTTCTCATTGTTTCTACATTTATTAATTTGAAATCTTTTGTAAGAAAAATTTGTTCCTGCTCCTCCACTTATTTGTTTGCACAATTGTCTGTTTATTTTGGCATGTACTTATGGGAATTTATTTTATTCTTCAAGTTTTAATCCAGTACTAGCTTTTTGTACTTTGTTGCTAAGATCATTCCAGCTACAGTCATTGCATGTAAGTGTAAGCAGCAACACCTTCTGCTGCTACAAGATGCAACAGGCTCATCTTATATTTGCCTTGTCCCAAGCCAAGAATAATCTGTTTCTCCAAGGAGTTCTGGGCACGAGATATGCTCATTGCTACTGGGGTGTCACTGTTTCTACATCTCAGTAAAAAGAGACAGAAAATATGTGGGGTGGACGTGGTGGCTTATGCCTATAATCCCAGCACTTTAGGAAGCTGAATCGGATAGATTACTTGAGATCAGGAGCTCAAGACCAACCTAGTCAACATGGCAAAACCCTGTCTCTACTGAAAATACAAAAATTAGCTGGGGGTGCTGGCGGACACCTGTAATCATAGGCTTGGAAGGCTGAGGTAGGAGAATTGCTTAAACCCGGGAGGTGGAGGTTGAACAGTAAGCTGAGACTGTGCCACTGTACCCCAGCCTAGGAGACAGAGCAAGACTCCATCTCAGAAAAAAAAAAAAAGAAAATATGTGACTGCACGCTAACTGATGTATCCATATATATATTTATCTGTGTGTATATATTGATATGAACATGAATTTGTTTTAATATCTCTAATTTTAGTATAATACCACTTCAACATATGAATTTTGGGGGGTACAATTTAAATATTGGTGAGTGTACAGCCTGAAAAACACTACAACATTCTGTTGACAGGATTGTAAATTAGCACATATTTTGGATAGACCTTTGACAGCCTATTTTAAGTTATATAAAATATTAATATGTTATGATCAAAAGATTGTAACTTTAGAAATATGTCTTAAGAAAAATACTGTAATACAAAACTTGAAGATCTATAATCATTGTGTATGATTATAAATTAAAAATTAATACTAAGTTAATAATAAGAAAATAACTTGTAACCAAACAGAATAGTAAGCAACATTAAAAGTGATACTGTATTCTTTTTAATGACAAGAAAAGATGCACTAAGCATCTTTATATGTTTAAAAAATTATACCCATATAATGCAAGGTAACATTTTTGTATAGTATTTCCATTTTAGTATAAAGTATAAATTATAAATAAATGATATTGCTGTAGTAGAAATACTACAATATCACTGGAGTTAGAAATGACATGTTACTTTTAATAAATGTCTATATTGTCTATTTTTCATAATGAGTGCTGATTTTATAATCTGATACAAAATAATTTACAAAAGTAAAAGAAAATAATTGATTGGATATATATTTGCTTTTTAAGGCATTTACTTATACTAATGTCATTTTTGCAATAACTCTAGCAGATTGATGCAATTACTGTTTTCTAAGTTCAGTAATTTAGGATGTAAAGGAAAATAAAAATCTCAGGTCCCTAAACTCATTTCCAAAGAGAGAGTTAAGCTAGGACACTGAATCATGCAACATGGCTCACGTTTGTTTCTTTTTTTACTTCACAACTTTGATCAAAGCATTGTCCATTAGCTAGACTCCCAAAGAAAGGCAAAAGGCCTCAGGCATCTCCAGATGCTTTGCTGGCCACAAAATTTTTCAAGACGCATATACTCCCATAAAACAAGGACATGCCAATTATAACTTGAGGTCTGCAATCTAAGTGTGGCTCCTAAAACTAAAGTCTGTTAATTTTCACACTGATAGTGCTTATCTTCCCAGGTGTGGAACAAAGACAAGATGAGATCAATCATTCTTTTCCTTACTGCTCCTTCTTCCTGTCTTACCCACTTTAAGGAACTGTATAAATAATAAACCTCCTGAGAAACTCTTCAGATGACTCCAGCCACAGATATGTCTGTGACTTGTTTTTTCCAGGTGTGCCCTCAAGCTCTAGCTTAATAAACCTCTATTGACTGAGACTCTTGACTTGGTCACTCCTTTAATTTAACTAGTATATATTTGATGCAACTGCACCCAGATCTCCCAGGTCAAATCCTATGCTCTTTCTTCTCTCCCCTTGTGTGTTGATAAAGAATTGACCCTTTGTGTGTTTCTTGTATGGCAATTGCTATCTTTATTCTGATATGCTTATCTTCTTGTGGTTACAGATTAAATCACTCCTCCTGAGAGCTAGGAACAGAATTGTCCTTGAAAAATGGAGATACTCACAATATCAGTCATTATTGAATCTGGTAAGTTTTTCTTTTTCCTTTTTTTTTAAAAAAAGTAAGTTCTTGCTGTTTTAATGAAACAAATTGAGAAATTATTTTCTAGTAGAAATACATGGGCATTAAGTGTCATTAAAATTAAAATTCAGAAGTGTTCAATCTCAAAGCAACATTATATATCTTTACAAATTAATTAATGGATCTTAAATCAAAGGCCACCACTTACAGATAAAAACAGTATGCCCTCAAATGGTTGAATTATATGGTATGTGAATTATGTTTCAATAAATCTATTTCAAAACAAAACAAAATATGTAACTTTTAAACTGAGACAAAGACATTTGATCTATCTATGGAAAGGAATGAAGTAAACAGAAAAATAATATATATATTTTATGAGCTTGTTCTTATTTATTTCTGCCATCATACATATCTATCTATCTATATATATGGCGTATATATCTACATGATGGCAGAAATAAATAAGAATATGGCAGTTAGTAAATAATATAAGTCAAATAAACTAAAAGTAATAGTTTTCAGATTAAAATTTAAAATACAATAATATGTTCTCTATAAAAGATGTACTTTAAAAAAAAAAGACAGACAAATGTTCAAAACAAAAACCAATGAACCAGGCCAATATGGGGAGAGCAATGTTTTAGAAATCCTACATTCTGTCAAAATAAAATTGGGAAATGTTGAGAAATACTGTTAAAAAACAAATATACCACAGTAAACATAACCCAGAATACAGCTTCAATATATACTGAACAATTGACAGCACTACAGAAAAACATATAGATCAACATTTTTACCTGAAAATCTTAATACATCTTTCTCAGAAGGTGGTAGAACAAGAAGAATAAAAGTAAGACGAATAAAGAAGTCTAGCTTCAGCTCCAACATGTATAGAGTGTGAAGTTGTCACTCTAATTCTAAAAACAAGAAAAAGTCAAACAAACTAAAGACCAGTGACTTTTCTCAAACCTTTCATGGATTAGAGCTTAGAGAAAAAACTTCACCGCAAATCCAGAGTCACAGCTGAGATCAGTTTACCTGGAGCAGAAGCCATAAACTTATAGATACACTCAACTGGTAGTTTTGATGAATGGCTATAGGCTGTGTGTAGATTACCATGAGAGTGAGAAAACCTCTGGGGGCAGCAGTTGGTGAATGGGGTGTCCCCCAGTCTTGGGTAGTGATCTCAGTTTACTTCGAGAAACCCCATCAGATTCTCACATAATAATGCCAAGAAAGATCCTGTCTGGCAGTCAGAGGGATGAGATGTCCACAACCAAGACATACATGTGCATGGAAAAATAGTGTAGCAGGGCCTTATCTAACCTAGGGAAGACATATTCCTAATATTCAGGCTCTCTATAGCCTTTTTGTTTCACCAAAGGGGAGGGAAGCTATACCACTGAAGAAATACTGGTGAAGGTCACAACCTCAAGACACACTAAAAGACTGAGATTTTATCATAAAATTTTATTATAAGATTGCAGACTTGGTGGCCTCCCCCACATTTTAACCCCACACTATAAGTGCTCCAGTATAACAATGGTGAACTGCAGCTGAACTAGCTGCAAGATGCAGACTCTCTCAGAAGGAGAGTACTGAGAGAAGCCCAAAGTCAAGAGACACATGGACCAGTAGAACAGGCTAGAGAATCCAGAAATAAAGCCACACACCTCAATCACCTGATCTTCCACAAAGCTGACAATAACAAGCAACGGGGAAAGGACTCTCTAGTTAATAAACGGTGCCAGGATAACTGGCTAGCCATATGCAGAAGACTGAAACTGGAGCCCTATCTTTAACCATATACAAAAATCAACTCAAGATGGATGAAAACAGAGAACATAGGGATGAAAACATAGAAAATACCATTCTGGACATTGGCCCTGGCAAAGACTTCATGATAAAAACTCCAAAAGTAATTGCTACAAAAACAAAAATTGACAACTGGAATCTAATAGAACTAAAGAGCTTCTTCACAGCAAAAGAAACCACCAACAGAGTAAAGAAACAACCTACAAAGTGGGAGAAAATATTTGCAAACTAGGCATCCAACAAAGGTCTACTGTCCAGAATCTATAAAGAACTTAAATCAGCAAGCAAAATCAACTTCATTAAAAAATGGGCAAAGGCATGAGCAAAGACAATTCTCAAAAGAAGACATACATGCAGCCAGCAAGAATATTAAAAAATGCTCAATCAAAACCAAAATGAGATACCATCCCACACTGGTCAGAATGGCTATTACTAAAAAGTCAAAAAATAACAGATGCTGGAGAGGTTGTAGAGAAAAGAGAATACTTATAAACTCCTGGTGGGAATGTAAATTAGTTCAGCCACTCTGGAAAGCAGTCTTGAGATTTTTCAAAGAACTGAGAACTACCATTTGACCCAGCAACCTCATTATTTGGTATTCACCCAAAGGAATATAAATTGTTCTACCATAAAGACACATGCATGGGTATGTTCATTGCAACATTATTCACAATAGCAAAGACATGGAGTCCACCTAGATACCAATCAATGATAGACTGGATAAAGAAAATATGAGACAGGTATACCATAGAATACTACATAAGATAAAAAAGAGTGAAATCATGTCTTTTGCCGCAAAATGAATGCAGATGGAAGACCATATCCTAAGCAAATAAATGCAGAAACAGAAAACCAAATACCCCACTTTCTTACTTATAAGTGGGAACTAAATATTGAGTACACATAGACACAAAGAAGGGAACAACAGACACCAAGGCCCACTTGAAGGTGGAGGGTGGGAGGAGGTGAGAATTGAAAGGAACTACCTATAGGGTATTAGACAGATTATCTGATAACTAGGTAATTAGTTTTTAGCAGTGACAAAATTATCTGTACACCAAACCGCTGTGGCACACAATTTACCCATGTAACAACAAACCTGCACATGTGTCCCTTGGACCTAAAATAAAAATCGGGAAGGAAAAAAAGAAAGTAGAGACAAAAACAAAAACACTACATAAATTGAACCCTCTGGCCTCTACAGCTATAACAAATGTTAAGTACTGTACAAATCATAGTCAGATTAACATAAATCCACACACTCAAGACCCATTTACCTCAATTCTATTACCTGCTACAATAAGACCCCATTTTCAAAGTAAAATTACAAGACATGGCAAAAGGCAAGAAAAAAAAAAGAGGTCTGAAAAGACACAGCAAACATCAGAACTAGATTATTATCAGAATTGTTATTCGGGAAATAAAATGAATACTAATAAATTTGTTAAGACCTCTGCATTAGTTTGGTCAGGTTTTTCCAGAGAAACAGAACCATTAAAATGTGTGTGTGTGTGTGTGTGTGTGTGTGTGTGTGTGTGTGTTTTCAAATAGCTTTGTAATTCAGCCAGCTGCAGAACGTGATCTTCATTTTGCATTTAATTTCTAACAAAATCAGTTCTGTGGCTATAGGAGATAAGGTTCTCCTTCAGGGCCCACATAGAAACTTTAAGTTTATTTGTACAGCACTTAAATTGAGAATTTGAATCCCAGAGCTCATAATTTTCTTTCAACACTTTTTGTTCACCTACAGTAAGAGGAACCAGCCAATCTTATTAAATTAGTTTTCCAAAATTGTTTGAAAGTATCACATACTTGGTCACTCAGCTCTTTCCTTCTTAAAAATGGTTGATTCGGTGTATCTAATGCAAATATTTGGCATATCTCTATTGCCAGACCATGCCATCAAATGTCAATGTTCTTTTTTCTAGTAAGGAAATAGAGTACTTAGTGTCTTTAAATTTAATCAGTTTAAAGAGCCAACTCCTGAAACTCCACGATATGGTTTAAATCTGTGTCCCCGCCAAATCTCAGGTCGAATTTTAATCTCCAATGTTGGAGGTGGGCCTGGTGGGAGATGATTGGATCATAGGGGTAGATCCTTCATGCATAGTTTAGTACCATCCCTTTGTTGCTGTTCTTGTGTTACTGAGTGAGTTCTTGTGAGATCTGGTTGTTTAAAAGTGTGTAGCCCCTCCCGCTTCACCCTATTGCTCACCCTGCTGCCATGTAAGATGTCTGCTCCCCATTTGCCTTCTGCCATAATCGGAAGTTTCCTGAGGCCTCCATAGAAACAGAACAGATGTCAACATCAGTCTTCATGTATAGCCTGTGGAGCCATGAGCCAATTAAACCTCTTTTCTTTATAAATTGCCCAGCCTTAAGTATTTTTTTATAACAGTTGGAGAATAGCTTAATACAGAAAATTGTTACTGAGGAGTGGGGCATTGCTATGAAGATACCTGAAAATTTGGAAGTGACTTTGGAACTGAGTAACAGACAGAGGTTGGGAGAATTTGGGGGGCTTGGAAGAAGATAGAAAGATGAGGGCCAGTTTGGAATTTCTTAGAGACTGAATAAATGGTTGTGACTAAAATGCTAGGAGTGGTATGGACAGTGAATTCCTGGCAGAGGAAGTCTCAGATGGAAATGAGGAAGGTATTGGGAACTGGAACAAATGTCACTTTTCTTATACCTTAGCAAAGAACTTGGCTGCATTGTGCCGCTACCCTAGAATCTGTGGAACTTTGAACTTGAGAGAGATGATTTAGAGTAGCTAGTGGAAGAAATTTCTAAGCAGCAAAGCATTCAAGATGTGCCTTCACTGCTTCTAACAACCTATCTCATATGTGTGAGCAAAGAAATGACCCAAAGTTGGAACTTATATTTAAAGGGGAAGCAGACCATAAAAGTTTGGAAAATTTGCAGCCGGGCCATGTGGTAGAAAAGAAAAGCCAATTTTCAGGGGAGGAATGCAAATAGGCTGCAGAAATTTGTATAACTAAAAGAAAGGCAAGTACTGATAGCAAAAACAATCAGGAAAAAAAAACCTCAAAGGCATTTCAGGGGCATCCCCTCCCATCACAGGCCCAGAGGCCTAGGAGGATTGAATGGTTTTGTTCCTAGGCTCAGGACCCTGCTGCCCTGCACAGCCTTGAGACTCTGCTCCCAGAATCCCAGCTGCTCCAGTTC
Source organism: Pan paniscus (assembly GCF_029289425.2). Lineage (NCBI taxonomy): Eukaryota > Metazoa > Chordata > Mammalia > Primates > Hominidae > Pan > Pan paniscus. The sequence goes on along the minus strand of NC_073256.2, from coordinate 53,286,755 downwards.
CAGCTGCAGCTCGAAGGGGTCCAGGTACAGCTTGTGCCACTGTTTCAGAGGGTGCAAGCGATACGTCTTTGGCAGCTTCCATGTGGTTTTAAGCCTGTGGGTGTGCAGAGTGCAAGAGTTGAGGCTTGTGAGCCTCCACCTAGATTTCAGAGGATTTATGGAAAAGCCTAGGTGACCAGGCAGAAGCCTACTACAGGGATGGAGCCCTCATGGAGAATATGAGAGCTGTGAGGAGGGGAAATGTCAGGTTGGAGCCCCCACAAAGAGTCCCCACTGGGGCACTACCTAATGCAGCTGTGAGAAGAGGGCCACCATCCTCCAGACCCTAGAATGATAGATCTACAGGCAGCTTGCAACCTGAGAATGAAAAAGCCGCAGGCACTCAGCATATCATGAGAGCAGCCACTGGGGATGAAACCCTGCAAAACCATAAGGGTGGTGCATCTGAGGACCCTGGGAGCTCACCCCTTGCATCAGTGTGCCCTGGATGTGGGACTTGGAGTCAAAGGAGATTATTTTGGAGCTTTAAAATTTAATGACTGTCCTACTAGGTTTTGGGTTTGCATGGGGCCTGTAGCCCATTTCTTTTGATGATTTCTCACTTTGGGAAGAGGTGTATTTACCCAGTGCCTGTACCCTCATTGTTTCTTGAAATTAACTAAGTTGTTTTTACAGGTTCATAGGCAGGAGGAACTTGTCTCAGATGAGACTTTGGACTTTGACATTTTTAGTTAATGCTAAAATCAGTTAAGACTTTGGAGATTATTGGGAAGGCATGATTGTATTTTGCAATGTGAGAAGGACATGAGATTTGGAAAGGAACAGGGGCAGAATGAATGGTTTTGATCTGTGTCCTCACAAAATCTCATGACAAATTATAATCCCCAATGTTGGAGGTGGGGCCTGGTGGGAGACGATTGGATCATGGGGGTGGATCCTTCATGAATAGTTTAGCACCTTCCCTTTGCTGCTGTTCTCTTGATAGTGAGTGAGTTCTTATGAGATCTAGTTATTTAAAAGTGTGTAGCACCTTACTTGCTCCTGCTCCTGCCACATAAGACATCTGCTCCCGCTTTGATTTCTGCAATAATTGGAAGTTTCCTGAGGCCTCCCCAGAAGCTGAGTAGCTGCCAGTGTCTTGCTTCCTGTATAGTCTGTGGAGCTATAAGCCAATTAAACATCACTTCTTTATAAATTACTTAGTCTCAGGTTTTGTTTGTTTGTTTGTTTTGTTTTTGAGACAGAGTCTCTTTTCGCCACCCAAGCTGCAGTACAGTGGTGTGATCTTGATGCAGTGTAAGCTCTGCCTCCTGGGTTCAAGTAATTCTCCTTCCTTAGCCTCCTGAGTAGCTGGTTTCACCATGTTGGCCAGGCTGGGTCTTGAACTCCTGACCTCAAGTGTTCCACCTACCTCAGCCTCCCAAAGAGATATTTCTTTATACCAATGAAAGAATAGCCTAATACACTGACATACTCAATTCAATTTATTATTAAAATTAAGTCTCTGTAGAACAACTCCTGGTAATAAAATCCATATTACTCGGGGTTTGCCAGAGAAACAGAACCAAGAGAATATCTATCTGTCTATCTATTTAAATTTGGAAAAGAAGAGAAAGAAATGTATTAGACTTCTTGTAGGTGTTGACTCACATAATTAAGGAGGCTGATATTATGGAGAGCCTCCATAGTATAGAGAACTCCTATGATCCACTTTCTGCAAGTTGGAGACCTAAGAAAGCTGATGGTGTAGTTCAAAGGCTTGAGAGCTGGAAAACCAATGGTGTAGATTCCATGCTGAGTCTGAAGGCCAGAGAACAAAGAGCATTGAGATCAGGGGAAGATCAATGTCCTAAGTGGATTGGATGATACCCATCCACATTGGGGAGAGTAATTTGCTTTAGTCAATTCACCAACTTAAACGATGATCTCTTCCAGAGTCACCTGCACAAACATGCCAAGAAAAAATATTTAGCCCAATATTGGGGCACCTCTTGGCCCAGTCAAGTTGACACATAAAACTAGCCATCATAGAAATTTTACAAAATGTATTCTCAGATTATGGTAAAATTCAACTAGAATTTAATAACTGAAAAATAGATGAAATATCCCCAAATGCTTTGAAATTAAACAGCCTGCTTCTAAATAACACCTAGATCAAGAGTTCTCAAGAAAAGTTTTCAAAATTTGTAACTAAATAAAAAATTAAAGTGCAATTTATAAAAATATGTGGGATATAGTAAAAGCAGAGCTGATAAGCAGAGTTTATAAGATTAAATGCATATGGAACAGATTTAAAAATATCTAAAATATATTAGGAATGTAAAACAAATCTAAGTCTAAGGAAAGTAGAATGAAATAAATACTAAAATTAGAGCAGAAATTAATGAAATTGAAAACAGAAAAAGAAACATAAACAAAAGCTGGATCTGTGTCTCAAGGCTGTGACCTTGTACTTCTCTGAAAAGATAAATATGACTGGAAAAGTCAAATTAACAAGAATAAAAGAGTAGAGATAAAAATTACCAATACTGTGGTCGGGTGCCGTGACTCACCTCTGTAATCCCAGTAATTTGGGAAGCTGAGGCAGGTGGATCACCCGAGGTCAGGAGTTCGAGACCAGCCTGGCCAACATGATGAAACCCCGTCCCTACTAAAAATATAAAAATTAGTTAGGCATTGTGGTGCTTACCTGTAATCCTAGCTTCTAGTGGGAGCTAAGCCAGGAGAATTGCTTGAATCTTGGAGGCAGAGGTTGCAGTGAGCCTAGATAATGCCACTGCCCTCCAGCCTGGGCAACAGAGTGAGACTCCGTCTCAAAACAAAACAAAAACAAAAGCAAAAACCAAATACCAATATTGTAAATGAAAGAAGAGTAAACACTGCTTATCTCATGGATGTTAAAAAGATGATAAAAAATGCAGTAAACAACTCTATGTTCCCCAACTCAATAATTGAAGTAAAATGAAAAAATTTCTTGAAAAATACAAATAGGCAAAACTCACAGGGAGAAATAGGATATGAGTAGACCAATAGCTATCAAAGAAATTGAATCAATAATTAATACCCTTCCAAAAAAACAAATGACCAGGCCAAAATAGTTTACTGGTGAATTCTCCCAAACATTCAAGGAAGCAAGGATATCAATTCTCAACCATCCCTTTTAGAAAATAGGAGCAGAAGAAAAACTTTCTAACTCACCCCCCAAGGCCAGCATTGCCCAATGCCAAACTTGATAAAGCTATTAGAAGGACAGAAAAGTACAGAATATTATCATTCATTAACATACATGCAATTACACTTTTTAATGTTGTGAATTATGATATGTTTTCTGACTTATTCTTGTATTCTTGAATAACTGAGTAAAATCTCTTACATAGTAATTTTCTTAAATATACTTTGCATTCAGTAAGTAAATATGCCATGTAACATTTTTGTATCTATGTTGGTAGTGAAATAAACTCTAAATACTTTTTAGTTTCCTATATATTTTTTTGTAATCCTGATTACACTAATTTCACATAATGAGTTAAGTGATTTATATTTTAATGAAGAAAAATATATAATACAGTTGTACACCTAAAAGTTTTGGTAATCACTTTTAGTAAAAAAGAAATGTAAAAGAATGTCCTCATCTCCATTAAGACTATGTTCCAAAATTTATAGCAATCATTATACTTCACATATAAAATCTTGATGCATTTTATTTCAATTGGGAATAAATGCATGTGACCCAGAACTGCACAACTGTTTATCGTTCTTATGCTAGTGACAGACCTCAACTCAAATAGGATGCTTGATTCTGAAACATGGAGTGACATAAATTATAAACAAAAAGAAGCAATAAGTATAAATATTGAAAGGGAAGAGACAATACATAAACAATATTAGAACAATGAGATAATATTAGTTTATTAGCAATATAGGCTGGGTGCAGTGGCTCAAGCCTGTAATCCCAGCACTTTGGGAGGCCAAGGCGGGTGGATCACGAGGTCAAGAGATCAAGACCATCCTGGCCAACATGGTGAAACCTCGTCTCTACTAAAAATACAAAAATTAGCTGGGCATGGTGGTGCGTGCCTGTAATCCCAGCTACTTGGGAGGCTGAGGCAGGAGAATTGCTTGAACCCGGGAGGCAGAGGTTGCAGTGAGCCAAGATCGCACCACTACACTCCAGCCCGGTGACAGAGGCAGATTCCATCTCAAAAAAAAAGAATTAGCAATATAAAATCAACTTACAAAAAAGACATAATTTTACTTTAACAATAGCCAACTATAAATTATAATCTAAATAAGATATCATTTACAACTGCAGCAAAGTTCACAAAAAATCTAGGAATTAGCTAACATTAAAAGATTCTTACATACATAATTTTATGCATTAATAAAAGACATAGAAGATGATCTGGATAAGGCACATGCACATGTTCTTATATGGAAAACAATTTTAATCATATAGATTTTTCTCAAAATTAATATAAAAATATGAATATAATACAAATAAAAATCCAGTGCAACATTTTTGGAAGAATATGATAAACTTACTTTAGAATCAATATGAAAGAGCAGAGATTTGTAATTAACAACATCATTTCTGAAAAAAATGATAAAGAATAATTTGTCATAAACATCCTAGGATTTACTAAAATGCCTTAATAATAAAAACATTGTTGTACTGGAAAATAAAGAGATAAGTAGAACAAGGTAAGAGGATAGAAACCCCAGAAACAAATATATTTATTACATATATGTATTAAAACAAATGAGTTCTATTAATCAGTAAGGAGGGTTGGGTGACATAATAGATATTTTGCAAACACTGGTTCCCTACTTTACAACGCATACGTATTAGGCATGATAAGTAAATAAAAAGTAAAATATAAACACGCAATAGAAAAAAATTGAAAAATTAAAACTTTATTTAAAAAAGTTAGAACAATATATTTTTTGGATGGTATCACTTCAAGATTCTTAAGTGGGATCTCAGAAACACGAACTATAAGGAAAGAGAGAGAGAAAGAGACAAATAAATGAACACAAAGAGAGACAGAGAAAGTGAGGTGTGGGTAGGGACAGCGGGAAAGAGATTTGTTTACATCAAAATAATAATTCTGTTCACTAAAGAAAACCTTGAATAAAGTTAATGCATAGATAACAGTGTATGTTGTGCATAAAACTGACAGAAGACATAAAGAATTTCTGCAAATCAACATGAAAAAATACACCTCCGTGGAATAATTGGGCAAACCACAAAATATATAAAAAGGTAATTTATATAAGAAGAAACTCAAATAGCTTATATGTTAGTAAAATATTCAGTGTTATTAGAAGTAAGAAAAATGTGATAACATTAAAACAACAATAAAACATCACTTTATATTAGACAACTACATAGTCCCTAGCGTTGGCAATGTTGTGGACCTCCCCTACACTGCCAGGGGAAATGCAGACTGATGCATCGATTAGACAAAAAGAGGAAGCACTCTTGAAGAACTCAATATACACAGAATCAGAAGTCCAGCAATTCTGTTGCTGACTGTAAACCTTACAGAAATTCCTACATATATATTCACATACATGCAGAGACAGAGACAAGTTTGAAGATATTTATTGGTGTTAGTGGTTGCAAGCATTTGGAGGGTTAAATCTATGCATTCGTCATAAGGTAAGTGGATGTGTAAAATGCAGAAATGCAAACTAGAGTGGAATTCATGTACAGATAGCAACAAGGGTAGAATTTAAATAAAAATTAAGGGCCGAGTGAAAACAAGTAAGAAACATAATATTCTTATGTAAATAAAATGTATGCAAACAGAATAATTTACAATTTGCAAGAATGCATACTATCTCAATTTGATAACTTTACAAAATGGAGCCTGAAGCTAATTATAAGTGTTTATTCTTTACTGTAAGATATAGTCTCAAAAAAATATCGAAGTGAGGCAGAGAAGCAAGGGATGCTAAAACAGAGTGAGGCATTCCTGTTCTGGCTACCTCTTCATGATGAGTTACAAAAAGGCACAATTTGTCTCTCTTGTGTCTTGTGTATGTGCTTGGCCAGGCATTTCTGGACAGACACCATGGAAAAAAACTGTGCTTTGGAAGAGTCAATAGGACATTGGAATGGAGACAGAATTGTCTAGGTCACTCACAACTCCTGTCTCGATTGGTCAAAATTTTTCTCATGGGAAATTAACTGTACCTCACTTTAAGGTTGAGGAAGGGAATTGGTCCCTGGGGAAGACAGATCCCATGCCTTATGGTGTGGTTCACTGTGTTGTGCTGGGAGAATTTAAAAGTCCCAAGTGGAATCACTGGGCTATAGCATTGACTGAGGTGGAAGTGGGCAGATTAAAGGAAGAAGTGACTGTGAGGAGATATATGTCATAGTTGGCACACATGCAAACAAAGAGATACATATTCAACATATTAAAATGGCTGTTCATGCTGAGGAGGCAAGAAGGAGTGGGGGAAGTGGATAAAAGGGATTAAGTAAAACAAGGGAGTGCTTGGTGGGAACAAGAGTGGTAATGGGTCATGAATTAGAGTATAATTAAACTTATCTCTGACATAGTTTGGATCTGTTTCCCTGACCAAATCTCATGCTGAATTGTAATACCCAGTGTTGGAGGTGGGGGGCCTGGTGGGAGGCAATTGGATAATGGGGGTAGATTTCTCATGAATGGTTTAGCACCATCCCCCTGGTACTGTCCTTGTACTAGTGAGTGAATTTTCCTAATATCTGGCTATTTATAAGTGTGTGACACCTCAGGTTCTCTCTTGCTCCTGCTCTGGCCATGTGACATGTTTGCTTCCCCTTCACCTTCCACCATTATTGTAAGTTTCCCGAGGACTACCCAGAAGACAAGCAGATGCCAGCATCATGCTTCCTGCAGAGCTTGCAGAACCATGAGCCAATTAAACCTTTTTAAAAAATAAATCATCCAGTCTCAGGTGTTTCTTTATAGCAATGTGAGAATGGACTAATACAATCTCCTTCCTGTAAAACTAGAAAGAAAGGAAAGTAAAGAAAACCCAATAGATTGTGTCTTAGGAGCAAGCAAATGTGGTATAACCTCCCAAATTTGGAAGACCCCTTTACCTATTGAATTAATGAATAACCACAAGACTGCATATTATGAAAGAAGATATGCTAGTTGCTTCTTTTCAATGCTGAAAATGAAATCAATATTGGTTTTGTTCATTTAAAATGAAGGATAAATTATGTGATAAAAGTAACATTTCTTATATTACAAATATTAAGAGTACTAAGGAAGACTAGGCAGGATTAATTGAGTCCATAAAACTCAATAAAGATAAATTGTTTACTAATATCTTGCTAAAGGTGTTGAATTAATGCAAATCAAACCACAATGAGATACTATCTCACACCAGTCAGAATGGCTATTATTAAAAAGTCAGAAAATAACAAACATCGGCTAGGCTGCAGAGAAAAGGGAACATTTATACACTGTTGGTGGGAATGTAAATTAGTTCAGCTATAGTGGAAGGCATTTTGGAGATTTCTCGATGAACTAAAAATAGAGTTACCATTTGATCAAGCAATCCCATTACTGGGTATATACCCCCCCACCTTCAAAAATAAATCATTCTACCAAAGACACCTGTATTTGCATGTTTGTCACAGCACAATTCACAATAGCAAAGACATGAGATCAATCTAGGTGCCCATTTACTGTGGATTGGATAAATAAAATGTGGCATTTTTACACCATGGATTACTACACAGCCACAAAAAAGAACTAAATCCTGTCAATTTCAGCAATATGAATGCAGATGGAAGACATTATCCTAAGCAAATTAACACTGAAACAGAAAATTAAATACTGCATGTTCTCACTAATAAGTGAGAGCTAAACATTGGGTACTCATGGACATAAATATGGGAACCAATAGACACTGAAGACAACAAAAGGGGGAAAAGAGAGAGGTAGGCAGGGGTTGAAAAACTACCAATGCCTCAGATAATGCATGAAAATTTTAATTTCCTAGAATTGCAGTGGAGCTGTGCAGCTGGTAGTTTCACCTTTGTACTTGGATTTATTAAAACCCTATATTTCATGCATGCCTTTTCCTTCTTTTGATTAAAAAAATTTTAAGAGGTGGAAAATAACTACTCAAAAATAAAGAAAATGCTGGGTTTTTTTCATAACCCTCATTTTCTGATGTTGTTAATTGGAAATAATTCCAGTTGTGTTGACTGGCCTTTCTCTCCAGCAATTCTATCTGGTCAGTGGCAATTGTTGCTGGCATCTTGAGTTTATGTACAATAAAAGTCAACATAAAAGACAGAAAAGGATGCCTCTACCTCAAATTCAGGAAATTCGAGAGAACTCTGAGTAGCCAAGCCAGGATCTCATGTCCAGCTTTGTATCCATGGAGAGTGGGGTTTTTAGGCATGTTAGAAAAACCTGGAGTGTTGAGGGGTGAAAGCAAGTCTTCAAAAGAAGCCTCATGCACTGTAAGCAGAAGGTGAAATGTAAAACTGACGAGATTTTTTTAAAAATAATATTATAATTAAAAGTTCCTAATGCTTGCAAATACTTAACAAATATTAATACTTGGGATTTTAGAAAAAGAAATCAAAATTCCAGGAATTGCTTAAAGATTATCTAAAACCATAAAGTATTTTATATTCTCTTAATATTTTATATATATATAGTTAAGTAATGATGAACGATCATAATAATACAGAATGAACCCTTTTTCTTTGCTAAGAAGTTTTAGGGTTTTTTTCTGTAAAGCAATATTAATACGCATATGATTTATTTTTGTTGTATGATTTATTTTTGTTATAAATTAATAAATTTTGACAAGATTATGAATTTCAATATCATGTATAATCTATACCTAGTATCAATATTTTATAATAGAGAATATTAAACAGAAATATAACTATGTCAACTAAAATTATTTTAAAATTTGAAAGATAATCATGCCGCAAAAATTATCATTCTTATAATAAAATTTTAAGATACTCAAAACATCTATTGTCCTATCTTGCAGTTTTTACATGACAAAAATGTGAGACGTAGAAAACATCCTTTCAATTTGAAATGAAATTGAATAATATTGAGTGTTTCTAAAAGCATTTTCATGTAGGGTCTTAGGATACAAGTTGTTTTATATGAGCTCCTTTTCTTTTTCATGATTAAACTATTTTGGCTGTTTGCCCTGATTTTGTTTTTTCCTTTGTTATCGATATTGTTGTTGCTCTTACAGATTTTCAGTAAATCATGTTCACGTCTACCCAATGCATTTCTTCTATTAATGTGTTTTTTAAAATCCTGTATCTTAGCAAATATTCAAAACTGTAAGATGGCAAGTGAGCATTTTTGGGTGGTATTCAGATAACACAATGTTAGTATTTCTTTGCAAGGATAAAAAGCACTACACATAATCGTGTGTCAAATTGTAAATATAGGAACTTATTTTGCTTTCAAACTTAATTGCTGAAATGCCATTTATAGGATGAGTATAAAGCATACTATGAGTATAAATGTATTAACATGTATTTTATTTGCAAGAATGAATAAGTCAATGTTAGCAGATAGGGCTACAATGCACACTTACATTATGCCACAGGCCACAGGCAAGATTGACTGACTACATTGTGATCACTTCTTGTCTACTTGCCTCTGTTCTGGTTTCTAGAAATGCTAGCCATAACTGTCTATTCCACCTGCCAGTGTGTTTTGCTCTGCTTTCAATTTGACATGAGTGGATTCTTACAAAGCTTTACATTTCTATGCTAATAGTTTAATTTTAATTCCCACAGGAGAATTATATTTTCTAATTTCTGATTTCTTAATTTATTTTTCTCAGAATTAGGATTAGGAAAAAATATATTTCCCAAAGAATATGGAGAAGATATCTCTGTATGCATACTGTAAATTCTCCTGAATGACTTAAATACTTGGTCTCAAATAGAAAACTTGATTCTGGATCATGGAATCACTTTCTTGACATTACAGGAAGAGACTAAGTTCACACACACACACACACACACACACACCAATAACTGGTTGTTCTCCCTCTTTTTTCCCATAACAACAAATTCCTATAATTCCAACTGCCATTATTGAGGGCAGAGGTGCTATTTAGGGTAGCATCGTCTCAACAAGGAAAACTTATTCAATGCATGAATATCGTGGTCCTAATGATAAAATGAAGTATATATTTGACATTATTCCACATTCAAAATTATCTCTGCTTAAACAGTGTAAATGTGAAAATTGATCTTTAAAAGATATGGAAACAAAAATAGAACTAAGGGCAAATTTAAAATAGAATAAAATATTAGTACCTCATCTGTTTTCTCCTTTATTTTCATTTTTAATATTAGAGGATGGCAGATCCTAAATGCCTTGACTGAAACAGTTCTTCTAACTTGTTATGATATTACTTTTTTTTTCTGGTAGTTGTTTAAATCAGTCCTTCCTCTAAGCATTAATTATCATTCTAGGGAAATTTTGCACTATACACCTATTATGAGTTTTATGTTTGAGGTTTTTCTGCCCTTCCAAATGACACTTGCTTTGTGATAATTTTCTCATATGCAAAAATTAAATAATTTTTAAAAAAAATATGGAAGCCTTTTTCCTTTCCAAACACACATCTAAAGATCTACAATGCAAAATCAGGATATGGTTACCTGGGTAACTAAGATTCCACAGGGAAAGTAATACCTATCCTCTTGCTTCTATGTTCTTGATTTTTTTGCTTGATCAATAGTTAATTACTTTTTTATCTTTTCTGGAGCACAGGCGTTCCCAATAGCCCAAATGTTTTATAATTCTTATTCCATAGGTCAACCCATGTGTTTTCTTCGCATTGAGTTAAATTGGTGTATGGGACACAGGCTGAAGGCACACAATGCTACAGCAGACTGAAAGGTTATATAATCAATCAACAGGTCATTGGAAAAAGTCAGTAATATTACCATTATTAAAAAGCAAATTTTCTTTTGGGATCAGAAATAAAGATCCTCAATGAAGGATGAATGAAGCTAAAGTTTGCTCTTGTAGTTTACACATTCCAGGAGGTGCCTGACCTTCAGAAATTGTACATTGCCTCAGATAATGCAAGAAAATTTTAATTTCCTAGAATTGAAGTGGAGCTGTGCAGCTGGTAGGTTCACCTTTGTACTTGGATTTATTAAAACCCTATATTTCATGCATGCCTTTTTCTTCTTTTGATTAAAAAAATTTTAAGAGGTGGAAAATAACTACTCAAAAATAAAGAAAATGTTGGGTTTTTTTCATAACCCTCATTTTCTGGTGTCGTTAATTGAAAATAATTCCAAATAGCTAAAAAGGTGCCCTGTAATGTGGGTCCAGAGTCAACCAATGACTCATCTCTACCTTCCTGAGATAGAGAAATGTCGGAGACTGAGGACACGGCACTGAGAAAGTGAGGAGCATGTTTCTCCATTATTGTTCTTTGGTGTTTGCTTCAATCATAGGTTGCAAGATTGTATATCAAGCTTTATACAGTGTAAGTCTATTTTTATTTCCAACTACAATAGCTAACTTTAAATTAACTAGGAATACATAGGAATACTATAGAATGAAAGTCTGGAAGATCACTGTGGTCGTGCAGATTAGCATTGCATATGTAAAACTGGAAGTGGATCTTGTTTTATCCCACCAATTCTCAATAAACAGTTTATGGAGATGGGGCAGATTGATTAGGGACAATTTTAGCACACATTTTCAGTAACAAACAAGGTAAATTAATGGAAAGTGCTTTTGTAATCACACTAACAGCAAGAGGGAAATCAATTTTTCTGAGCCTAGGTTTCTTCTTATACAAAATAACTTATTGAATTTATAAGTATTTCCTAAATGATAGAGTTTTATAAGGAGGAGTAAAGGACAGTGATTTTAGAAAAAGAAAGAAAAATGAAGTAAACCCTATGATTGTCTCAGCTTACTGACTTCATAGAGATGCCAGAATGTAGTACAGGAAAAGAAAACGTAGATAAAGCCTAGTTGATTCACTAAGTCGAGACATAGTTGAAAATTTAGTGAGACAAAAATGCTTATAGTTCACAGGACAAAGTACCAGGGAAGAGAGAGCTACAGAAAGAGAAAACTCTGATGATCTACGTAAGGTCCCTGTTGGGTATGCCACAAAGTACTGATTAGCATATATGTCATATGCATTAGGAAAACACTCAGGGCTGGGGAAGAACCATCCCAAAAGATTAGAGGGAATCAGTACTTGGTGTTCACATTGAGCAGTTAATAACATGTGTTTCCCAGCCAGACTGGAAAACATCAAAAATGTATGGGGCACTGGGTAGAACACTCAGAAAGATTCTGCTTTAGTATTGAGGGAAAAGGAGAAAACTAGTAATGCCTAGTGAATCAGTCTTGTAGGATCAAAGTCTTTCCAAGTAATTTAAAGCAAAGCTCAAGAATAGTTAAAGGAATGTAAAAGCTCCAGTATGCAAGAAGGTAAACTCCACAGAGTATGGCATCAATCAAAAATTATGGCACCATACAAACAAACAGGAAATTACAACCTACAACGAAGAGCAGAATTACCCCCATTAAAACTGATCCAGAACTCAGGTTGATGTTAGAAATAGTAGAAAATGGCATTAAAATAATTGGTAAAACTCTTCTCTGTATGTTCAAAGAATTAAGTGAAAGCACAGAAGATAGTTTAAAATGACCCAGTTTGAACTTGAGAGGTGAAAACTAAAATGTGTTAGTTGAAACGTTTTCTGAATGAGATCAATGGCTGATTAGACACTGTGGGGGAAAAAAAAAGATTAATGAGCCTGAAGACATAGCAATATAAACAGTTCAAAATGAAGTACAGAATAATTTTCTGAAATAACAAAAAATGAAAAAAGTATCAGTGACATCTGGGACAATTTCAAGCATTCAATACATGTATGATCGAAATCACTGTGGATTCCAAATAAAAATACAAAAATATCTGAGAAATAATTTCCCATTTTCCTCCCAATTTTATTGAAACTATAAGAAAATAGATTCAATAAGCTCAATGATACCCTAACACAATATGAAAAATCTATACCAATACACATTAAATAATATTATTCAAGACTAGTGTGTTAGTCTGTTCTACATAGGTATAAAGGAATACATGAGACTGTAATTTTATTTTTTTTTTCTTTTTTGCTCTGTTGTTGGAGTGCAGTGGCATGACCTGGGACCATTGCAGCCTCCAACTCCCAAGTTCAAGCAATTCTTCTGCCTCCTGAGTAGATGGGACTACAGGCACTCACCACCATGCCCAGCTAATTTTGGTATTTTTAGTAGTGATGGGGTTTCACCATGTTGGCCAGGCTGGTCTTGAACTCCTGACCTCAGGCAATCTTCCTGCTTCAACCTCCCAACGTGCTAGGATTACAGGCATGAGCCACCATTCCCGGCCTGAGCAATCTATAAAGAAAAGAGGTTTATGTGTCACATGGTTCTGCAGGCTGTACAAGGATGGTGCTAATATCTGCTCAGCTCCTAGTGAGGCTTCAGGAAGCTTATAATCATGGTGGAAGGAAAAGCGAGAGCTGACACATCACATGGTGAGAGGGAGCAAAAGAGAGAGGCAGGAGGTGCCAGGCTCTTTTAAACCAGATCTTATGTGAGCTCTTAGACTGAGAATTCATTCATTACTGTGAGGAAAGCACCAAGTCATTCATGAGGGATCCATCCCCCTGACCCAAACACCACAAACTAGGCCCACCTTCAACATTAGATGTCACATTTCAACATGAGATTTGGAGGAAACAGAACATGCAAACCATATAAACTCATTATAAAGAAAAAATCTTAAAAGCATGCAGAGATAAAATGACACATTGTTGATATATGTTCAAGATAAGAATGACAGAAAATCATCAGAATAAAAAGTTATAAGACAGGAGGGTAATATTTTTTAAAGTACTGGAAACAAAAAGAAAGAAAGAAGCAAACAAAAGCCTTTTATTAACTTATAATTTTATATCAAGAAAAGATATGAAAAAATTAAGTCAAAAGAAAGACTTTTTCACATATACAAAAGGTAAAATAATAATTCAGTCTCAGATGTGCACTACAAAAATTAGTAAAGAATACCTTTCAGGCAAAAAGAAAAATAAGGCAATACAGTAATGCAGAACTACAAAAAGGAATTATATGCATTGGATTTGGTAACTACCTAGTTAAATACACATAATTTTATTTTTAAATATATTAAAATACAGCTGTTTAAAGATAAACAATGAAAACATAATGTGGAGTTTATAGTATAAAGTTTATGATATAAGTAAAAGTAAAATATTTGAAAACAATAGCACAAAGTCATGGAAAGGAGAAATAGAACTATATTTTTGTACATTTTTTATGCTATATCTGAATTGATGGAGTATTATTGAAAGGTAGACTATAATGAGTTCAAATACCCATATTTATACTATATTTGAAAGCAACTATTAAAGTAATAAAACAAATAATTATAGGTAATAATCTAACAAAGGAGATAAATTGTATCATTAAAAACCACTGGATTAATCCAAGATGAGGTAAGCAAAAAGGAAATAGAAAAAAAAAAAACAGATTTGTCAATAGAAACAAAGAGTAAGACGATAGAGTTCTGTATGAAAATATCAATAACCACATTAAACGTAAATAGTCTAAACATCCAAATTAAAACCTACAGATTGCCATATCTGTATAATGAATATATTTATCATGGATAAATAAGCAAGACCTAATTACATGCTGACTACAAGAAGCACTTAAAATATACGTACACAAATGCATTAAAGTAAAATGATAGAAAATGATATATTATGTTAACAACTAACTGAAGAAAATTGGGTGAATATGCTAATACCAGACAAATATTTCAGAAGAAAGAATATTAACAAGGCTAAAGGAGTCAATTTCATAAAGATATAGAGTTAAGTCCATAAAGACACCACAACTATCCTAAAGACTATGCATTGATATGATTTCACTATTTTTGTCCTCTCCACAATTCTTGTTGAGACTGAATCCTGAATTCAACAGTATTGGGAGACATGGCCTTTGGGAGGTTATTGAGCCAAGAATTAACCAATTGGATTAGGCACCCTTATATAAAAGGGCTTGACAGAGGTATTTTGCCACCTTTGCAGTTCTGCCTTCTGTCATGTGAGGATACTTATTTCTTCCCTCATAAAGATGTGGCACTTAAGGTGCCATATTAGAAACTAAGACTAGACCCTCACCAGAAAACTAACCTGCTACTGCCTTGATCTTGTACTTTCCAGCATCCAACACTGTCAGAAATAAATTTCTATTGATTATCAATTACCCAGTCTGTGGTATCCTATTATAGCAGCATAAAATGAACTAACGTGCACCTAATAACAGCTTCAAAATACATGGAAAAAACCTAATAAAATTGCAAGGATAAATAAATCTACAGTTAATAATTGGAGATTTTAGTATCTCTCTATCTGTAATTGACAGAACTGTGGGCAGAAAGTCAGCAAATAATTAGATGACTTAAATAAAATATTCAATAACTTGACCTAATTACAATTTATGGAACTCGTCACCCAAAAACACCAGTCTGCATATTTATTTCAGGCACATGTGGAATATTTACTGTACTAGACCATATTCTGTGCCATCAGTCAAATCCAAATAAATTAGAAAAATTTTAAGCTATGTGAAGTATGCTAGTTCACTGTGATGAAATTAAATTAGAAATCAATAACAGAAAGATCTCTTGAAACTCCCCCAAAATGTGAAAACAAAACAATATATTTCTAAATAATCTATGTGCCAATGAAGAAAAAAATAGAAATTAGAACATATTTGCTACTGGAGGAGAATGAAAATAAAATATATTAAAATTTGTGGAATGCCACTAAATCAGTAGTTGGGTGAAGTTTCTGTTATTAAATGACTCTATTAAAAAACAAGAAATCTTTCATTCAAGACACTAAAAAATGAAAGACGAATTAAATGTAAAGTAAGCAGAGAAATGAAACAATAGAGATCAAAATAAAAATCAATAAAATAGAAACACAATAGAGAAAATAAATTGAAAGTTAGATATTTGAGAAAATCCATAATACTGATAAACTTATAGCCTATCTGATTAGGACAAAAAGAGATAAGGTAATATTACCAATGTTAAGAATAAGAGAGCTGATAACACTCCCCATACACATTCTACAAATATTTAAAAAAATAAGATAATATTATGAAAAACTTTGTGACAATACATTCAACAATTTAGATGAAATGAATAAGATTCCTGAGAAATGCTAACTACCAAATCTCATAAATATGAATAAGTAATTGTAAGAGTCCTGTATCTATTAAATAAATTGAATTTATAGTTGAAAATCTTCCCACAAAGGCCACTCCAAGCATTAGATGACTTTACTGGCATCTACCAAACATTACTGAATTCTACCAAACATTAAAGAAAGAAATAATACTAAATCTATAAAACTCTTCCTGGAAATGGAAGAGGGAGCCGATTTTACAAGTTATTTTATGTGGCCAGCATTATCGTGATATCAAAACAAGACAAAGACATTATAAGAACAGAAAACTAAATATCAACTTTTTGTGTTTGTTTGTTTTTTGAGACTGAGTCTCGCTCTGTCACCCAGGCTGTACTGCAGTGGCGCAATCTCGCCTCACTGCAACCACTGCCTCCTGGGTTCACGCCATTCTCCTGCCTCAGCCTCTCGAGTAGCTGGGACTACAGGCACCTGCCACCACACATGGCTAATTTTTTTGTATTTTTAGTAGAGACAGGGTTTCACCGTGTTAGCCAGGATGGTCTTGATCTCCTGACCTCGTGATCTGCCCACCTCAGCCTCCCAAAGTGCTGGGATTACAGGCGTGAGCCACCGCGACCAGCAATATCAATATTTTTATAAATGTGGATTAAATACCCTAAACAAACAAACATACTATATATATACATATATATGTATATATATAGCATTAGTTGGTAGAAAAGTGCTCCTCCCACCAAAGATGCCCATGTCTTAATTTCCAGAACCCGTGAATGTGTTATTTTATGTGGCAATAGGGATTTGCAAATGTGATTAAATTAAGAGTATTCATATAGGGAGAATTGCCTGGGTTAGCCAGGTGAGTGACATTATAAGGGAGACAGGGAGTCAGGAGAACCAAAGTCAGACAAGGAAATGTGATTACAGAGTCATAGATGAGAAGAGAGAGAAAGAAAGAGAGAAAGAGAGAGACAGGTGAACTATGGGCTGGCTTCTTCAAGAGACAGAGGAAAGAATATGAGCCAAGGAATGCACACAGTCTCTAGGAGTTGGAAAAGGCAAGAAAGCCCCCAGAAGAAATGTAGCCCTACAAACACATCAATTTTAGGACTTCTGCCCTCCACAATAAAAATAATATGTTTGCACCACTGATTTTTGTTTTTGCTATTTGTTACAGCAGCAATAGGAAACTAATACAATGACTAAGTGAAGTTTACTCCAGAATGTAAGAGTTTAAAATTTCAAAATCATCCAACATAATGTGCCGTATTAACAAACTAAAAAAGTAAACTATCTGATCACCTTTGTAGATGTAGAGTAAGCTTTGACAAAGTCCAACATTTCTGCCTGATAAAAACTCTTAGTCAACAGGAATATAAGAAAGTGTTTCCAATCTGATAAAGAACATTCATAAAAGATTTACAGGGGACATTATATTTACTGATGAATATCCACCTAAGATCAGGAACAAGACAAGATAACCTCTTTCACAACTTCTATTCAATACTCTACTAGAAGTTCTAATCAGTGCAATAAATCAAGTAAAATAAATAAAAGCATCCAGGTTGGAAATAAAGATACAAAATTGTCTTTAGTCACAGATGACATGATTGACTGTGGAAAATTGGATGGGATTTATGAATAAAGCCACGAAGTTAAGTGAGTATAACAAGTTTGCAATATACAAGATAAACATACAAAAATCAATTATATCACTATATGCTTGCAGTAAGCAGTTAGCAACTGAAGTAAAAAAAAATCATACACAATGACATAAAGTAGATGAAATGCTTGGGGATAAATGTCGGAACATACGTGCAAGACTCATACACCAAAACTGAAACTACCTTTGCCAAAATTATAAAGGTGAGAAAATTATGACAATTAAAGAGATCTGATCTAACCAACCCCCATCTTGCCTTTAGCCTCCAAATTGCCCTAGGTCATTCTTGGGCTTGAGCCAAGCTAACTTTAGGAGAAAGTCAGTTTATAGTTTAAATGATAATATCCCTTGCCAAAACTAAACCACCTTTGTAAAACTAATGAAAGAGCTCCAGGTTAGGAGGATGAGAGGAACCTGGATTATGCTAAGGTTTAGATATAAATGATTATCAGCCATTATTCCAGAGGTCACAAGATTTGGAACTTTCCCAGTAGTAACTGCAGATAACTTCACTATTGTAGAACTTAAGATTGGCCTTTTGAGATGTCTTTTCAGGCTTTTGCATTTCTGAAAACCAATGGCTCCACCCTCACGCTCCAACCAGTCCTGCGATCCCGTCCGGAAATGGACTCAGTGCAAGAGGACCATTTCCCACACCCCTATGATTGCAATGCCAACCAATCAGCAACACCCATTCCTCTAGGCCTGTGTCTGTCAAATTCTCCATGAAAACCCTAGGCTCTGAATTCTTGAGGAGATTGATTTGAGTAATAGTTCATCACTCACGTGATGTGGTCGCCCTCCTGCCAACTGAACCCTTTCTTTATCACAATGCAATGCTCTCAGTGAATTGGTTTTGTCTGTGCAGCGGGCGGGAAGAACTGTTCCAAAACTATTCCAAAGCATTGGTAAAATCGATTTTTAAAAGTGTAATAAAAATTCAAACCTACATCTTGTTCTCTTGGGTCAGAACAATCAATATTATTATGTCAATTCTCCCCAAATTGATCTACATATTTTTTGCAATTCCAATCAAAATCTTCACAGAATTTTTAGTATAAAGACTGAGAATAATCAAAACTTTAAAAAGGAAAGCAAATTTGGAGAACTAACATTACATAATTTTGGTACTTATGATAAAGCTACAGTAATGAAAACAGCGTTGTATCAGTGCAGTGATAAATAGATGAACAAAATGAGCCCTGTAGAGACAATTAAATATTGAGGAAGGCTCAAAGGCAATTCAGTGATGAAAGGACAGTATTTCAACAAGAGCTGCTGAAAAAATTGGATAACCATGTGCAAATCACTGAACTTTGAACCATAATTTCTATTATATTCAAATATTAGCTCAAGTTGAGTAAATATCTAATAGAAGTTCTAGGATATGAAAATTGAAGACATGCAAGTGAAGAGATAATATTTGAGAGCTCCTGATAATCGAAGATGTGACTCCTCACATTAAAAAAAATAGCAAAAAAACAAAACCTCTAAGAATCAAAGTGATTAAGTAAAAATAAATGCATCCTAAGATTCATAATTATGAAATATAGAACATCAGTAGAAAGAGAGAATATACCATAGAAAAAGATAGAGATAGAATAACTCAAATGAGTCGCGGATATATAGATGATATCTCCTAAGCAATGATACACTCCAGAAGAAAATAAAGTGATATTTTCAAAGTTCTAAAAGAAATTATTAGGAATCTAAAATTCTATATTGAACTGAACTATCTTTCAAGAGAGTCTGACATAAAAACATGTACAGATGTACAGATATACAAATTATAAAAAGTATTAAGAAATCATTTACACAAATCAAAAGAAAACTACTCATGGAAGTAAAGTGAGGAATTCAAAATGAGTAGTGGAAACAGAAATCAATACATACTTGAAAAATTTAATCATCAGCTATTAAATTAAAAACAAATAGATGTGTTTATTGTAAAAAATTGATGTGTTTATTGTAAAACACATCATGTGTTTATTGATGTCTTTATTGTAAAAACTGATGTGTTTATTGTAAAAATGGCAGAACCAGATCTCTAATAACATGAAAAAGACAAAGGGGGATTCTTGCGCAACAGATAAATCATATTAAGTTTCTTATAACATTTAAAAGGAAAAAAGAAATTCTAAATAATTTAGGCAGAAATTTAAATTAAAAATTTAAACTGAAATTTTAAGGAAAGCGTTAAAAGCATGAAAACAACTATAGTTTTCTACAACAAAGATTTTGTTTGATTTTCAGGGAATATTAGGTGCAATTGCATGTGAGAAAAATCTGTATTACAGTGATTCATATAAAATATAGTTTGATTTTTTCTTGTCATGTAAAGCAGATTACAGGACAGTCACTGCAAGATTACTACAGTGACTCCATGATTATTTCATCTTTCTATCACTAGGCTTGTTCTTCAAGTTCACGTTCAAAGTCTAAGATGGCTAGTGTGCCAGGAATGACGGTTCATGACTGTAATCCGAACACTTTGGGAAGCTGAGGTGGGAGGATTGCTTGAGGCCAGAAGTTTGAGACCAGCTTGGTCAACATAGAAAGACTCCTGTCTGTATAAAAAACAAAACAAAACAAAACAAAAAAACAGCTTGGTGGTATGCACCTGTGGTCTCAGCTACTTAGGAGGCTGAGGAAGGAAGATTGCTCGAGCTCAGGAGCTCCAGGCTGCACTGAGTTGTGGTGGTGCCACTGCACTCTAGCCTGGGTGACAGAGCGAGACTCTGTCTCAAAAAAACAAAAATAAAAATAAAATAGCTGGTGGAGCTCTGAGTTTCAGGCTGGAAGAAGAAGAAAAGGAAATGGAAACAAAACAAAACAAACAAACAGAAATGTTGTTCTAGACAATTCAGCTCCATTTAAGATTACCCAGAAGCCTTTCACAACATTTCTGCTTACAACTCATTGCTCAGAATTAGTCAAATGGTCACATATGGTTGCAAAGGAGGTAAGCAAAGGAAATTCCATTTTGTGTGAGTAGCAGACCATGTAACTAAATATTGAAGAAACTGGAGTGGGTTTTATGAACCTCAGAACAAATCAAAGTCAGTTGCTTAGATAAGACTGATCTCTCAATTGAAATTCTTAGTATTATATCTAGGTATATATTCTTAATATGAATCAAAGTCAGAAGGCTATATGGAATGAGAAAGAAAGAGAAAGGTTTTTCCTTTTTGGATTAGGAAAAAATGCTTTAAATTACTGGATTCAATGATTCATAAATAGTAGACATTCCATTAATATTTGATGTTTGAATGAATAATTTCTTATATCACATATTCTTGCTAAGCACTGAGAATTTCATCAGTGCCAATCATAATAGACTTATACTACTGTGCAAACCCCTTCATCTGGGATCGTCTACCATGGTGGCAAGAGATTTGGATGATACAAAATGCTTTCCTATTAAATAAAGTTTTTCCATTTGAAACAATATAAGGAAAGCAAGTATACCTGATTTAATAAAATATTATGCTGCTCACTCTCTTCCTCTCCATCTCTTCTTGAAAGCCAAATTATATGCAAATTGAGCTTGATCAGTATTAATTCAGCTACAACATGACATTTCCCTGATAAACTTGAACTGGAGTAGAGAATATAAAAGTCACAATATAAATTTTTTTTATTTAATAGGATCCTTTGTTCCTTGGTTTGCAAGTCTTCCTGACTTAGTAGTGGCAGCTAACACAATTCCCCAGACCTGACAGACAAGTCTTAGGAATTCAGTTTAGAAGAAATACAGTCTAGTGCGTATATCTTCCTTTTGACCAGAGGATTTCTGAGCAAGCCTCAGAGGGATTTGTTGTAATACACTTGTTCCTCTTGGGTAGATCAGTTGTATAAGAAAATATTCCAAAGGATAGCTGCAGTAAATACTTGAGAATACATTAGCAGCAAAGTAATAGAATACTATAGAATAATCAAGAATTTCTTAAATGCAAAATAAATAAAAACCCATGAAAATGTAAAACCTGTTGAATTACCGATTGGCAAGCCAAAGATTCAAGGAAAAACCTCTAAGATTGTTTATTAAACTTTACTTAAAAATTTCAAAGAATTTTTTTAAAACATCAGTGTTTTGTTGTTTTTTTTTAACCCCTTCACCCTAGTATATACATCATGGTATTGCAATAAAACAGGGATATTTTTGAAACATCACTAAACATCACAACAAGATATTCATCTATTTTAAGTAATTTTCCTTTGCTCATTTTACGTCTTTGACTCTGTAGTTTGTAAGGGAGCAATCAGCATTTGGAGTTAAGGGGTGTCTGTGTGTGCCAGGAATTAAGCTGCTATTTCTGTTTCAAACTCACTCTTCTATATTCTGCTTTGTAATTCTGGGGCCAGGACTCTGCCAACCACATTTCAGTTTTTGCATCTGCTCTCTTCAGGCCCTGCCAATAAGGAACACTAGAAAGAAACTCAAAAGCAGGAGGAGGGAAAATACACTCCTTCCCATTCATTACTTTTTCCTCTTTTTTTTTGGCCTTCAATTTTTTCTAGTGTCGTTTCAGCAATACTTCTTCCCTCCAGCAGCGGTAATTGTAGCAGCAATTAATTCTAGTATGCAGTTTTCCACAATACTTGTAGCACCAGCTTCGTCTAGGCCCCTCACACAAGTCAGTAGCAGCCAGTTGAAAGTCCCTTCAGTAGGTCTATTGCCCATCACCATGTGGCTTTCCAATGAGCTAAGAGACACCGGCATTCACTGAGCAATGTCTACTCCTTCAAGTTCTGTGTTGTAGCTCCAGAAATCTTCTGCGAAATGTCTAATAATTTTAATAATCTTAATCTCTCCCCCTTTACTCTAGTACTCTAGTACTAAGGATTGTACCTGCTTCCTGTAGTTGATAATTGTGTGATAGCTTAGTGTAGTCCTTTGAACTTTCACATTTTTAATAACTACTCAACTTTTTTTTTTTTTTTTTTTGAGACTGAGTCTCGCTCCATCACCTAGGCTGGAGTGCAGTGGCAAAAATCACTGCTCACTGCAACCTTCACCGCCAGGGCTCAAAGATCCCCCCACCTTAGCCTCTCAAATAACTGGAGCTACAGGCGTGTGCCACCATCCTGGCTAATTTTTTTGCAGGAACAGGATCTCCCTATGTTGCCTAGGCTGGTCTCGAACTCCTGGGCTCAAGTGATTTGCTAGCCTCGGCCTCCCAAAGTGTTGGGATTACAGGCATGAGCCTCCATGGTCACCCCAACAATTCTTTATTTTAAATTATCTCTGCTAAAATAATTGGTGTGGTTTGTTTGTTCTGATTGTACTCTAGTTAATATTCTTTTTATCCTCAATCTTAGGATAATTATGCTATTTATGAGAGTAAAATTTTATTTTTTAGAGATTAAATTTATATCTAAGACCAATTCAAATTTTAAAAGCATTTATTTGTTATCAAATAGATGTAAATGTACTGTGCTAGGCACTGCAAGACATTCAGATAATTATTAGTCACAATTTCACCTGCAAGTATTTAGGCAATTTTAATTTAAAAATGTAAATATGTATATAAGAGATATAATACATTATGTACTTTATGAATATTATGCAGAATGAACTTTGGAGAAGCTCAGAGGAAGAAAATTACGTCTTTGGAAATCAGAAGACACCTGAAGACTTTTAACAGAGAATAAATGGTAGTAGCTGGGACTTAAAGCATATATTTATAAGAAAAACTAAGAGTATTATTGGTAGAGATTTCAAAAGATGGCATTGTAAGGGAGAAAAGAAAAAACAGGGCAGAATATCAAAAGAGTTGAAAGCATGCATGTGTGAATATTTGGTAGAAATAGAAGGTTCATAAAATGTAGAGATGAAATTTACAGGGAAGATTGGAGTAAGGTTACTCATTCAAGTAACCTTGAATGAGTATTTTAAAATCTGGGGTTTCCTTCTCTAGGTAAGAGAGAACCATTGAATTTCTGAAGATTGTGGCTTTAGAAGTCTAATCTAAAACATGTTCAGAATTGACTTGGGTTGAAGAAGACTGAAGAATGCAAAAACATTTAGTAATACAGGTACAATAGCTAATTCCTTCTTTTCACACTGTGAGACTCACACCACAGGTATTCTCAAAAATAATTAATTCAAAGACTTGTGTCTGAGCATCTGAAGGAATAAAAGTAACATTTATTATTAAGGAAATACAGAGGGAAGCAATGTGTACATGCTAGGGGAAACAAAAGTTCATTTTTAGACCTGAACAATTTAAGTTGTTTATTTTACTTCCAAGTGGAATTGTTGAATAGGTGCTTGTACAAAAGAACATTGAGTTCAGAGAAGCAGGATGGATAGAAATATACACTTTTGAATCATCCTCAGGCAGATGGATACTTATGACCATCAGGCTGAGTGAGATCACTTATTAAATGAATGCAGACACAGAAATAAAGATTGATGAGAAGTGAACCCTGGGACACTCAAACATTTAGAGGTTGAGATGGAAAGGAAAGTTGTCCAATAAATCTGAGAATGACGTGCTTGCGAATTAGGAGACAAAAGAGATGTTCCAGAAGCGAAGGTGTAGACATTTTTCAGGAAGCATAAACTGAACAACTACGTCAAATGACACAGACTAACCAAGATGTAAACTTTAAAATTGTTATAAATTTTTCAGTGCCTATATAACTTATGACTTTATTGATGCTGGTTTTGGGGGTGAAGTCAGGGGCCAAAACCTGATTAGAAGGTTTCAACTTATAATGAGAGAAAATAAATTAGATACAGCAGATGCAGAGAACTCTTTTGAGCAGTTTCACTGTAATAAGGAGTAGTAAAATGAAACAGTTAAACATGGTTTAAAGAGGAACATGTATGTTTAAATGTACAGTGGTATGTTGATGTGCTGATGAAAATTATCCAGTAGAGACGGACAGAAAAAAATGATGATGAACAAAAGAAAGAATATAACTGCAAAAAAAACTGGACCTTTATAATGTGTGAGTAGATTCAAGAAAGGGAAAGATGTTAGACCTAGATTAAAGCAAGAATAGTTTATACATTATAACATGATGGAAAACAAAATTTTTGGTACAGAAGAATGTATTTTGGTAGATTTCTTAGGAGGCATATGTAGAAGTTTTCTTCTACATGCTTCTATTTTCTCAGTAAAACAAAAATCATTGTGGGTACTTAGATTGAGGAAGAGGAGAGATTGTTGAACTTCAGAGAGAGATGAGATGCAGTCACTTCGGTGATTGAGAGAATGAACTGAATACAAAAAAGTAATTACTTGGGAGCATTGAGATCACTCTTAAATTTTGTTGAAAATTAAATCAGCAGCAAGTATCAGTTCTCTTGCAAAATTTTTCTCTGCTTCAAGTATAGGCTGAGAATAGATAGATTGAGCCATGACTAGAATTTTACCAGATGAATACCATGGTGGGAAGTGGAGTTACAATGGTGAGGGCACATGTAAGGGATAACAGAACATGGAAGCTAAGTGAAGAAAAAGGGAGACTGAGAGCATGAGAAGGGTAATAATCAGTTGAACACAAGAGGGGCTCATCCGTTATAGATGTCATCAGGGTCAATGCATCGCTGGATTGGGATAACACAGGGAGTAAAATGGAGAGATATGAGCTGGTGGTCAAGAAGAGGGATGCTTGACATTGAGCATTGTACAGTTATTGCTAACTGAAAAAGCATACAATTTGGGGCCAGGCCCGGTGGCTCATGCCTGTAATCCCAGCACTTTGGAAGGCTGAGGTGGGCAGATCACCTAAGGTCAGGATTTCAAGACCAGTCTAGCCAACATGGAAATCCCCTGTCACCACGAAAATTACAAAAAAAATTAGCTAGGCATGGTGGTGGGTGCCTGTAATCTCAGCTACTCAGAAGGCTGAGGCAGGAGAATCCCTTGAGCCCAGGGGCAGAGGTTGCAGTGAGCCGAGATTGCAGCACTTTACTCCAGCCTGGGTGAAAGGGTGAGACTGTGTCTAAAAAAAAAAAAAAAAAAAGAAAGAAAGAAAAAGAACAAAAGCATACAATTTGGGAGTTGAAGAGTTGAAAGAGGGTGCACGACAAGATCATGAAGAGAAAGGAGTTCAAGACTGAGAGTCCAATATGTTGCTTGGTTTATCTGTGTGGATATCTAATTTTTATGTTAGAAATAATAATGAAGAGATGGTCGTAATCCAGGTGCTGGTATCTTCAATGACTGAAGAAAAGTGATCAAGATAATGGTAGATTATTTTAAAAACAGAGATAATGGATGTGTGGTTTATATCATGGGCTTCAAATGCTATAAGAGGGAGAAAGGGAGGGAAAGTGGCTTGTAATTGGCAATATGGAGCTAGGTAGCCTGACATTACATTTTGGCCAGGGGTGCTTCTGCATGGGCAAAAATAAATTGACTCCTCCAAGAACATAGCAGAAGCAGCAGTTTACTCAGGTGATAGCCATATTCACTTAAGGCAAGAGAATATAGAAGTCACTCAGGAAAAATTTCGAGTCAATGGGGCCTATTGAAAATATCTCACCAGAAAAACCAGATGGCACAATGGAATTTCCAAGGAGGAGGGAGAGATTTCGACTTTATTAGGATAGATCCAGTCTAATGAACATGAGAATTTGATTGTGACTGAAGCAACTGAAGGAAGATGTGATAGGCAGAAGAATGGCCTCCCCAAAATATTTACCCTCTATCCCTTGGAACTTGTGAATGCTATACAGCATTGACAAAGGGATTTCATACTAAGGTTACAAACTGTAAGATAAACAGACTATCCTGGATTATCTGGGTGGATCCAGCCTCATCCCATGAGTCTTTAGAAACCGAGAACTTGACCAGTCTGGGCAATATGGTGAGACCCCGTCTCTACTAAAATACAAAAAATTAGCTGGGCGTGGCGGCATGCGCCTGTTTTCCCAGCTACTCGAGAGGCTGAGGCAGGGGAATTGCTTGAATCCGGGAGGCGGAGGGTTGCAGTGAGCCGAGATCGCGTCACTGCACTCCAGCCTGGGTGACAGAGTGAGACTCCGTCTCAAAAAAACAGAACAAAACAAAAAACCCCTTAAACTTTCTGTGGCGGCAAGTATAACAGAAATGCAGAGAGAGAGGCGGGGTGGATGAGGTCAGAGAGATTTGACTTCTCATTCCATTGCTGGCTTTGAGTCTGGATGAAGTGGTTTATAAGCCAAGGAATATGAGTGGTTTCAGAACCTGAGAACAATGTCCCTCTGACAGACAAGGGAATCTCCCTGCTATGGCTGGGTGGAACACAATTCTGCCAACATTAATAAGCATGGAAGTGGATTATCCCCCTGAGTTCCACATAAGAATCCGGGCCAGCTGACACCTTGGATTACTCTTAAAATTAGTATCCTAAATGAAAGAGGCAAGACAAAAAAAAAACTAAGAAACAATAATTCTATAAAATCAAACTAGTCTATAGTGAAAGAAAGCAGATTAGTGGTTCTTTAGAAATCGAGGTGGAGGAAATGGTAGATTATAAAGGGTATAGGGGAACATTTAGGAGTGATGGAAATGTCTGTTATCTTGATTGTGGTTAACAATTTTATAAATAGACATATGTCAAATCTTACCAAATTATATATATTAAAGTATGAAGTTGGCTGTACAGCAGGTCCTCAAAAAAACATGTTGTTCAACGTTGTTTCCTTATAAGGTTGATGAAAAAAAGAGTTGATTCTTGTTCAGGGCCACCACCTGTGTGGAGTTTGCACCTTCTCTTGTCTGCGTGGGTTTTCTCCAGGTACTCAGATTTCCTCACACATTCCAAAGCTGTGTGCATGAGGTGAATCGGCGCATCTACATGTCCCAGTCTGAGTGAGTGTGTGGGTGTGTGTGGATGCATCCTATGATGAGAAGGCATCCTGTCCCCAGCTGGTTCCCACCTGGTTCCCTGAACAGCCAATATAGGATCAGGCTAACTGCCACCCTGAACTGGAATAAGTGGGTTGGAAAATGAATAAATGAATGAATACAAATGATTGTCAAATACAAATTTATCAAGTCTATGGTAATCATAAAAATGTGTGACAATAAACAATGCATCAGGAAAGCGCTCAGCAAGCCCACCCTATTTGTGATTGCTTTTAACTGTGGTGGTAGGAGTTGCTTCTGATGATCCGTGATTGCAAACATTTATTCCTCCATTTAACCCACTACACTACAACCGCCCTCACTCACTAGTTCATAAAAAATTGAGCAAATCAGTGTCTTATTCATTTTGATTCATCTGTCTTAAATGTAGATATAGCTCATATTTCTTTCAACATTTAATATTAGGAGGGTTTGGAGTTTTATTCTATGTTGTTTGGCTGAAATCCAGTTTCCAAGAAACTATGGGCAATGTTTAGTGAGAATGTAACTATTCTTCAAGTGGAACTCCATGAATTGGTTAAAATAAAACAAATAATCCAAGTCAATGCTGCTTTATCCCCTATCCACAGCAAATAAGAAAAATATACACAGACTTTTAGCAACATGACAAGGTCAGATTGATGGAGACAGTACTTCAAATATTTTCTAGGTATTCAGAAACTGTAGAAGAGTTGTGGCACTGCCATGGTGACCTGAGTCAGGGGGCTACATGCAGTGTAGCAATCATGACACTTAGCACAAATAATAGTCCTAACCACTCCAGTTCATGCTTTCAGCCAAAGAGAAAAATTCCTCTTGATGCACTTTATTAAAAGATCAATATTAACATTCTTTAAAAAAATTATCATATTAAGTAAGCAGTCAAGACAGGTGAAACTTTGTTCATATAAAGTGAATTTAGTCTGAGACCTCAGGGTGCTTCTCTTTCATTTGAAGAACATACAAGGAGAAATGAGATTCAAGTGAAAGTAAAGATGTTAAGAGATGCCAACAGTTAAAAAAAAAAAGAGAGAGATTGAAGGTGAGCATCATAAAACATTGTTAATAAAGAGAATTGTAGATTATATATGAATTTTATATTTTTATAATGGGTCCTAATATCCGATTCATGTCATGAAATAAAAAATGTTTTAATCTCTAGTCATTTCAAGTTAGAAATCCTAGCCTTAATTAGAATACAATTAAAAACATATTATCTATGAACTATTCTTGAACATTTGTAGATTCTCAGAAGGGCAAGTGTTTGATTGGTATAAATATTTCTTAAAGATCCTTGATCATAAAAAATCACCTGGGGTGTTTGTTTAATATCTAGATTCCCAGATTCCTTTCATGGGTATTATGGGAATAGCACTGGTACTGGTAATCCAGGATCAACTTCGCAGGTGATCTAGTGCTAAGCAAACTTCAGAGACACTGAACTAAGGCAAGAGAAGCTGACTTTGTTCCCAGGTAACTGTTAGGGTGAAATAACTCTAGGCATTTATGATAGTGAAAATGTTCATTCTTGAAGTTCAGCGCCATTTGCCTCAGGTCTCTAACAGAAAATTAAATTAAAAACCGGTAGTTTTAATAACTGAATAACAGAAAGAAAACTCGGCCAACTTTCTTTGTAGAATGCTATGATAGACAGACTATCAAATTTAGAGTTATATATCTAAGTTAGAATCCAAATTCTGTAGATTGGTGTGTGAATTTGATGAGAAATTAAACTTACCAAACACAGAGTACTCACTTGTTTTATATTATAGGTATTATAAATTATATACATATGGCCTATAGTATTTAACATATATAACATAAACATTGTATGTATTTTATATATACAATATATAGTATACCTATACAGATTTATATCTACCTAGAGTATGTATTATATATAATGCATGTATTATACATTATAAAATATATAAAATATGTTAAATACACATATACTATGTATTTTATGTTATATATAATTATAATGATCTAATTATATAATAGGTAAAATTTATTATATCTATTATTTTATGTGTAATATAATACATAATGTAATTATGTATATTATGTATATTAATACATTATGCATTATACAATTATACATATACATTATATCATACATATCATATATTAACATATAATATAATATTATACCTATTAGATAATAGATCAATACAATATTACATATAACATAAAATGTATTTGATATATTGACATCAATATATCAAATCTGTACAATGCACACATATATTATATATTATAAATATTTATATTATAGCTATTATGAAAATATAGGTATTATATATTATAGGCATGCTTATTATCGGTATTATAGATATTTTATATATAAAACATTGTATAATATATAACATATACATTATATACATATTATATATTAATTATAGCTATTATCTAATACATATAATACCTTTGTAGTCTAATTGTCATGAATGTAATCACCACATTGCATTACATGACATTGTGAAAATTCTTTTTATCAATGTTTTTATATAAGTTTAAAGTGATAGTGCTCAGATCTTTTCAGTAAATTTTCTTTAAATCTGTTACTTAATGGCATTTTCTAAGAAGAATGTGGCTGAATGAATATCTTCTGTAAGTCGGCTTCCACCTGTTTTATCTGTTCCTGCAATACTGCCCTCTTTCTTTCTTCGCTTGGACTGCAGCACTCGTATTGCACTAGATTTTTGAACACCCCTTTCTCCTAAAAGCTTTGCTTTTCTCTCTGTGTTTCCTCTATTCCTCTATCTGCCCTCTATTTTGGCCTTGTTTCTTGTTTGTTACTCTACTAAAATCCTTTAGCTTTAAAAATCATAATTGAAAAAAGAGAACTTTAGGGTCTGGTTAGACATATTTATTATTTTTGTTTCTTTTTTTTTTCTTTTCTTTTTTTTGAGACGGAGTCTTGCTCTGTCACCCAAGTTGGAGTGCAGTGGCGCCATCTCCACTCACTGCAACCTCTGCCTCCCTAGTCACGTGATTCTCCGGCCTCAGCCTTCTGAGTAGCTGAGATTACAGGCATGCACCACCACGCCAGTCTAATTTTTTTTGTATTTTTAGTAGAGATGGGGTTTCACCATGTTGGCCAGGCTGGTCTCTAACTCTTGATCTCAAATTATCTGCCTGCCTCAGCCTCCCAAAGTGCTGGGATTACAGGTGTGAGCCACCGCGCCAGGCCAGACAAGTTTATTTTTAATGAAGCTATTAATGCTAGTTTTCATGATCACAAGACCACAACGCAACTTCCATGGTAGATGGGACATCACATTTACAACAGAGTTCTCGTCCAGCACAGCTCCTGAGAAAAGAGAAAAGTGACCTCAAATAACACATTGCCAGCTGCCTTCTGTCACTGAGAC
Organism: Pan paniscus; assembly: GCF_029289425.2. NCBI lineage: Eukaryota > Metazoa > Chordata > Mammalia > Primates > Hominidae > Pan > Pan paniscus. The sequence continues at coordinate 53,255,585 of NC_073256.2, read as the reverse complement.
CTCAGGCCTCAGCACCTAAGAGTTTTTTTTTTTCTTTCTTTCTTTCAATTTGGAGATTTTACATTTGTCACTTTTAAGAGTTCATGACCTGACTCTGATTATTATTGACAGTCCACTCATCTCTAGTGGTTGCTCTGACAACGGGTGAAAAACAATGGATTAACAGCTTTCCAGGAACATCTCTCAGACATAATTAATTTCTGCCTTTGGTATTTATACCTCATATATCAGTGCCATACCTTCCTGCTAAATTTCTGTTCTATTTTCCAGGCTTGGAAAAAACCCTAGGTTCACCTCCGTATTTAAATACAACTAAATTATGTACTTTTTCCTGCAAACAAAGAAGTATTTTTCTGTTACCCTTTTACTCAAAAGGATTTTTTGAATGAGGAAAAAAAAAATCACAAGCACGATTTGGACTCAATAAATTATCATTCAGGTTCATTATCTCATTCTATATTGTAGGAAAGGCATTTCAATAAATCAAGGACTAACAATTTAAACAAGGGAGAAAACTAGAATTCTCTCCTGTGAGAGTAATTCATAGATATAATTACTTTTGGTTCGATATCTGTATTCACCGTAAGTTTTCTGACTTCTGTAATAAATAACCCTAAAATCTCAGTGGTTTAATGAAATATATATATATATATATATATATATATATATATATATATATCTCCTGACTCACTCAAACTCCAGTGAAGATGTGTGTGGTCAAGGAGATCTACTGGGAAGCTCTTCTTTTAGTGGGAAATCTAGAGTCCAGGCTGCCTTCTTTTTTGTGTACTCTCAATCCTCCAGGGCCTTGGAAATCTCTGCATTCTGTGCATGATTGGTTCGTGAGAAAAAAAATTAAAAATTAAAAAAAAAGCTAAAGATTCTCAAGGATGATATTTGGTTTAGACTTCATGTGGCATCATCAGCTTCTCCACGTTCCCCTGGTGCCATCAAGTTCATGGCCCTGAATGATGCAAGGAGTCTAGAGAACCTGTTCCCTTGTATACACATGGCATTCCAGGACATCATGTCGTCGCAATTGCATTTCAATTTTCAACTTTATCTACATGTCATTATTTCCCCAAGTGCCCAAAACTGGTTTCTAGTTTTCTTGGTTGTATACACTAGCTGAGGAAACTTTCTAGAACTTTCTGAGGCCCAATTCCCTTTAAGAAAGTGAAGATGAAATAACAGTCCTAAAGAAAGGTTGTGAGGATTAAATGTAGTGATGATTGGGTAGCACTTCAAATGAAAGAGCTATTAATATAATGGATTGTGATTAAGATGCAATACTAGTTCATCAATTTTATGGGGGAGGGAAAGTAGAAATCAAAGAGTATATCAAGATTCATGAAGAATTAAATCACCTTCTGATAAAAATATGAGAGAAGAGATCCCCCAAACCTTCCTCTACAATGACTATAAATGACATGCATTATGAAAATCTAATCTATTTCCAACAGTCAGAAGGCAGCAGAAAGATGTTAGATTAAATTAGGAAAAGGAACTGATCTTCCATGCACTTCCTTTCATAATTTTATTATAGATTGGATTGAACACCCTCAACAGAGCAATGTACAAAAAAGAGATATTTCTGATTTTTAAAAATAATTGTCATCACTTTAGTTAATTCCCTACTCTTCCACAATCTAGGGCAAAGAGTATGGGATAGAGGGAAGAAACAGTAGAAAGTAATCTTAGTGCTGCCTATAATAATAGGCATTCATTAAGATAACTAGCTCATCCGGTGATTGGTGTTGCAATCCATTTTAATGACACCTAATTTGAGGGTATTCAATCCTATTTATATCCTATTAGCCTTCATCACTGCCAGTTTTGGGAACTCAGAAGGAGCATCCAGCCCTGAGCCCCTGTTGGCAGATGGGTGTGTGACTTACTTTCCCTCCCCCTTTCTCCTCCTCCCCACATTCTACAGAAAACCCTGGTGGGAGGTGGAGTTACCATTCTACAAGGCTGATCACACTTGGTGATAGTGAGTTTGCTACCCACCATCTCTTGGACATCACTCCTAATTTAGCTGCTTGAGCAGTTAGAAAGCCTAGAGAACTATCAAGAGCAGGTACAGCCTGCAGCCTTCTAGGTCCCCAGAATCACGGCAAACATTTTTTTTTTTTTTTTTTTGAGACGGAGTCTCGCTCTGTCGCCCAGGCTGGAGTGCAGTGGCGCGATCTCGGCTCACTGCAAGCTCCGCCTCCCAGGTTCACTCCATTCTCCTGCCTCAGCCTCCCGAGTAGCTGGGACTACAGGCGCCCGCTACCACGCCCGGCTAATTTTTTGTATTTTTAGTAGAGACGGGGTTTCACTGTGTTAGCCAGGATGGTCTCGATCTCCTGACCTCGTGATCCGCCCGCCTCGGCCTCCCAAAGTGCTGGGATTACAGGCGTGAGCCACCGCGCCCGGCCCACGGCAAACATTTTAAGCAGACCTTTCACTCTGCTAGACTCTGTGCTGGCAGCATCAGGCATACTTTCCTTAGATGCACTCATTTCTTTGTCTCAGCTGTCTCTGACTAGCATGCATGCTCCTATTGTCATCTACTCTTTGGAACTCAGTCCATAGCCCATAGAGTAGGCTTATCAGCCATGTAGATAAGGTCAAGGGGTAAATTTCTCTCATTTTCTTCTAGCAACATAACTTGCCTCAGTTGTGCAAGATACTTCTCCTGTCTTCTAGCATTGTTGATGATGAGACTATGATGCTCAAGTATCTAACCAGGAGGAAAATGTCTAGTTTTCTATCCCTTCATGAATGGAACTAACCAGAATATACTGAAGTAGACAGAAACTTAAAACAGAAACACTGGCTAAGCAGATGTTTACATAGCCTATGCCAAAAAAAAAAAAAAAAGTTAATTTGGATCAGAGACCCATCATTGAGAATAGAAGAATCCAAATGTGGGACTTACTTATTTGACTAAGATTTCTTGGGCACTTTGTGTTTACCAGTCCCTACTTGAGGTTCTAGAAATATGGCATTCAAAAGATGAACACTGACACAGAGCATATAGCCTAATAGCAGAAACAGGTTTATAAACATTTACTGTAGTACGTAATGCATACATAAATGCATAAATGCATAAAACTACAAGTACAGGGCTGATAAAAGAATACAATAGGAAACATAGGGCCAGGCGTAGTGGCTCATGCCTGTAATCCTGACACTTTGGTAGGCCAAGGCGCATGGATCACTTGAAGTCAGGAGTTTGAGATAAGCCTGGCCAACATGGCGAAACCTCGTCTCTACTAAAAATACAAAAATTATCTGGGCACCTGTAGTCCCAGCTATTTGGGAGGCTGAGGCAGGAGAATCGCTTGAGACCAGGAGACGGAGGCTGCAGTGAGCCGAGATCGTGCCACTGCACTCCAGCCTGGGCGATAGAGCAAAAGATCGACTGAAAAAAAAAAAAAAAGGTGGGGGTGGGGGAACATAGGATAGGTTAGGAACTGGGAATAAAAATAATGAAAATGATAATGATAATCACATATTAAATTACACCAGGCTTTGCACTAAACTCCTCATATTCATTTGTTTACTCCTCTTTTAACTTTAACATGTGTAGGCCGGGCGCAGTGGCTCACACCTGTAATCCCAGCACTTTGGGAGGCCAAGGCAGGCAGATCACGAGGTCAGGAGATCGAAACCATCCTGGCTAACATGGAGAAACCCCAACTCTACTAAAAAAAAAACAAAAAAAAAATTAACTTTAACATGTGTATGTATCACCTGAGAATCTTGTTTAAATGCAGATTCAGGTACAGCAAATACAGGGGTAGATCCATCATTCTGCATCTCCATAAGCTTCCAGCTGGTACGACTGGTACTGTTCTGGGAATCACTTATTGAGTAGGAAGGAACAGGCTCATTAACATTCATAACAATTCATTAATGTTGCTGTTCTTATTATCCCCATTTTGAACAGAAGGAAATTAAAGCAAAGAGATGTCAAAGCTGTGTTACAGGACACATAACTAGTAAGTGAAGGTGCAAACTGTGGAGCCAGTTAGTCTACCTCCCGTCTTAACCTCTGCACTTCCTGGAGTGACAGTCATCTTAAACTTGGGTCTGAAGGAAGAGAAGGGTTGCCTGAATGTGAAAGGGTGTGAGGAGATTGTGTGGGGAGGTGTGTAGGAGGCATAGGGTACAGGGATGAAGTGGTGGCTCCAAGGGGAGGAAAAAATGTGTATGGAGGTTTAGAGAGAAAGAGGGGGCAACATCGAGAAACTGAAACATTTTCCAGAATGTTTAGGAAGCAGAATCAATAGGATATGAAATATGCAGGTAGGGTGGAGTGAGCAAGAGGTGGGCACAAAGGAAGATTCTTAAAGCTTCCATCTTGAGTGGCAGGATGGGGTAATAAAACCACCAATGAAGATGGAGACACTAAAGATGACTTAAGTTGGGAGTTGAGTAGAGAAAGCTGAGGACAGGACCACAGTTCTTGATGAAGAGGTGTGATAATCCAGGTTAATCACTCTTGGCTGATTACCAGGCAGCAGAACGGCACAGTTTGCGACTTCTGTAGCCTTGGAGATGCAATCAAAGATTATTTCTCAAGCCAGCAATGAAAGATTGGAGTACCCAGTTAGGGAAATGTTTTCCCCTCTGGACTCCCATTTATTTTTTGCTCACACTGAGCTACCATTCTGTCACTTGCTTAAGTTGTTACCAATGTTGCTGCATCCTGGAGAGGAAAAAGATACAGAGATGAAAGTTGAGGAGTGGAAAGAGAGAAGAACTTTTAAATTTCAATCAAGGAAATGATTCCAGTCTATCTTGAAAGCTCTGTCCCCTGGCTGCATTCTATAATGTCCTCACTTCCGGAATTAAATCACTATAAAATAGGGCTGGCCTCAACTATGCAAGCCACAAGGGCTCCTATGAATTCAGGCATCTGTTCACTTTATTTTTTTTTTCTTTTCCCTTGTAGAAACACAGTGCTAAACTGCCCAAGTACTCACTCTTTCCTGTAACTAAAAATATGTGAAACTTGTATTCTTGTTTTATCCCCTTAGAAACAGATTTCTTCTTTTGTTTCATACTAAATCTTCAAATTTGTTCCATGTTTTAAATATAGAGGAAGGAAAATTCCACATGGTTTACTCAAATTGCAGAACAAATAAAGTATAATTACTTAGCTATCCCAGCATTGAGTGAGAAGGTAGGGAATTAAATGCCTCCTGAACAGAAAGAAGATTATAGATGTGATAGTCAAACTTATTAAACTGGAGACTAAGGACACCTTAGAATGAGCTTCCCATCCACTCCTAATAAATAAAAAATACATATTTTAAAAAATTGTCCAATCTACTTTGTCAGGAGTAACTGAGACACCTCTTCTCTGCCATTCACCACGTACACTTAGGGAGTAGAGAGCAATTGAGAGAGTTATTCAGACAGAATTATGCATTTAAAACTAATGATTTCCTGGAATATGTCAAAACATTTTTGATCTAAGTACCTGCTGCAAATCCAAGGTTTGGGAAGGCATGTCATCCATTAAAATAGCCTGAGCTTTGTCTTGTAGTAGAAATAGTTTGGTTAAAGTATATGCCCATGCAGTGATGATTAAAACATAAGCAATTCTATGTGTAAACATGCTTAAAATAAACAGGAAAAAGCTGGCCATTGCTAACAATAAAGGCAATACATCTGTAAATTTATTGCATAATTTTGTCCTAGTTACAACAATGTACAACCACTACGAGCGAGGCTGCTTTTCACAAACAAATTTATTACTTCTGGATGCTCTTCTATTGCTTTCAATAAGAAATGCCAAAATAACTGTGATTTTAAAATGCTATCAGCTGATTTGAATGCTCAATAGATTCAGGGCATTATAATAAAACTTGCCTCTAAGTGTTGTACTCAGAAGAAAACACTGTGTAGACTTAAATCCTCCGCTTTGGCTGCATATTTCGGCGGATGTATTTACTACAGACAACTGGAAGTCAGTCTTTGGTTTCCTATCTGCATATTCATAAAGCTGTCAGACAGCTTGGAGAGAGTTTTTACTTAGTTATCCCACTTTAAATATTAGGACTTGCTAATGTTCAGTTTATGCAAATCTTGAGTTGAGTTCACATCATTCTTCTGATGTTGTAGGTCATAATTTCTCTGCAAGACGGCCCAGAGACCATACAACAGCTGGATCATGGGCCTCCGTACCAATACCCCAGGATTCAAACAGCCATTTAGAAGCTGGGGAGCAGGCTCTTTCCCAAGGAAGAGAAGTCAAAGCCATAACCACGGCCCCATTTCTCTCAGAAAGCAGGCTCAGATTGTTATAGCAGCTCCTTCCCTGCCCATGTACTCTTCAAATTGAGCTTTTGTAGTGCCAAAGCTGGCTTTGACATAATGTTTTTTAACTGTGGGGAAATTGTGTGTGTGCACGTGCACGTGTATGTGTGTGTGTGTATAGGAGCACCTCAGTTATCATAAAATTGTCATACTCCATCTTTGACAGTTGTACTCTTTCTAGCTGGAATCCATTACTCCAGTATTTGAAACCCTTTTATTTGGGAAAATAATAATCATATCTGGTTATTTCTAGTTTGCCAAAGAATTCCATGATGTTAGTATAGCAATTCAGGGTTTAGAACTGACAGGCTAATTTGGATCACAATTAGGGCTAATGGCAAAAATATCGATTACTCGTATGAACTGGCATTTTCAGCTACCTATGTATTAGGCAGTTTGGGGTATTGTCTGAGGCTACTGGTTTTAAATAATGAATGCTGTCTTACCTTTCCTAAGACTCATATTTCATGTCCAGACTTCTGAAATTTCTCGCCAACCCTTCTGATGCCTACATTGTACAATGAGAATAATGTGTATTAGTTAAGTGGGAATTACGTGTGATGAAAACCATTGCTTGCCCAGCAATCATTCTTTTAAATTAATATCTATATTAACGTGATTATGATTTTCCTGAGTACAAAATTGGTTCTTCAGAGATCAAAGCTACATGAAAAGGGTCTAGAAAAAAACAGACATTTGTTAGTTTGGAATTTTTAAGTGAAACTTTATACATAAGCAAAGAATTTGACAAGATGATCTCTGATTACCCTACAAATTCTGAGATTCCACTGGAATTACAACCAGTTAAAGGAGTGTGGATAAAAGGACTTTGGGAGCCAAATGTAATAGGCATGATTTTCATTTCATTCTGTGCGCTACAAACAATAACCCCTTTTTTTCTTAGTTATGAGTGGGATAAATGTCCAATTGTGTGCACAATTTATATGGTAAAAATGTTCTTATTTACATAAAAAAATGTACTTTTCTTTAAAATTCCCTTCCATATCCACTTGGTGTTACTAGGTATAATTTAGTGGGTGATTGGCTGTATAGTTTTTCACAGAGTTCAAGGTTTCTGGGGGCTAAGCTAGATCCATATACACAAAGGGTGGGAGAAAGGCAGCATAAACAGAGGTAGCATTTGACAAATCACTGAAGTAGGAGATAAAAATATAATGCTGGAAAAATAGTGCTTTGTATCAAGTACCATTTAGCAGTAGCAGGTGATTAAAAGAAGATGAAGTCCAAGGTCAGAAATAAGAAAGGAGAGAAAAACAACAGAAAATGTGTTCTAAGATGTATTGGTCAAAGCTGATATTGGTATCATAAAAAGTAGGTTGAAGACTTAAATAATGTGACATCATGTATGAACTGGATGAGAAGAGAGCTCAGAAACCCAGAACTCCTCAACAGTGAGGTCAAATAACATTTTTCAATAATTCCAAACACCATACTTTGACATAATTTCTACAAAAATCTTAATACATTAAGTATTTTCCATGAAAATAGTTCCAGTGTGTGAATCTTTGCCTATAGAGTGTATGTGGTCTCTCAATATCCAGTTGCATGATACCAAACTGGTATTATTCCCTTTTTGCCAAAAGCGTGTTGGTAGGTGACCAGATAGGATCTAAATAAAAGGTTATAGAACTCACTTACAGGCTACGTCAGCTCTTTCAACAAATATTTCAGGCAGTTATGAATTAAAGTTACTATCTTTGCTGCTTTAATAGAGATACAACAAAGGTGGACCCTGAGCAAGAAAAGGACATGAATGTTGTGAAAATATCAACGAACTCTGGATAATCATGAAGTACTAAAGTCCAGGAGCTACTGTAAAATGTTGCTCAATAACTTGAACATGAACAAAATAATATCTTCCTTAGATATTTGGATTATATTATCTCCTGATAATGGTTCAGAGAAGAGATGAACAAGGTCACCTTGAAGAGACCTTGACCTGATCCTCAGGTATCTTATTGTGATACTATATACAGATATAACAAGATGGAGAATGTTATTGATCAGAACTTATCCTTGAGAATTCTCTATTAGAATTTCACCTGAGAAAATCAGGCTGAGTGTGAGAAGAAACGCATTCCCAAGGCACTCTATGAACTTTACTGTTGCAGATAGAAGGAGACTCAGACATGGTGGCTGCCAGTCCTTCCAACCCTCTAACAGCAACTTGGCACAGCTGATGAGAGGGACTATAAAAGTAAATAGCCACTCTCAGGGAGTGGGGATCCAGCAGGAGGCTAGGGAAGGAGGAAAGCACAGATTCCTTACAGGCAGGATATCTTGGGGTGTTTTGTGGAGAGATCTGAAAGTAATTACATAATGGGAGGCTCAAAGCACCTGCAGTTTGTGAGAGAATTGAAGTGCAGTTGAAGAAGAATTCCATTTGTGCATTCCTGCTGTGGGTTAAGAATTGGATCCTCATTAATGTTCACTGAAAGCTACAAGTAAAGGCTAGAATTGTTTTTTAATTACTCTTGCTAGACTGTGGTATCTGTAAAGCATTACCATGTAAGAAATGGTCCATATGGGATCTCTGTTTATTGTTGTGCTACATTTAAAAAAATAAGGAAGGTAATTCAACCCCAAAACCATGAACAATGAAGAAACACTTGGGAAATATTCACAGTGCTCATCTGAGCACTGTCTGGTGGGCTGGTCAGCCTAAGGACTCATCATCCTACCTGTATTATTGATACCAAGAGTCTTAGCTTGGTATCAGTAGAAATTTAAATGATCTAACTATTTTGTTCTTGTTCCATGCAATCTTCTCATTATACTCTAGGTTTATATTTTGTATACTCACAGGACAATAACACATTGGATGAAGAGCTCAAGTTTCCAGTCTCCTTAGCATTCATAATTTTTATTCCTCAATAATAAATGGATTTACTGATCTTGTACTTCAGTACTTGTGACCTTGGTTAATGTAAGTCTGCCTCTGATTGAACAATACATGTCTTGAGGTTTCTGAGTGTATGACTTAGCAATTGACACTTAACCTTGGAACATTTAAAACTGGCCTTGTGAGGGCTTTTATGATATTGTCAGTCTCCCTAATTTCATTTTGGAAATCCTCTTCCTACTCAAACTACCCTAGTGGCCATGCCAGTCACACCTATTTGGGGAAGAAAATGCCCCCCCCCACACACACACACACATATACACACACATACCTTAAAAGAAGTTTGCAAAACAAAATAAAGGAAGGGTAGATGAGAAAGATGGAAAGCAAAATGACTCATATCATCACAAAGAGAAATTGCATATGCTCATTGTCAACCCTGTCCTAACATGGTAAGTTTCCCCACTTTGGCATTATTCAAGCAGAACTGGATGGTTCTCTGGAAGTGATGCCACTTTAATTCTGTGAGACTTATTTTTATAATCTGTTTCCAACACTAAAATGAAAAGAGTGTATAACATTGTTTGCACAATGATTAATACGTAAGCACTCACTAAACACTTAAGTCATTACTGTGGTTGCTGTTATTTTGACATTGTATGAGAGAATCAAGTATAAGATTTACAGCCAAAATGGATAATGTGAATGTCCTTTCCATCTTTAATAATCTGTGATTCTATGAGAATAAATGAGTTTTTGATAATACTTAAATGAGCTAATTTATAGACCTTAATAAATAACATAAGTATGTCGACAATTTGTCCCGCATTCCTAATACACCTCACCCAAATTCTTACGTGGCTTACACACTCCTACATGATCAATGCCGCTGCCAGCTTTCTAGCTACGTCTTCTGCCAGTCTCCTACTAACTCACTGTCTTCAAACATATTAGCTTCCTTGTCACATGCTTCTGATTCAGAGCCCGTGCATTTATTCCTCCCTTCCACATAAAGCTGGTCTTTCCTCAACCCCATCTATCTGCAGGGCGTGCTCCCCCTTGCAGGTTTAATTTTGGTTCAAATAGCTTCACAGCACTTTTCTAATTTTAAATAGCATATGTATTTTTTTACATAGCATATATTTGTCTATATCTGTTTCTCCTATTACAATATAATTTTTATGGGAACAGGAACTTTTTTGGTCACTGTCACATTCCTCTCACCTAGAACAATGCCTAGCACATAGTGGGCACTCAATAAATATCTGTTCATCTCCCGGCTGTTGCTTGTGGTGTCCACTCCATGCCCCTCCTTTCGGATGTCCTCAAACTATTTCTCTTACCATTTGTGTGTATCTTTATTATTTCCTTTAACTCATAGGAGTGTGATATTCTGTGAGTTTTTGGCTCCAATTGAACCTTGTGCTGCTAATGCCTGAAACCATGTATTTTTCTGCTGAGTAATTACCCTTTGCCAGGCATTATGTACTTTCACTGCATTATCTCATTTAAACCTCATTAACAACCCATTAGCTAGCAGCTCTGTTACTGTCGTGATTTTATCAATGAGGAAACAAGGTTAAATCACAAAATCACTATGAAACCAAAGATCATGTTTCAATTTTCAAGAATCATGCCTCTTGGAATTATTATCTTTTGTATTCCTAGCACAAAGTGTATTGCTGGCAAATAATAGTTGACAAACCAGTAAACTGAGTGAATGAGTAAACCAACCTTCAAAAATAATCTTTCTTACCTAAGTTGTGAAGTTACTGGGCAGAAATTTATCCTTCTTATTGGGAAGGATCAGGATTTGGTAAATAGAATGTTCCTAGGAGGGGGACATTAGGCCTCAGGAATAATGCAAGATCTAATTGTCTGAATAAGGCCATTTAGAGTTTGCCTAGAAACAACTAAATTCATTGAAGCCACTGATGTGTTATCTTATAATTTCTTACATTCCTGTTGAGGTCAGAATTGGTTCTGGAGCCTTAAGAAAACAAAAACTAGAGTCAAACTGCATGAGTCCAAATCCTAGCTTAACCATTAATTGTGACTTTATGAAATTTCTGTAAATTACAGCATTGCCCTGTATTCACCGGGGATACATTCCAAGACCCTCAGTAGATGCCTGAAACCACAGATTGTAACACATTTCTGTTCATGTCTTCCACCCACAAATTTAATATCTTTTCCATCTTAACTAAGCACTTAATACACACTGTGGACAAAGGAATGATTTACATCCTTTGGATGGAACAGAACAGAGCAAGATATCACACTACTCACAATGGCTCACAATTTAAAACTTATGAATTGTTTATTTTTGGAATTTTCTATTGAATATTTCCAATATTCAGTTGAAAGCAAGTAACTGAAACCATGAGAAGCAAAATCATGGATAAGGGAAAACTACTGAACTTAATGTTTCTGTACAGACGGGTTTGTATCATGTGTGCTGCAAAAAAAAAAAAAAAAAAAAAAAAAAATTGCCTCTACCTCATATGGTCTTCGTGATGATTAAATATATTATTTTATGTGAAGAGCTTAACATACTGTTTGTTCATGTATGTATTGCAAAACTGATAGCAACAATTAGATTTATCATGCAGTTGAGGGTCAACTGGCCCTACCTATTGAAAGAGGCAAGTTTCTAGTTCCTACAATATGCTGTCGTCCCTGAACCATAACTTAAAAATTATCACTCTAGTTCAACCTAGAAAATAAGTGGATTCTGTACACCCATTAAATAATCATGACTTTGATTATGCTAAAGTGCATCAAAATCTGGCAATTTTTTTTCAAAAGTTTGGAGTAATTATAGCAATAAGATTATTTTATAAATGTTCTAGAAAATTTTCTCCATCTTTGACTTTGCTTTGATTCTGGACACCAGGTCATAGGGTTCTGAGGTGAGTTCCCAAAATAACATAAACCTGCAACAGAGAAGTGCTTACAAAATGTAGTGAAAGCTGGGTCCTGAGGTTGCCAGGCAACAAGTCATGTACTTGGCATGGTAGTTAGTTTCCTGGAAACATTAGGAGAAGCAACTCAGACACGCTTGACTCTGCAGGTGTGTACAGATCGTACAGATCAGACGTTTAAGTCATTTCCTGACATTAGAGCAAAGTCTCATTGGAATCCTCTGAACACATAGCCTATCACTCATCATATGGATTTAGCCCCATCCCATTCAAAAGCAACAAGAGTTGGGTAGATTAAACAAAACACTATACAATAAGAAAATAAATAATTGCTGCTAAAATGATTAACACCGCTTTTCTATGCTATTCTGTGTACCAGATCTTTCTTTTTTCCACTTCCTAAAATCAATTAATCAATTGATCAATCAGCAAGTCTCATAATTCTTCTATGACAGAAACATTTTAATTAGGTGTTTGGAAGTTGAAGGCTCGTATGCAATACAGTTTCTATAATCTAAAGATTTTACCATTCCTTCAGAGTATCTGATAAGAATTCTGGAGGCTTCTTTTGACTACTACGAAAATAAAAAGATTAGTGGTTTATGGGGGTGAGGGGAGGGATGACTAGGCAGAACACAGAGGAATTTTCGGGCAGTAAATCTATTCTGTATGATACTATAATGGTAAATACGTACCATTATACATTTGCCAACACCTGCAGTACAACACCAACAGTGAACTAAGGTGAGCTACGGACTTTGGGTGATAATGGTGATTTGTCAATGTAAGTTCATTGATTTTTAACAGATGTACCATTTCTAGTGGTGGATGCTGATAGTGGGAAAGTCTATGTGTGTGGTGGGGGAAGCAGGATGTTTAGGGGAACTCTGTAGCTAATGCATAATTTTGTTGTGAACATAAAATGCTCTAAGAGAGAAAGTGTATTTAAAATAAATAAATACATACTGATGTTAATATCTGAAGTTATGGAGAAAAGTAAAGCAGAAGAAAGAGAACCTAGAGTAAAATTGTTTTCTCAGAGAAAGTGGTCACAGGAAGTACCTGTGGATGCCTCATGAACAGAAACCTGAAAGAAATGAGTGAGCCATGTAGATATCTAAGGGAAGAACATTCCCCACAGAAGGAATGGCAAGTACAAGGACAACAAATAAATGGCAAGGAAAATATTAGTGCATTTCATTTGGGGTCATTAAGATACTGGTAGATACAGTAATGACAGATAATAAAATCAGTAAGAAAAAATAATCTCAAGACTTGGAATATTTTGAAAAGAACTGGTCATCCAATCAATCTTCTATTTATTTATTTTTACTGTCAAGTAGTGTTAGTCCGTCTGGCCTCCTATAACAAAAATATCCTAAACTGGGTGGATATAAACAGCAACCATTTATTTCTTACAGTTCTGTGGGCAAGGAAGTCCAAAATCAAGGCCCTGGCAGATCTGGTGTCTGGTGAGGAACAGATTCCTCATAGATTGGTGCCTTCTTGCTGTGTCTTCACATGGTGGCAGAAACAAGGCAGCTCTATGGGGGCTGTTTCATAACAGAACTCATTTCATTCATGAGGACAGAACTCTCCCAAAAGGCCTGCCTATGTATCACCTCCCCAAAGACCTACCTCCTAAGACTATCATCTTGGTGATTCGGTTTTAGCATATGAACTTTTGGGGGATGCAGACATTCAGACGATAGCAGATAGTGTTGAAATCAGTTATTTATCTTAAAGTTATACCTACATATATTTACTTAGTGAATATTTATGCACCAACTGTTATGTACCAGTAACTGCCTTTCCCTGTACGAGCATTTATTGTGGACTTAAGTTATCAGGAAATTAAGCATTTATCCATCGACCAGACAATAAATGCTAGACCAGCAGCTGTCATTCTCTCATCTAGCATGTACTGCATGGAGTATTACAGTAGCTTCCTTCATGGTCTCATGGACTTAAGTCTAACCTGTGCTAATACAAACACTTGTGACCTACAGTAATTTTTTCTGGGGTAAAGATCTGTCCCATAATGCTAAGTTTAACACTAAAATAACTGTAATCCACCAAAATGAGTTAACTTTCTGAATGCATAATGGATTCTATGAAATAAAAATGTATTCTAATTATCCATTCATTGAAAATAAAGCAAGAGTTTGTGTAAAAGTTTAATACTATGCTAAATCATTGTGCATAATTTTATCTACGGGCCAACTTACTATTTTGGAGTATGTGTTTGAAATGATGTTTACTACTGATTAAGTTTAAGATACTTTACATTTTCATATAGCTAGAGGTTAACTTTTAGAACAATAGTAAATCAAGATGACTTTATTTCTTGTAACAAGGAAAGATAAAGTCTATGACTTTATTGCAATCTAAGATATGAATCTGTCTACTTTTTTTGTTGCTTTTTTATTTTGTTTTTGTGATAGAGTCTCCCTCTGTTGCCCAGACTGGGATGTAGTGGTGGGATATTGGCTCACTGCAACCTCTGCCTCCTGGGTTCAAGTGATTCTCCTCCCTCAGCCTCTTGAGTAGTTGGAATTACAGGCACCCACCACCACACCAGGATAATTTTTGTATTTTTAGTAGAGATGGGGTTTCACCATGTTGGCCAGGCTGCTCTCGAACTTTAGACCTCAAGTGATCCACCCTCCTTGGGCTCCCAAAGGGCTGGGATTCCAGGGGTGAGCCACCATGCTTGGCCCAATCTACATTTTAAATTGAATATAAGAAGCTTACATTAGTATTCTTTTTTATTTCATTGATTATATAAAATCATTTACTTCATATATTTTTTGAATCACTTTTCTCAAATCACTGCTTCCCTCATTAATAAATTAAATAAAAATTTGACAAATGATCACTATTTATTTACATAAGAATTATGTTTCTAACATTTTGAGAATTAAATTTTGACACATGAGTGCTTTTATGATATCAGATTCACTTGCTAAGACCAGAATTAATAGTTTTCTTATATAAAATTCTGAATATCATCTATGTGTGAATGTTCCACAGATATATTCAGAAACATCCACAATCACAATTGCAAACTCTTGTTTTGGGAGTTAGAAATGCTTTGAAAATCAGTTTTGCTTAATTTGAATTAAGATTTCCTAGTAAATGTGAATTCTAATAGGACTTTCAAAGACTTGGGTAAAGATTGATTTAGAACATTTATGTAAAGGTAACATTTCTAAGTAATATCTTGACTGCTTTGTATGAGAGTTCACCAAAAGACTACCAGCAGTTGTACCTTTAGTTATAATGGAAGTAGAGGATAAAATATTTTTAATTACTGAAAGTGAAAGTGTAATGTGAAGCATTTGGAAATTGGTTAGCAAATTTGTATTCAAAGCCACTTGTAGAAATGGTGTCAGACAGATCCAAGTAAGAAAACCTACAAGTTTATTAAAAACACTATGCAGTTCCTTAAAAGAAGAGACCTTATCATTACCTACTGGAGCACAATTCTACTCACATTTTAAGGTGCTCAGTAAATTCTGAAGTTATTTATGGTGAATTGGCATCAACATAAATCAGGCATTTGGTAGTAGTAATTAAAAGAGAAAAATAAATCAGAAGACACTATAAATTATGCAAATAGCAAAACTGCACCAATAAACTAGATTCAGAACAGCATAGTGGTAAGTATGAACATTGGTGCAATACTGCCTGGGTTTACTATTATGTGTGGGAGCTTGAGTAAATTATTTAACTTATCTGTGCCTAATTTTCCTCATCTGCAAAATAGGGCTAATTATTATTCTTATTGTATAGAGTTGTTATAAAGATTAAATTCTTTAATAAAAATAAAGGACTTTGGAGAATTCCTAGCACAATATATGTGCTACTTAAGTCTTAGCTACTGTTATCATTACAAGCATTAATTGCACACGGAAAATGAAAGAGAAGGAATTAAAGTAGCTTCAAGGACCTGAGAAGTTAGATAATGCCATTGCTTCTCATGATTAGAAAGTTAAGTGAAATGAAGATATGAAAGAGGCAAAGCTTTCCTGGGTCAGTGATGACAGGATCCTCCTAAGGAGTTATCCACTCAATTTTTACCCAATGAATCATTTTGAATTCATTTAATTCAAAATTTAACCCCAAAGAATATTAGAATAGAAAGGATTCTACAAACTATTTACTCTGAGCAATCCTAATCTTTGGTTTGTATCAGAATGACTAGGGGAAACTGTTTAAAACTACACATGCCTTGATAAAATCTATAAAAATCTATTAATTCAAAAATTATTGGAATACTTCCTTCAGATTATTCTGATGCACATAAAGTGTGAGAAATAATGAATCCAGCACAACTGCCTTATTTTACAGTTTGGAGAATTGAAGCCTAAAGACATTAAATGGCTTAGGCAAATTAAGAATTTTTTTTTTTTTTTTCGAGACAAGATCTCACTCTGTCTCCCAGAATGGGATGATCTGCCTTGTGGACAGTTGCTGGAAAGATGTGATAATTCCATCAGTGGTGTGATCATGGTTCACTGCAGTCTCGAGATCCTGAGCTCAAACAAGCCTCCCACCTCAGCCTCCCAAAGTGCTGTGTTTACAGGCATAAACCAATGCATCTGGCCAAATTTGCATTTTTAAGGATAACCTGGCCTCTTGTGTACTGATAGGTGCCCAATTTCCATCACCATGGAAAATGTAGAGCACAAGGGAAGAGTTGCTCCTGCCTCTCACCCTGAGGTGCAGAGAGCTACTGCATCCATGAGGGTTCTGACTAAGCTCACGTTATACCTTCTGATTCACCTGCATCTTGCAAGGAAATGTCTGATCTGTTGCTTAGCAATGGCATTGTTCGGAAGTCATAGGATTCCAGCAAAGAAAAAAGTGGGAGGGGGGATGAATCACTAAATAAGCTCCCCACATCTCATTTTTGTGCTTCTTCCAATAGAATGTTACATTTTTAACCTTCTTACCAATGAGGAAAATACATGAGCTTGGCAAGGATGACAATGACATAATATCATCTTTTATTTGCTACAAATTGTTCCTTTTGTGAAACTGAGGATAGGAGAGATGACTGATGTGTCAGAATACACACTTTTTAAAAAAATTCTCACCATAAGAATAAGACATAGTCTCGAAAATTGCTGCATTTAAGAGCTATTTCTTGCCATTGCTTTAAATGTCCCCCCACCCTTTATTTTCACTGCATTTGAAATTTTCTCTGCAGGGAATTCTACTCTAGGCTCAAGAAGACATCTGGCAGCAGTGTGGAACGAGATCTGCCTTATGGACAGTTGCTAGAAAGATGTGATAATTCCATTTTCTGTCGAACAGCCGAGCGCATGTTGTTAAATGTCAAGTATTTCCACAAACAGCTGGAAAATTGAAGCTATGGAAAGTCTTGTTTATTACCCTACAGCTTCTTATCCTGTACAGGAAACATAACTTTGTTTGACCATGTGGTTCAGAATATTAATAGCAGCTCTATTCAGGATAGATTTATCTTCTCTTTTAACAATAAAAATGTCTATTTTTTTCTTCCTCTGATTTTTCTTCCCACCATTTCAACTCAGAAGTCATCTGAGGAGGATTTACCAAATCAACTTTCAGACTGAGAAAAAAGTCCTGCTACAGTTAACTAAAGCATACAATAAATTGTATGGTTGTATGAGGATTGATTGAGTTATATAGCAAGACCATTAAATGTGAATAGAATCATTACGAAAACTAGAACTTAATCATTATTATGATAATGTGGGCACTTTCTAAAAACCATTAGTTGAAATTTTATGATTATTTGAGATATCAACTTATGCAGTCTTTCAGTTCCGTGTTAATGCTGTAATATGACTATCAGTCTGTCATTCCTGAATATTGAAATTGAGGAAATGACTAAATTCCTTTCTATGGATATGCTACTTTACTTGGGGAAAATATTTTTAGAAAGCCAAGCATCATATTAGAAGGATCATAATCAAAGCTCTCATTTATAGATTATAATATTAAGGTCCAAAAAAGTTAAGTTAATTCAAGTTATAATATCAGAGTTGATATTAACACCAAGATCTCTTGTTCCCCTGTCAATATAATTCAATTAAACAAATATGTGGTGAATGAGTGAATCATTGAGCCAGGTGTTGTGCTAGGCACTAGGCCAAAATAAACAACAAGCAAAGGAAAAAGGCAATTAAGTTCAGTGAGCCGTGATTGATAAGCCAAGGGTAATGGCGGTGGGGGGGCAAGGATCAGGGAAGACATCTTGGAGTAAGTGTCAGCCAAAGTGAGACCTGAGTGTGAGTTAGCATTTCTTTATTCCTACTTTATCTGTTCTTGTCTGAGACAATAAAAGAGTAAAAGTATGGGCTGGGTGCCATGGCTCATGCCTGTAATCCCAGGGCTTTGGGAGGCCAAGGGAGGTGGATTGCTTGAGCCCAGAGGTTCAAGACCAGCCTGGATAACATAGGGACACCCTGTCTCTACCAATAATAATTTGTTTAAAGAATTAGCAGCATGTGGTGGTGCATGCCTGTAGTCCTAGCTACTTGGGAGACTGAGGCTGGAGGATCTCGTCAGTCCAGGAATTTGAGGCTGCAGTGACATAGGATCACACTACTACACTCCAGCCTGGGAAACAGAGCACGATCCTATCTCTCAACAAACAAACAAAAGAGTGAAATTATAGGGTGGAGAGAGAGAGAGAGAGATAGACAGAGAGAGACAGAAAAAAAAAAGCAGTTCAAGGAAATCAATTTCATCATGGCTGGAATAGCTGAAACACACAATGGGAGGGTGGAGCTGTAAACAAGTCGTGTTGTTAAGGATTTAGATGTTATTCTAATAACCACTGGAAACTGCTGAAAAGTTTTTAGTGGAGCAGTTACAGTTGTTCCATCACATCACATAAAAATGTTGGACTCGCACTACAAAAGACGGCAGCAAAGTCAAGGGCAGCATACGAGTCACACCTAGAGTAAAAGGAATGATTTTAGGAATATTAAAGTCAGGCCCTCTGTCCCCAAACATATCTCTTGTCTACCTTTTACTCTTCTCAAAGTCCTACACGACTCTCTTCATTTAGCATGATAAGTTTGATGTCTAGATTCTGTAGAAATGATAAAAGACCAAAAACAGCGTGTGAGCAAGCACTGCTGGAAAATTCAAGGAACATCTTTCCACTCACTTATGATACTTGCCTTAGCATCCCTTCAGTTCAATGTTGTGAGCCCACACTTAACTAGTCTGCTGGTGTGTGGGATGACATTTAGACCCCCAAATCCACACACCTCTTTTTTTTCTGTTGCTCCAGTCACCACTTAGTCCAGTAAAATCAAATTATTGCTAGAATTCTCACCTGCCAGATGCTCTGCATGGTCGTGCCATGACTACTAATTTGCAAAGAGAGAGGGGAAGAAAAAACATTTCACATACTTAGGTGCCAAATAAAACAATCAACTTCAACTCACATTTTAGCTTAATCAGATAGTTGAAATGGATTTTATCAAGTTTTATTTTTTTCCTCTTCCATTAGAGCAAATGTTCATGCTGGTTCTTTGAATATTTTGTTGGCATAAGTAGGTGCAATATTTTCAAGGCCTTGATTTCTAATTCCATTTTTTCCTCTGGGGAAAATTTATTCTGCTCTATGTCTGGCCATACTCTGGGAAGCTATACACTCTGCTCCTAGTCTTCAATATTTAGTTCCAAAAACCTTCTAGCATGGAATCCGACACAGAAAGAGGACCTAGTAAATGCTAGCTAAAACTGAATGCTTTCCTGTTCTACTTCCAGAAAAAAAAAATAGAGTTGTTGAAGACCTCTAAGCAGGTGTCCAGGGTGACTAATGCTAATCTCAAGTTAGGACAAGGCGGGCTGTCAATGCTAAGAGCTCTCGTTATTCATAAAATGGCAGGGATGTCAAGGAGTGCAGCACAATCATGAAGCAACACAGACTTCATAATGATCGAATTTGTTTTATTTTTCTTGAGATATTGCACAAAAAGACAGCTTCCCACTGTCCATTTTAAGCTTGAATTTCCAATGAGCCAGCCCTGCGTTCCAGCCAATGGGCTGCTGATTGGTTTGGAAAGAAATTCTTTATGAAAAGTACAAAAAGAGAAAATAAACTTAAAATCTCTCCTCTGGGTATTTTGTGTTTTCTTTCTCCCAGAGATAATCAAGTGGAAATCCTAGCCAGGATTTAAAACCTGTGTTTTACTTGGAGATGCTAATCAATGGAATGCATTTGAGACTTTCTCTGATAATCAGTTATTCATGAGGGAGCAATCATCATGCTCTTTGTTAAAGGCAAAAAAAAAAAATTAAATAAAAAAATAAATCCTAACATCTAGTGGAGATGCTTACTGTTTGAGAAAGCAACACTTAATTGGAGTGAAAATTCAGGGCAGAAAATAAGCTTTTTCATTCCTTTCAAGACTAAGGGTTTTTGAGCTTTGAAATGTAGAATTTAAGAACTTATGTTTCAAGATTTTACTGTAAATTACTCAGTTACCAAGTATTTGACAGGTGTTCAGATTGGGGTTAGAATGAACTCTATAATAATTGTTAAAACATTTTAGAAAATGAAATATCTGTTAGCCTCAGATCTTTACATCAGCTTCTGGAGTAAAGAGAACCGATTTTTACTTTACCCCTGAGAGTTAACATCAACCCAAAGACAAGATAAAGTCTGTTCAGAGACCAAGAAAATAGACTAAAATGTCTAACCTGAACTCAGGAATTCACTCCTTTGCACTGGTCTTGACACTGGACAGGGGCAGATTTTCCATTTTACTTGGACTTCACTATACTAATTGACAGCTGTAAAGATGAAGTTTCCACGTATAAGTAACAAAACCACTATATGACACAATTGATTTCCAGACCCAAAGTTGTAAAAGGGCAAAAGCAAAAGTCAAGGGTGGTAGACTAAGACAAAACAGGAAACAGCGGCGTATATATATCATATGTTCTAGTTCAGCAGAAATATAAACACCCTTTCTTGGCATCTCTCAGATCTTTCTTTTCTTTTTCTTTTTTTTTCTTTTTTCTTTCTTTTTGATTGAGTTTTGCTCTTTGTGTCCAGGCTGGAGTGCAATGGTGCAATCTTGGCTCACTGCAACCTCTGCCTCCTGGGTTCAAGCAATTCGCCTGCCTCAGCCTCCCCTGAGTAACTAGGATTACAGGCGTGCACCACCATGCTAGGCAAAATTTTTTTGGTATTTTTAGTAGAGACAGGGTTTCACCATGTTTGTCAGGCTGGTCTTGAACTCCTGACCTCAGATGATCCACCCACCTTGGCCTCCCAAAGTGTTGGGATTACAGGCATGAGCCACCACGCCCGGCCCAGATCTCCTTTCTTAACGTTCACCCCTTGCTCACTGAACCCCAACACACAGGTCTTGCTGTTCCTCCAGTATGTAGTCAAGCCTTTGCTTCTGCCAGGAGTACTCTCCCACTGAACCCACTACTTAACTTTCCATCAATACACTCCCCAATTCCACAATTCCTACTTTTTTATTTTTAAAAGTTTCCATAACACTTAGCATCATGTAACTACAGAATTAGCTCCTTCATTATGATTACTGTCTAATTTCTGCCTCACCTTTGTTAAAATATAAGTTATATGATGGAGAAGGTCTCTCTTGTCTTGTTCATGAATATATTCCATGAATGCCTAGAACAGTGGATGGGTCATAGTAGGTACTCAGTAAAATGTTGTGAGTACATGAATGGATAAACGGACAATAAAACAGTCTAAAAAGCTTGGCAGAATAAAGTGTGTGAGAGTGAAGCAAAAATCATTTTCATAGGTTTGTTTTAAAAACTTTTTAAAACTATTTTTTGCTAATGAAATTCTCTAGGATCAGTTTGAAAATTAATATTACTCTTTTCATCATATACATTAGCCAAGAGTCAGCTATTACACTGATCTAAAATTGTTAAGAGCATGGACTTTGTACTAGGACAGACCCACACTTGAAATTTAGCTCTGTCATTTGCTAGCAGTGATTGCAGTTACTTAATCTTGTAAGATACAATTTCTTGCTAACATGGGGATAAGAACACCCACTTCAAAAGGTCATTCTGAGCATTAATGATAATGTTTGTAAAGTGCCTAACACAGTGCTAGGTGGAAACTCCATAAATATATTTTTATTAGATTATATTTAAACACCTCCATGTCCTGGCATTTGTTAAAGCCATGAATACATAACGCTTTGTAACTGAATCAAATCAGAAATGATGCAGAGTGATTTGGAAAATATTCAGAGTGTACAGTTGGAATATATGTCATTAGGAGTGAATTATGACATCTTACTGGGCCTCAGTTTCCCTTTAATAGAATCTCAGTTAGCATTGGTGCTTTCAATATCACGTATAAAATGTTACATTTAACAACTGGAAAAAGAGACCCCATAGCTTCTGATTAGATGAATGACTTCAAACTTGTAAGTACTTTTGGAGAAAAATGAGCAAGGTAGTATTGATCTACGTGCCTTTGTAAGCATGTGTGAGCATGGACATACACACACACACACACACACACACACACACAAACATACCTGTAGAAAACTCTTTCTAATTTGGTCCAAACTAATTCAGAATTCAAGAATCAACTGTATATATATATGGCAAGGATCCGAAATTTGGAAAGTCATGCCTAGAGAAGTAAAGACTACCAGTATAAAAAAGACAGGGTCACTTACTTTAAGGAATGTGTATGTCTGAAACTTCCTGTAGACAAAAGGAAACACATGTGAAAATACATACATAAAATGTGCACATTGCAAGTGATTATTTATAAACAGCAGGCCCTGAGAAGGCTTTATAAGGAGTTAACATATGAATTAAAGCTTGGGTGAAAGAGGAATCTTGGTATAGGTGGAGGAGTATCTTGGTAAGTTGATTAATTGTAGGATAAGGGTAATTCTAAGATATGCACAAAGTTAGGGCTGAAAGTACCTGTCCGGTCCAGGAATGTTAGCGATCAGCTGTGAATAGAGCACAAGTGTGAAAGGACATTCTGGGGACAATTAAGTTAGAAGGATTGATTGGGACAATCACATGGGAGACTTTAAACGCTAGGTAAAGAGCTTGAACTTGATTGTCCAAGTTTCCAGGTTTTAACTATTTGGGGAGGAAAAATAACAATATGAACTGATTTATTCAGATGATAACTCTGATGACTGTGAAGGATGGTCTGGGGAAACACTTATAATTTGAGAGACAAAGAATGGCAATCTAATAAACTCTTCAGAAAGGGCAGACACAGCAGGAATGGAAAGAGGAGACTGATATAAGAGGCATTGAGAAGGAGGAGGCTGTGAGCTGCTTTGCCACTGCTAACTATTCCCCTCATACTGTGGCTTCTGTAACACCCTTGCTTGGTTTTCCATCTTCATCTTCATTTTCTTTTTCTCGGTCTTTCCCATGAGCTCTTTCCTGTATCTCCTCCTTAACTGTGTTACTGCTTAACTGTGTTACTGCTGAGGGTCTGCCTGTGGCCATTTTCTTGGGTGGCTTCATGTTAACTTGTGGTCTTCAGGCTGGCATCAGTGTATGTGACACATACATTTTCATCTTGCTGCCAAAGTTAAATCTGAGCTCAACTGTATATTTAACTATTCACTAAGCATTCTCTTACAAAGATGTTTAACTTCAATCTACTATCTTCCCTTGAAAACTTGCTGTCACCTCTTATAGTCCATATTTCAGTGTTAGTTGCATTATATATTTAACTACTGAAATGATTTTTGGAAATCAGTCTTTATCCCCTTTCTCATTTACTCTCCATATCCAGTAGATCATCAGTACTTAATAATAATGGTATCTTTTAAACATTACAGAAATATGACTTTCACTTAATTTATATTGTTATTCTTTAAGTTCTATTTTTCTCTTATTCCATGAGTTAAGGTGGAGTTCCAAGGGAGAAAATCCCGGGTCCTGGAAGTGGCATTCTATGAGTAAGTTCGAGGATGCATTGCAAAGATGGATAAGCCAATAAAACTTAGAAGGAATAGGGAGCATAACTGAAAAAGGCAAAAGAATACATTAAAATTAAAAAATCAACATTGACTTAACAAAACAATGAAAAGCACCCGATTTGGTGGCTGTAAAACTGTAGAGAGCAAAGCAAAATGGAATGTATTGATCAGATCAAGAAATTCAGGAACTAGTCTATAAATAAAAGGCACGTTCTTGAAAAGCAAACTGATTATCAGGTTAATAGTTGATATGTTTTGGCTGTGTCCCCAGCCGAATCTCATCTTGAACCCACATTTTGTGGGAGGGACCCTGTAGGAGGTAACTGAATGATGAGGGCAGGTTTTTCGCATGCTCTTCTCGTGATAGCGAATAAGTCTCACGAGATCTGATGGTTTTATAAGTGGAATTCCCCTAAACAAGCTCTCTCTCTTTGCCTGCCGCCATCCACGTAATGAATGGTTTGCTCCTTCTTGCCTTCCGCCATGATTATGAGGCCTACACCGCCACGTGGAACTGTAAGTCCATTAAAACCTCTTTTCCTTCCCAGTCTTGGGTATGTCTTTATCAGCAACATGAAAACGAACTAATACAATAGTCTTCCCACCACAAATCTCGTCTTTCTCAATGCGTCTTGTACAAGATTGTTGGAATGGCCTTTCTAAAGGATGATTGTGATCACATCAGTTCCTTAAGATCCCAAGAGCAATTTTGTACCTCCTAACTTTTCTTTAAATTTATTTAAATTTCTTTAAATTTATTATTTTTAATCATTACAGATTCATAATAGTTGCACGTATTTGGGGGTACATGTGATATTTTGATAAAAGTGTACAATGTGTAATGATCCAATCAGGGTAATTGGGTATCCATTACCTCAAGCACTTATCATTTCTTTATTTCCAAAAGTTCAATGATGTGCTTAACCTGCATGGTGCATACAGAGTATCTTCAACATTATTAAAACAGGTTATACTCTCTTATGTTGTGCTACGATGTTGTACTGTGCTATATTATGTTATATTGTATTATATTATATGAACTTTCCAATATAGAAAAGAAAATTTGGAAAGTATAGGAGCCTTTTTTATAGGAATTTTATTTTAATTTCAGTAGTTATTGGGATACATGTAATTTTTGGTTACATGGATGGAGACTTCTTTAGTGGTAATTTCTGAGATTTTGGTGCCCCCATCACCCAAGTAGTGCACACTTTTATGTGTGCCTTTTATCCCTCACCTCCTTCCTGTCTTCTTCCACTCTGAGACCCTAAAGTCCATTACATCATTCTTATGCCTTTGCATCCTCGAAGCTTAGCTCCCATTTATAAGTGAGAAGATAACAATATTTGATTTTCCATTCCTGAGTTACTTCACTTAGAATAATGGCCTCCAGCTCCAAGTTGCTGAAAAGACATCATTTCAATTCTTTTTTATGGCTGAGTAGTATTCCATGGTGTATATAGATCACATATATAAGGAATTGATTGAATATAAAAAGTAGATTTAAAAGCTGGGGTCAAACGCTCTTGAGATTTATAGCCTGAATTATTAGGAATTAACTGACCCCAAATACAGGTCAAATCTAATCCATTATCCACATATTCACTGTTTGTACCTATTCAGCTGAAGATGCTTGTAGAAAAACATGTATCATGTGGATTAGATTTATTTCAGTTTTATTACATTGAATCTCAAGTGGTCCTTCAGTGCTACCCAACAATTCTACCACATTCCCCTAATCAAGTCACTTGCCAACACTCCCAGATTGCTATTTCATGTCTTCTGCCTCATCTCAAATTTTAATACATCTTCTTATCCTCTGCTGTTGCTGACACTTTCTATTTCACTGAGGAAATACACATCCAGAAGAAAAAGTTTATATTCCATACCTCTTCCCGACACCTTTTATTTTTCTCTTCTTTCCATACTACTTATAAGTTCTAATAGACCACAAAATGTAATTCTGTTTTCTTATTTATTTTTATGTATTTATTTTGTTAATTTTAAATTTTTATCCATTTTGATTAGATTTGATTTATTTTGTGTTGGCTTTCCCTGTCCTCCCCTCCACCACACTAGAATGCAAGCACTATAAAGGCGAGGCTGTTTCTATGTCTTATTCACTTCTGCACCCCAAGCTCTTGGAATAGTGCCTGAAATGTGCCAAAAAATCAGTACACATTTATAGAATGAAATAATTAACTCTCCCACCAATAAATCTGCCAACCTCTCTGTAACTGTACCAATGCATTGTATTGCCCATTCTATTTCAATATGAACTATTCTTTTTTCCTTAAGACTTGGATATAGGGCCACCATGATAACCATATAATTTGTTTTTTGTACAATAGTGCCTGGCTGAGGGGGCAAGTGGAAGCTAAAGGTCACCTTCCTAAAGGAAAGGGTTTCTTTTCTGAATAATTGCTGTAGGAAATAGTAACAGCTCTAATAAATGTCAAGTCTTTTACTTAGTAACTTTTATGCAAAATGTTTTAGCAACTCCTATCTTATAAAAATAACCATCCTTGATTCTACATCCTCTTCTTATTATTGCCTCATCTTTCTACTGCCCTTTATAGCAAAACTTTCTGAAAGCACATTTATAGCAGTAGAGATAAACCAAGTTATGCCAGGGCAAAAAGCAACTTCCAAGTATCTGTGGCTTAGCACAACAGTAATTTACTTTTAATTCACCTAAAATTTGCTGTAGGTCCAGGAAACAACAAAATGCAGCTCCCAATGTTGATGAAACAAGCAAAAATATTTTGATTTATTATACCTTTATATAAACTTATGCTTCCACTTTGATCTAGGAAGGAGAGGAATAGGCTGAAGTTCAAGAATCAGCATTTAGTGATGCCTGTTACTTTGACAGTAGCTCATGGGCCAAAACAAGCTACAAGGCTATGCCTAAGTCCGAGGGGACAAGAAATTGCAATTTTCCTTTGTGCCCAGAAGGGTAGAGAATCAGATATTGATTAACTATCTACAGCTATATTCATTGTCTTTAGTTTCTCTCCTCTCCTTCTATTTTGAACTTACTCTAATTAGTCTCTAATCTTCACAAAAGCACTGAATCTTTTGTCAGTGTCATCATCGTGGCAATTTTTGAAAACAGCTTTCATGAGGTATAATTGACGGAAGTAAATAATACATATTTAAAGTACACGATTTGATGTATGTTAATATATGTGTGTATGTTGTGTACATATATACACTTATTACATGGTGTGTGTGTGTGTATATATATATATCTTCATATATGTATCAAGGTTTTCTTTCATACAGCATGCTTTTGCTGTTGGTGTTGTACCTAAAAAAATTTTGCTTAATCCAAATTCACAAATATTTGTTCCTTTGCTTTCTTCTAGAAAGTTTATACTTTTAGGTTTCATCTTTAGAACTAAAATTCCTTTTGCATTTTACTTGTGATCATTTCTATTCTTATGTCTTCAAGTTCACTAATATTTTCGTCTGCAAATGTCTAATCTGTCATTAATTATATCCAGCATATTTTTTCTTTGAGACTTTGTAGTTTGATCCTTTTACATCTTGGTTTTAAACTTTGTAAGGTAGAATCAAAAAACAATTTTGTCTAGCGCTGAAAATTCCTCCTTACTGAGGCAAGAGCCCTCTGAATACTCTTACTGCATTCCTGTGAGTTATGTGTTTTTAAGATCTGGTTGGCGGGAACGGACGCTATTCTGTATTCTGTTCCTGTATGAGCCCTGAAGATTGTTCCTTCTAATTTTTTTCGTGTGGTTCTTTCCCTACCCTGTAGTAGCTCCTCATAGTCATTCCCCAACTCATACTCTACAAGATAATTTCCGCAGGTGTCTCCCAAATTGCTGCTATTTCATGTGTCCAAGAAATTCACAATTTTTGGGTTTCTTTGAGGTTCTCCTCCTCTATATCAAATTTGACATGATGTCTGTCACTGTAGATGCTATGCAAGGAACACTTGTGCCGTGTTTAATCAATCCTAGGTAAAATTGCTGCCCAGAGAGTCAACCTGCCAAGGAATGATTTTTTTTTTTTATCTCACAGCAAATATATCTACTAAGGAAAGTGTTTCCCACATGTTGCAGAAAGAGGCAGAGATATTGCTCAGTGTCATACTTCCCAACTCAAACCCGTGGCTGTCCTTCTTGGTGGATATATCTCTTCTCTTTGTGCGTGGTTGGTTCCATAACTCACACCTAGTCATACCTGCAGCTTCTCTTTTATACTTCTGCCAACAATTAGGGGTACCTTATCCTACCACTCTGCAATGACAATCCTATCCCGAAATGGACTATTCTATGTTTTTGTTGGAAAGATGATGCTTTTACTGTACTTAAACCAAACCATTTGTTGAATGCTACCGGACTTCGAGGGAATGTAATGCCCTTATTCCCCACCAGTGTTTGGAGTAATTAAAATATGGGTGCAACGGTTAAAAACAGTCTTAGAATAGATTAAACTGATTGGAAAATATGTTTTTTATGAATGGTCACAACATACTTTCTAGTATTTCACCTCAATATACCTCCTAATATTTCATAAACTTAATCTCCTATTTTTTTAGAGAGAGGATCTTGCTCGGTCTCCAGGCGGGAGTGCAGTTGTGGGACCGTAGCTCACTGGCTGCAGCCTCAAACTTCTAGGCTCAATCCTTTTGAGTAGCTAGGACTATAGGCACATGCCACTATGCTCAGTTGATTTTTTAAATTTTTGTTTTAGAGGCAGGGTCTCAATATGTTGCCCAGCTCCTAGCCTCAATCTTGCAATTTTTAACTGAGTCCCATCTCATGAGGGAGAGAACAAACCAGAATTCACTCTTTCTCCATAGGTAATAAAATTCACAAAAGATACCCAGAAGAAGCTTAGTCATACCTGTCAGTCATCTAAAATTGCCCCCAAAAGGAATTCTCTCTTTTCTGGTGAAAGACAGAGGGGTAAGGTCTGCCAACAGGGCAGGTATGTTACTTATGTGGAATTCACTCCACATGAGGACATTAATCAGGAGCATGGAGATTTCTTTTCTAACAATTGAGAATATGAGACAGTCAGAAAGAGAGAATCATCTTGAATATTGTTCTATAGTTCTTTTTAATTCAGAAAAAAAAATTGTGAACACATCTCCTAATGTTTTACCTACTGTGTACCTTATACAATTTTACAATTTAATAGAGCTTTAAAAATGGTGAGATAAACATGAAATAAATACCATTTAGCTTTCAATTTTATAGTATTTATGTTGTTTCAATTTTATGTTTTTATATTACTGAAAATATATATTCATATTTTTATAATATGAAAATGCTTAATTACAACAATGTGATGTATTCAAATATCTAATTTTAAAGTTTGATTCAAGATTGGTTTTTAAACAACTTCATTGAGATGTGATTCATAAACTCTACAAATCATGTTAAGGAGAAAAATTCAATCTTATTTAGTATATTTGCGGGTTGTACGACCATCACCACAATAATTTAATTTTAGAATATTTCTGTCTTCCTTAAAAGAAACCCCGGTTGTTTTACCCACACCCTCTAGGCAAACACTAATGTAACTTTTGTCTCTATAGATTTGCCTGTTCAAGATGTTTACTATAAATGAGATCCTGCCATTTGTGGTCTTACTGATGTCCTTAATGTGCTTTTAAGGTTTAACTGCATTATAGCACATATCAGTAGTTTATGCCTTTTTATTGTGCAATAACATCCTATTAGATGCTTAGACTGTCTTTTATTTATTAATTAATCAGTTTATGGACTTTTGATCTGTGCCTGCTTACTAGTGATTACGAATAATGCTGTTATAAACACTTATGTGTAAGTTTTTGTATGGACATGTGTTTTTTACTCGTGTGTGTGTGTGTGTGTGTGTGTATCTAGCAGAGAATTTCTGGATCTTATGGTAACTCTATTTTTAACATTTTGAAGGAACTGCTATAGCATTTTACAAAGCAGCTGCACCATTTTACGTAAACATCAGTAGTGCATGAGATTCCCAACTTTTTTATCCCCTTGCCAACATTTGTTATTACCTTTTTTATTACAGTCTCTTAGTGGATGTAAAGTGTTATTTCATTGTGCTTGTGATTTTTATTTCCCTAATGACTAACAATGCTGAGCATCTTTTCATGTACTTACTGGAAATCTGTATATTTTTCCTTACGGAAGTATTTATTTAAATTATTTGCCCATTTTTAATTGAGTTGTCTTTTGTCGTAAGAATTCTTTGTATATTTTTGATACAAATACTTTATTGGATATATATTTATTTATTTATTTATTTATTTTTATTTTTATTTTTTTTGAGATAGAGTTTTGCTCTTATTGCCCAGGCTGGAGTGCAACGATGCGATCTCGGCTCACCGCAACCTCCGCCTGCCTGGTTCAAGCGATTCTCCTGCCTTAGCCTCCCGAGTAGTTGGGATTACAGGCATGTGCCAACATGCCCAGCTAATTTTGTATTTTTAGTAGAGATGGAGTTTCTCCATGTTGGTCTCACGCTCCTGACCTCGTGATCTACCCACCTCAGCCTCCCAAAGTGCTGGGATTACAGGCGTGAGCCACTGCGCCTGCCCTATTGAGTATATTTTTGCAAACATTTTCTCCCATTCTGGGATTTGTCCTTGTACTTCCCTGATAGTCTTATTTGTAGTTCAAAAGTTTTCACTTTTAATGGAATTAATATTTTTATGTATCACTAGTGCTTTTGGTTTTGTATTTAAGAAAAAATTACCTAACCCAAAGTGACAGAGATTTACCCACGTTTCCTCTAAGATTTTTGCAGTTTTCCTCTTACATTTAGGTCTATGATTCTTTCTAAGTTAATGTTTGTGTTATGTTCAATGGCAGCGATTCAAGTTTAATCTTTGCATGTGGATATCAAGCTATCCCAGAACTATTTGTTCAAAACATCATTCTTTCCCCCATTCAATAATCTTGGCACCTTTGTTGAAAATCAGTTGAACATAATTGTAAGAGCTAATTTCTGGACTCCCAATTCTGTTCTATTGATCTGTATGGCCATCCTTATGCTGTCTGGATTGCTGGATCTTTGTGGTACATTTTGAAATAAGGAAGTGTGAGTCTTCCAATTTTGTTCTTTTACAAGGCTTTTTTTTACATGTATATTCTGGGTCCTTTCAATTCTCAGATGAATTTGAGCAACAGTTTGGTAATTTCACATGAAAATATCAGCTAGGATTTTGATAAGGATTATGTTAAATGATTTTTAGTCTAAATGGCTGTCATGAAGAAGTAAAGTTACAAGGACATATGAGACCATATTTAAAAACTGAATTATCGGTTGTACTTAGTAAATCATGACACATATTTTCCAATTCAAATTGCAAATCATGATTCTAAGCATGCTGAACTTTTAATTAAGAAGTTTTGTAAACTATATTACAACATTTTGTTTCCAAGTTATTTTTAAGACCTCTGATATAGAAGTTTTAAACATAAAACATTTCCATTTTTTTCAGTAAATAAGTCATTTAATTAAGAAAACACTCTCTGGCTCACGCCTGTAATCCCAGCACTTTGGGAGACTGAGGCAGGTGGATCACGAGGTCAGGAGATCGAGACCATCCTGGCTAACACGGTGAAACCCCATCACTACTAAAAAAACAAAAAATTAGTCAGGCGTGGTGGCAGGCGCCTGTAGTCCCAACTACTCGGGAGGCTGAGGGAGGAGAATGGCGTGAACCTGGGAGGCGGAGGTTGCAGTGAGCCAAGATCGCACCACTGCACTCCAGCCTGGGCGACAGAGCAAGACTCCGTCTCAAAAAAAACAAAAAAAGAAAACACTCCCAATTCACTTAAAAAATAATAATGTCTCCATAGAATGAATTTTATTTTTTGGAAAAATTCATTTTATTTTTGCTCAGTGTGTGTGTGTGCATGTCTGTTAATATCTGCTGGGTGGCATGACACACCAATTTTTAGTATTTTTTTCTTTTACATTTAAGGTTTAGTAAAATAAATTTTGAAGCTCTTTGCCATAAAATAAGCAAACTCTGTATGATACAAAATATTCCTTACCTTACTGTAAATCATTGTCAGTATTTTAATATGTAATTTTTATATATTGCTTAAATCCACTTAGGTGAGCATGTTTATTAAACTATTTCTCAAGATACTGAAAATAACTGAATAAGGGAGGCCACCACTGACAACCATCTTCATGGAGGGACTCCCATTCTTCTCTCAGCTCAATCTCAAATCTTAGAAGACCAATGAAACTGATGAGGCTGCCATATAATTAACTTTTGTAATGCCTAATATTTTTAAGATAAAAATACATATAAATATAAGTTTTAAATATTTTTCCTGGATTGGGCATGATGGCTCCCACCATGAAGGATCACTTGAGACCAGGAATTTGATAGCAGCAGGCTGGGCAACAGAGTGAGACCTCATCTCTACAAAAAATAAAAAATAAATGAATAACTTAACTGGGTGTGGTGGTGCATGCCTGTAGTCCTAGCTACTTGGGAGGGTGAAGTGGGAGGATCACTTGAGCCTGGGAGTTTGAAGTTGCAGTGAGCAGTGACCATGCCACTGCACTCCAGCCTGGGTAACACAGAGAGACCTTGTGTCAATAATGAATAAATAAATATGAATATTTTCCTGCAACCATGGATCATCTTGAACACTGTCTAGGGGCCATAGGTCACTCTGCATCAGCATCTAGTCTGGAGTGTCAAATATCTAGAGATTAAGTGGATCAAGCATGAAAATGATGCAAAAGTTTTGCTAAGTAATTTACAAGTGACTTTGATTAAAGCTGATTTTCTATAATGGTAAGGACACAGCTTGAATCTTAAGAAATAAAACATCTTAATAAAATACAAGACAATAAAGTGCTTCAGGATGGACAGAGTGGTCAACTGTGTTAAGTGACATAAACAGGTGGAATAAGACAAATACAGAAAAAAAAACACTAGGATATAAAAATGGAAGGTGGTTAGAAGAGCTGTTTCAGTGAGGTAGAGTTTTGGACAGAACTGTGCACTGTGACACCCCAAATTCACAGACTGAACTTCAATGCCAACTGTGACTGTTGGCATTGTGAAAGGGATTTCCTTTCCTTTTTCTTTTCCTAATTTAGAAAGGAAAGAGGTTTAATGGACTCACAATCCTACATGGCTGGGGAGGCCTCACAAGCCATGGGCAGAAGGCAAAGGAGGAGCAAAATCACGTCTTACATGGCGTCAGGTGAGAGAACTTGTGCAGGGGAACTCCTGTTTATAAAACCATGAGATCTCATGAGATTTGCTTACTACTGGAAGAACAATATGGAGGAAACCACCCCCACGTCAATTATCTCCACCTGGCCTGCCCTTGATTACATGGGGATTATTACAATTCAAGGTGAGATTTCACTGGTGACACAGACAAACCATATCAGGCCTTATCTGATAGAACGGTGTCCTTATAAGAAAAGGAAGAGCTCTGTCTCTTTCTCTCTCTTTCTACACACAGACAGAAAAGGCCATGTGAAGACATAGCAAGAAGGTGGCTGTCTACAATCTAGGAAGAGAGTCCTTACCAGAAACCAAATGTGCCAGCCAGCAACTTGATCATGAACTTCCAGCCTCCAGAACTGTGAGAAAATAGATAGATGTCTACTGTTTAAGCCACCTCATCTGTAGTATTTTGTTCTGGAAGCCTGAGCAGACTCGTAAAGGTGGTAGGGACAGAGAAGCCTGATTACAGAATGGTCAGTGGTAAGCAAATCATGACACAAAATTAGACAATTCTTCTTCATTTCACTGGGTAAAGGAATAAAGACATTGAATGGTAGCTGGACAGGTATGTGAGGAAAGGGAGGATATTGTTTTCTTAATCCAGACTATATTTTTATAATGTTGTGCTTTGGAGACTAATACAGTAAAGAGGAAAACTGTTAATGCAGCAGAAACAGGTAATTTTTTTTTGTATTGTTTGTCTTATGTAGGAGAGTATGAGAGCCAAAGAAAACGTAGAGTCACATGAGATAGGAACATGGGCCCCTTTCTTTTCATACAGGAGAAAAGGGAGAGTGGATTGGTATATAGCCACGTAAACTTGATGGTGTGAGAATGATGCAGCATTTTTCTGAGGTAGTTTGGGAGCTTACAAGTGAAGGGAATATAAAATGAAAAGTTAGCTTGATGGAAACAGAGACTCAAGAATGTTATTTATTTAAACAAAAAAACTCTTGTGTATGTTTATAAATAATAAAGGGTCATCAGGTTTACAGTTTTACAACTGATGATTTAATAAAAAGAATAATTGATAAGCCCACCAATTAAACATTTAGCTTGAGAAAGAGTGTGGAAATTCTTTCTCAAGTTTAGAAAAAAAATAGAAAAGAATGAGTTCAAGACTCAAATAGTACTGGAGGAGAAGAAAATTGAGGGAGACCAAGTTGAAGTAAATTTCTAAGAGTAAGGGGTTGGGGGAAGGCTTTGAGAAAGGGAAGAGGCACTAAATAGTCACCTTGGACAATGGGTGCATTAAGTTGAGAAGAATAAAACATCTAGACTGATGTTTAGCATTAGTGGTCCTGGTGCGTGACTTACCCAGTATTTAATTGAAGTTGTATCAATAAACATATTTTATTCTCTCTATCAGGCAGTAGAATAAGAGAAAATGGGCTATTGACTTTTGTTCTAGATAGACAGAGAGAAAAAGTTCTGAAAGTAAAGCAGTTTGAAGTAATATGGGATCTGAATTGAGACTATGTACTTTTGTTAAATAAAGTGGATAAAACAAGGATTTGGAGAAGGCAGAGGATATTGAGAAATCTGGTGAACAGGCTGCCTTATTTTCTGGTTTCTATATAGAAAGGGCGGAAGTGTCTTATCATTTTGAGGGGACAGAGGAAATTGAATAGTATCTAAGGAAGACGGTAGAGGAAATAATTAGGAATAGTTTAAAAATGTTAAATTGTGACAAATGTAAGAAATAAATGCATATTGAACAGGGCTAGTAGAGATATTGACAAGAAGGAAATGATCAAAACAGTAACTACATGCAGGTTGCAGATGAGGAAGGAAGAATATGAATGTGGAAAGTACATACAATCCCAAAAACTTGCTCCTCAGGAACTGATTAGGAATTGCAGGAAATGAAGACATGAAATTTAAGACCACATTTTATTCCCCACAACTCTTCTGAGCTTTGGAGAACATAATTAAGAGCATTTATTCACTTTAGCTCTTTTAGTAAGGACAGTATTGAAAATACATTAATGGGAGGTAATACGTGCTGTAGACTGAATGTTTGTGTTCCACACACAAAAATATATATGTTGAAGGCTAATTTCCAACGTGATGGTGTTTGGAGGTGGGTTCTTTTGTAGGTAATTAGACTGTGAAGGTAAAACCCTTATGAATAAATGAGATTTGTGCCTTTGTATGAAGAGACATAAGAAACTTGCTTACTCTCTATTTGCTCTCCACCATATGGGAATACGAGAAGAAGATGGTCACCCACAAATCAAGAAGAGGGTCCTAATCAGACACCAGATTGCTTGCATCTTGAGCTTGGATTTCCCAATCTACAAGCTGTCAGAAAAAAAAATGTTTGTTTTGCAAGCCACCCAGTCTATGGTATACTTGTTATAGCAATCCAAACTGACTAAGACAATATGTTTCATGTGTCTATTGGTACAAATAATAGGCAATAAGATCTAAGAAAAATTGGGAATGAAGGTATCAAATTTATTAACTAAAAGGAATAGGGAGAACTATCAAATTATGAGTTGGAGAGACCCCTGAGTTCTTTACTATATTATAATTTTTATACCTATTCTTACTACAAATTAACTAAACTTTTATCATCCTAGGAAAATTTTCTGAGTAGTTTTGAGAACATGTGTAAGCTTGAATTGGAGCATTTAAAAATATTTAAAAGGAAATGACATGTTTAGTATTAAATTGAGCTAATTGACTGAAGAGCAAGCATGGTCAGTTAAAACATTTTGAGTTTCATAAACACAATATGAAAAGTGCATATGTGATATGAATTATTTTCATGGTTTGCATCTATCTCCCCTTATTAGAGAACATTGGTTACACAATATCCTCCTTGCAGCTCATATAAACTATGTCTTTGGCGATAATGTACATGTTACTTTAACCTCCAAATGGCCAGATTTTGTAATAACGGAGACCTTTCTCACCTGGATGATGAGTACAAAGTGTTTATAGTGAAAGTGTCACCATTAGGTGAGCTAAATCCCCTCACGATACTGGTGTGCTCAAGGAAAGGAGATTGAAATGTTTATGAAGTTACTTCCTTTTGATCCTATAACTTAGAGCCTGAAAGATAAAAATGACCCAAGTACTCCCCAAATCTCACCTGTGATGCCTG
The DNA here is from genome assembly GCF_029289425.2 of Pan paniscus. Lineage (NCBI taxonomy): Eukaryota > Metazoa > Chordata > Mammalia > Primates > Hominidae > Pan > Pan paniscus. The sequence goes on along the minus strand of NC_073256.2, from coordinate 53,219,143 downwards.
CAGAGTTTACTGCTTCATAAAACTGCAATAAAGCCCTACTATTTAAAAACGATCTCTTGCTCTATCACATGGTGTTTACAGTCTTTGATCACTTTAGATGGAAGAGCTGGCATGCTGCCCATAGCCAGGAAATAGCAGGCTTTGTCCTTTTCTAGCTATTAAAATATTCTTCTGCATAAGGGGAAAAAGAACAATGCATCAAACTAGGTACTTCTGTACAGTGTAAACGTTGTGATTTAATTTGCTAATTTTCAAAACTACCTTGGAAAAGAAGAGACTACCTGCAAGCTCTCCACCTGGATATAAATCTTATTGTTAGTATGCAAGCTTGTGAGCACACTTCTTAAGATTAGATCTGCTCATTACATGTGGGTATGTCCTCTGCATATTCTATGAACAAAAGAAAGCAAGAATGTGGCTCTGATGGGCAGGGGCTCAGCATGATTTCCATGTGGGAGCATCTTCTAAAGGGGCTATTTCCTTAAACTAACCAGAATCTTTTATGTCAGCTTAATGAGGCTGAATCTTTTATGATAATCACTCGGTAAGTAAGTTTGGGAATATAAGAAGAGACTTTTTGAAAGTGGACATTGTCAGAACAGGGAGAGGCTGCCACTTTTGTGAAGGAAACCGATTGTGTTTGGGGCTGATTAGCTAACAGCAGCAAATGTCCCCTGTGAGTAAAGAAAAATTGAGACGTTTGCTTTTAGGATTGGCCTTCTAGTCCCAAGGCTAATATATGAACCCATTTAGCAAGGCCACATATATATAGGTAATAGAAAAGCATCTCAACTAAAATACATTTTGGAGCAAAGTAGATAATAAATAACATTTAAAATGCATTTTAAATTATTTTATCTCTCCCATTAGGTTTAAAATTTCTTGAAGAAGATGATGCTAAGTGGTACTGCTCCCTGTGGATTTTTTCCATATATCCTCCGGTACAAGTAATCTTGAACTATCTCCATAGCCACAGACATTTGCATTTTCACCATTTGTTACATTTGCCAAATGTATCATCATCACCTTATTCACTTTATTCACCATCACCAAATTCATCATCACCTTATTCAGCCCAATGATGCAATCATCATCACAGTCAGCCTTCAACATTTCTTGAGTGCTTTCCGCTTTCAGGGCACTCCACTCACAGGAACACCAGGTAAAGTCATCATTTTACTAATCTACTTCATAGTTTCCAAGGATAAGGCTACAAATATGAGTTTGTGTGGGGGTAGCAATATGGCCTGGGTGACTTAGTTGAAACTGAAACACTACTACTAAGGCAACCTCCATCCTCTCCACCATAAATATCTGTTTATTATTATTCATGACAACTGGGAGAGAGAATTCCATTTCTGAAAATATAAGGCATTACACTATGTACTTACTAGATTGGCCAATGTTTAGGACACTAACATCACTGAATGCTGACAAGGATGTAGAGAACAGGAATTCTCATTCATTGTAGGTTGGAATGCAAAATGGTACAGCCAGTTTGAAGACAGTTTAACAGTTTTTTACAAAACTAAACATCCTCTTACCATAACATCCAGCAATCTTGCTCATTGGTATTTACCCAAATCAGTTGAAAACTTATATCCACACAAAAACCTACCCATGGATGTTGATAGCAACTTTATTCATAATTGCAAAAACTTGAAAGCAAGGAAGATCTCCTTCAATGGGTAAATGGATAAATAAAATTTAGTATATAAAGTTAGTGGTATATTATTCAGCACTAGAAAAAATGAGGTATTAAGTCATAAAAAGATGTGGAGGAAACTTAAATGCGTATTATTAAGTGAAAGAAGCCGATCAGAATAGGCTACAAATTGTATAATTCCAACTATAAGATGTTTTGAAAAAATGCAAAACTCTGGAGACAGTAAAAAGACTACCAATGGTTGCCAAAGGTTGGAGGGTCAGGAGAGATGAATAGGTGGAGTACAAAGGAGTTTTAGGACCGTGAAACTACCCTGTATGATATTATAATGGTGAATACATTTCTTTATACATTTGTTGAAACTCATAGAATTTACAACACCAAAAGTGAACCCTAAGTAAACTATGGACTTTGTGTGATAATGATGTGTCAATGTAGGCTGATCAATTGTAGCAGATATACCACTCTGGTGGGAGATGTTAAACAGGAGGAAGTTTGTGCATGTGTGAGTGCCAGGGTCAAGTTGGAAATCTCTGTACCTTCTGTTCACTTTTGCTGTGAACCTCAAACTGCCCTAAAAAATAGTCTATTAATAAATAAGGAATTAGATGTCTACAAGAAACTTCTTGGGAGCAAACATATAAAAGACTGGATAAATATGAATAGCATATTTTATAATACATGAACGAACAGTTACTTAAGTAAAGAAAAGCATCGAAGGACAGAAATTCTGAAAAAAAAAGTGGAAATATAGAAAGCCAAATGCACTATGAAGCCAATATTCACTCTGAAGCATTTGCTAATAGAGACAGCTGGGGTGTGATCTTAACGGACTGCACGAGGAAGATGCAAGATACAAAACCAGGCCATGAACAAGGAGGAAAACTGGGTTACAGACTCCTATGTAAAGCTGATTTTGTGCATTCCATCCTACCAAGCAAAACAAAGAAACACTTCAACAATTTCATAATGGAAAACAACAAAAACCCTTCCAGCAGAGGGAGACAGAAAGAGGATTAGCTCTCAATCTTGATTTTGGGGGAAGGTGGTGAAGGGAAGAAGAAAAAAAATGTGTCTCATAGGAATTCTAACCACAAACCCACCCGCACCTACTTTTGGTGATAAAATTCGTATAATTCAATTACTCCCACAACACCAAAATAAAATAATCTTAAATTGAATGCTTAGTTCCAAAGTGGCCTTGGATTGATGGTGTCCTCAGGGACCAGACAGAAGCAAATTCAAATCCTTTTTTCAAAGAAGACACTCTAGATACAGAAACTCAGGCAGCAAAGATACAGGGGAAAAAGGAGCTTGAAAAAATGATGACAATTGTAACTGCAGAACCAGTTCAATCTGTTTCAGCTTTGTCAGTGATAAAATGTAATAAAATGGTGAGTTGTTTTTCAGTTGCCATGAATCCCCAGGTTGCAAGTCAAGCAGCCTGAGGATATGCAGATGAACCAAGCTTGCCCAATTCATGACCCCAGAGCTGGCAAGAACAAAAAGTCAACCACATAGGGAACCTAAGTGTCTGGATTAGGGAATGGAGAACACATTAAGAAGCAATGGGGAACCTGTTTTTTTTGTTTGTTTGGTTGGTTGTTTTTTGCAGATTTAAGAGCCAAGGACCCATCACCACCTCTTTGCCTGATCCAATCAGATCACGCCTCCTTGCATTTTCCTGTCTCTCTCATTGCTACTTTCTGCCTATAAAACCTCCCCACCTCCCCCACCATCCTCAGCTCAGGGAGACAGATTTGAGTGTTGCCACCTGTCTCCTTGCCAGTAGACTCACAGTAAAGCCTTTTCTTTTCTAGAAAACCACTGCCATAGTATTGGCTTCTACGTGCATCAGGTAGCCAGCCCATTTCTCAGTAACATCATCACAACACTTTAAACAGGCCATTGCTAAGGGAAAATCAGTGGAAGAAAAGATTGTAAAATCAGATACTCAAAGGATTTTCAGAATTTTACTCTAAAATATGAAGACCTAATATATTTTAGGAAGTTAAAGGGTATAAGGTAATATATGAAAAAATTAAACACCAAGAAAATTTTAAATCTAATAAAACATTTAGAAATAATAATACATTACAATTGTTTAAATTTTTTTGTAGTTATACAATAATTGAGCATATTTTGGAGGTACTGCTGATATTTTGATAGATGTATACAATGTGTAATTATCAGATCAGGGTACTTGAAATATTCATCACCACAAACATTTATCTTTTCTTTGTATTGGGAACATTACAATTCTAGCTATTTTGGAATATACAACAAATTATTGTTAGCTATAATTTCCATACTGTACTGTTGAGTAGTAACATTTATTCCTTGTATCTAACTGCATTTTGCTATCCCTTAGCAGGTTAGAAATGTGTAAAGAGATATTCCATGAAGTGAGAGATAGATAGGAAGAAATTATCTGGAATTCAGCATAGCAAAAGAGAAAGGAATATAAAAGAGATATTAAGAGAAATGTAGGTGAAAGTCATAAAATCTAGCTTGTCTTCTAGACTTCTGAAGTTGTAGAAGGCGAATAGAAAGAAATTGGAGTATATTAGTTGAGTAGTAGAGCTATTCTTATAGATATACTTTATCGGTGGATTAATAGAAGGATTAATAGAAAATTTTAATGTGATGTGTTAAACATGTGTTTCTGATTTGCAGATCACCTACCCAGGGACTACAGACTTAAGTATATACATTCTATCATCTTTGAACTGAATTGGGCCCAAGTGGCCCATAGAACCAATAATTACTATTTTTTGGATATACACAGAAATTGACTCTCCTCATCTTAAAGCCTGAGACTTACATTTGTCTTTTCTGAGTTCCTTCCTCAGGGAACCAACCCTCAGGCATCCCACATAGTATCAAGGAACTGAAACTCACCAAATCACTGCATCCAGACAATGATCTGTCAGACCCCTCATACATCATGATTCATGGTTTCCAACTCCTCTTCCTTTCTTTTCCCTAATTCCTGTTTACCAGTTCCTCTTCCGTACCCCTCTCTAATTCCTATTTTCCCACATATAGTTACATATCTTTCCTGCGATATAAACCCCTAATTTTAGCCAGTTGAGAAGATGGATTTGAGAAAGATCTCCCACCTCCTAGGATGCAGCACCCAAAAACGCCTTCTTCCCTGACAATACTTATTGTCTCAGTGATTGGCCTTCTGTGCAGCAGGCAACAGAACCTAGACTGTTCCCCTGGTGTTTTGGCAACATAACCGTGACTGAAATGTGATCGTGCTTGTTGGTTGGCATCATGTCAAAGAGAAAATAGCATAGAGTATTATCCATAAATGGGTTTGGGGATACAGGTTTAGAAATTATGTTCATAACCTTCTTCTCAACTTTTATTGCTAGAAGTTTGCTACATGGTCCTATTTACTTGTTAGGGAGGTCAGAAAATGCAGCCTAGCTAAGAGCTGGAAAGAACAGGAAATGAGTTTAATGACTGGTCTGCAGGTTTTGCAAGTTAACACTTCTGGTCACTAAATGTGTCTTTCACTCTTCTCTCCACACATGAAAGACACTCATACCCTCTCTCATGGAGATAACCCAAGGCTCAAACTATTTTCAGCTTATACCTGGAAATCTAGAATTCAGTTGATTTTCACAGCTTTCCATAGGAAAACATATGGATCCTCACATTCTGGCAAACTATTACCTGAAAGAGATAAGTTATGTCCAGCCCCTTCCACCACCTCTAAAATACAACAGTTAAAGAAGTCAAAGACATCACATTAAATATTCTCATTCAGAGTAGGAGAATAACAGAGACACGTGGTAGTTCCTGATTCCAAAACAAGAAAACACATAGTTCAATGTATGGAAACTGGAAGCCAAGCTCACTCATGAATATAGGTAAATACCTCTTAAATAAATGTTGGCAAATCAATTTCTGCAATATATAAGAAGAGTAATGCATAATGAACAAGTTATTTTTCCCAGATATGCAAGGCAAATTTATCATTTGATAACGATTAATATAACTGAACACATTGAAATTGAGAGATGAATTTAATAAAGTGAGGAGTAAAATAAGCAAGTCACAGAAGAGCATTTATCATAACCTTCATTGATATGTAGTTTAAAACCTACAAAACTAATAAGGGTACCTTTTTAGGGATATACACATGCATTTTCGAACTTTTAAGATGAAAGCAAGGGCATGATACACACAAAATTTGGAGAAATTGTTATTTCTGAAGTGTGAGGCTTCAGAGGGATTCATAATAGTCTCTAGAATTGGTGATAGAGTCCCACTTAAATATCAACATAAATGATCTTTTGTCTGTAATTGTTATGTGATTTAAAAATTAAAATACAAGTGCATAAGGGTGAAAGGCATTTGATTGGGGAAAGTCTGTCAGGAAGAGCAGTAGAAGAGAAAGCACTTCGGAGTGAGGGCCTTCACCCATCTTAGGGACTTGGTCGTAGCTACCAGAATCAAGAGGTTCGAGGACCACAAGCTGCCTGAATTCTTTTCATAAAAGATTTTGGGAGAGTCCAAGCGTAAGCAAAACAACTTGCTTCAGGGCTTATGTGACAACACATGTCACAGAAATATAGAAAATCATTATCCCAAATTCTGTTTCAAGCTGGGCTTCCTTCTGGCATCCTGAAAACTGAAGTCTGAGAGAGGAGGGGTGTGGGAGACAGCAGCCCTGAGAGTGGCCTTTCTCAATGAATACTCTCAGTGTCTTTGCCATTGTAGACCTCATGTCAGGAGACTCAGAAACAGGGAAAACCCAGTGGCAGTCAGGGCAGGAAAGACAGAAAGCGTAGGTGACACAAACTGGCTGATGCTGACTCTGGATCTTGGGGGCCAAATGAAGCACTCATTTTGGAAGTGTCAAAAATAGTACAATGCGGCACTTAGAGAAAGGTGAGACCCTCTCCTGAAATACCATCATGAGTCTAGTTTTACCCACAGTCATTTATGCCAGTTGATATTTTGGACATACACATAAAGAGTTGCTACACACACATCCACACATACACACACCCATCGACCCCCTACACACAAAATAACACTTCTAAAAACTGTATGTGCGGGGGCTTTTCCGGGGGTGGGGGGAGGGGGGAGGGATAGCATTAGGAGATATACCTAATGTAAATGACGAGTTAATGGGTGCAGCACACCAACATGGCACATGTATACATATGTAACAAACCTGCATGTTGTTCACATGTATCCTAGAACTTAAAGTATAATTTAAAAACAAAAGTGTGTGTATGTATAACTGTGTGTCATATGCTTTATGTCTTTTTGATTTCGGAAGAGAGAATCACTTCTGAAGCAGGATATTTCCCTGACCCCTCGTGGGACTCCCAACAGGGGTGCCTCGTTTAGTCAGCCTGCCGCTCTCAGCTCCTGGCAGGAGGGAGTGCACGAGCAAATGAGGCAGGAATTGGAGTGCAGGACAATTGGAACTGGCCGGCCGCTTTGGCACACTCTATGCAGGACCCCCCAGCAGCATCCATGTGGGGGTGCCTGTAACCCGCGAAGCCCCAGAGGGCGGGTTACAGCGCTCTTTTAGCTCTGCCATCCGTGGATGGCTTAAATGTTAAGAGTTCAGTGGGCCCTTTGCCTTGTTGCATGGGGCACCAGCAAGGGCAGAGGGCCAGTGTGACAGTCTTTGGTATCCACACTCATGGCTCCCGAGCTCTTGTCCCGCATCCAGGAAAAATGAGGTTGCACAAACGAATTGAAGGATGATAAATGTGAGGGATTTTATTGCGGATGACAGTGGCTCTCTGCGGGAAGGGGAACTGAAAAAGAGATGGGGTGGGGGCTGGTTAGGTAATCTTCCCCTGAAGTCCAGCCAGATTCTTCTCTGAAGTTAACACTGTCAGGCTATCCCTCTGAAGTCAAGCCGCTTCTCTTTGACGTCCAGCTGTAGTCCCATCTACCAGGTGAGTCGGGTTTTTATAGGCACAGGATGGTGCAGGGCAGGGCCGTGGGTGGTTTAGGAAAAGGCAACATTCGAGCTGGAAAACAGGGATATAAGTTATCACTTTGGGCCGTGGTTTCAGGCTTTTTGGCTTGGGGGTGGGGTTTTCACTGGGGAACTGTTCTTTTCCTCCTAGAATTTCTCTGCCTTCTGTCCCCATCACTCCTATTGAGTTTTCTAAGAATATATCTTCACTAGAAAGAAATTCAAGTATGACATCAACTTTCTCAGATATTATCCAAAACATTTGATGAAGGGCGTTGGTGCATATTCTGTTTCATGGCTGTGCTTAAATGGGTCCTATTCTTGAAATAAAATGGTGGCATGCTCGGAAGTCTCAATATGTAGGACATGCTTATCACATGCTTACCTTATGGCCTTTTGATCCAACACCTTAGAATAAGTAAGGAGTCTTGTCCAGAAGCCACTTGATTTTCTTAGATTTCAACATATTCAATTGTTTATTAATTGACACAGCCCTCAATAGCTTTGCCAAATCCTCAGGGCTCCTGTAACCAAGATATGGCAGCCAGGTTTAATTGCATAAAATAGCTACAACTAGAAATTCACTTAGAGCACTCACACACACACAAATAAATGGTGTGAAAATGTTTCCACAATGATGTCAACAAAATACCCTGGCATTTTTTCATGTCCTTTCTTTCATGTCTATTAACTCATTCTAAGTTGGTTCCCTCATTTTAGGTTTCTTAAAAATGAAGCATTTCTATACAGTTAAACCTGCTGACCAGGCACATTCCATAGACTTATTATTATATTTTTAAATTAGTTTTCCTCTTTCATTTTCAACTGGATCAAAAAGCAAAACCCAGCATCCATCAGCTGAGGTCATCTCTGCAGGAAGCCCAATTAACTCAAAATAAATCCTCAAATGGTAGATGAACCAGAACCCATAATAAGCTTCCTCCAGGGTACCATGACCAATTTGTGCCTTAAAATGTTTTAATGTGATCTTTCCCCATACTTTTAGTCTTGTCACCTCTTTTATCAATATATTATTGTCTTTAATGTATACACTATTAGATAAATGCATACGTATGAATATAAATTGGTGGTACTTCTTTTCAGTTTCTTAAATTAATTTGTTTACAGTTACCTGGACAGAAACATCTGTTTTTGTCCCTTTGAAAAAAGTAGATTACTAGGCTGCATTTTAAAAATTTGTCATTTCACAGTTATTTACAAGTATGATGTTGACAGAGTGGATCTGAGAGGGTAGAAAAGGGGAGAGGGAGAGAGAGAAAGACAGACAGAGCGTGTAAACAAGAGAGAGACAGAGACAGAGAGAAAGGAGAGAGAAACTAATTATACAACAGATGCCAAGAGTGGTATTTATTCACCAAAACTGCATGGGTCATTCATTAAAATCTCAGTTTTAATTAGCAAACACCTGTTTTCTGTTTGATTTTACACTGATATCTACTGTCTGCAATTTGCTTTCTTCAATGCAAGCAATTAGATATCCCTGACAGTAACAGTTAATCTAATTAGTCCCTAGGTGCCCTGGGAGGCAACTATCGACTGGAAGAAATTGCAGATATAAGTGATCACAGCTTCATTCACCTGGTTGAATAAGATTTGTGCAAAATTATTGTTGGATGTCAGCTTTCCCCGACCCCTGACCTTTCCTTTTGGACTTGGGTTTAGGAGGAAGAGTGAACTGAAGAATATTTTTGAGTGCCTACTATGTATCAGTCACCATGCAAGGTCCAGACAGTAGGAAAATGAAACTGTTACAGCTTCTAGCCTAGAGGACGTTTACAGCCTGATGAAGGAGTCAGATGCATAAGCAAGTTATTCTATATGTAAGGATCTTGGAAGCCCCAAAGAGCCAAGATGAATCCAAGCATTTACATGCAAGAATTAAGGTACTTCTCTAAGAAATTTTGATTGCTACTGAAAAAACAAGATGAGGTTGCCTTTTTGCAAACTGAGAAAGTTGTTTGTTTTCAAATTGATAAAAGTTTGCTTGTAAACATTCCATCTGTGTGACTCTATCAGCATCTTATCATAACCTTTTTTAAAGCTACCTGATGTGCCTCTCTTTACATAGATTATGACATGTAAGATATTCTCTTTCCTAATTTTTAAGTTTAGTTAAAGCAGGTTGTCACTGAGTCCAAAGGTCTAGGAAATATGCATGAAAGAGGAATCAGTTTTCAGACCAAATTCCATATGCGTGTTTCAAAAATGGTACTGTTAGATAATTCAGAGTGAATATTTCCACAAGTAAAGCAAAGGCCCAAAAATGGCACCCATAGAGATGTCTGGAAAAACTTCTTTCCTCTGCTCTGGCCTAAGTTTCATATACTTGCTTTGAAAAGATGAGAGCCCTGAGCTTCACTTGGCTCAATTCACAAATTATACTCAGATAGAGAAAAACTATCTATCTCTCCAGCACACACAGGTTGATGCCCAAGCTGGTTTTAGGAGGCATCTTCTGTGCATTGCACAAACTTAATGCAAGCAGCCTCTGACTCTGTGAACATCACATTATGCTAAACATTGTGAAAGAGGATGGCGGGGGAGTTTTAACAACAGTACTGCAAAAATTAAGTTATGCTCTGTCTAAAACTTCCCAAAGGCTTTTGCTGGAAGACATTCATCAGCTGGTGTGATGATGGTGGTAATTAATTGACTGGAATTGTGTTTCTTCTTTATAGAACAAAAATTCATCTAAAGTGCGCTAGATTTGGACTTCCTCTAAAAGATTAGTTGTTTAGATAGAATGATTGTGAAAAGCTTCTTGTCCATAGACATTGCAGTGATAAAGACAAAGATGATCATTATAATAGAAATTACTGAGATGAACATCATTAGACAGTTTTGCATGTATAAATGTCTGTTACTAGAGAAATAGGGAAAGGATGAACATTTGTGAAGCATCTACTATATGCCAGCAACTGCTGGGTAGGAGCTTCATATATAATATAATTTTCATGTTCACCCTGTTGGCTATGTTTTATCTATCTCTTTTATAAAGTGTGGAACAGGCTCAAAATCATTAAGTGATTTTCTTAAAGGTTTTACAGTTAGAAAGTGGCAAGTCATTGTTTTAACCAAATTTCCTCTGATTCTTTATACTATCTGGCTGTCTCCAAAGAACAACTAATAAATACTGATATTCATATCATGTTCTGCATTTTACAGCATACTTTAGAAATTACCTAGGACAGTGGCTGGCATTTACGTTCTATTGTTTGATTCTTATAGTAATCCCAAGACATTTTTGAAACAGGTAATATTTCCGTTCTGTTAAAAGCAAAGAAATAAAAAAAAATGGCAAGTCTGGAAATCTTCAGGAGTCTGTTAAATATTACTAAACACTAGATAAATGAAGTAAATCATACACAGTTCTACCCGTAAGAAATTCACAATGTCATGGACAAGACAGACATATAAGTATATAGAATATAAGATATAATAGAGAAAGTACAAAGATTTATTTTTGGAATAGTGAGATTTGTTCTTCAAAATAATAGCATAATATTTCCATTTCTAAATAAGTTGTGGCCTATTTAATATTTATCTGTCCTGTGTTTTATTTCTCAGAATAACCCAGGTTAGAGTGTTCATGGTAGCTTACAGGCATGTTATTTATCACTAGCCATAAACTGGTATTCTTTTTTTTTCTTTTTTCTTTTTTTTTTTTTAAAGGCCTGATTTGTAGCATTGGCCAATTTTTGTTTGTTTGTTTGTTTTTCTTTTAGATGGAGTTTAGCTTTTTGTTTTTCTTTTAGATGGAGTTTAGCTCTTGTTGCCTAGGCTGGAGTGCAATGGCACCATCTCAGCTCACTGCAACCTCTGCCCTCTGTCCCCTGGATTCAAGCAATTCTCCTGCCTCAGCCTCCTGAGTAGCTGGGATTACAGGCATGCACCACCACACCTGGCTAATTTTGTATTTTTAGCAGAGAAGGGGTTTCTCCTTGTTGGTCAGACTGGTCTTGAACTCCTGACCTGAGGTGATCCACCCGCCTCGACCTCCCGAAGTGCTGGGATTACAGGCGTGAGCCACCGCACCCAGCCACCATTAGCCAATTTTTATGATGTAAATACCCTCAAAACTTCAAGCTGTCCCCATTGTAACTAACATGGAGTTGGGAAAAGATGTCCACAATTGGCTCACCAGAGCTGGTAGAAACTGGCTTAATCACATCCTTGGCAGAGTTAATATTGGAGTATGGAATGTGTTTCCTTACCAGATCCACCTTTTTTTTAGGGCTTAAAACCAGGGATACAGGTTTGTTACATGGATGTATAGTAGAATGCTGGAGTTTGGACTTCTATTGAACCCATCACTCAAATAGTCACTATAGTATTCAATAGATAGTTTTTCAACCCTTGCCCTATCTCTTCCTCCTCCCTCTAGTGGTCCCCAGTATCGATTATTTCCATCTTTATGTCTATGTGTACCCAATGTTTAGCTCTCATTCACAAGTGAGAACATGAAGTATTTAGTTTTCTCTTTCTGCATTAATTCACTTAGGATAGTGGCCTCCATCTGCATCCATATTGCTGCAAAAAAACATGATTTTGGCTTTTGATGGCTGTGTAGTAGTCCATGATGTATATGCACCAAATTTTGTTTATTTACTACACAGTTGATAGGCACCTGGGTTCATTCTGTCATCGTGCTATCGTGAGTAGTGCTGTGATAAGCATATGAGCGTGGCTGTTTTTTTGGTAGAATAATTCATTTTCCTTTGGGTATATACCAAATAATGGAATTGCTGGGTCAAATTGTAAGTTTTATGTTTAGATCTTTGAGAAATCACCAAATGGTTTCCTATAGGAATCTCTGCCTTCTTTGCAGTGCTCATTCCTGTCTCCATGACACCCACTTCGTGTCCACATATGCTCTCATACTGTTACCTCACATCCTGTTATACTCCATGACAATATTTCCATTAGGAAAAAGTTAAACCAATTAGTTGCCTGTTGTAGGGCCATCTGTGTTTTACTAATCAGGGAAAAATGACAGTGAGAATAAGCAGGTAGGGAAGGTATTTCAAAGACAGAGCTCCATCTCGGGAGTTGTGTAATCACACACACACAAAATAAGGGATTTTCAGCATTAACTAGACTTGAAAAGGGACCTAGCATTATTGGTCCTTGTCTCCTACAGGTAAGGAACATTTTTATAAGACTATTTTAGTGGAATCAATGCATTAACACAAAGGAGCAACTATAATGCAAGAAACCAGGTGAATGAGATACTATAGAGAAGACAATCCTTGTGTTATCACTCTCATTAAAGGCTGCTAATACTTCCAAGACACTGAAAGAGTCTTGCAAGAATTAAGTTGTTTTCATAATGCTGCCCTTCTTGTTATTTTATGCTTCAATCTTTACTTCTGTAACATCTCTGCTTCTATCTTTCCCTTCAGCCCACACCACATTTTTTATTTCTAGACACTGGCAGGATGCAGAATCTAAGCACTCAGTGTTGTTATTCTGCTGAGGGATTTGGAGAGGGGTGCATAATAAACTCTGAGTTACTTCTCAGTACACAGAGCTGTGATCAGTTTTTGCTGTCTTTTTTCTCCCTCTAGTCTTGTTTGTCAAACAGAAAAACAACGCTGGCTACTTTCACATCCATATTCAATGACTTGATTTCAGCATTGTTTTAATACTTCATCAGAAAATTATTATTCTCTTCTTTCTTTACCCATGTAATTTTAAGAGGTTTACTGAATTTTAAAATGTCTTTTTGTCGTATCTCCAGGCTTATATTTTGTCATGAAGAAAATACACCTCCAATTTGATAATAGAGGTCACTGAGGGATTTGTGTTTTGAAATGTACTCTTCAGCAGGTTATTTATTTAATAGTAATAACTGCAAAGACATATAGCACTTGCTGTGTGCAAGGCATTGTACCAAGCACTGTGAATATGCTGACTTATATAGTCCTCATAACAACCTACTTATGGGTATTACTATTTCTCCAATTTTACAAATAAGGAAATTAAAACAGAGATAGTTATGGAAATAGCAGATGGTGAAGCTAAGCACCATCTGAGTCCAGCATAGCTGTCTCTAGAATATATGATTTAACTTCGACCCTGTCCATTTTGACCTAAAACAAAATTCATGACTTAGGATTTGGCCTATCATACTGCAGCACTATAGACATTAAAGGATTCTCAATAGTATCAGCTTCTGTGGTCCTCCTAATTAGGAAATCACAAGATATCTTGCTAGCATTATAAAGCTTATCCTATTCTCAGAACAAAAGGAAATTTCTGATTAGGAGAGAATCTCACAAAGCCCATGTCATAACCACCTTCTCTCAATTACAAGACACATGTGACTTTTCTGATCAAATTTCTAACAATTGCCACTTGCCTTTTGTTCCGTGCCATGGTATGATGTGGTATGCTCTAGTGACTATGAACACGGGATTTTGAACCGGACTGTCTTGTGTTTTTTCCTGGATTTTTCAAAGCTAGCTGTAGGCCTTGGGAAAATTACTTAAAATTTTAAACATCAATTATTCATAAAATGAGAATAATTGTATTTATCTCACAGAACTGGTATAATTAACTTAGCATTGGACCTGGCACATATGTAAAGGCTCCACGGATGCTAGTACATATTATTGGTTGCATATACTTAACTCTTCTATATGTCAACTTTTAGGTTCATTAAACTGCCACATCTTGCACAGATGGTGCACAGAACGGGCACCATGGTGCTACAGATGGTGGTATAGAACTGGCACCATGTAAAATTGAGACATCAACCCTGAATCTCATGCTTTCAGCTCAGTTTAGCATTGAACCACACCTTAAATGTCTCCTGATATTCTTCCTTGGCTCCTGAATATGTTCCCAGTTTTCTCATTTTTAATGTTGAATTCACACTTGATTATTGGATTCCTTTCATACGTATCCAATAATGACTTGACCACATCAACTAGTGACTTCATGGATAAAAAGGACTAAGTGGCTAAATGTCTAAAAATGACTTGACCAAGGTCAAGTAGTGGCTAAAAAGGATTTTGACACAAACAGTCTGAACCAGACCTGCAGTGTTGACCATTACCCTTTGTATGACAACATTAACTCAATGCCTAAATGCTGTTTATATTACCCCATAAGCTACATGCACTTAGATCACCTTCAGGGAATATTCTCCTCTGTTCTCCTTTAGCTCCTGGATGCTATTTCTGACAGACCCAAAGTGCTGTGAATGTCAAGCCCACATAACTAGCCAAGGAAAAGCTTGAATGGAGCTGTGAAATTCTTACACTTGATCACCAAGGTACTGGTACTGGACAAAAATGTTATTTGGCAAACTGAAAGCATGGGTCACACAATTAATGGTCAGGCATAGGATGAAAATTCAATCTGCAGTTTTCGCCACTGCTCTAGACTCCATCAATACCTCTCGTAACTTTGATAGAATGCTTCTTGGGTTCCTTGTGCAAAATACTTTGATCAATCAGTTTATTCAGTGTTAAGGGGGCAGAACTATGGGAGATTTTGGTAACCTGCCTGATATTAAAGGGAAAATACATCTTTCCTTATATGCAGTCATGCAGCCTCCTATGAAAGCTTTCTACCAAGATTACAGTGGATTTGTACCCTCTGTATCCATTGGAGGTCAACCACTGAGATACTAGACTTCAGTTAATGGTTTTTCAGAAATAGTGGCACTGCCCCACCTAATTCCAGGAGGGAATTGCTTATTTCTGTCATTACTAAAAGGATAAATATGCTTATATAATGCTCGTATTTGTAAAAGCAGGTACTGAGCACCCTCTCATGATTCACATTCTCAGTTATGAACTGCCTGCACTACCTTTGCTATGCACCACTACCCATTTGATTTCTTCTTCTTCTTCCATTTCTGTCTTCACTCAAAATATTTGGAGCTCGGCATTGTTTTCCTGGCTATGACCACAGATGTTCTTTGTGATCACAATTCAGATTTTACTCCCTGGCTATGTAATCTCAGATAATTCTGGATAAATATGCAGTCTAACATGATCCAGTCTCTGAATCTCTTAGCTCAGTACAGCTTCTGAACCAGATCTGTACCATTTCCCCTTTCAAGCCCAGCCCATCTGCCAGGTTCTCTAAGACTTAACAAAGTGAGACCTCTTTATAGCATCTGTGCTCCTCTCACTCCTTCCTGTTTCTTCTGAGTGTCAGCTGTGGTCCTCACCTGCTCCAATCACAAACACAGGGAGGTATTTACAGCTAGAGTTCACTGGCCCGAAAATTTCTGTGTTATATGCAGCAGTTGCAGGACATGAGGGAGCAGGTGGAAGACTCTGGCTACATCAGCCAGTTTCAAAACCCAAAGGCATAATTTCTCCCCAGCAGCAGCAGAAAAAAAAAAATGGAAATAAAAGCAATTGCTAATGCAGTTAAATTGTGTAGCCTAGGGGAGTTGAACACTGTAATCTAACCTTCTTGTAAGACCACAGGGGAGTCTTTTCCTGATGTTCTGGATGGAATTTGGTAAAGGCAATCAAAGCGACTCCAGTTTTCTTGACTACAAACAGGTGAAATAGAACCTAATAGGAAGAGGTAATTAGACCCAGGAATTGACTCATAGCCCAATAGGATTTAAAAAGTTGTCTACCTGGAACAAGCCCTGAATTAATGCACATTGAAGTCCCTCTACAGAGAGCTGAAACATAGATAAGGCAGATCAAAATTAATAAAATCACTTTTAAAAATGTCTCCAAATTCTGCATTCTCATCTGCTAGATGAACTGGGCAAACTTTAGAATCAGGGCTAATAAAGAGAATTGTTAAAAATATATTTATTTATTTGATGATTATTTAGAGTGTCAGTTATGTGGCAGACACAGGTCTAGGTGATGGAGATTCATATTGAATGAAATAAACAAAATTTCCCTTTCTCATGCCAGTAGTAGAAAACTGGCAGAAATGAGACAGATAAAATGTATACCTTTTAGAAAGAAATTAAATATTAAAGTGTGGAAAAGGGGATAAAATTCCATGAGTGAGATGGTGCTCGGGGAGGGAGAATAAGATTTTAGAGTAGACAAGAAGGTGATTTTTGAGAAAAAGCATGATGGAAGAGGGGGAATGAGCCATGAAGGAATCTGAGAGTAGATCAGCCCAGGAAGAGGGAATAGCAAATGCAAAGGTTTGAGACAGGACCCTCCCTGGAAAGTCTGAGAAACAGCAAGGAATGTGGTGGAACCAGACTGGAGAGAGCTAAGAGAAGAATATTAAGAGATGAGGCACGTGTGTGTGTCTGGGGGAACAGGATTAAGTGCATAGTAAGAATTTCACTTTTACTCTCAGATGGAAGCTATCCGTGAGTTTTGAGCCAAGGAGTAATGTGATCTGACATGTTTTAACAGATCATTTGGCTTCTCTGTTTCAAACAGATTTGAGCGGGCAAAGGTAGAAACAAAAAACTGGATAGGAGACAAAGGCAACCATAGAGATGGGAGCTGATGGTGGCATAGACCAGAGAGTCACAGTGGGAGTGTGAATAAGTGACAAATTTAGGATATATTTTGAAGGTAAAATCTATGGATTTTTATAAGGAACTCAATACAGTATATGAAAGGAAAGTCAAGATTAAAAGCAAGGATTTTGGCCTGATCAGCTAGAAGAAGAGCCATCATTAACAGATATGAGGAAGATGACAAAAATATCAAATTTAGAAGGCAGAATGTAAGGAACTCAGTTTTGAATATGTTTATTTAGACATCCAATAAACATCCAAATGGACATATCAGGTAGGCAGTTTGACAACAGAGTCTTTTTGTTTATATATTTTTATTTATAAGCCTTTTCATCAAAGGGACAGGAAAATATGATGTAGAATCAGAAGCCTTGGTTGTCCCCAATTTTTGTTATTCTGACTGGCTCTTGGATCATGGCTGATCCATGGACAATGGTAGGAGGCAATGACGTTCTTAGAGCACAGAAATTTCCTTGGAGTGGCAGATTTATTACGATGGAATTTTTTTTTTTTTTTTTGAGATGGAGTCTCACTCTGTCACTCAGGCTGGAGTGCAATGGCACTATCTCGGCTCACTGCAATCTCCACCTCCCAGGTTCAAGGGATTCTCCTGCCTTAGCCTCCTGAGTAGCTGGGATTACAGGTGTGTGCGCCACCATGCCTGGCTCATTTTTGTATTTTTAGGAGAGACAGAGTTTCACCATGTTGGTCAGGCTGGTCTCGAACTCCTGACCTCGTGATCCACCACCTCAGCCTCCCAAAGTGCTGGGATTACAGGCGTGAGCCATGCTCCTGGCCAAGATGGATTTTTTTTTTTTTAAGACGAAGTTTTACTCTGTCACCCAGGCTGGAGTGCAGTGGTGTGATCTCAGCTCACTCCTCTGAGGTCCAGGTTCAAGCGATTCTCCTGCCTCCGCCTCCTGAGTAGCTGGGATTACAGGCGCCTGCCACCATGCCCAGCTAATTTTTGTAGTTTTAGTAGAGACAGTGTTTCACCATCTTGGCTAGGCTGTTCTTGAACTCCTGACCTTGTGATCCATCCGCTTCAGCCTCCCAAAGTGCTGGGATTACAAGTGCGAGCCACCGTGCCCAGCCCCACGATGGATTTTTTTAAGCCATTATTAGTCTGTGTTGAATAGCTCCTAAGACTTTAGTTTAATATCACAGTTCAAACATTAATGCAATGATTTGATCTTTCAATCTCAATCATCATTATGCTTCGCTTGCAAAAGTTAAAACTCACCAAGATTCATGTTGTAACTTGCTGATCAGGAAACACCCAAACAGATTTCTGAACTTAAGTCTCCACTCAATGGTACCAAAACAATAAGCTGCAAGGAGACCACAGGACATTCTGATTGGAATGTCCATGACTTTTCTTTCCTATGAGGCATTGAGTGCAAACTTAGAATTTGTGACTCAAAGGTGAGTTTCTGCCTCTTGCCTATGTGTCTGCCTGCCCCAGTTAATATTACCTGGGGATGTCTCTGGTTCTGGACTCTTCTCTCATGATTCATCCCCTAAACAAATCAAATACCAACTTATTCACTTACTGCATTGTACGCCACAATTCTTTCACCAGGAAGGGATTCCATAGCACTATGCATACTCCAGCTCTAAAAGTGCCCTATTTTTAGCAGTTTATACGTTCCAGTGAATAATCAGCTTTTCATCATTTTTAACAAATGGCAATTATATCCCCTTCAGCACATAATTTTTTCCCATTGATTGCCTACCTTAGTGACTTTCAGACTGCATTAGCCATTTATACTTTTAAATTGCATTTTATTTAATTTTAAAACTGGAACAAGATGAATAAATGGTCATTTTTTCTCTGTTATACTGCACAATATTTCTCAACCACTTATTCATTACTTGAGATGGGAGGAAGGAGCCTTTTAGACCTTTTCCCCCTTAATCACCCCGTCCCATTTAATTTAAATACCACAGATGTTATTATACATGTTTATGTCCTGTGACTCCTTGGAGTAATGTTTAAGACCCTTCCCCACTAAAGAAGCAATTATCACCCCTTTCGGGCAATATTGTCTCCTCTTGAGAGTACAGGTACTACAGTGTTTTGACTTTATGACTGAAGAGATAAGGAACAAAAGAAGGAAAGAAAGAAAGTGGATCTGCTGTTAACATGGTTGCCACTTCCCTCTTTTTCGGGCATGAGATGAGGTGGTCTCTTAAAAGTTAACATTGATAAGATTTCTGCATTTTTGTCTACCAAGTGGCTCACTGAGGTCAGTGTGATGAAAACTAGGACAAGAACACTTGTTAATCTGAATCAAACAGCCACCATGTGTGGCTTCTGTATAATATAGTTTGGATATTGTTGCCTGCCAAATCTCATGTTGAAATGTAATCCTCAGTGTTGGACACGAGGCCTGGTGGGAGGTGACTGGATCATGAGGGTGAATTTCTTGTAAATGGTTTAGTGCCATCCTCTTGGTGCTGTCCTCACAAGAGTGAAGAAATTCTCACAAGATCTGGTTCTTTAAAACTGTGTGTCTTCCCCCACCCTCTTGCTCCTGCTTTTGTCTTGTGACTTGCCTCCTCCCCCTTCACCTGCTGCCATAATTGTAAGCTTCCTAAGGCCTTCCCAGAAGCAGATGAAGCTATGCTTCCTGTACAGACTATAGAACCATGAGCCAATTAAACCTCTTGTTTTTTACATATCACCTAGACTCAGATATTGCTTTACAGCAATATCTGTAAGGAGATAAGCAGGGAGACACATAGGCAAGAGGCAGAAACCCACCTTTGAGTCACAAATTCTAAGTTTGCACTCAATGCCTCATAGGAAAGAAAAGTCATGGTTTTTTTAACTTTTTATTTTAAAAAGCAATATCTGTAAGGAGATTGCTTTACAGCAATGCAAGAAGGGACAAGTACACTGTATTCATATATGATTTTCTAGTTTTGCCATCTACTAAGACTTTACAGAAATAGTTCTCCTTAAAGGATTAAAAAATAGGTGAAAACTTTGCAGAAGTAGCATTACTCGAGACCTTTCTTTCTAGTCTTTCCAGGGAACACATTATAACCCAGATTAGGATAGATAAAATGTCAGTAATTAGCGTGACAAGGGATGATGCTGGGTCCAACTGGCTGAGTTTTGTTATATCAACAAAATATGATCTTAGTGAGAATTTCTGCCTTAAAAACTATATGGATGAACCTTAACTTACAGGATAAATGAGCTCGTGTCATGCTTTACTACTTGCCAGCATATTGGCCTTTATAACATATGTTGTGTTTTTTAAAAAATTATTTTATAGGCTCCATGTTTACTTTTTGATTATTTCTAGTCAGAAATTTCTTGATTATGACTGTATTACAAAAATATTTACACAGTCATTGTGGATAATGTACTCTAAGATAATATATTATATGTCTGTTACTTATAGTTTTATATAAAAGTTAAAATTTTATTAGTAGCATTTTAAGTGATTTCAACTGCAGTAAATATATTCAAGATGTGAAATAAAAGCACCTGCATGTAATTGGGACCTTCCTCATTAATCTTTAATTTCCAATATTATTATAATTTCCTAAGATAGAAGAAAATGATTATTTTATTTTACATTATTTTTTATTTTTAGAAGACTCAGATCTAGTTTTGGTACCATAGTTGCCTGGCATTAATAGCCCTTTCAATAGCTTTTAGTGATCAACATACTTATAACTCACAATAAAAAGATTTTAAGCTTTTTTAAAAAATATATTTTTGGCTTTGTAATTGGTCTCCTTCTTCATATTGATCCCTGAATTTTCCACTCTTAGTGTACAAGAAAAGTTCTGTGTTAATTCTAACCCTTAAAGAAGGAATTTTTTCCCTTTCCATATGGGTATAGGGGTCTAATGGATCCTTGATGTTTACGTTCCATAATTAGAATAATTATTTATAGAGCTACCTCTTTCATTGCTTAACTAATTCATAACTAACTGCCTTACTTGGTATTTACTTTCATCTTTATTGAATACTAATGAATATTCTTGGCACTGAATAAACAAACTTCCATTAATTTTACAGGTTAGACTACTTGCATACTTTTCAGAATGTATCTGGTAAGACCACAGAAAGTATACAATTTTAATACTGAAATATAGTTATTTATAAGTATCATCCCATAATTGCTTTTAAAGCAATTTTACCTCTACATTTCTTTTTTTATATACAACAATACTACTATAAAGGCAGAGGGTATTCTTTCTATTTAACAGCTGAAAAACCAGAGCTCAGAGACTTTATTACTTGCATAAGGTCAACCGAGTCTGTGCAGAGATGAGAATAAAATCTTAACTCTCAGCCCCTTCCACAATAATATATTTTCTTTGGGAAATAATCATAGGCAATAAAGGTGCACCTTATATGAAAAAATCATGACGTGTATGGACTTCAAATCACCTGGTAAGAGTAGTATTTCTAGAGTACTTCCTATTTCTCAAACACTGAGCAAGGAGGCACAATGGGGTCATCAACTCTGGCTCTCAGGAGTCCACTGGGTCTTTTTAAACAGTATGAGAAAGTGATGCTTAACCCCTAAAACAGCAGAAAATGGTCTTTCATCAAATCAAGATTATAAAGTAAAGACCCTTTATGTACCTTTGCCTGCCTATCCAATGCAAATACCTGTACAAATAGAAGAGTGGCAATTTGTCAGGTGGCATTTTACATTCACCTCATTTGTTAGCCCAATGGGCCAGTAAGAAGTACTATTTTGTGCTTGGCTGATTTCTCTTTGCGTGCTTTTTCTAAGGGATCGGGAACTTCTGAGAATTTGAACCAGATAAAATTTAAAGGATATCAGACCGCCTATGCCTCAGAAAAACTTGCTTTATATCTTCTATTGGTAGAGTTATCTTTATTAAAAATTAATACACTGTTAAAGGGCGCTTGAAAATGTAAGCATATTTTATATTGCTACTCTACCCCTATGTTTCAAAGGAAATAACCATAATATAATTAAGCAGAAAAGAGAATAAGCAAGCTCAAAGAAAAAAATAATAAAATAATGATGGCCATAATCATTTGTTAGTGAATCACGGACAGGCCATTAGAAATTACCCAGTCAGAAAAACAAACAGACAAAAAACAGTGAAGAAATTATGGGTCACCATCAAGTCAACCAAGTATATGCATTATTGAAAGAGCAGAAAAAGAGGTACAAAAATATTTTTAAAAACAATGATGGGAAACTTGCCAAATCTGCAGAGGAAAATGAACATCCAGATCTATGAATTTCAAAGAACTCCAAATATGTTAAATATAAAGAGAACTTCACTGAGATACATTATACTAAAATTCTCAAAAGTCAAAGACAAAGTAAAAATTTTGAAAGCAGCAAAAGAACAGAAACCCATCATATACAAGTAAACTCCCAGAAGGCTATCAGCAGACTTTTCAGCAAAAACATAGCAGGCTAGAGGTGGGGGACATTATATTCAAAGTGCTGAAAGAAAAGAAGTGGCCATGAAGCATACTACATGCGACAAGTCTGTTCTTCCAAAGTAAGGAGAGTGGTAAGTCCTTTCCCAAACAAACAAAAGCTGTAGTAGTTCATCACCACTAGAGCTGCCTTACAATAAACGCTTAAGGAAGTTCTTCAGGTTGAAATCAAAAGACAATGACAACTATGAAAACATATGAAAGTATAAAACTCACTGTAAAGGGAAGGATATAATCAAATTCAGAATACACAAATAATACAATAATAGTGCGTAAATCACTTCTTACTCTAGTGTAAATGATAAAAGACAAAAGTATTAAAATAATGGCTATAATCACTTGTTAGTGAATACACTATATAAAACTATGTACATTTTGACATCAATAACATAAAATATGTGGATGAAAGAAGTTAAAATAGAGAGTTTTTGTATGCAGCTTAAGTGAATTTGTTATAAGCTTAAAATGGACTACTAAAACTATAAGATGCTTTGTGTAAGCCTTATGGTAACCACAGAGAACAAACTGGTATATCTACATGGGAAAAAGAGGAAATAATCAAAGCATACCACTATTTTTTTTAAAGTATCACGTTACAAAGAAAAGCAGCAACAAAGGAAGAAAAAGCAAACAAAAAACTATAAAACAATTAGAAAACAACTAACAAAATGGCAGTAGCAATTCTTAACCATCAATAATAATTTAAATGGATTAAATTTTCCAAACAAAGTGAGCAAATAGATTTAAAAAATCAAGATTAAACTATATGCCCCCTACAAGAGACTCACTTCTGCTTTAAGGACTTATGTAGGCTAAAAGTGAAGGGATAGAAAAATATATTTCTTGGAAATGAATAACCAAAAGAGAGCAAGAGTGGCCCTACTTATATAAGACAAAATACTTTGTAAAAAACTGTCTCAAGAGACAAAGATGATCACTATAGAATGATGAAGGGGTCAGTTCATCCAAAGGATATTACAATTGCAAATATATGTACACCCAACACTGGAGCATCAAATAATTGAAGAACTAAATGAAGAAATAGATAGCAAAACAATAATAGTAAGGAACTTAGATACTCAATTTTCAACAACAGACAGATTATCCAAACAGAAAATCAATAAGGAAACAGCAAACATAAACAACACTACAGACCTAATAGACCTAACAGACATATAGAACATTCCATCTAACAGCAGCAGAATACACATTATTTTCAAGTGCATATGGACAATTCTATAGTATATATCACAGGTTAGGCTACAAAGTCAGTCTTAACAAATTTAAGATGGGAATTACATCAAGTATTTTTTTTTCACCACAATGATATAAAACTAGAAATTAATTTCAAGAGAAAAATTCACAAACGTGGAAATTAAACAACACGCTCTTGAACAACCGATATGTCAAAGAACAGATCAAAAGAAAATAAAAAAAACTTGACACAAATGAAAATAAAAACGCAACATTCCAAAACTTATGAGATGCAGCAAAAGCAGTTATGAGGAAAGTTTATAGCAACAAATGCCTGTAGTAAAGAAAAAAATCAAATAAATTACCCAACATTATACCTCAAGGAATAAGAAAAAGAAGAAAAAATTAGTCGAAAATTAATAGAAAACAGTAAATAAAAAATCAGATAAGAAATAAATGAAATACTGCCTAAAAACCAATTGCAAAGATCAATAAAACTAAGAGTTAGTTTTGGGGAAAACTAAAAAAATTTGACAAACCTGTTGCTTGACTAACCTAGAAAAATAGAGAGAAGACTCAAGTAAATAAAATTATAAATGGAATAATAAATTACAAATGACGTCACAGAAATACAAAGGGTCATCAGAGACTACTATCAGCAAATACATGCCCACATATTACATAGTGTAGAATAAATGGATACATTTCTAGAAACATACAATCTACCAAGTGTGAATCATGAAGAAATAGAAAATATGAACTAACAAGTAATGAGTAAGGAGATTTAACTAGGATTAAAAAAAAAAAAAAAAAAGAATAAGCTTCCAACAGAGAGAAATCAAGGATCAGATGGCCACAGGGTACACATTCCACCAAGCATTTAAAGAAGAATTAATACCAATCCTTTTCAAATTCCACCAAATAAGTTAAAGACATGGGAATACTTACAAAATCATTTTATGATGCCAGCATTACCCATATCCCAAAGCCAGAAAAGGATACTATAAGAAAAGAAAATTAAAGGCAGTATTCCTGATGATTATATGTGCAAATCTTCCCAGCAAAATACTAGATAACCAAATTCAGCAGATTACTACAGCAATCATACTTAGGATCAAGTAAGATTTCTCCCTGCAGTGCAAGGATAATTCAATATATGCAAATCAACCAATGTAGTATGTGACATTAATAAATTGAATAACAAAAATTACATGATCATCTCCATACATAAAGGAAAAGTATTTGACAAAATTCAACATACTTCTATAATGAAAAACTCAACAAACAAGGTATAGAAGAAATGTACCTCAACACAACAAAAGCCATACAAGACAAGCCCGTAATTCACATCATACTCAAAGACAAAGAGTTGAAACTCATTCCTCTAAAGTCAGGAACAAGACAAGGATGCCCACTCTCAGCATTTCTATTCAACATAGTACTGGAGGTCCTAACCTGAACATTTAAACAAGAGAAAGAAAAAAAAATATCCAACTCAAAAAGGAATAAATAAGATTATGTTGTTTGCAGACAACATAATCTTATGTAAAGAAACCTGAAATACTAAATAAAACACCTGTTAGAACTAATTCTTTCTTTCTTTCTTTTTCTTTCTCTTTCTTTTCTTTCTTTCTTTCTTCTCCTTCCTTCCTTCTTCCCTCCTTCCTTCTTCCCTTTCCCTTTTCCTTTTCCTCTTTCTCTCTTTCTCTCTCTTTCTCTCTTTCTTTCTTTTTCTTTCTTTCCTTCCTTCCCTCCCTCCCTCCTTTCTTTTTTCCTTTCCTTTCTTTTCTCTTCTCTTCTCTTTCTTCTCTTCTTTCCTTTCATTTTCTTTTCTTTTCTTTTCTTTTTTCTTATACAAGGTCTGGCTCTGTCACCCAGGCTGGAGTGCAGTGGTGTAATCTAAGCTCACTGCAACCTCCACCTTCCAAGATCAAGTGATCTCCTCACCTCAGCCTCTCAAGTAGCTGGAACTACAGGTGCTTGCTGCCATATCGAGCTAATTTTTTTATGTTTTGTAGAGACAGGGTTTCACCATGTTGCCCAGGCTGGTCTTGAACTCTTGAGCTCAAGAAATCTGCCTGCCTCGGCCTCCCAAAGTGCTAGGATTACAGGCAGAAGCCACTGTGCCCAGCCAGAACTAATAAATAATTTCAGTAAAAATTCAGGATAGAAAATCCACTTGTAAAAAATAGTTGTGTTTCTGTACACTAATGAGGAATTATCCAAAAAAATTAGGAAAATTCTATTTACAGTACCATAAAAAGAATAAAATACTTAGGAATAAATTTAACCAAGGAGCTGAAAGACTCAGATATTGAAAACTATAAGATATTGATGAAAAAATTAAAGAAGACATAAATAAATGGAAAGACATACAATGTTGATGTATTAGGAGAATTAATATTGTAATATTACTACCTAAAGCCATGTATATATTCAATGCAATCACTATCAAAATTACATTAACATTTTCCCCAAAATATTTACAGAATCCTACAGATTTTGTACAACTACCCAACACCTTCCAAAGCTAAAGCAATCTGGAGCAGAAAGAACAAAATTGTAGGTATCACAGTACCTGGTTTTAATATGTATTACAAAGCTATGGCAATAAAAAAAGGTAGGGTACTTTTAAAAACAGACACATAGGCCTATAAACATAACAGAGAGCCCAGAAATAAACTCACACACTTATGGTCAACAGATATTTGACAAAGTTGCCAAAAACATGCACTGGGGAAGACAATCTGCTCCACAAATGGTGTTGGGAAAACTGGATATCCACATGTAGGAAAATGAAATCAAGTTCTTATCCTATGCCATATACCAAAATTAATTCAAAATAGATTAAATTCTTAAATTTAAGACCTGACACTGTAAAACTATTGTCAAGGGAAAATGCTCCTTGAAATTGGTTTAGGCAACTAATTTTTGATATGATTCCAAAAGCACAGGCAACAAATGCGAAAATAGACAAATGAAACTGCATCAAACTAAAACGTTTTTGCACAGGAAAGGAAAAGAATCAACAGAGCAAAGAGACAACCTACAGAATGAGAGAAAATATTTGTTAACCATGTATCTGATAAGGGGTTAATATCCAAAAATATAAATAACTCAAACAACTCAATAACCAAAAAATGAATAACTGAATTTAAAATGGGCGAATGATCTGAATAGACATTTGTCAAAAGAAGAACAAATTGCTAACAGGTGTATAAAAAACTACTCAGCATCATTAATCATCAGGAATATGCAAATCAAATCACAATGATATATCACCTCACACCCGTTAGAATGTATATTATCAAAACATCAAAAGTTAGGAAGTATTGTGGGGGATGTGGAGAAAAGGGAACCCTTGCACACTTTTGTTTGGAATGTAAATCGGTGTAGCCATTATGAAAAACAGTGGAGTTTTCTCAAAAATTTTAAGATGAAATTGCTATTTGATTCAGCAGTCCCACTCTTTGGTATATATCTGAAAAAATGAGATCAGTTATTAAAGAGATATCTGCACTTCTATGTTCGTTGCAGCATTATTCACAATAGCTGACATACAGAATCAATGTAAGTGTCCACTGTTGGATGAAAGGATAAAGTGTCACATATATACATAGATATATATACATACACCTATGGACACATATATACATATGTACATATATATAAGATAGTGTTCATCCTTAGAAAGGAAGAAAATCTTGTCATTTGTGACAACATGGATGAATCTGGAAGAAATTATGCTAGTGAAATAAGCTGAGTACAGAAAGGCAAATACTCCATGATCTCACCTATCTATGGAATCTATAAAAATCAAACTCAGCTGGGTGCGGTGGCTCAGCCTGTAATTCCAACACTTTGGGAGGCCCGAGGGGGCAGATCACGAAGTCAAGAGATTGAGACCATCCTGACCAACATGGTGAAACTCTGTCTATACCAAAAATACAAAAAACAAAAACAAATACAAATTAGCTGGGCGTGGTGGCATGCACCTGTACTCCCAGCTACTAGGGAGGCTGAGGCAGGAGAATCACTTGGACCCGGGAGGTGGAGGTTGCTGTGACCCGAGATGGCACCACTGTACTCCAGCCTGGTAACAGAGTGAGACTCCATCTCAAAAACAAAACAAACAAACAATTAAAGTCAAATTCATAGAAGCAGAGAGTAGAATGGTTGTTGCCAAGTCACAAAGTGTATGGGAAATGGGGAGATGTTGGTCAAAGGGTACACAGTTTCAGCTCTGCAGGATGAACTAGTTCCGTAGATCTCACGATCTACAGCATGGTCATTATAGTTAATACTACTGTATTGTACACTTGAAATCTGCCAAGAGCTTGATCTTAAATGTTTTCACCACACACACACACACACACACAAAAGATAACTATGTGAGATGATGGATGTGTCAATTAGCTTGACTGTGATCATCATTTCACAATGAATACATATATCAAAATATCATGTAATACACCATAATTATCTACAATTTTATTTTTTAATAAGCCAGTATAAGTAGAAAAAATAAAATATGAAAAACTTTTAAATTCTATTTGTAATTTTTCTCCTCTTCTGGAATATTTGGTATGGCATTTTGAAAGCCTCACTTTGCAGTTGTGTATCATTACAAAGGTTCTGGGACTTACTGAGAAAAACAGATGAAATCGAATTTTTGAACTAATAACTAACCAACTCACTTATTTGATGTTAAACCTCCAAATGTTCTATTAAAGTACTCAAGAAATGCTGAAAAATGGAATTGAACAAAATTATAAATTAGCCATGAGGAAAATTCATAAAGTGAAGTCCAGACAAATTTCCACCAACTGTTAGTACTTTTAGGTTTATACTACACTCAATCCTATTTCTAAACTAGAACACTGTATATTTCTATGAAAATAATAGGCTAGGCCAGGCGCAGTTGCTCATGCCTGTAATCCCAGCACTTTGGGAGGCCAAGGCAGGTGGATCACGAGGTCAGGAGCTTGAGACCATCCTGGCTAACACGGTGAAACCCCGTCTCCACTAAAAATACAAAAAATTAGCCAGGCGTGGTGGTGGCCACCTGTAGTCCCAGCTACTTGGGAGGCTGAGGCAGGAGAATGGCGTGAACCTGGGAGGCAGAGCTTGCAGTGAGCCGAGATCACGCCACTGCACTCCAGCCTGGGCGACAGAGTGAGACTCGGTCTCAAAAAAAAAAAAAAAAAAGAAAATAATAGGCTAATTTTACTCTTCTTATAATTGTCCTGGAATCTCAGATGCAGGTGCTGCACTGACTAAAAAATTAAAATTAGGCATTTGACTTCCCAGATATCTGGGAAAATTTTCTGAGCAAAGCCACATCTATTTCTTCTCTCTTCTTGTGTGTCTCATAATCATTAACATCAGACTGCTACTTCCACCAAGACACAAGAGTTCACAAGATCCAACAAAGCAAGAAATAGTTTTGGATTGGTAGACATTCACTGAATCAACTTAATTCTCATGCCTGTCACAGAAAATCTTTATATACAGGAAAAGTGGTACAAAAAAATCATAGCAAACAGGGCTAACTAGGATATTGTGAAACACCATACAAATGTAAGTATTAACTAACATCAGAGAGAGAAAATATATACAATCATGGAATATCTTTACCACTGGTTTGACTAAACTGAAAAAGTATTATGTCTGAAGTTATTAAAGATGTGGAGAATTGGTACTTATAAATTTTGAGAAGAGTTATCAATTGATATAGATTCAGGAAGGCATTCTGACAATATCTATAAATATCAGTAGTTCATTTATAGTTACTCCTAAAAATTACATCCCAATTATCTGCCCTAGGGGGAAAAACTCACTTATGTAAATTAGGAGAAAACTGTTAAATTAATTGTAATTGATAATAAACAAACAAATAAGTGCAGGACAAGCTTGAGAAATGACATCATAATTCAGGGAGAAAGCAGAAACAAATGAAAACAATAAAAGAAACATGAATTTTAAGATAAGTGGTTGGAGACTCCATTTAAGAATTAGATTTTGCTGTGGGGGAAGAACTATTAAGAGTAAAAACAGTAATAAAAATAGGATAAAAGAAAATTTGGCTGAGCTGGAAATAGGATTCAAGTTTTTTATTTTGTTTTGCTTTTGGCTTACTTGGGATTTTTTAAAAAAATTTTAATCCACAGTGCTTAAAAACATTCAAAATTCTATCATTCCTGTTACTGAGGATAGACTAGTTATATTTATGTAAAACACAGATCCCCAAATTCAGAGGGTTAAAACAGTGAAGGATCACTTCCTGCTCATGCTATATACAGTACATGTGGTGGAGGACTCTGTTCTATGTTATCCTCATTCGTGGATCTAACTGCTGGAGACTCCCTCTCTGCACTCTTTTGTTTATTTTATTATTTTATTTTTCCATAAATTATTGGGGCACAGGTGGTATTTGGTTACATGACTAAGTTCTTTAGTGGTGATTTTTGAGATCCTGGTGCACCCATCATCTGAGCAGTGTACACTGCACCATATGTGTTGTCTTTTTTCCTTCGTCCTACCTCCCACTCTTCCCCCCAAGTCCACAAAGTCCATTGTATTATTCTTATGCCTTTGCGTCCTCATAGCTTAGCTCCCACGTATCAGTGAGAACATATGAGGTTTGGCTTTCCATTCCTGAGTTACTTGACTTAGAATAATAGCCTCCAAGCTCAGCATCCAGTTCACTGCAAATGCTATTAATTCATTTCTGTATATGGCTAAGTAGTATCCCATTATATATATATGATATATATATCATATATATCACATATATTATATACATTATATACAAATACATCATATATAATGTATTTGTATATAATGTATATGTAATGCATTGTGTATATATACATTATATACATATACACATTATATATGATATATATAACATATATCATATCTGATATATAATATATATAATATCATATATTATATATCAGATATGATATATATGTGATATATATATAATATATATCATATGTGATATATATATAATATATATCATATGTGATATATATATAATATATATCATATGTGATATATATATAATATATATCATATGTGATATATATATAATATATATCATATGTGATATATATATAATATATATCATATGTGATATATATATAATATATATCATATGTGATATATATATAATATATATCATATGTGATATATATGTGTGATATATATATTTTTTATATATATATATATGCCACAGTTTCTTTATCCACTCATCGATTGATGGGCACTTGGGTTGGTACCACGATTTTGCAGTTGTGAATTGTCTGCACTCTATTGATCCACAAAGCAGGAAAAAGAAACAGATTATTAGGGCTTTCACCAGAAAATGACACTTAGTAGATTATTTCACATCTTATTGGCCAAAGTCACATTGCTAAAGATCTATGTCAAATAATCTAAGAGGAAATAAATATTTGATAAACAATATTTTAAAAACTACCCATGGAAGTGGCTTTATAAATACTAAAATATGGCTTAGTGAAATTTTAAAATTCTGTTGTAAAGAAAAAAAATTTCTAAGCATATAGGAAGGAAGCAATTGGTTACTCAGAAAGAAACAAGTATCAAGTTGACAAACTACATCAATAAATCTCAAGTGGGAAAGTTGTGATAAAATGAATAGATTTTCATTTTGTTAAACCTTGCTAGGTGACAGGGACTAGCTGAAGGAATATAACAGCATGACGATGAAAGTGACAGAGATTTTGGAAAGAAACAGGGAAGAACTAGTGAGGTGAAATCATTGCTAAGAAAAGGGAAATTGAGGAGTGGTAGAGATAAACAAAAGAGGACATATAGACAAAATTTATTGCCTGAAGTCCAGATATAATGTATTTTTTTTATAAAATATTACTTATTAATTACTGTGTTGGGCCATTCTTGCACTGCTATAAAGAAATACCTGAGAGCAGGTAATTTATAAGAAAAGAGGTTTAATGGGCTCACAGTTCTGCAAGCTGTACAGGAAGCATGGTGGCAGCAGCTTCTGGGGCTGAATGCAAAGGTACAGCAGGCACATCAGAAGGAAAAGCAGGAATGAGAGGGGGTAAGTGCCATATACTTTAAAACAACCAGATCCAATGGAAATCACTCACATCGTGAGTACAGCATCAAGGGGATGGTGCTAAACCACTCATGAGAAATCCACCCCATGATTCAATTCCCTCTTACTGGGCCCCACCTCCTATACTGAGGATTACAATTCAAGATGAGATTTGGGTGAGACACATATCAAACTTATTTCAGTTACACACACACACACACACACACATACACAAAATGTTTATTTTTAACATTTCTGACACATTTTTAAAATCTTGAACAGGATGACCTAAAGAAATCTAGTCATATGTAGAGATTTCTGTATGTTCTTAAGTATTTCAGCCTTTCCCAATGGGGTGAAGTTTCTCTCCTCTTGCCTCATTGAGTTTTCCAGCAACAGGCTAAATCTCTGCCACTACTGGAGCCTCACATGTACCAGTGATGTATTGTCTCACAAAGTATCCTCAGGTCTTAAAAAGGAAGGAAATGAAACAGTTCCCATAAACTCAAGTGACTTGGGGATCTGCAGCCATTTTTTGTCCTTTTCCTTCTGATAGACACATTAAAAGTAGGAGATAAACTTTTGCTTACCTATATGTATATAACTTTAAGAAGTCTGGTGGCTCAGCTGTGGTTTTCTAAAAAATACTGGGCTGGTTATACTAAGCTAAGCATAGGTCCTCATCCAGAAATCCTTTCTTAATTTCCCAACAGAATTATGTTCCTTTTCTCTATGATCTTACTGTAATTATCACAATTTTTATAACTTTATTGAACTTCTGTTGAAGTAAAATAAATTGCACTTATGTAAAAGGTACAATTTTATATGTTTTTATATATCCCTGGAAAGTGAAACCATCACGATAATGAAGATAATGGACATTACCACCACCCCCAAAAGTTTCCTTATGGCTTTTTAAAATGTACTTTTTCATTCATCCTTAACCCTAGACAACTACAGGTGTACATTTTTCCAAGTATATTCTTTTAAAATCTAGTTTATTTTACTCAGCATAATGATTTTGATATTCATCTATATTTTGTGTGTTTATTTATAGATTTTTTCTTTTTATTTCTGATTAGTATTTCATTGTATGCATATATTACAATTTTTAAATTAATTTAACTATTAATGGACATTTGGGTTGTTTCCATTTGGGGGCTCCTACAAATAAAGCTGCTAAGAACATTCATGCATAACTCTTTGTGTGGACATACTGTTTTCATTTCTCTGGAGTGTATACCTAGAAACAAACTAACTGGGTTGATTACTAATTATTTGCCATTGTAAAAAACTGTGCAGGCCAGGCACAGTGGTTCATGCCTGTAATCTCAGCGAGGCTGAGGCAGGCAGATCACAAGGTCAGGAGATCAAGACCATCCTGGCCAACATGGTGAAAACCCATCTCTACTAAAAATACAAAAATTAGCTGGTTGAGGCGGTGTGTGCCTGCAATCCCAGCTACTTGGGAGGCTGAGGCAGGAGAATGGCTTGAACCAGGGAGTTGGAGGTTGCAGTGAGCCGAGATCGTGCCACTGCACTCCAGCCTAGCGACAGAATGGGATGCCATCTCAAAACAAACAAACAAACAAACAAATCCAACTATTTTCCAAAGTGGATATAGCCATTTAAAGTTTCCATGAGAATTTTACCAGAGTCCTAGATGTTCCAGATTCTCATTGACCCTAGGTATGATCAGTCATTTTAATTTTGGTCATTCTAATATGTATATGGTGTTGTCAAATTTTGGTCTTAATTTGCACTTATGTGATGATTAATGATATTGGGCATCATTTTATGTGATTATAGGGCTTCTTTTATGAGGTATCTGATTAACTCTTTTACTCATTTTATTTGTTTATTTATTTATTTATTTTTACTGAGTCATAAAGTTTCTTTATATCTTCTGGTTGCAAGTTGTTTGTCAGATATAATGTTACAAATGTTACTTTTTCCAATATCCTGGCTTATATTTTTCTTTTCTTAACGGTGTCTTTCAAAGAAGAAGTTTTTTAAACCCTTGATAATGTCCCGATTATCTTTTATTTTTCTTTTTTGTTTCTATGGTTCATGCTTTTTGTGTTCTGAGAATATGCTGCTTAACCCAAGGTTGCAAAAATTGTCTCCTGTGTATTCTTCCAGAAATTGTACAAATTTTGGTTTTATATTTAGTCTTACGACATATTTTGGGTTAGTTTTTATGTATGTGGTTAGGTAAACAAATGTAAATTTTTTCATCTGTATAACCAGTTGATACAGCAAAAATTATTGAAAAGACATTCCTTTTCCCTGAATTTCCTTGGCATTTTTGCTGAAAATCAATGGTCCATACATATCTGAGTCTTTTTCTGGACTAATTATGGTTCCATTGATCTATATACTCAACATTTGTCACTACCAAACTGTCTTGATTATGGTCTGAAATCAAGTAGGGTAACTCCTCCAATTTGTTCTTTTTATAAAACAATTTATTGGTTATAAGTCCTTTGCATCTCCATATCAAAAATCTTATTAATTTCTATTAAAAGAAACCTAGTGGTAATTTTTATTGGAGTATTTTGAGTATATATATGTATCAATTTTGAGAGAATAGCTCTTTCGATTATAGCAAGCCTTCTAACTCCCAACTCAAGAGCACAGTATCCCTTCCTACTTGTTTTTTAAAAATTTTTTTCTCATTTTCTTGTATAGAGATCTTGGTACATTTGGTTACATTGAGTACTAACTATTTAAAATTTTTGCAGCTACTACTAATGCAATTATCTTTAAGTTCTATTTTGATTTATTTACTGCTAATCAATAAGAATACATTTGGTATTTCAATAAAACCCATGTATTCCTGAAACCTTGTTAAATTTATGTATTAGTTCTAGTATTTTTTTTTTTATTTCTTGGGATTTTCTACACAGGAAATTATATTCTTTGGAAAAAAGTAAGTCTTACTTTTTCCTTTCTGGACGTCATTTCTTTTATTTCATTTTGTTGCTTTATTGCAATAGCTAGGACTTAGGATACAATGCTGAATAGTAGTGGTAAAACTTGGCATTCATGCTTTGTTTTTAATATTTTGGAGAACAAATTCAATCTGTCATCATTAACTATGATATTAGCTAAAGATTTGTTATAGTTGACTTTTATCAGTTTGTGGGATTTTCCAAATATTTCTAGTTTGTTGAGTTTTTCAATATAATTGTGCTTTTGATTAGAGCCAACATTTTTTTCAAATCTATTGAAATGACCATATGTTTCTTTCTCCTTTATTCTAATAATAGGGTGGGTCACATTGATTACTTTTAATTAAAATGTAAAGTGAAATTTGCATTTCTGGGATAAATCGTACTTAGCCATGGCATATGATCCTTTTAACATATTGTTTAATTTGGTTTATTATTTTAAAATTTTTGTATCGATATTCATGATTAGTAATCATGTGTAATTTGCTTTTTTGAGTTGTTTTCTCAGATTTTGAAATTAAATTTATGTTTTATCTTGTGGCTCCACTACCCATAGATTATTGCCTTTTTTCACATCATTCAAGAGGGCTCAAAAACACATCATCTTCCAGACAGAAGGAAAAGGAAACAGGTGAAGAGGAGGATGTGGTCCTTTCTTTCTAGAGTACACTGAGAGCTGTCCACATTGCTTATATTTAAATTCTATTTTCCAGAGCAATATATATTAGTAGCAAGCGAGAGTGCAGCTTTTATTTTGAATAGCCATGTAATCCACTAAAAATGGGGCCATTATCTTAGAGGACATTCAGAATATATTTTGGGGATACTTGGCTTTCTCCTTTTTTTTTTTTTTTTTTTGGAGGCCAGGGCATCACTTTTTTTATTAATAAAGGTGGTTCTAGAGATAGAATAAAGGAGGTACAAACAGACTATAATGGAAAGAGGATAGAGAAAGAGAAGCTTAGATAAAGGCAGAAAATAGAGGGAAGAAGAAAATATTGCAACTAGAATTCCTGTGAGACAAGGACTTTGGAAAGGTTCTCAGGTCTCTGCATTGTTTGTACCTTCAAGAAAAATGGGGCCTTGGAGAGGGACTTCCTGAAAGGTCACAAAGCCTATTGGCCAGCAGGTTTAAAAGTCAAATGTCCACTCCTGGACCAGGCTTTGAACCAGCTTGGTCAATGGCTGCTGGAGGGGAGGAGGAGAAATAGAAAAACATACCAAAATGTATTTTTAAAAGCATGTAAAAGAAAACCATAATAAAGATACAACATGACATATAAACATACTTAAAACGTAAAATACAAAATATATATGAATATCAAAAAACTGTCAACTTCCCTATGTCATATGGAAGTTGACATATCTAAAGATGTTTAACTGAAGAGGCTCCTAAAGGTAACACCAACAACTGATTTCAAAGACTGGAACAAGCTTTCTAAAACAGAATCTTTTGGCCAGAGGTGGTGGCTCATGCCTGTAATTCCAGCACTTTGAGAGTCCAAGGCAGGAAGATCCCTTGAGCCCAGGAGCTTGAGAGCAGCCTGGGCAACACAGTGAGACCCTGTCTCTACTAAAACATTTAAAAAATTAGCCAGGCATGGTGGCATGCGCCTCTAGTCCCAGCTACTCTGAAGGCTTTCTCCTTTTTAAAAGTAATTAATGTGTTCAAGATTTAGGAGATGATATGTGAATGCCCATTCCAAATCTTGTTATACGTAAATTCATTAGGATTTCTTTCATATTTATTTCAAGTTTTTTGATGCAGATATTATATTATCTAAAATTAATTTTGGAGGTAAGGAAAAAATTTTTGATGTTTGTTTTGTGTTATTTTTGCTTTCCTGCAAAATCCCTAGTACATTGCATGACATCATGTAGACAACAAGAACAAAAAACCTCAGCAAATATTTGGTGAATGACAAAAATAGGGAAACTGAAGAACAAAGAGCTACTCTTTATCTGGATGAGACTGTATTTCTCTAATGGTCCAATTTTAAGAAAATCATCATGGGGATACCAAATTATTTTAGTTCATTCATTTATTTTTTCCATAACTTTTGTTGATAACTCATTTCCAACATATAGTTTTATGCAAGATACACGTGGTCACTGCCCTCATGTAAGTTAAGATCCAGTGGAGAATATTTACAAAAGAGAGATACTTAGAAGGTAGGTGAATTCTATTGAGGGGATGCACCGATGTCACAGCAAGGAAAATTATTTTAATATTAACGTTTGAAGATGTAAAATTCATCAGCCAGTGTTGACTTATCTGTCATCTTCTACAGATAATATACACTGAAGTAATCTTGGTATTGATTGAATGAATAACTCACAGATACTTTAGGAAAACTCAATACTTCCTGGAATTTATTGGATGTGTCCAGTATTTTATGTTCCACTTCTCTTTAGCCTCTCCATCCTCCCCCAAGGAAGTCATCTGAGACATATTCAGGTATTTCTTAAGTACTCAGTGGCTAAGAAAACAACCTCAAATGTAAATTTGAGCAAATACTATCCTGACATGCTCCAGTTAAGAATACTTGATCTCCCAAGTATTAATATTTTGAAAATAGTCCTTGATACCATTCTCTCTCAATAAGACCCCAATATCTTAAAATAAGCTTCCAACATCTGTTTTTCAAATGATAACTTCTGATAGATTTTGGAAAATAAAAAGTACATTTCTGACCAGTAGGGTCAAATCTAAAATCTGAAACCACTTCCTAGATAAGATATATTAATTTAATGCCAGATGAATGTGTAACCACATCTTCAGACACATTATATCTTCAAGTAGTTGAATTGCTTCCAGCAGTATGTCACCTTTTTAAACAGTATTTGACTCTAGAACAATGTAAATGTTCAAAAACCAAAACTTCCATGTCGATCTTTATTTCTGAAAATCTCTGTACCCAAAAGCCATGGAACCATTGTCACAGGAAATGATTATTCACCTAGCAATATTTGCCTTTATACAAAAGACTCTAGCCCTCAAAACGTGAACCATTCATATAAGACTTTCAAGCTGACTTTGCTGTCAATCCGAGTCAGATTTGGATGAATGACCCTTAGAGATTAACATAAAATACTCTCCAGTGTACAATTTTAGGGTCCCAGAATATGTATTCTCCAAAGTATCAAATATGTGCATAATACCTTTAATGAGGTCAACTGAAGTTTTTGAAATGATCACAAAATAGCACAATACATAACCACCAATTTATAAAATAAATGGGCTCTGAAAAAGCAAAAAGTAATGTGGAATAAAGGGAAGCCTTGGATACTGTTGTACTGAATGCACATTGATTGTAAATTAGTACAGCCCTTATGCAAAAATTTTGGAGTTTCCTCAAAAAACTAAAAGTAGAATTAATATGTGATACAGCAATCTCACTTTGGGGTATCCACCCAAAATATTCGAAGTCAGTATGTCAAAGAGATGGCTGTATTCTCATGCTTATTGCAGCACCAATCACAATATCAACATACGGAATCAACCAAAGTGTCCATCAACATATGAATGAATAAAGAAAATGTGGTATATATACACAATGGAACACTGTTCAGCCATAAAAAGAAATAAATTTTGTCATTTGCAAAAACATGCATGAAATTGGAGACTATATTGCTAGGTGAAATAAGCCAGGTACCAAAAGTCAAACACTACTGGTTATCACTTATTTGTGGAATCAAAAGCAGTCCAAGTCAAAGAAGCAAGAGCAGAATGGTGGCTACCAGAGGCTGGAGGTGGAGATTGGGGAACAGGGAGATGATGGTTGAAGGATACAAAGCCTCAATTAGATGGGAGGAATAAAATATTTTTCTTTGAGACATATTGCAGTGTGGTGAACATAATAATATATTGTACACTTCCAAATTGCCGAGTGTATTTCAAATGTTGTCACCACAACAAAATGATAACTATTTGAGGTGATGAATGTTAATTAGGTTGATTTAATTATCACACATATTAATAAATTATGGCATCATTTTGTCACCCATAAATATACACAGTTTTATCAATTAACAATTAAAAATTGAAATTAAAAACAAAAATACAAAATTCCAAATATGCTGAGGAACGATTTCATAAAATTATTATGAAAGTTCTATAACTTCATTTGTAGCTGATACTTATACTTGCACATTAAGTTAGTGTGAAAGTATAAGTATCTACTCAAAATTTGAGTTTCATCACCTGAGATGCCCACTACTACTTTCTCATACTTTGCACGAGTTTTCTCATTTTATTCTCAGTACATACAAGAGCTGAGATAGTTATTATCTTTCTGCAGTAAATATTCTGGCTTTGGGTTATTTTAGACATTGGCCTCTAATGTCCTGTTTATTGTAGACCCTTTCTAGTTTTCTAAACCAAAAAACACATGTACATTACCAATGATCTAAACTCTAAGAACAAAACTTAAGATAATTCCTAAAATATGCATTTCATAACAGGAAAGTGTGAATTAGCTGGAATTCCCTGCCAGGCTGTGCTACAATGACTCAGTCATGCTACTACCTCCATTTTTTTTTTTTTTTTTTTTTGCAGTAAATACAGCTTCTATCCCTTGTATTTCCTACCATCCACAGTTGTAATCCAAGTACTTAAGTCAACATTAAACATGGTAAGATGATTTCCTGGCCATTTTCTGGTAGATTCATGTCGGTACTGTAAATGAAGGTGTCCCTGTGACTCAGTGAGGCAGAGCCCCAGGCAGAGATTTATATGTTACCAATTTATCACCGAGTGAAATCCTGGGCCACAAGAGTGAAGAAAAAGGGAAATGAAGCAGAGAATGGAGAAGGTTCAGTAACAAGGTGTGCTATCAAGCTGGCCACCACTTGGTATCAAATCAAACATAGTAGATCTCTTGGGACTATCTTCTGGGAAGTTATACTAATAAGTGTTTGTAAAATGCTATACTTTATAAAAAAGAAGACACGAACCACCTTCTAATCCCCTACAGTGTTCTGTTACAATAACCCAGTTCATTTTTTATACGGTTTTTGTCCCCCATACTCATACCCCCCATAGTTGTCCTCCATGTACTTGAGTCATTGAACAGTCCATTAAAGAACAATGTGAGAAAAAATTATGGATCCTGTTTCCCACTGGTTTGTCCCATGGGATAGTAATTCCTCCATGTCTCCTGATTGCACTTGCATGGGTGCCTAGCAGTCTTGTGCATGTCATGCTTCAGCACCAACAGGGAGGCTCCTGAGCTGGAGGTGAGAAGCACCTGACAGGTATGCAGCAAGGTGCTTTTGATATGTATCTGCATGATATTGTTTGGAGATTTAATATGAAGTATAAGTATCTACTACAAAATGTGAGTTTCATCACATGAGATGCCCACTACTACTTTGGTTCACTTACAATGACTTCTGGAGAATGAGACCAACCTAGACGTTTGTTAATCTTATCGGTGTTCCAATTGCTCGAGCCATTCTGCACCCATGTAACTCCTCTACTGGGTGGCTTTTAATGTGTTTCTTCCTTATCTCAGGGAGGGAAGGGAAAGCCTATGCAAAGAAGAATTGTGTCATGGAAGGTCACAGTTATTTAAAGCACTCCCAGGTGAGAGACAAACTCAAGCTGTGGATCTAATAAAAATGCGAAAGCAATAACACCACCACTATTCGGCAAATTTTAATCTGGATGAAATCACAGCAAACTGTTGCCAATGCCTAGCTCCCCTCCATGTCTCTCAGTTTTCCTTGCTCTCTCCCTTCAGCTTTGTGGGTTCCCTCTCTAAGGCTCTCTCTGCTGCTTATCTTGCTAACACTCATATCCTCCTATTCCACCAAGATCTTGGACTGTTCTTCTATATTAACATAAAAATCCTGTGCCTGCGTTTGTAATGTTTGCTCCCCAGCTCTCCTCTCCCAGTGTGCACCATGTTGTCAATATTCATGGGCCAAAGGTAGAGTGTGGAAAGTCATGCTAAACGTGAACCAGCATAGTATTTTCCTGACTGGATGCATTTGTTGTTTCATCTGCTACTACAAATAAAGGCATAAATGCTAGAGCAGTCATATGTGACCATATGTGCTCCAGTGAGAGTGGTATAATGGCTCACGTGTGCTCTGTGGTGTCTTTCCAAGGTCTGTCTCTCAGGACCCTGGATAGTCAGTGTCCTTTTGGCATATTTTCTTTGAATGGAATATTTAAATAGGGTAAATATGGCCATTCTTTTCTTCCACTTACTGCTGGCAGAACAAATAAGACCCTCCAAATTTATATGCCCAATTACTTTTAGTTTAACAAGTTCTGAAGTGCTGTGGAAATGCTCCCCTGGAGTTTCATTGTGGGTTAATGGAGAATCATCCAGCCTTTCTTCAGGACTATTAGAATAATAAACACCAGGCAGTGCCATCAATTAGACATTTTGCCAGGACCATCACTCAAGTGGGTAAGTAATTCAGACCATTCCTCAGGGAAAATTGGCCGCAATGATCTCTGCTTTTTGCCAAGACCTGGGTGAGACACAGGGAAGCATTATTCTTCCAGGGATACAAGGTGGAGCCTGTGGGAGCCTCTCATAAGGCCTAGAGCTGGAGACGTGGCGTAAGAAGGATAAAGAGGAGGTGCTGATGCCGGCAAAGGGGATCCTGCGCTTACTCTTTAGGACAAATAAAGTCAACTGACACAGTTCTCTTCTCTGAATGACAAAATAAAATACAGGAAAACCTCATTATTGCAGAGCAAATGCATATGAACATGTTTGTGTGTCTTTGGGGAGTGGTGGGGGAAGAGATTCTAGTTTGAGTATGTAGAAAATAAAGAAAAAAACTGAATTTTAACATACTTTTAAGGCAGTTTAATATCTTTCAAATACATACAGTGGATGGAAATAGAATGGCAAATCGTTTTCTAATAGAGGTCTTTAGGCACCCGTTTTTTGGGTTGTTTTTTTTCCACACACGTAAGGATGACTTATAAGTAGTGTGTCAAATAATTGCTTATAAATAGTACTTCTCAGGTGCCAGAGGGACCTTGAAAACAATTATTTCTTCGAAGTGTTTTAAATATGTTTCCAGCATACTTATGTATACCATGAATTATTTGGGAAACCCTTTCTCTATTGTAAGCATAAATATAAAATTCAGTTTAGTTCTAATAATAATTGTCAAAAACTTTTATGTGATGCTGTCTGATACATTTTGTTGCTGGATAACTAGTACTCCACAAACTTAGTTGCCATTATAAAGAAACAGCTACTTCGTAGCAATGAATTTTTATTTCTGAGAGACAGTAAGAAATAGAAAAACCATCCAAAGGCTGATAGAGTGCTTTGACATTTCCAGTCCTAAAACTGAATTGTTTTTCTAATCATTACTGTAAGGTTACATTTTAAACCAAAGACCAGAACTGGTGTGTGTGTGTGTGTGTGTGTGTGTGTGTGTGTGTGTGTCTGTGCCAACATTTTACCCGTTTAATAATGAGGCCATTGGCAATTGCCCATTTTGTTAGTGAGCTAAACTTCATAGACAATATAGTATCGATACAAAAGATCCAAATTTCGAATTTTTATTCAAATTTTATTGACCTTGATGTGTATATGAACACATACATGTGCACTTTTTCTTTTCAACATTTAATTATTGGAAGAGAGATCAAATAAGACAATGTATTTTTCCCTCCCTTGGGGATGAAAGGTAAGATAACATTCCCATTTTACTGAGAAAACAGGAGCTTTGAATGGTTTTGTATTCTTAGCATAGGCATGGTGTTTCAGACAAGAATTCCAAAAGCAAACGAAGAATGTTTCTAAGTCTTTCAAAAAGAAACAAGACAATAATTTATTTTTTTCATTCAACAGTAATTTATTGGGCGCTTCCCAATTTGCCTGACTGCATTGTAGGCACTGCGGATATATCAGTGAGTAAAATAATGCACTTGCCATCATGAAGCTAGCATTTCAAGTACCTCTTTATTCTTTTCTAGCTTTTAACCACTTAATTATGATAGCATACTACACTTGCATTCTTTACAATTTGCAATACATTTTCACATGCATTATTTCATTTCAATTTTGATTATCACAAGAATCATATGAATTAGACAATATGTTACTAGCTCCAATATACAGGTAAGCAAACTGAGGCTCAGTGAGGTTAATTAATTTGTGCAAGTTTTCACAGCTTGTTAAGAGAGCCAGCACTCCCAGAACTTCTAATTCCATATTTGCGTTCTTCCAAATACAGCAAATATTCTGCTATTTCTTCACAGTAGCAAAGAGGAGCATGTTCAGGGTTATTTATCTAGCTTATAGTGGATTTTGCACTTGGAAACGGCAGGTTTTGATTCTATATTTACAACGCACTTATCTTCCTCTTACTACCCTACCCGCCTGCCAGTCTACTATCCCACAATTTCCAAAATGGCACAGCTATTCAAGTCGTCTTTCTATCTGGGCCCACATTTTTCACCATCATTCTGTCTTCTTGGAATGAGAGCTTGTCCATATGGAAATGCCTTCAGTTCCAAATAATTCAAGAGAAGCATCTCAAGCACTAGGATGTCAGCAAGAATTCATCACATCAAAACTCAAGAGTCCCCAATTGGTGACATTCTGCTTCTCTGTTCAAAGGGACTTAAAATAATGTCTGAAGAGAGTCTTTTGAGAAGACAACCTCGGGTGCTTATATTTTAAAGCTAGCATTTCCACAGTAACACTGACATTATGAATACAGGATGGAAGTTTCACTTTATTGCTTAAGGCTGTTATTTGAAACTATCCCAGATTTAATATATCTAGA
Organism: Pan paniscus; assembly: GCF_029289425.2. Classification (NCBI taxonomy): domain Eukaryota; kingdom Metazoa; phylum Chordata; class Mammalia; order Primates; family Hominidae; genus Pan; species Pan paniscus. The sequence continues at coordinate 53,175,555 of NC_073256.2, read as the reverse complement.
ATCCATTTCATCTCCCTGGCTTTATTATTTCCACACACTAAACCTTAGCATTTATTTAGGTGGCAAGTAACATTATTCCTGCTGAGAACTAGATCTCCTTCCCAAGGGTTATACCAACATAGATGTCTTAGATATTGCATTTTGGGAGCTTCTGATTTTCCTTAGATTCTAATCCATGAATTTAGAGAAAGTAAGAATCTGAAAGTACCAGATTTGAAGCCATCAGTACGACTTTCTCAAAATAGGGGCATGTTAAAAAAAAGAAACTAAAAATATTATTTTAGAAAAAAACATTAATAGAGAAAAATTACCTTTGCCCCCTTTGAAGCATTTTCTGTTTTTTTTTTCTCCCCTTAAAACTCAGTGGCAGGTTTCCTAGGCTTTGTGAAATGGGCCCCAAGAGTGACACAGTGGAAAAGTCCCCACTTGATTACAGCATGTTCTTTTTATGTTAAATGGCTGACAATGCCATTAAGCATTGTGCCTTGTGTTATGAGCACAGCTAGATCTGAAGCTAAAATGCTGGACCCCTGGGCAGCTGGTAATTTCATCCTAAACCCAGGCAGCTGAACAATAACGAATAATATGTCCATCGTTTGATCTGCTTTCAATGAAAGACCTGGTTGTGTACTCTACAGTGGAACACGCAGCAAGATTCTAACCCTCTTTTCTTAACCAAATCCTCCCTCTAGCTTTCTCTACTGTGGAAGAAAAACAACCAACAGGGTAGTTTTTCTTTTTTTTTTTTTCCCTAGAAGAGGGGTCTGGAAGTAATTTTGAAATTTATTTTTAAACATTTGGTGTGATTAAGCAAGAGAGAAACTGGACAAATAGCAACACAACTTACCTATTTATTTATCTGTTTGTATGTGCCTTAATTTTTTGTGGCATATATGAATAGATTTAACAGAAATTTCTATAACCCCATGGCATTTTCTATAAGGATAATGAGTGGATGAGACCACCTGGTGCTGATGGTATTCTCAAGGGCTCACACTGGAGGAGATAAAAGTCATAGCTTAGAAGACTTGATGGCAATATTTCATAATTGTAAATCTAGCTTTAAAAATTACAAGATGAGAAACTAGGACATAAGAGTAGATACCATTGTCACACTTGATCATGTTATTTTTTTCTTTCAATATCTAATTAGAAAAAATATTTTTTTGAGACAGGATCTTCTCACTCTTTCGCCCAGGCTGGTGTGCAGTGGCACAATCAGGGCTCACTGCAGCCATAAACTCCCAGGCTCAGGTGATCTTCCCACCCCTCAGCCTTTCTAGTAGCTGGCGCCATAGGCACACAACACCATGCCAGACTAATTTTTGTATTTTTTGTAGAGACAGTGTCTCAGGATGTTGCCCAGGCTGGTCTTGACCTCCCGGGCTCAAGCAATACACCCACCTCAGCCTCCAAAAGTGCTAGGATTACAGGCATGGACCATCATGCCCGGCCTAGAAAGCTCCTCTTAACATGACCCTTTTTCATATTTAGTCCTAGTTTTTGGCAGACACCTAAAGTTTAGACTTGTGTCCCTGTCCAAAAGTATGTTTAATCTGAAAGTCACAGAATTTTATATGCAAATACAATTACACCTACCTTATATATAAGTCAGGTATATAGTGGTTAGGAGCATAAACTAAGAGTTAGACTTCATATTCTGCCACGTACGTCACACTTAGCAAGTTATACTTACCCCACTGTGTCTCAGTTTCGCTGTTTATAAAGTGAGGATGGGAAGAGTAACTAAATCATAATGGTGTTGTGGATATTAAATGTATTAATTTATATGAAGAACTGGGAGCAGTGTCTGGCATATACCAAATATCATATCTGTGTTTGCTCCTGTAGTGATGGCTGTGATTATGGTTATTTTTGTTATTTTATGGTAATTCACATTTTTTCTGACTTCCAGGTGTGTGTTTTATATTTTAAAACCTTAGTGCCTCCCTTCAGGTTTATTTTCTTTGTCCCTTTTCTTTTTGATGGTTTTATGACTGGCGGGTAGAAGGGGGAGTAGTAAGGCTTGAGAAACTGCTGTAGTAGTATTGCTGGAAAAGTAGCCAAAAACTGTATTAAAAAAATTAAAAAGCCATTGCTGCTTATTTCTGAGATTTCCATTCCAGATGGACGTTGTTTTATCTGATCATTGGTCCAATAATGTAAAGGTGCCCTTGAATGGGAACTGAGCAGCTCCCTGACAATGGTGATCCTCTGAGGGAACCAGGGAGTCAGCATTCCCACAACCTTTAGGGAGGAGTCTGCATGCCTCATCATCTCAAAGCATATCTCCATACCCTCATGATAAAACTCCCATTTCCTTTTTCTTCCTCCTTATTTTTCCTCCCTCTCTTCCTGCTTTCTCCCAGCAATCTTTTGCACTCGCTTCTGAGCTTGTAGATTTTGAATGCTACCCTGTGACACTTGGGGGCTGTAAGAAACTCAGGGCTGCGAATGGGTATGCTTTGCTTCTAACATCTCTCGTAGCTGCTTATTCCATTTCTAGAAATGATCAGCACAGCCTGATTTTTCTCTATTCTCATATCCCTCAATTTCAAAGGAGGCATTTTATCAACACTCCAGTCTCTTCTCGCAGCTTAGTCTTGGAGAAGTTTAAGGGAAGACCACAAAAACAAATCTTTTGCTAAACTTCTCAAATCCTTCCAGTTTAACTGTATTGCTTTTGCTCACTTGCAGGGCTCTTCCAGAGTCTCAGAGTTTCGTGGAAGGGATAGAGAAAGAAATAAATTGCTGTATCATCCAAGTCTTTTCTTTTTCTCACATACCGTAATCTTTAGCTTTTAAACTTAGTGTTTAGCATCTTTATTTTTCCATCATTGCTCTAACAACTTTTTTCATTGGTGTATGTCAGCCCATGTTGTGCACCTGGAATGCAGGTAGTTGGATGGAGAAAATAATGTGCTGATAGTGAATCAAATTTTATTCTGCCAACAAAAACTTGATGTAATCAACACAAAGTAGGAAAAAGGGATTTTTATATTTTCCTACTTGTCACATTCACATTTATAACAAATTTCCTAAGTCTCCAGAAATAGCTGTCTTAAACATAATTCCAAGATTTAAATAAGTTCTGCCAAACTTTAACATTTTGGCAGAGATATTCATTTGGGATAGAACACCATTTAAAACTAACAGTCCCAACAAAATCGATTATTTGTGGCAAAATGTTGAGCATCTATTATAGACTAGCATCTATGTTGAGTACTTTTACTTTGCCTCTGTTTTTTATTCATTTCAAACTATTTATATGAAGCTATACTAGGTGTCAGCCACAGTTCCAAAAGCTGGAGACAGCATAGGCTGGAGATAAAATATTCTACTGGGGGAAATACGTAATAAGTACATTTGCAACCTAAATAATTTCTGCAAATAGATCACTAAAGCAAATAAGCTAGAGTTATAGGACTGGTGTGGCAGCAACTTTGGGTGATGATATGGCTTGGATGTGTGTCCTTTCCAAATCTATGTTAAAATGTGATCTCCAATGTTAGAGATGGGGCTTAGTGGGAAGTATTTAGTTCATGGGAACAGATCTCTCATGAATAACTTGGTGCTGTCCTCACAGTAATGAGTGGGTTCTCACTCCATGAGTTCACACAAGATCTGGTTGTTTAAAAGAGCTTGGAGCTTCCTCCCCCTCTCTCTTGCTCCTTCTCTTACCATGTGACATGACTTCTCCCCCTTTGCCTTCTGCTATGACTGCAGGCTTCCTGAGTCCCTCACCAGGAGCAGATACCGGCACTACATTTCTTACGGAGTTTTCAGAATCTTGAGCCAAAATAAACCTTTCCATTTTCTTTATAAATTACCCAGCCTCAGGTATTTCTTTATGCAATGCAAAATTGACTAACACAGAAAATTGGTAATGTGGAGTGGGGTGTTACTCTAAAGATACCTGAAAATGTGGAAGTGGCTTTGGAACTGGGTAACAGGCAGAAGTTGGAAGAATGTGGAGGGCTCAGAAGAATACAGGAAGACAAGGGAAACTTGGAACTTTACTTAGAGACTTTGTAAGTGGTTGTGAACAAAGTGCTAATAGGAATATGGACAGTGAAGGACTGGCTGATGAAGTCTCAGTTGGAAATGAGGAATGTATTGGGAACTGGAGCAAAGGTCACCCTTGTTACACCCAAGCAAAGAAGTTGGCTGTACTGTGTCCATGCACGAGGACTTTGTGGAAGGTTGAACTTAAGAATAATGATGTAGGGTATCTGGAGGAACAAATTTCTTAGCATCAAAGCATTCAATAAGTGGTATGGCTGCTTCTTACAGCCTATGATCATATATGAGAGCTAAGGAATAATTTAAAGTTGGAATTTATAAGGAAAAAAGAAGAAAAATGTAAAAAATTGAAAAATTTACCACCTGGTAAGGTGATAAGGAAGGATAGAGCTTTTTCAGGAGAGGAATTGAAGCAGCTGTGAAGCAACCACATCCTAGAGAAATTGTCATGACTGAAGGAGAGCCAAGTGCTAGTAGCCAGGATAATAGGACAAAGGCCTTCAAGGCAATTCAGAAATATTTCTACCAGGCTACTCCTACCATCACAGGCCCAGAGTCCTGGGAGGAAAGAATGGCTTCAGGGGCCAGGTCCATGGCAGGACTGCCATGCTCATCCTCAGGATACTGTTCCCCAAATCCCAGCCACTCTGGCTCCAGCCTTGGCTCAAAGAGTCCCAGGTATAGCTTGGGCCACAGCTCTGGGGGACTCAAGCCAGAAGCCTCAGTAGCTTCCATGTGGTGTTAAGTCTGCAGTTGCACAGAGTGCAAGAGTGAAGGAAGCTTGGCAGCTTCTAACTAGATATCAGAGGTTGTATGGAAAAGCCTAGGTGCCCAGACAGAAGCCTCCCACGGGGCACAGCCCCCACAGAAAAACTCTATTAGGACAGTGCTGAAGATAAATGTGGGGTTGGAGCCTCCAAACAGAATCCCTATCAGGGCACTGCCTAGTGGAGCTGTGGGAAGGTGGCCCCTGCCCTCCAAACCCAAGAATGGTAGAGCCACCAATAATTTGCACCCTGAGACTGAGAAACCTGCAGGCACTCAACTCCAACCCATGACAGCAGCCATAGGGCTTCACCCAGGAAAGTGACAGGTACAGAGCTGCCTATGGCCTTAGGAGCCCACCCCTTGCACCAGTGTGCCCAGGATGCAGGACATGGAGTCAATGGATATTATTTTAGAGCTTTCAGATTTAAATGACTTCCCTTCTGGGTTTCAGACTTGCATGGCATCTGTTGTCCCTTTCTTTGGCTGATTTCTCCCCTTTGGAATGGGAATATTTACCCAGTGCCTATATCATAATTCTATCTTGGAAGTAAATAACTTGCTTTTTGATTTTATAGGCTCATAGGTGGAACTAACATGCCTTGAGTCTCAGATGAGATTTTGGACTTTTGAGTTAATGCTGAAATGAATTGAGACTTTGGGGACTATTGGGAAGGGATGATTAGATTTTGCAATGGGAGAAGGACATGAGATTTAGGGGACCAAGGTCACAATGATATGGTTTGGATGTTTGTCCTGTCCAAATCTCATGTGGGAATGTGACTTCCAATGTTGGAGGTGGGCCTGTGGAAGGTGTTTGGGTTATGAGGACAGATCCCTCATGAATGGCTTGGAGATGTCTTCACAATAATGAGTGAGTTTCCACTCTGTGAATTCATGCAAAATCTCATTGTTTAAAAGAGCTTGGCACCTCCCTCTCTCCCTTGCTCCACTCTGGCCATGTGATACACTCACTTCTGCTTCACCTTCTAGTATGACTGTAAGATTCCAGAGACCCTCACCAGAAGCAGATGCTGGCACCACACTTCTTCTACAGCCTACAGAACCATTAGCTCAAATAAATGTCTTTTCTTTATAAATTACCCAGCCTTTACTCCTTTATAGTAATGAAAACAGACTAATATAGGTAATGAGGGGAAAACTGTCTGAAGAGGTGGCTTTGGGATTTCCCTGAATGGTGAGAAGGATATGGCTTTATAGCAATCTGAAGGAAGAACATTCCTAGCAGAAGAGATGCTACCCACTCATTCTCTCTGCAGCCCTAAATGTGGCCACTAATATTTCAATTTTATTGATATAGACAACTCAGTGGTTTTAGGAAATTTGCCCATGTTTACGCAGGTAATGAGTAGAAGACCTAAAATTTGAACAAAGTTCTGTTTGACTACAAAGCTATTTTAAATAAGATATACTGCCTTTTGTTAGAAAAGCCAGACTATTCATCCTTAGATGATGGAAGAGATATTTACTCTGTCTTCTTTATTAAGTCAGAACCATTTCCTGTAGATTATTCCACATTAGGGATACTTTATTTACTTGCTTCCTTCATTTAGAAGTCCTGTTGATAAAGAGCTGTCAGAAGATGCAAGTTATTAAAAGAACAGAAACCAGGAATGCCTCTTGGGAGTCAACAATTATTTTGACTCTCTTTCTGTAAACCTTTCTCAGATTTTGAGTATCTTTAGCAGGCCTGCAAGGGAAGTGAGTTTTAAATTAATTTTCTTCTGGCAGGTTGTATCTGTGATAAATTGAAGAACTCCACAAAACCATCCACATAGCCAGGTGTTTAATAGCTCAGTCACTTCAATGTCCCATTGGGGTCACTTTAGTTTCTTCTTTCCTTTCCTCCCATCAAGAGTAACATGGGGTCTTAATAAGACTTGGAAACAATTTTGATATCAAAAACTAAGAGACAGCTCTACCTATAATAAGCTTTAATGTTAGGATATCAGCAGCACCTGCAGTGCTATGGCTGGAAATGACAGTTTTATTATCTTTTCCTTTGAAACTGATAAATTTGTCCTGGCTAAGGGCAGCCTTTTTGGCTGGCACCTTAAAAAAACTCAAGGAAAAAGTAACTGACTATCACTGGAGTTATTTAAAGCTCTATAGAAAATTCTAATAGACAAAATTTCACATGGTCCTTGTCACTAAGTGCTAAGTCACAGACCAAATGAAAAGGGACATTGTGTGTGTGTGTGTGTGTGTGTGTGTGTGTGTGTGTCAGAGAGACAGAGAGAGGAGAGATACTGAGACCAATAGTGTATATTTAGGTTTGGGTTCACTTTTGATTTTGTCAATTGAACAGTCTCACTAACTTTAACAAATCACACATTATCTACAAATAGCAGGCTGCAATTATTGTTTATCATAGTCATATCCATAATGAAGATCACTAGCAAAACAAAACCCTATAAGAGCATTTTAACAATGTCACATTATTTTTGAATACTATTAGATACTTTAAAAAAGTACTAGTAGATTTTATTTTGTTTTATTTAATTTTTTCCAGCTTTATTGAGGTATAATTGAAAAATAACAAATTACATATTAAAGGTGTATAATGTGAGGTTTTGATATACATATACATTGTGCAATGATTATCACAAGCAAGCTACCTAACATATACATCACTTCACATAATTACCTTTTTTTGGTGTGGTGAGAACATTTGTCTACTCTCTTAACAATTTTCAAGTATACAATAAGCATTATTAACTACAGTTACCATACTGTACATTAGATTTTCTGAACTATTCAATCATGCACAACTGAGACTTTGTACCCTTTAACCAACATCTCTCCATTCCCACTCCCCCACCCCGGCCCCTGGCAACCATCATGTTATTCTCTGCTTCTATAAGTTTGACTTCTATAGGTTCCACATAAGTGAAATCATACAGTATTATATAGCTTGTCCAAGAGTGATTTATCCCTGTGGTGCAAAGATGGTTTGACATATGCAATTCAGTAAGTGTGACATACCACATTTATAGAATGAAGGATAAAAACTATATGTCCATCTCAATATGTGCACACAAAGCACTTAACAATTTTTAATATGCATTCATGATAAAAACTCAACCAATTAGGTATAGAAAGACTTCTTCAACATAATAAAATCCATATGTAACAGGTTCACAGTTAACATAATGAAGTGAATAGCTGAAAATGTTTCTTCTAATATCAGGAACAAGACAATGATACCCATCTTGTCACTTCTATTCAACATAGTACTGGAAGTCCTAGCCAGAACAATTAGGCAAGACAAAGAAATAAAAGCCATCCAGTCAGAAAGGGAGAAGTAAAATTGTCTCTGTTTGCAGATGACATAGTCTTATATATAGAAAACTGTAAAGAATCTACCAGAAGCCTCTTAGAACTAATAAATAAGTTCAGTAAATTTGCAAGATACCAAATTAAATAGAAAAATCAGTTGCCTTGCTATACACTAGCAACAAACTCTCCAAAAAAGAAATTAACAACCCCATTTATAATAGCACTAAAAAGAATACAATGCTTAGGAAAACATTAACTGAGGAGGTGATAGATTTATAAATTAAAAACCATATAACAATGATGAGAGAAATTGAAGAAGAGACTGTGGAAAAATATCATTTTGTTCATAGATTAGAAGAATTAAAAATGCTCATACTATTCAAAGTGATCTACAGTTTCAATGTAATCCCTGACAAAATTCCAATGGCATTTTTCACAGAAGTAGGTGAAACAATCCTAAAATTAATATAGAACCACACAAGAAACAATAGTCAAGGTAATCTCAAGCAAGAAGAGCAAATCTGAAGCCATTGTACTACCTGATTTCAAAATACATTACAAAGCTATCATAATCAAACAGTATGGTACTGGCATAAAAACAGACACATAGCTGGGCACAGCTGGCTCAGGCCTGTAATCCCAGCACTTTGGGAGGCTGAGGCGGGCAGACCACAGGGTCAGGGATCGAGACCATCCTGGCGAACACGGTGAAACCCCATCTCTACTAAAAATACAAAAAAATTTGTCAGGCATGGTGGCAGGCACCTGTAGTCCCAGCTATTTGGGAGGCTGAGGCAGGAGAATAGCGTGAACCCAGGAGGCGGAGCTTGCAGTGAGGCGAGATCACTCCACTGCACTCCAGTCTGGGCGACAAAGCAAGATTCCATCTCAAAAAAAAAAGAAAGAAAGAAAGAAACAGACATATAGGCCAGGCACGGTGGCTCACACCTGTAATCCTAGCACTTTGGAAGGCTGAGATGAGCAGATTGCCTGAGCTCAGGAGTTTGAGAACAGCCTGGGCAACACAGTGAAACCCCATCTCTACTAAAATACAAAAAATTAGTCAGGTGTGGCTGCATGCACCTGTAATCCCAGCTACTCAGGAGGCTGAGGAAGGAGAATTGCTTGAACCTGGGACGTGGAGATTGCATTGAGCCGAGATCATGCCACTGTACTCCAGTCAGGGCAATGGAGCAAGACTCTGTCTAAAAAAAAAAGAAAGAAAGAAAAAGCAACCAACAAACAGAAAACAGACATATAGAGCAGTAGAGCACAATAGAAAGTCAAGAAATAAATCCACATGTTTGTGGTCAACTGACCTTTGACAAAGTTGCCAAGAACATACAATGAGGAAAGAATAGTGTCTTCAATAATTGGTGTTGGAAAAACAGGATATCCAAATTGGACCTTTATTTTATACCATATAAAAATCAACTCAAAATAGATTAAGTAATTAAATGTAAGGCTGAAAAATATTGAACAATTAGAAGAAAACACAGGGAAATGCTTCTTGACATTAGATTGGACAATTAATTTTTGTATATCTCCTCAAAACCACAAGCAACAAAAGCAAAAATACATAAATAAGATTTCTTCAAACTAAAAAGCTTCAGTACAGCTTAATTGTTGTTAATTCAACAATTAGCAAAGTGAAGAGACAATCTATGGAATGGGAAGATATATTTGCAAACTCTACATCCAATAAGGAGATAATACAAAATACATAGGAAACTCTCATAACTTAAAAACAAGAAAACAACCCAACAAAAATATGAGCAAAGGACTTGAATAGACATTTATCAAAAGAAAAAATACAAATGTCTAACCGGTATATTAAAAAATATGCTCAACTTTACTGACTATCAGGGAAATATAAATCAAAACCACAATGAGATATCACATCAGACCTGTTAAAATGAACATTATCAAAAATAAAAAAGATAACAAATACTGGGGAGGGTGTTGAGGAAAGGGAACCCTTTACACTATCGATGGGAGTGTAAATTGGTGTAGCCATTATGGAAAACAATATGGAATTCCCTCAAAAACTAAAAATAACACTGTCCTATGATCCAACAGTCTCACTCTAGGTATATAACCAAATAAATTAAATTAGTATTCGTATCTCAAAGAGATATCTACACTTCCACATTTGTTGTAGCATTACTAACAATAGCCAAGATATGGAAACAAACCAAGTGGCCATCAATGGACAAATAGATAAAGAAAATGTGGGGTGTGTGTGTATGAGTGTGTGTGTGTGTGGGTGTGTAACAGGATACTATTCAGCCTTAAAATGGAAGGAAATCCTGTCATTGTCGTAGATGAACCTGGAGAATATTACGCTAAGTGAAATAACCATTGCATCCCACGGATGACGCCCACTTGATCGTGGTGGATAAGCTTTTTGATGTGCTGCTGGATTCCGCTTCCCAGTATTTTATTGAGGATTTTTGCATCGATGTTCATCAGGGATTGGTCTAAAATTCTCTTTTTTCTGTTGTGTCTCTGCCAGGCTTTGGTATCAGGATGATGCTGGCCTCATAAAATGAGTTAGGGAGGATTCCCTCTTTTTCTATTGATTAGAATAGTTTCAGAAGGAATGGTACCAGCTCCTCCTTGTACCTCTGGTAGAATTTGGCTGTGAATCCATCTGGTCCTGGACTTTTTTGGTTGTTAAGCTATTAATTATTGCCTCAATTTCAGAGCCTGTTATTGGTCTATTCTCTTCCTGGTTTAGTCTTTGGAGGGTGTATGTGTATTTATCCATTTCTTCTAGATTTTCTAGTTTATTTGCATAGAGGTGTTTATAGTATTCTCTGATGGTAGTTTGTATTTCTGTGGGATTGGTGGCGATATCCCCTTTATCATTTTTTATTGCATCTATCTGATTCTTCTCTCTTTTCTTCTTTATTAGTCTTGCTAGTGGTCTATCAATTTTGTTGATCTTTTCAAAAAACCAGCTCCTGGATTGATTGATTTTTTGAAGGGTTTTTTGTGTCTCTATTTCCTTCAGTTCTGCTCTGATCTTAGTTATTTCTTGCCTTCTGCTAGCTTTTGAATGTGTTTTCTCTTGCTTCTCTAGTTCTTTTAATTGCAAGGTTGGTTCAACATAGGCAAATCAATAAATGTAATCCAGCATATAAACAGAACCAATGACAAAAACCACATGATTATCTCAATAGATGCAGAAAAGGCCTTTGACAAAATTCAACAACCTTTCATGCTAAAAACTCTCAATAAATTAGGTATTGATGGGACATATCTCAAAATAATAAGAGCTATCTATGACAAACCCACAGCCAATATCATACTGAATGGGCAAAAACTGGAAGCATTCCCTTTGAAAACTGGCACAAGACAGGGATGCCCTCTCTCACCACTCATATTCAACATAGTGTTGGAAGTTCTGGCCAGGGCAATCAGGCAGGAGAAGGAAATAAAGGGTATAAAATTAGGAAAAGAGGCAGTCAAATTGTCCCTGTTTGCAGATGACATGATTGTATTTAGAGAAAACCCCATTGTCTCAGCCCAAAATCTCCTCAAGCTGATAAGCAACTTCAGCAAAGTCTCAGGATACAAAATCAATGTGCAAAAATCACAAGCATTCTAACACACCAATAACAAACAGAGAGCCAAATCATGAGTGAACTCCCATTCACAATTCCTTCAAAGAGAATAAAATACCTAGGAATCCAACTTACAAGGGATGTGAAGGACCTCTTCAAGGGGAACTACAAACCACTGCTCAATGAAATAAAAGAGGATACAAACAAATGGAAGAACATTCCATGCTCATGGGCAGGAAGAATCAATATCTTGAAAATGGCCATACTGCCCAAGGTAATTTACAGATTCAGTGCCATCTCCATCAAGTTACCAATGACTTTCTTCACAGAATTGGAAAAAACTACTTTAAAGTTCATATGGAACCAAAAAAGAGCCCGCATTGCCAAGTCAATCCTAAGCCAAAAGAACAAAGCTGGAGGCATCATGCTACCTGACTTCAAACTATTCTACAAGGCTGCAGTAAGCAAAACAGCATGGTACTGGTACCAAAACAGAAATATAGACCAATGGAACAGAACAGAGCCCTCAGAAATAATGCCGCATATCTGCAACTGTCTGATCTTTGACAAACCTGATAAAAACAAGAAATGGGGAAAGGATTCCCTACTTAATAAATGGTGCTGGGAAAACTGGCTAGCCATATGTAGAAAGCTGAAACTGGATCCCTTCCTTACACCTTATACAAAAATTAATTCAAGATGGATTAAAGACTTAAATGTTAGACCTAAAACCATAAAAACCCTAGAAGAAAACCTAGGCAATACCATTCAGGACATAGGCATGGGCAACGACTTCATGTCTAAAACACCAAGAGCAATGGCAACAAAAGCCAAAATTGACAAATGGGATCTAGTTAAACTAAAGAGCTTCTGCACAGCAAAAGAAACTAGCATCAGAGTGAACAGGCAACCTACAGAATGGGAGAAAATTTTTGCAATCTACTCATCTGACAAAGGGCTAATATCTAGAATCTACAATGAACTCAAACAAATTTACAAGAAAAAAAAAAACAACCCCATCAACAAGTGGGTGAAAGATATGAACAGACACTCCTCAAAAGAAGACATTTATGCAGCCAAAAGACACATGAAAAAATGTTCATCACTGGCCATCAGAGAAATGCAAATCAAAACCACAATGAGATACCATCTTACACCAGCTAGAATGGCGATCATTAAAAAGTCAGGAAACAACAGGTGCTGGAGAGCATGTGCAGAAATGGGAACACTTTTACACTGTTGGTGGGACAGCAAACTAGTTCAACCATTGTGGAAGTCAGTGTGGTGATTCCTCAGGGGTCTAGAACTAGAAATTACCATTTGACCCAGCCATCCCATTACTGGGTATATACCCAAAGTATTATAAATCATGCTGCTATAAAGACACATGAACACATATATTTATTGTGGCACTATTCACAATAGCAAAGACTTGGAACCAACCGAAATGTCCAACAATGATAGACTGGATTAAGAAAATGTGCATATATGCACCATGGAATACTATGCAGCCATAGAAACTGATGAGTTCATGTCCTTTTTAGGGACATGGATGAAGCTGGAAACCATCATTCTCAGCAAACTATCGCAAGGACAAAAAACCAAACACTGCATGTTCTCACTCATAGGTGGGATTTGAACAATGAGAACACGTGGACACAGGAAGGGGAACATTACACATCGGGGCCTGTTGTGGGGTGGGGGGAGGGGGGAAGGATAGCTTTAGGAGATATACCTAATGTTAAATGACTAGTTAATGGGTGCAGCACACCAACATAGCACATGTATACATATGTAACAAACCTGCACGTTGTGCACATGTACCCTAAAACCTAAAAGTATAATAAAAAATATAGATTTAAAAAAAAAAGAAATAAGCCAGGTACAGAAGTAGAAAGACTGAGTGTCAAACTACTAACAAGTTTAGCAACATTTTCTCTAACGATCAATGAACATGTTATTATTAATATTTCCCAAATTATCTAGAAATTCCTAAATGCAAACTTCAGAAATCCATCTCAAATTTGCTACGATGGTGAACATAGATACTGTAATTTCATAAATAACCCATTTTTCCATGAATATTCAGCATGGTATCTTTGAAGATCCAGAGGCATATACTGGCTCTTGTGTGCACTGGCACTTTGCAACTAAAAGAAGCTCCCCTTTACTTCATCTTTCACTTCTTGATTTCAAAATTAGAGTATTATTTGTGAAAATCCTCTGTCTCTTCTCTATATAGTTAAGCATGTAGGCTCAGATTCCTGGGCACAGCCTGTTTTTCAGACTATACTACCAATTCTGTGGACAGAGATGAAGTGTGCTGTTTTTTTCTTTCTCTAACATGGTTCACCTGATTCCAACTTTTGTCATCATCACAAGTTGTTTCTGAAAGTTTTTTAGATACTATAATTTTTAATTTTGGATGAGAGATTGTGGAACTAAAAAGACTAAATATTGTCTCGTTTACTCAGTTACAGGTACAGAGCTGAGGCCTAGGGAGATAAAATAACAAAGATGGAGGGAAGTTGATTTAAGACTGAGAATTGGATTTTAATTTTCTTGAACCGCTTGGTGCTTTTCTAACTATATCATGGTGCCTGTCCTAGTTGATCAGAAAGCTTACATTTTTAAAATAGAAGAGAATGGCAAGAAGGTGATGGAGTATTCCATGGCTGACAAGGAATCCTAGCAATTCTCCCTGGGACCAGTAGCATCTGTACAATTAATCCATTTTCTACACGTAATATGAGTGTGCTTCTACTTGGAAGTTTTAGTTAACACTTATTACATTTGAGTTGCTTAGTCCTCAGAGTACTGAGGCTAATGAGCTACACCATCAAGAAATCAGGTGGAATTTTAGCTCCCACCTGGAATTTAGGTAACCTCAGCACTCTGTAGTGTCTTCACCCACCTGTGGAAGCCATGTTCTATCTGAATGAAGCACCACCCAAACGACAAATATTCTCTCATAACACCATGAGAATCAGAGGTGGTAGGACTTTGAATCCAGTCTCCACCACTTTTTGTCAAGCTCTGAACTTCTTTCTATATCTGTAAAAAAATAGTAATACAACTACATTTTAAGGAGTAAATGAGATAATTTATAAAAACTCAACCCAGAAACAGGCACATAAAGTCCAGTTGAAAATGGTATTTGACATGATTGTTATATTAATATGTCACTCATATCTTAGATCAATAAATAAGTATCACCCATGTTGAACTGGATGCTATATATATATATATCTTATATATATATTTATATATATCATATATATTATATATATATTTATATATATCATATAGATTTATATATATCTTATACATATATATCTATATATCTTATATATATCTTATATATATGTATATATCTTAAATATATATATATATATAAAAGATATATATATATTTAAGACAGGGTCTTGTTCTGTTCCCCAGGCTGAAATGCAGTGGTGCAATCACAGCTCACTGCAGCCTTGAATTCATGGGCTCAAGCGGTCCTCCGTCCTCAGCCTCTCAAGTAGCTGGGACTACAGGTATGCACCATTAAGCTCTGCTAAGATGCAGGATTTCTTAATGTGGTAAATAAAGACAAGTTCTTCCTCCTCACCGAGCTCACAAGTTCCTTGGTACTGGTCAGCTTCATGAAGCTGGTGAAACTCTGCAAAGGAAAAACAGGTTCTGTATCAATGATATGAAATTCCCAGATGTCCTTTTTAATATATTTTTTTAATTAAACTATCACTAGTAGTTATGTGCAGATATGTTTTTGGCATGATTATGGAAAAAATATATACTGATGTCTGATACACCTGGGTTGGATTCTGGGAAGATTAATTTATGTCCTTAAAGATAGTTATTCACCTAGAATAAGGTTGCTGCAGCCTTCACCTAGGAAAAGGGTGAAACATTGTTCTTCTACCTCACCAAAGTTGTGTCAGTCATCTTATTTCCTGCTACTCAATCTTCATTTCATCTTGTTCTCTAAGGAGTGCCTGCTTTATATTTGAGGCCCCTAGTTAACAGATAAAACTAAATAGCCCCTAGATAGCAGGAAAAAAACATGTAGTGTCTGCATTCCCCACTGGCTGGCTACACCTGAACTGCTTGCTTGTTCTCACAGAAGCACTTGTCTGTCAACGTTTCTCATATCAGTTGGGTTTTGTCTCAGATCTGACCGACTCTACTCTGCCAAGACTTTTCATGGAAACACTGAAGTCCTGTTGTCTTTTTTAAGTCAAAGCAAAAATTGCTAAGCATGTGGACTCATGTGATGTTTCCAAACAAAAACTGTAAAATCAATAATACATTCAAAACAATTTTCCATTTCATATTTTTCATTTGAATGGGGCAAAATCCATTGCACATGAATATTTAGAAGTGAAATAAGGTCCGAAGAAGAGATCTTCAAATCCAGAAGACAAATATTTGTTATTTTCTAAATGAGCCCTTTCATTAAATCACTTCATACTGAGAATATTAGTACTAGTTGGCAATATAAATGAGTTGGAACTTTAATATTTTTGTTTGTTTTTCTAGAATCACAAGTCTCAGTAATGTTAATAAGACTTGAGGCTGTCAATGAACATAACCCTGTTTAATGTAGTAAATTCAGATTCTGTCTGGCTCAATATATTATGTAAACTGCAACATTTGCAGCAGTGTCACAGGGAAGACCAAGTTGCACCAAACACTATGTGTTCCAGTCTGTAAATATTTGGCGCTTTGGTCTTGAAGGTTAACATAGCAATGCAATCAATTAAACAAACAAGCTACAAGGGTACTATTGACTGGAAGCACAGTGTTTTAGCAAATCTGGGCATTGGAGTGCATGTGTAAAAAAATTCCATCTTGCTCTTTCTCAGCCATTTATGTATTCAAAATAAGAGCTCAGTATAGTCTGTATAATATACTACCATTCTCTATAGGCCAAATAAACTCTTACTTTAAAGGACTCCTCCTAACACTGCACTGCCACATACACTTAGTCTTACCTTGTGTATTAGTTCCTTCATATTTTTTCAATGATTAGCCTGTCTCCTCTTGAAGCTTGACCAGACTGTCTCATCTATCATTTTGGTTCTTTTTTTTTTCATATGTATACATTGATTTTTCTCTAGCCAAAAGCATTGAATTCAGCACTCTTTTACATTTTGTTGTTCCTTACTGCCTCTGCGGACATGATCACATCATCAGTGATGTCTGTCAATCTTGGGAATAGAACTTACCTGAATAAAGGGGAGAAGGATCTTAGTGTCTTACATCCTACCCCTTGTACTCTGCAGAAGATGATGTAGAGGAAAATGCTCTAAAACAGCATCTTGACCATTTACATCACATAACTAAACATTTTATTAAGTTGTACATTTTGATTACAATGCACTGCTGTGTGTCCTTCCAAATAATATTATCCGAAAGCCAACTTGGGAGTGGAAGAAAGTTGCTAATAATGAAGGTTGTATTTGAAATTTATCCAGTGTTTCATGGTCTAGAAATATAACTGATTTTGTCTCACTTTGACCAATAGAATGTGGCAAAAGTGATATCGCATGACTTTTGGTAATATGCCACACAAACTACTGCAACTTTCATCTGGCTCTTATAGAACACTCAGTCTCAGGAGAATCTCATAGGAATCTATCATGCTGCTAGATAGACCCACAGAAATGCTATGTGTAGGGTTCCAGTCCGCAGTATCAGTCCAGCCTACAGCCACCTGTCAGCATCAGCTGCCGTCCATGTGTGTGAACCTTCTTAGATGTCCAGCCCATTCGAGTCTTCGAATGAATGCAGCAGCCCCAGTTGACATCTGACTAAAAGCCATGAGTGATCTCAGCAGAGAACCACCATTTAAGACTACTTGACAAACTCTGCTACAAAAGATACCGATAAGTTTTTAAGCTACTGAGTTGTATATAATAATAGATAGCCAAAATGGGTATTTTCATTGGTACAAGTTTGTTTGATTGCACAAAATCTCTACTAAGAAAGTTATACTTTACCTAAACTTTGTAAATAATGAGCAAATATTCTCATTCTCTTTCATTTTATTCACTCCATTGCAGTTACTTTATGACACATCCACTGCTCATGTTGATCTTCAGAAGGTCATTTGTGACTTCCTAATTGCTAATCACTTCCTTGCAGAGAAGTCTTATAATTCCATTCTGTCCCCAGTCTCTGTGGCTTCTCCATAGCATTTGGCATGGCTTCAGTTTTGAGACTCTATTTCTTCTCAATTTAATGGCATACCATAATTCCTTTCCTCATACTAGGGGAAAGATGAGGAATGATGTTTCTGTCCTTGTGAAGGAATTATCTGTGCCTGGATTTGTGAGAACTGAAAAGTAGACAAAGAAATGCAGAAAGGGAAGAAATTTATACAAGATAGGCTAAAGAACAATGAGAACTTTAACATTATTTTAATTATTTATTTAATTAATTTATTAGAGTCAGGGTCTCACCAGCTTCCCAGGCTGGAGTGCAGCGGCACAATCATAACTCGCTGCAGCCTTGAACTCCTGGCTCAAGCAATCCTTCCACCTCTGCCTCCTGAGTAGCTGGGACTACAGGTGTGCACCACATTGTCTGGCTAATTTTTCTGTTTTTGTAGATATAGGATCTTGCTGTGTTGCTGAGGCTGGTCTGGAACTCTGGGGCTCCAGCAATTGTTCCACCTCAGCCTTCTGAAGTGCTGGGATTACAGGAGTGAACCATTGTGTCTGGCCTTTTTTTTTTTTTTTTTAAATCGATTCACTATATCTGCGGCCCAATTCTTTACCTTTGGACAGTATGAAGTTCTTCTTAGTTTGAGAGTAGAGGTCGAGAGGAGGGGTTTGGAAGAAAGAAAAAAAGCCTTGATATTTTTCTAGAAGTCCTTATGTAAAGCTGCCATTTTCTTAAAACATTAAGTATTTTATATCACTAGTGTTTATTTGCCTATCTTCTCATCAGTTACATTATGGGCTCCTAGCATATCTGTAATCAATGTTTGAATAACAATTTTCCACAATGCAAAACATTCTTCTTAATTTTTGAATCAATGTGAGTAAAGAACACTATCATCATCTCTGTTAGAAAAATTGTGTCATTACTCATACATGGCATGAGATGGGAAGAGAATAATGGACTTGGATCAGGAGGTGAGGTGGATTCCAAGTCTTTACTTCCCACTGCAATCATGCTTATTAGGAGATATCTTTTTCTTTCCTTCCCTGCCCTTCTTTCTTTTCCTTTTTCTTCTCTCCTCTCCTTTTTCTCTCTGCATTGCTCTCCTTATTTTCTTTGTTCTCTACATATGTGAAGTAGCTAAGAAAAATAGCAGTCAATTTTGTTTTGATATTGAAGACTTTTCATAAGCAGAACATGATGCTGCAAAAATCTATGGATGAGCAGTGCAAAAACTGGGATATCAAATTGTGCCCATCTGTGTTGCAATACCGAACACTATGAAAATGAACAATTCTTATGTTAGAATATCTGTCAGTTTTCTGGCTTTCGGATCAAATGGGCGTCCTGAGGAGACATTTTGTCACTGCACAGCTGCCGTTCCTAAGATCTCTATAGTCCCTGAGCCACCTCAATAGCAGTTATAGTCATGGCTACTTTAGAGACTTGGAATGCACAGTTCACTTCCCTTGAACCCCAAGGTTAAGAAAAAAATTTTTCAAAGAAGGAGTAGGAACATTGGAACTGAAGGGTTTTTCAGTCCTAGTTCTGACATTTACTAGCCATGGGAATTTAGTCAAGTACATTTACCCATCTGAGTTTCTGAGTTTTAATCTGTGTATTCATAGAATAGAGAGTTTAGCATAAAGAAGAAATCCATGTTAAGTATTAAATAGTACTAAGAACCACTAGGATTTGTGATGGGAAGATACTTTTTTTTGTTTTTTTGTTTTGTTTTGTTTTTTTTGGAGACAGAGTTTCATATGTCTCCCAGGCTGGAGTACAATAATGGCGTGATCTCAGCTCACTGCAACTTCTGCCTCATACGATTCTCCTGCCTCAGTCTCCCCAGTAGCTGGGATTACAGGTGCGCACCACCACGCCCAGCTAATTTTTGTATTTTTAGTAGAGACAAGGTTTCACCACATTGGCCAGTCTGGTCTTGAACTCCTGACCTCAGGTAATCCACTTGCCTTAGTCTCCCAAAGTGTTGGGCTTATGGGCGTGAGCCACTGCGTCCCGCCAGAAAGATACTTTATAATGAGGCTTATTTTACAAAGAGTCAAAAGTTTGGTCTTCAAGTGATGAGAAGGAGCTGCCTCTGTTGACATTGAATGTTTTTCACAGAGTGAGTTTTTTGGAGAAAATACGCCTTGACACTGCCTGCACCCCTTTAATTATTAGATCCCTGTATGCATAAAATAGAAAAGCTGAAGTTTTCAAAGTACCAAAGGAGAACAAAAATAATGATGGAAAAAAACAAGCAAAAATGTATAAAAACATATGATATATATATATATACATATGTGTATCCAGAAAGGTAGGGACATATTTTTTAAGGAGATGGGGTTCATAAGCACACACACGCATGCACACACACACGTGCGCACACACACACACACACACACCTCAAAGAGTAGATACAAATTATGTTCTTATTTGTTAGTTCCCAGGCTGTTTGCATGTTTCAGGAGCTATCATTGAGCCTAGAACACAAAATCTATTTCCTAGATAATAATGAGTCTTTAGTCTTCCTCATACCTAGGCTACTATTGGGTTTTGGGATCACAACTGAGAGAGGCTGTGATTCAAAAAAAAAAAAAAAAAACCTCCATCTTTAAATATGATCCTTCCAATTGTATACAGAGAGTAATCTTTCCCTGGTATAGGTTTGATGCACGACAGGCAGCCCACAAATTGGAGCTTAGCCCAGGAGGGTTCCTGGCTTCACTCAGGAAAGAATTCGTGGGCAAGCCAATGGTTTTAGGCAGCAATACTTTAATTGAACAGTACTACTCCTTGAGGAGCAGAGAGAACATACAGGCAATTTTGCCCAGAGTCCACAACATATGGGTTCCTGGCAACTGTATTTTTATTCATGTAAACCCACTTTGAATTATATGCAAATTAATGGCAGATCAATGTAAATTGAGGGGCAGATTATTTAGAATTTTCTAGAAAAGGGTCAGTAACTTCTGAGTCCTTGCCATAGAAAGGGGTAGTAACTTCCAAGTCATTTCCAGGGCACTTGTCAACTGTCATGGTGCTGGTGGAAGTGTCTTATGCCAATGAACAATGAAGACAGCTAGGGGTCACCTTAGTCACCATCTGCTGATTCCTGCTGGTTTTTTCAGTTTATCCTGTCTGAACTAGGTCTTGTTTTGGTCAGCAGGGTTCTGACCAGAAAACAAGTCCTCCTACCAGTCTCCTACATCAGGTCCAGTACTTAAAAAATGAAAATTCACCTGGGATTGGTGGCTCACGCTTGTAATCCTAGCACTTTGGGAGACTGAGGCGAGCGGATCACGAGGTCAGGAGATCGAGACCATGGTGAAACCTCGTCGCTACTAAAATTACAAAAAAAAATTAGCCAGGCGTGGTGGTGGGCACCTGTAGTCCCAGCTACTCCGAGAGGCTGAGGCAGGAGAATGGCGTGAACCCAGGAGGCGGAGCTTGCAGTGAGCCAAGATCGCGCCACCACACTCCAGCCTGGGCACAGAGCGAGACTCTGTCAAAAAAAAAAAAAAAAACCATGAAAATTTAAAGAATAAGTTATATGTCTAGCACAAAGGGCAGGCAGGGGCAGAGGATGCTGTTCCAACAAGTGCGAACTCCTGCTTCATAGTTCAGAGAGTGGCTGTGAAGGCTGAGCACCATAGCACATGGAAGATGCTTAGTAAACTATAAAGCAATATAAGAATTCACTTTAAACTTCAAATAAAATACTTTTATTTTGCATTAAGGTGATTTCTATGTGTGGGAGAAATTTCATCAGGAGTTGGATGATGCCTGTGTATCCTCAGGCACCTCTTGATATCTTGCTCACTTTGCTCCCTCACTTGTTTCTTTTCTGGATGCTCATTTTTACTTCTTTCTGATATCTACCTTTACTCCTGAGATTCATTCAAAATATTTAACAATGTACATTGTAAAGGAATTGATCAGTCAAAATGGGCACCACCAGTAACTACTTTTTGCTCCTGGTACATGGTGTTGAACATCAGATCAGTTGCCTCAGGGAATGGAGAGTAAAGAAGGCCAATGATTCCATTTTGGTACTGATTAACTCATTATCTGATACAGTGTCTAATCAAGGAATATGTTTGGAATATTAGCTAGCATGACTTCTTTTTGGTAGAGATGAGCTCTCACTATGTTGCCCAGGCTGGTCTCGAATTCCTAGCCCCAAGTGATCCTCCCTTCTCAGCCTCCTGAAGTACTGATATTACAGTCATGAGCCACCATGACTGGCCACTAAAATTTAGATATTTAGAGGGGATTATGTGTTAAGATTGTGTTTGGTGCATTTAAGGAGTGGGAGGAGGGGAAAACACTGCAGTATCTCGATGGGAAGAAGCAATGATTCAGCTCTTCTTTGACAATTTTATTTTTACCCACCCATTATGGCCCAAGCAAGACACTCAGTATCATCTCATTGACTTTTCACAAAGTCCTTATGAGTTTGATAATTCTATTACTATTTTACGTAAAAGAAATGCAAGGCATGTAGAAATTAAGTTTATTCATTTGTAATACCTGGTACCAGAAATCACTGAAGAACTGAAAGTATTTCCAATGTTGACATCTGCTCTTCTTTTTAAAGATTTTTAAAAAATCTTTTAATTGGCAAATAATAATTACATATAGTTACAGGGTACAATGTGATGTCTTGATACATGTTTACCATGTGGAATAATTAAATCAGACTAGTTAACGTATCCTTGAAGTGGTGAAGATGGTGAATTGGAACCCAACTGTATTTTTGTGCATTTCTTAACATAAGGAAAGAAAGCAAAAACCCTCCTTCAGTTTTAGAGGGTGGAAGTGAAGCACAGATGTCATTTTTGCTGCTTGTGAGTCTGCTGGTGGGCTGTCAGCGTTTACCAGTGTTTTGTTTGTGTTAGCACAGATGTTGGTATCACGTGGTCACTAGCTTCCAATAGATACCAAAGGGAAGGTGAAGTGTATAATATATGCAGGCACAAGTCATAAAAAGTGCAGCATGGTCTATTCATTTTCTGGTAGGTTTTGTGGTTGTAATCACTTCCTGATCAGAGCATTTCCTTGATATTAATAGCTTCCATATAGTGGCAACAGTAGTATGAATCAGTGGCCTGGTTCTGCAGTGTGGTTTTTGGTATCACTCCTGAACTTTCAATCACAATCTGCTTCTTCAGAACTACCAACAATTCTAGAAGCCACTTCATAAATTATAAGAAAATTTGCATTGCTCAAACTAGAGTGGCTTCTGTTTTCTAAAACTGAACCCTAATTAACACTTATCCATGGTTTCACTTTCCATGGTTTCAGTTATCCAGTCAACGGGATCTCAAAATATTAAATAGAAAATTCTAGAAATAAACCACTCATACACTTTCAATGGTGTGCACTTCTGACTAGCGTGGTAAAATCTCTCACCATTCCACCCTGTCCTGCTTGGAACGTGAATCCTTCCTTTGTCCAGTATGTCTATGCTATAGATGCTCTCTGCCCTAGTCACTTAGTAGGCATCTAAGTAGTCATCAGACTGATCGTCACAGCATCACAGTGCTTGTGCTCAAGTCACCCTTATTTTACTTCGTAATGACCCCAAAACACAAGAGTAGTGATGCTGGAGATTCAGGCCTGGCCTGCGAGAGAAGCAGTGTAGTGTTTCTTTTAAGTGAAAAGATGAAAGTTGTCCACTTAATAAGAAAAGAAAAATAATTGCCCTGAGGTTGCTAAAGTCTATGGTAATAACAAATCTTCTATTGGTGCAATTGTAAAGAAGGAAAAAGAAATGTGTGCTAGTTTTACTGTTGCACCCCAAACTGCAAAAGATATGGCCACTGTGTGATAAATTTTTAGTTAAGGTGGAAAAAGGCATTACATTTGTGGGTGGAAGATATAAGAGAAGACATATTCTGATTGACAGCAACATGTTGCACCATATTAACTTAATATTAATTAAATTAAACTTTATCATAGGTTTGTGTATATAGAAAAAAATAGTGTATATAAGGTTTGGTTCTATCTGAGGTTTCAGGAATCCACTGGAGTCTTGGAACATATTTCCCATGAATAAGGAGGGACTACTGTAATTAAAATCAGCAGGAGTTGAAGGTAGGAGATTAAAGGAAATGAGAATTTGATTTTGGTTATCCAAAAAAGGTAGGTGCAAATGCAAAGTAGATGTTCTGAGCATGGTGATCTACTGGACCAGTGGCAGACATTATATTTAATTATACATAGGCTGATTGAAGGCAAATATTTGGTGGGCAAATGGCCGTCTGCCTCTGTGGATCATTATTGCACAAAATAAAAATGAGAAAATGTTGACTGTGATGGAGACTTTAAAGAAAGGAAATGGTAAGCTCATGGTTTTAAATATGTAACTGAAGTCAAGGCTAGGATGTTAGAGGAAGCTTCTATGACTGACTTTAACAAATGTTTTGCCTTTTTGCACCTCAGGGAAACGTATTTAAATCAAGAACAGTCAGATTCGGAGTGCTGTTGAGTCACAACACATTTGAATGTACAGACTAGCCAGTTTTTCTAAGTGAAAATTGGGTAATGTTGGTGAAAGAATTAGATTCCAAGAATTTGCCTAAGGACTTTCAAAGAGGTTTGTCTCATTTGGAGTGCCCCCATTCTGAAACCTTCCCAAAACGTCATTGCTGTCAAGAGCAGCTCCACTTCTTTTCCAGTGAGGCCTGCCCTGCCCGGCTTAAACCCTAAAGTGACCGCACCTGAAAAGTTACTGGTAAAGAGAAGCCATTTATCTGAATGCCTCACCTCTGTTACCATCTCTCAGATGCACAGCTCAGCACACTTCATGGGGGACAAGAATAAAGTTTGACCTTCAAGGACAGTTATGCACCAAAAATGTGCAAGAATCTGCTCATTTGTATCAGCAGAAACGTGAGAAATATGTGTGGAAATTGATTTTGTTGTTCTTGTAGCATAGCAGAAGAAACAATTTTATATTGAACCGAGGTTAGGAAAATTTTTTCAGTGATTCTATATTCAAAGAAGTAATTTATGTATCTGACAGTGGTTATAACAGCTACTCAGCTGGTGGACTGAAATCTAGACTCAAGGATGGACTGTGCTAAATGAAGTTGAGGTGTCAGAAATGTCTGTGTATAACATAAAGAAAGGAATCTAAATATTTAGAGAGAAATCAAGTTGTGTTTATCATATATGACCCTCCAACATTCAGCCTGAATCTTGGAGCATTCAGAGCATACTCCCTTCACTAACACCAGAGAAGTACATTGGTGAAGACAGGACCAGGTTCTTAAACATAAATAAAACTATGGTGGCTCTCCTCTAGAAATGAAGGAGAAAATTATGAGTTGCTCCACTTGATGGTGTGCCCTGACTTTGGTGGACATGAACAGATCCCAAACTGCCAGAAGCTACATGGCAGCTCTTCTTTACCACCAGAGCTCTGGTGAGCGTAGGTTTCACTTAAGGAACTCAGTCCCTGGATTTGAATTAGTTCACAGAATGAGAGTATTTTCCTTGAAGGAAGGCCTGTGAAACATTCAGCAACAACCACGTGATAGCACAGAAATGATGACTCCAAATCTTTCCTATAGCCATCTCCAAAGGGATCTGTAAACATTTACTAGGAAATCTGCACATAGAAGAAAAGCCTATTTTCAACCTTTTGCAGCTGTGAGCAAATACTAATCTCTGTGGATTAAGAACATCATGCTGGTCCACTTATCAGAGTCAAGGTTGTGGGGTTCAGGTGATAAATAACTTAATATCCCCAGTTAAATTAACTGTAGGTCCAAGGAGTCTGAGAAAACAGGCTCCTGTAATTTCTTTGTTTGCTGAATGCACAGTTGAAATAAGCTAATGTCAGGGTTCCCACACTAGCTCCTGAACCATGAAAGAAGTGATAATATGGTAGGAAGGGGCAAGTAGAAACCCCTAGAAATAATGTAACACCAAAACAGCATGCAGAAATCAATACCACATTCCTAGTGAAATAACAAAGATTAGTGCCATCACCCAATAGTTGAAAGATTCAACTCAATGATTCTTATCACAAACCTGCTAAGTCTCCTTTTTGGATTATATTGAAGATAGAGAGGTATTGGAAAATGACAGCAGATTTCACAAATTTTATCAGGTTGTGAACAAATTGCAGCTGCTGTTCTATTTGTTGTCTTTTTATTAGAGGTAACCACACATGCCCTACTTCTGGAACGCAGATATTGTATGTTTCCATCCCCCCACCACCACCACTATCTGTCCAACTATCAGACAACACTAGAATCAGTTTTTATTCACAAGACAGAGAATAATATTTGGTCTTATTTCAAGACTATGTAAATGTGCTGGTTCTCTTGGATGACTTAATCTATAGGAATTTAGATTATCTTACCATCTCACAGACATTTCACTGGTCTACTATATTGATGTCAGCATGCCAATGATCAGGAATAAACATATACCTTTATGTTTGATAGAAGGTGGGAGATAAACTCTCTAAATATGTGGGATTCTGCCATGCTAGTAGCATTATTGGGGATGGAAGAAATTGGTGGCTAATAGCATTTTGGCAAAGCACTCATCATAGTGAAAGAAAAGCTGCTCTACTTTATTATATTTACCACCACGAAAGAGAACAATACTCATGGGGCAATTCGTTTGACATTGAAGGCAAATACATCACATTGATCCCCTTGCCAAGTAAATTGTAGAGCTACCAATTTTAGATGGGTCCCTTGCTCTAGCTTTGAGTAGGGCTCTTAATTGAGCTGCAGGGCAAGCTGCTCTATGACTTGACCAGTACATGGAATACAACTTAAATGATATCAAATGGGGATGCTACATGAAGTCTGTGGCAATCACTCATGGGAGAACCACAGCCCAAACTTGCAGGGTTTTAGAACAGAGCAACATACTCTTTGGCAAGTAATTCTTCGTTCTTTGGGAAAAGAAAAAACTTCTGCTTATTACTGGATGGGCAAAGCAACAGGAGAGAAAGAGAACATTTCATGTTAGAGGGACCATCTTAAGCAAAGAAAAGGCAAAAGTATATATGGAGTGCTCTGGAGACCATAAACCTTGTTAGGCTGGAACACAAAGTTTCTGCACATGAGTAGATTTATTAGCTGGGGAAAAAAATCTCTTCCTGTTATATTGTAGAAAATGTGTCCAAATGAATTTAAACTAGTCTGATTCACTCCTGATTTAAAAATCCTATAGCCAAGAGTGCTGGTTGGAAGATATTTTTCTGTTTGGGCAGGACAAACTGTTCTATCACGAGCCATGCCTGGGTACTAGGAGATTCAGTACACAGCTTGCCACAGCTGGAAATGACTCCGTGCTGAAATCAACTCAGTGTCCAGCAGTGGCTTAGAAAACAATATATAGCACAGAGCTTTTAAGCTCATCATAAACTGACAGTTCTCCTAAAACAAGCTTTGTACAAAGAAAATGCCCTTGAATTTATGTGTGTGTCTATGTGTATGTGTATATATATAGCCATATATATATACACATATATATAGCCATATATATATATACACATATATAGCCATATATATACCCACACATATATAGCCATATATATATACACATATATAGCCATATATATATACACATATATATCCATATATATACACACATATATCCATATATATCCATATATATATACACACATGCATATACACAGATATGGTAACACACACATATATTTATGTGTATGTCCGTGTGTGTGTATATATATACACACACACATATACAGATATAGTTACACACATGCATATTTCAACATGAGCTTGAACACTAACAACTGAGCACTTTTAATAAATGCTATATTGCTGCAGACCAAACAATATATGGCCATAATAACTGTATTTAAGTATGCTATGCCATTTGGGATTTGAGTTGTCGGCAGGTGAAATATAAAATATTCATTTTCCTATTCATTGTTTTTCTGGCTCCAGATATATAACTTTCAATAAGGATTTTTTTTCATCCACCAACCTAAGCTAACAGTCGGAAAAGAGAAAGTCGGTTTCTCCAGTTTCTCTCTCTTTCTCATTTTTGGGGATAGAATGAATGAGCTGACTGTAAACTCAGTTTACATTAGTGAATGGTGGATGAGTGAGCTTCAGGTAACCAATTCGATTTGTTCTTTCTCACATTAAATACCCAAGAGAATATAACTCAACTTAACCCCATCTATATGGATATATATATATACACACACTACATATATATGGATATATATACACACACATTTTATATGTGTATATAAAATGTATATATGTGTATATAAAATATATAATGTCATAAATATGCAGTAATGTTTCACTGAACTAAAGGGTGATGTTCTGAGAAACTCATCCTTAGGTGATTTTATCATTGTTCAAACATCATAGAGTATATTTACACAAACCTAAATGGTATAACTTACTACACACCTGGGCTGTATGGTCCAGCCTATTGCTCCTAGGCTATAAACCTGTACTGTGGCTGAGCACCGTGGCTCATGCCTGTAATCTCAGCACTTTGGGAGGCCGAGGAGAGTGGATCATCTGAGGTCGGGAGTTCGAGACAAGCCTGACCACCATGGAGAATCCCCATCTCTACTAAAAATACAAAAAATTAGCTGGGCATGGTAGTGCATGCCTGTAATCACAGCTACTCAGGAGGCTGAGGCAGGAGAATCGCTTGAACCCGGGAGGCGGAGGTTGCAGTGAGCCAAGATCATGCCATTTCACTCCAGCCTGGGCAACAAGAGCAAAACTCCATCAAAAACAAACAAACAAAACCTGTACTGCATGTTACTGTACTTAACACTGTAGTCAACTGTAACACAATGGTAACTATTTGTGCATGTAAACATACAAAAGATATAGTAAAAATACACCATTAAAAAAGTGTTACACCTGTATAGGGTACTGACCATGAATGGAGCTTAGAGGAATGGATATTGCCCTGGGTGAACCAGTGAGTGAGTGGTGAGTGAATGTGAAAGCCCAGGACATTACTGCACAGTACTGCAGACTTTATGAACGCGGTACACTTAGGCTACACTAAATATATTAAAATGCTTTTTCTTTTTTCAGTAATAAATTAAGCTTAACTTACTGTAATATTTTACTTTATAAACTTTTTAATCTTTTTAGCTTTTGATTCTTTTTTGATAACATATAGCTTAAAACACAAACACGCTGTACAGCTGTACAAATGTAATTTCTTTCTTGATATCCTTATTCTATAAGATTTGTCATATTAAAATTATCTTTCACTTTTTAAACGTTTTTGTTAAAAACTAGGACACAAACACACACATTAACCTAGGCTTACACAGGGTCAGGATCATCAATGTCACTATGTTCCACCTCTACATCTTATACCACTGAGTATGTCACTGCCAAAATAGTGTGCAATTATCAAACCAATGGTCCTGTGTGAATGTTTGGGATATTTAAATCAACCATCAGCCAGCCATGGGCACTGTCCCCATCTGCTCCAAGACAGACTTGCTCTGTGTAATACAGATGTACTCCTGGGGGAAATGAACATGACTTTTTAAACTATTAGATTATCCACAAAGCTAAGCACCAGACTTTACCATACAGATACTCAGATTCTGGTTGTTACTATTATTGTCGTTATTCAAAATTTCCTTTTTATAGGTAAAAGAAGCAAATCACTCAAGTTTTTCTTCTTCTGGGTTGGCTTAAAAGATCCTGGAAGAAAAATATAATTAACAAAATATGTTTTTCCCCTTCTGATGCCAATTCACTTCTGGGATGCGTAGGTGGAAAGTAATGTTAAGTTTTTAGAGATCAATGCTTTTTTTTTCTTTTTTTTTTTTTTTGCCAGACATAGAAGTTGGTACACAGCTGCCATTTTAAAACATCTCAAAGGTTAAACTCAAAATCCCAGCACTACTACCAGAGATGTGCTGATTGTGCAAAAGGTTTGTCTCAAACAATGCTGCTAATTCAGACTCTTCTTAAAAAATAGCCCTGTTATTATGTAATTAAACACACACAGCAACAATTCCAATAAAATCTGAGGATAACAGTGAAAGTCACGGTGAAATCTTGAGGATGAGAGAGAGAGAGACAGAGAGAGAATATTTAATGAAAATGAGGGAGGGAATTAAATAACAGTGTTGTTAAAATTTCCTGAGTCACAGTATTTTCACAGTAAGTATGTCACTATAAATAGCCATATGAAAGGGCTGAACCTTGGACATCCATTCCCCAACCTGGAGAGAAAACCCCCCAGAGAACATTTTACATAGAATGTATATAGTTAAAATCCATGTCAATAGTGCCCTAGGTCCCAAAGAAGATAAACATTGTAATTTTCTGATTCCAATTTTAATTGCCAATTTTACTTATAACTTCAATTTTAAAGAGATTTTTGAAATGTGAACGAAACGTGAGAGAAAACTGAGCATAACTTTTTCCAACTGTTCTTCCTGTTATTGAAACAATTTCTGGATAGGCAGATGTTTCACTAGTTTCCTTTAGTGAATTAAATGCTAAAAAATTCTATTCTTATATTATTTTTAATTCATAATTAATTTTGTGTGTTAATTATGGGTTTTTAAATTTTAAAATTTGAAATAATTATACATGCACAAGGAGTTTTAAAAGTAGTTCAGCATGGGTCCCATGTATCCTCACCAAGTATTCCCCGGTGGTCATCCTGCATAAATACTGTGCGATATCAAAACCAGAAAGCTGACATTGGTACAATCTACAGAAATTGTTCAGACTCCACGTGTACTTCACTCGTGCTTTTACATGTACTCATGTGAGCGTGTGCTTGTGTGCATGTGTGTGTAGTACTATGCAATTTGGTCACCTGTGTACATTTTTGAAACCAGCACAATCAACATGCAAAACTGTTCTTTCATCACAAAAGGACTCCCTCCAGCTATCTGTTTACGGTGGCAGTCAGCCCCACCCCACCCCCTGCCATCCCTAACTCCTGGTAACCACTATCTGATCTTCATCATTACCATTTTATTCATCATTGAGAGTGTTCTAGAAAGGGAGTAATATAGTATGTAACCTTTTCAGATTGGTGCTTTTTACTGAACACTCAGCAATATTTGGGAGATCAAGTTTCTCTGCATCCTTGCTAGTATTTAGTATTGCCACTTTTTTTTTTTTAGCTGTCCTGAGAGATTTGGAGTCATGTGTCATTATGGTTTTAATTTAAATTTCCCTAATGGCTAATAATATAGAACATATTTTCATTTGCTTTATTTTCTATCCATATTTCCTCTTTGCTGAAGTAAATGCCTGTTTTTATTTTTTTGCCCATTTTATAATTAGGTTGATTTGCTTGTTTCTGTGTTTTTTATAACTTTTAAAACATATTCTAGTTACAAGGATTTTTTTCATATATATTTGCAAATAGTGTTATCCATTCCATAATTTGACTTTATATTTGTTGTGAGAAAATTTACTAGGACCGTATTAAATCCTTACTTGATTTTTTCCTGGTGACCTCTGTGCTTTAGTAATATTCACACAGGTTTTAAATCTGATATTACATTGAATTCTTTTTTCTTTCTTGTAAGGAATATATTTCAATGTGAATTCTATCATCATTTTTTTCTTTGAATCCATACACACTTTTAGTTTGCTGAAAATTCAAAAGCTGTTTTACTATATTATTTTCTATTTACTGCAATAAATATCGAGTAAAATATTGTGATCCTGATAATTCTTGATTTCCATAGGACAATCATGTCCACATAAATTCTAATCCCTTCAAACATCTTCTACAAACCTTGCAGATAATCAGCTTAAATTATCTATTGCAGAAGTGAGCGACTGAAGATAGTATCAACTTCAGATTTATAGGTCATTTGGAAAATAAACACCTGAGATGAATAGGATTATCTCTAGAGCCCTTAAAACAATAGAGAGGTTGTCAGCATCTTAGTGTTGGGAGAACACAGTAAATATTATCTAGTTTGCACCTGCAAAAGTAGGGAGTACATGCTAGTAAAAAAAAATAATAAAAGCAGGTGTGACACTAGGGAGAGCAGGGCATTGGATCCAAGACATTTAAAATAAATGTTTAGAAAGTACCTAGAATGACAGGTGACAGTTGAATAAGGCATCATTCTTGGTAGAATAGGACATCTAAAAAGCTGTAATGTCCTTTGGAGACATGGTGATGAAGAGAATGAAGGAAGCTGCTTCAAAAAAAAAGATAGCTGATTAAAATAGGATTAAAATTAATAATTAGAAAGTAAGAACACTTTCCCCCAACATTGCCATTTTTAAAACTAAGTGCACTTTACTATGTCAATTGAAGAAAGCACTCTCGAACCTAGAAACCAAATTTGGTACCCAAATCCTTCTTCCCATCGTGGAATTGCTGATAATTGTGATGATTAAAATAATGTCAAGATAGCTATGAAAGTCTATAGCTCCTATTGGTCGATATATATTATATGAACAGAAAAAAAGACACAGTATCCCTAGAAAGCTACTACAGCAAGAAAAGAGATAATGATTACTAAAAGTTCCTCTCAAAAAAGAAGAGAGCTGAAGCATAGCACTCCAATATTAATTAAATGCAGTTAAACAAGCAATATAAAAGATATATGAAAAACAATATAAATAAAAAATTTAAACACTACAACTAGAAATGAACAGGCATAAGGAGAAAACAGGAGAAAAAAATTGAAGCAGAAGACAAAATAAACTCAAAGATAAGAATTTAAATGACAAGGCATTCAAGAGAAAATAGACATAATTGCAAATATGTAAAGTACACAGAAGAGACAATCACTGGGACCAAGCAGGAAGAAGAACTAAAGAAAAGAGCAATAATAATAATAATAATAAAACAAAATAAGAGAAAAGTATAGATCTGACACACAGAATAAAATATTATAACGTGTATTAAAGGAGTCACTAAAATATTCTGAAGAGATTTAACGGTACACACAAATCAAGAAAATACTTTTAGATAATAGAATGCCTAATTCTGCATAATATTTCCTTGTCACCTGAGAGGAATTAACTGTAAAATATGTCAAACAAATTTGTTTCACTTAAAAGAATAAGAAAAAAAAATCCCAGAAACTTTAGGGGAAGAAAAATATCTCATGTATAAATAAAATGCTCTTCAAAATGAAAAATAAAACAAAGGGGAGAGAAATGTATAGAAAGTAAAAGAAGGTTATTGAGACGCCATAGGTAATAAGTCAAATGTTACCATTTAAAGCTGAAAAACCAAATAGTGGAAGCGTAAATAAGGAGAAATCAACAAAGAGCTTTTTATAAAGGTATTACTAATATGATGTCTACTATAATGAATATACTAACTTTATTAAATATCCAAATAAAAGCCTGTAGAATAAAAGCATAAATTATAATATAATATATACAATACCATAAAATAAAAAATGATTCAGAGCTAAGATAAAAATATCAGTTTTATTAATAAATGCAAATAATATTTTGTAACCCATAGGTAGAACAACATTATAAGATATATTCACAAAGGAATACCTAATGTAAAACATATGTAAACCGAAGAGATTCGGAAAGTCTGAAAATAAAAGATAGGCAAAGTAGACAAGGTAAATGCAAACATAAAAAGCAAACACTACTGCCAGGTGTGGTGGCTCATGCCGGTAATCCCAGCACTTTGGGAGGCTGAGGCGGGTGGATTACCTGAGCTCAGGAGTTGGAGACCAGCCTGGCCAACATGGGGAAACACTGTCTCTACTAAAAATACAAAACTAGCCGGACATGGTGGGGCCTGCCTGTAATCCCAGCTACTCCATAGGCTGAAGCAGGATAATTGCTTGAACCCGGGGGACAGAGCCTGCAGCGAGCTGAGATTGTGCCACTGCACTCCAGCCTGG
Organism: Pan paniscus; assembly: GCF_029289425.2. Taxonomy (NCBI): domain Eukaryota; kingdom Metazoa; phylum Chordata; class Mammalia; order Primates; family Hominidae; genus Pan; species Pan paniscus. The sequence continues at coordinate 53,141,856 of NC_073256.2, read as the reverse complement.
GCAACAGAGTGAGATACCGTCTCAAAAAAAAAAAAAAAAAAAAAAAAAAAAAAAGCATATACTACAATCTTGATCATTGACAAAATATAATTCAGCCACAAAAATATTAAAGGAGAAAGAAGGACATTTTGTGGATGTCGAAGAGCATTGCTCACAATAACGATATAACAGGTATGAAAATCTATGCATCAAATATCAAATCAAAGAGCTTCATAAAGCATAAAATATAGGATAGGCAGGGAGAAATTGACAACATCACACGATAATAGGAGAAAATATATAAATCTTGGTTTAAGATGGTTTAAGTGAACAAAAAATAGGTAAGAATATAGAAGACCTACACTACATAATAAAAGTAATAGACCTCATGAATATATACCAATTACCTCCTCCTAGCAGAACATATATTTTCTATTCAAGCAAATAAAATATAATCACAATTGACCCATTGGGTCTTTATGAAAGCCTTTGTAACTTTCATAAAGTGAAAATGATATAAACTACATTTTCAATAACAGAAATTGAAAAAATTTTAAAAAACCACTTCATTTTGAAAATATTAACCCCTTTGTATAACTCTTGGGTTGCAAGGGAATTATATATCAAAATGTCAGAATTTCTTTAAAAATTAATACTAACAATAATAGGATTAGTATATATCAAAATTTGTGAGATATGGTCAAATTAGTGATGAAAAGATAACCCAAACAATAAATATTTATATCAATAAAATTAAATAATGGAGACAAATGAAAACAAAAAGTTGTTTGAATAACTAGAAAATTTTAACTATATCAAAAACTCAGAAGAAAATTATAAGAAATAAACATTGAAAAACAAAAGAAGGAAATTATGACAAATCATTGTCAAACACTAGTTAACCTAATTTTCAAGAGGAAAAAAGAATGAACAATTATGCACAACATAAACAAAACTGAAGACAGAAAATTATTACAATTGTTGGCATAACTCTAGGCAAAGGAATTTGAAAACCTACTTATGTAGGTTAATTATGTAATTTAACCTACTTATGTAGGTTAAAATGGATAATTTTGTAGGGAAATAGAATTTACAAAAATTGTCCCCAGTAGATGTCAAATGTTTAAAGCCACCAATTACAAGAGAAAAATAAATAGAAAAAGCTCCAAAGAACTGTTCAAAAGAATCACCAGGCCTTGTTTTATTTCACCAGAGAAATCTATCAAAATTTCATTGACCAGATAACCCCAATACTCTTTAAGTATTCCATAAAATAAAACAAATAAATAAGCTTACTTTTAAAAAAATCCGATAAAGACTGCAACAAAACAATCTCTTACCAATCTCATTTACGAATACTGGTACAAATATTACTGAATGGAATTAAATAACATATAAAAAATAATATATCATGACCAGATGAGATTTCAAAAATACAGGGATAGCTCAATTTTAGGAAATCCGTTGATATAACTTTTTATATTAATAAGTATAAAATAGACTAAAACATTTTATTTGTGTATATGATGAAGAAGTCTTCTGCACTACTCAACATCTATTTCTGATTCACAGGAAATTATTAAATAAGTAATTATTTGTTATTTTCTTAAGATGATAAAACATACATGCCCTAATTCTAAAAGCTGATGTCCTTAATAGAGAAATAATAGAGGCCTGTCAAAGTCAGGAACAAGGTGAGTATATTAGGATTCTCCAGGGAGACCAAACCAATAAGATAGATAGATAGATAGATGATAGATAGATAGATAGATAGATAGATAGATAGATAGATAATAGATAGATACATAGATACATAGATACATGCATACATAAATACATACATGCAGGCATGCATGCATATATATATACATATATATATACATAGACAAGAAATAATTCATTATGGAAATTGGCTCACATAATTATGGGGGCTGAGGATTCCCACAATAGGTTGTCCGCAAGCTGGAGATCCAGGGATGCTAGTAGCTTGGCTCAGTCCAAGTCTGAAAGGCATAAAACCAGGAAACCAATGGTATAATTTTCAGTCTGAAGTCAAGAGTCCTGAGATCCCAGAGGGGGTAGGGAGGGCCCTGTGTGGAGAGGGCACTGGTACAAGCCCCAGAGTCCAAAGGCCAAAGAACCTAGCATTCTGATGTCCAAGGGCAGAGGGGAAAGGATGCCCCATCTCTACGAGAGAGAGAGTGAATTCACCTTTTTTTCTCCAGCTCCCCAACCAACTGCACGGTGCCCACCCATGTGGAGGAGGGTCTTCTCTGCTCAGTCCACCAACCCACAGGCCCATCTTCTCCACAAACATCCTCGCACACACCCACTAAGAAAGAATACTATATTAGTCCATTCTCACCTTGCTATACAGAAATACTTGAGAATGGGTACTTTATAAACAAAAGAGGTTTAATTGGCTCATGGTTCCACAGGCTATACAGGAAGCATGGAAGCATCTGCTTCTGAGGAGTCCTCAGGGAGTTTTTACTCAATGCGGAAGGCAAAGCAGGAGCAGGAGTGAGAGAGAGGCAGGGTTAAGTTCTATGAACTGCTAAACAATCAGATATCTCCAGAACTCACTCTCTATACAGTACCCAGGAGGATGGTACTAAACCATTTATGAGAAAACTGCCCCCATGATCCAGTCACCTCCCATGAGACCCCACCTCCCACACTGGGGATTCCATTTCAGCACAAGATTTGGGCAGGGACACAGATGCAAACCATATCAATGCTTTACCATCTATGGAGATACTTCTCAATCCCATCAAATTGACACTGAAAATTAACCATCACCGTAAGAATGCCACTATCCCTACTATTTTTTTAAGATTGCATTGAAGATGGCAGATATTGCAATCAAATAAAAGGAAATCAGAGGCATTAAAATTGAAAAGGAAAAGTTTTTAAAAATATCTTATTGAAGATGGTAACATTTTATGTATGAAAAGCCCAAGAAGTTTAATGCTGAAGGGAATGCAAATGGTAAGGAATTTTAGTCATGTAAAAGGAAATAAAATGAATATATAAAAATCAATATTATTTGTATATATAAGCAATAACTAGTAGAGAAATATAATACAAGAGATGATTCTATTTACAAAACAAGAAAAGACAAAATATTTAGAAATAAGTTTAACAAGAAAGGCACAAAACTTACTTGTAAAAAACACTTAAAAAACTTTTGGAAGTTGCATGCAAAAGCAGTCTTGAACTCAAGTAGAAAGAACTTTATTTTTGGGTAAGAAAATTCAGCATCATAAAAATGTCAATTCTCCCAAAGTAAAAGTATAAATTTATCACAATCCTAATACAATATCCACAAGAATTTTTTATTCTGAATATGGTAACTTGATGTTAAGATTCATGTGGAAAAATAAATAAGCAAGAGTTTTTAAGAAAACCCTGTCAAAGAAGGAGTAATTAAGGAGACATACCTGGACCAAATGTAAAATATCCTACCCTATCCTAAAACCATGTGATATAAGTACATGAACAAATGAACAAATGCAACAAAATAGAAAATCCCAAGCAGATTGAAGTATGTAGCAACATATAACATATGATAAAAGTGGCATTTCAAATCAGATTAATTTGAAGATGGAATTATTAATAAATGGAACCTGTACAACTGTATAGCTATTTGGAAAGACATCAATTGCTGAGGTTCTAGTTTTAACTTGATGAATTGCACAGGTCTAGGGCAGTAGGTCAGTTGTTCAAAATTACATTCTTTATTTAAACTCAAGAAGGCAGTTGTCGAGCTATACCTCTGCCTGAGGATCCCTCCATGGAATTTTTGGACTTAAGACACCAAGGGAAAAATAGCAAAGATAAAGCATATTAAAGACAAGCCAAGAAGGATAAGGATGATAGTAGATTAAATTGTCCTGTAAATACTGGAATATGGGAGGAACTCCCCCGGGTGGGAATATTCTATTCTAAAAGGAGACTTTTTGAATAGTTACTGTTTTGGTAGACCCAGAACTCATTGATATGGGGCTCTCCAAACCTATTTCAGAAGCCTCTGCACCAAAATATCAAATCTTTATCAGTGGTTCCAGGAGGACATTCTAAGTTGCAGTGATTAGTTCTCCATGAAGGTGGAACAAGTCTTGTCTGAGGCTGCTGACTCCCCCACTCCATCGCATATTCCTAGTTGACCATAGGCATAGCCCAATTTAAGAAAACAAGAAGATGGGGAGATGGTGGCAGAGAGTGAGGGAGCAGAGACAATTCTCCACTCATGATGTTTTCTCTCTCATAGAGGTGTCACCGGTGATGTAATACACTTCCTTTTATCTTTTCACTCATTCCGTCAGGAGGAAAAGACAATTGGTCTGACTGGTAGAACTGTAGAAAGGAAATGAGCATATGTGGCCCACCTTCTTCCTCTTCCTTCCTCTTGAGAGTAAGCTGTCCACAGAATTTATACATTTGGCTCTGCTTCTCCATGCTGAACTTTGGCGAGGGTAAGATTGTGTCTCTGTGTGTGAGTTCTGCCCCAGTCCAGAGCTACTGTTGAGAGAGGGATAAGACTGTCTGTAATGAGGACTCTTATTAGCACCTGCCCACAGGCGGTGGCACAAGCTCCAAAATCAACTAAAAAAGCAATGAAGCATAGTGTTGAAGAGTAAGAAGCATAGGGCCAGACTGCCAATGTTCAGGTCTGAGCTATACCACTTACTAGCAGTGTGACCTTGGTTAAATCAGTTAATGTCATCTTGCTTCAGTTTTCCCTATATGAAAAAATGGGATAATAATATTACCTACCTCATTGGGCTCTTTGAGGATGAAATGAGTTAATATATGTAAGTCACTTGGAACAATCCCTAGACTGTGGAAGCATTCAATATGTTTGAGCTATTATTATGAGCCTTATCAGCTATAAGGAATATTATGCTCATCACACACTTTTCCTAAGATTGGCATTGGTTCTCAATTGATGTGGGAAAGACGGTGCTGTGTTTTATGTCCTTCAAACTCACATATCATGTGTAAACTACAAATATGCTTAGCTTTTTCTTATTTCCATTGCAGCTGTAAAGGTCCAAGTCCTTCATACCCATCTAGGTCTGTATTATATAAAAGCTTGTGTGAGAATTTTGGGGACCATTAATGTCACACCTTTCAAATGCTGCTGCTGAAATGAAATCTGATAGTGACCTTCTCATCTGACTCAAGCAATGAACTTGACTCTAGACTTAGTCTATTTCTCTCTAATTAGATCATCTTTACAATTATAAAAAGTCTTGCCTACTTACATAATACCAATTAAAGAGACAAGCTTAAATGATAATATTCAACTAGGTGTAATTTTGCTCAGTGAAGCTGAGTCTGCATTGTGTCAGAGTCTTCTTGATATACTTCCTGAATATGTTCCTATTTCTAAAGAGGGAGAATATGCATTGACTTTCAGTATCATCATACTCTAGTCTTTCTCATCATCATTATATTTACTGTACAATTTTTTTTCCAAATAAATGTTATCATTGACTAGCTTTTATCTCAGTTAGAATTTTCCATTTTCATGTATAGGTCATTCTACTGCAAATATGGGAATCACATATTATACTTTTATCCTAAAAAACCTTTAGATCTAGACTTAATCAATTACCAAATACTTATTGAGAACCTAATTTTCTAGATTTGATGTGCGCTGTACAAAGGTTTAGACATACTTGCAACCCTCAAATACAATACAGCACAGTTAGAAAGATACATCAGAGACATTTTAGAAGGTAATGAGAATTTTAAAAGAGTGTACATGTCACTGTATCGCACACATTAAAACTTGGTAACAGATAATTCCTTGGGGAAAAAAAAAGCACATTTCAACATAAAAATAAAAATCTCCTCCCTGTAACAGTGGGCTAAGAGAAAAACATTTGCTGGTAATTACTTGTGTTTACTTTATCCAAACATTTCCTGAGAAATTATATTAAAATATCAATAGATAAATAGAATCTAAGACTTTCAGACACTTCAAATATTGAGTCCTCTTCCCTCCCATCTCGTCAAGTCTGTATACAATATTCTTCCATTTAAACATTCAATCTTGTTTAAGCATATTCAGTGAGATCCAGTGATCCCAGTGTCTTCTAAAGCAACCTAACTTTATTTTGTTGGTGGCTCTATCCACTGACAATGTATTAAGCCAAAGTCTGCTTGCTTCTACTTTCCAATTATTGCCATTAAACTTTACTCTTAAAATCACATGAAATATGTTTAATGCCTCTTTCACATGATAATTTCTCAAATATTTTGCATCATGGATAATTAAATTTTCTTTAGGATAAAAGTTTTCAGTTTCCAATTACTCTTTATATGACCTAACACTAATCTTCCTTGACATCTTATTTTAGTCACTTTTCACAGACATGTTCCATTCTTCTGATATCCCTTTTCACATATATGGGCAAAAAATAGAAAGGATAAACAAAAAACAGAAAATATCCTCTGTTCTTAATCAGAGCACCATAGGCCCATTCATCCACTCTGATTTAGATGTAGTCTTGAGGTAAACAATGTCACAACTTTACTTAAAATTACTTTAATATTAAATAAAATTAAAAGCCCCATGACACTCCTCTTCTAAGTTTTGTAAATTGTTTTGAAAATTGTTTTGTAATTGGTGGGTGGGTCCCCAAATTGGCAAAAAAAAGGTAAATCTAGATTAAAAATTTAGAGGTTATTAAGCACAATTTCTTCAATTTAGAAATTGTGGTTTTGAAACAGGGAAGGTAAATAACTTGCCAAGATTTTATAGGCTGAAAATCAGATGGAGTATAATTTTCCATCTCAGGTTATTTATTTTCTGTTAGATCTTCCTCTTGGTTTCTCTGAAAAATGTTCATCTGGTTATTTGGGTATTGATAGCCTTCCTGGACAATTTAGCCTAAAATTTCTTTCTCATGTGGTTCATATTTTAGCATTAGAGACAAGACAAGCAGCTTTAGTAATGGGAAGAATAGAAAATGTCTGTCTTAAGAATTGCTTCTGATAAGAAACCCACAGCAGCTAAGCCCTCCAGACATTCAATATCATCTGTAAATGTTATTATTGTTCATGTTTTCTTTAGCTATACTGGATAATTTAAGAGTATCTCTTAAAAAATCATTAAAGCAGCCTTACCCCTCAAGTTATAACACCCAAATGGGCTTCATCTCTGAACAAAAACAAATGAAATTCGTTCTACAGTAAACAAAATTTTCTCACCAGCAAATTGACCTCACATAACACATATTAGTTTTGGAATTGCTTTGTATAGTGATGATGGCTGGCCTGATACAATCTCTGTAGCTAATACAGAATAGAGCAAGACCAGATTTTGGCAGATGACTGTCACAACATATATGCTACATAGAGGAGAATGAGGAGAGAGAGAGAGAGAGATAGATTGGAGTTACTTAAGGAATTTTCTGTACCATACCAAGCATATTACAGACATAAGGAATATTCAATGAGAGGTTCCCAGCACTTCTGTTTCAGCAGAATAACTGACATCACCTCTTGTTAGCGAGGTGGACAGTTCAGTTACAACAGTAGGCTGCACTGAATACTGCAATCTCAATTAAACCCTCAAGCTCTGCCTTAGGAATGAATGAATGTTCTTTCCCACTAAAAGGATGATTCTTGCATTGATAAGGAAAGCTAGAGAAATAGAGGAGGCAAATCAGTGTGAATTTGTCAACATTTATTTACTTGCATCTACTGCTGCTGAGTGAAAGAAACAAAAGACTGCAGTAATAAAATATTCTCAAAGGCACCATCTTAGATTTACATAGGAAACACACACATGTGCGCACGCACGCACACACACACACACACACTCCTCTCTTCCTTTCTTAGTTGCTTCTTCTAACCCTACCTTGGTTTCTTTTTGTTTCTAACCAGTTCCTCACACTGTGACTTGTCTGGCAATCTCTGAGTAATCCCACAGTGCTCCTTGACTCGTGTACCCAGGTCGGCTATGTAAACCCACCACCTTCTACTACCATAGCATTAGAACACAAACCATCATTCAGCGCCCCATGTCTGAACAGACTTTTCTTCTTAGTAAACCTAGTATGCACTGGTTTTGTTCCAAATATTACAAATATGATAATGGTTGTTAACGTAAATTTTGCAAAAAAAGGGAAACCATTTAGTTTCTCTTGTATATCAGAGACATATTTTTAAACTTTCTCCTCTTGAAAAAAATCTATTTTTCTTGTATTTTTGCAGTCAATCTAACACTCAACAATTTACTTCTAAAACTAATCAGTACCTGGGTATCGGTTATGTGAGTAATTTATGAATTCCTAAGAAGAAACTGAATGTCTATACCTTACTTTCTTTCCCCTCTTTACCCACCTCTCCTTCCACACTCTCTTCTTTTCTAAGTGATCTTTCATTAGATAACTCTTCTAACACACTATTGTCATTTAGAATTCTGTGTACACAAAGAGCTGAAAACATTACTGAATGGAATCTCCCCTCAGATGATGTAGTGTCTACAGAAGACACAAATCCCAATTAGTTATTATTTTCTCTAAGTTTTTTATCTCTATTTTATTCAAATGTAGGCCCAATAAATCAATACTACACTCAGAATCATGCAAGATTGACAGAGGAAAGGCTCCAAGACGATTTATTTCCATTTCTGACCACAGTAAAGTCACATCAGCTACCTACTTGATGCCTGGTTATCAGATGCTATTAGATTCCCTTGCAATGGCAAGCAGTGAGCTTCACAGCATTGCTGGATTGCATTAATTATTAGAAAATTGTTTCTCTTCTTGAACTCATATCTTCATTACTATAGCTTCCACACATTGGTTCTGGTTCTGTCCCCTGGAATACCACAGAAGCTATCCTTCTCTTTTCCATAGAATGGAATATACAGGAACATGCCCAGTTGGCTTTCTGACATTAGGTGCCTAGTAATGTATTATAACACCTGGTATAAAAATAATCTCTCCTCTAACATTGTAGGAGAATGGTGGTCTTGGAGATCAGTTTTCTAAATCTAATTTGTAAGAAGAGGTGTCAGTTTTCTGATTCAATTTTTTTCCTTAAGAAAAAATAAATCCCGATATAGAAAATGCATGCATTTTTTCTGTAGATATCAAACTTTAAAATGCTTTCAAGTGCTCCCTGAGTGTTGTGATTTGCACAACCAACTATGTTAATATTTATACTGACATGAATCTTATTACAGAAAAAAATTCTAGTTTGAAATTGCATTTAGCATGCCATGCCTTTTAGATTTTCTTATTCAAGTTTTATCTCTCCTTTTCTCTTTTATTTTTATTTTCTTTTTATCTTAACCCAGAAAGTGGCCTACTTTCTTGTTCAATAGATAAGAATTTACATACTGCATCCTTTAAAAAAGTTTTTAAACCATTTTATTGTTATTGTATTTTGGTTAGTTGACATAGGCTTTGAATAAAATATATTCACTACTCATTTCCTGTCCTTAGGGAGCTATAGTTATAAATTTTATTTGGTTATAAGATTACAAGATGATACAGTTTATGAGTAAAATGACCATTTACTGAATGTGACATTTTTTAAGTGCTGTATATGGGAATTCCCAGCATAGCTGTCAGCAGTGTGTGGAGTATCAGAGATTGTGCACATATATGGGTTTATACAGCACTGGGGAGTTCAATCAAAAGACAGATTAAGAGAAAATACTCCTGGAACAAGGGCAAAGACCCTTATTATAAGCCAATTTAGCTGGTCCAAGAAAAGCATGTTTCCTGAGGACACAGGTACTTAAACCTTCTAGATATTAGAAAATTTGGGTCATGAAACTATGATCTCAGAGTTCTTAACCCACTTGAGGCTTCTGTCATTCTGGATTCTCTAAACTGACAATCAAAAGTATTTGGTTTCTCTAAGTCTTTAAAGAAAAATCAAGTGTCTTATCCTTTCCATTTAGTATGAGCTCTTTTACCTAATATTTTGCATAAGAAGGAAACCTAGCACTTAAGTAATCAGTTAATGTTGAAATGTAAAAAAGAAACAAGGCATAGCAGATATGAATTCTGTTTATAATCGCCTATGGACCTGATAGTTCATGAAGACAGAAAATGTGAATGACACGTGACTAAATTTGAAAGGTGGTAAGTCTTCCCTATACTTGCAAACAACAAAGAAACTCACAAGTAATGAGCACTGTATTTTTCAGATATTGTATTAATAATTTTATATGCCTTAATTTACCTAAAACTCACAAAACTCTCAGTTTTTAATTTTGTTTTTGTGACTGTATAAACTAAAGGTAGGTAAAGTTAACTGACTTGTCCCAGTTTGCACAGCAAGAATTGGCCAAACCAGCGAACAATCCTATGTCTAATGTAGCAATCAGACTAAAAGGCCTTCTATAAATGTAAATATCATGAGTAGAACTAATATCTAACCTGGAGGTAAAATTCACTAGGAGAAATTTGGGCTTGTTGGAAATAAGATCAGGTTTTAAAAAAAAATTGTGAATGCTGGTCTCTGAGATAATAAGAATAGACCATGGGACCAGAATCAGTAGAGGGAGTGGGATGGGGAATTAGCAGATAGGGGAGAGTATGATGATCTGAATTTCACCAACTTCATAATTTTCTTTGAGCTGTCCAACTAAGAAAATGTGAGAAATCTATTTTCTATGTTTTTAAAGGGATTTTATTATTTTAATATATTTTGAGCGTTCACTAGGCAAAAGACAATAATTTTATAATTTCAGGAAAACATTCTGTCAGCATAAGGAGTGGTATATAAGTCAGATACTGAAGAACTTGAAGGGCAGCTTTAGTATCCAGGATAAAGCAATTGTCAGACTCCTTGTTAAATTCAAAGCAGAATGATGGATGACTGAAAGCTGTCTCCAGGTAACATATCGTATTTGCGGAAATAAGTCATTATTGAAGGTAAACTTATGTAGATTGAGTAACATGGGGAGACACAGAAAAAGAAAATTCTAGCTAACATTCTCTTTCTAACCTTAAAGAATATTGACTTCTGAAGGGAGATTTTGGAAGCTCAATTTATAAGCAGAACAGCAGCAAAAAAAAAAAAAAAGCTTTACCTCATGACTATTGAATTGATAATTAGACCTAATACTAAAATGCAATTAATAATATTTTTTTGGAGACACAGTCTCACTCTGTCACCAAGGTTAGAGTATAGTGGCATGATCATGGCTCACTGCAGCCTCGATTTCCCCAAGCCCAGGTGATCCTCCCACCTCATCCTCCCAAGTAGCTGTGATACAGGCACATACCACCATGCCCAGATAATTTCCATATTTTTGTAGACACATGTTTTTGGCAGGTTGCCTAGACTGGTCTAAAACTCCTGGGTTCAAGCCATTATCCCACCTTGGCCTCCCAAAGTGCTGGGATTACAGGTGTGAGCCACTGTGTCTGACCAATAATTATTTTTAAACGATATTTGAAAGAATGAAGTGAAACAGCTGTGAAGTGCATCAGGGAACAGCTATGTTTCTAAAAACAAATGGAATTGACTTTAGTTGCTAAAGCAGTTTAAAAGTGATAAGCAGAGCTAGTCATAGTAATTCAAATGTAACTTAAATGGTAAAAATAGAAGGAAAAAAACTACAACAACCATAACAAAAACAAAAACTACTTAACACTGAGTTAAACACTAATTCAAAGCAGTTGGCAGTAGGGATTAATGAATTAAAGGGAACTAGTTTGTATTCAGAAGGCTTAAAAATAAGGAAAACAGCCAACATGTAGTCCAGGTGTCTTAGGTGATTCAAGTTGTACCAAACATTGGGTGGCTTATGAACAACTGCTATTTATTCCTCATAGTTCTGGAGTCTAGAAGTCCACATTCAGGGTGTCAGCATGGTTGAGTTCTGGTGAGGACCTTCTTCTAGATTGCAGATGGCTGACTTATTGTGCCCTCACATGGCAGAGAACAGAAAGTGAAAAAGCAAGCCCTATGGTGTCCGATTTTAAGATTGCCAGTCCCATTCAGGAGGTCTCCACCTGCACAACCTAATTACCTCCTAAAAGCCTCACTTTCCAAGATTAGCACATTGAAGGTTAGGGTTTCAACATAGGAATTTGGGGAAGACGCAAACATTCAGTCAATAGCATTCTTCCCCTGCCCTCCTCCCCGAATTTATGTCCTTCTCACATGCCAAATCTGTTTATTTCATTTCAATGGTCATGAGAATTTAACTCATTCCAGCATCAACTTCCAAGTCCAAAGTCCAAAGTCTCATTTAAATATTATTGAAACCACATATGGGTAAGACTGGAAGTACAGTCCTGAGACAAAGTTCATCTCCTGAGAAATTAAACAAGTTATGCGTTTCTAAAATACAAGAGTGGGACAAGCATTGGATAATATTCCTACTCCAAAAGAGAGTAATAGCAAAAAAGGAAGGGGTGATGGGTCCCAAGGGAGAAAGGCAAACTCCTGGTGATCTTAAGACTTGAGAATAATCCTCTTTGGCTCAATCTTCTGCTTTCCAGACCCACCTGGCTGGTGGTCCTGCCTTCCAGACACACTGGGGCAGTGATCTCACACCTGCTCTGCCAAGTAAGGGTTCCACCTCAAGGCTCCACTGGGCAGGGGTTGAACTCCCACAGCTTCTGGCAGCCCTACCCCTGAGTATTTTGGTGGAGGTCATCTGGCCTGTTGAAAGCTTGGCCATGCCCCTGTTCCCCCTTTGGGAAGAAAAGAGGGAGCCCTGATTATCTGTTCATTATCTTTGGGGTCCTTCTTCCCTTATCTTAAAGAATAGAATTGACACTGAATAGCTCTATGTTCTCATCCTATAAAATCAAAAAAGTCTGACAACTTTTCTTCATTCCTTATCATCTTTTTACCCTTCTTCAATTCAAACTAGCAATATCTGCTGGAGTGGCTGATTAAGTCTCTAGTTCACATCTGTACTTTTTCCTTATCAAACAGTTGCTTGGCCACACCCTTGCTGTTCTTTTCCAGACATGCTTTCCCCCTTTTGATTTTTTTTTTTTTTTTGCAATATGAATAGGCTGATAACTTTCCACATCTTTGTTTCAGTTCCTTTTTGCTTAATAATTTTATCTTCAAGCTATTTCTCTCTTCTTACATTTTACTATAAGCAGTCAAGGAATGAAGCCACTGCTTTAATGTTTTGCTTAGACATCTCCTCTACTAATTGGAAATATCCAATTGCACTCTTGAAATTCTATTCTCATGAAACACTAGAACATGAATACAGTCCAGACAGGTTTTTTGCTACTTTATAACAGGGATTGCCTTTGCTCTATTGTCCAATAATATGTTCCTCATTTCCATCTGAGACCCCATCAGAATGGCCTTTACTGTCTATGTTTCTACCAACCTTTTGTATATGGTTATTCATGTATTCTGTGTGAAGATGGAAACTCTACAGCCTTCTTTCTTTTCTGAACTTTTGCTAGAATCCTCTTTAAAAATCTTTTTATGACCACTTCAATTCTTCTAGTATGCACTTCAAAACTCTTCCAGCCTGCAATTACTCAGTTCAAAGCTGCCTCCAAATTTTTAGGTATTTGTTGTAGCAGTATCCCATTTCTCTATATCTATTTCTGTTTTCATCATTTCAGGATGCTATAAGAAATAACCATAGACTGGGTAGCTTAAAAATAATAGAAATTTAATTCTCATAGTTCAGAAGGCTGGAAACCTGAGCTTAGGTGTCTCAGTATGGTTGCATTCTGATGAGGAACTTTTTCTGGGATGCAAATGGCCAACGTCTCATTGTGTCCTCTCATGCAGCTCAAAACAGAATGAAAAGCAAGTTCTCCAGTGTCTTTTTATAAAGGCACTATCCCCATTCATGAGGACTTCCATCTCTTGACCTAATTACTTCCCAATGACCCCATCTTCTAATATTATCACATTGGGGGTTGTTTTTAATATATGAATGGGGTAAACAGCATAAATACGTGGAAATTTCTTATTTTTACTTTGGACACAAATACAACCAGGTTTTCAGGTCAAGGCTTCGGGAATTCTAAACAACAGGCATTTTTTTGGTACTTTTATCAGGCATAATTTTTTGTTTAGGGAATTTGTCCATATCAAGAAAAAATCTTCCAACATATGGACCCTTGGAAGAAGAAGATACATGATCTTTATCTGATACCAACTTGAGCTCCAGTCCCAGAGAAGGAGATTGAGTTTCTGAGAAGGGCAATTGATTAGAACTAATGAACAACAGAGAATTCCATGGTGTGTGGAGCTCCACACCCTCCTTCTCCCATGGAAATGACAATTCTACAGCAATAAGTAAACCATTTCCACTTGTGAGAAATCCAGAATCTAGATAAAAGGCTTCAGTATATCAGACAAACACAAAACTGGCAGCATTGAAACTTGTGGGAAAATCTGTGTCACTCACTTGCCAGAGCATAGTGTGATCAATTAGAAGGAGACACGTAACATCTGGCTTCTCCCTCAGGAAGGAAAGTAAACATATATCTAATATTCAGATTTTTCAGGGGCCTACATGAAAAACTTGGTTTTTGTCTAATCCAACTCAGAGAGAACCCACATACTCTACATTTCTGGGGTGGGGTGTATGAGGGGGAAGCACTGAGAACACAAAAGAGCTGGGTGAATGAGAACAGCCCCAGAGAATCCTCAGTACCACAGGTGGGCACCAGAAGGAGCAAGAGATTTCAAGCTCCTGAATAAAGAAACCAGCAAAACCTTTCTAATCTGGACTTCATAAGCACAAGTCCAGAGAAGATGCACCTGTAGAAAAGTTTTGAGAGGTCCCTAGAATCTCTAGCCAGGCTGATTGGTGAAGGTGTTTTCCAGTACAAAGCCAGTCAATAAAGATGGAAAAGGTGACTGTTTTTCAAATGCCCAGATAACAACACAAAGTAACAAGACATTTAAAGAAACTGAAAAAGCACTCAAAATAACCATCATAAAGTATGCAATATGTTCAGGAAAATAAGGCATGAACAAAATGAGAATATCAACAAGAAGATAAAAAGTATTTAAAAGAAACAAACAGAAATTTTGGAGACAGAAATAGAGAAAAAAATAAAATTTATAAGACATAAAATAATGAACTAAATGGCAGTAATTCCTTTCCTATCAATAACTACTTCCAATGTAAATGGATTAAACTCTCCAATCAGAAGTTATAGAGTGTCTGACTGTGCAAAATAAAAAGGATCCAATTATATGCTGTCTAAATGAGACTTACTTTGGATTTAAGGACACATAGAGTGACAGTAAAAGGAAGAGAAAAGATTTTACATATAAATGATAACAAAAAGTGAGTAGGTGTAGCCATACTTATATCAGACAAAATAGACTTTAGGCCAAAAACTATCACAAGAGAAAAGGATAATGATATCATATAATGATAAAAGGATGAATTCACCAGGAAGACAGAACAATATTATATACGCACTAAATATCAGAGCAAACATGTGAAGCAAGCATTGACAGAACCGAAGGGACAAATAGAAATACAGTAACAGTTTGAGATTTTAATATCCATTTTCAATAATAAATAGAATAATCAGATAGAAGATCAGAAATAGAAAACTTAAGCAACACTATAGAACAAATGAACCTAACATATATAAAGAGTATTTTACCCAAAAGGAAGAGAATGTATATTATTCCCAATGGCACATGAAACATTCTCCAGGATAGATCACATGTTAGGTAACAAAACAAGCCTTAACAAAGTAAAAATTGGAATCACAACAAGTATATTTTCTGACACAATGAAATGAATCCAGAAATCAGTGGCAGAACAAAAACTCAAAAATGTACAAATTTGTAGAAATTAACACACTTCCAAACAACCAATCTTTCAAAGAAGAAAGCAAAAAGTACATTAGAAAATATATTGAGATAAATGAAAATGAAAATACAGTATAACAGAACTGATATTCAGCTAAAGCAGTAAAAAGAGGGAAGTTTATAGCAGTATGTGCCTACACTAAAAGTTCTCAGAAAACCACACGAAAGTTTTCTTAGAAAAAAACAACCTAGCTTTATACCTCAATGAAAAAGGAAAAGAAAAACACACTGAGCTCAAAGTTAGCAGAAGAAAGAAGATAACAAAGATTAGAGGAAAAATAGGCAAAATAAAGAATAGAAAAGCAATAGAAAAAATCAATAAAACTAAGATTTGGTTTTTGAAAAGATCAACAAAATTAACACATCTTAGCTAGACTGAAAAAAATGAGAAAAGATTTAAATGAATAAAATGAGAAATGAAAGAGGACAAATTACAACTAATGTCACAGAAATGAAAAAGATTCTAAGAGAATCTCATGAATAATTACAGGTAAACAAATTGGATAACCTAAAATAATGGATAAACTTCTAGAAACATACAACTTACTACAGATGAATCATGGAGAAATAGGAAACCTGAACAGATCTGTACCTAGTAAATGTGAGTTAGTAATTGAAAACCCTCCAATAAACAAAAGCTGATGACCAGATGACTTCACTGAAGAATTCTACCAAAACTTTAAAGGATAAATAATGCAAATCTGTTTCAAATTCTTCCAAAAAATTGAAAAGTAATAAACACTCAGACTCATTTAATGAAACCATCATTACTCTTATATCAAAGACAGACAAATACACTCGAAGAAAAGAAAACTGCAGATAAATATCTCTGATGAACATAGATGCAAAAATCCCCAAGAAAAAACTAGCAAGTCAAATTCAACAGTACATTAAAAGAATCTTATACCATGACCAAATTGGATTTGTCCATGGGATGCAAGGATAAATCAACATCAGTCAATGAAAATGATACAGCACATTATTAGAAAAAAAGGATAAAAATAACATGATCATCTGAGTAGATGTAGAAAATGTGCTTTATAAAACTCAAGACACTTTCACAATAAAAACACTCAACAACTAGGAATAGAAGGAAATTACCTCTACATAATAAAAGTCATAATAAAGGCCAACAAATGGACCGGGCACGGTGGCTCACACCTGCAATCCCAGTGCTTTGGGAGGCTGAGGCAGGCGGATCACGAGGTCAGGAGATCAAGACCATCCTGGCAAACACAGTGAAACCCCGTCTCTACTAAAAATACAAAAAAATTAGCCGGACGTGGTGGCGGGTGCCTGTAGTCCCAGCTACTCGGGAGGCTGGGGCAGGAGAATGGCATGAACCCGGGGGGCGGAGCTTGCAGTGAGCGGAGATCGTGCCACTGCACTCCAGCCTGGGCCAGACTCCGTCTCAAAAAAAAAAAAAAAAAAAAGGCCAACAAAGAAAATCCCACGGCTAACTTTACAGTAATGGTGAAAAACTGAGAGCTGAGAGCTTTTCTGCTAAGATCAGGAATAATGCAATGATGCCTACTTTAGCCACTTCTGTTCAACATAACACTGAAAATCCTAGCTAGAGCAATTAGGCAAAAAAATTAATAAACAAACAAAAGGCATCCAAAGTGAAAAGGAAGAAGTAAAATTTTCTCTGTTTACAGATGGGAAGATCTTGTATACAGAAAACTCCAAGGAATCCACAAGAAAACTGTCAGATGTAATAAATGAATTCAGCAAAACTGCAGGGTACAAAAATTGACATGCAAACGTTAGTTGTGTTTCTATAAGCTAACAATGAACAATGTGAAAAGATAATAAAAATAAAAATCTGAAAGTTAATTAATAAAGAATCCAATATTTAGGAATAAACTTAATCAAGGAAGTAAAAGACTTGTACACAAAAACTACAAAACATTGCTGAGAGAAATTAAGGAAGAAACAAATGGAAATACATCTGTGTTTATGGAAAGAAAAAGAATGACTACCTCAAAAAATCTACAGATTCCAATGCAATATTTTTCAAAATCCCTATGGTATTGTTTTGCAAAAATAGAAAAACAATCCAAAAATTCATATAAAATCACCAAAGACCCCCAATAGCCAAATAATCTAGACAAAGAACAAAGATAGAAGCCTCATACTTCCTGATTTGAAAACATATCACAAAGCTTTTGTCATCAGTACAGTAATAAAAACAGACACAGACCAATGGGACAGACTAGAGAGCCCAGAAATAAACCAATATATATGTGGTCAACTAATCTTCAACATGAGTGCCAAGAATACATACTAGGAAAAAGGATAGTCTCTTCAACAAATAGTGTTGAGAAAACTGGATTATCCACATGCAATTAAATGAAATTGGGCCCATCTTACACTATACATTAAATCAACTTAAACTGGATGAAAGATTTAAATGTGAGACCTGAAACCGTAACACTCCTGGAATTAAAAATAAGGGTAATACTTCATGACATTGATATTGGCAATGATTTCCTGGACATGACACCAAAAGGACAGGGATCAAAAGCAAAAATAGACAAGTGAGACTAAATCAAACTACCAATCTTCTGTGAGGCAAGGAAACACTCAGTAGAGTGAATGACAACCTACAGAATGGGAGAAAATAGCTGCAAACTATATAAGTGGTTAACATCAAAAATATATATGGAACTCCTACAATTCAATAACAAATAAATAAATAAATGGCTAACATCTGCTTACAAGACCTGGGCAAAGGATCTACTCAGTAATTAACATCCACTTATAAAACATGGGCAAAGGGCCTGCATTAGATAGACATTTCTCCAAAGAAGGCATACAAATAGCCAACGGGTATATGAAAATATGCTCAATGTCACCACTCATTAGGGAAATGCAAATCAAAATCACAATGACGTTTTACCTCTTGCCTGTGGGGATGACCATTATCAAAAACACAGACATACGAACACACACACACAAACAAAACCAAGATAATAACAAATGTGGCAAGGATGTGGAAAAATTAGAACTCTTGCATGCTGTTGATCACTGAAAAATGGTGCAGCAGCTACAGCAAACAGAGTGGAGATTCCTTTAAAAATTAAAAATAGAACAGCCATACAATCCAGCAATCCCACTACTGGGTATATATTCAAAAGAAAGGAAATCAATATATTGATGATATATCTGAATTTCCATGGTTATTGTAGTAGTAGTATTCACAATTGCCCAAGTTGTGACTCATTATTGTGACTCATGTGCCAAAATAGACTCATTCTTAGTATTCATCAATGGACAAATGGATGAAAAAATGTGGCATAATACACATTGGAATATTATTCAATCATAAAAAAATGAAATCTTCATATGCTACAAAGTAGATAAACCTTGAGAACATTATCTAAGCCAAGTAAGCCAGCTACTGAAAGACAAATACTGCATGTTTCTACTTACTTGATCTGTCTGGAGTGTTCAAACTCATAGAAACAGAAAGAAAAATGGTGGTGAGCTGTCTGGAGTGTTCAAACTCATAGAAACAGAAAAGAAAAATGATGGTTGCAGGGGCTGGGTTGAGGGGTAAACTGTCATTATCTGTGAAATGGGTATAGAGTTTCAACCACACAAGATAAAAGTGTTCTACAGATCTGCTGTATAACAATGCATATACTTAACAGTTCTGTGCCATACACTAAAAAATTTGTTTATAACGTATACATTGTGTTATGTGGCTTTTTTTTAACCACAATAAAAAATATGATCATAAGGGATATTTGGGGACGATTAAAGTTGGATGGTGGAGATGGTAGCACAATTATGTCAATTTACTAAAAATCATATAATTGTACCCTTAAAATTACAATTTTATATTATTCTGTTACAAAGCTACTTCAAGGAATGTCATGTGAAAAAAATTACCATTTTTAGAAGCTAATATTACATTTTATATAAGATATAGGTCAAAAAATTATTTAAAAATTTGAAAATATTTTGAATTGACTTAAAAATACAATGTACATAAACGGTGGAAAGCAGCTGGAAATTTAAAGTATTAAACACTTTTATTGGAAAAGAAGAAAAAGAAAAGAAGAAAAGCACAAATCAATGACTTATTTTCCATAAAAGTAAGTTAAGAAAAGAACAAATTATTTTCACATATAGCAGAAAAAACTAAAGAGCTAAAATCAATGAAATATAAACTATACCAACAATAGAGAAAATCAATTAAACTAAAAGCTGATTCTTTGAAAAAATCATCAGTATTGGTAAACCTTGACTCAGGTCAAGAAAAACAAAT
The DNA here is from genome assembly GCF_029289425.2 of Pan paniscus. Taxonomy (NCBI): domain Eukaryota; kingdom Metazoa; phylum Chordata; class Mammalia; order Primates; family Hominidae; genus Pan; species Pan paniscus. The sequence continues at coordinate 53,121,782 of NC_073256.2, read as the reverse complement.
ACATAAATTCAAAAATTGCCAAATATCAGGAATATGAGAAGTAAAATCACAGCAGAGCTTAAAGAAGCCAACAGGATAATAAGGAACCATTGACAGTAATCTGATAAAATAAATTAGACAACTTAGATAAAATGGACACATTCCGGAAAGATAGAAATAAAATTTGCTCAAGAGCAAGCAAGATAAACTAATCTAGAGAGCCATGTATCTATTAAATAAAGAAGTTTCATAGCTAAAATTTTTGCACGATGAAAACTGTAGAATGAGATAGCTTAATTAATTCTACAAAACACTTAAGGAATAAATAATGCCTATTCTTTTTTTTTTTAATTATACTTTAAGTTCTAGGGTACATGGGCACAATGTGCATGTTTATTACATATGTATACATGTGCCATGTTGGTGTGCTGCACCCATTAACTCGTCCTTTACATTAGGTATATCTCCTAATGCTATCCCTCCCCCCATCCCACAACAGGCCCTGGTGGTGTGTGATGTTCCCCTTCCTGGGTTCAAGTGTTCTCATTGTTCAATTCCCACCTATGAGTGAGAACATGCAGTGTTTGGTTTTTTGTCCTTGTGATAGTTTGCTGAGAATGATGGTTTCCAGCTTCATCCATGTCCCTACAGAGGACATGAACTCATCATTTTTCATGGCTGCATGGTATTCCATGGTATATGTGTGCCACATTTTCTTAATCCAGTCTATCATTGATGGACATTTGGGTTTGTTCCAAGTCTTTGCTATTGTGAATAGTGTCACAATAAACATACGTGTGCATGTGTCTTTATAGCAGCATGACTTATAATCCTTTGGGAATATATCCAGTAAGGGGATGGCTGGGTCAAATGGTATTTCTAGTTCTAGATCCCTGAGGAATCACCACACTGTCTTCCACAATGGTTGAACTAGTTTACAGTCCCACCAACAGTGTAAAAGTGTTCTTATTTCTCCACATCGTCTCCAGCACCTGTTGTTTCCTGACTTTTTAATGATCGCCATTCTAACTGGTGTGAGATGGGATCTCATTGTGGTTTTGATTTGCATTTCTCTGATGGCCAGTGATGATGAGCATTTTTTCATGTGTCTGTTGGCTGCATAAATGTCTTCTTTTGAGAAGTGTCTGTTCATATCCTTTGCCCACTTTTTGATGGGGTTGTTTGATTTTTTCTCATAAATTTGTTTGAGTTCATTGTAGATTCTGGATATTAGCCCTTTGTCAGATGAGTAGATTGCAAAAATTTTCTCCCATTCTGTAGGTTGCCTGTTCACTCTGATGCTAGTTTCTTTTGCTGTGCAGAAGCTCTTTAGTTTAATTAGATCCCATTTGTCAATTTTGGCTTTTGTTGCCATTGCTTTTGATGTTTTAGACATGAAGGCCTTGCCGATGCTAAATTTGCCTAGGTTTTCTTCTAGGGTTTTTATGCTTTTAGGTCTAACATTTAAGTCTTTAATCCATCTTGAATTAATTTTTGTACAAGGTGTAAGGAAGGGATCCAGTTTCAGCTTTCTACATATGGCTAGCCAGTTTTCCCAGCACTATTTGTTAAATAGGGAATTGCTTCCCCATTTCTTGTTTTTGTCAGGTTTGTCAAAGACTGGATGGTTGTAGATGTGTGGTATTATTTCTGAGGGCTCTGTTCTGTTCCATTGGTCTATATCTCTGTTTTGGTACCAGTACCATACCGTTTTGGTTACTGTAGCCTTGTAGTATAGTTTGAAGTCAGGTAGCATGATGCCTCCAGCTTTGTTCTTTTGGCTTAGGATTGACTTGGCAATGCGGGCTCTTTTTTGGTTCCATATGAACTTTAAAGTAGTTTTTTCCTATTCTGTGAAGAAAGTCATTGGTAGCTTGATGGGGATGGCATTGAATCTATAAATTACCTTGGGCAGGATGGCCATTTTCACAATAATGATTCTTCCTATCCATGAACATGGAATGTTCTTCCATTTGTTTGTATCCTCTTTTATTTCTTTGAGCAGTGGTTTGTAATTCTCCTTGAAGAGGTCCTTCACATCCCTTGTAAGTTGGATTCCTAGGTATTTTATTCTCTTTGAAGGAATTGTGAATGGGAGTTCACTCATGATTTGGCTCTCTGTTTGTCTGTTATTGGTGTATAAGAATGCTTGTGATTTTTGCACATTGATTTTGTATCCTGAGACTTTGCTGAAGTTGCCTATCAGCTTAAGGAGATTTTGGGCTGAGATGATGGGGTTTTCTAGATATACAATCATGTCATCTGCAAACGGGGAAAATTTGACTTCCTCTTTTCCTAGTTGAATACCCTTTCTTTCTTTCTCCTGCCTGATTGCCCTGGCCAGAACTTCCAACAGTATGTTGAATAGGAGTGGTGAGAGAGGGCATCCCTGTCTTGTGCCAGTTTTCAAAGGGAATGCTTCCAGTTTTTGCCCCTTCTGTATGACAAACCCCATGGGCTCTGGGTTTGTCATAAATAGCTCTTATTGTTTTGAGATACGTCCCATCAATACCTAAATTATTGAGAGTTTTTAGCATGAAAGGCTGTTCAATTTGGTCAAAGGCCTTTTCTGCATCTATTGAGATAATCATGTGGTTTTTGCCTTTGGTTCTGTTTACATGCTGGATTACGTTTATTGATTTGTATATGTTGAAACAGCCTTGCATCCCAGGGATGAAGTCCACTTGTTCATGGTGGATAAGCTTTTTGATGTGCTGCTGGATTCTGTTTGCCAGTATTTTACTGAGGATTTTTGCATCAATGTTCATAAGGGATATTGGCCTAAAATTCTCTTTTTTTGTTGTGTCTCTGCCAGGCTTTGGTATCAGGATGCTGCTGGCCTCATAAAATGAGTTAGGGAGGATTCCCTCTTTTTCTATTGATTGGAATAGTTTCAGAAGGAATGGTAAAAGCTCCTCCTTGTACCTCTGGTAGAATTCGGCTGTGAATCCATCTGGTCCTGGACTTTTTTTGGTTGGTAAGCTATTAATTATTGTCTCAATTTCAAGCCTGTTATTGGTCTATTCAGAGATTCAACTTCTTCCTGGTTTAGCCTTGGGAGGGTGTATGTGTCAAGGAATTTATCCATTTCTTCTAGATTTTCTAGTTTCTTTGCGTAGAGGTGTTTATAGTATTCTCTGATGGTAGTTTGTATTTCTGTGGGATCGGTGGCAATATCCCCTTTATCATTTTTTATTGTGTCTATCTGATTCTTCTCTCTTTTCTTCTTTATTAGTCTTGCTAGCAGTCTATCAATTTTGTTGATCTTTTCAAAAAACCAGCTCCTGGATTCATTGATTTTTTGAAGGATTTTTTGTGTCTCTATCTTCTTCAGTTCTGCTCTGATCTTAGTTATTTCTTGCCTTCTGCTAGCTTTTGAATGTGTTTTCTCTTGCTTCTCTAGTTCTTTTAATTGTGATGTTAGGGTTTCAATTTTAGATCTTTCCTGCCTTCTCTTGTGGGCATTTAGCACTATAAATTTCTCTCTACACACTGCTTTAAATGTGTCCCAGAGATTCCGGTATGTTTTGTCTTTGTTCTCATTGGTTTCAAAACATCTTTATTTCTGCCTTCATTTCATTATGTACCCAATAGTCATTCAGGAGCAGGTTGTTCAGTTTCCATGTCGTTGAGCGGTTTTGAGTGGGTTTCTTAATCCTGAGTTCTTGTTTGCTTGCACTGTGGTCTGAGAGACAGTTTGTTATAGTTTTTGTTCTTTTACATTTGCTGAGGAGTGCTTTACTTCCAACTATGTGGTCAATTTTGGAATAAGTGCGATGTGGTGCTGAGAAGAATGTATATTCTGTTGATTTGGGGTGAAGAGTTCTGTAGATGTCTATTAGGTCTGCTTGATGCAGAGCTGAGTTCAATTCCTGGATATCCTTGTTAACTTTCTGTCTCGTGGATCTGTCTTATGTTGACAGTGGGGTGTTAAAGTCTCCCATTATTATTGTGTGGGAGTCTAAGTCTCTTTGTAGGTCTATAAGGACTTTTTTTATGAATCTGGGTGCTCCTGTATTAGGTGCATATATATTTAGGATAGTTAGTTCTTCTTGTTGAATCGATCCCTTTACCATTATGTAATGGCCTTCTTTGTCTCTTTTGATCTTTGTTGGTTTAAAGTCTGTTTTATCAGAGACTAGGATTGCAACCCCTGCTTTTTTTTGTTTTCCATTTGCTTGGTATGTCTTCCTCTATTCCTTTATTTTGAGCCTATGTGTGTCTCTGCATGTGAGATGGGTCTCCTGAATACAGCACACTGATGGGTCTTGACTATCTATCCAATTTACCATTCTGTGTCCTTAAATTGGAGCATTTATCCCATTTACATTGATGGTTAATATTGTTATGTGTGAATTTGATCCTGTCATTATGATGTTAGCTGGTTATTTTGCTCATTAATTGATGCAGTTTCTTCCTAGCATCAATGGTCTTTATAATTTGGCATGTTTTTGCAGTGGCTTGTACTAGTTGTTCTTTTCCACATTTAGTGCTTCCTTCAGGAGCTCTTTTAGGGCAGGCCTGGTGGTGACAAAATCTCTCAGCATTTGCTTGTCTGTAAAGTATTTTATTTCTCCTTCACTTATGAAGCTTAGTTTGGCTGGATATGAAATTCTGGGTTGAAAATTCTTTTCTTTAAGAATGTTGAATATTGGCCCCCACTCTCTTCTGGCTTGTAGAGTTTCTGCCGAGAGATCCACTGGTAGTCTGATGGGCTTCCCTTTGTGTGTAACCCGACATTTCTCTCTGGCTGCCCTTAACATATTTTCCTTCATTTCAACTTTGGTGAATCTGACAATTATGTGTCTTGGAGTTGCTCTTCTCGAGGAGTATCTTTGTGGTGTTCTCTGTATTTCCTGAATTTGAATGTTGGCCTGCCTTGCTAGGTTGGGGAAGTTCTCCTGGATAATATCCTGCATAGTGTTTGCCAATTTGGTTCCATTCTCCCCGTCACTTTCAGGTACACCAATCAGACATAGATTTGGTCTTTTCACATAGTCTCATATTTCTTGGAGGCTTTGTTTGTTTCTTTTTATTCTTTTTTCTCTAATCTTGTCTTCTCACTTCATTTCATTCATTTGATCTTCCATCACTGATACCTTTTCTTCCAGTTGATTGAATCAGCTACTGAAGCTTGTGCATTCATCACATAGTTCTTGTGCCTTGGTTTTCAGCTCCATGAGGTCATTTTAGGACTTCTCTACATTGGTTATTCTAGTTAGCCATTGGTCTAATCTTTTTTCAAGGTTTTTAACTTCTTTGCGATGGGTTCAAACTTCCTCCTTTAGCTCAGAGAAGTTTGGTCACCTGAAGCCTTCTTCTCTCAGCTCATCAAAGTCATTCTCCATCCAGCTTTGTTCCGTTGCTGGTGAGGAGCTGCATTCCTTTGGAGGAGGAGAGGCACTCGATTTTTAGAATTTTCAGTTTTTCTGCTCTGTTTTTTCCCATCTTTGTGGCTTTATCTACCTTTGGTCTTTGATGATGGTGACATACACATGGGGTTTCGGTGTGGATGTCCTTTCTGTTTGTTAGTTTTCCTTCTAACAGTCAGGACCCTCAGCTGCAGGTCTGTTGGAGTTTGCTGGAGGACCACTCCAGACCCCGTTTCCCTGGGTATCAGCAGCAGAGGCTGCAGAACAGCGAATACTGCTGATCAGCAAATGTTGCTGCCTGATCATTCCTCTGGAAGTTTCATCTCAGAGGGGCACCCGGCCGTGTGAGGTGTCAGTCTGCCCATACTGGGGGGTGCCTCCCAGTTAAGCTACTCGGGGGTTAGTGACCCACTTGAGGAGGCTGTCTGTCTCTCCTCAGATCTCAAACTCCGTACTGGGAGAACCACTACTCTCTTGAAAGCTGTCAGACAGGAATATTTAAGTCTGCAGAGGTTTCTGCTGCCTTTTGTTCAGCTATGCCCTACTCCCAGAGGTGGAGTCTACAGAGGCAGGCAGGCCTCCTTGAGCTGCGGTGGGCTCCACCCAGTTCGAGCTTCCTGGCTGCTGTGTTTACCTACTCAAGCCTCAGCAATGGCGGGCACCCGTCCCCCAGCCTCGCTGCTGCCTTGCTGTTGGATCTCAGACTGCTGTGCTAGCAATGAGCAAGGTTCCATGGGCATGGGACCCTCTGAGCCATGCGCAGGATATAATATCCTGGTGTGCCGTTTGCTAAGACCATTGGAAAAGGGCAGTATTAGGGTGGGAGTGACTGGATTTTCCAGGTGCCGTCTGTCGCAGCTTTGCTTGGCTAGGAAAGGGAATTCCCTGACCCTTTGCACTTCCTGGGTGAGGGAGGGGGGAGGGATAGCATTAGGAGATATACATAATGTAAATGATGAGTTAATGGGTGCAGCACACCAACATTTTCAGTTTTCTATATATGGCTAGCCAGTTTTCCCAACATCATTTATTAAATAGGAAATATTTTCCCCTTTGATTGTGTGTGTCAGGTTTGTCAAAGATCAGATGGTGGCAGATGTGTGGTGTTATTTCTGAGGCCTCCGTTTGGTTCCATTGGTCTATATATCTGTTTTGGCCCCAGTATCATGCTGTTTTCGTTACTGTCACCTTCTAGTATAGTTTGAAGTCAGGCAGTGTGATGCCTCCAGCTTTGTTCTTCTTTCCCAGATTGTCTTGTCTATGCGGGCTCCTTTTTGGTTCCATATGAGGTTTAAAGTAGTTTTTACCAGTTCTGTGAAGGTAGCTTGATGGAGATAGCATTGAATCTGTAAGTTACTTTGGGCAGTAAGACCATTTTCATGATATTGATTATTCCTATCCATGAGAATGGAATGTTTTTCCATTTGTTTGTATCCTCTTTTATTTCGTTGAGCATTGGTTTATACTTGTCCTTGAAGAGGTCCTTCACATCCCTTGTAAGATATATTCCTAGGTATTTTATTCTCTTAGTAGCAATTGTGAATGGGAATTCACTCATGATTTGGCTCTCTGTTTGTGTATTATTTGTGTATTGGAATGCATGTGATTTTTTGCACATTGATTTTGTATCCTGAGACTTCAGTGAAGTTGCTTATCAGCTTAAGGAGATTTTGATCTGAGACAATGGGGTTTTCTAAATATACAATCATGTCATCTGCAAACAGAGACAATTTGACTTCCTCTCTTCCTATTTGATAATCCTTTATTGCTTTCTCTTGCCTGATTGCCCTTACCAGAACTTCCAATACTATGTTGAATAGGAGTGGTGAGAGAGGGCATCCTTGTCTTGTGCCAGTTTTCAAAGGGAATCTTTCCAATTTTTGCCCTTTCAATATGATATTGGCTGTGGGTTTGTCATAAATAGCTCTTATTATTTTGGGAACATTGGAACATTCCTCTGATACCGAGTTTATTGAGAGTTTTTAGCATGAAAGGCTGTTGATTTTTGTCAAAGGCCTTTTCTGCATCTATTGAGATAATCATCAGGTTTTTGTTGTTGGTTCTGTTTATATGATGGATTACGTTTATTGATTTGCATATGTTGAACCAGCCTTGCATCCCAGGGATGAAGCCAACTTGATCATGGTGGATAAGCTTTTTGATGTGTGCTGGATTCATTTTGCCAGTATTTTATTGAAGATTTTTGCATCAAAGTTCATAGGGGATATTGGCCTAAAATTCTTTTTGTTGTGTCTCTGCTAGGATGTGGTATCAGGATGATGCTGGCCTTATAAAATGAGTTTGAGAGGATTCTCTATTTTCTATTGATTGGAAAAGTTTCAGAAGGAATAGTACCAGCTCCTATTTGTACCTCTGGTAGTATTCAGCTGTGAATCCATCTGGTCCTGGAGTTTTTTTGGTTGGTAGGCTATTAATTATTGCCTCAATTTCAGAGCCTGTTATTGGTCTATTGAGAGATTCAACTTCTTCCTGATTTAGTCTTGGGAGGGTGTATGTGTCCAGGAATTTATCCATTTCTCCTAGATTTTTTAGTTTATTTGCATAGAGGTGTTTATAGTATTCTCTGATGGTAGTTTGTATTTCTGTGGGATCGGTGGTGATATCCCCTTTATCATGTTTTGTTGTGTCTATTTGATTCTTCTCTCTTTTCTTCTTTATTAGTCTTGCTAGTGATCTATTTTGTTGATCTTTTCAAAAAAATAGCTCCTGGATTCATTGATTTTTTGAAGGATTTTTTGTGTCTATATCTCCTTCAGTTCTGCTCTGATCTTAGTTATTTCTTGTCTTCTACTAGCTTTTGAATTTGTTTGCTCTCATTTCTCTAGTTCTTTTAATTGTCATGTTAGAATGTCAATTTTAGATCTCTCCTGCTTTCCCTTGTGGGTGTTTAGTGCTATAAATTTCCCTCTACACACTGCTTTAAATGTGCCCCAGAGATTCTGGTACGTTGTGTCTTTGTTCTCATTGGTTTCAAAGAACATTTTTATTTCTGCCTTCATTTCATTATGTACCCAGTAGTCATTCAGGAGCAGGTTGTTCAGTTTCCATGTAGTTGTGCGGTTTTGAGTGAGTTTCTTTATCCTGAGTTCTAATTTTATTGCACTGTGGTCTGAGAGACAGTTTGTTGTGATGTCTGTTCTTTTACATTTTCTGAGGAGTGTTTTATTTCCAATTATGTGGTCAATTTTAGAATAAGTGTGATGTAGTGCTGAGAAGAACATATATTCTGTTGATTTGGGGTGGAGAGTTCTGTAGATGTCTATTAGGTCCACTTGGTCCAGAGCTGAGTTCAAGTCCTGGATATCCTTGTTAATTTTCTGTCTCAATGATCTGTCTAATATTGACAGTGGGGTGTTAAAGTCTCCCATTATTATTGTTTGGTAATCTAGGTCTCTTTGTAGATCTCTGAGAACTTGCTTTATGAATCTGGGTGCTTCTGTATTGGGTGCATATATATTTAGGATAGTCAGCTCTTGTTGTTGAATTGATCCCTTTACCATTATGTAATGGCCTTCTTTGTCTCTTTTGATCTTTGCTGGTTTGAAGTCTGTTTTATCAGAGACCAGGATTGCAACCCCTGCTTTCTTTTTTTTTCTTTCCATTTGCTGATAGATCTTTCTCCATCTCTTTATTTTGAGCCTATATGTTTCTTTGCACATGAGGTGGGTCTCCTGAATACAGCACACTAATTGGTCTTGACTCTGTATCCAATTTGCCAGTCTGTGTCTTTTAAATAGGGCATTTAACCCATTTATATTTAAGGTTAATATTGTTATTTGTGAATTTGATCCTGTCATTATGATGTTAGCTGGTTATTTCACCCATTAATTGATGCAGTTTCTTCATAGTGTCAATGGTCTTTAAGATTTGGCATGTTTTTGCAGTGGCTGGTACTGGTTGTTCCTTTCCATGGTGCTTCCTTCAGGAGCTCTTGAAAAGCAAGCCTGGTGGTGACAAATTTCTCAGCATTTTCTTGCCTGTAAAGGATTTTATTTCTCATTGACTTATGAAGCTTAGTTTGGCTGGATATGACATTTGAGTTGAAAATTCTTTTCTTTAAGAATGTTGAATATTGGACCCCACTGTCTTCTGGCTTGTAGGGTTTCTGTCAAGAGATACACTGGTAGTCTGATGGGCTTCCCTTTGTGGGTAACCCAATCTTTCTCTCTGGCTGCACTTAACATGTTTGCCTTTATTTCAACCTTGGTGAATCTGAGAATTATGTGTCTTGGGGTTGCTTTTCTCAAGGAGTATCTTTGTGTTGTTCTCTGTATTTCCTGAATTTAAATGTTGGCCTGCCTTGCTAGGTTGGGGAAGTTCTCCTGGATAATATCCTGAAGAGTGTTTGCCAACTTGGTTCCATTCTCCCCATCACTCTCAGGTACACCAATCAAATGTAGATTTGGTCTTTTCACATAGTCCCATGTTTCTTGGAGGCTTTGTTCATTTCTTGTTACTCTTTTTTCTCTAATCTTGTCTTCTTGCTTTATTTCATTAATTTGATCTTTGATCACTGATATCCTTTCTTCTACTTGATTGAGTTGGCTATTGAAGCCGATATGTGTGCTTTTCAAATTTCTCATACTGTGGTTTTCAGCTCCATCAGGTCATTTGAGCTCTTCTCTACACTGGTTATTCTAGTTTGCCATTCATCTAACCTTTTTTCAAAGTTTTTAGCTTCCTTGAGATGGGTTAGAACATGCTCCTTTAGCTCAGAGAAGTTTGTTATTACTGCCCTTCTGAAGCCTACTTCTGTCAACTCGTCAAACTCATTCTTCATCCAGTTTTGTTCCCTTGCTGGCGAGGACTTGTGTTCCTTTGGAGGAGAAGAGGAGTTCTGATTTTTGGAATTTTCAGCCTTTCTGCTCTGGCTTCTCCCCATTTTTGTGGCTTTATCTACCTTTGGTCTTTGATTTTGGTGACCTACGGATGGGGTTTTGGTGTGGATGTCCTTTTTGTTGATGTTAATGCTATTCCTTTCTGTTTGTCAGTTTTCCTTCTAACAGACTGGCCCCTCAGCTGCAGGCCTGTTGGAGTTTGCTGGAGGTCCACTCCAGACCCCATTTGCCTGGGTATCTCCAGTGGAGGCTGCAGAACAGCAAATATTGCTGCCTGATCCTTCCTCTGGCAGCTTCGTCCCAGAGGGGCACCCATCTTTTTGAGCTGTCTGTTGGCCCTTACTGGGAGGTGTCTCCCAGTCAGGCTACACTGGGGTCAGGGACCCACTTGAGGAGGCAGTCTGTCCATTATCAGAGCTTGAACACCATGCTGGGAGAACTACTGCCCACTTCAGAGATGTCAGGCAGGGATGTTTAAGTCTGGAGAAGCTGTCTGCTGCCTTTTGTTCAGATATACCCTACACCCAGAGGTGGAATCTGAAGAGGCAGTAGGCCTTGCTGAGCTGTGGTGAGCTCCGCCCAGTTCGAGCTTCCCTGCCACTTTGTTTACACTGTGAGCATAGAACTGCCTACCCAAGCCTCAGCAATGGCAGATGCCCCTCCCCCCACCAAACTTTAGAGTCCCAGGTCAATCTCAGACTGCTGTGCTAGCAGCGAACAAAACTCTGTGGGTGTGGGACCTGCTGAGCCAGGCACGGGAGGGAATCTCCTGGTCTGCCAGTTGTGAAGACTGTGGGAAAAGTGCAGTATTTGGACAGAAGTGTACCGCTACTCCAGGTACAGTCACTCATGGCTTTCCTTGTCTAGGAAAGGGAAATCCCCTGACCCCTTGCACTTCCCAGGTGAAGTGATGCCCCACCCTGCTTCAGCTCACCCTCCATGGGCTGCACCCACTGTCCAACCAGTCCCACTGAGATAAACCAGGTACCTCAGTTGGAAATGCAGAAATCACCTATCTTCTGTGTCAGTCTCACTGGGAGTTGTAGACTGGAGCTGTTCATATTCAGCTGTCTTGGAAGTGACACTCCAACAATTTCTTTTACAGGGAAACATGAACCTACCTGATGACCAAGAATTCAATTCCTAGGTATTTATCCAATAGAAACTAGTACCTCTGTCCATCTGAAAATGTGTATGCATACATGTGCATTCTGTTCATTCCTGATAGTCCCACAATAAAAATAATCCAAATGTTCATCAGCAGTACAATTAATTTTAAAAAAGTGGTGTATTCAAGCAATAAAATGCTCTTCAACATTAAAAAGTAATGAACTACTGATTAATGCAATAAAATGAATGAATATGCTGATGAGCACTGGCAGATGCAAAAAAGTACATACTGTGTAACTCCCACTTACATAAAATATGTAAAAACACATCTAATTTACAGTGACAGAAAACAGATAAATGACTGCCTTAAGTTGAGTGTGGGGAAAAATTAACTGGGACAGACAAAAACTTTGGGGGAGGGCAATACCTTGATTGTGTTGGTAGTTAATGCAGATTGCATGTGAACATTCATTTGTCAAAATTCATCAAATTGGATGCATTTTATGGTACATTAATTATATCTCAATACATTGATTTTTTTTAAAAGGAGGTATTGTTCAATTGTCAGGCGTCACTGGGTGGCCAAGTAAGATGAGGACCTAGGACAGCCTGTTGGATTCTACAGCATGGAGGACACTGATGGTCTTGGTGATGTGTTTCATAAAAGAGGGGAAGAGTAAGTCCTGGTTGATATAGTTTTTAGGAAAATTGGACATAAAGTAAAACAGTGAGTAAAGCCCACTATAGAAAATGATTTTCTGTAACCCTGACAAGTGCTGTAATGGGGTGGTTGTTGGAGAGGGTGTGGTTTTCCTTGTTTTTATGGCTGGGAGTAACAGCACATTTATATATTGATGGGAATAATGATGTAGAGAAGGAAAAATGAACAGAGCAGGAGAATGAAGCGTTTGTGTGAAGATTTTGAACAGAAAAGTCAAAATGTTTTGACTTAAAAGAGGGTCATTGTAAAAGAAAAGGAAGTGGAATTTAAAGAAACAAAACCAAGAGGCATGTAGACTTGATGAGGAGAGAGGAGAAGGTATGTGATAATCCGATAATCTGGGAGTGGAAAGTAGAGTAGCAGTGCTAGAAAGCTTTAAGAAATTATGTACATTTATGGATAAAAAATTCATTCAAAGTGTATCTAGACCATTGAATATATTCTGTTACTGCACAAGTGACTGAGGATATTGTGGTGTACAAAATAGAGGTGCATGTTTTCTGTTCTCATGGAGGTTGTATCACAGTGGGCAGAAAAATAATGTATTAGTAAATAACAAACATAGTATTTTTATGATTTGAAAAATGTTGTGAAGAAAATGAAGCAGGGTAATGGGCTAGAGAGTCCCTGGGGGATTGTGTAAGGACTATTTTGAATAAAGGTATTCAGTGAAGAGCTCTCTGACATGGTTTCATTTGACGAAAGATCTGAATAAGTCAGAAGCCTAAAGTAAGTTAACTGGCCACTAGAGAATGTAAATTGTATATTCAAGGGAAATAACAAAGCAAATAATAAGGGTAGTTATTTTAAAGTCTTGAAAGATAAACGACATCCCTGGCTCTATACAATCTTACCTCCACCTGATTTCCAATTTTGGTGTCCAGACACCAAGTCCAATACTATTTTTCTAAAAGATCCCCCCCATCTGGTTGGAAATACACAATTTTAAATCCAGAAGAGAAAAGCACAGTGGTAAAGAAAATATAACAAGACAGAGGCTGGGTTAATTTTCCACCTTCCCCTAGGGCCTTGAGCTCATTCTGTTCTATTTCCTAACAGCTGGTAGGCTTTTGTTCTTTTCCTCTGTAACTGTTTCTCCAGCAGGTAAAGTTCCATTTGGCATCCAGGGCATATGATTATTATAAGCAATGTCCCCATGACATTTCATTAAGCTGGTCTTTCCACATTTACCATCAGACTACTGGAGCCTTGTTAGAAGCACTTAATTACATCCTATTTTTGAGGCTGTAGCTGCACATCAAGATTCTGCTCTCATATTAATTTCTTTTTAGTTGCTCAGAAGGTCTTCCTGCTGATTAGAGTTTTAACAAAGAATTTCTCCTTCTACTTTCCTTTCTTTATCTTTATCTCCCTCCCTGCTTCCCTATAATTTGGGACAATGCTGTCAGCCATAATAAGCATTGCTTTTTTGCTAATGTGATTAGTGTTTGCCTGGGTGTCAAGAATCTCTATGTCCTCAGGGGTATTGAGGCTGGGGATTTAGATGATGCCCAACTGCACAAGTTTCTGAGGGCATTGATCTCTTCCCCTTCCACTGATGAAATAAACTTTTGGAATATAACATTTCTGGGTCCAAAAAAGTGACTCTCTTTTTTAAAAAAGCTGCTTCTATCTTTAATTGATCCTCTTGGGATTGCATGTCCGCTGGAAAAAGAAAAACAGATTATCTGAATGTTTTAGGATAAGATGAACTGACTATCAATGTGTCTTTGTGATTAATAATGCCTACTGCTGCTTTTAACAACTGATTCTTATTCAGACTTTGAGATGAACCAGACGCTCTTCTCAGCACTTTATGTGTATTATTTCATTTAATCCTCATAACATTCTCACTTTTGATGAAAAGTACGGGGGTAATTTTCGCTTTACAGATGAGCAACATAAAGCATAGAAATGTTAAGTCACTTGCCCAAGTTGCCCAGTGATAGAAATGGATTGCAAACCACGTGTTTTGACTCCAAAGGCCAGAGTCCGAAAGATGCATATTCTCAAACAGAGCAAGCCAACTTTTTCACAGCTTTCACCTGAAGCTCATGCATGTTTCTCCTCTCTTTTGTAAGACATGTTCTTGTTTTCTCCCATCCAGTTATATATTTCTTTACCATGACTCAGAGTATTCCAACAGGACTCCAAAGTCAAACTTCTGAGTTGAATTAGATGGACTTTCATGTGTCAAACTGCCTCTGCCATCTTTCCTGTTTCAGTGTCCAGTCTTTTTCCTGGGACACCACTTCTGCCTCAACTGTTCTCCCTGCTTCCAGCCACACCCTCATGGTCCTCTACCAGCTGCCTGTGCACTTTCTAACACCCAGTTCTGGTGATGCTATCCTTGCTACCAGCCCTTCTTTGACTGCTTGTTGCTAAAGGATGTAGTTCACAATATTTAGCCATAGGTTTATTTGCAATCTGGTTTCAATATACCATTCAAGGCGTATCTCCTGACAGGCCTCATCCCTCTTTATATCACATCCTGTGCTTAGCCACATCAATCTATTCATATTTCTTCAACACATCTATGCCATTGGTCATACACATTTCTGTCTCAAGGAAAGTATTTTATTTTTATTTTATTTTTTAATCTAGCAAAATCCTTTGTGTCCTTTGAAACCCATCTTATGAGTTACCTCTTCTGAGATGGATTTGGTGACTTTTCTCCTGCTTTCAGACATAACAAATGAATGTGGTCCCTCCTTCCTGTCCTTAACCCGGTAAAAAAGTCAGTGTTGCTTTGCCATCTTTTTATTATAGTAATTCCCATTTCAATTTCTCACAACAGACTGTAACTTCCTCAAGGGCAGCATCATGTCTTTTACACAGAGTAGGTGCTTATAAATTTCTGTTACATGAAAGAATACTTGAAAAAATGTTATATATTGCTGTGTCATAAACCAGATAGATGAGTCTAGTAGGCAGCATTTGCATAGAACACCATGGTAGCAATTACTGAGATTCTGCTCTTATTAGATTGGGCTTATGTCTTTGTTTAAAAAAAAGATACTCTCTAACATGGACCAGAGAGTGATTATTAATGCCTCTTTTACTGGAATAAAGAAAATAACATGTTATAAATTATAATGGAGTTCTTTGGTAAGGAAAGAAGGCCAGATGCCTCGAATTAGAAGGACAATGCCAGTTAGGGAACCCTTGGTACCACGTATTGATAATGCCTCTTCCTCACATTCTTGCATCATCCTTGCTCTGTTTGTAGCTTAGAGGGCCCTGCCCTCATCTACTAAATGAGCCAGTGTGTTTGTCTTCCACTGCCTTTCTGAGTGCCCAACTCCTTCCCTGCTATCCCCCCACCCCTCTGCTATTTCAGCCTTGGCCCTATCTCACTCTGTACTCTTTTCCTCTGCTCTAATTAAATCACTTCCTGAGGTTTTA
Source organism: Pan paniscus (assembly GCF_029289425.2). Lineage (NCBI taxonomy): Eukaryota > Metazoa > Chordata > Mammalia > Primates > Hominidae > Pan > Pan paniscus. Next base: position 53,106,336 of record NC_073256.2, on the reverse strand, counting down.
TTAGGTTTTTCTTCTAGAAGGTGGACTAGTGCCTAGAGGTATTGTGGTATAAAAACATTAAAAAGGACAGTGTGGTTATTTTCTATGGAAAACAGTCTTGTGTCCAACACACAGAGCACACTGGGGGAGAGGAAGAGAGAAGACATTTAAGGATTATGAAACTCACATATTTTATTTAACTGCTGTCTCCACCTGTATAAATACAATATGTCAAGCAGCGTTAAAGGGAGTTGCTGTCCATCTGCACTTATTAGGGAGTGTGTGTGTGCTGGAGAGCTCCTGTGGAACATTAAGAGTGTAGAGTAGGAGCTGGGCAGTGGGCCACGCGTGACTGTAGACTCAAAATCTTCATCTCTGTGTGTAGCAGCCACACTTAAAAAATCTGTAATCAAAATAGCCACTCTCTGGAAAGCCAGAGAAAATAGAGAAGATGATTTTCTTTGCACAGTTCAGAGTCAAGATACAAAGTTCATTAAAATGGTTAAGATGTGTTTTCTAGGCCTTCCTATTTCCTCTTTTCTGTCCCTCCTCTGACATCCTACTGAACCTGGATATCCTGTCTTCTCACCTTTGCCCTAGGAATATTCTGAGCTAGAGCATGCATGATACAACTGGTTTATTAAAACTCTACCCAGATTGTGCAAATAATACCCACAGTACCAGCTCCTTCAAGTTCCTGAATTCTAAAATTATCCATTCTGTGTATATTCAATTCAAGTGCCTACTTTCTCATTGGGACTCATATTATCTAGTGGTTTAGTACAATTTTTATTTTGAATAAGCATACACAAACTTTGAAGAACTAATGCTGACTTAATGTTTAAACTCTTCCATGTAAATTTCAATTTGTATCCCAGTCTTTATTACCGAAAATAGACATATATCCAGAGATATAGGAGAGGAGTTTCCTGGTACCTTATTAAATTGCTAACATGAAATGCTACTGATACTTGATACATAGATCTGGGATATATTAGTCCATCTAGCTTCTTTTCAAATAAGAAATGATAGAAATCATCCATTTTTTATATAGTTTATCTTGTGCATCTACCATGTCTCAAATAAACAAAAAAAGCCAAATAAACATATACAATGGTACCTATCTGGTACAATAGAAAGCCAATGTGATATAAATCCTCCAAAGAAATATTGCTAGTGACATGATTAAACCTCTCCACTCTCCAAGGCAGTAGGCCTGAATTGCTACACATTTGAGTTTATATTCTTCTGGCTGTTCTAATGTGTTAAATTTCAGCACATGTTTTTTGGCACCAGTACATGCCTTCTCATCTCAAAAAGTCTATATTAAAAAACAGATGTCTAGGTATTAATTTCTCTTTTTCCCAATTATATTTGAATTTAACTAGTACCTCCTGGAGATAAATCACAGGCATCCAAATGCAAGACTCACAAAGTACAAATTTCTGGCCCCAAGTTTTGGACTTTGATGTTTTGTCAAATTTCCGCTTAATGAGACACCTTAAAGGGACATAGCTGACCCCACCAAGAACATAAATGAAGTCCTATCTTTGCAAGAATCTTTATGTACATGGCTCTTAGTATTCGCTCTGATATTTCTAAGGCAATTGGAAGCCAGAAATGATCCTTTAATATTGTAATTCAGAGCCTTTGTGACTTGACTTCTTCCACTATAAATAACTTAAACACTTGGTAAAAATCATTCAAAGTCAGTTTGTGTGAAGTCTTCTACTCTCTGTGTTACATACAAAACACTAAATAATCAGAGAGTGCCCTCTGATTCTTCTGTTCCTAAGACTATGCTTCTATTTATTGCTTGACTCAAGTGATAAAAGCACCAAATTTCCAGTCACAAGAAACCTTGTAGGTCCACATTTAGATCATGTTCCATCTACAAACACATCCTTTCTACAATGTCTTCCAAGAGTCTGTTGGGCCTCTGCTTGAGTGCCATTAGGGTGACAAACACCTGTGACTTCTGGAGGTAGCCATTTGTATCTCTACAGGGTAGAACCAAGCCCACCATTTACTGAGGCATTAACAATCAGGTGTGCGGATCAATTCATTCTCTTTGCTTTTCAGTCATCTTGTGTTCCTTAACCTCTTCCCTCTCCAATAAATGACAGAAAGAAACTGCTAAAATCCATCTGTTGAGCTCCTTGAGGGCAGTTGTAAAATATGCAATTGGGGCTATACTAAGAGGAAGGATTTACAATATGTTTCAGCTTTTCAATTATGGACAGATAATCCTATCACTTTTGACCACTTCATACCAAAAACTGAGTAGAAAGGAAATTGACACTTACCGAACTTTCATTAGGTATCAGGCCATGTGTAAGGTGCTTTTGTTTTGGGTGTTTTAGATGGTGTTGCTTTCTTTATTTCTCATAACAACCCTGCACAGCATGTGGTGCCTTAACTCCATTTTAACAGAAGATAAGTAATAAATAATTTATGCTGGTACATTGCAGTATTTGAATGTGAATCCAGGGCAACCTGACCACAAGTCCTGCTCTTTCTATCACATGATTTTTGCTATGCCTGAGACTAAATGAGATGTTGCAAAGAATGGCTGTTTTTCTTCTGAATGGTGTAAAACTATCTGCAAACCATCAACTTGCTTTTGTGGGTGGGCAACGTGAAAAATTTAGCTATTTCAGGAGGCAGAATAAGCCCAGGAAATGATGTGGCAGGAAAGAAAGGTGAAAGAAAATAAAACAACTATCATTAACGTAGGCACTGAAGAGGAAGAATATGTTCTGCATCTTCTTTCTGTAGAAGTCTAACGTGATTGGGTTGTGAAGCTGCTGCCCCTCTTCAAATTTAAGGCTCAGTAAAAGGGCAGAACAGAGCTGGGTGTGCTTGTTATGGCCTTCATTCCAACACTCAGATGGGAGTGCTGCAAACTCTGGGCTGCTGTGCTCATAATGCTGTTCAGTGCAATTCCATGTGGCTTTATGTTTACCTTGGGCATGTTTTTGTCTTTGTGCATTTCTAATTAATCCATTATGATCTATAGTGAGAGAAATGCCAAGTAGCTGAATTCCCATTCCCCATTCAAGGCCATGGCTACTGGCCGTTAAGTAGTCTGTCTTCTAATTATGGTGGGTCCTCATCTGGTCTAATGTTATGCCTCTTCAATTAAAAGCCCCACAGCAGTATGCACTTACTCTTTTAACAGCACAGCTGTTTCCTCAGACCAGGCCCAGTGATGTGTGTATTGAAGACTTTGGGAGAGTCTTCAATCCCCAAGCTACAGATTCTATTACAACTACGGTTCTCAGTACTTACTGCTTTCCCCCTACAGCCTGGAAAACTATGGGATTCAGACTCTGGTGTGGGGTTGTCTCCCGCCAGCAAATGCCAAACTCCCTACATGCCATACCATCTCACAGGGATGCCCTCTGGAGCTATTTGGGGGAATGGGCAGCTGGAGTAATGGACAAGGCTGTTTGTATGCTATAGAAGCCACTATAAAATGCTTTTGTGTGTACAATAAGGCCATGCTGAGCTGGCCATATGGCATATCACCCTCTCCTCTGTTTTTAAATCGTAATCTCTTCAGTTTGCTTTACTCTTGTTTTAGTTTGCCTTAAGTTTTGTTTTAACCAGAACTACTCAGAGGAAATGTATTCAAGAGAAAGGCTGCAAAACCAAAAGATGAGCTGAATAAGCAGAAATAGCCTAACGGCATGTAAGTGATCACAGGTTCAGTTGTGCTTAATGCTTTGCCCATGAAATGAATTAAGGAGGTATCATTAACTGATGATAGCTAGGATTACACCAAGCCACAGATCCCACCCTGGTGGCGTGAAGGGGGTTGGGGAAGAAATTTTGCTGCAAAACCTAAGAGAGAGAGCCAACGTTGACTGAGGTCAGTGTCTTGTTGTTCAGAATTGCAAAGTGAATTTTAGGTGACAAAGACAAATCAAAGAAAATTTATCAATTTTTTTCAAATTCAACTGGAAACTAATCTCAGGTTTTAATATCCTTCCCTAATCTCCCTTTTACATCTATACCAAGCCTCTGAAACCACTTCCCTATATAGTTTTCTTCTTTGCTGAAAAGGTCATTCTCTTTTAGAGAAGGAATCTCCTCCCCATCTAACTGTTCATTCTTATCCCTTTCAGAATATACAAAGATCATCATATGCAGATTAGAAATATATATGTACATGTTTGTAAATGCAGGTTCATCATAGGTAAGTGATTGACCTAAACCTAAGGAATTTCACCCCATGGCAAAAAAGATTGACAGAGTCATGGAAGTCAAAAATGAGAGTATTAAGAGCACTAACTCACAGAGTGAGGAGTAGGAAGAGCAAGGAGGTTCTAAACAGTCAAAAGGAGTAGGCAAAAAAAACAGACAAGTCTCAAAAATATTAGAAAACTTGCAGAAAAGTTTAGATATAAATTTGTAAGCAAAGAAATGCCATGAAAACTTTTTGAGCAGTAGGGTGAAATGATCAGATGTATGTAGTATAAAATCACATTGATGGCAGGGTAAAGGATAAGATTTAGGGGGAAATGAAAGATAGTGAGAACATTGAGGAGTCCCTAATCCAGTCTAGAGGTGATGACTGCCTGCCTCAGGGTAGTGACTATGCAAATACAGAAGAGAGAATGAATTTGAAACCACAGATAGGATTATCAGGATTTAGACATAGGGTAGATGTGAAAAGTATGCAAGCTTCAGCGATTCAGCGTGCTTCTCAAGTTTGTGTCAGACAAAGGCTTCAACTTGAAAAGCTAGGAAATCTCAAAGGAAGAATAGAATAGTTTAAAAAGATTGTGGTGTGTGAGGTGTGGGGGTAGGAGGATCTTAATAAGGAGGGTGTGCTGCAGTTCATAACAGCCATGTGCACAAAATCTATGCATGCAACAGCTCTGAAGGAGTGCATGATCAAATACCGCAGAGACGTGGGGCAAGATGAGAACTGAAATATTCTCATGATAGCAACTAGTTGGCCACCGATAATTTTGCTAAGGCATGTGAGCAGAAGAGTTTGTGGTTGCATGAAGAGAGAGTGTGAGGCGAGGCGATGATAATAGTGACAAGGGAAAAAACTGACCACATGGAATAATCAGTAATGATGACAGCCTGGTTTCCACCTTCTTCTGGAGCAGGGATATATACACATAGATATTCAGGCAAAAGACCCTCTATTTTTTTGAAATAGGAAGTAGAAGAAAAGTACAAATAAAAATCAGTTATCTTGGGAAGTAGGTAAAAGGATGGCTTGAATATGGAAAGTGTAGAACTTCACATTGTGCCATTTATCACTTACTTACCTACCCTAATGCAGTGTGTACGTCAACATTCCATCCACTTTTGTAAAGATCTGAATGGTTGGCTTAATGTATGGATATTTCCGATGAGCCTAAAAGAAAAGAATAAGGAACAAAATTAGAGTAAGGGCTGTCTTCCCAAACTTAAAATTAAGAGCAAAGCTGGTCTTCCCATCTAATCGTTGGCGACAATGAAAGCAATTAGAACTTAAAGAAAGATGTCTCTGACATCATTAAAAGAGTTAGAACTACACCAATGTTTTTTAAGGTGAATACAGATGGATGGATATAAAAATGAATGTTTGTATGTATGTACAGGCATATGTAATTCTCTCTGCTGAGAGGCTCGAAGAGTAATGGCATTCTAGTGCTAATGGGCTTGACTTCTAAATGCCATTCTATAAGTAAAGGAATGAGGAGTCCTTGGAAAAAAATTCTGATCCCTGTATATGGGCAAGGAAAGTATAAGAAAAATCTGGAACAATTCATGGTACCACAAAATCAGGACATTCTTAAAAAATTATGGAAACGTCATAGGACACAGAAATCAATTCCTGCACTGAAGTGTATCATTTGCCTTCAAAATATGTGGGGGGATTTTCTAAATCTCTTAATGCTCTTGATTTCTAAATTACTGTCACTCTAGACTATACAAATATTCTGTAAGATTTTAATACTTTTGAAATGCATTGATACTTGGGGGATTATTATATAGTATATTTCTTGGTTCCATTTAGAATCAAAATGAATATGACTTCTTCAGTTGATAAATGCGGTGCTTTATAAATGTCAAAGTGGATTATTTCTATTGATCTGTCGTCAAGTTTACTGTCTTCCATTCTAAGAGAATCCATGAATGTTTCTTTTCACATATTATAATTTCAGATATAAATTTTCCTTTATACTTCCTATTTATCTGCCAAAATTCTCCATCTATTTTTATCATCATGATTATGTTTTCCTTTATGCCTTTGAAAATCTTTATAACAGTGACTTTTTAGTCCTTGGCTGCTAATCCCAACATCTGGCTTATCTTATGTTTTGTTTCTATGGACTGCTTTTTGGGGAAGGGATGCTATCTTCCAGTTTCTTCACATGTGTGTTGATTTTGAATTGCACATGAACATTGTGAATAATATGCTGTAAGGATTTATGATTCTGCGGTCTTCTGTCAAAAGGTTATAAGTTTTGTTTTACTAAGTAATTTTTTTCACTTAGTTTAATTCTTTGTTAGGGAGGGCTCACTTAAATTTATCTTCAATCCTAAGTCTTTGACCTGTGGTCATTATGATGTCCCTGCTAAGTAACTCAGGGGTTCAGCAACGTCTCTTTACTTTCACTGAGCCAGAATGCAAACATCTCCAAGGCCTGTGCTATTTCTGGTGTGTCATTTTATGTCTTAGACCTGCAGATACTGATTTTTGACGTCTCACAGAATTCCTCCCTGATTATGAACAGCCAGCTATTTGCCATGAAGGATCCATGATAAACTTTCATGTGAACTCCTTAGCCAGCTACCTTCCAACTGGTGAAAATTCCTTCTTTCTTTTTTTTTTTTTTCTTTTTTTTTTTTATTATACTTTAAGTTTTAGGGTACATGTGCACATTGTGCAGTTAGTTACATATGTATACATGTGCCATGCTGGTGCGCTGCACCCACTAACTCGTCATCTAGCATTAGGTATATCTCCCAATGCTATCCCTCCCCCCTCCCCCCTCCCCACCACAGTCCCCAGAGTGTGATATTCCCCTTCCTGTGTCCATGTGATCTCATTGTTCAATTCCCACCTATGAGTGAGAATATGTGGTGTTTGGTTTTTTGTTCTTGCAATAGTTTACTGAGAATGATGGTTTCCAGTTTCATCCATGTCCCTACAAAGGACATGAACTCATCATTTTTTATGGCTGCATAGTATTCCATGGTGTATATGTGCCACATTTTCTTAATCCAGTCTATCATTGTTGGACATTTGGGTTGGTTCCAAGTCTTTGCTATTGTGAATAATGCCGCAATAAACATACGTGTGCATGTGTCTTTATAGCAGCATGATTTATAGTCCTTTGGGTATATACCCAGTAATGGGATGGCTGGGTCAAATGGTGTTTCTAGTTCTAGATCCCTGAGGAATCGCCACACTGACTTCCACAATGGTTGAACTAGTTTACAGTCCCACCAACAGTGTAAAAGTGTTCCTATTTCTCCACATCCTCTCCAGCACCTGTTGTTTCCTGACTTTTGAGTGATTGCCATTCTAACTGGTGTGAGATGATATCTCATAGTGGTTTTGATTTGCATTTCTCTGATGGCCAGTGATGATGAGCATTTTTTCATGTGTTTTTTGGCTGCATAAATGTCTTCTTTTGAGAAGTGTCTGTTCATGTCCCTCGCCCACTTTTTGATGGGGTTGTTTGTTTTTTTCTTGTAAATTTGTTTGAGTTCATTGTAGATTCTGGATATTAGCCCTTTGTCAGATGAGTAGGTTGCGAAAATTTTCTCCCATGCTGTAGGTTGCCTGTTCACTCTGATGGTAGTTTCTTTTGCTGTGCAGAAGCTCTTTAGTTTAATTAGATCCCATTTGTCAATTTTGGCTTTTGTTGCCATTGCTTTTGGTGTTTTGGACATGAAGTCCTTGCCCATGCCTATGTCCTGAATGGTAATGCCTAGGTTTTCTTCTAGGGTTTTTATGGTTTTAGGTCTAACGTTTAAATCTTTAATCCATCTTGAATTGATTTTTGTATAAGGTGTAAGGAAGGGATCCAGTTTCAGCTTTCTACATATGGCTAGCCAGTTTTCCCAGCACCATTTATTAAATAGGGAATCCTTTCCCCATTGCTTGTTTTTCTCAGGTTTGTCAAAGATCAGATAGTTGTAGGTAAGTGGCGTTATTTCTGAGGGCTCTGTTCTGTTCCATTGATCTATATCTCTGTTTTGGTACCAGTACCATGCTGTTTTGGTTACTGTAGCCTTGTAGTATAGTTTGAAGTCAGGTAGTGCCAAAATCTCCTTAAGCTGATAAGCAACTTCAGCAAAGTCTCAGGATACAAAATCAATGTACAAAAATCACAAGCATTCCTATACACCAACAACAGACAAACAGAGAGCCAAATCATGAGTGAACTCCCATTCACAATTGCTTCAAAGAGAATAAAATACCTAGGAATCCAACTTACAAGGGATGTGAAGGACCTCTTCAAGGAGAACTACAAACCACTGCTCAAGGAAATAAAAGAGGATACAAACAAATGGAAGAACATTCCATGCTCATGGGTAGGAAGAATCAATATCGTGAAAATGGCCAGACTGCCCAAGGTAATTTACAGATTCAATGCCATCCCCATCAAGCTACCAATGACTTTCTTCACAGAATTGGAAAAAACTACTTTAAAGTTCATATGGAACCAAAAAAGAGCCCGCATCGCCAAGTCAATCCTAAGCCAAAAGAACAAAGCTGGAAAATTCCTTCTTTCTAACATTCTGCTCTGCAAGTTCCAGCCACTTCACTTGAAAATTCAGCACTTCAAACTCCGCTTCCTAAGCTCAGTGAGACTTCAACACTCCTTTGACTCTACCATTCCTGCCCCAGGATAGGAAACATGCTCCAGGGTTGAAAGCCTGGAAATATTTTGGGCTCAGAATATCTGTACACCATCTCTCAAGGAACACAATTCTGGACTGCCTGCTATTCAATGCATGCAGACAGGTGCCTCACACACTTTGTCCAGGTTTATATTTGTTTATAGAGGGAAGCATTTATTCAGTCTATAACTAGGCTTTCCTAAAAAAAAAAATTTGGTGAGTAATGCTTTCTCCACATAACTACATACATATTAATATTAAATGGAGGACAGAGAATCAAATGTTTTATTAATGGGTAAATAAGAACAATGACTGTGGCTTTAGTGTCATTCAGCCTTATCAAGAAGTGTTTTATAGTAAAATGCATAGTGATAAAATATTTTTAGCCTGCTCTGGTGGAATAGTGGTTATCCTCACTTTTAAAGGTGAAAACAGAATATTTCCACATTATATTGCAATACATTCTAACTGACAAGTAACAAAGCCACATTACTGAATCCATTCACTTCTCTAACTGACTCACTATATCATTAGCCACTTAATAAGTCCTCAATAACTATTTGTTTTATTATAAGCTTATCTTATACCCAAGAATATTTTAGTTGTTCAAAATATTTAAAATTAAAACACATTAAAATATCTAAAAGTATAGGAAATGGTTGTAAAATGTGATTGGGAAGGGTTTTCTTTTCTTTTTTTTTTTTTCTTGAGATGGAATTTTGCTCTGTGGCCCAGGCTGGAGTGCAGTGGGCACAATCTCGGCCTACTGCAACCTCCGCCTCCCAGGTTCAAGCGACTCTCCTGCCTCAGCCTCCTGAATAGCTGGGATTACAGGTATGTGCCACCATGCCCGGCTAATTTCTGTATTTTCCGTAGAGATGGGGTTTCACTGTGTTGGTCAGGCTGGTCTCGAACTCCTGACCTCGTGATCCACCCTTCTTGCCTCCCAAAGTGCTGAGATTACAGGCGTGAGCCACCAGGCCTGGAGATTGGAAAGGATTTTCTAAGCACAATATCAAAGATTGGAGCTGTAAAGGTAAAGGTCAATATTCCTCACTCCATCACTGTCTAATTAAAAATGATGCATTGTCAAGTATACATTAAAATGTTAAGTGACAAATGGTAAGCTTGAAAAAACAGCAAAATATGTAAAAGAAAAATGTATATTCTTAATATATATCAAGTTCTTACATATAATTTGAAGAAAAAAAACTGGTAATAGAGAAATCTGCTATAAACCACAAAGGAAATATATAAACACAGAAACATGTATGTTAGGGACCTGAAAAACCATTCAAACTTACTCCTAATAAGAAATATACACTGACCTCAAAATTTATACTTTTCACTTAGGAATCTGAAAAAGATTATGCTATATTATAATATTATGTGTTTCTAAGAGTACTGAGAAATGAGCATTTTGTGTACTTCAGTTCATAAGTGTGTGTGTATATGGGTGTGTATACATATATATATGTATGGTTCTATGGTATTCATCATATATATAGTGTATACATATATATGTATGTATACACACACATAAACACACACACAGACAGAGAGAGAGAAGAAAAATTATCACAGTATAAATTATGATGGTAAAAATTTGGAAGCTACTAAATATCCAACAGTAGGTGTGACTAAAGTGGTTTATGACACATTCACATTATCAAAAGCTGTGTAGTAATTCCAAATACAATGAAAACTATTCTGTGTGACAGGAGAAAATTTCATGACATATTTTAATTAAAAAAAGTGAAAACAAAATTTTATAGACAAAAAAATTGGGGATGATTGGTCTAACTGCTGTCATAATCATACACATATGTCTAGTGGTAATTTCTAGACAGTAGGGGAATTTTTCTTCATTTTGGTCCTCTTAATTTTTATGGCATTGAATATGTATTACCACTGTATAACATTATTTAAAATATATATACAGATGGTCTTGACTTACGATGGCTTGACTTACAATTTTTCTACTCTATGATGATGCAAAAAAAAAAAATGCCTTCAGTAGAAACCATACTTAGAGTTTTGGATTTTAGTCTTTTCCCAGACTAGTAGTAGGATACTCTCTTTTAATGCTGGGCAGCTGCTGTGAGCCACAGATTCCAGTCAATCACGCGATCAGGAGGGTGAACAACTAATACTTGGCATCTTTCTAAAGGATGCTATACCTGCTAAACCATCAACAAGTGTTGATGCCCCCATGCCTTCTACGAAGGATTCTTGAACTTTATCAGAACAGACAGAAATTGATGACTCTGTTATTGTAGCGCCCCCACCATCCAGCAATTAATTTTAGCCCAATGCTTCAATCATTCTTCAGGCCCAATGTGCTTTCAGCTGTGTACATTAATGGTGAGTACCCATACACCTATTCAGTTTTTCTTTTTCAGTATTCAATTAATTACATAAGATGTTTAAAACTTTAGCATAAAACATGTTTTATGTTAGATGATTTTGCCCAACTGTATGCTAATATAAGTGTTCTGAGCACATTTAAGATAGGTTAGGCTAAGCTATGATGTTTGGTATATTAGGTGTATTAAATGCATTTTCAACTTACAACATTTTCAATGTATGTTGAGTTTATCAGGATGTAAGAACTCCCCTTGTAAGTCAAGGAGCTTATTTATATATGTGTGTATCGATGTATACACACACACACTCACATGCACACACAAAAGTTTGTAAAATTTAGATCTAAAATGGTAATACATATTTTGGAAATTTATTTTAATTCTTTCAGTATCTGAATTCTATATTGCAGACTTTTCTTTTTTTGAGATGGAATCTCACTCTCTTGCCTAGACTGGAATACAGTGGCGTGATCTCGGCTCACTGCAACCTCTGCCTCCTGGGTTCAAGCAATTCTCCTGCCTCAGCCTCCCAAGTAACTGGAATTACAGGTGCTTGCCACCACATCTGGCTAATTTTTTTGGATTTTAAGTAGAGATGGGGTTTCACCATGTTGGCCAAGCTGGTCTCGAACTCCTGGCCTCAAGTGATCCACCTGCCTCAGTCTCCCAAATTGCTGGGATTACAGGCCTGAGCCACCACGCCTGGTTGACTTTTGTTGCTTAGGATGGAATCTTTTGTCTTTCCTTCCTGGAGCTTCCTACTGGCATCTGCACTAATATTCCCGAACAAAAGCTCAATGAGTATGATGGTCTATAAAAGAGTGCATTACAACTGTTCCTGGGGGAGTGTGTGTGTTGCATGTGTATGCATGTGTGTGTATGTGGAGGGGTGCTTATAAGTGCTGGGAAAATAGGGGTCATTACTGACTTCCCCAATTCTGCCAAATTTGATGCATGTGTTTGAAATATTTTTAGGAAATTTTACTGTAGGCAGTTTTGTGGGGAGACATCCCAAAGCAGGGAGTGAAATGGGAAAAAGCAGACAGTCCTCTTAATGATCAATCAGCTTGCTTCTAGGAGCCAAAAGACACGTGGGGATTGGCAAGCCTCATTTTAAAGAGACTCTGCATGCTTCAGCTTTGCCTGCTGTGCATTGAATAAAGTGGTGGCGGGTACTATGAAATCTATCCCAGCACCTTGTGTTGGCAGCCACTTGCCAAGTAAATTCAAGAGCTAACAGCTGCCTTGGAGCAACAGTGTGGCTGCCACCTCCCCAGACCAAAGCGCAAAACTGGAACCCATCATGCTTCTGTTTCAGTGAGCAGAAGGGTCTGAATCAGGGGAGGTCTGTCCAGAGTCAGAAAATATTTGCCAGCTGAGAAACTGGATCATTACTCTTAAAGCTTCCTTTCTAGTACATTAAAATCTTTGGAGGTTACCTCCGTGGGATCTGAACACTGCCAAGCAAAATTTGAATTAGGCACAGAGTGAGGGAAAACTCAAATGTTTTATTTTGCTTCTAGGCAAACATATGCCTATTTAAAACTTGGTTTCTTCTGTGTATTTATTTTAAAGGATGTTGTGAATTTGATTACTTTTCAAAGGAGAATGAGTTCCAGTTCTTGCTCCACACCAGTATTTTGCCACATTTTGGATGAGAAAGTATCACATTTGCAGACTAACAGCCCTTCAGTGTGAAGGTCATTAGAATAAACAGTATCACAGGCAGCACTTTTCTGCATGAGCAATGAGACACTCATTTCTGTGCTACCAACTTACACTCAGCCTAACTGGGTAAGAACTCCATCTTCTCAGCTCAATCCCAAAGGGAACCCCTGTCCCTTCACCCAGAAGAATTCCCAACCTCAGGGCAAATTTTGAGAAGGAGTTTGCTATTCATTGAATTACTTCCCCTCTCTTTGGTACTTGGGGTGAGCTCGAAGAGGTTCATAAATTTTACCTCTTCTGATGGACTACTAATTCTCCAGCTACCGTGGGAAGAGTTCAAGATTTATGGGAAAGAAACTCTAGCAGATACTTTTCTGCAGAATAGTCTGGGGCTTTAGTTAAATCATTGCAGGTTTAGAGAATCAGAGGTGAGGCTTTTCAGAATTCCAAATCGTCATAGTAGGTTGTGATTTAGCATGCCAGTCCAGGGAACGTTTGGGGGCTGGAGTTGTCTGTTCAATTTCTTGAGCTTCCTTCCATCTCTAAGATTCAGTGATATCACTGAGTAGTGCCTTGGATTTGCTGCTCTGTGCCTTGGTCTTACCTAAACCCTGGGAAATTTGGAAAAAAAGAAAAAAAGAAAAGAAAGAAAACTGATTATGGGCTCCAGAAGATTATGTAACCAGCTGCACAGCCTGAAATTTGATTTTGTCCTTTTTCCAGATTAATTGCAGTGGTGCACGAGTCAAGCCCACCTGTCTTTGCATAAACACACAGGAAAATAAACAACAACTACAGCAGAAAAGAGTCTGACCCAAGGGTCCTCTCTGGGCACAGACTCTAAGATGAGGGGGGCTCAACAGCTCCCAAACTTCTGACTTGCTAGGAAGGTAGCCCCTGCTGCCTTGTAACTGAAATGTATTCACTCTTTTTGTCAAGTTGGTGGGATGGCTATAGCTTTGTGGCAGCTTGCTCTTTGACTTTCTGGGAGAATAGCAGAGAGCTAGGTGCAACAAGGAAACTGCTATGTTTGATTAATGCACAAGATTCTGCACCGTGGTTCTGCCAAAGCCTCATTTCAAGATTCCATGTTGTACATTTGCAAGGAGCAAATATTCAGTACAGCCATCCTCTTTGTAACTTGTCATACAAAAGAATCAATGAATTATATGACTGTCAGTCAGGCTGTAAGCGAAGATAATTGCTCTCCTTTGCACCTGCTTCAGCCCCTGCCATCATTGTGTAGAAGGAAGGTCTAAATATTGTGATTTATTTGCATGGCAGTATGTCGTTTTAAAATTACTCCCTTTTACACTCATCTGAAGGCTTGGAAATTTCAACAGTGATCAGTGTAGTAAAAGCATGGAAGAACAAGACCCTCATGAAAGGTTCCTCATGGAGAGGACTTGTTTAATATTATTACACTTAGACAATGATTTTTATTCCAATATAAGTTTTTTTTTCTTTTCTTTTTTTTTGTTTTTTGGAGACAAAGTCTCTCTCTGTCACCCACGCTGGAGTGCAGTGGCATAATCTTGGCTTACTGCAACCTCTGCCTCCCAGGTTCAAGCGATTCTCATGCCTCAGCCTCCTGAGTAGCTGGGACTACAGGCACGCACCACTACTCTGGCTATTTTTTGTTGTTTTTTTGTATTTTTTCATAGAGATGGGGTTTTGCCATGTTGCCCAGGCTGGTCTCCAACCCCTTGACCTTGGGCAATCTGCTCTTCTCGGCCTCCCAAAGTGCTGGGATTACAGGTGTGAGCCACTGCTCCCAGCCTATTCCCATGTAAGTTTTTCTGAATGAAGGAGGGGGTTAGGCAGGATGCTGAGTTATACAAAGTCAAGAGTGAGGATGGTAGCACCATTTAGAATAATAAGGAAGTCTCTAGGAGGAGCAGAATGGGCCAGAATGGGCCAGAGTGATTCATTCTGTTTGGACATAGTATTTGAGGTTAAAAGAAAGTACATAGAAGTTGGGTTTACCTAGGTTTGGGGATCACAGACTGAGTGTGTCCACAAGACAAATGGATAATGAATTCCAGGAAACTAAGTTCATAATAGAAATGGCTAAACATAGAAAATACATAAGGGATTGGAAGTGACCAGGTCTGATTTCTTGTGTGTTAACCATTTTGAGGACCATGAGGTTTCTCTCTCTGACTTTTCTTGATAAAATTCAGAGTTCCTTTCCCAGGGCTGTTGACAGTATAACAAATTCTAAATCTGATGTCGAACATATGTTTCCAATACATACAGGATATTTGTTCAAGGGATGCAAAAGGTCTGGAGTTCTCTTCCTAGGCCATACTTTCTAAGGACTCTTTTTAGAGGCTGCCCGGTTATTTAGCTCTTGTAGTTGTGTTACTGACTTAGGTCTCTAAAATATGCAAATGTACATACGACTCCCTCTTAGCTTCTGTTTTTGTTTTTTTGTTTTTTTTTTCTCCGAAGTCTCGTTCTGTTTCCAGGCTGGAATGCAGTGGCGCGATCTCGGCTCACGGCAACCTCCGCCTCCTGGGTTCAAGCAATTCTCCTGCCTCAGCCTCCCGAGTAGCTGGGACTACAGGTGTGTGCCACCATGCCCAGCTAATTTTTGTATTTTTAGTAGAGACAGGGTTTCACCATGTTGGCCAGGATGGTCTCAACCTCTTGATTTTGTGATCCGTCTGCCTCGGCCTCCCAAAGTGCTGGGATTACAGGTGTGAGCCACTATGCCCGGCCAGCTTCTGTTTTTTCTTAAATCGGGGTTCAAGAATCTCTCAATTAAACACAGTGACTAAAGAATAAATCTCAATATTCTCTTTCCAGGGTGTGTGAAAACTGCCACCCTGCCCATACAGGTAACCACTCGAACTTTGATGTCTAATAGTAGAAGATATCTTTTAGGTTAAACAATGAGAATGAGATAAATGTGGCAGAATCAATGGAAGGACTTCTGTATTTCAACCTGTTACTCTGGCTGTATTTGGAGAATATCCTGGTCCAAAGTTCTTACTGGCTTCTGAGGTCGCAGCCTGTTGAGTCCAAGCCAATTCTTCTTACAAGTTCTATTACTTTCTTTATTTTTATTTGCAAGCCAACTCTTGATTACAACGCAGTGCCTGACAATTGATTAATGCCAGAGGGTTTTTGTGAGGATTGGCCTCTTTAGCCTCTACAGGATGTAGAACTTCCTATTTATAAGTCTTCTGTGCTTTGTTCTTTGATCGGCTTATACATAGTGCTTTCCGTGAGGTGTCCCTACCGGCTAGTGGCAGCGATAAGCTGGCAAAACTCCAGCAATTGAAATTACATTTCACAGAAGCACAGGAGATAATGTCATATAGCAAATACATACAGGGCAAATGTCACACAGCAAACACATGCTGAACCATCATAGGGAGAGTGCCTGCCCCCTCACCTGGGATTAGGAGCAAGCCAGTTTATTTGACAGAGGAAAATAGCCCATATAATTTGCATGTGCAAGTGTGTGTGTGTGTGTGTGTGAGAGTGTGTGTAGTTATTTAACACAGATCATTATAGGTAGACCTTTCCTACTGGCACAATTGGACAGATCAAAGAGATATAATGTGTGGGATAAATGCGGGACTTGAATTTGATATTATAAGATAAACAGATAATATAGGTGGAGAAGAGGAGAGGATAGAAGAAAAGATGAACAAAAAGGAGGGGGAAAAGAGAAAGTTTTAGATGCCACAAAATATAAAGGATGTTGGAGCTCCATCTAGTAAACCAACCTACATGGGCTGGAATAGTCATCAATGAGGAGCTTGGGATCTGACAGCTGGATTGTGGAGAGACCACAGAAGGCTCTGGATTCTTATAAAAGGTTACCCTGCGCAAGAGTGTTCTAAACAGAAGGTGATATGTGGATGAGAGGGGGCTGGTCAGTAACAACCCTGTGCCAATGAGCTGAGAGGAGTAATTGATTCAACCCTCTTCACCTGTGGTCAAAATATTTTTTCTTCATTTCCAGAGCTAGTTAAAAGAAAAATGTTAATGTATAAGTCTGTCCCAGGCATAAATGGCTGATTAAGTTTCAGTGTGTTTTACCATGAGATCACAGTTTCCTTTTGATGCATGACAAAGGAAGCTGAAGTGCAGGATTCCCTTAGCATCTTAACTCTAAGAGGTTAGGGGATGTAAGGAAATCAAAGGCTGTGCAAAACCAGGGAAGGTGATATGATGGGCCTTGGAGGACTTAAGGGACATGAGCTCAAGTTTGAATCACAAGAGAGATTTCTATTCCATTTTCTCATGTTGCAAAACAAGAGATTTCTACTCCATTTTCTCATGTTGCAAAACTGGTTTGTATTCAATGCAAATAATTTATAAAGTACAACAACAAAATGGTACTAACCTATAACCTCACCATTCAACAGGCTTCTTCAAATCTTTCTTGTAGGCCAGAATTTCCAAAAGTGAGTTACATTAATTTAATATCCTGTGAAATTTAAATAAGTGCTATGGATTAAAAGATGCTATAGATGCTGGACCCGGTAGCACAAGCCTGTAATTACAGTGCTTTGGGAGGCCGAGGCAGGCAGATCACTTGATGCCAAGGGTTCAAGACCAGCCTGGCCAACATGGTGATACTTCATCTCTACTGAAAATACAAAATTCGCAGGGTGTGTTGGCTTGCACCTGTAATCCCAGCTACTCGGGAGCCTGAGGCAGGAGAAATGCTTGAAACCGGGAGGCAGAGATTGCAGTGAACCTATATCATGCCACTGCACTCCAGCCTGGGAGACAGAGCGAGACTCCATCTCAAAAAAAAAAAAAAAAAAAAAAAAAGTATAGAAATAAAAAGTGAAGTGGAGGCTGGGCGCTGTGGCTCATGCCTGTAATCCCAACACTCCAACACTTTGGGAGGCCAAAGCAGGTGGATCACTTGAGGTCAGGAATTGGAGACCAGCCTGGGCAATATGGTGAAACCCCATCTCTACTAAAAATACAGAAAATTAGCCGGGCATGGTGGCTGGTGCCTGTAATCCCAGCTACTCCAGAGGCTGAGGCAGGAGAATCGCTTGAACCTGGGAGGTGGAGGTTGGAGTGATCTGAGGTCGTACCATTGCACTCCAGCCTGGGCAACATAAGTGTAACTCCGAAAAAAAAAAAAAAGTTAAATGGAGCATTAAGTTTAGAAAATGCTAGGTTAAACAAATAGATTCTAAATATGTTAATGTATTTTTAATTTCCCAAATGTAAATCAAATATCTGTGATATTTTAACCTGCCAATTAATGAGAAAAGAAAGTATTCTATATATAAGTGTATCCTCCTCAAATGCAAAATGAAATTTGTTTTCATAAAGTAGCAATGTGTTTATCAGAAATATCTCTGCATATTTCTAGATTCTTTTATACACCTTCTCTTGATTGCCCGTAATATGAACTCAAGAGAGTACAGGACATCAGAATGTCAAGAGACTTGTCCCAGGATTGCACAGGTTTCAGGTACAAGTCATAGAACAAAATCTGAGAACCCCAAGCTATAGGCAATGATCAATTTCACAGACAAAGTATTTACTATGAAAATAGGAGCTCTAAAATAAGTTAAATTAAGGTGGGAAGCATGAATGGTATGAAGTAAGATTTTAGTCTCTTCTCTTTAGTCTTTACTTGTATTCTTCTATTCCACTTGTAAGATTGTGTGTGTGTATGTGTGTGTGTGATATGTGTGTGTGTGTGTGTGTATATAATTATATAATTCCATAGTAGATACAGAAACCCTTAAAGCAAAAGGAAGGATGGAAAGAAGGAAGGAGGGAAGAAAGGGTGGGAGGTAGGGAAGAACAGAAGGAAAGAAAGGGGGTTGGGAGGGAGGCAGAAAGGGAGGGAGGGAGGTAAAGAAAAAAAGAAAGAAGGAGAAGAAAATATTCTACAGCTGTGAGCAGGAGAACACAGGAGGTAATTCCTGATGAAGTATAAACTGAACAGCTTTGGCTGTCTTACACACTCTAGTGAACATTGCATACTAAATAGCCCTTTACACACTCCCCAAGATTCCTGTGGCTTTGAATTCTAATCGGGCCTGAACAGGGTTTTCTGGACACAAGCCTAACCCTGCTGATATTCCAGCATTTGGATTTACCTCTTCATTTGGAGCAAGGACAAACAAAAAAATCACCTAATCTCCATCCTCCAAGTATCATAATTTGGATTTCTGTAGAATGGCTTGAGTATTGCCAATTTCATGGATCTTTCCACCATTGCTTAACTGTGGATGCTTCAATCCCCACTGAGGAGCTCCCCCACCCTCACTCTTCCAACCAGCCTGTCCTACCAACTACCAACTAAGGCAGCACAGAAAATTGGAAGAAAAACCTGTGTATGTACATCTATTTTGATTCACAGATGTATCTTAAGAAAGAAGTAACTATCCAGCATAGTGTGATGGCAGGAGCAAAAGGATGATTCACTCAATGCCCAGAGACTTCCTTCCTAAAATGTAGCCCTTGCCTGCTTGCTAAAGACATACATTTTTGAAAGAGGATTTATTCACTTGTATTTTTTAATCTCTGATACAACATAATCACCTTAAAAGCTAGTGTAGTTGAAAGGGCATATGGTATGGTGAGTGGGGGGCTTATGTTCCAGCCCTGGCTCAACTAGTAAACAACTGCCTAATCTTAAATACACCATGTATTTTTCTTTACTGAACCTCACTACATTATCATTTACAAAATACAATAATTAGACTTCAGTATATCAAACCTTGAAATTGCAGAGAAAATATTACATTTTAATCTATTATTAGTCACATCTGTTTTGTATATGAATGAGTTTCAAGTTCTTTCTTGAGAGAAGATTTAACAAGACAAGAAGAATTAGAATTTTGCTTGTTTTATGTGGAAAATGGTGACAAAATTACAAGAAGCAGAAGTGAAAGAATCACAGGGCACTAAGGCAAACTTTATAGCATCATTTTGTGTGTGCTATTGCTACAATTTATAGGAAAAAATAATACCTTTAATTTCAGCTTAGTCTAAGTTTGATTGCAAAATCTACTTTCTTACCAAACTAACCAGTCTCATTGTGCTGTGTCATGCTTTGAGGTAAGAGTGAAAGTAAGTCATTATCAATGTTCAACTTTGAAATAACATATCATCTCTTTATTATATATCTTGCCTTGTTTCACAAATGTTTATCCCAAGCCTGTCATCTAAGGAGGCATGCCAAAAAGAGTCATATTTCAACTTTTTCCTACATATAACTTCCTGATTGGAAGTCTGCCTATATATATTTAAGCTTTTTGATTCTATACCTCTGAAAATTATGGAGTCTTAAAATGTTATAGCTCAAGCCCAGCCCATTAAAATAATTCCTTCTTCAACATCCAAGACAGGTAGCCATTCCATACTGGGTAAAATAATTCTTCCTATAATCACCATTCTGAATTCTGGGAACTAGGGGCTCAATATTTTGCCAGGTGATCTATTCTAATTTTGGATATTTTAAGACTATTAATTCTTTCTCTCAATAATTTGAAGAGGACGTTTCAACCTTTAGGTTTGTGCATCCAATCCACTATCAGAACATAGTTATAAAGCTGTTCCCAATTTTTATCACTGTTATTTTAATATGTAGTGTCATCTGTCATGCCCAACCTAAATTTCCTTTTTTCTAGACCCACACTGTCCAATATGGTAGCCACCAACCTATATGGCTATGATGGTTAGTTTTATGTGTCAATTTTGTTAGGCTTTAGCTATCACTTATTCAATCAAACACTAATCTAGGTGTTACTGTGAAAGTATTTTGCAAATATGGTTAAGTAAGGGAGATTATCTTGGGATAATATGTTTAGGCCTCATCTAATCAGTTGAAAGGTTTGAAGAGCAGAAACGAGGTTTCCCTGGAGAAGAACAGATTGTGCTGTGGAATGCAGCTTTAACTCCTGCCCAGGAGTTTCCAAACAGCCCTTCTTTATAGGTTTTTAACTTGCCTAGCCAGCCCCCAATATAAGCCAATTCCTTGCAGTAAAGCTCTAGATAGATAGATACATACATACATACATATATAGATGGATAGATACATAGATAGATGCATAGGTATATAGATACATGCATACATACATACATAGATACATACATACGTAGGTGGATAGATAGATATAGATAGATAGGTGATAGATAGATAGTGAGCTACATATCCTACTGTATTGTTTCTCTGGTGAAACTCTTGAGTTATATAGTGGTTATTTCCATGTAAATGTAAATAAAATAAAATTAAATAAGATTTAAAAGTCACAGTGGCCATATTTCAAGAATTCAATACCCACTTGATACTAATGGCTAAAATGCTGAACACCACAGAAGATTTTCATTATAGCAGAAAACTCTAACACAAAGCACTTTTCTAAAGCAAGCCTTTCCAGTGTCTCCCATCATTTCTTATTAAACATACTGATACAGCATCACATCACTTTTTCTTAAATATTCACTAATATTTTAATATCCCTGTTAAGATATGATACTGAAAATGGAATATTATATTCTCCAAAGGAAACATTACAGTCTCAGGATATGAAGGAATTACCATCCCTTAAACTGGATATTATTGAAATAGTTCCCAAAGCTATCTAGCTCTGAATAGTCATGCTGGTTATTCCATCTATTTTGACAAATTTTTTCCACATTTCCTTCTTTCTTGTCAGTAAATAATTTTATTGTATTAATAAAACTAATCAGTAGAGAGGAGATGGAGGAGACATAATCTAACCTAAGCATTTTCAATGGTGACAGATTTTTTATTGAAAAGATTGAATTACTAATAAATAGAAAATATGAATAATAATATAGGAGTAGGAAAGGAGAGAGCGAGAATTAAGAGAGACATTGAGGAGTGTAGAAGGGAAATTAGAAATAAGAATAAGCCTAAGAGGGAAAAGGAATAGAGACTTCTAAGCAGGTGAAGACTCAAAGAGGTTTAGCAAGACAGGTATGAGAAAATATGACTTTAGGAAGTACTTTATTTGAAATGAATCCCCTCCAATGTTTAAATGCAAAGGTACAAGAGAGGACTGGGCTTCCTTTAAATCACTTTTAATTGTCTGATGATTTTTATTTTTAAAATTTACTTTCCAATGAAGTATTGCCCTGTGCATGAATTATGAAGGTCCAGAAATTATTCTGTATTGATTATATTTCTATTAATTTGGCCTTAGATTATAGCTGAATTTATTACAGTTGCATCTCTTTGCTGGTTTATATTCAGTTTACATCAATAAAAGCTGTTAAATACTTTTGACGTGAATGCTATTAAGTCTGGTCACTCCTACCTTTAGGTAACTGATTGGTAATGTATATGTTGAAATTTAAATTTCTTGCTAAATTTGCTTCTGTGAATTTTGTCCTGTAATACTGGTGTGTTAGAAATTTTTCAGAATTTTCTCTGATGGCTTGTATTTTAGCTCTCACAATTAGAATGCCTTTAGCTCCAGGTACCAACTACCTCTGTAAAACTTACTAAAATAAGGAAACTTAGTTCATTAAGGTAGAGATTGAGTGAACTTCAAAATTTATTGATGCAGGACTTTAACACTGTCATCAGAGTTTCAGGTTTGTTCTTCCTCTCTGATGTACTTCCTACAGATTAGTCATGAAATAATGTACTCTCGTGATTCTATGGCAGCTGCCAAGTAAAATCAGAGCTACTGCTTTCTTGATCACATACAGGAAGGCAAGAGAAGCTTTCTATGGCTCTCCCTTAGGAGTTAAAGATTTTCCTAAAAGCTTCCAGCAAATCTCATCCAATGTCTCACTGATCAGATTAGGATGATGTGCCCATTTTGGAACATCTCTGGCAAAGAAATAGAATCTTTCTTAGACTAATTATATCCACATCTGTAGGCAAGAATAGAGTCACCATTCTTTGAATAAAATGGTGCCTATGTTGGGAAGAAAGAAGAGATTAATGGAGTACGAATAAATCATCAACAATTTTTACTATGATAACTTCTTCGGTTTTGTGTGATAGATAATTTTTGAATTTTATGTATTTATCCTATTTTCTTTTCTTTTCTTTTTTTTTTAGATGAAGTCTCACTCTGTTGCTCTGGCTGGAGTAGAGTGGCACGATCTTGGCTCACTGCAACTCTGCCTCCTGGGTTCAAGCAATTCTCTGGCTCAGCCTCCCAAGTAGCTGGGATTACAGGTAAGTGCCACCACACTTAGCTTTTTTTTTTTTTTTTTTTTTTTTTGAGACCGGGTTTCATCATCTTGGCCAGGCTGGTCTTGAACTCCTGAGCTCATGATCCGCCCGCCTTGGCCTCCCAAAGTGCTGGGATTATACTCGTGAGCTACCGCGCCTGGCCTTATTTTCTAATAACAACGTTGATAAGACGAGATTCAGAGGTGTCTTCAGAGATCAGTTTTCAACATGACCTCCATTTATTAACTAAAAGGCTAAGTGTTAATTGAAAAATCATTTGTAAATTATGAATTCATTAGAATTCAGTGTTTCTAAATTGCAATAATTTGTGATATGTTGTAATTTCTAGCTATTAAGGAAAGTCCAAATATTTGCTGAGCACCTACCATGTGCCAACTCCTTTTTCCATGTTGGGGATATACAGTTAACTGAATAGGCTAAAATGCCTGCTCTGAAGGAGCTTTTCATTTAATGTGGGTAAGGGGACAGTCAATAAATAAATGAATTACATTTTTAACATATCAGATTGTGCTACATATGGAAAAAATAAAGCAAGATAGGAGAAGAGGTGTCAGGGTGTAGTGAATGATTATAATTTTAAAAAGAATGGTTAGTAAAATCCTCAGTGAGAAGAAAGCAAAGATCTGAAGGAGATAAAGAGATGTGAGGAGAGAACATTCCAGGCATAGGGAACAGCAAGACAGAGAGAAGAGTTCAGTGACCAGAAAGGAGGGAAGAATAACAGAAAAGGAGGAGGTCTGAGACAGTGCAATATGGGGGTGGGAAGCAATCCTTTTGAGCTATTGTAATACGGCCCATTTTAATGATTTGGGCTTTTATCTTAATGGATATAAGAAACGTTGGAGAACATTAACTATAAAGTAATCTAAATTATGTTTTTAAAGATTTTTTTTGGCTACTGTGTTTGACAACAAGTTGTAGGAAGATGAAGGCAGAAGCTGAAAATCACCTTGAAGACCACTGTGACAATGATCATCGCTTGAAACAGAATGGTGACAGCGTTCGTGTTAATAGGAGATCAGATTCTGGATACATTTTGGAGGTAGCAATCAGGATTCGCTAGCAGATTCTATGTGGACATTAAAAAAAAAGGGGTCAAGAAGCCAAGGTGACTTTTTTTTTCTTTTTTTGCCTGTGAACCTAGAATGATTGAGATGCTATATGACAAAATGGGAAAGACCACAGGAAATTTAGGTTTGGAGGGAAAAGCAAAACTGTGATTTTAGGTACATGAAGTTTGAGGACACTATTAAACATTGCAGTAGTGGTATCTATAAGTAATAGAATATGCAAGTCTACAATTCAGAGGTGAGAGCCATAAAGATACGAACTTGAGTCATCAGAGTAGGATTGGATAAGATCACCAAATGTAGGTAAAAAGAAGTGACCCAAAATCTGACACTCTGAGCAAGCCTAATTTTAGAAGTTAAGGAAATGAAGAGGAATCAGCATAGGAGGCTGAGAAATAAGAGTCAATGAGAAGAGAAACACTGGGAGAGTTGTGTGCAGGAAGCCACGTGAAGAAAACTTTCCCAGGGGAAGGGAGTAATTAAATTGGTCAAATACCACTAAGTCAGATTGAGGACTGGAGCTCTTGTTAAGAGTAGATAGGGTGAGATATTGGGGATGGAAGTCTGACTGATGTATATGCAAGAAGAAGAATGAAAGAGGAAGAATTGTAGAAAATTTAGCCAACTTTTCTGGGCAGTTTCAGTTTATGGGAAAAGGGTAGTAGCTGAAGGGGTTGAAAAGAGAGGTATTGTTATGAAGACAGGAGAAAAATAATATGCTTATATATTAATGAAAAGTATGCAGAGGAGAGGCAGTAAATGATGATTATGAGAGAGGGGAGAATTTAGACATAGCACCGATGCCCTCTAGTTAAAAAGAGGGGATGACATTCAGTGCACACTTGTTCAAAATGTGAGAAGCTAGCACATGAGTCATTTGGAGACGCCATAGTGGGATTAGAAACAGTCACAGGTAAGTATCTTGTGTTCGACACATATAGGCCCTTCATAGATGAATGGTGGTTAGATATTATAATATATTTTATCCCCTTCAAAAGTTAGTTTTGAACTACAGCTACACTATTACATACTTGCACATTATTATATTGCATTATAGACTCATAAAAATAATTTTAGATTTTGTTAAAATTAATTTTATTATTGATTTAAAGATGATATAATCAAAAAGACCTAAGCAATACTAGGTCCATTGAAAGAGAGTGTCAAGACTGAAGCCTAGTTGGGACTTCTGAGACCTATGGGTGGATTAAAGGGGTTAAGGTTCGTGGGAGCCTCAGACCATTTATTAGTTTTCTATTGATGCATAACAAAACGTAGAGGTTTAAAATCACACAGATATATTATTTTATAGTTTCCAGGGTCAGGAGTCCAAACACTTGTTAGCTGAGTCTTCTGCTCATGTTTTCACCAGACTGAAATCAAGGTTCTAGCCAAGGCTGGAATTCTCATGTGAGGGTAAAGATCCTTTTCCAAGCAGCAGTTAGCAGAATTCACTTCCTTGAAGCCCTGTGACTGATATCCCTGTTTTCTTGCTCTTTCTTAGCCAGAGGCTTCTCTCAGCTCCTGAAGCCACCCACTATGTCATGCCACACGGACCCCAGAGGTAGTTTAAAGCATGGCTATTTGTTTTCTTCCAGGCCAACAGGAACACGTTTTCCTGACATATCGCTTTCTTTAAAAAAATTGTATTCTTTAAATTTCATGGATACACAGTAGATGTATACATTTATGAGGTACATGAGATGTTTTGATACAGGCATGCAATGTGAAATAATCACATCATGGAGAATGGGGTATCCATCCCCTCAAGCATCTATCCTTTGTGTTACGAACAATCCAATTACAATCTTTCAGTTATTTAAAAATGTACAATTAAGTTATTATTGACTATAGCCTCCATGTTGTGCCATCAAACAGTATGCATTATTCATTCTTTCTATATTTTGAATGCATTAACCATCCCCACCTCCCCTCACCCCTCACCAGTTCCCCCACTACCCTTCGCAGCCTCTGGTAACCATCCATCTACTCCACATCACCTTCTTTCAAAGGGCCTTCTGATCAGGTCAGTCTCACCCAGAATAATCTCTTTGAATTAACTCAAGTCACCTGATTAGCAGCAAATCACAGGAGTAATATCCTGTCATAGTCATTGGTTCCTCACTCACTCAAGGGGAGAGGATTCCACAAGGTATGTACAAAAGGGATGAGAATTTTAGGGCTATCTTAGAATCCTGCCCACTGCAGGCATTAAATTTCTAAACAGAAACAGACGTAAGCTCCCCTCACCACACTTGGTTTTGGATATTACTGAAAGGGAAGGGAATTGAAGATAGAGCTTTAGGAACAGTATTATGTGGCGGGCAAGTCTTTAGTTATAGAAAGAGACTTATTGTCTGATGATGGCCTATAGGCCTCTGAAAGGAGAAACTGCTGTTCTTTGTAAATATTGTTCTATTCTCAGTCATCCACAGACCTCAACTTCATTATGTAATCAAAATGCTGCACTTAGATGCAACTGATGCAATATTTCACTTTAATATTTGTTGGTTTGGTTTGTGATTTTGCATGGCAATAGGAGTAGAGATTAATAAGCTTTCATTTATAAATGTATCGTGCCAGGGTCTTAGAAGGACAGGTGGGAAGGACTGGTGCTTAGAATGGTATTAGGTAGAAAGTCAGAAAGCCACTCTTCAGATTCCTAGAGAGTGAACCAGGAAAGAGGAAGCTAGCTAAGCCAGGAAGTCTATCTATATGGTAAGAGGAGAGGATGCCAGGTCAGAATGATGGCAGGATGGGGAAGCAAACGCAATTATTTTCCATTGTGTTCTCATAGAACCTCAGTCAGAGAGTTCAACATTTCCAAATTTGCATGTAGTATCTGGCTGCACATCAACGATAACCACAAACATAGAAATATCATATGCACCTTATGATTAAGTATACCTCAGAATGGGCAAAGAAATTTCCATTTGAACTCTACAATACCTAGGGCTGTAAAAGCATAGGATTACTTGGGAAGTGAAAAATGTTCACGTATCTATGGCTCTGTTTGTAACAAAGACAATTATTAACTTTTCAGAAATGTTGCAAACTCAAACTGGTTGTTAAACAGTCATTTTTAAAACTTAAGTTATATAAGCTTACAATAAAATAATTTATATTAACGTCAAAGATAATAAATGTTTGAAACTCATTACTTCCTAATTATTTCATTACATTTTATTATTACCTATGGTGTTGAGTTTATTTATGTCTGTTGTATCTCTAGAATGGAAATACTATATGACAGTGCATTACTGTGCATCTCATCCCGACTCTACTCGGTAATGTTACATTGGTGGCTTGATCTTGGCCATGGAGTATTTCCAACTCTGAAATCAACAAACACAACAAATAGGAAGTTGTCTTAGTGGAAGCTGAAAAAGGTTTCAGTTTAACCAATATAATTATATAAGGGTTAGAAATTGTTTAACAGTACAGCACATCAAATGTAATGACCATACATTTTTTGGGAAATTGCTAGTAGATTGGGAAGAAACTCTATTTGTCAAATCAGAGTTGAACTGCAACCGTAGCTTGGCTTCAAATACAAAATTCTAATACAGATCAATAAAGGCATTCTTCAGGAATCAATGGCTATATGACCTATAGCTTAAAAATTATTATATAATTTTATATTATTTGTAAATGTGTTATACATCCTTCATGTCAGTAAAACCGATAATAAATGTGTATGCATATATGTATACATACAACTCTATCTATGTACATAGATGTGTAGTCATTTCTGAACCCCCTTGGGAATCAGATTGTTTAACGTTTCCCAGGACACCAGTGGCTCTAGGCCAAAGATACAACTCAGTGTGTTTGATGGTGGTGCCCACTAGACAACAGCCGGGCATAAAACACATGGGTTCAGGTCCTAGCTTAGCCACTGATGTGTGAGATTTGGAAAGTCACTTCACTTCCTAGTTTCAGGTTTCCCTTCTGCAAAATAAATATAGCAGTTTCTGATACAACTGCCTGACAGGATTAATGTGGGAAACAGGTAAAGTAATGGATGTAAATTTCCTTTGAAAAATTGTGGTGGACAGGATTACCAAAGTCTTTGCCCTCATGGAATTTATATCTCTGTGCATTCGGTGAAGATTCCTGGGGCATGTCAACTGGACACAATCTCAGAGATCACCTGGCCCAAGTCCTTCACTTTACAAGTAATGAGAGAAGACCTCAGAATTGAACTACTGAGTTTTTGTGAGTATTGTCATGAGGTATTGATATGGTTGGGCTGTGTCCCCACCCAAATCTCATTTTGAACTGTACCTCCCATAATTCCCACATGCTGTAGGAGGGACCCGGTAGGAGATAATTGAATCATGGGGGCACATTCCAACATGCTGTTCTCATGGTAGTGAATAAAGTCTCATGAGATCTGATGGTTTTATAAGGGGAAACCCATTTCACTTGATTCTCATTCTCTCTTGCCTGCCACCATGTAACATGTGCCTTTCACCTTCTGCATAATTGTGAGGCCTCTCCACCCATGTGGAACTGTGAATTAAACTTTCCTTTATAAATTACCGAGTCTTGGGTATGTCTTTTTTAGCAGAATGAGAACAGACTAATACAGGTATGTATATATCTAATATGGCATTTTTCCATTCTTAGCCTGAGTAATTTCCAGGGCCAATTCAATAATATAGGAAAAATAGGGGAAAATAGCATATTTCATCATATTATTCAACATATATACCAAGCAACTGTAGCCCGATGCATCACAGGCTGGGTGATCTGTTCAGCCAGGAGAACATTTAAGGAATAATTCCACTAACAAATCTTCTTGAAAATTAGGGAATAGGGTTGCTCTTTCAGGATCCTTGACATAGAAAGATTTACTATTTAGATTATAAGAAATAATGTGCAGAAAAGTTATTTGATTCAAAGTAAATATCTCTTCCCAACTTCAGTCTGAATATTAAAATCCCTTTCAATATTATGATCCAGAACTCATAGTGATTTATCTTGTCTTATTTGAAAGATTTCTTCTTTCTTTGCCTTTGCCTTGTAAAAGCCTATACTCATTTATAGTTTCTCAAGTAGACATCAATTCTTAGGTATACAATAATTCAGTGCATTCCTGATAGGGAAGAAGTCTCCATCGACCAGCCGATGTACATTGTGTGGTCTTGTACCAGATATGTCCTGAATTTTGCTGCAATCTCTTTAAACATCCAGACTATAAGTCTAATCAATCTAAATGAAAAATAGACACATGGATCTATACCTCAAAAGCCTGTGTTATCTCCTGGTAAGCACTGACTGATGGAGTGAATTACATATGTGCAAATATGAATCAGGTAACTGATGATGTTGAAGAACTTACTGTTTTTTCATGATCCCTTTCAGCTGTTAGGCAAAAACTGAATTCCTACTGGGGACTTCCTTCTCCACAAAGCGGTGAGCTCTTCTGATGTTTATTCTAGTAGGTGAAACTGTCTATCTGTCTGTCTGTCTGTAGTCATAAATTCTGTTAGGTATTATTAAAAGGTGATTTTCATAAGATGTCCCATGTTTTAAAGAAGGGTTGCAGCACAATCTTCCCGACATGAAAACCAGATATAGTGTAATTTCCCACTTATTTTCTTTAGCCTGTTTGGAGCTAAGAGTCCAGTCATTGCATTAACATGCTGGTTGCTGATTGCACTTCAGGCTTTCTCCTCTAATGATTTCAGGTAATACAGAGGTAGAAGAGAATATGATTAATGACACAGAATCATTTCAGCACTTCAGAGTTTATTAATCAAGTGTGTGATACATTAGGGCTCTAACTGGAATGCCAAATTGCAGGTGCCCATGTGCCATTTCTAAATGAATCTTAACACATGTAAATCTGCTGTATGTGAAGATGTAATTATAAAACAACTATGGAATGGCTCAGGGCCAATTTGAGGCCTGCTCATTGGCTGTCAGAATTTATTCCTGATTTATTTTGACTTTACTCACCACTGGAGTACAGGGAAAGAGCTATTCCATGTTCAAGTTCCTATAAAGCCTCTCTTTTTGTTTTTCCTTTGTAACCTAGGTCATGAGGGATGGCTGACATTCAAACCAAACCAAACCAAATGCAAAAAAAAAAAAAAAAGCAGTGATGGCAATTGAAAATAAATCAAGAGGATATGAATATGATTAAGTAGTTTGCCTTCTTGCTGATAGAACTGGCCTGGCCATGCTCATCTCAGTAACAAAGAGTCATAAATCAATGACAGTCTTGTCATTCATGCCCAAAAGATTCCCATAAAAAAAGACCTTCCCAGGGTATTTTTCTATCAGTCTCCTAACCAAGCTATTTTTAGTTTATTTAATTCTGTGGTAATCAAGGTAGATAAACTCAGATTCCTTGTTATTTTATGGCCCAGAGAAGCAATTTCAAATTTCTGTTGATTTTCCCAGTTGTAGGAAGTAAAAATGTCATCCCTTGGGAAGGCTCAGGTTTTCATGGATCTGGCCTCATCCAACCTAGAGTCATTGCCCGTTTTATTTTGGGGTAAACCAAGTTAAAGAATGCTCAGACTTACAAGTAAAAACCAAGTTTCACCCTAACTTTAAAAAATATATTTGCCAGGTTTCTGAAATCAGCGAAATTTTATTTTCTCCTTTTTGTTTCAGGTGGTAGGGATGTAGCAAATTTCTATGCTAATATTTATGTTCAAAAAAAAAAAAAAGTAAAACTGAAATTCTGACCTAAGCCTAAACCTGACATTCACAATAAAACTGTCCCATCAATTCACATCATTTGCAGAACTACATTATTCATGACAACAGACTTTGATGCCTCAGCTGTGAATAGTTTTAAAACTAAAACATTAGTTGTCACCACATCATGCTCTGCCTGTAGATATACTTAGCTTCTTTGGTGAGAACTGGTTATTAGGAAAATGCTTGCCTCTGTAGTTGACCGTGACGTGTCTGATCTTTCATCATATACGGAGTTCCTGCGGAGCCTTGGAATATGGGTTGATGCTCACGGTTTCAACTCCATATGTAGGTTGAGAGTGTCCAAATAGGTGACAACTTAACAAAGCAAAGGTAAAAATCATGAAAATCACCCATTTATTTACAATGTAAAAAGAGCTTGTCTTTTTAAAGACGTTAGCATCCTTCCTTTGTACCACTCCCATTTCCTAAGAACCCCAGACAACCATTTTCTTCTCAAGCTGTTACAAAAGGGCTTATTCCTAAGTAGGTGTCTGGAAAGTGATCTCTATCTGTACAAGTCCTTAAGCAAGAAAAAAAAATCTAGGCCAGTTCTAAAGGATTTGCCATGTAGTTTCCATTGAACTTTCAGATACAGCCAAAGTGAGATTGAGTTTTTTCACCAGAGTTTTTTCAATCCCATTTGTAAACAGATACCTGATGACTCCATAAATCCTTTAAAATAGTGGTATTCAAAATTACTTTTATTATAAATTCCTTATTGCAAAAAAATTAAGTGCATGGGTGTGTATACATCTACACACGTTTATTTGTAAGTGATATAAATGCACTGTTGAATATGTACTTTAAATAAGCTATAAAAGAAAAGTAATATAATGAGATCAAAGGTATATATAAATAGATATTTTAGTGTTTCCCTCCAGTAACGTGGTATTACAGGGGTCATCAAGCATAGACCTTGGATGATTGTGCTGCACACGGAGACCACGGAACAGACTCCACTGTAGCTGATAATTTTAGGCAGATAGTGCTTCTACATTGGGAGTAAGCCAAGGCCACAGAAAGAGATACATTCCTTTCCAGTAATGTTGGGCTTGTTAATTTAAAATTCTGACTGTCATTCTCTGTATGTACTTAATTACCTGAATATACTTTTCTTTCACAGTAACTCTCTTTCCTCTGTTATTCCTCCCTCTCTTAATATTCAAATACAGATATTGAGAGACCCTTCGCTTGAAAAATCAAGTTATGTTTAGCCTCTGTAGCTCTGTACCGTGAGGCTTGGGGACAGTGTTTCGTTTTTGGTGGGTTTAACAATATAAATGTTCTTTTAATTCATATTGCACTCCTGTAGGAGGTGAGAAAAAGGACCTTATGCAACATCTGCCTGAGTTTCCCTGCTGAACATCACAATCAGCTGTTGCAGCAGGTCTGGAAGAACTGCTTCTGAAAGAAAGTGCTGTGAACAGTATTTCCGCAGCTCCTCAGAGACCATGGAGGTGGTATGCTGGAATCAGTGATTTTATAGCTGAATTATCCAGTTTTTCTCTTCTGTTGCTTGCTAGTGTAACTTACATTTAATCCTTTCACCATCATGTGGCCCGAGGCCAGAAAATAAAATTCAAATCAGCCAATGTGATTGCTTTACATTACCTGAACATGTTTATTCTTAGGACGCTCCCGATAGGTACAAATCTCCGTGCTAAATTATACACTTAATTTGACTGATAAAAATATTAAATAGAAGTAACCCCCCAAATGTGTGATGGCACTTAACCTATATTAATAAAATTTGTGCTTAATAAAACAGCCCTTCTCATAAATAAGAACTGGAAAAACCACTTTAGCAGAAATATAACTTGATGGGTTCTTCCAAATAAAAATTTCAAAACTTTAACAGAGACATCAGCTAAGTTTGAGGATAAGAAATAAAGAGAACAAAATTGCTCTAAAGAAGAAAATGAGGGCTATGTGGCTTTGCTGCTGAAAGAGAAAGGCAAAGACAGAGGAGGAAAAGGGATCCAAACACGAGGTCCAAAAGCTGAAGGTCTCTTAGAAATGGCCAAGGAACCTGTTGTTTAACTTAAAAAAAAAAAGGTTTTTTTTTAAGGAATCAACATTGTTTAAAGCAAACCGCTCCATCTGCTAAAATCATAAAGTCTGATACAAACAAAACATTTTATGTGAATGTGTTCTGATGTAGAAGTGTGATGAAAGAATAGAAAAGGTGCTAAGTTCACATCAGGGCTAATAAGATATTAGAAGGAAAGCACAGGCAACAAAGGACATTAGGACAATCATCATGCAATTAAAATTTAGAGTTAATAGATGCTCAGGGCCCCTGGTGACCATGAAAGCAGAGGCACTGAATTTTTTTCAGAATTCTCAGTAAGGATATTAATCCTTCCAAAAATTCACTGGAATTTGAGACAATGAGGGTGGTAAATCATAGAATATCATAAAAAGAGACTGATTGCAATAGATTTCTGGGTTTCAAATGTTTGCCAATGTCCACCCAAATCAAGGCATTCAATATTCTAGCTTGTCTCATTTTAGATAGGCAATATCAATCAATTTGTTTTAAAATAAGTGCATTGCATAGGCATGTACACAAACTGAGGAACTTTTATAGTAGAGAAAGCAGAGCCGTGAGGAGATTCAAAACAATGTCATCTGAAAAGGGGTTACTGGAATCCTAGCATTAAGAAGAAATGCAGAAACAGCAAGTTAACAGACTTCAAATAGTTGAAAACCCATCATGGAAAAGAGGGAATAGATGATTTATGTAGGTGTTAGATGGTTAGATTTTGTGTCACCACCCAAATCTCATCTTGAATTGTAATCCCCATAATCCCCATGTGTCAAGGGAGAGACCCATTGGAGGTAATTGAATCATGGAGGGGGTTTTCCCCATGCTGTTCTCATGATAGTGAGTGAGTTCTCAGGAGATCTGATGGTTTTATAAAGGGCTCTTCCCCTCTTCATTTGGCACTTCTTCCTGCCACCCTGTGAAGAAGGCGACTTGCTTCCCCTTCACCTTCCACCATGATTGTAAGTTTCCTGAGGCCTCCCCAGCAGTGCTGAATTGCCAGTCAATTAAACATCTTTCCTTTATAAATTACCCAGTCTCAGGCAGTTCTTTATAGCAGTATGAAAACGGACTAACACAGGTGTCATGCCTGAATGATGGAAATAAGATCAATATGTACAAAAAAGAGATGTCCTTTCAATATAATGAAAATTCCCTAATAGCTTTGGCTATTCCCTAGATGTAAGGAATTTTCCCAAGACGCAGTGATATAGTTGTCAATGGTGTCATTTAGGCAGACATTGAAGAATAGAGAGCTTTTCTTTGGGGATTGTTTACCATTTTTTCTAACAAAACTGGAAGCTTAATATGTAAAATTGATAAGTAGAGCTACCCACTGGAGGATATCAGAGCTCTGCTGGTTTATCCTCCATATCTCTGCACCCTTTCTTTCTGCCATATGTCCACATGTCATGGAGGTTTCTAAGAAGGGTCAGTCAAGGGCAGTTCAAATACCACTAGTGTAGCTTTTGGTTAATCTTCTGATCTTTTCCATGGATCAACAAGTGGCAATGTCCTCTTCCTCTCCACCTGTTTTGCTGCCCAAGTGCTGCCAGTTTCCTGCTTCTGTGGTAAACACTGATAAGATCTGGATCTGCTCATTAAGAATCCATTAATTTTGTTCAACTTCATTCACATACTCCTCTCTTCTGGCCCCTTTCCCAATTCGATGTGAGAAAAGTGGATGCATGGGCAATTCTATTTAAATCTCTGGTGTCTTGCTGAAAGGTGTTTCAAAATGATACCACCACACGTTTCCCATGTTTAAATGTGTTTTTACTTAGCTGTTTAAACTTTAGACTTTTCCAAGTGGGTTCAGAACAGCTTAATCATATAAGGTACACTATAATCCTGTGAGGTAGAAACTATTTTCTTTCCCAATTCACTGAGAAAGCAGTAGATGTTCAAGAATCTTAAGCTATCTAAAATATTATGGAATTAGTAAGTAATTATGCCTGGCCCTGAGCCTAGAATTCCTGATTTTATCTGTTAATATTTTACTGTCCTGGCAAAGCAAAACAGTCTCTAACTTACATCTTCTTCCTTGGGCTACCTCATTTTCATTTAAACAGCCATCATCGCTTTTGGAAAGAAAGAAGAATAAATCTTCAAGTCAGGTGTAAGTTGAGCCCTGGAATAAACATGTCAAAGCTACACAAACCACAAAGTCTGCCCTTTTGGGACTGATTGGACCATTCTTGACATGGGAAAGACAAAGGCCAATAAAGATTCAGCCTAAGGTTTATTCTTCAAGCCATTTCTCTGCTTCAGAATTGGAGGCTGGTAGAATAAGTTTTGAAGAGCAAACTGCAGAGCCCACTGGAGAGGACATGTGTTCATGTGGAGAAATAATTGTTAGAATGAGACAGAACAGATCGAAGCCCACAGTTGTTCCACAAGCATGAAGTTATGCCATCTTCTCATCGTACTTCCTCAATCTTACACCCACTCCACAGGGGAGGCTGGTATGTAAAAGGGTGTTCTGCCAGGCACCCAGAATTGATAGCAACCACTACAGGCACTTTTATTATTATTATTTTTTTTTTTGAGATGGGGTCTCGCTTTGTTACCACGCTGGAGTGCAGTGGCGTGATCGCAGCTCACTGCAACCCTCCGACTCCCACAACAGGCATCTTTTTAGAGAGGTGTCTGAATTCTCTGGGGGAAGTCAGCACAGTTGAAGAGTGTACAGAAGCAACTGTGAAAAATGAAGAGAATAATATTTGTGAGAATGCAGAAATTCTTCAATTTTCTGTCTTTTTGAACCAGAGCAACAAATTTGAACAGATTGAAGCACAAATAAATGTTTTGCTGTTAATTCACACCCAGGCTCTATGTTAAGATGTGTATAGTGGGGAAGTAGGTGAGTCTAAATTCATTTCTGCTCTTTTTGATGGTCTCATCTACCAAAATAAGATCTCTACTGACCTCATCCTCACTTCCATTTTCAGGTACTCAGAAGATTCATGTTTGTAAAAACAGGAGTGAGCCCCTCCTGGGAAAATAACCTTTTAAAAAGAATGGATCATATTAACTCTTGGCTGACACTTCCTTACGTTTTTTTAGAGCTAGGGAAACCACTTTTAAAATTCAAATTATATTATCCTAAGGTTCTGAAGCCTCTTATAAGCTATTAATCTGATTGACTTGAATCTTCTACTTGGCCTCGGTTATCTAGGTAGCTGTGAGCTTCATGATCCAATCTCAGATATTACAGTGGATGGGGTATAAGTTGTGTGTGTGCTGACAACGCATTGATTTTTGAAAGAAATACCTTTTAAGAGAAGGAAAAGTTAATGCAATATTTTACCAAATGAAAGTTAATCTCTCCTAAAAAGTGGTTAGAAAATGAAAGTAGATTCAAGATGCTTTGGTTCAATGGTTTTCAAACTGTTTTTCTCATAGTTCTGAGTTTCCTTGAAAATGCCTTTGGGACATCTTCACATGTAAAGAAAGGGGTTAAGAAGTCAGGAATTCGTATCCTATTTCAAAACAAATAAATTCTATTTTTACCTGTCTATAGATTTGAGTCTTTTTGAAATATTTCAATGGGCAAGAAAGTTTCAAAGTTTAAAAAAGTTAGAAAAGCACCAATATGCCTAAATTCCTCAATGATAACTGCATAAAGGACAAAGGGAATGTAACTCATTCTCTTTGTCATCATTGCCTCTCTGATGCAAAACCTTTAATAGATCTGTAGTGCCTAATTAATTAGGTTCAAGTTCCCAATTAAAGTATTAAAGCTCTGCATTAATTTGTTGACTTTATCTACCATATTCCCTTATCCTATGTTCCAACTAGTTGGACTCTTGTTCCAAGACAAGTCTCTCTCTTACCCACATTCCTGCATTTACTAATACTATTTCCTCAGCTTGTAACAGTTCCCAGGTAACCTGTCTCTTACGTGTCAATGTCTTGCTCTTCATTTACTCCCAGTCGGTATGGCACCTTTCTTTATCACACCTGTCTGCATCTTTCAGCAAGCTACATTCCATCCTCCCACTGAACATCTCAGCACTTTTGACATCTTCGATGATACCTCATATTCTGTCTTTTTAATCTTTTCTCCTACTTGTTCTATTTTTTTTTTTTTTTTTTTTTTTACTTTTTGGGCACTCATTTGTAAAGAAAGAATGTTAGTTTCTGCTTCACTGTGTGTCTTCCAGAGCCTCACACACAGTTGGCGCTCAGCCAATTTAGGTTGAAATTAAAAGACAATATTGGCCTCAGTAGTCATGTGGGTTTGAATTGGTCTTTTATCATTGAGAAAATTTAATATTTCCAGATTATGAAGCCACTTATCAGTCTTCTTAATAGGATAAATGTTCTCTTTCTGCATTCAGTGGAATTGCAATTCTACTCATAGAGGAAGCAGAAATAATCATTATCTATAAATATGCACTTATCTCCTACTATTCTAAGCAACCTTCACTGTTCTGAACACACTGGCCTCATTGCTAATTCATGAACACAAACATACAGAATTTATTTTTTCCTCAGGGTCTTTGCAATTTTCCTCTCTGCGTGGCTTGTTGTTTACCCTCAGTTCAGCTAAAGCACTGCCCTCACAAGGCAGCCTCAAAGAGGCCTTTTCTAACCCCTTATCTTAAAGGGCACTTCATTATACTCTATCCCCATTACTCTGGTTTATTTTACTTAACATCATGTAATATCATACTTTATGTTGATTGGTCTATCTAGCTAGAACTTAAGTTTCGTGAAGGCAGGAACTCAGTCTTGTTCACTGACATAACTCCAGCTCTGAAATAATACCTGGCATAAAAGAAGGACTCGGTATATATTTATTAAGTAAACGAAGATCTAAAGAAATTAAGACATGAAGGCCATCAGAGGGACAGTGTGTGATTTCTCAGAAAGAACACTGGATTGCAAAGTAGATTTCTGAAATACACTGCCTGCTCTACTCTTAACCAAAAAGTGAACTGAGTTTATCACGTAATGCTCTAATTTCAATTTTTTTGTTCTTTTTTTACTAATTGATACTTGACTAAGAAGGCAAAATTTTTAAAATCAAACTTTCTATGATTTTTTTTGTTTGTTTGTTTGTTTTGTGATGGAGTCTTGCTCTGTTGTCGAGGCTGGAATGCAGTGACATGATCTCGGCTTACTGCAACCTCTGCCTCCTGGGTTCAAGCGATTCTCCTACCTCAGGCTCCCGAGTAGCTGGGACTACAGGCGTGCCACCACACCCAGCTCATTTTTTGTATTTTTAGTAGAGACAGGGTTTCACCATGTTGGCCAGGCTGGTCTTGAACTCCTGACCTCACGTAATCTGCCCGCCTCGGCCTTTCAGTGATTTTTAAACCAGTTGCTGCTTCTTCTGTTAGATTCATGGAATCTCCTTATACAATGAAGACTTGTAGGCTGCCGGCACACACCAGGGGAAGTCAGCTTTCAGAAAGAATTGTGACATAGACAAGAAGTGACCAGAATTCACCCTGGAGCTGTTGATATGTGTAAGGCAGCTTAATGAAATGACAGCTCTTGTTTTGTAAAGCAGCTAATGGACTTGACAACAATCACAGTTTTCATGCAAGGGCAGTAGCAACCCAAATAATGAGTCTTAACTCACTCACCAGGACTGTCATATCCTCAAAATGCATTTGTTAGGAGCTGTACTGGGCCAAATGCTTGATAAATTCAATAATCTTTTAACCAAGTGCCAGCTTACTTAGTGAGGCACTAAGTACTTCGTGGGCACTAAGCAGTGCCCAGCTTATGATCTCGTTGGATTATATTAGTTGTACTTAAGCAATTAGACATTGGGAAATTGTTCTAAAAAAGTGAGACAGAATGGGAAAATAGAACTAATTGGCTGCTTTTCTAGACTTAAATGGGGAAACAAACCTGAGATGCAAAGCTAATTACAAAATTCATTTAAGTGTAACAAATGAAGGCCTGAAAGACTAAACTATTAATTAAGGGCAAGAACATTAAAATGAAAAAGATGACCATTTAGCCTTAATCCAGTGATGCATGTCTCTTGCCAAGTAAATTGGCAATAGGATTTGGGGATGGAGACCCTGCTAGACCTCTCAGGTACTAACATAAGACTAGAGCAGGAGGCATGAAGCCAAGAGTCCAACTTTCAGTGGCTTCTTGACTTCTTGGCTGGTTCTCAGCATCAGGAATTTCTGGCTGTGCAAGTTACTACTGGCCCATAGGTGAAGGACTTATAAAAAAGCAGACATCAAGCAAGGCAGAATTAAATACAAACTGGAATCAAGACTCTGAGCTGAAACTCTCCATTGTTAGGCTTCCTGAGCATCATTCCTAGTCAGGACCACTTCAAGGTACAGTTTTCTAAATAAGGCAACCTGTACTGCCCACCTCTCTTTCCTATGAGTGGAGACTGTTGCTCAGGCATATATTTTTCTGCTGCTTTGTGTTTCATCTTCTTGACACCCACAGATATCACACATTTTCTAAGAAGCACAGAGTTGCATTCTATGGTGTCTTAACTACCCTCCTACAACAACTGACTACTCTTTCACTCTTTTCCTACAATATAAGCTCACGGTGATTACGTACCCTTCTACCATTTTGCTTAAGGGATTGCTCTTTGTTAGGTGATGGTAAGAAATTAATATGCAGATATCAGTCCTTGTAATCTGTGGTTAATATGTCATCTTTCCAAAAAGACACAAAATCTTAATACAAATAACATCAAACACATATTGAACTTTGTAACAAGAGGGAAATTTGAAGACTATTGGTTCTAGAAACTCTTTTATCAATGAGGAGCCTGAAGCCCAAGAACCTGGCTATTCTGACCTTTGTGAGACAGTGTTGTTTCCAGTAATCCATAATGATACCTTCCTAAGACATCATGTTAGAATATTAGACTTTTAAAGTATTAGATTTTTAGACTTCCTGGCAGGTTTGAGGGAAGAACAAGCATTTTAGTGCCCCATAGGTCACAACTGTATGGCTCTGTTTACCTGTAGGTAAGAACAACTCTGTGGCTAGCTGACAGGAGGATAAGATATTGGCATTTATAAATGGTCGCAGGCACAGTTTTCTTAAAAATGTAATATGCCTCAAGCTACACCAGATATGTAACAGGAAAGCAACCTGCTAGAAAAAAAGATGCATGGTTTGGGGGATCAGCCAGCCCTGAGTTCTTGAACAGCAATTTACCCTCCTTTCACCTCAGTTTCTTTATTTACAGAGATAATAATACTAACATTTTAGAGATAGTGTAAGAATTAAATTAATTATTACATATACACACATCCAGACATATATGCATATTTGACAAAGATTCTGGCATGCAATAAGAAGTCAAAAAAAGTTAATAATTTTTAAATTTATATTAAAATACAAAGGGAGGGCTTTCTAAGTTATCGTAAAGACCAAGTTGCCTGAATTGTCACCAAGCTATAAGTACTGGTCTTTTCTTGGTCACAGGTATCAATCACAAGAAAATAATAATACTCTGCAAAAAGCAATCAAATTTGGACCTATTCCAAATATAACACTTGGAATGATGCTTGCCCCAAATTAGGTGCCCTTTCTGCTACACACACACACACACACGTGCCCATGTTGAATGTTTATTTTTAAGTCCTGAAATTACGTAACCTGGAGAGAAGCATAGCATCCCGCTTCTCCCCAACTACCTGCAAGGCTTACCTGACTCCAGCAGACCCTCCAGAATGATTCTGCAAGAAGCTGCCCCTCTCCCTCTCTCAGCTGCATGGCTAGCTGATCACTCTGCTGCCAGTTAGCATCTGGGAGGTTTTCTGGACACAGGCCCTCAACAGGATGACATGTTTTCATGAGGGCCAGACCTCAGGTTTAGGACAGGCCATAGTTCTCTTTGCTGTTTCTGATTCCCCACAACACAATTCTACAAGGATATATGGGTATTAATGATTTCACCCAAGGAGTGGGATAATTTGAGTGAACTGCAACCAAGGAGAAAAATTGAAACTGTGTGCCTGCTATTGCTTTACCCATCATTCTGGAAAAGCAGCTAAGAAGCTGATCCCTTGCTGGGATATTCTTCTGGAGACACTCATCTTCTTAACCTCATTTCCCTCACCTTAGGGTTTGTATTATTCCATTTTCACACTGCTGATAAAGACATACCCAAGACTAGGCAATTTACACAAGAAAGAGGTTTAGTGGACTTACAGTTCCACATGGCTGGGGAACTTACAATCATGGCAGAAGGCAAGGGGGAGCAAGTCACGTCTTACATGGATGGCAGCAGCCAAAGAGAGAGAGCTTGCGCAGGGAAATTCCCGTTTTTAAAACCATCAGATCTCATGAGACTCATTCACTATCATGAGAACAGCAGGGGAAAGACCTGCCCCCCATGATTCCATTATCTCCCACTGGGTCCCTCCCACAACACATGGGAATTATGGGAGCTACAAGATGAGATTTGGGTGGGTACACAGAGCCAAACCATATCAGGGTTCCTTTCTCTTTCTGGGATCATTTCATTCTTCTAATCTGTACTGTGTA
The DNA here is from genome assembly GCF_029289425.2 of Pan paniscus. NCBI lineage: Eukaryota > Metazoa > Chordata > Mammalia > Primates > Hominidae > Pan > Pan paniscus. The sequence goes on along the minus strand of NC_073256.2, from coordinate 53,064,948 downwards.
AATTGATACCTGTCTTCTGGGAACTCTATCCACTATCTGGAGGGTAGCAGTGGGTTCCATAGGCCTGAGCCAGTAAGTCAAGGTAGTGAACAGGAGGACATAATGCTTTTGTCAGCTTCGTCACAGCTGGTCATTGTTACCTCAAGCCTCAAGAACAGCTCAGAGGAGGACTTTGCCTTCTTAAGTAGCACAGCTATTCTATGCATGACCCAGAAATGCTGTCTGAGCCTCCTTTGAGATCTCCCTCCCTGTGTGAGTTACAGGCACATAAATTCATACTCTTAATTGTCCTGTGACTAACTGTTAAATCAAATGCAAATACACACAAATACAAACATGCACAATTTTCTGTAATAAATAGTAATTATCAGTGACGGTGAAGCACAAACCAATAAAAGTAAAAAGAGTATATGTCTTTCTAACCGTCTCATATGTTTCAAGATGTCTCTCCATACAATGGTTTGAATAGTTCACATACTCTTGCACAAATATTCATCTTCTGCTTTCAAATTTTACCCTATGGGGTCTTTGTGGCTTATTTCTCTTCATGACCACTACCATGGACATAAAAGTCCTGATCAAAGATTTGGAATTATTCCTCGATAGGATTCTATGAAGTTATTTACCAAAGACACTCATGTCTCTCAATTGCTATTTTGGATGGGGGTAGGATAATTTTTTCTTTTCAATTAGAGTCATATTTTTTAAAAAAGTTGGTTTCCTTTTAGAAAACCACCATTATAGGGTCTTTTTTTTAAAATTGACAAATAAAAGTTGTATATATTTATTGTGTAAAACATGATGTTTTTATGTATGTAATAAACCATAAAACGGCTAAATTGAGATAATTAACATATGCATTCCCTCACATACTTATCATTTTTTCTGTGGTGAGAACACTTAAAATCTACTTCCTTAGCAATCTCCCTGGGTTGACTTTTTCCTTATAGGCTCTTCCCTAGAAAATTTCCTTTTCCAGATTTAGTTTAAACTCACACAGATCCCTAAATGAAAATCTCTCTTTTTGTAATGTTATTGATGTACACACTGGAATAAGCTGAAGTAGAAAATAAAACAAATAGCCTTTGTTGCATAATGGGCCAAGCTTTTAGGCAAAGACTGAAAGGAATAAAGGGATTTTCTGGGTTCTTTAAAATTGGTCCCACAATATCTAGCCTGGTGCTCAAATGCCTTCCAAATCCCTTTTGAGTGCTTTTTAATGCCTGCTAAAATGGAGCAACAAATCAAGGCATTGTACATCTTCTTTCATGCACACATCTGTCTGGTACATAGCACCAGACATCCTAGGTACTGAGTCAGAGGTATGACAGGACAGACATCTGAACAGGTAGTAATGACAGTGAGAAAAAAAAAAGTGTAGCCTAACACTTATGTTTTAGACTTAAAACACTGATGTCTGCAGTTAACAAGATGCATGTTTGTGTAGATCAAGGGGGAGAATGCTTTCCAATTCACTTAAATATCTATTTCAACAACATACATAATTGAATTATGTATCTGATTAAATCAGAAAATGGAAAAATCTTTGGATAAACAGCACCCTGTGCTGACTACCTTAACATGAGAGCACTTACTACCTCACTGCCAGCTTTAATATGGCAATTAGTGCCGGCAAAACTCTATTTGCTTATAGACCTAATTAGAGATCAAGAGAGTGGCTCACTTTTGATAATTGCATGGCTGTGGCCCATCTATCAGCCATTGTTAAATTGTTGTTATATTAATGTGAAGCTTATAATCACTGCTGTTCCAAATTGAATAAAATGTTCTTGCCAATTCTCCAATGCAATTAATTTACATAAAAGCCTCTGGAACCAAAATTAAAATGATATACATCTTTGCAAAGCCTTCAGTTAAAACAAAGCTAAGTAATAAGGAGCTCATACATCTTTTCTTGTGCATTTTTATGTTTACTGAAGTTAATGGCCAAACAATCATTAAAATGTGCCTAAAACTAATTAAAATTGTTGTGCTCGTACCTCATTTACTATGTACTGTAATTTATTATTCAAGGCATTAATATTTTAAACTCCCTATTCCAGAGTCCAGGGAGATTCCAGTGAGTGGAACAGGAGGTCAGCATTTCCCTCTTCCTTTCAGGAATCTGCATATAAATCACATTAATCTTGCTGAGGCATTTGATTTTGGCTCAGAAAAACTGATGGCATGGGTAGACTTGTCTGCTTTGTTCCTTCTGCCTAAACTAAACAAATAAAATAAAACACAGTCATGCATCCTCAGAAGAGCCTTACAAGGTTGCAAGCGAGGAATATTAAATGATAGATGCCACATATATTTCAACTTAAAGATAGGAAAACAAAAATGTGGTCTATGCTATGTGCTAGGCATCTCCTCATTAAGACTGGCAGAGGCAGATATACCGGTATGGGAAGTCTCAGGGCCATTAGAGTTTCATCATAAAGATACAACTGATGCAACCTTTTACAGCAAAGCCAGGTAAGATTATTCGGTCTGTGTGTCTGACATTAGAAGTCATATTAATAATGGAATATATTCTCTGCTAATGTTATATTATTAGTCTAGTTTTGTTACTCAATTACCAATACCCACCATTTATTAAAAGAGTACTCTGAAGTGGCATCCCTTACATAATTTATCTAATTTAATCTATACAGCTATCGTTGTTGCCATTTTAATATTTGATGAGAAACCAAAGCTGAGAAATATTAAGTAGCTTGTCCAAGGTCACACACTGTAGATGACAGAGAAGGAAGTTAAGTCACATGGATGTTTCTAAAGTCCATGATCTTTCTTTTGAACCCTACTGACCATTCTACATCATTTTGATTCTTCTGGGCTTGATAGGTAACTAATTTTTTCTCACACATCTCCTATACAATTCACCTTCACAGACTTTGTTTTCCATTGCTTTCTTATTATCTCTTTACCACTATATCACTGTAATACAGACTTTAAAACCAGCATCTCGGCTAGACCAAACACAAATAGAAATCTTCTGCTATGAAAATAGCTGCTAGGAAACTTAACCTGTAAAAAGCAGCATATTGGTAAATCCTTGATTGAACTTGAGGTAAGTTCTGCTTCTCAATGGACTGAGGAATGTATATTTCATACTAAAATTTTAGGTAAAAGAAAATACTGATTAATTTGGCAAAATAGAGTACAGAATGTGCATTTTTCTTGAAACCAATACCTGATTTTTGATCTCTTGAATTTCCTACTAAGTGTGTGAATGTGAACAAATCAGTCCTTCTTAGGACCTATTTTTATCATCTGTGAAAAGATAATACTGGACAGGAATTCAAAAAGCATCTTTGCAGCTCTGTTATCTATAATTTTATTTGGAAAACTTAAACCTAGACAGGGATCATAACTTGGAACTCATCAAATTGAAAAAAGAATCATAGATGGGCTCTGGAATTTGGTTCAAAAGAAAACTGGAAACTGAAAATTTGGGGACTCATTTAAGTCATGTATTCAGTTTTTTAAAATATCTTTAAGAACAATAATTTTGCCAGAGAAAAGTTGTCTATCTGTGTGTGTGAGTGTGTGTGTGTGTGTGTGTGTGTGCGCGCACACACGTGTATGTAATCCAAGTATATTAGATAGCTGTGGTAGAAATCGAGGTGGGGGTGGGGCTGTGGATGTGAAAGGCTATGGGAATGCCATGGTCTTAACTACCCCCTTTATCTCTTTAGGCCACACAACTTCAGTAGCTTAATTATCATAATGAGGTGGGGAGAGGGGCAACTAAAGAAATGGAAATACACAAAGCTTCTTGAGGAGTTCTCTGTATGTTTAGGTTGCCAAAAAATGAAAGAAATGAAAAGAATCATAAAAAAAATCAGGGAGAAATACATACAAGTGATATAAGAAAATAAAAGACCCAAACCTAACATGCATCAAGACTAAAAATATCATCCACTTTATATGCAGTACTCAGGGTGGGATAATAAGAGAGGACTCATTGCTGGTGGAGAATAGGCACTTTGCTGGAATGCAGAGTGTTCAGAGAGGAGCGAGATGACTTCCAGCTGTGGGGAATCTATGACAGGAATCAGAATAAAGCCAAGAACACCTGTGGTTGAAAAGGCATTGGAAAACTACAATAGAAAATGCAACTTTTTCGAAGAGATGGGAAGGGTGCAAGAGCTTTGGCTTTGCAGAGATTTAGGAAAAAGGATGAAAGATGTTCCCGGCAAAGAAAAAAGCTGCCAAACCAAAGAAGGGAAAGAAAAAGGTACAATGTACATCTGCGAACAGCATGTCTATCTTTTTCTGGAGCAAAGGGTAAAGAGTAGAAAGTACATTTATTTTTTATTTCTTTTTTTTTTTGAGACGGAGTCTTGCTCTGTTACCCAGGCTGGAGTGCAGTGACAGGATCTCAGCTCACTGTAATCTCTGCCTCCAGGTTCAAGCAATTCTCATGCCTCAGCCTCCCATTAGTTGGGATTACAGGCACCTGCCACCACACCCGGCTAACTTTTGTATTTTTAGTAGAGATGGGGTTTCGCTAAGTTGGCCAGGTTGGTCTCAAATTCCTGCCCTCAAGTGATCCACCCACCTGGGCCTCCCAAAGTGCTGGGATTACAGGCGTGAGTCGCCATGCCTGGCAGAAAGTATATTTATTTATTCAACAGTTAGCTGTTGAATACTCACAATGTGCTAGACTCTATTCTAGGTTCTAGGGTATAGGAGTGGACACCACAGACAAAAACTCTTGTCATGAGTCTACTGAGTTGCCAGATACTACACAAGGTCTACAGTTTGAAATACATATTATAGGAGAAGATTATAAAAAGAAAGATAGGAACACAAAAAACGAAACAAAATGTTGGGAGAAAAGTTGACTAGGAAGGTGACTTTTGAATCAAAACCTGAGCTAATCATGTATTAATAGATGTGTGAGTGAAAATAATCCTAATCTGAATAAAAAAGGAAAAAAAAAAAGCCAATGCGGAAGCCCAAAACTGGAAGCAAGCCTGGAATAGGAGGGTAATAAGACCGGACAGTAAATGAGGGCAACAAGGATACCAGAGGCCAGTTCATGGAGGGCCTTGTGGAAGAGAGGGACTTTTACTCTGAGACCATTAGGAAGCCATCAGAGGGTCTGGGGGCGGTGGCTCATACCTGTAATCCCAGCACTTTGGGAGGCTGAGATGGACAGACCACTTGAGGTCAGGAGTTCAAGACCAGCCTGGTCAACAAGGCAAAGCCCTGTCACTACAAAAAATACAAAATTAATTGGATGTAGTAGTGTATGTCTACAGTCGCAGCTACTCAGGAGGCTGAGGCATGAGGATTGCTTGAACCTGGGAGGCAAAGTTTGCAGTGAGCCGAGATTGCACCACTGCACTCCATCCTGGGCAATAGAGCAAGACTTCATCTCAAAAAAAAAAAAAAAAAAAAAAAAAAAAAAAAAAAAAAAAAAAGGAAGCCACTGGAGGGGTGTGACCAGAAGAGGAGACTGATTAGATTTGTATTTTTAAATGATCAGCCTATCTGCTGTGTTGAGAACAGGTGGAAAGAGACAAGCATAGAGGTAGGGAGATAGTTGATCCACACATGATTTTCCTTTCTTTTGCAGGTTTTTTTTTTGTAAGATGAAAAATAAAAGCATTTTTCTATGGTGATAAGAATCCTCTAGTCAAAGTAAGATTGGAATGAGAAGGTAAAATCAATCGTGAAGATATTAAGCATTAGGCTGATAAATTCGAGTCTTGTCTCATAGGCAATAAGGAGACACTGAAGTTGAAATAATATGTTTAAAATTGAACTTCAGAAAGATTAATATAATAGTTGACTGAAGAAAAAGCAACACATAAAACCAGTATTGTTAAAAATGCAGGCAAGAGGGAATCATGCCCTAAGTTAGAGTCAAAGTGGACATGCTGAGAGGGAAGGTGATTTTAATAATGATACAAAAATATGGAATCAAGCACACATAGCAACAAATATTGTGGGTCACGTGTGAAGTGGGGTGAGGAGTCCAAGTGAAGCATGATCTTTTACCTATGGCTGACTAAGTGAATAAGAATAGTATTTGTTGAAAAGGGAAAATAAGGAAGGAGTGCCGAGTAGACTGGGTTAACTGGTTGAAACAGTCAGATGTTACTGTGCTCACATGATAACCAAATGGAACATTCCAAAGGCAGTGGAAAATAATCACCATTTGAAGAGAATTAACTTAAGAAGACTCTCAGGCTGCTCAGAATTTTTGTAAATTATAAAAGGTTACTAAACTCAATTAAAATAAAAATATAGCCAATGTTTTGGGGCTCATTTCCTTTTAATGTGATTTTGAAGACAGTGAGTGATGAGTATGAACAAACATTTATGCAAAAACTCCTTTATAATTTCTCTATAAGCAAATTTCTCATTCAAAATATAAAATAATATTTTCTTAAGGTATATTTCATTTAAGAAGTAAAAAGTATTATGCACTAATTGGAAACATAGGAGAATGTATATTTTGATGTTTCAATTCCAATCAATACAGTTTGTTTCATGGTATCTATGATACCAAGAAGTCATTGTCAAAAATGAAAGAGTAATAATCAAGAATATTGGAAACCTTGAGAATTCAAAAATAACAGGTGCAAATCACAAACAATCCCTATTCTTGTATGTTACTCCCAATTGTTTTCACTGCAGCCCTAGTGTCCACACCTGCTCTATGATTCTTGTCTGCCTTTAATACTGTCTTGCCTGGACTTTGGTGTCAGTTCTGTTTTCTAGATAGCTGACTTTCCAAAATGTTCCATGCCCTCACCCCAGCTTTACACTTAGCTCTTCAGTCCTATCTCAGCACTGAGCATTTCTCACCCTCTACCCCAAATGAGTTTTCACTTAGTCATTCCTAGCCTAGGACTGAAAGCTTGTCTCATTGTTTAACTGAATAGCAACCTAGATAGGACATATTTTCTAATTTATTTTTTAGGTTTATTTTTTCTTTGTATATATTTAGGGGGCACAAGTGTTGTTTTGTCCCATGGATATATGGTGTAGCGGTGAAGTTTGAGTTTTAGTGTAAGCATCACCTGAATAATGTATATTGCACCCATTAGGTAATTTCTCATCCCTCACCCCTGCCACCATCCCATTCTTCAGAGTCTCCAATGTCTATTTTTCCACACTCTGTGTCCATGTATACACATTATTTAGCTCCCACTTGTGAGAACACATGGCATTTGACTTTCTGTTTCTGAGTTATTTCGCTGAAAATACCTGAACTCACCTGATCTTGTCTAGATAGCACATATTTTAACAACTCAGGAAAAGCTTCTAATACAGCTGTCAGCAACCTTGATGTGAGAACATATGAATTGTGTCTCTTGTATCCCAAGTCATGGGAGACACAAAGGAGGAAAAATGGAAGAAGAGGAGCAGAGAGAATAAAATAAAAAAGTGAAACAGAAAGAGAAGAGAGAGGGTAAATTTACCCTGGGCCAAGTATTTGTGCCACAGGTCATAATATCACAAATGCCAACCAAGGATTGATGCCAATCCATAATTAATTTTTCAAATGTGTGTGGCATGAGAAAATGAGGTCAATTTAATGAATTTTTCATAATTAAAATTTGTTCAATAGATAGCTGCCATTTATTCTGAGTATATCCTTTGTCTTTTGTATTAAAATGTTCTATAAAAATTATAAAACTAATAACACTGCTTGCTTATTTTAAAATCATAGTGAAATTAAAAGTGGACAACTATACGTATGTCTGTATGTATAAGTATGTGCAGTTTATATTCTTGTGCTCTGAGAAATAAAAAAAAATTAGCGACTACTGTTGTAAATTAATTTACTTTGTACCAACATATCTCAACTGATGAGTGTGGGTAGGGGCTTCCTGGAGTAAATAAAAGAAGTCATCAACACAGCCTTGATGTGTGTATACGTCAGTGAGTTCTTAGTAGCCACTGTTGTGTTTACTTAAGTAGCCAAAATAAACAGTAATAAAGCAAGCTAAATATTTCTTCAAAAGGTAAACAATAAAGATTGGTAAGCATCATAAAAGAGCTATCATCACCTCAGCTACTCTAACATCTATAAATCTATGCATCAGCCTAGCCACTAATCCTTAACCCCATGGAGAAATGGCTTCGTATGAGTTCAGTATATTTTCCTTTACATATATCTACTAACGTGCCTGTTCAAATGTGTAGCTGCCTTTGTTCTGTTGGAACTGAACCCGAATGTTTTCTATGGCTGAAACAGTTCTTGCTGGGCTGCCTCCTGTGTATAACTCTCCTTTTATCTCCTCTTTCTATTTACCTCTATAGGCAGGAGCTTTTAGGGAGCTGAATTTTGTTCGCCTAAGTGTGACTGACCAGTTAATGTATCACTGGACCTCCTAATGTTCACTCATTTTCTTCTATTGCCTCTAAATCATTATTCTGAAAAACATTTGCTATCTCTTCCCTTTCTTGTAATAGTCTTATCCAAGAAGACAGCAGCTTCAGTGCTCAAAGTGTCAGCCCCACAGTTCAATAACATGGATCAACTTCTATTCTAGCTCAATCTTCCTTAGCTATATAAATACAAATGAAAAAGAAATGCATCCACCTCTCCTTAACATGCTCACTTCTGACCTTTCATGTTTTCACAAGAAATCAACATTTGCAGAGGCAACAGTACAAAAGAAAAATATAGGGAGGAAAGAGAGAAAGTAGTCTAGTATTTTCACCCTGCCAGAGAAGTATGTTTACTCATAGCAAGAGCTGACCTTTCTCAGGAAGGACATCTTTAGGCAGGTGGCGTTCCTGTTAATCATGAATTATCATTCTGCTCCTTGCTTCTGGGCCTGCTCTCCTCACAAACACCCTGTCTATGTAAGAAAGCAAGAGACTCAGAGATAACACAGGAACACAAGGGCATGCCAAATTCTCTTAGAATCGTTGAACACTAGCTCTGGAAAAGCATTTAGAGGCCACCCAGTGTACACGCCATGTTTTATAACTGTATTCATTTCATAACAAGCGTTGCTTGAGAACCATTCCTTGTGTGTATTGGGGTTGGGGACCTACCACTAAATGTAAAGATGGGAATGGGAATGTATAGACAAAAAAGAAAATTATTCTTTTGCAGGAATACCAGCTAGAGAGGTCAAGAGATTTAGCTCAAGTGATACTGTGTTTGGTTGTTGTAATATATGAGGTGTCCTGACCTCTGGTATTACACACCTCTCATCCTTTCTAAAAGACATATTTGTGGCTGGGCGCAGTGGATCATGCCTGTAATCCCAGCACTTTGGGAGGCAAAGGCAGGTGGATCACCTGAGGTCTAGAGTTCAAGACCAGCCTGGCCAGCATGGTGAAACCCATCTCTACTAAAAATACAAAAATTAGTCGGGCATGGTGGCAGGCACCTGTAATCCGAGCTACTTGGGAGGCTGAGGCAGGAGAATTGCTTGAACCTGGGAGGCTGAGGTTGCAGTGAGCCGAGATTGTGCCATTGCACTCCAGCCTGGGCGACAAGAGTGAAACTCCATCAAAAAACAAAAAAACAAAAAAAGGCATATTTGTTTATCTGTGCCAACTCCAAGGGTATTGATATGGTTTGGATCTGTGTCCCCACACAAATCTCATGTCAAATTGTAATCCCCAATGTTGGAGAAGAGGCCTGGCGGGAGGTGATTGTATCATTGGGACAGATTTCCTCCTTGGTCATATCTTTGTGATAGTGGGTGAGTGCCCATGAGATCTGGTTGTTTAAAAGTGTGCAGCACCTCCCCTCCACCCCAACCCCTGCTCCAGCCATGTAAGATATGCCTGCTTCCCGTTCACCTTCCACCATGATTGAAAGTTTCCTGAAGCTTCCCCAGAAGCCAGGGAGATGCCAGCAACATGCTTCCAGTAGAGCCTGTAGAACCATGAGCCAATTATAAGTTACCCAGTCTCAGATATTTCTGTATAGCCATGTGATAATGGACTCATACAGAAAATTGATACTGAGGAGTCAAGTATTGCTATAAAGATACCTGAAAATATGGAAGCAGCTTTGGAACTGGGCAACAGGCAGAAGTTGGAAGAGTCTGGAGGGCTTAGAAGAAAACCGGAAGATGAAGGAAAGTTTGGTACTTCCTAGAGACTGGTGAAATGGTTGTGACCAAACTTCTGATAGTGATATGCACAGTGAAGTTCAGGCTCATAAAATCTCAGATGGAGATGAGGAACGTATTGGGAACTGGAACAAAGGTCATTTTTGTTACACCTTAGCAAAGAGCTTGATTGTATTGTACCCCTGCCCTAGGGATCTGTGGAACTTTGAATTTGAGAGAGATGATTTAGGGTATCTGGCAGAGGAAATATTTACGCAGCAGAGCATTCAAGATTTGTCCTGGCTGCTTGTAACAACCTGCGCTCATATGTGTGAGCAAAGAAATGACCTGCAACTGAAACTTACATTTAAAAGGAAAGCAGAGAATAAAAGCTTGGAAAATTTGCAGCCTGGCCATGTGGTGGAAAAGAAAAGCCCATTTTCAGGGGAAGAATTCAAGCTACCTGCAAAAATGTGCATAACTAAAAGGAAAGCAAGTGCTGATAGCCAAGACAATAGGGAGAAAACCTCAAAAGCATTTTCAGAGACCTCCCAGTAGCCCCTCTCATCACAGGCCCAGAGGCCTGGGAGGACAGCATGGTCTCCTGGGCAAGACCCAGGGCCTCACTGCCCTGCACAGCCTCAAGACACTGCCTCCAGCATCCTAGCTGTTCTAGCTCTAGCTGTGGCTAGAAGGGGCCTAGGTACAGCTTGGGCCACTGCTTCAGAGGGTGCAAGCTGTAAGCATTGGCAGCTTCCACATTGCGTGAAGCTTGCAGGTGCACAGAATGCAAGAGTTGAGGTTGGGAGCCTCTGTCTAGATTTCAGAAGATGTGTGAAAAAACCTGGATGTCCACACAGAAGCCTGCTATAGAGGTACAGCCCACAAGGAGAACCTCTACTAGGGCAGTATGGAGAGGAAATGTGGAGTTGGAGTACCCACACAAAGTCCCCACTGGGGTACTGCCTAATGGAGCTGTGAGAAGAGGGCCACCATTCTCCAGACCCTAGAATGGCAGATACACTGACAGCTTGCACTGTGCACCTGGAAAAGCCACAGGCACTCAATGTCAGCTCTTGAGAGCAGCCGTGGGATCTGGGCCCTGCAGTGCCACAGAGGCAGAGCTTCCCAAGTCCTTAGAGCCCACTCTACGTACCAATGTGCCCTGGACATGAAACATGAGGTCAAACGAGATTATTTTTGAGCCTTAAGATTTATTGACTGTCTTGCTAAATTTCAGATTTTCATAGGGTCTGTAGCCCCTTGCTTTTGGCTGATTTCTCCCTTTTGGAATGGTAATATTTACCCAACGCCTATACTCCCATTGTATCCTGGAAGTAACTAACTTGTTTTTGATATTACAGGTTTACAGGCAGAAGGGGCTAGCCTTGTCACAGGAGATGTTGGACTGTGGACTTTTGAGTTAATCCTGGAGTGAGTTAAGACTTAGGGAACTGTTGGCAAGACACGGTTATTTTAGAACATGAGAAGGACATGAGATTTTGGAGGGGCCAAGGGCAGAATAATATGGGTTGGATCTTTGTCCCCACCCAAATCTCATGTTGAATTGTAATCTCCAATGTTTGTTAGAGGAGGGGCCTTGTGGGAAGTGATTGGATCATGGGGGTGGATTTCCCCTTTGGTCCTGTTCTCCTGATAGTGAGTGGGTGTTTATGAGATCTGGTTGTTTAAAAGTGTGTATACCTCCCCCACCCTACTTGTTCCTGCTTCTGCCATGTAAGACATGCCTGATTCCCCTTTGCCTTCCACTGTCATTTAATGTTTCCTGAGGCATTCCCACAGGCCACGCAGATCCCAGCATCATGCTTCCTGTACAGCTTGCGTAACCATGAGACAATTAAATGTATTTTCTTTATAAGTTACCCAGTCTCAGGTATTTCTTTTAGCAATGCAAGAACAGACTAATACTGATACTCCTCTTATCCTCCTACTGAATTCTCACTACTTTATCCTTAGTTTGCTAATTACAATAAAGGGAAAATGATGTCCATGTGCCTGAGCCTTGAAGCATGCTGTGTGCTTCGTAAGAGCAGAAACCGTGTAGCATTCATCCTTGAGCCCACCCCTGGTCTGCGGACTGCCTTGAATACCACACATAATTATAATAGTCCCACTTTAGCCATAATTTCGCAGTCCAAAAACATTAAGATATTTTGAGACTGCAGTCCAAAAACAGTAAGATCTTTTGAGAGAAAGAGAGAACACATTCACATAACTTTTATTACAGTATATGGTTAGGAATGTTCTATTTTATTATTAGTTATTGTTGTTAGTCTCTTACTGTGCCTAATTTAGAAATTAAACTTTATCATAGATATGTATGTATAGGAAAGACATAATGTGTATAGGGTTCACACTACCTGATGTTTCAGGCATCCACTGGGGGTCTTGAAACATATCCCCTGCAGATAAGAAAAAACTATTGTATAGTTCTTGTTAAATTTGCTTATGTTTCTCCTGGGTATAGATACAGCTATAACCTATGCTGAAGAAATAGCATGTGTGGAAGCAGTGGGCATCAGGAAAATATGTAATGATCAAGAATTGGTCTACCATTCTCAGTGATTTCAGGGCTCAGTGATTTGCAAGTCTATGAAAAGATTACAGTTGAGTCGTTACACAACAATAAAAGATAGACTTTTTCAAACTTGCTTGATTCTTGTCTGACTTGTAACTTTTAACCAACTAGGAATGAAACTAATGATTTGCATAGTTTCTTAAGCCCTATTAGAAAGTAAACAATGCTAAGGAATCACTGTTATTTCAGTCTCACAGATTATAATACTTTTTCCATACCATTTGCCATTCATTGTTGCAGGCCGAAAGAGTAAGGGTTGTGATCAACTCAGTATACCACTGGAGGCTATATGAGTAAACAGCAAACTGTTCTCATAAATGCAGGATGTTAGCAAGCTGACAACTGTGTCTGCCACCCAGAAGGAATGCTGAGGGCAGTCACGCCTCAACTGCAGTGTTTCTGCTAATTAGGCACATCTGAAGCCTGTTAGCAATAATGTGAACCTGTGATCAATCAAGCAGCTGACCAATCATTACCTCCTCCTCCCTGCTCTTTCTACCCAATAAATATGAAGGGCTGTGGAAACTCAGGGCTGCCCTTGCTCACTAGAAGCAGGGAGCCCTCTTCTTCTTCCCCATGTTACCTTTCTTTAAAACAGTTACTTTTGTTTTAAATTTTCATTTCTGCATTCGTCCTCCTTCATACAGTCCCGTGGTAACCATGGCAAACCATGGCAATTCATGACACTGACAGATAAAAAGATAATTTTAGGTCCCTTATTATAAACATATTTTTATATCATGTGCCTAACATATGTTAAATTATAGCAAAGACAACTGACCGAAGATAATCAGAAATATTGGAGAACATGAACATGGATTGTCTTAATATACAAAAATTGTATTTAATTTTAAGACTGTTTTGCATCATAAAGAGTTTTGTGAAAGCAAAATAAATCATTTCATTGTCTATAAATTAGACAATTACAGCTAGAGAATTTGCCAGGGTCTTCACCACAAATCAAACTAGTTTTCAGAAAGCACAAATTGGTAATAAAAAACAGAATAACATACTAAAATTTTTAAAAATACAAAATTTAGAAGTTTTTTTGTAAGAAAACAAAGAATGGATTATAAATAAAACCCTTAGGATGAAATTTTAATATTCAAAACTTAAACCAACACTATATGCTTATTGTGGTAGGTAAATAGGAACTAGGTATAGTAGAATTTTGCTGTTTTGAGCCACATCAAATTTATTCATCTCTTTTTCCTTTGTAATAGCATCCAACTTTTAATTTAAATACCCATCTTCCCTATGAAATCTATGTACCTCAGGACTAAATAACTTTGGCATTTCTACATTCCTGGTTCATAGATGTTCATATAACCTAAGCTGGTTCAATGAGATAGAAATCCAAGTCTTCTGTGGAAATGTTTTCTCTTCCCTTTGGGTTACAATGAGGGAGCAAGTTCTCCCAAGATCCCCTGTAGCCATTTTCAGATCACTATAGGGGAAGGCTGATGAGAATGTTATCAACTCCTCGGAGCAGAATTAAACATGTAGAAAGAAAAAATAAGTTCTGGTCAAGTTTGTGAGGAAGCCACATGAAGCTCTGACTAAAATGAGACCTAATTTTTCAGTTTTGAGGTATGTGAATCTGTAAAACTTTGATTATTTTCAGCTGAGACTTATTTCCTGATTCTTGCCAAAGTATCACTCTTAATACTTTCGGTCATCAAAATCTGGCCCTTGATATACATAGAATTCAATTTTGTCTGAATGTACCTAGAAATGATCAAATTCCTGGAGAATAACTCATGCTAACTAAATGAATAAAAAATAGAATAAATGTTACTAGAATAATAAATGTGAACTAGAATCACAATTAATTATTTTTCAATAATAAATTACTGAAAAAAGTGGGTTTTCATTCCTTCCATAATCACATTTTCTCCCTGTCTGAAATCTAAATGAGAAGCCAACTTTTATCCAGGAATGTACATGATGATCTTGAATTTAAAAAAATGGTAATAATTTGTATTATTTTAATGACACATTTTCTGAAGTATATGTAGAATGTGAGTTCTGGTGTCTATTAACCACTATTACATGAAGAAAAGGATTTCCAAAGTGAAACTGACTTGATAAATTTTAGGTTAAATAATTTAAAGTGCTTTCATTACAGGACTTCTCAGATCCTTTACTAAGTTAACATGCTTTTTAAGTATCAAGAGAAACATACATTATAGATTATGCAGATGCCACTTTCCTTCTCCTGTGGAAAAGTTATAACTATAACTATGTAGTGTTTTTCTTATCATTTTAACTCTTACTTTCAACTATATTCTGAGTCCAATCACTCTAACCAGTTCCACTACTTATACCATGGGCCACATCAACACCTTTTCTCACCTGGATTATTGCAATAGCCTGGGCTTACTCTCTTACCCTTGACCTCAAATTCTTTATTCGCCATTAAATAACCAGTGTGATTCTTTCTAAACTGAAGTCAGATTATGTCATCTGCATAAAATTACCCAATGGTGTTTCATAACACAGTAAAATTTAAAATTGTACCATGATCTAAAAAACCCTTCCCCTGATCTGCCCTCTGGCCCTGTGTCTTCATCTCTCGACGTTCTCTCTTACTCATTCTGTTCCAGCATGCACCTCCTTGCTGTTCCTCACACAGGCACATGCCTGCCTTGAAGCCTTCACATTTACCTTTGTCAAATGCCCTCTGCCTGCCCAGGTAGACTCCTGACCTGTGCTCTCAATTTATTCTCATCTCTCCTCAGGGAGATCCTTCCTAATCCAACCCATCAAAAACAATATCACCACATCACTTGCTGTCTCCTGACCCTGTTTTGTTTGTCTCCAAAGCACTTTTCTCTACCTGATATTATATACTTATTGGTGTATTTATTTTGTGTTACCTCCACTAAAATGCAAGTTCCATCAGGGCAGGGATTTGGTTTGATTTGTTAATAGTTCTGCAATAGTACCTTTTTACAGAATAAGCATAAGATAAATGTTTTTTGAATGAATGGAAAGGCAAAAAGTCTGCTCCTCAGAATATCAGAAAAAAGTAACAAATTCTTCTTTTCTCTAGGTGCCATGCTGACCACTCTTTAATCTATTAACAACATTTAACAGAGTATTTCTTGAGAGTTTCTTCTTGCTGATTACAACTATATTCCAATCATGTTTTTCTTGATTAAACATTTTTTTCCTAAGGCGTCTTTACTTTTACAGGTTAATTTTAGAATGGGTTATTTTCCAGATATATAATCTCACTCACTGCATAATAATTTTTAAAAATAATTGTATTTTTTAGCATAATTTTTTTTTTTTGAGACAGAGTCTTGCTCTGTCGCACAGGCTGGAGTGCAGTGGCGTGATCTCGGCTCATTGCAACCTCCACCTCCCAGGTTCAAGCGATTGTCCTCCCTCAGCCTCCTGAATAGCTGGGATTACAGGCATGCACCACCACGCCCAACTAATTTTTGTACTTTTAGTAGAGATGGGGGTTCACCATGTTGGTCAGGCTGGTCTCGAACTCCTGACCTCATGATCCGCCCGCCTCAGCCTCCCAAAGTGCTGGGATTACAGGCGTGAGCCACCGCATCTGGCTTTTTTAGCATAATTTTAAGTAATGTTAGGGCTACTTTGCTGAAAACTCCATATATAGATCGTGCTTATCCACTAAATACATTTTTTAAATCTTTTATATACTCTTAGCTTAGTTAGTTCATAGGCAGTAGGTACCTTGTGTGACATACAGCTTTGTAATGAAAACTGGTGTTTTATTGGGTGGAACTGGAGTCATGCTCTACCTTACATGTGCTATTTAAACTCTTTACACCTAGGATTTTTCATCGGTAATTTAGTGATAATAAAAATAAATTATCCTACAGTCCTATTAGAAAGACTAAATGCAGTAGACCACTCAAAGTGCTTAGCACAGCTCTCAATATGTGAGGAACACTCAAATGTTAACGGTTTCACTATTAGTACTACTATTGAGCCTGAGTATTATGCACCAATACTTCATCAGAGATTCTTGATAAGTTAAATCTGTGCCATTCAATAGGATCATTTATAGTCTCTGAGGCAAAGCATGGATCCTAATATAAATGAACTAAACATACACCAATAGTAACAACCCACAGATAAAAACTGGGTGTAGCAATTGCACTCCTACAGATTCTATAATCGAAAATGGTTTGCAAAGCCAACCATTTAAATTGGGCTGATAATCATTCTTAGAAGCACTAGAAATATTCTTAGACTTTGTTTCTAGTTGTAAAAAAAAAGTAATGATAAAAATATTGAAAGTGACAGTGTTTTCCACATATATAAGGTGTTCTATTTTACAAAAGGCCATCTTCCAAAGACAGCACTGGGGCATAGGGATTAAGCATGAAGACTCTGGAGATCGCTCGCCCAAGTTCAAATGTGAGTCCTAGGGCTTTTCATCTATGTGACCTTAGGCAATTTCTTCACCACTTTGTGTTCTAGTTCTTTCCTCTACAAAATGAAGAAGAAAGTGTCTGTATCATCAGATTGTTGCGAAACTTAAATGAGTTACTCCACATAAGGCATTTACTGTAAGGCCAGCAATATATTAAATACTCAAAAGTTAGCTCTTACTGACTTTCACAACAGTTCTTTTAAATACCCAAGAAAAACACTATAATCCTCATTTTACAGAAAAAGAAACTAATAGATAAGTGCTTTGACCAAAATCATAGAACTTATTTTGCGATGGTGCTGTGACTAGGATATAAACTTTCAAACTCCTCAACTGGTAATATTAACACAATAAGACTGTCTTCTCCATTTATGTGAAAAGAAAAACAGAACATAGATAATACATGCAGACAACGTATTTAAGAGACATTATGAAGGTAGGTATCTTAGTCTATTTGAGTTGCTATAACAAAATACCTTAGGCTGGGTAATTTGAAAATAATAGAAATTTATTTCTTACAATTCCCGAAGCCAGAAATTCCAAGACCAAGCTCCTACTGTCTGCTTTCGAGATGGCACCTCTTGCTGCATCCTCATGAGGAAAGCAGAAGGGGCAAAAAGGGCCAAACAGACTCCCTCAAGCCCTTTTATAAGGGCACTAACCCCAATCAGGAGGGTGGAGCCTCATGACATAATCATCTCCTAAAATCCCTATGTCTTAACACTATTGCATCGGAGATTAAATTTCAACATGAATTTGGAGAGACACAAACATTCAGACCATAGGAGCAGGTTTTCACCAACATGTATCAGTGTTTCATATTTTTTTTTTTTTGAGACTTTGTCTCGCTCAGTTGCTCAGGCTGGTGTGCAATGGTGCTATCTTGGCTTACTACAACCCCTGCTTCCCGGGTTCAAGTGATTCTCCTGCCTCAGCCTCCCTAATAGCTGGGATTACAGGTGCATGCCACCACGCCCAGCTAATTTTTGTATTTTAGTAGAAATGGAGTTTCACCATGTTGGCCAGGCTGGTTTCAAATTCTTGACCTCAAGTGATCCACCGGCCTCAGCCTCCCAAAGTGCTGAGATTACAGGTGTGAGCCACCACTCCTGGCCCATACCTTTTATTAAGATAATAAAAACTTCTACACTTGTTAATAAATAGCCACCACCCTGAGCCCTTTGAGTCTACTCTTTCAAGTTCCCCCACCACCCACCCAACACCAATGCCTGTGCTGATCTACTCCTTGGCTTAGCAGCCCCTGAACCTCCTACATTTAGCATATAAAGAATGAATGTCTACTATAGTGGCCTAAGGTTGCTGTTTGCTGCCTTCCTCTTCTGATTATCTGATGCAAGTACAGCTCCTGTTTTTAATACTGTTAAAATTTCCTCTGGATGGTAAAGACTTCACAGAACTATGATGAGGATCAAAGAAAGTTGTGTTTATGATAGTGACATTAAGCTAGAATTTGCTGCATATGAAATCATCTTTCTTGATCTATGCAAAGCACAAGGCCACATGCCTATGACACAAATCTGAACATTTCCCAAAGGATATCCTAGTATGAACTGTCCTTGTCTTTATAGAACAATACCAATTAAGTATTTTTAGAAATTAGAATAAAATCCCAGTCAACAATTCTTGTCAGTATCATCTATCTGTCTATCATCTATTTATCCATTTAGTCAATTTCATTTTCTGCCAAAGTATTCAGTAAAAAAGCAGCTTTGTGATGTTGCAGGAAACAAATGCCTCCGTGAAAGAGAAGGTGAGGGGAGGGTGGCTTCAAGTTACAAATAGTGGGTTAAAGCCAGGAGTGGTGGGCCCTTAAAATCCCAGCTACTCTGGATGGTGAAGCAGGAGGATTGCTTGAGCCCGGAAGTTCGAGACCAGCCTGGGCAAAATAGGAACACCCCCATCTCTGAAAAAAAAAAACAAAAACAAAAAAGGAGTGGAGGAAATAAATAATGAGTTTAATGAGTTAATGTCAAGGTGTTTCAAAGAGCTGGAATGCAAGTTCCATCAGGGCACGGATTTTGAGGTGGCTGTAGAAAGGAGCATAATTTTCTTTTCTGCAGAGCCACAACAGAGTTGGTGGTTTTATAGTTTAATACAATAGACTTGGTTTTGAGAAGAGTTTCCTTACCTCAGGAATCATAATGTGAAATTGCCTAAGTTACATTTCTAGGCATTTTTTTTGATAGATGAAAACAAACACTTTTTTTTAAGGAAAAAAAAAGAGTGTCCTTTAAAAATATAAAAACCATTCCATAGATACTCAAATTATTTTTTGTTGAAGCTCCAAATTTGTGCTTATTTATATTTCTAATTTTATCTCCCATTTTTACATATTTAACCACCTGCCATCTTTGCCTGTCTAAGGACTGGAGTAAAATTTGGAAAAAAACTATTATAGTAATGTGGGAAAATGTACATTTCTTGTAACTAAGAAAATAGGTCACTTAAAATGTAATTCGATATGCAATGTACTAGAGGCATTTTGGATTTTAGCTGTAATGTGTGTACTTGCACTTCATCCATACCCATTAAAGTTTATTTATATTTAACCATTATTGCTTTAAAAATAATTGTTATTCTACTTCAGAAGGAAAACAACATAAACATTTTGGAAACTATGTCTTTTGTCATAATTTTAAAGATATTAGTGTGAGTAGCTGTGCTTCAAAAAGGGATAAGAAAACAGAAAAGAGATCAAAATGATGTGAGGAATGGATAAGAAAATTTGTATTTGCATAAAGGTACCCACCTAAATATGGCTTTTGACAGCCTTCTATTATTACATCTCCTCATTCATACATAATAAAATGTATTTGTTTTAGGCCATGCTGATATAATACTAACATCACTAGCTCAACAGGAGACATTATTAGGAAATTTCCGTATATATATATATGTGTGTATATATATATGTGTATATATATGTGTATATATATGTGTATATATGTGTATATATATGTGTATATGTATATATATGTGTATATATGTATATATGTGTGTATATATGTATATATGTATATATGTGTATATATGTATATATTATATATGTATATATACATGTGTATATATGTATATATACATATATATGTATATATACATATATATGTACATATGTACATATATATGTATATATACACATGTATATATATACGTATATAATATACACATGTATATATATGTGTATATATATATATGGTTTTATTACATTTATCAAATTAACTACAGTCATGCATCACTTAAAGACAGGAATATGTCCCAAAAAATGCATCATTAGGCAATTTTGTCCTTGTGCAAACATCATAGAATGTACTTACACAAACCTAGATAGTATAGCTTACTACATACCTAGGCCATATGCAATAGCCTAATGCTTCTCGGTTACAAACCTATATAGTATGTTACTGTACAGAATACTGTAGGCAATTGTAACACAATGGTATTTCTGTATCTAAACACAGAAAAGGTACAATAAAAATATGGTATAAAAGATCTTTTAAAATGGTTCACCTGTATAGGGCATTTACAAAGGTGAGTAAATTAGTGAGTGGTGAGTAAATGTGAAGGCCTAGGACATTACCGTACACTGCTGTAGACTGTATAAACACTGTCCACCTTGGCTACACAACATTTATTTTAAAAATAAAGAAAGTGTGCTACAACATTATGGCAGTTACTATGTCACTAGGTGATAAGAATTTTTCAGCTCCATTATAATTTTATAGGGCCACTGTCATCTATGTGGCACATTGCTGTGGTTACTTTAGCATTGTGTAGCCAAAAGCTTCATGGCACACAAATGTAGATATAATTTGCATCTTGCGTTAGTGATGCTTGATGTTAAGTAGCAAAGAGAAAATGCAAAAACTTGCAATCTTATACATACCTAATTATCAGTGCATCAACGGCAGAATCTTTTTCTTCCAGCTTAAAAAGGAATGAAGACACTATTATCAGGAACCAGCAGGCATCTATTTACACTACCCAGAGAGATTACACCGAAGTCCATGCTTGCTGTATGCTGTTTACTGTCCTTTGGGGAAATGATTAGTGGAGCAAATAGCTCTACTGACCTGCTGAAAGCATTATCCATTATCACCCAAGGCTGTCTTACAATGACAAAATATGAAAACATCAGAACAACCTCTTTAGAAAGCAAACAGGTATTACTGCATAATGTGGTCAACAGGTAAATAGCACAATAAACTCAAATCATACAGTCTCATCTCTTGCCTTCTTAGAGTCATTTGAAAGAGAAACAAGAGAAAAGCCACACCTGGTGTTTGTAGACGACACCCCAATATTTGCAAATATCAAGCTGCTAAATGCATGCTAAGCGTCTTTAGAGGCCAGTGTGTTTGCAAACTCACTTTCTTCCTGGACTATGACTTCACAGTAGGGTGTGCAATTTTTATACACAATGCAGGATTCATTGGAACCATAATTTAGACAATTTTCAATATGGGGCATAGTGTTACCTGTCTCAGATAATTTCTTTTTAAATCCCACTCTTTGAGGAATTCATCCATGTTTCCCTTTCTTCTTGAGTACATGAAACAGTTAGAATAAAGCATATTATCTCCCCATCCACCTCAATCCTATCAACCTTGCCACCCACTACAATTACTTTTCACACTACCCTGCATGAAACAGAGGAACAGCCATTAAACCGCTACCAAATACTAGAAGCAAAGGCTGCTCCAGCCCACAGCTGAACTTAATAAAACCGTTAATGTCAGAGCCTGCCGGCTAGCTTCCCAGGAACACCACTTGCTCAAAATCCTTCCATTCCAGCCATGCATGTGGCATTTCATCCCTCTCCCCATGCAGAACCATGCCATCTGCTGTGAGGCACAGATATACTACATGCCAGGTGACATTTTCCTTTAAATTACTTTTTTTTTTATTTACTAGGAAGTATACTCAACAGGCAAAGTATACTCGTAGGCTTGTTTTCTCCAATTTCTTGATATTTATCATATTCTGGCTCTGCATTTGGATGGTTGGTGAGTTATTTATGGGTGGGCTTCCTTGGAAATAAGTTTGTTTATATGTAGTAAAAACCTTGAGCTCTGGCACTCCAATAAACCATGGGTTAACTGTGGAGTTTAATTTTAAAAAAAAGAAAAAGGAAGAGGAAAGAGTCATTAAATCAATAATACTGAGGTCTGATGGAACTGTGCGAAGTCAATAACATCATAAACTTTTATACTGACTTCAGCATGAGAACATGCTATCATCTGTGGCAAGTGATGGCAAAAGCATTTAGATCTGATATATTTGATGTAACAAAAAAAGAGATTGGGAGGCTTTGAAGATGCTTTATACTTTTGCCCATTTTGGATAAGGTTAAAATCTACATGCATAGATAGCAATGCATTTAAAGTAACCAGAGACTGTGGTGGGGTTAAAGGAAAATTTTGAAAGAGTCTATTGGAGAAAATTCCTTACCTTCACATCTAATTCAAATTACAGATATAAATATATGCTTCTCTTTAGGAATATATGTAAATATCTTAAGCTATAGATTTGGAGTGTTAGTCTATAAAAGAGATATAAACTATAAGATTTATATGTGTGGTCACAGTGGCCCTTTTGCAAGATTTCCCCCATGAGAGGAAGTGTATTCCATTTAGGAACTAGGACCTGTGTTAAAAGCCAGATCAGTTGTAGTATGATTCACTGTATTTGGTGCATAATCTAAGACTACTTTAGTGACTATTATTTGACCTATTTATAAATACTGGTAGTGGGGGCACCTTGACAATTTTAGATTGAAGTATATGCAATGAGCAAAACATTCAAGCCTAAACACATCAGAATTAATTTTCTCCATTTATAATTACTCAATTGTTTACACATACACAAATTATTTCACAGTTTACTACCCCTGGAATTGACTAATAAATAATAGATTTATATTTAATAAATTCTTAATTACCTTCCTCCATTTGCTGTGTCCTTTTATTCACTATTAATTTCCTCCTTGACTTCATGCATTCAAATATCTATCTCCATCACGTCACTAAAACTCACCCTAAAGCTATTGATGACCTCCCCCTGACTGAACTCTCTAATGTTCACTTTGGCAAACAGATTGATTCCTTGAAAACATCAATCTGATTGTGTCAATTCTTACTATCTTCTGTCCTCCTTCTTCCAGCCTTGACAAAACATTTAACTGGTGATGTTTTACGATCCTCGCCTCTGGTCTATACAAACATCTCCTTCTGCCCTCACCCCAGAGACCCTCCCACTCAGCAATCCAGATCTCTGACTTTCCCTATTTTCTCATATTTGTCATGGCCCATATGCCCATGTTATTTCTTTTCTGGATGTTCCTTTTTTTCCTTTGGAAAACATGCCCTCATGATACCTGTTACGTCTCACTTGTAGCATTTATTACAATTTCCAATTTGTACTAATTATTTGATTATTGAGGAAACCTGTTCTTTTGAACTAGCATATAAGCTTCCTGGAGACATGAGAAATGGTGTTTCTTGTACCTTTGAATATTTAGCCTCTGGCACTCTGCTTAGCACATACTGAGCACATAATAGAAATCTGCTCATGAATGGATGATGAGGTATCATTTCAGCTACGATCCTGCTGGACTCTTATACTACTGATCCATAAGCACAAGGAAGGTTAGAACATAGGCTTGGACACAGGATCCACAAAATTAATGATCAATTCCCTCATAAACTATATATTGTGCTTTTTCTTAAAAAGAGGTTAACAAGACAGTTATGGTAACTGTCTTCAAGGAATTTATATTATAATGTAATAATGGGTAAAATAAAAACAAGTAAAGAAAAATTGAACAAAATTACAGACTGTGATAAGTGCTAAGAAGGAAAATACATAAGGATTGGCATAAGGAAAAACAAAAAATGAAAGGTCCCTCGGGTGGTCAGGAAAAGCATCTCTGAAAAGAGAAAGCTGAGACACCTAGAAGAAAAAGAAATGAGCAGTACAGAGAATGAAGGATAAGAACCTATCAGGCAGAGACGGAAGCATGTTCAAAGGCTCTGATGCCAGCATTGGCATGGTATTTTCCAGAAATAGAAGCTTAGTGAACCAAGCATAGAGTGCCATGGTATGAGATAGAAGAGAGCTGGGGTTCTGCAGACCAACATAAGGTGTTTTGATTTTATTTTAAATGCATTGATGGTCATCGAAGAGTTTTAAACAGGGAATACCATACTCTGGTTGACATGTGAGCAAGATCACTGTTGATTCTGTATAAAGAATGGATCAGACTGGGCGAGAGTGGAAGGAAACAAGCCCACTGGGAGGATTAGGGACTTGTAGAAATAGCATGGCATGGGAGAGGTAGTGGCAGTGTAGATGGACTGATATGGGCAGATTTTAAATATGTTTTGAGCCGGGCGCAGTGGCTTACACCTGTAATCCCAGCACTCTGGGAGGCCGAGGCAGGTGGATCACGAGGTCAGGAGATCAAGGCCATACTGGCCAACATGGTGAGACCCCATCTCTACTAAAGAACAAAAAATTAGCCGGGCGTGGTGGCATGCGCCTGTAGTCCCAGCTACTCAGGAGGTTGAGGCAGGGGAATCGCTTGAGCCCGGGAGGCGAAGGTTGCAGTGAGCCGAGATTGCGCCACTGCGCTCCAGCCTGGGCGACAGAACGAGACTCCACCTCAAAACAAAACAAAACAAAAAAAAGAAATATATTTTGAAGGTAGAAATTTAAAAGACTTGCTAAAAGCTATGGATGTTGAAGGAGACAAAACAATCCAGAAAGACTCCAGGTTCGAAGCTTAAACACCTGGCAAGATGATGATGGGATTTACTGAGATGGAAGGCCTGGTAGAGGGAAGAAGGAGAACGAGAGGACAAACCAACCCGGCATTTGGGGCTCAGTCTTTTTTGATCAAAGCATTCTGCCTTTCTTTTAATATATATTTCTACAAAACCATGGATTTTTGCCATCTGGTTAGAATTATAGATATCTGTTTTTCTTGTATTTGTTTTTGAAAAACAGGATTTTGCCTTTTTCGATAATGTCTAATTTGTCAATAGACCCTAAATCTAATGTGAACCCTCCATTAGGTAAATATTTTCAACTTATAAGACCAGTGTCTGACCTAAGTCTGCAGACACTCACAGAAAACAACATCATGATAGCAGATTCGCCGGAGTAATGAGTCACTACGAAAACTGTCGGAGTAAAGGACTGGAGGTGTCCTCCACTCATTAAAAAAATAAAATCCATTTAGCAATGAAGCAGAGAAGTGAGCTCCAACTGATCAAAACTTGTAGCATTAGAAGAGAGTCCAAAATGCTCTGTAGGATGAACAGAGGCTGTGATAGCATCTAGTCAATATAATTCAATTAAGGAAAATGGGCTCCAACAGTGAAACAGCACATGAACATCGTCAGTGCAAATTTTTAAAAAGATAAAATCAATGACAAAAGGAGAAGTCTAGAAATGCAGTGCCCCATGTAATAATGTCAGGAAAACCCCCATCTGAAAAGTGCAAAATAAAGACATCACCACCTCCACAGCTTTTGCTTGCAACACAACAGGGCAGACACAGGAGACAACAGACAGGATGAGGAGGGAAACTGCCCTTTTCCTAATACCCTCTCACTCTCTCCATCCAAAATAAGCCCCCATGGGTAATTAACTAAATACTAACCATGGCATATACATTTTAGACCATTTGTCCTTTAAGACCAATAGTTCTCGATTTTTATAAGACACAACCCTTTTTAAAGGTGGTGACACTAGAAATTCTCTCTTTAGGAAAAATGTTCTTAGAATGATGGACATTTACTTACATACTGTTTCACAGTGTTCATAGCACTCTCTCTCCCTGCCCCGTCTTAGAGTCTCAGGATTTTAAGGGTTTCAGGTTAAGAACATCTCTTGTTTTGGTGTAAATGAAAGTGATCTCGTAATAAAAACCTGTTTTGTGGAGCAGTCCGGTAACAATCTGTAGGTCTCTTTGCTGCCTCATCAGCAGCGGAAGCAGGCACTCCTATCCCCACCCTTTTGGGCTGTAAATGTCAAGTTGTTTTCTCAGCTCCTTTGCCGCCCCTGGGGCTCCCAATATTTCAAGAGCTTTTGATGTTACTGCAAATGGAGTTTGGTCTCAAAAGCCATCGTGCCACCTGTTCCAAGTATAATAATAATAAACATTTATCACATACTTCTTATAGTCAGAAATTTTCACACCAACCTATGAGGTGAGGACCACTATTAGCTCCGTCTTAACATTTGAAGAAACTTCAATAAAGAAACTTTCCCGGTATTAACCATTTAATTTTCACCTCGGAACATGGAAGACTGTAATTTTCATTATCCTTGCATCCAGATCAGGCCATATTTCTGGTTATACCCAACAAAATGTGAATGGAAATAACATTCACCTCTTCTCTCTTTGCACCCCAAATGTTCTGTGAGATCATCTATGGTTTGCCACACACTGATGCCCAGATAAATGCAGGGATTCAGGAGAACATCCAGGGGATAGCAGACATCACTACACAGAAAGGTCATGATCTCTTAGTCACCATCTGGAGTAGGGCTCCCCAGGATAGCTGAGGAACATCAGAACAGGATTTTATGATAGCTAGAAATACATGCACTTGTGTTGTGTTAAGCACTGAAATTGTAAGGTAGTTTGTTACAGTGTGCATTAGCATTACCTGATTAAGGTAACTGTACTTGATTATTTGAGAGAATGGGATTGAAACCCAGGCCTTCTCACTCCAAAACACTCAAGTTTAAATGCCACACTACACAGCTCCCATCCAGCTGCTTGGCATGTATGTTTTCGATGAAGATACAATAATTGGTTAGTTGCTTGAAAATCATAGTTTTTATGGGGAGCAAAAAGGTCCAGTGCTAGGGAATTTGTTAGTACAGAAAAAGTAGCAGCATATCTGGGGAATGTGTCTTAGGAAAGAATAAAGAAGGGTTTGAGAGTGTTTGCCCAGCCCTTGTCTTGTGATGCTCTGGCTATAACATCCTTCTCATAGTCACCCAGAAAACTGCAAACAAAACAACTTGAAAGCTTGAAAAAAAAATCACAATCATTTTTACAGAATGGGTCTCTGAACCTTTAGGATAAAAAGAGCTTTCTGTGGAAATTAAGATAATTACTGAAGGAAGATTGACAGAAATCATTTCACCAGCATGAGTGAAATCTGGAGCCATGTTAATGAGAACTGGGACGTGGGAAGATAGGAAAGGAAATATTCATGGTATGCAAGAGAAATAAGTGGCTATCACTTTAGATGGAATACTATTAGGTCCTGGAGTTAACTCCTCCTCTCCAGGAGGGAAAAAAAAAAAAAAAGAAGAAAAAAAAATAGAATTTGGCTTGAATAAAAATAAAGAGGAAAAAAATGGAGTATCTGGGATTGAACTGTACTCTGTATCCGGGGAAACAGAAAATGAACAGATGGTCATAAAAAATGCAGAGATTTACAAATATGGAAAAAAACAAAGATTTTGTGACTATAAAAGTGGATCAAGTTGGTGCTTCATACTGAAAGATGCTGAGAGAATGATGCAACAAGAGCCGTTGGCAGTGGAAAGAATGGTAGATAACCTCTTTGTTAATAGTTTACGTGTAGTTCCAGATGACCAAACGATTTCTGATTTTCTAATTCAATTTCTGGATTATACTGTTAGAATGATTTCGCCATAGATTGGTTCACAAGGGAATTCTGCAATGACATTATAGCATCTTCTTTGAAGCAATTTGTACCAACAATGGACTATTCTTACCTTGGAAATGGATAGACACAGGAGAAGAAAGACCAACAAGCATGCAGGACTCTCTAATGCCATCACCCTCTGCTCCAAGTTAGGCTTGGGAAGTGAAGCAATGGCATCTTGCATTCCTTATTATCTCTTTTTTCAAAGAAGAATTTCTTATGAAACCATAGGGGTCAAAAGACCACCGATAACTCACTTATAAAGGTATCACTTTCCTCCAGTTAGATCTATCGGTTAAAAGCAATCCCAATCAAAATGAAATGGCTTTTGTTTCTGGTGTTGGTATTCATCTTGACAAGCTAATTTTAAAATCTATATGGAAATACATATAAATGCATTTTGGCTTCTCTCCAGGATATAAAAACAAATCTACAAACCAATACAGAAACAGACACATTGTAGAAAAAAACGGGCAAGAGACTAAAACTGGCATTCCCAAAAGTTGTTTTCCAAGTTACCATTACATATTTGAACTGCTTAACATCAATAATCACAGAAATGTTAATTAAAAACAAAATGAGAAAATACTACGCATCATCTAATACCAAAGTGTTGTTGAAAATGTGAAGAACTGGACCTCTTATATGGTTCTGGTGGGAATGGAAAGTATATAATCTCAGAAAAATATATAGCATTATCTACTAAATTTGGACATATGCATATCCTATGAACAGAATATTCACATATCCTAATTTGCACAAAATAGAATCAATTTATACCTGTTGCTCCGGTGTAATGACATATAATACCTTTTTTTTTTACTCTCAAAGTGTACTGGTTTGAATGATAAATTTTATTCTACCAATAACTTAGCTATTTTACAATTAGGCATGTACCCAACAGGAATGTGTATGCACATGGTCCAAAAAATCAGGGACAATAACTATTTTTTAAATAGCAGTACTATTCTTAAAATAAATTTCCCATTTGTGTTTATTTGAGATTTACAACATGATGTTATGGGGTATGTGTTGATAGTAAAATAGTTGCTATGGTGAAGAAGATCAACATATCTATCATTTCACATAGTTTTTCATAACAAATGCAGCTAAAATCAACTTATTTAATGAAAATCCCTAATATAATACAATTTTATTAACTTGAGTCATCACATAGAGCAGCAGCACTATTCTCAATAGACAATACTAGAAACAGCCCTACTGTCCATCGCAGTAAAATGAAAAAGTAACTTGTGGTAAGTTAATTCAACAGAACTCAATATAGCCATAAAGTGAACAAATTACATCTACATATACAGTATAGCTGTGCAGTGATAATGTTTATAGTGATAATACAATTATCTGTCAATTTATATTTTACTCACTCTTCTGTATGAGTATTATAACTTCAATTTAAAAGCTTAATTTCTCATCTTGGCTGCATATATCCATTTTTTTCAACATTGCCATAGTGTCTCCAGATATGAAGCAGAGAGAAGAAACATACAGAAATCCTCCCCAGTTGGGTTCTCCTGGGTTTCTCCTAAGTGGACTTCATGCCTGTTATAAAGTCAGGTTTTGCCTGAAGCACCAACTCCAATTCAGTGGCTTTGAATGTTTGGAGTTCTGCATTGAAAAGAATTGGAAGTCTTTGTACAACAATAACAACAACACAAACTACTGTAACAAATAATGATACCTGCCATGGGAATCAGAGAGGAGAGAGACAATGAGAACGATGTATTGGTTATCCCAGAGGAAAAAACCACCCTAAAATTCTCCATAATTTCAACAAAGGGAAAACCATATTTACAATTAAGAAATTCACTTGACTTGTGGAGGCAAAAGGAGAGGTTTGCATGAGACTCCTGGGTGTGATATTGGAAATAGAATTAAGAGGAATGAGCAGGAGAGAAGAAACAAAGATCATAATGCTGCATCGAACTCCTTCTGCCTGAGCTTAGCACAAAGTCTTACAGTAAAAGATCTGATTTTTGTGTCCTTAATTGTTTTAGAGTAAGACTATGTTTATAAAAATTCCTAAATATCTCAAAGTCTTCTGTTTTCTCATAATTTTGAATAATATCGTCGATCTTAAATAACTATAGACCAGCTTTTGGCATATAGATGACTGGGCATTCTGTGGAATTATTACACTGTAGAAAAACAAATGTATACTTCATTTGAAAAATTTTCAAAGCAATCTCACAAAAGTAGGAGAGTTTTCTCCAAAGATATTTGTCACTTTCTAAAATATGACCTAGGCTTCAGCATCAGGGAATTGCAGATAGAATGACTGGGAACCTAAATAGGCAGACTTCCTTGGAATATGGATGCTGCATCAGAGCCCTCATGCTGCAAAGCTTTGTTCCTCCTGTGAATTGGGTTACCTACCAGGATACATATGGGACAAACTAAACTCATACAGAGATTGTAGTGATCCCAGATGGGTCATGTAACCTGACCATCAATAGTTCCTGTCTGGAGGAAATCTTTCTCAATTCAAGTGATACAGGTTAAGGTAAAGCCATCTATTTACCACTAAAAGGACTACTAAGCAATTAAGGAAGTGGCTCCTATGAATGAAAGTCAGTAGAAACAACAAGTAATATATTTAGACCCCCAAGAACTTCAAATATTGAGATTATAAGACACAGATATATATAGTCATATATGTAAATCCTATGCAGAAATGAATAATGCAATGTCAAAGATTAGTTTGCAGTAAGAAGCTATGAGTAATCAATAGATAGATGAGATAAATAAAAAAGGACAGCTAGAGATACAAACCATAGCTCTTCAAATGAAAAATAATAATGGACCAATTTAACAGCAGATTTAACAAACCTGAAGATAAATCCAATAAAATGATACAGAATGTAGTATACTGATGCAAGATTAAATGTTTGAAATATGCATAAAAGACTGAAAATGTATAAAATACATATGAATCGAGTTCAAAAAATAAAGAATGGAGGCACAGTATGTGTAGATATAATGGATGGAAGTTTTTCAGACTAAGTAAAATTGTATCTCTCAATCACAAATCCACATATCCAAGAATCACAGTACGTATTAGGCATGATAAATGAAAAGAAATTCCCATATAAACCTGTTGTAGTGAAAGTGCAGGACATCAAAGTTCAGAGAAATAAAAAATAAAGGAATCAGACAGAAATAAACAGATTTTCTGAAAGCAATAACAATTAGAATAACAGCAGAAATTGAAACAACCACAATAGAAGCTGGTAAACAATGGAGTAAAATGCACAAATTGCTTTATACAAAATAATTTTTTTCTAAAAAACAAATTACAAATGCAGCAAACTATTATTAAAAACAAAAGCAAAGTTGTCACAATCAGAAAGGTAGGGAATTTTTCAGGACCAACAATCCCTCAAGCTAATTACTGGACTTGGAATACTGCTACTGAAACACTCAATATTCTCAGGCCTTGTACTTTTCACTGAGACACCTAAACAGCAAGAAAATGACTTTTACTTCACTTTCGGAATATAAAGGTTAAATAGCTATACCTGATTACTGGAATCCAAAATCATATCATAAAGCCTAACTACAAGGGAGCCAGAAAATTAAAAGTGGATGGGATAGATAGATGTGTGCACAGTCTCATCAGCTTTTTAATCTAAATACGAGAACATTAATTGCCAAAGATTGCAGTCCTAAGACCTGGCATAGGGATGTCTTGTTAAATCAAAATGACTCTGCATTACTTGAACCCTGTGAAACTACAGACCCTCTCTACCAAAGTTTGCCAAGTTTCCTCCTATGAGAGAGCATGGAAAGCAAAAAAGATAGAAAACAGTGTGGCTGGCATGCAGGAAATGGGAAATATAGTGTGAGGAAAATTCACAGTAGAGGGTATGGTCTACACTACAAGGGACCTGAAAAGTTATAGTAAGAAATTTGTTCTTTATCCAAAGAGCAAAGGAAGTCCATTAATTATTTTGGACTTTGTCATAGGCTGCTCATATTACATTTGAACGACATCACTCTGAGTCCAAACATGGAAAACAGATTATGGCAGAGGCAGCTACACCCCTGGTGGGCTAATTCAGTGGTTGTGCTCAAGAGTCATTACTGGAGTTGCTGACCAGATTCCACTCCTTCACCCCTCCACTGATACCATAAGCACCTGTTTCTTTTATTAAATCTCCTTCTGCTTAAAAAATTTTAAGTGGTTTCAGTTTCTTACAATTAAAATCCAACAAATTACACACACACACACACACACACACACACACACACACACACTAGATGCAGACAGATCATCAAGGATGGAATCTGGTATTGATTATCTCACCTGCTTGGGTTTCAAGGAAATGAGTTCCAGATGTCATTAGAAAATAGGATATTGGTGATCCAAGGGACACATCAACAAAAACGTTATAAAATTGTTTCCTGTGGTATTAACACCTGCAAGGAAGTGCCTATGAAAGGAGGAACTTTAGCATATCAAAGAGTGGCTGCTAAAGAATGTTATGTGAGAATACATAAAAAGAATGTGCTATTCTCTACATTTAAAGAAATAAAATTATAAGCAATATTTTGAAATTCTTAGCTCAAGCCACAGTCAGTAGGCCAAAAAACCATAGAAGACATTCTCTCTAAAGGTTGATTTAGCCAAAAATTTAGTTCAAAATCTGATCATCGGGGTTGTTTAATTACAGCATAAGTTGAGTTCACAATCCCAATAGCTCTTTTATCTAAATACAAAAGCATTAATTGCCAAAGACTGTAATTCTAAGACTTGGCTTGGGGATATTTCATTAAATTCAGGTGACTCTGGATCATTTGAGCCCTGTGAAGTTGCAGACTCTAAGGAGTGCTTCTTGCCAGCAGAATTAGCCTGCATCTATCTTTCTTGACTTATTTGAAGACCTTAAAACAAACGTATGAAGGAAGAGCATGGTAATTGTCCCAAATCTCCACTGACATCAACTCTCTGTGCTTCAAGATGTCGACATAGATACATAACTCAAGCCATGTCTCTCATTGGAAAATATCTGAGAGGTCTTCAAAAGTCAGAACAGGAAGAGTATTTTTCATTGTTTTAAGTCACTCATTCATTTGCGCTATTACTGGGTGCTTATGATGTAACAGGCAGTATTCCAAACACTTGAGAGAGAGTAGTAAACAAGATGAACACAAATTTAACTCTCATTGTAGAGACTTAATGAAATGAGGAAATGAGCAGACCATATGAAGATCTGGAGGAAGAATATTCTGGCAGATGAGGGAGCACTTACAAAAGTCCCGAGGTGGAAATTAACTTGGTCCTATTGGGAAGGCCAATGTATTTAAGGCAGAATGAATCAGGTTAAGTGTAGTAGGAGATAGAATTAAAGAAATAGGCAAGACTCCAGGCAATATAAGACTTTGTGGACCAGAGTAAAGACTGGATTCTGTGTAAGCATAATATGACAACAATGTTTGAGAGAATCTCATAGAGTAACAATGCACCATATCGGACTATTTATATGTCAATAAATAAAAGAAAACCCAATTCAACATGCTTAACCATGAAGGTTTATTTCTTCACAATACTAAATACTCCAAAAGTTGTTCAATCAGGTGGACTTTGATCAAGAGTTTAAAAGATATAACTAAAATTCCATTTTCCTAGTTATATTTCTGCACTGATTACCCATTAGTCTCATTCTCAGTCAAGTTTTTCTCACTGTTAAAAAAAAAATGAGGGGTAAATCCAGAGCTCTACCATTCACCAGGTATGTCCAGTAGAAAGAGAATGTCTTGTTTTTATAACTGCATGGGGAAAGGATTTTTTCCTAATCTAGAAGCCTTATAAAATACCTCACTGCATATCACTGGTTCTGGTGGTTTTAAATGTCCATCCCAATATACTGAAGAATGAGCTATGATTGCATAAACCAGACTCCATTTTTAGAGTGGGAAGTTGAGTTAGGAAAAACTACCTGGCAAAGAATGGAGAAATAATTAATTTCTAAACAGTAAATTAGGATATTTTTATTGGGAAAAAAGGCTCTCCCAAAAGTGAATGTTATGGAGGACATCAGCAAATTTCTACCACCATGAATTTTGCAGTAATCAATTGCATTCATATATTAGGGCTGCCATAGAAAATACCACGGACTGGGTGACTTCAACAACATAAATTTATTTTTGGAGTCTTGAAATCTGAGATCAAAGTGTCAGCAGCACTGGCTTCTTTTGATCTTCTCTTTTAGACTTGTAGATGCCTGTCTTCTTCCTGCCTTCACATCATCTTTCCTTTCCTCAGTACATGTGTGTGTCCATATTTCTTCTTCTTATAAGGATACCAGTTATTGGATTGGGGCCCACATTAATTACCTCCTTTTCAAGGCAATTACTTCTTTAAATATTCTAACTCCAAGTACAGTTACATTCCAAATTACTGGGCATTAGAACTTCAACACACAAATCTGAGGAGGCAACATTCAGCCATAACACCAAGTATTTTATATATATATATATATATATATATATATATATATATATATATATATATAGTTGTTCCTACTTTATGAACCAGTATAAACAGATTCAAGAATCACTTACAGATTCCTACAACCCAGATGTTTTTAAAAAATCAGGGCTAGTCTATCAGAGGATTGGAATCAACCTATGGGTCTTAGCAGCAGCAGTACTCATTTCAGGACTGCTAATATCTGAGGATGAAGATTGCTACATGGACCTAAGCAGCAGTTTAATCCTGTGAGGACACGGGAAGGTAAGCCAGAGCGACATTGACCTGGAAAAATGACCCTTGGCTGTCACCATGAGTTCATTCTACATAAAATGAAAAACAAATGTAAGTAACACCCCATAGAGCAGTGATTTTTGACCCTGATTGCATACACCAGAATGTCTAAACCCTAGCCCAGAATTTCCAGGAGTGACATTTAGCCATTAGTATCTTTTATAAGCACTCCAGATAATTCTAATATGTGGCCATGGTTGAGAAACAT
Source organism: Pan paniscus (assembly GCF_029289425.2). Lineage (NCBI taxonomy): Eukaryota > Metazoa > Chordata > Mammalia > Primates > Hominidae > Pan > Pan paniscus. The sequence goes on along the minus strand of NC_073256.2, from coordinate 53,030,182 downwards.
TGCCATAGAGATAATATAATGAAATATCTAAAGAATATCTTTTCTGAAGACTGGAGAAGAAGAAATAGCTCTTCGTTTTCATCACTATCCTAACTAGCAATCTGGTTCAATTTATCTCTGAGTCTAGGGTTTGAATCATCCTACACATTGGTGCTACTGCAACAGTTGCTTCTTCTTGTGGAACTAATAACCAATGAATCCCCTCCCCCAGCAATTAGTTTCTGGGGTTTCTAAAATATTTATAAAGCAGGTGCCATTTCTTGTTGTTATACATAATATAATATTTGCCCTAAAGGAATTTATATTCCAAAATGGATAAATTTAAGAATAGACTCAAAACTCCAGGGAGGTATTTTCATTATTTATTAGAATTGCAAAATTTTATTTTTCTCCAAATAGCTGAAAGCAAGTTACTCTATTTTCTTGCTGAGATGGACAAACCATCCTGGATAACTGATTTAGAGTGACCCATTTTCATTTAGAATATACCTGCATTTCTTGGTTTTCTTTTTTCTTTCTTTCCTTCCTTTCTTTTTTTTTCTTTTTTTTTTCCTTTGGCCAGGATTGCCTAAACATCCTTTAATTGAGTTTAAGATACAGTACTTTGAACAATGACTCAACTTCTATGGCTGTGAACTCCTCAGGCATTAGAAATGAGATTCTGGATATTCTAGAATGCAGATTCAAAGCTGACTGGTGGTTGAAATGCTACGAATACATCCGCATGGAATGCAGCATTCGTACTGATATTACCTTGAAGGCAATGCTGCTTCATCTGTCTCCCCTGAGAGTCTGGCACTGGGATAGCACATATCTCTTATCTAGTTTGTAATCTTGGAGCACAATAAGCATTATCACCATTCTATTCCATTACAAGGAAGAAGTTAAAAACATCTGGAAGATCTTTCTCTGCCCTGCTTTAAATAGAAGCTTATTTTACCTTATTTAGCTGAACCTTCTTTTATCAACCAAAATGTAACCTCCTTGAGGAAAGGGCTATGTGTTTTTTGGTCACCACTGTAACCTCAGTACCTAGTATTTTATGGTCACCACTGCAACCTCAGTACCTAGTATTTTATGAGTCATATAGAGGCTTCCATGTAAATTTCAGTGGAATGTCCACTTAAACATGAGTGAAGTTTACACATAAATAACTCATATACTTCAACTAGCTCACATCTCATGCTTTGTGAAAGGACCATGTGTGTCTTGCTCTGCCATTATAGCCCTCCATAACCTGAAATGTATAAGCCACATAAAAGATTCCACATACATTTTATTTGGATAGTTACGTAAACCTGAGGGCAGTTTAATATGCACGTTAACATACACTTTGAGGAAATTAATGTCCTTAATTACAGATTCAGAAATTGCCTCCATCCCCAAAACTACAGTTAGGCTTATCATGAAGAATGAAGATGTTCATCAAGAGAAGAATTAAAAATGAACCCTGATAAAAGAAACAGTCCTACCAAGGCATGAATTCAAGAAAGCAGTGGCACTATCTGGGCCACATAAGAGACCATGGCTTGAGCATGAGACTGGAAAGAAAGGCAAAGACTTATGCATTTGGGCTGGACTAGAAATATTAGACTGTATTCTTCAGATTAACCATTGAAGGATTTTTAAATTTGGGACTACCAAGATTAGACTTGGATTTTAGAAGGATCTTTCTCAGGATGTGAAGATTGAAAGAAAGCACTGAAATTGGACATAGGAGGACTCTGTTGTAAACCTTACCCAATTTACACTTTATTCCTCATCATAAAAATTGTCCCTCTTGCCCAGAAAAAGCCCAGTGCTCTGACTTTTTTAATATGTTGGTGAAGACTAGCTCAACAAATAGTGTTGAACGTCAGAGACCCAATAGAAACTCAGATCTATTTGACTCCAAACACCATATTTCTACTCCATTCCAGTGCCTCTCTGAAATTTATGAGGCAGATAAAGACTGGAAATATTAATTTGGAAGTAATCTAGCTATGGGTAATAGTCAAAGCCATAAGAGCAAAAATAGTTCTCACAGGAGAGTCTGCATAGTGACATTAGTAATTATTAGCTACTGATAAGGCCAAAATGTTTGTGACATTGACCTCCTCAACTTTTCCTGGTCTCCCACATTTCAGTATTCTTTTGTCTCTGTTAACCAATTCTCACTGTTGCTAGATTAATTTCTCTAAAGCACATCCCAAATCATGCCACATATTGCTTAAGCATCCTTTTATCCAATATGTATTTGAACATCCATTGTAGTCCTTCTACATAAAGAGAAAAGCCGAAATCTCTTTCCTCAAGGAGGTCACAGTGAATTAGGGGAAAACTTTTAAATAAGTGGGCAATTTGATAATAGAATTTTCAAAATAGAGGTATGTACAGCATTCTGTGGCATTCCATGGCAGCACAGAGTGGAAATGCCTAAACTAAACTGACTTTGTAAGAGTGGACATCCAAAAGAAGGATGCTCTATGAGCTCTTTTTAGAAAGAAATGAAGGACACAGATGAAAATGGTATCCAGGAGCCTTTTTGTTCAGAGAGGACTTCGTTGCAAACTGAGAAAATATGATGCTTTTAAGATACTTTAAGAAGCTGGAAGATCAGGTGGGGATAAATGAAATGAGCTGTGGAAGAAATCAGGTGACAGAACATGAATGGCCTTGTGTGCTTAGCTCAGGAGTTTGGATTTTAAGAAATCAGAAACTGTGTAGAAAGGTATATAAAAGAGTGATTGGAGCAGATTTACAATTTGGAAAACCATTCTCACCTTGATGGGTGGACAAATATTAGATGAGCCTGGGAGCAAAGATATCAGTTAGGAGGCTAGAGAAATAGTTTAAGTAGAACCTGATAACATTAATTATTACTCCAAATGAATTCCTTAGCCTAACATTTAATGCATCCTATATTTTGGCTGTAACCTTCCTTCCCAATCTTCTGTCCGATATCCTTTCCAATAGGCTATGCTTCCTCAAAAACCATCTGGCTATTTTAGAACCACTATCCTCCTATTCCTGTGTTTTTAACACCAGACCTTGGTTTTGACCATCTTTTATGGCCTAGCACACTGTGCAGCAGGTAGTGGATGCTCAATAAAAATTGAGAGGGTGGAAGGCCATCCTCCAAGTTGGCTGAATAGGAATAGCTCCAGTCTATAGCTCCCAGCATGAGTGACACAGAAGACAGGTGATTTCTGCATTTCCAACTGAGGTACCAGGTTTATCTCACTGGGGCTTGTAGGACAGTGGGTGCAGGATGGTGGGTGCAGCCCATGGACCGTGAGCCGAAGCAGGGTGAGGCATCACCTCACCTGGGAAGCACAAGGGGTCGGGGAATTCCCTTTCCTAGCCAAGGGAAGCTGTGACAGACGGCACCTGGAAAATTGAGTCACTCTCACCCTAATACTGTGCTTTTCCAATGATCTTAGCAAATGGCACACCAGGAGATTATATCCCGCGCATAGCTTGGAGGGTCCCATGCCCATGGAGCATTGCTTACTGCTAGCACAGCAGTCTGAGACTGAACTGCAAGGTGGCAGCAAGGCTGGAGGAGGGGCGCCTGCCATTGCTGAGGCTTGAGTGGGTAAACAAAGCAGCCAGGAATCTCGAACTGGGTGGAGCCCGCCGCAGCTCAAGGAGGCCTGCCTGCTTCTGTAGACTCCACCTCTGGGGGCAGGGCATAGCTGAACAAAAGGCAGCAGAAACTTCTGCAGACTTAAATGTCCCTGTCTGACAGCTTTTAAGAGAGTAGTGGTTCTCCCAGCATGGAGTTTGAGATCTGAGAATGGATAGACTGCCTCTTCAAGTGGGTCCCGGACCCCCAAGTAGCCTAACTTGGAGGCACCTCCCAGTAAGGGCCTTATACGGCCAGGTGCCCCTCTGAGATGAAGCTTCCAGAGGAACGATCAGGCAGCAACATTTGCCATTCTGCAATATTTGCAGTTCTGCAGCCTCTGCTGGTGATACCCAGGCAAACAGGGTCTGGAGTGGACCTCTAGCAAACTCCAACAGACCTGCAGCTGAGGGTCCTGACTGTTAGAAGGAAAACTAACAAACAGAAAGGACATCCATACCAAAACCCCATCTGTATATCACCATCATCAAAGACCAAAGGTAGATAAAACCACAAAGATGGAGAGAAGCCAGAGCAGAAAAGCTGAAAATTCTAAAAATCAGAGCGCCTCTTTTCCCCCAAAGGAATGCAGCTCCTCACCAGCAATGGAACAAAGCTGGACGGAGAATGACTGTGACGAGTTGAGAGAAGAAGGCTTCAGAAGATCTGTAATAACAAACTTCTCCGAGCTAAAGGATGACATTTGAAACCATTGCAAAGAAGCTAAAAACCTTGAAAAAAGATTGGACGAATGGCTAACTAGAATAAACAGCATAGAGAAGACCTTAAATGACCTGATGGGGCTGAAAACCATGGCACAAGAACTACGTGAGGAATTCACAAGCTTCAGTAGCTGATTCGATCAACTGGAAGAAAGTTTATCAGTGATTAAAGATCAAATGAATGAAATGAAGTGAGAAGAGAGGTTTAGAGAAAAAAGAATACAAAGAAATGAACAAAGCCGCCAAGAAATATGGGACTATGTGAAAAGACCAAATCGACGTCTGATTGGTGTACCTGAAAGTGATGGAGAGAATGGAACCAAGTTGGAAAACACTGTTCAGGATATTATCCAGGAGAACTTCCCCAACCTAGCAAGGCAGGCCAACATTCAAATTCAGGAAATACAGAGAACACCACAAAGATACTCCTCGAGAAGAGCAACTCCAAGACACATAATTGTCAGATTCACCAAAGTTGAAATGAAGGAAAAAATGTTAAGGGCAGCCAGAGAGAAATGTCGGGTTACACACAAAGGGAAGCCCATCAGAATACCAGTGGATCTCTCAGCAGAAACTCTACAAGCCAGAAGACAGTGGGGGCCAATATTCAACATTCTTAAAGGAAAGAATTTTCAACCCAGAATTTCATATCCAGCCAAACTAAGCTTCATAAGTGAAGGAGAAATAAAATCCTTTACAGACAAGCAAATGCTGAGAGATTCTGTCACCACCAGGCCTGCCCTAAAAGAACTCCTGAAGGAAGCACTAAACGTGGAAAGGAACAACCAGTATCAGCCACTGCAAAAACATGCCAAATTATAAAGACCATTGATGCTAGGAAGAAACTGCATCAATTAACGAGCAAAATAACCAGCTAACATCATAATGACAGTATCAAATTCACACATAACAATATTAACCATCAATGTAAATGGGATAAATGCTCCAATTTAAGGACACAGAATGGTAAATTGGATAGAGAGTCAAGAACCATCAGTGTGCTGTATTCAGGAGACCAATCTCACGTGCAGAGACACACATAGGCTCAAAATAAAGGAATAGAGGAAGACATACCAAGCAAATGGAAAACAAAAAAAAGCAGGGTTTGCAATCCTAGTCTCTGATAAAACAGACTTTAAACCAACAAAGATCAAAAGAGACAAAGAAGGCCATTACATAATGGTAAAGGGATCAATTCAACAAGAAGAACTAACTATCCTAAATATATATGCACCTAATACAGGAGCACCCAGATTCATAAAAAAAGTCCTTATAGACCTACAAAGAGACTTAGACTCCCACACAATAATAATGGGAGACTTTAACACCCCACTGTCAACATAAGACAGATCCACGAGACAGAAAGTTAACAAGGATATCCAGGAATTGAACTCAGCTCTGCATCAAGCAGACCTAATAGACATCTACAGAACTCTTCACCCCAAATCAACAGAATATACATTCTTCTCAGCACCACATCACACTTATTCCAAAATTGACCACATAGTTGGAAGTAAAGCACTCCTCAGCAAATGTAAAAGAACAAAAACTATAACAAACTGTCTCTCAGACCACAGTGCAAGCAAACAAGAACTCAGGATTAAGAAACCCACTCAAAACCGCTCAACGACATGGAAACCGAACAACCTGCTCCTGAATGACTATTGGGTACATAATGAAATGAAGGCAGAAATAAAGATGTTTTGAAACCAATGAGAACAAAGACAAAACATACCAGAATCTCTGGGACACATTTAAAGCAGTGTGTAGAGAGAAATTTATAGCGCTAAATGCCCACAAGAGAAGGCAGGAAAGATCTAAAATTGAAACCCTAACATCACAATTAAGAGAACTAGAGAAGCAAGAGAAAACACATTCAAAAGCTAGCAGAAGGCAAGAAATAACTAAGATCAGAGCAGAACTGAAGAAGATAGAGACACAAAAAATCCTTCAAAAAATCAATGAATCCAGGAGCTGTTTTTTTGAAAAGATCAACAAAATTGATAGACTGCTAGCAAGACTAATAAAGAAGAAAAGAGAGAAGAATCAGATAAGCGCAATAAAAAATGATAAAGGGGATATCGCCACCAATCCCACAGAAATACAAACTACCATCAGAGAATACTATAAACACCTCTATGCAAAGAAACTAGAAAATCTAGAAGAAATGGATAAATTCCTTGACACATATAACCTCCCAAGACTAAACCAGGAAGAAGTTGAATCTCTGAATAGACCAATAACAGGCTTGAAATTGAGGCAATAATTAATAGCTTACCAACCAAAAAAAGTCCAGGACCAGATGGATTCACAGCCGAATTCTACCAGAGGTACAAGGAGGAGCTTTTACCATTCCTTCTGAAACTAATCCAATCAATAGAAAAAGAGGGAATCCTCCCTAACTCATTTTATGAGGCCAGCAGCATCCTGATACCAAAGCCTGGCAGAGACACAACAAAAAAAGAGAATTTTAGGCCAATATCCCTTATGAACATTGATGCAAAAATCCTCAGTAAAATACTGGCAAACAGAATCCAGCAGCACATCAAAAAGCTTATCCACTATGAACAAGTGGGCTTCATCCCTGGGATGCAAGGCTGGTTCAACATACACAAATCAATAAACGTAATCCAGCATATAAACAGAACCAAAGGCAAAAACCACATGATTATCTCAATAGATGCAGAAAAGGCCTTTGACCAAATTAAACAGCCCTTCATGCTAAAAACTCTCAATAATTTAGGTATTGATGGGATGTATCTCAAAATAATAAGAGCTATTTATGGCAAACCCACAGCCAATATCATACAGAATGGGTAAAAACTGGACGCATTCCCTTTGAAAACTGGTACAAGACAGCAATGCCATCTCTCACCATTCCTATTCAACATAGTGTTAGAAGTTCTGGCTGGGGCAATCAGGCAGGAGAAAGAAATAAAGTGTATTCAATTAGGAAAAGAAGAAGTCAAATTGTCCCTGTTTGCAGGTGACATGATTGTATATTTAGAAACCCCATCGTCTCAGCCCAAAATCTCCTTAAGCTGATAAGCAACTTCAGCAAAGTCTCAGGATACAAAATCAATGTGCAAAAATCACAAGCATTCCTATACACCAATAACAGACAAACAAAAAGCCAAATCATGAGTGAACTCCCCTTCACAATTGCTACTAAGAGAATAAAATACCTAGGAATCCAACTTACCTAATGCTAAATGATGAGTTAATTGGTGCAGCACACCAACATGGCACATGTATATATATGTAACAAACCTGCACATTGTGCACATGTACCTAGAACTTAAAGTATAATTTAAAAAAAATGAGAGGACTACTAAAAAAAGCAGATACTTTAAAGAAATGGTTTCAGAAATTTTATAGCCAAAGTAATGTCTTAACTTGAATTCTTGTGCAAACCTTTCAAAATACAAAAGCTAAAATAGTTTGAAAATTGAATCCCTATGTTTAACCTTTTAAAATTGATCTCAGTGCGCTAGTGGTACTTTAGTCACTATTGGACAAATAAATTCCTTTACATCCTATAATTGATGGAAGTGTCAAAAATGGGCCGGGCGCAGTGGCTGACACCTGTAATCCCAGTACTTTGGGAGGCTGAAGTGGGTGAATTGCTTCAATTCAGGAGTTCGAGACCAGCCTGGGCAACATGGTGAAACCCTGCCTCTACTAAAATTACAAAAATTAGCCAGGTGTGGTGGTACACACCTGCCGTCCCAGCTACTTGAGAGGTTGAGTGGGAGGATGGCTTGAGCTCGGGAGGCAGATGTTGCATTGAGTCCAGATCGTGCCACTGCCCTCCAGCCTAGGCAACAGAGCAAGACCCTGTCAAAAAATATGTATATATATATATCATAAATGATACCAATTCTGATTAAATGTCATAAGTAAATTGATGAAGTATGACTGCATTTCAATTTCAACATATCAAATTCCCATTGATTGAAGTCAGACTTAGCTCTTGCTTTTATAAACATATTATTTTCAAATTTCCTGTTAGATACCAACATGATGCAGAAATCCACAGCAATTAATGTGGTTGTTTGGTCTTTTAAAATGTTATTTTGTGTCCAAGGAGGTTAACAGAAACTTTAAAATATGGGTTCAAGTGCAAAAAGTGTCTTGAGGAAATGGTTTAGAAATATGTTTTATGCCAAAAGGTAAAATTAAATAAATAAATAAACAAATGAACAAAACTTTCCCCAGCCAAACTTCATTTGTATATGGTGTGGAAATTATAGTGTAGCTAATAAAATGAGGGTGTCATATACCTACTATAATATTGTATAAATCATGAATTATACAACAGGCAAAAATGAGAAGCTGCAAAGGAATCAAACCTGTATGGAAATAAATAAAACATACAAGCAAAGTAGCAATCATGTTCGTTCTGCTAATAAAATATGCATCACAGGGGGCTTCTTATAAAATAATGGAATATGTTCATAGTAATTATTATTTTAGAATTTCAAAGTAACTATGAAATAGTTGGTAATTAACAAGTAACTAGTGTTGGAAGTTCTCTGGAAGATAAAGCAGTGGCTCATAAAATACTTATACACCATGAACGGGTCTCTTAGAATGGAAGCAAACATAAAATACAATAAGCTCTTTCTGGATTGAATATAGTATAGTTTTCTTGGGAGATTCCTCTATCAGAATTCTTGATAATTGAAAAAAAATCTAGGGTTTTGCTTTGGTTTTTTATGCCTGTGCATCTGTTTATATTATTGGTTATAAAGGATGGAAGCATGAATTGGAAATTTTAAAATCATTTTTATTCTGAAAAAATCAGGCTACATTCATTTGATCTTTTTTCTGTCATCATTGAATGTCCATTTGCAAGGAAAATTGTTTTATTTGATGAACAATTTGACTTATATTTATGTCTCACCTCTTGTCCTTAGAATCTTTAACAAACCATGCAATGAATTTACTTTATGTGAAACCATGTGCCCTGCTACTAGACATCATAAATTTTGTCCTTCATTTCTCCCTATATCCCACCACTGCTTCATGGCCCAACCATCCTGGTCAACCAAAAACTCAACTTTAGGGTTGAATATTAAAAATAATTTGTCCAGAACATTTTTTAAATGGAGGCATTTAGCTGGAATCTGGAGAAGACAGGAGTTTGCAACCCTCCTGCACTCCACTCACGGGTCTATCCCTGATGGGCCATATAGCTCAGCCAAATCTTGTCTCCATGATTTCCCTTGTGGTCAGAGTATTTCAATGGCTTCTAAAAGAATCAATGCACCACTTACATGACTCACTTTTCACCTTTATTAATCGGTCCCACAAGTAAGGGCAGGGGTAGGCTGAAGGAACTTATTATATTTATTGGCCAGAATTAAATTATTCACTCAGACTTCTAAAGAGGCCACAATACTTTGTGATCCATGATGACCACAGCAGCGTTGCCCCAAGCTAAGTGGAGTCAGATTTCAATTTTTAAAAAGTACTAACTAGTTGTCAGAAGAAAAAGGCAGAAAAGACACTTTATCCTGAGGGCTTCTTGGAAACACAGAGTTTATTCTCTCAGATCTGAGCACTTAGACTTAAGATTCTCTTACGACCAAACCGATATGTGGCACAGGGCATGCAGTAATATCTATAATAATATGAGTTTAATTAGATGCAAACCAGGACACCAGATCAGTGATACCTCATTGTTTGATAAATAGAATATTACTTTATATATGTCTCACATTTTCTTCTCACAGTACTTTACAAACAATACCAAGAATTGCTTGCACATTTCCTAAAAGGATCACGTTATAATGTCCAGTTCATTGACCAATTGACAGCCAGCTATTTGTAGCCTCAATCCACATAAACTCCAGATAATGTGCTTCATGATTCTAGAAATCTGTCTGACATTTTCAGCAGAATTGCAAGAATTAAGATTGGATATCCCTCAAATATTAAATATTGTCTTTATTCCCAAATCTACTTAATCTAAGCTTTTCCCTCACCCTGAAATTAATAGGCATAGTTATGCCTTATTGAGGAAGGTTCGACATTTGTTAAGAAAACATTTTATTGAAATACAACATCCTAAATCATAAGCGTACACCTTAGTAAATTTTTCCAAAGTAAACACAATGATGTATTCAGAACAAATATACAAAATGAGGAGTTTATTACTTTTTTCCAGTCACTAATTCCCTTAAGACAATCAATATATTGACTTCAGTCATCATGGATTCGTTTTGCTGGTTTTTGAGTTACATATACATAGAGGCATATAGTGCATGATTTTTTGTGTGTCTATAGTGTTTGTTTCGTTTTGTTTTTCTAGGTTATGCTTGTAAGATTCATCTATGTTCACATATGTAGTAGTTGTTCATTCCTGTTACTGTATAATATTCCATTGTATAAGTATACAATCATATTATTTAACTATTCTGCTGATAATGGATATTTGGATTTTTGTCAGTTTGGGGGAATTACACAGTATGGTTATGAACAGGTCTTTTTGTGCCTACATGTATTAGTTTCTTGTTTTTTTTTGAGACGGAGTCTCGCTCTGTCACCCAGGCTGGAGTTCAGTGGCGCGATCTCAGCTCACTGCAAGCTCCGCCTCCCGGGTTCACGCCATTCTCCTGCCTCAGCCTCCCTAGTAGCTGGGACATGTATTAGTTTCTAAAGGTATATACTTAAGAGTACAATTGCAGGATGATAGTGCTTACATATGCTTAACTTTAGCAGACACTGACAAAGGGTTTCCCAAAGTGATTGTACCAATTTACATTTCAAGCAGCAGACATATTTGTCATCTAACTGTAGCATTGATTTTATTTGCATTTACTGTACTTAGTGATATGTGTGGATGTATAGCTGCTATCTTCCTTTTTATTTTGTTTCCCTTGCTCCTTTCTTGACTTTCAATTTTTTAATTACCAAATTTTCCTTTGTACTAACTTGTTAATTATACACCTTTTATCTCTAAGAATTTAAAATATGCATATTTAATTAATATGGCAAGCTAATATAAATTTTTGACAGTTTGTTAATTTTAAATATGTTGCTTTTGAGAATTTTGCCCATGCCCTATTTTCTTGTTGCTTCAGAGGCATTTCTGAGTAATATCCTCAAATACCAGGTTTCCAATATTATCTACATTTTATTTTTTAAGACAGAGTCGTGCTCTGTCACTCAGACTGGAGTGCAGTGGCACAGTCATAGCTCACTGCAGCCTCAAACTCCTGGGATCAAGCTATCCTCCCACCTTAGTCTCCCCAGTAGCTGGGATTATAGGTGGATGCCATCACTCCTGCCTAATAATCCTCTACATTTTTATTTCTAAATTTAAATCTCTAGTCCTGATCTCTCTCTTAAGCTCTATATCTAAATACAAAGGATTATATTCACCTGAATATCTATATGGAGTATGAATTTATTATAGGCAAAATTAAACTCAACATCTTCTCTAAATTAGGCCCTTCTCCTGTATTTTAGACCTCAATAAATAAATTCATCAAGATATACAAAAGAAACATACCTCTAACCATATACCACTTGCCATATACCAAATTCCATATTTAGTTAAATGTTCATATTAACATGTTCCTTCTATTTTCACTCTATTGTACCAGTTGAGACTCTCATTTAAATTTCGACACTATTTCCAGAATTAAATTTTTAGGCACAGATCTGATCATTTTTACATCCACAACTTTTCACTGACCTCCAATTCTTGAAAAGGTAAATTTAAGTTACTAAGCATTTGTATTTTCCCACATTTTCCCCAATTTTATCTTATTTCACATTTTCCTGCATGTCTCGTTTTGTCTTATTCCCAGCCCCTAATCTCTACCCCATTTGTACCGAATCTCATTGATACCAATGTCTCATTGATACTGAAGTTTTATTTCTCCACTTCTTTCTTCATGCTATTCTAACCATCTAGAAATATGTTTTTTTCTTTCTTTTTTAATTTGGAAAACTCCTCCAAGGCCCATTATGATCATCTTTCCATGATGTCTTTTGTTTTCTTGCTACCAGCAAATTAACCATGATCATTTTTCGTGTACACTTTAAAAACACTTCTTTATTTGAACTAAGAACCTTGTTTTGTAAGCATCTCTCACTTAACTATAAATTCCTTCTTCATAGTAATCATTTCTTATCAAATTTAATATTTGAAGAAACTAGCATAGTACATGACAACACATTTGACATTTAATACATATTAGAATGAAATTGAGTCAAGTTAAGCTTAATATATCAAAGAAGATTGTGTCTTACAGTTGAGTTACGGCAACGTCAAGCCATTAACGCACGTTCAATTTCTAGTCAATACAACAGTCCATTTGTCCAAGGTTTAGTTATTTGGCACATGTTATAGAAAGCCCATTTGAGCCTAACTCTTGCTAGTTAACTTTTCTTCGGCTCTCACTTTGGATTAAAGGCTGCACCACTTAATCTTTTTTATTGTCTCACAAATGTCTTGGTCATAAAGAGATATCGAAGTAAAGTAAATTCACTGATGAGCGAAGTGGTCCCTAAAAAACAGAAAGTAACCTCAAAATGCATGCTTTATAGATCATCAGCAGGTCTTTTTTTAAAAAAACAGAGAGTGAGTGGCACGATCATAACTCATTGTTCCTGACTTCCCAGGCTCATATGATCCTCCCACCTCAGCCTACCATGTAGCTGGGACTACAGGCATGTGCTGCTACGCTTGGCTATTTATTATTATTTTTTTGTAGAGAGAGTCTCCCAACATTGCCGAGGCTAATCTTGAACTTCTGGGCTCAAGCGATCCTCCCACCTCAGCCTCCTAAAATGCTGGAATTATAGAGGTAGGCCACCATGCCTGGCCAGTTCTTCTTTTAAATAGACTTGAGATTATATATTGTGGTCACATTACAGCAAGACAAATCATTGAAGTTATTCAGAAAGGAGTTTTTTAATATTAAAATAAATAAAAATTATTTAAATTATTTAAATTGTGGAAATGCCCAGCCTTGTATCACTAGGGAGAAGATGAATGATAAAGTTTCCCAGTTGTAGAAATTAAGTAGAGGAACTAAACAAAATAAAAGAGGAGTGGAAAGGAGAGGTAGGAGTGCTACCAGAACAATGCTTCTCAAAGTCAGAAAACAGAAAGAAAGAAGACCATTTTAGAATAAGAGCACCAGAGCTCCTCAGTTCCAGAACCCAACTGAACCTGTCTCCAGGCATCCCTTAAAGAACAGAGGAATCCAGGCATCCTGGGTTCTCTAACAATCACAGGTATTAAAATTAAAATGCAAGTCATTTATACTGCTAATACTGTGTACTTATCCTCCAGAATTCTACCTCCTAGAACATGGTCTCTTATCCAAAGGAACAAAGAGTACCAGTCTAGTTTCAACAATAAAAAATAAGAGTATTTTTAGAAATAATTCAAAAGAAACTTTAATGTAGTGAAAGGCCAAAGAAGCAGCAAATCTGAAAGGCTCAGTATTAACAAAAAATTTCAGGACCTGTACATAGAAAAATACTTATTAAAAAAATCTCTAGCTGCAACTTAAATTTCTAATTAAATATTATAATACATGAAATAAATATATGATAATATTTGTATACTCCTTAATAATTCAAAATTAGTTAATTCTCTGAGTTTGTTTGTGGAGGTTTCTGTTGAGTACATTTTCCTACCATGTTTTCACTTCAGGGAATTATGGAGGGGAAGTAACAAACTGCAGTGATTTTTTTTTTTAATTATACTTTAAGTTCCGTGTTACATGTGCAGAATGTGCAGTTTTGTTACATAGGTGTACACGTGCCTTGGTGGTTTGCTGCACCCATCAACCCGTCACCTACATTAGGTATTTCTCCTAATGTTATCCTTCCCCTAGCCCCCCACCCCCAACAGGTCCCAGTGTGTGATGTTCCCCTCCCTGTGTCCATGTGTTCTCATTGTTCAACTCCCACTTATGAGTGAGAACATGCGGTGTTTGGTTTTCTGACCTTGTGATAGTTTGCTGACAATGATGGTTTCCAGCTTCATCCATGTCCCTAAAAAGGACATGAACTCATCCTTTTTATGGCTGCATAGTATTCCATGGTGTATACGTGCCACATTTTCTTAATCCAGTCTATCATTGATAGACCTCTGGGTTGGTTCCAAGTCTTTGCTTCTGTGAATAGTGCGACAATAAATATACGTGTGCATGTGTCTTTATCGTAGAATGGTTTATAATCCTTTGGGTAAATGCCCAGTAATGGGATTGCTGGGTTGAATGGTATTTCCAGTCCTAGATCCTTGAGGTATCACCACACTCTTCCACAATGGTTGAACTAATTTACACTCCCACCAACAGTGTAAAAGTGTTCCTATTTTTCCACAACCTCTGCAGCATCTGTTATTTCCTGACTTTTTAATGATCGCCATTCTAACTGGTGTGAGATGGTATCTCATTGTGGTTTTAATTTGCATTTCTCTAATGGCCAGTGATGACGAGCATTTTTTCATATGTCTGTTGGCGGCATAAATGTCTTCTTTTGAGAAGTGTCTGTTCATATCCTTCACCCATTTTTTGATGGGGTTGTTTGGTTTTTTCTTGTAAATTTGTTTAAGTTATTTGTAGATTCTGGATATTAGCCCTTTGTTGAATGGATAGATTGCAAAAATTTTCTCCCATTCTGTCAGTTGCCCGTTCACTTTGATGATAGTTTCTTTTGTTGTGCAAAGCTCTTTAGTTTAATCAGATCCCATTTGTCAATTTTGGCTTTTGTTGCCATTGCTTTTGGTGTTTTAGACATGAAGGCTTTTCCCATGCCTATGTCCTGAATGGTATTGCCTAGGTTTTCTTCTAGGATTTTTATGGTCTTAGGTCTTACATTTAAGTCTTTCATCCATCTTTAGTTGATTTTCATACAAGGTGTAAGGAAGGGGTCCAGTATCAGTTTTCTGCATATGGCTAGCCAGTTTTCCCAACACCATTTATTAAATAGGGAATCTTTTCCCCATTGCTTGTGTGTTTCAGGTTTGTCAATGATCGGATGGTTGTAGATGTGTGGTGTTATTTCTGAGAACTCCGTTCTGTTCCATTGTTCTATATCTCTGTTTTGGTACCAGTAGCATGCTGTTTTGGTTACTGTAGCCTTGTAGTATAGTTTAAAGTAGGTAGTGTGATGCCTCCAGCTTTGTTCTTCTTGCCCAGAATTGTCTTTCTATGCGGGCTCTTTTTTGGTTCCATATGAAGTTTAAAGTAGTTGTTTCCAATCCAGTGAAGAAAGTCAGAGGTAGCTTCATGGGGATAGCATTGAATCTATAAATTACTTTGGGGAGCATGGTGATTTTCATGATATTGATTCTTCCTACCCATGAGCATGGAATGTTTTTCCATTTGTTTGTGTCCTCTCTTATTTCCCTGAGCAGTGGTTTGCTGTTCTCCTTGAAGAGGTCCTTCACACCCTTGTAAGTTATATTCCTGGGTATTTTATTCTCTTAGTAGCAATTGTGAATGGGAGTTCACTCATGATTTGGCTCTCTGTCTGTTATTGGTGTGTAGGAATGCTTGCAATTTTTTTTTTTTTTTTTTTTTTTTTTTTGAGACGGAGTCTCGCTCTGTCGCCCAGGCTGGAGTGCAGTGGCGCGATCTCGGCTCACTGCAAGCTCCGCCTCCCGGGTTCACGCCATTCTCCTGCCTCAGCCTCCCGAGTAGCTGGGACTACAGGCGCCCGCTACCACGCCCGGCTAATTTTTTTGTATTGTTAGTAGAGACGGGGTTTCACCGTGTTAGCCAGGATGGTCTCGATCTCCTGACCTCGTGATCCGCCCGCCTCGGCCTCCCAAAGTGCTGGGATTACAGGCGTGAGCCACCGCGCCCGGCCGGAATGCTTGCAATTTTTGCACATTGATTTTATATCCTGACTTTGCTGAAGTTGCTTATTAGCTTAAGGAGATTTTGGGCTGAGACAATGGGGTTTTCTAAAGATACAATCATGTCATCTGCAAACAGAGACAATTTGACTTCCTCTCTTCCTATTTGATAATCCTTTATTGCTTTCTCTTGCCTGATTGCCCTGGCCAGGACTTCCAATACTATGTGGAATAGGAGTGATGAGAGAGGGCATCCTTGTCTTGTGCCAGTTTTCAAAGGGAATGCTTCCAGTTTTTGTCCATTCAGTATGATATTAGCTGTGGGTTTCTCATAAATAGCTCTTATTATTTTGAGATATGTTCCATCGATACCTAGTTTATTGAGAGTTTTTAGCGTGAGGGTTGTTGAATTTCATCAAAGGCCTTTTCTGCATCTATTGAGATAATCATGTGGTTTTTGTCATTGGTTCTGTTTATGTGATGGATTACGTTTATTGATTTGCATATATTGAACCAGCCTTGCATCACAGGGATGAAGCCGAGGTGATCATGGTGGATAAGCGTTTTGATTTGCTGCTGGATTCAGTTTGCCAGTATTTTATTGAGGATTTTCGCATCGATGTTCATCAGAGATATTGGCCTGAAATTTTCTTTTATTGTTGTGTGTCTGCCAGGCTTTGGTGTCAGGATGATACTGGCCTCATAAAATGCGTTAGGGAGGACTCCCTCTTTTCAATTGTTTGGAATAGTTTCAGGAGGAATGGTACCAGCTCCTCTTTGTATCTCTGGTAGAATTCAGCTGTGAATCCATCTGGTCCTGGACTTTTTTTGGTTGGCTATTAATTACTGCCTCAATTTCAGAAGTTGTTATTGGTTTATTCAGGTATTCGACTTCTCCCTGGCTTAGACTTGGGAGGGTGCATGTGTCCAGGAAATTATCCATTTCTTCTACATTTTCTAGTTTATTTGTGTTGAGGTGTTTATGGTATTCTCTGATGGTAGTTTGTATTTCAGTGGGATCAGTGGTGATATCCCCTATATCATATTTTATTGTTTCTATTTGATTCTTCTCTCTTTTCTTCTTTATTAGTATGGCTCACAGTCTATCTATTTTGTTGATTTTTTCAAAAAAAAAAAAAAACAGCTCCTGGATTCATTGATGTTTTGAAGGGGTTTTCATGTCTCTGTCTCCTTCAGTTATGCTCTGATCTTAGTTATTTCATGTCTTCTGCTAGGTTTTGAATTTGTTTGCTGTTGCTTCTCTAGTTCTTTTACTTTTGATGTTAATGTGTCTATTTTAGATATTTCCTGCTTTTTCTTGTGGGCATTTAGTGCTATAAATTTCCCTCTACACACTGCTTTAAATGTGTCTGAGAGATTCTGGTATGTTGTGTCTTTGTTCTCACTGGTTTCCAAGAACATATTTATTTCTGCCTTGATTTCGTTATTTACCCAGTAGTCATTCAGGAGCAGGTTGTTCAGTTTCCATATAGTTGAGCATTTTTGAGTGAATTTCTTAATCCTGAGTTCTAATTTGATTGCACCATGGTCTGAAAGACTGTTTGTTATGATTTCCATTATTTTGCATTTGAGGAGTGTTTTACTTCCAATTATGTGGTCAGTTTTAGAATGAGTGTGATGAGGTGCTGAGAAGAATGTATTTTCTGCTCATTTGGGGTGGAGAGTTCTGTAGATGTCGATTAGGTCCACTTTGTCCAGAGCTGAGTTCAAGTCCTGAATGTCCTTGTTAATTTTCTGTCTCATTGATCTGTCTAATATTGACAGTGGGGTGTTAAAGTCTCCCATTATTATTGTGTGGGAGTCTGAGTCTCTTTGTAGGTCTCTAAGAACTTGCTTTATGAATCTGGGTGCTTCTGTATTGGGTGCATATATATTTAGGATAGTTATCTCTTCTTGCTGCATTGTTCCCTTTACCATTATGTAATGACCTTCTTTGTCTCTTCTGATCTTTGTTGTTTTTGTTTGTTTGTTTGTTTTTTGCTTTTCATTTGCTTAGTAAATATTCCTCCATCCCTTTATTTTGAGACTATGTGTGTCTTTGCATGTTTGTTGGGTCTCCTGAATACAGCACAATGATGGGTCTTGACTCTTTATCCAATTTGCCAGTCAGTGTCTTTTAATTGAGGCATTTAGCCCATTTACATTTAAGGTTAATATTTTTATGTGTGAATTTGATATCCTGTCATTATGATGCTAGCTGGTGGTTTTGCCCATTAGTTAATGCAGTTTCTTCATAATGTCAATGTTCTTTACAATTTGGTATGTTTTTCCAGTGGCTGGTACTGGTTGATCCTTTCCATGTTTAATGCTTCCTTCAGGAGCTCTTGTAAGGCAGGTCTGGTGGTGACAAACTCCCTCAGCGTTTGCTTGTCTTTAAAGGCTATTATTTCTCCTTCACGTATGAATCTTAGTTTGGCTGGATATGAAATTCTGGGTTGAAAGTTCTTTTCTTTAAGAATGTTGAATATCGGCCCCCACTCTCTTCTGGCTTGTAGGGTTTTTGCAGAGAGATCCACTGTTAGTCTGATGAGCTTCCCTTTGTGGGTAACCTGACCTTTCTCTCTGGCTGCCCTTAACATTTTTTCCTTCATTTCAATCTTGATGAATCTGACAATTATGTGTCTTGGGGTTGCTCTTCTCGATTAGTACCTTTGTGGTGTTCTCTGTATTTCCTGATTTTGAATGTTGGCCTGTCTTGCTAGGTTGGGGAAGTTCTTATGGATAATATCCTGAAGAGTGTTTTCCAACTTAGTTCCATTCTTCCCATCACTTTCAGGTACACCCGTCAAACATAGATTTGGTCTTTTCACATAGTCCCATATTTCTTGGAGGCTTTGTTCTTTCCTTTTTATTCTCTTTTCTCTAATCTTGACTTCACACTTTGTTTCATTAAGTTGATCTCAATCATTGATATCCTTTCTTCTGCTTGATCGATTCGGCTATTGATATTTGTGTATTCTTCACAAAGTTCTCGTGCTGTGTTTTTCAGCTCCATCAGGTCATTTATGTTCTTCTCTACATTGGTTATTCTAGTTAACAATTCGACTAACCTTTTTTCAAGGTTCTTAGCTTCCTTGCATTGGGTTAGAACATGCTCCTTTAGTTCAGAGTTGTTTGTTATTATCCACCGTCCGAAGCCTACTTCTGTCAGTTCGCCAAACTCATTCTCCGTCCAGTTTTGTTCCCTTGTTAGCAATAAGTTGTGATCCTTTGGAGGAGGAGAGGCATTCTGGTTTTTGGAATTTTCAGCCTTTTTGCACTGGTTTTTCCCCATCTTTGTAGATTTATCTGCCTTTGGTCTTTGATGTTGGTGACCTTCTGATGGGGTCTTTGAGTGGACATGCTAATCCTTTCTGTTTCTTTTCCTTCTAACAGTCAGGCCCGTATGCTGCCAGTCTGCTGGAGTTTGCTGGAGGTCCACTCCTGACCCTGTTTTCCTGGGTATCACCAGCAGAGGTTGGAAAGCAGAAAAGATTGCTGCTTGTTCTTTCCTCTGGAAGCTTCAACCCAGAGGGGCACCTGACAGATGCCAGCCAGAGCTCTCCTGTATGAAGTGTCTGTCAGCCTCTACTGGGAGGTGTCTCCCAGTCAGTATACACGGGGCTCAGGGACCCACTTGAGGAGGCAGTCTGACCCTTAGCAGAGCTTGAACCCTGTGCTAGGCGGTCCGCTGCTCTCTTCAGAGCTGTCAGGCAGGGATGTTTAAGTCTGCTATGAGCCCCTAACTAGGGTTGCTGCCTTTTTTTACAGAGATGCCCTGGCCAGAGAGGAGAATCTGGCAGTCTGACCACAGCAGCCTTGCTGAGCTGCAGTGGGCTCTGCCCAGTTGGAACTTCCCAGCAGCTTTGTTTACACTGTGACATAAAACCTCCTACTCAAGCCTCAGCAATGGCTGACACCCCTTCCCCCACCAAACTGGAACATCCCAGGTGGAACTCAAGATTGCTGCTGTGCTGGCAGCAAGAATTTCAAGCCAGTGGATTTTAGTTTCCTGGGCTCCATGGGGGTGGGACCTGCTGAGCCAGACCACTTGGCTCCCTAGCATCATCCTTCCTTTCCAGGGGAGTGCAGAATTCTATCTCACTGGTGTTTCAGGAGCCACTGGGGTATGGAAAAAAGAAAAAAAACAAAAAAAACTCCTGCAGCTTGTTTGATGTCTGCCCAACTGGCCGCCCAGTTTTGTGCTTGAAACCCAGGGCCTGGGTAGGGTAGGCACTGGAGGGAATCTCCTGGTTTGAGGGTTGAAAAGACCGTGGGACAAGTGCAATATCTGTGCCGATGTTCCTCAGGCTCAGACCCTCACAGCTTCCCTTGGATAGGGGAGAAAATTCCCTGTCCCCTTACACTTCCCAGGTAAGGCAACGACCCACCCTGCTTCAGCTTGCCCTCTGTGGGCTACCCCCACTGTCCAACCAGTCCCAGTGAGATGAACCAGGTACTTCATTTGGAAATGCAGAAATCACCTGCCTTCTGCGTCGATCTTGCTGGGAGTTGCAGACTGGAGCTGTTCCTATTCAGCCATATTGAATCCTTCTACCTGCAGTGATTGTTATTTCTCTTCTAGATCTAGCCACCCAGTGGAGCTACTGGGCTCCAGCATGGTACTGGGGAGTGTCTGCAAAGAATCCTGTGATGTGATCCATTTTTAAGTCTTTCAGCCATGGATACCAGCACCTACTCCAGTGGAGGTAGCAAGGGAGTGAAGTAGACTCTGTAAGGGTCCTTGGTTGTATTTTTGTTAAGTCTGCTGGTTTTGTGTTGGTTGGCCTCCCACCAGGAGGTGGCACTTTCAAGAGTGCGTTAGCTGTGGTATAATAGGGAGGATACAAGCTTGCCCTAGGGTCACCTTTGGATAAGTATTCAGGTTTCTCAGGCAGTAGGCAGGGCCATAGAGCTTCCAAGAGATTGTGTCCTTTGTCTTTGGCTACCAGGTTGCATAGAGAAAGACCACCAGGCTGGGGTATGTGATAGGTGTGTCTGAGCTCAGACTCTCCTTGGGCAGGGCTTGCTGCAGCTGCTGTGGGGATGGAGACATGGCTCCCAGTCCAATGGTATTATGTTCCCAGGGGATTATGGCTGCCTTTTGTGCATCACACAGGTTGCCAGGGAAGTGGAGGAAAGCCAGCAACCACAGGCCTCCTCCAGCCCTCATGCAGTCCAATGCCCAAAAGGCTGGTCTCACTCTCACCATGTCCCCTCCAACAGCACTGAGTTTATTTCCAGGCAACCAGGGAGCAGGGCTGAGAATTTGCCCCAGGCTACAAGCCTTCCCTGATAAAGCAAGCTGACTCATGGCTCCTGGGCTGTCCCAGGGAGCCTGCAGCAGCAATCTACCTCCTTCAAAGTGAATAATCGAGGAAAACTTCCCTGGCCTTGCTAGAGATCTAGACATCCAAACATAAGAATCTCAAAGAACACTTGGGAGATTCATCACAAATGATTATCACCTAGGTGCATAGTCATCAGATTATCCAAAGTCAAGATGAAGGAATCTTAACAGCTGTGAGGCAAAAGCATTGGGTAACCTATAAAGGAAAACCTATCAGATTAACAGCAGTTTTCTCAGCAGAAACCCTACAAGCTAGAAGGGATTGGGGTCCTATCTTTAGATTACATAAACAAAACAATTATCAGCCAGGAATTTTGTATTCAGCAAAACCAAGCTTCATAAGTGAAAGAAAGATATAGTCTTTTATCAGACAAATAAATGCTGAAAGAATTTGCCACTACTAAACCAGCATTATAAGAACTGCTAAAAGGAGCTCTAAATCTTGAAATAAATTTTCAAAATAAACCAAAATTAAAACATCTTAAAGCATAAATCTCACAGGACCTATAAAACAATAACACAGTGGGAAAAATAGGTATTCAGGCAACAAATAGCATGATGAATAGAATAATGCCTCACATCTCAATACTAACATTGAATGCAAATGGCCTAAATGGTCCACTTAAAAGATACAGAATGGCAGAATGGATAAGAGTTCACCAACCAAGTATCTACTGTCTTCAAGAGATTCACCTGACACATAAGGACTCATGTGAACTTAACGTAAAAGGTTGGAAAAAGATATTCCATTGAAATGGAAATCAAAAGTGAGCAGGAGTAGAAAACAAACTTTAAAGCAACAGCAGTTAAAAAAGACAAAGAGGGACATTATATAGTGATAACAGTACTATTCCAACAGGAAAATATCACAGTCATATATATATATATGCACCTAATACTGGAGCTCCCAAATTTATAGAACAATTACTACTAGACCTAAGAAATAAGATAGACAGCAACACATAATAGTGGGGGAATTCAATACTCCACTGACAACACTAGACAGGTCATCAAGACAGAAAGTCAACATAGAAACAATGGACTTAGCCGGGTGCAGTGGCTCACACCTGTAATCCCAGCACTTTGGGAGGCTGAGGCGGGCGGATCACGAGGTTAGGAGATCAAGACCATCCTGGCTAACACGGTGAAACCCCGTCTCTATTAAAAAATTAGCCAGGTGTGGTGGTGGGTGCTGTAGTCCCAGCTACTTGGGAGACTGAGGCAGGAGAATGGCATGAACCCAGGAGGCGGAGCTTGCAGTGAGCCGAGATGGCACCACTGCACTCCAGCCTGGGCAATGGGCGACAGAGTGAGACTCTGTCTCAAAAATAAAAAAATGGACAAAAGATAGAGAAAGAGGGAATCCTCCCTAATCATTCTATTAAGCCAGTATCACCCTAATACCAAACCAGGAAAGGACATAACAAAAAACGAAAGCTACAGACCAATATCCCTAATGAACACAGATGCAAAAATTCTCAACATAATACTAGCTAACCGAAACCAACAGCATATCAGAAAGATAATCCACCACAATCAAGTGGGTTTCATACCAGGGATGCAGGGTTAGTTCAGCATATGCAAGCCAATAAATGTGATATACCACATAAACAGAATTAAAAACAAAAATCACATGATCATCTCAATAGATGCAGTAAAAGCATTTGACAAAATTCAGCTTCCCTTTATGATTAAAACCCTCAGCAAAATCAGCATAGAAGAGATGTAATTTAAGGTAACCTACAACCAACATTATACTGAATAGGGAATAATTGAAAGCATTCTCAGTGACAACTGGAACAAGACAAGGATGCCCACTTTCACCACTTCTTCTCAACATAATACTGGACATCCTAGCCAGAGCAATCAGACAAGCGAAAGAAATAAAGGGCATCTAAATCAGTAAAGAGGAAGTCAAACTGTCACTGTTTGCTAATGATATGATTGTATACCTAGAAAACCCTATAGACTCCTCCAAAAATCTCCAAGAACTGGTAAATGAATTCAGCAAAGTGTCAGGATACAAAATTAATATACAAAAATTAGTAGCTCTGCTATGCACCAACAGCAACCAAGCAACTAATCAAATCAAGAACACGACCACTTTTACAATAGCTATAAAAAATTAAATTAAATTAAATTAAATTCTTAGGAATATGCCTAAACAAGAAGGTGAAGACCTCTACAAAGAAAACTACAAAACGCTGCCAAAAGAAATCATAGACAATACAAACAAATGGAAACACATCCCATGCTGATGGATGGGTAGAATCCATACTGTAAAAATGATCATACTGCCAAAAGCAATCTAAAATTCAATGCAATTCCAATAAAAAAACCACCATCATTTCTCACAGAACTAGAAAAAGCAATTCTAAAATTCATACGAAACCAAAAATGAGCCCACATAGCCAAAGCAAGACTAAGCAAAAAGAACAAATGTGGAGGCATCACATTACCCAATTTCAAACTATAAACAGCACGGTACTGGTATAAAAATAGGCATATAGGCTAACGGAACAGAATAGAGGACACAGAAATAAACCCAAATACTTAAGGCCAACTGATCTACGACAAAGTAGACAAAAACATAAAGTGGGGAAAAGACATCCTATTCCTCAAAGGTGCTGGCATAATTGGCAAACCAAATGTAGGAGAATGAAACTGGATCCTCATCTCTCACTTTATACAAAAATCAACCCAAGATGGATCAAAAAATTAAATCTAAGAACTGAAACCACAGAAATTCTAGAAGATAACATCAGAAAAACCCTTCTAGACATTGACTTAGGCAAAGACTTCATGATTAAGAGCCTAAAAGCAAATGCAACAAAAAACAAAGATAAATAGATGAGACTTAATTAAACTAAGCAGCTTCTGCAAAGCAAAAGAAATACTCAGCAGGATAAATAAACAAGCCACAGAGTGGGAGAAAATCTTCACAATTTGTATATCCAACAAAGGCCTAATATCCAGAATATACAAGGAAGTCAGACAAATCAGCAAGAAAAAAACAATCGATTGAAAATTGGGCTAAGGTCATGAATAGACAATTCTCAAAAGAAGATATACAAATGGCTGAGAAACATATGAAATAATGCTCAACATCACTAATGATCAGGAAAATGCAAATCAAAACCACAATGCATACCACCTTACTTCTGCAAGAATAGCCATAATCAAATTAAAAAAATAAATAGACGTTGGCAGGGATGTGGTGAAAAGGGAACACTTTTACACTGCTAGTGGCAATGTAAATTAACACAACCACTGTGGAAAACAGTGTGGAGATTCTTTAAAAATTAAAAGTATATTTACCATTTGATCCAGCAATCTCACTTCTAGGTATCTACCCAGATGGAAGGAAATCATTATATATATAAAAAAATACTTGCAGACACATGTTTATAGCAGCACAATTAGCAATTCCAAAAATATGAAACTAGCCCAAATGTCCATCAGTCAATGAGTGGGTAAAGAAAACGTTATATATATATTTTTATATATATATATATATGAGTAGTATCCCATGAAGTACTACTCAGCCATAAAAAGGAACAAAATAATGGCATTTACAGCAACCTGGATGGAATTGGAGACCATTATTCTAAATGAAGTGACTTAGGAATGGAAAATCACACACTGAATGTTCTCACTCATAAGTGGGAGCTAAGCTATGAGGACACAAAGGCATAAGAATCATACAATGCACTTTGGAGACTCCGGGAAAAGGATGAGAGTGGGGCGAGTGATAAAAGACTACACATTGGGTATGGATGATGGGTGCACCAAAATATCAGAAAGCACTACTAAAGAACTTATTCATGTAACCAAACACCAGCTGTTCCCCAAAAATCTATTGAAATAATAATAATAATAAAAGATAAGTGTTGTAATATGTTCCTCTGAAAAGAGAACCTCTTTAGACTTTGGAGTCCAGGGGTCCTGGTGACTAACATTAGAGCTCTAGAAGATGAAGCCAAAGGTGACAATAGAAGATAATAGGAGCCACAGGTGTCCCAAGTGTGTCTTGGCAAACAGCCACATGAGACAACACACTGAGAGGGATGGTCTTATTGTGGCCAACCTTCCAGGCTTGTCTAGAACTACCCTGGTTTCAGCACTGACGGTTCAGCATCCCAGGGAACTCTTCTCTGGAATGCAAAAGTCCTGGAATTCAGTCATCAGTGCAAAAGTTTCAGGGATAAACAGAAAACCCCACTAAATATTCCAAAACATAGTAGGTCTGAAAGGAACACTGTTTTTAGTATTAAATGACTAAGACATAGATGGCTCACCTGCTGGAGTTGCTGTCACGGATTTGTCCACTGACTGCTGATGTTGGCAACTGTGTTTTGTGGTTTAAGCACAGTAGCTCAGCCATTGTTCCATCACCCCAAGTAACTTAAATGTGACCTAAATGTGCAACTTAAGCACATTGTAATCATGAGCATTAACAATCTGTGAATAAAATGTTCTTTTTTTTATCAAGATGATGCCAGTTTAATTTTGAACATTCTAAATATGGTGACCACGTTTTCTAAGAATTTGGGTAGTAAAAATGAGAATGGTGACAATATCAATGCTAGACATCACCACAAAAAGAAGGCTAAATAGTTGTGTTGATTCAATGACAGGTGATATGATTAGGAAATAAAATAACCAAAACAGAGCATTCTATACAATATGTCAAAAATAATTTGGGATTGAGCACAATGAAGAAAGAGATGTATCAGTCCATATGGACATGGAATCTCACAAATTCGGTGTAAGGTAGGAAAGTACTGCTAAATCAATACTTTTTTCTTTCTTTTTTTTTTAAATATCACCAATGCTCCTCTTGAAAATATTAGGCATCAATGAATTTGGACCTGCCAGGGAATGTGCACATACACTGCCCCATCGCTCTCTTGATTATTCTATGAAACTGAGTAAACTTATAGTTCCTGATTCAAATATTGCAACTAAAATGTGGACAAACAAAAGTGGAAATTTTGATAACATATGTGTTAGCCCTTTACAGCCTCTATGCAGGTCATCTATCTGCATATTCAGTAGACAGTGCAAATGTAAATTGTGGCAAATTCCATTTTGGCAAATTCCATTCAGTCTGTGATTTCTTATGCAAGACAGAAAATTATCTTAACTGCTAATATCCTGCACATTTTATACACGATAACGTTACAAGGAGTTGTGATCTGTTGAGCTGAAATATAGTGCTTTTATACTGAAGTTTGGGTCACTTGCAGTTTCTTCAAAATGTGTAGAAGCACTTACTGACATTTTGCTTTACAGAAATGGAAGGCTACAGCCATGTAGGCACAATCCTGCAAGATGGCTGTGATCGTTGCAGGCCATGAAAAAGATATTAAAATGTTGTCCCTCCATAAAATCATATTTTCAAGGAGTGCAGCAAAAAAAAAATGACTATCTCTAATATGGGAATACATTGAGGATGAGAATAAAGAAAAGAACTGTAGTAAAACAAACATTTTTGTATTGTTTTCCCAAAGCTATTTAGTAATTTTCCCCCTATTTTAGAGGCAGAATCTTGCTATGTTGTCTAGACTGGACTTAAACTCTTGGGCAAAAGAGAGCCTTCACCTCACCTCCCAAGTAGCTGGGACTTCAGATGTGCACCACTGTGCCAGACCTAGGTTTTTATTTGGTAATCCTTGATGGGACACAAGGAGAAAGATGAACTGATAGTCTTGGAGTTGCTCAATGTTAAGTGTAGGTTGAGACAAAAACTTTTACTGGAATGAAATGACTCTTTTGGTTGAAAATAAGATTGTCTCAGAACTTAAGAAATGTCACTAGAAAAGGGCAGCCAAGTTAAACAGGACTTTTTCAATTTCTTTGCTAAAACTCTAACTTATTTGGAATTCAACTTTGACTTCAGAAGTTCAAATGACCTCTGTGTTTAAAACCATATTCTCTGACAAAGAAAGGTGTAACTTATGATGACATCCAATATGATTTAAAATGATGACATTGTAGACATAGATACACTATATAGTAAATATGAAGATGCAAAGGGTTTGATTGACAAATAGGTGCCTACCAAAATAAGTCTGTCAATAAAAAGTAAATTCAGTTTTCAGAGGTGTAAGCTAATTTCTGCAAATTTAAAAATCTGCTGTTTGCAGTAAGTAAAATCTCAAGTATTCCATACTCAGATATTTTTGTTTAAAAGATATTTGACTTGATGTTCAGTTCACATTGAACTGACATTAGGAATCAGTGCAAGGTGGGCTTAATAAAAACAGATCTGCAAGTCAAAGTGAATTGTACAACACTTAACTACATTAAGTTTTACCACTACATAAAAGAACAATATTCTAAAAGCTTCAGGAAATTCAAATAAGAATTATTAGGAAAGTAAACAGAAAAAAATAAAAATATGTATGGCACAAAAATATGTCATTTTAAAATCAAATATAGGTAACATTTTTAAATTAGTCATATTAATGAGTTTATGTTCTTTTAAAATATCTTATATTTATAGGCTTTAGAAAATAACATAAATAGCCTTCCAATTTATGTACCCAACTAAGAGCTTTGTAAGAATTTAAAAATAAACCATTATACTATAGAACAAAAAGAAATATTATTAAATACTGCTATGTTTTTTCATATACATTAATTAGTTCTACTATTAACTATTTATTATTGTCATAATTATGTAACAGAAAAGTAAATAATACGGAATACTATAAATTTTATTTTAATACCTGTTCTGCATAAACTTGTGATAAGGTCATAAAATATATTGTTTGGTCTGGTTATATCCCAGGTTGGCTCTCCGAAACTTTGGTCACCCTAGTTGGTAGAGAAATAGAAACCAGGTTTGAAGAAGGAGAAGGTGTATCAGTCAGCTTTCGCAATATTAACAAAGAACTGCAAACATATCAGTGGCTTAGAACAAGTAAGCTTTATCTCATGCATTCCTCGTTATGTTTTCGATGCATTTCTGTTGTTATTTGTCTTCAGTCTGGAAATAGAGCTGAAGGAACAGCCCCTACCTAGGCAAAGCTGATCTGATTGTGGCAGGAAGACAAAGCTTTCCTTAGATGTGGCATGCACCCTTTTTACTGACATTTTATTGACCAAGTGGGTCATGGTGCAATGCGTTAGGGATGTATTATCCTCCTAAAGGATGCAAGAGAGAGTGCTCAAGAAAAATAATGTGATTTCCTAAGCTCCTCTCTTGGTCACAATTATTTGCTTCCCTTCCTTTACTCCCATAATACACTTAACAGTAATCCTGCAGTAATCCAGGAAATAAGTTATTGTATTGTACTACCAAGGTATTAGTAAGAGAGGTTGTGAGATATAGTCACATCCTGTACATAGAAATGGATCCAAGGTTACACTTAATCCCTTTCCTAAGGAAAGATAGTGTCCACCACCAATTGGAGGTAGTTCTGCTGCTTGTATTTATTTTTAGACTGAGACTGAAAAAGAAGATCCCATATGGGCCATGACGCTTTTGTAATGGAGAGAAAAGGAATAATGATAAAACAATGGCTTTTAAATATCCTGCTCAGACATGACATGTGCCATCTGTTCACATTTTATTGGCCAGTGCAAGTCACTGTCACCACACCTGGTATCAGTGGGTGGGCATTACTACCTTCTTAAAAAATATGGCAGCAGAAACTTGGAAATAATAGTCAATTTCCCCAGAAGAGAAAAAGAGATGTCATGGCAGAAAGAAAGGGTTTGAAATAGAGTGGAAGACAGAACATAGTGTGATTGTAGGAGCCACAGGAGCCACTGCCCTTTCTATCAGGTGCCTGAAGCTTTGGTTTCACATGGAAAAAGGATTGATATATTACCCTATATGTTTAAAGTGAAGTTTCTGTCAAAATATCCCAACATTATAGCAACAGATATACCTCCAATCATTATTGTTTGTATGGTACCTGCAATTCATAAGTGACTTTTCTTCCTAAGATTGAATAGGCATTCACAACTATTATTTCATTTACCCTTCCAAGGTTTTGTAAAATAATATGTGGAGGTGGTTGATAAATTCTACCATTCTTGATATAAAAAATACAAAACTTTAAGAATAAGAAGATACCTCTTAAGAATAAGAAGTTAGAGAACACATCCTGTAAGTCCACAGTGAACACAGCAATAAAGATTAAGCATTAGAAGCTTTTCCATAGATAGAATAAACTACTTGAATCAACCAGGGATGTACTACTACATCTGTTATTAATATTTTCTGAAATTTTTCCACAATATACTAAAACCTAAAATAAGTTTTGAAATAAGTATTTGACACAATGTTTAAATTAAATATTAGAAGGACAAAGCTCATATGATAGGTTGTACAAGATAAATACATAAAAATCAATAGTTTCTTATATACCAACAGTTAGGAGATGTAATAGGAAAATAATATTCCATTTGCAAAGGCATCATAAGCTATAAGGAGAGACTGAACATTAAATTTGTTGTCAAATGGAACTGAATTTGTATCCCAGCTCTGCCATTTACGGTGTGTGTCTCTTATCAAATTGCTTAGCTCTCTACATTTCAATTTATCTTACTTGGAAAACATGGATAACAATAGTACTTATCTCATAAGATTGTTGCAGAGAATAAGTAATAGCTAAAAATTTTAGAGAGTTTGCTATATGTGCAGTATAATTTTTTTTAATTTGCATGTTATTTTAGTTAATCAAAGATTAATTAGTTAGTCTTAAACATTGACTCCATGAGGTAGATAACCTTATTAACTACCTGTTTTTTCCACATAAGTAATGATATCACAAAATTACAAGTACCTTGCAGTGTTACTCAGCTACTAAAGGCAGTGATGAAATTTGAACCCAAGCTGGTTGACTCCAGAGCCCACACTCCTAACAACTGCATATATTCATTAATATTTATTGACAGGTTGTTAAGTGCTTGGGATGCATTAATGAACAAATAAAAATATGTGACCTCAAGGAATTTATACTCTAGCCAGTAGAAGTATGTAAATAATAAATAGATTTTACAGCATGCCAGGAGTCAAAAGTGCTGTGCCAAAAAAATTTAAAAATGAAGTGCCAGGCGGTGTAAAATCAGCCTCATTGAGATGGTGATGAACAAAGATGTGGAAGATAGGAGGCAGTTGGCCAAACAGATATCTGGGGAAATGTATTCTAGGCAAATAGGACAACCAGATCAAAGGGTCTAAGCAGAATCACACATAGGCAGAAACCACAAGGATCCATGGAGCCAGAGTGGACTGAACAAACAGGAGGATAGTAGAAGAGGAAACTGCAAGTGAGGAGGAGCCAGTTCATACAGAACATTTGCGAGCTTCCCTTTGTGTAATATTTTGGCTTTTACTCTAAGTTAAATGGAGAGTCACTGCAGTGTTTTGAAAAGGAATGACAAAATCCAGCTTACATTTAAATTGTCACTCTGGCTGCTGTGCTAAGATTGGGTTGTAGGGGAACAAGAGTAGGCTCAGGGGGACCTGTTGGGAGCTATTGCAGTAATCCAGGAAAGAAGTTATTGTATTGTACTACCAAGGTAGTAGTAAGAGAGGTTGTGAGATATAGTCACATCCTGTATATAGAAATGGATCCAAGGTTAAGATTGGCTACATGTGAAATACGAGAAAAATGGAGTAGTCAAAGATGTCAAGTTTTTGACCAAACTGATCTGAGCAACTGAAAAGATGGAGTTACCATTCGCTGAGATGGGAAAACTGCAGGAGGAATATATTTGGTAAAAAGACTAGGGGTTTTTCTTACCAAAAATGGACACATTTCTTACCAAATATGAACACGTTGAATGTGAGCTATCTCTTCATTGTCCATGTAAAGATGTGGAATTGGCAGCTACATACGCGAATGAAGAGTTTAGGAGTAAAGTCTATGCTCAAGATATAAAACCAAGAGGCTGGAGGAGAACAAGAAGAATGCAAGTATAAATAAAGAGATAAGGACCAAGGACTCAGTCCTGGAGTGCTCCATTAGGAAGTTTGAAAAAAGAGGATCCAGCAAAGAAGACTGAGAAGAAGCAGCCAGCGAAGTCATAGGAATACCAAAAATCCTGAAAGCAAAGTGAAGAAAGCGAATCAAAAGAAGGAAGACAGTTGTGATAAATGCTAGCAGGTCAAATGCTTCTGATAAGTCAAATTAGATGGAAATTGATCATTAACTACTATATTTAGCAACAAGTGGGTTGTTAGAGATCCCAATTATAATATTTAGTAGCAATATTTAGTGGGACAAATGCCTAACTAAAGTGGCTTTAATAGAGAATAGGGTGAATTTTACGGTATGTGAGTTATATCTCAATGAGAGAGGAAGAATATTATGGGAGGAGAGAAATTAGGGAGAGCATCTCAACCAAGGAGTTTTACAGCAAAAGCTGGCAAATGAGTAGTGAAGCTTGCAAGAAAGTAAAGGCAAAAATTTTTAAATTTTTCTTCTTTTTCATTTTTTTGGTTAAGATGAAAGTATGTTTTGTTGATGAGTATAATGAAGAGTAAATATTTGATTAAAAAAAGACAAAGTGGGAAACATGTCTGCAACAGTGCCCTCAAATAGGGAAGAGAGATGGGATTTGAAAAGCAAGTGTTGATGTTGACTGTGGATGAGAGCACAGGTATCTCAGATTAGGTATACAGGTGTAGATGCTTCTACATGGGTAGATGTGGTCGTGGGAATCTTTGGCACACCTCTTCTGTTTACCTCAATTTTTCAGTGAAGTTAAGAGACAAAATCTCTGAAACTGAAGAAGGCAGATGGGGCTGTTGGGTATTTTGAAAAGAGTGGAGAAGGGGTGAAACAGTCACCTAAAATAAGTAGAGAAATAAATGGACTGGGATGTATATCTGATTGCCTGGTGTCATCTAAGACCCAACTGAGGTCTGCGTATCACACTACAGGATAAATATGCAAAGCCCTAAGCCAAGTGCCTGCATAATGTAAATATTCAGTATATGTTAACGTGTCATTTGTTCTTTATTCATTTGGGCATTCAGCATGTATTATTTATCACATGTTATCCATCCACTAGGCACAATCTTAAACATTGAGGATGCAGCACAAATGAGAAAAAAAAATCTTCTCTTATGAACTTTGCATTCTAGAGAGAGGAGTTAAAACTGAAAACATGCAAAATAACAAATGACAACAAATTGTAAGAAGTGCTGTGAAGGAAAACATTAGGAAAGCAGTCTGTGTTATCAAAAAAGTCGTCTCTTTGGAAGTGAAACTTGCATTGAAATGTAAATAAATAGAAATGTGCAGCCAATAAATTTGGGGAAAAGGGTATCCGAAAGGGGAAAACAAGTCAAATGCTCTGAATCTGAAGGCAAGCTAAGGAAATCTGGGAACCCTGGTAAAGGAGATTGGATGTTTTCTCATTACAGAGGGAAGCTCTTGGAGGGTTGGTTGTAAGCTCTGATCATTCTCATTGCTGTTTGGGGAATGAATGATGGACCTGCAAAATGGTTAGCAAAGAGGACAGTTAGTTCAGAAGCTCTACAGTGATCTAGTTAAGAAAGGAAGGAGTTAGGATCAGGATGATAGCAATGGAGATGACAAGAAGTTGTAGGACCCCATGCATATTATATTTTGGAGAGCATGCTAAGGTATTGAGAGTATGAAGAGAGTGTATATGAAAAAAAAAAGTCTAACCCTTAGAATAGTTGACCTCAGAAAGATGCTGATACAATTAACTAAGATGAGTAAAGAAGGATAACAGCAGACTTAGGAAAGGGCAGAGCACATGTGACATTTACACATTTTATGGACGTATTGGTTTGCAGATACCTAATAGACCTCCAAGTATTGGGTTGATGCAAAAGTAATTGTGGTATTTGCCATTAAAAGTAACTTTTAACGGTAATAAACTTTAAAAGTTTAAAAGATATTTTTAATAACTTTACTTTTAAAGTAAAGCTTATTACCATTAAAAGTTATTTTAATGGCAAATACCACAATTACTTTTGCATCAACCTAATAGAAATGCTGAGGAGCCCACTGGATACTAAGTCTGCAATCCAAACTAAAGATAGTTTAGTATAGTTTTAGATAGGACTAAAGATAGAGATTTGTGAATATAATTTTCAGATTTATCAAATAATAAAAAAGATGTTCATTTAAATTTGAATTCAGATAATCAATGAGTATTTTTAGTAGAAATATCTCATGTAATATTTGAGATATACTTATACTAAAAAATGTGTTGTCTATTTGAAATTTAAACCTAACTGGGCATCCTATATTTAATCTGGCAATTCTACCTGTGAGTCCAGTATGTATTTGTTTACTATCTTCATACATTATTTTGTCATTTGTCTTGAAACACCTTCAAAATAAATATGTAGGACTAATATATACAGAAATTTTTTAAAAAGAAAAACAGACACCGATATTTTAAAATCTTAAAACTTAAAAGGTTTCAAAGAAATTAAAAAATTTTTAAAGGTGCACTTTTGCCCATAGAATTGTTAAAGTTATCAGAAAATATTATGGATTATCATCAAGAAATTTATGAAACGGAAACTTGTATACACTATTAGTACAACCGAATTAAGTGTTCCTAGGAGTAATTTGGCAATATGTATCAAAATTAGTTAAGAAATGTCACAGAGTCCAGGAGGGTCTACCTCAAACCAAAATTATCTCTGACATAAAAGGACTTAACTTGATACCATTATTCAACATTGGGGTGCAAATATCACTGGAAAGGGCAATACATAAATTGCTATCAGTTGTAAATACTTGCTTATATTAGAACCATTCTTCAGGACAACAAGTTGGTAAAAACATCCCATAGATTAAACACATAATAGGTAAACTATATTAGAGGAAACAGCTCTGGGAATAGTTTGGAAAGAAAATCCTGCTCAGAGTTGAGGGAATGCTTTGTAACTAGAGAACTATAATGAGAGCCAGGACACCCAGTGGTGTGGCCTAGCAACTAGGGGGAAAAATAATGGGTAGAAAACTGCTAAAAGTAGATGATACCCCAAGTTTGTCTTTTGATCACCCCACTTTGAAAAAAAACTATGAAGAAAATGTATTGCAAAAGAAGAGGGTGTGACTGAGAAAAGGCATCCAGCCCTATGAACAGAGATCACAAAGGTGATCCAGAAAAGGTTGTCCATCTCCGTCCCCTCTGGATTTTGCAAGCCTGGTCTCAGTACCACGCATATAATAAAGAAAACACAGGTTGTGCAGATGTTAAATAGCACTTACTAGCAGATGCAGTCAAGGAAAGGACCCAGGGGAGAACTCACGCAAGAACTCATGCTCTCACATTTGTTAATATGATAAATGAGTTTGGGGCACCAGTTTCTTCTTTTTCCCTTCACACTCCTCAATACTTCCAGAACTTCCTAATTGCTTCTGTTCCTGCAATCTTTCTAATGATAACAGCATTAACTCAGGCTCACTTTTATTTTGGGCCAAATTATCATCATTGTACCATACGGAGTTAATTAAAATGTAGCCAGGAAAGGCTGCTGTGAACGACAGAGGCAGGGTTTGATTCTAAAAACCTGTGGGGATCATCAGTGAGCCATAAAGAACAGCCAGCCAGACAGCCAGGCTGTTCCAGAGCCCTGGCTGATATTTCAAATGCTATTTTTAAGGGAGGGGATGGGATACTTGGGGAAGGGGACAGTGAAGACAGAGGAAACGCTGGTAAGAAAGTGAGATAGCGGGTTTTACAGTTTTAAATTCAAGCTGGGGCTGTTCAAGTTGGGAGCATCATTTGGTGTAATCGCATATGTCCAGAATTTAATATCTCTAGAGAGATTTAACTTGAGTTGCGACTTCTCACATTTAATGAAGCGAAACTCTCTCAGGCCACTGGAAGACATATCTAAGGATGAAAACCAGTAATTTACAGCTTTAGTGACCTTATTACAGTGTACTTTGTGCTTGGCTGCTCTTCTCTCTTATGTGGGCCATTATCAAAGGCTTCCTGGAATATTGGCCATTAGCTACATGCAGACCAAGGGGCTTTGTCTTCAAGGGCTGGGAGGGGCCGGGGAATGAGAAAGATATTGAATATTTTATCTTAACTCCTCGGAAAAATCAAAATAGCAATATGCTTTTTGAAACGCTAATATGCATGTGAATGCTGGTGATGAGGAGAAGTCTCCAATAACAAACAAGCCGTGGAGCAAAGACTTCTAAAAGATGAGCTAATTACAGTGACAGCCCAAATAACAATGAATATTCTCCACTAGCTGATGAATAGCTCCTGATTTTGAGATGCCTAACCTACATCTGTGCTATGGAGATGGAAATAACAACGAGTTAGAAAACACCATCAGATTTGCCAGATGCCAGTGGCTCACAGTGGGAGGATGAGAAGTTCAGGTTGGATAGGCCTTATTGCCAGGAATTAACTCCATGGAAGAAATCCACTTCAACACATGTGCATGCCTGCCCACATTCACTCAACAAATAGATGGAGCCCCTACCGTGTGCAGGCAAAACTCTAGGCCAGGAGTCAGCAAACATTCTCTAGAAGGGCTCAGGCAATACATATTTTAGGATTTGCGAGCCACACATGGTTTCTATCACATCTTCTTCTTTAGTATTTTTTAACAACCCTTTAAAAATGTTAAAACTATTTTTAGTTTGAGAGGTCATGCAAAAACCAGCTGCAAGCTATGGTTTGCTGACCTTTGGTCCAGGCACTTAACCAAAACAAAGCAACCCAAAATCATCTTGCCATCAAGGAGCTTTGGGGAGGGAATGAACCAGAAAGCCCACTATTAATATAGTAAGAAAGACATTAAAACATTAATGCTGGGAGAAAAAGAAAAAAAAAGTAGATCTGGGCGTGATGGGAGAATAGCATTAAAGAAAAAGAAATGTTTAAAAGAAAAATACTTTCTCTGATTTGAGCTTTTATGATTTGAGATTATGATGAAGATAGTACCGTTTGGGTTTGAATTTTAGTACTTTAGAAAAGCAATATGGTAATAGAAATCTCAGATATTTAAGAATCAACACACTTGAGTTTAAATAATAATTCTGCCACTTAAGACTTGTATTGTAATCAAGTATACGAACCTCAAAATGCATTCTAAAACTTGTTTTCCTTTCTTGTGTTCAGCCTTGAAACATATTCTGAAACTCTTTGTTTCTACCTTTTCCCACCAGGCACTTCTGTGAACAGTGCTCATTTATCCAATTATGTGCATGCTGAGAAATGTTAAAACAAACCAGACAGAGAGATCTGTTGCAGGCCAAAAGAGTGAGGTTCGTGATCAACTCTGTATACCACTGGAGGTTATATGAGTAAACATTAAACTGTTCTCATAAATGCAGAATATTGGCAAACTGACAAGCTGCGTCTGCCGCCCAGAAGGAATGCTGAGGGCAGTCATGCCCCAAGTGCAGTGTTTCTTGTAATTAGATACATCTGAAGCCTGTTAGCAATAATGTGACCCTGTGATCAATTAAGCAGCTGACCAACGGTTGCCTCCTGCTCCCTGCTCTTTCTATCCAATAAACACAAAGGGCTGTAGAGGCTCAAGTGGCTGCTCTTGATCACTAGGAGCTGGGAGCCCTCTTCTTCTTCCAATGGCCCCTTCCTTTAAAATAGTTACTTTTGTTTTAAGTTTTCATTTCTGCGTTCGTCCCCGTTTGTTCAGTCCTGTAGTAACCATGGCAAACTGCTGTAGAGATCCAGCTGCAGAATCCTCCCGCTTAGGGGGAGTTACAGTTAACCCCCCACCACTGGGCCGAAGTCAGGATGATGCCAACTGAACCTCTGGATGGGCAATTACTCAAGATAACCACTGGAAAAAGACACACAGACCTGCATCCCCCTGCCCCACTCCCGCATGTTTCACACATCTTTTCCTTTTTAAACCCCTTCGCTCAGCCTCCAAAGTGGGAGTGGCCTTTTAAAAAGACAGAGGACCATTCTCCAACAGCTAGCATTTGAATAAAGCTGCTTTCCTTTTACCACACCTTGCTTTCTCAGGCTTTGACCTCTGAGCAGTGAGCAGCCAGACTTAAGCCAGTTACAGTATGGCCACAAGAACATCCAACCTGGTGGGACTTTCATTTCTTCACCTGAAAATGCGATCCTTATGCATGTTCTTCCATACTGCAAGTTTGCTGTGAAGCTCAATTTGAAGACAGATTTTTGGGACATTCTCATGAGAGCTGCAACTACTAGGAAGGCAGTTTTTGGGGTGTTCGTTTGTTTGTTTGTTTCGCTCATGGATACTATAAAAACGGATGGTCAGCTTGAAACAAATGATACAAATACGATTTTATGTTTCCAGGATAAAGGCAAGGGCAGAAGGAAAGTGTAGCCTGTGTGTGAATGGAAAATCCTCCATCACTTCATCCTCCCATATGAAGTAATTTGACAGACAAAATACAAAAGTCTTATTTAATATAAAATAGTGTTTTTGCAAGGGCTATGAAAGTGTCTGCAATTCTGAGTGTTAGTTTCACTCTCCTGACTAAGTTAAATCTTGTGTCATCATGAAGGCTCCCATAAATATGAAGAATTTGGCTAGCAATGGTTAATGCTTATGCTATAATCTGTTCTAGAATGCAATTGATTTCTTAATTAATCCAGGGATAGCCTCCTGGATGAAGATTTATCCAAAGCATGAAATACTGGATTAGAAGACAGACGTTCAGGGACATCTGATAGAGTATTTGCACACTTGGGCATAAGAATTAACAGATCGCTAGGTGTGGTGGCTTATACTCATTATCCCAATACTTTAGAAGGCCAGTGTGGGAGAATTGCTTGAGACCAGGAGTTGGATACCAGCTGTGGCAACATAGTGAGACCCCATCTCTTTATCTCTATAAAAAATTGAAAAATTAGCCTGGAGTTATGGTGCGTGCTTGTAGTCCCAGCTACTCAGGAGGCTGAGGTGGGAAGATCTCTTGAGCCTAAGAGTTCTAGGCTGCAGTGAGCTATGATCCCACCACTGCATTCCAGCCCAAGGGACAGAGCAAGACTCTATCTCTAAAGGAAAAAATAAAAATACCAAAGCACAAAGCAGATATCTAAGCAGCCTGGGAAGGCAGAAGTTCTTGACTAGCAATTGAGGCTGGAAGATGAACATCAAAAGGAAGGCATATAGACCCCAAATATGTCTTTAGCCATTTTACTTTTTTAATATAAGGACAATCTTGGGAATGTAACAGAAAGTAATGGACAAATTGAAGAAAAACCTGCCTTAGGCTTCATGGAATTTCTTTAACTCCTTAATCTTTCAAGTACCCTTGAAGCTAAAACATAAACAGACACTATGTCCTATTGCTTCCACTTAGCAGGTACAACA
Organism: Pan paniscus; assembly: GCF_029289425.2. Lineage (NCBI taxonomy): Eukaryota > Metazoa > Chordata > Mammalia > Primates > Hominidae > Pan > Pan paniscus. The sequence goes on along the minus strand of NC_073256.2, from coordinate 52,991,362 downwards.
GTTTCCCTAGGCAGGATTTGGTAGAGTTGTCCTGAAATACTAACAAAGCTATATTCTAAAAGATAAAATGTTTTGAAGTCATTTGAACTGATCAGGAGCGTCTATAATGGATTCGTGCGTATATTTGAAAAGGAGCCAATGGTACTGCAAAATGTATAAATGGTGAGTATACCTTATAAAATGCCAGGACCTAAAGTGGGCTCCATGATGTAGAACATGTTAAAAGGAACTGCTTCCTGAAAGAGCATTAAAAAAAATGCATACCCGTGGGTGGACACCATGCCTACAGTCATGCCTGTTACCACAGTCGACAGTCATGCTTGTAATCACAGTGCTTTGGGAGGATAAGGAGAGAGGATCTCTTGAGACCAGGAGTTTGAGACCTGCCTTGGCCAATATAGTGAGAACCTGTGTCTGAAAAATGAAAAAAAAATTTTAAAAATTAACTGGGCATGGTGGCATGTGCCTGTAGTCCTGGCTATTAGGGAGGCTGAGGTGGGAGGGTCAGTAGAGCCCAGGAACTTGAGGCTGCAGTGAGCTATGATTATGCCACTGCACTCCAGTCTGGGTAACAGACCAAGACCCTGTCTCAAAAAAATAAAATAAAATAAAATAAGGCAAACCTGAGACTGAACCCATAATTAATCTATGTAAAAAATATTTCCTTTGTAATTAATCAAAAAAGATCCCTCTCCCCTACACACACACATACAAACACATAGTGAGAAACATAGATACCTATGTAAGTGCTATCATTTTGTAAAAGCAATGAAAAGTCTTACTTTCAGAGACATTCTCTGACAACCTGTTACAAAACTATTCCCTTTAACTCAGCCTGAGGCCAATTCATTTTAAAGATTTCTTCCTGTATAATTAAAGAACCACTGCCACACTCTGGCAAGCGCTACCAAATGTACTTTTTTAAAAACTTCAAACTCCATTTAACTGGCATTTGCCTATGTTTCCTCTCTTGTCATCACTGATTAGCAGGATATTTATATGTAAACAGAAGCTGTCTCAGTTCTAATCAGCCTGCCCATTGCCTCTGCCTCTGATGACTCACTCACGATGCACCAGCACCATGAATGTTTTCTGCAGTGTCCCAGGCTCTACGATGTCCACAGTTGTTGAGCTGACTTATGTGGAGAGGGGGCTGGTAAAGGACAGGTCCTAGACCTAATTTTCCAAGTCAGCCAGCAAGCTATGGCACAGGGTCATGGACTTTACACACATTATGTTTGAAATCACCAATATCTATATAAAAGAGCAATTCTAATCCAGTTTTTAGTGCCAGAACATAGAAGAAGCTCGATAGTATTTAGAAGAAGCTCAATAATAATATAGAAGCTACATATAGTAGCTAGCACATAGAAGAAGCTCAATAATATTTATTAAATAAATATTAAATGAGTTACTTGCAGATATAGCAATTGAAGTTTAGCAAGGCTAACTGATATGGTGTCGGATAATAATATAGATCTGAGCATTTCTATTCTTGCCCAACCTGTATTAGAAACTCTATATTGTGAAAGATTGCAGTTTACAAAGCAAAATGGGTTTGTTAAATACATTAAATTGCCATGTTTTAGATATCAGAGATGTAAAACTGCCAAATAAATCTGAACAAAGTGATCAGCATTACCACTTGGGACTGATACACTTTCAATCGAAATAAGAAATCTGAGATTTAGTTGGCCTGTGCATCATGGCATTGTAACCACCTGACAGGTCCTTCCTGCCCACTGTATAGTCAAAAGCAATTCGGGAGACCATGGCATTGCAGTAAAGAAAGAGCTTAATTGACATGAGGCCAGCCATGCTTTAAAAAGGTGGCTGAGTTTTGGGGAAGGGCTATTATCATTTAAACTATAAACTAAATGTATCCCAAAGTTAGCTTGGCATAATCCTAAGAATAATTAAAGGCAGGTTGAAGGCTAAAGGCAAGAGGGGTGTTGGTTAGATCAGATCTTTCCTACTGCCATAATTGTCTCAATGTTATAATTTTTGCAAAGGAGATTTCAGCCTTAGGATATTTAAAATAAGGAAAAGAGCTTACAAGCCTTACTTGCTACATGTGTCTAGAGAACTTGGATGGGGGCTCAATACCTAAAGAGAATTCCTATCAATCTCTCAGTTATCATTAGGAACAAAGACCTTGATGGATGCCCAGCATCAGGGTGAGTTTACAGCGTCATCTGTGTGTATCAGAGAACCCTAGAGTAAAGTGTCAGGATGAGTCAGAAGATCTAAATTTCTAATTTTGATTTGACTGCTAACTACCAAGTAAACAGGCAGATCATTTTGCAGCTCTGATTGTTTATCTTCAGTTTTCTTATATGGCTATGCTGCATACTATATAAAATCATGTCTATAAAATTATTTTTAAGCTATAAAATTCTACATTAACTTAGGTGTTGTAAAATAATACCATTAGTAAAGAACTGGGAAAAATACTACATTATATTTCAAACTTTGTCAATCACACTTGCTAATTTTGTCTGCTAGAAAAATAAGCACTCAAAGGGAGGTCAGTGGCATTGAAACCTTCCTCAATGCAATAAAGTCATCAGCATAAACATTTGATCAACCATGTATAAGTGGTAATGAAAAAATGGATAATGTTGATTGATTTCCAATTTGAAAAAGAACAAAAATATTTGACTGTCATTACATTTGATAGCCTCTGGTGAAAGGTACTATAAAATATTGATTATCATTTCCATAAGGAGGCTTAATCCCAGCTCTTGCAGCTGAAGGATAGAGAAGGGGAGAATTTGATTAATAAATATTTCTTGAGGGTCCATCATGTGGGTGACTTCTAGGCAGGATGGGAAAAATGTATACACAGAAAAACATTACACATTGTGTATCCCCCAAATAAGTTGGGAGGAAAAAAAATCTGATTGAGGAAATGCATCACCTTTAATTTTAAATAATTTCTTAGTTTCCCAGATGTGTAGAAAGCATGCCAACGTCCCCTTCCACCTAGGTTCAGTTTCTCATTGAAAAACGCCAATACTGATCCAGGCATGGTGGCTCATGCCTGTAATCCCAACACTTTGGGAGGCCAAGGCAGGAGGATGGCTTGAGGCTGGGAATTCAAGACCAATTTGGCCAACATAATGAGAGCCTGTCTCTATAAAAACAATATTTAAAAATTAGTCAGTTGTGATGGCATTGATATAGGAGATAGATATTATTTAGGCAGATAGTAAGGGCAACAGAGTCCTTGGCAGAATTTCCCCTTTAACAAAAAGCAGCTCCAAAATCATTTCTTTTCTAACAAAGAGTAACCTGAAAAATTGAGCTGCAGACATAGAGAAACAAGCTGGAAGTCTGCATGGGTGAAAGCCAGCAGCTATACCAATAGAAACAGGCTACCTGAGGGCCATGTATGTTCAACACGGAGGCTCCGTCTTTTCTTTGTCACCACATGTACAATAAAGAAACAGGAAACATGGTGCCAACCAGGCCGTGAACCCATCTGCATAATAAAAGATTAAGGTGGGGCCTACCAGAAATTTGCGCCCTATGCAAATGGCACACCTAGCCCTAACCAGTTTTTCATGCCCTATGCAAATGGCACACCTGGTCCAAGCAGTCTTCCATGCCCTGTGTAAATCAGACACTGCCTCCTCAAGTTCATCTATAAAACTCACTGCATTTTTTTTTTTTTTTTTTTTTTTTTTTTTTGAGACAGAGTCTCGCTTTGTCGCCCAGGCTGGAGTGCAGTGGCGCGATCTCGGCTCACTGCAAGCTCCGCCTCCCGGGTTCACGGCATTCTCCTGCCTCAGCCTCCCGAGTAGCTGGAACTACAGGCGCCCGCCACCATGCCCGGCTAATTTTTTTGTATTTTCAGTAGAGACGGGGTTTCACTGTGTTAGCCAGGATGGTCTCGATCTCCTGACCTCATGATCCGCCCACATCGGCCTCCCAAAGTGTTGGGATTACAGGCGTGAACCACCGCGCCCGGCCAAAACCCACTGCATTTCACAACAGAACTGACAACCAATTTCTCTGGGACCCCTCTCTGTAGCAAGAGAGCTTTTCTCTTTCGCCTTTTAAACTTCCACTCTTAACCTCACTCTCGTGTGTCTGTATCCTAGTTTTCCGTGGCCATGAGAAAACGAATCTTGGGTATTTACCCCAGACAAATGATGCCACTTCAGCATGTGCCTATAGTCCCAGCTACTCAGGACGCTAAGGCAGGAGGATTCCTTGAGCCCAGGAGTTTGAAGCTGCAGTGAGCTATGATTGCACCATCGCCTTCTAGCCTGGGTGACAAACAGCCCTGTCTCAAAAAACAAGCAAAACAAAAGCGAATACTCTCCATTCAGATTGGGATTCACAACAATTACTCCCCCCTCCCAGCCCTCTATTCAACTGTATCACACAATCTAGTTGACAATAGCTTCTAACCATTTCTTGAAAGTGAGCATTCTTTTCGTCTACAAAGCCTTAGGTAAGACCTTCATTGTTTATAATAGCCTCTTGGCTATTATATTTTATATTATATTTCATTTTTTTATCTTTATTTTATCATATATTATATTATATTTTATTTATCTTCCATGTAGATTTCTTTTTAAATGACTTGTGATGGAATTAATTTTCTAACATAATTTTTGTCTGGTCAATTTTATGAGATAGAAACAATGCTTGTGATGTAAGGCTTTGCCTCGAGTGGTTTTCTGCTGCCGTTCTAGCCAAGTCACTATTCCCTTCTTTGTTTCTTTACTCTGGTAATAACTAACTAAAGGAGGGGCTCCCAGTAACTAGGAGAGAATTTGATAGGCTTTTCCCAAGTGTATTTGCTTATAAATCCACACTGGAACTTAGTCCAACTGAAACATATACAACTTCAAAATACACATAATGTGGATTTTTAAAACTTTTTAAATTTATTTATTAAAATTTCCACAGATGTTTCTGAACACACACACATTATATACATATGCACACACACACATATATATAGTGTGTTTGTGTTTCTGTGTGTGTGTATACACACAGTGGATTTGCAAACTTTTGTAATTTTCTTGTACGTTTCCATCCTCATGCTTTTTCTTACTATGTTTTGAATATTGTCACTACTTTTGTCCATACATGATATAGTGAGGTTAATAATGCTCATATGCATTTTTTAAAAGCCTAAATTCTTCCTCCACTTAAAATGCAAAAAGTTGAAAGTCAGACTTGAGAAAAAGCCAGATAAACTACCAAATCACAACTCTTCTAGAATACATTGAAGACTGAAGCTACAGGGCAACCATGTATTCTGAAATCTAAGAACAACAGAATGCCTAACACAAAAAACATAACAGTGCTTCCATAGATGGTTATTGGTAATGGCCTTTAAAAATGAGGGTTGTGCCCACTTTTTCAGTGAAGACTGTACTTATTTGTTAGCTCATTGCTACCACTTCAACTCTTTGGTTAAAGCAATGTATACCTATGTTAAAATAGAAATAGTTGGCCACGTGCGGTAGCTCATGCCTGTAATCTCAGCATTTTGGGAGTCTGAGGTGGGCGGATCACTTGAGGTCAGGAGTTCAAGACCAGCCTGGCCAACACAGTGAAACCCCGTCTCTACTGAAAAAAAAGAAAAAAAAAAAATAGCTGTGCATGGTGCTACGAGCCTCTAATCCCAGCTACCTGGGAGGCTGAGGCAGGAGAATCTCTTGAACCTGGGAGGCAAAGGTTGCAGTGAACTGAGATCATGCCACTGCACTCCAGATTGGGAGACAGAGTGAGACTCCATCTCAAAAAAAAAAAAAGAAAGAAAGAAAGAAATGGTTAATTCAATGCATTCAAGAACAAAACAATTAATGCAAAGAAGGAAGCAATAGGGACCAGAGAACTGTGGAGCTCCAGTAAATTTATGTCCTTTCTGAAGGCTTTTGTTGCTGTGTACCATGTAGGAATGCAAGCCAAGTATTGCCCATTCTCTCAAGACCAGCTCAAAATTCCTTATTGTTGTGTAAAATCTTCCAATTTCAAAATATAACAACTACTTACCTCCTTTTTAAGCCCTATGGGGGATAAAACTCATCTCTCTTTCACAGATTGCTTCTCTTACTTCTAGCAAGGATTAAACCAGGGATGACAATTAAGAGTGTAGTTGTACATTGCACAGTACATTTTCTCCCATAAAGATGTGTATATCTGGCCGGGCGCGGTGGCTCAAACCTGTAATCCCAGCACTTTGGGAGGCTGAGGTGGGGGGATCAGAAGGTCAGGAGTTCGAGACCAGCCTGGCCAATATAGTGAATTATAGAGACGGGGTCTCTACTAAAAATACAAAAATTAGCTGGGAGTGCTGGCGGGCACCTGTAGTCCCAGCCACTCAGAAGGCTGAGGCAGGAGAATCGCTTGAACCCAGGAGGCGGAGGTTGCAGTGAGCCAACATCGCCCCACTGCATTCTAGCCTGGGTGACAGAGCAAGACTCCATCTCAAAAAAAAAAAAAAAAAAAAGTGTAAATCTAATATGTATAATCAAATCAAGTTCTAAGTGCATCAGGGGTATTTGTGATTTAAAGAAACCCCATAATAAGTTATTTTGTCTTATAGAAAACTGTTCCCAAATTTGGTTTGATATGTTGTAGAAACAGTAGAAAATGATTATAGGAATAGAAAAAACAAGAGCAATGGAATCATACATACTTGCCTTCATATACCAGTTCTACCATGCATGAATTGTGTAGACATGGCCTTCTATATATATCTCTGCTTCTACCTTATTTATTTTTGTGAAAATTAAATCAAATAATATTTGATGTCATTTTCATAAAAATTAAATAATATATATGAGGATTTAACGCTGACCTTTTTTTTTTCTTGCTCAAATTCCTTTCTAAGGAACCTGAGGAGTTATGCCTTGCAAACCATAAAATGTCCTTAAACAGGTCTTTCCTGACCCAGTACATTGTGGCTTACTTTCCAACCTGACTCTGGTATGGCATTACATGACAGGTAACAGACCCCCTTATCTTAACTTAAGCATTCCTTTCTACTTTAGACAAAGCTTAACTCTTTCAACTAATTGCCAACTGAAGAATCCCTAAACTCTGTCTATGACTTGTAAGCCTCCACTTCAAAATGTCCTGACTTTTTGGGTCAAACCAATGTATACTTTCTATGTATTGATTTATGATTTTACCTGTAATTTCTGTCACCTTGAAATGTATAAAACCAAACTCTTACCAGAACACGCTGGGCACACCTTCTCAGGACCTCTTGAGACTGTTTCCCTGGGGCTATGGGCACTTACATTTGCTAAGAATAAATCTCTTTTAATGTTTTGACAGAATTTGGTTTTTCTCTCATCATATGTGAGGCATTTAGCAAAAACGTTTAATTAAAAGTAGATATTACTTTTATAAAGTAGGGCCAATCTGTGGTTTCAACAAGGAATATTTCACATAAACATTAATGTTTCAATTATAGGGAGATTTGAGCATGAGAGACAAGACAACTCTTAGGTGTATGGTTACCATTCTTAGGTACCTAAAAATGTATGAAGCTGACAATTTATTCCCATTTAAGTCTGGTCCTTAAGCTTGATGATCTTGAGGCCATGGGAAGATTGTCAGAGTTTAGTCAGACATAACAAATATTCTTGATCTAAAGGTTATTAAATACCACAATGGCTCAGTGCTGTCTCAAGAGACATTTAAAATGAGATAGGCGATTTTGTCATGTAGGGATTAGGTGCCAACTGACCAGGATCAGGACAAAGACAGGCTAGTTTCACTCCTGTGAATTCTTCCTTCTGATTGACTGACTGCTCTATGATTTGGGCAAAAATACCTGGCACTTTTGTGACTTCACCTTGCTTCTCAGCAGCAAATAGGGAATAATAATGTCCTCCCACTTCTAACATCTAACCTCATAGGAATTATGAAAGGGAGGACAAGACTTGAAATGACTTCATGAGAAGCCCCAGAGCACTCTGGAGATGGGTACCTTGGCAACACTGCACCATGCCATCTAGGTTTAATGTTAGCATTGACTTACAGAATTCTGACTACTGTTATTTAAAACTTGGCCTGTGGCACTAAAACAACCACTCAGTCACATGTAAAACTTCTTTTCTTAACTTTTAAAGATACCAGAGCCAAGATTTTTTTCTTTTTAATTTACACCTTTATAGATTGTCTTGACTGTGTTTACCTAGCAGTGTGTGTACATTTAGGGTCATAAAATACATTCACAGTTTTGTAAAATGCCCTTATAAGATAGATACACATTCTTCTGAATAAATATAACTAAAGTCAGCTGATAAAAGGAAAAGAACACCTTAGTATTTCTAAAATAAGAACTAAACATCAGACTTTTGTTTACTTATAGGATGGGAAAAAATTCACAAAAGAATGTACTACAAGCCAGACAAGCTACAAAAATCATAGATTATTGAAACCTGTAAGAAAGTAAAGCTGGGGTGCAGGACAGTGAGTAGAAAGTCTCCTAGATGCAAAAAGCCAAGGGCAGGATTTGAAAGCAATGAGAATTCCCCAGCAACTCAAAATGTTTGCAACTAGGCTCTAAAACAAGTGATCTCCCATAATAAAGTGCTAAAAAAATTCTAACACAAAATTCTATATCCAGTGAAAATATCTTTTAAAAATAAAAACATATTCAAATAACAATCACTGACAGATTTGTCTCTAGTAGACCTGTACTACAAGAAAGGCTCATATCCTTGCTAAAGGGAAGGTCCTATTTCCACTCTTAAAATGTTGGGGCATTGGTCGATTGAGTCTAAGACTCACAAACTAACTTTCTTTCTTTCTTTCTTTCTTTCTTTCTTTCTTTCTTTCTTTCTTTCTTTCTTTTTCTTTCTCTCTCTCTCTCTCCTTCCTTCCTTCCTTCTTTTCCTTCTTCCTGTCTCCCTCCCTTCCTTTTTTCTTTAGACAGAGTCTCACTCTTGTCGCCCAGCTTGGAGTGCAATGGTGCAATCTCAGAGTCACTACAACCTCCACCTTCTGGGTTCAAATGATTCTCCTGCCTCAGTCTCCCAAATAGCTGGGATTGCAGGAGTCTGCCACCACACCTGGCTAATTTTTGTATTTTTAGTAGAGACGGGGTTTCACCATGTTGGTCAGGCTGGTCTCAAACTCCTGACCTCAGGTGATCCACCCACCTCAGCCTCGCAAAGTGCTGAGATTACAGGTGTGAGCCACTGCACATGGCCCAAACTTAAATTCAGCTCTGCTATTAGTTATATTGACACCAGTGGACTGACAGAAGAAATAAGTTGACCTTTTTTTTTTAAAGTAATACTACTTAATTCAGTTATAGATAGATACAGATAGCTCTCTTACCAAAAAAATTGTGATATAATAAAAAATTAAAAGTTAAGTGAATTAATGAGAAAATGCTTCCCATAGCTAAAAGAAAATATGATTAATAGATGCAGACTCAGAATAGACTCAAATATTGGAATTATCTGATGGGAATTTGTAACTACAATGATACACTCTTTAAATGAGTTTTGGGAAAGGTAGAAAACATGTGAATGAGTAGAAAATGCCATGAAAAAATGTAAACTATTAAAAAGAAGCAAATAAAAATGCTGTAAATGAAAACCAAAATGACAATGTCTCCTCATGTGCTTAAACTACACTGAACACAGCAGAGGAAAGAATTAACTTAAGGAAAGGTCAGTAGAAATTAAATAAACTAATACATAAAAAGAAAAAGAATGAAACAAAATAGAGCATCCAAAATCAGTGGGATGATATTAAATGGTCTAATTTATGTATATTTGGTGCATCAGAAAGAGAAAAAAGAAAAAATGGAGCAATAACAATGTTTAAAAAGACAATAGTTGACAATTTCTCACAGTATTGAAAGGAACAAATCCACAAATTAAGATAAGTGAATGAAATAGAACAAGTACAAAGTAAAAAACACTTTGGCACATCACAGTCAAACTGCAGAAAACCAAAGATAAAAAGAAACTTGAAAAAAGGCAGTAAGACAGAAAGGACATATAACACAGAGGGAACAAAGATAGACGTGATTCTTGTTTCCTTTACAGATGTAGTAAAGAACAGAAGAAAAATAAATGACATCTCTAAAGTGCTAAAAAAAAATTCTAACCTCAAACTCTATATCCAGTGAAAATATCTTTTAAAAATGAAAACATATTCAAATGACAATCACTGACAGATTTGTCTCTAGCAGACCTGTACTACAAGAAATGCTAAAATAAGATCTCTAGGCCCAAGAAAGTAATAAACAGATGGAAGTCTGAATCTGTGGAAAGTACTGAAGAGAACCAGTAAATATAAGGCATATTCTTATTCTCTCCATCCTTATCACTATCTGTCTCTCTATCTATAGATACTTATACATAGAGAAGTATCTATGTATAGATAGATGTCTTAGATAAATAGATACATACATATATACCTACATACATAGGTTAGTGCCAAAGTAATTGTGGTTTTGCCATTAAAAGTAATGGTAAAACCGCAATTACTTTTGCACCAACCTGATACTTATATTTATATTCTCAAATTTCTTTAAAAAGCCAATGACTGTTTAAAGTAAGTAATAACATGTCATATTGTTTGCATATATGCAGAAATTACATATAAGGCAAAAGATGTGTAAATGGCTGAGTTTATGCTACAGAAGAGATAAAATGGAATAATGAATAAATCCATGAAAATGGATAACTAAAACAAATAAAATGGAATTTGTTTCACTAAAAAAGCGAAAGGAAAGGTGTCATTGACCAAGAACAGATGGGACAAATTTAAAACAAATATGAAGATGGTAGACAACTTAACTGTTTCAAAAACTACCTTAATATTAAGGTCATAGTAGCTCCAATTAAAAGTCAGAGATTGACAGACTGAACCAAAAAAGTAATACCCAATTTTATGCTATCTATGGTAAGCACACTTTATGAAGACACAGATAGAAAACAATAGAGTGAAAAAATATGTACAATGAGTGTACTAAGCTTAACAACTCAAGACGGAAAATACTAACAGAGATAAACAGAGGCATTCCATAATGATAAAAGGGAATATTCATCAAGAAGACATAGAAATCATAATTACTATGCATGTTTTTTAAATAAAAAGCAAAACTGATGAAGGTAAAGAGAAAGAAAGGCAAAGTCATAATTTTACAAAGAGATCTTAATATGGCTCTTTCTGTAACTGATAAAACAAGTAGAGGCCCGGCGCGGTGGCTCACGCCTGTAATCCTAGCACTTTGGGAGGCTGAGGCTGGCAGATTGCTTGAGCCCAGGAGCTCAAGACGAGTCTGGACAACATGGTGAAACCCTTCTCTACAGGAAAAAATACAAAACAGCCAGACATGGTGGTGTATGCCTGTAGTCCCAGTTACTTCGGAGGTTGAAGTGAGAGGATAGTTTGAGCCCAAGAGATTGAGGTTTCAGTGAGCCATGATTGCACCACTATACTCCAGCCTGGGCAATAGAGTAAGACCTTGACTCAAAAACAAATAAAAAGGACAAATAGACACACAAAAATGTAAGTAAAACTATAGAGACTTGAACAATGCCAATTAGATCTAACTGATATTTATAGAAGTACACACCCATTGACTTCAGAATAATCATTGTTTCTAGTGGCTGTAGAACCATAACAAAGCATACGGCATTAAAAAAAAAACTAGATGTAAAAAAGTCTAAATATTTTTCAAAGAATAATTATTATACAGAGAATGTTCTCAGGCGACAATAAAATTAAATTTGAAATCAATACCATAAAGTATGTATAAAATTTCCAAACACTTGGAAATACTTCTAATGCTTCTAATCCATGAATAGATACTTCTAATCCATGAATCAAAAGTCACAACAAAAATTATGATACGTTTTGAATGGAATAAAAATGAAAGCACAACATATCAAAATTTGTAGAAAATAGCTAAAGTAGCCCTTAGAAGAAAATTTATACCTTTAACTGTATATTTTGGAAAAGGAGAAAGGTACAAAATCATTGAAATATTAACCTCTACCAGATACATGGTTTGTAAATATTTTCTCCCATTTTGAAGGTTGTGTCTTCACTCTGTTGATTGCTCAATTTGTTGGACAGGAGCTTTTAAATTTGATACAATCCTGTTTGTCTAATTTTGCTTTTGTTGCCTATGGTTTTGGAATGATATCCAAAAAAATCTCTGCCCAGACCAATGTCATGGAGCCTTTCCCCTATGTTTTCTCTTTTATTCCAACCACTCCTCCTCCTCAAAAAGAGAGAAATAAACAGCAAATTAAAAGCATAGTAGAAATGAAAATAATGTGAGTGGAAGTCATTGAAATAAAACATACAGACAATAGAGAAAATCAACAAAGTAAAAAATCGATTCTTTGAACAGATGAATAATATTAACAAACCCTAACATCACTGATCAATAAAAAAGAGAGAAAACAAAAAGTAAACATATTGGGAATGAAAGAAGGTATGTCACACAATGTACCATAGTTGTGAAACACATGAAGATATTATAAACAATTTCATGTGAATAAATTTGACAACTTAAATAAAATGAACAAGTATCTTAGAAAACTTAACAAACCAAATTTTAAACAAAATAAAATAAAAATCTTAAATAACACTATATCAATTAAAGAAATTAACATTTTAATAAAGAAAATAGTAAATGTCTTCACTGGTTGAATTTCAGCAAATATTTAAGTAAAAAATAATACTAATACAAATTCATATAAGTGATATCGAAGATACAGTTCCTGATTAATTTGATAAACCATATATAATTCTAATACCACTAAAAGAAAAACATTGCAGATCAATATTCCTCATTAAATGAGAAAAAAATAAAATCCAGCAATTAATGAAAAGCTAATACATTGTGATGAATGCAATTTATCCCAGGAATGCTTATTTGGTTTAATATTTGAAAATTAATCAGTGTAAATCCCCACACTAAAAGAATAAAGAAGAGTGTGATTTTCAGAAATGATGCAGAAAAAAGTACATTTTTGGACTAAATTTGACTAAATTCAATTACCATTCATGACAAAAACTCTCAGCCAACTAAAAGTAGAAGAAAATATTTTTAAACTTAAAAGGTGTACATAAGAGAAACCCATGGTTAATATCATAATCAATGGTGAAACAATCAACAATATTTCTTTAAGATTGAGAACATGATAAGGATGTCCACTCTACTTCTGTTTAACATTCATTGTACTGCAGGTCTTAGCCAGTGCAACAAGACAAGTTAAGAAATAAATGTCATAAAGATTGAAAATAAAGTGAAATTATCTTTATTCTTATATAAAATTATTTTGTACATGCAAAACATTGTGGAATTTAATTACAAAAACATCTCCTGGCACTGATTAGAAAATTGAGCAAGTAAATAGGATATAAAAGAAATGTTAAATAAAATTGTATTTCTGTGTAATGGCAACACAATTAGAAGTGAAGCTTAGAAAATAATACAGTTTGTAATGTAATCAAAGAACATTAAACATCTTAAAATAAATACAGTAAAATGTCTATGATATCTACACTGGACACTGTAAAACCTTGCTACAAGAGAAAAAAGTCCTATATAAGTAAAAAATTTATTATTTTGTATATTAGAAGACTCAATATGTTAAGATATTAGTTCTCCTCAAAATAATATTCAGGTTCAGTGCAATTCTAATCAAAATTCTAGATTAACCAGTATAAATTTGAAAAATAATGGAGGTGGAGGATTTTTACTACCCAATTCCACAACCAACTATAAAGCGAAAGTAATCAAAATAGTGTGGAATTAGCATAATTTCATTATTTTGTCTACTTACATTACACATCACAATCAAAGGAAGACAGTAGAGAGTTTAGATAGGCCCACTTATATTATCAGTTGATTCCAACAAAAGTACGAGATCAGTTCAGTGAGAACAAGATCTTTTGTTCAACAAATATGTAGTTCTAGAACACTGGGATATTCATACATAAAACAAAGGACTTAAAAATTATTTTACTCATAAAGTTAATTTTCAATGGACCAGAGACCTACACATAAAAGCTAGAACCACAAACTTTCTAGAAGAAAACAAAGGAGAATACCTTTGTGACCTTATGCTGGAGAAATATTCTTTTGATAAATCACAAAATACTAACACAAAAGAAAATAATAATAAGTTGGACTTCTCCAAAATTAAGAATTTCTGCTCACCAAAAGACACTCTTGAGAAAATGAATCAGACAGCTGCAGAGTGGAAGAAATTACTGGCAATACACGTACCTGGCAAATGACTTGTATCCAGAATATGTAAATAACTCCTACAAATTAACAATGAAAAGACACATAACTCAATTTAAAATGCGCAACAATCTTAGTCACTTCAATAAAGAAATAGAGGAATATTTCTTATATTTCTGAAACAATGATAAACACATAGTTTATCATTAATAAACAGATGAGAACATGAACAAATGCTCAACATAATTAATCATCAGGGACATAAAAATTAAACCTACAATAAAATACAATTTCAGACATTAGAATGGCAACAATCAAAGAGAGTGACAATACCAAATTTTGGCCAAAATGTGAAATAAACAGGAAATCTCATCAGCTCTCATTGTTAGTGTGAGTGTAATATCGCATTATCACTTTTGAAAATTGTTCAGCAGCTTCTTATACACAAATAGATAGCATATGACCCAGCAATTGAACTCTTAGGTAAATACAAGAAATAAAAACATATGTTTTATACATGAACAGCTTGTATATGAATATTTATGGCAACTTTATTCATAGTAGCCTGAGTTTCAAGTGTAAACAATTGAAATGCCCACTGATAAAGAAACAGATTGACAGATTGCTATATAATCATAGAATGAAATACAACTAAGTGATAAAATGGAACATAACTTCTTATAAACACAACATGAATTAATCTCTGAAAATGTCATGTTGAGAAACCAAACACAAACATACCGTATGAATCTATTTATATAATGACCACAAACAGGCAAACCAAACTGTAGTGAAGTCAGAGAGAGATTGTCTCTCGCAGAAGAAACTGCTGGCAATACAAGTGTCTGGCAAATGACTTGGCTGGGAGGAGAGATAGGGAAGGACAAATATTAGGTAAACTAACTAAAAAGGGAGCAAAAAGGGGTTTTCTCAGAGGATGAAAATATTCCACATCTTGTCAATGTAGTTATGTGATGGGTGTATATTTTATGGGCATATAGAGTTGTCAAAATCATCATACTGAACAATTCATATCTGTGCATTTTATGATAAGGAAATTACATCTCAATAAATAGAAATAAATAAACATGAACAAAAAAGGATTAGTGTTTAAACTGAAGAAATTCAGGAGTAGTGATAGCCTCAGATAATATCATTCATACCACCCCGTGGAAAAGTGAACTCTCACATATAAACATTCATCTGCTCTGTGGGAGGCTTGCAGTGGAGAGCATATTGTATAGACAGCCTTGCTAGCGGCTGTGTTTATTTTCAGTTTAAAACAATGAGACAATAACAGGCTGTGAATCTGAGATGAGAATTATTGTGAGAAGATCTGTTAGGTGTATGAGAAATGGCAGGCAGAATGGGCTTCAGAAAACAGCAGCCTGAATGTCTCCTTCTCAAGTGGCTAAGCTAATGAGGGGACAGGAATCAGGTGGTCTTTTGTGAACATAACAGTTTGCACAATCCTCAGGTTCAAGCATCATCCTTTTAACAAGCTTAAACAGCACTTGAACCAAGCTTAATCTACAAGGTAAAGAAAAACCTCCCTGGGACATACATCCAACTCCCTTTATGGAGTTCTAAACTCCCAATGGTAATCATAACTTGAAAAGAATGACTCTTATAGTCATCACTATTTTATCTTCACAGCAGCATAAGTAATATATTCCTTCAATTCATAGAATTGAAGGTTCAACTAGTTGGACCACTTTACAATTTGGCAAGAGTTAAGAATCAGAGTATTTTGTAAATCTAAACAAATCAAGCAATTACTAAACTATGGCCTATTCACTGTGTGGTCAAACAAAATAATTGATCAATGATTTGGAAAAGTAACACTGAACCCTCCCTCCATTTTTTGTGGAGAGAAAATCATCCGCTTTAACCAATGATCAATTACACCTCTTTAAAAATTTTAAGTGCTCAGATATTCTTATCTCAGTTTCCAAATCTCTGAGGAATGCAGAGAGAGTTCTAACCTCCCTGAACTTTGGTTCTTCTCACTCATAAATGAAGGTAAATGGCTCTCCCAGCCATTTCACAGCACTTCACAGAGCAAACTGCGAAGCCATAATCCACACTATGTCCTAAAATGATACTTCTATTATTGATATCATTTTATCTTTATGTCTGTCTCCTGACAGATCCCTCCTGGGTAGGGTGCAACATCCACTCTTAACACCAAGGCTAGTGAAGACCTGGTGAGCGTGGACCTTTTGTTATCTCATTACAAACCATATATAGGGCCGGGCAAGGTGGCTCAAGCCTATAATCCCAGCACTTTGGGAGGCTGAGGTGGGCAGATGATGAGTTCGAGACCAGCCTGGCCAACACGGTAATACCTTGTCTCTACTAAAAATACAAAAATTGGCTGGGCATGGCAGTGCACGCCTGTAATCCCAGGTACTTGGGAGGCTGAGGCAGGAGAATTGCTTGAACCCGGAAGGTGGAGTTCGCAGTGAATGGAGATCATGCCATTGCACTCCAGCCTGAGTGACAGAGCAAGACTCCATCTCAAAAACTAAAAATAACATAAAATAAAACAAAAATATAGGCAGAGATCTAAAGGAAGAGGCAGGCTGATATTTTAGACAATTCCCCCAAAAGAATATATCTGAGGGAAAAGGAGATGACTGAAAGGAATGTAACTTGCTGAATGAGCTGTGGAACTTACTTCCAGGAAAAGGAGTCACCCAAATAACTGTTTAGGTGGCATTAGCAGCCAATGCTGGTGTCATTCATCTCACGTTCATTTCAATATTGCCTTTGCTCATGCTCTTCTGGGTGAATATAGTATCTTAACTCCTATTGCTAGTTACATCTTTGAATCTATTTAGGATTTTTCTTACTTGGGAAATCCTTCAGGGCATGCATCTATAAAAAAGTCATGAAGGATTCAAGAGATCTGTGATTTCTTGCACAGCAAGGCTGGCTAGGACATAGGGCAAAGTCAGTGAGGGCAGGGAAGTGTATGTTAAGAAGGGGGCACACAGCTATTTTGATAGGATGCATCCAGGTGAGACATCCAGCACAGGACTGTGGGAAGCCAGAGTCAGTACAAAGGGGTACATATCTGCAGTAGTAGAAACTGGAAGGGAAAGCCCATGAAAAGTAGAGAGCCAGGAAGGCCACCCAATAAGAAAATTCCAGGTAAAGGACCAGTCTTCAAAGTATTAATCCTATGGATATATTTTGTTTGTTTGTTTGTTTTGTTTTGTTTTGTTTTTGTTTTGAGACAGAGTCTTACTCTGTCTCCCAGGCTGAAGTGCAGGGGCACGATCTTGGCTCACTGTAAACTCCACTTTTCAGGTTCAAGAGATTCTCCTGCCTCAGCCTCCCAAGTAGCTGGGATTACAGGCGTGTACCACCGTGCCTGGCAAATTTTTGCATTTTTAGTAGAGGTGGAGTTTCGCCATGTTGGCTAGGCTGGTCTCAAACTCCTAACCTCAAGTAAGCTGCCTGTCTCAGCCTCCCAAAGTGCTGGGATTACAGGCCTGAGCCACTGTGCCCAGTTACAAATATTTTTTGAGACAATATCATTTGCTAGACTTAGTCATTAGTGCTAGGGAAGCAATTGTAAAGAAAACCAACATGAGTCAGAAATAGGCACATTTGCCAGGCACAGTGGTGCATGCCTGTAGTCCTGGCTATTTGAGGGTGAGGCAGGAAGGATCACTGGAGCCCAGGAGGTCAAGGCCAGCCTGGGGAAAGTAAGACAATGCCATCTCCAAAATAAATACATAAATAGGATAAAAATAAAAAGACTCCTGGTTGCGGTGGCTCACTCCTGTAATCCCAGCAGTTTGGGAGGCCAAGGCAGGTGGATCACCTGTGGTCAGGAGTTCGAGACCAGGCTGACCAGCATGGTGAAACCTTGTCTCTACTAAAAATACAAAAAAAAAAAAAAAAAAAAAAAAAATTAGCCGGGTGTGGTGGCAGACACCTATAATCCCAGCTACTTGGGAGGCTGAGGCAGGAAAATTGCTTGAACCCAGGAGGTGGAGGTTGTAGTGAGCCAAGATCGTGCCACTGTACTCCAGCCTGGGTGACAGAGCCAGACTCTGTTTCAAACAAACAAACAAACAAAAGACTCCGACCCCCTCTCCCCAACAATAACCACATTTGGCTCCATAATTTGGGAGAGAACTAGACATGTGAGGAGTGTGGAAAAATTGTAGAAACATGGAGATGGAAGATTTTATAATGTTTTCTTTTTTTTCTTTTCTCTGCTATTTCTTATATTTTGGTCTAATTAGTTAAGTTTTACTTTCAGGAGCTCTGAATGACTATTGGAGTTCTATTTTGAAAATTCATATCACCTGTCCCTAATTTCAGTACATGATCAGGGTATTTATTTATGAATCATAAAGCATGAATTCTATGGTGTTTTCTTCAGTGATTTTCCTTAGTGGTACATGGGATTAGGACAAGTCTTTCCTGCTGCTCTGTTGCATGCTTGATGCTATTGTACCCACCTCACGTCAGAAGGTCCCATCTCATTAGATGCTACAGCTCTGTGTGCAGAGAGTTGGCATTACTAAGATTGGGACATTATTTATTCCTATTAAACAAAAGGTGGTTTTATGTAAGTGTTAAAACATTATTGCTTTTTGACTTCCTGGATCCATCAAATACCAGCTTGTGCTCTATGCCCTGGCAGGGAATAATCATATGTTAGCATTCAGTCCTTATCTACACAGAAAATGAAACTAGTATTGGTTTGTCTTTAAATGTTAGAAACATGCTTGCTTCTGATGGCTGTTCTTTCCCAGAGAACCAGATAGGAGGAAGTAAACAAATAGCTTTCCTAAATCCGGAAGGTTTAGGAGGTTTGGGAGGAAGGTGGACAAAAGACTGTCAGGAGCCTAAGCCTCACTCTCCATCTCTGAGACAGTAGGTCAGGAGAGAGAAACTTGGGGGCTTTACAAAGGCTTTGAGAAAAATCTAAGAAGAAAGATGCTGAATTAATATCAGTAGGATATGGCCGAGAGAAGTGGAAGAAGGTCTGTCCATAATTCCCAGAAAAGCAAACTGGTCAGCTGCTTCTGATCCAAAGAATATCCCTAAAAGGGGTGAGGGCAGACTTTTACCTCAATTTTTGCTTTGGATTTTTCATTTATTAAATGCAATTGTAAAAACCAGCAATTAATTCTCATGGTATTTTTATTATTTACATATGGTCACATAATTGTCATGAATAAAGAATGTTGTCATGAATAACTATCATAAGCAACCTCAGTGTAGTAAACTCAGGAAACTTGGATCCTAGTCTTGCCATTGAATGACCAGTGTGGCATTAGCCCGGTGTTTCTAAATGTGTGGTCCCTGGCCAGCAGTATCAAATGCAAATTCTCAGTCCCTAGACCTACAGCATCAGCAACTAGGGGTAGGATCCAGAACTCTTTTTATTACAAGCACCCCAGATATTGGGCTTAATCTAAAATTTGAGGAACATTGCTTTAAGCAATAGAAGTTTTCTGTGACTCAGTTTCCTCATCTACAAAAAGAGAGGATTTACTAGATGATATCTTTAGACGTATCTTACTCTAATACATATTGATTGTGCAACATTTTAAACCATGTAAAGTATCTTTATTGCTTTATGTCCCTGGTACCTAGTAAGGGCTCAAAAAATTAGATGATTATAAGATATTGCCCACCCTGACCTAAAAATATCACAGCCTAATGTGGAAATACTCTAGCATATTATCATCCATCTATATGAATTGGATCTACCAAGCAGAATTGTGCTCAGAGGCAGAAATAAATTGGTCTGTCCAGAAGGGGCAAGAAAATATCATAAAGGAAGTGTATGTTTCACGTGGCTCCTAAGACTAACTTCATATTCATTACAGTTTAAGAAAGTTGAGGAATGCAGAAAATACAAAGGAATTAAGGTATGGGAAAGCATTTTGGAGTATTGAAAAGAGTATATGGTAATGCAAAAATAACCTATGATTTTCATCTAGGAGTTTATTAGATTGTATATATTCCCCAGACTTCTGTACCCAATATAAATTTGCAACCAAAATTTAGATACATTTTTAAAAAATCACATTTTTCCCCCTTAAAGAAAATTGTATTTGACTCCAATTTTCCATTCCGCAAAACTGGCAAATGACTCAGTAACCTTATTCCTATACTATCTGCCCTCTTCCCCAAGTGATGGGCAAAGGTTTGAGAGATAGCGAACCAAATTGAGAATTCTAAAAAGACCCAGGTCCATATTATTTCTTTCAAGTCTGATGGTTCTGTGGTTTCTATGCCTCCCTAAAGCAGAAAGGTATTTGCCAGGACTGGGAGCCCCAGTGCCTAAATGTCATTCTCCCTCAGATACCAGGGAATGGCCAGGAAGTAGGTTGTCTACATCGTATGATCTAGGGTTGTATAAACCTCTCATTGTTGGGAGGCCGCCACGGATGAATCACTTGAGGTCAGGAGTTCAAGACCAGCCTGGCCAACATGGTGAAACCCTGTTTCTACCAAAAATACCAAAAAAATTAGCCAGGTGTGGTGGCATGTGTCTGTAGTCCCAGCTACTTGGGAGGCTGAGGCAGGGGAATCATTTGAACCCGGGAGGTGGAGGCTGCAGTGAGCCGAGATTGTGCCACTGCATTTCAGCCTGGGCAACAGAGCAAGACTCCATCTCAAAAAAAAAAAATGTCTACTTCATTGAAAATGAAAGAAATCTCTTCTCTCTTTTGCTGCCTTTTAAATTACTTACCTGTCTCTGGGGCTCCCCCCTACATAATTTCAAATGCTGATGAGAGGATATCTGTGAGAAGCTTCTGTGAAAGCTAGCTTTTAAAAAATGGTAGGAGGAAAAAAATAACAGGAACAAAATACAAATTAATGCATCACATTCTGAAAAACAAAATCAGTAGCATGAATTTCTTCTTGATATTTGGAGTGTATCATTGCATTCCACAAAATAAAATCAAGATAGGGTGACATATCCCAAAGAACTGTTATTTTCATAATTCAAAGAGGGTTATATGAAATAGAATTTTTATCCTATCAGTTCACATCTTGGAAATAAATAAAAATGTCGTGCTGGTAAGTGCCCCACAACTGAACTAATCTAACCGAATTCAAATCTTTGTTAAGGCACTAGAAACTAAAGTATATCAAGCAATCAGTGGCTAAGTTTTCTCCTGACATCAATAGAATCTAAACCATAGTTCTGGGACTCAGACTAATTTTCTGAGAACTTAAAGAGATTCTTGGCAAGGTATAGAATGATTTTGAAAGAAAGGTCTGCTGTGTATGATGTTTATACAATTTGTGAAAGAGAAGTACATGTTGTTAGTCATGAATCATGTGACCTAGTGGCTTAGTAAGCACTAAACCCTCACATTCAGTCTGTGTTATATTCCCTAGTCTGTCTCTGGTAGAAACTTTTGAAGGGCTAAACATTTTAAATAACTGAGTTTTGCAACAACTAGTGAATTTTTTCTCCTAATTTTTTAGTTTTTTTTATCTGTAGCTTCCCTCACTGCTCACACACACACCTCAGGAAATTAGTCCTAGGTAAAGACATGACAATTTACAAAGGAGAAATGTATTGGTTGTCCAAAGTTTCTCTGAAGTATTACTGTATCTTCCAATGTTTCATATCAGAATCTTCCAATGTTTCTCTGAAGTATTACTGTAATTCAGAGCTTTCTGATTTCTTATCACCATTTGAATACATTTCTCCTGGCTTTTCTTTTCTTTTTCTTTTAAGTGATATTTTCTTCAGTTTTTAAAGCAGTCATGTATATTGATTATAGAATATTGAGAAAATTCAGAAAAGTAGACACAAACACATCACATCCAAAAATTACCCATAATTATAATTTTATGTCTCAGAATTAACTACTACTCACATTTCGATGTTTGTTCTCCAAAACTTTTTTCCATATATATGCACACACACAGAAACACTCACACAAAATTACCCATTTTTATCATCTTATAATTACCTAGACTCAATCACTGTTAAAATTACCAACAGATTTTAATACAATAATACACCTTACATGCATACACATACACACACTCTACAAATTGGAAACATATTCAAGATATTAAGTTGCTACTTACATTTTTTTCACTTACATTATGAACATTTTCTAAGTCCTTAAGCTTTTCCTAAAGTTAAATAATGTAAACAGAATGCAATTTATTTAACCCCCTGTTGTCTTCAGTATTTTACAAGTGTTAATATCATTGTGCTTCACTATCATTATCACTGTAATTATCTTAAAGATAAGTCATTGCACACATCTAGTTTATTCCTTAGGATAAATACAGAAGTTGGATTGCTGAATTAAAGCTATGCACATTTTAAATTCATTTGAATAATAGTGCCCTCCAAGTAGGATTTATCAATATATTTCCCTAAGAAATATTAGAATGTCATTTTTTCTAACTCTCACAAACAGTGGGGTTTTTACATCTTTTTTACTCTTCTGTTATAGGTCGCTGAAAATGAATACAATTGATGCTTAAATTACATTTAAAGAATTACTAGTGAGATTGAGCTTTTTGTCAAAATTTTTCTTTGGTGATACGTATTTCTTCTTGATGAATTGGCTCTTTAAGTCTGGTCAGTTTGACCCACTATTCCTTTAATTTTTATGGTTGATTTTATTTGAGTCATTCAATATGAAATAGCAGCAGCAACAAATACAGCTCTGTAAGACACGGCGGTTAAGGTACCACCTAGGAGCTTATTTTCTATCTGTGGATGAGGAACCTGGAACTCCTCTGGCTACTTAATATTATAAGTGGGTGGAAAAAAACATTTTAAAATTTCTAGTACAGAAAATGTTATTTAGGCATTCTATGCTAATACCTTAAATTGGGTAAATTTCCTTATATTTCTTTTAGATGTATAGCTACATAATCTCTTCTACAGAATAGAAGCAAATCTGACCTAGAAACTCTTGGAAAATGCTACCAGAAATCCGAATTCCTAAATTCTGTTTATGTCAAGCTATTCCTTTAACATTTTCAGATACCTTTATGCCTCCTTTTCTTTTTGATAGCACGTGCTCATAGATACATTTTACCAAAAAGGAAGAGAGGAAAAAAAGTGCAAATGATTGATTTTCCCTTTGTACTAGGCTTCTATTTCTTATTCTTGAATTATGGTGCAATTTTGCCATGAGAAGTGATTCTTGGTCCCACTTTCTCCTGGATGTCTTTGTCACAAGACTACAGTATCAAATATTTAAGATTCTGTATATTCCATGAATAATAGCAGAGTCGATGAGATACAATGACCTTTTCAGTATTCTGTATTGTGACTAGCTATAGTCAATCCATTCATTTTGGTCTTTTATGGCCTCCCTGAGCTTGAGAGTAAAGAGTGAAATGGCCATCCGAATCAAAATATGATATGCCAAAAGGTCAAAATAGTAAAGTACACTAGTATATTTCATAGAATATATTAAGGTATTAAAATCCTAATATCTTGTCCTGGTGCCAGAATCTATAATGGGAAAAGAAAATGGCAGTTTAGGAATTTGCCCTTGTGAGAACTGGAACAAGTCCAAATGTGTAATGACTATTTCTCATCTTAATTAGAGTGAAATTTTATTTCCCATATTCAAAAGTCTATATACAGTGCTACATTTTTTTTTAAAGTATATGTGTTGGAGGTTTGTTGACACATGTAATCTCACCGCTGAAGGTGAGAGAACTTGTCTCCTCCATATCTCCTGCCATCTGGTACATCATTTTCTATAGTTTCCCACATCTTTCTAATTTCATCTTGCTCTTTAAAACATGTGTATGTGTTTATATGTGTACCTGAAGGTAGATATAGAGAGTTAAGCAGATGGGAAGATAGAAAAATTAATGACACCATTGCCTTTCTTAACTGTTTTGTGTGCTTTTCATACATGATAAAAAGCTTAAACTTAATTTTACCAATAATACTCTGATACTTTGCCTAAGGTTAGAATACTAGCTCAAGGATATTGTTTTTACATCCCTTCTCTCCTAATCTTTTGTAAGAAATCACAGTATATTTTTATCTAGGTGTATTTCAACCAAAAATGATGTCAAGAGTTGAGTCAAAGCCACAATGCTTTCAGAAAAAAATGTCGTTCTAACTCTATGTTATAAAATTAAGTCAGAAAATAACTTTCTACAGGGTCTGTGCTACCAGCTTTATTGGATCAGAAAAGTTTGGGCAGCTAGAATTTTTGTGGAATTTCCCCCTCAACACAATGGAAAAAAAAAAACCACATTTTTTTAATTGATGAGAAGAAATATACTTATTTTGACTATTTTAAAGATCTTTATAGAGTCAAATATTCACAAATTGAATTCCATTTAAAATACCTTGGGAAGGCTGAAAAGAGAGGTTCAAAATGATAATTTATTAAGGAAAAATGCTTACTAAACATTTCTTATCAGGACTCAATATTGTTTTAAATAATCTACGATTAAGGAATTATGCACAGTTTCACATTTAATTTTCAAATTCTATCAACTTTGATGTTACTCAAGGAAATATGAATCTAAAATAATATTATGGAAAGGAACAAATAATTTTTATACATTTAATATAAAACGTGTTTATTAAAATTTTTACATCATAGCTAATTTTCTTATGCACATGCATACAAATAAAAAAATAGAAATCTTCAGGTTAACATCATCAGGACTATGAACTTTCTCTTTGATCCCATTTTAGGATTATTTTGATGAATAGCAAGCACTGATTACCACTAATGACAAAATTAAATTACCCAGCTGGCCTAAGCTTTCTCAACTTCTCTTTGGATTATCTTCTGACTCTCAGTTGTATAGTTAATTACCTCATTTTCTACTGTCATCCTTGTTGCAGACTGCTTGTTCCCTTGCAAATTGTGCAAAGAAAAAGGAAGAGGAAAAAGTATTTTTCAGATTTTTTTTAAACTTTCCTCAACACATAGTTTAATCTGCGTGGAAACCCCATATGCTTTCACAGATAGCCTTTTTTCTTTTCTTTTCTTTTTTCTTTTTTTTTTTTTAGA
Organism: Pan paniscus; assembly: GCF_029289425.2. NCBI lineage: Eukaryota > Metazoa > Chordata > Mammalia > Primates > Hominidae > Pan > Pan paniscus. Next base: position 52,966,135 of record NC_073256.2, on the reverse strand, counting down.
ATAAATGTACTATATTACTTAACAATGAAGTGGCAATGACCATGGCAAAAATAAAAAAGAGAAATAAATATAAAATCCACATGCATAGGCACACACTCCGCATCACCAAAAAAGAATAAAGAAGTTTAAAATAGCTGACCAGTTTCTCAAACATGCCTCCAAAACAGAGTCCTCCTGGTTTATGGTATTACTTTCTATCATTTATTTTACACACTGATGAAATAAGTTAATAAACACTTTTCAGATAACTGATGAATACTCCTGATTACCACAGTTAAAAAAGTCATCTTTTATCAAATATTTTTAAAAATTGACTTCACTTTTCTATTCTTTAAGCAAATTATTCTGCAAATAACAACTTTTATTTAAAAATTGGAATAGTCACTGTGAACATGCAGTGAGGCAGTAATACCTTTGGGACTATTTAAAAATGGCCTCTGACTACTGTGTTTTGAAGTTCTTATCCATGAGATATATAGATATAACATCTTTTTGTCTGTCTAAACTCACTTCCTCGGCTATGTGTGATGGTTCACACTTGTAATGCTGGCAATATGAAAGGCTGTGACAGGAGGATTACTTGAGGCTAGGAGTTCCAGACCAGCCTAGGAAACATAGCAAGATTGTCTCTACAAAAAAATACCAGAAGATTTAGCCAGTCATGGTGGTATGCATCTGCAGTCCCAGGGAGGCTTAGGTGGAAGCATCTCTTGAGTACCAGGAGTTTGAGATTTCAGTGAGCTATAATTGTGCCACTGCACTCCAACCTGGGGAGCAGAGCAAGACCTTGGCTCAAAAATTAATTATTTTCACTTCATTCACCTTCATTTCTTAGGTCTTGTTGCCCTCCTACTGGTTTAGTTTCTGAGCTACAGATTTAAAAAGAGTTACTTTACAGGCCAAACTTGAAGCCAGACACATAATTTAGTATTTCCTAAAATATGTTCTTTAAATATTTGTCCAATGTTTATTAAGACAGTAGCCTGAATGTTGCCTTAGGGAAGGACAGAGAAGAAAGATGGCTTATAGCAAGGCCTCACCCTTTCTTCTACTGCTCTAACCTGTGCACTTTGTCCCCCAATTTTTGTACCTCATTCAGCTCTTCTTTTACTTTTTATTCTAAAAAAGTGTGTGAATTAAGCGTCTAAATATCTACTACCTGTATTTAACAATTGATAACCTTTTGCTATACTTGCATCATCTATTTTACTTGCTGATGTAGCTTAAATTACAGACAATAGGTCATGTCAGTCCTATGTATCTCAATATGAATCTTCATAAAATAAGGAAATGTTCTCATGTAAATACAGAATTATTGTTATATCTAAGATGATTAAAATATCTTTTAATGCCATCTGACACCCTGAATTAAATGAGACCCAGCTTCCTTAGACAGTAACGTAGAGAGGGATCATCTATTGTTATGCAATCTGCTTTCTGGAGAATTACTGTCATGCTGAGGTCAACCCAGACCTCTTGAAAGTGTCTCTTTACCACACGGACGGCTTTTCTTAAGATAATATGAGATTCTGTCCATTATGTTACATCCCCAATCTTATTTAGAGTAGCAGCAACCATTTAGCAGTTGGCCTATTTCTTTGTCATTCCAAGCCTGGGAGGTTTTAAAGAAAATGCCCTAATTTTGATCTGGGATAGATAAAGAACCATCAGAACTCGACCCCACAATTGGAGTTCAGGTGACTAAGAAATAAAGCAGGGCCAAGACATAATTTGTGATCAAGCTTGCAAAGTGGAAAGAAAGCCAAAACATTTAACATCTGTGAAACTGACTCTTGCAAATGAAATTCCAAGCTTTATAATTCTGCTGCTTAAATAAGCCACAATAGGAATCTTAGATTTTTGGTCAAAATGAATTTAGCATCCTCTGTGATTTGCGCAGCTTGCTCTACCATTCTACCTCTTTGGCAGTAGTCACAGTGTTTTTATTGAAGTTGAAACTGTGTGCACCAAATGCTAACTGGAGGTATTAAAACAGTCATGAATCAAGGCTAAGACAGATCATATCTTCAGGGCTCTGTGCCCTTAGATGTGTGGTTAGAATGAAAATTACAGTTCTTATACACATTCATTCCCCAAGGGAACATGAATTTGGAAGAGCAGAAGCTGCCACAAAGACTCATGAGTAGAAGATAAAATGTCCTTTTTCATCTGCAAGACAAAAGTTGATGTTCACAGCAAAGAAGAGCTTCTTCATGGGGGATTTCCAAGCACTGGTGATGATGACATTGAAGTCTATATTTTAATGATGGCAAATGGATGATATTTCTTTGGAAATTAAATGCTTCGCAGTGGTGAGCCTCAACTACAGAGTAACCTTGAATGCTAAGTGATTAGTGGAAAAGAAATTGTGGGAAGAGGAGATACTGTATCTGGATGGCATAATATTGAACATAATTTGCAGCCTGACAGTGCAGAAAGCCACGTGAATGACCAGTATAATGAGGATGCATGCTTTTATGAACATTTTCTCATCAAGAAAGTCAATATGAAAACAATGTTGACTATTATTCTATAGAAATTCAAACAGAATTAGCATTGCCCTCATTGGGTTCAAAATTTGGCCTTGCAGCTTATTAGTTGGGTAATATTGGGTATGAAAACTCAGCCTCTTCAACTGTAAAATAGGGAATCTACCCCAAAAAAGTGATTGTGGAATTAATTAATTAAATATAAGACAAGTTATTTAAAAATACGTATTAGCCTTTATCCATGTGGTTTATTTAGGGGAGAGGTATCAGTCTGATATTTTGTAATTATAACAAACATCCAAATGCCTTACTGTGGTAGCCTCTAATATGACCCCACCCCAATGATCCTCACCTCCTGGTGTTCATGGCCCTGTATATTCCCCTTTCAAAATGAATGAGGTCAACCTACATAACCACTAGGGTATTTTAGAACTGATAATATATGACTTATACAGCTAGATCATAAAAGACATTATGGCTTCTCTCTTGCTCTGCCTTGGGACACTCTGAGGAAGGCCAAGTGCCATGTTTTGAGGACACTCAAGGACCCCTGTGGAGGGAACCATATGGAAAGAACTGAAGTCTCCTGACAATAGCCAACAAAAAAACTGAGGCATCCTGCCAACCTCCTTGCGAGTAAGCCATCTTGGAAGTAAATTCTTCTATCTCATTCACACCTTCACATGACTATAACCCTAGCCCAATTTCTTGAGTACAATCTTGTGAATGACTCTTCTCCAGAGCTATACAACTAAGCCACTCCTGAATCTTTGACTCAAAGGAATTGCAAAATAATAAATATTTGTTGCTTTGAACCACTAAGATGGAGTAATTTGTTAAATAGGAGTAAATAACTAATACACCTCCCATCCTAAGCTAGGCTAGAAATGAAAAGATCCATATAATCTTGGTAATAAAATCAGCAATGTATATCAAGGTATTTTCAAGTTGATTGAATCCCAGTTTAATGAAAGGTTTGCAATTAATACATGACAATATTCAGTCAGGATATAAACTAGCTAATTTAAAGACTATGATAGGAAGTAGGATGATTGAGAACTAGGAGAGTAGATGGATTGAAAAAATTTGAAGCTGCAAAGCTGCTATGATCTGAATGTTTATGTCCCCCCAGTATTCATATGTTGAAATCCTTACTCCCAAACTGATCATGTTAGGATGTGGGGCTTTGGGGTGGTGATGATATAATGAGGGTACAGCCCTCATGAACGGGATTAGTGCCCTTATGAAGGAGCTCCCAGAGAGATGCCTTGCTCATTCTATCATGTGACGTCACAATAAGATGGCAGCTGTCTATGAGAAAGTGAGCCCTCACTACACACCAAATCTTTTGGCGCTTTGCTTGTAGACTTCCCTGCCTCCAGAACTGTGAAAAATAAGTTATGTTTTTATAATCTTTATGTTTTTATAAAGTCTATAGTCTTTCATTAGAGGGGCCAAGAGTCTTGCAGGAAAGAATGGAGAAAACAATCTGGCAAGTTGGAATTCTAACAAGGTAAGGTACATGTTTTACCTTTCTGTATATCAGAGGCAATAATGTGACATCTCAGCCAGCCACAACTCACTGCAGACCAAAATCATCCATATGAGAGTATATAATGAGATTCTTTTAGACAAAGAATAATCCAGGGTTTGCATGTAGTTTGGTGATGTGACAAGTCCTCATTGACTATTGCCTCTTTTGGGATATGTTCTGTAGTTCTGAAACACTGGCTGGCATCGGGAATGTGGCTAAACTCACCACTAATATTGAAAAAAGACAGCCCTTTCTTACTTTCAGAGAATCTTCCATATCTCATTACTCCGTGAGGTGAAAGACCAGGATAAATACCCATTATTTATCTATGAGCCAAGAAATCTGGAGGATACTAGGAACTTAAAATGCATCAGTCAGTTTAGGTTTAAAGAAAAATTGACAAGACCAGAATGTACAAAGACTTCCTTTACTTCCTCACTCCCCTCCCTGCCACACACTTTCTCCCATCATTAACATCTTCCACTACTGTATTACATTTGTTACAACTGATAACCCCATACTGATACAGTATGATTAATGAAGGTACCTAGTTTACATTAGAATTCACCATTTGTGTTGTTATTCTATGGGTTTTGGCAGGTGTATACTGACATATATTCACCATTATACTATTATATGGAATATCTTCACTGCCTTAAAAATCCCATGCACCACCTATTCATTGTTCCCTCCCTCTGATCCCCTGGCAACCTCTGATCTTCTTTTTGTCTTCAGTTTTGCCTTTTCCAGAATGTCATAAAATTGAATCATGCAGTAAGTACATATCCTTTTCAGATTGGTTTCTTTCACTTAGAAATATATATATATATATGTGTATATATATGTATATGTATGTATATATATGTGTATATATATATGTATATATATACACACATATATTTAAGATATCTCCACATATTCTATTGACTTTATAGTTCATTTCGTTTTATTGCTGATTAGTATCCCATCATACAGTGTACCCCACTTGGTGTATCCACTCACAGCATTACTGTATTGAAGGACATCTTGCTGGCTTCCAAGTTTTGGCAATTATGTATAAAGATGAGATACTATAAAAATTTGTGTGTAGATTTTCATGTGGACATACGTTTTCAACTCATTTGGATAAATGCCAAGAAGTGCAACTGCTGGATCAAAGAATATGATTAACTTTGTAATAACCTGCCAAACTGTCTTCCATAGGGGCTATATCAATTTGCATTCCCCCCAGCAATAAATGAGAGTTCCTATTGCTCCACATCTTTGCCAATACTTGGTTTTGTCAGTGTCTTGGATTTTCACCATTCTAATAGGTATATAATGCTATCCCAAGGGTTTATTTGCAATTACCTAATGATGTAGGATGCTGTGAATCTTTTCATATAATTTACCATCTATTTATATTCTTCAGTGAGGTTCAAATCTTTGCCTATATTTTAGTTGTTTGTTTTCTTATTGTTGAGTTTTAAGAGTTCTTTGTATATTTTTGCAAAATTTCTCTCCCATTCTGTAGGTTGCCTGTTCACTGTCATGGTAGTTTCTTTTGCTGTGCAGAAGCTCTTTAGTTTAATTAGATCCCATTTGTCTATTTTGGCTTTTGTTGCCATTGCTTTTGGTGTTTTAATCATGAAGTCCTTGCCCATGCCTATGTCCTGAGTGGTATTGCCTAGGTTTTCTTCTAGGGTTTTTATGGTTTTAGGTCTAACATTTAACTCTTTAATCCATCTTGAATTAATTTTTGTATAAGGTGTAAGGAAGGGATAAGTTTCAGCTTTCTACATATGGCTAGCCAGTTTTCCCAGCACCATTTATTAAATAGGGATTTCTTTCCCCATTTCTTGTTTTTGTCAGGTTTGTCAAAGATCAGATGGTTGTAGATGTGTGATGTTATTTCTGAGGCCTCTGTTCTGTTCCATTGGTCTATATATCCATCTGACAAAGGGCTAATATCCAGAATCTACAAAGAACTTAAACAAATTTACAAGAAAAAAACAACTGCATCAAAAAGTGGGCAAAGGATATGAACAGACACTACTCAAAAGAAGACATTTATGCAGCCAACGGACACATGAAAAACTGCTCATCATCACTGGTCATTAGGGAAATGCAAATCAAAACCACAATGAGATACCACCTCACACCAATTAGAATGGTGATCATTAAAAAGTTAGGAAACAATAGATGCTGGAGAGGATGTGGAGAAATAGGAACACTTTTACACTGTTGGTGGGAGTGTAAACTAGTTCAACCATTGTGGAAGACAGTGTGGCGATTCCTCAAGGATCTAGAACTAGAAATACCATTTGACCCAGCCATCCCATTACTGGGATGTAATGGATTGTAAATCCATTATAATAGATTGGATTTATAGTAGCAGGATTATAAATCATGCTACTATAAAGACACATGCACACATATGTTTATTGTAGCACTATTCACAATAGCAAAGACTTGGAATCGAGCCAAATGTCCATCAATGATAGACTGGATTAAGAAAATATGCCACATATACAGCATGGAATACTATGCAGCCATAAAAAAGGATGAGTTCATGTCATTTGCAGGAACATGGATGCAGCTGGAAACCATCATTCTGAGCAAACTATCACAAGGACAGAAAACCAAACACCGCATGTTCTCACTCATAGGTGGGAATTGAACAATGGGAACACTTGGACACAGGGCAGGGAACATCACACCTCAGGGCCTGTTGTGGAGTGGGGGGCAGGGGGACGGATAGCATTAGGAGAAATACCTAATGTAAATGATGAGTTAATGGGTGCAGCAAACCAACATGGCACATGTATACCTATGTAACAAACCTGCACGTTGTGCACGTGTAACCTAGAACTTAAAGTATAATAATAATAATGAAAAGTTATTTGTATATTTTGAATACTAGTCATTTATCAGATATATGTTTTGCAACAATTTTCCTTCAGTCCGTAGCTTGCTTTTCATTCTCTTAGAGTGGCTTTTAAAAATTTTAATGAAGACTAACTTATTTTTTTCTTTCATAGATTGTGCTTTAGATGTTGTACCAAAAAAGACATCATTGCCAAACCTAAAGTCACCTAGATAACAAAGGAGATGTTTCCCCCTAGAAAGTTTATAGTTTTGTGTTTTACATTTAGTTCTATGATCAATTTTGAGTTAATTTTTGAAATGTGCAAAATTTGTATCTAGATTTTTTTTTTACATGTGGGTGTCCAGTTGTTCCAGTAGCATTCGTTGAAAAAAATTACTATTTTCCCATTGAATTACCTTTGCTCCTTTGTCAAACACCAGTTGACTACATGTGTATGCATCTATTTCTGGGTTCTATGTTCTGTTCCATTGATGTATTTGGCTATTATTTCACCAAAACCTTACTCCCTTGATTATTGCAGCTTCATAGCAAATCTTGAAATTGGGCCATATCAGTCCTTCATCTTTGTTCTTCTCCACAACAATGTTGTAATGGCTACTCTGGACCCTTGCCTTTCCATATAAGTTTTAGAATCAGGCTGCTAAAATCCACACAACAATTGAAACCATATGGAAAATAAGAGGTAATAAAATCAGAAATCTAATAAATCTAAAATATTTCCAAATTTAAAAAAACACAAAACAATGTGCTGGAATTTTGATTAGAATTGCATTGAACCTAGAAATCAAATTTGGAAGAATGTATATGTTTATAATATTGAGATTTTTTAAACCATTTTCAAGGAATATCTTCATCTATATGCATTTTTTTCTTGCATCAGAATTTTGTAGCTTTTCTCCTATAGATCTCATAAATCTTTAGACATATATCAAAGTATTTCATTTTTATGGGTATTAATGTAATGGTATTGTGTTTTTAATTTCAAATCCCACTTGTTTGTTGCTGATCTATAGGAAAGTAATTGACTATTGTATATTAATCTTGTATCCTGCAACCTTACTATAGTTGCTTACTAGTTCTAGGACGTTTTTGTTTGTTCATTTTGTCTATTTTTCAGATTTTCTACATAGACAATTATGTCATCTGTGAAAAAGTTTTATTTTTTCTCCTCAATGAGTATATCTTTTATTTCTTTTTCTTGTCTTGATGTATTAGATAGGACATTTAATATGATGTTGAAAGGGAATGGTGGGTTGAGGCATTGTTGCCTTATTCCTCATTTTAATTGAAAATCTAGTTTCTCACTATTAAATATAATGTTGTCTGTAGGTGCTTCGTACATGTTCTTTATTAATTTGAGCAAATTTCCCTCTATTCCTAGTTTCTTAAATTATAGGAATAGAGGGAAACTTGCTCAAATGAATAAAGAACATCCATTCATGTTCTTTATTCATTTGAGCAAGTTTCCCTCTATTCCTAGCAAACTAGGAATGGAATGAGAGACTGATCATGAATGGATAGTGAATTTTGTTAAATGCTTTTTCTGCATCTAATGCTGTAGTCATATTTTTGTTCTTTAGATTGTTGATGCAATAAATTACAGTGATTTTTTTAATGTTGAATCAGCTTTGCATACCTGGATAAATATCACTTGCTCATGGGATATAATTCTTTTTATACTTTTTTTATTCAATATGCTAATATTTTGTTGAGGTTTTGCATCTGTGTTCATGAGAGATGTTAGTCTCTGCTTTTCCTTTCTTGCAACCTATTTGTTTTTTATGACGATAATACATCCACCTAAGCCCCAAGTTGTGGCCATGGGCAGGGTATCCTCTTTTCAGGGTGCTTGTCGTGCACTGGTCATCCTGCTGCTGGGTGTGAGGGGGTTGCTGCCAATGGCTCACAATTTGGCCCTGGCAGCAGCAGCCAGCAAAAGTGGCAGCTGTGAGTGGGGAATGTCAATAGCAGGGGGTGTTCCCTGCAGGTCAGGATGCAGTCTGTTCGGAGGCTGGGCTCTCAAAATGGCATCTTGTTGTAGCTGCTTAGGACTCAGTGGTGTATGAGACTCATCATAAGCACTTCTGGAGCAATATTGTCATATGGTCTCCAGGCAGCTTCCTATGTTAGTCTCTGGGACTGTGAAGGTCAAGGGGCTTTCCTGTGGCTAAAATGGCAGGAATTCATGGTGGGAATGTGGACGGCTAGGGATCTCTCACTTACTCTTTCCCTGCAATGGGAGCCTCTCCAGGCTGCCAGCTGATCCTGGCTAAAGATGCCACCTCTCCTTCCTTCCCTTAGGTGTTTTTTGTCACTTCTCTGTTGAATTTCAGTGTTCTCTCTTAGAGGATCTATTTGTGAAGTGTGATTACTTGCTATTTGGGTTCTTCTCTGAGTAGGAGGTGAGTACCAGATGCCTCTAGTCAGTCATCTTGAAGAAACTGGACATGATGTACTGGGGGAAAAAAATGGAAGTAAATACACCTTTAAGTGTGAGGTCTTGCATTTTTGTGGCTAGGAATTCGGCTGTGTTACTGTTTGCTACAGCTGTATGGGTCAGAAGCTAAAATTTCTTCTGGTATCCTTTTTCTTGTTTCCTCTGTCATCTTTGGGTTTCCCTAAAGACTTCTCCTTGAATAAGATCTGAGATGTGCAGTTAATTCAGGTGCATTCCTCTGTTATTTATACAGGAGTCCTATTGATGTGGTGATAAGGTTTGGGGGAAAGGAAGCATTCTAAGGTCCTGTTACTATGTCTTACTCCTTTTTTAAGCCTCTAACTCTGGGCTATGGCCTTCAAAAGTACTCTTCAGTCTCTCTCCACCCCTTAAATGAGGCAGTAATGCTAGAATAGGTTAGACTTGTGTATTTCTCTTCCCCTATGATGGAAGCTGGAGTGAGCTGCAGTTTAGTTTTACTTTCTCTTTGGTTGGTTAGACTAGTAAACTCCATTTGGGGTTAGACTCAGGAAAAATACTTTCCTTTAAGGGAAGTTCATGTTAAAAAGAGCAGAATGTTCTGAGCATATTTCAGATGGCTACTTTTCCCTTCCTCATGCCAGAAGCACACAGGAGGTTTTTTTTGTTCTTTTTTGTGAAAACCTGGTAGATTCCTGGAGGGAAGACTAACAAAAGTATGAGGGTCTCACTAAGACGGGGCTCCTGTGGATTTTTTTGTAGCTCTCAAGCTTATCCACAGTAAGCCTCAAGCCTATTCCTCAATTATAGTTAATTGTTTCTATCTCTGTACTGGCTCAAGTGATGCAGTCTGCTCCTAAGCTTCTGTCCCAGTAAGCTGTGATTCTCTGTATTCACCTCTCTTTCTCTATAGTTTGGGAAGAAACAGTTTGCCCACTGACCTCTTTGATGGTGCTAAAAGGAGTTAGTCATTATTTTCACTCCAGGCTTTTTTGTTGTGAGAATGGTAGTGATAGCTCTGAGCTCTTTACATTCCGGACTTGAAGTCCTGAACAGTTTTTAATTTAACTATGGAGGGAAGCTGTACCTCCAGCAGGGACTTTATGCAAAGAGAAGCTAGTTTCAGCCAGGGTTCTATAGTTGAGCCCATGGTGAGTGCAACTTTATAATTTTCAGAAATCAGTTATTAAGAAAGATAGATTTCAGCATGCATTAAAGACCAAATGCTGAACAACTGAGGCTTACACATAGCATCAGAAGTTCATATTCTGAAACCAGGTGAAGAATGGGATAGGGATCAAAGTCTGAGCTTTGTCAGGTCCTGTATATCTCAGTGGTGGCACTAAATTTGGAGTTATCCTGGGGTTATACCAAAAGGAAATCATTACCAAGTCATCCTTGGGTAGAGAAAATGTATAGAAAATATTCCAAGACATAAAATTAAAATATTTTAGTGCCTATAAAGTTGTCCAACCATATATTGACCTAGGAGAGCAGAAGAATAAACTGTTAGTTAGGAAAGGAATGGCCAGAGTCAATATGAGTAGAGAAGTATGCTAGAGTGGTTCTACAAATAATTCTGTAAACATCGCCTGTCTCCCTCAGTACCCTCTCATGTACTGCTCAGTCTGTTTCAAAGGATCTTGGTTATAGCCACTAAAGAACAAGTGGCAGTGTCCTCTGTCACATTTCAAGAGAAATCTGAAAGGCTGCTCACCCTCCCACTTCAAAACACACTTCTCATTTGTAATACAGTCTGAAATTCTACCTGTAGAAAGTTCTTAAGGTTTCCTCTTACTGTGACACTCTTTAAAACATGAATACTTCTGAGAGGACAAAAACATTTATTTTTACAATATTTCTATCATGTATCAAAACACTCTTCATAAGAGGAACTAGATTAGGAAAACTGGGTACTTGGAGAGGGAGAGGAAGACAAGGAAAAAAGAGTATTGAAAGCTGCTGATGCCTTACAACTCAGGAAACTTGGATAACAATTTGATTTATTTTAAATTTTACATATGGGTGAAAATGTAGGTATATATGGACACATTATCCAAAAGTGATCTCATCAATCTCAGAATATCATATCATTTTATTTGAAGGTGTTATACAATAAATAGGATAGTTGTCCTCTATTGTCCATGAAGGATATGTTCCAAGGTCCCCCATGGATACCTGAAGCCATGGAAGGTGAATCCAAGTTCTTTTTTTGATAAGATGGGGGGGTACTTTACTTGCAAATGTCTATTGCATATTATACCTATGTTTTGTTAGCCATAGTAGATCTTAAACTTTTAGAGTTCAAAAGTTGTATCTCATAGATTATGATTGAAGGAAAAAATTCATCAGTCACTTACACACTTATTTAGGCTTTTTTATATGCAAGATGTATAAAGTGCTAGATCAGATATATGAAATAACTATTAATACTTCATGGTAATGATTCATTTGTAGATGACTGCTGTAGGAGCTAAACCCTTTCACATACAGAAGATTTAAAGAAACTAAGTACAGAACCACAACTAAAAGGAAATAGGCTCAAGGACCATATGTGCACCATAAAACTGGAAAATTCCCTTAGCAGTTCTTATAGTCCCTGTTAGGTACTTACTCAAAGGCAGATTCAGGACAAGAGGGAAATAGTAAAAGAGCCTCAATACCGCACAACAGTTTGCTAAATTTCACCAGGTCTCTTGCTGATAATGAATCCCATATGTATTACTTTGTAAGTGGAGTTGACTGAAATTAGAGAATGGATAAGCAAAAACACTCTGTGGCTCTTGGAACTTTGGAGATTCAAAAGCAATTCACTTGCTAATGTGTTGCTGGTTTGTAAGAAAAATAGCATCTCATTTTTCTTTATCAATTTAGTTTTAACCGGCCAGGTGCGGTGGCTCACACCTGTAATCCCAGCACTTTGGGAGGCCGAGGCGGGCGGATCACGAGGTCAGGAGATCGAGACCATCCTGGCTAACAAGGTGAAACCCTGTCTCCACTAAAAATACAAAAAATTAGCCGGGCGTGGTGGCGGGCGCCTGTAGTCCCAGCTACTCAGGCGGCTGAGGCAGGAGAATGGCGTGAACCCAGGAGGTGGAGCTTGCAGCGAGCCGAGATTGCACCACTACACTCCAGCCTGGGCGACAGAGTGAGACTCCGTCTCAAAAAAAAAAAAAAAAAGTTTTAACCAAACACAGGGCAATAAATTGAGCACCCCATAAGGTTTAATACCTGCCCCATATGCCACTATTAAAGTGGTATCCTTGTAGTTTTGTGTTTGTAAACATAGTTATATGAGAAAACATTGCCTTTAATTTAAGTAAACAATTATGATGTTGACACAGTTGTCATTATAACACCAGAAAACATAATATGGCTCACTGTGTGTCTCTTCTCTTCTGTCTCTCTCCCAACAACATTGAGGTTTATTGTATAAAAATATGATTATAATAGATAGACCTAAATCTGTCAGTACTCAGAGACTTAGATTTGTGACACAGTAACATGTTTGCATTGGCTTCTAACACACAGTAAAAGTAAATTGTATATGATAGACAGGTAGGTAGGTAGATATGTTGGTAGATAGATACATAGATGATGGCTAGGTAGTTAGCTTAATTTATAGATGATGATCATGATGAAAATAGATGATAAAGATAGATAGATGATAGATAGATAGATAGATAGATAGATAGATAGATAGACAGATAGATAGATAGATAGACAGACAAAAGCAAAGCAAGTCCCTCTATCTCTACCTCACAATAGCAATATCTTTGAACAACAATATACTACTATCTCCTTTACATGAATGAGAACCAAATGAAGAGAGAAAATATCTTGCGCTGGCTCATTTTTAACTCAGGTCTTTGGTTCTCACAATATTAACTAACATTACCATTCCCATTACCATTACCATAACATAGCACTATCACTTCACTGTCTTCTAAATTTGCCTGAAGAAAAAAAATCTTGGTTATTGTTAAAAGCATAAATTCTGCTCATGAAACAGAATTGGCCAAATCAGACTTTCTCAGGGTAAATACTTTATAATCTGCATGTTTGACAGAAACCTCAGGCGATTCTTATTATTAGGAAAGATTGGGAAATAATGATTAATTGTTTCATTTTATTTGAAATGTATCTGAGCAACCATCTGAAGTAGGAGTTATGAGATAGATGATATCCCAATTATTACAAATGAGAAAATTGACACTCAGAGACATTTAATACCTTGGTGAAGGTCACACAGCTAAAAAGTGGCAGAGCTAGATCTGAAACCCACATATTCTAGCTCAATTTTTTTTTTTTTTTTTTGGAAACAGGGTCTCACTTTATCAATGCAGGCTGGAGTACAGTGGCACAATTTCAACTCACTGCCGCCTCAACCTCCTGGGCTTAAATGATCCTCCCACCTCATCCACCCGAATAGCTGGGACTACAGGCATGCACCACCACACCTGGCTAATTTTTGTATTTTTGTAGAGACGGGTCTCACCATGTAGCCCAGGCTGGTCTCGAACTTCTGAGCTCAAGCAATGTGCCTGCCTCAGCCTCCCAAAGTGCTGGCATTACAGGCATGAGCCACCACACCCAGCCCCTGGCTCCATTTTTTTTTAATACTTCTCCACCAAATGCTGAACCACTTGCTACACTGCTAATCACATGGAAGCTACTCAAGGTAAAGGCTCTGGAAAAAATTGCAAAGTAAAACATAACCTTCTCTCATCACTCACTGAGGGTCTGTACTATCCACTGGTTCTCCTATTCCTTGCACAGAAGATTCCTGGAAACCTCTGACAAGCTGAAGCTTTCCATTACAATCTCCTACTAGGACGACTCTTATTTCCCCTTGAAGGACCCAGGCTCCAATGTTATCTTCCCTTGTCCAGCCTCCTCTTTCCTCTGCACTCATTCTTCCAGGCAGAGGCTGAAATGTAAGATGCAAAAATCACTGAGTATTTTATGAACTAAAACTAGAAAACTGGACTGTCTCTGTGGCCTGAGGCAAAACATTCTTTGTGTTGCCCATGTGAATTACTTAATCTGATCAGAGACTCTACAGCTACAAGAATTTAGAAGTCAAACCCCTTATTTTAGAAGAAAGGAAACTAAAATGCTGAAAGGTAATTTAGTAATTCAAATGGAACTGTAAGCCTAAAATGTGTAAGGTAATATGTATGAGCATATATTGTCTTTCTTTGTCCCTTTTATAAGTTGAGCCCTCCTTTTCCTAACCCACACTGACCACAAAATAGCTCTTTCTCTTTTGATACCACTTCTCCAGGCCAAAGTTTTCCCTGAATACTTTATATACATTATTTCACTGAACTTCAAAGCAACCTTTCAAACAAAATGATTTACATGTTAGAAACCTGTTACTTTTTGCAAAAACAAGAATAGGATCAAGACAAGATTCACATTTAGATATTTTTAGATTCCAAAACATGCCCCTCCTCCCCTTCTCAAATAGTGGTCACTTCTCAATCTCCACTTTTCTTATTTTTTAATAAATTTTATTGTTTATATTTAAGGTATGCAACATGTTACAGGATACATATAGATAGTAAAAAGGTTAGTAGAGTGAAGCAAATTAACATATCCATCATCTCACATAGTTATTCATTATTTTTTGTTTTTGTGGCAAAAGCAGCTAAAATCTACTCATTTAGCATGAATCTCACATATAGTACAATTTTATTACCTATAGTGCCCATGTTGTACATTAGATCTCTAGACTTGTTCATCATGCACATTTGCTGCTTTGTATCCTCTGACCTACACCTCCCCATTTACTCTCCAACCATCACCCCGGTAATCATTGTTTTATTCTCTGTCTCTGTATATTTGACTTTTTTAAAGATTCATCATATAAGCGGTATCATGTAGTATTTGTTATTCTGTGTCTGACTTGTTTCACTTAGCAAAATGTCCTCCAGGATCATCCATGTTGTGACAAATGGCAGGATCCCATTCTTTTTTAGAGCCGTATAATATTCCATTGTATATACGTACCACAGTTTCTTTTTCCATTCATCCATTGATGAACACTTAGGTTATTTTCACTTTTCAAAATGTAAAATGCTTCTAAAAATAGTTAAAATAAGTATATGCTAGAAAACAATGCTCTTGTGCACAAAGCTAAATAATAATTAATAGTAAAGGTAATAGATAAAGGGTAACAGATTCATGATGCAAAGAAGGATCAGTGGGCCAGAACAATTAACCAAAATCAACCAAATGAAATGTTAACCTACCACACATGTCTAAATTTAGGTATAGAGCAGATACACAGATACTGGATAAAAAATG
The DNA here is from genome assembly GCF_029289425.2 of Pan paniscus. Taxonomy (NCBI): domain Eukaryota; kingdom Metazoa; phylum Chordata; class Mammalia; order Primates; family Hominidae; genus Pan; species Pan paniscus. The sequence goes on along the minus strand of NC_073256.2, from coordinate 52,950,515 downwards.
CTAATGGGCCAGGTGCAGTGGCTCATGCCTATAATCCCAGCACTTTGAGAGGCCAAGACAGAAGGACTGCTTGAGTCCAGCCAGAAGTTAGAGACCAGATTGGGCAACATAGTGAGACCCCATTTCTATAAAAAATAAAAAGAAATTAGCCAGGTGTGATGGTGTGCCACTGTAGTCCCAGCTACTGAGGAAGCTGAGGTGAGAGGATAGCTTGAGGCCAAGAGTTTGAGGTTCAGTGAACCATAAACACACCACTGTACTCCAGCCTGAGTGAAAGAGCCAGATGCTATCTCAAAAACAAAACAAAAACATCCTAATGTGATTGTTCAGCTGTCAAAAAGTATTAAATTCATTGTTTTTCAGGTGCTTTTTTAGGCCCTGGAAATACAGCACATAATATTTCAGAAACTTATGTTTCAGTATGCAAGTGAGGGATGTGATGAACACATAAAGCAAATAAGAAAAACCTAAGAATGCTAATTTCAGGAACTGATTAGGTCTATAAAAAGGATAAAATAAGGTAATGTAATAACAAGCGACTGAGAGGTCTCCTTTAGCTATAGTGACCACAGAAGGCCTTTGGTAAGAAGGTTCTATTTACATTAAATCCTGAATAAGAAGCAGGCAGCTATGCAAACATGTAGAAGGAAGAAAATGATTCAATCAGAAGAAACAGTAAGTGCAAAGCATTTGCGATGGAAAAGACCTTGGTATGTTCAAGGTCCAGAAAGAATGCCAAAGTGATGTTGTCTCTTGAACAACTGAGAGAAGGAATATAGATAAATGGAAGCCAGATCACATAAGGCCTTGTAGGTTACAGTAAGATTTCATTCTAGATGTAATATAAGGCCATTGCAGAGTTTGACATTGAATAAGGACATGCGTTTGAAAATATCACCAAGGCTGCTTTGTGGAGAATAATCTATAGGATGATGAGAGTGGATGCAGAGAGATATGAGGGGAGGTTCTTGCTAGAGTTCCATAAGGAATGATGGCTTTGAGGAGTATTGTAGAGTAATAGAGATAGTGAGAACTGGTTGAATTTTGTTATATTTTGTCAGAAGAGGTGGCAGAACTTACCTAATAGATTGAGACTAGATTATGAAAGAAAAATAAGAATCAAGAATTATTAACACCTAGATTTGTAGCCTGAGCATCTAAGTGGTAATGGCATTACCATTTCTTGAGGTAATGGGATTGCTTTGAAATAAGTTGGAAAACAACAATTGATAGTTCTTCTTTGGCCATGTTCAATTTGAGATATCTAATAAATATATATATATATATATATATATATATATATTTTTGAGACAGAGTCTCACTGTGTCACCCAGGCTGGAGTGCAGTGATGCAATCATGGCTTAATCCCCTGGGCTCAAGCAATCCTCCCACCTCAGCCTCCTGAGCAGCTGGGCCAATAGGTGTGTGCCACCATACCCGGCGAATTTTTTTTTTCCTTTTTCTCTTTCTTTTCTTTTCCCTCTTTTTTTTTTTTTTTTTTTTTCTTTTTTTAGAGACAGAATCTCACTTTGCTGCCCATGGTGGTCTCAAACTCCTAGGCTCAAATGATCCTCCTGCCTCAGGCTCCCAATACAGGCATGAGCTACTAGGACTGCCCCCTATTAAATATTCTAGTAGTGATTATTTGGCTATGTTAGCTGGTTATGTTAGACTTGCATGCTGGGGAAATATTCAGATGGAGTTATCTTAAAAGTTCAACAAAATACAAATATTATTAACATGGAACTGTGAAAGAAAATTTTAAAAACCGCAGTTAGTGAAGTAAGAACGAAACCAGGAGGCCAAGGTGTCCTGGAAGAAAAAGAAAAATATATTTCAAGATGGATGGAATCATCAATTACATTAAATACTGTAGATGGCTCTTGCAAGGTGATGGAGAACTATTAGCCATAGGAAGATGTAGATTAACAGTGAGCTTGTTAAGAACTATTTACATACAGTTATGGGGTCCAAAGTCTAATTGGAATGGTTGGAAAATAAAATGCAAGGTGGAGTATACGGAGACTACAAATGTAAGAAACTACTTTCATGATTTTTCTTCCATGAAAAGGATCAGAGAAATAGGACTCTAACTGCAAGGTTATATGAGGGTAAGAAAAAATATTTTTAAAGATACTTTGAAAGAACCAAGAAAGAGTGGAAATGTGGTGATTCAGGACAGAAAGTGTTTAATTGCAGAAATTAAATTCTTAAGATAGTAATAGTGGATTAAATTTGTGGCAAAAGCTAACTTGGCCTTAAGTAGGAACATCATTTTTACTATAATGAAAGAAACTACAATAAGGGAAACTATAATAAGGGAAGTGATACAGTAGGGTAGTCAAATTTTTGGTGCAGTTGAAGTAATTATCTTCTAATTCTATTTATTGTATGCAAGGTCATCAGCTCAGACATTATGTGGCTGTGGATACTAAAGATCTGACAAAAAGGCATAAAATTGTTACTTCAGAAAGTGACTAAGTGAATTTAGTAGGAACGTTTAGCAGAACTGTCTCATTGTGGAGACTGCTTTTGATACAGTGGACATAAATGTAAAGTAAGTCCGAGCAGTAACTCTTCTCTAAATTTTGAGATACTTGTTAATAAATACAAAATAAAATGGTAGTGAGCTTAATCAAGCTTCTGGATAGTCCAGGTGAATAGAATTTCAGGAGAGAGAGAACAGAGAATTCACAAGGTCTGCAAGGGATCACATAGCTGGACTAAATAATCAGGTGTTCTCCTCAGAGTTATGACTGGGACTGATTAACCAATAGTGAAAAGGTATTAAGACAAATGGAATACAAATTTTCATGCATTTTGAGGATGGTTGGAATAAAAATATTGAACTAAGTAAGCTGAAAGAAGAAAAGTTGATAAAGATTGAAATATTTGAAACTAACATTTTGGGAGTAGTATAGTTACAGGTAATGACAAGATCATTCCTGGATGGTCAAGAGAGATAGGAGGAAAATGTTGGAAACAACTATTTAAAGGTTCTAAGAACGTAGGAGGTGTATGTATCATCAATATGCATGAGGAAATCTTAAAAAAGTCATACCTGTGGAAAGAGAGACAAGAGCTAGGTATCTTATGAGAGGAGGAGGTAAAAGTGTCTATAGATGGCAGTAATGGAAGTGGGAGCTAAAAAAGTCTGATGGTTGAACCTGACAAAAAGCTAGTGTTTTAAAGGAGAAGGGAAAGAAATGGTTCTGAAGTGGTGATACAGAATAGAAAAGACACTTGAGTTATAGGAAGTGTAGTAGAAAAAACAGTCTCCATTCAAGGGGTTATAGAGATGTATTTTCAGTGCAGCCACATTTTAGTTAAGCAAGAACATAAAGTGATCATTCAAAGAAGGGGTTGAGAACAGAATGGAGTATGCTTGTGACAGTGATTCCGAAAAGTACTGAAGGATTTGAAAAAGGTGGAGGGTTGGGTGTTAAGATCTGATCAGTAAATGTAAACAATTGTAGGGAGATAATCATTTGTATTATGCTTTATGGTATTGAAACTTGGATTTCTGTTAATATCCAAGGGTAGAAGCCCAGTGGATTAATTCTAGAAATCAGAAAAGGGATTGAATACCCTAAAGCGGCTGTTCATGGCCCTTGGGGAAGTGTCAACGCAGCAAAACATGGAATCACTAGAGACTGAGATTCAGTTTTGCCCCTGAGTAAAGAAGCTGACTTGCAAAAGCACACAGGTGATTGGATGACACAATTTCAGTTGAGAAATATATGAAAGATGTGAAGGTTCTGACTATCAGATCAATAAAAGCTGAAAACATGACTCCACTAAAGAAGACAAACAATGTATTCTTTGATTGTGTCAATAAAAATTCACTGCCCTGCCAAAGTGAACATACCCACTGGCTGATGTAATGTATCCAGGACACCAAGGATAATTCTGGGCTTTATTCTTAAAGAATAACATCGGTAAGTGAGAGTCAATCTCCAGATCCCTAACATGTGGTGGAAATCAGGAAGTTGTCAGGACATGTAGAATGAGAAACAGGTTGTCAGTGCCTTGAACAAGCCATGTATTGATAAGTAGAAAGTACTACTTCCACAGATATAGGTGTCTGGATCCTTCAGGATATCTTAGGACCCTTTAAGCATATAAAGGACGAATTCCTCGGGAAATCTGATCTCTCCTTTTACAATGATCTTAATAAAAATGTAACCTGTGGGCCTTATGTTTCAGAATAATCTAGGAAGGTTATTAAAAAGCGTATGCTCCTATGCTCCTGGGTCCTTTGTCAAACCCATCCAACCACACCGAGAATGGATCCAGAAATCTGTATGTTTTAACGTGCACAGGGAATCTCAGATCATTAATGTACTAATAGGAGGCATTTGACAGGTGGTCAGTTTGGTACCCTGTGCCATGTTGGAAAGAGCTAGGCTTATCTTGGCTCACTGAAATATCCCAGGGCCCAAATCATGCCTGGCACATAGTGAGTACTCAAATATTTGGCGAATTAATGACTGAAGAAATGAATGATCTCTCTAATCTAGATTTAAGCCCTCTATCCTCTCAACTACAACTCAGGATATTGCTATCAATTAAACACCTCTGTTTCTCAGCCTTTACCCAGACACCTCCTCACCAAATTTACCTGTTCCAAAGTCTTTCCATGATTGAGCTCCTGCCGATTTAATCTTCTTCTAATTCACTCTTACCTTTAAATTCTGACCCTCGTATTATAAGCTAACTAATAAGTAAGGGTGAACCTTTTCATTCAATTATCAACTTTGATGCTTGGTTAGGACAGTCTCACCTGGCCTGAGAAGTCCTCAGAGCTTCAATCAAGCCCATCATGGTTAAACATGGCCATGTCAATACCACTTCTGGCAGAGCTAGAAATATGATTTGCCAACGCTTAATGTGGTCATTCATTTCAAATAGTTGAAGAAAAAGCCCACGAAAAAGAAAATAGAGTTATTCTGTGTTTTTCTAAGAGAGATTTAAGATTAGCAGGAATAAGTTATAGAAAGAAGATTTTGATCCAAAATAAATAACAGTCTAAAATTAATCTTTCTATTATGACATCAATTGCCTAAAAGTAGCCAGCTCCCTTTTACTAAGATAATTCAAACCAAAGCAAAATAATTTATCTGGAATAGAATCATAAAACTTGAAAGAATTTTAGATACCAATTCAATATACTATTCCAACCTCCATTCTATAAGTGAAATCTAAGGTCCAGAAAAATTGAGACATATCTAAATGCATATAGCTTATTAAAGCCAGGCCAGGCACACTTATAATCCCAGCATTTTGGGAGGCCAAGGCAGGTGGATCACCTGAGGTCAGAGGTTCAAAACTAGTCCGGCCAACGTGGCAAAACTGTGTCTCCACTAAAAACAGAAAATTAGTCAGGTGTGGTGGTGCATGCCTATAATCCCAGCTACTTGGGAGGCTGAGGCAGGAGAATTGCTTGAACTTGGGAGGCAGAGGTTGCAGTGAGCCAAGATTGCGCCCTGCACTCCAGCCTGGGCAACAAGAGTGAAACTACATCTTAAAATAAAATAAAATAAAGCCAGTGGTAGGAACATAGCCTGGCCTGAGGGCTTTGTCCCTATATCTACTCAAATTGTAGAAGCAATACCTTCTTTGATTTATATGACTCCAAATGTCTTGTCTAAATTCTAGGACTTAGGACTCACTATTTTGAACTCATCTTTTTTCCTTTTTTTTTTGCTTATATCCAGAATTTTATAGTGAATTAATTTTTCATGGAAATGAAGTGAATCATGACTCTTGATTTGCATATTTGCAAACTGAAGAAAAAAATCAAAAACAAATCTGCCTGAAAACAGTGTGTGACAACCTGTTATTTACTGACAAAAAAGTATCTCCCTTTCTCTCTTTTTTTAGAGATGAAATAAATTAAATGGCATCCACTGTCTTGTGGTGTGTAACATGATCCTCCCCTTGGGCTTGAAAATACAACTTTTCCAATGGTAGAAAAAGGAAATAACATTTATGGAATGTCTGCTTGCTAGGTGCTTCATATATGTAATCACATCTAATTTCATTTAATCCACACAATATCTCTGTGAAATGGTTATTATAGCCATTTTACAGATGAGGAAATTGGATCTTAAAATGGTTTAGTGCCACCCTCAAAGCATTGTAATTAGTATATGGTAGAACAAGATGTGAAATTAGATCTCAGGGGACCAACGGTTCTGATTAGCCCAGGACTGAGCAGTTTCCTAGGACATGAGACTTTCAGTGTTAAACTTGGAAAAGCCAGGCAAATTGAGATAATTGCTCACCTTGGTTAGTCCTAAATCCTGGGAAAAGTGAAGAAAGTTCTCTCCTAACATCACCAAATGCCAGTGACACAATTTTTTTTGGTGGGGGGAGGTAAGGGTGTAGTTTTGATATGACATGTTAAGACATACAGATTTCTGGATCCATTCTCTGTGATTTTGATTGAACAGGTCTGGCATGAGACTCCAGAACACATACTGTTAATATCTTCCTAAATTATTCTGACACACACAGCTCATAGGTCACATTTTTAGAAAGCTTTTTTAAGAAAGAGAGACTTCCCAAGGAGTCTTTCTTGTATACTCTTACAGGGTCCTACTACATCCAGAGGAGCCTAGCACCTGTATCTGCTAGCATCATTAGTAATATCTGATTTAAAGACAATCATCATTCTGGAGGCCTCTGTTCACATGTGTTTGGCAGGAAGCAGATAACTAGTCTTTTCCTTAAGAGAAGATCCAAAGCCATTTTACAGCCTTTGTAGCCAAAGACCATGACTTAGGGACACCAGATAAGCACTGTCACCATTACTCAGGCATTGGAATGATCTCATCAACCCAGTAGTTCTCAAACTCCAGGTGTATAAGAAGCACATGGGGATCAGTACAACATGGACATTCTTGTACTCTATATTCTAAGAGTCTGATTTAACTGCACAGAAGTAAAATTCAGGAATACTCAATTTACACATTCTTTTCTCCCCGCCAGGTGATTGGCTATCTTCTTGATTCTTTATCTGTGTTACGGATTCATAAACTTACATTCATTCTTTGCTTATTGTGGTCCCAACACAATATTAAATCCTGGCTCATGGAGGGAGATTTGGAAAATACTAAATTGTATTAAACAAATCATAAACTTTTAAAATAATTTTTAACTTAGGGGGCAACATAATCGATCATACTCCTGCCTTTTGTTTATTTATTTTCTTTTTTGGTGACAAAATACCCATTTTGAAACTGTTCCAAAATAAAAGCATCTGCATGGGAAAAAAAAAGTACATTAGACATTTTACTGATTTCCTCTTTGTCATTCATATTTCAGTGCTAATTTTCTAAAGTCTCTTACGCAGAACAGTTTTAAATTCCATACAAGGCAAATTGGGTAAATTCCATTTCAGAATTGCAGTTGTATTGACACACGGTAATCTTATTAGCAATAAAAGGATATTGCCTATAATTGAATAGCCCTGCAATTAGCAAATTTCAGAGCCGGGGAACACCATCATTCTTCCGTTTTACATTTGTTTTTACCCACAGCAGGAAATGTTTGAATTATCAACAAAACTATTAGCATGTTCTTGCTCTACTAAATGAAAAAATAATAAAAAACTGTTTCACTCAGAATAAATATTAACTACAGTTCATGCAGATAAGCTTAATTTAGCAATTAGGACTGTGTTGCACTCTTACTCTGACAAATAAAGTCTGCATTTATTTTACGCAGCATAACATCTATGTCACCCCAAAATCTAATCGGGCGCAATTCTGTGTTGGCAATACAGGCCCAGCTTCCATTTATTTAAACAAATATATCTGTGTGAAAAATAATTATTCATCTGGGCAAGTTATATTTGGTGTTTTCATGACAACTGTATAATTGGGTCATTCTAATATTATAATGCAGGTACACACACACACACACATATGCACACGCATAATTTCTTTTAAAATGGATTTAGGTACATTCTAGGGCTCAACATCACCCATGGAACAAATTACATTAAAATTACAATTAACTTCCGCTCAACTGTCAGCAGAAATCGATGTTGCTGTGTACATATTGCCTCTTCCTCACTTTTATTAAGCCCCTTTCAATTATGAGGGAATATAAATTAGGAGGATGTTGCTATGTCATCTACAGTATTAAAATGTACGAGGAACATTGACCCTAGCCTCTAGAGATTATGTGAAAAGCCATTTATATGCACAGCTGTACAAATTGCCTGAGTTTAATGCTAAATTCTGTGGAAAATCATCTTTGCTGCTCTGCATCTGAGGAAGGACGAGGTTTAAATATTTAATGTGTTCCCTTACCAGACAAGCCCAGTCAGCAGTGAATTAGTGAACCGGTCAGTACAGAGAGCTCTTTTTGGGAGTGACAGGCTTTTGCCTTTAAATGCAGGAAATGACCTGAGTTCACACTTAGCTGAAAACAGTAGCCAAGAGAAAAGCAAACTGGGTTCATGCACATCGCCTTCGCTAATGCTGTCTTCCATCACATGATTTTCAGACTGATTCTGAGGATTCTGTCTCTAGCCTGTTCTTCAGCATTGGTCACAATAGTGTCCCTTTCCTCCTTTCATGTATCAGACATTTCTTCCTAGATATGGACTGATCTGGAAAACATGTTTCGGGCATATTACTGAAAGAGCATCACCACTTCATGTTGTATGTGTGTGGTGGTGGGGAGGGGAGCAAACTCAACCTGTTCACTGATGGAAGCCTTATGTCAGAGTGTGGCTGTGAGGGTAATTGCCATCGTTCAAATCCCACATGATCATGTACCAGCTGACTCTGTCAATTTACTTATCTTCATATAACTCGGCTTTCTTATCTGTAACAATTAAGAACATTTATTTTTATTTTCAAAAAATGAAGATTGTAACATTTCCACAGGAATTTTTTAGGGAAAGAGACTTAGCAAGTGAAATATGTTATTTATTTTTAAAGTTAGTGATTTTCCAAAGTGACTATAACTTGAGTTGTGACTTATTTTTAAAATAGCACACGTAATCTTCTTTACAGAGAGCAGAAACCTGTCTCCTCATTACCTTACCTTACTCAGGTATCTTACTGTATCTTTTGCCTTATTGAGACTGTCAAGAGACAGAATTAGTTGCCCAAGAGCTAATGAGATTCTTGTCATAGATGATGTTCAAACGGAAGCTGGTAGCAATGTTGTAGAGAGCATTCAAGCTTTGAAAGTACAGTTACATCAAGACAACTCTGGACTGGAAGGTTAGAGGAGACAAAAATGGCAGTGGAGTGGGGAGTGTGAAAGTCCAAGTCAGGTATCAGAATCACTAGGGAATACTTTCAAAATGTTCATCTTGAGGGATAAGGAGAAGGGTAAAGGAGTTAGAAATTTCTCCTAAACTAGCCGTCTTCCCCAACCCTGTTTTGAAAATTACGAGATCAATGGTACCCAAACATGGCTGATCACTTGAATCATTCAGGTTGAATGACATCTTGAGTCAGAACTGGAGATATTTGTCTAGATTGAAGAGTCTCAGCCCTGCACACATTAGAGTCAGCTGGAGAAGGGGCTTTCAAAAACACTGATGGTTAGGCCTCCCCCAAGATTAGTATATCAAGATGCATCTCCCAAAATGTAAATACAAAGAGAATAGTAATAATAATATCAGTTCTCACTAGTCTACTGAATAAGTTCATTCAGCTCTAAACAGCCACAGTGGCAGTGATTTGAGAAGTTTAATTAATTTGAGTAAGTTTACATGGCAGATTAAAGGCCAAGGTAGGAATGAAGTCCAGTTCTTCACACTCTTGAATTAGTTCTGTTTTTACTTTATCATCATCAGATAGTTTTCCAGGTTCTTTGGTGCCCAATCCTGTTTGCACTAAAAGACCATGCCCCTTCTGTTAAAAGCATTCCACAACAAAGATTAGCCATTAGTAATAGCTTTAAGCCAACTTTTAACTTCTAATACCTTCAGACCTGAGACTCTTTAGGTTTGCTTTTGTTGACAAATTGTAGTTGTGAAGGACTGGTGACTAGTTGGAGTTTAGTGAACCTCTCATAAGCTACAATGCTTTGATTGCCCTTATAGTAATTTCATATTCAATAATTCTTAATGCAAAGAAAATCAACTTACCTGTTGTTTTTTTTTTTTAAAAAAAAAAAAGAGACAACATGGCCGCTAACTCAAAAACAAACAGATCAGATTTCTTTTTTTAAAATAAAAAGGGTAATGAGAATTGTTTATATTTCATTTTTTAAAATAATTTCAGATTTTATTTTAGATTTGGGGGTACATGTGCATGTTTGTTTCATGGGTATGTTGTGTGATACAGAATTTTAATATCTAGAGTGCTAAAATTGAGTTTGATATTTCTAAATTTCTTGCATCGACAACTAAAGTGGTTGTCATGCTGAAAAATATATCCAACTTTCACTTTTAGGAAGATGGCATAGGCATACTTTTCCTCATTCCTCCCACTAAAATCTTTGTTTTTAGATAAAACAAACAGAGAAGACTCTGAAAGATAAGGAAGAGAAGGAAGACTGGCTAGGGACTCAAGGCCTGAAAAGTGACTCCATGGTAAATTATCTGGACTTTTTTTTTTGTCTCACATATCCCAACTTGAAGGTAAAGAAGTCAGCAACCAGGAAACATCAAAAGGCACAGATCAAAAGAGACATGCACAAAAGCCTAATCTCTCTAGCCAAAGGCACAGAAAAGGGCAGCCCAGCAAGACAATAAACTGCTCTACTCTAGCCAAATAGCACAGAATACAAAACTGTAGCCCTGCTTACACCCACACCAGGAAAGGTCAAATGGGATAGAATTTCACCTTCACCAAACTATAATGACACACTCCAAATGTTGCCCCTGCCTTGTTGTGGGATTGTGTCAGAAAAGTAAAATAGACATCTGAGACCTTGATCCTTGCTAGACTGTAACAAGGGCTACCACTGCAATGTCAGTGGAGACCCCTCAGGGAGCCTGAACTTCTTCCTTCATGTGGTAGCAACAAGATGACCCTAATCTCTCTTCTCAGGTGTCTCATGGAGACAGAGTCTCACCAATCCTAGTGGTCAGGAGACCATTCCTCCCCATGATCTCAATGGAGGCCATGTGAGGAGCAGTAGTTATGTGCTTACACCCTCAGAAAGCAACCAGTGGAGGGTTAGAAGAGAGCCAGGACACTCAGTGAAGAGAAGTACCTCCTCAAGTGTCAACAGAGGCTGATTGGCAGACATAGAACTCTACCTCTACGAGGAGGTGAACTTCCCTTTCCTCTGGTAGAGCAACAGCAGTGGAAGCCAGATAAAACGGAAGCTTTAAAGAAGATTCGAGTCTCATAACACAACAGCAAGAAAATGTCCAGATTTCAACTAAAAATAATTCATCATGCCAAGAACCAGGAGTATCTCAAACTGATGAAAATAATAATAATAATAATGCCATATTAGATTTCTAGGGCTGCCATAACAAATACCAAAGACCTTCAAAACTTTCTCCTCTGTGTAAGCAATGAAAACACTGGTAAACTAAATCAACATTTTTAGAACTCTGGAAAGCAACCAATAGCTTACAATAACAGTGAAAATCAGCAGCTTGCCAGTCACTGAAAGGGGCAGAACTGGGTTGGGGCTCTTTCAATGCCTCATTTCTAGAGATTGCCATTATACTCATTTGATAATTCCTTGGAAGATTCTATTCACAAAACTTTCCTTATTTAACCTAACTCATAATTCACCAGTGTACAAAGCCTTTTCTGTTAGTGTGTTTGTCAAAAACAATCACAGAAAATTATTTAACATTGCAGCTGTCTGAAGCACTGAGTAAAAATGGACAAATAATAGGCTAATGAAAGAGTTCAAAAGAAGAAATCTTGAAAATGAGTTGTCTATAGGAGTCTTTGAAGAGCTATGGCATATTCCTGGGAATCAAAATGCCATGTGCATGTGTAGAGTCGTATGCACAATTAGGGCAGACTAGAGAAGAATCCAAGCTCTCACATCTAGCTAAAATTGAGTCTCTGTGTAAGCAGGAAGTAAAGGGTAATGCAGACTTTTATAATATCTGGTTAGGTATTAAAGACATGTGACAACACACACTTCAGCAGAGTGAGACTTATTGGCTTCAGCCATTTTAAGAATTTCCATTGAATCATTAAGACTTTAGTGATCACATATGACAAAGAAACTGCAGAAATAGTTTAGAAAAGTTACCAGATAAACAATGTAGAGCAACATCAACACACACTGGGGGAACAAGGGGAAGTAAGGAGAACCTGACTTCCAGCATTTACCTTTATATTATTTTAAATATATAATTTTCAATAAAAATTTATGAGACATATAAAGAAACAAGAAAGTGTAGCCAGTACACAGGTAGGGGGCAAATATCAATGGTAACTCTGCCTTATGAAGACCAGACATTGACATTTCAAAAATTCATTGACTAAATTTTTGTGCAGTCCAGACATACTAGACAAAAATTTTAAATGAAGTATTTAAGTATGTTCAAGAACTAATGAAAACTATGTTGAAGGAACTGAAGAAATGTGTGATTATGATGCCTCACCAAATAGATAATATGAATAAAGACAGAAGAAAGACCCAAATAAAAATTCTGGAGTTTAAATGTCTAATGATTTCTATAAAAAATTTACTAGAGGTGCTCAGAGAAGATTTAAATAGTAGAATAATGAGTGAGCAAACTTAAAGATTGATCAATTAAGGTTATTTAGTCTGAGGAAAAGAAAGAAAAAAAATGAATGAAGAAAAATGAACACAGCTTCAGACACCTGTGGAGGACCTTAGGTATGGCAACATAGGCATAATTAGAGTCCCAGAAGGAGAGAGTGAACTAATGTAATGAATATTTGAGGGAATAATCACCACAACTTCCCAAATTTGATTTTAAAAAAACATCAATTTATACATTCAATAGGTTCAGCAAATCCAGACAGGATAAGCTTAAAGAGATCCATACCTGGATACATTATAGTCAAATTGCCAAAGACAAAGAGAACCTTAAAAGTGGCAAGAGAAGTGACACATTTCATTTAGGCAATCCACAATAAGATCAGTGGCTGATTTCTCATCAGATACCATAAGGGCCAGCAGGCAGTTGGATGATATATTCAAGGGTGCTAAAAGAGAGATCATCAACCAGTAATTTTATAGCCAGAAAATTATTCTTTAAAAGTAAATACTAAGACATTATCAGATACTCAGACAATAACAGAGAAATTTTTGATAGAATACTAACTCAACAGGAAATACTAAAGAGAATCTTTCAGGTTGAAAGAAGAGTATATCAGACAATAATTAGAATCAACATGAAGAAATACAAAACTATTAAAGATACCTACTAGGTAAATATAAAAGACATTATAAAGGTATTTTTATTTTTTACTCTATTTTTCCTCCTGTCTAATTTAAACAACATCCATTAAAATCTGTTTTGATGGGCACACAATGTATAAAGATCTGATTTTTATGAAAATAGCATCAAAGAATGGGAACAAAACAGAGAGATACGTATATAGGCTTTTTATACTATTGAATTCATGTTTGTTTTAATCCAAACTAGATTGTTATAAATTAAGATATTAATTGTAATCCCAGAGCAAAGCAATCACTAAGATTATAACTGTAAAATACATAGTAAAATAAATGATAAGGAAATCAGTGGTAAGCTATAATGTATCTATTTGACATGCAAAAATTGTAAGAGAACAAAGAAACAAAAAAGACATAAGCCATATAGAAAACACATAGTAAAATGGCAGACATGAATCTTACCTTGCAAGTCATTATAATAAATGTAAGTGAATTGAACACTCCACATACAATGTACAGACTGGGAAAACAGACTTTTTAAAAATCATCCAACTATGTGGTATCTACATTAGAGACACTTTAGATCCAAAGACACAATAGATTGAAAGTAAAAGGATGGAAATTATATGCCATATGAACAGTAACAAAAACATGCTGGAATGACTACATTAATATGAGACAAAATAGATTTTAAAACAAAAATTTTTATAGAGGCGAGAAGCATATTTTATAATAATAAAAGGACTAATCCATTAAGAAGATATAATGATTATAAACACATAGGAAACTGATAATGGAGGCTGAAAATACATGAAGTATGAGCTGAAAGAACTGAATAGAGAAATAGAGAATTCTATAATAAGTACTTCTAGACTACAGTACTTCACTTCGAATAATAGAAAAACTAGCAGGAAAATCAATGAGACAATAAAAGATATGAACAATACTATAAAACAACTAGAACTAACAAATAACTATGAAACACTACACTCAACAACAGGAGAATATACATTCTTCTCAAGTGCTGATGTTACATTCTCTAGAATAGATCATATGTTAGGCCATAAAACATATCTCAAGAAAATTTAAAATATTAAAATCATACAAAGTATGTTCTCTGAGAACCCTGAAATAAAACTAAATGTCAATAAGAAATAGAAATATGTAAATTAAGCAACACACAGTTAAATAACAAATGAGTCAAAGAATAAATCACAAGGGAAATTAGGAAATATTTTGAGATAAATGAAAACAAAAACATAAAATATATTAATTTATGTAATACAGGTAAATGATGCATAGAAAAAACATTATCATTTTAAACACCTATATTAAAAGAAATAAGAAAAATCTCAACTCAAAAGCCTAACATTCCACCCTAAGAAACTAGAAAAATAAGGGCAAACTAAATCCAAAGAAAACAAAATTCTGGAAATAATAAAGATCAGAATGAAATTAAATGAGAGTAAGAATATAAAAACAATTTTAAAAACTAGTCAAAACAAAGGTTGGTTCTTTGAAAAGATCAACAAAATTAACAAATCTTTAGACCAACTAAGATGAAAGAATAAAGACTCATATTACTAAAATCAAGGACAGAGGAGAAATTACTAACTAAATTATAGAAATAAAAATAATCATAAGAAAATATGATAAATAATTTATGTCAATAAATTTGCACAAATTTCTAAAACTTTCTAAAATTTCTAAAAAAGATGCAAACTACTAAAACTGATTCAAGAAGAAATGGATTATGTAAATGGATTTATAGCATGTAAAAATATTTATTTAATAATCAAAACACAAAAAAGCCCAGGAACAGATGTTTCATGGATGAAATCTACCAAATGTTTAAAGAATATTTAATGCCAATCTTTTGCAAACTCTTCTAGCTACTACAACAATGACAAAAATAGAAGTGCAGGAAATACTTTCCGAGTCACTTTATAAGACCAGTATTATATTGATTGCAAAATCAGAGAATAAGATCCCAAGAATATTATAGACTGCTATCCCTTATGATTATAGCTTCAAAAATTATTGACAAAACAAACAACCCAACAATATATAAAAAAGAAACAAGACCAAGTGAGATTTATCCATAGAGAGCAAGACTTGTTCAACATATAAAAATAAATCAATATCATATGCTTTATTAAATGGATAAAGGTCAAAAGCCTCATGATCAGCTCAAAAGACATAGAAAACCAAAACTGTTCACACTAAGATGAAGAACAAGACAAAGGTGTCCACTCCTGATTCTTCTAGTCAACATTGTAATGGAGTTTCCAGCTAGGGCAAATGGTCAAGAAAAATAAATAAAAAGCATCTAGATTGAAAAAGAAGTAAAATTATCTCTACTTGCAGTTTACTTGATCTTGAATATGGAAAATCTTAAGGTATCTACCAAATAAGTTATTAAATCTAATAAACAAATTCAGCAAGGTATTGGGATACAAGATTATATTTAACACTCCGTTGTATTTCTATACACTAGCAATAAACAACCCAAAACAAAATTATAATAGCCATTCTATTTATAATAGCATCAAAAATAAAATATTTAGGAATAATTTTTAATTTAAAATTTATACACTAAAAATTATAAAATATAATTAAAAAAAATAAATAAGACCCAATAAATGAAAAGACATCTATATTCATGAGTTAAAAAAATCAATGTTATTAACATTTAGTACTCTCCAAATTGATCAACATTTTTCAAAAAATCCTATCAAAATCCCTCTTGATTTTTTTTTAGAAATTGATAAGCTGAATCTAAACTTAATAAGGAAATGCAAGTGACTCAGAATAGCCAAAACAATCTTAAAAAATATGAACTAAGTCAATGGACTTATACTTCCTGATTTCAAAACTTACTACAAAGCTACACTAATCAAGATTATGAGGCACTTACATGATAGTAGAAAAATAGATCAATGGAATAGAATTGAGAGTCTAGAAATGAGGTCATATGTTTATGCTCAATAGATTTTTGACAATTGTGCCTAGACAATTCAAGAGGAAGGAATAGCCTTTTAAGCAAATGGTACAAAGATAAGTGGGTAGCCACATGTGAAAGAATGAAGTCGAGCTACTGTTTCATACCATGTCCAAAAATTAACTCATAATGGATCAAAGACATAAATGGAAAAGATAAAATTGTAAAACTCTTAGAAGAAAACATAGGTATATATCTTTGTGATGTTGGATTAGGTAATAATTTGTTTTTTAAAAAAATAACAAGTTTTATTATCATTACTGAAGATTGCAAGATGAATTTCCTTATTTAGTCCTAGATCTGGAAATATAATCAAATACAATTAGAATAAACAATATCACTTAACTATTAATGTTTGTGATGAAGTTTCAGATCATATAATTAGGTAATAATTTCTTACCTATGACATCTAAAGTATAATCAACCAAAGAAAAATAAATTGGATATAATCAAAATTAAATATGTTTGTACTTCAAAGGCACTATCAAAAATTATAAAGGCAAAAAATATAGAAAATATATATATATCATAAATTTTATTAGGATCTAACAACCTGAATATGTAAAAAGATAAATAACCCAATTAAAAATAAATGGAGAATTTCAATAGAAATTTCTTCTAAGATGCTACACAGATGACTAATAAGCACATAAAAAAATGCTCAAAACAATTAGTAATTAGGAAAATGCCAATCGAAACCACAATGAGATACAATTTTATGCCTATTAGTATGGCTACATTAAGAAAAACAGGCAATAATAAACATTAGTGGCAACATGGAGAAATAGGAACCCTCAAACACTAATTGTGGAAATGTAAAAAGTGTCCACTTGGGAAAATAGTTTGACAGTTCCGAAAACGCTAAACATCAAGTTTCCATACAAACCAACATTCCTTGGTCAGCATAATGTTCAGACATCTATTCTCATGTTTTCATTTTCTCTTTCCATGATATTGAGAATTAATATTTATTAAGATGTTTCTGTATATCAAGTACTATTTAAATCAC
Organism: Pan paniscus; assembly: GCF_029289425.2. Taxonomy (NCBI): domain Eukaryota; kingdom Metazoa; phylum Chordata; class Mammalia; order Primates; family Hominidae; genus Pan; species Pan paniscus. The sequence goes on along the minus strand of NC_073256.2, from coordinate 52,933,182 downwards.
TTTACAAGTATTAATGATTCAACTCTACAACAGGTCTAATTATAGAAGTGTTTTTAATAAACATTTTACGTTAATGAAACCAAGCAATAGAAGGATTAGTTAACTTGCCGAAGATCATATAACTAATAAGTTTAAAATCTTAATTATAATCCCAGGGTCTTTGACTCCAAAGACTAAATTATTATTTAAAAGAGGGACTCTGGTTCCAAAATGGTGGCATAGAAGCAAGCTGAATTTACTCTTCCCCACAGAAAACCAAAAACAAATATACAGCATAAAAATTATCACCAACACTCTCCCTGAACTCAAATATGAGGATGAGACAATTTCCAGGGTCACAGAGTCATAAAAATGTCCAAGCAGATGGTCAGAGAATCAGACTTCCATAGCTGCAATTCCCCTTTCCTCAATCCACCCAGCACCAAGCATGTAAAAGATATCCCTCTAAATCACAGTTTCCATACTGGAAAACTTAGATGAGGTAGACAATCAGCTTCTTCGCCATCTTTCATTCCCTTGCTGCGGAACTGTCTGCCTTAACTCACAGGGAGCATTGGGAGCACCTGAAAGGAGAAAGATGTCTGAGAGCAAAAGACAAAGGAGAGAGGCAGAACTACCATCCACATCCCTGGAAACTCTGTTCTATAACAAAACAGATGCCATATCAGAATAGCTCTTCAGCATCACTATGCAGATTTGTTCACAGGTCCCCTGACAAAAATCCTTAGCCAGGCTTCCCACACCACAGAAGTATCCCCCTTTTGGATCCTCCTTCCACCCCATTCAAGATGGGTAGTTATCTGATTGTTTATTAGAACTGAAGCAAACCTGGGATTAAGATGCCACATAGTATCAAAAATGAGGCAGCAACCTAGTGGGAAATAAAGGAAAGAAATAAAGAAAATCAACAGATAAGTTATAAAGAATTTGTAAGCAAACATAATAAAAACCAAAACAAGCCAGAAAGAGAAGACTAAATAACCAATCCTTCGATGCAAAGACCTACATGTATATTCACAAGAAACAACAGCAAACATGGAATCATGATCTCAAGGACATCAAATAGGATTAAAAAAAATCATCCGGAGGTCAGCAACTTCAAGGATTCAAGGAACATCAGCCCACAAAGATTAGAAAGAACCAGTGCAAGCAACTGGTTCTTGTAACTGGTTCAGCAACTCAAAAAGCCAGAATGACTTCTTACCTCCAAACAACCGCATTAGTTCTCCAGCCATGGTTCCTAACAAGCTGAGATGGCTGAAATGACAGAAACAGAATTCAGAATATGGATAGGAATGAAGATCATCAACATATAACAGAAAGTTGAAAGCCAATCCAGGGAATCTAAGGATTACAGTCAAATGATACAGGAGACGTTAGACAAAATGGCCTTTATAAAAAAGAATCAAGCTGATCTCATAGAGCTGACAAATGCTCTATGAGAATTTCATAGGGCAATAGCAAGTATTAACAGCAGAATTGACCAGCCTGAGGAAAGAATCTCACAGCTTGAAGACTGACTCTCTGAAATAACTCAGTTAAAGAAAATTAAAGGAAAAAAAAATAAAGAATGAACAAAACCTCCAAGAAATACGGGATTATGTAAAGAGACTCAAACTATGACTCATTGGCGTGCCTGAGATAGAGGGAGACAAACCAAGAAACTTGGAAAACATATTTCAGGATGTCATCTATGAAAATTTCCCTAACCTTGCTAGAGAGGCCAACATTTATATTCAGGAAATGTAGAACACCCCTGAGAAATACTTCACAAGAAGACCATCCCCAAGACACATAGCAGTCATATTCTCTAAGGCTGAAATGAAAGACAAAATGCAAAAGGCAGCTAGAGAGAAGGGGCAGGTCACCTACAAAGGGAACCTCCTCAAGCTAACAGCACAATTGTCAGCAGAAGCCCTGCAAGCCAGAAGACATTTGGGGTCCAAATTCTTTAACATTTTTAAAGAAAAGAATTTTCAACAAAGAATTTCATACCCGGCCAAACTAAGCTTTATAAGCAACGGAGAAATAAGATCCTTTTCAGAGAGCCCATGCTAAGAGAATTCATTACCACCAGACCTGGCTTACAAGAGGTCCTGAAGGCAGCACTGAATATGGAAAGAGGAAAGACTGTTACCAGCCACTACAAAAACATATTTAAGTGCATAGACCAGTCACACTATAAAACAACCATACAAACAAGTGTGCATAATAACCAGCTTACAACATGATGGCAGGATCAAATCCACACATATCAATATCAACCTTGAATGCCAATTGGCTAAATGTCCCCATTTAAAAGGCACAGAGTGGCAAATTGGATAAAGAAGCAAAACCCAAAGGTAAGCTGTCTTAAAAGACCCATCTGATATGTAGTGATATTCATAGGCTCAAAGTAAAGGGATGGAGAAAAATCTAACAAGAAAATGGAAAACAGATCAAAGCAGGGATTGCTATTCTAAGTCATGCAAAACAGACTTTAACAAAGTTCAAAAAAGACAAAGACATTACAAAATGGAAAAGGGCTCGATTGAACCAGATGATCTAACAATCCTGAATATATACACACTCAACACAGGAGCACCCAGATACAGAAAGTGACTTCTTAGAGACCTATGAAAAGATTTAGATAACCACACAACAATCGTTGGATCCTTTAAAATCCCAGTGACAGTATTAGCTAGATCATTGAGGAAGAAAACTAACAAAATATTCAGGACCTTAACTCAACACTTGACAAAATAGACCTAATAGACATCTACAGAATCTCCAGCCCAAAACAACAGAATATACATTCTCACCTGCACATGGCACACATTCTAAACTAAACTACACAATCGGGCATATAACAACCCTCAGCAGATTAAAAAAACAAACAAACAAACAAAATCATACCTACCACACTGTTCATCCACAATGCACTAAAAATAGAAATCAATGCTAAGAAAATCACTCAAAACATTGAATTAAACTAAACAATCTGCTCCTGAATGATTCCTGGGTAAATAATAAAATTAAGGCAGAAATCAAGATATTCTTTGAAGCAAAAGAGAAAAAAGTTACAACATACCAGAATCTGAGACATAGTGAAAGCAGTGTTAAGTGGGAAGTTTATATCACTAAACACCCCCATCAAGAAGTTATTATAGAAAGATCTCAAATTAACAACGTAGCATCACATCTAGAGGAAGCAGAGAAACAAGAGCAAACTAACCCTGAAGCTAGAAGAAACAAGAAATAACCGAAATTAGAGCGGATTTAAAGAAAACTGTGATTTAAAAAACCACACACACAAAATCAATGAATCCAGAAGCTGTTTTTGTGAAACAATAAGATACATAGATCTCCAGCTAGACTAAGAGACAAGATCCAAGTAAACACAATCAGAACAGAAATGATGAAGGGATGTTACCACTGACCCCACAGAAATACAAAAAAAAAAAAAAAAAAAACCTCAGAGACTATTATGAACACCTCTATGCACACAAGCTAGAAAACCTAGAAGAAATGGATAAATTCCTGGAAACATACACTCTCCCAAGATGGAATCAGGAAGAGATTGAATCCCTGAACAGACTAATAATGGTTTCCAAAATTAAGTAAGTATTAAAAAGTTTGCCAGGTCAGGCTCAGTGACTCATGCCTGCAATCCCAGATCTTTGAAGGCTGAGGCAGGTGGATCACTAGAACCTTGGACTTTGACAGTAGTGTGGGCAACAAGGCAAAACCCTGTCTCTATAAAAAATACAAAAATTAGCCAGACATGGTAGCACATGCCTGTAGTCCCACTTACTCTGGAGGATGAGGTGGCATGATCACTTAAGCCTGGAAGCAGAGGTTGCAATGGGCCAAGATCATGTCACTGCACTCCAGCCTGCATGAAAGTATGAGACTCTGTCTCTCAAAAAAATTTTTTAAAAAGCCTACCTGCTGGGAACAATAAATCACACCTGTAATCCCTTTGCGGGGCAGAGGCGGGCAGATCACTTGAGGTCTGGAGTTCAAGACCAGCCTGGCCAACATGGTGAAACCCTGTCTCTACTAAAAAATACAAAAATTAGCTGGGCATGGTGGCAGGTACCTGTAATCCCAGCACTTTGGGAGGCCGAGGTGGGTGGATCACAAGGTCAGGAGTTTGAGACCAGCCTGGCCAATATGGTGAAACCCTGTCTCCACTAAAAATACAAAAAAAAAAAAATTGGCCAGGCATGGTGATGCATACCTGTAATCCCAGCTACTCAGGAGGCTGAGGCAGGAGAATTGCTTGAACCCAGGAAGCAGAGGTTGCAGTGAGCCAAGATTGTGCCACTGCAGTCCAGCCTGGGGGACAGAGGGAGACTCCATCTCAAAAAAAGAAAAAAAAAAAAAAAAGAAAAGCCTACCAACCAGAAAAAACCCAACAGGCAGATTCACAGCCAACTCCTAGCAGATGTATAAAGAAAAGCTAGTACCATTCCTACTGTAACTATTCCAAAAAATCAAAGAGAAAGAACTCTTTCCTAACTCATTCTGTAAGGCCAGCATCATCCTGATACCAAAACCTGGCAGAAACACAAGAAAGAAAGAAAAATTCAAGGCAATATCTTTGATGAACAAGAATGCAAAAATACTCAAGAAAATACAAGCAATCCTGGCCAGGCATTGTGGCTCATGCCTGTAATCCCAGCAATCTGGAAGGCCGAGGCCAGTTGATCACCTGAGGGTCAGGAGTTCGAGACCAGCCTGGCCAACATGGTGAAACGCTGTCTCTACTGAAAATACAAAAATTAGCTGGTTGTGGTGGCACACACCTATAATCCTAGCTACTTGGGAGGCTGAGGCAGGAGAATCAATTGAACCTGGGAGGCAGAGGTTGCAGTGAGCCGAGATTGCACCATTGCACTCCAGCCTGGGTGACAGAGCAAGACTCCATCTCAAAAAAACAAAACAAAAAAAAAGAAAAAAGAAAAAATACAAACAATCAAAATCCAACAGCACATTAGAAAGCTCATACACCATGACCGAGTAGGCTTTATCCCCAGGAGGCAAGGTTTGTTCAACATAATGCAAGTCAATGTTATTCACCACATAAGCAGAACTACAGACAAAACAAATCACATGATCATCTCAATAGCTACAGAAAAGTCTTCCAGTAAAATTCAACATCCCTTCATGTTAAAAACTCTGAAAAATAGGCATTGAAGGAACATATTTCAAAATAATGAGAGCACTTTATGAAAAACCCACAGGTGACATCATACTGAATGTGCAAAAGCTGGAAGCATTCCTCTTGAAAACTGGAACAAGAAAAGAATGTCATCTCTCACCACCATTATTTTACATAGTACTGGAAGTTCTAGCCAGAGCAATAAGGCAAAAGAAAGAAATAAAAGGCATCCAAATAGGAAGAGAACTCAAACTATGCCTGTTTGCAGATGATATGATTCTATATCAAGAAAACCCCATGGTCTCTGCCCCAAAGTTCCTTGATATGACAAACAACTTCAGCAAAGTTTCATGATACAAAATCAATGCACAATAATCACTAGCATTCCTATACATGAACAACATCCAAGCTGAGAGTCAAATCAAGAATGCAATCCCATTCACAATAGTTACAAAAAGAATAAAATACTTAGGAGTATAGCTAACCAAGGAGGTGAAAGAGCTCTACAATGAGAAAACAAAACACTGCTCAGACATATCAGAGATAACTCAAACAAATGGAAAAATATTCCATGCTCATGGATAAAAATAATCAATATTGTCAAAATGGCCAGAATGCCCAAAGCAATTAACAGATTCAATGCTATTCCTATCCAATTACTGATGACATTCTTCCCAGAATTAGAAAACACTATTTTAAAATTCATATGGATCCAAAAAAGAGTTCAAATAGCCAAGGCAGTCTGAAGAAAAAAGCAAAAATCTGGAGACATCACACTAACCAACTTTAAATTATACTACATGGCTACCGTAAACGAAGCAGTATGGTACTAGTACAAAAGTAGACACATAGACCAATGAAACAGAATAGAGAGCCCAAAAATTATGCCACACACCTACAGCCATCTGATCTTTGACAAAATTGACAAAACAAGCTATAAGGAAAGGACTCCTTGTTCAATAAATGTTTCTGAGATAACTGGCTAGCCATATGGAGAAGATTAAAACTGGACTCCTTCCTTAAACCACATACAAAAATTAACTCAAGATGGATTAAAGACTTAAATTTAAAATGAAAAACTGTAAAAACCCTAGAAGAAAATCTAGGAAATACTATTCTGGACATAGGACCTGGCAAAGACTTCATGACAAAGATGCCAAAGCAATTGCAACAAAAAGAAATTGACAAATAGGACCTAATTAAACTAAAGAGCTTCTGCACAGCCAAAGAAATTACCAGTAGATTGAACAGTATACAAAATAAGAGAAATTATTCACAAACTATGTATCCAATGAAAGTCTAATTTCCATTATCTACAAAGAAGTTAAAAATACAAGCAAAAAAAAAAAAAAAAACAAATGAACCTATTAAAAATTGTGCAAAGGACATAAACTGACACTTTTTAAGATCAGACATTCATGTGGCCAACAACCATAAGAAAAAATATTCAACATAACTAATTATTAGAGAAATGCCAGTCAAAACCACAACGAGATACCATCTCACATCAGTCAGAAAGAATGGCTATAATTAACAAGTGAAAAAATATCAGATACTTGCCAGGTTGTGAAAAAAAGGGAACATTTAGGCTTGTCCACTACTGGTGGGAATATAAACTAGGTCAGCCATTGTGGAAAGCAGTTTGGGGATTTCTCAAAGAACTTAAAACAGAATTACCATTTAACCAAGCAATCCCATTATTGAGTACATACCCAAAGGAATATAAATAATTCTTCTGCCATGAAGACACATTCATGCATATGTTTATCATACCAGTATTCACAATAGCGAAGATATGGCATAAACCTAAGTGCACATTAATGGCAGACTGGATATATTAAATATGGTACATATACACTATGGAGTACTATGCAGTCCTAAAAAAGAATGAGATTACATCCTTTGCAGCAACACTGATGGAGCTGGAGGCCATTATCCTAAGTAAAGTAATTCAGGAACAGAAAACCAAATACCACATGTTTTCACTTATAAGTAGAAGTTGAACTTTGAGTACATTTGGACACAAAAAAGGGAACAACAGACACTGGGGCCTACTTGAGGAGGGGAGATTGAGAGGAGAATTAAAAACTACCTAGCAGGTACTATGCTTATTATCTGGGTGATAAAATAACTTGTACACCAAACTCCTGTGACATGCAATTTTCCTATATAACGAACATGTACATGTACCCCTGAACCTAAAATAAAAGTTGATAATAAAATTATAAATAAAAGACTACATTGTTAACCATTAATATTATATAATGCTTATTGAATTGCAGAATAATATAGGCTTTTTGCCATATCCGTTGGAATCAAAAAGTCATACTGAAAGACCATTATAAGCTATTATAGTGCTATTGCTAGTCAGTCTGTTGCATACATAACCATCCTAAATCTCAGTCAACACTGGTGGGGAATGTGAACACCTTAGAATAAAAGAAGTACTAAGGATTCTTAGCTTTCTTATTAGCAATGTATAATCCAAGTTCAAATGGTTAATGATTTGGGAAATTGGTGGTCAAACTGGAACACATGAGTCTCCTCTGTTCCTCATCTGTTTTTTTAATTCCCCTAAATTCCTCTCTTATTAAAGGAATTGTGGATAGTGAAACGATTATTGTTATGCCATCTGCCACCAGACATCCTAGCTTGTCTTATGAAGCTGTAACATAAGGTATCAAAGCCAAAAGGTGATCTATGATTATACTGGGAAAGAAGAGTGTCCCTTTTTGTAATACTATGTTAGAGGGGTCCTCAGAATAGTACACATTTGTGCCCCAATGTAATACAAAGATCAGAAAAAGATCATTTAATTATTTTCTCAAACTGCTTGTATTCCTTGTATTCCTAACACCACGAGGTATCCAGGGGACAAGGCAAGCAATGAATAGCATTTGGTGTTGTTTTATTCCTCCTTTCCCCATATGTGTTTGTCTAAGAGACTTCTAGAGCCTCATGCAAATGACCATCAGCCAAGATTGTTCCTTCAGTGTGCTCGACATGCTCAGACAGTGCCAAATATCAGAATGAAGCCACGGGCTGTTACTTCCATGTTACAAACTTGAAATGTGAACATGTACATTGTACCATACAAGATTATCTATCTGTCTTGCCATCTATCTACAAAACTAAAAGCTCTGACATTCTAACTTAGAGCCTTCTGAATTATTATGAACCCTATCAAAAATCTACAGTAAAAAAACACAAGACCAACTTATATTCAATTCAACTTGTATGTATATACATATATGGCATAGATTTAATTTTATCTCAAACATCTTTATATATTGTCTAAAATATTATGTTGAACTTAATATTGTTTTGCTAAGAAAAAGTCAAGAATATAGTGATTCAAGCAAAATTCATAATGAGATTTTTATATAATGAAATATGTGACTCCAGGAGACAGTGATTTGCACAAATACGATGTGATGCATCTTTTGCTGTGGATGTTTTCCTTTTATGCGTGGGTATATATATGGGCAGATATAAAGTTATTGTTTTGCATATCAGATATTAGATGTTTGCAGAACACATTTGATTAAAATAAAGTGTTGAACTGATAATGAATATGCTGCCCAAATAATCTTCACCAGTTTCTCCCAGAACATTAGGGTTTAGTTTAGTCAGTGTCTAAGTTTATTGACTTTGCAATAACAATTCATGCCTATTTTTCAAAACCTTTCTGAGAAGGAGACCCACTCATCACCTTTGGCTCTGTAATGACATGTTTCTCACTGCTGACAGATAGTCATGAAAGAATGGACCCTGATTAAGATCGGTTCTGAACTGAGAATGATTGTGGTGATCAATATCTGCCTTGAAGACAGGTGAAGAGACCAGATTGGCCATGCAGCAGGTCTAGTCATTAGTGGAACATAAACAAAGCACCACAGCTCAACCTGAAACATAGAACTGTTTGAACTTTGCCGTGCTTGTCTCTGACCCTGGCTCTCTACAAAGGCTGAAACAACTAATGAGAGTTTGTGACCGTCAATTGTTGAAACTTCACCGTACAGGGCAAGGTTAGACTGTTTCACATCAGGGTGGCTAGCTGGTTCCTCTTGACTCTGAGAATGCCTGTCTTATTCTGAAATTCTAGAGCACTTATTTAATTAAATGCAATTATAACAAAGAACTAAGGAAACTACAGAGAGGAACACGTCACAGAGTTTTATTGCCAGCCTACACCTCCCTCCGATCATAATTTAATCACATTCCAAAGCATTTCTTTTTAATTTGTATACCTAGAGATACGATATATGAAACAAATAATTTAGGGCTGAGTACAATATTCCAAGACCCAATGTAATTTATACAGAAAGCTGGATATTTATTACTGATGCTAGAGGTTATTATCTGAAAGTTATAGACTTCATTTCTGTTTTCAAGAAATAGAGATTTATATTGCTTATTTATTCCCAGCTGTTGAATATCTGAGTTGTGCTCAGAAAAGAGATTAAAAATATTTGATGATACCAGTGACCAAGATAGCAGCAATTCAGAAAATTTCACCCAGTTTTTTTTCAGAATAGGTTCTTGAGTGAATGTTGTATGTGTCTGAGGTTGTATGTCTGATCATGAACGTGGTATCCAATAAAAGACACATATTTTGAACACCACATCATGGAATATTCTGTTTCATTGTTTTTGAAATATTAAAAACTAATTTCTTTAAGATAGTTCCCTGACTTAGGTTTTTTTTCATTGGAACAGTACAAATCCTTGTAGGATCCCTGACCGCTGGACTGAGTCCTTGAGCTCAAATTCCATTGTGGCTTTGCCACAAACTCTCTGGTGTGGTCTTGAGTGAGTCATTTAACATTTTGGCATCTATATTTTTCTCATTTGTAAAAATAAGGAGTTGTACTTTTAGAATCTCATTATTCTATGTTTACAAACTAAACTATAAATAAATTGGGAGTAATTCCCAGATAGTCTTACTCTTAGACATGAAGAAAATGAATCTGAGTTGTTAATACCTAGTTCCATTTCCCATTCTTCTCATTAACATATATGATTATTTATTTTACATAGTTTAGATGTAGAATATGCTAAATTATATGTACTGTGCCCACGCAACCTCAAGAATCACAGGCTTTGGCAATTACTAAATCCAGAAGACAGTTTTGCAACATGTATTTATCCTTCAAATGGAAAGAGCTCCAGGTTATGCATCAGTCTTTTCAACCTCTTGGGTAATAGCGATGCCAGCACAGGATTATGGAAAACAATGATATATACTATAAGAATAGATCAGTCTGAAGATCGAAACATATATCTATATTTCTATGCAAACTTCACTACAGCATGCTTAGAGAGGTTTGGAAACACCTGAGAGTATGAGCATGAATTTCTAATTCTTGGCAGAGATTTAATGTTGCTTCTTTGGTTTGTGCTGTGACTATAGGCAGGCCAGTCTTCACTTATAATGCCCATAACTAGAAAAATAAAAAGTGAGGAAAAGATGAAGAGAGAACAAAGGGCCAAAAACAAGGGGCCTTGAGGTCTCGACCTGAATCGAATACTAACAAGCTCTGTGTTGGAGAGTTATTTTATATCCTTGGCCACAAAACTAAAAGAAAATTTGATATATTAATCTTTGAACTAAAATTAAATTATCTTTAATATGCTCTAATATATTTTCTTTTGTACAACTATTAACTTCCACTTCTGGGCTATTGCAAAGATTGGTGAGCTGAGTCCTGTCAAAAACTTCTAGGAGAGGTAGGTTTTAAACCAAAGTACAATGAGTAGCTTTTGCTTCACGATCCTTTCTTTCTTCTTTTCAGTGTCCCATTCTGCTTTATGCTTTTCCTTACTTCTCAGACCATTTCTCCATTCTAGGTTTTTTCATGCCAACGGTACACCATGTGTCAGAACTTCCCAATCCCTTCTCCTACAAAAAAAAAAAAAAAGTACTTCTCTATTTTCCCTTCTCTTTAGTCCACTGTTTAGTGAACAATGCTAGTCACATAAACTAATTTCTCAGGCATTCCTATTGATGATTTTGGAAGTCAATATCTTAAACAAGAGGAAAGACTCAAATAATGTGACTTCTAGGCATTATTAATATCTAACGAGGGATATGTATTGAAGCTTTTTGATGTTCCTTAAATTGTACCACAAAAGCACCCTTTTTTTTTTTTTTTTTTGATAGAGTCTCACTCTGTCACCCGGGTTGGAGTGCATTGGAGTGATCTTGGCTCACTCCACCTCCCAGGTTGCAACCTCCACCTCCCAGGTTCCAGCGATTCTCCTGTCTCAGCCTCCCCAGTAGCTGGGATTACAGGCCTGCACCACCAGGTCTGGCTAATTTTTCTATTTTTAGTAGAGACGTCGTTTCACCACATTGACCAGGCTGCTCTCGAACTCCTGACCTCAGGTGATCTGCCCATCTCAGCCTCCCAAAGTGACAGGATTACAGGCATGAGCCACCATACCCAATATAAGTATAATTTTGTATACTAAATAGCACTTTACAATTTAAAAGTGCTTTCATATACATTATATTTTAAGCAAACAAAACAGTTATTTCTTAATATATATACATTACTGGACAAAATACCTGATTTTTAGGGAGATCATGACTTGTGAATGTTCTTACAACTACTTAGAATGAAAGAGTTTTATGCTGGCTCTCTTATTTTGGTCTCATGTGCTTGTACCAAATATCTATGTCTGCAACAAAGGTACTGGGAACATCCATGTCATGGTTGTAAGAGAACAGAAAAATAAAACAAAACAAAAAGCACCAGTCTATTCATCCTTAAGGGTTAATTGAAGACCAAGTTTAAAGTTAAAGCATCATAATCATGCATCTTTTAAAGCTAATATTTGGGAAGCCTGATATCAATCACATGAACATCCAAAATTCAAATAAAAGTGGAATAAGTTGTGCCAAAAAGCAACAGGTTCTAATTGTGTCTTTTGCTTCTTCCTGTGTCTTAATCAGAGATCTGACATTTTTCCCAAAAAAAAAGCTCAATATCTTTGAATGGCCTTATATTTATATGTTGGATTATCTCTGATCCTTGATAAGATTTAAATGACAGAAGAAAACCTGAACTAATTTCTATAGTCACTCATTTAAAATATTCTGCTAGTGTCCAAGTTTCCCTATTTTTTGTAATATAGAATCTGGGTAGCCTTATATTTTTATGAATGAGTGCTGGGCATTGGGAAGAAAAACATGGATCTAAAGTAATATGTGGGAAAACAGTAAGTCTGAAATACTAAAAGACATCGACCAAATTTATAAAAAGACTTAAAAAAGTCAAAGTAAGTGACTTCCACTTTTAATCATTACAAAATAGCAGATATTATAATTTTACTGTGAGAAACCATAAAACTAGACAAAAATATATGAGGCAATTCTTTTCACACAGTGGAAAACAAACAGTACAGGCATGTTATATTTGAGATAAAAGAAGTATACAATGCAAACACCAAATTCACCAGTACTTTCTGGCTGAAGTCAATATTGAAACTGCAGCACAAGGAAGTGGACTGCAAGTAGAAAGTAGCAATCTCATTAGTTAGAATACAAAGTCCAGGATTTCTAAGGAGATTGTTATTTGTGGGGCAAGACACCAGAGAGGAGCTAGTTACATACATGAAGAGGTCCAGAAATCTAGAGAAGACTCCCCTCCACTTTTTGCCAAATGCAAAGCTGCATATATGCGGGAAAATACAAGACAAAGCCTTCAGAGAAAAGCTGTTGAGTATTTGTGAGCCAAATGAACATTCTGGGCATCATACAATACTGGAGGGTATTGAAGTTCTGACCAGCCAAAGTGTAAAGACCTCTCTAAATATATTGGGACTTTCGATGAGTTCCTAGAAAGGCCTCACATGAAGAATAAAGCTACTCTAGGCCTGCTCCAACAAAACCTAAAACCAAGCCTTAACAGGAACAAGGCAAAGTTGACAATTCACTCTTGAGAATGTAATATTCTCCATATGCATCCCAAAATTTTAAAAAGTACTACTAGATACAAGAAGCGATAAAATGTGACCTGTAATCAAGAGGAAATTTAAAAAACAACTCATACAAACAGACATAGAGATGATGCAGATGTTGAAATTAGCAGATCAAGACTTTAAAAGAGCTCTTAGAAACATATCCAATGCCTTAAATAGAAATATGGACATAATGAGTGAATAAATAAGTAATCACAACAGAGAAATAAAAACTTTAACACTGCATTTGAAAATATCAATAATCTTAAAGATGGGTCAAACAAAACTATCTAAATTAAAATATATGAAAATGAAGCACACACATGCACACACACCACCACCACCACCACCACCGCTGACAGCAACACAAAACAAATTGCTGGATACCAAAGTGGTGTATAATATTTGTAATTCAAATCCCAGAAGGAGAGAGAGGAGAAAATAAAGTAAAAATAGGCATCAGAAAAAATAGTGACCAGAATTTTCCAAATCTGACTGTAATTATTAATGCATTAAATCCAAGAAGCTCAAGGGAAATTGATCTAAGGAAATAAAAAGAAAACTATGTATGCAGATCATAGTTACATTTATAAAATACAAATATTAAGAGAAAACCTTGAAAGGGTCATTACCTATAGAGGAATAGTGACAAGAATAACTGCTAACTTCTTATCAGAAACAATGCAAGCCACAAAAAAATTGAATAATATACTTCAAATATTGTAAGCAAATAGAAAAAATAACTGTAAGCTTACATTTCTATATTCAACAAAGATATCCTTCAAATATGAAATCAAAGGAAAGACATTTTCAGATCAATGAAAACTGAGAGGATTTTTCACCAGTATACTTGCTCCATAAGAAAGTTAAAAAAAAATTTTCAAACTGAAGAAATTTCGAATAATTTATGTGAATACTCTAACTACCAGGAAGTAGAGCTTAACTCACTTGTCTAGCAAGCTTGAGTGTGGGATGTGCTTAGTGACTTGCTTCCAAATAGTAGAATATGAAAAAAGAGGAAAAGTACCTTTACAGTGGAGAAACCTTGAAAATCACTACCTTCCTCTGACGATGAAGGTTAACTATCAGTGAGAAGTCACATTGATAACATCAGCCTTAATATACTGTAGTCAGAATGGCACTTCACCTCTGTGGTTTCCTTCCAAGAAGTCATAACCTTTGTCTAACCATGAGAAAAACATCCAATAGACCCCAGTTTCTGGACATTCTACAAAATACCCTATCATTACTCCTCAAGACTTTCAAGGTCATCAAAAACAAGAAAAGTCAGAGGCCAGACAAAACTAAGAAGATATGATGTCTAAATGTAATGTGGCATCCTGGATGGTATTCTAGAACAGAAACATGGTATTAGAGAAAAACTAGTAAAACCAGAATCAAGTTTGAAGTTTAATTAATGGTGGTGTACCAATGTTGGGTTATATATATATGTGTGTGTATTTTTTTTTTTTTTTTTGAGATGGATTCTTGCTCTGTCGCCCAGGCTGAAGAGCAGTGGCATGATCTCGGCTTACTGTAAGCTCCACCTTCCAGGTTCACGCCATTCTCCTGCCTCAGCCTCCCGAGTAGCTGGGACTACAGATGCCCGCCACCATGCCTGGCTAATTTTGTTTTTTGACAAATGTACCATATTAAGGTAAGATGTTACCAATAGGAGAAACTAGGTGACAGGAATAGAAACTCTCTGAACTATCTCTGCAACTTTCCTGTAAATCTAAATTTAATTTTAAATTTAGTTTAAATTTTTTTAATTAAAATAAAAAAGTCTAAAGAGAGAAAGAGACAGAGAGAAAAAGAGACAGAAAGACAGGAATATAGACCTTCCTCTTGTCCTGATAATAACTACAGAGGGTATGGATAAGAGAAAAGTAATTACATAACTACCCCACCTTTCTCTTGATTCAGGAGGTATGTGTAAGATGGGGCTGAAGAGCCACATGGATTTAGCATTTGTTTTGGTTTATGTCAATTGGCAGGATCATCTCTTTTGTTCTGACAGGGTTTCACCTTCATCCATTTCCCAGTCTCTTCTCTGCCTATTCAAAGGTGATATGATAAATCATTAGTCAGCTCTGCTTGTGTACATGGAAGCGGCATTGAGTGTTCACCTAGAGTTGCTGGGAGGGTGTGGAGAGGAGCCTAGTGGAACTGTATCCTACCACCCACATGCATGTGTATGTATACACAAACAGGCAAACTGGGGCAGCATGTGTGTTCTGATGAAGGATTATTCTATAGAACTAGTATATCAAGGTGGCAATTTTTTCCCTGCAATCAAGAGTCCCACTCCAACTCTATCGGCATCTCTAATAAAAAACAAAACTGAGAACATAGCCAATATTTGTCTCTCCTAGCAGCTTTGGAGACTATTTGGATTGACATAAATTTGTAAGGGTATGGAAATTGTGGGATATGATCATATAATGGCCTCCACACTTTTTTCAAGGAAATAGCCTCCTTACATTTTACCTTCCCATAAAATAATTAGAGCTCCCTATTTCTATGTTATTATTTATTAGTGTTAGCTTCTGTAGCACTTAGTCTTAGGAAAAGGCCAGATGGCTGGTTCAGATGTCCTCAGTAAGGGACAACATTCCCAACTAACATCAGAATCTTAGCCAGCTCTTAACCATGCACTGTGTTTGGAGACAGTTTAAGACAGTAATGACAAATTAAACTGCCAGAAAAAATAAAAAAGCAACAACTAAGTTTCAAATATCTCCTCTGCCACTTATGAACTATGTGACCATGGAAAATGGTAATATAGTTACATAGGGTCTTTTTGTTCTAATATTCTTATTTGAAAGGTATAGATAATAATTTCTTCCCACCTTACAGATATATTTTGAGATTCTAATGAGTTTATATACAAGAAAGGCTTCATAACCCTTTTACAAAAACATAAATTTTTAAAAGATCAAGGGGCAAAACTATTAGAATTATGACAAGAACACAACTAGGCAGCATATTAGCATGGGACAGATATTATATTCTCATCCCTGATTCCTATTAAGGGTGCATCTGATCCTGCGCCATTTAGAAAGCATATTTGCTCCTGTTGAAATAAATATAAATACAGTAGGAAACAATATAGCCTTGGGAGGCATTTTTCTTTCTTAATTTATTTTCCTGTATTTTCTTCCAAATTGTTTCTCACTTACATGGAGATCTAATTTTCCTAGGAGTGCTACTGCTTAAGTATATTGATTCTGACACTCCTCTGGTATTTACTGAGATACAGCTCAAACAGATCAAGAGAAATTTAAAAATGATTCTCAAAAGTGAAATCAACAAAACATTCATCGAAGCAAAAAGAAAGCTGGAGGAAGCTAAGGAGAGCAAATAAACACAATTGAGTCGGGGGTACAATGGCTAGTTCTCCGTCACCCTGCCTTCATGGATTCTGTTTGCTAGATTGATAGATGTATGCAAATATAAGTATATAGAGGGTGTTTAATAAACATATGTAAAACTCATATACAAAATAAACTTCAAACTTACATTATACAAAATGGCTGTATATCTAATCTTATGAGACTAGGAATTGGTGGAGTTAAGGGACTGTTTCTTACAGTGTGATTCAAAATAAAAAGAAATTATGGCTGGATAGTTAGCTCAGGGACTTGAAGAAATTCTGTGTGGTTATTAATGCTGTGGTTGGTTTCTACCATATTATGATTTGTAATTATTTTATTTTAATTGTCCATGAAGCTTGCCAGATATTTTCAAAAGACTTCATAAACGAGTTAATATTTTGCCATTTTATTTTTCATTACTGTTCCTGGAAACAGTGACAGAATTGATTCACAAGGTCACCTAACATTCTCTTACCATTCTTTGTACCTTAAGATATCCCATAAGTTTAATGTCTTTTATTTCATCTCATCAAAGGTATAAATGATATTTTGCTGGGTCACAGAGATGATGTTCCTATTATATTCTCTCATCAAATCACTGACACCATAAACGGTAATGGCTTCTTCAGAACTATTAATGTATCTGACATCAACCTATATTGGGGAAGTCCTTAATCCTGCAAATGGTTGTTAAGAACTTACATTTACACAGAGCATTTTAATCTCAATCTTAAAGTGATATATATAAAGAAAGTGTTAATCCATCCACTGCTGCAATGACAGCCATTTCTAAAATGGAATGCAGCAGCTGGATAGCTACTGCTCTTTCAGATGGCCAGAGATGAATATTGTATTTAATATGAGATGAATTAGGCTTCTGGAATCTGCTCTCACTTTTAAGTGATCATTAAAATAGGTCTCTGTGACCAATATTTCTTTATTTGTGTAAGTAGAAGCTCCCAAGTTTGGTATTTCCCATTTTTCTGGCTCATTTCTTAGACCTGGAGTAAAACTCAGAGAAATGCTGGAACAGACAGCAAGAATGTTTACCCAGAGCATATAGAAGCAATGTCGTGGAATAATTTAAAATGAGTGAGAGCTGAGAAAGCCAGAGTGCAATACTATGGAACAACACCAATTATAATGAGGACAGTACAGGGAAGAGTTAAACCATAAAGAGAAACACTTCCAAAAGTCTTATTTTTGGTAGGTCAAGGCAAAGAGTTTAGAGTGCCAGCCATGAACAAGGGAGCATGAAGAGTTGAGGACTTCATTAGTTGTTTGTACCACAGGTCTTGAATATAATTGTGCCCATTTTATGACCTGCAGTCATGAAAAACAGAAGCATTAACCTGAATGGCTACATGAGGTCAATAACTATTTTTTCTAATCTTATCATGGAATTTCTTCAAGAAAGTACATGAATTTCAATGTGTTCTAGCAACCTGTACAAACTATCTGCATGGATTACTTTTAAGTTAATACATGGTTAATATGCAGTTAATATTCCAGCCTCTTCCATGAGTACAGAAGAAGCACCAGGCCTCTACTTAAAATTAAACAGACATAAATATTGAATTTTATAAACACACATTGCAACTAACCCAGAACAATGCGTTTCTGAAAAGAACACAAAACTTGGAAGCAAAACATTTTATTTTGAGTCTCAGATCTGTCATTTTATCGCTATGTAATTTTGGACTATGATTTTCAGCTGGAACATTCTCATATGAAAAGTGAAGATAACAATCCGTGACTCAGGTGACTATATCAGGGATTAAATGGTTTAATGTATATAAAAGTTATTTGGAAATACTAAGTCACCATATAAATATGAAAGATCAGCAATGGCTTAACTAGAGACATATTTCTTTACCTAACCTCAGATCACGAATCTAAAGGGCCTTAAATATTGGAAACAACCTGAAATAGAATAGTAAATATACCCAGCTGAGTTGCTTCTGAATTATCAGGGCTTTTTTACTTGAATATACTTTTAAATACTGGGATCCCTTAATATTTATGTCTTCATTCTTGAAAGATTAAGTTACTGATATATACCACTTGAAATATGTATTAGACCTCTTGACCTTTAAAAAATTTACATGAATGCTAATGAGAATATATCAAATATAAAATGGTCTATTACAAAAACTATTGGGTCTATCTTCATGTCTGATTCATTAAACAGATGTTTATTGAAAAGGGGTCAAGATCAAAGCACATTATTCTGATTAACAATAAAAAAGGTATTCAAAGATATATTATGTAGAAAGTACGACAAAATTGTATAAACAGTGGAAATTTCCAACATTGGAAACTCTTACAATATAGTGAGCTTCCATCCACCTACTTAATTGCATTTCTTTGCATAACCCTTTTACATTGAAGACTTTCCTTCCATCTAGCATAACTTAATGGGTTTATATCCTGAGAAGTAAATGCAGCTGAAGCTCTAACTTTATTAGTTGCCTGACTCTTTCAGAAATTCTGGCTTCAGACCAATTCAAGGTAAATTTATACTGGGAAATAAGGTTAGAAATAAGGTTAAAAGTGGACATATTTGGAGAAGAGACTTGCGGGTATAGCTTTTCTATGTGAAAATGTGATAATACATGATTGCTTTGAGAGCTTAAGTGCTCATAAAATTCATAATCAACTATGTATCCAAACTAGATTGAAGATTGCTTTTGGAGATACGGTAAATGAGCCTGCTTTTTTCTCACCAAAAATATAGAGGTGAACAGGGATCAAAAAACTTCTTACCCCACCCAACAACACACTAACCTTCTACCAACATTCACCTAGTTGACCAAATGCATTATTCTATCAGCCTTGAAAACTGCATAAGGGCCTGTTATAACACTTTCTATCTTTTTGCTACAAGAATGTATTAGTCCTTTCTCTACTGCTATAAAGAACTACCTGAGACTGGATAATTTATGAAGAAAATAGATTTAATTGGCTCACAGTTCCACAGGCTGTACAGGAAGCATGGCTGGAAGTCCTCAGGAAACTTATAATCATGGCCAAAGGGCAAAGAGGAAGCAAGCATATCTTTATATGCCGGCAGGAGAGAGAGTGAAGGGGGAAGTGGTACACACTTTTAAATAACCAGATATCATGAAAACCCACTCACTATCACGAGAATGGCAAAGGGGAAATTTACCCCCATGATCCAATTACCTCCCACAAGGTGCCTCCCACAACAATTCAACATGAAATTTGAGTGGGGGACACAAAGCCAAATCATATCAAAGAACCACACCTATATGGTGCATTTACATTATTTTATCTTGATAGAAAATTGACCATGAGCTGAAATTCCCTCTCTCTTAGCTGATAATTATTCTCTTATATTTCCACAGTACATTATTTTTAATACAAGGAAGATATCGCCTGTCTTTGTCAGTTCAGGCTTCTATAAAAGAATACCATAGACTGGGTGGCTTAAGTAACAGAAATTTATTTCTCACAATTCTGGAAGGCTGGGAAGTCTAACGCTAAGATGCCAGCAGATCCAGTGTCTAGTGAGATAATTCTTTCTGGTTTGAAGAAGGTGGTGTTCTTATTATATCCTCACATGGTGGCGAGAGAGCACTCTGCTCCCTTCATCTTCATAGAATGGCACTAATCCCATCATGGTGGCTCCACCCTCATGATCTAATTTAACCATAATTATTTTCCAAAGGCCCCATGTCCAAATATCATCACATTGGGAGTTAGGATTTCAACACATAAATGAGAGTAGGGCACAAATTTTCAGTTCACAGCAGATATGAGATTTATGCATGCAGATCAAAAGATAGCATGTAGTTAGGGTGACCACTAATCAATTGTTTATACTGTGACACTTTTGATAGTGCAAGGGCAGGCATAAGTGTACCAGAATTGTGTTGAACCCTAGAGAAGTCCACGTAGGTATCCATGGTGTTTAAAAGTTCAGCACCTCCTACCCCCAAAGATTCCTACATGCTTCTAAAAATATTTTATTATGCAACAAGCATATCTACTTATCCATCTATTCATACTGATATGGCTTTTCAAAGAATGTTTAAAGTTAACTTGTCTAATGGCTCAATCAATGTGAAATCAAATTTTCACCATATACTATTACCCATAATAGGCAATACGAAGTGCTACAGAGTTTTACAATTTTCTGGTCTGACAGGCTATTAATGAGTACATTTTAAAATAAATTTTCAGATTCCTTTACTTGCCTGGAATTCTATTTTAGTAAATTATTTATTTAGGGGCCAGTGATTTCTTATTCTTAAAAAACCTAATTCCTTTTTTCCTCAAAGCATAATGCAGACATAACCAAAAAGTCCCACATGGTCGTACAAATAAAAAAGAATAATGTTTCATTCACTTTTCTAGGTATCTTTAAGAAATCATAAGCTAAAAGAAATGAAGCTAATTTGTTGAACAATTAACTTCTCTGTGTCTTAGTTTCTTCTTCTTTAAAAACTGTTAATCACTATTAACAATATCTGTAAGGATATGAGAATAATAACCAAAACCTCTCTATTAAAGTAGTTGTGAAGATTTGGAAGAATAGTGCCCAACGAATGTTGCTGAAAAACTTTGCATTTGTTGTGTTCCAGATCAGTCCTTCTATTCTATACTTGAATTTCCATACAATAGAGAGTAAGACAAATAATTCACTGATAAGATTTTGTTATTTATAGAGGCCAGGCTGGAAAATTTAACTTACATCTTTAGACATTGGGGCTTTCTGATTACATCTTCCAGGCATCATTGGAACTGTAAGACTTACGGCATCTAAGAGCAGCAGTAAACGCATTCTCTATGGGCATGCTTGCTCCCAAGAGGTAGGGAAGAGTAATACCAGGGCTATAGTATCAGGCAGGATTGGTTTATTCCTGGTTCACACAACATTTCTACAGTTCATCAGTTTTAGGGATGAGGTCCATATGTATCTCACTTTAGGACTTAAGCTGATGGAGTACCCAATATCTGGAACCCTGCAGGTAGCTATGGCAATGGTGAAGGAAGCTTGGTGAAACACACACAGCCAGAAGTGACACACACCAGTTCTTCTCACATTGTATTGACAAAAACAAGCCTTATGTTCAAACTGAAGTAGGAAGGCAGGTTTGATTCTATTCTATGCAGAGAATGAAGGACAAGCAACATATTTGTGAACATCCCCAATAGTTCTCCCTTCTTGCCACTAAATATTTGCTTCGCTCTCCCTCTTACACAAAGTAGACTCACCACTTTCTCAAGGAAGGCCACCCCAAGTTCCATCAAGTCAAAGCATCAAGTCAAGGCCTAGGATCTTTGGGTGAACTTGTAGTCAATGCATCAAGAGGTAATGGGGAAAATGTTGATACCAGGAACACATATAATTCTTCTTGTTCTAAACACCTACGAAGTACAAAAACAAGTGATTTTTTCTTTTTTACATCCTCACCCTGCCACAACCACTACAGTCACATATAGAGTATACCATGATGGAAGGCAAACACGACAACTTCAGCATTCTCATTTAAAAAGGGGTGGGTTGGAGGAGAGGAGACATCATATAGTTACTAGTTCATAGCAATTCTAAATCCCACTGAGCAGATGTTGGATGGGCCCTATCTCTGGCAAAGGTAACATTCCTTGATTAGTCCTCACTTCTCATTCCTGGAAAAGGCTCTATAGTCAAATAATTTCTATGGCAACTGGCTCTGACTTTCGGAAAAGTCCTCTTTGTTTATTATCTTTCTTGACTACATCTAATGAGGATATTAGAGGACATATCCTCTTGGGAGGCAGAGCAGCTTTTTAGCTTGCTTCCTGCTCATGAAGGTTAGCACTTAAAGAGTAATTTTTTTAGGTCTCAAATAATGTTTTTAGTATTGTTTCATATCTTCCCAGACAGTACAACTCAGAAGAATGACTTCTATTTGATTCTAGTAGGATCCAGATACCAATAACCAAGACTACCTTTCTTTTAGACACATGCCTCGTTCTCTGGACTTACTAAATACTTTGAGCTTATGAAGCTTTGTGGTGAGAAATATACTTTTAGCTTTAATTCCCTAAGCCATATTGTAAAACTCAGGGGAATTGCTAGGCATGATATTAACCTATTTTTTTCAGGTTTTAACAATGGTTGTGATAAGTAAAATCTCTGATTTTATCCTCACCAGCAAGGCTGAGTTCTATCACCTTTTAAGTTTTTGTCACTCAAGGAATGTCTCAATTTTCTATTTTGCCTTTCTAATAAGCCTTATACCCCTTCAAGTTTCTTCTCAATTTTCATTCCCTTTTTGCAAATTCATAAGTCTCTTCTGTGATTATAGAACCTTTTCAAATGGAGCAAACAGCACCAATTTATGG
The DNA here is from genome assembly GCF_029289425.2 of Pan paniscus. Classification (NCBI taxonomy): domain Eukaryota; kingdom Metazoa; phylum Chordata; class Mammalia; order Primates; family Hominidae; genus Pan; species Pan paniscus. Next base: position 52,910,340 of record NC_073256.2, on the reverse strand, counting down.
TACTATGTTTTTTTTTTCTAAACTCTTCTCTAAGACCAATAAGTTCATTGGATATATTATCTGCCTGTCAAGTTATTACAGGTGATGCTTTCTATCAAATATCATGCTAATGAATAATATGGTTCACAATATTTCCAGGCTTTAATATTATTTCCCTCATTCTCTGTTCCCCAGCCTTTAAGGCAGTATCACATAGTTTAGATTTTTTGTTATGAGGTCACTCCATTTCTAGGAGCTAATTTCTGCATTGGTGAAAATAGGCTACATAACAATACATAACAATATGGGTAGCAAATCTTTCCACTCACAGAAGCTCATATTACGTGTCCATCAAGGGTTGGTTGGGAGCTCTATTCAACATCAACACCATCATCCTACTTAATAGTTCAGGCTGCTGATCCTTATGGTAAGAGGAAGGAATAACTGGTCTGACTTCATTTGGGTGGAGAAATGTAACCCTATCATGTGTCTGACAGAAGAAAACAGCCTAATGTTTTCATAGCCTTTTGTGTCCAGGTTCTTTTTCCAACTAATTAAAGAGATTATGTCTCTCCTCTGTTGAAAAGAATGAGTGAGAGAAGAGCGGTGTGGAGAGCTATGCTAATGGAGAGCCTTCCATATGAAAGGACACTCCAGTCCTGGGAAAGAAGATTCTTGGCTGGGTGCAGTGGCTCACACCTGTAATCCCTGCACTTTAGGAGGCCAAGGCAGGTGGATAGCCTGAGGTCAGGAGATCGAGACCAGCCTGACCAACATGGTGAAACCCCGTCTCTACTAAAAATACAAAAATTAGCTGTGCGTGGTAGCGGGCACCTGTAATCCCAGCTACTTGGGAGGCTGAGGCAGGAGAATTGCTTGAACCCAGGAGGCAGAGGTTGCAGTGAGCCTAGATGGCTCCACTGCACTCCAGCCTGGGTGACAGAGTGAGACTCTACCTCGGAGAAAAAAAAAAAAAAGTAAGATTTTTCCCCAAACAATTCAACTATTTGTTCTTTTAACACATTAATCTTAACCATTAACCTCATGGCACACTCAAGTCGTGGCCGTTCCTCTCTCCAAGATCAGTGTTTTGTTGCTGTTTTGTTAACGTTTATTTTAAATTTGGGGCAGATGTGCAGGTTTCTTATGTAAGTAAGTTGCAAGTCATGAAGGTTTAGTGTGCAGATTATTTTGTCACTGAGGTAATAAGCTTAGTACCTGATAAGTAGTTTTTTGATCCTGACCCTCCTCCACCTGATGTCTGCTGATCCCGTCTTTGTGTCCATGTGTACCGAGTATTTAGCTCCCACTTAAAAGTGAGAATATGCAGCATTAATTTTTCTGTTCCTACATTTGTTCACTTAGGTTAATGGCCTCCAGCTTCATCCATGCTGCTGCAGAGGACACAATCTTGGCTTTCTTTGTGGCTGCATAGTATTCTACGGTATATATGTACCACATTTTCTGTATCCGATTTACTGTTGATGGGCATTTAGGTTGATTCTATGTCTTTGCTATTGTGAATAGTGATGAACATATGCGTGCATGTGTCTTTATGGTAAAACAACTTAACGGTATATACCCAATATTGGGATTGCTGGGTCAAATGGTAGTTCTCTTTTAAGTTGAGAAATTTATCACACTGCTTTCCACAATGGCTGGACTAATTTACACTCCCACCAGCAGTGTATAAGTAAGTATTCCTTTTTTTCCTCAACCTCACCAGCATCTGTTATTTTTTTACATGTTATTAAGAGCCATTCTGACTCGTGTGAGATGGTGTCTCCCTGTGGCTTCAACTTGTATTTTTCTAATGCTTAGTAATGTTGAGCTTATTTTTATTTGCTTCTTGGTCATGTGTATGTCTTATTTTGACAAGTGTCTGTTCATGTTTTTTGCCCACTTTTAAATGGAGGTGTTTATTTTTTGTTTGTTAATTTGTTTAAGTTCCTTAAAGACTGGATATTAGACCTTTATCAGATGCATGGTTTGCAAGTATTTTTTCTCTTGTTTTGTAGGTTGTCTGTTTACTCTGTTGATAGTTTCTTTTGCTGTACAGAACCTGTCCTTCTTTGTCTTTTTTGAGAAGATCAGTGTTTTATCAGGAGACAAGTACTCCCAGTTTCATAAAACTACCCTGCAACATAAAGCAAGTACAAATCTTTTAAGTGTTCTCCTGGGGCTATTGATATGCAGGGTAGATTTTTCCCTTAAGCTCCTAAGTAGTTCACAAAAATCAATTATTAAATTAACAACAGACCCACAGCTGAAAACTTGATCTCTATGTTATTTGATATTCCCAAAATTATGTCAAATTTTATTGACCAATGAAGCCCATCAGAGATGAGATAGTTATTTTAGGTGTCTTCCTTTTTTCATTCAGCATATTCAAATTTTAATTCCTCCTTTGAGCACCAGAGCTTTGTCAATCCAGTGACATACTGAGGGTGGACACCGTATGGTAACAGATTTAATATTGCTAGTGAATAGCCATGCTGTTAGTTTAAATTCCATGTACTTAACTTATAGAGATCATTCTTGAGACCATGTGAACAAGCCATTTTAATCCACATGAACTGCCCACAATATGCATTTCTCTAAAATGCAGAAAGCAACTTGGGACATAGTGTCTAGGACCATGAGCCTAGGCCTGGCATTAAAATTCACAAAAGCAGAGAGAAGCATATAGTTAACTTCCATTCATCAATTTCCTTGCATCCACAAGTATAAACTTTTTAAAAAATCTAGTTGGATCAATTCCTGCCCTTATGCTGATACTGTTCCTGTTTATTTGAAAACAAAAAAAAACGCCTTGTTATTTCACTTATAAACACTCCAGTTGGCATTAACAATTTAAAGCAAGAACCTCACCAGTATTCTGTAGACGTCAGCTGCTTTGCAGTTTAAAAGCATCAAACATTGCTTTTCCTCCAAAGTTAAAAAGGCCAGTAAAACTCTCTTCTCTGTCTAATCGAAAACCTGAGCCTGTTTATAAGGCCTCTGTGAGCAGCAGAGATGAGCAGAGACCCCACTTCCCACAAAACCTTGCTGTAGCCCCCAGGTGGCCTGCACATGCAAATGGCCCAGCCTTTGCTGATACAGTCAGGGCCAGCTGGTGTTTGTATAATGCTCTTAAGACCTGAAGCCAGCATTTTGGCTGAGGTCTGGACTCTGAAATCTTTGCTAAAGTCCAATCCCCTTGCTGAAGCTTGCTCACTGTTTTGTATGGCCCAAATCTTTGCTAAGTCGATCAGCCTTCTGAGGTCTGCGCCGTTGCTGAGGCCTTTGTTCAAGAAGAGCAAGGCCTGCACGTTATCAGCTGAATCCTCAATTTGTTTTAATGAAGCAACTCCAAAGTTCAACTTCCCCTCTCAAGGCACGTAAGAAGCCTCAATTACTTCTCCTATGTTCTGGCCTTCCACATTTTATTCACTGTCTCTTTTTCAAACTCATTAATTCATGCAGCAGATGTTGGGGTGTTTTGATAGGCTCAGTAAATAGCATCTGTCTTGTCTGCCTAAGTTCTGAACTAACTTGGAAATAAAACAAATGGAGTGAGAATAGGGGGGCTGGGGGAAAGATAAAATCCTGCCTTTATTTACTGAATAAGCTGATATTGAAGAATGTTGCACACACACACACACACAGCCAACAGTGCTCCCTGAAACTAGACAGAATTATCCAGTCTCAGGCTCTCAGACATCTCTCCACCTAGAGGCAGGTCCCTATAAAATAGACAATATGAAGGAGCAAAAGATAATGCATAATCTATGTGAGCAAAGCTGCTTCCAAGAATAAGGAATTAGCAAGAAGCTGGGCTACTTATGCCTCATCTATTTTTCCAAACACAATAATCTGATTAAGCTACTGCTCTTGAAAAGAAGTACATGAAGAACCAAGAGTGTTATAATAATGAAGCTCCCTTCACATAGAAGAAAATTTTAGACAGGAGAAGGAGCTCATACCACTATAATGGTTTTATTTGCGTGTGTGTATCATGCCTGACTGTGGACAAGCTGACGTGAACATCAGTGAAAATTCCCAGGTTTTGCCACATAGACACAAGCAACATAAGGTTTCTCAATGAGCAGCAAAGATAATGAAAAGGAGATTGAACAACTTTGGTGCAGCAGGAATTTTCCAGCCCTGTTACCAGGACATTAGGCCCGGGGGATGTGGCTGACCTCGTGGCAAACTTATGATCTTACTTGCTAGAAATTGTGTTTGGGCATTGAGACAGCTCTTCTGCACAGGGGAGGATAAAACTCAAGATGCTTTCTTGGAGGGCTTCTCAGGTGTGGCAGATTCCTGAAGTTGCTGACTATTTTCATGGTTCCACCTGGAATAAGTGTTCATAAAGAATAAAAGGGGTCACCTGAGAAACAGGCTTGTATTAGGTATATTCTTTACCTATGCCGTTTTCATATCTTTTTTTCTATTGTGGCAAAATATACATAAAACTTACCATTTTAACCATGGCTAAGTGTCCGATTCAGTGGCACTAAATATTTTCGCAGTGTTATGTAGTCATCACCAGTATCCATTTCCAGCACCCGTGACTTTCTTCATGTTTAATAATCCTGTGCATTAAACTGAGCGAAGTCTATTATTTTCAGGTCCAGTATCTTCAAACCCAATCTCAGTGTTCTTGGATTTGGGAGTAAGAAATCAGCGTCATGATCATCATCATAATCATTGTCACCCAAGGTCATCCCATAAATGACAGAACTGGGTTTAGCATGGAGACCTTATTATTCTTAATCTCCTGTCTCTCCACAGCTCCTTTCTTACTATGGTGATTGTTATGTTGCTTGCAACAGATGCTTTAAATTCAATTGTGAGGGAAGTAATTCGAAGGTCTGACCAATTGCTTTAGTACCTGAAGCACTTTTTAAGCAAATATTCTTTTATGAGAAGAATATCGAGGAAGGAAGGAAAGACAAAAGGGACTTAAATCATTAGTCTCCTGGTTTTTATCTAAGGAAATAATACATTTAAATAGTGAATACTAAAGAAAATGACATTCCAGGAAGAAATACTAGGCAACTTTCACGTAAAGACAGAATATTTTGTAAAATATTCTGTGTGTAATAACAGAATATTTTATCCACTGCTTCTTGGTGTCTTTCTGTGAGCATGTTGCTATCAAATCCAGATGTGCGTATTTGCACCTGGGCGTCAGTGCTGAGAAGAACTTCACTATATTTAGTTCAGCAGAGCAGGCATGCTTTCCAAGTCTTCCATGGGTTTCATGGCTCTGCTTCTGTTTTTATTGCTTCTGGTATCTTTTCTCATTCCCTTCCACCTAAACTCTAGGATTTCATGATAGCCTGAATAAGGAGATAAAATCTCAAATCTATTGTAAAAAAAAAAAAATTGTATTTCAATATTTCAGACAAATCAATGACAGTTTAATGCAAATATGAACACCTCATTCTGTATCACTTTAAAATAGATTCATTTTATTTTTTTAAAATTAAAAATAGCTGAGCACAGTGGCTCATGTCTGTAATCCCAGCACTTTGGGAGGCCAAGGTGGGCAAATCACTTGAGGTCAGGAGTTCAAGACCAGCCTGGCCAACATGGTGAAACCCATCTCTACTAAAAATACAAAAATTAGCTGGGTGTGGTGATGGACACCTGTAATCCTGGCTACTCTGGAGGCTGAGGCATGAGAATCTCTTGAACCCAGAAGGCAGAGGTTGCAGTGAGCCGAGATGGCACCACTGCCCTCCAGCCTAGGTGACAGAGCGAGATTCCATCTCAGAAAAAAAAAAAAAATTACAAATGGAAAAGTTGACCCTTTTTGTCATAGAGTTCCATGAGTTCTTACACACTTGTAACCACTACCACCGATAGAATGCCCAGCATTGCAAACACTTCAACAAGTCTTCACACTGCTCCTCTGCAATCAGATCGCCCCGCAGCTCTTCACCCTAACGACTGACTTCCTCTTTCTTTCTATATTTTGCCTTTTCCTGAAAGAATGTGACTTACTTTCCATAAAAATAACAGGGAGTTTTAAATTAGTAAAATTTTTATTAAATTAGTAAAATTTTTATTTTATTTTGCTTCACTAAAAGGGTGACATTGTTCACCAAATTTCACCAAAAAAACTATAAAATATTTGACTTAATAATGAATAGGTGATATTTTGGTCAGATAAAAAATCTAGTTTTCTGTGTTTATTCCATGTATACTAAGTAAAAAAAGAAACCCACAACATAATTAAAGATATTGGAATGGATACAAGCTTTGTGAGTCACTGACAGTTAATTTTGAATATTTGATTTGAAATAGGCCTTGAAATTTGAAGTAATTTTTTTCATGAAGTCTAATCTCAGGATGCTGTCAGATGACAATGCCATAAGCATTTGCTTTCAAAAGGAGAATTTTGAATGTTTCAATTTGGGAAGAAACTGTAGAGAGAGATTTCTACTGTATTATGGGCATTTTTTTTCTTAATAACTAAATAAAAACGTCAAAAAACTTAACTCAATTATTTCCACAATAATTAATTAAGTCTTATTAAATCCTTATATTGCCTTAAAGTTAAAAACTTGCTTTCTTTTGCCTGTAAAGTGACTGATTCATAATTTAAAATCTGAATATATTATCACTTGACTAAGCCACCTGAAATAAAACTACTGAGCTATCAAAATTAATAATAAATCTATGAAATCTCTTAATTTTTCAGTTTACGTGTAACCAACATTCCCTAAATGGTCAGTATAGCAAAACTGTGGAATGTTTCTTCAAACGACATAATAAAAGTACTAATTCTTAATAGCTAAAACTCAATCTTAATCCCAATGCTTAGTGTTCGTGCCCATGATGAATAGACATCAGGAAGCAGTATCATCAACCACCACATTTCTTTGTGAGTAAAGCAGCGTTTATTCCCTAGCAGCACATATCACGCAGAGCAGGTACATACCTACACAGTCTCTGCTCAGCCTAATGAAATGGTAGGAGCCTACATCATGGTTTACAAAATAATGATAAAGTAAACCAAAACTATTTTCCCCTATAGTTTGTACTATCAATGATAAAAAGGACGTAGTTGTTGAGCATCTCTTTTACAGGTGTATCACTCAAGGCATCACACTGATTCATCTTTTGTACTGTAATTTATCTAAATATAAGGTCAACTGTCTTCTCTGTTGGCAGAAATTCACAAACCAGTAATTGGATTTCTATACTATATGACATTGCTATTATGTAATATCCATTATTGTCACTTGAAATGGAATTTTAGGGATAAGGTGCAGAGCATGATGTTTGTTAGTAACTTTCAGGTGATATTACAATCTTCTCTGTTTCAATGTGAGTTAAATCTCATTGTAGTTACAAAGACAGCAATTTTGAGGGATGCTTCAGGGCCATAATTTTTACTTGAAAGCATTGTTTTTCACTTGTTAAAGAAAAACTAATTTGGATTACTAGAGTTGTTACTTTGATTTGTTTGAAAATAACACAAAAGACTCAGTAAATTCTATGCTACCATTTGACAAAATTTCTTGACAGTGAACACACCAGTCTGAATTTTAAAATATTTGTTTTTATACTTTCAATTTTACCTCTTTTTTCCAATTACATATCATACTCAGAGACTCATTTATCTCAGTACATAAAAAATTATGTACATAAAAACCCTGTGTATATAAAACCCTTAGTACATAAAACCCTGTGTTTGCATTGGAATTTCCTTCAATATTCATTCTAATGTTATTTTTGAAGCTGTAATGTTTTCATTAAAATTACTACTTTACTACCTCTGTATTTCCACAATCCATTGATTTATTTGTATGAATTGAGGATATAAGAAATATAAAAGTAGCAAATAAGAGATCTTTTGCAAATATACATAGCACACACATTATATGGAATTATTATGGAGGAAGAAAATCTTGTGGACTGTGAGCTGAATGTTCTTGCCTTCTATTATTGTATAACAAATTACCCCTGATAAAATGAAACAACCTCTTAATTTTATTTCACAATTTTGTGGGTCAGGAATCAAGAAGGGATGCCGGGCACAGTGGCTTATGTTTGTAATCCCAGCACTTTGGGAGGCCGAGGTGGGTGGATCACTTGAGGTCAGGAGTTTGAGACCAGTCTGGCCAACATGGAGAATCCCCATCTCCACTAAAAATACAAAAATTAGCCAGGTGTGGTGGCACCTGCCTGTAGTTCCAGCTACTTGAGAATCATTCTCCTGAGGCAGGAGAATCACTTGAACCAGGAGGCAGAGGTTGCAGTGAGCCAAGATGGCACCACTGCACTCCAGTCTGGGCAACAGAGTGAGACTCCATCTCAAAAAATAAAATAAATAAAATGAAATCAAATAAAAGAAGGGTTGGAGAACTTTTCAGTTCTACACAATGTTGACAGAGGTACCTGACTATTCAGCTGGCAGAATATGACCCTGATCTGGAAGGTCCAAGACAACTTGACACTCATGGCTGGGTTTTTGTTAAGGATAGCCGTCAGGCTGGGCTCAGCCAGAACTGTCTATCAGAGAGTTTATAAATGGCCTCTACAGACAGCAGTCTTAGAGGCATCATAGTGTCACATGGTGGATGGCTCAGGACTTCCAGAGAAAGCATTTTTAGACATAGGAAGTGGAAGCTAATGGTCTCTTAAGGCCTGGCACCAGAAGCTAGCTCCATATTCTATTGGTCAAAGAATTCGCTAAGGCCAGTCCTGGTTGAAGAGAAGAGGAATTAGAGTCCACTTCTCAATGAGAAGGGTAACAAAGAATTTGTCGTTGCCTTTAATCTACCACACCAAGGCTATGTGATGGAGATAATCCAGCTGTACATGAGCAATTTTCCATAATGACAATTATTACGAACACTGCAAGTCTCTCCTATAATGCTCATAGCTAATTGTGCATTTCATGTGTGTATGATGCACATAGCTAAGTTATTTAAGTTCATTTTCTTCTAAAACAAAAAACTTTGTGTGGTTGGATAAAACACCAGGGACCAGGATACATTTCTTGTAGCACTTAGATAAAAATGCCTAACATGCCCCTAGGAGTATTGAATTTTTTCATGACACATTTGTGGTCTCTAACACTAAGAGAAATGGTATAGTAAGTCATTTACCTAGGTTGTCAACCTATGACATGTGAATTACAAACAATATAAAATTATCTTTATTTTGTATGATGTTCAGCAGTTTGCAAGGTACTTTTATTTATGTTATTGTATTTGCATTTTACAATAGCCTTGTGAAATTGGAGGACTGTAATTATCATTTTCTGTCAATAGATTGATGCTTGACAGTTCAGAAGGAATAAACAATTTCCACAAACTCACAGTAGAGGCAAAGTTAACTTTCATTAGTATTCATTTAGTATTAATTCATTCAAAATTTATTGAACATCAACTATGTACTAGGCTTTATACAAAGGACTGCAAATACGGCACAAGAAAAAGGATAAGTTCCCTGCCCTCCGATAGCTTGTTGTCTAGGATGATGCTATTTTTCTTCAAATTTAATTCATGTTTTAATATCACAATTTTTGTCACATCTGGATACCACCTACACTACTAATGTAATATTTTTAATCAACTCACAAAGGTTCAATACTTAAATGAACTTAGTCTTACCTTATAGAATATTCCTTTTAAACAAGGTCTATTTATTATTTATTACAATAATGAACTCTTCAGATATGTGTGTGTGCATATATATATATATATACTTACATATACACATACACATGCACACACACACACACACACAAACACATCCCACCACCACCACCAAAAAACAATCATTTCCTATAACACCAGAAGTATACATATAACACCCTGGAAAATGCCAGGCTGGTGGTTTTTATGCTTTTAATATAGCATTATTACCTAGGTCTTAAATAGCATATATGTATAGAGGATGATGAAATGCTGCTCTATTTTGGAGATCTTTCAACTCTATGACCAAAAGCCAGCACACTAATACATTTGGAAATATGCTCCCCCAAATTTACTTTTCAGAACTGTTTCTGAATGGTTTTATTCTGAGCAGTTGCACAGTATCTACCATTTATCTGAATGGTAAACTCAAGCTACTGCCTACCTATGGCTACTCTAAATGATAGAATCAACCAGTCACTGGCATCTTTATAGTCCCTGAAGTGAAAACCTATGAATATTCTTTTTGTTTTATTTACTCATAAGAGAGTGAGATTGCAAGGAAAAAAATACTGTTGCTGTTTGCTGTTTTATATTTTTTGTTTAGCCTTTATCACTCACATTTATCTATCTACATGTGATACAGATGTTCATATTGCATCTCATGTAATCAAAACACAGCTTATAATCATTTCCCTTAGGTACTATTGCACAGAAATAAATTTTACTTATGTATTTTATTCAAGGGTACTCTTACAACAGGGTATGTTGCATGCATATAGAATGTAAACAAAAATTTTGGCAACACTGATCTCTGAATCCTCTAACTCCTCCTCTCTCCCTCTTCCTCTTCCTCTTCTTCCTACTTTCTCTTCTTCAAGTGTATTTAACTTATATTGACACAGAACTGGATATATATTGCTTTTGCTACTAGCAGGATTAACTTGAGCCAGTTTGAACTCCAGAGTCCTTCTTAATAATGATGCAGAATCCACTAGGTTTATGGGTTACTTGAAAAAATGTATTTAATTGCCTAGTCCTAACAAATGTTATTTCTTCCTTTCTTTTAGTTTGCATTAAATTTTTCTCTGAGTATATCTAAATAAATTAATTTACACTTAGGTGTGAGTGACTGATCAGATTTAATAGGGAACCTATTTGAAATATATGTATGTCAACCTATAATGAATTTATCTCTAAATTAAAAGATTATTCCTTAAGGTATGTAATTTCAGGCATAGGGGGAAAATGATGAGAAAATAATAGTTTTGCAAGGAAAGATTCGTATGTTTCATAAATCACATCTTATAGACAAGAATCTATTTACTTACATTTATTAGAGAATCAGAGCTGTCTTGGAATATTTATACTAGGGTTGCAGCAAACCCTGGACTACTCAGAAAAGACATAGGCATTGTTTGGGGTTCGTGAATCAGCAGGAATGAATAGGCAGAGGCTGCACCAACTTTGCCTGGTCTGCCCCACAGAGTCTTCTTGGAATTGAACGTTGGGTGAGTAGAATGAGGAGTATCCAGCATCACCTTGCTCAATCAGAATGATGCTTTGCGTTAGCCTGGCTCCATCTTACAGGATTTCTCAGTTGCTTATTTCTTTGTACTTAATCATTGGCTTATTTATGATTATTAAAGCCTAACATTTAAAAAAATGGGATGCTCTGGGTAGCAATCTCTTTGTGGTACTCTCTCATGAATTTATGGGAGGAAATTTAGATATGGGAATAACTCTTCACAACTACCTAATTCCAGGAACATCTTGCCTATTGTATCTAAACTTAGAGTTACCATTGAATGATCTGACTCAAATATGTTGCCTACATGTCTAGCTGAAGTGTTAATTACTAATTACCTTGATCAGAAGAACAGTTTCCCTGTAAATCCTTATGCTGCTTTGCTTATGACCATCTTATGTATTTTCTTTAAAGTATTTTATTAATATCATGTATTAATTTTTTGCCTGGTAGTATGTAAGCACACTGAGGTCAGGGAGTGTCTTTCTCATTATTATGTTTCCAAAATGTAAATGTTATAAATCTTTTAAATAAAGAATACCAAAACTAAATTAACTCCATGCTTTTACATAATGCAGTAGTTGATAGAGTTGCTTAAAAGTATATGTAGAGTGTCCCAGGCCAGCAGGAGCTAAGAGTGATCTAAGAACCCAAAGCAATGCTGAAACCACTTTTATGAAACTTATGACAGTGGGGAAAATCTAACATAACTGACTCAGTCTTACTTCTAACCTTGCAAGATAACTGTCTTTGCTCAGTCTTAGTTAACTATTGGAGGAATTTCATTTGTAGTTAAAGTCTAAAACAAAGATGAAAACGGTCCTTTCCAAACACTAACCTTCTCCTTGCTCAGGGGCTAAAACCACCTTTGTAAAACAAAAGAAGGGCCACAAGGTTAGAATTGGGATAGGTAGGAGCCTGAATTCTGCTAAGCTGTAGGCATAGCAGAAACTCTAACCAGCCATTGTTTCTTTTGTTGACATAAACTCTTAAGAAGTCATTGTTTTATAACTTGCTTTTTTAAAACTTACTACTCAGGAGTCTCACAGCCAATAGTCACAAGATTAACTTCCTCAGTTGCCCCTATGGATAACATCACTACTGTAAATACTTTAAGACTAGTGTTTGAGACATTTTTCAGACCTTGCATTCTATACGGACCAACTAACATCTTGTAGTTGTAACCCCCAACCAGTAACTGACTCAGCACAATAAGACAGTGTCAACCCCCTATGATTTCATCCCAGACCCACCTCATCAGCAATCCTCATTCCCTAATCCTCTGACTGCCAAGCTATCCTTGAAAACCCCTAGTCCCCAAATTCTTGGCAAGGCAGATTTGAGAATTATCTCCTGTCCTTCCACTTGGCTGGCCCTGTGATCATTAAACTCTTTCTTTGCTGCAAACATTCCTGCTGTTCTCAGTATATTAGCTTTTTCTGGGCAGAAGGCAAGAAGAACCCAATTGGGTGATTACAAAGCCTTCAAGTCCAGGAAGGGAAGGAGATAAAGATCCAACTTGTTCTAGAAAAGCTCACTGCAATCCAATTTGAGCAAAACACAAAACATAGTGCTGAATTCCATAGGCTAAATATTTGTGAATTTGGATCTACAGAGATTATAAGACAGAAAGATGTATCACTCCCTTAGATTCCTAAAGAAAAAGAAAACAAAGTGAGGGAGCAACTCTTTCTCTTGGGGAAGGCTCTGAAATAAATGTTTACCAATTGAAGGATGTCTTCTCCAATCCAATTGAAATATTGAAATGTGCCAAAATGTTTTCAAAACTCTTTCAAATTAGATAGTGTCAATGAGTAGTCACTTTTTAGAAAACTGTTCCCTTTTTTAATAATATAAAAAAATGTTTTTTCTTCCTTTTTACCAAGAAATTCTAAATAAAGACTTTTTTTGTGTGGTGACTTGCTATTCCAACATGAACTATTCAACTATAAAACCTGGGAAACTGTCTAATACATATGTTGGAGGAAGGAATATTGTCACTATCCTGAATTCAAATAGTTTCTAACATCATTGAAGGGCTGGAAATGTTTACTGCCCCTTTCTGCTATGTTCTTTTTCTATCTCTCTAGGGAACATCTCTACTCATAACTTATAGAATGTTTGAGAATCTTCAAGGAGGAAAGAAGCTAAATAAATTTGCACTATTATTTCAGAGAAGAAGGGCTGGTTAAGCCAGCATTGAAGCATTCCATATTTATTTCATAACAAATTTGCAAGTCAAACAGAGTTGGCTTTATTTTTTATTTATTTATTTTACCTCAGCCTATTCTGATGCTCAGAAAACCCACTTAGGATTTAGAACTCCATCTGGTTCTTCTAGTTTCCTTCATTGTCATTTGTAATGAAGAGCTTTCAATAATTTTTCAGGAGGACAGCTTTGTTCATTGATTTGTGAAATAGAATGAAACCCAGATCAGTTTATGCATATCTACCAGAGTCTTCAGAGGCTAAAACAACTGCTTATGTCAGAAAAAAAGAACAATGATAGAGAGAAACAACTTTAACTCTCTTCTCCTTGACAATGGAAGGGGGAAATTTTTCTTAGTATCAGTGTCAGTTTACACTGATACAAAAATTCACATTCATATTTACAATTCTGAAATATGTCCATATCCTGTATAAACCATCAGAGGCACTGATTACACTGTTTTGTTCTTGCTTTGATTTACTTTTCAGAATGAAAGATGGGTTTTATCATAACAAATGAAGAGATCCCACCTTTAAACATGATTAAAAATAAGAACTGAATTCAATATCCTCACAGGGGCTGATCAAGCACTTGTAACTTTCTTTCTGAGCAATGTTTTGTAGGCTGACTACATCCAGGGCTTGAAGCAGAGATCTAAGTAGACAAGCCTTTGAATTGAGAATGAGCACCCTCTGTGTCATTCAGAGGTGAGGCTGCTCACAGGGGTTCAGTGACCCTGGAAACTAATTCCTCAGCAGCCAACCTTTCAAAAGGAAGCCTGTAATTAAATAGGTAAAATGGCAATTGGTGGCTTGATTAAAGTGGGAGGATGGTGAGAATATTTCTACCTTTGGAAACACAGAAAATTTATCTAATGCTAATTGACCAAGTCTTTGCTCTAAAGCAAGGCACTTTATTCTCTATGTAGGATACTGAGATTTGGTGACTGAGAGCCAATTCTCTGCCACTCCTATTCCTAGGGGAAGTAGAGAGAGCAGAAAGTGTTTAAAGAGTTTTCTCAATGGATTTCTCGAAATGTGTGAAACATCAGTAGAAACAGAAAAAAAGTAACTACCTCTCTTCCCATCTATATCTTCCTCCAAAGTTGACTGTAATCTTAGTTCAGCAATTCACAATGCTAGCTACACATTGAAACTATCTAAAAATGCTAGACAAATTGTAAAATTCTAGAACATGAGTTTTATCCCCAGAGTTCTGGTTTCATCTCCTTGAGGTGATCTGAGGCATCAGTGTGTGTGTATTTGCACACACTCCCACATGCATACACATCCATGAGATTCTCACTTTTTTTTTAAGTTTTCATGTTTTGCAGCCAAGTTTGAGATCCAGTGTGCTTAGTTCAAGCCTTCACTACAATGTTATCCACCTCTACATAAAAGCTAGCCTGCGCGTCTTGGTTAACAGCACCACCTGTGAGTTCCTTGATGTCTATCGTGTGTCTCCCACATGTGTTAATAAGAAGCTTAGACATTCTTTTCAATAAATGAAAATGTTTTAATAAAATAAATAGCTCCCTAATAGTTGATTTATTTTAGCAAATCAAAAAGTGCCTAGCCCATTTTGGACTTTCTAATGGGAATTCTTCCCCCCAGCCTAGCCCATTTTGGATTTTCTAATGGGAATTCTTACCCCTAAATACCATACTGTATATTTCTTACTCAAACCACTGATATTCATGTTTATTACTTGATTTTTTTCTAAAAGTTGAACAACACAAATGCTGCCAGCAGATCTATTGCCGATATGAATTCTCCGCAAGCAGAAACCCATCTAATCATCACTCCAGCAACTCTAAGAGCCTTCACTGACTTGGCAAAGTCATTTTATGCATTGCAGAGGGCAGGTAGACTAACAAACCAACACAAGTAATCCATGCAAATTCTCAGTTTCACTTGTATGAAGAGCCATCCTGTTAGCACTCCTATTTCTTCAGAGACAATGGGTTTAAGCCTCTTTCCATAAGAACAGCCCAAACTTCCAGAGTAGATGCCATGCTATATGAACTTTATTATAAAATAATGACAGGCTCTTTTCCGGTTAGCCGGCTCAAGAAGCCAAGAGTAGCAAAGTCTCTCGCTACACACTGCAGGAGGCGGTGCAGGAAGTCCTGCACAGGAACCATCACAAACGCCACAAGTTCCTGGATACGGTGGAGTTGTAGATCAGCTTAAAGAATTATGACCCCCAGAAGGACAAGCGCTTCTCGGGCACAGTCAGACTTCAGTCCACTCCCCACCCCAAGTTCTCCGTGTGTGTCCTGGGGAAGCAGCAGCACTGCGACGAGGCCAAGGCCGTGGATATTCCCCACATGGATATCGAGGCACTGAAAAAACTCAACAGGAATAAGAAACTGGTCAAGAAGCTGGCCAAGAAGTATGATGCAATTTTGGCCTCAGAGTCTCTGATCAAGCAGATCCCAGTCCTCGGCCCAGGCCTAAATAAGGCAGGAAAGTTCCCTTCCCTGCTCACACCCAAGAAAAACATGGTAGCCAAAGTGGACGAGGTGAAGTTTATGATAAAGTTCCAAATGAAGAAGGTGTTACCTCTGGCTGTGGCTGTTGGTCACATGAAGATGACAGACTATGAGCTTGTGTATAACATTTACCTGGCTGTCAAATTCCTGGTGTCATTGCTCAAGAAAAACCGGCAGAATGTCCGGGCCTTATGTATCAAGAGGAAAACGGACAAGCTCCAGCGCCTATATTAAGGCATATTTGAATAAATTCTACTGTTACCAGTCAAAAAATAAAATAAAAAATAAAACAAGGCCGGGTGCAGTGGCTCACACCTGTAATCCCAGCACTTTTGGAGGCTGAGGCGGGTGGATCAAGAGGTCAGGAGATCGAGACCGTCTTGGCCAACATGGTGAAACCCCACCTCTACTAAAAATACAAAAATTAGCCAGGCGTGGTGGCGGGTGCCTGTAGGTAGTCCCAGCTATTCGGGAGGCTGAGGCAGGAGAATCACTTGAACCCAGGAGGCAGAGGTTGCAGTGAGCGGAGATTGCACCACTGCACTCCAGCCTGGTGATAGAGTGAGATTCCGTCTCAAAAAATAAATAAATTATAAGAATATAGTAATTATTATTATTATATTGGCCTTTGGTATTTGTGGTAGAATAAAACCACATGTGTCCCCTGTTCTAATTGAAAATGACTCATCCTCAGGCAATAATCAATGTAGACACAGAAGCAAAAACATTATATTCAAGGAAATGAGGTAACTTCAAAGCACAATAGATGGAAATTAAAAGCTGTTAGTCAAGGATAATAAAGGAGTTGGCAGGAGAGCTCATTCCCAAACATGTAAATCTGAAGATAAACAAGCAAGTTTTGTTCACAGAAGCCCCCAATATCTGAGAAACTGGGCAGTGGGAACACTGAAGGGGAAAGACAAGGTGGGACATCAAAAGGGTGAGTCTAGATTAATAGACAACAAGAAAACAGTTAACAGCCCAGCTTCCAACACCACTTGGAGCAGAAACACAACACCCTGCACTATCTTCATAGGAGAAAGGGAGTCAATTTTCTGGAAAAGATAATAAACCAGAGAGACTTGGAGTTATAGGCAGAAAATCATTGAGGTGAAGTGCTGTTCTGAAGGTAGAATGATTAAGTTAAAGTCTGCCTATTTGGTGATTATTAGGCCTCCAGCTTTCTTTCCTCAATCAACCACAGAAGAGACACAATCTGGTGTAAACTTACCACACTGTCAGGCAGGAGACTGGAAAATTTATCCCAAGACAAGCTAAATCACTAAGTCTTATCAGACCCAAGAATGCTGCATCTAAGCCAACAGTTGCGAAAGCTTATCAACAGATCATTTTATACTACAGAACTACAGTAAGGCTGAGTAATTGAGACAAAGGTTTCTTAGATAACTGAGGGTACACTAATGAATAAAATAGGAAAGTTAGTTGTAGGTATATCTGAAGCAGTTAGATACCCCCAACCCCCTTCACCACTATAGTAAGTAGAATCACAAATGACCCCCAGGATTCCCATCTCTAGCACACATACTCTGTATAGTCCCTTCCCTCAAGTTTGGGGGAAATGTGTGAATATAATGGTATATCACTCCCTTAATTAAGTACAGCATTAGGTCCTTGTTGTATTGCTATAAAGAAATACCTGAGACTGGGTAATTTATAAAGAAAAGAGGTTTTATTAGCTCATCATTCTGTAGCATGTACAAGCATGGTGCTGGCATCTGCTCAGCTCCTGAGGAGGCTTTTACTCATGATGGAAGGTGAATCAGGAGCAGGCACGTCACATGGTGAAGGCAGCAGCAGGAGAGAGTGGGGAAGGTTCCACACACTTTAAACAATCAGATCTTGTGAGAACTCACTCATTGTGATCCCAGGGATCACAGTGGGGTCATGGATCTGCCCCCATGACCCAAACACCTCACACCAGCTCCCACTTCCAACACTGGGGATTAAATTTCAACATGAGGTTTGGGCAGAAGCAAATACCCAAACTATATCAGTCACTTTGTGCAGTAAAAATGATGGGAGGCTCCCTCCTGTGACTACATTATATTTTTTACAACTCTCTCATAGTGGGCTAGAGAGAAATTCCCCTGCTGGCTTTGAAGAAGTAGCTGCTATGTTGTGAGAAGCCCTTGTGGTTAGGATCAGCCAACAACTAGCAAGGAAATGGAACCGCAGCCTATAACCACAAGGCATTTAATTCCACCAACAACGAATGAGCCTGGAAGAAGATCCCAAGCTCCCAGGAAGACAGCCAGAGGATACCTTGATTTTGGCCTTCTGAGAAGCTGAGTGGAAGACTATTATGCCAATTATGCCAAGCCCAGACTTCTGACCTACAGAACTGTGAGATAATGAATAGGTGGACGTTAAACTGCTATCACTGTGAAGCGCATTCACTGGGCGCAGGTTACCGACTTGTCTGAGTTGGGTGAGACATAACACCCACACACACAGTTACATGAAGCAGGTTTATTAATTATACACAGGCAGCAAGGGACAATAGAAGCCTAGGACTCATGTTTATCCAGGCTCCTAAATGAATGCCATGCCCCCAAAGCTCAGGAAAGCTACCTAGGGTGGATGGACTCTCATCTCTATGTGCCTCTCTTGCAGCCAGCCCACCTTGGGCTTTATACCTCAGGGTCACAAGACTGGCTGGGCTGACCCACTCAAGGATGTCCTGTTTCTAGGGGGGAACTGGAACAGAGTCTAGGCTGATCCTGCTAGCTCCTCCTTACATCAAGATGTTCCATTTCCAGTACATTCCACAGTTACATTGAGAACTAGAAGTGAGAAAGACGGAGAAGAGTTGGGTCTCTCCAAGTCTATCCAGAAAACTATTTCCCAATGATTGTTTTAATTTGTTACTCAGCCATAAAAAACTATACACCAACCAAAGGAAGACCTTTAAGAGAGGCTGAGATAGTTACAGGGACCTGTATTTGGAGGCACCAAGATCAGCACAGCGTGGGTGCTATCTATAGCAGATTGGGTGTATTGTCAGGAACCTGGCAATAAAAAATGGCACACTCAAACTAGATAATTAAGAAGACTTTAATAAAATGGCCCATTAAAATGCATGAACATTGGCCGGGTACAGTGGCTCACGCTTGTAATCCCAGCACTTTGGGAGGCTGGGGCAGGCAGATAACGAGGTCAGGAGATCGAGACCATCCTGGCTAACACGGTGAAACCCCGTCTCTACTAAAAAAAAAAAAAACACAAAAAATTAGCCAGTCGTGGTGGTGGGTGCCTGTGGTCCCAGCTACTCAGGAGGCTGAGGCAGGAGAATGGCGTGAACCCGGGAGGCGGAAATTGTAGTGAGCCGAGATCGCACCACTGCACTCCAGCCTGGGGGACAGAGAGAGACTCTGTCTCAAAAATAAAAAAAATTAAAAATTAAAAAAATTTTAAAAAATGCATGAACATTAAAGAAATAAATAAAGGATAGTGTTCCAGGATCAGCAATGGCAGGAGCCATTACCACTTCTAGGACTGAAAGGGCAAAGGTTATGGAGTAGATACTAGAACTCAGAGAGTAGCTGTGCAGAAAAAGCTATTATTTGGCAGGAGCTGTGTACTTCAGCAGAGGGTTGCGGCCAACTTAAGATAAAACCATCATCAAAAAAATCTGAGCAACATAAATGCAGATGTCTTCTCCCTTCCTCTAATCTCCTGATAGTGTCTACACAGAGTGAGCCAAACAAGAAAATAGAAGAGATGTTCACTGATATATCTCATTGGAAGCATGAATGAAATTGCATTCAATTAATATATTTATTTTAGGAAAGATATTTATTTTCCTCCTTTCTTTGCCAAACAACCCTCACATTTGAGCTGGGCACATAGCTACTTGGAATAAAGTCTGTATTAATAGCCTTCTTTGCAGGTGAGAGAGCTTCTCAGGGCAATTATTGGGAAGGAAAAACATGGAATGGAATACGAAGAGACAGAACTTATTTACACAGATAATGATGTGTGCCCGTTAGTGTCTTTCTCCCTTTTCCAGGTGACAAATGTCTTTTATATAAGGTCTCAACAGCAGAGTGATACAGATTTGAACTAAGCCTACTATTGTATTTTAAATAAATTAGTAGGAGTAAAGGGAAGAAATAAATAATTAATGAACATAAGCCATAGCTGTAAAGGTCCTCATTTCCCGAGCCAGTCACAAGGTCTAAGTTAATAGTCATAGCTACTTTTTCTCACTACCCATTTTATCCTATCTAGACCAGACGCTTGCAGAGAGTAAAGAGAACATTACCAGAAATTAAGCACAGAGCTCACTCATCTGCAAAGAAGGCTATTAATATAGACTTTATTCCAAGTAGCCACGTGCCCAGCTCAAATTTGAGGGTTGTGTGGCTGAGGAAGAGGGAAAATAAGTATCTTTCTTAAAACAAATATATTAATTGAATGCAATTTCATTTGTGCTCCCAATGAGATGTTGGTATATTTTTTTTTATTTTATTACTATATTATGTTTGTTTTGAATTGAATAAAAATAATATTTTTAAAAGGATGAATGTCTAAGATTAACTAAGTAAACTGTCAAAAAAAGGGAAAAAAGGCAAGTCATCTTATCAGATATCAGAACATACTATAAATCCATTAAAATAGAATTATAGTATTCATAGTGGTATAGAGAAGTATACTAGTAGAACAAAACAAAATTCAAAAGTAGATCTTAGTATATTTTAAAATGTAATGTATAGTAATGGTGATAGTTTAAATTTAGAGGCTTAGTGGTGTATTATTTAATAAATGGTACTTGTACATTACATAGAAAATGTATTTGGATTTTTATTTTACATCACATATAAAAATAAGTTCCAGAAAGGATTATGATATTACAAACAAACTAAAATATCATGAGCAATTGGAAAGCTATATTACCAATCTAATTGCATAAGAGACCTCCTTAATGAAGACCAGAAACCTAGTAGCTCAGTAAGAAAGGAAAGATAGAGCGGACAACATAAAGTAGAAAAAAAATGCAAGATACATCAAAAACTAGGTCAGTAGAAGATTAATAGACTGAGAAAATGTTTAAGTAGCACAGACGACACAGGCTTAGTACCTTTAATAAAAAGCACTTACACATTGACAATGAAAAGACAACCAATTCAAAGAATGATAGGTAAGCAGTATGAATAATTTACCAAAAAGCAAATCTAGGTGGCCAATAAACATACGGAAAGTGGTTTAATATAGCTGATGAGCAAGGAATCATGAGTCAAAGTAACAGTGAATTATATTATACTCTATATACCCAAGCTTAGCAACAGACTGGAGATGGAACATGTTACTAGCATGGAGACGTAACGTGGTAGTTAAGAGTGTGGATATGAGCAGAGGAGAGAGGATGAGGGGTGTACGATATGATTGCACTTATATATTCAATGGAAATGTGTGTGTGTGTGTTTTAAAGAACTTACATAATATTTTTAAGCTAGCACATCCATTCTACTCAAGAAATCTCTTCTAGTGATTACATTTGCAAAGGTACACAAAGATGCTCATTGTAGCATTGTTTATAGTTCCAAAAATGATATAAACCTTAAAATAAACCATGAAGGTAATGGTTTAATAAATTATAGCATATTTCCACTATAAGACACCATAGAGTAAAGAATAAGGTAGAGATACACTTACTGAGGGGAATAGTGTTTGATAAGTGCAAGTTACTAAATAATGCAAATGATATTAGGTTGCTACAAAAGTAATTGTGGTTTTTGCATTAAAAGTAACAGCAAAAAAACGCAATTACTTTTGTACCAACCTCATATAACGCCATTTCAGGTTATATATATATATATATGAATACTTATATGTTTGGAATAAATAATGAAAACTCTATTAGGATGCATGCTAAACTCTTAATAGTGTTACCTTTAGAGGGGAGTAGAATTCAGGAATTAGGAGCTGTAACTATATATATTTACATGTATATAGTTATACAAATAACCATATACATAACTATATGTGTGTATTTGAGCTATTTGAGCATTTCATAAGGATAATGGATTCACGTTATATTATCTGCATATTAAAATAATACTAATAATCACATCAGAAGTTATATATTGAGTTCTCTAACAGCACAAGATACTTTATTTTTTTGCTAAGCAGAATAATGCCTCCACCCCTGGACAAAAAGACAAAGGATGTCCACATTTGAATGGCTAGAATCTGAATATGTTTTGTTGCATGGCAAAGGGGAATTAGGTTGCATTAAAGGGGAACTGGCTGACTTTAAAACAGGAAGATGTTTATGGAATATCTGGGTGGACCCAATGTAATCTCAAGGGTGCTTAAAAGCAAAAGCAGAAGGCAAAAGAAGAGTCAATGTCAAAGCGATAAGATGTGAGAGAGACTCAACAGGCCATTGCTGGCTTTGAAGACGGAGGGAATGTGGAAATTGTCCAAAAGCTGGAAAAGCGAGGAAACAGATTCTTCCCTGAAGCCTCCAGAAGAAATGCAGTTCTGCTGAAATCTTGATTTTAGCCAGCAAGGTCCATTTTGGAGTTCTGAACTACAGAACTGTGAGGTAATCAATTTGTGTTGTTTTAAACCGCTAAGCTTGTGGTAATTTGTTAAAGCACCAACAGGAAACTTAGGGAATATGCATCACCTCATTTAAAATTTACAAGGAACCTGGGAGATATACACAACTGTGGGCCCCCATTTAAACAAGAAAAAACCATTGTTCAGAGGGTTTATTTAGGGTGACACAGCTGGTAAGTGCTGTGGACAGGACTTGAGTTAGTTCCAGAGGAATCTAGAGCCTCTCCTGGCTGCCATTTTGTATTTTCTGTCCTCTGACCTATAACTCCAGTGCTCCTGGCTGTGTACTCAGCCACCAGCAGATGTTTACCATCATATAAGTCAGTAAGAATTCAAGTTTGTGGGGTAAGACAAATCTCCATTTAAACCCACTTACTAGCTGTGTGGTTAGTTTAAAACAAACTACTCAATTTAAGCTTGTTTCCTCATCTATAAAAGAAGCGAAATACTTTCTACCTTGTGGGCTGAGGAAAAGCATTCAGTGAAATAATCTATGAAAACTGTCCTACAAAAAGCTTTGTATAGAATTTTGTTTTAAATAAATGATATTTATTGTTGGTGAGGACTAGTACTTTGTTATAATGACTCTGGGAAGCTGTTTTTCTTCTAGATGAGGTTTTAGGTTTTGTTCATACCTTTCTCATATCTGTCAGCTCCTGATTCAGAGACGGTGGTCAGTGCCTGTGGCACAGAACTATAACTACAAACTAGGGAACTATTAACTGAGTACAAGTATAGAAGAAGTGGCTTTTAGTGGTGTGGGCACCAGTGATCTATAAGATGAATCCGGTGGCAAAAATGTACTGTTAATAATGTATATTTCTCCCATGGGATGACATCACAGAGGAACAAAAGGAAAAAAAAACACTCAGAAAATGTCCTTAAAATTTAAACTTCGTTAGTATGCTATGAGACTCTAGAAAAGAGGACATTTCTATTTCAGTCGAAATTATGTTGGCCTTCTGTTTTCTACCCATGGGGTCCCAGACAGAGTTTTCTCAGAATATCATTTGTCTTCCGCTCAATGAACATATTCTGTTGGTCTAGGTACTTCATGAACTTCTTCAAATATTCCTTTGAAACATTCCTTTCAGGCTCTAAGTTCTTCACCACTTTGAGTTTGACTTTTTAAACAATTGCCCTTAGTGATGATTTATGAACAATTATTTACAAGGATAATTCCTGATGATTCTCTATAGAAGATCACCTTTGCTCTTTTCAAAGGTCCCTCTGGTTCTGAGTTGTCCAGTATCTGGTACTATGGCTGACATATATTATACACTCAATTATACACTCAATGGATCCATTGAATGAATGAATGAATGAATGAGTGAGTGAGTGAATTATCAGATGAACCGTGAGGCTGAGGCAACAGGTGTGGTCACTAACAACTCATTCATGGGAATAGATCTTCCCCTGCTTCTCATTTGAAAGGAAAGTAAATTAGAGTGAGTGCACATTCCCAAGGGACCTCAAGTTACTGGTTCAAATGTCTTCAGACCATCTCGACTATTTGCGTATGTGCCCCTTTGGAAAACTGAGGAAGGAAATAAAAAGCCTTCTATGAGTTTTGTTTTGTTTCACAAAACTCAGAGGTAATAAAGCATTTACATTGCTAATGGATTTTTCAAAGTTTGTTGACATCCAAGTGGTTTGGGAGAAGAGATTTTGTGTGGGGGAAATACTATGATGCCTTAGCCAGGGCAACTATATCTTTCTCTATGAAGTTTCTGTACTTGTAGTGCCCTTCATTCAAGTGACCTTTGTCCTGCTTGTTGTTGCAGATTATTTGAACTATCTGCAGATTCAACGAAACCAGCAGGATAATTGCACAGAACGGAGAATTTACAGCAATAGTAACTTATTCAGATGATTATTGTCAACCATGACACAGGGCTTTCTTAATCACATCTATGATTACTACACTTTCTAATGATACTGTGTCATTTTTTTGCTAATACTCTAAAGTGCTTCCTACATGTTACAAAGCTATTAAAACACAAATCTACAGGGCAATTGATAAAATATTTTCATTGTTCAAGCTGCATGTATTCACATTATAATATCTGCTATACAAAATGTATAAATGATCACAGAATTATAGCTTTGAAGAGGATCTCCAAAAAAGTAATTTTATCCAGTCCACTGCCTTAAATAGTTACATATTCAAACCATCAAAGACATATGGTTGTAATTCCCACTTAAAAAATCATAAGGCATGGACTCTGCATAACACCTTAAATGGACTGTTTTGGCACTTGATCACCATTTTGTCAAGAACTTTTGCTATAAGCTGAGTAAGTAAGAGCAAGTTATACATATGTCTAAGAATATATCTATTTCTTTGTTGGAACTGAAAAAAATATTTCATGCCTCCTTTATCACACCGAAGTCACATAATAGATTTTGCTTTTTGAGATTGAATACTGAAACTTCCCAACTCTGTTAACACTTTTTACAATGAATATATTAATTGACTTTAATCCCCTTGGACATTCTTTGGTCCCTAACTACAAACTGTATTATTTGACCTTAAGAGAAATGGCAACACATAGGATATAAGGAGACGAGACATAGAAATGAGGATCTCTACCCACATCTTCAGTGTTAGTTACTTGATTCATAAACACTAACAAAACATACTGAACTGTTTAAATTCAAATTCAGCTCATATGCAAAGTCTTCAACTAGAAGGCGAGCTCTTGATTAACAGAATAATTATTAACTTTAATTTTTTTGTTGTTGTTGTTGAACTGAAAGCTCATTGACAGAAAAACATTTCACAAAGAAACCTGAAAAAGTCTAAGGCATTTAGGTAACCTAGTGAGAAACAAATCCATGAACTACAAAAATAGGAGAAAATAGAGTATAATGGGAACATCTGGGCAAACCTCGTGGAGAACTGGAATGTCTGTCATTACTGTCCAAAACCCAACCATCACGCTAAGGACAGAGAATCCCTCTGTTTTTCATCTTGCCCATTCAAATGCTGGTTTTCATTACTTTCATTCCAGAGGTTCTCCTTACTTGTGACTCAGGGCCTCCTTATTTCTGCTTCTCTCTTCTAATTTTCTCTCCACATCTCCAACGTTACTAAGACTGCTTTTAACCCTTTGTACCATTTTTCTCTGTCTGTTACTTGTATTCAAAATTCTGTAAAAGAAAAAAGAGAGACCGAATTGAATCAAGTAGTCACTATTCAGTACTATTGGTTGAAATTATCTGGCCACATTGTCTCATAGATAACTGATTGAACTTTTCAGTATACCCTAGATATCCTCATCCAAAAAACTGGGGTTAGAAATAACAGCATCACATGACTGAGTATGACACCCCATGTGCAAGCAAATGACCATGACCACTTATCTCAAGTGAGGTCATCCGTGCGAAAAGCACATTATGCAATCAAGTGCCTGGTGAAACAAAACTAAACTAAACAAAAAAACCTCCTTACTAACTTGAAGAAAACCTTCTAACAATAGAGACTGAAAATTATTGCTTACACAGTCCTGCCTGATGTACCACGGGGAATGCAATGCACTGGTAAGCACTATTGCATATTGTAAGGATATTTACCAAAGATAGTCATTTAGTTAATAGCCTCAGGGATACACTGTGAACAAAACATCTTGCTGAGTCCTGCATTAAGGTGCTGGTAAGGAATGGTGATGTTAGAAAATAAGGACTAAATCATAATATTGTACCCATCACCAAAGAAGCTTATTATATAGTAAGACAGACACAAAAATCATGCAAATATAAATAATGTAAGGAAATGAATAATATTGGGAAAGGAAAGAAGTACAGAATCTCTCTGGCAACTTCCAGTGCTTCCTTTGTGCTAATATTCCAATTGGAACAGTGCAGGGGTAAATGTCAATCAACAATAGAAAGCCATTCCAAGCTTCAAAGACCAAAACCTTCCTGATGCTAAGGCCTGAAGAATGAAGGGATGAACCTGCTGAAGAATGGACTAAAGAGAGATAAGTGGGACTGGCCTTCAGTCATCTCCTGGGGTGTTACTTGTTGGTAAAGTGTCCTCTTGGATCTGGAAACAGAAGAATGGGCGATGTGGGGAGACGGTTCTTAAACCACATTTAATTCCTTACCCTTTCAAGTTGTGGAAATTTTCAGTAGTTGCTATTCATTCATTTATTCATTTACTGAAGCAACTTTTACTGCAGGTGCAATACATGTTGGGGTATATCGGTGAATCATATATAATTCATGCCCTAACAGACATAGAAAGCGATAATTGTGTCTTATTTTTATATTTGTACCTATATAGCTAAATAATTAAAATTTTCATTCAAAATGCTACAGAGACATAAGAGGAGGAAACTAAATAGGCTTGATAGAGATGTCAATGAAGTTAAGAAAGTTCTCTAGATGAGAGGCAGTAGAGAGATTATTGTAGGAAACATACTGCAAAAATGCACCCTTGTGAAATGAAATGCTTGTTTCAAGATTATTGAGTTTTTCAACGGGATCAGAGGGTCACGTTTGCATGTGATGTGGCAGAAGGCACAGCTAGAGACTGGGCACAGTGGCTCACGCCTGTAACACCAGCACTTTGGAAGGCCAAGGTGGGCAGATCACCTGAGGTCAGGAGTCCAAGACCAGCTTGGCCAACCATGGCCAACATGGTGAAATCCTGTCTCTACTAAAAATACAAAAATTAGCTGGGTGCAATGGTGTGTGCCTGTAACCCCAGCTACTCGGGAGGCTGAGGCAGGAGAATAACTTGAACCCGGGAGGTAGAGGTTGCAGTGAGCTGAGATCATGCCACTGCACCCCGGTCTGGGCAACAAATGTGGATCAATAATCTCCACATGAAGCTATAAAAAAGCTCTTATAGTCAAATTGAGATTATATTGATATCAAATTATTTCTTGTAATTGTGTTTTTCAATAAGAATACTATTATTTTTATAAAAATAGATTCTTAATTCAGTATATTTTTATTACAATCAAGCTAAACTACTATATGGAATTTCTTGGTAGTAACTCTTTTGAAAAAAGTCAGATGTCATTAAAATGTCAGCCTTGTCATTGACTAGGTAACATTAAGCAAGTTACTTAACTTTTCTAAGCATGTTTCATGTACAGAGAGAGGATGATAAGACTACATGAGGCTGTTGTGAAGATCTAATTGGTAATGCCTGTGACTACCTGTCATGTAGCAAATACTCAGTGAATATAGCTATAATCAAGTTCTAAGATAGTTGTTTTCAAATATAACTATATAACTATATAATTGTAATTATATAACTATAATAAATGTGACTTAGCCATGGAAGTTTCTTTAAGTGTTAGAAGCCCCATATATAAATGAATTAACTGAGATATAAAATGTAGGTGCCTAGAACCTGCGTGGTCTTGCTTTCTCCCAATCCCACCTTCGACCCAGGTAACCTCTAAAGGGCTCTGCCAATCACACCTTCCTTCCAAATAAATTATTGAATAAACAAACAAACTGATCTTTATCCAGAGTTCGTTTCTCTAGTGTTTGTTTTCCTTTGTATCAGTTCTAGGCATCAGCATTGGAAGCATTGTTCTTTCTTTAATAGTGCATAATGGATCACTTAAATCCCATGATGTGTTTCAATCTCTCCTACTTTATGTTCCATAAGTTAGTAATTGTGATAAAGTATCATTCAAAAATGTTTAACTGCATTTAAATGCACAATACCTTCAAGCAAATTAGAAAAACTTTCCCCTGTGTGTGGACTTCTGGGTGAAAGGGGACCCTTGAGAATGTGGCTTGATAAGTCAATGGCATCGTTATAAAAATTAGAAAAAGTCAGCCCTTTCTCTGAGCAAATTCAGACCTAAGCTATGTGTAGGCTGAGCAATGAGTAGATTTAAACCCTCATCTGGCTCTTATTTATATATTATTATTTTCAGTTCAAACTCTAATTCATCAAGAGATGTTTTAGAAGCAAAAATGGGTTGAAATTATTCTTGGTCCTGTTGAAAGTCTCGCTTTTAAGAGAATTCCAAGCATAGGCAATATTTTAAAGCTATCTTTCTGTCACTTGATGACTATAGTAGGGACTTTCTTATGCATCAGTTTTTTTTCTTCTAAAATATTCTGAGTAGTATCACTTCCAATTCCAAACAATGACTTGGTCCAGAGGCTAAAGCAATCAGGCAGGATGAGAGAAATACATTTCCTGAAGCTAACTCTGCTTCACAGAAATAAGCTTTAAAGTTGTTGAGCATTGCTCTCTTTAGGCAAACCTATAGGCAAGATGTTCCATTACTGTAGGTATAAACAGATGACAAAATTAGTCAAAAAAAAGGTTACTCTATGTATAACATATGAATATGGAACTTTTGATAGTGGAAAGCTTTAAAATTATATTCTCCAGAGGTGTGTGAGCCTGAGGCATTGAAATCAGGAAAGGCAGCTTACAGTATTTAACTGGACTCACTAAGCATGGTCAAGGCCTAGGTTTAAAACACAGGTTATGCCAAGATTAGCCATTTGAATGCAAATTGCTTGTGCCTCAGTGTTTTCCGGATGAAGATAATATTATCTTCAAACTATTGTTAATGAAAATAACTAAGATACCCTATATGACAGTGCCTACAGCTGAAGAAATATTACTTCTTTTAAAATAATGGATTACTTCTGGAACACATGCTCTGAAACAGGGCTGTCAAATAGAACTTTCCACAGTGATGGGAATAGTCTATGTTTGTGCTTTCCAATATGGTAGCCCTTAGCTGCACGTGGCTGTTGAGCATATGAAAAGTGTTTAATGTGACTAAGAAACTGAATTTTTAAATTGCTTAATTTTAATTAATTTAGGGTTTTTTGTTGTTGTTTCCGCTTTTGTTTTGAGACTTATCTCGCTGTATCACCAGGCTGGAGTGCAGTGGCTCAATCTCGGCTCACTGCAACCTCCGACTCCCTCGTTCAACCGATTCTCCTGCCTCAGCCTCTGGAGTAGCTGAGATTACAGGCATGTGCCACCATGCCCAGCTAATTTTTGTATTTTTAGTAGAGACAGGGTTTCACTATGTTGGCCAGGATGGTCTCGATCTCCTGACCTTAATTTAGTTTTTTAAAAAACCACTTTAAGGAGGCATGATTGACTTACAAAAGCTGCACGTATGTAATGTATGCATCTCATTGAATTTGGGGAAAAATATACCCCTTGAAACCATTATCGAGGCCATAAACATATTATCTCCCAATGTTTCCTCCCACCCCCTTTATTATTATTATTATTGGTTTTATTTTTGGTAAGAAAACAACATAAAATCTACTCTCTCAGCAATTTTCAGTATACACTAGGGTATTAGCTATAGTCAGTGTGCTGTGAAATAGAAATCCAGTTATTATTTATCTTGTATAACTGAAACTTTGTACCTTTTACCCATCACTTCTCCATTTTTCCCTCCTCCCAGCCAGCCCCTGGCAACCACCACTTTACTCTCTACTTCTATCAGTTTGACTATGTTAGATTCCACATGTGAATGAAAACATGCAAAATTTGTGTTCCTGTGTCTGGTTTATTTCACTTATAATAATGTCCTCCAGGTCCACCCATGTTGTCACAAATACCAGAATTTCCTTTTGAAAGGCTGAATAATATTTCATTGTATGTATGTAGCACATTTTCTTTATCCATTTATTCACTGATGGGTATTTAGGTTGTTCCCATATCCTGGCTATTGTGAATAATGCCGCAGTGAACATAGGAGGGCAGATATCTCTTAAAGATCCTGATTTCATTTCCTTTGGATATATACCCAGAAACGGAATTGCTCAATCGTATAGTAGTTCTATTTTTATTTTTTAGAAACCTCCATACTGTTTTTGAGACTGGCTACATGATTTTACATTCCCAAAAACAAAGTGGAAGGATTTCTTTTTCTCCACATTCTTGCCAACACATATGTTTTAGTTCATTTTGTGCTGCTACAACGCATAACTGAGACTGGGTAGTTTATAAGGAACAGAGATTTTTTTCTTACAGTTCTGGGGTCTGGGTAGTCCAAGGTCGAGGGACCTATGTCTGTCAAGGCCTTCTTGCTGCCTCATTCCATGAAGGAAAGTGAAAAAGCAAGAGAACACTGCCATGAAAGCAAAAGGGAAGGGAGCCAAACTCATCCTTTATAAGGATGCCTCTCCCGTGATAACTAACCTATATCTATGATAACAACATTAATCCATTTATGAAGGCAGGGCCCTTATGACCTTGACCACCTCTTAAAGGCTCCACCTCTCAACACTGTTGCATTGGGAATTAAGTTTCCAACACATGAGCTTTGGGGGACATATTCAAACAATAGCAACTTCTTATCTTTTTTTAATGACATACATTCTAACTGATGTGAAGTGATATCTCATTGTGGTTTAAATTTCTCTGATGACTAATGATATTGAATTTTTTTATATGCCTGTTGGCCACTTGTATGCCTTCTTTGGAGAAATGTCTATTCAAGTCCTTTGCCCATTTTTCTATTTGGGTTATGTGGTTTTCTATTACTGAGTTTTAAGATTTCCTAATGTTTAGATGGCAATCCCTTATCAGATGTATGTTTTGCAAATATTTTCTCCCATCCTTCAGGTTGTTTATTCCTTTGATTGTTTCTTTTGCTATACAGAATCCTTTAAGTTGAATGTAGTCCCACTTGTCTATTTTTTGCCTTTATTGCATGTGCTTTTGGTGTCATAGCCAAGAAATCATTGCAAAGACCAATGTCAAGAAGTCATGTTTTCTTCTAGGATTTTTACAGTTTCATATGTTGTGCTTATGTCTTTAATTCATTTTGCATTGATTTTTCTTGAGTGATTAAAGAGTAGGATCTAATTTCATCTTTGTTTTTGTTTTTGCATGTGGGTATCCAGTTTTCCCAACACCATTTGTTGAAGGGATTATCTTTTCTCCCTTGTGTATTCTTGGTGCTCTGGTCAAAGATAAGTTAGATCTTACATGCATGGGTTTATATCTCAGCTCTCTATTCTGTTCTATTTGACTATATGTCTATTTTTATGCCAGTTCAATACTGTTTTGATTAGTAGAAGCTTGGATTATAATTTGAAATAAGGAGTTACATTCCTCCAACTTTTTTCTTCTTTCTCAAGAACACTTTGACTAGTTAGAGTCTTTTGTGATTTTATCTGAATTTTGTGACTGTTTTTCTATTTCTATAAAAACTGCCACTGGAATTTTGATAAGGATTGCATTGAATCTGTAGAGTGCTTAGAATGGTATAGACATTTTAACAATATTAATTCTTCCAATCCATGAATATGTGATTAATTAATTAACATTTAAATTCAAAGAGACGTGTAGTTAGAGGCTACCATATAGTATGGCAAGGCACTAGAATAGAATTTGGCTCCAATAAGGCAGCCTCATATATAAGTCTATAGATAAGTCTTTTTTCAACAATAACTTTTTAAGAAAGACACTTTTTTTTCTGCAAACACCTTTATGGCAGGAGGTTGTTAAAATAAAATTAATGGGCTTCATGAACATCTCACATTCTGTGATAATCACATTAAGTTTGAAGTGTATTTTTCTAGGGAGAAAATTCATACATACCTTTGGACTTTGAAAGAGAACTATGTGTCACAAAATTAAAAATATATCAATAAATAAATAGAAGGAATATACCTAAGTTACTTACACCTGCTCTAATTTTAAAATGTACACATTGTTGTTCAGAAGACAAAGGAAGCCAAACTATCAAATTGGTTCATGTAATTAAAACTGATTGTTTTATGAACACTAAAATGTAAGCAGAGTTTTCAGTAAAAATATGTTAAATATGAAGTTCAAAGCAATGTTCAATTACTCTATTTATATCAAAAGCAGTAAACAAATTTTAGCATACTTAATTACACGTTAATTACACATTTGTATTAGTTGTCTTCAAAATATTAAAATAGTTGAGAATAGCACAATAACTAAAAGTGCCATATTCTCTCACTTCCTGCCCTGCTTCTATTCTTGTTCCCTATGAATAACTATGTTGATTATTTGGATAATGTCTCTCCAAACATTTTTTCATGTGTCCATACGTGTGTTGTGTGTGTACGTGCATGTGTGTACAGAAATTGACTTCCGTACTATTTGTGATGGGCTGAATAATGACTCCCAAAGATGTTCACATCCTAATCCCTGGGCCCTGTGAACATGTTACATGTAAAAAGATCTTTGTAGATGTGATTTAACTAAGGATCTTAAGATGGAGAGATTATTTTAGATGGAGTAGAGTGGCCTCAATGTAATCACAGGATCCTTAGAAGAAGAAGGCAAGTAGATCAGAGATAGTACTAGGAAACATGATGGTGGAATCAAAAGGTTGGAGTAATTCAATGATGGATCACAAACCAAGGAATGCAGGCAGCCTCCAGAAACTAAAACAAGCAAGAAGACTTATTCATCCCCGAAGCCTCCAGAAGGAATACAGCCCTACTGATACCTTAATTTTATATTTATGATATCCAGAGTAAGAAAATAAATGTTTGTTGCTTTTGAGCCAGTAAATTTCTGGTAATTTGTTACAGTAGCAATAGGAAACCAGCATACTATTCTATAACTTTTTTTTAAGTGTAACCTGTGCATCCTTCCATGATAGTACATTAGTACATGCGGTGCTACTCTATTCTTTTTAGAAGTTGCCTAGAATATCAGTGTGACTCCCTTTTATATTATGATACAAGAAATTCCAGTGCACATCCCAAGACATATGTTATTGAGCATTTGTATACATGGTTTAGTGAGATGTATGACTGCAGAAAGAAACTGCTTAGTAAAAAGGTAAAGGTACACATGGTCATGTGTTGTTATTCAGAACATTTGTCCCCTCCCTACAGAGTGTGTCATTCAGGAGAGATTGTTTTTCTGTTCCTTAGGCTTGGTCACGTGATTTACTTCAGCCAATAAAATGGCAGCAGAAGGGATGTGAGCCCCTGTGAAGGGGCACTTTAGGAGCTAGGATGTTTTTTACCTTTTCCCATCACACAAAGTGTTCCCTATAGAGGCTGCTTCATCATTTACAAACTGACCCACTATAAATATGGAATGTAGTAAGACAAAAAAATAGGCCTTTGTGTTTGTTAAAGACTGCCTTTTGGGGGTTCCTGGATATAAGAGCATAACTTAGCCTAACCTGTCTGATATAGTATATGTATTTTAAATGTTCCTAATTACTACAAAATTGGCTTCTAAAAAGCTATACATGTCCACCAACAGTGTGGGAGTGACTTATTTCCACACTGTTGCCAAAACTGCAAAGCAATCATTTTGAACTTTTTTTCTTGCACAGGAGAAAATGGTATCTCACAGCTTTGACCCACATTTTTTTCTGATTTCATGCAATGTTTTTTCATATGCTTATTATTCATTCATATTTCTTCTTCAACAAAATGTTTATATAGGCATTGTCCATTTTCATCTACAGTTATCCATCTTTTTATACACACTTCCTAGAGTGCATATATACAATGAATATCACTGCTTGCTTTACACGTCATATATAGTTTTAAAGATTCATTTGATTCTTAACTTTCTGATAGCATTCACCACACAAAGGTAGTTAATACATATAAACTAGGTTCCTTTAAATTGAAACATAATTAAAGCCTACTAGTCTCTAAAGAGATCATGGCCTGCTAGGAGTGGCTCACTTAGAAGCCCTGATGAGAACTGCTGGTTCAAATATCTTGATCTGAGTCAAGATACCCACCAAGATTGTCTAGAACATATGGTGGATTGGAAAAGCAAGTAAGAAAAAGACTAAAGTAGGCAGTGTGGGGGGTGAGGGGAATCTAAAACATAAAGCAAGGATCAATGTGCATGCAGAAATTATAAATTTACATAATCATGTTAGAGATAATAATTTGGTAAGATACGTCAATAGTCACGAAAATGTTTATAACCAGTGTAGATACTGCTTTTTTTTTCTCCATTCAAACAATTTCTTATAGCTAATTTTCTAGGGGTAAGATGTTTGAATTAAGGTTGAGCATAGCAGCACTACCTAAGATAGTGAATGCAGGAAAGTAACCAAGAGAAGGACATTATTATAATTAGACAATTAGGTTAAGTAAAATCTGACATATCAATTGACTAGAATATAATGAAGCTGTTAAAAATTAATCAGTGTAATTATGTGAAATCCTGAGCTAATCTGAATGTCTTTCTTTTATGATGACTTTTTCTGTCTTGTCCAATTCTGTTCCCCTTTATAATTTTATGGAACCCTGTCCCTCCAGTCAAACATTTATTAAGATACATTATGTTTATTGTTTTATATATCTGTTTCCTTTCTAGACTTTAAAGTCCCAGAAGCTAGATTTATGTCTTTTTTTTAAACATACAATTCATGTTTTCTCATTTAAAATGTATTTCTTCAAGAGAAATAGAAAACAAATGTATGCAGATTACAAATATAATTATATAAAATTGTATCAATATGTTGATATAGGTTAGAAGAGAACAAACAAAATGGAAATTATTCTTACAGCAAAATTAGAGCCTTATAGTTCCTTTTCAAATGATTTACTATAAGAAAGTTTTTTAATGCAAAATGGTATAAAGAAGAAAAATTACATGATCAATAATTCTTCCACCCAAAGATAACAATTGTTAATGTATGGCCTATTATTTTCAAACTTTGTTATGCCTTTCTAAAAATATATTGTTGAGATTACTGTATCTTTACAATTTTTTTCTGTAGTTTTCCCACATCTTTCGTCTAAGTAACTTTATGACAATTTATTACTAAACCCACATAGCCTGACCTAAGATACGTGTAGCACTGAAAGCAGAGCAAGTTGAACCAAAGCTCTCAGAAGGGGTGAGAGACCAAAAACAAGGATCTAGCTCATTGAAATGATGATAGCCTCTTTCAAAAACTTACTTTTTCTTCAGCTTCTTGTTTTTTGTTGTTGTTGTTTTGGGAGGCAAACTGTCAATGACTAAGCCTAAGACTTGTTAGATAGAATGATTGATAACAAATAGTTGGTTAAAATGAGAAGTTTAGAAAGGATTCCTAAAAGACATTAAAGAAAGGTGGTAGAACAAACCATAGGGTTTGTAGTGCTGTCTAGACTATTCTGACCTTGGTAAGAAAAAAGGGAGAAGACACTGAACATGATCATATTTACATCTGTGTATCCCAAGTGTAAAATATGCTATGGTATTTGGGTTGTTTCAGTATTTTGGTTATTGGAATGATGCTGCAATGGAGTGCAAATATGTCTTCAAGATCCTGATTTCAACTTTTGGGGGGTAAATACCCACAAGTGTAATTACTGAATCAAATTGTAGCTCTATTTATCCAGTCTATCATTGATGGGCATTTTGGTTGGTTCCAAGTCTTTGTTATTGTAAATAGTGCTGCAATAAACATATGTGTCCATGTGTCTTTATAGTAGAATAATTTATAATCCTTTTGGTATATACCCAGTAATGGTATTGCTGGGTCAAATGGTATTTTTAGTTCTAGATCCTTGAAGAATCACCACACTGTCTTTTACAATGGTTGAACTAATTTACATTCCCACCAACAGTGTAAAAGTGTTCCTATTTCTCCACGTCATCTCCAGCATCTGTTTCCTGACTTTTTAATGATCGCCATTTTAACTGGCATGAGATGGTATCTCATTGTGGTTTTGATTTGCATTTCTCTAATGATCAGTGATGTTGACCTTTTTTTCATATGTTTGTTGGCTGCATAAATGTCTTCTTTTGAGAAGTGTCTGTTCATATCCTTCACCCACTTTTTGATGGGGTTGTTTTATTCTTGTAAATTTGTTTAAATTCCTTGTAGATTCTGAATATTAGCCCTTTGTCAGACAGATAGATTGCAAAAATTTTCTCCCATTCTCTAGGTTACCTGTTCACTCTGATGATAGTTTCTTTTGCTGTACAGAAGCTCTTTAGTTTAATTAGATCCCATTTGTTTATTTTGGCTTTTGTTTCCATTACTTTTGGTATTTTGGTCATGAAGTCTTTTGACCATGCCTATGTCCTAAATGATATTGCCTATGTTTTCTTCTAGAGTTTTTATGATTTTAGGTCTTATGTTTAAATTTTTAATCCATCCTGAGTTGATTTTTGTATAAGATGTAAGGAAGGGATCCAGTTTCAGTTTTCTGCATACGGCTAGCCAGTTTTCCTAACACCATTTATTATATAGGGAATCCTTTCCCCATTGCTTTTTTTTTGTCAGGTTTGTCAAATATCAGATGGTTGTAGATGAGTGGCATTATTTCCGAGGCCTCTGTTCTGTTCCACTGGTCTATATATCTGTTTTGGTACCAGTTCCATGCTATTTTGGTTACTGTAGCCTTGTAGTATAGTTTGAAGTCAGGTAGCATGATGCCTCTGGCTTTGTTCTTTTTGTCTTGGCTATACAAGCTCTTTTTTGGTTTCATATGAAATTTAAAGTAGTTTTTACTAATTATGTGAAGAAAGTCAATGGTAGCTTGATGGGGATAGCTTTGAATCTATAAATTACTTTGGGCAGTATGGCCATTTTCACAATATTGATTCTTCCCATCCATGAGCATGGAATGTTTTTCCATTTGTTTGTGTCCTCTCTTATTTCCTTGAGCAGTGGTTTATAGTTCTCCTTGAAGAGGTTCTTCACATCCCTTGTAAATTGTATTCCTAGGTATTTTATTCTCTTCATAGCAATTGTGAGTGGGAGTTCGCTCATGATTTGGCTGTCTCTTTGTCTATTATTGGCATATAGGAATGCTTGTGATTTTTGCACATTGATTTTGTATCCTGAGTCTTTGCTAAAGTTGCTTATCAGCTTAAGGAGTTTTAGGGCTGAGACGATGGGGTTTTCTAAATAAACAATTGTGTCATCTGCAAACAGATAATTTGACTTCCTCTCTTCCTATTTGAATATCCTTTATTTCTTTCTCTTGCCTGATTGCGCTGGCCAGAACTTTCAATACTAGGTTGAATAGGAGTGGTGAGAGAAGGCATCCTTGTCTTGTGCCAGTTTCTAAAGGAAATGCTTCCAGCTTTTGCCCATTCAGCATGATATTGGCTGTGGGTTTGTCACAAATAGCTCTTATTATTTTCAGATATGTTCCTTCGATACCTAGTTTATTGAGTGTTTTTAGCATGAAGGGGTGTTGCATTTTATTGAAGGCCTTTTCTGCATCTATTGAGATAATCATGTGGTTTTTGTCATTGGTTCTGTTTATGTGATGGATTACATTTATTGATTTGCATATGTTGAACCAGCCTTGCATCCCAGGGATAAAGCTGACTTGATCGTGATGGATAAGCTTTTTAATGTGCTGCTGGATTTGGTTTGCCTGTATTTTACTGAGGATTTCCACATCGACGTTCATCAGGGATATTAGCCAGAAATTTTCTTTTTATGTTGTGTCTCTGCCAGGTTTCAGTATCTGGATCATGCTGGCCTCATAAAATGAGTTAGGGAGGAGTCCCTCTTTTTCTATTGTTTGGAATAGTTTCAGGAAGAATAGTACCAGCTCCTCTTAGTGCCTCTGGTAGAATTTGGCTGTGAATCTGTCTGGTCCTTGGCTTTTTTTGGTTGGTAGGCTATTAATAGTAATTAATATTTCAGAACTTGTTATTGGTCTATTCAGGGATTTGACTTCTTTCTGGTTTAGTCTTGGGAGGCTGTATGTGTCCAGGAATTTATCCATTTCTTCTAGATTTTCTAGTTTATTTGTGTAGAGGTGTTTATAGCATTCTCTGATGGTAGTTTGCATTTCTGTGGGATCAGTGGTGATCTCCCCTTTATCATTTTTTATTGTGTCTATTTGATTCTTCTCTCTTTTCTTCTTTATTAGTCTGGCTAGTGGTCTATCTGTTTTGTTAATCTTTTCAAAAAACCAGTTCCTGGATTCATTGATTTTTTGAAGGGTTTTTCATGTCTCTATCTCCTTCAGCTCTGCTTTGCTCTTAGTTATTTCCTGTCTTCTGCTAGCTTTTGAATTTGTTTGTGCTTGCTTCTCTAGTTATTTTCATTGTGATGTTAGGGTGTCTATTTTAGATCTTTCCCACTTTCTCCTGTGGGCATTTAGTGCTATAAATTTCCCTCTAAACACTGCTTTAGCTATGTCCTAGAGATTCTGTTACATTATGTCTTTGTTCTCATTGGTTTCAAATAACATCTTTATTTCTGCCTTAATTTCGCTATTTACCCAGTAGTCATTCAGGAGCAGGTTGTTCAGGTTCCATGTAGTTGTGTGGTTTTGAGTGAGTTTCTTAGTCCTGAGTTCAAATTTGATTGCACTGTGATCTGAGAGACAGTTTGTTATAATTTCCATTCTTTTGCATTTGCTGAGGAGTGTTTTACTTCCAATTATGTGGTCAGTTTTAGAATAAGTGCTATGTGGTGCTGAGAAGAATGTATATTCTGTTGATTTGGGGTGGAGAGTTCTGTAGATGTCTATTAGGTCTGCTTGGTCCAGAGCTGGGTTCAAGTCCCAAATATTCTTGTTAATTTTCTGTCTTGTTGATCTGTCTAATATTGACAGTGGTGTGTTAAAGTCTCCCACTATTATTGTGTGGGAGTCTAAGTCTCTTAGTAGGTCTTTAAGAACTTGCTTTATGAATCTGGGTGCTCCTGTATTGGGTGCATATATATTTAGAATAGTTAGCTCTTCTTGTTTTATTGATCCCTTTAACATTATGTAATGATGTAATGCCCTTCTTTGTTTTTTTGTTTTTTTTTTTTGATCTTTGTTGGTTTAAAATCTGTTTTATCTGAGACTAGGATTGCAACCCCTGCTTTTATTTTCTTTCCATTTGCTTGGCAAATCTTCCTCCATCCCTTTATTTTGAGCCTATATGTTTCTTTGCACGTGTGTTGGGTCGCCTGAATACAACACACTGATGGGTTTTGACTCTTTATCCAGTTTGCCAGTATGTGCCTTTTAATTGGGGCATTTAGCCCATTTACATTTAAGGTTAAAATTTTTATGTGTGATTTTGATCCTGTCATGATGCTAGCTGGTTATTTTGCCCATTAGTTGATGCAGTTTCTTCATAGTGTTGATGGTCTTCACATTTTGGTTTGTTTCTGCAGTGGTTGGTACCAGTTTTTCCTTTCCATATTTAGTGCTTCCTTCAGGAGCTCTTGTAAGGCAGGCCTGGTGGGGACAAAATCCCTCAGCATTTGCTTGTCTGTAAAGGATTTTATTTCTCCTTCATTTATGAAGCTTAGTTTGGCTGGATATGAAATTCTGTGTTGAAAATTCTTTTCTTTAAGAATGCTGAATGTTGGCCCCCACTCTCTTCTGGCTTGTAGGGTTTCTGCAGAGAGATCCACTAGTAGTCTGATGGGCTTTCCTTTGTGAGTAACCCAACCTTTCTCTCTAGCTGCCCTTAACAGTTTTCCTTCATTTCAACCTTGGTGAATCTGACAATTATGTGTCTTGCGGTTGCTCTTCTCAAGGAGTATCTTTGTAGTGTTCTCTGTATTTCCTGAATTTGAATGTTGGTCTGTCTTGCTAGGTTGGAGTTTTCCTGGATAATATCCTGAAGTGTGTTTTCCAACTTGGTTCCATTCTCCCTGTCACTTTCAAGTACACCAATCAAACGTAGGTTTGGTCTTTTCACATAGTCCCATATTTCTTGGAGGCTTTGTTCATTACTTCTCATTCTTTTTTCTCTAATATTGTCTTCATGCTTTATTTCATTAAATTCATCTCCAATTTCCGATATCCTTTCTTCTCCTTGATCGATTTGGCTATTGATACTTGTGTATGCTTCGTGAAGTTCTTGTGTTGTGTTTTTCAGCTCCATCAGGTCATTTATGTTCTTCTCTAAACTGGTTATTCTGGTTGGCAATTCCTCTAACCTTTGATCAAGGTTCTTAGTTTCCCTGCATTGGGTTAGAACATGCTCCTTTAGCTTGGAGGAGTTTGTTATTACCCACCTTCTGAAGCCTAATTCTGTCAATTCATCAAACTCATTCTCCATCCAGGTTTTTTCCCTTGCTGGTGAGGAGTTGTGATCCTTTGGAGGAAAAGAGGCATATTGGATTTTGGAATTTTCAGCCTTTTTGTGCTGGTTTTTCCTCATCTTTATGGATTTATCTACCTTTGGTCTTTGCTGTTAGTGACCATTGGATGGAATTTTTGCATGGTCATCCTTTTTATTGATGTTGATGCTATTGCTTTCTGTTTGTTAGTTTTCTTCTGACAGTCAGGCCTCTCTTTTGCAGGTCTGCTAGAATTTGCTGGGGGTCCACTCCAGACCCTGTTTACCTGGGTATCACCAGTGAAGGCTGCAGAACAGCAAAGATTGCTGCCTGCTCCTTCCTCTGGAAGCTTTGTACCAGACAGGCACCACCAGATGCCAGCTGGAGCTCTCCTGTATGAGGTTTCTGTCGACCCCTGCTGGGAGATGTCTCCCCATCAGGAGGCACAGGGGTCAGGGACCCACTGGAGGAGGTAGTCTGTCCCTTAGCAGAGCTCGAGTGCTATGCTGGGAGATCCACTGCTCTCTTTAGAGCTGGCAGGCAGGAACATTTAAGTCTGCTGAAGCTGCATCCACAGCCACCCTTTCCCCCAGGTGCTCTGTCCCAGGGAGATGGGAATTTTCTCTATAAGCCCCTGACTGGGGCTGCTGCCTTTCTTTCAGAGATGCCCTGCCCAGAGATGAGGAATCTAGAGAAGCAGTCTGACTACAGCACCTTTGAGGTGCGGTGGTGGGCTCTGCCCAGTTCAAACTTCCCTGTAGCTTTGTTTACACTGTGAGGGGAAAATCGCCTACTCATGCCTCAGTAATGGTGGACGCCCTACCCCACCAAGCTCAAGCATCCCAGGTCAACTTCAGACTGCTGTGCTGGCAGTAAGAATTTCAAGCTAGTGGATCTTAGTTTGCTAGGCTCCATGGGGTTGAGATCTGCTGAGCTAGACCACTTGGCTCCCTGTCTTTGGCTCCCTTTCCAGGGGAGTGAAAGGTTCTGTCTCGCTGGCGTTCCAGGTGCCACTGGGGTATGAAATAAAAACTCCTTCAGCTAGCTCAGTGTCTGCCCAAACAGCCGTTCAGTTTTGTGCTTGAAACCCAGGGCCCTGGTGGTGTAGGCATCTGAGGGAATCTTCTGGTCTGCTAGTTGTGAAGATGGTGGGAAAAGTGTACTATCTGGGCCGGAATGCACCATCCCACATGGCACTGTCCCCCATGGCTTCCTTTGGCTAGAGGAAGGAGTTCTCCAACCCCTTGAACTTCCTGGGTGAGAAAACGTCCCACCCTGCTTCTGCTCGCCCTCCATGGGCTGCACCCACTGTCTAACCAGTCCCAATGAGATGAACCGGGTACCTCAGTTGGAAATGCAGAAATCACCCACCTTCTCCGTTGGTCTCGTGGGGAGCTGCAGACTGGAGCTGTTCCTATTCAGCCATCTTGCCTGGGAATCCTAGATGATTTCTTTTAAACAGAAAATGGCTTATCAATATTTGTTTCTCTTAGGTCTTCACATGATAAAAACCAAGGCCCTTGATGATAAGGAGAAATTCTTATATCTAAAAGTTTGTGACCTACTCTTTTTATACCTTGGAATAATAGAAACAAACCCTCTCCCTTTTCAAGACCTCAATTCAGTGGGAAGACAGGGCACTTCTTCAGATAATAACAAGAGAAGTTTCCATGTAGATGAAGTCACTTATTTTTTATGATATAATTGCTTCTGGGATGTAAAGACCAGGATATTCTAAGAACAAAGTGCTCTAAATGTTATAAAACAATGGCATTCCACCAGTGCTGTCCAATAAACTTTCTGCAATGAAGGAATTAGTCTATATCTGTACTCCCCAACACAGTAGCCACTAACCACTAGCCACTTCCAGTTATTGACCACTTTCAATATTAAGGAATTAAATTTTTATTTTATTTAAGTTTAATAAGCTAAAAATTAAAATCTAAATAGCCACATGTGGCTAATGGCTACCATGTTAGATAGTACAACGTAAGCAAAGCTTTTGGGTCTGTCACTTAAGCTGTAGCTTTCCCTGATCTACGCCAAAGTTATTCCAGATACACTGCTCCAACCAAACCAGATTCCATGGTGATAGCATTAATCTAGTCATGCCCACCAGCTACCCCTGATGAGACTGGCATGTGTGAAGAGTATGATGATTGTGCCTATCACAAGAGGTTTCATGATGCTGGAACCTAGATATGCATCAACTCTGCACATAGAACTTCTGTGTTTGAAAATAAAAATTTTCAGAACTATGGTATCTTTTCTTATTTTTCCATGTGGGTTCACTAATGCTACACATGTTGACAAACTGTTTTCATTTCCTAGAGTGGTTCATTAATACTGTAGATGTTGACAAATTTCTTGGTTCCTGAACAATATAAAATTTGTATACATATATACACACACACATATATAGATATGTATATATGGAAATTTTGTATCTGAAAAGTAAAATTGAAGTCTTAAATCAGATCTGAATTATTCGCTGCAGATAATCTGGTGATCTGGGAACAAACAGTCCAGGAACA
Source organism: Pan paniscus (assembly GCF_029289425.2). Taxonomy (NCBI): domain Eukaryota; kingdom Metazoa; phylum Chordata; class Mammalia; order Primates; family Hominidae; genus Pan; species Pan paniscus. Next base: position 52,867,413 of record NC_073256.2, on the reverse strand, counting down.
CCCATATCTCCAAGACTACTTTTTATCTTGTGTCTCAGCTTAAACTGATCAGACCGTTTAAGCAGTCTCTCATGATGAGTATTTGCTCTCTGCTTGTCTTTCTTCCTGTGCTTAACCATCAGAACAAATGGAATAAAAGATTCAGGGTGATGAAATCAGTGAGATGAAACTAAAATATACTGCTGAGCTGCTAAGTAGAAGGGATGAACTTCAGGAAAACCCTTGAATGGATGATAAATTAAGACAGTTGAATTAAGCTTATTGAAAGATGTATCTGCAACGACATTACTTCCTTGTTTCTTAATGACTTGCTCTAAGAGAAATGTAGTCAAGGGATCTTTTTCTTCCTTTGGCTTCTTGCTGTCTGCCTCTCAATAGGACTAGCTCTCCTCTGAGCATGATGGGGGCTTTTGTGGATGAAGGCAAAGTTTTGGAAGCATAGATTTTTTGAAATGTAGTTTTCTTAGAACCTGAACTGATTAGAGAAGTAAATGAGAGACAAACTGCTGCCGGGCTCTGAATAGAAAATGATCTGTGAGTAAATTGAACAAGCTGGGAGACAGTAAATAGGCAATTAACATTCGTTTTGGCAAATCTGCACCTGTTGGAGCTGAAAATACAAAGGGAAACATGAAGGGGAATGACAGAGAAGACCTGTCAAACATTCTAGTATCAAAATATATTAAATCCTGAGCCTCATGAAATATGAGTGGAAATTATATAAAGCTGCAAATTTAGCCAGGCCTCAAGAAAGATATAATCCACAATGAAATCTTGTTTAAGCCACCTTTTCTCTCCCTAAGTTTGGAGAATTGTGGTGGATTCAGTTCTGTTGATAGTATTGGTTTGGGTCGCTGTTGTCCTCAGGGGTTTAGAAAGCCTTGATAGATCTTGTTTGGGACAGGATTGTTCCCAAAGAAAATTACTCATTCTCATGTCCTTCTGCTATTACTTTTCCATTCTAGCGGAACTCCTCACTATCCCACAAAGACCCATTGCCTACAAGGAGCCCAGGGGAAATGTTAGAAACACGCTTCGTAGCTTCACTAACTGTTCTCTTGGGAAGTGTGCCATGTCCTATATCTTTACATTATTTTCCTTAGGATTCCTTTTCTGCCATCTAAGATCTAAACATCTCTGATAAATCCAATTCCTTGAATGTATGACTGCTCTTTACAAGATTTGGCTCAATTTTTACAGACGCTTCCGAAGATGATTCTCTATGACAAGCTGCTGTGCTGAACCCCTATTAACCTCAGTAGGGAAGGGACCATGTTCAAGAGGTGGAAGAAGAGACCCAGAGCCAGCAAATGAGACATGGGTTTTTATCAAGGACTTTCATACAGGAGAGAGAGAGTCCAGTGGTGGTGGGCTGGACAGGAGAACCCCCTTTCACACAGAAATGGTCCAGTGGTGGCAAGCTGTACAACATATCTGCCTTACAAGGAGTCCAGTGGCAGCAGTCTGGACAAGGGATATGCCTTACATATGGCCCAGTAGGGTGGGCTGGGCAGGAAAATCACAACTGCTTGCAAATAGCATTAAGTTTACATAACATTTTCACTTAACAACTTAGTGACCTTAATGACCTTCACCTGGCAACCATCATTTATCCCAAAACTCAGGGCCTCAATCCCCTGTACAGCCCATTTTCCACTGGACAGGCCAGGGGCTCAGACGTTTCTCATAGAGAAAAAAAGAATCTCCAGGTTGGCCACTCCCTGATTCCCTAGCTCAGAGCATACATTCAGGTGTGTCTGCCAAACAGGGTCATTCTAAGTACCTGCTTGATTTATTGCTTTCAGGTGTTTTTACCCCACACAAACATAAAATGAATGTTTGGAAGTTTAGACCCTAGTGGTCTTTAGAGAAGATATCCTGAAGCAGGTGGCCATTTGGCTTTTGTTAATTACATGGATTAGGGAAGGAGCTGCCTTTTCATGAGAGTCCTCTGTGACAGAAAACAATCTGACTGAAAAGAATTCAAAGTACAAAGATAGTTTTTAAGGAATTGCCTCCTCTAAAGACAATTTCGATAATTAAACTTCTCTCTAATTCTAAAATTATTTCATTCAAGAGGCATAGGAATGAGCTGGAATTACCTTCTAAGACTATTATTTATGATTTAATATATCCCAACCTATACTCAACAGAATATTTGGAAATGCTAGTAGATATTCTTCATAAGCAAGTAACCTTTAAAAAGTTATGTCTTTTTACTCTATCTTTGAAAATTAATGATGTCTAACCCAACGAAATTTACAAGAAAAAGCACACCTCCATCTTTATTATTGCACAGTTTGTATAATTTTGATTTAATTTGTAGTTTGGGGCATAGTTTTATGCACTCTCTTGCTGGGGAATTATTTCCATTGTCCACAAAAAGGGGAACTAAAAATCCCAAATCTTAAGTGTTCTAAATAATAACTGCCTGCTCATCCAACCCAACAAGTAACTTCATTCCTAGTCTGAGTCCAGTGACCACAGTCTCCAACAGCCTGGTTTCCTGGCAGGATTAGCCTCCTCCAGCATCTCTCCTTGCCTAGTACCACAGCCTCATTTAGAAGTAAAGCATAAGTCCACAACTTATTCTTCTTGTCTAGCTGTAACTTTGTACCCATTGACCAACCTTTCCTGTTCACCCAATAGGGTGACTAGAGCAAACAACAGTATAGTGTACGTTTCAAGATCCCCAGAAGACAAGATTTGAATGTTGTCATCACAAAGAAATGATAAATGTTTAAGCTGATGGATAGGGTAATTACCCCAATTTGATCATTATACTACATATACATGCATTGAGACATCAGATTATCACCCATAAATATGTACCATTCTTATGCATCAATTATAAATTAAAAATTAAATTAAAAAAGAAATGAAGCATAAGTCAGTTATTAAACATATTCACCCAGGGATTTTTCACTTGATCACACAGATGTCCAGTATAGGTATCCAACACTAAGGAAAACAAGACTAGACTCTTACCAATGCTTATCCCTGCAATTCCTTGAAAACAGCCCTACAGAAAAATAGATCTTTCTTATATCTTAATTTTGTTAATTTGCTTCAATTACTTCATAGACCAGCTTGAGCTATTTGCTTCCTAAAGTTTAACAGATCCTAACACAACAGAGCCCTTTTCTTTTTATATGGCCTCCCAGTCATGAGGCTGAGGTTTTTCTTTAATAGTTTTTCTATACTGAGGAGTTTTCCTATACTGAGGAAGTTCTGGGTGCAGAGACTAAAATCCAGCAGCATTTTATTGCTGAACTAAGAGAAGCAGTGGAGCAGCAGCCCCAGGAGAGCTATACCTGACACATTCATGAAACCCAACTGGAAAACAGGAAACTGGAAACACCTAGAAGCAAAGAGACAGGGTCCCAACTATATATGAAGCCTTAATTTCCTCTTGACTGGGCTCCCTCCTTTTAATTTTGTTCCCCTCTACTCCATATTCCTCATAAAAACCAGAGTTAGCTTTTAACAGAATTCCATTTCCCCACTTCCCAGCCCCATATTAAGTTGCTAGAGCTGCCCTAACAAAGCACCACAAACTTGATGGCTCAAAATAACAGTAATTTATTCTCTCACAGTTCTGAAGAGTAGAAGTCTGAAATCAAGATGTCAGCAGGGTTGGTTCCTTCTGAGGTCTGTGGTGAACAATCCATTTCATGCCTCTTTCTCAATTTCTGATGACTACAAACATGCTTTGCATTCCTTGGCTTGTGGATGCATCACTTCAATCTCCCTCCAACTTCACTTGGGTTTCCCCCCATATCTTCACATAGCTGTCCTCTTATAAGGACATCACATCATGCTGGAGTAGGACTCACCCTACTCCAGTATGGCCTCATCACAACAAAGCACATCTGCAACAACCCTATATCCAAATAAGGTCACATTCTGACTCACTAGGAGTTAGAAATTCAACAAATTTTTGTTTGGTGTACACAATTCAATATTTTTTCCCAGTCAAAATCCTTCAATGGCTCCCATTGTGTTTAAGATAAAATACAAAGCTGGAATACATGGCATTTTATGATGTGGCCCTTTCTTTTTCTCTAGTATCATCTCCACCCACACTCTAAATTCCAGTTTTACACAACTGCTTACTGCTGCCTTGTATATATTGTATTCCCTCTTGCTTTATTGCATGTCACAATAATGATAGCTGATGTTTATATCACACTGCTATGTATCAGGCACATGGATTATACATTAATTTTTATAACACTATGAGGTAGGTAATTTCATTGACTCCCATGTTGCATAGAAGGAAATTAAGACCAGAGAAATTAAGCAAATTTCCACATGAGTAGCACACTGTAGAGGTAGGAGAGGACCCAGACAGCCTGGAGCCAGAGGTCTTGCTCTTAAAACTATGTTATATGGTCTTTCAGGTAGATTGGTGAAGAGGCCATCAAAAGAAAAATACTGAGACCCTGTCTCTCTAAGAAATTTTAATAATTATTCAGGCATGGAGGTGCACGCCTATAGCCCCAGCTACTCAGGAGGCTGAGGTAGAAAGATTGCTTGAGCCCAGCAGTTTGAGGCTGCAAGGAGCTATCATCAGGCCACGGCATTCCAGCCTGTGTGACAGAGTGAGATCCTGTCTCAAAAAAAAAAAAAAAAAAAAGGAAAATGTTTCCTCTCATTTCAAATTTCCTGTCTCTCTTCCCTCTGCCTTCAGTCTGATTTTTGTACCCTTATACATGTTATCTGATCACATTGTATATGTAACCTGAACAACTTCCCAGAGGCCCAGGTGATTCAATCTCTGCAAGGAGGATCATAAGAAAAAAAAACAAAACAACCCAGCAACCAAAAGTAATTAAAAACAAACTCTATTTTTTACTTGTGACTTGTGAAGAACACAAAAGCAGATGCAGTTAATAATCCACAATTTTCCAAAGCCTCTATGCTGGACAAGCTTAGCCTCTCATTCCCCAAAGCAGTGGCAGGGCCACTTGCTCAATTCCCCAACTAAAAAGAAAAAAATCCCCAATGCTCAGACCACAGCACTCATTCCCTCTCTTTGTCCATCACATTTTAATTTTACCCATATTTTATCTTGTAGATTTTCTGGTGTTTGTATATTTTTCTACTGCAGACAAATCTTTAAGGGATCACTCTCAGGTTAATAAGCCTCTAATAAAGCATTTATCATATAATATATTATCATTCACTACCCACGTGTACTTTTTTCCAATGCTTTCTCTCGTGGGAAAACTTAAGTGACCATTAACTCTCTTCCTAATTAATTTTAAAACTTCAGTTTTCAATCAATGCAAAACTAAGCCCAAGTATCAAGCTGGTAATAGTGATAATATGCATTTATAATTACATATTTCAGTTAACCATAAAATCTATTATTGCACTAATAAAATGTATGAAACTCCTTAACCTACCAGGAACTTGGGGCAGCTGCAACATCAGCATTTGTCTTTTACAGTTTTTTACAGGCTGTGCAAATTAACATGTAAAAGGAGTAACACAAAGTGTCAGGATGCTATTTTTGCATAAAATCATGGTATATTTTTAGATTAAACACTAAATGTCCATGCAAGCCCTTAGGTAGTAAGAACATAGCAATTCGAGAGCTGTACACCACATCAATGTTCAGTGTAAAAGCATAGTGGAAGTTCTTTGAAGTGCTTGATAGTAGCCATAATTAATAGGTGCTCCCCTCAAAGACAAAAAAATATGTTCACAAAGCAAAAGTGGGTGTACATGTTCCATGCTGTATACAAAGTGAAACTTATGAGGATGGTATTCCTTTGTGGGAGGAGATAGGCATCTTGTATTGTTGGATAAAGTGCTTGAGGCAATGGCTGGTATAAAGTACTCACTCATAGTAGCTAGCAGCACTGTGTTTGTAGAATTAATACACCTACAGGTCTATCCAAGTGGAAAGAAAGAGATCTGGTACATAACAAAAGAGAAAACAGAAGCCAAGACCAGAGCCAGGGAAGAGCCTCAGTTAATGCAAGAGAAAGACTGTAGCATAAACAGAAGCCAGTGGGATATCTTGCTCCCAAAGTTATGCTGCTAGGTGATGAGGGGGAAACAGCTGAGCTGAAGCTCTGAGCAGAGTCTATTCTTACCCTTTCTGGTCTTCTTTGGCTTCATTTAGTTCCTTTTGGGCCACGTAGAGCCCTACCACGCCCCCACCTCCCTCCCTCTGCACTCACCCATGCTCTGCGTTCCCTTGTCCATCCTCTGCTTGTTCTGTTCTGAATGCCCTCATCCTGGCTTTTTTCATCCCTCCCACCACCATTTATTCATAGATTCTGACTTTTCTTCCACTCTTCTTATCCATACATACAAATTTCTTGCTTAGTACAGATTACCAATTATGCAGAACTTCTGTGTAACATTTTTTTTTATCATTTACATGCAAAATGGTTGCATTTTATTTGAGGACTGGGATCCTGAAGGCCATTCAGTTTGAAGTATGCATTTGTAAAATGAATCCTGTCAAATGATGAGAGATATCTCTGTTTACCAGCTAAAGTGGCACTGCCATGTGGCAGTAACAATGTCAACACAGCTCATTTCGCCTGCCAACTTTGGGATTCTGTGATTCTTGAAAAAAAATTAAATTCAGGCATTTGCATAACTTTGTACTATGTTCATAAAAATCAGAATCCATTCATATTTTAATTGCACAACTTTGAATTTGCATATTTTACAGTTATATTCATGCGACTATATATTACATGGTAGTAGGGCTATTCATTTCAGAGGTAAATTGAAGTCTTGGAAAGACCTCAGGTCTCAGGAAGACAAGAACAATAAATATCTGTCCATTTATCTGAGATGTGCAAGCTATTCTTTTATGGAAATGATTGTTGACAAGGCACATGACATGATTCTGGGAGTGACTAGCACATAAGTGAGAAGCTATGACCTGCCAGCTTTCAGGATGACATCCAAGAGGCAGTAGTCAAAGCTTAACCCCTAGCAGAAACAGTCCTTATTTTTATATAAATTGATAGAAATTCTCTACAATTCCAGAATTTCCAGAAACTCAAATAAAAAAAAATTTCCTTCAAACACAAACAAAACTTAAGGATTAGGCTCTTAAATAATTGAGCTCGTTTCCTGGGAAAGAAAAAAAAAAGAATAGCAGCAAAACAGTGGTATGTAATCTCAACAGAATAGCCATTCAATTTTTCCATGAGACGCAGAAGACTGTTCAATTACCTTTTAAATTCTTTCTCCAAAATAATTAACATTTACTTGTGAAACTTATAACAGCAGAGGAGTCTTTTTTCCACTTTTATTCTGCTATTTGGAAGGAGACAGTGTATCGTAAAGCAAGAGCTACACTGATCTTGCGTTCCTATACCACCAATCATCACAAATGTTTATGCAAACTATTTTTATAAGTGCTGTGGGCTCAAAGATGAATAGTACCTTATCTTATATTGGTCCTAAAGGAACTCATATAGCAACAAATAACAATGGTACACAACTAAGTTCCTGTACTTTAAGATAATACCTTGTGCCTCTCATCTTATTTACAATAGAAAAGTTTAGGAAGGAGAGTGGTTAACAGGAGAAATTCAAGAAGAAGCTTCAGAAACATTAGATGGAAACTTTAGAAAGTTGGGCCAGATATTTGTATTCTAGAATATGCTTTATAAAATAGCTCCACATCATTATCTCAAATTTATTTTCACTTTAACCTTGCAAGATAAATAGGATGGTATTTTTTTTTTTTTTTTGAGACTTGATCTTGTTCTGTCACCCAGGCAGGAGTGCAATGGCAATGACCATAGCTCACTGCAGCCTGGAACTCTTGGGCTCAAGCAATCTTTCCCAACAGCCAGGACTACAGGTATGTGCCATCATGCCAGGCTAATTTAAAAAAAATTTTGTAGAGACACAGTCTTGCTATGTTGCCCAGGTTTGTCGTGAACTCCTGACCTTAACTGATCCTCTTGCCTTGGCCTCCCAAAGGGCTGAGATTATAGGTGTGAGCCAACATGCCCACTTAGAGGATGGTAGTATTTTTTAAATTTACCTGTAAAATAAGGAGAGTTGTTACCAAGCTCATGGGGTGGGGGGAAAACAGAGGTTAGATTTAAATCCAAAGCTAAACTCCAGAACCCATTCTTTCCATTAAACCACAGTGGCCTTTTAGGAAAATGAAAATGTGGGAGAGGAACCAGAAAGCAATCAGGCTACTTCTGATAGAAGAAACTGAATTATCAAAGACACAGTGATTTCTAACATGTGGACAATTTAGAGAATTGAAGGAGCCTGGAATGACAGATCACAACCAAACCACAAGTGTACATTTAACTTAATCTGGTGATCAAAGGAGAGCTATCCAGTCCACAAATATACAAAGCTAATGTTTGTTGGAAAACCTACTATATTTTAGAAATTATTTTAGGCAGTAAAGACACAGAGGGGAAAAAAAAACTTTGATTTTTGCTACGACGATGCTAACAAAATGGTGTAGAGACATATATAGAAATATCTATACTACTTCTCTGGGAAATTCCCATAATGAACATAAACAGAAGTTGCAATTAACAGCATAGGGAAAAGCTCTGCTAAATCTGTCTGGAAATGTTGAAGGCTTTTGAACAAGACAGTCATTTGAACCTGGCCACAATATGTGAAAAAGGTAGCATAGATCAAGGATTGGTGGCCTAGGCACCAGTGTTTTATCACAAAGCTCAGAAGATTCAAGGAGGGCTGAGGAAGAGGTAAAGTGGTATTAGGTTGGTGCAAATGTCATTACTTTTAATGGCAAAAACAGCAATGACTTTTGCACTAATCAAATAGAAGTGGGAATTGAAATAAAGAAATAGGTTTGAGACTGTGTAGGAAAAAGCAAAAGTATTTGAAACCAACTGTGAGTGTCGCGAGATCACATAAAAGCTAGAAAGTCTGAGGGGTGGGGGAAATTGAATCTCAGAAAAGGACAGATATGGTGGAGACGATGGAAGCGTTTACTTGAGGGTAGTGTTGAGTTAGAGGCAAGACTTTCACTCAGGGATTTCCATGGGACATTTGGAAATGTGGATGTACAGTTTAGGAGGGAGTTAAGAGTGCAGAGCTCTATTTGAGTATCACAGTTAAAGGTATAAATGTGGAATGATATCATTAAGGGAGATCTTGCAGACAGAACAAGCTGAGAACAGAAACCAAAACAAGAATAGATGGTGATAGGAATAAAAATCAACAAAGTTTAGTGTTTTCTGAAAAACAACCAAGTGAGCTTCAAGCAAGGAATGAAAAAAATTTTAAATATTATGGAGAGGTCAGATACATAGGATTTGGGTTGTTTAATTTAGTGAGTACAGAATCATGAATGACCTTTAGGAAGGCAGTTTCAGTAGAACACATGGGAGCCCAATTGCAAAGGATTAAAGAGGCAGTGGTGGTAAAAAAAAAAAAAAAAAAAAAAAAAAAAAAAAACCAGCCGCTCTTTAGTGCAATAAAAGATTGACAGAAAAATTGCCCCAAACTGCACTTACTGAGAAACTTTCTTAAGACATTCAGCAAAAAAGAAATACCAGACTTGCTTTCATACTATTGGATATTAGTGGAAGAAAGGCAGCCAATGCAGAAAGGCCGCCTGTTCATGACCTGGTCCTGATGCCACCACTGAAAAGCGGCTGATCCTAGGGTCAGATGGAAGTTAGAGAAGAAGTGGAGAACTTTAGCTAGAGAAGAGATACTTACTATTTGCATTTTATTTTCAACCCTATTTTTAAATCTTTGTCCCCTCCAAATTTTGGGTCCCTGATGAATAGCTTTGATGGCCCAACCACAGATTTTCTTTTCTGAGTAGTTCAATGTTGTGATGAATTAAGTGTTTTGCTCTGTTGCTGTTTATTTGTCTTTGTTTTGTTGTTGTTTGAGGTTGGAATTTCCTTATTAGTTTTTGTTTATTTGTTTGTTTGTTTTTGAGACAGAGTCTCACTCTGTCGCCCAGGCTGGAGTGCAGTGGTGCCGTCTCGGCTCACTGCAACCTCCACCTCCCAGGTTCAAACGATTCTCCTGCCTCAACCTCCTGAGTAGCTGGGATTATAGACACACAGTATCATACCTGGATAAATTTTGTATTTTTAGTAGAGACGGGGTTTCACCATGTTGGCCAGGCTGGTCTCGAATTCCTGACCTCAGGTGATCCGCCCACCTCAGCCTCCCAAAGTGCTTGGATTACAGGCACAAGCCACCATACTCGACCCTTATTATTAGTTTTTGAAGACAAAGAGGAAGGAGGAAGTATTAAAGAGAGTGGATAACTGATGCATTAAGGACAGCAGGAGAGCTAGCTAGAAAGAATGAAATAAAGGCTTAGGGAAAGGTATTTAGCTTTGAGGAGAGGGAACAAGGGAAAACAAGAAAGATTCTGTGAAGATAATAGAAGATTTTGATACAGAGAAGAAAGTTGAAAGAATGCGTATCAAGAAACTTTGACCTTAATTATGTAAGAGTCAAGACTACCTGCAAAGAGATGAAGTAAGAATCAGGAGTTGGAGCTTGAGGTCCTCAATAAAGGTTTAAAGTAGTCTTTGAAGTGAGAACAGAGCAGCGTCAAGTACCCTCAGGAGGCATTCATTTGAGACTCTGAGTGCACTCTCCAGGTGGAGCACAACAAATATAGAATCGATATGCCATGCCCTGAATCCCTAAAGTTTTGTGGTTTGTCTTCTCGTGTTTTCCCCTTAGCATCTTCAGAGAACTTTTCTTTTAAAGCCCGTATCAGACTTCCCTTAAGAAAAAATCCAAAAAAACCTTCTTGCATCTGTGTTGCAAATCTTTGTTTCTCTGCAAGTCAGAGAAACAACAGTATTAGCTCTTTTTTTGTCACAATTCCTGTTGTTTCTATTGCTGCATAACAAATTACCACAAACCTAACAGCTAAAAACAACACATTTATTATTCCACAATTTCTGTGTGTCAAGAATCCACGCACAATTTACCTGGGTCCTGTTTCTGGATTTCTCACAAGGCTGCAATCAAGGTGACAGCCATCCTTAGGATCTCATCTGGGGTTAACTAGGGAAGGGTCTGCTTCCAATGGTCTGCATGTGGTTTTTGGCAGGATGCAGTTCCTGGCATGTTGCCTGACTGAAGGCCTCAGCTCTTTAGTGGCTGTTGGTCAGAGGCTAGCCTCAATTCCTTGCTACGTGGGCCTTACCATATGGCAGCTTACTTCATCAAAGCTAGCAAGGAAAAGAGTCAACATACAGAGTCTACTAACAAGATGGGAGTTACAATCTTGTGTAATGTAATCACAGAAATGGCATCCCATTACCTTTACTGTATTCTATTGCTAGAACAAAGTAACAAGTCTGGCCTGTGCTCAAGGGGAGGGATTATGCAACGCATGTACATCAAAACATGGAGATAATTAAAAGCTGTTTTAGAGTGTGTTGCCATAGCTCCTCTATCACAAGAGAATAACATTCTCTATGTAGCAGCAAAGCGTCCTAAAGACTCATAAAGAAAGAGAAATGAGAGTGGTGTAGGCATTTGAATTATGAATTCACACATTTCACATTATGGAAGACAAAGTGGAATATGCAGGTAAGCAAGAAATTTGATTTTATTTCAAACATCTGCATGTTGACACAAATTTTATCAATATAATTTATTCTGGAATTGGACATCAGGTTACAAGAGTAGTTTAAATTCAGGAAATTGCAGATTTAACCATTTACACCTATCTGTTCTTGATAAGGAATAGAGATCTGTCTTTTCTGCAGAAAAAGTGTGTTGATGAACTATTATAGCAAGAACAAAATTTTTAAATGTAATTTCTTACCACTTGTTTAGCATGAATGAATTGAATTGAATTCAGTTAGAAACCTGCATTTATTTATTTATGCATTCATTTCCACGGAAAACAGTACGGAGATTCCTTAAGGAACTAAAAGTAGATCCACCATCCAATCCAGCAATCCCACTACTGGGTATCTACTTAAAGGAAAATAAGTTATTATATGAAAAAGACACACGAACACACATGTTTATAGCAGCACAATTCACAATCACAATGATATGGAGCCAACCGAAGTGCCCATCGATCAACAAGTGGATTTAAAAAAGTTGTATATATACAGCACAGAATACTACTCAACCATAAAAGGAACAAAATAATCTCTTTTGCAGCAACTTGGGTGGAGCTGGAGGCCATTGTTCTAAGTGAAGTAACACAGGAGTGGAAACCAAAAAACCGTATTTTCTCACTTACAATTGGGAACTGAGCCATGAAGATGCAAAATCATACAGTGATATAATCGATTTTGGGGACCAGGTGGGGGGAGGTTGGGAAATAGGTAAGAAATAAAAGACTACATATTGGGTGCAGTGTACACCGCTTGGGTGACAGGTACACAAAAATTTCAGAATTCACCACTGAAGAATTCATCCATGTAACCAAAAACCACCTGTACCCCAACAACTATTGAAATAAGCTTTTTTTTTTTTTTTTTTTAAAAAGAAACCTGCATGTAAATGCTGGATGAAAATATAAACTAAAACACAGAAATGAGTGGGGAACATACTGGATGTCAGTGGCTTTACATATATACTCCTTCAATTATTAAAATATATTTCATAATCTTTCTTAAATATCACAGAGTGCTATCTATTTTTCTAAGCTACAAGGACAGCCGTCTCTATAGACCAACACTAGTAAGAGAATAATACGTTGTGTTTCTTTTCTCAATTTCCACTCCTACCACCCTCTTCCTAGAAAATCAGTCAGTAAACACCTCAGATAAATGCTTTTGATCACCCCCCTCAAAAACAAATATATATATACATATATAGGTATATTTTCCCAGGAATCAATTAAAAAAACAAAGAAAGAAGAAAAAATGAGAAAATAGAAATTCACAGAATTTAAATAGAAATTCACAGAATTTAAATAGAACTTCACAAAAAAAGAAATACAATTAGGCAAGAAACATTTAAAATATATTCAATCTCACTAGTATTTAGAGATATAACATCAATAACAAGAGGCAACATTTTTCAACTATGTTATAGTTGAATATTATAAATATATATAATAGTACATACTAATATTACAAACATAATTTAATAAATATATTGATAATCTCCACTATTGGCAAGTTTGTGGGAGAACACTATTCTTCTATATATAGAAGAACAATTTGACAAGGTTTATAAAAATTGTAAATGTCCAAACCTAATTGACACAGTTATTGTACCTCTTGAAATCTATTGAAATCTATCCTAAGGATATATTTACAAATACACACACACACACACACACACACACACACATTTTGCTGCAGCATTGCCTTTTAAAGTCAAACTATGGAAATCATCTAAGTATTCTTTAATAATAAAATACTAAGTAAATTATTGTACAGATATAAATGGAATGTAACGTAACATTTAAATAGAATGAGGTAGCCACATGTATATATGTGTGTGTATAATTGTATGTATGTATATATGTACACATATATAGTGACAGAGAAATACTCCAAAACATATTAAAATTATTCACAAAACAATGTTTATAACATGTACAGTATACTATGTAATCATATACGAGTCTGTATATATGCAACATATACATATATAAAACGTACAGGAAAAGTGTGAAGAGATAGACATCAAATACTTCTATGGCCAATTATATTAATGAAGTTAATTCTGAGACAGCTGTGGTGATTGAAGAAAAGGATAAGCAAAAATTATGATTTGTTGTTCTGTATGTATCTGAGTCCTTTAGTTTTTAACTGGCAGATGTTTATGTATCACATGTAATATTTAAAGTAAGAAAATTGTGTTTTAAAAAAATAATTTGATAGTAACGTGCAGAGAAGACTGAAGCCTGAATATTTTTCAGAGGAGTAGCTGATTCTCTGCTTTCTAGGTAGAGTAAACAAATCTCCATCCTTATGGATCTGTTTAATTAGAACAGGAGGTGACAGCAAGAGGAAGGGAGGTTCTCTCTCTACATGTACCACATAGTAGGAATTATTGTTTGTAGGCACCAAAACAGAGAATGGAACTATATCCTATGAGTTCCATGATGCTGGATGTGTATGATTTATTATTCAGTTAAAACCTCTAAAGAGGAAAATAAGACCTCGTTGTCAACTCTGATTTATATTCTCTCGTTTCACAATTCAATGAGCAAGTCAGGTGGGTATTGCCGAAAACTGGTTATGAATTTCACCCAAAGACATATAATTGTATTTGTATTCAAAGTTTCAGTTTCATTCGCTTCGTGTGATTTTTATTTTTAGCCCTTTTCTTTTATTTAATTTTCATTTATGTATTTTCTTCATTCACTCAGACCAGAATGACAAGAGGTAGCTGCCTAATATTTAAGCCATTTTTCATGCATCCCTTTGGTTCCATTCTGGGACTCTCTTGCACTGCTCTAGAAATAGGTGAGCTGCTTGCAATTCCCACCCTCTCCCCAATACCATATCTATTCTGAGCTACTAAGCCACTGTCAGTCTCATCCAGAAGGTAAATTTTTACTCTCCATATCTGGAAGCAAGGGAAATAAAATTCAGAACATGTTTGGCTTTCGCTATAATTTAGGCTCTACTTCTATTTAAGAAGTAGGATGATTCAGAGCTCTGTTGGAATTATGCTGGCCACAGGAATTAAAAGGAGTTCGTCAACTTATGAATCAGCAGTGATGTACTACATCTTTCGGAAACAGTATTGTTGATAAGACTTGGGGAAGTGGGACTTCAGAAGGGTGCACTGGTAAAACCTAACCATCTCTTTCTTCTCAAGAAATAGGCCTCTACAAATCTAACCATGTATGTATTCATACCCCTTTAGCCGGTTATTTTATTCTGTAAATATCCTTAAAAGAAAAGAAAACAAAATGTGGGAAAGGCACTGTGCACTAAGATGACCACCGGGCAGTATTTATAGTAGTAAAAAACGAAAATCCATTAGACTCTGATAGTAGGGTGATAATTTCACAAATATGTAGATTCGGTCTTACAGTGCTATATAAAGATTAAAATGACTGGTAATGAAAATGATTTAGCAACGTGAAAAAAGTTATATTATTAGTGAGCAAAGAAGATGCAAATTAGTACATACACTGTGGCTAAAGCAATGCAAAAGAGATGCATGGGAAATAGACCAAAAAGAAATAAAATATTAAAAGGAAAAAGAAAATATCATAATCATTTAAAAATTTTTATAGTATTTATATGCTTTCTGATTAAAAGCTTTTATAAACTAATAAGACATATTCTTTAAAATGGTTAGTTTCTCTTAGGTAATCAGAAAGCAGGAGTCAGGATCAAACATCCTTATACTAAATCTATAATCTTCTCTATTTATAGTTTCATATTCCCATTTTCCCTACACTTTTCTCACACACACACACCCCACACACACTTCCCATTACACACACACACACCCCCCAACAGGCACACACACTTCCTAAAAAAGAAGACAGGTGTTGCAGACGTTCATGTATTTTCCTAGTCATTGTGTGAATTTCTAGCAGGTTTAACACCAGGTTGGGAGATCTTGTTTTTCCCTCCTCCTTTTTTCAGAGAACAATCATTTCTCTCTGCATCACTCTTTTTGGCAAACTCCAGCATTATAGACATCTGAAGTGACACCGTCATTACGTTTATACCCCAAATAAATAACAAGATATGATCATCTCAGGCATTTTATTATCAGCAGATCCTGAATAATTTTTCTAAAAGTAGGGGATTGATTATAAGATTATAGAGATTAATCCATTGTTTTTAAGGTTGCTTAAATGCCCCCAAAAGGTGATCACTTGCCCATTAAATCTTTAACAAAGAAGATGTCATAGGATCTGTCCTAGTCTGTTCATGCTGCTATAATAAAATGCCTGAAACTGGGTACTGTATGTATAATTAAAATGTATTCCTCATAGTTCTGGAGGCTAGGAAGTCCAAGACTGAGGTACTGGCAGGTTTGGCATTTAGTGAGCACTAGGTCTCTGCTTCCAAGATGGTGCCTTGTTGCTGAGACTTAGAGGGAACGAAAGCTGCGTACTCACATAGTCAAAGGGCAGAAACGCAAAGAAGGAAGGCTGAGTTCCCTCCAGGCCCTTTTGTTTCAGTCCTTTTACAAGGCACTAATCCATTCATGAGGGCTCTGCCCTTAAGAGTTTATCACTTCCCAAAAGACCTCACCTCTGAAAACCACCACAAGGGGGACGAAGTTACAACATGAATTTTGGAGAGGACACATTCAAACCATAGTGCCATCCCACAAACATGCACGCACATGCATGCACACAAATATATACACACACACACACACACATACATACAGTGCACATTCAAAGTTTTCTAAATAGCTTGAATGGCTTTCTAAGTGACTAAGGAAAGTGTGGAGGCATTCCCTAAGTTTTTTTTAATAGACTTTATTTTTTAGAGCAGTTTTAATTTCATAGCAAAATTGAGCAGAAGGTACAGAGATCTTTTTACATACCCCTGCCAGCACATATGCATAGCCTCTCCAACTATTAACATCCTCTGCCAGATTGGTAGAGTTAATACAATTGCTGAACCTATACAGATATATCCTTATCATCCAAAGTCTACAGTTTATACCTTAGTCTGTTTGGGCTACTAAAAAAGCATATCATAGACTGGGTAGGTTACAGACAACAGAAATGTATTTCTCAGAGTTCTGAAGGCTGAAAAGTCCAAGATAAAGTCATTAACAGAGTTTACATCCAGGTTCACTCAGTACTGCAAATGTAATGGATTTGGACAGATGTATAAAGACATATGTTCTCTATTGTAGTGTGATAGAGACTAGTTGCCCCAAAAATCCTCTGTGTGCTTCTTATTCATCTCCACTTCCCCTGTAATCCCTGGCAATCACTGATCTTTTTAATGCCTCCATAGTTTTGCCTTTTCCAGGTCATGTAATTGAAATTACACAGTATGTAGCCTTTTCAAACTAGCATATCTCTTAGTAATATGCATTTAAGTTTGCTCCATGTTTCTTCATGGCTTGATAGCTCATTTACTTTTAGCACTAAATAATATTCCACTGTCTGGATATTCCACCATTTATCCATTCATCTACTGAAAGGCATCTTGGTTTCTTCCAAGTTCTGGCAATTATGAATAAAGCTGCTATAAACATCCATGTGCAGGTTTTTGTGTGGAAAACTCCTTTGAGTAAACACCAAAGTGTGTGGTCGATTGATCCTATGGAAGAACATTTAGTTTAGTAAGAAACGCCAAACAATCTAACAGAGTGGCTGTACCATTTCGCATTTCTACCAACAATGAATGAACGTTCCTATTGCTCCACATCCTCACAAGCATTTGGAGTTGCCAGTGCTCTGGATTTTGGACATTCTAATAGATGTGTGGTGCTAACTCATTATTGTTTTAATTTGTATTTCCCTGGTGACATACGATGTAGAGCATCTTTTCATATGCTTATTTGCCATCTGTATATCTTCTTTGATGAAATATTTGTTAAGATCTTTGGCCCATATGATCGATTGTAGATCCTTCTTTTCTAATGATATATGCATTCAATGCTAATGATTCCACTCTAAGCACTGATTACTCAGTATCTCACAAATTTTGATAAGTTGTATTTTGATTTGCATTTAGATCAATTTATTTCTCTTGACATTTCTTGTTTAACCCATATGTTGTTTGGAAGTGTGTTGTTTCATTTCCAAGTGTTTGAGGATTTTTCAGCTATCTTTCTATTGGTGATTTCTAGTTTAATTTCATTGTGGTCTGAAAGCAGACATTGTATGATTAATATTTTTTAAATTTGTTAAGGTATGTTTTATGGCCCCAAATATCATCTATCTTGGTGAATGTTCCATATACAATTAAGAAGAATGTGTATTCTGCTGTTGTTGAATAAAGTAGTCTATAGATGTTTGTTATATCCAGCTGACTGATGGTGTTTTTCAGTTCAACTACGTCCTTACTAATATTCTGTCTGCTGGATCTGTCCATTTCCAATAGATGAATGTTCATGTCTCCAACTATAATAATGGATTCATCTATTTCTCCTTGAAGTTCTATCAGTTTTTGCTTCATATATTTTGCTGCTCTCTTATTAGGCATATACATGTTAAGGATTGTTTTATCTACCTAAATAACTTACCCCTTTATCTTTATGTAATGTCCCTCTTGCTTACTGATAAATTTGCTTGCCCTAAAGTCTGCTTTTTCTGAAACTAATGTAGTATTACCACTTTCTTTTCATTAATGTTAGTATGGTATATCTTTCTTCATGCCTTTACTTTTAAACTGAATGTCTCTTTATATTTACAGGAAATTTATTGTAGAAAACATATACTTGTATATTGTTTTTTGATCCACTCTAACAATATCTGTCTTTAAATTGGTGCATTTAGACTATTGATATTCAAGGTAACTATTGATGTAGGATAAATATCTACCATATTTGTTATTGTTTTCTATTTGCTGACTTTGTTCTTTGTTTTTATTTTGTGTTCCACTCTTTTCTGCTTTTTGTGTTTTTAATTGAGCAATACGTATGGTTCCACTTTCTTTTACTTCTCAGCATATTATTTGAATCTCTTTTTTTCACTTTTGTGTGTGTGTGTTTGCCCTAGTGTTTGCAATATACATTTACAACTAATCCAAGCTCACATTAAAATAAAATATAATGCTTTATGGGTAGAGTACCTTATAGTAGTAAAATAACCTTAATTCCTCTTTCCCATCCCTTGTATTATTGTCGTCATTCATTTTACTTATACATAAGCATACATCAGTATACATACATAATAAAATGCATTGCCTCTATTATTATATTGAACACACCATTTTCTGCTACATTATTTAAAAATAAAAAAGGGGTTTTTTTTGTTTTTTGTTTTGTTTTGTTTTGTTTTTTTATCTTCAGTCATTCTTTCTGCAATGCTCTGAGTTTCCAATCTGTATCATTTTCTTTCTCTCTAAATAACCTTTTTTTTTTTTAACATTTCTTGCAAGGCATCTTAACCGGCAACAAATTCCTTCAACTTTTGTTTGATTATGAAAGTCTTAATTTCTCCTCCACTTTTCAAGGATAATTTCACAGGGTACAGAATTCTAGGTTATTAGGTTTTATGTTTTTATCTTAACACTTTAAATATTTCCCTCCACTCTCTTCTTGCTTGCATGATTTCTGAAGAGAAGTCAGTAGTTTTTATCCTTGCTCCTCTGTAAGTAAGGTATTTTCTTCTTTGGCTTCCTGCAGGATTTTGACTTTATCTTTGATTTTCTGTAATTCAAAAACAATGCCTAGGTGTCATTTTTCTGGCATTTACTCTGCTTGGTGTTCTCTGTGCCTCCTGGATTTTCGGTTTGGTGTCTCGCATTAATTTAGGAGAATTCTCAGTCATTATTATTTCAAATATTTCTTCTGCTCTTTCTTCTCTTTCTTTTTTCTCTTATTGTCATTACATGCATGGTACTCTTTCTGTAGTTGTCCCACAACTCTTGGAGATTCTGTTCTGTTGTAGGATGTTTTGTTTTCATTTTTTTTCTCTTTGATTTTCAGTTTTGGAGGTTTCTATCGAGATACTCTCAAGATCAGAGTCTCTACTCAGTTATGGCCAGTCTATTCATATGACCACCAAAGGCATTCTTCATTTATGTTACACTGTTTTTGTTATCTGGTTTTTCTTTTCCAGCTTTTTGTTAAGATTCACATGTCTTTGCTTACATTGTCTATCTGTTCTATTTTATCCATTACAGCCCTAAGCATATTAATTATAGTCATTTAAATTCCCAGTCTGATAATTCCAACATTCCTGCCATATCTGAGTCTGGTTTTGATGCTTGTTCTGTCTCTGGAAACTGGATCTTTTGCCTCTTAGTAGGACTTACAATTTTTTCTTGATAGCTAGATATGATGTGCTGGATAAAAGGAACTGCTGTAAATAGGCCGTTAGTAATGTGGTAGTAGGTTATAGGGGAGGAGAGTGTTCTATTGTTTTATGTTAGGTCTCACGATTTTCGTGAGCCTGAACCTCTGTATTATGAACTTCACACATGCTCATCATCCCCTTAGATGAGACAAGATAGCTATCATAGGCCAGAGTTGGGTATTTCCCATCTCCCATATGGAAGGATGAAGGGGCTAGTGTTGAACAGTTGCCTGTTCCACATGGAAAGCAAGAGCCAGATGGAAGGTGGTATTTCATTTCCCCAAGTCAGTTCAGCTCTGGTAAAACCCCAGCATGTTAGGCTCTGGTAAAACAGTTTCTCTTGAGGGCAGACCTTGCTAAGAAAAACAGAATATTCTGGCATATTTCAATATGGTTCCTTTCCCCCTTCCTATGAAGAAAGCACGAAAAGACTTTTCTCCAATATTCACTGTGAGAATCTGGTGAGCTCCTCAAGGTAAAACTCACAAGTGTTTGGGACTTCCCTATGACTAAGTTTCCCTGGAGATTTAACTCTCGGACTGGTCCACGCTGAGTCTCTAGCAATTTGTCAATTACAGTTCAGGATGCTCTACCCTGGCCCTGGTTCCCAAGGAGGTTGCTGCTCATGGGTTTCTGTTCTAGCAAGGAGCCCTTCTCAGTATCTGCCTGTCTCCTTCATGTTAAGGTAGCAGTTTCCATGTAACCTCACTTCCATGCTTTATCTAAGAAAATATGTTGATGTTTCAGTTTGTTCAGCTTTTTACTTACTGTTGCAAGGGAGTAGTGACTTCCAACTTCTTATATGCCATTCTTAAAACCCTAATGACTCTCCCAATATTTTAATTTTAAAAAAGTAATAATAACCAAAAACTAAAATTTACTACTGTGACTTATTGTGTACTGAATATTTTACCGTCATTATCCTCTTCGATCCTCACGTCAATCGTAGGAGTGAGGAACTATTTTATAAAACTGATTTTTCTGGCGAGAACTAAGGTATAGAGAAAGTTAAGCCATTTTCACAAGGTTCGATAGCTGTGAAATGGCAGAAGTGTGAGTCATGTGACACCACAGCTCAAGCTCTTTACCACCACCATAACAGCCTCCCACTCTCATTTAATTATGCTGTTTACCAGAGCCACAATGTACAGTTGCACAGGTTGTATACTGCACAACTCTAGGGTGCATCATTTGCTTTGTGAATGGTACTCCCAAAAGCTGGGCAGCATGTAGCCTGTACAACCTTATGTGGAACCTGCATGATCATTTGGGGTGTTTCTCTACATCATCTCTCACCAGTTCAGCCCACCATTTTCATAGAGTGTTTTCCAAGTATTCTATGGCACACTGTTTTCTTCTTTCAAGGCAAAAATTGATATAGAAACAATAAGATGTAGTCTGGTTGGGAATCACAGAACTAACCTGTGAATTCTGAGCTCTTGGTCAGCAGAGATTCTCTAATAATTTTTAGTATCCCCCAAGCACACAACACAGTACTGGGTACAAAACAAGTGCTTAATAAATGCAAATTAACTGATTGTAATCTTCTGGGGTAATTATTGTAAATCACAAAAAGGGATCTTTAGGAAGACATTAGAAAATATTTTATAAAAGATGTTAAACAAATTTGAAATATAAACTGAAACACAATGTAGTAGGTGGCTGTTCTGCAAATGTGCAAGGGCAACTACCTAGTATCTGTGTTGATGAAAATTTAAACTAAAGTTCATTTGCTCCAGGTCTATAGAGAAGCAGAAATGAAATGATTTGCACTTGTGTGAATATTCAATTTTGAGATCTCTTGGCCCAACCATGATGCAAATTACTGACAGTTATAGAAATGATTTAAGAGTAT
Organism: Pan paniscus; assembly: GCF_029289425.2. Classification (NCBI taxonomy): domain Eukaryota; kingdom Metazoa; phylum Chordata; class Mammalia; order Primates; family Hominidae; genus Pan; species Pan paniscus. Next base: position 52,845,649 of record NC_073256.2, on the reverse strand, counting down.
GATTATCAAAATTCCTAGAATAAATCAAATACAGTGATAAGAATAAATATAAGATTATAAATTCTGCATGCTGTTTTCACATAGTTGATTTCTATATGCAGACTTCTGCCCAATTCTAAGCATCTATAAATGTGACCCCTCATATATGGGTGGCAAAAACTAAAATTCAGAAAGGGGCAATTTAAGATGAATGATAAAGCAGAGGGAAGCACTGTAATTCAATTTTTCGTCAACCTTCAGCAGATTAAAAAAAAAGGAAATAAGAAAATGTTACATATCTGGGTTCTTCAGTTTTCTGTTAGCTCAGTAGCCTATGCTGAGCTGTTTTGTTTTGTTTTGTTTTGTTCTGTTTTGTTTTGTTTTTTTGAGACGGAATCTAGCTCTGTCGCCCGGGCTGGAGTGCAGTGGCGCAATCTCGGCTCACTGCAACCTCCGCCTCCTAGGTTCATGCCATTCACCATTCTCCTGCCTCAGCCTCCTGAGTAGCTGGGACCACAGGCATGTACCACCATGCCTGGCTAATTTTTTTATTTTTAGTAGAGACGGGGTTTCACCATATTGGTCAGGCTGGTCTCAAACTCCTGACCTCGTGATCTGCCTGCCTCGGCCTCCCAAAGTGCTGGGATTACAGGCGTGAGCCACCACGCCCTGCCGCTGAGCTGGTTTTAAGTGGAACAGAATACACAAAGTAGATAATAACTATCGTGTAAAAGTGAAAAATAAATTATTTGCTGCACATACCACAGTACATGTATGTACACAGACACCAGCACACACTCACATGCAAACTTATTAAAACAAAAGAGTAGTTAAGACTTCTCGGTCAACAAAAACAGCCTTCCAACTACTACTGACTTCATTTAAAAAAATAAATGGACATGCAACTGTGTATTTATCTCCAGGACCTGAGCAAACATTTTAGACATTCTATGCCATGCTAGACACCAAGAAGGGGAGGGAGAAGGGAGACAGAAGACCTGGCTGGGACTCCACAGAATTTATTTCCCTGTGGCACACCAAAGTCTTTAAGGAGCTGTGTGGCAGTTTTGTCCTTTCTAGGAGCAGGTGAGTGTGCAAGGCCTGCTCTTTTTCTTCAGCTTCATAATTTCCCTGATGCTCAGAGCATCAAAGCTGTTAATGGAGGAAAGAAATGTTTCCTTGAATTAGCATGAATCATTTCGTTGAAAATAGTGTAACTACCAGTAATTTTTGATCAATTTACATGATATTCCACTAATTTTATGCAGCTCTTCATTGCTCCTCCACTTGACTGCACTAATAACATGGGCCCTTACAATTAAAACTTTTCATCTTCTTGGAGCTCACATTTCCAATGGTTATATATTGAGATGTCTCCTATAGACTGAAATCCTCAACCACTGTCTTGCCTCAGCTAAGAGTCTCTCATTTAGAGTCTTCACCTCAGAGCAGGCATAAGGAACAGTTTGAAATAAACCCAGGCTCTTGTCACCATCCCATTTTTACCTCCAGGTTCTTCGCATAATCAGCATTTCTTCTCCAAACCTCTGCCCCAGCCCTGTGATATAGGCAGGAAATGTGATGGCTAATACTGCTGAATTCTAAATAAGGAAGCCTTTTTTATGCTTTCTTTTTGAAACAGCAATGAAAAAACAGGAGCTGATGCAGCAGCAGCAAACATCTATTTCACTGCTTATTATTATTTATATATTTAATAGATGTTAAAGATATTGTGACGGTTAATGTTAAGTGTCAACTTGATTGGATTGAAGGATGCAATGTATTGTTTCTGGGTGTGTCTGTGAGGGTGTTGCCAGAGGAGATTAACATTTGGGTCAGTGAACTGGGAGAGGCAAACCTACCCTCAATCTGGGTGGGCACCATCCATTTGGTTGCCAGCAGGGCTAGAAAAAGTAGGCAGCCCAAGGTGGAGTGAGTCAACTTGCTGAGTCTTCCAGCCTTCATCAGCTTGAAGATGGTCTATCATGGGACTTCACCTTGTGATCATCTGAGTCAATTCTGTGTAATAAATTCCCTTTTTTATGTACATATCTCCTATTAGGTCTGTCCCTCTGGAGAACCCTGACTAATGCAGATGTTTTACTGGGTTCTATGCTAACTTCTGGGAATGGAGAGATAAAAGACAGTGGGTTATCTCTCATGAACAGATCATGTAAAAGAGACATGATCCATGATCAAGATTAAGACAAGACGTGTTCAGAAAGAGGCAGTGTACTGTGGCCATCAGACGAAGACAACTGATGGAATTCTAACTACTCTGTTCCAATCGTCCTTCCTATTTATTCCTAACCAAAAAAAGAAAGAGAAAGAGAGAGAGAGATAAGGTAGATATTATTCCAGTTTATACATGAGAATGAAAATAAATTTTCTAACGTTGCACATCTAATAAATGCCACAGTGGGATCCAAATATGAAAATGTATGAATCCAACATCATTACTATTTCCATTACTTTGTGTTGTCCTCTAATAAAAATTGCAGGTGATTACTTTTTTCTGTCTTTTCTTCACTAGAACACACCATCATGTTCTTCCTGGTTATTTGTCAAAGGTTTTCTAGTTAAGTTGATTCTGATTAGGGCTAGGGGAGCATTTATAGGGAGGACAGGCAGAGGAGACCAGAGCTTCGAGAGTGAGGTACAGACCCTAAAATGAAGCCCAAGGATCCAGTATTATTTTCAGTGGGCTCAAGGCCATTTATTTCCCAATAAAAAATATTTACATATTTTGTAATGCTGTTCTTGTTCATCTCATTCTTACGCTCTTGAAGGAGCATATCAGCTCTTTATTGTTACCACAAACCTCTCTGAAATTCAGTGGCCTAAAATAATAAGCAGTTACTAAGCTCAAACCTGAGCTGTGGGTCAGTGATTTCCACTAGGTTTGGCTGGGCTTCCTCCCATGTTTGGAAGTTTGCTGAGGGTCAGCTCGCTTAGGATGGCCTTGTCTAGGATGTTGGGGATGACCTGGCTCTATTCCTTGTGATTCATCCTCTCACAAGCTGACTTGACATTTTCTTGCTCAGGCAGGGAGCAGGAGCAGAAGTGAGAATGTGCAAGCACTTTTTCAAGCCCTTGCTTGAGTTGCAACTGTTAACATCCTGTTGGCCAAAGCAAGTTACCTGCCACCCTCAGAGTCAAGGGGTGGGGAAAGAACCCATCTCTTGATCAAAGGAGCTGCAAAGTCAGGTTGTAATGACCATGAATGTAGAGAAGAGAGAAAAATTGGAACAATTAACTTAATCGATCTACCACTAGAGCTAAAATGAACTTTCCACCAGAAGGGTACACACGTCCTAGGTTTCATGTACTGGTTTAACTGAGGAAATATTATTTTTCTGTGCTCAAATATAGCAGATACAAAAATAAACTAAAGAAAACACTATGGACTCTGTCATTCCACTGACCAGAGTTTAACTGAAATTATCTACCAAAGTTTTGATTTATTATCATGGAAACATCATTCTTTGTTCTCTCTTTCTCAAGAAATTAAACCAAAGGTTCAGTACTAAACTTTTGAGATTCTTGAATTACAATGTTTTCTACAGCATAATACAATGTATATAAAGAGTAATATTAAGAATATAAATGTTTTATGAATATTTATGTTGAATAATACTTATAATATTTCTTATAATTTGTTATTACTAAATGCCAACCTCTACATTTAATTACATTTTTTATTTATTGAAGTATACATTATCCCAATTTTATAAATAAGAACACTGATACCCAAAACTAAATTTGTTTTGTTTTGTTTTTCGAGACAGAGTCTCACTCTGTCACCCAGGCTGGAGTGCAGTGGTGCGATCTCGGCTCCCTGCAATCTCTGTCCCCTGGGTTCAAGGGATTCTCCTTCCTCAGCTACTCTCCTGAGTAGCTGGGATTACAGGCACACACCACTGTGCCCAGCTGATTTTTGTATTTTTAGTCGAAATGGGGTTTCACCATGTTGGCCAGGCTGGTCTTGAACTCCTGACCTCAGATGATCCACCCACCTCGGCCTCCCAAAGTGCTGGGATTACAGGTGTAAGCCACCATGCCCAGACAACCCAAAGCTAAATTTGAACTCAAAACTGCCAATTTTCAAAGTAACTTCTCTAGTCAATATGCTTTTTTTTTTTTTGTCTCTTGTCACCACCAGATTCCCTCAACATTAAAGTTTGGGCAATGTCATCCCTTTTTCTTCATTTTGGCTTTCCCTCTTCTAATCCAACATAACAACTCATAGACTGCTACTAGACAAGTACTATTTTTCATAAGTGGTCCTTGCATTTGATCCAAGAATGAATCATTAGCTCCTACACTTTAGTTCCAAACTTAAGGCATTCTTATTTTTTCACAAAAATAATGTATCTTATGTACCAATCTCTCCTGTACCTGTGCTCCAAACTAAATAATATACATTAGGATTTTATTTTGCTTCACACCACTGACCAACCGGTCATGATCCTTTTTGGATATCTTTTTGCCCATATTTTTTCTTCCATCAGGAACCATGCTACAGCAATTCCTCCCTACATTTCAAGACACATTTTACCAGGAATATTGGGATCCATTTTCATAGTATAGACTAGACTTTTTTTAAAATAGAAAATCCATTTGAACCTTGGCTAGAAACACTCATTGGGTACTGATAAGTAGCCCACGTCAAGAAAGTTTTAGTCTCTGTATAGAATATTGGTATTCCTCTATACAGCAGAAAAAAAGAAACGGACAAAAGGATTAAAGAAAAGTTCTAATGAATTATCTCTACATAAGTAATTGCATCAGCCAAAAGAAAGTTTTATTTTTTTAGTACCTTTTTATTCAAACATATTAGGGCCCAGCAGTCTGTCACTCTCTTTCAAAATGAACCCACAGGAAAGAGAAGAGTCAAAAGATGTCTCTAATGGGGTACCAAATTAGCACATGGAAAAAGCAAACATGTCTTGCTCATTATGAATTGTTAATGGCCTGTTTACTGCTGAAGCTGTCACAGAAAACAAGAAAGTCTGGTAAGTCAATAATTTATTTCAGACTGTGGAATTAATTAGGAAGACAATTAAATAATTGTGAGAAAGCAAAAATATGTCTGGACGTTTTGTTTTTAAAACTCAGTGGTGTTTTACATGGTATTTGGGTACTGTTTGAGAGAGAAAAAAGAAGTTAGAGGCAGAAAGGGAATAAACTTTCTAAACGTTTTTCCACTATAAGATGTTGATAAACTCCACTTTCTATCAACCCTTTCAAAAAAAAAAAAACCCTGTAAGCTATGTTAATCCCTAAGAATATTTAAATGATTTTACATTTCATGTAAGATCTGGTGGGTAAATGTGCTGTGGCCTGAATTTCAGTTTCATTTTGAGATTATGCAATGAATGAGTGAATTAATGAATGATCTTTCATTTTTTAATGAATTCATTCTTATGAATGAATGATCTTTCATTTTTGCATCTGCCACATAAATGTTAACAGTGTATCCAAATGGAAAGTAACACTATTATAAGTATATTTTAAAGCAACTGTCTTTATAGACTTCAAATCACTTTATAGACTTTTTTTAAGGAATAAGAAGATTTAAATAGAAATCAAAATCCATAAAACAGCATTTTCATGCTGGAATTAAAACTTTCACATCTGTTCCAATGATAGTATTTCATGCATTAGTATTCACCTACATTAATAAAGAAAATGTTTGGTGATCTAGTTGCAGGAAATAATTCTTTATAACAAGCAGTGCTGCACAGGTTCAACTTGGTTATGCACTGTACTGTTGACAATATAGCTCTACTAGGCAAAGCTGATAGTTCTTTTCATCATAGATGTTTATCAGTAACCTTGCCTCTCTGTCCTTTATGGTTTCCCAAACTAGGGGGAAAATCATTATATTCTGAAAATATCCACCAAAAACTTTTTTTTTAAGTTTATACTTGCAAAGGGAAATAAAAAGGTGACTACAGGATGGACACGTTTTTTTCTTTTGTAAAATCACTACAGAAAAACCTATAGACACAAGAAACAAAATCTTGAAAAATTGCATTCTTATTCCAGAAAGTTTAATAAACTATTAATTTCAAGATGTTTTATTCATTACTAAAAAGGCTTCTTTATTCTGGCTTCTCACTATTCTGTTGCCACCTGCTCTTATGAAGAAGAATTCAGAAAAAGAAGTCAACCCTAAAATGTGCCTTACACTGAGATATTATTTGGACACTTTTATAGATAAAAATGTAAAAATCATCATCATCACCACCATCGTCATTGTCGTCTTGGGAGGAAAATCTTAGACCTTCCTATTGGTGCCTGTCTGAAGTTCTGAATCTCCTCATCTGTCACCAACCAAGCCCAAGATCAGACCAGGTCTCCAGTTCATGCTGTAGGCACTCTCAAGAGGAACTCAGGATTTGAAGAGTAGAACACTGAGGAAACAGTCAAGTTACCAGAAGCAAAACTCAATAATTCAAACCGGGCTGGTATTTGTTACCTATTTCTAAAGCACATGGTAGATGAAGCTCTCAGGGAGGGAAATCGGAGCTTAAGAAGAAGGAAGGAGCTGTGATGTCTGAATAACCTCAGGTTCACACCCTCTGATGGGCAACATGGTCTTGGGAAGTTGAGAACTGAACCTACTGCCAGGCAAGAATCCAGAAACCCCAGCTGCGAGGAAGAGGAGGTATGGAGAGGCTTGGAACATACAAGTTTGGAGAGGGTCCTGAGCCCATGGTAAAATTTTAAGATGGACTTTTGGACTGGTTCTTCTTCTTTAATACATCAAACTGCATGTATTTTAGCAATGTATTTACAGATGCAAATCCCTTCATTTGGCTGAGAGTATTAGATGTTCATAAATTACTTTTGGATTGTTCCTATTATTATCTATCTACATGAGTTGAGGAAACAAATATTTGCTAAAAAGACATCAACAAAGAGAGAGAAAGAGACAATCAGGAGCTATTTTCTGGGTTTTGTTCTTTAGATAGCAGGCTTCCATGGGGGAGTAAGATGGAAGTGGGAAGTTTTCACAAGGCCAGCTGGCTGGAAAAAGCCTTCTCTAAGCACTAGAAACATCGGGACACTCAAGAGGGACTAACTCTACTGGAAGCCACCCAACAAAACTACATGGTTTAGAATTTCACTCGCCTGAAGTTGCTGGACTGGTTCATCTCTCAAATTCCCTTTAAGGCTCTGCTTCTATAGTTACCGAGTTATTTAGCCTGGAATCCAGCATGTCCTCAGGCCTGGCCCATCTTTGTAGAATCTGTTTCAATTCAAGCAGAGCTTGTCGCTGTGGTTATCTAAGCCAGGAGCTCTCAAAAATTTGCCAACAGTTGGACGCTGGTTTGTGACTTAAGCTAGCATGAGTCTTTTCTGGGGAAAACTAATCATTACTTTAGATTATTTTCTTTCTTCGTTTTTTTTAATTAAGAACCTTTTCTTTTATTAAAAAATTTTAGTGGAAATAACATTTGGATTTTTATTGTTATTTTTGAAAATCTTAGATTTAACAATTACATAATGGCAGCACTAGTTGTATCTCTCTTAGCTTTTTTTAAAAATGTATTTTATCTGTAAAATTTCAGATTAGGAACCACTTTCTAGGAAGAGTATTGTGATTCTTCAGACGCACAAAGGGAGCAGAGATTTTTCATTCATATGTTCACCTAATAAATATTTATGAGCATCTACCAAGTGCCAGGCACTGTTCTAGACATTGAAGATCCATCAGTTACCAGAATATCCAATTAAAATCCCTACTGTCATCAAGCTTATCTTCTCATTGGGAAGAGACAGAAAATAAACAACAAACATAATAAATAAGTAATTAGGCTATGTATTACAGGTATACAGGTCTTGGACAAGAGGCAATAGTATCTGAATTCAATTCATTTCAAAACCAGCAACTTCCTATGCCAGATCATGGATTCTTGGCTAACTTGATTTAGTGATGATTAAAGCAAAGATCAGTTCTTCAAGATACTCAGTTTATAATACAGATTACAAAAGAGGACACTATTTTCCTTCCTAGATTATGAGTTCTTGGATAAACAAACTCAATAATTTCCATGAGACAGCTACATCCTAGTTGTCAAACCTGCTGAAATGCAATTGTTTTGTGGTCTCTGTACTTATGGCATCCATATTTTCTTTTTTTCTTTTCTCCTATGATAAGCTTAGCTCAGAGCTTTGTTCTCTCATCCCACAATTCAAGTAGATGACTTACGATGAATAGTGTGGCGTGGCCTGAGCATTGAGATAGGATGTGCCTGACAGTGTACACATCACCAAGCCATGTCGTGAACACCATCAAGCTGCTCCGTTTAGCCCAAGAGTATGAGCATTTTTCAAAGCTTCGCTTGGTTTTCAGAGACCACGAGCAGTGCTCTGAGTAAGCAGATTAAGAACCCAGTTCAAAGACAAAATAAAGAGTGCTTAGAAAATAAATGAATTCTCCTTGGATCAGGTTCTGTGACTATGTCAAGTTTTAGCAGGTACATAAATGGTTATGTTTTCCCCCCAAATTGCTGCACAGGTGGAAGATCACAGAATGATGATGCAAATGAGCTGGCAGTTTAGAACAAATTAAAAAACAGTGTCAGATATTGACATGCAAAATGCCAATACTGCATATGTACAACAATGAGTGGAATATTGAATAGGATTTTTATTTTTATTTGACTGCCAGCTTATGTCAGTGGGCATTTCACAAGCTGGAAGAGGTGAGGAGAAAATGAGGAGATGCCATTCCAATTGTTGAGCCCATAAGACCCGTCAGGTTCCTGCTTCCAGTGAAAGCAGATTATAGGTTAGAAAGAGAAGTGGCACAACTGAAGGAGACCTTAACGAATGGAACTGGGAGACAGTCAAATTTTGCATGCATGGGGTGCTTTTGGGGAATAAAGCCTTCTGGCAGTTTGGTTGTGTTTATTCCAAAATGTTTGTGGGGAAAGCAGAGTGTATTTGCATTTTGTAAGCAAATGATGATAATAATAGGTTTCTGAGAGATATAAATCAGAGAAGATTCAATAAAAACATAAAATTTTGAATATGCATGTTTTGACCCACCCCCACCCTCAGAAGCAGAGGCTCCAGATGATAGGGGAAGTGGAGGAGGCAGTTAGCATCTGTATTTTCAAATTTTGTGCAGGGAATGACCAAAGCCCCTTGATACAACCCCTTGCTGGATTGGACTTCTAACTGAGGAACACATCAGGGCTCCCTGCTGTTAATCTGTGAACAAGGCCTACCCCCTGTGCCCTCCCTGATCTGCTCATTACTCTGCCCACCTGCCTATAGCTTGGACACATGATGACTGGGCTGTTATACCGGCTTCTTCCCAGCACCCATCACTTATTCAAAGAGCAAGACTGACTGGTCAATACACTTCAGCTAGCTCTCAAACTTGATCTGGATATAATAATTACTCTATATTGATTTGAGTAAATAAACCTTCCATCATACTAGTCGATCTTTTCCTCCAATTTGATTGAAAAGACATATAGACACTTCTAGAAAATTATCTGACATAAAGTGGGATTTTTCTGATTTAACAAAAGGAAAAAGTTTTTAAAAGCTGATGTAATTCCTTGATTCCTTAATTCTACAAATATGTAATAAATATGCAGACACCACCCAGGTGTACAATCTCTATTTTTTTCTCCTAAGTTAGCTGTGATTATTCACAGCTGCTTGAAAATAGTCCATTTCCTGAAACAAATCAACAAGAATTACATATTGCTCTTGGATCTTCTGCAGTTTTATTGACAGATAATCTCCACCCCACACATGTTGGTGATTATCATACATGTCAAGATTCTATCAGATGACCATTTCACATGGATTGCAGGACCTGTCTCTTCGGTCAGTATATACAATCAGTTTCCCTCAGCAGAAATGGAAGGAGTGGCTGGGCACAGCAGCTCACATCTGTAATCCCACCACTTTGGGAGGCCAAGGCAGGTGGATCACTTGGGGCCAGGATTTCAAGGCTAGCCTGGCCAACATGGTGAAACCCCACCTCTATTAAAAATATGAAAAGTAGCCAGGCACAGTGGCGCATGTCTGTAGTCCCAGCTACTCGGGATGCTGAGGCAGGAGAATCACTTGAACCTGGGAGGTGGAGGTTGCAGTGAGTTGAGATTACACCACTGCACTCCAGCTTGGGCAACAGAGTGAGACTGTCTCAAAAAAAAATAAATAAATAAGAAAAAAGAAACAAAAAGGAAGGGGCTCACAGGTGTCTCTCCTCTTAAACATCTTAAAATTTTTAAAAATTTTTTTTTACAGTAACATATGAACACATATTGAAAAATAAAATAATAATAAAAGCTAATTTATAATGGAAACCAACAATCTGTTGCCACTCCCTTTTCCCATTCTAAGTCCTGCTTCTGGAGAGAACCACTTTATCTGTTTCTGCTTTAACTTTTTCCTGATGCTTACCTATTGGTTTCCAAATAATATGTCTAGATTGCTTATTTGTATGTCTTCCTTTATTCATTCTACAAATAAGTGCTTATTGTATACCAGCACTTATCTAAGAACATGAATTAAGTAGTGTTTAAGGCCGGGCATGGTGGCTCACACCTGTAATCCCAGCACTTTGGGAGGCCAACATGGGCAGATCATGAGGTCAGAAGTTCGAGACCATCCTGGCTAACATGGTGAAACCCCATCTCTACTAAAAATACAAAAAATTAGCCAGGCATGGTGGCGTGCACCTGTAATCCCAGCTACTCAGGAGGCTGAGACAGGAGAATCACTTGAACCCAGGAGACAGAGGTTGCAATGAACCGAGATGGTGCCATTGTACTCCAGCCTGGATGACAGAACAAGATTCTGTCTCGAGAGAAAAAAAAAAAGTGTTTAAAAAACTGGTATCTATTTGACCAATTATTGCAATTGTGTTATCATTTCTTATCTACTGATGAACGTATTCTCTTTGTTACTACAGATTTATATCTTTTTTGGTTCAGTATATATATAATTTTAAGGGATTCTGAGGAAAGAGAGGAGGTAAGCCTTGTGGCCAGTCCACCATCTCCAACAGAAATGTTCTGGTCTCTTTATGGAAACTCTGAGAATGTGGATGGATCTGGTAAGAGTTGAGCTCCCATTCACACACAGGAACCAGAGTCAAGTTGCCTCTGTGATGTTAGAGGAAACACAGGTGGTAGAAAAGCACTGGGCTGGGATTTGGGAAGCTTAGGCCACATCCATAATCAGGTCAATAACCACAGATTTCACACTGCTTGGCAAATTAAAGTGAGCTAATTATTATTTATTATTATATGTAATGTAGTTCACCATTATTTAGCTCATTCTGCTTGCTAAACACTGTGGATTCTGTATCAACTTTCTCATTTAAAAAATAATAACTAATATTATCCCACTTTTCAGATGAAAGATCTAAGGTCTAAAAAAGTGATATAATTGTTTCAAGGTTTCATGACAGAACAGGGATTTAAACTTAAGCCTATTTCTTGAGCCCAAGGTTATGTCATAATCTCATTTTAGTTAAGTCAATTCCATAAACATTTGTTGAAGTTGTACTGTATGCCAGTATCAGACACCTATGGGAACTCTGTTTACATCCTGTTGGCCTCATCTCTGATTCCAACCATGTCTGGATAGAGAGTTCCAAGTGTGCTTCAATTCCTGATTCCTGATGTGCTAACAGCTTCTCCTTTCAAGCATGTGCCATATCTTCTCTGCTACTGGATACCACCGGGAGCTGTTTTTGCTCCTATGAAGCTGGGAAGACTTCAGGAGGAGATAATACCTGAAACTGGGATGTGTCTGGGAGTTACCATCCAGGACCAGCCTCAGGAGCTGGTGGATAAATAGCAGACAATTCTGCAAAATATTCTGTAGGTTTCTCTGGTCCTAGGGGTCTCAGGCCCCCATTGTCCATAGCAGCAACCTCTCAATCAGAGTTTTATATTGGCTTTTCCTCCATCTCTATCCTCATTCCTCAGTCTTCACTATTCTCAACCCCTCATCTCTTCTCCCTGGGATCACCAACCAAACAAATCACCTGCACCCATGCTCTTGTCTCAGGACTGCGTCCAAAGAAGCCTGAGTCAAGATGTATGGTAAAGGGTGACACAACATATTTTGCTAAGTGCTAAGATAGAGAGTGATGTGGAAACCCAGAATGAGGAGACTTTAGCCAAATGACAATAGAGAATTCTGGAGAAGGCAATACCTGAAGAATAAATATAGTTCTATATTTATCCTTCAAGTAGAACATAGTGAGCAAAACAGAACGAATGGGTATTCACTCACCCACTTATTCTTTCAGTTATTATTTATTGGATGACACACTTGCTTAAGGATACCACATTAAAACAAAACAAAACAAAAAACCTGCCCTCTTGGGGCTCATAGGAAAAGACAAATGAAAGTGGACAAGTGCTATAAAGAAAATGAAATCAGAATAAGGGGACAGAGAAGGATGAAGATGCTTTTTTAGAGTGCCAGTCTAAGAAAGCATTGCAAAAAAAGGGGGGGATATTTCATCTAAAAACTGGGCTAAGTGAGTTCACCAACAAGTATCTGGGGCAAGAGTGTTATAGACAGATATGAACATGCAAGGCGAGTTCAGCAAACAGACAGGGGGCAGGGAGTCAGAGGCAGAGCAGGTAAAAGAAGACTAGGAGGAGAGTGGGCCAAGACTTCGCTGGGTCTTGTCTTGCAGGCAGATGAAGACCTTGGCCATGCTAAGGGCTCAAACCTTACATTATGTCACTTTTTCTGCGATTCAGTTCCCTCATAAAACAAGGAAGTTAGAAATTCACAAGGTCTTTTGTAATTCTGGAATCCCATATGTTCTACTTTCAAACCCTTTAGCAACTTTTATAATCCTTCTTTGGGAGCTTGGGGAGGAAGGCCTGACAGTCAAGCAAGGTACGAAAACACTGTGTATTCCTTCCAACTCAAACACCCTATTTCCTAAGTACAAGTAAGGTCAAAGTATCACTTGCTCTGGCATGGTTTTAAGTCTAGGAGGAACTCTGGGCAGGAACCTCAATGCATGGTGCTTCATAGCAGTTTGTCCACTGTGGCTCTAAGTGGAGGCTTGAACCTCTCTCGCCTCCTTTCACGTATCTAGTTACAAGGTGAGTGAGGGCAATGAGAGCAGTTTCTCGACTCACCCCAAGCACTGAGTTTGAAGAAGCAAGTTCCCCCTACTAGACTGACCTCAGAACCCACCTCTGACATTTGGCCTCCATGATGAGTGGGACAGAGGTTACAGCGACACCCAGCAGCCAGCTCTTGTGAGTAAGCTGATCTCCACCTGTGTTCTCTGGCAGAACCTCTCTGGAAAGATTCTGATTGGTATTATAATGCTCTATTCAGTAAATAACATGAGCGAAACAAGGGATACACTTCCTTTCAAGTTAGAAAGGGCAAATTGAATGAAGGTCAGGTTGGTAAAATAGAAATAAGCTAAACTTTTAAGAATATCTGGGCTTGACTCCTGTTTTCCCACTTTCTGGCTATACTTTAGAGGTATTACAACCTCTTATTTCATCATTTTTAATGCCTTAGCTAGTATTTACCTTATATGACTATTGCAAGCATCAAAATAAACCCATATTAGAATGGCTGGCCCTAAACAAATAGTAGATTCTGCTATTATTATCATCAATAATGGAAATTATTAGTATCTCATTGATAAAGAAATTTCAGATCCCTTGGGAAAATCTCTTTGAGTTCTGCCTGCCTATAATGATGTCACACATGAGATTCTAGGGTTTCTACCACGGATGAATATTCTTCCTTTGGCTTGAAGTTTTAAGCTGCTTACAACATGTGGAATTCAAAGCTGCAGGCACACGCCTGTCAGAACTGTCAGCAAGATTAACAACAGGTATTTGAAAAGAAAACAGTAGGCAGTTAAGGAGCTGTTCTTGGAGTATGATTTATGAAGGTTTCCATGACAAGGCCATGGTTTTGATGAGAAAACAGTACACATTTCATGAAACTCAACTACATGGGTGTTTTAATAAACAAGTTGCTTTTGACCAATAGATGCTATTCATAGACCTAAAGCATCCTTGAGAATAAACAGTCAAAGCGAAATACCAGAGTGATATAGAGGCAGCCCCAAGGTACACTCTGACAAAATAAGCTTTTTGTGTTCCCCATTTTATATGTCACCTAAACCACAGGTAACCCCTTCATTTATATATATGGAGGTATCAATTTATCAGCCTCAAGCCATGCCTTCCACAAAGTACCCAGTTATTTTAGTAAGTATAGCTATTAAATATTTGATATATTAAAAATTAAAAAGTCTCATAATACTGTATTTGGAATATTAAGGCACACAAAAAGAAAGGGTTTAGAGTTATAGTTTACCACTATGGTCTAAGAATTATTCAGTCATTAAAAAGGCGTAGGTCCATAGAACTGTTGCTAGAATATATTTAATATGACAATGATCTAGTGCCACTTAGGAGTATATAATTTGCACAGTACTTGTTTCTGGTGATAATTGTTTACAATTACTTCACTGTTTTATTTTCTACTCTATTTGACTTGAGCTCTGGTTTTCTTTCCTGAGAGCCTTTCGGGTAATCAGCCACTTTAAACCAATCTTCGCACGAGGTGTTGTGGTAAGGAATTTATCCCTTACTCTTACCAACCACAAGGCACAAAATGCTCACCAGGAACTAGCTAAACTCAGCCTAGGCTTCAACTGCCCTCTGCTTTCGCCATATTATTCATCTGCTGTCTTCCACTCCAATGAAGCAGTTAGAGCCTAAACCAGGTGCACCCACTAGAATAACTTGATTGGGAAGATTATATCTAAACAAGGATCAGCTATTAAATTTCATCAAGCCATATTTTTGCTCTATTTCATAGAAACAGCAGGTGAGTTAGACTGGTTGCTTGCTAAAGAAAAACACATTTAGAAGGCTTAAACCTCAAGAAAGCATAGATACAGAAGTGTCGTTGGTGATAAAAATCTAACCCGTAGGACATTTCTACAGTTATAATCTAAATGATTGAAACGAACATTACTATTTTAGGTTTAACACAGAGGACTTTGTACCTCAAGGGGTAGTTTTGAATCCCCAAGACAGTACCCAGCACCACTGAAAAATGTCTCTACACATTACGTAGCTACATGGAATCTGAGGAAAATATTTAGAACATACGTCTTCAGCAATGGCTTCTCGGCTGCTGCAAATACATCAAAATGACTATGCTTGGGCAAAATGGGAGAAAGGAAGGGAAGTGACGGTTTTAAGAAGATTAAAAAACCAACCAACTTTTAGGAAGATTAAAAAAGAGAGAGCCAGGAGGATCATTTATAAAAAGGAGGATGTAAATTCTTTACAACCTGATTGGTTTTCCCTGGAATTTACTTGCTTTAATGAAACTGTTATTCCTGAAGGACTGAAAGCTTTCTTTTTTTTTTAAGGTGAATACAGCAGTGCTGAGGGTTGGCATATTGTTAGTCTCTGACCTCAGGAGACTATCCCTGAAGACCTAATTAGGTTACAAACATGTGAAAATAAGTTTAGCATTCCTTGTGCAGGGGGCTCTAAGGGGATTTCAGAATGCTGGATAGTTAACACTTCCCAGAGTGTTCCCTTTGCAAACTCTACATATCACAATGTTTCTGCCTTTTATACAACAACTAAGTTATCATCAAAGAGTCATTTTAACTGGGTGACCTTTTCCGCAGTGAAAACATTAGAAATGCCTTGGGGTTTTCATTGACTTTCCTTATAATAGAGTTAGTGACCAAATTTGCACATTTTCTTAAGTTTTTTTAAAATACTTTTCTGCCAAATAAAGTAACAAGTCTGATTTACTTCTAAAAAATCAATCAGTCCAAGGAAGTAAAGAGTAAACTTAACCTCAAAATAGGGTTTCAGTTTTATGAACCAGAGGTTTGCTTGCTAGCAGCCTCTAACGGTGAGCTGATGATAACCCACTATTAGCACAAGGCAGAGGTAACACATGAGACTGAAAAGAGAATGGATTTAGGAGGCAGGGGAATAAGCCACTCAAATTTTCTGAACATTTTCTTAAGTATGCAATGGAAATAATAGTGTGTACCTCATATCACAGTCTCTGTAATTAAATGAGATAACATAAGAGAAAGCATTTTGTCCAAGAGAAATTACTGCACAAGTAAAAGTTATTTTTATTTGTTCAGAACCCTAGAAATTTCCCTGTGGTCAGTACAAGTGTTACTAGCAACTAAAAAATAATTGCAGTCTTGAATAATGCGATCAAGATTTTATTACAATTCAATCAATCATAGTCAGAAAGAGAGCACTTAATAATATTGGCCACCCAGATTAAAATGCATGCCTTTACCCACATAAATGTATGTCATTACCCTCCAGGAAATATGAGTAGCAGCCACTACTGGAAATTCCTCTACTAAAGGGTGATCTCCTCATAATAGGTGTAGCATTACAGTTCAATTGGTCAGATGATTCAGTATATAAAAATGCTATTACAGAGCTGATATTTGACTGTATGGACACACAGGTAAACTAGACTATAAATTTCACAAGGACAGGGATCTTTGTCTATTTTGTTCACTATCTATCTCAATATCTTGGACAATTACTTATACACACTATGGACTAAATACATATTTATTGATTATGAGAGTAAAATAAAAAACTCTGAAATTCCATAAGTCATTTTGGACCTCAATTTTCTAGATCTTTGGAGGCATTGCAGACTTCAATAATTCAGTTCAGTAGCCACAGCTAGTTAGCCTACAGTGGGTTCATTCTCTCTTTGCTTGGACTAGCTTGATAACACCTTAAGGAGAGAGTTTCTGTTCTGTGCAGCGTTCTAGACAGTCCCCTCAGAGGTAGCTCTGTTCTCCTCTGCCAATCCCTAGTCTATTCCTTTATAGCTTAGTTAATCATGGACTCTACTTTGCCAGCTGAGCTCATTTCTGCACAAGAACAGAACTGGCTCTAGAGGGCTGAGTAAATGTTCTTTAAAAGGCAGGTGATACCTAGTATACACTGAGGTTTTAAATCTGTTCAGTAGATTATGTTAATAAAAAAAATTAATCAGCTGGGTGTGGTGGCTCACGCTTATAATCCCAGCACTTTAGGAGGCCAAGGTGGGTGGATTGCTTGAGCTCAGGAGTTCGAGAGCAGCCTGGGCAACATGGCAAAACCCCAACTCTACAAAAAATACAAAAAATAGCCAGGCATGGTGGCACTTGCCTGTAGTCCCAGCTACTCAGAAGGCTGAGGCAGAAGAATCTCTTGAGCCTGGGAGGTGGAGGTTGCAGTGAGCCAAGATCATGCCATTATATTCCAGCCCGGGACACAGAGCAAGACCCTGTCTTAAAAAAGGAAAGGAAAGGAGAGGAGAGGAGAGGGGAGGGGAGGGGAGGGGAGGGGAGGGGGAGGCAAAAGAAAAAAAAAGAAAGTTAATTTTAAAAGTGTATAAGGTAACTACTATGTACAAAATAGTTGGACCTATGTATGTAATAGAAGATACAGCCCATTTGAAGAAGCTTAACACTTCACTGGATAGATATAATCTATGCAGATGACATTTCCTGCACACACACACATACAAATGGCAATAGAGATTATTATGTTGGGCTGGACTTTAAGGTAGAAATGGGATTTCAGCTGCTTCTGGAGAATGCTTTTAATATGAAAAAGGAATGAAAAGTGCATCCTAGGAAAGGATAACATAATATGCAAAGACAGAAAGTGAAAAATTACAAGGTACATTCGGTAAAATATAAGAAGAATCACTGGAATAAGGCAGTTTAAGAAAGTATAGCAAGAGTTAAGGCTAAAAAATGGTATCATTTAAATTAATGTCATTTTGACCTGACGTGGTGTAGCAGAAAGCATCCAGGAGGCAGACTGTGACACAGATCTCCGAATGGGGCAAAAATCAGTGTGGCAACCTGCAAGGAACTAGAACAGGACATTTCAAATTAATAGTGTTGAAATCTATTTTTTAAGCACTGAATTGACCAAAAATATTAGATCTTCCTGCAAGCCACCATCTTGCAACCTGTAATAAAGAACAAACAAAATAGATAAAAATGAGCACAGTTTGAAATAAACCAGATAGAAGTGCTTGGTAAAATGAGATCTCACATGTATGCATTTATACATATAAACTCAAGCTCTCCCTGTTATGAAAAACAGGACTTAAAAATCACATTCCCACAACCAAAGTTATTATTTTAGGCAGATGTTCCCATGTTCCCCAAATCTTAGTATGCTAGGGAGCAGTGGTTCTCAAACTTTATCATCCATCAGGATCACCTGCAGAGCCTGTGAAAGCAGACTGTTGAACCCCATTTCCCGAGTTTCATATTCATTTTGTCTAGGTGGAGCTTGAGAATTTGGTTTTGTAACAAGTTGACAAACTGACGCTGATGCGCCTGCTCTGAAGACTACACTTTGAGAATCAAGGCTCTACATCAGCCCACCATTTGGGCTCACTGTTAATTATAATTTATCTTGTAAGGGACATCAACAAATAACATTTTGCAAACCTAAGTGTCCTTTAGACGATTCATACATATTGTTCTTTCTTGGTTGAGATATAACTTAGGTTAAACTTACTTATAAGTTTAACCTAAGTATAAGAATTGAAAATATATTTTAAGAAGAACATTAGACTTGGCAAGTGGAAGTGGAAAGGCCGTCTCTTCCAGGACACATACTTATTAAGTCCTCAATTTTCACCACATAAAAAATCTTCCAACCAGCTTGGCTGCACTTAAAACATATTATTTAGATTTAATTTGCAATTTAGAACAGCTGCATTCTAGGTCTCTGCCAGGTAGTTTAGTCTTCACCCAATATCTATCTTTAAAAAGGTGAAATAAATTACATTTGTCAAGCATTGTCTGAAAAATATGCAGGCCTCACGTTCATCTCTAGGTAATTTGTGCGTTAATGACATAGCAGTACATTGTTGTCAATTGTGGAATATATTGGAGGCTATTTATTAGTAGTAGAATTAAAAGAGTGAAATTTGCAAATGATTTCTTTAAAGTAAATAATTAGAGCAGACATAGGGTTATTCTTCCAACATCATTGTGGCTAGCTTGCATACTGAAATGTGTTTTTCAAGTGGGAGAAAAAGCATGAAGATGCCTGAAGTCTGTCTTATATGTGTCTTTAGCAGTGTATCTGCCATGAAAGCATCATCTGTCAAGTATCAAAAACACTGACACTGTCACATAGATGCTCTTAAATATGTCCCTCATCAGAATCACCTGAAATGCTTGTTAAAATGCATATTCTAGGGTTGCCTTTGGACCTATGAATGAGAACCTCCTGGGGAGGTAGGGTCTGGGAGTCCACACATTAATGAGCTACCCAGCTGCTCCTAATACCCATTAATATTTGAGAACTGTTCTTTCTAGACCCACAATTCTAGGCCCCTACAGGACTTCACAAGAAAATGACATCTTTATCCTACATTGCAGGCCTTTAGAAGAAATCATTTGGCTGCTCTACTTCTGCAGCTGCTTTAAAAATACGAAGAGGGAGTTTTTTTATTATATTATACATAATCTTATTTACAATGATCTCAGGGAAAAAAGTTTCTATTTTAAGTAGTAATAAATTTTATCTTCTTGGTCTGCTCGTGGTTAACTATTATAAGCCATATTCTCACAGCAGATGGATCCTTATGTAGGACTGTAAGAAAGCTTGGAGCCAAATGTATGTTCCATGCTTGATGAAGAGGACTCTGGTGGACGTCTCTGTAAGGGCCTCCTTTCTACCTTTGCTTCATAGCCCTGGAATTGTTTTTGTCCATTTGTTTTCCTCTTTCATCTTCTGTTTTCTGCTCTACCTTTTTATTTTATGTATCCCTTATATGCAATCTTAGATATCTGGTGGAGCCAAGTAGAATAAGCCTCTGGGAATGTGTATATATTGAAATTTTACAAATGGTATAAACAAAGATATTTTTCATTAGGAAACAAAAATATTATTTTGGAAAGATATGAGTAATCCTCATCTAACATAAACTCAATAATAGTCTAGTTTTTCTTATGATTTATTTTTAAATGCATAATAATGGTAGAGGATATTAGAAATGACCTTCTGAGATTGTGAACAGACCTCTGTGTGTGTGTCTTCTTCTTTTTTCTAAACTACAACAGGACATTTTCAAACTAATATGTTGAACTCTGTTTTTTAAGCACTAAATTGACCAAAAAAAAATTAGATCTTTCTGCAAGCCACCATTTTGCAGGAAGTGCATTTTGTTTGGGTGCTGTGATCACTTCCCCTTCTGTCTTTGCTTTGGATTAAAAAAAAAAAAAAAAAAAAAAAAAAAAAAGAGTTACAACTGTTAAGGAGGCCTGATACAGCCAGGGAAGTAAACCAAATCTAAAAGTGTTGAAGGAAAAGCAAATTGTTCTTGAAATAGTCTGTGTCTACACGTAACTAGCATGAGATCCCTGAACCTGACCTTCTCTTTTTTAATGCTAGCCGGTCTGCACATGCATGTGTAATATTGCCTGAAAAAACTTAGCTATTTTGGTTGGGCTTCCTGCTGCTTTCAACAAAAGAAATTGATATGAGAGAATAAAATCCCAGATATTAGTGAAGGGTCAGTACTGCAGAGAATGGGCTGTAGTCTAAATCTGCCTTGACACTGTCATCAGAGAAAGGACAATACTCCAAGAGGGAAAACTACTTTTGTCTGGCAAATATTTGACTAAAAAGGATGAAGTAGCCAGAAGGACTTAGGAGTAAAGTTTGTATTAGGGGAAAAGTAGGACAACCACAATGCATTGCTCTGAGTGGTAAGGGGGTGAGGACAGACTTGGCTGATAGGAGAAGTGATTTTTTAAAATCAACTATCCACTAATATAATCTTACATGTAAGTAATCTAGAGTAACCTTGCTGAAGGCTCTTAGTTGGTGAGAAAGTGCAGTAAACCACAGACTCAGTGTGTGATCTGAAAACATCCCTCTACAACAAGGTAGAACACTATTAGAAGTCATTGTATCCTAAATCTAATTCCCAATCTGAATAAATTTCAGGTTTCTATCACTTTCTTGTCTATAAAGTTAAGCAAAAGAATCATAGAATCTAGACTTAGTTATGTACAACCGATATATAGTTCAGTGGTAAACAACAAGCATGAAGTCTTTAAAAATATGGATGCAGGAGTAATGGTAATCAAAGGATTACACACTAGTAAGGAACAATGTTAATACATATGACTAGAATTTTTCTATAGTTTAAGTAGTTGTGTAACTGGAGGGGTTTGCCCAAGTTTTAGACCGTTAGAAATAAACTACCCTTTAATTTGAAATTAAGTATTGATTTGACTTAATAGCAATTGCCAATTTCTCTACTTTAGATTGACTTTATACAATTCACAATCACCATCTCTGTCTCAAATTTCCTTCTAATGAAATGAGGGCAGTAATTTATGTCATATGTCTTTATGTTCCTCCTAGCTGTGTGATAACATATATTTCAAGCACAGGTGCATGTTTCTATGTGATTCATGAACATAAATATTAAAATTCTAATTTCCTGTTTATAATATGCCAGGTCTGCCTGTTATTTACTAACACATTTATTGTTTCTACTCTCCTCCTGCCAACACAAACACTAGAATAGATACATCTATACAATCAGGGACTTTAACCATCCTGTTAACTGTGAAATCACCAGTGCCTAGAATAGTAGCTGGGGCATAAAAGATACTCCATAAATATTTCTTGAATAAATTAATAGGAAGTCAGCAGTTGGAACACATATAAATCAGATTCTACTGCTGTTGGCAGTGATTGAAATCTATGAGATAAAGAAGAATGTGTGTGTGTGTGTGTGTGTGTGTGTGTGTGTGTGTGTAACAAGCTGAGGAAGGGATCAAAGGAGACAGGTGTCAATCAGACTTTATTCCCCTATCAGAATTTAATTCTTTAATAACTGAGAATTACTAATATGTCCAAGAACACTTGTTCTCTAGCTTCATTTTGTTGAATTTCACACTGAAGAAACAGACCAACAAAACTGATTGGTTGTGTGTATCCCTAATACATTTTCTCAAACTATTTCCCCCAACTCTCTCCTTGACCCTGACATAATCCATTATTGACACTTCATGAGTTTTAGCTACCTCTTGTTTTGCCAGGCTCTTCTAACCCATCTTTGGCTGTCACTTCTACTAAACAAGAAGCGCAGGCAAGAGGACTCTCTGAGGAGCCACCTGTCAGAGCTGTCCATTTGGACATCTTTGGTGAAGTCTGAGAGCAAACGCTGAAGGAAAATGCTAACAGAATGCTGTGAGGGAAGGCTGAGTTCTCTCCATCTCAAATCTAAATTCATGCTGTAGAATACAAAACTATCATTAAAATCAAATATTGAACCCTGATTGATTAAGACCTTAAGAAATATTGTCAGAAGAGTTTCCAGAACTTGAATAATGTCTAGCCCCACATTGCAACCCTCCTTGGGAACTCCCCTTGCCTTGTATTAAAAACACACACTTTTCTTTATCAATTTCTAATGTAACTAGATCATTGCAACCAGAATAAATAATGCAATAGATAAAAAGCACCCTCTCCCCATACTTCACAGCACCCAAAACAAGACTAAGCCTGTGCCATATGTTAAATTTCATTTAATCATTTTGCATTATGTAATGGAGTTGCAAAGCAAAGATATTTTGTGATTACTAATTAGTTTCATGATTATTAAACTGATCAAATGACCTAAATAACAAAACTGAATAAGTCAAAATAATATGTGCTGTTTCTAGTACATACACACTAATTAAATCAATATAATGTTAAAAAAAGAAATCTGGGCATATTCTGGACGAGAAAAAGAGCATTACAGTGAGAATCCTACCCTTCATTAGAATGGGTCATGTGCCTATGGTCCCCCTAAACCTCCTGGCCCCAACAGAGTCTCAGCTTCACTATCTGCTTTGAGTCTCTATGATTAATCTCATTATATTCTTTATTGCCACTTAAGAACTACAAGAAGCCTAGGAATTTTGAGTACCCACTCATTTCCTTTACCCTAATTTTCCTAAGACTACATATCCTACATTCTGTCCTCATCTCCTAACATTCTCACTACCAAAAACCTTCCACTGTGCCTTCTAGAATTCATGACTGCTCAACACAAAGAAATGCATTCTCGAATTCTTCTCTCAATGTTCCTTTCATCTTCTTACTGTAAAGTTACTGCTTCTCTAAAGCCCTCCAAATTAGTAAAATCTCAGCTCCAATCCCTTATCATTGATTTTACTACCCATTCCCCTTTTACTTCCTCGTTTTTGCCATCCTCCTTGGGTCACTCACCGTCACAGTTGCAGTTTTGGCTCTCTGTAACACTCTCCAACCTCACT
Source organism: Pan paniscus (assembly GCF_029289425.2). NCBI lineage: Eukaryota > Metazoa > Chordata > Mammalia > Primates > Hominidae > Pan > Pan paniscus. The sequence continues at coordinate 52,822,302 of NC_073256.2, read as the reverse complement.
TCAGTATGACATCACGGGACATTAAATATCCATTTAGATGATTCTGTTTGTATTCCAGCTTCACAGTTTCTTGAACTCCTCTTCTCTCATAGTTCAGTCCTTGGGAAACTTCTTCTTCTAGGCAATTGATTACATCCTGTCTCTTCTACATAAGGACATGGCTTCAGTGAAAACCCCTTCTTTCTTGCCTGAACAATATTTCTCTCTTAGGAGATAACTGCCATCAGCATACAAACATTGAACTCTCTGAAAGTCCACTCTTGACTCCAATTCCCTTCTATCTGCCACCCCATTTCTCTTCTCTAATTTATTGCAAAACTTGTATTAATTGGTCCATACCTGAAATTTTTAACTTTTTCCATTTCCTCTTTTATTTTATCTAAACAGACTTACTACTTCACTGAAAGTGCTCTTGTCAAGGTCATCAGTGACCTCCAAGTTGTTAAATTTAATGATCAATATGCAGTTCTGAACTTACTACGCCTATGAGAACATTTGACCCAGTTGACCACACCCTCATCCTTACATTCTTTCTTGTTAGCTTCCAAGACTTCATTCTTCTTGTTTTCCTCTTATTTCTCTGGTCTATCCTACAGTCTGTTTGCTGGCTTCTCCTCATTGTCCGGCCTTTTGTATGACCTTGGGTCCATCCCTAAACTTCTATTTCTCTTCCCTGTTAATACTTCCTCCCTTGGTGATCCAATTCTGTCATGCATATTCTGATGATTCTCTAATTAATGTCTTGAGTCTAGACCTCTCTGCTAAACTCCTGAACTCCCAATTCATGTATCTAACAGCCTACTCAATACCTCCAGTAGGATATCTATTAGTAAATTAACTTAAGCATGTGCAAAAATGAACACGAACCCCTGGCCTTGTTCACTACCTTTCTGCAGCCCCTTGCAGCCTACCCCTCCCCTCATGTGCCTTCATTGTAATTAATTCTTTCAGCTCCTCAGACCAAAAATGTTGGCCTTCAAAATCACCTTCACCTTTCCTCTTTCTCCCACATCTCACATTAAATCTGTCAGGAAATCCTCTTGCATCTACTTTCAAAATGTATCCCTGACTTAACCTTTCTGTTTTGCCACCTTGCCTGCTACCTCTCTGATCCAATCCACTATCATCTCTTGCTTGGAATATTGCAATAGCTTTTTAACGAGTCTCCCTGCTTTCACACGCATCTCTCGTATAGCATATTTTTATAAAAAGGAAGACATTATCATTTAAAAACTTCAGCTGGCAGTCACTCCTCTGTTCCTATCCTTGCCATGCTTTTCTTTGTAACTCAGGGTGGAGCCAGGTAGGGTGGTTGACTCTCTCTGCACTCTAGTTTCTCAATTATTCTATGCTTCAGTTCCTACTACTCTCCCCATCCATCATGCTATTGCATCTATTGGCCTCCCTATGTTTCTCAAACAAGACAAGCACGCTCCCAGGTCATGGCCTGTGCGTTTGCTGTTATATCCGTTTGGAACACTCTTTACACACAGGTCTTCTCTCTGATCATGGGCTTCTCTCAGATCAGTGAGGCCATCCTTGATCATTCTATTTCAAATTGTCTCCATATCCCCACCCCATCTCCAGTTTCTCTTCCCTGCTTTATTTTTCTGCGCTCATTTACCAGCTTCTCATATACAATATAACTTATTTATAATTTGTTTGTTTATCTCTCTCTAGAAAAAGGGCAGAAATTTTGGTCTTTTTCCTTTCTTTACCCTAGCCAAAGCATCAAAAATAGTGCTTAGCATATAGTAAGTAATCAATATGTATTAAATATATGTGTGCATGAATGAATGAATACGTGAATGCATGAACAAATTAATGAATATTATTTGGCAGTTTCAACTCAGGAGCCAGGATGTAAATGATGACTGATACCAAAGCCTATTATGAGAGGGTCTATACAGCAAAAATCTCCAGATAGATTCTCAGAATCAGTAGGGCAACTCATGAACATCAAATGAATAAAAGTTTTTGGAGATAGAAGGAATTCATGAAAAAGGCCTTTTGGAGGGAACTGTCCTGAGATTAGTGTCTTCTCTATACAACAGGGAAGCACGAGAAGGATACAGTACGTTTCCTCTGAAGTCGAAAGAGAAGAACATCAACAGGATTACTCACAGAAGTTGCTCTGCAACCTCCAAGTTTGGGAACCTGATAAATATAAAGTGATTGTAGCTATTTTTCTGAGGAATGATACTGTGTCCAGAATTTATTCCTTCCGGTGGGTTCTTGGTCTCACTGACTTCAAGAATGAAGCCGCGGACCTTCACGGTGAGTGTTACAGCTCTTAAAGATGGTGTGTCCAGAGTTTGTTCCTTCCAGTGGGTTTGTGGTCTCACCGACTCCAGGAATGAAGCCGCAGACCCTCGCAGTGAGTGTTACAGCTCTTAAGGGTGGCATGTCTGGAGGTGTTTGTTTCTCCTGGTGGGTTCGTGGTCTCACTGACTTCAGGAATGAAGCTACAGAGTCTTGTGGTGAGCGTTACAGCTCAGAGAGCTAGTGTGGACCCAAAGAGTGAGCAGCAGCAAGATTTATTATGAAGAGCCAAAGAACAAAGCTTCCACAGCATGGAAGGAGACCCAAGCGGTTGCCACTGCTGGCTGGGGTGGCCAGCTTTTATTCTGTTATTTGTTCCCACCCACGTCCTGCTGATTGGTCCATTTTACAGAGTGCTGATTGGTCCATTTTACAGAGTGCTAACTGGTAAGTTTACAATCCTTTAGCTAGACACAGAGCACTGATTGGTGCATTTTTACAGAGTGCTGGTTGGTGTGTTTACAATCCTCTAGCTAGACAGAAAAGTTCTCCAAGTCCCCACTGGACCCAGGAAGTCCAGCTGGATTCACCTCACAATACTTTAAGATCGTCTTTGTGAAATCACTTAGACAAAAAAGAAAAAGAAACAGGCTAAGGCAGTAGCATCCACCTGGAAGAAAATGCACTGCCCTGTCTAAGGAGTCAAAGCAAGTTTAATTTTTCTAGTAGGATTCTCTGAAAAATCTATGAAAGCACCCACAGGAAAGTAAACTCTAAATACCAGAGAGACCCAAAGAGCCAAAGGCCCCCAAACATCACACAAGCCAAGGGAAACAAATTCCTATCCCACTGACCTCTCTTCCTTTCCCTGACTCTGATGCTGGTAGGCTCTGCATAGTAAGAAGGGGGAAGAGGAGGCCTTCCCCGGCACAGTGACTCATGCCTGTAATCCTAGCACTTTGGGAGCCCTAGGCAGGCGGATCACGAGGTCAGGAGATCGAGAACATCCTGGCTAAGATGGCGAAACCTCGTCTCTACTAAAAATACAAAAAATTAGCCCGGCATGGTGGCACACGCCTATAGTCCCAGCTACTCAGGAGGCTGAGGCAGGAGAATCGCTTGAGCCCGGGAGGCGGAGGTTGCAGTGAGCAGAGATCTCACCACTGCACTCCAGCCTGGGTGACAAAGCGAGACTCCATCTCAAAAAAAAAAAAAAAAATGTGGAGGAGGGAAGAGGGGGACACATTGTGTGAAGAGAGAGAAGAGAAAAACTCCTAGAAACACACAAGTTAATGGAAATACCTGCAACAGGACCCAAATTAAGAAGGACAAAGATAGAATGTAAGATCAGGGCCAGAGTCTGAGTTTTCTTTGGGACTGCAAAAATGTCTGTATAAATTAAAGCTGTTTTTGAATTTGTGACCATAAGATTTTAGCCAGGAGTGACCAGAGGAGTCCTGGGGACCTGATGCATATGCATTCAGAGACCAAGGTAGGGATGGAACAGTCCTATTTAGCAGGTTTAAACATACACTGGGGAACACATAAGTTTGCCTTCATGCGTAGACCTGTGTCAGGCTCATTCAACATTTATTATCAAATAATACAAACACGCAAGCAGAACATCTACTTCAGTACAAGATTGTCCTTGAAAACAGCAATGTTCATCCTCTAACCTTGGCCTTCTGACAGTCCTGTACTCTCATATCTCATTATCACCATGGAAATAAGCAGAATTCATCAAGAATACCAGTTTAGCTTCCAGGTTACGGAAATATCACAGTCCTTTATTTTGGTCTCCTTTGTTATAATTTATACTATAATTTATATTTTAGGACATGAGAATAGAAAATTAACTGCATATAGTCATTTTTGTAAAATAAATTTTAAGTAATTGACTGATGGGATAGTAAACAAACAGTATGATGGTGTACTCAAGCTCAAATATGTCATAATAAAATAAGTAGAACTGAAATACATATTTAAATTAAAAGATAATACTTGTGAGACTGAGATAAAAAAAAACAACTGAAGGCAACTTACAAGAGACACACCCTAAATATAAGAATATGAAATGGTTGCAAATTAAAGGATGGAAAGATTTATATTATGAAAACACTAACCAAAAGAAAGTTGGTGAACCTCAAAGTGATTTTTTAGGTCAAGAAATTTCCTAGAGTGAAAGAGGGGTAATCCATAATGATAAAAGGAAAATATAATCATTTAAAATTTATATACCCATAAATGTATAGCCTGAAAATACAAAAAGGAAAAATTGGCAGAAATCAAAATAGAAATAGGCAGATACATGATAACAGCGGGAGATTTTAATATCTGCTTAGTAATTCATAGATCAAGCAGACAGCCAATCAGTAAAAATACAAAAATATTTGAACAATATGACTAACAAACACTTTTTTATAAAAACAGACAAACATTCAGGGAAATTGACAAAAATAAATGTAAAATTCATATGAGTATGCATGGGACAAAGAATAGCAAGGATGACTTTAAAGAAGAACAAATTTGGGATACCTACAAATTTTGCATCAAAAATATTATAAAATATAATATATAAGACATGTTACATTAATGCACAGAGAACAATGAGAGCATTGAAAAACAATCAAGAATCCAGAAAAAAAAATAGCACATAGCTAGTCATCTGACTTATGATAAAAATGGCATTATGTGGAAGTGAGGAAAAGATAGTATTTTTAGTAAATTATACTGGGTCAATTTATTATCCACGTGGAAAAATACGTCTTAATTTCTTCCTCACTCCATATACAAAATCAATTCCAAGTGCATTGTAAATCTAACTGTAAAAAGTAAACCAATACATGTACTAGAATGTAACAAAGAAGGATATCTTAATGCCTTTCACCTAGGCAAACATTGGGCTACATTAAAGAAATTCTGTTTTACCACTGCATGTTCTCACTCATAAGTAGGAGTTCAACAAGAAAACACATGGACACAGGGAGGGGAACATTACACACCTGGACTTGTCGGTTGGGGTATGGGGGGCAAGGACAGGGAGAGCATTAGTACAAATACCTAATGCATGAGGGGTTTAAAACCTAGATGATGGTTTGATAGGTGCAGCAAACCACCATGGCATGTGTATACCTATGTAACAAACCTGCATGTTCTGCACATGTAACCCAAAACTTAAAGTAATACTAAAAAAAAAAAAAAAAAAAAAAAGAATTAAAAAAAAGAAATTGTGTTTTACAAAAGGCATTACTAAGAGTAAAATGGCAAGTCACATAGTGGTAGAAGACACTTGTAATATCTACCTGATAAGTGATTCATCAAATATATAAAGATCCACTATAAACCAATGAGAGGAAGATATACAACAAAATTGAAAACAAAATGGCAAAGGACTTGATCAATTTCTTCAAAAAGAAGACATCAAAATGGTGAATAATTGTGTAAAAAGCTAGTAATAATGAAGATAAAATAAATGTAACTTAAAACCAAATGAGATTTCACAACGTAATCAATAGAAATGCTTAAAAACAAACAAATTCCTTGTAGAAAGTGCTGAGAGGACAGGAAGCCCCTGGAAGGTACTGGTGTGAGAGTAAGTTGACAAATCACTTTAGAAATTGTTTTAAAGTATCCACTGAAGTACAACTTAAGTATACTCTCATTTTCCTAGGTATATACTCAACAGATACACATATGAGTCCCAAAAGACAAGATCAAGAATGACCACAGAATCATAATTTGCAAGTACCCAAAAACTGAAACAACACAAATTGTCCATTGACTGTAGTGGTGTAGATAAATAGTCATTTGGCATAAGTGAACCTTCCAAACCCAATACTGAGAAAAAGAAATCAGGCACAGAATAATGCATTTAGTATGAATGTGTTCATATACATTTCAAATGTATTGCATTGGAAATTAGGACAGTGTTTTTCAACAGGATGTGGCCAGTAGGGTGCATGAAGGTGTTTCGTGTGTGCTGGTGGTATTCAGTCTCTCCTGACTGTAAGTTACAGGATATATGCATTATGTGAAACCGCATCAAGTTATTCGGTTGGTGCAACAGTAATTGAGGTTTTGCCTTTTTTAAAAATATATATCTACAATTTGTGAGATTTTTGTTCATATTTGAATAACATTATTTGTTTTAGAATATTTGTATTACAACAAAACAGAAACCTAAATAGTAAAAGTAATAAATAGACAAAAGAGGAAAGAGTATATAACAACTTTTGTCATACAATTTGACTGGCTTACTTTTATTAGTATTATTATTTTAATCAGAAGGAAAATCCATTGAGCTGTTCTCCTATATTTAATGATCCATCAACTTATTGTCCTACAGAGATTTTCATAAAAATCCTATTGATATAAATGATATTAATATATGATATATAATATTTCATAATATATGATATATCTGGTATATAATAAATCATATATATTATATTATATATTATATCAATAATTACATGATATATTATTACATATATATCATATGTAATAGATGATATATGATAAATGATATTAATATAAATATTATCTATGACTTTCTGGAACATATTTTTTTCCACTATTTGAACTTAAGCTTACTATAGATATGAGACATAATCTCAGATTACACAATTTCTGATATCTAGTTAGTAAAAGAAAAATGTCTATATCTGGAATAATGTTTATCTGAACTTAAATCATGTCAAATTTCTTAGGATCCAATTAAAGTAAAAGCACTCTTAGTAACGTAATTGTTTAAAAGTACGTATGCCTATAAATATTCTTTTATTTAAAAAATTATTTTAATTATAAATTTTCTATTCAAAAGAATTTCAAACACTTCACAAGTTTATAATGTAAAATATCTTTTAAAAATATAACTATATAAAAACTTATTTCTATTTTTAACTTTATTTTTACTTTTGCATTTATTCTTTTTTTTATAATGAGATTCTCCTGGAGTAAAGGCACTGTTTCATAACTTGGCTTTTGTCACTTAACAATATGGCTTAGACAGTCACAGAAGAACAAATACTACATGATACTACTTAAATGAGGTGTCTAAAATTGTCAAACTCATAGAAGCAGAAAATAGAATGGTGGTTGCCATTGGCAGGGGCAGTCATTCTTCAATAGGTATAAAGTTTCTATTATACAAGATAAATAAGTTCTAGAGATTTGCTGTTCAACATAGTACAATACAGTATTGTGCACTTTAAATCTGAGAAGGTAAGATCTCATGTTAAGTGTTCTTACCAAAATACATACACATGCACACACACACACGCATAAAAGAACACATTGAATTTGTTGAAGTGATGGACATGTTTAGTACCTTGGCTGTGGTGATAGTACCATGGTGTATGCCTATATCCAAACTGATCAAGATGTATACATTAATTGTGTGCAATTTTGTGTATATCAATTATTCCTTAATAAGCTAAAAATATATTTAATTTTAAAAAATGAACACAGCTAATGTACTTTCCTTCTCAGTACATAATTCTACCTCTTTCTCTCCAACAATTGCACCAAATTCCTAGATACATTGAACTGTATTTGTTTAATGGTAAATTAGAATTGAGGGAGCTTTCAATATTCACTAATACAGTTCTTCAGGAAACATTCTTATGTATGAATTTTTAAACACTTGTGCAAATATGTCTATGGAACAGATTTATAAAGAAAACTTTCAGGAATTTTTGTTCAGGGTTTGTGCCCTTTAAGCTTTGGTGGGTAATACCAAACTGCTCTCTGGCTTAATTCCAATAGCCTATTTACCAGTGAAGATTATGAAGCTTCTAAAATGGGTCTCGATGATCCCTGCATCCCAATATTCATATACTGCGTAATCCCCTTTCCGTGAGTGTGGACTAGATTTACTGACTGGCTTTTAACAAATAGAATATCTCAGTGATGGGATGCTATAAATAGACTGTGGCTTCCAAATTTCTTTCTTCCTCCCTCTCTCTCTCTCTCTCTCCCCCCTCCTTTTTCTCTCTCACATACACATATAGGCATGCATACAGAAATTCTCATTCTCTTTCTCTCTCCCCCCACCCCTCCCTTTTCTCACACAGACACATTCTCTTTGTCTCTCACCCTTGCCCCCTCCTCTGTGTCTCTCACACACATTCTCTCTCCCTCCTTCCCTCTCTCTCACACACAGATGCATACATACACACGTTTTCATTCTCTTTCCCTTTCTCTCTCTCCCCTCCCCATCTCTCTTCCTCTCTCTCTCTCACACACTTTCTCTCTCCCTCCTTCTCTCACACACACATTCTCTCTCTCCCCCTCTTTTTCTCACTCATCTCTGTCTCCTCTGTCATCTCTCCCCCCACACACACACACACGCATTTTCTCTCTCTTTCCTTGGCTTCCTCTCTCTTTCACACACACACATATACACACACACGTGCATAATCTCATTCTCATTCTCTCTCTCCTCCTCTCCTTGCTCACACACACACATACACACACTTACACACTCTTTCATTCTCTCTCTCCCTCTACCCTTCCCATCTCTCCTTCTCTCTTTCTTCCTCACACATTCTCTCTCGCCCCTCCTCTTTCACACTCACATTCTCTCTTTCTCTCACTTCTTTCTCTCCCTCCCTCTTTCCTCACTCCCTCTTTCACACACACACATAATCTCACTCTCATTCTTTCTCCCCCTCCTTCTCAGTCACACACATGCACACAGATACATACACACATTCTCACTCTCTCTCTCTCCGCCTTCCCCATCTTTCTTCCTCTCTCTCTCACAAACACACATCTCCTTTCCGTCTCCCTCCCTCTCTTCCCCTGTCTCCTCTGCCTCTCTGTCACACACACATACGCACTTTCTCATTATTTCTCTCTCTCACACACACAGATACATACATTCTCATTCTCTTTCTCTCACACACACACATTCTCTTTCTCCCTCTCCTTCTCTCTTCCTTCCTCTCATGCTGGGGGAATCAAGATGGCTATATTGTGAGCTGCCCTATAGAGAGGCCCATGTGGCATGGCACACGCAAGGAACTGAGACACTCAGTCCAGCCTTTCACAAGAAGCTGCAGCCTCACCAACACCAGGTGAGTGAGCTTAGAAATGGGTCATCCAGACCCAGGCGAGTCCTGATGACTGCAGCCCCAGCCAACTGCATGACTATAATCTGATGAGAGGCCTTGAGTGAGGAACACCCAGCCAAACACCTCTCAGACTCCTGATCCACAGAAACAATGAGGTAATAAACATTCGTTGCTTAAAGCTGTTAATTTAGGGGTAATTTGTCACATAGTAAATTATAACCAGAACACCTTGCCAGCCCTTAATTATTTATCATTTATTTATATTTTTGCTAATCTAATGTGAGTACTACCAATGTTGACATCTGTATTTGTGTCAGTATATGTGTGTGTAAATTGCTTCAAATCTTTTGCTTATTTTTCTATTAACCTGTCTATCCTTTCTTGTTGTTTTGTAGGATTCTAATGTATTTAAGATTAATGCTTTATTTTTCATACATGGTGCAAATATTTTTTTTCCATCTGTTTAACCAAACATAATTTATAATTCATGTGCAGTTGAGTTTGCTGATTATGTCTCTTGTCATGTTTAGATTTGTATTATTATTAGAAAAGCATTACAGTTCCAAGATACGTAATATTTTCATGTATTTTCTTCCAAAATTTCAGAGACTTGTTCAGTATTTAGCTTCTTAACCTGCCCATAGTACATTATTTCTAGTGAGGTTATACAGAGAGCTAAATAAAACTTTCCAGATTGATAATCAGTTGTCAAAATATCAATGTGATATAGTCCATCCATTTTTATAAGTTAAATCATTATAAAAACATGAATATTTCTGAACTCTATATTATGTACCATCAATTTTCTTACTGTTTCCTGCAATAACCACACTGTTTAAATTGCTATAATTCTGTAATATGTTTTGATAATTGGTGGGATTAGTTTCTCACTGGTCTTCCTTTCAAATGTCGTCTTAGTGTTTTGTGAATATTTTTTCAATAATGAATTTAAAGTAATCCTATACATTCCTTAGAAATTATATTTAGAGTTTAATTTTCAGATAAATTTTAACATATAGAATAATTTTGGGGAGAGTTTACCTCTTTCAAATACTGAATACTTCTTAACCAAGAACATAGTATAACTTTTTCTTTTTTTCAGGGCCTGTGTTATGACCTTCAATAGACTTCTATATTCTAAATAGGTTTTACAAGTTTTCTTGTCAGGCCTAACCATAAGTATTTAATGAGTTTTGTGGCTGTTCTAAACGGACTCATTTTTCTATTACATTTTAAATTCTTCATTGCTGGTGTATAAGAAAGCTATTAATTTTTTAATATTGATTTATTTTAATCTGGCTACTTTCCTGGACTCTTACTAGTTCTTACAGTTTTTTATTGATTCTTGCTGATTTTTTTCTTTTGGTGGACAATAACTTTATCTTTGTCATGTGTGTATATATATGTGCTTGTATATGTGTCTATATATATGTGTGTGTATGTGTATATACACACACATACACACATTTTGCTTTTATTTTATTGCATGGAATAGCATCTCCAGCAAACATCAATATTGACGTGGTAGCTGGGAACCTTTTCTTATTTCTGATTTACTGCAGATTATCTTCGTATTAGCTTTCCTGCTACCACTATAACATATTACCACAAACTTTGTAACTTAACCCACCACAACTGTATTTCCTTACAGTTCTGGAGGTCTGAATTCAGAATGTGATGTACAGGGCTATAATCAAAGTGTCTGCAGGGCTGGTTCCTTCTGAGGGGAACATGCTCTCCCTTCTGCAAGGGAGGATCTGTTCCTTGTCTCTATCAGCTGCTATAAGCCACCTGCATTCCTTGGGTCAACGCTTCTTCTTCATAACGCTCCAACCTCTTGCTTGCTTCCATCATCACATTGCCTTCACCTCTGTCTAAATTCCTATCACCCAGATAATTCAGAATAATCTCTCAGTCTCAAGGTTCTTAACTTAATCACATCTGCAAACCCTCTTTTAACACGTAAAGTAACACATTCACAAGTTCCGGGAATTAAGACATTTTTGCAGGGAGGGGACATTGTTAAACCTACCACGCTTAAAATATTTCACTATTATTTATGAAGTTTTCTTAAGGCTTCTGGTAGATTTTTTTAAGTCACTTTCAAGAGTATATTTCTATAACTCGCTTACTAAGAGCTTCTTTCTTCTGAGTCAGTAACAAATATTGTAATGAATCAAATGATTTATTCATCCATATTGAGATGTTTATTCACTGTTCTTCTTTGTTAATGTACTAATTAAATTAATGCACATGTTTCATAATTTGAAATACTTTTGCACTCCCAGTATACACCTTTTGGGCATAATGTATTAATATTAGTCTGCTAACACATTCCTGAAATTAATTTGCGAATAGTTCATTTATAATTTTCATATCTGTATTCACAAGTTTTCTTTTCTGTGCTTTTTTTGTTAAATCTTGATATCAGTGTTATATTACTCCCATAAAATTATTTGAAAAAAATTCTATTTCTTTATGTCAGTCGAAAAACATTACATAACAAAGAAGTTATCTCTATAAAGGTACAGTTAGCCTCACCCATAAAACATCCTGCACCTGATTTCCCTTTATCGTGGGCAATAAGCTCTCAATATTTCCCCTGACACTATCAATATTTCTGCTATTCCTTAGGTGAACTTTTGTCATTTGTGTCACTAGCAAATAATTCTTACTAAGATGCTTAATTTATAACATAAACTGTACTTATGTTTGATATGGTTTGGCTCTGTGTCATCACCCAAATCTCATGTTGAATTTAATTCCCAGTGTTGGGGGAAGGACCTGGTGGGAGGTGGTGGTTAGATCACAGGGGCAGATTTCCCCCTTGCTGTTCTCGTGATAGTGAGTTCTCATGAGATCTGGTTGTTTAGAAGTGTGTAGCTCTTTCCCCTTTGCTCTCTCTCTCCTGTTTCAGCATGGTAAGATGTGCCTGCGTCTCCTTTGCCGTCCACCACGATTGTAACTTTCCTGAGGCCTCCCCAGCCATGCTTCCTGTACAGCCTGCAGAACTGTGAGTCAATTAGACCTCTGTTCTCCATAAATTACCCAGTTTCAGGTAGTTCTTTATAGCAGTGTGAGAATGGACTAATACAAGGTTGCCTCTATATCTAAAATGGTATTTATTTTCTCATTCCTGGCATTATTTGTTTGTATTTTTAACTGGTGAAAGTATCTAAGTTTGGCCATCTTATTGATAATTTTAAAGTTTGCTTTTAATTTTCTTGATCATCTTTACTTTTTATTTCTGTTTGCAATTTAGTTAGTTTCTATGTTTATCTCTAGTAATTCCTTTTATTTTTCTTACTTTTTTTCTCTTCTAGGTTTTTACTTCACATGCATAGTTTATTAGCTTTATTTTTTAAAGTATATGCATTTTTATGCTATAACTTTTTAGCTCAGTACCACTTTTGCAAGATAATATAGCTCTTGACAGATGCTGCCTGTAATGTCTTTTAGCATCAAGATAGTTGTTAATTTTAGTTTAGACTTTGTCTTTATACCACAATTTATTTAGAGGATCATTTCTGAAGTTCTACCTGCAGAGCTGTTTTAAACTTCTAATTTTATTACACTATATTCAGGGAATATGGACTATATTAATTTTGTTTTAGGAATTATTGGAATTTTTTGCAGACATAATTCTTGATCTATTTTTATATGTTCTGTTTGTTCTTGAAAAGCTGTGTGTTCTCTATCTCTGCAGTGCCAAGTTCCTTTCTTTCTTTCATTGTACCTATTACACCACACGTATTAATTATGTTCATAAATTTTGACATTAAACCTAAAGCATATATTTTAAAAAGTCTCAGATTAAATAAAAAGACATACTGTCTACAAGAAACGTTGAATTAAAAAGAAGTTGGAAAGAGATGCCAGAGAGAGACAAAAAGAGACAGAAATATATAATATTAATACCATACTTATTAGAAGTATTAAAAATTACTTAAAAATAATATTCAAAAAGAAATAGCATTTTATTGAGAAATAATATATTCTACAATAAAGACATAAATTTTAGAAATATTTGTGCATTATGAATATTTGTGCATATATATATGCTGAACATAATGCACAAATATATATAAAATATATATATGTATATATAAATGTTGACAGTGTAAGGGAAGGTTAATGGAATTAGGAGACCTTAACATATTTTCCTTAATTCTCAAAAAAACAAGATTAATAAATCATAAAAGATTTATCTGGAAAACTTTAACACTTCTTCAAGACACACAAACAAACTGATAAGAAAGGGAAAGAAATTTCCTCAACACGATAAACAGCGTGTACAAAAAATCTACAGTTAACACCATATTTAATGTTGAAAACAAACACATCCCTAAGATTGATAATAAGGTAAGGATATTTACTCTCACTACTTTTATTTAGTATTGTATTAAAAGACCTGTGAAAAGTTTTGGCAAGGTTGTCAAGTTCATTCAATGGGGAAATAATAGCACATTCAAAAGATGGTGCTGGGTCAATTGAATTTCCACATGCAAAAGAATGAAGTGGGATCCCTAACTCCCACTGCATATGCAAAAGGTAACTCAAAATGGATCAATGACCTAAATATATGAGTTAAAACCATAAATCTCATGGAAGAAAACATAATAACGTAAATTTTTTTTTTTTTTGTGACAGAGTCTCGCTCTGTCGCCCAGGCTGGAGTGCAGTGGTGCGATCTCAGCTCACTGCAAGCTCCACCTTCCCAGGTTCACGCCATTCTCCTGCCTCAGCCTCCCAAGTAGCTGGGACTACAGGTGCCCACCACCACACCCGGCTAATTTTTTGTATTTTTTTTTTTTTTAAGTAGAGACGGGGTTTCACCATGTTAGCCAGGATGGTCTCGACCTCCTGACCTTGTGATCCGCCCGCCTTGGCCTCCCAAAGTGCTGGGATTACAGGTGTGAGCCACCGCGCCCAGCCATAACATAAATATTTATAACAATGGATTTCCTATGAATTTTTAGCTTTGACAACGAAGGTTTAGGTAACAAAGGAAAAATAGATAATTTGGACATAATCACAATTAAAACTTTTGTGCATCAAAAGACATTATAAAGAAAGTGAAAATGTCCTATGGAATGGGAGAAATATTTGCAAATTATATATCTGATGAGAGTTTAATATTCAAAATATATAAGGAACTACTATAATGCAACAACAAAAAGACAAGCTACCCAATGTAAAAATGGGTAAAGGACTTCAGTAGACATTTCTTCCATAAAGATATACTAATGGCAAAGAATCATATGAAGAGATGCTCAACACATCACTAGTCTTTGAAAAATGCAAATCAAAATCACAATGAGTACCACTTCACACTCATTAGATGGCTATTATCTAAAAGCAAAGTAAAGTAATGAGTGTTGGTGAAGATGTAAAGAAATTAGAACCCTCATACATTACAGATGGGGATGTAACGTGGTACAGCTACTAGGGAAAACAGTTTGGTGATTCCTCAAAAAGCTAAACATAGAATTACATATGAGTTAGAAATTCCACTCTTAGGTATGTACCCAAAAGAATTAAAAGCAAGGACTCAAACAGGTATAGTACTTGAATGCCAGTGTTCCTTGCAGCATTAATTACAGTAGCCAAAAGACAGAAACAACCCAAATGTTGAATGGATAAGCAAAATGTGCTATTTATATCCATGTTATGTGATACATATATATCACATAATATGCATATAATTTAGCCATTGAAAGGAAATAAGCCAGGCGCAGTGGCTCACGCCTGTAATCCCAGCACTTTGGGAGGCCGAGGCGGGCAGATCACAAGGTCAGGAGATCGAGACCATCCTGGCTACCATGGTGAAACCCCGTCTCTACTAAAAACACAAAACATTAGCCGGGCTCGTTGGCGGGCGCCTGTAGTCCCAGCTACTCAGGAGGCTGAGGCAGGAGAATGGCGTGAACCCGGGAGGCGGAGCCTGCACTGAGCCGAGACAGCGCCACTGCACTCCATCGTGGGCGACAGAGCAAGACTCCATCTCAAAATAAATAAATAAATAAATAAATAAACAAACAAACAAACAAATAAATAAATCTCTCAAAGATGCTACAACATGAATAAACTTTAAAAACATTATGCTAAGCAAAAGAAACCAGACATCAAAGCACAAATATTGTATCATTGCACTGACATGAAATATCTAGAATAGACAATCTCATTGGGACAGAAAATAGATTAAAGGGTGCCAGGTGCTGGGAGGCAGGAAGAATGTGGAGTTATTGCTTAATGTTTATAGAGTTTCTGTTTGGAGTGATAAAAATGTTTTGGGAATACATAGTTCTGATGGTTGCTCAACATTGTGAATGTAATTAATGTCTCTGAATTGTACACTTAAAAATGATTACACTTTAAATTATAAATTTTAATTTAAATTATGATTTAAAGGGCAAATTTTAAATTATATATTAAAAAGTAAAATACGTGGTTAAAAATATAATGATAAGCTACAAACTGGGAGAAAATATTTGTGCTATCCGACAAAATACTAAAATCTAGAATATATGGTAGATTCTTACATCTCAATAATAATAAAAATAATAAATAAATAAGTAAATAGACAAAGAATTGAGCAGACAGTTCATCAAAGATGATGTACAAATTGCCAATTAGCACGTAAAAAGCTGCTCAATTCTATTAATCTTCAAGGACGTGCAAATTGAAATCATTTCACACCTATTAGAATGACAAAAAAAAAGGTGATACCAAGTGAGGACAAGAATTTGAAGCAACTGGAACCCATTTATTTCTGATTGTAGTGTAAAATAGTACAACCACTTTGAGAAACTTTGTCAATTTCTTATAAAATTGAACATCTACTTACCATATATCTCAGTAATCTCTCTCCTAGGTCTTTTCCCAAGAGAAATAAAGACACATTTCACAGAAACATTTATATATAAATGTTCACAGCAGCTTTACTCATGATAGTAAACACTGAAAACAATTCAAATGTCCACTAACGGGTGAATGTATTACTAAACTGCTACATTCATGACATGGAACAATACTCAGAAATAAAAAGAAATGAGCTACTGATAAATGCAGTAGCATGGATGGATAAATCTGAAAATCTCTATGCTGAGGGAAAAAATTAGACATAAAATAGTACATACTGCATGATTTCATTTACATAAAATCCTAGAATAGGTGAAATTAATCTATTCTTATAGAATCTATTCAGTGGTTGACTGGAGCAGGGAATAGCAAGGATTGACTTGGTATCCGATGCCAAGGGCTTCCGTGATGATGGAAATAGTCTCTACCTTGATTAGGAATTTGGTTAAATAGGCATATATCTGTGTCAGAACTCATTGAACTATATATTTAAAATGTGCATTTTATTGTATGTAAATTATTAGTTGATTAAAAATACATATCACTCAAATTCGTGAATTAAAGAAGTTATCTATAATTATAGTACTAAGCATCACAATAATCATAAAGGAAAAGATTAATATACTTGAGACATTTGAGCACAGAAATCTTTTAAATCACTGCAAAGCAAACTGAAACAGGAAAAGGAAAATGTGGCAAGATATTTGTTTTATTTACATATATAAATGACTATATATATATGACCATATATATATGACCATATATATGACCATATTTTATATACATCCACATCTATTATAGTTCTAATAAGTTACTAAAAAGTTAAAACCTCAAAATCCAAAAGGCAAATTGTAATAAACAGGCAATTTCGAGAACAAGAGAAAAAAACATGATAAAAATGTGAAAAGCTATTCAACTTCACTGATAATAAGGGTAATGCAAACTAAAACTTCAATGATAATAATTTTGGTTTTTATAAATTTGGCAAACATTGGGAAATTTGGTTAAGTTAGTATTAGCAGTATATAGAAAATAAAGTACTTTTATTCTCTTTCTTTTAAATATAAATTGATAATTTTAAAGGCTATTTGATGGAACAATGAAAATTTAAATTCTGTGAACCATTTTACCAGTATTTCCCTTCTAGCTATGAAGTTTAAGGAGATGTGTGCATGTATGTTTGTGTATTGAGTACTGCCTATAAAAGAATAAAAATAATATTTAATATTAGTCAAGACGAACGTTGTCAATTGAAAAAAAATCCAAGAAAAAATGGCAAGCTACGTATATCACATACGTCAATATATTCATACAAAAATGAATAGAAACATAAACAGTTAATAGCAACAACAGTGCTCTCTTAAATAGAAATAAAGATGAGCCCTTTTTATCTCATTGCATTTTTTTCTTTTTTTTGTTTGTTTGTTTGTTTTTGAGACAGAGTCTCGCTCTGTCGCCCAGGCTGGAATGCAGTGGCACCATCTCAGCTCACTGCAACCTCCGTCTCCTGGGTTCAAGCGATTCTCCTGCCTCAGTCTCCTGAGTAGCTGGGACTACAGGCATGTGCCACCACACCCGGCTTTTTGTATTTTTAGTAGAGACAGGGTTTCACCATATTGGCCAGGCTGGTATCAAATTCCTGACCTCAGGTTATCCACCCAACTCAGCCTCCCAAAGTGCTGGGATTACAGGCGGGAGCCACCATGCCCAGCCTCTCATTGCATTTTTATACTGAAAAATATTAGAGTGATATTTGATACTAAAATATTGATTCAAATCAGTGCTTGCTGCTGTAAGTCCAAGTTTATTGTCCTCCTTTTAAAGATGAATAATATTCCTTCTAATACTTAATGTATTCTATTATAATGATACATCAGCATTTCAGATAAGATTATCAAAACTAATGAAAATAAATTTCAAAAAAGTGTCAACTATGAATTTGCACCATTTTCATTTTTCTAGATTTGATTAAATTATGATTGTCATTAAATTTGTAGATTCTCTTAATCTCTTCTGAGAGGTACATATAAAAAATCCATGAAAATATATACATTTCTAAATATTCTCCATGATGGTATATATATTTATTTTTTGAAATATGTGTTCTTGATTTCTGATACAATACAGAGTTCTTTTATGAAACATCATTGATATTTTCTTCATTGCTAATTCTTTATGCATAAAATTGGCCATCTTTTATCATTTGATTTTCTAATTTATTTATTCCATAATACAGCCCAATTTCAGGATTTGAGAGATGATATTGCTTCCTTTGTTGTACATAGCAGATATAGTCAATTGGCAAATAGCCACCTTCCCCACCCTCTTCTCTGCCTCTTCTTGAACTGCAGAGAAAAGTATATTTCAAAGATTTGCCTCACCTTTAGCTAGGATTTTGCATGTGTATAGATTTTAGCCAGTGTGCTGATGCAGATACTGTACAGGCTAATTAAAGCAAGGACAACTTCTTGTTATTTTATTTATTTATTTATTTTGTTTGTTTTTTGAGCAACCAAGGTCAACATGATGTTTGTCTTTACTTGTGGCATACTCAGCATTTGCCTCTGGTCACCAGCTTTTCCTGTATTAACAGGCAGTGCTATGGCAACAGCTACAGTCTCCTGATTTCTGGATTGCCGCTGTAACAGTTGTCCTTAAATTCTTTAAAGCAGTGGTAGCCCAGACTCCTATTCTTCTATGTCTTATGGAAGTATTGAGTTCCCTGTATTAAATTCTTTTCTTTTAAATTCTCACAATACCTGGAATGATTTTTCCTTCACCAAACATTAACATCTAGAGTATTTGGTATCCAAGGTAGTGGAGCATAGGCTGGGGTCAAAATAATACATACAATATGTGATATTGGCTAAGAAAGTGATTGGAATATTTGTATGGGTTACCTTCTCCTTGATACTTTTAAGAAAGTAGGTAAGAGAAAGTCAGGAAAGTGTACCTCTACAAGCAGTAATGGAGGAAATACAGCTACTCAAAGGAGACTTTTCTTTCACTTAACTTGACTGACAGGCTAGAAATTTCAGGGCTTAGAAGTTTGGAACAGTTAAACAACAAGAATAAGAGAAGCTCCCATTGAATGTCCTCTGTCAGAGACAAAATGGTGTTGTTCCTTGTGGTAGATGTATCTATTTCCCTGTGTCCTTTGTCATATGATTTGATATCCGTCATGCTAAAGGTGGGCATGTTCTCCCATTTCCCCTTGGGCTTGGCAATGTGACCAGCTTTAGCCAATGAAATGTGGACAAAAGTGATAGTGGCCAAATTCGCAATTGCAAAAATATGGAACGAGCCCAAATGCCCATTAATCAATGAGCAGATAAAGAATCTGTGTTTATATAAATGATGGAATACTACTTAGCCATAAAAAAGAATGAAGTAATGGCATTCGCAGCAACCTGGATGGGATCAAAGACTATTATTCTAAGTGAAGTAACTCAGGAATGGAAAAATCAAATATCATATGTTTGCATTCATAAGTAGGAGATAAGCTATGAAGATGTGAAGGCATAAAAATGATACCATGGACTTTGGGGACTTGGAGGGAAAGGGTAGGACGGGGTGAAGGACAAAAGACTACAAACTGGGTTCAGTGTACACTGCTTGGGTGATGGGTACACCAAAATCTTACAAATCACCACTGAAGAACTTGTGTAACCAAATACCACCTGTTTCCGAAAACCTATGGAAATTAAAAAAAAGTTAAAATTAAAAAATAAAGGCTGTGGTAGGGCCTGTAGGTGAAATGAAGATAAATAAGATCTGTGCTATGAATCAAGCTGCGACTACAAATTCCTATAACTAGAAGACACAAAGGAATATATACATATATATATGTGTGTATATATATATATTCCGCCAAAAAAAAAAAAGTGCTAGTGGCTAGATCTAAGCATAAGCTTTGAGAAGCATAGCAAATATTTGAGGCTGTCTTCTGCAAGTCCCATTAGGGGAGCCTCTGCTAACATGCTACCCAAAGAGGATGAAATAAACATGGCCTCAACCCCATAGCTTAGATTTAAGTCATCCAGCTGAACACAGCCTAGATCAGCTAAAGCTCAGCCAGTAGTAGACACATGAGTGAATGAATGCTTCCTGTTGTATGCCACTGAGATTTTGTGATTGCTGGCAACTAGAGACTGATTAACCTCCATGCCTAAGCCTACTGCTTCACATTGCTTCACAATAGCCACCATTCAACGGAGAAAGACAGAAGTGAGTTAAGCAGAGAGAACAGTTAGTAAATATGCTCAGAATCATGACCAGACAAGATAATGGCTATTTCAACTTTCACATAAAAGTGTCTGGAGGTAAACAGACCAGAACTCTGGTAAGTTTTGAGGAAATTACTTTACCAATGCAACTACAACCCTGGCCTTCAAAGCCATATAATTGTTACATGAATAAAGCAACCTGCTTATCTCCCAAAGGCGTGTGCAGAAAGTAGGCTGGGAATGCTGGGCAGAACCCAGGAAGAGCATTTTCTCCAACACCGATTTCAGACATAGCCACAGATAATAATAGACAAGAATCCCCAAGAGGGCAAAGCTGGGAGCAATGAGGATTTTTGTACAAAGAAATTCCTCCCAGCCAGCACAACCAGCATTCAATCAAGGAATTTAGACCAAGGCAGAGGTTTTTCACCCTTCCTTGCCAGTAGAGTTTTTTCATTGCTATAAACTATGACTACTGGCTGGGCACCACATCTCACACCTGTAATCCCAGCACTTTGGGAGGCCAAGGCAGGAGGATTGCTTGACCCCAGAAGTTCAAGATGAGCCTAGGCAACATAGCAAGACCCCATATCTACAAAAAAAAACAAAGTTGGCCAATCATAGTGGCATGCACTGTAGTCCTAGCTACTCAAGAGGCTGAGGCAAGAGGATTTCTTGAAAACCTGTGACTACTCTGTGGTGTGCCTCTAATTCTTCCTTTTATTTGTGGGGAGAGTTTAAAGCAACTATCTGTTGCATACTGGGTATGTGTGAGGAGTGGGAACAGATATTAGTTTATATCCCCTTAGTTAACCAGGAGCCAAATCTGGAGCATATAGAAAGGATTGCACATCACTCACAGATCCTAAATTTCTAGTTGCATACTGTAGCTGAATGGAATTTGGGGTAGTATCCTTAGGGAAGTGGTCAGTGAGGGAAAGAAGTTATCATCAAACGAAATGTGTGTAGAAACGATGTATACAAATCCATGTGACTTACTTGGAAACATA
This sequence comes from Pan paniscus, assembly GCF_029289425.2. Lineage (NCBI taxonomy): Eukaryota > Metazoa > Chordata > Mammalia > Primates > Hominidae > Pan > Pan paniscus. Next base: position 52,800,867 of record NC_073256.2, on the reverse strand, counting down.
TGCTTGACATCCATTTTCTCTTTCCCCCTTTCTATAGGATGGAACACCAGGCTATAGTTTCAGGAAGCCAGACTTGACCCAGACTTGACCTTGCAAAAAATAGCAACCCCTTCAGAACTGGTAAAGCAATGAGAAAGAATTGCTCAGAACTTCATGGAGCTGAGCCATTCACCCATCCTGGAACATCCACCTTCCTCTGGAATTATTTTTTTAATGTTTTTTTCCTTCTTGTTTAATCCACTAATTCTCTCTCTTTTCCTCTGTTTCTCTCTCTCTCATCTCTGTTCCTTTCCATAGCAACATAGACTATACATGAGTAAATATTTGAATATATTTAATAATAAAAGTACATACACAAATATTTACAGAACTGCTCAATCAGAAAAAATACACTTAATAAATAATTGTTCACCAATGGCCTTGATGTGCTGTAATTTGTATTTCCACCAAATGAGTCCCAGTTACCTTTTATGTGTATTTCCCATGCTTGTTCACCTATTTGATTTTATACTAAAATTATATTAAATTTCTCTCTAATGTTTTGATTTTCTAATAAAATGTTGGTCATGTTTAGATGTTATCAAAATCAATAATTTTTTCTTTTCTTATCATAAGTCAGAGCAATCTTAATCTTATGTTAGAATAATGGAACTCTTATTCCTAACACACAGTTATGGCCTTTCTTCAGATTATTTTTGAAGCAGAACTTACAGACTAGTGTTTCTGATAATGCTAGAAATTTGGAAAAGTGAGTCTTAGATAAATATATAATAATCTTAGTTTTAAATGTGAAGGGTCAGTATTTCAGGCAGTAATGGAACTTTGTTTTTTGTATTAGTCTCTTCCTCCTTAGTTCTTTTATAATTGTTTCTAGCTTAAGAAATCCTAAGTTACTTGCAGTTTCAGAACAAGATAGAGTAGAAGTAAATTTCCCTACTCCTCCTTCTAAGTACAACTAAAAATCCAGGACACTAGGTATAAAACAATCATAAAAGGACTCCCAAAGTTGGAGGAAAAAAACATACCATTTGAGACCCTTAACTCAAGGAATTACATGAGTTTCTTGATTTTGCTTTTTGCTTCATGTATCCCAGACTGTGTGATGGCAAGCTAGCAATTTGGAAACAGCAACAATAGCACACAAAAATCACCCCATGGAAAGCCAGCTCTCTCAAGCCAAAATACACAAAAGGCAAAGGCTAGCAAAACAAACTTTAAGGTAATAGGTACCCTACTGCAGACCAATACCACAAAAAAATAACAGCCCTGTCCCCATGCCCATCAGCAAAGGCCAAGAAGATAGCCTGGACTCCCATGACTAATCCCCTTTTACCCAGTACCTCTCTCGCAGTAAATGGAACCACCAATAACCCACTTGCTCTAAAAACAACATCCGGTATTTCAACAACCAAGTTCTGTCAGCTCTACTTCTCATATATCCTTCAACATGTCTCCTCTCCCAATATTGTTGCCACCACCAATACTCTCTTCCTTTAAAAACAGAAAAAGCCTCATTGTTCTCTCTGCACTCTCCATTTACAATCTTACCCCAATCTAGTCTCCACTGCAGCCAGAGTAACCCTTCTAATACCTGTGTGTTATCTCTCCACTAAAAATCCTCCAATGGCTTCCCTGTGCCCAGAATACAAGGGTCACACTTCTGTGTATTCCCTTTGCTATTTATTTTTCTAAAGATAGAATGAAATTAAACTTCTCTCTGAAATTTTGCATAAGCAAAAAATAAAATAACAACTCTAATTTCTTATGTTTTAACCTCCATTAAAGCCATCAATATCATGAGGTGCTGTATTCACACTTAGAGAGGCATACTTCAGGAACTATAGAAATAGAGGAACAAGTCATACTGTCTGATGTAATTTGAATATGAAATCTACACACTTACCTTCTCTCCAAAGAGCAACAAATTGAACCAAATTACTTTCCAAACATGGGGATCCAATCCCCCACAGTCCACATATACATTTATTTAATCTGATGACTACATTTGCCAGACCTCGGATATAGTAACATCCCTAAATTGTATGCTTACAGAAACCGTTTTCACCAGATGAGAAGAAATTGCACAGCATTCTAAAGCTTCATCCAGTGTTAACTTTTCACAAACTATATGTTTATTAACTCAGAAATTGTACATGTGAAGTTATGCAATTGTTAACAAGTTTATGCTCTACTCTCTCTAAGCTTCCTTGTTACTCTTTAAGCAATTGCAATTCGACAAGAGGAATATTTATTTCTATCCATGCAACCACCAAAAGTGAAAAATAAAAACTATTTCTCTATTTCTACAACATAGAATTATTGCCATTACGTGCAACTCTAAACACGCTCTCAGGTCTTAAATTAAAAGAACACATCTGTCTTAGCATCTATACAGGTAAAATAATTTGTTCAGGCTACTTGTTACTAATCTCTAGGTGGAAACTTCTCACCTAATAATTTAATTTTTCCTGTTCAATGACAACAGTGTTCACCAACACGTACCTTACTTCCAAAGCTCACGGTATCCCATTTTCAAGGACTGAAATGAGTAGTCTTTCAAATATTTGATGAGCAGACAGAAGGAAACCCCCTTTTTTTTTCTCTTGGTCAGTAAACAAACCCAGAGAGAATAGCTTTCCAGCATGCTGAAGATGCTCTGGCAGATCATTAATCCCAGAAAAATCTCTCCAAACTTACTGATGCGTGGATTCCATTTTCAAATTTCTCATTAGTTCCTCTTTATGGATTAAATGCTGATGTTCACAAGTGAATGCACACAGCTTCAGCTGATGGAAGTAATTGGGTTGTAATGGATTTTAGCTGCTGTTCCTTCTGATCTAGCCAATTTAAAATGCAGTGTCAATGTATTCTCCCCATCTCTCGGTAGGGAATGAGAAATTGAAACCTACAAGATGAAATTTATCAACTTTCATAAAGTCAGCTTCAACCATCATAAAACTGTTAAACTTCTCATTATCATTCCACCGCAGTTATTTCTTGAACTCTGGTTTGGCAGTGAAAGTATTAAAGTATATTTCGAAGAAGTAGAGTTGATCCTTCAATATTCTGTGTGTCTTCAGCATTGATTTAGGTGCTGTAAATATTACCAAGTGAAGATGACATTAACACAGCAAAATTTAACACCAGAAACATAAAATGACAAGAAAAGATTTAAAGGTTGCAAAACCTTCTGCAATTTTCTATTTAAAGCATGATTTGCAGCTATACTAGGTTCAATAACAAAGATTACATGTTTCAACATCTCAAAAATTGCTACTAAGCTGCTCTTTTGGTGTATTTTGGTGTCTCTTGGTACTGAAACATCTAGTGATGAATGGAAGACATGGTTTGGGGAGAGCCCCAAAAAGTTGTAAGCTGTCATAGTCACCCTTCATTTTCTACACTGTCATATGTATGTGTGTTTTTTAAGTCACAAGTATTTTTCTTTGGTTCTATATTCACGAGCACTGTCACAGCAAGGTCCAGAATTTAACTGACTCCAAATAGACTGAACTTTCCTTTTATTACTAACAGCATTAAGTGGAATATACGGGAAAATATCTACTCTATTTAAAATTTTCAGTGAAAGGTACCAAGGAAAAACAATTCTCCATTCATACCAGCCTTTTAGATTAGTGCATCCTTTTAGATTAGTGCATAAATTCAAGGTTCTCATACAATTCTCAAGTTTACTTAATGCCAAGAACACTGTAAAACACCGCTAGACACGTACACACCCCTTATATTTTATTCTATGTAGACAACTTATCACTGATAAAATTAGAGAACATAGGCTAGCTAAAATGATAGAGCAACATATATCATCTAGTTCTTAGAAACTGTGCTCGAATTTACACATTTTCTTTGTATTACGCATTTTACAAATCTATAAGAGGGCAACTGTACTTAGGGCTCATAAAAGTTAGCCAGCTTAGGTAACATACTTAGGAGGAAATGAAAAGGATTAATGTCTTATTTGCTTTTCATGAATAATACTAAGCAGCACATACATTTCATTTAGCATCTTCAAATCACTTGACAAACATTAAGTAATTAATTAATTAAACAGAAAACCACGATGAGCTTAATTAGAATGCATACCCCCTCCCCAAGGACACACAATGCTTCTTGGTTCAAGCAGGTTTTGAAATAACAAGAATAACCTTTCTTGTGATATTTGACTGCCAGTTTGAGCCCAGAAAGTACCTGCGTGCATGACAATTAGATGTTTTTAAAAAGGTCAATTGGATTTTGTATAACCTCCAAAATGAGAGGTTAATTTTTTTTATCTCCTCCCACCCCCTGGAATTGCTTTTCATGCTCACACACACACCAATAAACAACTGGCTTAAGGTGCCAAACAAAAATTCTCCCTCCTACTTGAAAGACTATGCCCACAACCAAATTTATGGCAAATGATATTGCATCAACATTCAACAAAACCTGCAAAGGAAGATACCATTTCAAAGAAAAAATGATTTTATTTACTTCTGTAAATTAATATTAAAATCAGCACTTATTATCTATAATCTCTTTCTGACCCATGGGAGAAAAACTGACTCAGAGCAGTAACCAATCTTGTTTGTCTGCAAAGGCCTACCCATTGACACAAAGTAAAATTTAAGTTATTTACCACTCATTGTTTTTATTTGCACCGGACCTGAAGATTTAAAATAGAATAATTTTTCTTAATGGGATGACTGTCATTTCAAACATAACAAAGCTCAGAGGGGAAAAAATGATATATGAATTTTCATGGCCATTATATAAACCTTATATTGCGGACTTATATTGCAGACTGCCCTAATGTCATGTAAACTCCTCAAGGTGACTCACTGAAGAAATATAACAAGAAAGGTGTCCCCACTAACACTGTCTTCTTTTTGCTTTGAAACTTTCCCTCTTAGCAACAAAAGACTTTCCACTAAAAAGGGCACAGTGGGTCTATGATGCACGAAACAAATGCTCCTCATTTCAATCATAATTCAAAGAAATGTTTGAAATTGTCTTTGTGAACAGTATTTGTACTACTAAAAAAATCTTAAATTCAATACTAAATATTCACCAACTATTTTTCATTAAAAATAATATTAGGGATAACTGATGCCATTATTTACATGTGGTAAAAAGTTTTGGCTATTTCTGAAAATCAACTCCCTTGCTCAAAAGGTGAAGATTTGCTATCATTAGGCTGAAATAATTTTTTAAAGTGTGATTATTGCTCTGAGAACAATTTCAAAAGAGAGATTTCAAAAACAAAATATTGTGAATTTAGATAGGCTTACATTTTGGTAATTTGATTAAAAAGGAATCGAAATCATTTTTGAGAGATTTCATATACACTTACTCTAATGTTGTCTTTCCTTAAGAAAAAAGTAATACAATTTTATCTCTCCAGCAGATCATCTACATTTTGAAAATTGTTTCCACCATACATAATTCCCTTTTTTATCTCTGAGATATTAAGATTTGTTTCACACAACCGGCTCCACATACAATGCTGCAGGTGAAGTAAAGGATCACTTACCTCAAATCTCATCTTAGTGATACCTGCATCATTCGGAGGAGATGAGGACAGACCTATTACCTTCCATCTTGAGCTTGAAACACAAAGCTAGTTTATTACATTCATTAGGTGGACAATACAAGTCAGTTGTCTGATTTTTATACATTTACAAAATAGATCTGGGATGGTTTGTTTTGGATTCCAAGATGCTTTCTGCACATTTAAAAGTAACTATGTAAAAAATAAGGTCTTCTCTATCGTAGAAAGTCTGGATGAAGCTGGAAGTCATTATCAGCAAACTAATGCAGGAACACGAAACCAATGCAGGAACACCACATGTTCTCTCTTGTAAGTGGGAGCCAAATGATGAGAACCCATGGACATGTGGGGTGAGGGGTACAACACACACTAGGGGCAGGGAGAGCAAGAGGAAGATGAGCTAACGGATGCTGGCCTTAATACCTGAGTGATGGGTTGATCTGTGCAGCAAAGCATCATGGCACTTTACCTATGTAACAAGCCTACACAACCTACACATGTACCTCGGAACTTAAAATAAAAGTTGATTTAAAAAAAGAAAGTCTACATCTACAATGATCTTTAAGAGAAATTCTAAAGCTGAGGTAAATAAAGAGAGACAGAAAGGTGATGGAGAGGCAGCAGGGATTAGGGGGTTAAGCGATCAGATAAAGATGTTATAGTTTTTTCAACAATGATATAAACTTGAAGTTACCGCTTTTATTAAGGTAAGTTATTAGGAAAATTGTATAGTAGCACCAAAAGCAAAGGCAAATAACAGGAAAACATTTCTGGGTATAGTTTATTTGTTGTCATTTTGTCTTTAATTTATCAGATCTCCTTTACATATAGACATGAGATTATTGAAGGAACAAAACAAAAGGGAAAGATAGATGAACACATTCAAAAAGCTAGCAATGTCAAATCAGCATAATAAAGTGTATGCTTTTTTGTGACTTTTTATTGTTCTCCTGTCTTCTAAAGGGAGGTTGTTTCATGTTGGATACTTTTCTGCACCGTAACCTCTTTTTCTGTCCTGAACCAGACCCAGTTAATCTCTGCACAAAGTAGTTAGTATTTCCTGGGCATCCAGTGAATATTCATCAATCTGTATAGATTAAATTATTAGCTTGTGCTGCTGAGAATCAGGTTCTTATTCTTTTTATTTTTCTCTACCGCCACCTCCCACATAATTTAAGAAATCCTAAACTAATTATCCAATTTCAGCCAGTACAGAGTCTAAATTTCATAGCCTTATTATCTTTATTATAAGGCTCTTCAGCTCCACTTCAAAGGCAGTTAAAAGATTGGCATCAACACTGAATTGTACAGCAAGGACACTTGGCTGCACAACTCTTTTCAATGCTCCTCAGCACTGAACTTGATTTTCTTATCTGCCCAGATTATGCAAAATTAATCAATTCTTTGAAATAGCAGTGAGATATTGTTTCCTTTGGTTACGAAAAATGATTCAAAGAAATAGAACTGATCTTTCAATATATTTAGAGAGTAAAAATGCAGGGAAAATCCACAGGGATCACAGAATCCCTTGTTCTACTTCTCACTTCCTTTCTATTTGATTTATGGACAATCTCTTAAGTTTTTCTGGTGGAAAAAAAAAAAAGAAATCTTACAGGAAGGAATGAGCAGAATCTATTTCAGCTTCCAAGAAACTCTCCAAAATAGCAGCACCAACAGTAAGAGCATTGCCTGGGAACTGCATTGGATAATTCAGTGTCTCAAAGCATATTTGCCACCACATATTTAGCTTGGTCCAATAGATATATTACAGATTTTATTAACATCTGGCCAAATTCAGCATCTCACACCCTTTCCAATAAATACCACTACTCTCAATGTCTCTCCCTCTCTCTCTTTTACACATGCAATTACATACATACACTCACTCACACATGCAATTGTTATTCTACGTTTAGCCACAATCCTCATTCCCTGAACTTTTCTATACATATATATATATAATGCAGATTTCAAAATAACAAAGAGCTGAGATCCTTTATGATTAGAGAAACAAAAAGGAGAATTCACCAAAAGAAGTGAGTAAAGGTGCTTATTACAGGTGTTGTTAATTAGATTGTGTATACTTTACTCCCAACCCCTTCAGATATGGCTGCTAGACAGTACTGAAATTCAAAGAAAGAGACTGGAAGATATTGTTCCAAATCCTCTACCCAGCACTGGGGAATATCAATGAACAACAACAACAGTAAAGAAGACCTGTCTTCCCTGGAGCTTTCACTGGGAGAGAAAATAAAGAACAAACAAAGAAAGTAAGTTAAATATTATCCTATGTTAGAATAAAAAAGTTGAGGAAAGCAGAACTGAGTACAAAGGATTGGGGATGCCAGGGGCTGTTTTAAGAGAAAATGACAGCAAACATAATCCTGAAGAAAGTCAAGGAGAGAGCCAGTGGATATTATAAGGGAAGGGAATTGTAGGCATCATGGCTACCATGTTCAGCTATCATGCATGTTTTATTGCACAACCTGAACAACGCTACACAGCGCTTCTGTCAAGTGGAGACAGCAGCAACTGAAAAGATCTGGAGTGGCAGCATGCCCAGTAGGTTCATCATGAGAAAGGGAGATCACTGTAGCTGGAACAGAGAAAGCAAACTGAAGAATAGAGAGAAGAGGAATGGGAGTCTAAATGAGCCTGAGTTTCCCTTTTATTATCCATTGTGATTGCTTTTATGTGAGTTCCTTAAAGCTGGAAGCCATGTTTGACAAGCAAAGCCTAACCAGAGGAAATCTTACACATGATGGCCAGTCTCAATGTTTGACTGGTATACCAACTACAGAAGACCAGGAGCCAGCATGATGGCATGGCGTGAGTGCATGGGTTTATGCCAGATAAACAGTTTTGAATTCTGGCTCTATCACTTACTAGATGTGGGAATTTGGGTTTGTTTCTTTTTTTTTTCTTTTTTTTATTATTATTATACTTTAAGTTTTAGGGAACATGTGCACAATGTGCAGGTTAGTTACATATGTATACATGTGCCATGCTGGTGTACTGCACCCATTAACTCGTCATTTAGCTTTACGTATATCTCCTAATGCTATCCCTCCCCCTTCCCCCTACCCCACAACAGTCCCCAGAGTATGATGTTCCCCTTCCTGTGTCCATGTGTTCTCATTGTTCAATTCCCACCTATGAGTGAGAACATGCAGTGTTTGGTTTTTTGTCCTTGTGATAGTTTACTGAGAATGATGATTTCCAATTTCATTCATGTCCCTACAAAGGACATGAACTCATCAATTTTTATGGCTGCATAGTATTCCATGGTGTATATGTGCCACATTTTCTTAATCCAGTCTATTGTTGTTGGACATTTGGGTTGGTTCCAAGTCTTTGCTATTGTGAATAGTGCCACAATAAACATACGTGTGCATGTGTCTTTATAGCAGCATGATTTATAGTCCTTTGGGTATATACCCAGTAATGGGATGGCTGGGTCAAACGGTATTTCTAGTTCTAGATCCCTGAGGAATCGCCACACTGACTTCCACAATGGTTGAACTAGTTTACAGTCCCACCAACAGTGTAAAAGTGTTCGTATTTCTCCACATCCTCTCCAGCACCTCTTGTTTCCTGACTTTTTAATGATCACCATTCTAACTGGTGTGAGATGGTATCTCATTGTGGTTTTGATTTGCATTTCTCTGATGGCCAGTGATGGTGAGCAGTTTTTCATGTGTTTTTTGGCTGCATAAATGTCTTCTTTTGAGAAGTGTCTGTTCATGTCCTTTGCCCACTTTTTGATGGGGTTGTTTGTTTTTTTCTTGTAAATTTGTTTGAGTTCATTGTAGATTCTGGATATTAGCCCTTTGTCAGATGAGTAGGTTGCGAAAATTTTCTCCCATTTTGTAGGTTGCCTGTTCACTCTGATGGTAGTTTCTTTTGCTGTGCAGAAGCTCTTTAGTTTAATTAGATCCCATTTGTCAATTTTGGCTTTTGTTGCCATTGCTTTTGGTGTTTTAGACATGAAGTCCTTGCCCATGCCTATGTCCTGAATGGTAATGCCTAGGTTTTCTTCTAGGGTTTTAATGGTTTTAGGTCTAACATGTAAGTCTTTAATCCATCTTGAATTAATTTTTGTATAAGGTGTAAAGAAGGGATCCAGTTTTAGCTTTCTACATATGGCTAGCCAGTTTTCCCAGCACCATTTGTTAAATAGGGAATCTTTTCCCCATTGCTTGTTTTTCTCAGGTTTGTCAAAGATCAGATAGTTGTAGATATGCGGCATTATTTCTGAGGGCTCTGTTCTGTTCCATTGATCTATATATCTGTTTTGGTATCAGTACCATGCTGTTTTGGTTACTGGAGCCTTGTAGTATAGTTTGAAGTCAGGTAGCGTGATGCCTCCAGCTTTGTTCTTTTGGCTTAGGATTGACTTGGCAATGTGGGCTCTTTTTTGGTGCCATATGAACTTTAAAGTAGTTTTTTTCCAATTCTGTGAAGAAAGTCATTGGTAGCTTGATGGGGATGGCATTGTTTCTATAAATCACCTTGGGCAGTATGGCCATTTTCACGATACTGATTCTTCCTATCCATGAGCATGGAATGTTCTTCCATTTGTTTGTATCCTCTTTTATTTCATTGAGCAGTGGTTTGTAGTTCTCCTTGAAGAGGTCCTTCACATCCCTTGTAAGTTGGATTCCTGGGTATTTTATTCTCTTTGAAGCAATTGTGAATGGGAGTTCACTCATGATTTGGCTCTTTGTTTGTCTGTTATTGGCGTATAAGAATGCTTGTGATTTTTGCACATTGATTTTGTATCCTGAGACTTTGCTGAAGTTGCTTATCAGCTTAAGGAGATTTTGGGCTGAGACAATGGGGTTTTCTAGATATACTATCATGTCATCTGCAAACAGGGACAATTTGACTTCCTCTTTTCCTAATTGAATACCCTTTATTTCCTTCTCCTGCCTAATTGCCCTGGCCAGAACTTCCAACACTATGTTGAATAGGAGTGGTGAGAGAGGGCATTCCTGTCTTGTGCCAGTTTTCAAAGGGAATGCTTCCAGTTTTTGCCCATTCAGTATGATATTGGCTGTGGGTTTGTCATAGATAGCTTTTATTATTTTGAGATACGTCCCATCAGTACCTAATTTATTGAGAGTTTTTAGCATGAAGGGTTGTTGAATTTTGTCAAAGGCCTTTTCTGCATCTATTGAGATAATCATGTGGTTTTTGTCTTTGGTTCTCTTTATATGCTGGATTACATTTATTGATTTGTGTATACTGAACCAGCCTTGCATCCCAGGGATGAAGCCCACTTGATCATGGTGGATAAGCTTTTTGATGTGCTGCTGGATTTGGTTTGCCAGTATTTTATTGAGGATTTTTGCATCAATGTTCATCAAGGATATTGGTCTAAAATTCTCTTTTTTGGTTGTGTCTCTGCCCAGCTTTGGTATCAGGATGATGCTGGCCTCATAAAATGAGTTAGGGAGGATTCCCTCTTTTTCTATTGATTGGAATAGTTTCAGAAGGAATGGTATCAGCTCCTCCTTGTACCTCTCGTAGAATTCAGCTGTGAATCCATCTGGTCCTGGACTCTTTTTGGTTGGTAAGATATTGATTATTGCCACAATTTCAGAGCCTGTTATTGGTCTATTCAGAGATTCAACTTCTTCCTGGTTTAGTCTTGGGAGGGTGTATGTGTTGACGAATTTATCCATTTCTTCTAGATTTTCTAGTTTATTTGCATAGAGGTGTTTGTAGTATTCTCTGATGGTAGTTTGTATTTCTGTGGGATCGGTGGTGATATCCCCTTTATCATTTTTTATTACGTCTATTTGATTCTTCTCTCTTTTCTTCTTTATTAGTCTTGCTAGCAGTCTATCAATTTTGTTGATCCTTTCAAAAAACCAGCTCCTGGATTCATTAATTTTTTGAAGGGTTTTTTGTGTCTCTATTTCCTTCAGTTCTGCTCTGATTTTAGTTATTTCTGGCCTTCTGCTAGCTTTTGAATGTGTTTGCTCTTGCTTTTCTAGTTCTTTTAATTGTGATGTTAGGGTGTCAATTTTGGATCTTTCCTGCTTTCTCTCATGGGCATTTAGTGCTATAAATTTCCCTCTACACACTGCTTTGAGTGTGTCCCAGAGAGTCTGGAATGTTGTGTCTTTGTTCTCGTTGGTTTCAAAGAACATCTTAATTTCTGCCTTCATTTTGTTATGTACCCAGTAGTCATTCAGGAGCAGGTTGTTCAGTTTCCATGTAGTTGAGCAGTTTTGAGTGAGTTTCTTAATCTTGAGTTCTAGTTTGATTGCACTGTGGTCTGAGAGACAGTTTGTTATAATTTCTGCTCTTTTACATTTGCTGAGGAGAGCTTTACTTCCAAGTATGTGGCCAATTTTGGAATAGGTGTGGTGTGGTGCTGAAAAAAAATGTATATTCTGTTGATTTGGGGTGGAGAGTTCTGTCGATGTCTATTAGGTCCGCTTGGTGCAGAGCTGAGTTCAATTCCTGGGTATCCTTGTTAACTTTCTGTCTTGTTGATCTGTCTAATGTTGACAGTGGGGTGTTAAAGTCTCCCATTATTATTGTGTGGGAGTCTAAGTCTGTTTGTAGGTCACTCAGGACTTGCTTTATGAATCTGGGTGCTCCTGTATTGGCTGCATATATATTTAGGATAGTTAGCTCTTCTTGTTGAATTGATCGCTTTACCATTATGTAATGGCCTTCTTTGTCTCTTTTGATCTTTGTTGGTTTAAAGTCTGTTTTATCTGACACTAGGATTGCAACCCCTGCCTGTTTTTGTTTTCCATTTGCTTGGAAGATCTTCCACCATCCTTTTATTTTGAGCCTATGTGTGTCTCTGCATGTGAGATGGGTTTCCTGAATACAGCACACTGATGGGTCTTGACTCTTTATCCAATTTGCCAGTCTGTGTCTTTTAATTGGAGCATTTAGTCCATTTACATTTAAAGTTAATATTGTTATGTGTGAATTTGATCCTGTCATTATGATGTTAGCTGGTTATTTTGCTCATTAGTTCATGCAGTTTCTTCCTAGCCTTGATGGTCTTTACAATTTGGCATGATTTTGCAGTGGCTGGTACCGGTTTTTCCTTTCCATGTTTAGCGCTTCCTTCAAGAGCTCTTTTAGGGCAGGCCTGGTGGTGACAAAATCTCTCAGCATTTGCTTGTCTGTAAAGTATTTTATTTCTCCTTCACTTATGAAGCTTAGTTTGGCTGGATATGAAATTCTGGGTTAAAAATTCTTTTCTTTAAGAATGTTGAATATTGGCCCCCACTCTCTTCTAGCTTGTAGAGTTTCTGCCAAGAGATCAGCTGTTAGTCTGATGGGCTTCCCTTTGTGGGTAACCCGACCTTTCTCTCTGGATGCCCTTAACATTTTTTCCTTCATTTCAACTTTGGTGAATCTGACAATTATGTGTCTTGGAGTTGCTCTTCTCGAGGAGTATCTTTGTGGCGCTCTCTGTATTTCCTGAATCTGAATGTTGGCCTGCCTTGCTAGATTGGGGACGTTCACCTGGATAATATCCTGCAGAGTGTTTTCCAACTTGGTTCCACTCTCCCCGTTACTTTCAGGTACACCAATCAGATGTAGATTTGGTCTTTTCACATAGTCCCATATTTCTTGGAGGCTTTGTTTGTTTCTTTTTATTCTTTTTTCTCTAAACTTCTCTTCTCGCTTCATTTCATTCATTTCATCTTCCATCACTGATACCCTTTCTTCCAGTTGGTTGCATCGGCTCCTGAGGCTTCTGCATTCTTCACGTAGTTCTCGAGCCTTGGCTTTCAGCTCCGTCAGCCCCTTTAAGCACTTCTCTGTATTGGTTATTCTAGTTAAACATTCGTCTAAATTTTTTTCAATGTTTTAAACTTCTTTGCCTTTGGTTTGAATTTCCTCCTGTAGCTCAGAGTAGTTTGATCGTCTGAAGCCTTATTCTCTCAACTCGTCAAAGTCATTCTCCGTCCAGCTTTGTTCCATTGCTGGTGAGGAACTGCATTCCTTTCCAAGAGGAGAGGTGCTCTGCTTTTTAGAGTTTCCAGTTTTTCTGCTCTGTTTTTCCCCATCTTTGTGGTTTTATCTACTTTTGGTCTTTGATGATGGTGATGTACAGATGGGTCTTTGGTGTGGATGTCCTTTCTGTTTGTTTGTTTTCCTTCTAACAGACAGGACCCTCAGCTGCAGGTGTGTTGGAGTTTGCTAGAGGTCCACTCCAGACCCTGTTTGCCTGGGTACCAGTGGCGATGGCTGCAGAACAGTGGATTTTCATGAACCGCGAATGCTGCTGTCTGATCATTCCTCTGGAAGTTTTGTCTCAGAGGAGTACCCAGCCGTGTGAGGTGTCAGTCTGCCCCTACTGCAGGGTGCCTCCCAGTTAGGCTGCTTGGGGGTCAGGGGTTAGGGACCCATTTGAGGAGGCAGTCTGCCCGTTCTCAGATCTCAAGCTGCGTGCTGGGAGAAACACTGCTCCTTCAAAGCTGTCAGACAGGGAGATTTAAGTCTGCAGAGGTTACTGCTGTCTTTTTGTTTGTCTGTGCCCTGCCCCCAGAAGTGGAGCCTACAGAGGCAGGAAGGCCTCCTTGAGCTGTGGTGGGCTCCACCCAGTTCGAGCTTCCCAGCTGCTTTGTTTACCTAAGCAAGCTGGGCAATGGCGGGCGCCCCTCCCCCAGCCTCGCTGCCGCCTTGCAGTTTGATCTCAGACTGCTGTGCTAGCAATCAGCGAGACTCCGTAGGCGTAGGACCCTCCAAGCCATGTGCGGGATATAATCTCTTGGTGCACCGTTTTTTAAGCCCGTCGGAAAAGCGCAGTATTAGGGTGGGAGTGACCCGATTTTCCAGGTGCTGTCTGTCACCCCTTTCTTTGACTAGGAAAGGTAACTCCCTGACCCCTTGTGCTTCCCGAGTGAGGCAATGCCTCACCCTGCTTCAGCTCGCACACGGTGCGCTGCACCCACTGTCCTGCGCCCACTGTCTGGCACTCCCTAGTGAGATGAACCCGGTACCTCAGATGGAAATGCAGAAATCACCCGTCTTCTGCATCGCTCATGCTGGGAGCTGTAGACCGGAGCTTTTCCTATTCGGCCATCTTGGCTGCCAGCCTCGGATCAGATGGGGTTTGTTTCTTAATTTGATGTCAACTTAGTTCAGCAAAAGTGCCTTGGTTCTTACTAGATAATCTAATATGATGGGCCCCAAAATAAAAGGAACATGCTTGGAGCTTTAAGCCTCAAACAGCTTGTAGTCTAAATTGGAAGCCTGCAAACCTTTTTGTGTAAAGGTCCAGATAGTATATATTTTAGACTTAGTGGGCCATTTGGTCTCTGTTGGAGCTACTTAATTCTTGCATTGTTAACACAAATGTAGCCAAAGAAAATATCAAATGAATAAGTATGGCTGTCATCCAATAAAACTTAATTTACATAAATAGGCAGCAGGCCATATTTTGCCCCCAGGCCATAGTTTTCATCCCCTGATCTAAAGAAGCACTGTCCAATAGATGTAATGATGAAAGTGTCCTGTGTCTACATAACCAACAGCCACATGTGGCTGTTGAACTCTTGAAATGTGACTTAGTGTTACTAAGGTACCACATTTTTAATTTAATTTAATTCATTCAAATAGCCACATGATACTCTATTGAATAGCCTTGTCTAAAAGAAAAGAGAGGCATGGAAAAACACAAAGACTACTATATGTTTAAAAATGCCAGAAGTCCCATTAACTCATGTAAGAAGTAACTAGCACTGACTAGGAGTTTGACTAAAGGCTTCACAGACTAAGCAGCATTTGAAATGGATCTTGAGAAATAAGAAGACTTTGGTAAGCTTTTAAACCTTTCTTGTAAAACCAAAATACAAATAACTAAAGTTGTAACAGGAATTTTTACAATTCATTTCTGTTTATAGAAATGAAACATAACTGAAAACTGAAAAGTGCTCTATACTTACAGTCACTTGTTTGGCACTCCTCTGTTTTCCAATAGTACTGTGGAATAAGTACAGGCTTTAGGACCAGTGAGAGCTGATTTAAAACTTTGTTCTGCCTTTTACTTATTTCATGAGTTTGGATAAGTCCCTTTAACGTTCTGAGCAGCAGTTTTCTCATCCTTAAAATGGAAAAGGTAATAGTGATCTCTTAGGTCATTTGTAGAAATCAAAAATGATCCAATTATAACACTTAGGATAACACTAAGAACTTGGGATTCAGTTACTGAGTTATCATTTAATCATTGTTATGTCATCAACATCATTTCAATCAAATTTCACAATTCTGTTCAAGTAAGAAAGAGTGGGCATTACCATCTTTTTAAATAGGAGGGTTATTTGTGTAGACATGTAAAGGTATCTTGCCCAAGGCAACATAGCTCATAAATGGTAGAACCAAACTTAGAAGGCTCAGAACCCCTTATACTTATCCCAGTGCTTTCTCCACTCCCTGTTATTAACTCTCTTATCAAGACAAGAAATATTTGGAATGTCAGTTCTACACTGAACCTGTCATCTCGATGAGTTATAAGAGATATTCAGGCCGATGGGGCTTTGTCCAACCAGTCAATTATATTTACCAGTCAAATTACCTGCTTTCACATAAAATCTGTCTGGATCTCATTATTTAAATAGTTTTTACAAGATAATCTCCATCTGTGCTATAGTCTAGAGCACTGAATCTTGGTATTTAGAAGCATTATGCAAAACAAGCCAAAAATGCTATAAGGCTCTATATCTCAAGCCTTCCTGGACATGGGTTTGTGCTAAGTTCTGTCCTTTCTATCAGCTTATGTTTAATTTATTATTTTTTTATTATACTTTAAGTTTTAGGGTACATGTGCACAAGGTGCAGGTTTGTTACATATGTATACATGTGCCATGTTGGTGTGCTGCACCCATTAACTCCTCATTTAACATTAGGTATATCTCCTAATGCTATCCCTCCCCCCTCCCCCAACCCCACAACAGGCCCTGGTGTGTGATGTTCCCCTTTCCGTGTCCATGTGTTCTCATTGTTCAATTCCCACCTATGAGTGAGAACATGCGGTGTTTGGTTTTTTGTCCTTGCAATAGTTTGCTGAGAATGATGGTTTCCAGCTTCATCCATGTCCCTACAAAGGACATGAACTCTTCATTTTTATGGCTGCATAGTATTCCATGGTGTATATGTGCCACATTTTCTTAATCCCGTCTATCATTGTTGGACATTTGGCTTCGTTCCAAGTCTTTGCTATTGTGAATAGTGCTACAATAAATATACGTGTGCATGTGTTTTTATGGCAGCATGATTTATAATCCTTTGAGTATATACCCAGTAATGGGATGGCTGGGTCAAATGGTATTTCTAGTTCTAGATCCCTGAGGAATCACCACACTAACTTCCACAATGGTTGAACTAGTTTATAGTCCCACCAACAGTGTAAAAGTGTTCGTATTTCTCCACATCCTCTCCAGCACCTCTTGTTTCCTGACTTTTTAATGATCACCATTCTAACTGGTGTGAGATGGTATCTCATTGTGGTTTTGATTTGCATTTCTCTGATGGCCAGTGATGATGAGCATTTTTTCATGTGTCTTTTGGCTGCATAAATGTCTTCTTTTGAGAAGTGTCTGTTCATATCCTTCGCCCACTTTTTGATAGGGTTGTTTTTTTCTTGTAAATTTATATTTTCAAAGTGAAGCAATAAACTGTTTAAAATATAAGCAATTTCATTACATGCCATCGCTAATCCCACCTGTCTTCCTAACACTCACAAACAGAAGCACTGAGCAACACAATATAGTCTTTCTTATTTCCAAATAAAACAGTAATAAAATGACATAAGTAAGTACAAGTAGGTTTTTTCCTTATATCAAAGCAGTACTTAGATTAATAACAATATTAACTGCATATGTTGAAAAGTGAGAAATGTTTGTGTTCGATCTACTCCATTTCCTCATTCTACACATTTTTAAATCTTCCTTGTCAAATAGGATTCTCCAGCTCCAACTTATTCTTTAGGAACTATGTCACACTGAGTGTTTGCAAAAGGAAAGCTACTAGTTAGGATACTGATGTTATATCCCACTGAAATGATAAACTGCAAGGGGAAGGAGATGCTACTTGACTCAGAGATCAAACTAATTAATTTTATTTCCTCTTTCCAAACCTGACACTATATTCCTGTGTCTGTCTGATGTTAGCCTGATGATGTCTCTTCATGGGATTTGAGGTTGGGACCCAACCCACCATGCTCCTGGAAGGAAAACTGATAAGGGAAAAGAGGTAATGAAGAAGGTTATCAATTTCTTGGTTGGAGTTCCTTTCACCATTCACTTGAACTGGATATCTTCCATGTGTTCTCATATCAACATCAGTGTGCAATGAGCTTTCCCATACTCAAAATTTTTAGACCATGGGTAGTTCTACACTGTTTTTCTAAATACTTCAGAGAATTTTAGAAATGTAGAACAGAAAAGGAGCATTGAAGAAATTAGGAAATGTTACTTATTTACCTACTTTCTTCTATTCATTCATTCATTGCAAATGGCTAAACTGAGGTCCATCCATAGGCGTGAAGATTCTTACCAAAAGCTTGATGCTAGTTAATAGCAGAATTGTGTTGAGCATCCATGTCTTAAAAGTTTCAATTCAGTCCTTACTCTATTGTACATACTGCTTCCTTTATATATAGGCATTTCCATGAATATACAATAGCTTTGTTTATTTTTTAAGAAAAAAAAAACAATGTTCTACATTATCTTTGTGTAAAAGTCTCTTCCTATAAGCAATCCTATGAAACTCTTCCTATAAGTTTTAGGGAGTTGAACATGCAGACTTTATAAATTTCACAGTATTGTGAAATGAGCAAATAGTTGCCATTGCCTTAGTGACTTCCAATAGATTTCTCTTCACGTATAGCTTCCTACCTCTTTTACACATTTGAATTTTTCAGTTGTTCCTAGCCCAACTCCATATTGGCTCCCCTGAAGAATTCAGCTTTCATTGATTTCCCCTTATAGTCAATCCTAGATGCTTTACCCCTTAATAATATACCTATATCGCACATATCAATCTTACAGTTGCCATACAGATTATACTTAACCTTCACCTGGACGAGGAATGGGTCCCATGACCCCTAGATTCTTCTCATGCCATGGTGGACATAACTCCTTCTCAATAATATATAAATTTGAAGGACTGAATTACCACTTTGATGACTTTAAAGAATGACTGTGACTTTCTAAATTACTCTGCAATACTCTCTGTACCTGATTTATTAATTAGGAGTTGAATCTCAAAGTCTACTCTAGGTTTGAAGGCTATTACTTCACTGGGATTCTTGCCCCCAAAATGCCTCACTACATTTAGCTGATCCAACAATCTTCACAAACATTGATGTTTCATTCACATCACAGTTTAGGGAGCTTTGTTTCTCTTCTAATGACTGAGAATAAAACTCTAAAGAAAAACATCTCCATGGGAAGTCTAACATTGCTTAGGAATGAATAATCTGTGACTGCCAGAAAACATTACTTGATTATCAGTTTGAATTTTCTTTTGCTTCTTACTTCATCCCATTAAGTATTTATTTTATTCCCTTGGACCACCCCAGACTGTTGTTCTCCCTCCTGGCTGTCTCTATATCTTTCAAATATTTGGCAAGCTGCAGATTTTGATTGATCCACCCTTTTTTTCTTCTCCCCAACTGCTAACGTCTATCTTCAATGGATTTTTGCCTATTGTTCTTTGAGATGAAATCAATGAAAATTACAAAAGCTGAAGAATTCTTAAACAAGCTATTTTGCCCCTCCTTTTACCTTCTCACAAAGGATTTTTTTTCCATCTTATCACTTTCCTTCCAAAAGTAGCATACACCTTAATTAAATTATTACAATTCTTTGGAGGATTATGAATAAATCTTCATTTGTTTTCTTTATTAGCATTTGATCTGCTTTTGTTAATTGTGTAAATGTTCCCCGTAGGCAGAAAAGCAATATAACTCAAATGAAGCAGGGCTTTTTGTTAAGGATAGTTAATTTGATTAAAATCACCGTCAATATGATGAATGGAGGCATTTTGGCACAAGTTGCCCAGTAACTTGAAATTGACAATATAATGTGTGTGCCATTAGGACTAGAACAATAAATTCAACAATGTGTCATAGCATTGATCTGGGATGCTCCTCAGTTTAGGATAGAATAATGATTCTCTACATTTACATAATATTCATTCTTGGACTCAATGCTTATGAATAGACTTTATCATCTTGATGCTTAAATGATGTGGAAACTAGTGGACTTCATCAGTGCTGAGGGAGTAAAATGGTAATTCATGGATCTAGATTCAGGGCTTAGAGTGATAGAAATTGATTACCACTGGATGGCTAACATGATGTAGTTAATAAGGAAGGATTTATAGCAAATATAAGTAAACGTTCATGAGAACCACTTAAAATGCAAACCAAGAAACTACAGACTTCCAACAATAGACTTTTTCTACGCCAACCAGATGATTACCAATATTCTCCAATGGGTAAATGCCTGATTAACAAATTTTCTTGTGATAAAGGAGAAGTAGATGAAAGTAAATGTACCGAAGGACTAGATTAAGACTGCTATAAAAATAAACATTTTTCTAAAGGCTAATTCTCATTAATTCAACCATTGTAGAAGATGGTGTGGCGATTCCTCAAAGAGCTAGAACCAGAAATACCATTTGACCCAGCAATCCCATTACTGGGTATGTACCCAAAGGAATATAAGTCATTCTATTACAAAGATACATGCATGTGTATGTTCACTGCAGCATTCACAATAGCAAAGACATGGAATCAACAGAAATGCCCATCAACGACAGACTGGATAAAGAAAATGCGGTACATATACATCGTGGAATACTATGCAGCCATCAAAAGGAATAAGATCATGTCCTTTGCAGGGACATAGATGAAACTGGAAGCCATTATTCTCAGCAAACTAATGCAGGAACAGAAAACCAAACACTGCATGTTCTCACTTGTAAGTGGGAGCTGCCCAGTGAGAATACATGAACACAGGGAGGTGAACAACACATACTCTCCAAGACACACTGGGGCCTGTAAGGGGATGAGGTTGGGGGAGGGAGAGCATTAAGAAAAATAGCTAATTCATGCTGGGCTTAATACCTAGGTGATAGATTGATAGGTGCAGCAAACCACCAGGACACACGTTTACCTATGTAACAAACCTGCACATCCTGCACATATACTCCAGAACTAAAAATAAAAATTAAAAAGAAAAAACAAATTAAAACAAACAAACAAACAAAAAATCCCTTACATCTTCCGGAACTAACTTTCTAGATCCTAAGAAAGCAAAATGTTAAAAACACATTTTAAATTTTGTTCAGTGTTTTTGGTAGTTATTGTGTTTTGTGTACTGCTTTTTATTTCAAAGTTGTGAAACAATTTTTTTAACTGGGAAAAAGAAAGTAATTTATAAGGACAAAATCCATCAAGTGAAACATACATAAAGGAGAGAGGGGCAAATAGAAAAAAGTCTTTTGTGAAATATTTATTTACCTGGTAGAAAAAGTCAATCAGTATAATCATGAAACAGAAGTAGCAGTAACTAAATAAATCTGTCCTATATGAAGGAAAATCATTAATTGAAAGAAACATATATAAAATCTGACTACTTTTCTTCCAAGTTTTGCTACAAGTAGCAAACTGATCCTTTAAAATAACAAGTTAATATAAATATGTATCAAATTATTATCAATCAATAGCTGCTCTGCTCTTCAAACTCTCTCAATTTCTCTTAATTGTCTAGATTTCTCAGATTTTTATTTTAATTTCACTATATTCTGTTCATCACCTCTAGGATTTATCATTAAAACTCTGAAGAAATGACTACGTATTTCTATTTTGACAAATCAACATGTGCAAATAAAGCATAGGCAATTTACTTTTTAAAAGACCTCGCAATAATGTAATTTTAAGAAAGAATCAATTCTATTGTAAACCAAGAAATTTGTTCCAGACTATAAATTCTTGAAGGTAAATGCAGTTTTTAACACATCTATAAATTATATACAAATGCAGAACAAACATTCTCAAGGAAAAAAGTTTAAAGTTCTTTGGGGAAAAAAAAGAATAAAACAACCTAAATCAAAATCTCCTACGAGTCTTTCTTCTAATCACAGTTTCTACCAACAGTTACTTTATTTTCCTTCAATGGAGTATTTTAAAAAAATGCTAAAGAACAAGAAAGTGTTTAGGATATATCAGGCCTGTCTTGTTAGTGTTAAGATAAATGTAAAAGAAAAGCCTATCACAGAAGAAAAGCAACAGACTCTTGAACGTAGGCAGAATAAGTGGAGAATCTTGAAATGCATAGACAAGGCTAACAGCAAATTCGAAAATTATAGTCAATTTTAGTCAAGAGGGTAACCTTGAGGAAACAAAACAGTGACACAAACACTTAAATGCCTATATTCTCAGGTAAACATATTTCATTACATCATATTCTAAGTTATGTGTAATAAGAAGGCAAAATATGTCATCAATATGTTTTTATGCTCTTTATTAAAGTTGTCTTTTATCTACTTACTGCTTTTATACATTTTTCCAAAATTTATTTTCCAAAACAGATAGCTGTGTAATTTTCTTTAAAAAAAAAGTTTTACTTTTTAGAGCAGTTTTAGGTTTACAAGAAAATTTTGATCAAGATACAGAGATTTCCCATATACCCCTGTCTTTATACATGCATAGCTTCCCTAGCCATCAATATTTCCTACTAGAGTGGTACATTTGATATAACTGATCAATCTATATTGACACATCTTAATCACCCAAAGTTTATAATTTACATTAAGGTTCACTCTCGGTATTGTACATTCTATGAATTTGGACAAATGTGTAATGGCAAGTATCTACCATTATTATAGTACTATATGGAGTATTTTCACTGCCCTAAAAATCCTCTGCACTCTGCCTATTCATCCCTCCCTCTTCCACCCCCCCAACCCTTGACAACCACTTATCTTTTTACTGTCTACATAGTTTTACCCTTTTCAGATGTCTTATACTTGGAATCACACAGTATGTAGCTTTTTCTGATTGTTTCTCTTCACTTAGTGAGATGCAGTTAAGGTTCCTCCATGTCTTTCATGGCTTGATGCCTCATTTTGTTTTAGTGCTAAATAATATTTCATTGTCTCAGTGTACCACAGTTTGTTTATTCACATACTGAAGAGCATCTTGGTTGCTTCTAAGTTTCAGCAATTGCAAGTAAAGCTGCTTAAACATCCACGTTCATGTTATTGTGTAGAAATAATTTTCAACTCCTTTGGGTAAATACCAAGGAGTGTGATTACTGGATCATACGGTAAGAATAGGCTTAGATTTTTAAGAAACTATGCCAAACTGTCTTCCAAAGTGCCTTTGCCATTTCACATTCCCACTAGAAATGAAAGAAAGTTCCTATTAGTTTACATCCTAACCAGTATTTGGTATTGTCAGTGTCCTGGATTTTGGTCATTCTAATAGGTGTGTGTGTAGTGGCATCTCATTGCTGTTTTAGTTTGCATTCACCTGAAGATGTATGACATGGTGCATCTTTTCCTATGCTTATTTGCCCTCTCTGTATCTTCTATGGTGAGATGAGATTTTCTTTTTAATTTAAAAACAAGCAAGAGTGAAAAAGTGTATGTCCTCTTTTGATTTACTTAACACTGTACATAGAAAGCATGACTACTCCTACAGTGAAAATCAAGACATTGTTTTTTGTTTGTTTTTCACTTGTTTTCTGAGACACAGGTTGTGGTCCAGGCTGGAGTGTGATCATAGCTCACTGCAGCCTCAGAATCTCGGGTTCAAGCAATCCTCCTGCTTCTGCCTCCTGAATAGCTAGGACTACCAGCATGTGCTACCACACCCAGCTAACTTTTTCTTATTGTTTGTAGAGATGGGGTCTTGCTATGTTGGCCAGGTTGGCCTTGAACTCCTGGCCTCAAGCAATCCTCCTGCCTCAATCTCCCAAAATACTGGGATTATACACATGAGCCATTGTACCCAGTCCAAGACATTGTTTACCCAGTAGCATTGTACTTCAATTTCAGAAAAAGTAACAAGGAGAAAAATAAAATCTGTGATTTTATAGGTTTAAGATTAAAAGGGTATCTTCGTGGAGGTCAATGCTACAGATTGCATTAGGACTTTTTCTAGACTACAGTGTTTTCATGTTTTTTGAATGAATTTGGGGTGTTGTGATTTTTCTTGGTACACGCATTTAATATTATCCTCATATGGAGGATTCAGAGACCCTAAGAACAAGAAAATGAGCTAACAGTGAATAGAGCGAGAGAAGGAATCATTTGACCTGGCTTCTACATTTCTTTTCGTCGTATGCCTTCTCCCTTGGCAATAGTCTTTCCCCACATTGCTCAAGCAAGTGAAGAGACCCATTGCCGGAATCACCTATTTTGTGGTCCTGTCCTCAGTCTGGGTCTCTATCCCTTTGCTCTGAATCTGCACCTTCAGGAAAAATTCCAGAACAATGACCTTTCCTTTCTTTCTTACCAACTCTTTTGCAGAAGCTTCTTGCTGTCAGTGCAATTGCTCACCTCTTTAGTTCAAATGTGCCTCTTACAAAAATATCTACTGACCCTGACCTTTGAAAAGAGCAAAAGGGGTTTTCAGCTACAGCTAACAGAGAGGAGATGAAAGCCTTGACAGTCTCTGTGGAACCCAAGGATACTAAAATTTCTCAAGGTGCATCCCCTCTCTCAGTTGGCCAAATCTTTGTGCTTCTTCAACAACTAGAGCTAGTAAATCCACCGTAGAGGTGAAAAAGGAAAATAGTCCTCAAAGTGTAAATTATAGCCTGTAAAGGGGGAAAGAAAACGTGTCATCTTTCAACCTAACTTTCCTTGGCAGAAATAGCCTTTAAGAATTCTCTTCAAATGAGCACTCAACTTCTGGCAGGCTTCTTGTGATGCAGCTTCCTTTGTTCAGGAATGATTATTTAAGCTTCCCAGTTTAGCTTCATAACACCATTTTCATAATGCTTTTTTTTTATTTTTTATTTTCTTTCTTCTTATCTCAAAACAAGTTTTTCTCCCCAGTATAACCTTGCTTTCCGAGGAACTGAACTAGCTCTAGTGTTGTATTTATGACTGCTTTAATGCCTAAACTATTTAAGCTTATTAAACATACACTCGCATACACACAAAGCCATACATAAATTTTAAAATGTGTTTAACTGTACCTTTCAAGATCAATGCAAGACTTTCTATGGAATATTTAATTAGCAGCAATACAGCAAAAGAAACCTACTATCAGGAATTAGAAACCCACATACAAGGGGAGTCACCCTTCCCTCCTTATTATCTTGTGTGTGTGCGTTTTTAATTAAATATCCCCAGGTTCTGGTGATACTGCAGATGTTTAACACAATACCCATTCAGTAGAAATGCTTTATACTTATCACATCTTGAAGATGGACTTATCAGCTCTTTCTTTCAACCACATGTCTCAGATTAATATGCATTGTGAGATAACATATTTGACAGGTTCAGAAGGGTCGAGCAGCAAAGAGATAACATTATGAATAGTACTTGAATTAGTAAAAAGAGGCAGAGTAGCAGAGTAGCAGCACTAAGTCCTACTCAATAGCTCAGTCTGAATGAGTACCTGGGTTATAATCTCACAGGCACATAACAGGAGAAGGAATAAGATAACAGAGCTGTATTTTCCACTTGTTGCCACATATATTGTTTTATTCTAATCCCCATATCTCTTCGTGCCCTTTACAAGAATGTATTCATTTAGCTCCAGTGGGTCAAATTAACTTGGGTATTTTAGATGACTGTTAATGAGACAGTAATCCCCTCATTTTAAGGGTGTATCTCCAATTCAAAAAATATGCATAGATGCCCCATTTCACCTCCTATTGGACAGGTGGCAAACCATTCTTCCTTTGGGTCTGTGATGTCTTTCTCACTTGATAGCTCCATCTGTCCCTGCCTGGGTGACAGCAGGATCATCGCAAAGAGAGTAATGAAGTGGAGTGGTACCCAATTACTGCCACTCCACGTGTGCCACCGCCTCACCCCTCCTACTCGTGGACTGCGGGAGAAGTCTTCTGAGTCCACTTCCCCATATACATCACCCTCCCACCACCTCTTCTTCAAGCATCTACACTCTGCCCAGCTGTGGTCAGAGACATCAGGAGAAAAGTTGAGCCCACATTGCAAGAATAAAGCAGACAATAATAACAGCCTTGGTTGGTGGCATCTAGAGCCACCCAGCATCACTTGCAAAATTTTATTTTCCTCCAAAGTATCTTTGCCATTGGTGCTTGCCAAAGAGGGATGTTTCTGCGATTTTTACGAAAAGTTCAAAGTAAAAACAGAAATGCTTATTAGGACAGGAAATGTGGTACATTGGGCCATAGGGAAAGGGGAACATTGGCCACCTGCTGCATACACTAGAACTAAACCTTCGTGATCCATTTTGCTTCGATTTTTTTGTTTGTTTGTTTTGAGAGACAGAGTTTCACTTTTGTTGCCCAGGCTGGAGTGCAATGGCACAATCTAGGCTCACTGCAACCTCCACCTCCCGGGTTCAAGCGATTCTCCTGCCTCAGCCTCCCGAGTAGCTGGGACCACAGGCACATGCCTCCATGCCCAGCTAATTTTTTGTATTTTTAGTAGAGACTGGGTTTTACCATGTTGACCAGGCTGGTCTTGAACCCCGAACTCAAATGATCTACCCGCCTCAACCTCCCAAAGTGCTGGGATTACAAGGCATGAGCCACTGCACCTGGCCCTTGCTTTAGTTTTTAAGGTCCATGTTTCTTCTTGATTTCCAAATATCAGCTCTATTTCTAGATTGTGGTCTGCACTGCTACTTTCCTTTATGGTATATTCTCTTTTCACTTAAGGACAGGTATTTTTCTATAAAAAAGGGACTCCAAAATCTATTCTTGGTTTGTATGCTAAGAATGAACATGAGGAGGTAGAAAAAGAAGCAGGTAGATGCAGTCCATGAAACCCTTCACGTAAAAAGTATTTTCTTTTCTCCCTAAAGTGTTTGGTTTCAGTTAGACATTTTATCTGCCAAGTACTTTGCCAAGCATGAAGTACAGTCACGTGCCATATAATGATGTTTCAGTAAACAACGAACCACATATATAATGGTAGTCCTGCAAGATTATAATGAAGCTGAAAATCTCCCCTTGCCTACTGACTTTGTAGCTGTCACATCATAACACAGCACATTACTCATGTGTTTGTGGTGAAGCTAGTGTAAGCAAACCTACTGCACTGGCAGTCCCTTAAAAGTCTAGCACATATGGGCTGGGTGCGTTGACTCACATCTGTAATCCCAACACTTTGGGAGGCCGAGGTGGGAGGATCACAAGATCAGGAGTTTGAGACCAGCTTAACCAACATGGTAAAACCCCGTCTCTCCTAAAAATACAAAAATTAGCCAGGCGTGGTGGCGTGCGCCTGTAATCCCAGCTACTCAGGAGGCTGAAGCAGGAGAATTGCTTGAATCCAGGAGGTGGAGACTGCAGTGAGCCAAGATCGTGCCACTGCACTCCAGCCTGGACAACAATAGCTAAACTCTGTCTCAAAAAAAAAAAATAAAAAAATGTCTGGCACATACAATTATGTGCAGCAGAGACTACTTGATGATGATAATAAATGACTATTACTGGCTCATATATTTACTATGCCATACTTTTTATTGTGATTTTAGAGTGTACTCTGTACTTTTTTTTTTTAAGTTAACTGTGAAACGGCTTCAGGCAGGTCCTTCAAGAGGTATCCAGAAGAAGGCATTGTTATCCTAGGAGATGACCACTCTAAGCATGTTACTGCCCCTGAAGACCTCCCAGTGGGACAAGATATGGAGGTGGAAGATAGTGATATTGATGATCCTCACCCCGTGTAGGCCTAGGCTAATGTGTGTGTTTATGTCTTAGTTTTTAAGCAAAAAGTTTAAAAAGTAAAAAAATAAACATAGAAAAAAGTTACAGAATCAGGATGTAAAGTAAGAAAATATTTTCATAGAGCTGTATAATGTTTCTGTTTTAAACTAAATTTTGGTACAAAAAGTCAAAAAGTTTAAAAAAATAAAAAGTTCATAAAATAAAAATATTACAGTATGTTGAGGTGAATTTGTTATTGAAGAAATAATTTTGTATAAATTTTACAAATTTAGTATAGTCTAAATGTGCAGTGTTGATAAGGCCTACAGTCATGCACAGTAATGTCCTAGGCCTTCACATTCACTCACTACTCACTGACTCATTCAGAGCCACTTCTAGTTCTGCATGCTAAATTCATGGTAAGTGCCCTATACGGATGCATCATTTTAAAAAATCTTTTATACTATATTTTTACTAGGCCTTTTCTATGTTTAGATCTACAATACTTATCATTGTATTACAGTTGCCTATGATGTTCAGTACAGTGACATGCTGTACGGGGTTGCAGCCTAGGAGCAATAGGCTATATCATATAGCCTAGATGTGCAGTAGGCTGCACCATCTAAATTTGTGTAAGTACACTCTAAGATGTTTGCACAACGATGAAATGGCCTAATGATACATTTCTCAGAACACATTCCTGTCGTTAGGCAGCGCATGACTGTACTTAGATGTGGACACAGATTGTTCTTGACTTAGAGGGCCCCCCAGGCTAGTAGAGGAGAAATGTGTGAAATTCAATGCAGCATGTGATCATTAGGTCTATTCAAAGTACAATGCAAGATTTGTGGTAGAAAAACAAATGAATAAATAGCTCATCATAACTAGTATGAATGCTATTTAAAGTAGGGAAACAGCACAAATTCAGACTTAGAGGTGTCAAAGAACATGGTATGTCTAGGATAAGGAATGACCAAAGTAAAGTTATAGGAGTAGATGGGCATTGAAAGAGCAAATAGCAAATGTCACAATGTACTTTGGGGCCAGGTTTCAAAGCCCCTCATGTAGAGGTTGTGTGATTTTCACATTATCTTAAAGGAAACAAGAAGATCTTTTGAGGTGAAACAGTTGGGTGTGTTCTAGGGGATACAAAGTCCCAAGTAGAGTTTATTTGAACCCTCCATGGAAACAACTGCATTCCTATTGGAAGAACACAGTCAGAGTCATTCTCTACCTCCTTGAATGTCACACAAACCACAAGCCTGGGCCAATGGGGAAAAGTCAGTATTGAAAAGCTGCAAGAAAATGTGGCACATATACACCATGGAATACTATGCAACCATAAAAAAGGATGAGTTCATGTCCTTTGTAGGGACATGGATGAAGCTGGAAACCATCACTCTCAGCAAACTATCGTAAGGACAGAAAACCAAACACCACATGTTCTCACTCATAGGTGGGAATTGAACAATGAGAACACTTGGACACAGGAAGGGGAACATCACACACCGGGGCCTGTTGTGGGGTAGGGGGAGGGGGAGGGATAGCATTAGGAGATATACCTAATGTAAATGACGAGTTAATGGGTACGGCACACCAACATGGCACATGGATACATATGTAACAAACCTGCATGTTGTGCACACGTACCCTAGAACTTAAAGTATAATAATTAAAAAAAAAAAAAAAGCTGCAGAACAGGAGCAAGCACCAAATATCAAAAGAACAGATGACCCTATTTCACCAAATCAGAGTAGTCTGGATGCCACAATGCACTGCACATGGTCACCTTTGGCCCGCCCCATACATGCTGGTATTCTCCTTATTTTCTTCTTATTTAGCTCACTCTCTTTGAGTAATGTCCATTCTCACAGCATGTCTGTAATCACTGTTACACAGCCAACCTCTGTGGGCACTCAAGCAATGGCATGTGTTTTGCACTTGACATGAAAGCAAAGGACATGTTGGCATGATGGGTAGGGGGTAAGCAGTCAAGAGAATTGACAACCAATGATGAAAAACCATGAGCAGATTTCCTTAAATTAAAGTTTAAAAGTTTCAGGGGAATCTATCAGTATATCGGTGATGAGCTATCTTCAGAATTAAAAGAGAAAAAGTGCCTACTTTCCTATTTTACTTTTTATTTTGAAAATGAACATGACACCCCTAGCGGCTGCAAGACAGCCAGATGGTTTCCTCAGGTCAGTTGAAAACTTTCACATAAGGGGAAAGAGGAAGGCTAACTAGCAAGCTGGGAAGATGGTTACCAAAAGATCCACATGGGAAGAATTTATCCGGCAATGACAAGTTGTGTGGAGATGATGTGAGACTGTCCGACACTTCTATATCCTTCCCTTCAGTCTGGCTTATGTACCATTTGAAAGAGCACGCACATGGCTTGATAGGGATGCAGCCTTGAAATCAATTGACATAGCAGGGAAAACATTAATAGCATCTGCAGCCACAGAACAGTCTGCTGCAGTGAGATTTGTTGTAGGACAGAAATGACAGTTATAGAACAGCATTTTACTGATATGGGCTTCGTGAGTATGGATAGCAAAAAAAAAAAGGAGTGGATACTATGGCAGGAAGTGTTTGTAGCATGAGTTAGGGGTTTTGATGGAACAAACTGGGCTACCAATAAAGCATTATACAAGTAAAAATGGAGAGGCTGGTGAAGTAGAGAAAGATGGAAGATGGTGATAGATGCAGTGTTGATCCTGAATGACGTTTTCTTAGCCTGTTCTATTACACACCAGCTACGGCTTGGACTTCTCATGGTCCCATTTGAAACATCAACTGATGTTGAATGCTAGAGTGACTTTGCAGAGACGGTATGATTGCACAGGTGAAATTCACAGAAACAAATGCTGTCCTTTGACTCATGCTGCTTGTAAGTTCATAATAATATTAACAAAAATTGATCCCAAAATTACTGTCAAAATTTGTTTTGTTGTTTTTGAGTACATCAACTGATCTTCAGTCGAATTGCTTTATTTATTTTAAACTTCAATTTCACAGATCCTGAAATATTGATTTGATTTTTTTCAAATGAGGAAAGTTTTAATAGTAATATCAGGCCAAACTGAAAAAATTAATACAAGATATTTTTCTAACATGTTACAATCACATTTCAAAATGGCATTGATTTGGTGCCTTACTATATGTATTTTTTGCCTCTAGGGACAGTTTGGATGCTAATTCAAATTTTTCATGGCAGGAAATGAAGTGTCTGGTCTGGTAAAGAAGATCGTTCATCAGAGTTACAGTTTTTCCTGGTTGGAGATGTAAACGGAAACATCTAAATTATTTAAGAAAACTGATCTTATGATATTCCTGGAAAAGATGTCATAACACTGACATAAACCATCACTTACTCCCCACTTCCCACGACATCAGTACTTCAAGGTTAATGACATATAAATTCATGTTTTATAAAAGATGTAAAACATTAATGTTTCCTTGTTTTAATTCCTGAGGATGCCTGTATATTTGGAAAGAGGGGAAAGGCCTCATTAGGAGAAAACATAGTGTCTCTTTCCATTTCTTTCCTATCTCTAAGATTTGAAAATTTTTTTCCTTTTCTTAATGTAGTTATATCCCATTTGGATAGCTCTGTGGGGTGTTGCTAGGTTAAATTTGTGACATCACACTTACTGTTAAATCTTGTCCATTTCCAAGACTATTCTAAACACCATAGGAGACAAAAATTAATTATAAGACTCAGTTTCCTATCTTCAGACAACTTACTCTAGAGTTAAGAGAGAGTATATGTCAATATTTTAAGACTTATCTGAGGCTTTGGGTAAAAGATAACTTAAAATAAATGCAGCTTCTGTGCTCTGGAGTCAGGCTTCTCATTGGGTTTCTTTGGGTTTGGATGACTGTGGCTGTGCAATTTAGTTATCACAGCTGTAAATGATGTTCATAGTACAATATACATCATAAGGATTTTGTGAATATTAAATTAGTAAGTGTACACAAAGTGATAAAAATGGTGCCTAAGGAGATACAGCCACTAAGTGTTATTGTTCATTTACTTTTTTCAGTAAATATGTACTGAGTATCAATTTTTACTACATATGCAGACATCACTAACACAATTTCCCCTTCCTCTTAGAGGTGACATTCTCCAGCAGGGAGGTGAACTGGGGAGATAACTGTGAACATGGAAGTGTTAGAGTGTAGCAGGTGCTGTGGTTGAAAGAGGATAACGTGGTAGCAAATAGGTTGGGAGACAACTTGTCCTAGATAGATTAGTCAAGGGAAGCTTCCTTGCAGAGGAATTATTTAGACTAAAGCCCCAATTATTCACAGAAGCCAGGTGTGTGATCCATAGGTAAGTTAGAAAATTCAAAATAAAAGGAAACCATTGAGCCCTGGGGCAATCTGAAGAGGCTCCTTGGAGGAAGAGGCCGTCCTCATACTATTCAAATTAGCAGACAGGAGAAAAATGGTTTCTCAGGCAAATAAGTCGCCACAGATGCAAAGCTCAGATGTGGCAAACTCAAGACGTAAGATGGGCTAAACGGGTTTTAATATTTCTACCTGTCTATAATGGATGGTTTATGCAGAAGAGTAGGGGGCAAGGTGAGGAGGTAAACTGACCCCAGATGGCAGAGGCCATTCAACCTCAGAATCTTCTTAAAATCACACAGAGATTTCTCTGCATATAATTTGAGTTATTGATGATTTATGATATAAATTAATTATTTGACTATTTCTTCAGTTCAATGATGGGCCCCTAGAGCAGGGCACTTGTTAAGTATTCATTGAGTGAGTAATTGATAGATTGTGATAGATGCAGGAGGCAGGTAAGAGGGAGGACCCCTGAAGAATCTTCGACCCACCCCACATCAGATGCTTTTATGCAGAGGAGGGAACCTGCCCAGGGTCTTATCTGCACATGTTCACAATGGACTGGGGGCCCACCTGGGCACTGGGAGAATGGGGTGAAACCAGGGGAAGCTTACACCTTGTGCAGGAGGGAGGAGTCTGGCATTTTCAGTTCCTGTGCGATGGCTTAGTATTCAATTTGTGAGGTGGGGGCCTGATAGCAGGACTCCCTCTCGCTTTGCTGATTGTTTTTTTTTCTTTTTTCCTTTACATCCGATAAATTCTGCTCTCCTCACCCTTCAATGTATCCACTTGCCTAATCTTTCCTCCTCATGTGACAAGAACCCAGTTTTAGCTGAACTAAGGAGCAAACTTCTGCAACAGTTGGTTAGTTGTTTGGGTAGTTTATTTATTGCACAAGACCTAGAATAAATGATGCTGAATAAATGTTTAGGGAAGAAAAGAATGAAGGAATGAAGGAAAATAGCAGTGATAATACAATGGAAAGACTTGGATGTGAGAAAAACATGAGGGAGAAGTCAACAGTACCATGCTTAAAATGGAAGGAGATGAAGACAAGTCAAAGATGAATGAGGTGTCAAGCCTACATGACAAATGCATACCAATAAGAAAATGCCAAGAGATTTGGTTTAAAGGAGGAAAAAGATGAGGAGACCCATGTTAGGTGTGCATATGTCAAGGAAACACTGTGATAATCAAGCAGAACACACACACACAAACACACACAAAGAACAGTTAAATGGCTAACAGGGATCCAGGATAAACTGGTGCAATGAAACTTCCAAGGAAGAGCTCTCTCAGTCACTTACTAACGTAGATTCCATGGAGAATTAAAGCTAAGGAAATGCTTTCAGATTTGTCAATTAGGAAGCCACCATTGATTTTTGAAGGGGCCGTATCCAATTGAATGTTGGGGGATAGAAGCCAAGTTGTACCTTTGTCTTCTCATCTGTCATTTTCTTGAGTTTTCAAGAAATATCTGTCAATCAGTAGGCAAGAGGTCATAATGTTGGTACTTTGTATAAATGCTGAAAATAAATAATTAGGCCACATTTATAATTATTAAAATGCCAGATTCAGCCAGCATGGTGGCTCATGCCTGTAATCCCAGCAGTTTGGGAGGTCAAGGTGGGTGGATCACCTGAGGTCAGGAGTTTGAGACCAGCCTGGCTCACATGGTGAAACCCTGTCTCTACTAAAAATACAAAAATTAGCCAGGTGGTGGCACATGTCTGTAATCCCAGCTATTCTGGAGGCTGAGGCAGAAGAATTGCTTGAACCTTGGGAGGCAGAGGTTGCAGTGAACCAAGATCGCACCACTGCACTCTAGCCTGGGCGACAAGAGTAAGACTCAATTTAAAAAAAAAAAAAAAAAAGCGAGATTCTGCTTTTAAAAAATAAAACAATCAAAAGCATTTTGAAGACAACCAAAGTGTTACCTCCCCCACCAAATAATATTTTCAATTTACTTAATAATGTGTAATTATAGATATACGACAATTGCATTTCCTGACATCTCATACTGGTGAAGTCAATACCTTGAAGAGTTTCTCTAAAAAACCGAATGAGTAAATAAATAGAGTTTTTTTTAAAGAAAACTTTTATTTACTTTATCTTAAAAGACATATATAATAATAAATAAGAAAGAAAAGGACAAGGGTTTTAAAGGTCAAGTTAAGCATTTTTCTTTAACAAGGTTATTTTGACATTACTAAATGGAACAGCCACAGAACTTTGAGCAGTCCTATTAGATTAATGATAGCATCAATGGCAAGAACAAGTACTATTTGTTAAGCACCTTTCCCCCTCAATACTTTAATTCTGCTTGGGACAGAGAAAATAGAGAAGAAAAGAAAGCCTAATCTAACCCTGGTCATCATATATTTTCTTTTTTTTTAAAATTCAGTAAGAATCAACAGCACAAAAATAGCCTTTTCCAGACAGTATCAAAAAAAATCAATAATCAGTCTTGCCAGAAGAAATTAAACAACACTTTCAGTACTGTTACCCATTAAACAGACTATACTGATAATTTTCAAACCATATGCCCAGTCTTTTATACACTCTGAAAGGAAATATCTTTATTATTGTATAAAGCTGCCTTGACCTACACATACCCTTAAGCCAAAAATAATCCTTTTCTTCTCTGACCTCCTTAAGATTTTATGTTTCAAATGGAAAGAACTTCTGGATAAGCATGGAGAAGTGACTACATAAGCAATTTTTTCTGTGCTGGTTCCAGAAATTGCATTCAAATTAGAGTAAAGTTGAACCCATAAGCACAAAGAGAAAGAAAGGAAGCTATCAGGGAACAGAGTTATCCACAAACTATTGGAACGTGGGTGATACAAGGAGAAGCAACCTGCATCGTGCAGCAAGAACTTGGAAAGGCTCATACATTTTGATACTAGAAACCAAGGAAGGCCAGGTGTGGCACAAACAGAAAACTGAAAGTCCTTGAGGGAAGTGTTTACATATTGGCCTCTTCCCAGCAGTTCATTTCATGGAAATTGAATTCAAGAGCATCCAGATTTGAGCACACCTGGCACAGAGGAAAAGTGGGGGAGAGGTACCATTCTGGAAAGTTACTGTTTAATCCAATGCCTCAATCTTCTTAATTTCACTCCATTGCAAGAATACCCTTTGTTAAACCAATATGCTCAAGTAAGTGGTTAGAATAGTCTTTTCTGGAAAAACTCAACAGCACCCAACAAAGACATAAATACTGACCACTGATGGTCCCTCAATGAAGCAGTTGGGTCCTCACACAGTTTCCTACAATGAAGCCCACTAGTCCTTCAGACCTACAAATATATACAAAAAAAATTCAAGTATCAATCCAGGAGATCCATGCCTTCTGCATTTTAATCTGTGTCACAGTCCACTGTCCCGGGAACTAAATCTGTGGTACAATAATTCAGAAACAATTTTTAAAAGCCAACAATATTATTTTCCAGATTAACAGGGTTTACTAAGGTTCCAGCATAATAAATGACCTCAGTCAGATCAAAACGCAATTTCAGAAAGAAAAGAAAAAGAAAAAAAATCCAGAAGACTTCCAGAAAAGAAATAAATCAAATAACATAAAAAGCATCAGGAGACGTAATGGCATTGGACTTCTCAGAAACATCACTCCAATCTAGAAGATGATGGAACAATTTCTTCAAATGGCTTTAAAACTATGCTAGCAAATGCTACTAAACTGTCAAACATGAAGGCACAACAAAACAAATTCATATATGTAAGGTTTAAAAAAATCTCCCTTTCTCCTTTCTTCAAGAAACTGGTGAATGTGTGTTGCTAAAAAAAAAGGGAGTAAATGAAGAAAAAAGATGATTTGGTAAATAGAGAATCCAAGAAAGAAGAGAGGTAAAGTCTAAGGATGAGAGCTGTGGTCAGTCAGGCTTGAGCATGAGTCTAGCAGACAGCAAGGAGAGCAGTCTCTGAAAAAGGTCTCCATAAAAATGATGGAACTGTTGCCATACCTGAAGTGCTTTAGTGTTCAGAGATGAGTTAGGATTCTGTTGAGAAATATGGAAAGGAAGTATAATCAGGGTATAATAAATCAACCAGTTACAATAAGATAAAACTTTAGGCCAATATCCCTGATAAACATCGATATGAAAATCCTCAATAAAATACTGGCAAGCTGAATCCAGCAGCCATCAAAAAACTTATCTACCATGATCAAGTCGGCTTCATCCCTGAGATGCAAGGCTGGTTCAACATATGTAAATCAATAAGCGTAATCCATCACATAAACAGAACGAAAGACAAAAACCACATGATTAACTCAATAGATGCAGAAAAGGCCTTTGATAAAATTCAACATCCCGTCATGTTAAAAACTCTCAATAAACTAGGTATTGATGGAACATATCTCAAAATAATAAGAGCTATTTATGACAAACCCACAGCCAGTATAATACTGAATGGGCAAAACCTGGAAGCATTCCCTTTGAAAACCGGCACAAGACAAAGATGCCCTCTGTAACCACTCCTATTCAACATAGTATTGGAAGTTCTGGCCAGGGCAATCAGACAAGAGAAAGAAATAAAGGGTATTCAAATAGGAACAGAGGAATTCAAATTGTCTTTGTTTGCAGACGACATGATTTTATATTTAGAAAACCCCATCATCTCAGGCCCCAAATTCCTTAAACTGACAAGCAACTTCAGCAAAATCCCAGGATACAAAATGTATGTGCAAAAATCACAAGCATTAATTTACACCAGCAATAGACAAGCAGAGAGTCAAATCATGAATGAACTCCCATTCACTATCACTACACAGAGAATAAAATACCTAGGAACACAGCTAACAAGGGATGTGAAAGAACTCTTCAAGGAGAACTACAAACAACTGCTCAAGGAAATAAGAGAATGCAAACAAATGGAAAAACATTCCATCCTCATGGATAGGAATAATCAATATCGTGAAAAAGGCCATACTGCCCAAGGTAATTTATAGATTCAATGCTATTCCATCAAACTACCATTGACATTCTTCACAGAATTAGAATAACCTATTGTAATTTCATATGGAATCAAAGAGCCCATATAGCCAAAACAATCCTAAGCAAAAAGAACAAAGCTAGAGGCATCACACTACTTGACTTCAAACTACACTACAAGGCTACACTAAACCAAAACAGCACGGTACTCATACCAAAACACATATAGACCAATGGAGGAATAGAGACCTCAGAAATAACACCACATATCTACAACCATCTGATCATCATCGACAAACCTGACAAAAACAAGCAATGAGGAAAGGATCTCCTATTCAGTAATTGGTTCTGGGAGAACTGGCTAGCCATATGCAGAAAACTGAAACTGGACCCCTTTCTTACACCTTATACAAAAATTAACCCAAGGTGGATGATATACTTAAATATAAACCCAAAACCATAAAAACCCTAGAAGAACACTTAATACCATTCAGGACATAGGCATGGACAAAGACCTCATGACAAAAATGCCAAAAGCAACTGCAACAAAAGCCAAAATTGACAAATGGGATGTAATTAAAGTAAAGAGCTTCTGCAAGGCAAAAGAAACTATCATCAGAGTGAACAGGCAACCTACAGAATGGGAGAAAATTTTTGCAATCTACCCATCTGACAAAGGTCTAATATCCAGAATCTACAAGGAACTTAAACAAATTTACAAGAA
The DNA here is from genome assembly GCF_029289425.2 of Pan paniscus. Lineage (NCBI taxonomy): Eukaryota > Metazoa > Chordata > Mammalia > Primates > Hominidae > Pan > Pan paniscus. Next base: position 52,763,415 of record NC_073256.2, on the reverse strand, counting down.
AAAAACACCCCCCATGAAAAGGGAAAAGTCTAGTAAGTAACAATTCAACATGAAGAGGACGGTGGAGGCAGAAATGAACTTGGAAAGTATGTGCGAGTTGAAGATGCTTACTTTGTGACTGTAGAATAAAGGCAGCTGAAGCAATAGTAAAATAGCCAAGTGTTGACTGGAGGCAAGTGGGTCTGTCTGTTTTAATGCAGGAAGGAAGGAAGGAAGGATGGAAGGAAGGAAGGAAGGAAGGAAGGAAGGAAGGAAGGAAGGAAAGAAGGAAGGGACGGACGGACAGAGGGAGGGGAAGGAAGGGGAGGGGAGGGGAGGAGAGGGGGAGGGGAGGGGAGGAGAGGGGGAGGGGAGAGGAGGAGAGGAGGAGAGGGGGAGGGGAGGGGAGGAGAGGAGGAGAGGGGGAGGGGAGGGGAGGGGAGGAGAGGGGAGGAAATCTTGGCAATGCAAAAAATATCTAATAATTTTAAATGGGCCACAAGTCAGGCTAAACTAGCAATATGACAATGGCCTGGCACTGAGTAGAGAGAGCTGTTTTCTTTTTCTTTCTTTCTTTTTTTTTTTTTTTTTTGAGACAGTCTCATGCTGTCACCCAGGCTGGAGTGAGTGGCATGATCTCAGCTCACTGCAATCTCCACCTCCCAGGTTCAAGAAATTCTCCTGCCTCAGTCTCCCAAGTAGCTGGGACAACAGGTGCACACCACCACGCCTGGCTAATTTTTATATTTTTAGTAGAGATGGGTGTCACCATCTTGGCCAGGCTAGTCTCGAACCCCATACCTCAAGTGATCCACCCACCTCAGCCTCCTAAAGTGCTGGGATTACAGGTGTGAGCCACCACACCCAGCCGGAAGGCTGTTTCGGAAGACCAGAAAGAATTGGCTCCAACATTGGAAGGAGACAAGTGGTGGAAAGTAGTACATGGGCAGGGTTTATCAATACAAAATCAAGTCAAAAACCTCTATTCTGTTTTTAGACACTGACATCTAAATTCAGTTACATTTTGAAGAAATATATTTTTTAATCTTTTTTCAGAGAAATTTCTTAAAGGTGGAAGGACCACGGTGTCTATCAAATTGAGGAACACATATTATTGATCAGTATATACATAGAAAGAAACAGGGTTTAATAAAGAAAAGTCAAGTATCTCATATGTATAAAACAGGGGCATTTAAAAGACATGCAACCAAAGCCATTCTCTAATAGATGGTGTCAAATCAGTTTTTCCCATTATGTTATCAGCCTAAGTGTTTCAATTCATCTACGAAATGAAGGGACATTTTTTTCTCCAAGTAACCTCAAGTCAATCTTCTTTCCATAAGTTGATTATTCAACTGGAAATGATTTAGCAGTGATCTCACCATAGCTTGAATGTATTCCAATATATGGCATGCATGAACATTAGAAGACTGATGTATTCATTAAAATGAAAGCATTAATTCCATAATATTTATTTAAAATTTTAAAAATCCTCAGTGGCACAAATGTAGATTAGTTGAAATAGGAAATTATGTCTAAAAATGCAATACACATTCTTGCCATAGATACCAGACCAAGGATTCAGACTAAAACATGACTTATTTTCTCTGTCAGGAATTACAAAATGTGCATTTTTTAGCAGATGCTAATTGTACCAATGGGATTTGTCCAAACCACTCTCATCTGGGATGTGTTTAATTCTTACTACATCAGCACATCTATTCTTCCTCTGAGGCTTAACTAGAAATGTACATAATAAACCTTATTTTTACCATTACATGAAGTGCAGTGAATACATGGAGCTGTTAGTTCCTTCAGTATCTATCAGGGACATACTCTGTTACATTGCACTGTTACAAAGGGTGTGGGCAGGTGCCACATGGTTGAGAAAATAATCTGAACTGTCATGAAGTGATTTCAGGGTAAGACAACATACGATGATAGAATGCCATTTGGGGTAGTAAATAATGACAATTAGGGACCAGGAAAGCACTCCATAAGTTGCCAACTATACAGTAAATATAAAACATTTAAAGCGAGTTAGAGAATGGAGAGACTCCAAATGAATATCAGGTTTAATGTTCAAGGGCAAGAAACTGTTAAGAAAACCCAAGGATACCCCTTGCTCACAAACTCCTGTGTATTTATCTGGGACCATGTATCCTTTAAGAATATTAATGACAGCATAGATTTACATTATACTTTACACCTTTCAAGGCTCTTTCACATATGACTGATAAGTCAGGGAGTGTTTTATTATCACCACTGTCCATATAGAGGAACAAGACTCAGTAACATGAGGCAAGTTTTTAAACATGAAACAAAAGCAAAGCATCAGGCCTCCAGTGGCCAAGATTCTACTCCTGGCTGTTCCATATCACAGCAAGACATGTGGCCCAGTGAGAGCATGTGCAGCAAAAGGAAAAGAAAAGGGGAATAGAGAGAAGGATTTTGCAGCACATGAGTTGTCAAATGGGCTCCTGGGATGATGGTGAAAATCATTTTGAAGAAATTATCCATCATTTATTCCTTTGGGTTGCAGGGATGCAGGGAGGGTAAAGGGACATATAGTTGATTATTATGAAGGCATCGCCCTTCTGGGTGAGTGACAGTAGCCTGTTTTAAAGCATTCTTTGGCCTAAGCAGGTGCCCTCCTGTGGGTTGTGTGGATAGAGAGCCCCGTCATGTATACAATGAAAGAAAAGCTGAAAACAACAAAGGTCAATTGGGGAGTTAATAACTTGTTTGTATTTACAGTGAAGATATGAAAAGCCAGTTCCCACAGAGGGAATGGTTCAACTGCACAGAGAATAAACTGTACTGTCGACAGACTTCACAAAGTAGTCACATACACACCGATTACTCCCTCTAGGTCTGACTTCTGTTAAAACTGTAAAATAATTTGTATTTATCCTCTTCGTCAGACAAAGCCAGCCAAACTCATAGGGGGAAAAATTGCTTTTTAAATGAATAAAATCTCTATTTCAAGAAAGACAAGCATTTTTAAAAATTAGTCAATTTAAAATTTTTTAAATTTAGTCACTTTAGTCTCTGGGCATCTTCTCTCCTCAAAATTGTCTTGTTTACCCCTCTTTTTGCCTTCTAGTTGCTATGAAAAAGAGTAAATCCATAAAGAATGCTGATCTGCTGGGAAGAATACACTACAGTTCTCTCTCATGTAACTTTGTTGAACCTGTGGACCCAAAGGGGAGATAAAATGTATTTTTTCATCAGTAAAAGTCACCAAAAATGTCTTGAAGACTCACAGGAAACAAATATCCATGGTAAGATGATCACATATTTATACAGTCACTTTCTGACCACCAGTAAGCTTTCAGGAGAAAGAAAACTCTGGAAAACTCAAGGATACAACTAGAGGTTAAGGAATCCACTCATTAGAATACACAGCATGTCATTTCTGCACAGTGGTGATGCTTTTCCTTCCACTGCACAGATCCATCCCAGGAGCCCTCTTGGCGTTGTCAATATAGTCATTATCAATTATGCAATGCAGGGGGGAGCAAAGATTAGTAATTCAAAGCTAAGACATCTCCATGATTTATAATCTTGCATGTAACCATCTACAGCAAGCATTGGGAACCTGTCATTAAAAGGCATTAACTTGAGAAAATTAGAGTTCTGTATTGATCACCAAACACGTACAGTTTATTGTGGAGTGATGCTTTAATTTATATTCCAAGCAAGACACTAGGTGAATACTATTTGCATAGAGAGGACTGCATCCTGAAGCCATCTAGTTCCACAACATGACAGGAGCTGTGGCCAAGCATCTTCTCTAAATATATACATTCCAGTGTAGTAGACAGGCAGAGAATGAACCCAAAACTACTTGTGCAGGGCAGCCTGTGGTTAAGGCACAATTATTGACCAAAGAGATAAGATGTCGTTTTGTCTTGAACCTGCTAAACTTGGGCTAGTCAATGGCTGGATGGCCAATCTAAAGGAAATATTACTTTTCTACAACCCCACTTCTAGGTAGGTGGGCTGCCTCTCTGCTCTTTGCCCCCACTACCTTTCTAACAATTGGCTTTCCTTAATAAAATTAGATAGCTGTTACTATGTTACTTAGCCCAGTTCCTGAGTTTCTGGAAGTGAACACTAGAGGACGGCATCTATGTGGTATGATTCCTGGAAGAATTGGATGTGAGGGCACATTATCTCAGATAATAAGACTGTCAGGATCAACCTTTAGAGAAAGCATCTGAGAGTTCAGAACTGAACTTCAGAGAAAGTAAAAGGGCTTTGCAAGCATTGCCTAATAGTAAGTTGGGCAGAAACTCACAGCATCTAGGAAACCATGAGCTAAAAATGGTTTTCTACCCTAGCTGCATATTATAATCATCTGGTGAGATTTTATAGAATATTGATGTCTATGCCCCAACCCCTGAGATTCTAATTTAATTGGCCTGGGGTGAGAAGCCAGGCACTGAAGACCTTTTAAAGTTTCCTAAGTGATTCCAACGTGCAGCCAATTTTGGGAACCACTGGTTGTAGCATGTTGGAATACATGTGAGTAAATGTAAGATAGAAAGAATGGAACACATTGAAATGGCTAAGACTTGGTATGGACATCAAAATGGTATATATGGTAAAATTGAGGAGGGAATAGCAAAGTAGTATATAGCAAAGAAATGTGGATACAAAATTTTGGTTTCTACATCAGTCTTGGCTGGTTGGCCAAAGAGTCTTAGAGGAAACATGGTGGTGTAAGAAAGCACCCATCTGCCTCTTCTACTTTTTATTTTATTTTATTTTTTCAGAGACGAAGTTTCCCTTTGTTGCCCAAGCTGGTTTCAAACTCCTAGCCTCAAGCAATCCTCCTACCTCAGCTTCCCAAAGCACTGGGATTACAGTTGTGAGTCAACACTCCTGGGCCCCTCTTCTAATATCCCATGACACAAAAACACCACTGTTACTTGGAAAGCCAGCAGCTGAAGTGTGTGGTGGACATCAGCTGAATTTAGTGGAAATCTGGCATGCTATCTCTCGCTATGAAACATAGGGAGGAGTACAGGATAAATGTAGGATCAGAAAATCAGATTTTATAGCTTTGAGATTAGAACTGGAAAATCATTCCTCTAAAGAAAGAATCTTTGAGGAGCCAGTGGACCACGTCTATGTCCAATGTGTGTTTCACAGGAGCTGCAGGGAAAATGTTCACTGTGTCCCAACCATCTTTTATCTGCACATTCAGACTTGGATGTAAACAAAAAGGAGAGGGTGATATTAGGAGAGCTTGTAGCTAGATACAGAGCAATGCGATAAAGGGAGATTAAAAGAGTGTTTTTAAAGGCTTAAAACATCAAAGATAAGCATCTGACAAAGAGCATTCAAGGCAAAGAACAATAGATTAGAGAGGTAGCTTTGATAAATTTTCATGCTGTGGAAACAAGAAAAAAGAAATAAAACATCTAGAAGGAGCACAAAGACCTCTTTGCCTATGCATTATTAATAACTAAAGAGAAATAAAAAACAACTATTCTTGACAAATATAATGATGACAGCTTTGATGTTTCTGTGCTAGTCAAGGATGAATGAAGAATACGTAGCTTCTAAATACAAATATATGTGTAAGTTGCGATAAAATTACATTATGCAGGGCCTTATCACTATCTCTAGATCTAAGTGGAGTCTAGTTTAGATGTTAATAAATAATTCTGGATGGATTTCAGGATCCCTCTGAGGGCTACTTGTGGTTTAGTCATTAATATCATGCAGACGTGTTCCCAAGTAATTAAAAGCCTTTGAGATGTCTAGTCTGAACAAATCTACCAAACTCTGAATCAGTTGAATTTTCACCTTCCACCTCTTAGCGTGTTCAGCCAATAGAGAACCTCTAGCTCTTGCTGAACCACAGAAAGCACATAAAAAAACAAACTCTTCTTCACCTCCTCCCTTGTGATAGCAGTAATATTTTTTTTAATCCAGAGCCTGTGGAGCCTTATTATCTGGGGGGAAATGTAATGAAAGAAGGGAAAAGACGTGCCACATGGCCCCATCAAATAAGGCATTGGCTATCATGTCTGGTGATTAGATTAAAGAAATCTCAGAGCACCTCAAAGCAATTTATAGAAAAACACATTCATGTTTACCTGGGGAGAAGTGACTCAGGTTACAGCTTCCAGATTCCAGCCTTAGTGCCTTAAATTTAATTAATGGAGCATATTGCTTGGTATTAAGCTGCATCAAGCTAGGCTGTAATGAGATGTGCTATTGACAGTGACTTTTCTATTTCAGCAGAACAGTTCAGATGAAAGCACTTGTTTGAAAGGAAATGCACTTGGTCTGAATCCCCTTCTACTCCCTTTCCTTGGAACCAGATGTCTGTATTCTCAAGATCCACTTTCATTTTCTGTGTCCCTTCCCTTTGTCTTCATTGCCAAACAACTTTATAAGTGGGTACCAGTCCATCAATCTAAGAGGGAAAGATCTCAGTCTGGATTCTGTTATTATTTTGAGGAGTCCCCTCTGATGTCTTAAACTCCATTTTTTAACAACCCCTCCAGCCTTTGCACTCCCACACTCAACAAAATAATAATAGCTGATACCTATTGGACATATTTTCAACCAGAATAAAATTGAGACCTTTATGTTTAGCATCTTTTATGCTTGTAAGACACCTTGATAGGATATAAGTCTCTTCATTATGCAAATGATAAAACAAAGGCCTGAGAAGTTAAATCATCTTGCCCAAGGTCAGATAGCTATTGAGTAATAGAGAGTGGCATTCAGGCTTTTTTTTTTTTTTTTTTTTTTTTCATTCAATGCAAAGTTGTTCAGGACCTGCTAAGTGCTAAGAAGAGAAGCACTACATTAGGAGTAAGAAACACACCCATGAGAAAGACAGAGGTACCCTCATGGAGATTTTGTTACAGTGAGGGAAAAAGGTAAATAAGGATTAAAATGTTGGCAAATTGTGATGTCATTAAATACAGAATAAAAGGAAGCCTCCAAAGAAGGTGGTCAGGAAAGGCTTTGCTGCAGAGGGCACGTACAGCCTGAGTCCTCAAGGACAGCCAGTCAGCTACAGGATGCGCTGGGGAGCAGCAGAGTGGAGCTGGTACTTAGGGGAGGGATGGTCCAAGCCCAAGTTCCTAATTATTGCGCAACAACATTTACTGTTTGACCTTCTCCAGAACAATCTGAAGCATTCATTTCTCTCAGCTTATTCTAACCAACTCACTCACCTTCTACCACCATTTTAAATGTTGCTATATCTTCTCCCCACATTTAATTATTTTTAGTCTAAGGAAGAGGTGTCACTTACCCCTTTTCCAATTTGTTTCTCTAAAGGATGCACATAGCCATGTGGCTTTCCTGGAGCCTTGTTACTCTGGCTGATTTTCATCCTCTATATCTCCATCCTCTCCTTCCTCTTGATTCCTTTCTTGCAGTGCACAACATGCACATGTTTCTCAGACCTTAACACAGCTCTCAAACAGTGAACTCCTTCCAGCTCCAATCCTTGAAAACTATAATCTGTATTTTATCTTCCCATTTTCATTTTTCATTCACTCCATGGACCCTGTGAACTGTTTTAACCTCTTTCATTCCACTGAACAGAAGAGGTAGTGGAATGGAGATAACATGTTTTGAAGTCAAACAAATGGATTAGAGACCCAAGTCCATCTTTACTTGTGTGACTTTCGGGAAGATACTTGACTTCCTAAAATTGAGTTTATAGATCTATAAAATAAAGACAGTGATATTAATACCAGTCTCATAGGTTATAGGAAATATTAAAAGAAACAATCCATACAAAGAACAGCACAGCATAGAAACTCATCGAGAATTACATGAATGTTAGCCATTATTTAAACTGTACTAGCAAAATTCACTAAATGTTCAACTAATTGTTAAATCCAATGGAATGCTTTCAGACCTAGTCTCTACAGCTTCCTTTTGCTATCTGATGTTACTGAACATCTTAAACTTCCCTAAGCCTTGACCACCATAACACCACGTTATCCTGATTCTCATTCTACACCCTGACTATTCTTTCTTGGTATGCTGCATTGATACTTCTTCCTCTACTTCCTCTTGTTTCCTTGGACTACTTCCATTATCATTCTAGACCTTCCTTCTGGTCATTCACAGGGCCTCAGTTGCCATCTATATGTGAATGACTCTCAAACCTCACTTTCACCAGCCAGTTTCTCTGTGAGCTCTAGATGTATACACTCATTCAACTGTCTGCAGGACTTCACCTCCGTGTTCCATGGGTACTTCAGTGTCAATATTGAGAAAACCTTTTCTCTTCCTTGGGTTGCCTGTCTCATATTCTATTACCAAGATGCACCATGTTTCCCAATTAAAAAAATTGGAAATATCTTAGGTTACTTGCCTAGCAGATAGAGGACAAGTACCCAGATCTCTTGCCTCCAAACCCAGGACTCTGACTCAGTGCACCATATTCAGCAGTGTACAGCATGTGCTTTCAATCAGTAATAGCTTAATATTATTATCCTGTGATGGTGAATTTATATGTTAATTTGGCTAGCACATAGTACCCAGTTTTTGGTCAAATGTTAATCTAGATGTTTCTGTGAAGGTATTTTATTTTTAGATGTGATTAACATTTAATTCAGTAGACTTTGAGTAGATTACTCTCCACAGTGTAGGTGGGCCTCATCCAATAAGTTGAAGGGCTTAAGAGAAAGAGATGAGGTTCCCCAAGAAAGAAGGAATTCGCCTCTAGACTGTCTGCAGGATGAAGCTGCAATAGCAACTCTTCCCCAGGTGTCCAGCCTGCTGGTCGGCCCTGTAGATTTCAGACTTGCCAGTCCCCACAATCACAGAAGCCAATTCCTCAAATCAATCAATCAACTAATCAATGAAACTTTTTCTCTCTCTTCCTGTCTCCTATTGTTCTGTGTCTCTTCGGAATCATATTGGGTCTGTTTCTCTAGGGAAACATAGTCAATTGGTTTTGTTTCTCTGGGGAACCCTAATACATATCCTATACGTGTGTATTCTATCATTAGAAACATATCATTAGCAGTCCACGCACATAACTTTCCTTTTGCATATCTGTATTATTTAATTTTGCATAAATAAACATCTCATACACAATTGGTTGTCTACTTAGAGAAATAGTGTCTGGAAATACGCTAAATCTTGTGTACAGTAGGTTCTTAGTCTTTAGAAGAAAAGGTATCTTTCAGCTTTTCTCTCCCACTCACTTCTTCTCTTCATCAGCCTCCTAATGCACTAACCCTGCCAGCTTCCTACCCAACCCATCAACTAATGTCAGCTACATCACTCACCCTAGTGTTTGACAAAGATTTGCAAGCCACGTATTTTAGGCTCCTTGGATAGAAAAACAAACTCAATTGCTATCTTGAGATCCAGGTGGCAGAAAAAAATTCAAAGGTAATAAATCACAATTTTGTATCTTTTTTCCCTCTCATACTTCTACTTGATTATTATGTCCTAAATTGATTAATTTACCATGTATCATTGCTCTCAAGTGATAACTTAAGGATTGCAAGAGCTTAGCACGTCACCAGCAATTTGGCTTCTTAGAAACAAGGGACAAAAACCTGACTTGAGAAGAAATCTCTAAGGGATTAATTAACTCAGCAAAGGCATTTATAGCACTGGGTAAAGACTGGATGGTGAAATGAAGGTTGAGTTCATTCCCTGTGTGCCACTGGCCAAAATATCTAGTTAATCTAGGATATTAGATAAATATTTTAGGATATAAAAAAGAAGGCAAACATGTTGTATTTGTTGTTGTTGTTGTTTTACCCTGGAAAAAAAAAAGATATTTCTCCTTTCTTTCTCTACCTGGAAAAGGTAATAGTTAAGAAGTGCCTGGCAAAGACCACAGTAGGGTTCATGTTAAGCTTGGGGCTTTAAGATGATGTTCAAGGATTCTACTCACACTTGCTGAACTGCCAGAAATTTTAATGAATACAAATGTTTTGGAATTCTAGTTTCTGGTTTAAATGGATTACAGTATTTACCTAAGTTAGCCAGGTGTCTGTCTCGAACAAGGCTCTACAACTATTTACTCAAGTAATCGATCTCAGGAGCTTTAACGTCTCCACAGATTCCATCCCCTGCTCCTTTGAATGTCCAGGCTGCTGGAATTGATATACAGAGGGGAATAGAAGAAATTTTTCATACAAAAATGTAAATAATATATTATCACTCATGTCTAGGGAGAGGAATATAAATTGGGTCCCCAAAAAGGCCAATTCTTTCCTGCTTCTCTATTGGTTTTTGCTTTTTTTTAAGAGAATGCCTTTACTCATTATTTGATAAATGGTAAAATATTTTATTTTACCTCCTACCAATATCCCTCCTTTTTTTTTTATTTTGACAATTTATAAGATATCACAAATTTTTAAAGAGTAACATAAAATCTTTACACTTCTGAAATATTGAATGATTTAGTAAAATATATGTTTCCATAGTGCACACGCTGGCCATGGAGACTCATAATGTTAGATTAAAAAGTTCACTTATTTTTACAGGATAAATATCAATTAACTTTAAAAAAAATAATATGCACATATCTTTGTAAATAATGCATATCCTGAGAGGAAGAGGATGCATGAGGTTTCTTTAAAAATCGACCCTGGGTGTAGTATGTTCTATAGCCAGAGGAATGGATGAAATAATCTTTTAATCTACCTTTATCATGCTAGAATTTTAAAACAAAGGAAAATATATTCTGATGACAGAAATGACTTTTTTTTTTAGTATAATGCTCACCAAAGGGAAGAAAGACATGTTCCAACGCTTTCTTTTCTTTTGTCTGTTACTACTTTATATTTCCCTCTCCAACAAAATACTATCTCTGTGGATGACAGATCTTCAATATCTTGCTCTTACCTATCTTTTCTTTCTATAAGTTATTGGGGTACAGGTTGTATTTGGTTACATGAATTCTTTAGTGGTGATTTGTGAGATTTTGGTGCACCCATCACCCGAGCAGTATACACTGCACCCTATTTGTAGTGCTTCATCCCTCACTCCCCTTCACTCTTCCCCCCAAGTCCCCAAAGTCCATTGTATAATTTTTAAGACTGCATCCTTGTAGCTTAACTCCCACATATCAGTGAGAACATACGATGTTTGGTTTTCCATTCTTGAGTTACTTCACTTAGAATAATAGTCTCCAAGCACATCCAGGTCACTGCAAATGGTGTTAACTCATTCCTTTTTATGGCTGTGTGGTATTCCATCATGTATATATACCAGTTTCTTTATCCACTCATTGACTGATGGGCATTTGGGTTGGTTCCATGATTTTGCAATTGTGAATTGTGCTGCTATAAACATGTATGTGCAAGTATCTTTTTCTAAGAATGACTTCTTTTCCTCTGGGTAGATACCCAGTAGTGGGATCAAATGGTAGTTCTTCTTTTAGTTATTTAAGGAATCTCTATGCTCTTTTCCATAGTGGCTGTACTAGTATACATTCCCACCAGCAGTGTAGAAGTGTTCTCTGTTCATTGCATCCACGCCAACATCTACTGTTTTTTGATTTTTTTTATTATGGCCATTCTTGTATGAGTGAGGTGGTATCCCATTGTGGCTTTGACTTGCATTTCCCTGATCATTAGTGATGGTGAGCCATTTTTCATGTTTGTTGGCCATTTGTATATCTTCTTTTGAGAATTGTCTATTCATGTCCTTAGCCCACTTTTGGAAGGGATTGTTTTTTTCTTACTGTTTGAGTTCATTGCAGATTCTGAATATTAGTCCTTTGTCAGATGTATAGATTGTGAAGGTTTTCTCCCCCCTTTGTGGGTTGTCTGTTTACCCTGCCAACTGTTCCTTTTGCTGTGCAAAAGCTCTTTAGTTTACTTAGGTCCCAGCTACTTATCTTTGTTTTTATTGCATTTGCTTTTGGGTTCTTGGTCATGAAATCCTTGCCTAAGCCAATGTCTAGAAGGGTATTTCCAATGTTGTCTTCTAGAATTTTTATATTCAGGTCTTAGATTTAAGTCTTTAATCCATCCTGAGCTGATTTTTCTATAAGGTGAGAAATGAGGATCCAGTTTCATTCTCCTACATGTGGCTCGCCAATTATCCTAGCACTATTTGTTGAAAAGAGTGTCCTTTCCCCACTTTATGTTTTTGTTTGCTTTGTCAAAGATCAGTTGACTGTAAGTATTTGGGTTTATTTCTGTGTTCTCTATTCATTCCATTGGTCTATGCACCTCTTTTTGTACCAGTACAATGCTGTTTTGCTGACTATGGCCTTATAGTATAGTTTGAAATCAGGTAGTGTGATGCCTCCAGATTTATTCTTTTTGCTTAATCTTGCTTTGGCTATGCGGGTTCTCTTTTGATGTTATATGAATTTTAGAATTGTTTTTTCTAATTCTGTGAAAAATGATGGTGATATTTTGATGGGGATTGCAGTGAATTTGTAGATTGCTTTTTGCTGCATGGTCATTTTCACAATATTGATTCTACCCATCCATGAGCATGGGATGTGTTTCCATTTGTTCATGTCATCTATGATTTCTTTCAGCAGTGTTTTGTAGTTTCCCTTGTAGAGGTCTTTTGACTCCTCGGTTTATTGCTAAGTATTTTATTTTATTTTTTGCAGCTATTGTAAAAGGGGTTGGGTTCTTGATTTGATTCTCTGCTTGTTTGCTGCTGGTGTATAGAAGAGCTACTGATTTGTGCACATTAATCTTTTATCTGGAAACCCTGCTGAACACTTTTATCAGTTCTAGGATATTTCCAGAGGAATCCTTATGGTTTTCAAAGCAAATGATCATATTGTGAGCCAACAGTGACAGTTTGACTTCCTTTTTGCTGATTTGGATGCCCTTTATTTCTTTCTCTTCTCTGATTGCTCTGGCTAGGACTCCCCAGTATTATGTTGAAGAGGAGTGGTGAGAGTGGGCCTTCTTGTCTCATTCCAGTTCTCAGAGGAAATACTTTCAATTTTTCCCCATTCGGTATTATGTTGGCTGTAGGACTGCCATAGATGGCTTTTATTACATTAAGCTATGTCCCTTGTATGCCGATTTTGCTGAGAGTTTTAATCATAAAGGGATTCTGAATTTTGTTTCATGCTTTTTCTGCATCTATTGAAATGATCATGTGATTTTTTAAAAGTTCTGTTTATGTGATGTATCACATTTACTGACTTGCATATATTAAATAATCCCTGCATCCCTAGTATGAAAGCCACTTGATCATGGTGGATAATCTTTTTGATATGTTGTCAAATTCTGTTAGCTAGTATTTTGTTAAGGATTTTAGCATCTATGTTCATCAAGAATATCGGTATGTGGTTTTCTTTTTTGGTTATGTCCTTCTCTGGTTTTGGTATTCGGGTGATGCTGGCTTCATAGAATGAATTAGGAAGGGTCCCCTCTTTCTCTATCTTGTGAAATAGTGTCAAAAGTATTGGTACCAATTCTTCTTTGAATGTCTGGTAGAATTCTTCTATGAATTCATCTGATCCTGGCCTTTTTTCCTGGTTATTTTTTGATTACCATTTCATTCTTGCTGCTTGTTATTGGTCTGTTCAGGGTATCTAATTCTTCCTGATTTAAGCTAGGAGGGTTGTATTTTTCCAGGAATTTGTCCATCTCTTCTAGATTTTCTAGTTTATGTGCATAAAGGTGATCATAGTAGCCTGGAATGATCTTTGTATTTCAGTGATGTCAGTTGCAGTATCTCCTGTTTCGTTTCTTAGTGAGGTTATTTGGATTTTCTCTCTTCTTTTCTTGGTTAATCTTGCCAAAGGTCTATCAATTTTATTTAACTTTTTGAAGAACCAGCTTTTTGTTTCATTTATTTTTTGTAATTTTTTTTGTTTCAATCTTATTTAGTTCTGCTCTGATCTTGGTTATTTCCTTTCTTCTGCTGGGTTTGGGTTTGGTTTGCTCTTGTTTCTCTAGTTTCTTGAGGTGTGACCTTAGAGTGTCAGTTTGTGCACTTTCAGTCTTTTTTGATGTGGGTGTTTAGGGCTATGAATGTTCCTCTTAGTACCACCTTTGCTGTATCCCAGAGGTTTTGAAAAGTTGTGTCATTATTGTCATTCAGTTTGAATAATTTTTAAATTTTCATCTTGATTTTGTTTTTGACCCAATGCTCATTCAGGAGCAGGTTATTTAATTTCCATGTATTTACAGAGTTTTGAAGGTTCCTTTTGGAGTTGAGTTTCAGTTTTATTCTACTGTGGTCTGATAGAGTACTCGATATAATTTCAATTTTCTTAAATTTATTGAGGTTCGTTTCATGGTCTATCATATGGTCTATTTTGGAGAAAGTTCCATGTGCTCTTGGATAGAATGTGTATTCTGTGGTTGTTGGATGAAATGTTCTATATATATAAATATAAATCCATTTGTTCCAAGGTATAGTTTAAATCCATTGTTTCTTTGTTGACTTCCTATCTTGATGACCTAATGCTGTCAGTGGAGTATTGAAGTCCCCCATTATTATCATGTTGCTGTCTATCTCATTTCTTAAGTCTATTAGTAATTGTTTTACAAATTTGGGAGCTCCAGTGATAGGTGCATGTATGTTTAGGATTGTGATATTTTCCTGTTGGACAAAGCCTTTTACCATTACATAATGTCCCTCTTTGTCTGCTTTAACTGCTGTTGCTTTAAAGTTTGTTTTGTCTGATGTAAGAATAGCTACCTCTGCTCACTTTTGGTGTCCATTTGCATGAAATGCCTTTTTCCACCCCTTTAAGTTTATGTGAGTGCTTATGTGCTAGGTGAGTCTTCTAAAGGCAGCAGATAGATGGTTGGTGAGTTCTTATCCATTCTGCAGTCCTGTATCTTTTAAGTGGAGCATTTAGGCCATTTACATTCAATGTTAGTATTGAGATGTGAGGTGCCTTTGCATTCATTGTGCTATTTCTTGCCTGTGTACTTTGGGTTTTGTTTTTTTGTTTTTGCTTTTTATATTGTATTTTTGTTTTATAGGTCCTGTGTGATTTGTGCTTTAAAGAGGTTCTATTCTGATGTGTTTCCAGGATTTGTTTCAAGATTTAGAGCTCCTTTTAGCAGTCCTTGTAGTGGTGGCTTGGTAATGGTGAATTCTTTCAGCATTTGTTTGTCTGAAAAAGACTGTATTTTTCCTTCATATGTGATGCTTAGTTTCACTGGATACAAAAGTCTTGGCTGATGATTATTTTATTTGAGAAGGCTGAAGATAGGGCCCCAGTCTCTTCTAGCTTGTAGGGTTTCTGCCGAGAAATCTGCTGTTAACCTGTTAGGTTTTCCTTTATAGGTTACCTGGTGCTTTTGTCTCACAGCTCTTAAGATTCTTTCCATTGACTTAATTTTGGATAACCTGATGACAATATGCCTAGGCAATTATCTTTTTTGCAATGAATTTCCCAGGTGTTCTTTGTGCTTCTTGTATTTGGATGTCTAGGTCTCTAGTGAGGCTGCAGAAATTCTCCTCAATTATTCTCCCAAATTTGTTTTCTAATGTTTTAGAATTCTCTTCTTACTCAGGAACACCAATTATTCTTAGGTTTGGTCATTTAACATAATCCCAGAAATCTTGGAGGCTTTGTTCATATTTTATTCTTTTTTGTCTTTGTTAGATTGGGTTAATTTGAAGACCTTGTCTTCGAGCTCTGAATTTCTTTCATCTACTTGTTCAATTCTAGTGCTGAGACTTTCCAGAGCATTTTGCATTTCTAAAACTGTGTCCAAAGTTTCCTGAATTTTTATTGTTTTTTCTTTAAGCCATCCATTTTCTTGAATATTTCTTCCTTCACTTCTTGTATCACTTTTTGGATTTCCTTGCATTGGGCTTTGCCTTTCTCTGGTCCTTCCCTGATTAGCTTAATAACTAACCTCCTGAATTCTTTTTCAGGTAAATCAGGAATTTCTTCTTGGTTTGAATCCATTGCTGGTGAATTAGTGTGACTTTTTGGGAGTATTGATGAGACTTGTTTTGTCATATTACCAGGGCTGGTTTTCTGTTTCCTTCTCATTTGGGTAGGCTCTGTCAGAGGGAAGGTCTAGGGCTGAAGGCTGTTGTTCAGATTCTTTTGTCCCATGGGGTATTCCCTTGATGTAGTACTCTCCCCCTTTCCCTGTGGATGTGGCCTCCTGTGGCCAAACTGCAGTGATTGTTATCTCACTTCTAGGTCTAGCCACCCAGCGAGTCTACCCAGCTTTGGGCTGATACTGAGGGTTGTCTGCACAGAGTCCTGTGATGTGAACTGTCTATGGGTCTCAGCCATGGATACCAGTGCCTGTTCCAGTGGAGGTGGTGGGGTGGGTACAATGGACTCTGTGAAGGTTCCTAGCTTTGGTGGTTTAATGCTCTGTTTTTGTGCCGGTTGGCCTCCTGCCAGGAGGTGGCACTTTCCAGAGAGCATGAGCTGTGGTACTATGGGGAGGAATAAGTGGTGGGCGGGGCCTAGGACTCCCAAGATTATATGCCGTTTGTCTTCCACTACCAGGGTGAGTAGGGAAGGACCCTCAGGTGGGGGAGGGGCTAGGTGTGTCTGAGCTCAGACTCTACTTGGGTGGGACTTGCTGCGGCTGCTGTTGGGGTTGGGGGTGATAGTCTCAGGTCACTGGAGTTGTGTACCTAGGAGGATTATGGCTTCCTCTGCTGAGTCATGCTGGTTGTCAGGGAAGTAGGGGAAAGCCAGAAGTCACAGGTCTCACCCAGCTCCCACGGAAACCGAAGGGCCGGTCTCGCTCCCACCACGACCCCTACAAAAGCCCCCAGCCCATTTCCAGGTGGAGAATGATAGGGGCTTGAAAATCTGCCCCAGGATACCCACCTCACCTCCCAGCTGCAAAAGAAAAGGGCTTAGTTCTTCCCCCGGCTGTGCAGTCTGCACGCAGGCTTGGCAGCCTTCCCCAAGCTCTGGCCAGCAGGCTTCTCACCCTGTTCAAACTGTTACAAAGTTCAGCTAGAGATTTCCTTCTCCCTTTGGAGTTTTACTCCCTGCTCCTCTCCTGATAGATCCCTGTGGTGCCAGGCTGGAATGGTCTGCTTGGGGACCTAGCCAGCTCCCACGGCCTTTCTGCTGCTTCCTCTACCCCCGTATTTTGCTCAGCTCTCGAAATTGACTCAGCAGGTAAAGTCGGAAACTTCTCCTGCAAAGAGACCTTCAGGTTCTCCACAGTCGGGGGGTGCGTTTGGGAGAGGAGGGTCTCCTTTTCCTACTTCTGCAGTTGGGGTACTCACAATATTTGGGGTGTCTCCCAGGTCCTGCAGCAGCAGTCCACTTCCTTTAGAGGGTCTGTGGGTCCTCTCGGGATTGCTGGTTTGTTCTTGCAGTCGAGCTGGAGCTGCAATTCACAATATGAGTCCCTGCCAGCTGCTCTGTCCGGAGCTGCAATCTAGTCTTGGTAATAACCACTTTTGATGATGGCTGCAGTGGTGAGACCCTAGAAATGAGACATGTTCCAACGTTGTTGCAATAAAATTAACATGTTTTGCTCTAACTTTAAAATCCTCATCTTTTATTAAAATTATGATTCAATTATTCATTAATTATAATACGCTTAACATTTCAATAATTAACTAGCGTTAACAATAAGAGAAAAATTTTAATTTATTTTCACCCTTTAAAATATTTCATTGTTCTTGCCATTTTCATCTACTTCCTAATGTCCCAGTGACTACAAAACATCAGAAATTATTTGAGTTTCAAGGTAAAGATTCCCTCTTCTTTCTTTTAACTAGTCCCTGAAGAACAATAAGAATTTGTTTCTATTCATTCTCTCTGTCTCTGTCTCTCTTTGTTTTTCTCTCACTCTTTCTTTCTCCATCTCTCTTTCTCTCCAAAGAGTATTTAGGGCTTAGGAAGATTCAACATATTAAATATATTAAATAATATGATAATACCCAACACTAGTTAAAAAAAAAAACACATGTACATTTCCCTAACAGCTTTGATATGCATAAATAGCAAATTCATACATACAGAGACATACTGAAACAGTTGATGTCATCAAGTAATGCTACCTCAACAACTGGAAAAAGTTCTCTGAGTTGCTAAAAAGCTACTTTTAATAATATAAGAAGTCTCTTTGTATTTCTGTAGCTCACCCGGCCTTCAAGTGGAGCTCTCCATGGTAAATATGATTCCAAAGCTCAATCATAATTCTATTTAGGCTTAATGTGTCATAAAGCTAAGGAAAGCAGGGCCATTTTTCTCTCTGCTGGGGCACAAAAAGTGTATTAACTATTCCAGCCAGTACTATAGATGATTTATTAATACAATTTTGGAAAGTGAGACTGTCAGATCATATAAGCACATATTATAAACAGAAGATCTCTCTGAAAAGTTATCTTAGTCTTTCTCCTATTCCTTGTCTTAGCTAAATGACTGACAATGTACTTCACTGCTAAGATTCTTCTCTCTGTCTCTCTCTCTCTCTCTCTCTTTCCCTCTCCTTCTCCCTCTCTCTCTCTCTCCCTCCCGCCCCTAAACACACATTACTCAAATAAGCCAGGGATGGTCAACAACATTCTCTCACATTTGAGGCACTGGAACTGACTCTGAATATAAATTTGAAGCACCTGGAATAAAAGGGAGATGTTTTTCCAAACACAGACCTAAAAATTACTGAGCCAACTGTGATATGGGGAAAAGAACATTGGTGTGGGAACCCAGTGAGCCAGATTCTAGATCAGGGTGCTCTGCAAAGCACAAATGACCTTAGGCAATTCACTTCACCTGTGTTCTTATCTTTAAAGAGTGGTTGGGGGGAGGGCTAAGTGATCTCTAGGTTCTTTCCAACTCTAACCTTCTGTAAACTTATGTTGTAACAGGAATGAAACGGGATGAAATAATGCTAGCCTAGGCTCAACTCAACAGCATAGTCTTCTCGATGTAAATTACATGGTACCTGAGAACATCGCGATAGTCAGTCAGTTTCTTCTGAATGATACATCATGAGGCAAATTTATATTTGTATTACCTAACCTTAAAATCCAGATACTGGGGCAATATCGGAAGGAGTGTGTGTGTGTGTGTGTGTGCGTGTGCACGTGTGTGTATGTGTGTAACCTCCCAGCAAAAGTGTTTGCCCAGGGCTCTGTAGTGTTCTGAAATCATTTTTAGTGTTGCTAGTGTTTTAGAATTCTGAATCCATTTGTATTACCTCTTTAAGACCTCCAATCCTTTCTTCAATTCCTTTTTACATACAGAGAAGCTGGGTGTTACTCTCACTGGAATTCTGGGAATTAAAATATAGAGACAATTTTAATCATGTGATGGTGATTCATTTCCTAAGATATTTCATATGTAATAAATATGAGTGAAATCAAAGGATAATTTTCAAGATCAGAGAGCTGTTTGTAATTGTGCATCATGCCAAAAGTACACTCACCTGTTTCCTCACCAAATTATGCTCAATGAGAAATGTTTATTCTTTGTTCCTGACTAGAACTTTTTGTAGGGAATATGCCCATTTATATCTCAGGCAAAAATCTCAGGTGTAAAGCAGTTAAAGTGAAAGTCAGGCAAGGAGTGGTGAAAAGGAAACGGCAGAACCAAACTTGATTTTATAAAAGTAGAAAAACAGCACAAATTGTTTAATGTATTTTTAAAAGTTATTTATTTTTAGCAAAAGCTGTAATGCTGCTTTATGTGCAAGAGATATTTCAGTTATCAAATTATGTTCCATGATACCACCTGGGGCACTCTTTATAGGTATCCTCAGAACTAGGTACATATTATATTATGTCCCAAATGTTCAAAATCAAACAAGATAGTCATTTTCAATATGTCTAGGACCTACTTCAATTATGACACAAGAACTACATTCAAATTTAGTTTTCTAAATTCAAATGCAAGTTTATGACTTTATTTTGTTCTTTAAAAAAAAACAAAGGCTATATTTGTTTATTTTTGGTGTTTGCACATCCATGCTTATTGCAGCATTATTCACAATAACCAAGAGATGGAAGCAACACAAATGTCTATCAACGGATGAACAGACCAAGAAAATGTGATACACGCACACAACGGGACACCATTCTGTCTTAAAAAGGTAGGAGATCCTGTCCTACACTGCAACATGGATGAACCTTGAGGACCCTAGACCAAGTGAATTAAGCCAATCGCAAAAAGACAAATACTGGACTGGGCACAGTGGCTCACACCATGTAATCCCAGTACTTTGGGAGGCTGAGGCAGGCGGATCACCTGAGGTCGTGTGTTTGAGACCAGCCTGGCCAACATGATGAAACCCCATCTCTACTAAAAATACAAAAATGAGCCAGGCATGGTGGCACACACCTGTAATACCAGCTACTCGGGAGGCTGAGGCAGGAGAATTTCTTAAACCCGGGAGGCGGAGGTTGCAGTGAGCTGAGATCGTGCCACTGCACTCCAGCCTGGCCTGGGCGATAGAGACTCTGTCTAGAAACACAAAAACGAAACAAAACAAAACAAAACAACAACAACAACATAAACAAGTAAAAAGGCAAATACTGTATGATTACACCTATACCAGGTATCTAAAATAGTCAGACTCAGTAACAGTAACAGTAATAGAATGTGGTCACCAGGGGATTGGGGAAATGGGGACAATCAGTAGTTGTTGTTCAATGTCTATAGAGTTTCAGTTTTGCAAGGAGAAAAATTTCTGGAGATCCGTTGTGCAACAACGCACATATAGTTTAACACTCCTGTACTGTACACTTAAAATGATTAAGACGGTAATTTTATGAGTTTTTAACACAATTTTTAAAATGTCATAGGAGGGAAACATTAGCACAGTAATATTAGCACAGTAATTATGAGCACAGGTTTTGGATTCTGACGAACATGGCTTAAGTCTGAATTCAGTCTCATACTAGCCATGAGGGCCGAGAAAGTTACCTAACCTCTCAGCCAGGTTTCCCATTTGGCAAAATGGAGATAAGAACTGTTTCTATCTCATGTAATTATTATAACATGTTATGTAAGTGTGAAACATGGAGCTCATGGCTAGGCACTTGGTTAGCACTCAATCAACAGTAGTTATAATGTGATGAGTAGGCCGGGAAGGTGAAGTATAGCTGAAGGATTGGGGATGAAGTCTGATAGCTTCCTGAAAGCTTAAGGGATCGTGGGCATGATGAGTATTTGAAAACTAGTTATATTTACATTATTGTTAAGCCTAGACCTTGGAGTGAACACCTTAACCTAATGTCAGGTAGAGAGCCAGCAGTGCTGCCCACATCCATCTATGTTTCACTATTCAAGGTTAAAGGCTATATTTAAATTACTTATTACATTCATGCCTGGTGTGGAATGAATTATAAACTTCCTGAAATTAAAATGTTAAAGTCCTAAACACCAGTACCTGTGAATATGACTTTATTTGGAAATAGAGCCTTTGCAGATGATATAGTTAAAAAGAGGTTAGAATGGCTGCCAGTCCAACATGACCGAGCCCTTTTAATAGGAGAAATGTGGACAGAGAGACAGACAGACCCATAGGAAGAATGCCACATGAGGATGAAAGCAGAGATAGGCAATAGATCGATAGCCAAAGAATGATAAAGAGTGCCAGCAAACCATAAGAAGCTAGGGGAGAGGCACGGAACAGATTTTTCTCACCACCCTCAAAATGAACCTGTCAACGCATTCATCTTGGACTTCCAGCCCCTAGAACTGTGATCCAATAAATTATTGTTGTGTAAGTCACTCGTTATATTTGTGCTGTTGTGGTACTTTGTCATGGCAGCCCTAGGAAACAAAAACAATGCCTGCATTTATTGTTTGCATGGTTTTTTTTGTTGTTGTTTACTCAAACATGAGAATGTGTCAAATGCTCAAAACAAAGCACAGAGCTGAGGGAGACTGATTTCACTAATTGGCTGAGCTTCAGTTGAAATGGAAGGATGTTCACTCTGTTGTCTGCGTCTTTTGCTGTTGTCCCTGTTACTTTGGGTTCAGCCTATTAATTTGAGATGATAGCATTGTGTCCTTGGGCTTTAACAAAGAAATCTGAATTAACTGCCAATTAGACAATAAATAGATACCCCTCCCTGCCCATTTGCTATTCCCTCTTTCTCCCCTTCTCCCATTCTCCCTTTTGCAGTTTACCCTTCAAATTTCTTTCTACATCAACAAGATTTTGGCAATGTGCTTCAGGAGAACTCAGCCCCAGTGTCTCCAAGGCAGCTGGTCAGTTTCTCAGACAGGCTGCCATTCTTTCCAAGGCTTCACGTGAAGAATACAAAATGGGGTTATCAGAGGGGGCAGGAGGGGTGATGAAACTGATTCCAACTCTTAAGTCTTCTGAAATATGGACCCCTCATATCTTTCTTCCTGTTTCATAGAGTATAAGATGACAAGCCCCCAGGTCACCCATATTGTGCTCTCTGTCATTTCCTCAGAGGCCTGATGGGTGATTCTGTAGTAAGACCACTGCAGAGACTTCTCTAATCCCAAGGCAGAAAGTAAATAATTAAATGCATGTTTCTATCGTTCTTCTTTATTTATATGAGGTTGTGAATAGTAAATTAATAGCTCCAAAGATCCCACTGATAATGAAGTAAAACTGGATAAGAATTGATTTGTATCTACTGCTATTGTGCTTCAATCACTATGTTTCTCTATTTGCTTTTCAGTCTCAGACAGGAGTAGTCCAGGAAACATAAAAATAAAAAATTTTAATATGAGAAGGATTTTTCCCCCCAATGTCTTTGTTTACAGGCCATTTTCACATTGATACATCATTGTGAACAGATTTTGATGGGTTTTCAGAGCCTCCTTCACAATCAGTCCTCTGTCCCCACAAACAAAGAAAAATGCCACAAACCAATAATACAGTTCAATTCTCATCTAAACCTACTGGTTCAGCAAAATTGAACTGTAAATTTCCCTAAAACTACGTCTTCGGAGATTTCTAGTATTTCTGAATGGGCCAGAAATCAGTGAAAATGGCCTCTCTCTCACCAAGTTTTGGCATTTGGACTATAAGAAAAAGAAAAAGACACAGATTTATTGGCACTTTTCCCACCATCCTTCATCAAGTGCACTTGGCTCAGCACCTGATCACATGGGGGCTCTGGGGCTCTGCCTTCACACTTGTGAACCAATAGCAAGCTAAGGGAGCTGAGCTTTATTTTCCCCGAGTTCTTACAGCAACAGTGGACAGTGGAGGTAAATGTTCCCTCCTAAGAATAGGTGGACAGGAGAGTTACTGTGTCTCTTCTAAGATTTTTCATCCCTTGAGAATCTTACTGGAATCACTTTCATGAAAAGAATAAGTGACCATGGTTAAGTTGCTCATTGGTATTTACTCTCAAAAGTGCAGACTAGAGAGATGGAGTAGGAGGGAGAATGTTTTCATAGCACATCTATGGACTCCTTCCTCATCCGCACCATAAGGCATGTGGGAAAATGTTTTAGTGTGGGTCGCTTGTCTGTAGAACTATGTTACTCTCTCCAAATCACTGTTTCAGCACCTTTCTGTTGGTGCTTTATCTGGAGAAAGAAATTAGGTACCTGCAGAGAGAATGATGGGTTGGGAGGCCACCCTCCAGGAAGTGACATGGTTGCCCAATTTCCAGGCCTTCTCCAAGCATCTAGTTGAGTCCACAGGTAGGTGGAGGATTGGAGAAAGAGCTTATGCTCACATACTTTGCCTGGAAGGCACTGCTGTACTAACAGTCAAAGCCTTGGCAGGGAGTCTTAGAAAATTACTAGAAATCTCTCCAAAAAGTGGGAGGGAGTGGGGGCCCACACATAGACTGGTATCTGGGCCTTGTTTGCCTGCACCTATAAGATACTCTTTTGGGCCAATCTATTAATGAAGTTGGATTCAAATGTGTGATGACAGAATTTTACAAGTTGAGTTCAACTGATATTTAATTGCCATCATACAACAGTGAAAAAGAGAAAAAAATCACTTTATTTTATTAAAATACAATGTGAGTGTTGTTCAAATATTTAAGTGTCCATGCTTTTGTACACATGCATATGCTAGTCTATTGCTTGAGAAAATAACTACCTGCATAAATGTATATGATTGGGCAATTTGTAATATGTGTTTCACAAAGTAGAAATGAAATCACTGCATCATTTCAAATATTTGAACAACATATGTTGATGTGTAAAGTGTGGTAGAAAAATGGGCTATTTTTACAGAAGTCCAAAAATGTTGCAGTGATTATATGTGTTGCTAGTTTCCATTTATTTTATAATATTATATGGTAAGTTTTGGTCTTCACATAAACTTTTTTCCTTGTTCATTTTGAGGGAGAAAGAGCAAGTGCAAGGAATTCCCATTTTTAGCACCATGACTAACTAATTCAAAGCAGCTTAAAATGCTGGAAAATATATAAGACATCTTTTTAAATACATATTTGACGAATAAGGCCTAAAGGAAAGAAAGCATATCTCAGAAGTCAAATAAAGATATTAAAAACCACATTATAAAGAGGAACTTGATAATTTTGCTGCAATAGGGGTGAAAGCAAAGCAAACTCAGGAACAAAGGGACTTGGGTTTTAGTCGCCAATCCTGTCAAGAGAAAAGGTCTTGAGACTGGTCAAAGTAAAGTAAGAACCAAAAATCCTCCCTACAAAGCCAAGACTGAAGAGCTATATTCTCAAGGAAAAGGTGAACTATATATTTTTTAAAAACATACCAGCACAAGAAATTATAAACAAGATTGCCTGTCTTCACCTGGACTTTGGGTGCAAAAACAATGACCACAAACTCCTCCAAGTAACCACAGGTCTGCCCTCACATGAGTGTAAGGTTTGTTTGAACAACTGTCATAGCTTCTTCCAAACCATAGTGTCCCTCTCCAACATAAAAGCCTCTCAAGTTTGAATCTAAAATCATGACATTATTCCACATGCACTCATTTCTTTTTCAAGTCATATATACGCCCTTGGATTTTTTCAGGATTCCTTAAAGATTTTAGCTAGTGGCTTGTTTTCACTTTCTCTAACCCTGTCAACCCTGCCCCAATCATAATTCTTTATGACTTCAAATGAAACATAGATAATCTTCAGTGCAACTGCAGCAATATAATTCTTTGGTGTTCTGTGCTTCAATGATCTTTTTCTTTCACCCAAGCTCAGCTGCACCATCCTGTGTTCTTACCGTATGCCATCTTGGTGGTGAATGAATAAATGAGTAAACACTCCAGAATCAACACAAAGAATTTCAAATGTAACTTAGTTCATAGTTACACTAACTCAGTATCATTTAGATTAATCTATAAATTCAATGCAATTCAAAATAAATTTCCAATAAGGTTTGTCATGTAATTTGACCACCTATAAGCCAAGAATGGTTATAGGTGGAAATATCCTGGAAATTTTGAAAAACAACAAGTCAGAAGATTAGGTTTAATCAAATATCAAATTATTATAAGACTAATAATTAAGACAATGTGGAATCAGCACAGTTACACACAAATAGACTAACGAAGAAGAATAGAGAACTTAGAACCAGACTCATACGTATAAGCAAGCTTGATATATGAAAAGGGTGACAATACAGATCAGTGAAAAAATTCAACAAAACATGCTGGGACATTTGCTTATCCACATAAAAAATGGATTCCTTTATTATACAATAATTATTTATAAAACTCTAATTGTAAAATGCAAATTTGTACATGAAATATTAGAGAATATCTTAATATGCTGAGACTACAGAAGGAAATTGTCCCATTTCTTTTTCCTCTAAATTTCTCCACCTATTGCCAGCAAATTAGTTATCTTTGAGCACCACTGTTATTATCAAGTAAACTTTCTAGGTTCTTAGCTCCAGACTCCTCTGCCTTCTCCCCTCACTCATTTTCTACAAAGACCAGTTTATGTATATACTTTACAGCAGAGAAATCTGACCAACACTAACTCAGTCAGGTAATCAAGGGAACATTAACACTGACAGCTTATGTTGCTCATATGTACCCTTGATATGATGCACTGAAAATGGCACTTTACCTCTGTGACCTTCATCCCCAAAACACATAACCCCAGTCTAATCATTACAAAAATCATCAGACAAATCCTAATTGAGGGCCATTCAACAAAATACCTGACCAATACTCTATAAAATTATCAAGATTATTAAAAACAAGGAAAGTCTGAGAAACTGGCAAAGCCAAGAGGTCTCTAGGAGACATGACAACCGAATGTAATTTGGTATTCTGGATGGAATCCTGAAACAGAAGGGCAGAAGTTTAACCCGAAACAGAAAAAGGACAGAAGTTTAAAAGAAATAAAGTAGGGGCTTTAATCAATAATAATGTGTCAATATCAGATCATTAATTGTGACAAACATACCATATTAATGTAAGACATTAACAATATCAGAAACTGGTGAGGTATAAGGGAACTCTATTATAATCTTCACAATTTTTTCTGTAAATCTGAAACTATTCTAAAATGCAAGGTCTATTTAAAACAAACAAACAAATAAACAAACCCTCCAAGGTGATCATTGAATGTCTTGACAAAGGACCTGGAGAGAGGTCTCTGGGATCAGGTACAGCTCAAATGTCAAGCTCTCAGTGAGAATTTCCCTGATGATTTGATCTAACACAGTCTCCATAGTTACTGGTTGCCACCGTATCTCATTTTTTTCTCTTCTCAGAACTTAGCACTGCCTGAAAACCTTGTTTATTTACTTTTCTCATATATCCTGTCTTGTAAAGC
Organism: Pan paniscus; assembly: GCF_029289425.2. NCBI lineage: Eukaryota > Metazoa > Chordata > Mammalia > Primates > Hominidae > Pan > Pan paniscus. Next base: position 52,736,817 of record NC_073256.2, on the reverse strand, counting down.
AGAACGTAAGTTCTATAAAATGAGGTCACTTGTCTGATGGAGGTTTAATCCCGTAGTTTGAAGAGTGTCTGACACTTAGTAGCTATCCATTAGATATTAGTTGGATAAATGAACTCTAAAATCATTTGAAATATTAAATTACATGCCCACACAAGTTGAAACCAAACCACTAACCATTTCATCCTATGAGAGTTACCCTCTAGCAAGCGCTTACCCATCCAGGAATATTGACTCCCAGCCACATATTTATTGTCATAGAACTTTAAACGTGGCCATGTCCTAAAATATCATGAAGTTTAGGATTCACATTTTGTAAATGGGATGTATAAATGAAAAATTATGGACTTAAAAGTCTTTGACTTTAAATACATGAATACATTATAATTTAACTAATGATGAGACTTATGGAATTCGAAGTATGTTACTAACCATGAATTAAAGGGGAGAGAAAGGTGTTTATGCACTATTTATATTTCAGTGTCCACATCAGTATCATACACAAAGAATAGGGTGGGACAAGTCCTACAAGATTAAACTACACAAACTCGCTAAGCTCAGTTAAATGATTCCCTATATTTCCTGATAGTGGGAAGAAAACTTTATAAATAAAATAATTTAACCACTTAAATTTATAAACAGTTTTGTTATTGGAAATCGTGTTTGTGCACTTAAAGTATAAAATGTGTTCTATAAGAATTAAATTTTTTCATTTAAGCTTTGAAATGAATTCCCTAGCCTTGGGTTAATTTATTTCTACTCTACATACCAAATAGATTCTCTTGCTAGCAAAAAGAAGCAAGCAAGCAAGCAACAAACAAACAAAATGCAGACCACTAGGTCTGGTTCTCTCCTTGCAGATTTGCAAACTACAACAAATTCAAGTCCAGACATAACATTGACTCTTATTTTTCTTTTTTCAAAAGGAGAAAAATAATATCCTCAATATTTATTGAAGGCTATGAGCCAGCCACTGTTCTAAACACTTTATTGGTATTATTTAATTTACTCTTCACAGCTGCCCTATGGAGTAGATTCTGTAAATTTCCTATATAATAGGTAAGTAAATTAAGGCACAGAAAGTATAAGTAACTTGTTCCAAGTCACACATCTATTAAGTGGTAGAATGACTTCAGAACCAAACATTCTAATTCTAGAGAATAAGTGCTTAACCAGTATATGAATAACTTCTTTGGGCCTAGTACTACTTCTGTGATGAGAAAGCTACATGAGACAAAAATAGTCTTGTTAAGGTTTAAATGTGACCTTCCTTGTTTTCCCTCCACAAGTAAGCATGTCTCTCATCAATATAACTCTGAATGTATATCAACTTGATGAACAAAAGATAGTAGTGTTATAAACATGGATGGAAATGAGTAATTTACTACTGACAAATTTCTGTTGATCAGTCAAGATATTTTAAAAGAGATGTCTTCTTCCTCCCATTCATCTTATGAAGTATCGCCATATTAATTGTCTTATGGCACAATTAATCAGATCATTACCCTATTCAAATGGTACAGCTCCCTCAACTTGTTGAAAGACTATTGAACAGAGTGCAGGCTTCTTAGCTTAGGATCCACTAATCATCTACTTGCAAATTATATTATAGGTAAACCAAACTGGTTGTCACTCTCCAAACCTGCGATATACTGAATACTAGTACACTAGTTTTATTTATTAGAGCACATAATATTATCTATTTTTAATGTTTCAACTTAAAATTTAGATAAAATGCTTTGGATGGTAGATCCCTTAGCAGATTTTTTTTTCTTTTTTTCATCTCACAAGTAATTCACGTTTGTAGTGGAAAAAATAGAAAATGTAAACAAAAAGTACAAAAAAAGAAAGGCATTATTAGGCCTATCACACAAAGGGAATTGCTGGGCACATGTTATTGTATATTTTACACTATGCATGTATGGTGTATAAATGTGCAAAAACCATAATCACACTACAAATGTGGTTTGTAAACTATCTTTCTCAGATAACACATGAACGTCTCCCCATATTGATAAATACAGATTGACATTATAATGACTGAATATTTCTCCAATCCTTTTCCTAAACATTTAGGAGGCTCACAGTTTCTGACCATTATAAACAACACTGCTATGAACATCCTTGTACATATTTGTTCAAATATTTAAGAAATTTAAGAGAAATAATTTGATGTGGAATGCTGATTGAACATGTATGAACATTTTAACCATATTTGAAACATTGTTAAAACTCTTTGGAAGAACTGCACTAATTTAACACCCACTAACAGGTAAATTGCCCATTTGTTCCTCACTAACACTGAATATTAACTCTAAATGTAATATTTTGGTATTGAATGAAGAGTCTCTTCTGGCTATTTCAATTTTGTCACAGTTGTTTAGCCAAGTTAATATCACAAGTGCCTCTAATTATGAAGGACAAGACCAGCATCAGATCCTTCAGCAATCTTTATACTTAAATCCAGACTTTAATTAACCCTGCTAGAAAAGCCATTTGATTTTTTAAATCAAATAACAACAAAACCAAGCCATGAAGGCTACCCTTACAGCCCATCTCATTTCAATGAGACCAGCATGGACTCTTTCCTTCCGTGTTCTTACACTTCTGTGCTTCTGAGACTTCTTATTTTACATGACTCTCATCCTTGGAACTTGCTCAGTTGGAGGGAGAGCTATGATTAAAAGAAAACTTGGCCCCTCCACCTTGTTGGCCGTGTTCCTTTCCTGATGGTGTCTCTCTACCTACTTTAATGATCTACTCTTAGCAGGCGGGAGAGGGCAAAGCTAAGCCACGCCACTGTGGAATTCAGGGAGCAGGATCTGTCAATATAATTGGCACCCTATCTGTCAGCGGATCTCTTAGGAACTGACAAGTAAGAGACACATAATTACTGGGCACAATTTTCTCCTCGAAAGTAAGATAGGACTTAATAAACATAATATCCACAGGGTACATAGACAAAACCATTCTCCTAGTACCTTTCTAAGTATTTTCCTTCCATCTGCCACTCATGCAGCATGTAATAAAGTGACCTCTCAAACAAGGATGAATGATTTATCATGTTCTTCAAGTTTCTGTAAGGTAGAGTTGCCTGTTATAACTATTTCTGAGTGGCAGTCTGAAGTCTAACTTTGGGGCCACTAACTGTGCTCTCAGACTTTGTCTCTTGTCCTTGTGTTTCAAGGCATTTTTGAACTCAACCTTACTCCTAAGCTTCCTAAAACTCTAAAAGGGAAAAAACAACAATAGAAAGTTCTGTGCAGGAGAGAAGTAGGCACCAACACATTTTAGCTATGTCCGTTATATTAAAATTAAAAAAAGTGTTGAAACAAGTAAAGCATTGGAAATTGAAATGCAAACAGGACTAAATGAATGAGATATGAAGCCAGATCTAAGGTCCACTTCCTAGCTACATCATTGTGGAAAAGTTACTTATCTTTACAATGCAATTTCTTCATTTGTGAAAAGAAATGATCACAGACAAACATTAAATAAGAAACTAGGTGGAGAAAAAATTAATCTCTTATAGTCTGTAGTCCTTTATTGCAGATTATTTTTGACTTCTGATGGTTGGTTCTGTTCTTCTCTTTAATATTATTTTTTTCTGTAGATTATACATTCACATGGTACAAAATGAAAAAGGTACAAAAGGAAGAGTAGAATGTAAAAATGATCTCTCCCAATCCTAAACTCCAGACTCCCAATTTCTCCATTCTGGATCAACAAATTTTATCACTGTAGTTTACATTGTTACAGAGGTATTTCATGCATATGTAATTAACCCTGAATATATATGGATCTACATATATTTACTCTTTTTTATCTCATATTACACAAATATTAGGGTACCAATGCACCTGTTTGCACTTTTTAAACAATTAATATGGGAGCCTTTCCATTTAAGACCATGAATAGCTTGCCTCATTCCTTTATATATTGTTGCATAGTGCTCCATTGTAGGATATTCTGATTTAATCATTCCCCATTAACGGATATTTAGATTGTTTCCAAAATTTTGCTGCTTCAAAAAAAATGCCCTGTATAATAAACACACACATATAAAATTTTACATAGGCAAAGCATATATTTAAGATAATTTCTCTCTTTTTTTTCATTTTTTGAGACCGAGTCTTACTCTGTCGCCTAGGCTGGAGTGCAGTGGCACAATCTCGGCTCACTGCAACCTCTGCCTTCCGGGTTCAAGCGATTCTCCTGCCTCAGCCTTCCAAGTAGCTGGGACTACAGGCATGCGCCACCACCCACGGCTAATTTTTTTTTTTTTTTTTTTTTTTTTGAGACAGAGTCTCATTGTGACACCCAGGCTGGAGTTCAGTGGCGCGATCTTGGCTCACTGCAACCTCTGCCTCTCGGGTTCAAGTGATTCTCCTGCCTCAGCCTCCCGAGTAGCTGCAATTACAGGCACGCGTCATAATGCCTGGCTAAATTTTGTATTTTTAGTAGAGATGGGGTTTCACCATGTTGGTCAGGCTGATCTTGAACTCCTGACCTCAGGTGATCCAACCCGCCTCGGCCTCCCAAAGTGCTGGGATTACAGGGGTGAGCCACTGCGCCCGGCCAAGATAATTTCTTAGAGGTAGAATTGCCCACTCAAAGGACATTTTGTTATTTTCTATTTTAATAGCTGTTTTCAAATTGCCCCATTAAAGCAAACTAAATATGGCCTGAGAAGGACTCTCTACTTCTATATTGAGTCTTTGTGGACGAACTGCAACCCAACTTAATAGGTAGACATGATACAAGACCTAACTTAGCAGTGTGCGCCTGTAAAAATAGTTCAGTCTCGGCCAAGCCCAGCAGCCATACTTCAACCAGTCATAGGCTACTGAGTGCTCCAACTGTTCAAATCAGGCAAACGCTGAGCTGTAACCAATCCACTTATTTCTGTACCTCACTTCTGATTTCTGTACCTCACTTCCCTTTTCTTGTCTATAAATTTGTTCTGAACATGAGGTATTCCTGGAGTCTCCCTGAATTTGCTGTGATCCTGGGGGCTGCCCGATTCACAAATCGATCATTGTTCAATTAAACTCCTTTAAATTTAATTCAGCTGAAGTTTTTCTTTTAACACCCTGCACTGCCACAAAGAGATTACAGCAATTTACATTCTTATCCAAAACGTCTGAGAGTGCCTGCTCCCTCAACCCCTTGCCAACAGCAGTATGCATGCCAAACCACTATGCAAAATTGGTATCTTTGTATAGTTTGGTTTGTATTTCTCTTATTATGAGTGAAGTTGAGCATCTTCTCATATATTTGAGCCATTTATATATTTTTTCTGTGAACCATCCTTTTATGTCTTTTGCTTATTGTTTTCCTACTAGGTTATCGGAATTTTTTATTAAAAGAGCAATGTTAAAAATATCAGTCCTTCCAAGTATGTTCTCTTCATTTGTCATTTGTCTTTTGCATTTTTCCTATTATGGGTTTTACATGTAGATGATGATGGTTCTGCTGCTGCTGATCTAGTTGAGGTTAGCAATCTTTTTCCTTATAGATTGGGGTTTTAGATTGGGGTTTTATTTTTCATATATAAATTTTTACATATATAGTTTATATGCATATTTATCTTACATATACAAAATATTCCTATATATTTACCTACATGCAATTCTTCCATGGTGCCTTCTAAAGACTTGATTTCAGTTTGTTACCTTAAATCTATGATCGATCTGTAAATTTTGTGGTATAAGTTGTGAGGTCGAGATCTTATTTTATTTCTCCAGATGGCTACTCAGCTTAGTACCATTAGCTGAATTCTCCAGGGGTCATTTGACTCCAGCGGTCATTTCTCATTCAGTATCAATACACATAGTTGTAATGTGGAAGTGTAAATGAAATACATGAAAAACACACAACGGTGTATTAAGCAATTGGCTGAGATTTTTGAACCCCAGGAAGTAGACCTGAATTTATCTGACTTGGTTGAATTTATTAAGTAGTTTTGTTTCTCTACATCCATTATCAGCCTCTTCCAATATACAGTCATCTTCTCCATGTCTGCAGGTTATGCATGGCAGATTCAACCAACTGCAGATCTAAAATATCTGGGAAAAAATGATTAAAAAATAATTCAACATTAAAAACACAAATTCAAAATAATACAATATAACAATTATTTACATAGCATTTTAAATGGCATTAGGTATTAAGCAGTATAGGCCGGGCACAGTGGCTCATGCTTGTAATCCCAGCACTTTGGGAGGCCGAGACACATGGATCATTTGAGGGTAGGAGTTCAGGACCAGCCTGGCCAACATGGTGAAACCTTGTCTCTACTAAAAATACAAAAATTAGCTGAGTGTGGTGGTGCACCCCTGTGATCCCAGCTACTTGGGAGGTTGAGGCAAGAGAATTGCTTGAGCCTGGGAGGTAGAGGTTGCAGTGAGCCAAGATTGCACCACTACACTCCAGTCTGGCCAACAGAGTGAGACTGTCAAAAAAAAAAAAAAAAAAAAAAAAGAAGAAGAAAAAAACCCAAAGGCAATCTAGAGATGATTTAAAATATATGGGAGGGTGTGCATACTTGCATACTTTTATATAAGGGACTTGAACATCCACAGATTTTGGTTTGGAAGGGGAGGTTCTGGAATAAATTCCCTGCTGATATGGAGGGATGACTGTATATATATTTTACACACATTGCCAAATTGATCTTTCTAAAACACAAATAGGATTATGTTTCTATTTAAAATTTGTCAATAGCTCCACAACACAAAGTCTAGATTCTTAATATAGTATTCTCCTTCTTATACAAATGTTTTAGACACTTGTTAGATTATCCCCCAATACTGCATTTTTCAGTTTAAATTTTATCAAACTGAACTATTTACCATATTGTTCCAGGAAGAATATATGCTCCATGAGAGAAAGGACAGAAGCCTCACCTCGCAGGTTTGTATATACGTTAGTCCATTTTCATGCTGCTGATAAAGACATACCTGAGACTAGGCAATTTACAAAAGAAATAGGTTTATTGGACTTACGGTTCCACATGGCTGGAGCAGCCTCACAATCATGGTAGAAGGTAAGGGGGAGCAAGTCACATCTTATGTGGATGGCAGCAGGCAGAAAAAGAGAGCTTGGACAGGCAACTCCTGTTTTTAAAACCATTAGAGCTCGTGAGACCCATTCACTGTCACGAGAACAGCACAGGAAAGACCTACCCCCATAATTCAGTCATCTCCTACTGGGTCCCTCCCACAACACCTGGTAATTATGGGAGCTACAGGGTGAGATTTGGGTGGGGACACAGCGCAAAACCATATCATTCAGCCTCTGGCCCCTCTCATATCTCATATCTTCACATTTCAAAACCAATCATGCCTTCCCAACAGTCCCCCAAAGTTTCGACTCATTTCAGCATTAACTCAGAAGTCCATAGTCTAAAGTCTCATCTGAGACAAGGCAAGTCCCTCCCGCCCATGAGCCTGTAAAATCAAAAGCAAGTTAGTTACTTCCTAGACACAATGAGAGTACAGGCATTGGGTAAATACAGCCATTTGATATGGGAGAAACTGGCCAAAGCAGAGGGGCTACAGGCCCCATTTAAGTCCAAAAGCCAGCAGGGCAGTCAAATTTTACAGATACAAAATGATCTTCTTTGACTCCATGTCTCACATCCAGGTCATGCTGATACAACAGGTAGGTCCCCGTAGTCTTGGGCAGATCCATCCCTGTGGCTTTGCAGGGTACAGCCTCCCTTCCAGCTGCCTTCATGGACTGGTATTGAGCGTCTGCAGCATTACCAGGTGCACAGTGCAAGCTGTTGGTGGATCTACCATTCTGGAGTCTGGAGAATGGTGGCCCTCTTCTCACAGCTCCACTAGGCAGTGCCTCAGTGAGGAGTCTGTGTGGGGGTGCCCACTCCACATTTCCCTTCTGCACTGTCCTAGCAGGGGTTCTCCATGAGAGCCCTGCCCCTGTAGCAAACTTCTGCCTGGAAATCCAGGTGTTTCCCTACATCCTCTGAAATCCAGGCAGAGGTTCCCAAACCCCAAATCTTGACTTCCATGCACTGGCAGGCTCAACATGACATGGGAGCCACCAAGGCTTAAGGCTTGCACTCTCTGAACTGATGGCCCAAGCTCTATGTTGGCCACTTTCAGCCATGGCTGGAGTGGCTGGGACACAGGGCACCAAGTGCCTAGGCCACACACAGCACAGGGATCCAGGACCAAGCCCATGAAACCACTTTTTCCTCCTAGGCCTCCAGGCCTGTGATGGGAGGGACTGCCATGAAGACCTCCGAAATGCCTTGGAGACATTTTCCCCATTGTACTGGGGATTAACATTAGGCTCCTCCTCATGCAAATTTCTGCAGTTAGCTTGAATTTCTCCTCAGAAAATGGGATTTTCTTTCCTATTGCATTGCCAGGAGGCAAATTTTCCAAGCTATTATGTTCTGTTTCCTTTTTAAAACTGAATGTCTTTAACAGCACCCAAGTCACATCTTGAATGTTTTGCTGCTTAGAAATTTCTCCCACCAGATATCCTAAATCATCTCTCTCAAGTTCAAAGTTCCACAAATCTCTAGGGCAGGGGCAAAATGCCACCAGTCTCTTTGCTAAAACATAACAAGAGTCACCTTTGCTCCAGTTCCCAACAAGTTCCTCATCTCCATCTGAGACCACCTGAGCCTGGATTTCATTGTCCATATCATTATCAGCATCTTGGTCAAAGCCATTTAACAAGTCTCTAGGAAGTTCCAAACTTTCCCACATTCTCCTTTCTTCTTCTGAGCCCTCCAAATTGTTCCAACCCCTGCCTGTTACCCAGTTCCAAAGTCACTTCCACATTTTCAGGTATCTTTTCAGCAGGTCTCCATTCCCGTTACCAACTTACTGTACTAGTCCATTTTCATGTTCCTGACAAAGACATACCCAAGACTAGGTAACTTACTAAAGAAAGAAGTTTATTGAACTTACAGCTCCATATGGCTGGGGAAGCCTCACGATCATGGCAGAAGGCAATGGGGAGCAAGTCACAGTTTATGTGACTTGGCAGCAGGCAAAAAACAGAGCTTGGGCAGGGCAACTCCTATCTTTAAAACCATCAGATCTCGTGAGACCCATTCACTATCATGAGAACAGCACAGGAAAGATCTGTCCCCATGATTTAATCATCTCCCACCGGGTCCCTCCCACAACACCTGGGAATTATGGGAGTTATAACATGTGGGTGGAAACACAGAGGCAAACCATATCAGTAGGTATTAAAATACACTTTGTTGAAGTAAAGTTAGTTTTTTTGTAAACAGCTCATCCAATGCCTTCTAGTGAGACTCTCAGAAAAATCTACCTAAGCATTAAGTTCTATAACTGCAGAAAGGAGTTATTAAGCACACCTGCCTCATACCCATCGTAGGAGGAGAATATTGGCTAAAATATGTAGGACCTTGTACTGTTAAAGTATCAGAATTTCCAAAATCATACACAGAGACTAAAAAGGAAAGGCTTGTCCCTTAGATTTAAACTTTTAATATAGCATACTTAGAGTGATAACATTTCTCTGTCTCCCAGTGTTGTACAACACTAACCAGAAAATTACATTCAGAAAAGATAGATATGCAAATATCCTCAAGTAGACATTATCAGTATCCCAACAGTTTGCTGAATAACCACAGAAATGTAGCAACTACACATCAGATGTTCTGCACTTAAAATCTGCACTTAACTTTCCAGATTGCTGCTTCCAGGCAATCTCCAAAGGACGATACCTTGTATTCTGTCCGTAGGTTAGCCAGATACCATTCTTTCCTTAGAAGCGGTGAGGAATATAGAAACGTTTCATCTTTTTTTTTTAATCTGTGAACAGTTTTAACTGAATGACAGGATACCACGGAAACCCATTGCTCTAGGACAGATGGCCACATGGTCTCTGCCAGCACACCCGAGAGCACATGTTATTGCCTAGGAACACAGGCTGCAGGGGAAGTTCATGTGCTGTGTTTCCAGCGACTCCTGCTCAAAGAGCTGTCACCTTTTTGGTCTATGTCTCAGTTTCCATTCTAGCCACAGCTGCCGGTTAGTGAATAACTTCACAATTCATCAAATTCACTTGATATTCACCTCCTCCTAGTAAGATAGAAAATGCTCCAATGATTGAACTAATAGTCTGTGTTTATTTCAATTGCCACCTGGCATCAGACTCAACTGACATATGCGGGAAAACCACCAGGCCAGAGGGGCTCCACGCAAGCTTGATTTTTGCCATTACAAAAACATAAAGTCAAATCATGAGCTTTCTAGAGGGAAAAGGGCAAGCGGGAAAGAAGATGTGCAAAATTGTTGTGCTGCCTTCTTCATAATTACTGTTGATCTTTTACCTTTAAAACGATGCTAAAATACAAAGCTTAAATCCTCCATTTTTAGACGTTAACTCTTCATTTTTATCAGATTACATTATTCCCCTGGTTAAAACTCTTCAATAATTTCCCACTGGAATTAGAATAAAATGCAAAATCCTCACTGTGACTGCATTTCTCTAAATGGTTGACTTCATTTTGAGCTCTTCTTCCTGTTTTCTATATCACAGCAACGCTGGTTTTCTTTCTTTTGCTTGAATATTCTAGGGCATTTGCTGTTCCCTCTGCTTCCAGCACCTGCTCCTTGCCCTTCTGTAATTTTTCTTACAACTCAGGACTCAGCTCAAATTTAATTTGATCTTTCTTTGATGACCCTGTCTAAAACCATTTTTGTCCTCAGCCCCTAGTTGGTCTCCATCTCTTTTTTCATATTTCATGTCACTAATGGCACTGGTCTGTCTCTCTCTTACACTCACACACAAACACACACACACACTCTCACGTGAATGTAAGCTATACAAAAGCAAAAACCTGTCTTTCTTTTTAATAACAGCAATAGGTGGATAGTGGGCATTCAATAAATATCAAATTAAGTCAATGCACCCAGTAACAAATTTTAATATTCCCTTTAAACAAACATTATTTCCAATAAATGGAAATGGATAAGCACAGGATAACGATATGTTTGAGAAGAAGTGAACTGCTAGGTACACAAACACAGATCCTGATGGAGGAAGCTAAAGCAGCCACGGTAGTGCTGGGCCAAGGGGCTCCCTTCCCTTTTCACCTTCTTTTGCACTCCCTTTTGGAAAGCTCATAACCAAAGGCATTTGTGAGAAAGAAAATGCAACACCTGAATTACAAAACTTATTTTTAAAATATTTTAAAATATTTTTAAGATATTAAAACTTAATTTTAAAATATGTCAGAATGGCATTGCTTTAAGAGTAAATAAAAACAATATGTATTTCAAAACTCTGGAGACATTTCTCTTCTAATAACAATCATATTATGTTCCCATTGTAAAGCATTTCAAACCATAACCACTATTTTCAGTTCTAGGGGTGAAAATAGAGTTCTGTTCTTTCTAATGTTTCTGGTTTCCATGATTTCAAAAGTGGATTTGTTTTTTCTCAAATTAAATGTAACAAACAGGTCAGTGAGCCTTTAATGTAGTCCTGGAGATGCCAGAAAGAAAATAGAAATAGACACGTTATTAATGGCTGAAAATTAGTTCACTCTATCTGCTTGAGAAACTTCTCTCAGACTTCAAACACTCAAACCCATCTTCACATCAGGGTGATAAACCATGGAGTGATTGTTGAAAACATTAGGAAACATCACATCAACAAGCAGTCCATTGAAGAAGCTGCCACAATATTCTCAGTGGGTCCCTGATGATTTCTCTCTGCAATGGGGATGGTTAGTTTTAAATAACACAGCATTCTATCTTCCTTCCTCTCATATGTGTGTCTGTGTATTGATGATGACCTCTTGGTACACACATGAATAAGGACTCAAATAGATGGCAGAGTAAATCACCAACAGAGTGCTAGATGTGAAATTGGGAGACACAGGTTCAAATTTGGCTCTACTAATGATTAGATGAGTGGCCCAGAGCAAGTGATTTAACTGCGCTAAAACTAGCTTGTTTCTGCAGATATATATTATGAAGAGTTCTAAAGAGAATAAAATAAAAGTAAACTACCTAACATACAGTCTAGTAAATATATTGTCAACAAGAGGCTCCTTTCCGTTTTTCCCCCTTTCTTCTTTCCATTTCTTCTTCAAAAGCAAAATAGATTCTATGGAATTAATGTAAAATTGGGGATTTAAAACAATATGTGGAAAACCAATAGAATTTTAGAAATTGGTGTTGAACAGTTAGGGCTATACTTCTTATAATTCAATTACCTGCTTTTACCTAAGTAAAAAATAAATGTCATATTTTAAAACTATAGTTGTTTTTTCTTACTTTTTTGTTTGTTTTTGAGGCAGTCTCACTCTATTGCCCAGGCTGGAGTGCAATGGCACCATCTCGGCTCACTGCAATCTCCACTCCTCAGTTAAAGCGATTCTCCTGCCTCAGTCTCCCGAGTAGCTGGGACCACAGGCGCCCGCCTCCATGCCAGGCTAATTTTTGTAGTTTTAGCAGAGACAGGGTTTCACCATGTTGGTCACGCTGGTCTTGAACTCCTGCCTTCAGGTGATCTACCCGCCTCAGTCTCCTAAGTGCTGGGATTACAGGCATGAGCCACTGTACCCAGCATGCATGCATTTATTGATTGATTGATTGAAACAGTCGCCCAAGCTGGAGTACAGTGGTGTGATCTTGGCTCACTGCAACCTCCGCCTCCTGGGTTCAAGTGATTCTCTTGCCTCAGCCTCCCGAGTAGCTGGGATTACAGGCATGTGCCACAAAGCCTGGCTAATTTTTGTATTTGTAGTAGTGATGAGGTTTCGCCATGTTGGCCAGGCTTGTCTCAAACTCCTTACCTCAGGTGATCCGCCTGCCTCGGCCTCCCAAAGTGCTAGGATTACAGGCATGAGCCACCGTGCCCAGCCTTTTCTTACTTTTTGCTACATTTTTTTTCTTATAGTACATTTCCAATGAGTATAAATGGGAATTTTTTCCAAAACTGTGATAATATTTATTTTTGGCCCTTCAGCCAATTGAGGTCACAATGAAAAGATGGCTGTCCATGAACTAGTGAATAGGCCCTCACCAGACACTAAATTTGTTTGCACTATGATCTTGGACTTCCCAGCTCTAGGACTATGAAAAACAAAAATCTGTTGTTCATAAGCAAAAAAAAAAATTAATTAATTAAAAAAATTGAATTCTCTATGTATTTTTACCTTTACATTATTTCAGCACATACTGAAAAAACATGACTGTAGGGCCCAAGCTCTTTCACAATTTGGAGACTATAAGGTCCCTGTTCTTAACTAGATTCTGGTCCAGTGGTAAAAAGGATACGTAGATCAACAGTTGCATTGCAATGAGGTGAACATTATAAATCAAAGTATGAAACAGTGATATTGAAACACATAGAGCATGTAACTTTGGTCAAGTGCAGAGGGGAAGATTTAGAAAAGCTTCCTGAGATGGAATGACTTTTGAGTTAGGGTTGGAAGATGGAAATAAGCATCTAAAGCTCAGAAGAAAGGTAGAAGTTTGAAATATGTACTTGAAGTCCTCAGTGTTCTAGAGGCAAGAGTATGGATAAGGTCGCTCAAGATCAGTGTGTAGAAAGAGAAGAAAAATAACCCCAGGTTAGATTATTGGTTTATTAGGCAACTTTTCCTGTTGTAACAAATAACTCTAAGATACCTGTACCTCACAGAAAAAGGCACTTATTTCTTGTTTACTCATTTTGTAATGAAGCCTGTGGTTGACCTGAGCTCTGTTGGTTATTACTGGGCTGGGCTGGTCTTGGTTGGGCCCCACGTTTTTTGGGTTTTGTTTTGTTTTTTGTTTGTTTGTTTATTTTTTTGAGACAGAGTCTCACTCTGTTGCCCAGGCTGGAGTGCAGTGGCACAATCTCAGCTCACTGCAACCTCCGCCTCTCGGGGTAAAGCAATTCTCTTGCCTCAGCCTCCCAAGTAGCTGGGATTATAGGCGCCCACCACTGTGCCCGGCTAATTTTTGTATTTTTAGTAGAGGTGGAATTTTACCATGTTAGCTAGGCTGGTCATCAACTCCTGACCTCAGGTGATCTGCTCGCCTTGGCCTCCCAAAGTGCTGGGATTACAGGCATGAGCCACTACGCCCAGCCCCCAGTGTATTTTCTCATTTTAGCACCCAGAGTAAAGAAGAATCCATAATCTTAAAAAGGCAAGGTTAGAAGGAAGACAGAGTGAAATAACACAAACACAGTTAATCTTCTGTTCAGATGTGGCAAATGTCACACAGGTATGTCACATGCTGAAAGTCACGGGGGCAGAGGCTAGTGAACACAAATAAGCAGGACAGTCACATGCAATGGGTGAAAATATAAAATCCTGTAAACACTGGAATTTTTACAGGATTCATTGGAGAATCACTGGAAACAATAACTCTTTTAAAAACGTTTTTGAATCTACTTTTACTTATGCTTATTTTCATTTCTGAAATTTTCGTTTTTATTTTTGTTTATTAACAATTCTGATTAGCCCGGACAGTGAGCATAGTGCTTCCAATCTACTTTAAAAAAAATGGAGGCATAATATTTGTGCATACTTACAGGGTGCATGTGATATTTGTTACATTCATAGAACATGTAAGGATCATGTCAGGGTACTTAAGATATCCATCATCTTGAGCATTTATCATTTCTACTTGTCGGGAACATTTCAAGTTCTCTATTCTATTTTGAAATATGTGAAACGTTGTTAACTATAGTCACCCTACTCTGTTATTGAACATTAGAACTTATTTCTTATATCTAACTGTATCTTTGTACCCATTAGCCAAACTCTTTATCTTCACAACACACACTCCCTTTCGAGCCTCTGGTAACTAACATTCTACTCTCTGCCTCCCCCAGACCAACTTTTTTAGTTCCCATACAGGAGTGAGAACAAGTGATGTTTATCTTCCTGTGCTTTGTCTATTTCACTTAACATAATGACCTTCAGTTCTATTCACGTTGCTGCAAATGACAGGCTTTCATTCTTTTTTATGACTGAATAGTATTTCATTGGGTATATATACCATATTTCATTGATGTATTCATTCATTAATGGACACTTAGGTTGATTTCATAGCTTTGCTATTGTGAATAATGCTGCAACAGGCATAGAGGTGCAGATATTCCTTTGATATACTGATTTTCTTTCCTTTGGAAAGAAAATTGAGTTGGCATTGCCAACTCATATGGTAGTTCAATTTTTAATTATTTGAAAAATCTCAATACCAATTTCCACAATGTCTGTGGTAATTTACCTTCTCACTAAAAGTATATAAAGTTCTTTTCTCCATATCCATGCCAGCATCTATCACCAATCTACTTTTTAGTGTCTCATCCTGAAATATCAGCAGACAACCAAGGATCATCAGACACTGAAGTCTAACACACTTTTTAAAAAAACAAACACAAATAAGAAAAAAAGGAACTCAAAGGAAATAAAATGCCAATATTAGAAAATTAAAAAAATATATTCAAAGAGAAGATACCCTATTTACGTAAGAACGGGTGCTTTACAGAAAAGAAAAAAAAATCAGAAGAAAAAAAGAGCTCTTAAGAACAAGTGTTCTGTAAATATTTGCTGAAATAATCTGACGGTAAAAGCACATATTAAACTCAAAAATGAATATTATCACTGCTTTGAAAAAATTATCATGTACACATATTGGAAAATAATAGAAACTCAAGAATAGATGGATTTACCTCAACTTGATAAAATATGTCTAGAAAAAAACTTGCAACTAAAATTATACGTAATGGATAAAGACTAAATGCTTTCCCCCTAAGTCTTGGAACAAGGCAAGGATGTCCACTCTCATCACTCTTAACAGTGGTAAGAAGTTATAGCCAGTACAATAAAGAAACATAGAGAATAAAATCATATATATAAGAAAGCAAGAAGTAAAATGGTTTGTCTTCTACATGACATGTTTGTTTATGTACAAAATTTTAAGGAATCTATGAAAATATTCCACGACTAATAAGTGAGTTCCACAAGGTAACAAAATATATAAGACAGAAAAATCAACTTTATTCCTATATACTATCAGTAACCAAATATATAAGACAGAAAAATCAACTTTATTCCTGTATACTATCAGAGAACACATAAACTCTGATATTAAATATACAATACTATTTAAAATCTCTCAAAAAATTGATTTGGGTGTAAATCTAAGATAACATTTACAGGGTTTAGATGCTTAAAACCACAAAATACTTATAAAATAAAGTAAAATCTAAATAAATGGAGATACATGCCATTTTCATCAATTGGAAGACTCAACACAGTAAAGATGTCAAATCTCCTGGAGTTGACCAAGGTCAAAGCAACATTTTTTGTCTACATAGACTTTATTATAAATTTACATGTATGAAAGGCCAAAAAAAACTAGAATATCTGAAACAAGATCGAAAAATAAAAATAAAATGTGAGGAATCTGTCTACTTAATTTCAAGACATATATTGTATAGCTACAGTGATCAGACTATGGCATTGGCAGGGGAGTAGACACATAGATCAATTGAATGCAGGAATAGATCCACACAATTGCTGAACTGAATTTTTGACAAAAGTAAAATAGCAATTCAAATTAGGAAAGATAGTCTTTTCAGTAAATGGTGTGGGGACAAATATTTGACCATTGTATACTGTTGGTTGATGGTATTATTGAATTGATCCATGTCATTAGGGATTTTCTGTGTAACCATTCTATCAATTGAGGGAGTGTAATTATAGACTTCTCTTTTTTTTTCAGGTCTATCAATTTTTTCTTCACATATTTTGTAGCTCTGTTGTTGCAGGATTGTTATGTCTTCACGGTGGGTTGGCCCTTTAAACATTATATAATGTCCCTCTATGTCTCCAGTCATTTTCTTTGTGCTGAAGACTGCTCTGTCTGATATTAATATAGATTAATATCATTCCTACTTTTTGTTTGCATAATTCTTTTTTCATTTTTTTGTTTCAACCTGTGTATACCATTATATTTGAGGTGAGTTTCCCACAGTCAGCATATAGTTGGGTCATATTTTATAATGCACTGTTTATGTTTTTTAATTGGTATAGACTATTTAAATTTAATGTAATTGTTGACTTGTTAGGGCTTACATCTGACATTTTAATTTTGTTTTCTGTTTGTTCTGTCTAGTTTTTGTTTCTCTCTTTAATTTTTCCTGCTTTCCTATAGGCTACTTGAAAATGTATCATGGTATTTGAGAGATGCTCTTTGTATAGCTTTTTGATGATTACTCTGGGTATTACCTTATGCATACATAACTTATCACACTCTATTGGTGTCACAATTTCACCAGTTTGAGTGAAGTATAAAAAGCTGTCCCTGATTTACACTCCTTTACTCTCCCTAAATGTTTCTCCACATACATTTATAACCACATCAACCAGAGTTATAATTTTCACTTCAAGCATCAATCACCAAGAAAATTCAAGAGGAGAAGGAAAATGTATTTATTCATATATTTACTGTTTCTATTGTTCTTTTCTCATCTTGATCTTCCTATCTTCTTTCTTTTACTACTTTCCTTCCTTTTCAGAGAATTTCTCTTAGCCATTCTTTTTAGGTGAGGTCTGCTGGTGACAAAATTTCTTAGTTTCCCTTCACATGAGAATGGCTTTATTTTTCTGTCATTTCTGAAGGATATTTTCACTGGATATAGGATTCTGGGCTGACAGTCCTTTACTTTCAGCACTTGAAAAATGTCACACTACTACTTTCTGGCCTCTGTGGTTTCTAAGAGAAATAGGATAGGTTGTCACTTGAATGTTTTCCCCCCAGATAAGTAAGGTGTATTTTCTCTCTAACCATTGTTTTTAAGATTTTTTTCTTTGTATTTAGTTTTCTGAAGTTTGACTATGATGTAAATTTATTTGGGTTTATCCTGTTCGGGATTTGCTTAGTTTTTTGACTCTGTAGATTAATATCTTTTGCCACATTTGAGAAGTTTTTAGACATCATTTCTTTGAGTACTTTTCAACCCCAACTGTTTCTCCTCTCATTTCAGGGGTCTGACAAAAAAATTTTAGATCTTTTGTTATACTCCCATAGGTACCTGAGGCTGTGTTGTGGTGTGTTTTTTTTCCAGTCTATTTTCTCTCTGTTGTTCAGATGAGATTATTTCTGTTGTTCCATCTTCCAGTTCACTAGTTCTTTCCTCCATTCTGCTGCTGAGCACGTCCACTGGTTTTTTCTTTTTAGGTATTATATTTTTAGTACTAAAATTGTCATTAGGTTATTTTTCATATTTCCTTTGTTTGCTGAGGCTTTCATATTTTTCACTTATTTCAAGTGTATCTGTATTTGCTTGTAATGCATCTTTTATGATGGCTACTTTAAAATCTTTGCCAGATAATTCTAACATATTTTTCATCTCTGTGTTGGCATTCTTTGTTTTTGGTTCGGTCAGTTTGAAATCTTTCTGTTTTTGATATAACAACTGATTTTTTTAAATTGAAATCTGGAACTTTGGGGTACTATGTAATGAAACTGTGAGTCTTACAAACCTTCTGTTTTATCTTGCTTTCTCTGACATGGCTCTGATAAATAAGTGGTAGGCACTGCCTCACTACTGTCAGGTGCTTGCAGAAGTCCGGATTTCCTACTCAGCTTCCATTGACATGGGACAGAGGTGAGCACTTTGTTCAGGGTTACTGCTTGATAGAGTGGGAGTTCTAGTTCCTCAGGAGGCTTCCACTGCATGATAGTGAGGAGGATGACCTTAATACTATTTTGTGGTGTTAAAAACCCAGATTCTCCAGTAGTTCTTTCTGACATAATCCCAACAGTGACTGGGAGGGATACCTCATTACTGCTGGCAGTGGGGGGAATTTAGTTTCCCCGTTTGGGCTCCACTGACGTTATAAAAAGGTGAGGGCTTATTAACATCCACTGAGGATAAAAGCCCCAACTCAGACTTCTCTAATACAACCCAGATGAGTGATTGGGGCACCTCAGTTTACCCTGGTGAGACCTCAGTTTACCCTGGTGAGGATGGAAGTCTAGATCCTCATGAGCCCTTTACAGGTGGGGTAGGGGTATAGACAGTTTTACTATGTGGTGTTTGTTAGAGTAGAGTTGTTATTGTCTAAAAGTTTTCTATATTACTAGTCTCCCCCTTTCTTCATCCTTTGACTGTAGAAAGCAAGCTTTTGTTGGAGCTTTTATTTGTCTATAATCATTGGTATTTGCAGGTTGCTGATTTCTTCAGCCTTAAGTCTGGGATACAGAAGGTGAAAAGAAAGGAATCCTAGGGAATTTACCACCAAGTAATTCCTCAAGTTCCAAAGGACCCTAGCTCATCTGCTTTCTTCTCTTTACCTTTCAGAATTGTACTATGACACAATCCAGAGTGTTTAGTCCATACTTAGGTAGAAGAAGGAAAGTACGTTGTATTAGTTTGTTTTCATGCTGCTGATAAAGACATACCCGAGACTGGGTAATTTATAAGGAAAAAGAGGTTTACAAGACTCACAGTTCCACATGGCTGAGAAGACCTCACCATCATGGTGGAAGGCGAAAGGCATGTCTTACATGGCAGCAGGCAAGAGAGAAATGAGAGCCAAGTGAAAGGGGTTTCCCCTTATAAAACCCTCAGATCTTGTGAGACTGATTCACTACCATGAGAACACTATGACGGAAACTGCCCCTATGATTCAATTATCTCCCACCGGGTCCCTCCTACAACATGTGGGAATTATGGGAGCTACAATTCAAGATGAGATTTGGGTGGGGATACAGCTAAACCATATCATACATCTACTCCACCTTTTCAGAAGTAGAAGTCTCTGTTGAGTTTTTAATTTCAGTTATTTTTATTTTTCTCCTCCAACAATTTTTATTCATTTTCTCTAATTGTTAATATCTATTCCATTGTTGCATCTGTTTATCTGTCTTATCTTTATACCTTTTTTTAACCTGCACTTTGTATCTGCTGATGTCCTTCCATTATAGTTCATTTCCTCCTATGACTTGTAATTTTTGAATGAGTTTTTATCTTCAACTTGAATGTATTTTTTCCTGTGTGTGTCCCTTGCCTTCTGTATTGTGGAAGCCCTAAAGAGCTGTTTTGTTTTGCTTTTATTGGGCACCTCTGAAAATTCACTTGTCCAGGATCAGCATTTACATTTCTAATTTATCAGCTTAGAATTCATGCCTGTATACAGAATGTGAATTGGTATTCCATACCTAGGCATGGCATAAGCTTTCAGTTTCAGTTCTTAATTGGATTTTTTTTTCCCAAAGCATAAAGGAAAGACATGCTTCCTTGTTAATTCTTAGTATTTACGGTGTTTTCTTACCTATTTGACAAACTGGGCAGCTCTTACAGGGTCTCAGCTTTTTGCTGGTGTCTGGTTTCAGCAAGCAGCCTCACAGCAGTGCCCACTCTCCTCTATATCCCCCTCCTCCATAGCCATATATCTTACTCTGAGTGGACATTAAAATCTCAGCCACTATTCGCTAAGACCTATATCTATTTGCATGCCTTCGGGTCCAACTTGATATCTCTTATTAATCTGGGTATAAATTATTTCTGGTACCTCAGAATTGCAGTAATGTGTGCTGAAGCCAGCTTGTATAGGCTGGCAAGAGTTAATGGTTAAATGTTCAGAAATTTATGAGCTACTATGAACATGCTGATTAAAACATGGATATATAAATGTTTTTCATGTTGGAGGTTCTGTGTTAGTTCAGAATGTCATGATGGTGAAATTAGAATTTTGTCATTGATTTAACAAAACCAGAAATTACTTAGAAAATGATTTTACTTTTCATTCAGGGCAATACCCTTCCACCCACCCACCTACCCCATCCCCAACCCCATTTAAGAGATGAGATACCTAAGGCTCACTGAGATCAAATGGCAAGAGACCATGTGAGGGCTTTCCCCACTCCTTATGGCAGAACTGCTCTGTTTCATCCTGTGTCCTGCCTATGCTTGTTTTGCTGAAAGATTATTTCCCCATTTTTCTCCTAAAAGAGCTCCAATAAAAGGATCTAGATGCCGAGCCTCTTGGTTCCAGGTGACATGGTGTTGGAAGGCACCACCAATTGCTATCCAGGCACTGGTATCTCCCTTGAGGGCCCCTGGCTGGATCAATCAAAAAACTACCCCTGAAACACAGATTTCATTTCATGTTTCCCCACAGGACACCATTTGTCAAACAGCCCCCAGGCCAATGAGAGACCCCAGACGTCAGATTCATTAAGCCTTTCCAGAGCCAAACAGATGTCACATTGAGCCTGTTTTATTTTTTCTCATTCTCTATCTTTATCCTTGCCTTTCTTTTTATTGCTTTGTCTTTGTACCTCTCTTCATTACATTGCCCCATTATTATTGCTTTACTAAAGCAATCATCATTGAAATGCCTATCCAAACATCCATTAACATGCTTTCTGAATACGCTGTTTTCCAACTGCTGCTTATTGTAAGGAAATAGATTATCCATTATCAGCAAGAAATGTATCTGACCTAAAAACCAGAAAAGTCCATGGTTTAAGACATATGAAGAACTTACAGAAAATCAGAAAAGAGAAATATTGTCAATTCACAGTACATTTGTTATCCTTATTAAGGATCATCATTAATAGCTTTAGATCAATACACAACTATGATGCTGATAAGATTTAGCTTTTAGAATGTTATGTAACCAGGGATTATTCAGTCTAACCCCCTTATTTGATAAATGAGGAAATAAAACTACAAAAGCAAGTACCAAGTTCTACTTTGAAACTCTGTGATCATGCCAATCCTCCATACTACCTTTAGATGTAATAAAATCTGCTTATAGCTTTAAGAATACAAGCTGAATTCACTTGAACATCACTTATGTGAAAAAAACAGCTTAAAAGATTGTGTTCAGTGGTCCCAAGACCCAGCAATAACCAAATATTGGTATGCTGGGAACATTTAACCCTTGGTTCATATCTCATAATAAGTACTCCTTAATTACCTACCATGACGCAATTTATATCAAAAAAATTAACAGTATAATTTAGTAGTTATAAACACAGACTCTGAAGCCAGATTGCCTGGGTTTGAATACTATTTTACTCCTTTAATATTTCTGTGACTTTGAGCAAGTCAGTTATGCTCTGTGCTTGTTTCCTCATCTATAAAATCTGAATAGTGATAGTAACCATGTGTAGGGTTGTTTTGAAGATCACATCAACTATACAGGTAGAATGCTTAGAAGAATTTCTGGAACGAAACACATGCTACATAAAGGTTAGCTATCATAAAATATTATTTTTTAATTGGCTGCAATTATTCCCTTCCCTATCCCCAATGCCCCTTACAAAGTGACTGTACAGCAACACCCATGAGAGGTAAACTCTATCCCTGGCTCTGAAACCCGGCCTGGCCTTGCCACTTGCTTTGGCTAGCAGAAGTAATAACTTGCCAACTTTGATCCTACCCTTCAAGTGGCTGTCCATGCTTCCACACTCTCTCAGAATTTTTCACCATAGAAACAGGCTAGGGAGAAAGACCAGACAAGATCAGCAAAACTGACATAAAACTGACTACAGACGCACGAGGGAGCAACAGTCACCTAGCTGAGCCCAGCCTAAATTACTAACCACAGAATGGTGAGCTAAACAAATGGTTCTTATTCATATTTTATTTTATTTTTTAGAGACAGGGTCTGGCTCCATTGCCCTGCTTGGAGTGCGTTAATGCCATCATAGCTCACTGCAGTGTGGAACCTCTGGATGGGCTCAGGTGATCCTCCTGCCTCTGTCTCTCAAGTAGCTTGGATGATAGGGGTGCACCACCATGCTCAGATAATTTTTTTCCTTTTTTTTTTTTTTATTTTGTATTGTTACCAAGGCTGGTCTTGAGTTCCTCGCTTCAAGCAGTCTTCCAACCTCAGGCTCTCAAAGTGTTTAGCTTACAGGCATAAGCCATCACTCGTGGCCCCTCTTATTTTTAATTTTATCATGGTTAATTGTGCCACAATAGCAAACTGATATAACTATTACTACTCTAAAATACATTTTAATGTTATCAAAAATTATTTGATTCTTTTCTCATCACGAAGAAGGGGGAAGACACTCCTTTAATATTTCTCCAATCAAGAAGGGATATCTGGGCCCCTTCCTTTTGAATCTGGGTGGGCTTGTGACTAAGAGAACACACAATTAGTGATGCTGTATGACTGCCAGGTCAAAAAAAGACCAGGCAAGTAGCCCCCCAATTCTCTTGGAACATGAACTCTAGGGGAAGTCAGGCATCAAATAAGCTGCCTCACTATACTAAGGCTGTTGTACTGGAGAGGCTGCATATAAGTGTTCTGTTCAATGGCCCCAGCTGAGCTCCCAGCTGATAGTCAGCATTGACTTCCAACCATGTGATTAAGCCATCTCATACAACCAGCCCAGTCAAGACATCCAGGCCAGGCATGGTGGCTCACACCTGTAATCCCAGCACTTTGGGAGGCTGAGGTGGAAGGATTGTTTGTGTTCAGGAGTTTGAGACCAGCCTGGGCAAGATGGTGAGACCCTGTCTCTACAGAAAATAAAAACTTAGCCAGATGTGGTGGCTAATGCCTGTGGTCCCAGCTACAGGGGCAGCAGAGGTGAGAGAATAATTTTAGTCCAGGAAGTCAAGGTTGCAGTGAGTGCTGTTTGCACCACTGTGCTCCAGCCTGGGTGACAGAACAAGACCCTGACTCAAAAAAACAAAACAAAAAAAGACTTCAGATGACACCAGCCCCAACTGACATCTGACTACAACTTCACAAGAGATGCCAAGTAAAAATTATCAGTCAAGTCCTTCTAGAATTCCTGACCCAGAAATCTGTCAGCAAAATTAAATGATTGCTTTAAGCTGCTAAATTTTGGAGTAAGAATTCATACAGCAACAGGAACCAGAACATCACTATGGTGTGACTGATTCATATTAGAAAAATCATGTGGTGTTTGGAGGATGTGATTTCCCATTAGAAAATTCAAAAACCAAAATGATCCCTCAAAAGACTTAGAAATAAATGCAGGTTTATCAACAATACATGAAGGTGGAAAATTACCTGGTCCATTACCCACGAGCTCACCATTCCCTGACAGTTCCTACTGCTTAATTCTAAGAAAGCTACTTTGAACAGCAGAAGGTACTTTCTTCTTTTGAAAACAATCAAGATTTAGGATTATGAACACTCTTCCCCAAGGTAACTTGGAGCTGAAGAACTTGTAGTCATATAGAACTGGGTCCATATTGTACTCTGATTTGTGCTTGTCTTTAAAGTTCTATATTTTACAGCAACGAACACATTTGGGTCCCATGGGCTAAAGTGGAAGTATTTTTTTATTATACCCTCAAAGCATTTGGCTTGTATTTCCATAGAAATCTGCCTGAAGAGTTCTCTTGGGAAGCAAGGATCCATGGAGTAGAAAATGAAACACTAAATGTCATGCAGAGACACACTGGTGTTTGCATTTTAAACTTCATCCAATTGAATAAAGTGTATGTCTATAGGTCACTTTTTCATGACCGAGAAATACTGGTGACCAAACATCAGCATTTGAGGGCAGAGAACTAAGGTCATTTGATATTTCCCTTGCTTTTTATTTATTTATTTTTTCTTGTGATGCTAAGTTTCCAAATCTCTCACTAGGGAAAAAAAATTCCAAAAGCACTTTACTAGAAACAGATATATTCTTCATGGCAGGCAATGCTCTTGTGAATTTGCTCACTAATGGAAGTAACTTTAGGAAAGGGCATGTTATCTAGGTTTGGACCTATTAGCTTAAAGTAGATGGTACAGCACATCTATGCTGAATTCGGGCAGAGTTGGGGTATAGCACTGGCTCTAACACTAACGTGCTACAAGATTTTGGAAAAATCATTTACTTATTTTATGCTCCAGTTTCCTCATCTATAAAATATAAGACATAATACTTATCTGGAGGGACCCAAATAATATTGTGTATGTAAAGCAGCTAGTACAGTGTTTAGCACAGAGTAATTGCTCACTAAATGCTTGTTTCAGAGCTGACATTTAAAACCAATGCCAAGTTTCTTATCAAGCTGGTTATCTGTGCAATTCTGGGTAAATTATTCACTCTGGACCTTAGTGTATCCACTTTTGAACAATTTTTTTTTAAAAAAAAGCATTATCTAGTTTAAATGTAAAAATATGTACAGCACTTTTAAAAAATATAAGGTATACTACAAATGGGAAGGAGGTTAATGGTGATTATGATCATAATCGTAAAAACTTTATAATAATGGCATTTACTTGGTAACTATTTGAGAGTCTTCTACAGGATTCTCAGCAAGCATACCTTAAATGTCCTTTTGAAGGATGCCCTTACATATTATTGTTACGAAATTAAAATGTCCAAGCCAGGATCCATCCTGAGCAAGAATACAGACGTAAAGTTTGTCATTATAAGCAACCGTCAACACATATGGACTTGCATATACCCAGGCTTAACAAATGTATTTCATGTTTTTCCCTATTTACCTTTTTTTTTCCCTCCATACTCATTCTATACCCACAGAAACTCGAATGTGCCCAAATTTCTCACGATGTTCTGAGGCTCATCTATCTGAAAGCCAGAGTCACCCTTGAAATTAGTATGTGATTATCTGGGGCTGATGTAACTTAAGACATTGAGGCTCTTTGTTGGGGTGTGACATTTGTGAGCAGAAGATCCCAAAATACACTGCACTAGCTGGGAAGCTGGGGATTGAACTGGACTAAAGATGGTGAAAGTGGAAATGACATGTTTATAGGTTTTCGTGGGGAGAAGAAAGAAGAGATTCGAGTTACTAAAGGAATTCCTCTTCCCCAAATGTTCATCCTGCTTTAGGTGTCCCAGGACCAATAATGGCAGAACACTGAAACCCTCTACATCTTGCAAGATTTCTTCACTTTCTGAGCCTCTGATTTCTCATCTATAGGACAAGTATAATTATACACAGTGGCGTGCTGGTAAATGTTTTAACAACCAACTCTACGAGGAATAAAAAAGCCTTGATTGTAACACTTTCCTATTTCTGTGGTGTATTATAAATAGACCCACAATGGCCAATTTGAAACCATAATGTGACATAACTGAACACAGAGTTGGGAAGAGATTTGCTCTAGTACATTGTATAATGTTTTCACTATACAAAAACAATAGCTTTAAATAACCTCAGAAGCACAGATATTAGTAAATATAGCAAAATAACTATGAATTAATAAGTTTTTTTCTACCATTTTAATATATTTGTTTCCACAATTTAATTTTGAATAATGTCTGTATTTTACAACCAGCTCTCAAAATTCCTGAAAAATGTGACAATCCACTCTTGCTAGCTGGTATGACCCTGTTGCAGCACTTCACTGATTTTATTTGCTTAAAAGTCTCTTTTGAGAATTATCATGTTACATTTTATATTTAAATCTTAAACCATATTTAAACTGATTACTTCATATCTTTCAAATGTAACAATCTCAAATAACCTTACCAGTAATTCTGGTAAAAATTTATGCTACTCAGATGTCAATTGCCTTGTTAGTATAGTTAAGTCTAAATGCTTGCCATCTTATCAGATAATGTTAATACAAACTTCAACAGCTGCAGCAGTGACTGGAATATGTAACTGTGATGGCATCAACAGCAAGAAGATAGTCTAGGGGAGGAATAAATCATGATGGTCCACATCCGTGCCCCTTTTACTCACCCAATGCATGTCTCTCAGGCCTCATGTGGAACCAAAAAAGGATGTAAAGGAGCTGGCAGTTCTGTGGCCTGGATAGTTAAAGACAGGTAAGACATCACTGTTTGTGACTGTGTTTTTGTTTGTTTGTTTGTTTGTTTTGTCTATTGTGTCTGGAAAGGCTTCTAGAATCCCCTTTCTCAGTCAGGTAGATTGAAGAAACCTGTTATCACGTGAAAAAGAACAATGTAAGAAATGGACTAGACAAATAATTGGTAACCAGAAAGGATAAATAAGAAGTTGATAGGCAAAGGGGGTGAGAAGTGGAAAGAGGAAGAGGAGAGAGACAAGGAGAGACGTTTCATTTACTGCCTATCCTGAGGCTAAAGTCTAACCTAGCTTATTAAACAGAGGAACCTGTTATAGAAATCAGGCTTCCAGGAAAATTCCTCTAAGCCAAATTGCTACCTTTTACCCAAACAAGCCTTTCTGTCTGTATTTAAAAATGAGCAATAACAAAGATCCAAAGATAGGAAACAGTGAAAAGACTTTTAGTAAATTTAAGAGATTCCTTTCATCCTTCTACTATTAATACTGAAAAGATCTTTCTTTGGGCAGGCAGAGGCTCAAGAGTAACATTACAATTTTATGTTTTTTAACAAATGCACTAAGCACTTCAAGAAAAAAGACAAACTCTATGACAGATGTCGTAAGCAAGTTTTTGTAATAACAGAGTATGTGTTGAGTGTTGCTGTCAATTTGCTTCTGTTTCCAACCATCCAGATACTTTCCCAAGTCTTGAAAAACCAAAGCCTTAAGTTGATGGGAACCGAAATATCTCAAACTAAGTCAGCCTGGTAGAGCCACTTGATCCAGCCAGCTGAAATGCAGATGGAGGACTCTGAAGACTGGTGCGAGCAGTCACTTTTATTTTTAACAGAAAATGTATACAACCAAGTCTGAAGGTTAGACAAATCTGAAAGACAGGTAACGGTAGAAAAGAGCAAGAAACAGGAGACCCACAAAGTTTTAGAAACAAGAGAAAATCATGCTCTGGAAATAGGGGAGGGTGACTGTTCTTAATGTGGTGTGTGTGTAACTACATGCGCATATGCGCACACATACACGCTCAAAATGTAACAGTTGAGATCATCAATTGGTAGTGATCAATTAATGCACTTTTCCTTTAGATAATACAAGGAGGAGACTTTCTTCACTTCTTTAAATAATGAAAAGAGAAAACAATTCAAGTTGTTCATGCATCACTAGGATTTAAGTAGAACTCCACACAACTAAGAAATATGGGGGGGAAATATGGTAGAAGCACAGTTTGCTGTTACCACTAATTACCCTGCAGTATAGCTCCAAGAATGTTCCTCTGCTTTTATAAAACTGTTTTCTTTTGAAGTCTTAGAAAATAATTCAGTCAATAACTAACCCCATATACATGCAGAGAATAATGGCAAAATCTATAGCTACAAAAGGGACTGTTATGAGGGAGAAATGCACAATATAATTCTAAAGAGATGAAGAATTTATTTATCAAGTGTGTTAAAGGCACAGTGTCTCCACCTACTGTAGAGTAGGAGGATTCAAATCTTCAGTGTCTTGGTGTTTGGTCTTTTTCCTGTGAATTTTCTTCCTCTCTCTGAGTGTGTCCTTCAGAGGAAGACGCCCTTGTGTACATTGCAGGAATGCCACACCCTTATCCTTTATTTGTTAATGGATACCAACAATAAAGCATGAGGTAATTCCTTCCTTTTTCCTCCCCCAGCTAGTTGATTTCTAAGTTACCTCCCTCTCTTTTTCTTCTGTTTCTTCTACAATTTCCTCTCTGTCTCATCTCTCTGTTTCTTTTACATTTTCACCTTTTTAATTCTTCTGTTTTTACCTTTCAGAAACTTGTAATTTGGACCTAGGTTTGCTGCTCTGGTTAATATCAGAACATACTGAAGCCAAGAATCCTTGGTTTGGTGTCTAATTCTGGGTTTAGCATTCAATTTCTTCAAAGAGGAGGACAGTAGAAGAGACAAGTTTCCTTTTGAGTGCAAGAAAACCAAATTTAGCAAATAATCTCCCCAATAAGGTATGTTCGGTCAGCTATGAGTTGGACCCACTAATTACTGTGGTGTAGTTCTGTTGTGACCCAGCTTGTTAATGCATAGTTAGAGAAATGCTTCAGGGCAAATGATGCTTCCAAAAATATGATAGTTAATTTATACACTAGCCAGAGTCTATAAGGTTTATTTTTCTTATAGCTCTGACTTTTGCTGCATGCACACAATGCATTTGCTGCTGTCCAGGCAAGAATGCAGTATGACTCCAGCTTTGTGGGAATTCACAAGGGTCCCAAGGGTCAGCCTCACCAGACTCAGAAATTGAATACAGAAAAGTACCTCAAGGGCAGATTCTCATCAGACTCATTCTCCTGAGTATGACATGCCATTTTTGTGACAGAAATACCACTCTCCAGTACTGCTAGAGGAAGAAAATCTATGCAAATATTTCCAATATGCTGAATAAAGCTGAAGGCTCAAGGGGCAAACCACATTTGATGCAGGGTATTATTTAGCCATTCCTGTCTCAATGGGCTACCATTTACAGAAGGAGTCATATCTAATAGCTTTCTGGATGGAGATGGGGCATTGTGGGGATAAGTGAACTCAGAAGATATCAGAGTGACTTTTAAGAAGTCCAAGTTTTTGAAAAAGCCCTGAGTGTGGAGTTAGCTTACCTGGATTTAAGTCCCAATGCTATCACTTGAATATTAGCTGTATGATCTTGAATAAATAGCTTATCCTTTCTCAACCTCAGTTTTCTCATCCATAGAGTAGGAATGGTGTTTCCTACCTCATAGAGTTATTTCAAGGTCTGAGAGAAACATGTGAAATAATCCACAATTTCTGATGCACTTTTCATTTCCTTATTGTTACAGTAAGAAAATTTGAGACCACCTACTACAACAGACCCTCGAACAATACAGGGGTTAGGAGCACTAGCCTCCCATGCAGTCAAAACTCTTTGTATAACTATTGACTCCCCAAAAACTTAACTACTAGTAGCCTAGTGTAGACTGGAAGCCTAACCAATAACATAAACAATCACTGACACATATTTGATATGTTATATGTGTTATATACTGCATTCTTACAAGGAAGCTGGGGAAAAGCCCAAAATCTCCTTAAGCTGATAAGCAACTTCAGCAAAGTCTCAGGATACAAATACAATGTGCAAAAATCACAAGCATTCCTATACACCAATAACAGACAGAGAGCCAAATCATGAGTGAACTCCCATTCACAATTGCTTCAAAGAGAATAAAATACCTAGGAATCCAACTTACAAGGGATGTGAAGGACCTCTTCAAGGAGAACTACAAACCACTGCTCAATGAAATGAAAGAGGATACAAACAAATGGAAGAACATTCCATGCTCATGGGTAGGAAGAATCAATATCAAGAAAATGGCCATACTGCCCAAGGTAATTTATAGATTCAATGCCATCCCCATCAAGCTACCAATGACTTTCTTCACAGAATTGGAAAAAACTACTTTCAAGTTCATATGGAACCAAAAAAGAGCCCGCATTGCCAAGTCAATCCTAAGCCAAAAGAACAAAGCTGGAGGCATCATGCTACCTGACTTCAAACTATATTATAAGGGTCCCGTAACCAAAACAGCATGGTACTGGTACCAAAACAGAGATATAGACCAATGGAACAGAACAGAGCCCTCAGAAATAATGCCACATATCTACAACCATACAATGTTTGACAAACCTGACAAAAAACAAGCAATGGGGAAAGGATTCCCTATTTAATAAATGGTGCTGGGAAAACTGGCTAGCCATATGTAGAAAGCTGAAACTGGATCCCTTCCTTACACCTTATACAAAAATTAATTCAAGATGGAGTAAAGACTTACATGTTAGACCTAAAACCATAAAAACCCTAGAAGAAAACCTAGGCAATACCATTCAGGACATAGGCATGGGCAAGGACTTCATGTCTAAAACACCAAAAGCAATGGCAACAAAAGCCAAAATTGATCAATGGGATCTAATTAAACTAAAGAGCTTCTGCACAGCAAAAGAAACTACCATCAGAGTGAACAGGCAACCTACAGAATGGGAGAAAATTTTTGCAATCTACTTATCTGACAAAGGGCTAATATCCAGAATCTACAAAGAACTTAAACACATTTACAAGAAAAAAACAAACAACCCCATCAAAAAGTGGGCAAAGGACATGAACAGACACTTCTCAAAAGAAGACATTTATGCAGCCAACAGACACATGAAAAAATGCTCATCATCACCGGCCATCAGAGAAATGCAAATCAAAACCACAATGAGATATCATCTCACACCAGTTAGAATGGCGATCATTAAAAAGTCAGGAAACAACAGGTTCTGGAGAGGATGTGGAGAAATAGGAACACTTTTACACTGTTGGTGGGACTGTAAACTAGTTCAACCATTGTGGAAGTCAGTGTGGTGATTCCTCAGGGATCTAGAACTAGAAATACCATCTGACCCAGCCATCCCATTACTGGGTATATACCCAGAGGATTATAAATCATGCTGCTATAAAGACACATGCATACGTATGTTTACTGTGGCACTATTTACAATAGCAAAGACTTGGAACCAAGCCAAATGTCCAACAATGATAGACTGGATTAAGAAAATGTGGCACATATACACCATGGAATACTATGCAGCCGTAAAAAATGATTAGTTCATGTCCTTTGTAGGGACATGGATGAAGCTGGAAACCATCATTCTCAGCAAACTATCACAAGGACAAAAACCCAAACACCACATGTTCTCACTCGTAGGTGGGAATTGAACAAGGAGAACACATGGACACAGGAAGGGGAACATCACACACCGGGGACTGTTGTGGGGTGGGGAAGGGGGTAGGGATAGCATTAGGAGATATACCTAATGTTAAATGACGAGTTAATGGGTGCAGCACACTAACATGGCATATGTATACATATGTAATAAACCTGCACGTTGTGCACATGTACCCTAAAACTTAAAAGTATAATTTAAAAAAAAGGAAAAAAAGAGAAAATTACTAGGAAAAGAATACTTACTATTCACTTAGTGGGTGTGGATCATCATAAAATCTTCATTCCCATTGTCCTCATGTTGATAGGCTCAGGAAGAGGAAAAAAGGGTGGAGTTTTTCTTGCTGTCTCAGGGTGGCAGAGGTGGAAGAGGTGAAGGAGGTGAGACAGGAGAGGCAGGCATATTCCGTGTAACTTCTACTGAAAAAAATGTAAAATGGAATCCATGCAGTTCAAATTCATATTATTCAAGAATTAACTGTATATAGTTTTTTTACTGCCAACGGTATTTCTTGATACAGAGCATTGAGGAGAGCCAACAAGTTCAACAAATGACAGTGTAACCCTCCTCAAAAAATAAAATAAAATCAGTTCATCAAAATACCATGTCTATTTTTTATACCAATGGAAAGAACAACGGTTTTGCTTCATATTCCTTGGGCAATACCTATAATTTTACCATTACTGTTGGCAGAAATTAAAGCCTTAAGCTAATGCTGTTACCCAGAAGTACTTGTAGATTACTAATCATTTACACTTTAACTTAAAAGAGCTTCAGATCCTGTACCAGAAAAAAAGGTTGGGTATTAAGGGCCAGAGCCCCATCTAAGGTACAATGCAAAGAAAGAATCCACCAGACCCCATTAAATGTCTTTCTTGGGGACTCAAACCTTTGTCACAGAGAGTAGCCTCAATAGTGAAAACCTGATAGACACAGTAATCTTGTTTGTGTCACGCTCAAAGTCCTACCAAAAGAGGTGATGCTGCCACCTGAGACAGCTGAGAAAACTCCTCCAATAATGACTTAATACTATTTTTAGCTGCATCAGTACATTCCTGCTTAGCTAGTCCCTTTTATACACAGTTAGGAACCATACAGTTGTGAGGTAGAGTAGGGCATGATCAACTAATTAAAAAGTTGCTCTCAGCAACAGGCTTAGTTAGTACAATGGATCTTTGGGGGCATAAGCTCTCACCTCCAGCCTTGGCTCAGCTAGTACATGATTGATTATGTTCTCCTCTGTCCCAGGAGAGGATATAGAAGAAAGAAAGTCTCTGTCCTCAGAATGGTGTAGTCAGAGTAAGTGCCCAGTTGAGTCGTACAGTGAAGCCAAAGGCAAAAGAAAAATTAGGAACATTGAGCCTATCCTTATTGAGAATTTTGATAATTTATTCACATGGACTTTTTCGTCATTAATTTTGATTTTTAAAATGACTGTATTAAAATCCTGTATGTCTTGATAATTGGGTTTTGGGGCAGCCCTGTGAATGCCTTACTTGGCTCACCCTGGTCACAGCCCCAACTCAGGGTCTCCATCCTCAGAGGAGAAAATGTATGCTCTCAGAGAAGAACACAGGGCTGGCACTTGCCACTGCAGCTCAATCACCTTCCAAAAAACAACATTCTGAACATCGGCCTTGGGAAAGGATTCATGACTATGTCCTCAAAAGCCATTGCAACAAAAACAAAAATTGACAAGTGGGACCTAATTAAATTAAAGCGCTCCTGCACAGCAAAAGAAACTATCAACAGAGTAAACAGACAGCCTACAGAATGAGAGAAAATATTTGGAAACTGCAACCAACAAAGTTCTAATATCCAGAATCTGTAACTTTAGCAATTCCGCAAGCAAAAAACAAATAACGTCATTAAAAAATGGAGAAAGGACATAAACAGATACTTCTCAAACCAAGGCATACATATGGCCAACAAACATGAGAAAATGCTCGTCATCACTAATCATCAGAGAAATGCAAATCAAAACCACAGTGAGATACCATCTCACACCAGTCAGAATGGCTAGTAATAAAAAGTCAAGAAACAACAGATGTTGGTGAAGCTGTGGAGAAACCAGAATGCTTACATACTGCTGGTGGGAATGTAAATTAGTTCAACAACTCTAGAAAGCAGTTTGGAGATTTCTTAAAGAACTTAAAACAGAATTACCATTTCACACAGCAACTAAAATAAAATAAATGGTTCTACCAAAAAGACACATGCACTTGCATGTTCATCGCAGCAACATTTGCAATAGCAAAGACATGAAACCAACCAAGATACCCATCAGTAGTGGACTAGATAAGTAAAATGTACATATACACCAGCCACAAAAATAGAACTACTACACAGCCACAAAAAAAAAGTGAAATTATGTCATTTGCAGCAACCTGCCTGCAGCTGGAGGCCATTATCCTAAATGAACTAATGCAGGAACAGAAAACCAAATACCACATGTTCTCACTTACATGTGGGAGGTAAACATTGGGTTCTCATGGACATGAAGATGGGGACAACAGACATGGGAGACTACTAGAGGCAGGAGAGAGGGAGAGGGGCAAGGGCTGAAAAAGTAACTACTGGGTATTATGCTTACTACTTGGGTGATGGGATCAATCATGCCCCAAACCTCAGCATCACGCAATATACCCTTTTAATAAACCTGTCCGTACTCCCTGAATTTAAAATAAAACTTGACATTATAAATAAAACAAAACAAAATAAAATAGGAAAACATTTTTAAATCATCTTCCAGGCTGGATTTTGGGGCTCACGCCTGTAATCTCAGCACTTTGGGTGGCTTAGATGGGCAGATCACTTGAGTTCTGGAGTTCAAGACCAGCCTGGACAACATGGCAAAACTCTGTCTCTGCAAAAAATACGAAAATTAGCCTGGTGTGGTGGTGGGCACCTGTGGTAATAGCTACTCAAGAGGTTGAGGTGGGAAGATGGCTTGAGCCCAGGAGGTGGAGGTTGCAGTGGGCAGAGATCATACCACTACACTCCAGCCCAGGCAACAGACCCAGACCCTGTCTCCGATTAAAAAAAAATCGCCTTCCAGATTCAGAGGTGACAGAGGCACCTCTTCAAAGGGCCAAGACAGGCCGAAATGTGAAGTCTGCCTTTTGATAAGAATGCCACCAGCTCTAAGGGAGGGCAAGAGGCTAAATGCCCACAATGTCTAGCCAGACTCATGGCCAGGTGAAAAGCCTCAGACCAGGGCCAACACCATGCCTTGTTATAGGACCACTAGGTTCAATTGCATGTTGCACAGCAACATACCAATACATCAAAACAGCAGGAGTTGCAGCAGAGAAACAGTTTAATAATTGAATGGCAGCCAAAAAAAAAGAGGTGGGAGAAATTTCAAATATGCTTCCCCAAGGAGTTTTGGCATGGGGTTTAAAAGGGAATTTTGGTGGGTAGTGGGCTGAGGGTCTGGGTGTTGCTGATTGGCTTGAGCATGAGGCATGAAATCATAATAAAACAGAAACTGCATTCCCGTGCTGAGTGTGTTCTTCAGCGGGGGTCTTCAGACTGGCTGGCGTCAGTGGACCCATTGGAATGCATGATCTGAAAAAATATATCAAAAGGAAAATTTGGGGTTTCTTAATGTTAACGATGTTATCTATAGAAGGTAGGACTCTATGACAGGGGCTATGTGACTTCTAAACAGTAAGCAGCTATAAGGAAGTGGGCTATAGAGCAAGCTGGTTAATGCTTAGCTATGCTTCTAGTCCAAGTTTTATTAATTTCACAAGGACAGTTTCAACCTGATTTCTGGAACTGGCAGAGCAACTTCTCTTTCAAAAAAGTGGTGCTCGCCATCACCTGAAGACCAAGCCCTTCTGCTTGAAATTTTGCCTCAAGGCCTCTGTGAATCTACTCAGATAGTTTTGACTTTGAGTAATTCCTGAGCCAACTAATTCCTAGCCAGAGCCCATGTATATTCACGACTTTAGTTCCCCTTGCTCCTGCTGGTTCCTTACCTCCACCCACAGCCATGCCCAAGAGTGGTGGCCCAGTTCTCAGGTTCACTCTATGACAGAAATTAGCATGCAATATTGCTGCTTCTCTCTTCTCACGGCACAGAGCAGCTAACAGAGAGTTAAAAGTATCACTTGAAAGATGCACCTTATTTCATAAAATACACACATTAATGAACTTGAATCTCTTCTAATCCCTGCTAGAAGGAGGGGATCTGATAAAACATGCATAGCCACATCTCTCCCTATGTTAATTCCCTCATTTTAGAAGCAAGGAGGCAGGCTGCAACACTTTGGGTTTCCTCCAAAGGTGACTCCCAGCTCAGTTCTGCTGTTGATACAGTATCATTAATGCACCTAAACTACTTAATTGGTTGTACAGACATCCAAAAGAGGGGAAGAAAGGGAGACTCAGATTCTGTCTGATCACTCATCCCAGACCACTCCTCCTTGACTTTCTCCTTTTCTACTGTTTCCTTCTGTTTCTTCTTTGACTCCTCTGTCTGCATCTCCCAGAGTCTAATTTATTATGAGGCAGAAAGTACACGTTGTACCAGTCTCGGGACACTCGAGCTGCCAGATCTGATTTCCCTGGTAGATGTGGAAGATTGAGGAAAGAACAACTGTGGCTGACAATTAGATTTATTTTTCTGCATGTGTCCCAACCCTTGACACGGAACCCAGCAGGCCACAGGTAACCTACTATCTTCTGCAGAACTGGGAGGATTTTATTGGCTCCATGAGTGGGGAGACAGAGTTTCCCAGAGTCAGGTCAGGCCCTCCCTGCTGGCTTGTCAGCTCGCTCAGCATCAGTCATAACAAGTACGGCACATCCTTGAAGAAAACACAGGGAAGAAGGCAGTGGGATATCTCTGGGAGGCAGAATGTGCTAGAAGAGGCACATAAAACTTCCACTAAATGTTACATTTTTTTGTCTTATTCCTGACTCCTTCATCATAGACTCTACCGGCCAAAGTGTTTTACAAGCAAATACGACAGTGACTGTACTCCACAGCATCATTCCCAAAGTCCCTTTCCATTCCTCATTCTTGTCACTTGGCTCCTTAAGAACAATTGTGGTTTGGGCAGTCATTAACACATTAGTGAAATGTCATAAAAATTTCCTTTGGGTTGGAAGGAAATCAGAATATGGAATATAGAAAAGCAACAGTACTTTTTTATTTTATTTTGCCAAAGAAAGTGAAAAGAAAGAATCAATTTGTTGTTATTTACTCTGCATCAGGCACTGAAATGGAGGAAAGGGGCATAACATCTTTTTTTTTCCCCCCCAAAAAAAAGGGTTCCTCCTCAAGGAGAGACTGAATGTCAAACAGAATTAAAGAAAAAGAAAATGAGCAAAATAAACAAAAACTAATGAGGGTAAAATCAACCTGAGATGCCTCTGCTAGACGGATATAGTGCAGGGCCCCTTTTATTATTTGTTTCTGCTCCTTGATACAAATTTTCTTGCTAAAATAGTCTCACATTTTGGCTTATTCATACTCAAATTTTATCTTAGTCTTTTAGAAAACCTAAATTAGGCCGAGGGGCCACGGGTCCTCCTTCCTTTCCCATACCTCCCTGTTCCTACCGGCATCTAGCTGGAGGTGCAGCCTGACTCACAGAGAACTCCTCCAGTGCCCCCCGCCTCTGAATTTTGAGTGGCTTTGCCTCCTTCCAAGGTTAAATAGATTTTAGATCCAGATAATATATTTGAGAATTATAACTGGACACTAACTCTGTGGCTCACATTTATCTGATTTGATACAAATCCAAAGGCTGAGGACTCCAAGGAAAAGGGCACTGTCAGAGCCTTAATACCAAATGCTGCAGCCTGTAAATGGACAAAATGATATTGGTTTTGGTTGCTCATTTTATACAGTAAACACACTTGGCCAGAAGACGCAGGTCTTTTTATATACTTTTCCACTATTATTTTATGCATCAGATGCTTCTGAAACCTAATTTGAGATGCCCAGATTCCTATTCATTTTTCATCTTTAAAAATCAAGTACCCATTAGAGAATTCT
Source organism: Pan paniscus (assembly GCF_029289425.2). Lineage (NCBI taxonomy): Eukaryota > Metazoa > Chordata > Mammalia > Primates > Hominidae > Pan > Pan paniscus. The sequence continues at coordinate 52,699,287 of NC_073256.2, read as the reverse complement.
GCCATTGCTCCACAGAGACTGGAATGGAAATGAATAAATAAACTTTTAAAGATAATTGGCTTCTAAAATATCCTCATGCCTCTCCTTCTCTGTTTTTTGACAACCCCTCCGGGAACTGCATGATAAAGCAACCTGGGAATCTTTGGGTGTATGATGTGTGAAAGAGAGCCAGTCCACAGAAACTAATCTCTTGGGAATTAGTGTAGTCTGCGACTTGGCTACTGCATGCTGGTGGAAATGCACTAGCTCCGTTCAGATGCCTGATTCTGATCTGCTTCTGCTAGATTCTTCTTATCCACATCTTGCTCCAGTCCACACTAGCCACTTGTTCTGACAGTTCAAAACACATATTTTGAATTCTCAAATCAAAAGGCTTTCCTGCAGTTTATTTACCATAGGATACATTTTCCATTTGTTCCTGTTTAACGTGATGAAGTGAACTGTTTACAGTCTTTTTTCAGGAAACTCTTAGGACACACAACTCATTCACTTAACACATATTTGTTGATTAATTATTTTGAGGCATTTTCTCCGATCGTTGAAGATACAGCAGTGAAAAAGCAAGTGATGCTCCTGCCATTAACAAGCTTGTATTCTAGAAGAAGTGGTCAGAAAATAATCAAGAGATCAAGGAAATAAGCAATAATAATTTCAGATTATTCAAAGTGCTAGAACTAAAATGAACAGGGTCTTATACTAGGAAGTGATGTTGAAGAGAAGTGTTTGCCGTATGAGACAATACCAGAACATTTCAATTTTAGATCTGGTAGGAAAAAAAATGGCCCCTCTGCAAAGGTAATATTTTAACTAAAATATGAAAAATTTAAATCATTGAGTTCTTCAAAGCACCAGGGACAAGGACTGTAGGCAAATGTTACAATAGAGCAAAAGATACCAGTCAGAACAGCTATTATTAAAAAGTCAAAAAATAACAGATGCTGGCAAGGTTGCAGAGAAAAGGGAATACTTACACATTGCTGGTGGAAATGTAAATTAGTTCAGCTGCTGTAGAAAGCAGTTTGGAGATTTCTCAAAGAACTTAAAACAGAACTTCCGTTTGACCCAGCAATCCCATTACTGGGTATATACCCAAAGGAATATAAATTGTTCTACCACAAAGACACATGCATGAGTATGCTCAGCACAGCACTATTCACAATAGTAAAAGCATAGAATCAATGTAAATGCCCATTGATGGTGGACTGGATAAAGAAGATGTAGTACATATGTACCATGGAATACTATGCAGCCATAAAAAAGAATGAGATCAGCCAGGCACGGTGGCTAATGCCTGTAATCCCAGCACTTTGGGAGGCTGAGGCAGGCAGATAACGAGGTCAAGAGATCAAGACCATCCTGGCCAACATGGTGAAACCCCATCTCTAGTAAAAATACAAAAATTAGCTGGGCGTGGTGGCATGCACCTGTAGTCTCAGCTACTTGGGAGGCTGAGGCAGGAGAATTGCTTGAACCCAGGAGGCAGAGATTGCAGTTAGCCAAGATCACACCACTGCACTCCAGCCTGGTGATAGAGCGAGACTGTGTCTCAAAAAAAAAAAAAAAAAGAAAAGAATGAGATCATGTCCTTTGCAGGAACACGGATGGAGCCATTACCCAAAGCAAACTAACACAGGAACAGAAAACCAAATACCACCTGTTCTCACTTATCAGTAGGAGCTAAACATTGAGTACACACGGACACTTAGAAGGGAAAAATAGACACCAGGGCCTACATGAGGAAGCAGTGTGGGAAGGTGAGGATTGAGGATCAAAAAACTACGTATCTGGTACTATGCTCATTAGCTGTATGATGAAATAATCTGTATGCCAAACCCCCATTGCACACGATTTACACATGTAAAAACCCACACATGTACCCCCGAACCTAAACTAAGTTGGAAGGAAAAAGAAAGTGCAAAGGCACTGAGGTAGGGAAGATTGACAGTTTTAGGGCAAAAAGTAGGCTTCTCTGGCTGAAATATTGTGAGAATGGAGAAGTAGGCAGTAGATCTTGCAGGACTTTGCTTGCCATAATGAGGAGGTTAGATGTTATTCTAAATATTATGAGAAAATATTTTAGCAGCTATATAACCACCAGCACACGCCCACGGTTAGCTGAAAGTATCTCAAATACACATGCCTATAACCAAGTGCAGGGGAGCCACCATCTTACAGCAGAGCTCCCACTGAAATTGACAAAAACTAAATGAAAAAGAAGAGGGGTTGTAAGATGTATAAATGAACATCTGTCTCCACATCATTTTCCTTTAGCCTGTAAAATGAGCTCATCCAATGTGGCCAAACATCTCTAAAACAACATCAGTTTTTAGTGCTGAAAATCACAGAACATCCCTTAACCTTGACTAATTTGGACTGCTTTAGGGCATGTGTTATTGGATAATTTTGTCAATGATAATAAAAAGTTTCCCTGTTTAATGCAGGGAAAAGGCCAGCATTTGCAGCAAGATAATAAAGGAATCCAATAAAAGTCCATGATGATCATAATAGGAGATGGCTGTCCCCAAATGTTCCGCATCCTAGGTATTGTTACTGGAAAGCTGTCGTGTACCTGCTGAGCAAGAGGAAACACACCCTGGCCAAACACCTGGAGAAAGGTCTTGCTGGCGAAGATCAGCTACAAAATGGGGAGGAATAAACTCAAAGTAAGCATACTTTGAACTTTTGTTATGCTTTCTGCCAGAACATACTCCCCAGATGATGTGAGTGAATCACATAAATGGAGGAGCACAGGAGCTGAGAGTTTGGGCTGTGGGATCAGGTAAACCAGGTTTACACTCTCACTACCCCACACTTACTAGCAATGTGACCTCATCTTGCACTGCTCCTCATTTCAGCAAATACCTCCATATTTCCAGGGATTTAGAATCATCCTTGACGCCTCTTTGCATCCCACAACCAATCTGTCAGTAAATCCTATTAGGTTGTATTTTTACCATATATCCAGAACCCAACTATGTCCCCCTGCCTCCACTGTGCTACCCCAGTCAAAGCCACCACAATCTCTTGCTAGATTTGTGCAATGGTTTCCTAGACTTTTCTCAGCACCACAGCCAGAACAATCTGTTAAAAAGTAGGTCAGGGAGGTATAAATTAATTCACTTCCCTTTAAGTGTGGGCTAGATTTAGTGACCCAAATCCAAAGAATAGAGAAGGTAAAGAGACAAATAGTGACCTTACAGTAGAGAAATCAGGCAAACACCACCGTAACCAAATGATCAAGGTTCACATAACCAGTGACACATCATCTGGATATTATGTATCTTGTGATATGTTGTGATGAAAAGAGCAGCTTACCTCTGTGACATTCTTCTCCAAAATCATAAACCCAGACTAATCATGAGAAAACATTAGACAAACCCAAATTGAGGTATATTCTACATCATAACCAGTACTCTTCAAAAATCTCAGTCTTGAAGTAAAAGAAAATATTGAAGAAAGATCCAAAAAGACTAAGGAGACACGATAAATGCATGCAGCATGTTATCTTCGAACAGATAAACAGTGGAAACATGGGTGAAGTCCAGATAAAGTTTGCAATTTGGGTTACAGTAACGTAACAATGTTAATATCTTGGTTTTGGCAAATGTATCATGGTCATATAAGATGTCAACATTAGGGGAAACTAAGCAAATTATGGGAACATTGTGCTATCTTTGCAACTTTTCCCTAACTTTAAAATTAACCCAACTTTTTTTTAAAAGTTAAAATTATATAGAAAAGTTTGTTTCATTCCCCCACTCGAATTCTCAAAGGCATCTTGTCTTACTACATAATCTAGCCCTCGGTAACATCTCTGATTTCATCTGCTCAGTCCTGTCACACTGGCTTCTTGTATGTTCTTCAAACACTCCTGGAATATTCCTAATATAGGGACTTTGCATTTACTTTATCCACTTCCTGAAATGCTCTTCCACCAAATGCATGCATGGGTGGCTCCCTCAGTTTCTTTAGGTCTCTACTCAAATGTCATTTTCTTAGGCCCTCCCTGGCCACTCATCCAAAACTGCAACCTCCCTCTGACACTTCCGAACTCTCCTGCCTGCATTATTTTTCTCCTTAGCACATATTGCATCTATTATATGTTTTATTTATTTTGTTTATCCTTTGCCTCTCCTGCTATAATGTAAGCTCCAAGAGGCAGAGATTTTTCACTGCTATATTGACTGCTATATCCCCAATTTCTAGGGCACATGGTAGGTACTCCATAAATATTTTCTAAGAATGAAAAAGACCTTGGGTATTTACCTAACCTCTGAATCTGTTTTCATATATAGTGAAATAATTACCTGTACCATAGGCTTATTGTAAAATTTAAATGTGCTAAAAAATGGAAAGTGTTGTATACAATGTTTTTTAGCATGTAAAAGATTTAGGAAGTTATATATTACCACTCGTTACATTTTCATTACTATGATCACTACTATTACTAGCTAATATTTCCATTATTGATTGTTCACAAGTGACTATAGATTTTACATTAAATTGGGACTCAGTTGGAAGATTTATAACCTTCAATTAACCCCTAATACACACAGGTCCATAAATGTGGAAAAAAATCTATGGCTTCTTCCTCCATCAGAATAAATGATGGTCTGGCCGTGTCACTGCTACAGGAGAGAATGTTGAGGGAAAGGACCGAGAAATGCGAGTTTTAAGTGAAGACTTTAGGATTTATTTCCGGACATTAAAAAAAGGTTCTTTCATTCTTCAAACGGTCTCATCCCCTAGGAAGTTCCTGAGCTCCTTTTCAAAATGGCAATGGTGGTACCCACCCTGACTTCTAACTTGTTTGTGTCTGTCCATACCTACCCTCATGCATAACCATCTAATTGGCACCCTCTGTCCTAGAGTGGCTTATAATCTAGTTTAGGTGCATACATGAGGGAAAAATAAATTTAATGTTATCATACAAAGAAAAGATTAAACAAACTGCCTTTGTTTTGAGAAAAAGAAAGAGAAAAAATATCTCTGTGAGAGTCAGAAAGACTTCACGTCTGTGACTTTCTTTTAGGTCTTTGGAAAAACAGTTGTGTGTGTGTAATGATACATTTTGTCTCACTTCTTGGCCCTTGATAATGATGATAATGATAAAAATGTTTATTATTGATATTCTTATTATTGGTATCCAGGGATGTAGATAAAAGATATCATTGCATATTTATTATTAATTGTTAATATGTTATTATTACTATTATTATTCTATTATTAAAAACTATGTACCAGGCCCTGTGCTGATACATTGCATGCTATATTCTCATTTAATACTCTCAACAAAGTCATGAGACAGATACTACTTTTATCTTCAGTTTGTAGGTAATAAAACTGAAGTTTAGCAAGGTTGAGTAACACGCCTAGAGGGAGGATGGAACTAGAACATCTCCTAGGCTCCAGTCTCTTCCCTGTATTTAGGGAGTACAAAGTTGAGCCCCAGTGCTTGGAGCACAACTGTTTATACATGCTAATTGGGATTAGGCTTACATTTATTCTGCTTAGGTCACAAATCTTATTGTCCAGGCATACATGTCAAGTCTGATCAGCAACAACTGAAGCTTGGAATTGAATTTCCTGTGCTCTTTGCCCCCAACAGCTTGCAGGTTAAAGCTAAATGTATGTGTTATCCATCTCCACAGCTGGGAACCAGGGACATTTATTGGCCTAAAAGTTAAATAGCACAGGAGACATTCTCATCCAAACCAGACTCTTTTGTCTTCTTCAGTCAGACTTGTGGTGACATTCAAGGAAACCGTGCCCCAAGCAAAGTAAAGGTACTTTTCCAGGGATCTTCTCTGGGAAGGAAAAAAAAAGGATGCCTAGACAGAAGCACAATCATACAGTTTTGGTAGTCCCTTTCCCTTCCTGATAGAAGAAACTGAGAAACAAGGTGAAACTAATTTATTGATAGACATCAGATATAACCAGATTTATGTTGCATAAATGAACACAGGTCTGGTGGTCCTGGCCCTTCCCTGCAGGATGGAAATGTTAGTCCACAGCTCACAGTGCCAGGTGATTGATTGCAGGGTCTGAAAGAGGCCTTCGTCAGAGTCAAGAGTGAGTTACAGAAGCAGAGTTCTATGTGTGTGCTCAGTACCAATGATGGTCAGCCCATAAACCTCAGGCAGCTCCAGCCCACATTCGCTCCCACATGTGAATACTGATTTCATGCTGGTTGATTTTATTCTTATGGGCCTAAAGAGAGGACAAGAATGAAGAAGAAACCATATAACTAGAACAACAGAAATCATAATTACTGGTGCATTCTACACAATATTATACACCCTAAGAATGGCAGAGAGAAGACAGAACTATTTCTCATTGGTTTCATTTTTCTCTATCAAGGTTAGTTTTTAAAAATACATAAAGTATGGGAACAGAAAACAAGACTGAGAAGGAATTACAGCCTGATATGGTTTGGCTGTGTCCCCACCCAAAGCTCATCTTGAATTGTAGCTCCCAGAATTCCCATGTCTTGTGAGAGGGACCTGATGGGAGATAATTGAATCACGGGTGCAGTTTCCCCCATACTGTTCTCGTGGTAGTGAATAAGTCTCACAAGATCTCATGGTTTTATAAGGGGTTTCCCATTTTGCTTCTCATTCTCTCTCGTCTACCACCATGTAAGATGTGCCTTTCGACTCCCACCATGATTGTGAGGCCTCCCCAGCCACATGGAACTGTGAGTCCATTAAACCTCTTTTTCCTTATAAATTACCTAGTCTTGGGTATGTCTTTATCGGCAGCGTGAAAACGGGCTAATACATACCCCTAGCTAGAATAAAGCCTCATAACATAATGTAAACTGATCTCCAATCCCAGAGGAACCTCCTAGGTTTAGATGAGGTCACAGGAACATTTTTGGTTAACCTTGTTGACAGTGAACTCTGGCATCTCTCCAAAGTTGCATACTTATTCAGACAAATTTTGTCCCAATTCTTAATATACAAATATAGAATCTAAAAATATTACTTTATAATGTCATTTCCAGAAATAATGGGAGATGTATTAATGAACAAGTGTGGGAACAGAGGGACCCTATACTGCTTTTCAATAATTATTACACTTTTTCAGAAACTTCTATCCAAGTCCTGTCATTCCCTTTTGTGTGGCTGTGATGGAGCCAGCGAGAGGAATGCTGTGTGTGGACACCATCAAACATCTTGCCGAGATCTGGAGACAAGAAGTCTCTCCAAGTGTTTTTGTGGAAAAAAAAAAAAAAAAAAGAGAAAGACATTCATGAAAGATAAATCACTAAGTTACATTTATTAGCAAATTTTGAATTGACTAGCAGTAGAACCTCAAATACCAAGACTCTGACTTTTGCCTTATTGGGGTCTATGTTTCTTGTTTTGCATTTTTTAAAAAGTCTTTTGAAAAGGTATCTTTTGTCTAATTTGCAAAGTAAGGCAAAGTTGAAAATCAAATAATAAAGTATTGAGAAACAGGATGCAAAAAGGACTGCCATATTTGTAAAGTAAAATCATGAATTAAAAAACTGAAGTTCAGCAAGGCTAAGTACCATCAAATAACACTAAGCTAAGAAACATATTTGTAAGAAATGCACAGGAAAAGAGACAATATTCATAATATGTAAAGTTTTCCCACAAGCTAATAAGAAAAATGCTAAAACTCCAATAGATATAAATACATAATTCATAAAAGAAAAAAGATTATATACTAAGCTGTTCAGGAAATATGTTGAACTATACCAATTAAATAGTAAAAATAGTAATATCCTATATTCTCCCATTAAAATATCAATAATTAGGAACTTACGATGTTTCATTTTAGTAAAGATAGATTTGATGAACTTATGATAGAGAAATTTAACAATCCCGGTCAGTATACATTTGGCACAGCACTCTAATCCTTTGACACATTTTTTCACTTCTAGGAATCTTTCCTAAAGATCTATAAAACCAGGCCAAGATTTACATGCCAAAATGCCCACCTCCAGCATCATACATGCAAGCAAAGAGAAAGAAGAGAAGGAGAAGGGTGTGGGAGAGAGAAAAGCAGGAAGAAAGAAGAACAGGTGAGAGGATGAAAAGAGGTAAAACAACATGTCCAAACTTAAGAGTATGGTTAATTAATTATAAGACATTCATTAAATGGAACTTTATAGATGACCATAAACCCAATGCTTTTCAGTATGTTAAATTACATGAGAAACTACTATGATTAAGGGTTATTTAAATCCTAGTGCCAAATTTTCATTAATCTCTATTAAAAATCATCTCTACCGATATCATTTAGCAAAGCTGTGATTTAACAAAATTTTGTATGGAAAAGATGAATAATTTATTCCTGCTACTAGACTGTGAGCAAGTTTCCAAGTAAGTGCCATAGCTTTTTGACACATTATCTAGACTGCATGAAAAGCACTTAGTTAAGTGTTTGTCGCATAAATGATTACAGACTCAGTATGTGGCTTAGCCCAAGCTTCCTAGAAGACAAAGCCCAAGACAAAGCTTAGATGCTTTGCTTTCATAGAAATACTAGGGCAGCAAGATTGGAGATAGGGACATGAGGCGGGGAAGGAGAAAAGCAAATAAAAGCCTGTAAGTAATAATGTCACCCATATCTGCACAAGAAAACTTAGCTGATTGTTCCTTCATGCAGAATGTCTCCATGCACTTTGAACTGATTAAACACATTAAAACATCTCATCAGAAGAAGGAAGGACAAAGAAATATACTGGCTCTCTTCTTTCATCTGTCATTGGTCACATTTTGTCCTGGGGGGCACTAATGTTCTCACACATCTATCTGTATCACCTGGCCCTTCAAGTGTCCACTGGAGAAGCCAGATCTCATGCCCCAGGGCACTTCATCTGGGTCCTAAAGCCATGAGTTGAACCAGAGCTTCTCTTGCTGTAGATGGGTTGAGTCCGAGTATTTGAGGAGCTGAGACTTCTGCCACAGGGGAAACAACAAGGGCAGTGCTGGAGAGCAGTCTAAGAGAGGGGAGGGAGGGATGGCTGGAGAAGTCATGAGAGGTGTCAGCTGCATCAAGACTCTACAGAGCAAGTGGCAGAGAAACCTGAAGGCAGGTGGAACCAAGCAAAACTGGAGAGGTACATAACTTGGGTCTGATATAATTTGTGTTATTATTTTGATATCACAAATCTGACATATTTAACTGCAACAGTAGAAATTATATCCTGGACAAATCTCATAATCAGCCTCTTGTGACTCTCTAAATTCAAACCATAGATGGAGCATTGGGTTCACTTCCAGTTGTCCTAATATAAGAAAAAATAAACACAAAAAAGACATAAGAAGCAAGTGACAGCCATAATAAGGGAAAGTCAAAAACACACTATTTGGGTAAATGTTGAAGGCACTGTGAATATGTGTCAAGGAGAATAAGAGGAAGAGGAGGAAGAGAGAGAAAAAGAAGGGAGGAAGAGGAGAGAGAAAAAGAAGGGAGGAGGAAGAGAAGGGGAAGAAAAAAGAGAAAAAGGAAAAATTGTTAATAGTCTTTAAATTCTCTATTAGCTATTATATTACGAGGTTATTCAGATATTCAACTGTGATGTATGGAATTAAAGAATTTGAAGCCTGGCTAATTAAATGCAAGCAGGATCAACGGGATGTGTTTCTTATTCAGAGAAGCTAATAAAATTTTTATCATTGCTTTCCTTTACTGGGCATCAGTTACCTCTGACAATATATAATGCTATTTCCAGAAAGAACATAAAAATAGTAAAATAATAACAAAATACTAATAATAACAACAACAATCATGAAATAAGGTGATTGTTTTGCACACATACAGTATACCAGAGGTACAAAGAATATTGATGCCCTTTATCTTTTGTTTTTTAACAACAATCCTGTCTTAAGCAGAAGAGATGAAACTTGGAGTGATATAAAAGAGGAAGAATGATTCTGGAATACGGGGATTGTAAAAATGACTGCAGCCTTAGGAACGAGAAAACTACAGTAATCATTGGTTTTGTGTTAATCTTACAGGCAGCAATGTCTTTGTTCCTGGGTTAAATGTGAGAGTGTCAAATCATCTATTTCCTATATTACCCTCTCAGGCTGTCAACTGTAATACCCATGCTGAACTCCAACTAGTCATTTTCCTAGGCTTCTAAGAGACATCAGTCATTTCTGATGGGACAATTTCTGCAAACTTCCTTGAGTATTTTCATGCAGTTTCATTCAAGTACTGATCACCTCTCCATCCTGACCATTTATCTGAGCCCCATCAAGATTGGATTATATTCCTCTTTCCTTGACTATCTCCAAAGCTTAGCGTCTCTTATCTGCCTCTTGTCTAATGCTTTGGGAGAATTTTCTCCAAATCTGTTTTACCCAGAATCCATTAGATGTAATGTTAGCTTGCCTGATCTCAAATTTGAATATTCAAACTGAACCTATTGTCTTTGCTGCTGTTGCCTTTTTTTAGTGGTATATGACATTTTTAGTGATATATGACTGGAAAGCAATTAACCTACTGTATTAGTCCATTCTCACACTGCTGTAAAGAAATGCCTGAGACTGGGTAATTTATAAAGAAAAGAGGCTTAATTGGCTCATGATTCTGTGGGCTATACAGGAAGCATAATGCTGGCATCTGCTTGGCTTCTAGGGAGGCCTCAGGAAACTTATAATCATGGCGGAAGGTGAAGGGGGAACAACAATTCACATTGCCAGAGCAGGAGGGAGAAAGAGAGTGGAGAGGTGCCGCACACTTTTAAACATCCAGATTTCATGAGAACTAACTGTTGCCACAACAGCACCAAGAGGAGATGATGTTAAACCATGAGAAATCATCCCCATGATCCAATTACCTCCCACCAGGCTCCAGCTCCAGCACTGGGGATTACATGTCAACATGATATTTGGGTGGGCACAGAGATCCAAACCATATCATCCACCACGATTTAAATTTTGCAAGACATATCACCTCCAATAAACTATGTGCTCCTACTCGGCTGAGAACTGGTTTTATTTTAACCTATATTTTAGGTTCAGGGGTACAAGTGCACGTTGTTACCTAGGTAAACTTGTGTCATGAGGGTTTGTTGTACAGATTATTTCATTACCCAGGTGTTAAGCCTAGTACCCATTAGTTGTCCTCCCTGATTCTCTTTCTCCTCCCACCCTCCAGCCTCTGAAAGATCCCAGTTTGTGTTATTCCTTTCTGTGTGTCCATGTGTTCTCATCCTTTAACTCCCACTTATAAGTGAGAACATGAAGTATTTGGTTTCCTTTTCTTATGTTAGTTTCCTAAGGATAATGGGCTCCAGCTCCATCCATGTCACTGCAAAGGACATGATTTCATTCTTTTTTATGGCTTTATAATATTTCATGGTGTATATATACCATATTTTCTTTAGTCTATCATTGATGAACATTTAGATTAATTCTATGCCTTTGCTATTGTGAATAGTGCTACAATCAACATACATATGCATGTGGCTTTATAATATACCCAAAAGAATATAAGCCTATTATAAAGAACTGGTTTTCTTTAAATACTTTCTTCTCATATCACTATTCAGACAAAGCCTCTCATGAGGCCATTACACCTGCAGAATGACATCCCAAAGCCTGAGCTGGCAATTCAGGCACTCTGCGACTCTTCTGCCCCTTCATCAGCACCCTCCACATTGCCCAAACTAAATATGTCTGATCACATTAGACCTGCCGCTGTTGTACCTTGATTTGTGCCCTTCCTCCTTCTCATGGTGCCATCATCTTCCCATAACTTTCTAAAGTCTCCCAATTCTCCAAACATCACCAAGTCAAATGTCCTCCTGGCAGCCCTCCATGATTCTTTTATCTCACAGTGGTGTCTCTCTCTCTCTCTCTCTCTGCTTAAGATTTGTTACATTTATTTCTTGGACCATTCCTATGATAAAATGGTCAAGTTCTGCTTGGTTTTGCAAAATACCTTTTTATGGATATGAGTTTCATTTGTGTCCACTAGATTTACTATACGATATGTTTCCTTATAATCTCTAGAAGTTGTAGCACATATTGGTTGCATAGGATTCAATTTAGAATTATTCAGGTGTTTATTATTTTTATGCCAAAGTTTAATCATTTTATATATGCCACACAAACATACGCACACACACACACACACATACACACATCAATAAGACATATCTAAAAGTGCAATTTATTACTCCATTCTCTCACTACTATAAAGAACTACCAGAGACTGCGTAATTTATGAAGAAAAGAGGTTTAATTGGCTCACATTTCTGCAGGCTGTATAGGAAGCATGGCTGGAGAGGCTTCAGGAAACTTTCAATTATGGCAGAAGGGGAAGCAGGCACATCTTACATAGCCAGAACAGGAGAAAGCAGAGGTGGGGTGGGTGGGCACACGCTTTTAAAAAACCAGATCTTGCAATAACTCACTCACTATCATGAGAACGGCAACGAAGGGGAAATCCACCCCCATGATCTAATCACCTCCCGCTAGAACCCACCTCCAATACTGGGGACTATAATTTGACATGAGATTTGTGTGGGACACAGACCCAAACCGTATCATGCAATAATAGTCGTCTTTGGGAATGAGAGGGGAAAAAAAATTCTCCTCCTTCCCAAAAAAGTCTGGCCTGAAAAACTATTTATCAAATGAGCCAGTTCTTAATTGTTTTGTCTATATATAGTATTATCTAATTTAACCCCCACTCTAAAGCCTAAAACACAAGTCTTAATCTCTCCAAGATTCCGTTCCCTCACCTATAAAATAAAGATAAGAATTTTATCATTACACAACCAGTATACAACAGAGCAAAGATCTGAACCAACTTTTGTCTGACCCAAAGTCCCTGCTCTGTACACCATACTATGTCACTGCCTGTGAGAATTAGGAAACTTAAATTCTAAACTTACCTTTGGCCACCAACCTTCTGGGTCATGTCCTTGAGCTTCCGAATCCTGAATTCTAAAATAATAGAGGCTAGACTACATCAACAGCTTTAAAATATATATATTTTATTATGACCCACAGTAAGAAATTGTACATTAAATTTCAATTCTCTCTCTATATATAAATACCTATAAACATGCATATATGTACATATACACACTATATTAGCCCGTTCTCATGCTGCTATGAAGAAATACCTGAGACTGGGTGATTTATAAGGAAAAGAGGCTTAATTGACTCACAGTTCTGCATGGCTGGAGAGGAAATGTGAAACTTACAATCATGGAAACTTACAATTATGGCAGAAGGCACCTCTTCAAAGGTGGCAGGAGAGAGAATGAGTGCCAGCAGGGGAAATGCCAGGTGCTTATAAAACCATCAGACCTTGTGAAAACTCACTCACTATCACAAGAACAGCTTGGAGGAACTGTGCCCATGATTCAATTACCTCCCACTGGGTCCCTCTTAAGACAGGTGAAGATTACGGGGATTACAACTCAAGATGAGATTTGGGTGGGGACACAGCCAAAATTATATCACATGCATATGTAAAAATACGCAATTATATGGAGAAAATGCAAACCTTTTTATTAACATTTACTATATGAATATGATCTATTTCCTATTATTCTTTTTTTATCCTATTCTATCCCATTTTTTAAAATGCTTATCTACAATCCACTAAATTCATTTTAAAACCACTTAGAATTTGACCCCAGATTAGAACACTTCTGAAATCCTTTTTTTCTGTACAGTGTAAGGTTCTGACTTTGACCTGGATGACAGCCGCAGGGTAGAATCCTAGTCCATGGACTCAGTCTGCCTTCACTTACCAATAAAAATACAGGTCAACAAACTGATGGAGCTCTGGACCATGAGGTTTCATGCAAGCTTAATCGCTGACATATCCTGTGGACTAAGGCATACCACCTGTATCTAAACCTTTATCTATAAATTGAGAAGAATGAAAACCCTCACTGATCTCACAGAATTGCCACAGGGAAAACTCAGAATGTCTGCAAGCCCTTTGGAAATGCCAAATGACCCCTTTCGAAGTACTTCTTTCAATGCAACAAAAATGTTCTATAGCGGGCACCATCATAAAAGTGAAAAGAAAATATACTGTCTATATCTTATCAAATTCTCACCTCTGGGTCCTTGGCAAAACCTAGGTAGATGTTTTCATAGTGCTCTATCCTAAAAAAAAAAAAAAATACATGATTCCTTTATGCTAAAAAAAAAGAGTAGAAAAATGAGAAGAGGTGATCCCTATTTCAGAAACCTTGTGTATAACCTCAGAAAAAAAATTCTTTTTAACTGTATTATGGATTTGAGTATCTTTTCAATATTTTATGAAAAACAGAGCTCTGAGGAGGTAAAGTAAGTTTTGAAATCTAATTCAGTCTATTGGGTCCAGAGGAAGTAGGCTACAACTGAAGGTGGCGTTTCCTATTGCATGCGATGTTCAAGCCAAGAGTGGGTGACCACTTGGTTAAGAAATTGTAGAGAGCTTCGATATATGCAATGCTAGGGAACTAGGTGCCATTTACTATGACTGATTTATCTGGCAAAAATGTATTTAGCACTATCCTATGCCAATTGGAAAGATGGCCAGTTATTCCCTTTTCTGTAGTCACGTCCTTTGCCACCTGACTGTGCATCTCTTCTCAACACAGCAAAGCCTTCCCCCTTCCCGTGCCCCTGAATCTGGACTGATGGACAACATTGTGCCCATTCTGACCCCAGCCTTTAAGAGGCCTCACTCTCTTATGACCCTGACCAGCTGCCATGAGAAAAAGTCTGGACCAGCCCGCTGGATGACAAGTAATAATCACCCACATCACAGCAGCTAATAGTCATCTGACCACAAGACATGTGAGTGAGGCCATCCTAGACCAGCCAGGCAGTCCCCTATTGACCTAACAGCTGACCACAGATAGATTATCAAGCCCTGCTGAGATCAGCAGAGGCTTACCTAGATCAGCAGAACTAACAGACCCACAGCTTTTTTCTTTTTATATTTTTTATTTTTTTTGAAGCAGAGTCTCACTCTGTTGCCCAGGCTGGAGTGCAGTGGCATGATCTTGGCTCACTGCAACCTCCACCTCCTGGGTTCAAGCGATTATCCTACCTCAGCCTCCCCAGTAGCTGGGATTACAGGAGCGTGCCACCATGCCTGGCTAATTTTTGTATTTTCAGTAGAGACAGGGTTTCACCCTGTCGTTCGGTCTCAAACTCCTGACCTCAAGTGATCCGCCTGCCTTGGCCTCCCAAAGTGCTGGGATTACAGGCGTGAGCCACGGTGCCCGGACTAGACCCACAGACTTTTATACAATAATAAATACTTGTTTAAGCCCCTGAGTTCTGCGGAGTTTTCATATACAGCAAACAGCTTCCCAGCCAGACCCTGGGCTAGGCTAGACAGCATTGAACAGGATGAACAACTAAAATGTCTTTTCAACCCTAAAACTATTTTATTTTTAAAAATCCCAAGCCCTATAACTTTAAGTACCACCAGTACATGTATATTTGTCTTTCAAATGAGTTAAAAACTAACTATAAACCAAAGCTCTAGTGTATTCTCCCTGCCGGCCAGTGAGCATGAGCACACTGTTGCAGAGAACACTGCTCTAGCTTACTTCAGACCTCAGGTTTCCACAGGTGGCACTGTGATCCCAGCATACAGAAAAGGCATGGCTGCTGCCCACTTTCACTTCTCCCATGAGGCTTCCAACCTAGGAAACCACACAGATCCTCAAAGCAGCTTTGCCACTACACAGATGTCCCCTGCCTTCCCTATGTTGTTGGATTCTGCTGAGCTCTGCCTCCATTTAAAAAGCATTAGTACCTGACCACACTGCCTAAAGGGACACTGGGGCCTGGGAGAGGAGGTCAGCTGTAGATAGACTCCTTCATTTATATCTCCCTTGAGCCCAGGATGGTGTTCATTCAGGCTCTGAATGCTGTTACAGTATAATTAAGAGGATAGCTTAGGATGCTCTGCTTTCTAAATCAAACTAGAAATCTCCCCTTCTTTTTATCTCTGTATTATTCTTCCTTACTTATGCCAAGTCGGGGACATCAGAGAATTCTTTTTTAAAATGTGCTCTGTTCTGTAACAACAAAGACAGAACAGCCACTGAGAGAAAAAAACAGAGCTGAGTTCCTCCTGGTCCCTCCCACTCCAGGTGCAACGAGACAGCTCTGGGCTACCCAGGCCTTCCTGTCTCCCATTGTTTCTGGCCGCCTGCATGATTTTACCTTCCTGACACACTCTTTGACTTTTTATGAAATGATGAGGAATTAGCTTAAGTCTCAGTCAGATGTAAAAACAATATCTGTCACTAAGTCTCTCTGCTATGTCTGAATAGGAAGAAATACCTAATATTTTCAGACAGGGAAAAGGGAAAAATAGATGAACAGGATGGACAAATAAACTTTGTAGTTTAAGTAAATTCAAATCCACTTGACATTTTTCATATGCTCTGCAAAGGACAGGGCTTGTGTAATAAACCTGTTACCAGCCACCTTCCTGCCACTGCTTTACAGGAGTTTGTTCTCTAATGATATTGTAAGTGTTGAAATGGCAGCTGCATGCAATATTTTACAAAGTAAATAGTTCTAAGCTCTTGAATAAAGGGAGAAGTTGATAACTGGAAAAAACTATTCACTCAACATTCATTCAGTTATTGGGCATAAATCACATACAAGTACATTATAGAGGCTGAAGGCACTACAGAAAACAATATTCTAGAAAATGGAAAGAAAGGACCCATTCATCCTTAATTCTCTCCCCTAGAAAGAAGGCTTTGGGCAAGGGATATTTAGCTCAGGACAGATGCAGGGAATATATATTTTGGCCTAATAAAACTAATGTCTTAGTTTATAAGTAAAGATATTAATAAAAGCCATATTAAATAGCTATATCATATAATTATATGGCAGGCACTGCTCTAAGTAGCTATATTCTTTTTATTAACAAGAAATCAGACCTTGTTCTAAGGGCTTCTGGTGGATCACTTGTGTGAAATGAATACAAAAGGTAGATTTTGATAAATTTTCCACGCCCTCTTTTTTGGTGGAGACCGGCCATGAACGAAGTCCAGGCAGCTCGACTTCAGAGGCTGCACTACACATTGTAACGGCTATAGTACACTGCCCCATTCTAGGTTTATTTGAGCTAAATATTGTCAAAGATATAATAATATGAGAGATATTATTTTTTCCTATAGCTAGGAAAGGAAGGGGGGTTCTCAGGTAGAGAACCTGATAGAGAGATGTGACAAATTTCAGCGAGTCTAGTGAAAAATTAACAACAGCATAGAAAAACAGACACGTTGAGTTCATCACTTGATACCATATTCACAAAACCAGAGGTAATCTCCCATTCCCATCGTGCCCCCACACACCTCAGGTGCCAGACTAATTTTTATCTCCATTAAGCAGCAGTGTGGTATCAGAATAACACCTGAATAGGCAAAATAAAGAAGGCACAATGGCCCTGCACATCAGAGTCACACAAATGTAAATTTGTGAAACCTCATAGAAGCATCACTAAAATTTATACTAATTCAAGAAGTCTAATTTGTTTAAAGACCTCATCCAGGAAGGTCCCTATCATATTTCCCCCATTTCTGACCTAGAACTCAATATTGGAGAATAATGAACGTTTTCTCCACCTGTCTGATTAGAAATATTCTCTTTTGCATTTTGGGGCCTACCATAATTTGAAGTGTTATCTCTGTTGCATTTTTCAAATGAAATTACTTTATAAATACCTCAAAGGCTATTGTGAGAATCAAATTAGTTAGCAGATGTGAAAGTATTTTGAAAAGTTCAAAATGTTATAGAAATAAAAAGTTATTTGACATGCTGTTGGAATGATAACAACCTAAGTGTGCTAATAGGCATTGCTTTCTCATTATCGAGACAGACTGGGGTAGAAATCACACTAGATCGAGTCAGCCTTGTCATGTTCAGATTCCAGCTCTGCCACTACCTAACGAGGTGACCGTAGGCAAGTCTCTCACCCATTCCCAACCGTGATGTTCTCATTAGTAAAGTGAAAAGGTGAAACGAGAAAATTGGTGAGGTCCTTTTGAGTTCTAAATAGAATTTCTTGTTGACACTTTTTCCAACACAATTTTTCAATTATTTCAGGAAGACGAATTTTACATAAATATATATTTGGGGAAGAAAAAAGATATATATCTTTTATATATACATATGGATTATAAAAAATATGCATATTTATATATAAAATATATGGAATATATATATATATATCTTTTATGTATATAGGGAAGCCACTTTTGAAGCCTGGTTCTAAAACAATAACACAGTAATTCTTATGTTGGAGTTAACTTCATTCCAGCCATTTTGAATCTACTTTCAGTCATCTGGGTACATTTCTTTGGGCCTATCTGGCTTGTAGCAACTACGTCACCCACCTCTTCTGTGAAGCTTTCTTTAATTTCTCTAATCCTAGCTCAGGGCTTCCTCCTTGATTTTCCTATAGCTCTTTGAGCTGCTTCATCAGCAGTCTCACCATCATCACCATTACCATTTGGACAACAACAATCATTCCTGGGAATCTGTCCACTCTATACTAGGTGCTGTTGTAAGAGCCAATGCATTATCATTGATGCTCATAAGAACTCTGAATGGCTGGCTTAATTCTCCTTATTTCACAGATTAAGAAAATGAGCCTCAGAGGTTAAATACATTGTTCAAATTCGCACAATTCAGAAAGAGGTAAAACCAAACATCACACTCAAATCTAACTGCAAAGACCTTTTTTCTTACTAAATCATAATGTCTCATGACTTCTAGTCTACCAAGAATGTTTGTACTGTAATAATTTGGAGGCGGAGCTTGCAGTGAGCCGAGATTGCGCCACTGCACTCCAGCCTGGGAGACAGAGCGAGACTCCGTCTCAAAAAAAAAAAAAAAAAAATCCTCCCTTCTAGGTTGTAAACTCTTTGGTGGTTGAGAATATTTGTTCGTTTTTATGTTTCTAGTAAATGTTACTATCTCTGGTCTGAAATGCTTGGGACCAGAAGCGTTTTGGATTTTAAATTTTTTCAGATTCTGGAATATTTGCGTTATACTTACCGGTTCAGTATCCCTAATTAAAAAATTCAAAATCCGAAATGCTCCGATGATCACTTTCTTTGAGCAACATGCCAGTGATACAGGAGCTAGATAGAAATTATTTAGGCAGATAGGGTAAAGTCCTCAGCAAAGCTTCCCTTTTAATAAAAAGCAGCCCCTCCATTATTTGTTTTCTAACAAAGAGCAGCCTGAAAAACTGAGCTGCAGACATAGACAAGCAAGCTAGAAGCTTGCTCGGGTGAATGCCTGCAGCTGTGCCAATAGAAAAGGGCCACCTGGAGGCTCGACATGGCGGTTCCACCTTCCTTTTTCTTTGTCACCAAGTGTACAGTAAGGAACAGGCAACATGGTGCTGGTCAGGTAGAGAACCCATCTGCATAATAAAAGATTAAAGTGGAGGTAGCCAGATTTTCGTGCACTATGCAAATAGCACAACTGGTCTGATCAATCTTCTGTGCCCTATGTAAATCAAACGCCGCCTCTTCAAGCTTATCTACAAAACCTCTTACTGTTCACTGTGGAAGCGGCAACCCATTTTCGCTAGGACCCCCCTCTCTGCAGCAGAGAGAGTTTTTCTTTCTTTCACCTATTAGACTTCCTCTCTGAATCTCATCCTGGTGTATCTGCATCCTAGTTTTCCATGCCCGTGGGACAATAAACCTCAGGTATCACCCCAGACAATGATGCCACTTCACCAGCACTCAAAAAGTTTCAAATTTTGGAGCATTTCAGATTTTCGGATGAAGGATACTCAATCTGTACCCAGCACAATACCTATAACATAGAAGATGCTCAATTAATGTTTGTCAGTTGAATAAATTATATCAAACACAGGGCCATTTTCTTCTGAGTATTATATTTAATACACAGTAACATGATTCCCTATAATAATGCACCATTTTATAGTGGCATTTTAAATCAAGTTCTTGGGCCTATAAATTAAGTAGTATGGGATTTCTAGCTGCAGATATTCTAAAAAGCATTCCTAAGTGCTTCAAAAT
The DNA here is from genome assembly GCF_029289425.2 of Pan paniscus. Classification (NCBI taxonomy): domain Eukaryota; kingdom Metazoa; phylum Chordata; class Mammalia; order Primates; family Hominidae; genus Pan; species Pan paniscus. The sequence goes on along the minus strand of NC_073256.2, from coordinate 52,679,249 downwards.
AAATTCTTTAAAGTCTCAACGTTACCATAAGCTCTCACTTAGTAAAGCAAGATCTTCAAACAATTATATGCTTCACTGTAATATCATAAGCACATAAAAAATAACTGTAGTACAAAGAATTATCTTTTATCTGTCATGGGTATTATGGTTTCACCTTCAGACTTGCTTCACTGCCAATGTAACCTCTTTCTCAAGCTCACTCATTTTTTCCCAAGTGAATTCTGGACATTTTTATTCACCCTTCCAAGAATTATTTCATGCCTAAGCCAATCTTAGCAACTTCCTCCCTGCAAGCATAGTTTGTGGAGTTTGTCTTGTATGGTTCCCTGCTACTTGGCATTAAGGAGCTGAATAGATACATGGTTTGATTAAATAACAACAAATAACAGTACTGGCTTTGCTGCTGATTATTCACCTTAATTACATCACTTATCAATGAAGAACAATATGATTTATATCTATTGTTGACTTTCAGGACCTACCTAAGAAGACTTATAAGGACTACATCAGTACAGATATTTTTACTCAGTTGCATGCTTCACATAAATCTGAGTATTTACTAATAGAATACTCTGTGCTCAGCATTGTCAAATACTGCAGCAAATATGAAAAGCAGAAGACATGGTCCCTGTTCTTACGACCAGAGAGAGAGAAGAGTTATACAGAGAGAAAAAATTAGAGAACAATGCAAGGCAGAATATAATCAAATTCTCACTTGTTTAGAACAGATAATTATCCTGTAGCACTTCAAAAGAGGAAGAGATTATATTGTCACTATTGGAGCCCATGAACACATGGGAAAGCAATAAACTAATTATTAGGCTAATGCTTCCTAGAGAAGGCCTATTTGATATAAAACTATTCGGAATCCCTAGGCATAGCAAATGCTGTTGTGGTTGTGTTTGTTTTTCCCATAGATGTCTCTTCCTCCTCATAGCTTCAAACTACAGTAATTCTCGAGGCTTAGCTTCCAGAACTCCATTGATTTGTACCCTCCTTTCTCTCTTAGGGAACTATTCCGATATAAGCCCATGAATTTTATGCCAAATCTTTGCTTCCATATTGTCAATCTAACCTCTTTCTCAAGTTCTAGTTGTGTTTCTGAACATTATCATTCACACTTTCAACAATTATATATAAATTAACAAGTGCAAAATCGATCATGATGTCTTTCTCCACACAAGAAGCCCCCCTTCCTCACATTGATATTTCTATCAGCCAGGCAATCTGAGGTATTTTTTAGTCCCATCCATACAACTTCTATCCATGTTTTTCATACATTTCATCTTCCTCCTATTATTTTGTCTACAATCCTTACTAAGACATTGATCACTAAAATATACTCTTTAACTAGTCTCCCTACATCTGATTTCTACCTCTCCCACCCTCGTTTTCCCAACCCCTCCATCTGTCTCCAGAAATTTATCACCTGTGATGTGCACCAAGGCAGGCAACGAGCTGGGACTGAAAAAGGACATGCCTTGACCCTGAAGCCAGGTAAAGACGCATTCGCATCTCACCCCAACTTCTTTATTTGCCCTGTAAAATCTCTGAGATTTATTCTCATCTTTAAGCTTGGAATAGTACTATATATCTAGCAATACTATGAATATTTAAATGAGATAATGTATAAAAGTCCAACACAAAAGAAGAGCCTAACTAACAATCTTTACAATAATAATTATTACTAGAGGATGTAGTAAGGTACTCAAAACCCTCCATGAGGTACCTTCAATCTGCATGTCTGCATTAGAGAACAATGTAAAGCAGAATATAATCAAGTGTTCACTTGTTTAGAACAGATAATTATCCTGCAGCACTTCAAAAGAGGGAGAGATTATATTGTCACTATTGGAGCCCATGAACACACAGGAAAGCAATAAACTAATTCTTAGGCTAGTGCTTCAGTACCTAAACCAAGAAGGTCTACCTTCATATTTCTGCTTATATGTTTTTTACCATAGGTGAGATGTTTCCCCTCACATTTCTTTCAACTAGAACAAATATTATTTATTCTTCAAGACACTTGTCTTGTCACTGACATCTTTAATGAGGTTTCCATGCCCACTCTAGTCTAAAGTGAGCCCACCCAACAGATGACTGGGTCATTTGTATTTGTTTTCTATACTAGCCTTTCAATTTAAACACATAGTGACTTGTTACACATTTTTTTACTGATATTTAATGCATGTCACTATATTGGCTTCCCAATTAGAATAAAAGCCCATGAATGTATGGAATACAATTTATACCCATAAGCCCAGTGCTCTTCTCAACGTAGGCACTTGATAAATATTTGTTGACTTGATAAATACAGGACTACATTAATAAAACAAAGAAGTGAGAGTTGGCAAAATAATTAATGACAGAGTCATATTTTTGTGGGAGCTGAATGCTAAGAAAAGGCAGTGGCATGATTAAAGTGGAAAGTGGGGAAGTCTGATACATCAGTTCTCTCTACAGTAGATTCTGACTGAGGACTTGAAAAGCAGAGAGATTAGACAGGAGTCTTCGTTAAGAATTATAAGAAAGGAACTCAATCTGGAATAACAGAAACATGGTAATAGTATAATTCAGTGAGTATTTTAAAGAAAGAAACAAGACAAGGTGAATCAATAAATACATCTTGAAATGTAAGCAAAAAATAAATGAGTCAATGTTTCAAGATTGAAGCTGACCCTGTGAAAGAAATGGGAAAAGTCTAAAGACAGTCTGTAGTGAATGAGAACACATTTTTTTATATGCTGCGAGTATTGTAGGACATGCAAATATGGATGTCTAATGGGTAAGCTTTGCAGTCAAATTAAGAAAACGCCTTATAAAGTATCAGTGGAATTGGTGAAAACTCCCAAAAGATGGAATTCTGTCTGTCATCTTAATGCTTCAGATAGTTGCACGATCTTTAAACTTGTTCAACTATGAGATAAGAAAAAGCCTCACAATCATGCTTATTAGTTACCCAGTTCAGACCTTCAATTTGTGTAGCTAGTCTAGAAAACCATAAGAACGAAGAATGTAAATACAATAGTATCATTGTTAAAAGTAGTTCTCTCACTTTCAGACTTTCTCTGCCCTTTTCTACCAAAGTTACAAACGGTTGGGCATGGGTTTGCATGGGAAAGAAAGAAATTTACCTAGGCAACTTCTTATGGCTAAAAGGAGTAACAAGGACTGCATTTACCCTCCTACCTGAAACACCAAAAAACAGACAAAAGATGTGCAACAATTGTTTTTAAATACTACATATGGACAATAAGGATAGTAATCTCTGAGAAATGAAAAACTATAAGGTGAACCTTAAAACTGTCCCAGTTAATGGCCTGAAATATTTTTTAAGAATACAAAACAGGGAGTTTGAGACCAGCCTGGCCAACATGGAGAAACCCCATCTTTATTAAAAATACAAAAATTAGCTGGGCATAGTGGTGCATACCTGTAATCCCAGCTACTCAGGAGGCTGAGGCAGGAGAATCACTTGAACCTGGGAGGTGGAGGTTGCAGTGAGCCAAGATTGTGCCACTGCACTCAGCCCGGGCAACAGAGCCAGACTGTGTCTCAAAAAAACAAACAAACAAACAAATAAAAAATACAACACAGGGAGAAGGAACCCAAAATATGGCACAGTCCCAGGGTCGAGGAGCCAGAGCCGAGAGTCCTAGGACATCAAAGCAGCTAGGAGAGAGAAAGCTATGCAAAGAAAATGCCAGAAACCTACAAATGGTAATGAGAAAGTCCTCCAGGGTCAAGGAAAGAACCATCCAGAAAGATTCAAGGAAACTGGACCTGGGCTCGAGCAGGTCCAAAATAGCGCCTGTTCCCATCATTCAGACTGAAAAACATAATGACTGACAGGATGTTGTAGTACTTAGAATAGTCTTGTCCAGACAGTGGGAAATAATTAGTCTTAGGCCAAGCATGGCTCACCTAACAAACCTTAAAAGTGAGAGATGAAAGGAACAGATTGTTTCCAAGTAATTTACCTGCAACTCAAAACAAAGCTTAAAAAATACATGTAAGAATACAAAAATACCTAGCATCCAAAAAAATAAAATTCACAATATTGGATATGCAAAGAAGCAGGAAAAAACAGTCCTGAATGAGGAGAAGAAGTAATCAATCAGAATGAAACCAGAATGGACACAGATGTTAGAATTAGCAGGCAAAGACATTAAAAAAGCTATTATAACTGTGATCCGTATGTTCAAATGTTAAGTAAAGACATAGGAGATATTTTTAAAACCATCCAAATATAACTTGCAAGGTGAAAACTGCAATATGTGAGATGAAAAATACACTAGATGGGATTAACAGCAGATTAGATATTGCAGAAGAAAAGACTACGGAATGCAGCAATAGAAACTAAAATGAGATTCAGAGAGAAAAAAAATCTTTTTAGAAAATAAAAACAGCATCAGTGTGCTATTGGACAACTTCAACTTCAAGCAGCTTAATAGATGGATGATCAGAGGCTGTGGAAGAGGAAAACAAGAAATATCTGGAAAAGAATGGCTAAAAGTTTTCCAAATTTGATGAAAATTATAAACATACAATTCCATGAAGTTAGATGAACTCCAAGAACAAAACCATGGACAAAACTAAATAAAAGTACATCATAATCAAATTGCTTAAAACCAGTAATAAGGAAAAAACTTATCAAAATTCAAGCAAGACTTTTACAGATATAGGTAAGATTATAAAGTCTAGATGGAGAAGCAAATTAACTAGAATAGCTAAAGCAATTTTGCAAAAATCGAGACTATAGTGGAACGGCCACTCTACCCAATATTAAGATTTATTATGTAGTTACAGTAATCAAGAACAGCACAAATATGCCCAACTGATTTTTGACAAATACTACAAAGGCAATTCCATGGAAGAAAGACAGCCTTTTCCACAAATGGTGTTGGAACAATTGACATCCATAAGCAAAAAGATAAATCTCAAAATCTTATGAAACATACAAAAATGAATTGAAAATAGAACATGGCCTTGAATGTAAAATGTAAAACTATAAATACTAATCGACTACTTCAAAACATTTACATGTGGATGGTCTGCTTCCTTCCACTCGGAGAATGTTCATTACATGACAGCAGGAATTTTATGTTTTATTCACTGCTATACCCAACATCTATAGCTGCTGACACTTAAGTGGCATTTAATAAATTATGTTTAAATATTACACAGAGACTACAGTATTAAGAGTATTAAATTACTCTTCTTTGCAATGCCAGCAAAATTCCAGACTTCTGAAGAACTGTATTCCCAAACAAAGATTAAGGCAGGTTGTAAGGAGAAAACATGTATTAGATTACCAAAGTCTAGAGGCCCAATCTCCCTTCCAGAGAACCAACCTCAGGGAATATAGAAGCTCCAGAGAACCTACTTCCTTTCCAGAGAATCTACTGCAGGAAATACAGATGATCCAGAGAACCTTCTGCAGGGAATGGTAGCCAATGCCACATCTTCTAATCTACTGTGGTGTTCACACCAGGACATCCTTCCCTGAGCTGCTCCTCACCAATCACTGAGAATAAGGAATTACTTGAAGCAGGCAATTTTTGTCTCTGGAATTCTTCCAATGGGTAGATTTGGCTTGAGACTCTGCATCAGTCTGGCCAAGACTTTCACAGAACTGCACTGCAATATGAGGCTATTTCTGGCCATTCCTTCCTTCTCTGCCTGTTCTCACAGGTGTCAAATCTGCATAGTGGTCTCGGGGCTCTTTTTGATTCTTCCTGACATTTCTTTCCAGACATCCCCCCACATTAAAAAAAAAAAAAAAAAAAAAAAAAAAAAGAAACCTGGCACCTCTAATCCTGTTTTCATATCTGATTCTTGGGAGAACTGATCTAACACACAAAGGCACGTAAGCCTGTTGGTGGTGGAAAAACATCAGTTTCTTCACATAATTTTCCTAAACACAGGGGTCATCACATGACTGCAAAAGGAAGGTTTGAAAAAGTCAGGGAAAGAGTTTTCATTAGACAGTGTATTAGTCCATTCTAACATTGCTAATAAAGACAACCCTGAGACTGGGTAATTTATAGGGGAAAAAGGTTTAATTGACTCACAGCAAATTAAAGGGGACATGTTTGCCTCCCCTTCTGCCATGACTGTAGGTTTCCAGGACTCAGGAAACCTACAGTCATGGCAGAAGGGGAAGCAAACATGTTCTTCTTCACATAGCAACAGCAAGGAGATAGTGCCAAGCAAAAGAGGAAAAAGCCCCTTATGAAACCATCAGATCTCATGATAACTCAGTATCAGGAAAACAGCACAAGGGTGACTGCCCCCAGGATTAAATTACCTCCCACTGGGTCCCTCCCATAACATGTGGGGATTATGGGAACTACAATTCAGGATGCAATTTGGGTGGGGACACAATCAAACCATATCAGAGAGTTAGGAACTAACTAGACCACAGGGCTTCATTTATCTGGGAGATCAGTCCCAGGTAGGGTGTTCCTGCTTTGAGTTTATCTCAGGATGCAGAATGGTTTTTCTTTCCATTTATGGTATGTGATGTGATTATTATTTATCCAATAGGGCAAGGTGCAGATTTTGCTTTCTCAGAGGTACAGATACCTCTGAGAAGTTTCATTGCCCTGGGTTTCTTCACACTGGTTCCAGTTTGCTGGTTACCTTTAATACACTCTGAGGCAAGTTCGCTGAACATTTCTGGGCCACAAATATCATCTGATCAAAATCTCTACTGTTAGAGATGGGATACCCTAGGAGCCATTTTGCTGATTCTGCAATCTGTAAGGCAATAGAAAATAAAACATCTAGTACTATCAAGATCTTGCTATTTTGGTAAGCATCTCAAAAGGGTAAAAATAGAAAAGTGTTTTGAAGCAAATTGTTGCAGTAGTGTTTTCTATATTGTGTTACTCTGAAATGTGTGTACATGTTTCTGGTGGGGGTAGGGGGAGGTAGGCATTTCTCAAAGCAAAGTCCTCTCCAATTCCTAGTGATGCTTATGAACACAGGCAACCCAGCAAGAAACCCCTGAATTCGTTTCTCAAGCGTTGTGACCCCGGACCGCCAGATTCTCTCTGCATTAGGCCCCAACTAGCATTCAAACTGCATTGTCTCTTGAACGCCCTCACAGAACTCAGTATGAGGCCTTCAAAACCATTGTATTCCAGCCTTTGTTTGAATGGGGTTGTCTTTTCCTCATTCAGTCTGCAGTTCATTCACACTGTCGGAGTGAATCCCACTGTTAGCCAGACAGGGGTCCCGAGAGAGGACATGTTGGGTTCTGTATGTTTAACTTTTTATCCTTTGTGTCAACCAGTTATGTTTCTAAAACATTTCCAATCCCCTAGCTTCACAGAAAACAAATAACTGTGCACAGCCCCCCTTCTTCCTTCATCCCTCATAAATAATCCCCAAGAAGGAGGATGGCCGCAGAGAAAGGGCCTGAATGCTGAAGAGTTTGGTACAGCCAGCTCTAGCTCCACCTCAGAGAATCATTTTGCAGCCAGGCCATGAAGCATAGGAATGAATTCCAAACTTTTCTAGTGTGATAGAAACAGAACAGAGTACTACCTTCCAGGCACAGTAGCAATAATTTTTTTAAGTCAAAATCCTATGTCACGGGAAGAGTTCAGGGCATAGAGTAATGGTTCCAATTTGGTCAAGTGTTTTATGTATGATTGAGACAAGCTAACATGATTATCTCTCTAGGCCTCAATGTGTCTATGTGTTATGAAGCAGTATTACACAATGGTTAAATATGTGACTTTGCAAGCTGGATTGCTTAATTTTGAATCCAAGCTTTGCCACCAGGAAACCTTGGGCAAGTTACTTGAAGTTTTTGTATTAAGTAGCTTATTCTTTCCTGTCCTGTATAACAACAACAAAATCTCAGTGCTTATCACAATAAAGGTTTATTTCTCACTCATTTGCATTATGGCTATAGAATACCTATAGCTCTGAGGCTTGGCTCCCCATATCTTCCTCATTGAGGAATTTAGCTGAGATAAAGCCTACATCTTGGCCACATAGCGGATGTGTGATATAAAAAAGCCAGGTCCAGCCATGTGACGGCTCTTCCAGCATTTGGCTGAGAAGGGCCTATTATCTCTTCCACTCACATTTCATTGGCTTCAACAGTGATATCAAAATGCAAAGAAGTACCATCAGGTGTCACTTAACAATGAGGATATATTCTCAGAAATGCATCATTAGGCAATTTTGTCATTGTACAAACATCTGAGTGTACTTACACAACTGTAAATGGTGTAGCCTACCATACACCTAGGCTGTATGGTAGAGCCTTTTGCTCCTATCAAACCTGTGCAGCATGATACTGTACTGAATATTGTAGGCAATTGGAATACAATAGTATTTGTTCATCTAAGCATAGAAAAGGTACAGTAAAAGTACAGTATAAGAGATAGAAAATAATACACCTGTCCAGGGCACTTACCATGAATGGAGCTTGCAGGAGTGCAAGTTGCTCTGGGAGGGTCAGTGGATGAGTAGTGATATCATTTGGATTTGAGTCCCTGCCCAAATCCCATGTTGAATTGTAATCCCCATTGTTGGAAGAGGGGCCTGATGGGAGGTGATGGGATCATGAGGGCAGAATTCCCCCTTGTTGTTCTTGTGCTAATGAGTTCTCAGGAGATCTGGTTTAAAAGTATGTAGCATCTCCCTCTTCTCTCTCTTCCTCCTGCTCCAGCCATGTAGGATGTGCCTGCTTCCCCTGTGCCTTCCACCATGATCATAACTCTCCTAAGGCCTCCTCAGCCATGCTTCCTGTACAGCCTGCAGAACTGTGAGTAAATTAAACCTCTTTTCTTCATAAATCACCCAGTCTCAGGTAGCTCTCATTCATAGCAATGTGAGAACAGACTAATGCAATGGGTGAGTGAATGTGAAGGCCTAGGGTATTACTGTACACTGCTATAGAATTTACAAACACTACACTTAGGCTACACTAAATGTATAAAAAATATTTTTCTTTCTTCTATAAATTAACCTTAGCTTACTATGACTTTTTTACTTTATAAATTTTTTTTTAACTTTTTGGCTGTTTTCTAATAATAATTACCTTAAAACACAAATACATTGTACAACAGTACAAAAAATGTTTTCTTTCTTTTATATTCTTATTTTTAACGTTTTCTATGTTTTAATTTTTTTTTTTTTTTTACTTTTTAAACTTTTTTTGTTAAGTACTAAGACACACACCCACATATACATTAGCATAGGCCTACACAGGGTCAGGATCATCAATATCCCTGTCTTTCACCTCCACCTCTTGTCCCTCTGGAAGGTCCTCAGGACAATAATACACATGGAGCTGTCATCTCCTCTGACAACCATGCCTTCCTCTGAGAAACCTCCTGAAGGACCTGCCTGAGGCTGTTTTACAGATAACTGTTTTTCAATAAGTTGAAAGGGTACAGTCTAACATAATGATAACAAGTATAGCAAACATGTAAGCCAGTAACAGTCATTTTTTATCATTATCAAGAATTACATACTGTACAGAATTGCATGTGCTAGACTTTTATAAGACTGGCAATGCAATAGGTTTGTCTACATGAGCATCACCACAAATGTGAGTAACACATTGCAGTACCACATTATGTTGGCTATGACAGCACTAGGCAACAGGAATTTTTCAGCTTCATGAAAATCTTATGGGACCACTGTCCTAGTTGCAGTTCATCAGTGGCACATGACTGCATATTCCCTTCATATGAAGGATAAACAAGTCAAACAGCAAAGGGCAGGGATCCCTGGTCCTCTTACATGAAAGGAGGTAAATGCTTGTGTACAAAATGTAATCTACCTCTTGCATCTGACTTCCTCTATCTGTAAAATAAAACTCATAATAATAGTACCCATTTGATCAGGTTGTTATAAAGATTAAATGAGTTTTCATATGAAAAACATTTAAAACGGCACCCAGAATACAGTCAACCCTCATTCAATGTTAGTTATTATCTGTCCAATAGGAATAATGTAACTTTTTTTTCTACCTCATGGGGATATCTAAGGAGCTTATTATTAATGTTTTTGTTAGAGATACTATGTGAGATAAGAGAAATCCTATTAAGTACCATATAAAACTAAGAAATTTTATTGTATTAATGGCAGTTAATAATGTAGATGTGTGCCCTTTACTCATCTCCATGGAGATTTCATTGAGAAGGCTTCAAAGGGTGTTGTTAATAGCACAATATATCTTGGAGATACCATCATCATCATCATCAATAGCAAAATAAATCATTCATGAAGTCCCTATTATACATGAAGGCTTATACTCAGCATAAGAGATGTGAAGATAAATAAGATCCAGCCCTCTACGTGCTTACAGCCTTCTTAGAGAGACCTTTTTTCTTTATGTGCCTTAACTAAGTACCCACAGAAGAGCTCCATGGGTGGTGGAGCAGGCCATAGCTGCTACTGGAAGTCAAAGGGGGAATGACCCAGAGAGCCACAAGCTGGGAAATAATTCTCAGAGAACAAGACACTTGAAACAGCGCTTTAAGGAAAATGGGATTCATCTAACCAGACTAGAATAGAAAAGACAAATAATAAGAGGAAAACATAAGGTACAATGTCCCCATTTTCAGGAAAAATTGAAACCCTGAGAAAGCGCAACAGATGTTATCAGTTGGCAAAATGAAAAACAAAATTAGGTTCCCTGGCACCTGGTACTGGGTGAAATTCTCCTCTAGACCTCTGGGTTTCTGGATAAAAGTGTCTCATCTTCTGCTGGTTTACTTACTGTATTTATTTCAAGATTTCATCTTTCTCCCTGTCATCCATCTTTTTATACTGTCATGTGACATGTGAAACACATTTTAATTCAGTTACAATAGTATTTATCACCTGTAAGCATCTACAATGTATCTTTTATAAATAATATTTTTTAATCCTCATAGAAACCAGTGACTTATTTAACATTATCTCCAAATTCACCTACTAAAGGGTCACATGAGTTTTCAGACCGAGGCACTTTCTCCCCAGGGCTGATGCTCTTTTCCACATCACTATACTCTCTCCCACTAGAACAGAAAGCAAAATGTATGTGTGTGCATGTGGGTACATGTGTGTGTGTGCAGATCCATAAGCATGTTCTGCCACATGTGTGTGCATCTTCATGTTCATCTGCTTTGACATGGCCACAGCACCCCTGGAAATGCCTTCAGTTGGTCAAATGCTTCTTCCCACTTGCTAAATGTCAGTGCATCTGACGCTGGTTCTTAATGCTGTTGATTGATTGCAAGTCAATTGCTGACTCTGAAGAATATAGAAAACCATAAGAATAATTTCCTTGTTAGTTTATTTCAAAGCCACTGATGATTCTGCATCATGGTCACATTTTGGAGGCTAATGAGCCTAAGTGATCTAGGCAAGGGCAGGGGATTGCAGGGAGCCTGCTTGGAAGGCAGAGGGAATTGTTAGGCCTCAGGTGTCTCATCAGGGATAATGGGGAATACCTCAACTCACGTGTGTCTCAGTGGTTCAGTCTCTCTGGTGAGAGCAATTTAGTAACAGCCAAGTAATTCTTGCTGTCACACAGCTGCCTTGTGATCATGCCTAGCCCTTTAATATGAACCCAAGAGCATATGGGAGAAGATCTGAAAGTCATCTCTAATAAGATTCCCGGTACTGTCCACTTCCATCACCAAGCTCTCAGTGCATGTGGGTGCAGTGAATGCATTGTGGAGACACATGCACACATACAGAGCATTCCATAGGTCTCTTAATCATACCAAGACCTCATAAGCTCATTAAGTTCATTATTCCCCAGATTTTGTTATATAGTGCCTGAGTTTTAATTGGAACTTAAAAAATTTGTGGAGGGAAGAATGAGAAAAAAGGAGGAAAAAAACTACCCACACGATGGAATTTGGAAAAAAAAATTTAGAACCCAGTGCTTAATCTACAGTGAGATTTTTCATTATAATGTCAAGTTCTTTACTCATGAAATTTTCTATCTCTTTCCCTCAGGCCACTGCAGATCTGCCCATCTGTTTTAATTTGGATTACCACAAAAGCAGAACTTGATGCAGGGCATTTGAGCAGGCAGTTTATGTGGCAGGTAAGCCAAGCAGAGTGAGAAGCTAACAGAGTAAGACAGTGCAGGAGGTAAAGCTAATATAAGGGTGAGATACCAAGGTCACCCCTGTGTAATGGGAACTAGATTTTTCCGGGATCTTCTGAAACATACTATTGCCGTAATTGCCAACCAGAAACTCAATGGAGCTCCATTGCCAAATTGGATCAAGGTTTGATCATGCACCAGGAAGGCTGAGTGGGCTCCTTCAAGCATCCTACGTGACAGTACCAGAAAGTTCCTAGCGAGTAAGCAAGAAATCCATTGTTTAATTGAAGCTCAGTGAGGTCATCAGAGACAGAAATCTAACCAAGAAATCTATCAAAGAAGTCTAACACAGTCCATTCCTTGAGCCACTTGAATCTAAGTTTACGCCCTAAATAGATTCTTGCCATCACAGAGCCCTTAGGTTGGTAGTAAGCTTAGTCTTCACAAAGGACCCAATATGAAATGATTAAACAAGTTAGTCTTTACTACGGCAACTAGTCCCAAATCCGTAACTTAGATTCAATTCATCATCCTCTATTTCCACCATCCATTCCAAATGTGCCTTGCCCTCAGCCAGAATTTCAGTGGATCTAGATGTTTTCCTGTTAGGGTAACACACATCTTTTTTTCCTGAGAAGTTTCATTTTCTAATTGCCCTACACTCAGCAGGCCATGTTTACTGCAGTTGTCCATTCATCCTTTTTACTGAGCATGAAAAACACCAAAAGACACTCCAGTGTACCATTGAGTTCCCTGGATAATCCTCCCCATCACTAAATGTAGTAACAAAGCTAGATCTTTATAACAATCAGGGTCAATAACATCCCACTGGAAAACCTTATTCATCCCCTCATGTAAATGTTTTATTCTCTGGGAACCAGAACCTCCAAACGAACAATGCCTAAGGTTGCTGCATGGATGAAAAAGATAAATTCCACAAGTGGATCACTTACAATTATTGTAAGATGAACCCATCCAAATTTCATCCTTTGGTTCTTTGAGCTGTGTTCCTACCTAATGGGGACATAGGATAAGATATTGGTTTGTTGGATATACTGAATCCTAGAGGAGAACACTCCAACTCCACAGAATTTGTCTTTAAATTGTCATTTTATTCTTTTAAATATAATTTTTAGTTTTTATTTATGAAAATACTGGCAGCAAGAAAAACAGGCGTGGGTGGGTTCAGGCACTGGGCACAGTAGCTCTCCTACAGGAGGTGTTCACATGGCTCACAGGGAACTGCCTACGTCTCTACTTTTGCAGATAGAGAGGGAAGCAAGTCTGATTTTTATGCCAAGAAGAACTCCAAAGCCTCCTTTCCCTAGACATAGGGTTTGGAGAGCTTTGCGCCAATCAGCTGAGCTGGATTTTCCAGCTGGCCTAGGTTCAATATATGTCCATTAGGTAAATAAGTTGTCATTTTAACTGACCTTTTTGAAGCCTATTTCAATATTCCATAAAGCTAGCTAGTTCTGTGTGATATGGAATAGGGTTGAACCAGTGATTTCCATGGTTATGCACATCTGGTTCCATTTTCTCAAACCGGTAAAATGCACACTCATAGGAAAATTAAGTGTAGTTAGGGCGAGAATGAGGGAGGAAACAAGTGGTCCTAAGAACCGACGATAACTAGTTGGAACAGATACTGCATCCCCTGAAAGGAGGAATGATTGACAGACTCAGGTAAAGCAAATGACAAAAGGAACCCAGTTTTTGAATTAATATAAGGGAATTCAAAAGATTTTCAGAGCATTTTAACACCCACATCTTGATTTCTGCCACCACTTTCCAATAAAAAGAACTAGGACATCTTGGAGAAATAGCAGATTTTAAGACTGTGGCAGAAACTTTACAAGATAAACTGGAACATCTTGTAAGGTAACAATGTAATATAACACACAATGATGGAGTTGTGTGGAAAGGACACAGAACACAACTGAAAGAGCTCCAATGCTCAAAGAAGAAACCACTTGTGCAAGAAAATAAAGTAATATTGGATTACAACCCAAACTATAATAAATGTCCATGAGTCCATAGTAATATAAATAAATAACTAAAATAAACAAATGGGGCAGAATAGACCAATCTCCTGGTCAGAAGAATTTCAAATAATTTATCCAGATAGTTTTGCCTCAAGGAGATGGAGCATATCCCTCCTATGTGGGCTATGCATAATGACTTCCTTCTAAAGAGCAAAGTGTAGAAAGCAGAGAAGAAAAGCAATGTTACAACGGAGAAATCTGACGAGTCTAAGGTGTAATGACCACTAAATGTAGTGAGGCATCTTGGTTGGGATCCTGGAACAGAGAGAGTATTAGGTAAAAACTACAGATACCCAATATACTGAAGACTTTAGTTAATAGTAATGTATATTCATTCATTCATTAATAGCAAAAAAATGCACCATACTAATAAAATAATAGGAGAATCTGGATTGGTATAAGATGGAGAAAGGATCCCAAGCATAAAAATAAAGAAAAATCCTGAAATTCCTTCAAGAAAAATTCCAGGCATCCAGCTAGCCCCAGAAGTGATTAAGTAAATTGTTAAACAAGAAGGTAATAGTAGCTGAAGAACAACAGCCAAGGAAGTTAAAGCTGCAGAGATAGATGTTTGCTTTCACTATAGAAACTGAAGATAACATCTTAACATATGTCCCTTAGTTGCCTTTCAGAGGCTCCCACTTAGGAACCCCACCAAATGGATGGACCTGCTCTTCAACCCCAGGTAAGCAGGCAATGAAGACTGAACTTTAACCATTGTTCTTCGTTCAAAGTTTCTTCCTGAGGGACTTGGAGCAAGTCACTTCCTCTACCCAGTTAACATTTTTCTACAAATATTACCCCAAATTTTGTAAACAATCTTCTCTTCCTTCACCAATTGCAAATCAGAAAATTGTTAAATTTATCTCTGACCTGTAACCCCCATTTCAAGGTATCCCACCCTCTTGAGTGTAAATCAATGAGTAACCTCCATGTATTGATTTATGAGTTTGCCTGTAGTTTCTGCTTTCCTGAAATGTATACATACCTTTACAAATCCTTGCCTTCAAGCCATTTGGGAAGTCAGGATTTGAGCATTAGCTGCCTAGTTCTCCTTGCTTGGCACCCTGCTGCGAAAGCCTTTTTTTTTCTATTGCTGCAAACCTTGGTGTAGTTGTCTGATTTTACTGTGCCAAGTGAGCGGACCCCAGTTCAGTCCAGAAACAGGTATTTGACAGGTTTGTGAGAACTCTTTGTGCAATTTCACAATTTTTCCATAAATACAAAACTGTTATTAAAGAGTTTATTAAAATAAATTATTTTTCTTTTCACAAAGCTTTTTACCAGAGAAGATAGAAAAGGGAGAAGAACACTTGAACTTGGAAAAGGCGAACGAATGAAGATCAAAACTATCTTAGCTAGATTTCCTTGACAAAGGAGAGAATGAGGCAAGGACTTACATTGTTACAGGAAAAGGGGCCCCGATCCAGACCCCAAGAGAGGGTTCTTGGATCTCGTGCAAGAAACAATTCAGGGCGAGTCCACAGTGCAAAGCAAAAGCAAGTTCATTAGAAAGTAAAGTGGTGAAAGGACAGTTTCTCCATAGACAGAGTAGGATGTTCCCGAAAGTAAGAGAAGGAACGCGTCTACCCTAGGTACAATGCTGCTGTATATGGGGAGATGTGTTTTGTGATAAAGGATTACTTTTCTTAATTACTATATTTTGCAAGAATCGATATTATTATCTTTAAAGCAAAATTAGGAATGCCTTTGTTCTCCGGATACCAGGATATCTGGACACTCCCAAGTCTGGGCCTGTTTTAGTAAACATTATTAATTTTTTCCTTTAACCATCAACATCTAGAGGCTAGGAACACCTAACTTTCTGGGAATGCAGCCCAGCAAGTCTCAGCCTCATTTTCCTGGCCCTCACTCAAAATGGAGTCGCTCTGGTTCAAACGCATCTGACATATCCCCCCCTCCCTTTACAAGAGGACCCTTAATCCTAAGGGTTGCAGAGGGATGAACATCCATCTTCTGTAACTTCTTCAGGCTGAATAGGGGCAATGATATTCCTGCCTAACTATCAGGGTCTCTTGCATTCAGGGTAGAGCAAAGCTCAGTCAGAGCATTGGTATGGTGAAGGTCATTCATAATTCCGAGTTCTGACAAAAGGTGATATCTGGGAGATTAATAAGTGTCCAATTTAAGAAAGCATTGAGTGAGCTTGTTTTGCATTCTTACACAAAGAGTATAACCACAATATATTCCACAACAGCAAAGCAAAATAAGTGAAATCATTCCAAGTAAACTAAACAGGAATGCTTTCCAAACACTGGGCAGTTGTGGGAACCAAGCCTATATACGGTCAACTGATAGTGCATCAATGGCAGAGATGTGAGTGTCTAAAGCTTTCATAGCCTGGGTAAAATTATGTGAATAGTCTGGAACATACACACAACATTCAGTTTTGATCAAAGCACAAGTTCCCCCTTGGGCCACTGTTAAAATGTCCAAGTCATAGGGTTTTGTAAGGCTACCTGCCTAATCTGAAAAGTTTCCTCAGTTAGGAAGGTAAGGGCATGGGATGTATTATTGAAAACCACAGCCATGTCCTTGGCTAAGGCTTAAACTCATAACTCAATACTGACTGCAGCTGCCAGTAGGGAAAATATAGCAATCAGACAGAACCACCAAGATCCTCGCTTTTGTCGCTTATGGCAAGCTTTTACAATTTCCCAGTTAGACGGGAGAGAGTCCAATAAGGTGAGGATACAACCCAGCAGATAAGGACCACCTCATATACACCTTCCAGTACAGTTATAAGGTAAGTACGACCAGCCAAGAGTTCCACAAGCCCATAACCATTCCCAAGGAGAAGGGTAGGCATTCATTTTTGGCAAATTTTCTTGCCACCTCATCCACATCTGGTCTGTTAGAAAAAGGTCTGATTACATTGTTGAAATTACAGCCATCTCATATCATGGGCTTCTGTCTGGTGGTGACTATTATTGTGCCTTTCAAAACACAGAGGCATTTTGCCTGATACCTGCACTTGAACAGCTGTCATTCACCCAAGTTCATTACATATAGCATAACCTAAAGTTGGGGTGGAGTTTAGCTGTTTTCTAATTAGATTAAAAAGGTGTCTTCTTGTCTCTTCATAGGAAGGAAAGGGGCTAAGGTGGCTATGATACATGGGAAGAGAGGGGCTATGTTTATAATTATGTTTATAATGTTCAGTTTCCCAATCATAATAAAATCCCCATAAACTTAGTTTGGCTGGTTAAATATGCCAGGGTAACCCGGAAGTGGAGGAAAGTAGCAATTCTCCACATACCCAACAGTTTGTCTGATTATGAAGCAAGGCTAAAGTCTATGCCCATTCAGTAAATAAGTTACTTTCTGCATGATTTCAGCTTATACCTAAAAGTAAAATGCCAATCCATATCTTTATGTTATGCATCCCTTTTATTTCTTCTGAACAGGAGTCGGAGGTCACTGATTGGCTCACAGGAATAAATGGGATCATTCTCTGGTGTTCCATCGGTCTTTGGGACTTCATAAGAGATAGGTTTAATTCGAGATAAGTGGACCCAGCTATTTATTCCCAGAAGTTTAAGTGCAGTTGGGGTACTAAGGAGAACTTGATAGGGTCCCTTCCATATTAGGGAAAGTTAATCTTCTGGGGATCCTTCCTTCCAAGTTTTTAATAGGACCCAGTCTCCCAGATGTGTTGTAACAAGATTCTCTTCCTTAGTGGGGGAAGAGAGTTTTTGATTTCCATATTCAAGGAGTCTATTTTGCACTTGTCCTAAGTTGATCACATAATTCTGTAGCTTGAAAGTAACTATGTCTATTAGGAGGTCTGTAGTTAAGAAAGGCCTTCCACACATAATTTCAAAAGGGCTGAGCTGCAGATTTCCTTTAGGGGCCACTCAAACCCATAATAAGGCCACAGGTAATAAAGACAGTCAGGTTTCTGATGTCTCTTGGCATAGTTTGGCAAGAGTCCTTTTCAGAGTTTGATTAGCTCTTTCTGCTAATCACTACTTCAGGAGGCCTGAAGACTGTGCCCTCCATGCTGAGTAAAGGCAGTACTGAATTCTTAGGGCTGAAGATGTGTTTTGGATAATTGTCACTGTGAAAGATGGGCCATTATCGATCTGTAAGATTTTAGGCAGCCAAAATCTAGGAAGCATTTCCTTTAGTAAGAGTTTGGAAACCTCAATTGTCTTTTCAGACCGGGTAGGAAAAGCTTCAATCCAACCGGCAAAGGAGTCAACAAATACTAACAAATATTTAAATCCTTTACATGGGGCCATCTGAGTATAGTCTACTTGCCAATCTCCACCAGGGTAAGTTCCCCTAAGCTGAACAGGCCTTACGAGAGGAGGAAGTAAAGATTGGTTATTTGGGTTATTCCGGGCAGATAGTTCACAGGCACGAGTTATCTGCTTCACTGTTTTAAGTAAGCTTTTTCCTATAAAAAGCTGGGACATTAATTGAAACAGGGACTCTCTTCCCAAATGGGTAGAATCATGCAAATGCTGAACTATTTTCCACTGATTAGCACCTTGTGTTAACAGTTTGTTGCCCTGTTTCCCTGGTGCACAAAGCTACTTCCATCTGTAAACCAGGATTATCTAGAGGCTCATCATTGAAATCTGGATGGCTGGAGTAAACTTGCTCCATAACTTGTATACAAGAATGATCTAGGGTGCCTGTGGGTTCAGGCAAATAGGTAGCTGGATTCAAAGTCTGGCGTAGTTTAAGAATTATATCAGGAGCGTCTAGCAACAAAGCCTGATATTTATTCACAGGAAAGAAGGAGGAGCAATTTCTCATCTACCTTGTGATTTCCAAAAGATACTACTGTATGCAGCTAAGTTAACAAATCGCTTCCCAACAAGGGGGTGGGGCATTCAGGAAAAAACCAAAGCCCCTGAAGAGCACCTTAAAGGATAGGTAAAATGGCACATATGGGCTTGTCCATCTATCCCCTTGACCATACAGTTTTGGGGTGAATAGACCCATTATAATGGGTCAAAACACAGTAAGCATTCCAGAAGGAAGTGAATATTCTTACCTGCCATGTCAAGGGTTACCCATGTCTCCTTGAGAGATATGGCTAGTTGTCTCACAGGAGCTGTGGTGGAAGGTCTCGGGCCGCGTCACTCTTGGGTTTGCCTGGCTATTTCAGCCATCATTGGTTTGGGTGCCGATGGCTCCCTTCAAAATGCTGGGCAATCCCTCTTCCAATGGCCAGTTTTCCTAGAGTGTGCACACTGATTAATGCCCAAGGCATGGTGATTCAAACACTCAACTTTGGGCTTCCCACCTTTCAGCTTCCCTTGCTCAGGCCAAGGGCCAGGAGGGCAGCCCCATGTGGGAGGTGAGCTTAAGGCTGCAGCCAAGAGCTGCACCTTGTGGGAGGTCCTTCTTGCTCTTTCTGCTTCCTCTGTTTTGTCCCTGTTATTAAAAACTAAAAATGCCACATCCAAAAGCTGCTCCATAGGAGTTTGGGGACCCATAGCTGCTGTTTGTAGTTTCCTACAGATATCAGGAGCAGACTGGATTATAAAATGTACTCCCAGAAGGATTTGTCCTTCCCTTGAGGCAGGAAAACTGTTAGTATATTTCCTCATTACCTCAAGGAAATGTTATTGAAACAAAACTGGATTCTCATTTGTACCCTGAGAAACTTCCTTAACCTTTTCAAAATTAACAGGCTTTTGCATACATTTCTTCAACCCTTCCAACAAACAAGTGACCCTATGATCTCTCCTCCCCAAGTCCTCACTGCTCCTTTGACAGTTCCACTCTGGGTCTTGATCTGGAACTGCTGTACCTCCTGCCTGATATATATTATGGTTCGGGTTATGAGCCAATACCTCCTCTGCATGGGTCCTATCTGTCCCCAAAATGCATCGTTTCTCTTCCACTGTACAACACAGATACAACAAAACATGCAGATACTGCCAAGTTAAACTATAGGTCGGAATTAATTTCTCAAACTCATCTGTGAATTTTCCTGGATCTTCAGAGAAACCACCAAGCTTTTCTTTACATAGAGTCAAATTGGACATAGAACAGGGAACATGTACTCTTCACAGTGCCTTCTTCCCCATTTGCTGCCTCTTTAAGTGTACAAAGGTTTTTCTTTGGAGGTTGATAGGAGGCTCCACTAAGAGTAGTACTCGCTGGCTAAGTTCCCCAGGGAGTGGTGGGTATAGAGTGGGACTAGATGGGTAAAGCAGGAGGGGATGAAGGGTTCTCAATAGAACTTTCAGGTTAACTACAGGGAGAAAGGACTGACACATCTGAAACTTCAGAGCTGACAGAGGAGGTTTTGCTCCACCCAAAACTGCCCACTGAATTGGGGAAGGGGGCTTGCATTAAAGGATCATCTAGTATGTCTAGCTCTTTTTCTTCTTTTCCATTTATCAAACATGCACACACCTGCTGCAGGGTTTTATCCTGAATTAGCAGGAAAAATGCTTGGACATATGGTATTTCATCCCATTTTCCCTCCCGCTTACAAAACAAATCAAGTTAAAGTATAGTATTAAAGGACATTTAATGGTAGGAGGCCATTTCTCTTGTTTTTCCAAATAATACCAAGGCCAAACAGTATTGCACAGAAACACCAGTTTTTTCTTAAGCCCATTCCGTTTAAACTGGTCCCAGTGTTGAAGAATACATCCTAGTGGCGAGTTCTTTGGAATCGTTGCTGTCGTTCCCATGAAGGAGTCAGGTGACGTTGAAAGAAAAGTTCCAAACCTCTGAGATTGGGCTGCCAATGGCCAAGTAAAGGATGATAGAGGTTTTTAGACTGGCTGCATTAATGAGGGGATCCCTGCTGAAAATTGGATTCTCTTATACACATTATCCAAATAGTATAAGTGAGCCAAGCCATGAGTCTTAGATAAACCACAACATGTATTTCAACAAAAATATCAAATAAGGCAAAGAAAATAAAGAGGAGATTTAGATGGGAATGACGAAGCAGGTTCTGGGAAATAGTGGCAGTAAGGATTGGACAAGAAAAGCTGGTTTGCCCAAATTCAAGAAAAAACTGTTTGTTTGATTTTTTTGGTTTTTTTGGTTTTTTTTTTTTTGGTTGTGTGTGTGTGCAAAATGAAACAAAACAGCAAGAAGAAAAGTCCCCTGATTTTTATCCTAGTGCTTCTCGATCACACCTAGTCAGCATAGCAGCAACAAAACATAACCACATCTAATCTTATTGCTCATAGCTACTAAATACCAAATCTCAATCAGCAATTTTAGAGACAGGGTCTTCAATGCTTTTTGTTCCCAATGTTTCACAAGCAAACAGATGGAAATTGGGAGGCACACGGAAGAATAAGTTAAAATCTTTAAGTCCAGTTAAATGAAATCTCCTGAAAATGGCAGTGAAACAGAGACAGCAAACCAAGAAATTGATTCATGCTGCAAGGAGGACAAGGCAGGTTAATACCTGTCCTCATGAGAGTTCATGAGGGAGATTTGCAGGCATGCTTTTTTTTTTTTTTTTTTTTTGAGACAGTCTCGCTCTGTCACCCAGGCTGGAGTGCGGTGGCGCGATCTCCGCTCACTGCAAGCTCTGCCTCCTGGGCTCCTAGGTTCACGCCATTCTCCTGCCTCCACCTCCCGAGTAGCTGAGACTACAAGCACCCACCACCACGCCCAGCTAATTTTTTGTATTTTTAGTAGAGACGGGGTTTCACCGTGTTAGCCAGGATGGTTTCCATCTCCTGACCTCGTGATCTGCCCGCCTCGGCCTCCCAAAGTGCTGGGATTATAGGCGTGAGCCACCGTGCCCAGCTGGCATGCTCAATTTATGACAAAGACACAAGGCATTATAGGTCATTCTAGGTGAGAAGGAAATGAAGAGAAGGGAAGTAGAAACTGATTCAAGATTCACTCAAAAGGGCAGATCCAATTCAATGAAAGGCTCACTCCAGAGATGTGAGTAGGTTGGCCGAGTACCTTTTCATGGGGACACTATTTTCTACCAGAGGTTTGGAAGCCGTTGCTATAGTGAGCAGAACAGAGTCCCAAAAGACCCAAGCAGTTCTTTGCAGGTAGTTTATCATGTGCTAGCTAACATGCACAAAAGTGGAAGGAAGAAAGGTCAAGGGGCAAAAACTCTAATCCTTGACAGGCCTCCCAGTTGAGGTGCTGTCCTGAAATAAGCCAGCACACTAGGAAAGAGTCTGGCAGAAATCTAGAGCAGCAGCTGAGATAAAACTTGCAGTGATCACCAATTTTTCCAGTTCTATTCCTTCTGGATACACACCAGCATTCTATTACCCCATCAGACTTCAAGTCATGCTGGCCATGTGTCTTGCTGTGGCCAATAAAAGCAACGTGAAGAAAAGAGACAGATGGATACACACCAGCATTCTATTACCCCATCAGACTTCAAGTCATGCTGGCCATGTGTCTTGCTGTGGCCAATAAAAGCAACGTGAAGAAAAGAGACAGACACAGGACTTCACGGAGGAAGTCTACAAATACTAGTGCATCATTCAATATATTTTTTTTCTTCCTCTGACCCAGTGACTGATGACATTTCAGATGGCACAGGCGTCTATGGTATTCATATCTGAGTAAGATATGGAGCAGAGCTCCCAGCAACCTGAAATGGGTTCTCCAGGGGAACAATAAACAGATATATATTTTACTAAACTGCTGAGATTTGGGGGCAGTTTTTTACTTAAACATAACCTAGTCCATCCTAAGAGATAGAGAAAAGCAGGATATAAGCTCAACCAACCCAAAAAAGGGGAGCACAGTGAATTAGAGTGAGCCCTGTGTCCCAGGACTTAGAAACACCAGGTGGCTCATTTTCTTGGCAGCAAAATATCTCCAAGGGAAAGATGAGAAGCCAGCAATCATAACTGGGCCCCCGGAGCCCAAGCCTTATTCTATGCTCCTGTGCATGTGTCCAGCAGGGGCATATGAGAAAGGTACCAAGGTTGCCACTACACTCTCCATCTCTGGCCAACTTGGCGATATGGTTAGCCTTTGTGTCCCCACCCAAATCTCATCTTGAATTGTAATCTCATAATCCCTATGTGTCTAGAGAGAGGCCTACTGGGAGGTGAGTGGATCATGGGGGTGGTTTCCCCTGTGCTGTTCTTCTGATAGTGAGTGAGTTTTCATTCATGAGATCTTATGGTTTTATAAGGGGCTTCCCCCTTTGCTCAGCACTCATTCTGCCCTGCTGCCCTGTGAAAAAGGTGTCTGCTTTCCCTTTGCCTTCCACCATGATTATAAGTTTCCTGAGGCCTCCCCAGCCATGTGGAACTGTGAGTCAATAAAACCTCTTTCCTTTATTAATTACCCAGTCTATGACAGTTCTTTATAGCAGTGTGAGAATGGACTAATACACCTAGCCATGAAACTAGGTTAGTATTTTAATCCACAGATGGGGACAAATCACCAGCTTACCCATGAGGACCTGGAAAAAGCAAGTTCAGAAAATAAGAAAAATTAGGTGGTGGTTGACATTTTTCCTCCACTGAATTTGGTCACCAGTCTGTTCTTGAGATCTTTTCTCTCTTTGAAGTTTGCCTTCTCTCTCTTTGGTTCCAATTTCCCATCTAAAGTGAATCTCATGAATGCCTGTGTGCTGCTGTCATCCTCAGGCCAACACCTTCCAATGACCAGAGGAAAACTGGATAAACTCTGGTTTCAAAGCAGCCTGTCTTTTTAATGTGCCCACCAAGTTTCTCCTCCCTGTGTAAGGATAACCTTCATGGAGCAGAGATAACTGATCATCAGTGATCCCAACAATAAATCAAGGTGCTCATTCCACTCCGGTTACCACCCACTTCTCAATCTCTGTGTGAAAACCCACCACTCACAGGCATCTCTCTCCTTCCTTCTGTCCGCTGCTTCACTTCACCCTCACACTTCTCTACTTTTTCAATATTAGAATTATGTACATAATAAAACAAGCCATTTTCAAAAAAAGGAAAAGAAGGTCATTCATTCTTTCACAGGCCCAAGAGAGGGAGCTGGGGAAAATAGCCCCAAAGCATTTTACCATGGATTGGTTCTCCTAGAATCCTTTAGGTTTTCCTGTTACATACTAAGGACCTCTTCAAAATGGCAGTCTCCATCCTCCAAGAGTCACAAACATAATAGGTTTCTCATATTGCCTGATTTTTCTAAGCTTCCCAGTTCCAATAACCTCCGTCTTCTCTTGCATCTGGAACCTTTTGACTTTACCTATTGATCATGTGACCTCTTCCATTGCCCATCCTCAGCCCATCAGAGTCCTCATCTCTCAAGAGCAGTGAGGACCACTTTGGGTGACTCTTTCAGGCTTAACTTTGAAAGTTCACTTTTCTAGTAGGTTTTGTAATCACGACTCCAAAAAGACAAGCTGTTCTTTACATTTCAGTTTCTACAACGTAAAAGCCAAAGACTTTCCGAGTTTGAGGTACGTCAGTCAGGGGTCACTTAGAAGCCCAACTTAACAAGATTGCTTTCCTCACTGTGTGAGCTATTTAATTCCTTTTAGCTCTGTTCTGCTGCTGACTGATTGGCAGGAGAATTGTTTCAAGGTGACTTCCAAGGGACTGTATGTACCCACGTGCAGCATGTTTGCTGGAAATCACAAGCGATAAGAACTATGGTTTAGGTCATTATTTTTACCCGAGTAAATAAGAAAATAAACATACCTATCTGTACTTTTTATTTTAATTTGGCTTCATATGTTTTATACAGCCCATATTATTATTATTTACTGTGGTTTTCTTTTGACTATTTCTCTCTAGCTGTACCTAAGTGCTGGAGTTTTCCAAAGTATATCCCTGTTCTGCTTCTTTTCTCCCTTGACATACCCATCCTGTAAGCTTCTGCACTTATGTCTGGCCACTTATAAAATATGAACAGATTCATGTGTATCTGTTGCTTTCATGCAAACAATTAAAGAACTGGTACATAATTATCCATGCTGTCTCTTTCAGACTCACTACATGGAAGGAAATTTTGAAATGGTGGCTTGGTAGCAACCTTTCTCTACGTGGGTAACTTAGTGCCTGTGATGCACTAATCTCCCTGCCAAATTGACTTAAAAAGAAATAAATATTAGTGTTTTAAGGCTCTGTGATTCGCAGCTTGCTTGTTAGAACATAGTAACCTACCCTACCATGACTGGTTAGTGGGATCCACCTACCTATGCAATCGAATATCACTAATGCTTTCCTTTCCTTGACTTTCTATACCCAGGTGGTAAATAAATCCTGATAGCTCAAACTTCCTAAAGTTACTTTGACTACTGGAGTATTTTTTAAATCTGGTTTGTTTATTCATTTTTATTTAATTTCTAGAAAATCCTTATGAAGGATTTTTTATATAGTCACCTATTTTAAATAATAAGTCTTTAAGAATATCGGCATTATTTTATTTATAGGACATGGCAATCTTAGAAATTGAAGCATGTAAAAGCATATCCAAAACATAAGAAACTTCATCATAGAAGGAGAGTAACTCTTCCCAAACCACTACTTTATGAGATAGATATGCCCATCCCTAGTATATAGTTCCGTCAAGAGAGATTGCAGATAGAAAGGAAAATCAGGACAAGAGGATGACAGACCAGAAAATTACCTGCTTTCCCAAGCCTTTCAGTCTCTAGAATTTATGACAATCTTACTTTCTAGAGTGAGCCCAAACACTAAACCTAACCAGAAGCTAACTCACCCTATTTTTCTCCACACTCTTTCCCCTCTATAATTAACCACTCCCTGTGAAAGCAACAAGCCAATATTATTATCCCTAATTAAAAAAAATAAATGTAAATAAGGCAGAATGACCATTTAACTAGATCAATTCTGCACATTTGTAGCCCAGAAAGGTTGCTTCCCAGGGATTCTGGTTAGTAGCTAATTTCTCCTTGCACATGGACTGCCTCCTGCTGTCTGTCTGCCATTCTTTTTGGTGTGGACCTATAAGTTTAGAGAAAAGTGCTGCCTAAAAATAATATTACTAAGCATTATTTTTATTAGTTCTCTTTTTATTCCTATGAGAGTCTCTCTAGGGAACCCCATGTTATATTTGGAAGACAGTAACATGGATATGCAAAATGGAATGAGTGGTGGCTGTATTTTCTCTTCAGCTACTAAGCACCCAGGAGTCTTACCTGGAGCAGTATTTAAACTCACATATTTAAATCTAAAGAATAATTTTTAATGGCTGGTGCCCTACAGGATTTACTGACTATTATTCCCACCTTAGACATAAATAACCAAGTGACAGGCAAGAGAAGAAAATTAGTTGCTGGTACAGTCTCCATAAAAAACTATAGAAATTGCTGAGATTATATTTTCCTAAAGTAAAAATTAATAATAGTAAATTAATATTAATCATCGGTTGATTATTGTTTTAAGGCAAATTCTTCCAAGATCAAAATGCATTTAGGCACCTCAGATTGCTTTTTCTTCTCTATAAATTCATTTTTGAATACTTATTTAACCATTTTAAACAATTTGAAAAATTGCTAGCTATTAGGATTCTATAATTTTTTTCAGAATGAGTATTTTTAAAGTTGTAGATTTAAAAACATAGAAGGAAAATGCTGACATTTTCTTTAAGCAAAAAGTTTCTTTTCTCCTCTCTAGCTCCCTCTTCCTCAACACCTCCCCATCTTCCCAACTCTCCACCCCTCAGGAATCTGTATTCCTGTATATGAGGGTGTGATTGAGGAAGGTCAGAATTTAAAACATTAAGAGAAAACCCACCTGAAAAAATCCTTGAGAAAGTCTTCCTCAAATATGCCTACTTCCTCTGTGACATGCAGAACTAACTGGAGATCTCCTGAAGAAAGCTGATAGAGTTCTCAGGTAGTCATGGAATAGGTGGGCTCTGGCCAGGGAATCACAGCCATAAATGCTGCCAGCAACAAGTTGAGCTTTGGAACTCATTATCTGAGTGGAATGGAAAACCAAATATCCTATGTTCTCACTTATAAATGAGAGCTAAGCTATGAGGATACAAAGGCATACGAATGATATAATGGACTTCTGGGACTTGAGGAGGGGGAAGACTAGGAGCAGGGTAAGAGATAAATAAACTGTATATGGGGTACAGTGTACACTGCTCAGGTGACAGGTGAAATAAAATCCCAGAAATCACCACTAAAGAATTTATCCATGTAACAAAAAACACCTATACCCCCAAAATTAAAATGAAAAAATTTTTAAAAATTCACTGAGTGATGAACTAAGGATAAGCTTGCATTCTCACTAGAAGTAAACTAAAACCTGTACCCTACTATATCTCCCTCTAGTCCATTTTGTCTTTGAACACTTGGAAAGTGATTGCAGCTGCTTGAGGCTGTAGCTTCCACACATTCCAGGAAGCACTGCACTCACATCCACCCCTGCTACCCTGTATAAGGAGTCCCCATACCACCTCTAAAGTCTTCCTTTTTGAACATACAAGTGACATTTTATGTGCAGTGTTGGCCCTAGTTGTTCGCTACTTTGGGTGTCATTTTCTATCATGGTGTTATTTCAGTCATGGTTGCTTTCTCTTGTATGTGCTTGGATGAACACTAAGTAGAAATTTCTAGAAAACAGAGGATAGAGCTATTTGGAAAATCTGGTAACAAGAAATTCAGAATTAATCATGAAGAGAATGGAGCAGAGCTAAGAGATGCCATCAAGAGAAGAGTGACTGTCCAGAAATCTGGGAATCCGCATGGGAAAACATCCGAGTGCTTAGCATGGTCCTCCCGCAACACAATGCAACCCCAGGCTTCCTCCTCACCCTCCCTTTGTCATGCCACCTCTCTTATTTACTAGACTTAGGTCACATTTTCTTTCTCTGTTTTTCAAATATGCCTGTTCTTTGTTGGGATATCTGCACATGTCTCTGTGCTTAAAATACTCTTGCCCCCACAGTAATATTCTCTTGTTTCTACCTATCCTTCAGGTCCCAGATTAAGAGCCACTCCATGTGGGAGGCCTTCCATGACCCTCCAATCTAAACAAGATTCCCTGACTTTTATGCTCTCATAGGCCTCTGCAGATCTTTACACTTAACTACAGTTTATAATGATATGCGTGTCCTTCATCCACAGACACGCAGTAGTACATGTAATTTCTACCTCTTCATTATGCTATCAGCTTCAAGAGGTGTGGGGCATTTGTTAGTTTTGCTAAACGAATAGAGCTCTGTAAAAGCACAGTGCTTGGTACTTACTAGGATGAGTCATGGTTATTGAATGAAGAATAAACACTTGAGCAAGCAAGTAACAAACTAGTAAAGCAACAGAGGAGATTATATTGGCAAGAAAGAGTTAGTAGGCAAAGACTATTTTAGACGAAAGCTGTAACAATAATCCTAGTTATGTGCTTATCTTTTTGTACTTCCCAATAAATTTAACCTCCTTCATTTCATTAGGGACCCAGAAAGAGAAGCATAGTGAATGGGTACATGAAAGGCAACTGGCAGCTTCTGACCTACTCTGGAGATCCTTTTCTTGTGTGTTAAGTGGTTATTTTTAGTAACAAAACCTTGCATTTTTGTCACATCTTAGGCTTTCCAACAAGCTTTTCTATGACCTTTTTGACATGCTCACACCTGAGACATTTCCTATTCTGGTTCCAGCTGGATTTTCAATGTTTCTATAATAGGTTTTGCAGACTTTTCCAATATTAATATCTCTTAGGAATTTAAATCTTGTCTGTATATTAGTTGGGTCCACTCCAATTTGGTCATTTCTGTTCTATTGATACTCATTTTTTTAAACATAGAAACTATAAAAACAAATGATTTAATTAGAAGTAAAAGGTAGGGTGTGTGCCTTATTACATTAACATGAAACGTAGATTTCTTTCTGCTATATCCTCACCTTCCCCAGGAACTGCTAAATCTCAGTCTTGGTTATGGTCTTATGTGGCCTCAATCTATACTAAGATCCTATAATTACCCTTACCTAATTTTCTAATACAGTCCTAATATTTTCTAGAGCCCTCTCCAAAAGGTCAGTACAGACTATCACTGCATTTGTTTAAGTCCACTTAGTAATATTTAAGACTTTCCACTTTCACTGCAGCCGCAATTGCTGCTACATTACTCTTTCCCTTTTCATCCATCTCTGTCTCTTTAAATTTGTGCATCCATGCATTGTATTACATTGTTGCAGGGAAGAGCAGTGTTTTTGTCCAATCTGAAAAACCAACACACTAATTTTTATCTGATGTACTGTGCACATTTGGCTCCTGGCGTTATTCTGTGCTGAGCTCAGTATTCTGCGCACTACAGTAACTGCTGTGGTTCCTTTGCAGTCTTCATAGCAGCCCTCAGGTACAGATGATTCTTTTCAATCTTGTTGGCCACCATGACTACATGGCAAGGAGGTACAGTTGTGCTGTCTGTTATGGCTTCACACTGTCACTGTCTCTGGTTTTACAAGACTCCTGGGTTTCAACAGTCACTCCAGTTTGGTTAATCCTTGGGTCCCAAGGATTTTCATAATCTCATTTAAGGTAGGAAGGAACAACTTATAGGAAAGGTACGTTGGGAAAACTACTATTTTCTAAAGAAAAAAACATACGCCTCTTTTTTGTATGTTGTTTTTATACCTTTTGTCAACATGTAAGAACCCTGAATCATGCTGAAATTGCTATTTTCATAACAGAAGTCCTTAACTATTTTTTCTTTTGATTTTAACTCTTTTCTGAAGTGATCTCTACTTATATTTTCAACTAAATTAACATATTTGATATTTATGTCCATTCTATGTATCAAACAGGGCTGGTACTACTATTTTCTTTTTCAGATAATAATACTGAACTCAGGATACTTATTTATTAGAGTTGGGGTCTCGCTCTGTTACCCAGGGTGCAGCACAGCGGCATGATCGTGGCTCACGCAGCCTCAAACTCCTGGGCTCAAGCAATCCTCTCACCTCAGCCTCCCAAGTAGCTGGCACTACAAGCATGAGCCACCATGCCCAGCTGAACTCAAGATATTTAATTTACCAATGGTTACACAGCTTGTTCAAGACAACTAAGAAAATGCAACTCAGTCCTGATTCTAAGCTCAGTGTTCTTTTGGCAACATTATGTAATCACTGTGCTAGAAATAAAATTACTCCCTTTATCAATGCCATTCTGTGCTTTTCCTCATGCACCCAGGCATTTCTTAGGCTTTAGGGACATGCATAGCTATGCATGAAGGGAAGAAATTATGAGGAGCAAATAATGAAATATTGATTAAAAGGTAAAAGAATAGAATAGAAGGATAGTGGTCTAGAAACTTTAGCATGAATTAGAATTGGGAAAATAAACTTAGAGCTTTCAAAAGAAAAATAAAGCATGTAATTGTGTTTTCTCTCATATATTTCCAGTATACACACTTATTTCAATGGTATAAGCATTTTGCAGGCAGAGGCTTCTTGACATCTTGAAAACTGATGACACTAGAATGTACTGATGAGCCAATAATTGTGTGTGGCATTTCTGAACTCTAGTCCTAACTCTGTCACTAGATACATGTCTTCCTATTCTAAGATATTCTATTTTTAACACATTTTCCAAGAAGGAGAAATAATTTTTTTTCTCCAAAGGAAATGTAGACATTAACAAAATGTTTTGAATAAAACTGGAAAGTCTTTAACATCATTGCTATAGCAATGGAGTACTCCTAAGCCCAGTAACCAAGAAACCATGAAATTATTCAACCTAACTTATGTTCATCTCGAGAGAACTTATCACACACAAAGCCTGTGTGCCCTTGAAGAGCTTTTCTGTTGAAGTGGGTTGTACCGATTATATACTGTTCTCTTTCAAAGAAATTTCTCAGTAAGGAAAAGATAATGACAATTGTGAGGGGTTTCTGTTTGTTTATTTCACTGTTTTTGAGTTATAAAAATGGTAGCTGTCACTGAAAATGTGTGGGAGGTATAAATGGGGGGAAGTAGATTTAATAAATAAATGACTAACAGAAGGCTGTTAGAAACTGTAGCCATCTTAGTTAAAATATTTCTCAAGAGCACTCAAGAGAAGGACCGATCAAGTATTACCAAAGGTCAAAGATAGCCATCATCTTTCTTCTCACAGTACACTTAAAAATAAGCTTGACAGTGCACCACAAAAGTCAGGAAACAGGGATTTACAGATAGAAATGACTCCGTTAGTTTTTCTGATTCATCAAATGAGATCCTAGTCTAACAAATGATTCTGGTGAGGATGATCAGAACCTAGCTGGAGGAAACTGCCCTAGTCATATAGCTTCTTCAGATGACTTTTACTTTTTATTTTCTATTGTCAGGTGTTGGCTGCAGGTTTGATGGTGCTGTAAGAAACCTGCTGACCTAGTGTATGACTCTTAAGCAAAATCAGGATCATTTGGGATTTATTAATGCTGATTTCACTTTGGGCAGGAGAGCCAGGAAGAGTTGTCAACTCATGTTTGTGTCTGTCCCATGACTGAGTAAATGTATGTTATTCTCTACTTACAGAAAATGTCACTTGGCCTGCTCTTGTGTTGCTAAAATGGGATAAGGATTAATGGTGCAGACAGTTCTGTCAACCGTACTTTAAGCTGTCTAAATGGTTTCTACAAATTCCCACCTATAATGGACAAGGTCAAAAGCATCGAGGAGGTGTCACCTCATTAAGACTGAAATGCATCTGGCTCCAAGCCCCATGCAACTAACCCTGATACTAAAATTAGTCATATATATACTTGAGTACTCCATCTTCCTATATCACATTTGGTCCCATTAAGCACAGAGGACAGTTAATAAAGGAAGAAAAATTATTCCAGCTAAATTAATTGAGCTCTAGTACAAAGGAGGGTGAGCATTGCCTTTCAGTCTATTTCTAAAAGAACAATGGGGCTTTTATTGTCCATAATGCTGAGTGCCTGCACTCTTATTTAATTCTCTCTTAGGCTTCAGGTATAAGATTCCCCCAGCGGAGGGAGCTCAGAAGTGTGTTTCTGCCTTAGTTTCTTCAGGAGAAAAGTGTGCTGCATACATCTAAGCAAAAGAAAACAAACACACATACAACTCAAGCACATGAAAAAAAACAAGATAACTCATGGTTCATCATATGCTATCAGCGAACTTGCATAGTGCCTTTCTCTGTAGCCATCTGGGGGCAGGAAGTTTAATATGTTCATGACCACCCCCCCCCCCACAAAATACACAATACCTTCTAAGCATATTATCATCAGAAGAACAAGTTTATCTTCATGCTTACTTATGAAAAGAATAAACCAAGTTTAAGATTGGGAGAGACATGGAGATCATTTAGTTCAATACCATCTCTCAAAAAATTTTAAGTCAGTGAGGTTTGAAGACTTACCCAGTGATCTGCTAGTTCATGAAAAAGCACTGATCAGGCCGGGCGCGGTGGCTCACGCCTGTAATCTCAGCATTTTGGGAGGCCGAGGTGGGTGGATCATGAGGTCAGGAGATGGAGACCATCCTGGCTAACACGGTGAAACCCCGTCTCTACTAAAAATACAAAAAATTAGCCGGGTGTGGTGGTGGGCGCCTGTAGTCCCTGCTACTCGGGAGGCTGAGGCAGAATGGCGTGAACCCAGGAGGCGGAGCTTGCAGTGAGCCGAGATGGCGCCACTGCACTCCAGCCTGCGTGATAGAGTGCGACTCCGTCCCCCCACCAAAAAAAAAAAAAAAAAAACAGCAGCACTGGTCAAACCCTAGGTCTCCTAGAAGCTGTGACACTGCAATTTCTGCTATTTTCACTGAACTGCACTACTTCTGGCCATACTAGAAAGAGTTCCCTAACATTTTCCTTGAATGTAAAAAAATAATGCATTTTCTATGGCCAAGTTTTCACACTTCAGCAGGCCTAAAAATCACCTGAGGTCTGCAATAAAAATTCAGACTCTTGAGAGATATACCCCCAACCCACCCTCAGATATTCTGATTTAAGAGGATGATGCCAAAAAAAAAACAAAAAACAAAAAAAACTACTTTAAAAATCTACTTTAACAGGCCCTCAGATGATTTTAATGCAGGTAGACCATGAAACCCACTTTGAGAAATACAGTTCTACATGACTGATTATAACAATGATGAATAGGTTGAGAAACAATAAGATTCTTTTTCTATTTTATGAGATGCAATTAAATAACCTCCCTGTCTTTATCTCACACCCTGAGCAAAAGTAATTTTTATCTTCTCAACAAAACCTATAATTAGAAAGATTTCGAAGGACTTCTTGTCTTATCCTCTCTGCTTCCTTTCAAATTCTATGCCATTGACTCTATTTTTTTCAGTCACATTCTGATGCTAAAATGAGATTTAGGGATGATCAAAATACAAATATACCTGAAGCCATAATTTCACTTTATCACTCTATTTTCCTTAAGTTAGTTCAACCTTGCATACAAACAAAATAAGTTCAATTATCTGTGGCAGATTCTGTGAGGATACTTAGAGCAGGAGTTCCCAACCCCCAGGTACCCATCTGTGGCCTGTTAGGAACTGGGCCACACAGCAGGAGGTGAGTGGCGGGTAAGAAAGTGAATTTTCCTCTGTAGTTGCTGCCACTCCCCATCGCTTGCATTACCACCTGAGCTCTACCTCCTGTCAGATCAGCAGTGGCATTAGAATCTCATAGAGCATAAACCCTACTGTGAACCACACACGCAAGGGATCTAGGTTGCACACTCACTATGAGAATCTAATGCCTGATGATCTGTCACTGTCTCTTATCACCCCCAGATGGGAACAATCTAGTTGCAGGAAAACAAGCTCAGGGCTCACACTGATTCTACATTATGGTAAGTTGTATAATTTTTTCATTATATAAAACAATGTAATAATAATAGAAATAAAGTACACAATAAATGTAATGTGCTTGAATCATCCCAAAACAATCTCCTGCCCCCAGTCTGTGGAAAAACTGTCTTTCATGAAACCGGTCCTTGGTGCCAAAAAGTTTGAAGACTGCTTACTTAGAGACACTAAAAGTAGTCCTTTACGTAGCTTCAAGAAGTAGGGGAGGTAAAGCACCAGCATCTCTTAGGACATTTACCATTCTTATTGTTGTGATAGAGCAATTGCAGTACAAAGACATGAAAATTCAGAGTGGGAAGAATACTTTTAGCTCAGGGAAACAATGCAAAGCATGTAACAGCCATAGAATCTGAGCTGAGAATTGAAGAACAAGTCAGGAAGGGTAAAGGGGAAGAAGTAATTATTGAATGTGTACAAAGTGCCAAGTATTTTGACATGACAGAAAAAGAGAAAGAATGATGCAGTATTATTCCTCTGGGAAGAAAGAATAGATCTCCATTTAGTGATGCTCTGTCACTGATGAACAATTTAGATACTGTGAAAATAGTCTGTGCATGGCCAGGATAAGCTAGGAATGGACTCCTAGGGAGAAAAAAAACACAGTTTTTACCTTTTTGAAAAATGTATTTGATATGGTTTGGCGTTGTGTCTCCACCCAAATCTCATTTCACACTGTAATCCCCACATGTCAGGGGAGGGTCCTGGTGGAAGGTTATTGGATCACACAGGCAGTTTCCAACAGTTTCGCAACATAACTGTAGTGCTGTCTCATGATAGAGTTCTCATGAGATCTGGTTGTTTAAAAGTTTTGGCACCTTCCCCTTTGCTCTCGCTCTCTCCTGCCACTATGTGAAAAAGGGGGCTTGCTTCCCCTTCGCCTTCCACCATGACTGTAAGTTTCCTGAGGTCTTCTCAGCCATGTGGAACTGTGAGTCAATTAAACCTCTTTTCTTCATAAATTACCCAGTCTCAGGTAGTTCTTTGTAGCAGTATGAGAACAGACTAATATAGTATTCTTTAACAAAACCAGAGAAAGTTGATCTGCATAATGAAGTTTTTGTTTTTTTGTTTTTAATTTTCTCCAGGTAAGAACAGAAAAAAGTGGGGGCAGCAGAACAAAGTGTTAGGCAGATCTGAGGTCAACAGTGAGGCAGAACCAGGGATTAAGGCCAGAAGGGCTCAGGTAAAACATGCAAATACTCACATCCTGAAAGATACCAGGAGGGATGCTGGCCTATTTAATGTATAACGGGTGATGTTAATAAACTAATATTGATTAACGTTAAATTTTAAAGGATGGGTTAATACCAACTGAATGAGTTAACCACATCCCAGGGCCTGACATCCAGGTACCATATTCTGTATCGTCCTTAATACAAACAAACGAGGTAGGACTTATTGCTGTATTTTTTGTAAGAGGAAGCTGAGGCTCAGGGAGTTAAAATGACTTGTTCAAGCTCAAACAGCTAGTAAATGATGTCACTGTACAGTTAGAACCCAAAATGGTCTGATTCTAAACATCCCTAATCCTTCTACTATTTCCTGCCACCTCCTAAAATATTTGAACTTGTGGAAATACAAAGTGAACTATTTTGTTTTGGTTTATTAAGGTGCTGAGTGAGCAAAGCTCTGCCCAACACAGTAGCAACATCAAGAAGACGAGAGAGAAAATATACCACGAGTAGGTTAAACCTCAGTCAGCAGAGTTAAGACTATGGTGACACCAAGAAAAGGACATGGGCACATTTTAAGCACTTTTTTTTTAAGCACTTTTTTTTAGTCTCTCAAGAAAAAGAATTAATGGGTTGATAATTGCAGTGCTCAAGCTATGAGCTCCTTAAATGCAAAGAATTAAGTTCTCACACCTTGCAGGATAAATGATAATTTGCCAGTAAAAAGAGACATATTAGACCTGTCATAAATGGGGTTTGTAATATTCAGGGCCACAATGGCAAGCGAATGAAAGTTCCACATTATCGGTTTCAGCTTTTCTGGTTAAATTAACATCTCCAACAATACAACCTTCTGGAAGGAAAGGAAGAAAGGACCGGGGAGTTAGTGGGGGGGAAAATATTCTGATGATGAAAATGTGCTACTAAATTAATCTAACTTTATTTGTTATGAGTAAGAAGAAAACACTGAGACCAAAACACAGCTGCACATATTTGATTATCTAAGCTCGTCTCTGTGTTTCTTTTGTAAGTTGCTGCCACTTCTCTCTACTTCTCCCACACAATTGCATGACCCTGGAATTATCACTCTCTAATCTTCCATAGGCAATCCCACTCTCTGCACTCTGCTTCTTCTTCCTTTTCTCCCAGAGCATCTGTTTCAACTGCAGCTTCCACATCCTCAAACCTTCCCTAAACACCTCAGCTTAACCATAATCTTTGCCCTAGTCCCTCAGCCACCTCTTTTCAGTTGCTCTCTGATTTCTTCCTTACCTTTATTTTTCTTCAAATGTGCTTATCATTAGCTAGAATTGTTTTACAGCTCGATGTGTCTGTTGATTGTCTATCTTCCACCACCCAGCCACAAACTCAAGAGCCATGAGAGCAGGGACATTTTCTGAATTGTCCCAGAATCTAGAATATTTTCCAGGACCCTTAATGCCTAAAAAAAAATTTTTGAGCATTAAATTTATAAGAGAGGTAAGTATATGACTAGGGAAGGGAGAAGTCACATGCAGAGCCACTGACAATTTTTCTGTTTCCCTTCACTGTAATCTCCCTGGACTAAGAAGCCAGTTGGGCCAGCTGTTACCATCCCAGCCCCTAGAACAACATGAAGTTGTGTGTTTGGAACATCTTAGTACACTGAGGGTTAACAAGGCTATTTCGTAACCTCTTGAAAAACCCATGGGCTACTTGTACATCTGTTGAGATAATTTTGCTTACAAACCCCTGGCAAACAAAGCAAAACATAATGGTGTCCAAAGGATATAAGAAATGGGTGGATTTAGAAGCAAGGGAAAGTCTTCTTCATTGTCTTCTTCACTGGTCTGGCCACAGTCTGTCTTGTCTGAGGTCTATTTATGTTTGCAACTCTTCAAGATTTAGAGAACTTTCCTTCCCGAAAACTTGTTTATAGGCTTAGATGACCATGTAGTGTTCCAATTTGTCCTGTGCCAGCCCCATGCAGTGCTGTTTGCTGCACTTTTGTGGGCTGTTGCCATGGCCTCTACAGATTAATGGGGACCTGGAACCTTAAACAGGGGAGCTAGGACGGGGTCTCTATGCAGATACTGAAGAAACTATCTTGACTCTTCTGACAGATCTCTTTTGGCCAAGTCATCCTCCAATGGGAAGAGAATACTCTTTCTTGATCCATTTCTTATAATCCCATGTCTAAAACATAGAAGCAGGTCAGGGAGGCAATATTGAAGAGGAAATTTCATCTCCCTTCATGACATTAAATTTTTTTAGATGTGAATCTTGGGAAAATTAAATTTTCTAAATTTTAGGAAATTTATCTCCATCACTGATGTAATGATTATTATATTATAGGATTGAGAGACTACAGTGATATTTTTAACATAACACATTATACATAGTAGACACTGAATAAAAACATTTTTTTCATAACTTATTTGCCCAGGTGTTTGAAGTTATATGCCCAGGTGTACTCATTTATGAAACCTCTCCAACCCTGCTCTTGTGTTTAAGTGAGAATCTGATTCCTCTTTCCATGTGTTCCCTTAGGCACCATGTTTCCTGAAATTGTTGGGTGCAAATAGCGTTTCCTTCCCCTACATCACAACTCTACCGATTCCAAACCCAGTACACTCACTGTTTTGTGTGGGAAGAGTGCATCATGCATGAATAGCTCCGCCTTTTGGCTACTTTCCTTATCAGAGATTAATAAAATATCCTGTAGCAAATGAATGATCAAGAGACACAAACCCCAATAACCTCACTTTTGAAATTAACATTTTATATGCATTCTCTCATTTAGGCCTTCCAAACCCGTGAGGTAATTATGTTATTGGAATTGAGAATTTCTACAGTTCAAATAATTTGACCAACTTGACTCAGTAAGTGACAGAACTGGCTTCAGTACAGGTCTGCCCATCACTAAAGCCCAAATTTGAAGCTCTCACTCTATTGCCGTTTTTGATAACTCACCATTTAATTACTCTCATGAGAAAATAGACCACATTCTCAGGAGGACTTAATAACATCCATACTGAAAACAATATTTCAAATATTTTGGATATTATTAGGCCTTTATTATGTTATATAATGTAAGTAAAATGAGACTCATTTAAGACAAATAATCTCATTAGAATCACTGATTCGAGAATTAGAAGTAGCCATAAGACACCGAGTTCCTGTCAGTACACATGTCCAAAGCAAAGTATTAAAACCTAATGAAATACAAGTTGCCTCATAAATGAAATAGAGATTTGACTTACTTGTGGTCAGCTAATCAGTTGAGAACATTCATTGCCTGAGAGCTAAAGATGTGCACTTACAAGCATCCTGCAGGTGTTATCTTGTGACTAGATTGTAATAACACAAGTTCTCTTTCCCAGAACTTAAAAATGGAATGCCTGCCTGACCTTGGAAAAAAGTATACTTAGTCACATCTAAAATACCTAGGAGGCATTCTTATGTCACTTCTGTTCCAGAAGCACTAAAGCTCTGAAATGCCTCCATATTTGATGAGTGAACAGCTGATTGCCTAAGAAGACAGCCACCATCCAACATTTCTGCTAGTCTTTTAATTCCTGGTTGTTTATGGACTCAGAAGGCTATTCAGAAAAGTCATAAAGATAGTACTTAGAAGATATCAGTCAGATAATGCAAATTTTTTGATATCCTTTTGGTAATCTATGGGGCATCTATAAACTAATGGAAGAATTTCACTATTCCTAAACTTCTGAAACTAAAATCTGTAAGTCAGACTTGCAATAAACAGAACACTTCCTTTCATTACAAATTATGTCCATTTAAACTTCATCAGAACAGATTTTAAATAATTATAATAATTAGGCTGGGCATGGTGTTTCATGCCTGTAATTCTAGCACTGTGGGAGGCCAAGGCTGGGGGATCACTTGAGCCTAGGAGTTCAAGACCAGCCTGGCCAACGTGGTGAAACCCCATTTCTACTAAAAATACAAAAATCATACAGGTGTTATGGCACATGCCTGTAGTCCCAACTACTCAGGAAGCTGAGGCACAAGAGTCGCTTGAACCCAGGAGATAGAGATTGCAGTGAGCTGAGATTGTGCCACTATACTGCAGCCTGGGCAACAGAGCAAGACTCTGTCTCAAAAAACTAAAAATAAGTAAAGAAATAGTTATAATAATTATACTCATGACATTATAGCATAAAAGTTAAAATAGTACTCCTAGTGTTCCTAAAATAATGTGATAATATGCCACACATATGACAAAAAAGATAATTAGTTTTTGAAATGACAGCTGCAAAAAAATCTCTTCCTTTTAACATTGGAGAGAAAAGACATGTTTTTCAATTGTGATGTGTGCTGTTTCCACTTATAAATTTCTTAAGAGATTATAGAGAGAATAACACCAAGATTTCAAAGACAAACCATGAAGCAATATACTTGCCAAAATCACTTTTCAACTGAGTACAACTATAAGAGGCAGCAAAAATTGTAGGGTGTGAATACTGAACTATGGAAGTGCACACATCATCCTACCCCAGGCTTGATTCAAGCCTGAATATGGACTGAAAAAAAGAAGCCCATGGTGCTACAGCCCAATGGGTTCTTTCTGTGTGCTGCACAGAAAAATACAATACACCAAGACAGCAGGTATTACAGCAGAGAAAGAGTTTAATTATCACAAGGCAGCCAAGCAGGGAGGACAGGAGATATTTCTCAAATCCCACTCCCAGAGAATTTGGAGACTAAGGTTTTCAGGGATAGTTTGGTGGGCAGGGTGGTACATAATGGGCACTGCTGATTGGTTGGGATGGGGATGAAATCCCAGGGGGGTCAAAACTGTCTTTGTGTGCTGAATCAGTTCCTGGGTTGGGGTCACAGAACCAGTTGAGTCAGCTTCTAGATATGGGTCACTGGTCTGGGTGGCATCAGCTGGTCCACCAGAATGCAAAGTCTGAAAAATATCTTCAACACCAGTCTTAAGTTTCACAATAGCAGTGTCATCTATAGGAGCAACTAGGGAAGTTACAAATCTTGTGACTACCAGCTATGTGATTCCTGAGCAGTATGCAATTATAAAAAGCAAGTTAGGGAACAATGACTAGTTATTGTTTAACTGTGCCTATACCTTAGCAGAATTCAGGCATCTATTATAATACTAAGCTTGTGGCCTTGTATTGGTTCCACAAAGGCAGTTTTAGTCCCTGAACAAGGAGGTTGTTAGTTTTGGGAAGGGACTATTATCCTTGCTCTAAGGTAGAACTGTGAACTAAATTCCTCTCATAGTTAGCCTGACCTACACACAAGATTAAGCAAAAGCAGTTAGCTTATGAAGCTAGAAGCAAGATGGAGTCAATAATGTTAGATTTCCCTCATTGCTATAATTTTGCAAAGTTTCAAGGAATTTTGACATTCCCAGCCTGTGTAATGTTGCATTTTTACTAAGGCCCCTCAGGGGTTATAAATCTCTAATTCTATGAGATGTCCATGGGAATTCACAGAATATTTATAGAATTATTTCTTTATCCTTCTTGGATGGAAGGCTTGTAATGGCCACAGCCTATGCCTTTTCCTCATTAAATGTTGATTGAGATTAATTTTTTATAACTTAGATGACATGTAATCTCAGGGAAGTAAATGTTCCTGCTTTTCCCCCCAGTTTTCTGTGGACAAAATAATCTCCCAGATCATCCAATGACCATAAATGCCCCCATCTATATCATAAGACTTTCTCTCTCTCCTAAACTCTAGAATATTTCCAGCTGTTTTCCATACATTTCTAAAACTCAATTTTAGTATAATGAACTCTTCACCTTCCTCTTCTGGAAAACTGCCTCTCTGCTGAGGTTTTCTATCTCATTTAATAAAGTGCTTCTATTCTAATTACAAGCACACATTTTAAAGTCATCTACAACAGCTTTCTATTCTTCACCCACTGCATCCAGATAGTCAGAAAATCCTAATAATTCTAGGGGGTTTTGTAATATTTATGCTTTTAAACATGCTCTTGGTTTTTTGTTTGTTTTTATTTTAACCTAGACTAATTCAATAGCCTTCTAATCAGCCTGACAAATTCTAAACATTTGCCTCTTTGCCCATAATATTCCAATCCCTTATCAACCAACCATAGAGATCTGGTTATTTCATCTCTCGCCTCAAAAACTGTATAGCCTCCTCATTGCTTCCAGAATAAAACCCCAAATTCTTGGGTTTTTTAAATAACCAATTGCAAATTATCATTCTAGTCTGATTCCTCTGTATGTAACACTGTATGCTAGTCAATTTCAAAACACACCTTTAGCTTGTGTGTCTTAACATTTTTGCTCCTGTTGCTCCTTCAATTCTCAAGTCTTTATTAAAATCCATCTCATCCTTCAAGACCCAATTCAGTTGCCACTATGCCTTTGGATTGTCTAACCCCATGTCAGGAAAAAAAAATGCCTTTTCATTTGGAAGCCTATAATTTATTTATACATACACTTAGCACTTATTTCATTCTACTTCCATGCTATCTCAAAAGGCAACATAAAGAATTTTAAGAGTTCATGCTAATGATATTAGAAAGATGTGGGTTACAACTGCAGCTCTACCCTTACTAGCAGTATGACCTTGGGCAACATACTTAGTTTAAACTATCTCAACCTCTTTTCATCATCTCTAAAATGTGGACAACAATAGCTATTCCATATGATTATTATGTCAATGAGAAACTATATGCTTATAAATACCTGCTATCATTTAAATAATAGGTGTCAGAAGGAAATACTTTCTCTAAACAGTTTTCATTAAACAAATTCCTCTAATATTTTTACTCTAAAGGCATAAAGAGAAGCAACTTAGAAAATCTGACATAACAACTCAACAAAAAAATTGTTTGAATTTTGCAGACAAATTAGATAAGGTTCATAGATTATTTTATCCTTTATACATCCAGAGGTCACAGAAAATATTCTTCAGGATACAATGAAGGGCATGACATATATTTCCTAAGAGAAACTGGTATAATTATCACTAGTTGTTTATGTGTGTATTTACTCATCTCCATTCCTGCCTGCTAGATTGTAAACTCCTTGAGGAAATGAAACTTGCCTTACTCATTCTTGGATAATCTCACTGCCTAAGTGGAGTGCATTGCAGAGTTAATAATGTTGAACCGAGTTAAATTAAATTAAACTGAAGCTAATCAATTCTATGCTGTATGCATCAAAGAGAGAAAGATTTGCAATTTGTCAGTCACTTCCTTCCTGCTCTGTTCCATCCCCTTGACCTCCTGCACTTTGTTTATTTTAGCACAAAAAGCATCTCATAGTCTTCCTTTTCCTTTTCTTCCATTAGCTTCCATCTGTTGCTTCTGCTGTATGGCATCTTCCTGGAAAGTGTTGCCTTCTCTAATTATTTGACTTTGGTATATTCCCCCCTCCTTTGTAGTGGACATGTTATTTGTACAATCTGTAAAATGTTTCATTAGCACAAACGGGGTGTGCTTATTATTCACATGTGTCATTATGCTGGAACTGCAATTGCTTTTCTCATTTTGGCACTCCCACACCTCCTCAATTTGTCTTCCTTTTGCTCATCTCCCTTCA
Source organism: Pan paniscus (assembly GCF_029289425.2). Taxonomy (NCBI): domain Eukaryota; kingdom Metazoa; phylum Chordata; class Mammalia; order Primates; family Hominidae; genus Pan; species Pan paniscus. Next base: position 52,636,668 of record NC_073256.2, on the reverse strand, counting down.
AAAACAGCCTGACTCCAGTTATAGTTGTTTGGATTTGTAACAGATTAGTTGGGCCTTCTGATGTCTGTATAACTTCACAGAAAAGGGAAATATGCACCAAGACTTTTCAGCCAGGGGGCTTTTAATTGTTTTCCTCAGCTCCCAATACCAGATAACACAAGGCACTTCCCAATATTAGTCCACAGCATGTTTGCTGACCTATTATCCATCTCCTGAAAGCAATCAGTGAACTCATCCATCTGCTCTGTCAGTATGTATTCCTCTCCTTTCCCCAGTGAAGTTAAGAAGACTAAAACCCTTGGGTAATGGTAACCTTGTTATCAATAACAGCTCTTTCATAGCATATTATAGTCAAAGTATTATTTCTACCAGCTTGAAAGTTGGTAGTCAATAGCAGAATTTTTAAGTCATTTCTCTTAAGTCAGTATCTAAGAACCACCTCTCAGGCCTAATAAACACACAAAATTCTGTTCCACACCCCCAGAAATTCTAATCAGTGGGTCTGAAGTGGGGCCAAGAATGTGCATTTTTTACAAATTCTCCAGATGATTGTAAAGCATGTAGTCTGTACACAATATATTGAGTAATACTTTTAGAAATGTGATATTTAACAGATATCTGGCTGAATGTGGTGGCTCACACCTATAATCCCAACACTTTTGGAGGCTAAAATGGGAGGATCACTTGAGTGTAGGAGTTGGAGACAAGCCTGAGCAACACAGTAAGACCCTGTCTCTACAAAAAAATTAAAAATTAGCCAGACATGGTGGCATGTTCCTGTAGTCCCAGCTACTCAAGAGGCTGAGGTGGAAGGATCACTTGAGCCTGGGAGTTTGAGGTTACAGTGAGCTAGGATCGTGCCACTGCACTCAGCCTGGGTGACAGAGTGAGACCCTGGTATATACACACACACATACATACACACACAAATACATATATACATAAATATATGTGTGTGTATACATATATGTATATATGTATACACACACATATAAATATATATTCACACATATATATATACACACACACACGCCAGGTATCAAAACAACCATAAAATTTAGAGAAAAATAGAAATGCATTCAAATAATCATTAGGGAATAAGACAATAGGTAAAATGATTAGATTTTTAGCCAATTTTTTGTTAGATCATGAAGGCTAGAGTCAGAATCTAAAGTTTAAATTGTGTAAATGAGTGTCTGAGACAACTCTTAATTTTCTGAATTTTGATGTGCCAATAAGTAGAAAACCATGACTCTTCTCTGAGCATCTGTTGTCATGTAATACATTAGCAAAAAACTTAGTGACTTAAAATCAGTTTGAGAGTTTCAGTTTCTGTGGGTCAGGAATTTAGGAAACATTAGGGTGACAAACCATCTGGTTTGCCCACAACTTAGAGGATTCTTAGGAAACATGACTTTAAGTGATCAAACCAGGAAAGTTCTAGGCAAACCAGAATGAGTTGGTAGATCACTTTAGACTTCACTGGATGGTTCTGGCACAGGCTGTCTCAGGTAGTTTTAGTCAGGATGTCAGCAGGATCTACCATCATCTGAAGGCATAACCCAGACCAGAGGGTCTGCTCTCAAGACAGCACATTTACAGGACTACTGGCCAGGTGCCTCAGCTCCCTGCTGGATGTTGGTAGGAGACTTCAGTTCTTTGCTACAAGGTCCTCACCATAGGTCCTCTCCACAGAATCCTCACAACCTGAAAGCTCACTTCACTCAGACTAACCAACACAAGAAGATAGGTATTAGGAAGGAAGCTGTAGTGCTTTTTTTGCGATCTAGTCTCCAAAGTCATACATCATTATTTCTGCTTTATTCCATTTGTTAGAAGACAATCACTAAGTCCAGTCCACAAGGGAGAAAAATTAGGCTGTATCCCTTGAAAGGAGTATCAAATAATTTGTAGTTATATTTTTAAATTTCTATTTCAATAGTTTTTGGGGTACAGGTGACATTTGGTTATACTGCTACATTCTTTAGTGGCGATTTCTGAGATTTTGGCATACCTGTCACCTGAGCAGTGTACGCTGTACCCAATATGTAGTCTTTTATCCCTGACCCCCTTCTCAGCCTTCTCCCCCCAAGTCCATTATATCATTCTTACGCCTTTGCATCCTCATAGCTTAGCTCCCACTTATAAGTGAGAATATACGATATTTGGTATTCCATTCCTGAGTTACTTCAGTTAGAATAATGCCCTCCAGCTCCATTCAAGTTGCTGCAAAAGACATTATTTTATTCCTTTTAATAGATAAGTATCCACGGTGTATATACGCTACATTTTTTTATCTACTTGTTGGTTGATGGGCACGTAGGTGAGTTCAATATCTTTGCAATTGCAAATTGTGCTGCTATAAATATGCATGTGCCTTTTTTTTTTTTTTTTTTTTTTGAGAAGGAGTCTGGCTCTGTCACCCAGGCTGGAGTGCAGTGGCGTGATCTCGGCTCACTGCAAGCTCCACCTCCCAGGTTCACGCCATTCTCCTGCCTCAGCCTCCCAAGTAGCTGGGACTACAGGCGCCCGCCACCGCGCCTGGCAAATTTTTTTCTATTTTTAGTAGAGATGGGGTTTCACCGTGTTAGCTAGGAAGGTCTCAATCTCCTGACCTCGTGATCTGCCCGCCTCGGCCTCCCAAAGTGCTGGGATTACAGGTGTGAGCCACCGCGCCCAGCCACATGTGCGTTTTTTATATAATGACTTCTTTTCCTTTGGCTACATACCCAGTAGTGTGATTGCTGGATTGAATGGTAGTTCTACTTTCAGTTTTCTTTAAAGAATCTCCATACTGTTTTCCATAGTGGTGTTACTAGTTTACATTCCTCCCAGCAGTGTAAAAGTACTCCCTTTCACCATATCCATACCAACATTTATTATTTTTGACTTTTTATTTTTGGCCATTCTACTAAGGTGATGTCTCATTGTGGTTTTAATTTGCATTTCCCTGATAATTAGTGATGTTGCAAACTTTTCAAGTTTATTGGCTGTTTGTATATCTTCTTTTGAGAACTGTTTATTCATGTCCTCTGCCCACTTTTTGATAAAATTATTTGTTTATTCTTGCTGAATTGAGTTCCTCACAGATTCTGGATATTAGTCCTTTGTCAGATGCATAATTTCCAAATATTTTTCCCACTCTGTGGGTTGTCAGTTTACTCTGCTGATTATTTCTTTTGCTGTGCAATAGCTTTTTAGTTAAATTAGGTCCCACTTATTTATTTTGGGTTTTTTTTTTTTTTTGGTTTTGGTTTTGCTTTTGTGATCTAACTCATGTATTCTTTGCCTAAGCCAATATTTAGAAAAGTTTTTCTGATGTCATCCTCCAGAATTGTTATGGCTTCAGGTCATAGACTTAAGTATTTGATCCATCTTGAGTTGAGTTTTGTGTAAGGTGAGAGATGAGGATCCAGTTTCATTCTTCTACATGTGGCTTCACAGATTTACCAGCACCACTTATTGAATAGGGTGTCCTTTCCCCAATTTATGTCCTTGTATGCTTTGTTGAAGATCAGTTGGTTGTAAATATTTGCCCTTATTTCTGGGCTCTTATTCCGTTTCACTGGTCTGCATGCCTATTTTTACACCACCATGCTGTTTTAGTAACTATAGCCTTGTATAATTTGAGGTCAGGTAATGAGATGCCTCTAGATTTGTTCTTTTTGCTTAGTATTGTTTTGGCTATGAGGGCTGTTTATGGTTCCACATAAATGTTACGATTGTTTTTCCAGGTCTGGGAAGAATGATTATGGTATTTTGATGGGAATTGCATTGAATCTGTAGATTTCTTTGGGCAGTATGGTCATTTTTGCAATATTGATTCTACCCATCCATGAGCATGGGATGTGTTTCCACTTGTCTGGGTCATCTCTGATTTCTTTCAGCAGTGTTTTGCAGTTTTTCTTGTAGAGATCTTTCACTTCCTTGGTTAAGTATATTCCTAAGTCTTTTATTTAATTTCATTTTTTGCAGGTGTTGTAAAAGGAACTGAGTTCTTGATTTTGTTCTCAGCTTGGTCATTAGTGGTATATAACAGTGCAACAGATTTGTGTACATTTATTTTGTATCCTGAAACTTTACTGAATTTATCAAATCTAGGAGCTCTTTAGATGAGTCTTTAGGGTTGGTAGGTATACAATCATATTATAGATGAAAATAAGAGTGTGATTTCCGCTTTTCCAATTTTGATGCCCTTTATTTCTTTTTCTCATATGATTGCTCTGGCCAGGACTTCCAGTACTATGTTGAATAGAAGCGGTGAAAATGGGCATTCTTGTCTTCTTTCAGTTCTCAGAGGAAATGCTTTCAACTTTTCCCCATTCAATATGATGTTGGCTGTGAGTTTGTCATATATGGCTTAGCACAACTTTTGCTGTATCCCAGAGGTTTTGATAAGTCATGTCACTATTATTCAAACAATTCAAATTCAAAGAATTTTTAAATTGCCATCTTGATTTCAATATTAACCCCAAAATCATTGAAGAGCAAATTTTTTTATTATACTTGAAGTTTTAGGGTACATGTGCACAATGTGCAGGTTTGTTACATATGTATACATGTGCCATGTTGGTGTGCTGCACCCATTAACTCGTCATCTAGCATTAGGTATATCTCCTAATGCTATCCCTCCCCCCTCCCCCCACCCCACAACCATCCCCGGTGTGTGATGTTCCCCTTCCTGTGTCCATGTGTTCTCATTGTTCAATTCCCACCTATGAGTGAGAACATGCGGTGTTTGGCTTTTTGTTCTTGCAATAGTTTGCTGAGAATGATGGTTTCCAGCTTCATCCATGTCCCTACAAAGGACATGAACTCATCATGTTTTATGGCTGCATAGTATTCCATGGTGTATATCTGCCACATTTTCTTAATCCAGTCTATCATTGTTGGACATTTGGCTTGGTTCCAAGTCTTTGCTATTGTGAATAGTGCTGCAATAAATATACGTGTGCATGTGTCTTTATAGCAGCATGATTTATAATCCTTTGGGTATATACCCAGTAATTGGATGGCTGGGTCAAATGGTATTTCTAGTTCTAGATCCCTGAGGAATCCCCACACTGACTTCCACAATGGTTGAACTAGTTTACAGTCCCCCAACAGTGTAAAAGTGTTCCTATTTCTCCACATCCTCTCCAGTACCTGTTGTTTCCTGACTTATTAATGATCGCCATTCTAACTGGTGTGAGATGGTATCTCATTGTGGTTTTGATTTGCATTTCTCTGATGGCCAGTGATGATGAGCATTTTTTCATGTGTTTTTTGGCTGCATAAATGTCCTCTTTTGAGAAGTGTCTGTTCATAGCCTTTGCCCACTTGTTGATGGGGTTGTTTGTTTTTTTCTTGTAAATTTGTTTGAGTTCATTGTAGATTCTGGATATTAGCCCTTTGTCAGATGAGTAGGTTGCAAAAATTTTCTCCCATTCTGTAGGTTGCCTGTTCACTCTGATGGTGGTTTCTTTTGCTGTGCAGAAGGTCTTTAGTTTAATTAGATCCCATTTGTCAATTTTGGCTTTTGTTGCCACTGCCTTTGGTGTTTTAGACATGAAGTCCTTGCCCATGCCTATGTCCTGAATGGTATTGCCTAGGTTTTCTTTTAGGGTTTTTATGGTTTTAGGTCTAACATGTAAGTCTTTAATCCATCTTGAATTAATTTTTGTATAAGGTGTAAGGAAGGGATCCAGTTTCAGCTTTCTACATATGGCTAGCCAGTTTTCCCAGCACCATTTATTAAATAGGGAACCCTTTCCCCATTTCTTCTTTTTGTCAGGTTTGTCAAACATTGGATGGTTGTAGATATGCGGCATTATTTCTGAGGGCTCTGTTCTGTTCCATTGGTCTATATCTCTGTTTTGGTACCAGTACCATGCTGTTTTGGTTACTGGAGCCTTGTAATATAGTTTGAAGTCAGGTAGCGTGATGCCTCCAGCTTTGTTCTTTTGGCTCAGGATTGACTTGGCAATGAGGGCTCTTTTGTGGTTCCATATGAACTTGAAAGTAGTTTTTTCCAATTCTGTGAAGAAAGTCATTGGTAGCTTGATGGGGATGGCATTGAATCTATAAATTACCTTAGGCAGTATGGCCATTTTCATGATATTGATTCTTCCTACCCATGAGCATGGAAGGTTCTTCCATTTGTTTGTATCCTCTTTTATTTCATTGAGCAGTGGTTTGTAGTTCTCCTTGAGAGGTCCTTCACATCCCTTGTAAGTTGGATTCCTAGGTATTTTATTCTCTTTGAAGCAATTGTGAATGGGAGTTTAATCATGATTTGGCTCTCTGTTTGTCTGTTATTGGTATATAAGAATGCTTGTGATTTTTGCACATTGATTTTGTATCCTGAGACTTTGCTGAAGTTGCTTATCAGCTTAAGGAGATTTGGGGCTGAGACGATGGGGTTTTCTAGATATACAATCATGTCATCAGCAAACAGGGACACTTTGACTTCCTCTTTTCATAATTGAATGCCCTTTATTCCCTTCTTCTGCCTGATTGCCCTGGCCAGAATTTCCAACACTATGTTGAATAGGAGTGGTGAGAGAGGGCATGCTGTCTTGTGCCAGTTTTCAAAGGGAATGCTTCCAATTTTTGTCCATTCAGTATGATATTAGCTGTGGGATTGTCATAGATAGCTTTTATTATTTTGAGATACGTCCCTTCAATACCTAATTTATTAAGAGTTTTTAGCACGAAGAGTTGTTGAATTTTGTCAACGGCCTTTTCTGCATCTATTGAGATCATCATGTGTTTTTTGTCTTTGGTTCTCTTTATATGCTGGATTACGTTTATTGATTTGCATATGTTGAACCAGCCTTGCATCCCAGGGATGAAGCCCACTTGATCATGGTGGATAAGCTTTTTGATGTGTTGCTGGATTCAGTTTGCCAGTATTTTATTGAGGATTTTTGCATCGATGTTCATCAAGGATATTGGTCTAAAATTCTCTTTTTTTGTTGTGTCTCTGCCAGGCTTTGGTATCAGGATGATGTTAGCCTCATAAAATGAGTTAGGGGAAATTCCCTCTTTCTCTATTGATTGGAATAGTTTCAGAAGGAATGGTACCAGCTCCTCCTTGTACCTCTGGTAGAATTTGGCTGTGAATCCATCTGGTCCTGGACTTTTTTTGGTTGGTAAGCTATTAATTATTGCCTCAATTTCAGAACCTCTTATTGGTCTATTCAGAGATTCAACTTCTTCCTGGTTTAGTCTTGGGAAAGTGTATGTGTTGAGGAATTTATCCATTTCTTCTAGATTTTCTAGTTTATTTGCATAGAGGTGTTTATAGTATTCTCTGATGGTAGTTTGTATTTCTGTGGGATTGGTGGTGATATCCCCTTTATCATTTTTTATTGCATCTATTTGATTCTTCTTTATTTTCTTCTTTATTAGTCTTGCTAGTGGTCTATCAATTTTGTTGATCTTTTCAAAAAACTAGCTCCTGGATTCATTGATTTTTTGAAGGGTTTTTTGTGTCTCTATTTCCTTCAGTTCTGCTCTGATCTTAGTTAATTCTTGCCTTCTGCTAGCTTTTGAATATGTTTGCTCTTGCTTCTCTACTTTTTTTAATTGTGATGTTAGGGTGTCAATTTTAGATCTTTCCTGCTTTGTCTTGTGGGCATTTAGTGCTGTAAATTTCCCTCTACACACTGCTTTGAATGTGTCCCAGAGATTCTGGTACGTTGTATCTTTGTTCTGTTAGTTTCAAAGAACATCTTTATTTCTGCCTTCATTTCGTTATGTACCCAGTAGTCATTCAGGAGCAGGTTGTTCAGTTTCCATGTAGTTGAGTGGTTTTGAGTGAGTTTCTTACTCCTGAGTTCTAGTTTGATTGCACTGTGGTCTGAGAGACAGTTTTTTATAATTTCTGTTCTTTTACATTTGCTGAGGAGTGCTTTACTTCCAACTATATTGTCAATTTTGGAATAGGTGTGGTGTGGTGCTAAAAAGAATGTATATTCTGTTGATTTGGGGTGGAGAGTTCTGTAGATGGCTATTAGGTCCGCTTGGTGCAGAGCTGAGTTCATTTCCTGGATAACCTTGTTAACTTTCTGTCTTGTTGATCTGTCTAATGTTGACAGTGGGGTGTTAAAGTCTCCCATTATTATTGTGTGGGAGTCTAAGTCTCTTTGTAGGTCTCTAAGGACTTGCTTTATGAATCTGGGTGCTCCTGTATTGGGTGCGTATATATTTAGGATAGTTAGCTCTTCTTGTTGAATTGATCCCTTTACCATTATGTAATGGCCTTCTTTGTCTCTTTTGATCTTTGTTGGTTTAAAGTCTGTTTTATCAGAGACGAGGATTGCAACCCCTGCCTTTTTTTGTTTTCCATTTGCTTGGTAGATCTTCCTCCATCCCTTTATTTTGAGCCTATGTGTGTCTCTGTACGTGAGATGGGTTTCCTGAATACAGCACACTGATGGGTCTTGACTCTTTATCCAATTTGCCAGTCCATGCCTTTTAATTGGAGCATTTTGCCCATTTACATTTAACGTTATTATTGTTATGTGTGAATTTGATCCTGTTATTATGATGTTAGCTGCTTATTTTGCTCGTTAGTTGATGCAGTTTCTTCCTAGCCTTGATGGTCTTTACAATTTGGCATATTTTTGCAGTGGCTGGTACCGGTTGTTCCTTTCCATGTTTAGTGCTTCCTTCAGGAGCTCTTTTAGGGCAGGCCTGGTGGTGACAAAATCTCTCAGCATTTGCTTGTCTGTAAAGTATTTTATTTCTCCTTCACTTATGAAGCTTAGTTTGGCTGGATATGAAATTCTGGGTTGAAAATTCTTGTCTTTAAGAATGTTGAATATTGGTCCCCACTCTCTTCTGGCTTGCAGAGTTTCTGCCAAGAGATCAGCTGTTAGTCTGATGGGCTTCCCTTTGTGGGTAACCCGACCTTTCTCTCTGGCTGCCCTTAACATTTTTTCCTTCTTTTCAACTTTGGTGAATCTGACAAGTATGTGTCTTGGAGTTGCTCTTCTCGAGGAGTATCTTTGTGGCATTCTCTGTATTTCCTGAATTTGAATGTTGGCCTGCCTTGCTAGATTGGGGAAGTTCTCCTGGATAATATCCTGCAGAGTATTTTCCAAATTGGTTCCATCCTCCCCATCAGTTTCAGGTACACCAATTAGACGTAGATTTGGTTTTTTCACATAGTCCCATATTTCTTGGAAGCTTTGTTCATTTGTTTTTATTCTTTTTTCTCTAAACTTCTCTTCACGCTTCATTTCATTCATTTCATCTTTCAATGCTGATACCGTTTCTTCCAGTTGATCACATTGGTTACTGAGGCTTGTGCATTCATCACGTAGTTCTCGTGCCATGGTTTTCAGCTCCATCAGGTCTTTTAAGGACTTCCCTGCATTGATTATTCTAGTTATCCATTCATCTAATTTTTTTTCAAAGTTTTTAACTTCTTTGCCATTGGTTCGAACTTCCTCCTTTAGCTCACAGTAGTTTGATCTTCTGAAGCCTTCCTCTCTCAACTTGTCAAAGTCATTATCCGTCCAGCTTTGTTCTGTTGCTGGTGAGCAGCTGTGTTCCTTTGGAGGAGGAGAGGCGCTCTGATTTTTAGAGTTTCCAGGTTTTCTGCTCTGTTTTTTCCCCATCTTTGTGGTTTTATTTACCTTTGGTCTTTGAAGATGGTGATGTACAGATCGGTTTTTGGTGTGGATGTCCTTTATGTTTGTTAGTTTTCCTTCTAACAGACAGGACCCTCAGCTGCAGGTCTGTTGGAGTTTACTGGAGGTCCACTCCAGACCCTGTTTGCCTGGGTATCAGCAGTGGTGGCTGCAGAACAGTGGATGTTGGTGAAACGCAAATGCTGCTGCGTGATCGTTCCTCTGGAAGTTTTGTCTCAGAGCAGTACCCAGCCATGTGAGGTGTCAGTCCGCCCCTACTGGGGGTTGCCTCCCAGTTAGGCTACTCCGGGGTCAGGGACCCACTTGAGGAGGCAGTCTGCCCGTTCTCAGATCTCGAGCTGTTTGCTGGGAGAACTACTATTCTCTTCAAAGCTGTCAGACAGGGACATTTAAGTCTGCAGAAGTTATTGCTGTCTTTTGTTTGTCTGTGCTCTGCCCCCAGAGGTGGAGCCTACAGAGGCAGACAGGCCTCCTTGAGCTGTGGTGGGCTCCACTCTGTTCGAGCTTCCCGGCTGCTTTGTTTACCTACTCAAGCCTGAGAAATGGTGGGCGCCCCTCCCCCAGCCTCGCTGCTACCTTGCAGTTTGATCTCAGACTGCTGTGCTAGCAATGAGCGAGGCTCCATGGGCGTAGGACCCTCCAAGCCAGGTGCAGGATATAATCTCCTGGTGTGCCATTTGTGAAGCCCGTTGGAAAAGTGCAGTATTAGGGTGGGAGTGACTCGATTTTCCAGGTGCCATCTGTCACCCCTTTCTTTGACTAGGAAAGGGAGTTCCCTGACCCTTTGTGCTTCCCGGGTGAGATGATGCCTCGCCCTGCTTCAGCTCATGCATGGTGCACTGCACGCACTGTCCTGCACCCACTGTCCGGCACTCCCCTGTGAGATGAACCCAGTACCTCATTTGGAAATGCAGAAATGGCCCGTCTTCTGCGTCATTCACGCTGGGAGTTGTAGACTGGAGCTGTTCCTATTTGGCCATTGTGGCTCCACCCCGAAGAGCAAATTATTTAACTTCCATGTATTTGTATGGTTTAGGACTCTTTTTTTTTTTTTTTTTTTTTTTGGAGCTGCTGTCAGCTTTATTCCACTGTTGTCTGAGAAAAGACCTGATATGATTTTGATTGTCTTAAACTTATTGAGACTTGTTTTGTGGCCTGTCTTGGAGAATGTTCCATGTGCTGATGAATAGAATGTATATTCTGCAGTTGTTGGAAAGAATATTCTGTAACTATCTGTTAAGTCCATTTGTTCTAGAGTATAGTTTAAGTCCATTGTTTCTTTGTTGACTTTCTGTCTTGATGATCTGTCTAGTCCTGTCAGTGGAGTCCTGAAGTATCCCACTATTATTGTGCTGCTGTCTATCTCATTTCTTAGGTTGAGTAGTAATTGTTTTGTAAATTTGAGAGCTCCAGCATTAGGTGCAAATAATTTAGAATTGTGATAACTTCTTGTTGGAGTAATCCTTTTATCATTATATAATGTCCTTCTTTGATTTTGTTTTTTACCATTGTTGCTTTAAAGTCTGTTTTATCTGATACAAGAATAGCTACTTCTGCTCACTTTGGTTTCCATCTGTGTGGAGTATATTTTTCTACCCTTTACTCCTAAGTTTATGTGAGTGCTTATGTGTTAGGTGAGTCTCTTGAAGATAGCATATATTTGATTGATGGGTTTTTATCTATTCTGCCATTCTGTATCTTGTAAGTGGAACATTTAGGCCATTTATATTCAATATTAATATTGAGATGTGAGGTACTATTCTATTCATCATGTTAGTTGTTACCTAGATAGTTTGTTTTGATCATTGTTATTGCTTTATAGCCCCCGTGAGATTTATGCTTTAAGAAGGTTCTATTTTGATGTTTAATTAGCTTTTGTTTTAAGATTTAAAACTCCTTTTAACATTTCTTGTACTGCTTGTTTGGTAGTGGCAAATTCCGTCAGCATTTGTCTGAAAAATACTTTATCTCTCCCTCATTTATGTAGTTTAGCTTTGCTGGAAACAAAATTCTTAGCTGACAGTTCTTTTGTATAAGGAGGCTAAAGATAGGACTTCAATCCATTCTGGCGTATATGGTTTCTCCTTAGAAATACACTGTTAGTCTGATAGGCTTTCCTTTATAGATTACCTAATGCTTTTGTCTCACAGCTGTTAAGATTCTTTCCTTCATCTTAACTTTAGATAGCCTGATAAATTTGTGCCTTGGTGATGATCTTTTTGGAATGAATTTCCCAGGAGTTCTGTGAGTTTCTTGTATTTGGATGTCTAGATCTCTAGTGACCAGGAAAGTTTTTCCTCAAATATTCCCTCAAATAAGTTTTCCAAACTTTTAGATGTCTCTCCTTTCTCAGGAACACTAATTATTAGGTTTGGATGCTTGGAGACTTGATTCTTATTTTTCGTTCTTTTTTGTCTTTATCTGATTGAGTTAAGTGAAAAGCCTTGCCTTTGAACTCTTAAATTATTTCTTCCACTTGTTCTAATCTATTGTTGAAACTTTTCACTGTATTTTGTATATCCCTAAGTGTGTCTTTTATTTTCAACAGTTCTCATTGTTTTTTCCTTATGATATATATTCCTCTGGAAAATTTTCCATTATATCCTGGATTTTTTTCTTTAATTTCTTTTCATTGGTTTTCACCTTTCTCCAGTATCTCCTTGAGTAGCTTTATAATCAAGTTTCTGAATTCTTTATCTGGCATTTCAGAGACTTCTTCTTGGTATGGATCCATGGCTAGGGAGCTAGTGTGATCTTTTGGGGGTACTATACAACCCTTTTTTGTCATATTACCAGAAGTACTTTTCTGGTTCGTTCTCATTTGGGTAGACTATTTCTTCAAATTGTCCTTGGATTTATTTTTGATTGAAATGTTTCCTCCTCCTCCTCCTCCTCTCCCTCCCTCTCTTCCTCCCCCTCCTCCTCCCTCTCCCCCTCTTCTTCTTCTTCTGACTTCAATGCTTATAATTTATTTTAGCCTAATTTGATTCTTGGTACTTTTAGGAATGAAGATTCTATATGAGTTCCTTAATTATATAGAGTCATTGTGTGCTGGCTTTCCAAAATGCTGGTTGTAGTAGTTATGTACTTGGTGTGTGGACAAGTTCACTGTCTCCTATGGGATTGGAATGGCAGGGATCTCTTGAAGCTTATCTCATTCTGTCATGGTGCATACTTTATTTATATATTTATTTACTTAATTTTTCCCCAGTATTTTATTTATTGAGTTGATGATTCAGGCTTCAGGCCAATAGGGGAGTATCTCTGGGTAGGCACTGGTTATAGCTAAGGCAAGTGGGTAGATGTAATACCCAATGGTGAGCAGAGGTCCCAACCCTGATGAAGGTGCCTGGAGGAGCTCTCAGTTAGATGTTCTGTGGTTTTGTCAGGGCAAAGTGTGGGAACTAACTCAGCTCCCCTGCCAGGCCAGCAGAAAAGCTATCCACCTCCCAGTTTCACTCCTGTTCCAGTGTTCTGGCTATTCAGATTACACAGGCACCTCCTTTCATCTGTAGGGATATCGATGTTCCAAGTAGAGAGGAATTGTGACTGCCTCTCATGCAGACCTAAATCTGGAGAGCATCTCTCTTGTGGGTCTGCAACCACACTGCATTCTCATGGGAGAAGCCCCAGCTGTGTCTGCAGTGGTGTACAATGCAGGGAACAAGGACTCTTTCTCCAAGGCCCTTCACCATCACAGAGGCTGCCTGCCTGTTGGGGTAGAGATGCAGATTTTCCCTATTGTGGCCAGCACAGCAATTGTGTCTCTGCTATAAGAAACTTCCTACCATAAGAAAGATCTGGAACTCAAGGCCTGCTATTCAGATTCTATTGTCCCACAGGGTATTCCCTTGATGAGATACTCTCCCCCTTTCCCTAGGAATGGTACTTCCTGAGAGCCAGACTACAGTAATTCTTATTCTGGGTCTAGCCACCCAGTGGAGCTACCAGGCTCCAGGCTGGTGCTAGGGAATGCCTGCAAAAGATCCAGTGATATGACCTGGCTTCAGGCCACCTAGCAGTGGATACCAGCAGCAGCTGTACCGGAGGTGGCAGGGGAGTGATGTAGACTCCGTGAGGTTCCTGACTGTAGATAGGCTGTTAGTGTGCTGGCTTTCTTGAAGGCTGGTTATATTAGTTGTAAACTTGTCATGTGGACAGACTCAGGATCTCTTTTTAGCCAGGGTGTTCCAGGCAGTGGTGTTAACTGAGATCCCACAGCCATTTTCTCCTTCCCAGGTGCAGTGTTATTCTGCCAAGAGGTGCTGTAAGGACCTGAGTTGGTTGGCCTCCAGCCAGGAGGTGGTGTTTTCAAGAGAGCACCAACTTTGGTAGTAGCAATGGGATTTCAGCTTGCCATAAATTGCCTGGGGGAAATATTCTGGCTTCTCAGGTGATGGCCATAAAGCCCCCCAAAAGTTTATGTTCTTCATGTAAAGCTACAGGGTAGGTAGAGAAATACCATCAGGTGGAGGCAGGATTAGGCAAGTCTGAGCTCAGACTATCCTTGGGCAGGGCCTGTTGCAGCCACTGTTAGGGACAGAGGTGGTTCTCAGGCCACTGGGGTAATGTTCCAGAGGGGATTATAACTGTCTTTGCTGTGCAAAGGGAGTGGGAAGTAGTAGGCAGTAGTAAGCCTCACCCAGCTTCCACACAGTTGGTGAGGCTGGTCTCACTCCTGCAATGCACCATCAACAGTGCCACATTTAGATCCAGGCAGCATGTTCACAGAATTCAGACCTGCCCCAGGCCATAAGCTCCCCTGCAGAGATAGCAAGCATGTCTTTCAGCCCTTGTCCCTCCCCATCTGCTCACAAGGCCAGGCACCCAGCTCCTGCGTTCATGTCTGCAGTGCAATTGCTGCTCACCCCTGGGTTCTGTTCAAGGGAGTTCTTCCCCCTCAAAATTATATCACAAAATTCAGTTGGAGGCTTCTTTCACCCTGTAACCCCTCCCTGTGTTCATTTGCTGACTTCCCTGAGGGTCCCTATGAGATATAGTCAGAAATGGCTTCTCTGGGCTCACACCAGAGACTGGGAACGCCTACAAGGCCTTTTGTGCTGCAGCTTCTACTTATATATTTCATGCCACTCCCTAAATCTGTTCCAGCTCTGGGCAGGGATAAGACCTTCTCCTCTGATTTGGATTTTCAGGTTCCTTGGTAGGGATGTCTACTCAGAGGCAGGCTCTCCCCCTCCCACACTCTGTTTTTTGCCTGTCTGACAGAGTAGGCTGCAGCCTGCTGCTTCTTTCAAAGGTTCTGTGGATGCTTTCAGTTTTCCTGGTAAGTTTCTGTGGTTTTGGGGGCAAAAAATCCAGTGTGAATCTTCCCACTATTCTGTCCGTCCAAGTGGAAGAGGCACACTAACACTGCCTCCTATCCGCCATCTTGGAAAAAAACACTGTAGTTATATTTTAAATAACTACAGCTCCTAATATTTTCTTCAAAATCACAATTTTCCAAGCTGTTTTAATGACTGCTATTCCTACCCTCCAAAACTGAAAGAATTTCATGTTAGAAAACAATAATCTTTTCTGGACTTTTCTTTTCATAGCTGCATTATAACTGACCTTTCTGACTTTTAGGAAATATGTTCTTGTTGCTTTAATACAATAAAATAAACTTTAATGTTATTTTACTCACAGAAAGCTCATATTTCTAAGGTAAATGCCAGCAGGTTTCCTTCATAGCTGAAGATAACATAGAAACTTGGCAAGTTCACAACTAACTAGATCGATGTGGTCAGTCAAACCAGAAAATGACAGTACCAAATTTATTTTATCATATTTCCATTTTCATTTTATTTTTCTGTTGAATCCTAGCTGAGCAAAGAGAAAAGCTAAACTCTAACAAATTAGCTATGTGACCTTAGGCAAGTATCCTTTCTTGGTACTTTTTGTACACATAAAATGAAAAAAAAATGTCTAAAACTTCCTTAAGGTTCTTTCTATTTGTAGTATTGAATGATGATCTGAACCACTAGGAAGTTTGCCAGATCTTAAGGCAAAATGAACAAAGCCTATTTCCCTTTCTCTTATTGCATCTATAAGGGTGGAGTATATATTAGTGTATCTGCCCACCCAATTGATGAATTAGTATCCTACTCCAGTTACCCCATGAAGGTAATACAGTGCCATAGAGATAATAAAATTATCTGATGATGGCTGGGCTCGGTGGCTCATGCCTGTAATCCCAGCACTGTGGGAGGCCGAGGTGGGCGGATCACGAGATCAGATCGAGACCATCCTGGCTAACACGGTGAAACCACATCTCTACTAAAAATACAAAAAATTAGCCAGGCGCCGTGGCGGGTACCTGTAGTCCCAGCTACTCAGGAGGCTGAGGCAGGAGAATGGCATGAACCCCGAAGGAGGAGCTTGCAGTGAGCCGGGATACCGCCACTGCAGTCCGGCCTGGGTGAAAGAGCGAGACTCCGTCTCAAAAAAAAAAAAAAAAATTATCTGATGACGTGGATGAGTAATATATTATCAAAACATGGCTGTAGTAACATAGTACTCCCAAAAGCAGACCAACTATCTTTGAAAACAATAAATTTATGAAAAGTGTGACACAGTCACAGATGCTACAAATCTTCCTTACTATCCAAATCCTGGAGGCTACACAAAGGTATGCACTGTAAAGTCCCTTTTGTTCATTACCCATTTTCCATGCCACATATTACAAACTGATATTTCATACATATCCACTCAATTCTTTGGTCAAAGTTCCTCTGCATCATCCAAGAGAGTATATAATCTTTACTTAACAATAAGTACTAATAGCCTTAGTGCTGTGATTATTTTAAATTTTGTTTTAAAATCTTCTTCCATATTGATGCTCCTTGTCCTTTGTGTTCGTAAAATCTTCCTAATACCGTCTAATACAGTTAGTTGGGTTTCTTTTTCCCTTAATTGGTTTTTCTTAAAATGGAGTAGTTTGTTCTAATATTTAAAGAAGCTTTTCATACCTAGAAATATCAATAAATAGTTCAAAATAGTATCCTAAGCTGGGTGCAACAGAAGACACCTGTAGCCTTAGCGACTCAGGAAAGTGAGGTGGGAGAATCATTTGAGCCCAGGAGTTCAAGACCAGCTCAAGACCACCCTGAACAAAATAGAAAGACCTCATATCAAGGAGAAAAAATAGTGTCCTAAAAGTATAACAAAAATTCATATATTCATCCTAGGAAATTAAACATCTCAGCAGTCCCACTCATTTCACATAAGTGCTTTCCCACATGTTGTTTTATTTAATCTTTACAACAAATCTAAAATTTATGAAGCAAGTACTTGTATCTCCATTTTACAAGTAAAGAAATAGAGCAAAGACACAATGAAAAAAGATAACCAGAGGCCAATGTCCCTGATAAACATAGATACAAAAATCCTGAATGAAATAGCAGCAAACCAAATCCAACAGCACATCAAAAAGTTCATTCACCATGATAAAATAGGCTTTATTCCTGGGATGCAAGGTTGGTTCAACATATGCAAATCAATAAATATAATTTACCACATAAACATAATTAAAAGCAAAAATCATGTGATTATCTCAATAGATATGAAAAAAAACCTTTTGATAAAATCCAACATCCTTTCGTGATAAAAACCCTCAAGGAACTAAGCATTGAAGGAACATACCTTAAAATAATAACAGTCATCTATGACAAACCACAACTAATTTCATAATGAATGGGCAAAACTGGAAGCATTACCCTTGAGAACTGGAACGAGACAAGGATGCCCACTCTCACCACTCCTATTCAATATAGTACTGGAAGTGTTAGGCATAGTAATTAGGCAAGAGAAGGAAATAAAAGGCATCCAAATAGGAAACAAAGAATTCAAACTATCTCTCTTTACAGAGGCTTTAATTATATACCTAGAGACCCAAAGACTCCTAAGCAAAAAGCACAAAGCCAGAGGCATCACTTTACTCCACTTCAAACTACATTACAAGGATACAGTAACCAAAACAACATGTTACTGGTACAAAAACAGACACATACCAATGGAAGAGAATAGAGCACTCAAAAATAAAACTGCATAGCTACAACCATCTAATATTTGACAAAGTTGACAAACATAAGCAATGGGGAAAAGACTCCTTATTCAATAAGTGGCAATGGGATAGCTTGCTAGCCATATGTAAAAGAATGAAACTGGACCCCTAATTTTCACCATACAAAAAAATTAACTCAAGATAAATTAAAGGTTTAAATGTAAGACCTCAACCTATAAGAATCCTAGAAGAAAATCTAGAAAACAGCATTCTGCCCATCAGCCTTGGGAAAGAATTTATGCGTAAGTCTTCAAAAGCAATTGCAACAGAAACAAAAATTGGTAAGTGGAACTTAATTAAACTAAAGAGCTTCTACACAGCAAAAGAAGCTATGAACAAAGTAAACAGACAACCTACAAATTGGGGAGAAAATATTTGCAAACTATGGATTTGACAAAGGTGTAATGTCTAGAATCTATATGGAATTTAAACAGTAATCAAAAAAAACAAATAACCCCATTAAAAAATGGGCAAAAGACATGAACAAAAACTCAAAAGAAAACGTAAAAGTAGCCAAACATATTTAAAAAAAAGTTCCACATCACTAATCATCAGAGGAAAGCAAATCAAAACTACAATGAGATACCATCTTACACCCATCAGAATAGCTATAATTGGAAGGTCAAAAAACAACAGATGTGTAGAAACAGAACACTTATATACTGTTGGTGGAAGTGCAAATTAGTTCAGTCACTGTGGAAAGCAGTTTGGCGATTTCTCAAATAAAACAGAACTGCCACTCAACCCAGCAACCTCATTACTGAGTTTGCTGAGGAAAAGAATTTGTTCTACCAAAATGACACATGTATTCACATGTTCATTGTTGTGCTATTCACAATAGCAGACATGGAATTAACCTAGGTGCCCATAAATGGTAAATTAAAGAAAATATGAGATATATATATAGATAGGTCGGTATAGATATATAATGGAATATTAAGCAGCCATAAAAATAAAAATGAAATAATGACCTTTGCAGCAACATGGATGCAACTAGAGGGCATTATCCTAAGAGAATTAATGCAGGAATAGAAAACCAAATACTACACGTTCTCAGTTATAAGTGGGAGCTAAACACTGGGTACTCATGGACAGAAAGATGGTAACAACAGACAGTGGGGACTACTAGAGGAGGGCAAGAGGCAAGGGATTAAAAACCAACAATTGGTCCATGCTCAGTATTTGGGTGATGGGATCATTTGTTACCCAAACCTCAGCATCATGTAATGTACCCAGATAACAAACCTGCATATGCGCCCCATGAATCTAAAATTATTGTTGAAAAAAAAAAAAACTTCAACAACTCTGAGTCAAAGAGTGATTCAGTAAGGATAGATTCTGAATACAAAACACTTTTAAGAATACCTCAATTTGTATTTTCCTTTTAATATATGCACAAGAGTGTTATATGATGAAAGAATTAATGTCCAGCTAAGTCTAAAACAGTTCTTTCAATATGTATGCAAGAAAATTCTATTTGATTACAAAGCATTTAGCAATAACAAATAAATAAAGGAATTGAGGCCTAAAAAGTTTGTGATGTCTCCAAAGTCACACTATCTAGAGTTAAAAAATAAGCGGCACATATTCTAAATCCACACTGAAATACGTAAGTCTTCTATATCCTGATTCCTTTACAAAATGCTAGCTATACAGTATTTATATCTCATACATAAACACAATCCTTCATAAACACAGAGAACATAAATTTTCTCCCCACAGATAAAGAACAAACAACTTTGAGAGAGCTGTTACTAGGCAGAGTAAATGAGTCAATGGTTAATGACAGAACATGATATACTATTTTATCTGTCATGCAGCACAGGAAGTTCAGGGAACTCTAATGCAAGAGCTGTCCAAGTTGTAAAATGTTCTTTGCCTGTAATTCCTCCCTACTGTGTGACATCCTTGGCAGTACACAATAGCCTAACCCTTCTGCCTTAATCACAGGATAGCTCAACATGTTCATATCAGTTATCTTCAACATGTGGCACACATAGCAGGTACAAAGTAATGACATTTAACTAGTGCAAATTCAAATATGCAAAGCCAAGTAAAAATAATAAATAAACCTATTTAGACCACATGGTTCTAAGCACAAGCCAGCCACTTCATCTGGCAGAAAACCAAGGAAACAGAAATTTCTTTCAACACCGAAGGAAAAATCTGGCTTGCATTGGACTTACTAGGATGGTGCGCTATGCGTAAATTCCTATGGTGTGTTCCTTAGGGGAGAATTTGAAAGATTGTTCTAGAGTAATTGTTACTACATGCAAGTTGTGCCATAGACCATGACTTTGAAGCCTAACTCCAGAGGAAGAGAACAGGTGATGGGAAAGGTGATACACAAAAAGTAGTCAAAGACAGTGTCTATCTTTCTAGGGAGTTAAGCTTGACTCTTAGAAACACATCTAACTTGGGGGCATTAACAATATAGAGGGAACACAGGTACCCCATATTGGTCTTGGTGACCATCATCCCAGTGAGATAGACTCATAAGAAGACCTGGCTCGACCAATGAATTATGGTCCACAGACACACCTAACTGTGTTTTCTGACACCAAAGTAGATGCAGAACTTCAGTCAGCTAGCTTCCTCTTTATTAAACAGAGCATAAGAAAAGAGCACACTGAGTTACACAGGATGACAAAAACTGCAAAGATCAAGGAGTCATGTTTTCAAAGGGTTTCCCATAAAAAATCTTGCACATTCGTCTTTTCTCTGCACCCCCACCCTGATCCTATTCCCTTTTCTTACTGGAAAAGACAATAATTGCATTAAGTGATTAAGTGTTTCTTTCTTCTGACTCATAGTTCATAAGACCACAGCATGAATTTCAATTAGCTTTTCTCACTGTGTGAAGGGGAAAAAAAAGAAAAAAGAAAAATCAGACCTTGGAGAACAGGGTTGTTGGAAAGCATTTTCAATGCCTGCACATAGTTTTTTCACCAGGGCAAAACTGCAATAAGATGGAGAATGGGCCCAAGAATCAAATGCTCTTTAAGTTAGCAGTTCTGATGTTAGTTCTCTATTTGAAGAAAAGTACCACATGGAGAGATTATTTGTGGTTAGAAATCTTAGGTCCAAGTTCCAGTTGAATGGCTACTAGCTGTGCAACTCTGAAGAACTCCTAAAACTTTCTGAAACACTGTTTCCTCATTTATTAAATGAAAAAATATTGATACATACATCACAAGCTGGCTGTGAGAATGAAATAAAATTGTATATATAAACTGCTCAAACACTATGGATAAAAGACAATTGTTACGGGAAGTCAGGGACCCTGAACAGAGGGACTGGCTGAAGCCATGGTAGAACATAAATTGTGAAGATTTCATGGACATTTATTAGTTCCCCAAATTAATACTTTTCTAATTTCCTATGCCTGTCTTTAATCTCTTAATCCCATCATCTTCATAAGCTGAGGATGTATGTCACCTCAGGACCCTGTGATGACTGCGTTAACTGCACAAATTGTTTGTAGAGCATGTGTGTTTGAACAATATGAAATCTGGGCACCTTAAGAACAGGATAACAGCAATTTTCAGGGAACAAAGGAGATAACCTTAAAGTCTGGCTGCCTGTGGGCCGGGCAGGACAGAACCATATTTCTCTTATTACCAAAAACAGGTAAGAGAAATATCACTGAATTCTTTCCCCAGCAAGGAATATTAATAATTAACAGCTCCAGGAAAAGAATGCATTCCCAGGGTGGGGCCTCTAAAATGGCCGTCCTAGGAATGTCTGCCTTATGCAGATGTAGATGGGGATGAAACATGCCCTAGTCTCCTGCAGCACCCCCAGGCTTGCTAGGATTAGGAAATTCCAGCCTGGGGAATTCTAGTCAGACTTGTTCTCTGCTCTTGAACCCTGACAATGTGTGCACAGTGGGGCATGGAAGTTCATTAGTGATTCTAGTTTTGCCCTGACCTTCTGCCTTGTGATCTTTTGTCGCCCTTGAGGCATGTGATCTCTGTGACCCACACCCTATTTGTACACTCCCTCCCCTTTGAAAATTGCTAATAAAAACTTGCTGGTTTTACAGCTCGGGGGCATCACAGAACCTGCCGACATGTGATGTCTCCCCCAGACACCCAGCTTTAAAATTTTTCTCTTTTGTACTCTTTCTCTTTATTTCTCAGACTGACTGACACTTAGGGAAATAGAAAAGAACCTACGTGAAATAACGTTGAATTATTGGGGGTGGGTTCCCCCAGTAGACAATTGTGCATAGTGGTCAAGACTGACAACTCTAGAGATGGGCTGCTGAGGTTTAAAATGTGGCTTCACTACTTGCTAGCTGTGTGACTGAGGGATACTTACCTAACCTCTCAGTGCCTCAATCTCTCTTCTGTAAAATGCCAACGTTGTGATGCTGTGATTATTAACTACACACTTAGAATACTGCCTGGCACACTGGACACACTACTTAAATACCAGCTACTATTCCTGTGTAGCTGGTATTGATGCTTGTTTTGAGTCACAATAATGACAGCAGCAAGAGTAAAGGGACAAGATATAAGGAATAGTGCTATGGTTTGGATATGATTCATTTGCCCCCCACCCCAAGTCTCCTGTTGAAATTTGATTCTTAATATTGGAGGCGGGGCTTGGTGGGAGGTGTTTGGATCATGGGGGCAGATGACTCATGAATGGCTTGGTGCCATTCTTAAAAAGAATGAGTGGTTTCTCACTCTTAGTTCCCACAAGAGCTGATTGTTAAAAAGAGCCTGGCACATTCTCCTCCTCCTCTTACTTCTTCTCTCACTGTATGATCTCTGCACACAGTGCCTCTCCTGTGCCTTCTACTATGAGTGGAAGCAGCCTGAGACCCTGAGCAGAAACAGATGTTGGTACCATGTTTCTTGTACAGCCTGCAGAACCATGAGCCAGATAAACGTATTTTCCTCATAAATTACCCAGCCTCGGGTATTCCTTTATAGCCACACAAATGGACTAAAATAATAGAAAGAAATTAATGGCACTGCCCAAAGTAACGTCTCTCTTAAGAAAGGAAATAAAATAGTGTATTTAAATAATCCAGATATATTAAGAATTTAATAATTCAGACCAAGTATTTAAAAGTAAGGCCCAATTGTTCATAACTGCTTTACAAGGAGGAAGGAAGGGAGTGTTTTCCATTTAGAACATTGCCCAGTTCCTCAACACCAATTGTTCAGTGTCTTTTTCTAGTGAGTACATCTCAATACACACTTTTAGGACTGTCCTGTGGTCACTGGGGAGGAAGGATGGACCATACAACACTTAGGTAGGGTTGATGAGACCACAAAACAGATAGAGTTAGTTTATGATACTAACTAGGGTAAAGAGGCATAATCCTTTATTTATAAGTCAGCAATCCTACACCACCCCTCAGAGCTATTTAAGAGGATAACATATATAAACATTCTCATGGTATTTGTCTAGTAAGCACTTCAGATCTATAAATGGTAACAGTGTTTGCATTAGAGGATGTAGAGTTTAACCTTCTCTGACTACTGGCAAATAGTGCAGAGGGGACAATTTCTCCATGAACCCTTCTGCACTTTGGAATTTTCCATTTAAATTAATCCTAATCCCAAAGGAAGGGAACAGGCTATGGGGGATCAGGACAAAAGTGATAACAGTAATAGTAGTAATATTTTCATGTACTGCACTGCAACAGTGTGCAAGCACTGTGACAAGTGTTTTACATGGATGGGCTCATTTAATCCTCCTGAGTATCCTAGGGAAGTAGGTCTGTAGAAGGAAACCAAGGCTTGAAGAAAGAAGCAACTTGTACAAGGTTATATAATTAGAAAATATTGAATCTGGGATTCAAGCTCAGTTCTCCCTGACTCCAGAAAAGGGTTCTTATGCCCATATGTTATCTCAGAGATAGGAAAGTCCTTATTTTTTTTACACACAAGAGGCCATAGCAGCGACTGATCTGGTCAGTAAATCAGTAACATTTGTTTTGTGCTCACTGTTGTACAAATTTGTTGAATGAGTGAGTTCATATGGGAATCTGCTTTTGTTGCTTCTGCTGCTGCTATTGCTTTTTTCTTTGGTAATTGATGACATGAAAAAAAATCACAAAGAGTGAAAATAAGCCCCTTTTCTGAGAAAGCTAAAACCCCTGAGATGCAAATGAAATATTCAAGGAAGAGAAGGTGCGTAAAAAGAAAAGCTAAGGCCCTGCCTGCTGCAGGCAAGCATGCTTCCTGATGGGTGGGCTGCAGAACCAGAGGTAAGACATCGGTTCCTTTAGCAGTGGTCCACGGCACGAGCCCTATGGAGGAGCTGTTGGCTGTGGCTTCCCCTGCAATCTACCATAATGCAGGGAGAGAGTGTCATTAATAATCATTAGCGTAAAGCTTACAGGTGATACAGCAGATGTTGCCTGGCAGGAAAATTGGCAGCATCTGAGAACACAAACAGGGAGGTAATTTTTATCATGGGACAATTCTCAGAAGATGTCCAGCCTAATTCAAAATGTGTTCACTCTCCCAGCCTTCACATGTGATGGGATCTTAACCTCATCTGACTTGCCTAGGAGTTAGATGCCCCTCCTATGGGCTCCCAATACTGTACAACCTACTTCCATCGAAACCTCGATTCCACTGAATTATGATTTTTTGTGTGTTTATTCCTCTCACTAGATTGTGAGTTCTTTGAATAATGAAGGCATCTTTCATTCATCTTTATGTCTCTAGCACTCAGCACTTGATAAGTGCTCAGTTATTGTTGAACGAATTAGTGAATAAATGAATGAGTGAACCAATAGATGGATGAATGGATGGATGGGTGGGTGGATGGATGGGTGGGTGGGTGGATGGATGGATGGATGGGTGGGTGGGTGGGTGGATGGATGGATGGGTGGGTGGGTGGGTGGATGGATGGATGGATGGATGGATGGATGGGTGAGTGGGTGGGTGGGTTGGTGGATGGATGGGTGGGTTGGTGGGTGGATGGAAAGGGTAGCCTACATGCAAAGTGTTTCAACCAACCTTCACCCTCAGAAGCAAACCTCTCAAAAATGACCGTGAAAGCACTCTACATTCACAAGAATATCACCTTACCTTAGGAAAACCTTTTATTATTTTACCGTGCCTGCACAGCCACAACCCTATTTAATTCTCAAAAACAGACTTTTATGACACATTGGGAGAATGTAATCAACTCATTTCACAAATGAGAAAAGTAGCTCACAAAGGAAAAGTGACTTTCCCAATGTCAAGCAGTAGGAAGGTGGCAGAGTTGGATTTTCATCCACACTTCCTGATGACCACCCTGTGGGCTCTTCCTGACACTACACCACACCATTCCCAAGTATTATTTCCCTGCGACTAGGGAAGCAGCTTTCACTCAGAATGAGGCTCTACCATGTAATTACCAACCTGAGCAGACTTCTGTATACTTGCAGCATAGAACACAGAATCCTTAAGCCCTCCTGCCCATTCACTGTTAGAGGAAACTGGCATTTCTGTTCTAGAATTGGTGACTAGAGACCACAGATGAGGACAAAGAGGCAATAAGCATCCCACATTAGACTGAGATTCTTTAATGATGGGAGCCAGGCACCTTCCTGAGGTGGGAGAAAAGAGTGTGTTCTCTCTAATCTCCAGAGTCAAGTGCCCTAGTAAAGACTAGCAATGATTGTGAGTAGAAGCAAATGGCATTCAATCTTCATTTGCTTATCTAATTTAAACAGAGAACTTTTTATTCTGCTCTATACCTAGATAAACATGAGAGGTTTCACATATTATGACACAGAGAAGGAAAAAATGTATAGCAGCTCTATGACCAGTAGCTGTATTTGGCATAGCAAGAATGAGAAGGTTTCCTGGGAGTCAAGTGGAAAAGTAAAATGATAGACTGATTTTCAAAGATAATTGAATGTTCACAAAAGGCCAGGTTGTTATTCTAAGGTTAGAGCCCTAGTTGGGGAATGTGACATCCTGATACATGGGAAAGTGTGATGGTTAATGTTAGGTGTTGATGTGACTGGAAGGGGGAATGCCTGTGTCTGGGTGTGTCTTTAAGGTTATTTCCAGATGAGATTAGTGAGTGAGTCAGTGAACTGAGTGAGAAAGTCCTGCCCTCAAAGTAGGAGCAGCATCCCATGGGCTGAGGGCTCTACTAGGACAAAGCAGGTGGAAGAGAGGAGATATTCAGCTTGAGACCTCTTGCTTCCTCTCTGTCTCAGAGCAGGATGCCTTTTTCTCCTCCTGCTTTTGGACATCACACTCCAATTTTGTTGGCCTTTTGGCACCAGAGGCCTCCCAGGGCCTTTCAGGCCTTCAGCCTCAGACTAAGGGCTGCACCATCAGCTTGCCTGGTTCTCAGGCTTTTGGAATTTGATTGAACCATGCTGCCAGCCTCTCTAGTTCTCCAGCTTGCAGGTGGCCCATCAGGAACTTCACTTTTGTGATTGTGTGAGCCAATTTCCCCTAGTTGGTTTCCCTTCATATGCATCCTAGTGGTTCTCTCCCTCTGGAGACGTACCCTAAACACAGATAAGTGTATGATCTTGAAGATATTGGCTTCCAAACTCTCCTGAACATTCATAGTTGTAAACCCAGAAAATCTGAGAGAGGTCTGATTTAATTTAGAAGGTTTATTTTGCCAAGGGTGAGGACGCGTGCCCATGACACAGCCTCAGGAAGTCCTGATGACCTGTGCCCAAGGTGGTCAGGGCACAACTTGGTTTTATACACTTTAGGGAGACACAAGACATTAATCAATATAGTAAGAAGTACACTGGTTTTGTCCAGAAGGGTGGGGAAAACTTGAAGCAGGGAGGGGTCTTCCAGGTCACAGGTAGGTGAGAGACAAATAGTTGCATTCTTTTGAGTTTCTAATTAGCTTTTACAAAGGAGCCAATCAGAATATGCATTTACCTCAGTGAGCAGAGGGATGACTTTGAATAGAATGGGAAGCAGGTTTGCTCTGAGCAGTTTCCAGCTTGAATTTTCCTTTTGGGGGCCCAAGATATTTCCCTTTCACTTAGTCTATACATACATCTCATACCTCCCTCTTAAGAACTAGCAGCCAGGTGCAGTGGCTCAGGCCTGTAATCCCAGAACTTTGGGAGGCCGGGGTGGGCAGATCATGAGGTCAAGAGATTGAGACCATCCTGGCCAACATGGTGAAACCCCATCTCTACTAAAAAATACAAAAAATTAGCCAGGTGTGGTGGTGCGTGCCTGTAGTCCCAGCTACTAGGGAGGCTGAGGCAGGGGATTCACTTGAACCCAGGAGGTGGAGGTTGTAGTGAGCTGAGATCGCACCACTGCACTCCAGCCTGGTGACAGAACAAGACTCCATCTAAAAAAAAAAAAAAAGGAAAAAGAAAAAAAAAAAAAGAATTAGCACTGATTTGGCAGTTCCTCAAAAAGTTAAAAAGAATTACCATAAAATTCAGCAATTCCATTCCTAGATATATACCCCCCAAAAAATGAAAACAGGGACTCAAACAGATAATTGTATTTCAGTGTTCTTTAGAACATTATTCACAACAAACAAAAGGTGAAAACATCCCCAAAATCCATCAACTGATGAATGGATAAACAAAATAAGTTATAGGCATACAATAGGTTATCCAGCCGTTTGAAAAATGGAGTCCTGACATGTGCTACAACATGGATGAAACTTTTAAACATCATGCTAAATGAAATAAGCCAGACATGAAAGGACATTTTGTGATTCCACTTATATATGCAGAATAATCAAATTAATAGAGACATAAAGTACATCAGAATTTGCCAAAAGCTGGCCAGGCATGGTGGTTCATGCCTGTAATCCCAGCACTTTGGGAAGCTAAGGCAGGTAGATCACTTGAGGTCAGGAGTTAGAGACCAGCCTGGCTGAAACTTTTTCTATTGATTGGAATAGTTTCAGAAGGAATGGTACCAGCTCCTCCTTGTACCTCTGGTAGAATTCAGCTGTGAATCCATCTGGTCCTGGACTTTTTTTGGTTGGTAAGCTATTAATTATTGCCTCAATTTCAGAGCCTGTTACTGGTCTATTCAGAGATTCAACTTCTTCCTGGTTTAGTCTTGGGAGAGTGTATGTGTCGAGGAATTTATCTGTTTCTTCTGAATTTTCTAGTTTATTTGCGTAGAGATGTTTATAGTATTCTCTGATGGTAGTTTGTATTTCTGTGGGATCAGTGGTGATATCCCCTTTATCATTTTTTATTGTGTCTATTTGATTCTTCTCTTTTTTCTTCTTTATTAGTCTTGCTAGCAGTCTATCAATGTCTAAAACACCAAAAGCAATGGCAACAAAAGCCAAAATTGACAAATGGGATTGAATTAAACTAAAGAGCTTCTGCACATCTGCACAGCAAAAGAAACTACCATCAGAGTGAACAGGCAACCTACAGAATGGGAGAAAATTTTTGCAACCTACTCATCTGACAAAGGGCTAATATCCAGAATCTACAATCAACTTAAACAAATTTACAAGAAAAAAACAAACAACCCCATCAAAAAGTGGGTGAAGGATATGAACAGACACTTCTCAAAAGAAGACATTTATGCAGCCAAAAAACACATGAAAAAATGCTCATCACGACTGGCCATCAGAGAAATGCAAATCAAAACCACAATGAGATACCATCTCACATCAGTTAGAATGGCGATCACTAAAAAGTCAGGAAACAACATGTGCTGGAGAGGATGTGGAGAAATAGGAACACTTTTGCACTGTTGGGGGACTGTAAACTAGTTCAACCATTGTGGAAGTCAGTGTGGGGATTCCTCAGGGATCTAGAACTAGAAATACCATTTGACCCAGCCATCCAATTACTGGGTATATACCCATAGGATTATAAATCATGCTGCTATAAAGACACATGCACACATATATTTATTGCGGCACTATTCACAATAGCAAAGACTTGGAACCAAGCCAAATGTCCAACAATGATAGACTGGATTAAGAAAATGTAGCACATATACACCATGGAATACTATGCAGCCATAAAAAATGATGAGTTCATGTCCTTTGTAGGGACATGGATGAAGCTGGAAACCATCATTCTCAGCAAACTATCTCAAGGACAAAAAACCAAACACCGCATGTTCTCGCTTATAGGTGGGAATTGATCAATGAGAACACATGGACACAGGAAGGGGAACGTCACACACTGCGGCCTGTTGTGGGGTGAGGGGGACGGGGGAGGGATAGCATTAGGAGATATACCTAATGGTAAATGACAAGTTAATGGGTGCAGCACACCAACATGGCACATGTATACATATGTAACTAACCTGCACGTTGTGCACATGTACCCTAAAAGTTAAAGTATAATAAAAATAAAAAAAAAGAAGGCCAGGGGAACTTTCAGAGGTGATGAATAGGCTTATGGCACAGATTTTGGTGATGGTTACATGGGTATATGCTTATCTCCAAACTCAAATTGTATAAATTACATATGTACAACTTCTTATACATCAAACATACCTCAATAAGGTGGTATATTAAAAAAGTAAAAAGAAAAGACTATTCACTGCAGCTTTTCTATCTCTATTTCTATATCTACCATTACAGAGTGAAGCACACACCTGCTAGGCCTCTGGTAAGTTTTGGAGGCAACACACTGCACACCTAACAATACTGTTCCAGATCAAACACTGGGAGTCATGGAAACTGCTGAATGTAAGTGGAGCCTGAAGCAGGAAAGTTGTCATCATCAGGTTCGGGTTGCCGTGTAAATAGCCCTGCCACGTGGAGAATAGGTTCTCACAAACCCTCTGGTGTGTGAGGTGCCAAGGATGGAAAAAAGATGTATTTATGGCAAGCCCAGGGGGAGAATCACAAAGCAGAATCTGGGTTTCTGGTACAAAGCCTTGACTTCTGCTGTGGAAAATTATGTGTTGGGAAAAAAAAAACAAAACAAAAAACAGCTCTTGACATGCTCCTTGGTTCTGGTAGAGATGGAATACTTAAAACACCCAGTAAATGGGCATGCAGAGCTCCCCATCATAAGCTGGGTCCTGTCTCACCCACTAAGTAATGAAGTCAAGCTGGTCCAAAGGCAGTTCAAAGGGAGCTTTATTGGGAACAGAGGACACGGGCAAGCTGTATGAGCAGGGAGTACCATGTTATCCATCATGGTTACACCACCATCTCTCTCTCAGCTTACACAGATGGCCATGGGAAGTCCTGTAAGATGACCTAAGGAAGGAAGAAAAAGCCCAAGTCTGGATTATGGTTGGAAAGACTTGCTAGGAAGGTAGAAGCCAAAAATGGATAAGAGCTGCCTTACTGTCTCACTCAAAGGTAGCCTTGGAAGTCGGTGGACAGAATATCTTCCCAAAGGGTGGTTTGGGTAGTGCACTGATCAACTATTTTGCATGAAAAAAGAAAAGTCCTGAGGGATATATAGACACACACATAGAGACACACACCACATACATATTTATACCCATACATATATACACACACATATACATACATATGTGCGTGCATATATATATATATATATATATATATACTCATGTCAAGGCCAAGAAGGTAAAAGACTGGGGGAATAAAGATTTCTGATAGAAGCATGTAGAAGGTAATATAGGCACAAATATTAAATGTGATGCCACCCATTTCCCATTAAGACCCATCAGAACGCATCTACCACAGAAAAGGCAGTAAATTTCCAACCAGATGAAATGAATCAGTCAGTTGATATCAGTCAGCCTTTGTCAGCTGCCACCCTCAAGCACTGGAAAAAGAGGCAAACGAACAAAGTGGCAGAGACAGAACTTTGCATGGAACAAACACCATGGACTCCCACTTACCAAGGTTGATCTGGCCATTGTCACCTCTGAATATCCAACCTACAAGCAACAGAGACCAAAGCTGAGACTGGCACTATTCCTTGAGGAGATCAACTGGCCACATGGTGGCAAGTTGGCTACAATGGGTGCCTTTCAGCCCAGAAGAGTCAGTGATACATTCCCATGAAAATAGATACTTATTCTGGGTATGAATTTGCCTCAGCCAGCATCATCATCCAAGGACCAATAGAGTGCCTGATTTATAGGCATAGAACCCCACACCAATGTAATGTTTAACCAAAGGAGCCACTTTACCGTGAAGGAGGTTATGAGGTGTGCCCACAATCATGGGACTTGCTTGTGGTACATGCTCCTGCACCACCAGAAGCCCCCATCTTGGTATAGTATTGGAACAGCCTGTCCCCACACCTCCCATCTCCCTGGCTATAAGCCTGACATATGATAGCAAGGAAAGCTTGGGATGATATATGAGATTAAATTTTAAACTGGTGTTTTAATAACTGAAAATATCTGTAAAATTATGGAATCTTCCCAAAATGAATTAAGGGATGTGCTCTCAATGGGGAAGGGAGATTTGGCATAGCATGGTTAGGAGCTCTAACCATAGAGAAATAAAGCCATTTCGTGTTTGTATCTTTCTTGAGAGTACTCGATAAACTGGTTGCATTTATTATTGTCTACCCATCAGCAGCAGGGCCCATCTGGGAGGGCACAGATGTTGCACCCATACTGTACAATTTGGTGTCCACAGATTGACATTCTCCAAAGGTTTCCTTTTCTCTAATGGCTGCTGAATTATTCACAACCCCAAGTGCTTTCTGAGCCTGGATTGTCATTATTAAGTGTCCTTTCTGCAACACCCATCCCCTCTCCCTTCATAAAAGAACCTTCTTCCCTATTGTCTTCCTCATTTGCAATTCATTCTCCTAATCACCACAGCTTTGTCTGGACCAAAGAGCGTCCTGGACTCTTTCCATATAATTCTCCCTCACTTCAATTATGGGAGGGAGAAGCAGCAGCTGACTCGCTTCAAAGATTCACTCTTTAAAAAAATATTTATTGTTTCCTGATTGGAAAACACTTTAAATAAAGTGTCCTAAATATACTTAACTGCTCTTTCATGTTAATTTAATACCAGAAGGAAATTTTTAAAAAAAGACTAATTGAGCTTTAACAATATGCCTTTAAAAAGTCAGAAATTTTTAAGTGGCTTTATAGTGCTATGGAGTTTGGAAATCTCTCAGAAGAAGAATTCATTTATTTGTTATTGTTTTCCACCTTACAGAAAATAAGACTACATATGCATGTATATGTATATACACCTATATATGTATATCACTAAATATGTATGTATGTGTGCATATATGTGTGTATATATCCCAAATTAACAATCTTTGTACTGTATAATATATGTTTGTAATACACATATACGTACACATGTCAAACATATATGCATGCATACCTCACAGCTATAATTTACACACACACACACACACACATAAACACACCCCCGTTACAGAGAATATACATATATATTACCAAAAACAAAAAAAATTTGAGCCATCTTTGGCCAAAGAAGGCTAAAAGAGTCAGTACAGATACACTAGGACTTCCCTCCTCTAACTATTTATGAACCACCTTCTCCATATTTGCACAAGATCCCATTCCCCCCTCCTACACAATGACGTTTAAACTGCATCTGTCTTACATCTCCCATTTTTCATCTCTACTGGTTTTTCCTGTCAGCATAAAGCATGTTATTACTTCTCCAATTTAAGAGATTATAATAATGATAATAAACCTCTTCTTAGTTCCTCTTCCCCCTCCAGATGCTGCCCCATTTCTCTGCTGCCTGTTACATTAAAACTCTTTGAAAGAGTTACCTCTGTTCAGTATCTTTCATTTATCTCACCCAACCATCCCAAAACTCATTTCATTTAGGCTTTTGCCACCAAAGCTCCACTGAAACTGCTCTTGTCAAGGTCACCAGAGACGTCGTACTGTGAAATTCTGGGTCCATTATTCTCATCTTACTTAACCTACCAGCAGCTTCTGTCATTCTTTACTTTCTCTTAGATACATAATTTTTTTTTTTACTTTTCCTCTAGGACCCTATGTTGTTCTGATTTTTCTCCAAACTGTAACCATACTTCATTAATATTTTTGTTAATTTTTATTCTTTTTTTCTGACTTCAGGCCTTAAAGGTTTAGTCCTTGAACTCTTTCTCTTCTCGATATCCTCTTCTGGTCTCTCAGTTTTATCATCTGAGAGACCAAAGTAGATGCCCCTTAATCAACTAAGAAGAACCCTAAGGTTAAGGAAACAAAAGGTACCTATAGGTTGAGGGTTCAGGGTCTGGCTGGCATAGAAAATTTCCAAATTCCTACAGCTACAAGAAAAACTGCACTCTTGCTAAACTCCCTAACAATAGGAGCTATCAGGAAAATTATCAGACCCTTCCTAACTCTGGTTTACAACCCAGACCGCTACAACTCTGCTGGACAGAGGACTGACCTTAGATTCTTTTCTAATAAGCAACTGCAGACCTTAAGCTGATTTCAGCCAGCTTTTAGAGGTTGCACGCAAATCGTTTTGTGTCCTATAGTTCACCTTTTGACATAAGGAGCCCAATTCCACTTCATTTTAATGCTAAGTACCTACCCCCAAATTGCCATGAGATGTATGTTACATGTTTATCCATTCCACGTAACTTACCTCCCCTCATAAATATATATAGCTTCTCCACCAAATCTGCTGAATTTGTAGGACTCTATTTTGTAAAGCAGACCCTGTGAGGCATAAAACCCAACTGGCCCTTCTCCTCTTCAAAGAAAGAACACCTTTGATTCACACCAGAGACTCTTTTCAGTTTGTGAACTGATATTCCCAGTAAAGCTGTTCTTTTTATCTTTTAGCCACCCTGGTGGTCTTTTGGATGACATTTTTGAGTTCTACCGAGAGGCTGATCATTCCCAATTATTATAAAAATCTCCAGCCCAATCCTCTCCTCTGAATTCCATGTTCCCATATCCAGCTGCCTACTAGACACAGGCCTAATCAACATCTCAAATTTAACATGTCTAGAATTGAAATCCTGATCTTCTCCCCAAAACCTGCTCTCTTAGCAGTCTTCCCCAGCTCAGGTTATAGTAGTCCCAACCTTCCAGTTGCTGGGCATCATCTTTGACTCTCCTCCTTCAAATCCTGTTGGTTCTCCTGCTACTTTCCTGGCTCCAGCCACCATCATGATTTGTGTGGATTATTGTAATGCCCTCCTAATTGATCTTTCTGCTTCCAGCCTTTTTTACTCTACAGTCTGAGCTCAGTCATAGTAATCCTTTTAAAATGTAAGTCAGATTATTAACACTCTGAAACCTTCAAAAAACTGAGCCTCGAAGCCCTCCAGGGGCTTTCCATTTCATCAGAGTAAAAGTTAGAGAGGTCCTGTGTGATGCACATCCCCAAACTCTCTGACCTCATCGCCTCCTACGTTCTCACTTGCTTATTCTGCTCCAGCCATGGGGACCCTCCTTGCTTTTCCAGAACAGGTTAGGCATGCTTCCATTCCACCTCAGGGCCTTCTCTCTGCCTGGAACATAACTGTAATGGTTACCACCTTCACTCTTTCAAGTGTCTATTCAAATGCCATCGTTTTATTGAACTCCCTTCACTCAATTTTTCTTCTTCTTTATCCTGCCTTGTTTTCTTATAGCACTTACCATTTTCTAACGTGTGAAATAATTTAATTATATTTTGTATTAGGCTCCTCCTAATAGAATATAAACTTCATGTAAACAACACATTTTTTTCTGTCTTTTGTTTTTCTACCACCCTACCTCTTGTGCCTAGAAAAGTATCTATCACAGAAATGTTTTATAAAAATTTAGTCAGTAAATTAAAGATTCAGTTCAACTGTCCTTTACTAAGGACTCACTTTGTGCAAAGCACCATGCCAGGCAGTGATGAGAACATATTGGGATGAATAGAACAAGCTCCCTGCCCTCAAAGAACTTATTGTGGTCAAGTATTAATAGAGTTAGCCAAGCAGACTGCCCATGAGGCATGATTGTTACTGCCCTACAGAGATTCCTCTTTCCCCAATTTACCTCACATACAAATTCACTGATGCTTAAAATCCCATAATTACAGATAAACCACTACACTTCTGTGATCTTGAACAAATTATTTACATTCCTAAGTCTCAGATTTCTTATTTGTAAAGAGAAGTAATAGTGCCCATCTCATAGGTTGTTGTGAAGACTAAATGAGATAATCCTTTTATAAAGGCTTAGTGAAGTCTCTAGCATGTAGTAAACATGAAAAGATGTTAGCTATTATATCCATTCTCTTGACTCAAAATCCTTATCCTTATTAAAATGCAAAACCTCTTCATAGAGATACTAGATATTTTTGAAAACCAAATACAGCAATTGCTGAAACCATGATGCTGAGTTTCTTTTAGGCAAGAAGAGGGCAAAATAATCTTATATATCATGTTAATTACCATCCTCAAAGGGAAGATGTTTGTTCTTGACTAAGTTCTCCAGGAAGGATTCACTAAGGACCAGAAGAGGTACAGGAAAAGAAAAAAACAGAGAAATAATCCCACCTCCTTATGTAAAAGCAATGGACAATTTCACATGTGTCCTTGGGGCTGCTGTTTCTCATTTCTTTTTAAAACTAAGAATAAACAGAAGAAAACAATGATAGACATCACATTACTAAAGTATTTGCTTATAACACTTACCATTTTCTGACATGTGAAATAATTTACTTGGTTCTAAAACATTTGTTGAGCCACTATTAAGTGCTGGCTTTTCTCAAATATTTTATATATTTCATTTCTGAACACCTCTGAGAGTTATGTATTATTCTTATTTTGTAGTCAAGGACAAAAAGGCTCAATGATATTACATTGTCCAAAATCACAGTAAGAAACAGAGAAATCCAGGATTCCAAGCTAAGGTTCTCCATCTAAACCCTATCACTACCCTATCTTATAGTCAGTAAAGTTAACCATGAAAAAACAAATGCAAAAAACATACTGGACAAATTCCCTAAAAAGGCTAGGGAAAGACTCATAGT
The DNA here is from genome assembly GCF_029289425.2 of Pan paniscus. Taxonomy (NCBI): domain Eukaryota; kingdom Metazoa; phylum Chordata; class Mammalia; order Primates; family Hominidae; genus Pan; species Pan paniscus. The sequence goes on along the minus strand of NC_073256.2, from coordinate 52,601,097 downwards.
GGCTCACAGCAGCAAACCGTGAACATCTCTTTCCAGCTTGGTGATCAGTGACTTTATGTTAGTACCCTGAAATCAGTAGTCATGGGAATTGTTCTGCCACTGAAATCAGCAACAGCTACAAATCAGAGCCAGTTTACCAGCACACTGTAGAGAGTGCTTAGGCATTCTTGGAATCCAAGAATGCCTGATACTAGTGTCTCTGGGAGCCATTCACAGATTTTACACAACCAGAGAGATAGGCCCAATCAGCGTTCAAGGTGTAACAGTCTTCCACTATCCTAGAAGATTCCTGCTGTCAATATTATATCATGAACAATCCATCAGATTCCCTCCTGAGAGCTGATCTCAACAGGGCATAAGGAGAGAGGATCTGAGGACCCTTGTTTAACTGAAGGGATGAATGGAAGGGAACCCACCTGTGCAGCAAATAGACTCAAAACGGGGAACCTGGGAGGTGCTGAGGACCAACATCACTGGCCTCAGCATTGCCTGTGATGGTTTTGGCCACACAAGAAGCCAGCATTGGCATCCCAGCCTGCCGAGAGTAGGGAGGAGCCAGGACTCATGCCCTACACTCGACTCCAACCAATTATACCTTTTATCACACCTTTATCTTTCTTCTATTTTACCTGTAGGAAAACTGAAGCATGAATAAGCATACTCAATAAAGCCAACTTAAATGCATATAGATAGGGATTTAGCTAGAAAAAGTGATCTGAGGTTCCAGAGGGCTGGAAGATTCTGGCAGAACTGAGCCATTTTCTCTTCTGGTAAACAAAGGAAATGTCCCTCCTCAACCCAATAGTCACTCCCTGGCTATCACTGGATAAATGAAAAAAGTCTTTACAGAAAGATTATCCAACCTAGCCTACAAATATAAACAGGTTTTGCTGTTTTTTGTTTTGGTTTTGTTTTTTTCTGGGGGTGGTGGTGAGGGGAGGGTTACAGTTTTCTAAGTTGCTGTTTCTTATTGCACTAAGGAAAAAGAGAATATCAAAAGAGTTTGGTTGGTTAAAATCCGCTAGGGACGTATTTCTTCCTGACACCTAGTATTATTCAAATGACAGCAGATATGACTAAAAGCATTTATCACACTCCCTGACTTGCTTTAATCTCCCACAAAGGGAAGCTGTGCTCATTGCACCGGGCAGGGGGGATAATGAGGCAGCCGCCCAGGCTGCCAGAGTGGGGCATTGATTTTAGGTACTAAAAATAGAACCTGCTGCCATTTCCAGCCGGCTGCCCTGTGTCTAGAAGTGGATTATCAGCTGAACAGCACAAGTAAAGGGAGATGTTTCCAGGCAATCAGATTGGCTTATACACAGAGCATTAATTCTCCAGAAATATGACGTGTTGACCAATCAAAATGGCTTCCTCTTCAAATAAAGTCTGTAGTCTCTAAGGCAGCATTTGCAGCTTCAAATAGCAATAATGGCCCCTGCTTACAGGGCATGTTCCAGGAATTAGCACCTGGGTCAGGTTAATGATATAAATCACAGCTGCTCTTAACTGGTCATTAATCCCAAGTAAATACCCAGCAACTCGATTTTTGTGGCTTTAGGATAAACCTGAAATCAAATGGCCCAGTCAGACCAAGCAGCTTTAACACAGAAAAAGCTAATGACCACAAAAGCCTCTCCCTCTGGGTATAGTGGGGGTGCAGTTGAGGGGGGAGCTAATCCAAAAAGCATTTTTTCTTTCATGATGTGCGAAACACTGATTTCCAAATAGATGCTTGTCACCCTTACTAAGTAGAGAGATGTCACCAACCCACAGTCAGTGAGGAATGAGCTGTAAGTTGTTTTTCTAGTTAGTGATGATGGATTTTGAACTGATTCATTCACATCTTCTGACCTCGCTCATCCCCCACGCTATGATCAAATAGCAGATGTCTACAGAGCTACTAGTTCTTCTTAGGCTGCTGTCTGTAACTACATGGCCAGCCAAGTTAACAAGGGATAAAGACCTGGCTGGAGTCTTGCACTGTGCTGATGGGGTCAGCAGAACTACCCAACTGAAACTCAATGGATATGACTGATCCTTGTAGAATGCATTTCTTTTAGCTCTGTAATTCTCTTCAATCATCATGCCTGATCATTTTCAAATTGTATCCTGTGATCTTTGGGGTTTCAGAGAGATGCATTATAAACTTCGGAAGGGTGGGGAGCAATGAGCAATGGAGAGACAGACTGGTGAGGGAAGATCAAGTGAGCTGACTCCAGGTTTAAACTTCAAAGAATCTGTGCTTTCACCTGTTTCATAGATTAAAGGTCTCTGTAAAATTTCATTTACAAAAATAGTTCTGCTGCTAAAATTACAGTTCAAAAACATCTGATTGTAGCTGGCTTTCTCATCTTCCAGATGAGGAAATGGCTCCCCCACACTGTATGGTTTTGGCAGCCCTCCAAGCATGTAAAGTTCAGCCATTCCTCCTTCCCTTCAGTTCCAACAGCTCCTGTTACCTGTTTCACTCTTGAAAAATTTATATCACTGCCTTGTTTTGCTAATTACCATTTTCTCAAAAAAGCTCTATCTTCCTCAAGGGCAAGATAATAGCTAACATTTCTTATCCTCTGTAGTGCTTAGCATAATGTCTTATCCAGAATAAACATTGATTTCTTGGAGAAATGACCAATGGCAATGGTATTGAAGGCATTTGTCAAAGAAATATAAGACCTAGCTAACAGTGGCTTAAACAGTTTTATTTTCGTGGGTTTGGGGATTTGTGTTGGTTTATGCTCATTTGTTTTTCTTTTGTCTTAACATTATCAAAAAGTATTAAGGTGGTAAGGTACTGACATTTGTTAAATGGTTCAATGACATCAGAATTCATCTTTACCTAATGACCTCAAGATAGTTAACATAACTCCAGGCTTTATTTACAACCATGTGCAAGGGGAGGAGGAAAGCAAAAAGTTATGTCAAAAGTTGTTCCTTTAAAAAACAAAGGTCAAGTTGTTTCCAGAAGCTTTCTAGTGTAACCTCTTGTAAATCTCTGTCAAGAACTACAAAGAGTCTGAGATTTTACCCAACTTGTAAACTAACATGTCAGCATGCCACAGATGCATGAATGCAGGAAGAAAATATAAGACTGCTGGTCAGAGATAAAGAAGTTTATCACTCATCGCAAAGCATGCAGCATGTGTGATATGTTTTGGCTCTGTGTCCCCACCCAATCTCATCTTAAATTGTAATCCCACATGTCGAAGCAGGGAGGTGACTGGATTATGGGGGCGGTTTCCCCCATGCTGTTCTCATGATAGTGAGTGAGTGAGTTCTCACCAGATCTGATGGTTTTATAAGTGTTTGGCAGTTCCTCCTTCACATGCTCTGCCTCCTGATGCCTTGTGAAGAAGGTGCCTGCCTCCCCTTCTGCCATGATTGTAAGTTTCCTGAGACCTCTCCAGCCATGTGGAACTGTGAATCAATTAAACCTCTTTCCTTTATAAATTACCCAGTCTTGGATATTTCTTTATAGCAATGTGAACATGGACTAATACAATGTGCGTCAGCATATTTATGTCAGAGCCCATTGCTCCCAAGTCCCATAAGGGTGACATCAAGGGGCCCAGATAGATGCCTGCACCAGGAGTGGTTTGCATTCCAAGAGAGGAAATCTGAGCTTAGAGAACCCAAATCTTTTATAATGGGCAGTAAGAATGCCTATTGTTTGCTCCAGAAAAAAAGATACTGTCTCTTTCTTCCATGACTGATTACTATACAATCTGGAAAAGATAATCCAGAGAAAAAGGGAGAGTCAGTGCCTCTGCTCTTGAGATGTTCAGAAACATGAGAACCCTATGAGTTGTCCATCTACATTGTCTCATGAGCAAAGACTAGAACCTATGGCAATACCTGTCTGTATTTTAATGTGATGATAGAATAATTATCCTTTGAGTGACATAGTGGCAATGATATTACACCCAAAAATAAATTCTATTTTATCAGATGGCTCTGAAGTAAACTTTCTCTATGTAGCTGTAATAATATCAACTCTGTTTGTTAATTTTCAACTTTCATGATTAACCAACAAAAACATCGAAGACTTCATTGTAAACTAGAAAGAGTAACTGTAGCCACACCAGGCCAATCTGGATGAACTTTTATGTAACAGAGTTGTGAGTTGTTTTTCAGCTGCCACAGACCCTCAGACTGAAGGTCACATAACCTAAGCATGCCCAGATGAACAAAGCATGCAACCACAGCAAGAACCTAAGTGCTTGGGCAGAGAAGCATAGACTGAATTAAGAAGTGGACTTTGCATGACAGGATTCAGGATCCAATAAGATTGAGCTCTGGCATCACCCCATGGCAGGATCCAATTAGATAACACTCCTTCACTTCACCTCACTGCAAGATCCAATCAGATCATCCTCATTACCCTATGCTTATAAAACCCAACCCAGCCCCCAGTTCAAGGAGACAGATTTCCTCCTGTCTCTTTGCCCGTTGACTTGCACGAAACCTTTCTTACCGCAAAAACCCAGCACTTGGTGTTTGGCATTGCCCATGGACAAACAGATCCAGTTTGGTTTGGTAACATAAATATCATCAACCAAAATATTTCTGGAATGGTGTATTAGGATGGATGGAAAAGTATACACACAACACCACTTCAAACGAATTGAGAAAAATTGAATAAAATATAACATTTAAGTTTTCGAAACCATAACTAAACTTGGCACCAAGAATAGAAAATTCTCAGGTGATAGAAATAAAAGGAGGCTGAAATCACAGAGTAGCTACTGTGGACTGAAAGCAAAATACCTCACAGTATTGTGGAAACCACAGTGGGTTTTAAAAACTAGGGAATGGGATACTGTCTGTTCCCTGCAGAGAGGGGAGTCCAGTCCACTGCCCTCAAGAGCATAGGAATCCAGAGACATGATTCCCGCATAAGGCCAGGAGTCACAAAGCCTTCTCCCAGCTGTAAATAGGGTCTAGAAGAACCCCACGTGACACCCTGGGATTTGACAAGGAAGGATCCCATCCATTCAGGTCCACGTTTTTAAAAAGTCTGAATACAGGCCAATGCCATTTGCAGGGATAAGATCTGAATTCATACGCTCCAAGGACACGTGAATTCCAAGCCAAGGAATTTGCATGAAAAATGGATTCAGAATTTATCAGAGACCGGTACAAAATCACACTGTAAGAATGCTTCTACAAACAAGACTTGTAGCAAGGACTTTCATGGAAAATGGCCATCGCTGAAAATGGATTCATAGCCAAACATGATAAATTACGTGAGGAAATGAAGTGTACTAAAGAACCATTAGGAAATGCAAGTAGACAGGAAAATGTACAGTCTAAAACTAGAAATAGTAATGCAATATGAGAGAGGCTTTGAAATTAGCATGTTTAAAATGCTTAAAGAGACAAAGAAGAAATAGAAACAGGAAAGTATAGGACAAGTATATGAAAAAAACTGGCAGATTTTTCTAAAGATTAAAAAGAATGCCATAAATAAACAATACAATGAGGGAAATTGAAATATTATGGGTGGATTTAACAGTACAAACAAAAATAAAATTAATGAATTAAAAGAAAAATCTGAGAAAATACATTAATTCAGCACATAGAAAAGGAAAAAGTTATATGTAGGCTAGAAAGAAAAGGCACAACACACATCAAATAAGCATTCCTAATGGGGGAAGAATAGAGAAAAAGGAAGAATCATTAAAAGGACTAAAGATAGATTTTTCAGCATTTAAGACATTAGAAAAGCACACCAAATCCTCTGCAGAATAAGTCAAAATAAATCTATACCTAGCCATACCATAGTGAAACAATAGAACATCAAACACAAAGAAAAAAATTGTAAAAACAGCGGTATTTGTTTTGGTATATATATGTTTAGCTACAAAGTAAAAAGAAATACAATGCTTTCAAAATGATTGAAATTCATTTTCTTTTCTCATGTAATAATCGAAAGCACCTCAATCCAATAGAAGTATAAAGCAAGCCACATATATAATTCTAAAAATTCTAGCAGCCACAGTAAAAAAGTTAATGTTAATATTTTACTTTCTTTAATGCAGTATATCTAAAATATCAGTTTAGTTCAATGTATAATCAACACAAAAATAATTAGATACAGTAGTCCTCCCTTATTTACAGTTTCACTTTCCATGGTTTCAGTTCTCACAGTCACTCTTAGTTTTACTTCATAATGGCCCTAAAGCACAAGAGTAGTTTTGCTGGCTATGTGGACCTGCCAGAAGAGAAGCTGTGAAGTACTTTTTTTTGCAGGGGGGTGTGGTGCGGGGACAGAGTCTCACTCTGTCACCAGGCTGGAGTGCAGTGGCACGATCTCGGCTCACTGCAACCTCCACCTCCCAGGTTCAAGCGATTCTCCTGACTCAGCCTCCTGAGTAGCTGGGACTACAGGCATGTGCCACCACACCCAGCTAATTTTTGTATTTTTAGCAGAAACGGGGTTTCACCATGTTGGCCAGGATGGTCTCAATCTCTTGACCTCGTGATCCGCCCGCCTGGGTCTCCCAAAGTTATGGGATCACAGGCGTGAGCCACCATGCCTGCCCGAAGTACTTCTTTTAAATGAAAACATGAAAGATCTTCACTTAATAGGAAAAGTAAAAATCGTACACTGAGGTTGCTAAGATCTACGGTAAGAACAAACCTTCTATATATGAAATCGTGAAGAAGGAAAAAGAAATCTCTGCTAGTTTTGCTGGCCCACCTCAAACTGCAGAAATTACAGCCACAGTGTTGTCAGTGGTAGTCTCTAAGTTCCTACCACAGGCTGTTCGTCCTCTCTCCCTGCTTCACTCTTCTCTCTTGCCTGTGCTTTAGGCCTCAAACTGATCTCCTGGCAGTGCTCAGGGCATGAGGCTAGAACCCTGCCCTGTGACTTTCCCATCTTCATGGTCTGCCAGGGCATACCATGCGGAGGTGGACCAAAGACACAGGCCTTTACTCAGTAGGCAATCCTACCCCTTCAGCTGTCTTTTTACCAATTCAGGGTGGGAGAGAGAAAACTGCAGCACTCCAGCATTTGAGCTACTCAGGTGTTTGGAGCCAGAAGGGACAATGTGTTTTAACAACCTTCAGAGCTCTGACCTTAAACCTGTGGCCACCCCAAGTCTGGAAGCCTCACCTCTTTCTGGCAGTCATGTGGGCAGGGGGTCCTCAAAGGGAAAACATATTTAGACAGCTGTCCCCAAGTCTACTAGCCATTGGCAGGGGGTAGTGATTTGGCCCTCGCCCTCCTCTAGAATGTTCCCCATGGGAAAGAGGAGACTCAGCAGCTTGTGCCGAGATCCCAGGCAGAGGCCAGGGTGGAAGCTTCCACAGGAGCCCCTTACCCTTGCTCAAAGCCACTTTGTGAGGTGACGAGAGCCAACACCGTCTGGGGGAGCTCTAGTGCTGCTCGGCACACCCCAGTATCAGGTCAGATCGTCATAATCAAAAAATGTTAATGAAGTTTAAACCCAGCTTTTGGGGAAGCAGGACAAACTACCACCCCACCACATGTGTGTGATTTCAATATCCCACTGCAATTTCCATTTTTTAAATAGGAATTTTCAATCCCTTGTGCTTACCTAATATCTGCTTTGAACAGTTCGAGACACTGTTAGTGTTTTAAAATGCATGCATGTTAAGATGAATCTCCAACCTGAGGAAAAAAATAAAACTCAAAAAGCTTTATGTGGAAAAAAAAATACAACCACAGTGCATGGTAAGAGCTTAAGATGGAAAAGGCATTACATTTGTGTGTGGAAGATATGACAGAAACGTGTTCCAATTTCAGGCATCCACTGTAGGTCTTAGAACATATCCCCCGTCCATGGATAAAAGGGGGGATTACTGTATTTTACATGTTTTTGCTAAGTCTTTAAATTCTTCACATTTATAGCAGATCTCAATGTGGACATTATATTTTCATTTACTGTGAAAAAGGTACATTCACATACCCAAATTGTTACAAACATTTTCAAAAGTTTTCAACTCCCAAATCAAATATTAGCATTTAAATTTAAGTTATTCAAAATGAAGTAAAATTTAAAATTCAGTTCCTCGGATGCACTGGTCGTATTTTAATTAGTCAATGGCCACATGTGACTATTGGCCACCATAATGACAGCATAGTTCTGCAGGTAAGTGTTCTAGGACTGGTTGGGCATCTGGGTCCAGTATAGCTTCTGTAGTTCTTGGCATCCCTGGAAGTAGGAAGCAAGGGTCCATGTACATTTTTTAAAGCCCCTTACTAGAAGGTGCATACGCATACACCTTGGTATAACTTAACCACATAGTTAAACCAAACTGTGAAGGTGATATCTGTGAACCCATATGCTAGCTTTTTTTTCTTTTTTTTTTTTTGAGATAGGGTCTCACTCTGTTGCCCAGGTTGGAGTGCAGTGGTACGGTCTCGGCTCACTGCAACCTCCACCTCCCAGGTTCAAGCAATTCCCCTGCCTCAGCCTTCTGAGTAGCTGGGATTACAGGCATGCACCACCATGATTGGCTAATTTTTGTATTTTTAGTAGAGACAGGGTTTCGCCATGTTGGCCAGGCTGGTCTCGATCTCCTGACCTCAAGGGATCTACCTGTCTCAGCCTCCCAAAGTGCTGGGATTACAGGCATGAGCCACCACGTCCGGCTTAATTCTATTTTTAACTAAGAAAAAATAGTAGATAGCCACAGATAACTTACTGGATCTGCTACCACACCAGAGATTTAAAAATCAGAAACACATCATCTAACAGGATCAACAAATTGGCAACAGATACCCCATTGATAAGACAATGCAATCATATTTTCAAAGTGCTAAAAGAAATAATTATTATCCTTGATTTCTACTCTAAGTCACACTATCACTCAAATGTAAACATAAAAAATATATTTTCAGAAAAAGTTTAAGAGTGTGCTACTCTCAAAGACCTCACAGAAAAAAATACTAAATGGTTTACTTTAACACAAGAAAGCTAAACATGGAAGGAGCAGCCTGCAAGAGCAATAGAAATAGGAAAAAAAAAACAAATTTTTCTCAAAATCTTTTCTATATATTCACTTTCTAAATCCCTTTTTTGTTGAGAGATAATAAAAGCAAAGAAATGAATGTTATTCATCCTGACAATAAAAAAAAGTAGAGGTAACAGAGGTTACATGGGTGGTGGGAACAGGGACTATCAATATACCCCATGGTGTAACCCATGGAGAAAATAATTGTGACTTAAGTCACCTTTTTGCAGTTGCAAAGTTAACCAGTGAAGTTGGTTAAACTCAGAATATTTGTGTAATTATATGGGAGACAGGCAATGTAAGTGAGATTATAAGGTTAGGGTTAGCACAAGGGTTGATGTTGAGGTTAGGTTTCCAGCAGAAAGTCGAGCAACATCTATAGTAAATATATCAATAAAATATATACCAATAAAGAATGGTATAAGGGCTGGGCACAGTGGCTTACGCCTATAATCCCAGCACTTTGGGAGGCCAAGGTGGGAGAATCACTTGAGCTCAGGAGTTCGAGACCAGACTGGCCAACATGGCAAAACCCCATCTCTACTAAAAATACAAAAATTAGCCAGGCATAGTGGCAGCCACCTGTAGTCCCAGCTACTCAGGAGGCTGAGGCAGTAGAATTGCTTGAACCTGGGAGGCGGAGGTTGCAGTGAGCAGAGATCGCACCACTGCATTCCAGCCTGGGCAACACAGTGAGACTCCGTCTCAAAAAAAAAAAAAAAAAAAAAAAAAGGAGAAGAAGAAGAATGGCATAACCTTACTATTTTGAATTTGCACGTTCAGAAAAACTAAAAGGGAGTATTGAAAGTTCATTCCAGGAAATAAGACTGGGATTAGATCAGTTGGAGCAAGAGATTGCTGCTTTTCATTGAAAATTCTTCTGTACTAATTTTTTACATATCTGTATAATTTTATTATATATAATTATAATTTTATTTTTAAAATTTTTAATAAGCTGGGCACTGTGGCTCACGCCTGTAATCCTGGCACTTTGGAAGGCTGAGGCAGGTCAGAAGTTCAAGATCAGCCCAGCCAAGATGGTGAAACCCCATCTCTACTAAAAATACAAAAAAAAAAAAAAAAAAAAATTAGCCGGGCGTAGTGGTTGGTGCCTGTAATCCTAGCTACTTGGGAAGCTGAGGCAGGAGAATCCCTTGAACTCGGGAGGCGGAGATTGCAGTGAGCCGAGATCACACCACTGCACTCTAGCCTGGGTGACATTGCAAGACTCCGTCTCAAAAAAAAAAAAAATTAATTAAATATACATTTATGTATCTTGAATATTTGAAATCATTATGCTAGCAGTCCAGCATTGGGAAATGAAAACAAAGATTTCTCTATGAAATTAACTACCCGTGTTTTCTAAGCAACAGCCTTCTAAATCACTGATTCCTTTATATAGATTTGTAATGCTAAACTGGTTCTGGTGGTATATCTCCTTAAAGAGATGTGAATGATCTTTTGTCTACATAATCCATTATAATTAGGATTCATGATGCTGCTGTCACAGATAAAATGACATGTTGTTCTTTTTTCTTTCCCTCAGAAATTTGCTACCTACTTGAGACTCCAACCCAACCTAATCCAAGCCACTAAATGCTCTCATAACTTATCCCAAGCACCAATCATCTCCAGCATGGAAACTAAGATGGCATCCTTACTGGTCATATTGTTTCTCTTTACTTTCTTATAAAGAATTATCCACACAGAGGCCAGAGAGATCTTTCACATGTTCCCAGTCATATGCCAAAGCTGAAGACATTGATCTCATAGAAATAAGTAGAACAGAGCCGGGCGCAGTGGCTCATGCCTGTAATCCCAGCACTTTGGGAGGCCGAGGTGGGCGGATCACAAGGTCAGGAGATAGAGACCATCCTGGGTCACACGGTGAAACCCCGTCTCCACTAAAAATACAAAAAATTAGCCGGGCGTGGTGGTGGGCGCCTGTTGTCCCAGCTACTCGGGAGGCTGAAGCAGGAGAATGGTGTGAACCCGGGAGGCAAAGCTTGCAGTGAGCCGAGATCGCGCCACTGCACTCCAGCCCCGGCGACACAGCGAGACTCCGTCTCAAAAAAAAAAAAAAAAGAAAAAGGAAATAAGTAGAACAGAGGATACTAGTGACTGGGAAGGGCCGGGGAAGGGAATGATATGGTTTGGATGTGTGGCCCTTCCAAATCTCATGTTGAAACATTATCCCCAGTGTTGGAGGTGGGCCTAGTGGGAGGTGTTTGGATCATGGGTGGTGGATCCCTCCTGAATGGCTTGGTGCCATCCCCATGGTAATGAGTCAGCTCTGCTTGGTAATTTTGTTAAAGGATACAAAATTACAGCTATATAGGAGAAATAAGTTCTAGCGTTTTATAGCACCATATGATAACTATAATTAACAATAATATATAGTTATAAATTGCTAGGAGAATATTGATTATTTCCAACACAAATGATAAATGTTTGAGATAATAGATATGCTAATTACCCAGATGTGATCACTATACATTGCATATATGAAAACATCACTGTCCCTCATAAATATGTACAACTATTTTGTCAATTTAAAAATCAAAGTTAAAATAAATATCAGACTGCCTCACTTCCTAAATTAATCTGCTTCAATGGCTTCCCATATCACACTGAGAATACAATATGTTATTTCCATGGCCCAGCCTGCCCAGGACTTGGCCTGTGCTTCCCTGTATAACTTCCTCTCATTCCATCCTTGCTTACTCAGCTATTTTTCTGTTTAATAGCCTAAGCTTTCTCCTGCCTTGGGATGCTTCCCCTTATTCTACTCCATGCCTGGAAATCTCTTCAACCCATTTCCACATGATTTGTGTCTTCCTGGCATTTAGGTCTCAGCTCAAAATTTACCTCCCAATCTTAAGTAGCCACGCTGACACCCAAGTTATTTTCTTATTCTGGTTCTTATTTGTATGAAATTTTCCACTTTATAAATAATTGAAATAATCATGTTCACTATTTTTTTCTTTGTTTTTTGGTGGTGGTGTTTATCTCTCTATTACATTCTTGGCCCATCACCAGCAGGGTTTCTGCCTGTCCAGACCCTAAAAGTGTTGGACACATAGTAGGTGCTTAAATAATATTTTTGAAAGAAACAATGTTAGATAGATATCTTCTCACCTACCACTAGATTGTAGACAGATTTAAAAATTCTATGACCTTATCTATAAAAACTAAAGAACCTACTGGATTATGTATCTCATACCTAGTAGGGTTAGACAATTTCCTTCTCTGTTCAAAACCTTTAAATACTGCTTTGCACAGCAAATAAAGTACAAATTCCTTAATATACCTTTTAATGCCATCAACAACACACCCTCTAACTATTGTCTGTAACAGGAAAGAACCTGCATTCAGATTTTCCAATATAAAACTTTGGGAGGATGTTTATTTAAAATGATAGGAAATGCCCTCCTTTGATAAGATAATTCCAAAAAGTAGTTGCATCTTGTTAACATTGTTGCCAGTAACATAAGAGTAATACACCCATGAGAATAAATATTTTTACAAACAATTCCATGTAGCTCTGTTAGTTTCTATAGATTTAATTTTTAAACAGAATGAGCCTATGAATGATTGATTGTGCCAACACAAATCCTCACATGTATCTGGTTATAGGTACTTACTATCAGTTTTTTTTTATCTAATTGAAAATAGAAAATAAAACAAGAGGAAATTGTTCACAGTACTTTAAATTTCCCTGCAACCATTCCCTCGTCCACTGGCCACAAACTAACCTTCTGCAGTTCAGCCCCTAGAAATCAGTCATATTCTTAAACATGTTGCCTGCTTTCTCACCTACATACTCTGACAAACCTATCTGCTTAGAATTTTCTTCTCTAGAAACCTTTTTTGAAGCTATATAGGGAACTCCTTGCCCTTCAGATCTGGGCAAAATATTCTATCATGTTGGATTCCACGTCCCTCCCCCATTGTCTCTCTCCCAACATTTCATTATTTTTAGTAATTTTGTTAAAGATATGCAGGCTGATGACAGGCAGATGGAGGGATCATGTCAAACCTTCAAAAAAGGTTTTTGACTGGACAAAAAAGCTGTCTCTTTTTAGTAGTCAGAAAAAATGTTTTTCTCTTTCCCAAAGTCTCCTCTGGTTTATCAGATCCAAAGTAATTGCTATCTAATCTATACTACATTACACTATTTATGCATACTTTTAAAATTATCTTTTTTCATAATTTATAATTTATATGTCTTCTCTCCTCTATTACAAATTCCACTAATCCAGATAATATTTTAACAGTCCTATGTCTATAAGGTGCAAATAATAATGCCTATATTATCTGCACCCTAAGAAAATAAAAAAAATCAAAAGGCCATGTAGATTCACATGTTTTATAAACTGCAGTGTGTTCTCCAAGTGTGGATTAGGTTATTATTGATATAATTTGAAGGATAAATTAGATGCACCAAAATTTCCACTATGAAGTGAACTGTATCTGCTTAGAAAAGGGCTGAGTGTGCAAGATACAACTCCTACAAGGCCTAAGGATAGAACTGATCTGAGAAAAATGGGGGAAAGAAATTGCTAGTTACTCTGGAGAAGGAGGGAAGAGAAAGAGAGAAGAAGATGCAGATTCTGTGAGATGTCAAAAAATTGAATATTTGCTGACATAATCCCTCCATCTGCCTGTCATCAGCCTGCATATCTTTAACAAAATTACTAAAAATAATGAAATGTTGGGAGACAATGGGGGAGAAGCATGGAATCCAACAAAATAGAATATTTTGCCCAGATCTGAAGGGCAAGGAGTTCCCTGTATAGCTTTCTGGTTACCTGACTGTAGGCTTTAATAGTGGTCACAATAGTAGTGATACTTGCCCAAAAACAACCTCAGTGCTATTCACATAGCAGATTCATATTTTGTTAAATAAAGAATATTCACTTAGAAATATGGACACATTCTTGAACAAAGTGTTTCACTAGGGCATTAATTTTCCAATCTTCTTAAAAGTGTAATTCTTCACAATGGAATCTTTGTGGGTCCCATTCTATAAAAAGTTACAGATTTAATCCCTCAGGATTAAATCTATAGTTTAATGGAGATAATTTATTGTTTTTGTAGTAGGGTGTGATACTGAAGTTTCAACAAAAGCATCACTGTAAGACGTATCAGATACCACTGTGAATGTGGGATGATTCTCATGTGAAAAATTTATAAGAGATAGCTGAGGCATGGTTTCATAAATCTTGGACCTTTCAGAAGGATCAAGGATATAAGCCAAGTTAGAAAGTAGAGAAACAAGAAGGATTTGTAAGATTTTCCTTAGAGAGAGCTGTTGAACTGCAGAGTCCTCCCCAGTAAAGGTGGGGGCTATGGGGAGATGCAGTGCTGGTGACAGAGATGCTAACATTTCACCCAATCACAGCAAGAGGGAGCTTTGGAAGAGCTTTCTATGTGTTCCATGTGATCCTGATATGACTCTAAAATAGCTATCCTATGGCAGCAGGATAAACTGACATCATTGGAATCCCCCTACACCTTCTTAGTCTTGCAAGCAAAATGGTTACAAGAATGTGTCTTTGATGCAAATATAGACTCATGAGAAAGAGATCTGGGCCATAGCCCTTTAAAATCCTATCCCAAGTCAATAAGAACACAAAAAGAACAGCAATTGAAGTAAACCACCAGAGAATCAGGTGCTTAGAGGCGCGTGGCAGCCTGAGAAATAAAGTAACGATACCTAAGTTTCAAGAGTTGACAATAACTGGAAGTTGTGAAGAATCCATTGACGTACCAAGAAAGAGTCCATTCTAACCGTTGTCTAGGCCCAGAGAGCTTGAAGTAGCCCAGTTAAAGTAAGGTCTTCTTTATCCCTTTATCTCTCAGTCTCTTATCTCCCAAACCAGAGGCCCAAAATAGTAAAAGTCACTCACTTGTGAAGGAAGTGAGTGAGAGAAAAGAAACCAGCCCTGAAGGTAGCCTGCAACCCAAGTACATATCCAAGGAAAGGAGAGGACTTTTAATGGAAGATTGAAGAAGACTTATTAATATCTTGAACGGAGTACTGAACAGTTACAAATAAAACAAACAGAACAGAGTTAGTGCTTTGTGACTCATGATCTTATGACTACGTTACCTAAGAATGAGCAGAAAAATTACAGGATATGTCAAATTTCCCTCTTAAGAACAAAGAAAAATAACTCACCCATGGATGAAATGTAAATTGGACAGGGTTGGTAAAAAAAAAAAAAAATGTATTACACCCTGAGAGTTCTAGATTCACTATACCTGTTACATTTCTAAAAACCCTAGAGCATATCTTTAAAGCCTCCAGAAGATTAGAATCTGGAATATTACAGTTTCAGTTTAGGCCATTTAACAGTCATCATTTATTCTAGAACCATTTATAAAGTGTCCCTACTTTGGGCTGAGCACTGGATTAGAAGCTGTCTCCTACATTACATCCATTATCCTCACAGCAATACTCACTCTCCAGTAATATAAGATGCCAAGGCCTGTTCACATTCTCAATATCACTTAATCCCCCCAAACACATTGCAATATGGCCAGGATAGGATTATTATATCATCGTGCTCCAAGGAAAATAAAGCTAGAGGCATTAGACAGCTTATCAAAGACAACAACACTAGTGAGCTATGGAGCTACCCCTCCTCATCACAGTACCTGACTCTGTCTCCTGTTCAATACAGCTATCACACTCAGCTTTTTCATCTGGCACTTCACATGTTTTTTTCAGAGATTCTGTTTAATATATGTTTATAGCTGACTGCATTTGTTTTATTCTATCTTGACAAATCTTCATATGTAAATTTCAACCATTTTTCTATTTGTGGCCTACTCGGTTAACATTAGTGCATAGCTTTGGACCTTCATCTACAAGGTAATATGATTAAAAAAAAAAAGTTTGGAGACTCTCTTTTTTCTTTGTTTACAGCAATGTTTTCTTACATTTTTTTCTAACCCAAATTTAAAAATTATTTCAAAGAGCTCCTTTACAAGAAAGTAGGCATCTAACACAATGCAAATTTTTAGAAAGTAATCATTTTAATTCTAAGATCTGTCAGTCACTGTTGAGCTAGTAAACTCTTCATTGCTGCATTGCCAGTATATTATCTGAAATAGGTGTAGTCTATTAATCTACTTGGTCTGCCATCACAGAACGCCACAGAAGAGTGGCTTAAGCAACAGAAATTTATTTTCTCACAATTCTAGAGGCTGGAAGTCCAAGAACTTGAAAGTCATCACTCCCATCCTTACAACAAGGAAAATTCTGAACAAACTGAAAATCAACAACCTTATTAGATCTGTCAGAGAATTAAGGCCACAGAAAAACTGCTATCACCGAAACTGAAGATAGAGAGGCAGATACAGAGATTCACAACTTTACAGATCAGAAGCCCAGGAGGAGAAGTGCACAGCAAAAACCATATTGGTGGGAAGATTTTAAATTATAATTGACAAATTACTAGAGGATCAGTATTGAATAGTTTGAGAATTAAAAACTCAGAGGGTGCCCAGTTTCAGGGGGTCCCCAACACTTTTGTGAATTTTACCTCTGGTAGCTCTGTCATTTATTCAGTGATTATAGCTTATAGGTAAAGGAAATGAATGACAGAAACATTATAAGTGACAGGAGGAAGAAATTAGGGATACTCTGTTTTAAGGTACTTGTACTATCTGTGAGGCATGTGAAAGAAAAATAGAATCTTGGGGCCACAAACTCACTATGCCAAAGGGAAAGTTAATCTTGGGAACTGAGCCGCCCACACTATTTCCCTTTTGTTTTCAAACAGGTAGCTGTAATTTCACATTCCCATGTCACAGCCTCATTTCCTCTACTCCCTCGTTTCACATGTTTACTTTATCTTGCATAAAATGTAAATTTACTGAGTGCAAGAAAATGCATAATTGACCAGCTTCTTTTTTCACATGTAAAATGTAGATTCACTGAAGCTCATCAGAGCCTCACTAGAATGTAACCATCTGCCTCACAACCTATACTCCCCTCCCTTTTGTCTCCCTTCTGCTTGCTCTTTTCCCTTTAAATACAAAAGTTCACAAAACCCTCTTTGGAAAAAACATAGATCACAGATGCTCCTGTGATTTGAGTTTTTTCCTGGGCTTCCTCAACCTTGGTTAAATAAACTTCTAATTGATTGAGATACCTGCCTCAGTCACTTTTTTTTTCTTTTTTTTTTTTTTTTTTTTTTTTTTGAGACGAGTCTCCCCCTCTGTTGTCCAGACTGGAGTCCAGTGGCACGATCTCGGCTCACTGCAACCTCCGCCTCCCAGGTTCAAACAATTCTCTGCCTCAGCTTCCCAAGTAGCTGGGATTACAGGCATCCACAACCAGGCCTGGCTAATTTTTTTGGATTTTTAGTAGACACGGGGTTTCACCATCTTGGCCAGGCTGGTCTTGAACTCCTGATCTCATGATCCACCTGCCTCAGCCTCCCAAAGTGCTGGGATTACAGGCGTGAGCCACCATGCCCGGCTCTCAATCACTTTTTGGTTTACAGGGAGTATAGTTATTTGAAAGTGGATTTTGATTGGTCATTAATGTATATTGCAAACTCTAGGGTAACCACTAAAAAATATCTTTTTAAAAAGATATTTGTTATAATTATAATATGTTAAGAAAGGAAAGAAATGAAATCATGTAAAATGCTTAAAATCAAGGAAGGAAGAAAATGAGTAGAAGCAAAAAAAAGGACAACAAATAGAAAATACATACAAATATAGTAGACATTATTTCAACTAGATCAATAATCCCTTTAAATGCAAATGTTCAAATACACCAATTAAATGATGGAGATTGTCAGAGTAGATTTTTTTTTAAAAAAAAGACTCAACTATATGTTGTCTAAAGGAAACTCATTTTGAAGATCCAGATAGATTAAAAGTAGAGATGAAAAAACATATATCATGCTAACCCTGACCAAATAAAGCTGAACTACATATATTAATTTTGGACAAAGCAAAGTAAGTATGATAAAGGCTCCTATTAGATTATGTTATAGACTTTCATAGAATATTTAGAATCCTAATCTTGAAAATTCTTGTGGGTTTTATATAAAGATTTTTCTCCTAACCCCACTTTGTCCTAATAGAATTTTTTTTGTCTGCTTACTTAAAAGTATTTTTTAGACTTCAAGTTACAATACAGAAGTCCCAGAGGGTATATACTGATTCCCCAGTATATGGCATGATTCAATTTTTAAACTAGTCGGGTTTATGACTTCAGGAAAATTTCCAAAGCACTTCAATCCTTGTCCTACCTGGTAAGTAGCTAATCTAGGATTAACAAGAAGGAATGGGGTCATACTGCTACCAGGGAGTAGCCATCACATGGCTAGAGTCATTCCCCAGAATCTGAAGTTGGCTCTAAGCTTTTAATCTGGGTACCTCAGTTAGCCACATTCAGCTGATGGACAGAAAGTATCAGCTGGTTACAGATAAGTCAGATCAAGGATGGATCCAGGTTTTGTAGGGCCTAAAACCTTTTACAATCTTGAAGGCCCTAAGAAAAATAACACAAAATTTCAAATATAAAACTAGGGTACAAAAATAAATCAGGAAAGGATCATAACAAATACAAATTTTTAAAAGCTGGCAGATGTCACAAATATGACATATATTCAGAAAATAGCATAACATTTTCACGAATTAACTTTGTGACAAATATCTATGATATTTTCTTCTCATTTTTGACTGCTCATACTTCAATCACCTCTTCATATAGAGTCAAGCATCTCATAACATTTAAATCAACCAGGGACCACGTATATGA
This sequence comes from Pan paniscus, assembly GCF_029289425.2. Classification (NCBI taxonomy): domain Eukaryota; kingdom Metazoa; phylum Chordata; class Mammalia; order Primates; family Hominidae; genus Pan; species Pan paniscus. The sequence continues at coordinate 52,582,322 of NC_073256.2, read as the reverse complement.
TGGTGATCCCATAAGATTATAATATCATTTTTACTGTATCTTTTCTAGGCTTAGATATGTTTAAATATACAAATACCATTTTGTTACAACTGCCTACAGTATTCAATACAGTAAAAAGCTGTACAGATTTACAGCCTAGGAGCAACAGGCTACACCATATAGCCTAGGTGTATAGTGGCGATATCATCTAGGTTTGTGTAAGCATAATCTATGATGTCCTCACAATAAAGAAATTGCCCAATGACACATTTCTGAGAATGCATCACTGTTGTTAAACAATGCATGATTATAATTGTTTTATAAAAATAATTTTCCATTAAGAAGATTTTAAATATCTCATTCAACTTCAGTTGTTTAAGTTTTCCTTTTATTATCAATAGTTTAGAAAAGGTTCAGCATCACAACTCAATATTGGTAAATGTCACATATACATATAGGATTGCCAAAGATAGAAAAACCTTTCTTTTATGTCCATTAATGTGTGTGTGTGTGTGTGTGTGTGTATTTTAATTTTATTTCAATAGTTTTTGATGTACAGGTGGTTTTTGGTTACACGGATAATTTCTTTAGCGGTGATTTCTGAGATTTTTGGTGCACCTGTCACCTGAGCAGTATATACTGTACCCAAAATATAGTCTTTTATCCCTCACCCCCACATCTTCCCCCCAACAAGCTCCCAAAGACTATCATATCATTCTTATGCCTTTGTATCCTCATAGCTTAGCTCCTAACTTATAAGTGAGAAGATATGAGATTTGGTTGGAAAAACCTGTCTTAAGTTTCTTTCATATCAAAGCTGTAAAATTTCAGAGCAATTAAGTTTTCTTGTATATTTAAATCTTCTTTTAAGTGATAACCCCATAACTAACTACCCTACTCTGGAGGCAGCATAGCTCTGGTAGGAATATTCCTGGAATCCTTTCCTAAACTGGGATGGCTGGCAGTAATTTAACTATCCATGGAAGGAACAGATATCACAAAAATGTAGCTAACTAAACACAAACTAAAATGTCCTTAATTCAACTTCTCCTTAGAGAAATCCTTAAAATGTCCAAGGGCCACTGGGGACAGTCGATCACTGGAAAGAAGGGAGTAGGAAATGAACAATGACAATTAAAAATATTTTTTGCAAATTTTGTAGAACATACACCCCGTGAACACATTGTTAGGCCCCCTCTCAGGGCCTTGGATAGGCCTGAAACTTAAGCTTAATGGTATATCTACCTCTAGATCAGAATTCAGCATAAAGTTGCCTTAAGGAAGCAGAATAATGTGGACATATGTTTCTGTGTGGCCAAGAAGCTGAAGATGACGTCGAGGATGTCACTACTCTATATCCACTTACATGGGAATACCTTCAAATCCTTTAAAATACCCAAGTTTACATATTTTTTCTCATTTTTTATTTTCCTATTTATAATCCCTCCAAACTCTTCCCTGTGGAGTCTTACAATCCCCCCACTCCTCTTCACGTTTAGTAGAGTAGAACAATGAGTTTTGTTTTTGTTTTAAATGCAGACTGTTGATTTCCAACTAAGGATGGGGGGAAAGTGAAAACAATGGAAATAAAAGGTCAAAGAATCCCTCAGGTAAGTCACAAAGCTATTTATATATTTTTTCAACTTCCTGTCTAAGAATTGGCTGAAAAGTGACAATTCAGAATGGTTGAGTGAGAAAGAATGAAAAAAATCACAATTCTGTGACATGACTCGGGCTCCACACCCCGCCGGTCAATGATTTACAGAATTAGATACCAACCCAGAGAGGGAGAAATTAGCCAAGACTGGCACTGAAAAAGGCAAGACTGCACAGTGAGAGGAAATGGGACAGATAGGACCAATAAAGTAGGAGAATTTCCAGGGATGGTTACAGATCACGACTCCACACTTGGTCACTGCACAGATCCGGGATGAACCACAGGAAGGAAGGGGACAGAAAAAGGTCCAGTTGGAACCCTCTGTGGTGTGAATCAACAGGGAGAAACTCCAGGCACAAGAGTCAAGGCCCTAACTTTCATCTGAAAATGATGCTTTCGTGGAAAAAGAGGCAGCAAAGCAAAAAAACAATCTCCTCTCAAGAATGACTACATTAGCATGCTGACAAAAGAACAAATACCCTTGCCACAAAAAAATAAACTACAATGGTGCCTTCCATAGGGATTGGTTCCCGGAACCCCCTTAGATACCAATATCTGCAGATGCTCAAGTCCCTGATATAAAGTGGCATAGTATTTGCACATAACCTATGCACATCCTCCTATAAATCATCTCTAGATTATTAGTAATACCTACTACAATGTAAATACTACGTAAATAGTTCTTATACTGTATTTTTACTTATTTTTGTTTTATCATTTTTTAATTTTTCCTGCCCTCCCACCCCAGAATATTTTTTCTTCTTTGTTGGTTGAATCTGCTGATGCAGAACCCATGGATACAGAGGCCAAGTGTAACTAAAATCCAACGAAAAAATGCCCAACATTTCACTGTTTTTTTTTTTAAGATTGAAAAATAAATTCACCTTCCCCAACCTGTTTTAAAAAATACTTTATATCCTTAAGGAGCTCTGAACTTACATATACACCAGAGATTTCCCATAGATACACAATCTATCATTTACATAGTTTATGAGAAAAAAAGATATTTAATAGTTAAAAAGGCAAGAAAAGAAAGGCAAGATTTAAATGTAGTGGTAACAAATGTTTTTTGTGGTAATAAATGCTTTTTTCTTCCTTCCAGCTTTGTGGAAGTGTGGAGATTCACATTCAAAATGAAGAATTGTTTCGTGAAATAATTTGCAGAGGCTCAATCAAGAGAAATGAAATTACTTAAAGAGCAATTTCAACATAGTGAAAGCCTGCTAGGGAGGTAGATGCAGGTTTCTTAGTCATCAAATGCCATGCTGACCCAGATTCAGGGCAGAGTGAACACCAAGCATTTTGAAAGCTGATCGAATGGAGAGTCTATTTTAATTTTTTTAAGCTGCCATTTCTTTAAAAAGAAAAAGAAAAAGAAAGAAAGCCCCAGGGCATGCAAAGAGTAAAATATACTGATCATTAAAATATTTAAATTCACCAACAGCAGTGGTTAATAAAACATCAAAATGAAAGTTTACAAAAAGTAGTCTCAACTTGTCTAAAGTAGCACACTCACCCAGCCAGCTCATTCTTCTCAACCTCTTTCACTCTTCACCCTCCAAACTTCAGGGGAACACAGTTCCCCAAAGTTTTGGGGAACTTTCCCAAAAAGTTTCCTGCAATTCAACAAAAATGTGTAAGTCACTCCACAAAAGACACTCTAAGGTTAGAAGGATGATCCCATAGAATGTTTGCTCTCTGTAGATATTTAATTAATGATGGACATATTAAACTCTGACTTGTACCATTTATTTGTCTCCAAATTCTATAGAGTAGGGTCATAAACTAGGGAAATGGGCCAAACATAGTCTTCAGGAGAATTTTTGTTTTGTCTCCCCATCTCTTCAAAAAACATTTGAATTATTTACCAATATTTTTTAAACTAAGAGATATCTCACATACACACACACACACACACACACACACTCACACTCACATTAGTTTGGGGTTAATGCCTAGAACATAGTGGTAGTTACCTATTAGATAAGGAGCTCAAAAACTCACCATAATCTTAATAGGTTTTTTACACTCAACCACCTCCCTTATTTAAGGAACCAGGCTGGCTCATGCACATATTTCAGTTTGGAAAGCCAACCTAATTGTCCCGTAGAACTGATATTTACAGGCTTTTTTTTTTTTCCAACAATAAACATAGAGAGTGTACCTCCCTGGTCTTAAAACTTGAAACTTACATTTGTCTCATTTGAGTTCTATCCTCAGGAAACTGACCCTCAGGAAAGGAACTGGAACTCACATTACTGCATCTAGTAATGCCTGATCCCTCACCCATCATGATTGCTTCTTTACCCTTCCCTGATTATTGTTTTCCCACCTTCCCTGCTATATAACCGCCCCCCTCCCAAATTTAGTCCACTGGAGAGAAGGTTAGAGATTGTATCTTTTGTTCTCCTTGGCTGCAGCACCAGACTAAAGCCTTCTCTGGCAATACTTTTTGACTCAGTTATGGGCTTTCTATTCTGTGAGCAGCAAGACCTAGACCAAAACCCCTGGCTTTTTAGTAACTTTTGCAACCTGTGCTATAAAGAGGAAACAAAATGCAATGGGAATACACATAATCAACAGGCAAGTGGTGGGCAGGAAAAAAAATGGGCCATCTCATGGAAGAGCAGCACACGAGAAAGACATTGACAGACAGGCAAGATTTTACAGGTAGAAATGATGGAAAATGTCATTCCTAAAGGAGACAACCGCATCAGCCACATAACAAAGATAGGAAAGGGCAAAGAATGGACAGCATGTCTGGTAGCCTGGTATGATTTCATGACCCATATATAAGATGAAAAATAGGAAGGCTGACATGGCAGGCAGCAACCACAGAATGAAATGCCTCAACAAAATTGGTAGTCTAAATTTTAGAGTATAGAAGCTTTGAAATCAGACCTGTTCTTTAGGATAACTTTGCTATTAAATTCTAATAACCTGTAAGAACCCTTGAGTTACTGTGACAACTATCCCAAACAGCAGACTCATTATCCTTAATCATATTCTGTGTCCCTTCTTCAGTATGAACTCACCAATAACATCACATTCAACTGACAGTTTAGAACACAAGAAACTGCCTTCCTTCAGGGTGAAGATAGAATATGGATGTGGCAAGGTGTTGAAGATCAGGGTCCTCTTATCAAAGCCTCCCATAGCTATATGCTCTTGGGCATTTTCTGTAAAATATTAATGATAATAACCTTCTTCTTAAGGTCATTGTTACAATTAAATAAAACAAATGGTATAGTATTTTAAAACACTTTGCAAACAACACAATGTAGTGCAAATAGAAGTTATTATTATTATAGACATATGGGGCTGGTCAGATTCTAGCCCCTTTCTAGGGCAGTTCTTGGCCTTCTGTGTTCTGCAATCTACCTCTTACTATCTATCTCTTACTTTCAACCCAAGCCAGGGCCCTTTTATTCTATTAATATGGCCTTTGAAGGGTCGTATTAAATTGGTTCTTGTGATGACATCCCAGTTTTTAGTCCTAATTGTTGTTCTCAAGTGGTGTTTCTGTAATAGAAACACCCATTTTCTGGGGAGAAATTCAAATCTTCCCTGCAAAGACCTACATATTGACTCAAAATCATCCTTTACAAGCTTTGAGTATAACTTAAAATGCAGTTTTTCTTTTATCAACATGATGGCTTTATCAGCATAATTATTGATATTAATAATACCAACATTCTCTAACTTATATTCATATACCCAAAGTAAAATGCTGGGTAAAATTTGTCTAAATAGAAACACTAAAGACCTTAAAAATACAGTGAGATACCTCAGGCCAATTTTGGGGGGAAGAAAGTCTGTAAGAAGAGAGGTAAGGTAAAGATCAGAACACTAGAGCTGCATTTTCCCTTAGGGCAGTTGCTGATACCACAAACACTGTGTTCAAGTAGAGAGCATTAGCCACATGTGGCTAGAGATTTAGAGTTCAAGGGTGATATGGTTTGGCTGTGTCCCCAACCAAATCTCATCTTGAATTATAGTTCCCATAATCCCCATATGTCGTGAGAGGGACCCAGTGGGAGGTAATTGAATCATGAGGGCAGTTACCCTTATGCTGTTCTTGTGAGTGAGTTCTCAGGACATCTGATAGTTTTATGAAGGGCTTTTCCCTCTTTGCTCAGCACTTCTCCTTGCTGCTGCCATATGAAGAAGGACGTGTTTGCTTCCCCATCTGCCATGATTGTAAGTTTCCTGAGGCCTCTCCAGCCATGCTGAACTGTGAGTCAATTAAACTTCTTTCCTTTATTAATTACCCAGTCTTGGGTATATCTTTATTAGCAGTGTATGAAGAGATTAATACAGTAAATTGGTACTGGTAGAGTAGGGGGCTGCTGTAAAGATAACCGAAAATATGGAAGCAACTTTGGAACTAGGTAACAGGCAGAGGTTGGAGCAGTCTGGTAGACTCAGAAGAAGACAGAAAAATGTGAGAAAGTTTGGAACTTTCTAGAGACTTGGAGGGTTCAGAAGACAGGAATATGTGGGAAAGTTTGAAACTTCCTAAAGACTTGTTAAATAGTGTTGACCAAAATGCTGACAGTGAAATGGACAATAAAGTCCAGGCTGAGGTGCTCTCAGATGGGAGATGAAGAGCTTTTTGGGAACTAGAGTAAAGGTCACTCTTGCTATGCAAAGAGACTAGCAGCATTTTGCCCCTGCCCTAGAGATCTGTGGAACTTTGAACTTGAGAGAGATGATTTAGGGTATCTGGTAGAAGAAATTTCTAAGCAGCAAAATGTTCAAGAGGAAGTAGAGCATAGAGGTTTGAAAATTTTGCAGGCTGACAAGGTAGTAGAAAAGAAACACCCATTTTCTGGGGAGAAATTCAAGCCAGCAGTAAAAATTTGCAAAAGTAATGAGGGACCAAATGTTAATTTCCAAGAAAATGGGGAAAATGTCTCTAGAGCATGTTGGAAATCTTCCTGGCAGCTCCTCCCATCACAGGCCTGGAGGCCTAGGAGGGAAAAATGGTTTCCTGGGAAGGATCCAGGGACCTCTGCCATGTGCAGCCTCAGGACTTGATGCCCTGCATCTGAGGTGCTCCATCTGTGGCTAAAAGGGACCAAGGCACAACTTGAGCCGTGGCTTCAGAGGTTACAAGCCCCAAGACTTGGTGGCTTCCATGTGGTGTTTAGTCTGCAGGTGCACAGAAGTCAAAAACTGAGGTTTGGGAACCTCCGCCTAGAGTTGAGAGGATATATGGAAATGCCTGGATATTCAGGAAAAAGTTTGCTGCATGGACAGAGCCCTCATGAAGAACCTCTGCTAGGGCAGTGTAGAAGGGAAATGTAGGGTAGGAGCCCCCATACAGAGTCCCCACTGGGGCACTGTATAGTGGAGTTGTGAGAAGAAGGTCATTGTCTTCCAGACCCCCAAATGGTAGATCCACCAACAGCTTATACTGTGAACCTGGAAAAGCCATAGATACTCAACACCAGCTGTGAAAGCAACTGGGGTAAGGGGGCTGTACTCTACAATGCCACAGGGGTAGAGCTGCTGCTCAAGGCTGTGGGAGCCCACCCATTGCATCAATGTGCCCTGGATATGAGACATGGAGTCAAAGGAGATCATTTTAGAACTCTAAGGTTCAATGATGGCCTTATTGGATTTTGGACTTGCATGAGCCCTATAAGGCCCTTTGTTTTGGCAAATTTCTCTCACTTGGAATGGCTATATTTACCCAATGCCTATACCACCATTGTATCTAGGAAGTAACTAACTTGCTTTTGATTTTACAGACTCATAGGTAGAAGGTACTTGACTTGCCTCAGATGAGACTTTGGACTTGGACTTTTGAGTTAATGCTGGAATTAGTTAAGACTTTGAAGTATTGTTGAAAGGGTGTGATTCTGTTTTGAAATGAGAGGACATGAGGTTTGGGAGGGGCCGGGGTGGCATGATATGGTTTGGCCATGTCCTCAACCAAATCTTGAACTGTGGTTCCCATAATCCCCACATCATGGGAGGGACCCAGTGGGAGGTAATTTAATCACGAGGGTGGTTACCCTCATGCTGTTCTTGTGATAGTGAGTTCTCACAAGATCTAACGGTTTTATAAAGGACTTCCCCCTTTGCTTGGCTCTCATTCTTCTACTTGTTGCTGCCACGTGAAGAAGGGTGTGTTTGCTTCCCCTTCCACATGATTGTAAGTTTCCTGAGACCTCCCCAGCCATGCTGAACTGTGAGTCCGTTAAACCTCTTTCCTTTACAAATTACCCAGTCTCAGGTGTATCTTTATTAGCAGCATGAGAACACAGTAATACAAGAGGAGCTTTGTGAGACCCTCCTGATAGAGAGCTGGGGCCCCAGGTGTCACTCTATCAAGGTAAGGGTAAACTAGCTCTAAACAGTTCCTCTTCTTTCCCCAACCAGTGAAAATTCAGAGAGGGCTGCCTCCGTGGCAGACCAGAAATGGAGAAGAAAAGTGAAAGGCAAACATAAATCATACCTAGTAGCTGCCCACTTGCCCTTAAGAGGTGTTCAATGGGCCGGGCGTGTTCGCTCACGCCTATAATCCCAGCACTTTGAGAGGCCGAGGCAAGCAGATCATCTGAAGTTGGGAGTTCATGACCAGCCTGACCAACATGGAGAAACCCCGTCTCTCCTAAAAATACAAAATTAGCTGGGCGTGGTGGTGCATGCCTGTAATCCCAGGTATTCAGGAAGGCTGAGGCAGGAGAATGATTTGAACCCAGGAGGCAGAGGTTGCGGTGAGCCGAGATTGTGCCATTGCACTCCAGCCTAGACAATAAGAGTGAAACTCGGTCTGAAAAAATAAAAAATAAATAAAAAATAAAGGGTGTTCAATGATCCTGGGTATCCTATGCATAGGCTGCATGGGCAAGAGACTCTTCAACCCTGAATTGGTCCACAGCAGTTCATTCTGGAGATGTCTATCAATGTCTAGCAGAAACAAACACAAAGCTTCTCTATTCTCACAAATAATTTTTCAAGAATATCCAGGGGCTGTCATATATTACCATTTACACAAGAAAACAAGACTGCACAAGCATGAATAAAGCCACAGACAGAAAAAAACAGACCTACAATGATTTCATATATTTGAACTATCAGTCTAATAGGGGATGACAAGCATGCACACAACTAAAATTCAAAATAGAACAACATTCAAAATGAGAGAAGAATGGAATGTCACTAAGAATAGGTGAATATTGCCTTGCATGCAGCAGGGTTCAGCGTTATAGTCAAAGCTCTGCCATTTGCAATATTTCATGAAAAGCAGGAGGCTAAGAAGCCATCTGGCATTTAAAATAGAGCATTGAGCCAGGTGGAGCCATGGGAAAGGGTTACAACCTTGTCACTTGCTGGTGTTACATCTTTGAGTCACAGTTTTCTCATCTGAAAAAGGGACAATGACTATTTCAAATAAAAATATGAAACTTAAATCAGTCAGCTCATGTAAAAACCTGACATATTGCCAGTGTTTAATAACATCAGCTCCTTTAGTAGAATTGTTCAGGCAAGAGTAAAATCACAGGGATCTTACTGCTATAACATAGGATGCTGTTTTAAAAAGTAGGGCAAAATAGATTTTCCTACCCAACCATAAAATCTCACCCAACTTCTGTAGCCTAAAAAGGGCACACTCAAGCCAGCAGCCAAGTTATAAGGGAAACACAGAAAAATATTTTAGCTCCCAAATGCAGATCTCAGAAACTCAGCACAAACCAATTTCCTGTTGTATAGCATTAGATCTGAAGAAAAAAAAACAGTCTATAGGAAGGATAATCTGAAGCTATCCCAGCAAGACTAAAGTCTCTTGCAATTTCAAATGGCCAAGAAACTTACAAAGCACAGAGACAAGAGTAATCCAAATTGATTATCCCAGGGGCCCCTGTTCTTTTGGAGACCAGGTCCTCTTCCCAACTGTAGTACCCAATCAAGTAAGAAGAGTCAACATGGCTACAGGGTTCTTTACACCTGTGGTCACCATCTACATGATGAGAAAGAGTGAGCTACAATCAAGGTAACAGAGACTGAGCCATTTCTAGCTGGTGCCCTTATAAATATGCTTCAGTTGTCCAGAATAATCGCTTCCAATAAAGGCCAAGCAGACAATTCTGACAGGGATGTCCTTATGAGTTTTTGCTGCTTGTAAACCTGTCAGAATAGATGCCTCCTTGTATTTCCATCTTTCAACCAAGCTAACAAGTCAGGTTATCTTTTAGGAAATCATTTCATATGTTTTATTCGAAGCCAAGTTTGAAAGCTAGATGAACCCCCAGTGACTGATGGTTTTAATTAGACTGGTTTCATGATTTCCTTCCATAACACAGGGATTCACCATCTCTTTTACAGCTCTCTCTCACCCAAAACTACTTATCCTTTTGTATTCCCTAACTTGTTAAAAGCTAACACTATTTATCTGGTGGTGCTGGAACCTGAGAGTTATCCTCTAATAGTTCCTGTTCTAAAATACCCACAACTAACTGGCTACCTCTCCTAACAACACTACTTTCTAAAAGTCTCTAATCTGTGACTTTATTTTCATTTGCATGATCACTGCCCATTCAGGCTCTCAGCAGTGCCCACCTGGAATAAATACAAAAACGTCGGCTGGGCACGGTGGCTCACACCTGTAATCCCAGCATTTTGGGAGGCTGAGGCGGGCAGATCACCTGAGGTTGGGAGTTCAAGACCAGCCTGACCAACATGGAGAAACCCCATCTCTACTAAAAATACAAAAAAAAAAATAGCCAGGCATGGTGGCACATGCCTGTAATCCCAGCTATTTGGGAGGCTGAGGCAGGAGAATCACTTGAACCCAGGAGGCGGAGGTTGCAGTGAGCCAAGATCATGCCATTGCACTCCAGCCTGGGTAACAAGAGCGAAACTCTGTCTCAAAAAAAAAAAATCTCACTAGTGTCCCACCCTTCAGCCTCACCCTATTAGAACCACCACCTTCCTCCCAAAAAAACTGATCATTAGAAAACGCAGATTTGATCAAGTCACTCTATTTTTTGATATAATTCACTGGATCACTATTACATCTAAGAAGTAATCCAAGCTCTTCAGTATTTTAGCCAAGACCTTGCACCCTATCATTCTGTCTTTGCAGATCCTACAGGTGTTCAGGCTATAAAGAACCACTTGCAAATCAGTGATGATGCCAAGATCTGTCACCCCCCAAATCTGTGTGGTTCGTCTCCTTGGAAAGCTTTTCTACATATCCTCCTTCTCATTCTCCACTAATTCATCTGGTCAATATCTACCCATCTTTCATAACTCAACTCAAACATCAAATCATTAGAATGCTTTTTGCCATTTCCCTTTCACACTCAGGTAGAATTGATTTGAAAGCTAGATGAGCTCCCAAGGACCTACTGTTTCAATTAGGCATTATGTTTTTTTGTTCTATAACCAAGTGTTTGTCAACCTCAGTACTATTGACATTTGGGGCTGGATAATTCTTTGCCATAGGGCACCGTTCTGTAGGATGTTTAGCAAATTTCCTGGCCTCTACCCATTAGTTGCCAGTACCACAGTTCCCCAGTTCTGACAACCAAAACTGTCTCCGGACACTGCCAAATGTCCTCTATGGGGCAAGTCAATCCTTGTTGAAAATCACTGCTAGAGTACTATATTAACATCATTTCACGGCTCTGTTTTGTAGCATATTTGACCATTTCACCACTGAAAAGAATTGTTGTTGGCAGAAGCTATCTTTTTCTCATCAGTGTAATCCAGTGCCTACAACAGTGTCCATCACATAAAAGATGAGTGATAAATATTTATTGAATGAATAAAAGTAAATGAATTATCAAACATTAAGTAAGCATCATGTGGAATGGCTCTACATTCTCAAACATACTTCCAGGAAATCTCAGGGTATAAAACATGCCATTATGTGTCAAGAAAATAGTCTGTAACTGAGAATTCTCAGCTTTTAGAATTACATATAGAATCAAAATGGATTTTAGGAATGAATGAGTTCCACCACAAATTTAAGAGGCACACACAGATAAAGTGACTTTGCATATGCCACACAGCATATATGCAATAGAAAGTCATCCTGAGGCCAGGCACAGTGGCTCACACCTGTAATCCCAGCACACTGTGAGGCTGAGTCAGGTGGATCACCTGAGATCAGGAGTTTGAGACCAGCCTGGCCAACATGGTAAAACCCCATCTCTGCTAAAAATACACAAAATTAGCTGGGCGTGGTGGCAGGCACCTGTAACCCCAGCTACTTGGGAAGCTGAGCCAGGACGCAGAGGTCGCAGTGAGCTGAGATCACACCATTGCACTCCAGCCTGGGCAACAAGAGTGAAACTCCATTAAAAAAAAAAAAAAGAAAAGAAAAGAAAAGAAAGAAAGAAAGTCATCCTGTAGCAGTTCTCTTTAATCTATCCTGACAGTGTAGCTGAGACTTCTGTATGATAATTTTGAGATGTTTTATCTTGCATAAAACCTTAGCTGATACATTGGGGCCTATCACTTTTCACTGGTAACTCTACAAGCTATTTATAATAGCCCCATTCCAAACCATCTTCTCCTAAGCTCTTTGCCCCAGCAGCATGTTCTGGTTTCAACATAATACTCAACGATACTGGAGATGAGAGGCAGGCTCTGAATATGACACTTCAAGACACTGGTGCTCAGCCAGAGGAAAATAAGCCAATCTAAACAAAGCTGTAAAATGCCCATTAGACTGGAGATTTCTACCCCCACATCCATAACAATGATATTCTTGAGCAGCTCACTTATCACTGCATGCTGTAAGAGCAGCTCCATTTCTGCCCTTCTAGTACCCAGCACTGCAAACCAAAGCCAAGCTGTAAGAGTGATATACTTTTAAACTTCAAATGGACAGGTAGAACCATTAGGCATTTTCAAGACCATACAATTCATATTCTGATAGCCATGGGGATGAGGTAACCTTAGTATTCACAAAGTGCTGAGAACAGAGTCGCTTAACTGAGAGAGTGGCCCGCTGAACAGTGACCTCTTTTATTTCATCCTCTGGTATAAAAGCATCCTATCCAGTGTGATAGCAAAAAAGACGGAGATTGTCTTTCATTTTTGCTTATACAAGCTCCCTGAAATGAAAGGAGAGGGGATTTTGTTACCTAGAGGGCTTGACTGCAATTAGGTAATATATTTCCTCCTCTTCATTTCTGGGAGACAGAAAAAAAAAATTAAGGCTGTAGAAGTCCATGTGCTTTTTGAAAGAAGATAACATAAGGAAGTATGGAGCTCAAGGAGATTTCCAGACATTGCTTGGGTTAGTGATGATGAAGATAAAAGCAGGTGATGCAGAACTTTTCAAATCACCTGGGTTTTGTTCAATTCCTGAAACAGGCTTCAAGGCCTAGCTGAGGCGAAGCTGCCTTCATCAGAATTCCAGAAAGGTCTGAAAAAAATTCACCAATTGCTATTGCAGTCATTTTACCAATAAAGAGTCAAATAGAACTCGGAAACATGCAAGGCACCGTATTTCCAAAACACTTCCTTTGCTCAAACACTTCCCATTCTCCTAACATTAACCCTTGATGTTCTAAAGCCAGCTCTAATTGAAGTGAGAACCCCATCTGTGATGCATTAGTATGTAACACATCTTCATAACTTTGTATTTGAAAAATCCTTGGAACCATGTGTCTTTAGAGGCAATCCTACTGATGCAAGAAATTAACACCTTAAAGATGCTCATATAGGTAGACAAAGTTCTCTTAGACGTTTTTCTTCTTTGGATTTGTCACGCATTTATCATTCTATTTTCAGCTCTCTTTCCTTGACGGGCTTCTTCTAATGCTCATATTCTTGCTAAAATGAAGACAACAAATTGTGATGTGTGCTTGTTATATAACTGGATATATAAGATCCTTCAGTAGCATGTCTGATTTAAGCTCAGATCTTAAAGAATTACAAAGCTCAGGTAATTATGTTTTGCAATGCCTGTGAGAAAGGAGTTACTAACCTTGTTCTAGGGCTTGGGATCTAAAGAGCAGCAATTCTTTGTTTGTATGCTTACAAGGATTTTATTTATTGTTTATGTACTAACAGTGTGTAAATAGTCATAAATTATTATTTCCCTCTTATCTTTAGCAAGATTATTTCCTTTTTTCCAAAGTGATCCTAAGTATTACTTTAGAGTTCATATTATCTACATCTCTAAATGGCATTTATGATATTAACATGTTGAATATGCCACACAGCATATATGCAATAGAAAGTCATCCTGAGTCTCCCACTGACCTTGAGGAAGCTACTTGCTTACTACCTTAATAATTTATTTGTATATAAGGTAATGGATGCCTCGTTCTTTAGAAATCTCCATTATATGACATGACTATCTTTGCTTTAATGGAGAATTTCAAATCTTAGCTACAGATACAAGCAGAATGAGAGAAGTTTTGAGACAGAGCAAGGTCAGGAGTTCAATTTAACTTATCAAGGGTCTCCTTCTCCAACTTTGCTTCCTCTTTCAGCCCTCATCTCTTCCAACTCCAAATATTCCCAGGACCTCTGTTATTATCTATCCACTGGTAAATACCAAATGTATATCTCAAGCCCAGATCTCTTGCTTTTAAATACAAGCTTCTCCATCACCAACAGGTACTTCAAACTTAGCATATGTAAAACTAAATTCATCTGCCCTTTGGCTTACAGACGTTCTGTGCTCTGTAGCTCAGGGAAGGACATATTATTCCAGTCCATTGTCCAAAGAAGACAGAAAGTCATCTTTAATTCATTCTCTCCCTCACTCCACACCCAACCAATCATAAGTCAATTCTCCCTCTTAGGCATTTCTCAAATATGTCCTCTGTTTCTACTGCCATTATTTAAGTTCAAACCACCATCATCTCTTGCGTTGCATGCGAACTGGTTTCCCTTCCTTCACCCTGACCACTTCTAATTCAGCCTTCACATTATTTCCAGGGCAGTCTTCCTAAAAGGCAAATCTAATCTACCTTTGCTTTGCTTCAAACTCAATTACTCCCCTTGCTCTCTCGATAAAGTTTAACAATTTGGCCCTCATTTTCCCTCCCTCCCTCAAGTATCATCACCCCCCATTTTTAACTCCATGCCCCAAACATATTGTACAACTTGTAGTTCACCAAAAGGCCATACTTCCTCTTTCTCAGGGCCACTGACAACTGCTCCCTTTACCTAGAAAGCACTCTCTTGCTGCCCTCTCCCTTACCTAGACAATGACAAATCATTCTTCAGGTGTCCACTCGAGCTTTACCTCCTACAAAGGCATTTCCAGGCCACCAATTTTCCCTTCCACCCTTACCTCCAGAGCTGGATGATCTAGCCTCCCTCTGGAGTCTACTCGATTGCAGCGTTTTTCACTGTCTAATAACAATTTAGGGAAAGCTCATTATGTGCCAAACCCTGAGCTGATGCCTACATGAGTTATATCAGAGGTTCCCAACTAAAGGCTTATGGGCCAAATATAACATATAGGTATTTTCTTTGAGTTAAAAGGATTTAATATTAAACGTAAATTTTTTAATCAGGATATTTCTGACAAAACACTCCTAGATTTACAGCATTAAAAAAAAAAATCTATCAAATCTGGTAGCCCTGAATTCACATTTCTGAACACACCAACACTAAGACACACCTGAATCATGACTACTCCTCTTAGTGGCTGTATTAGTTTGCTAGGGCTTCCATAACTAAAACCACAGACTGGGTGTCTTAAACTATAGAAATTTACTTTCTCACAGTTTTAGAGGCTGGGACTACAAGATCAAGACGTCAGCAGGTTTGGTTTCTTCTGAGGCTTACTCTTATTGGCTTGTAGATGGCTGCCTTCTCACAGTATCCTCACATTGTCTCAAAAAATAAATAAATAAATAAAAGACAGAGTCTCACTCTGTCACAGCCTGGAGTGCAGTGGCACGATCTCGGCTCACTGCAACCTCCATCTCCCAGGTTCAAGCGATTCTTCTGCCTCAGCCTCCCAAGTAGCTGGGACTACAGTTACACGCCACCATGGCCAGCTAATTTTTGTATTTTTAGTAGAGACCAGGTTTCACCATGTTGGCCAGGATGGTCTCAGTCTCTTGACCTCATGATCTACCTGCTTCAGCCTGCCAGTGTGCTGGGATTACAGGCATACGCCACCACACCCAGCTACATTGTCTTTCATCTGTGCACACACATGCATCCCTGGTGTCTGTGTGTTCAAATGTCCCTTTCTTATAAGGACAGCAATCAGATGAAATTGGGGCTTGCCCAAAAAACCCTCATTTGACTTAATTACCTTCCTAAAGGTCCTATCTTCAAGTACAGCTACATTCTGATGTACTGAAGCTTAGGGTTTCTACATGCGAGTTTGAAGGGATGCACTTCAACCTATAACAGTGCCTTATACCCTCACTTGTACACAGTTCCCACCATACTTTCTAGTCAATCAGACAAGCACTCGAATACTCCACCTGCATTACTCATTTGAGGTTATCTTCCCAGACCCTGTAGTCCTTTGAGTTCATGACCCTATGTTATCCTCTCACTTTTATTTGTCAAACCTTCTGTGAAATTATTTCACTCTTTGTTGAAGCAAGTTCTCTGACTCCAAGTCCTAAGCTCCTAATAAATTACACTACCTTTCATCATGCTGTATGAATAGTTTTATATTTGTCTACTCCTAAATTTGAGTATCCCTTAAAAACAGGGACTTGTCCTTATTCATCACAGTAGCCTTAGGACCACAATGAAGCTTCAATGGTAAAGACAGAAAGCTCTGGGACAAGAACGCTAGAGTCTGAATCATGGCTCTCCTCCCTCCTAACTGGTGGCTTTTGATAACTTATTTAATTTTTTTGTATTTCCTCTATAAAATGGGGATAATAATAATGCCTATCTTCGATGGTGGTTGAGAGAATGGCATGAGTTAACGTATACAAAATACTCAAAACCTAACACATAGTAGTTTCCCAATAGATATCGGCTAGTATTAATGTTGTAAGGGCCTCTTGTAGAACTGCATCCATTCGTTTAATAAATATTTATTGAACACATACTACAAGCCAGCCACTCCACTGAGCATAAAAATCATAAATAAAAGAAATTTAAAAATTGAGAGAGAGGCCAGGCACAGTGGCCCATGCCTATAATCCCAGCACTTTGGGAGGCTGAGGTCAGTGGATCACCTGAGCTCAGGAGTTTGAGACCACCCTGGCCAACATGATGAAACCCCGTCTGTAATAAAAATACAAGAATTTGTCAGGCGTGGTGGCAGGCACCTGTAATCCCAGCTACTCGGGAGGCTGAGGCAGGAGAATTGCTTGAACCCAGGAGGTAGAGGTTGTAGTGACCTGAGATCATGCCACTGCACTCCAGCCTGTCCAGCCTGGGCAATAGAGGGAGACTCCATCTAAAAAAACAAACAAACAAACAAAAAAGGACCCTAATGGCAGCTTTGAGTTCAAAAAGCCATGCTTCAAAATATTCACTGAAGCTCCAAAAAGTATTTTCCATATACCTATGGCCCTTAAAACTACCTCAGTCACTCACTCATCCTAACCTCAGCATTTGAAAAAAAAAATTGGGACATCCCCTCCAACTTCCCACACTAGGTAGTTCTAAATTTGAATAATTTCTACATCAATTTTTCTTTAGTAAGTCAATGGGACTGTGATGTCAACTTTCTCCTCTCTGGTCTATTTCTAAATAAGGATTCTCAACTCTTTCATATAAATGATTCACCTTTTGCCCATGCAGTTGTTTTTTACTGATGGAGCAGGCAAAACAAAAGGCTATGCCCAAAACAAAAGGTGTGAGAATTTCCCATCATTAGCTTTGCCTTATGCCTAATCTTAGCCTAGAAATCCTGTTTTTCCTACCAAACTAGAAGTGTCTACTGGGACTAAGTTTCACAACTCTGAGCTGTGACTTCAGCTGACAATCAGATTTTTATCTGGGCCACGTGTTCAGTTGGTTAGAACATGCTGATGGTGAAGCCAAAAGCCAATTCCTGTAGGAACCAGAGCGTTCACCCAGAAAGATCCCTGATGGCATCCTGTCCCCAGCCAGCCATCTCAAATGCCTGCTCCTGGGATCAGAAAGGAGATCAGTGTTGAAGTGAAGCACACTCTCTAAAAAAACAGAAAGCACTAGCTGTGCCATCTTAGTCAGCAATCATAGTAACTATCACTTACTGCAAATTCACTTTGTGCCAGCAACTATGCTAAATGCTTTTCATATATTATTTTATCTTCACAATGCTATGAGGTATTATACTAACTTAAACTTGAGAAAACCAAGACAAGTAATATGCCCAAGGTCACAGCGGCAGAGTGGAGAGTTTATCCCACATTGGACTTAAGACTCCAGAGCCTGCGTGGCTCACTCCCAACACACTCTGCAATATTAGCACCATAAGGAGGTAGAAAACAAGGCAATCTAGGGTCTTGTCCATTCAGTCTCGGGCATGACAAATTGATTCTGCTATGGGAATACATGAGGATGCCATTGCTTTTGAAATTTTACACAAACCACTCTTTCAGTCTTGATGTCTCTGATCTCATCTTTTCTTCCACATGTAGGTTCTTAATATTATTTTAGGCTTTCTCTGCTTGAAGAACTGGCTGGACATGTTCCCTATTTCAATCTGATATTCTCCCTTTATCTCCACTTCCAGCCAGCCTGGGTCTTTCCTGCATGTTTCACAATCCCATCCTGAGAAGAGATTGGAAAAGTCAATTTTTCTAAATATCAGTTAACTTATCTACTGAGTAAGGGATTTGAACTGTATTACCTCTAATGCACCTTTGAGCTCTTATGAATTATCACTCATAAAATGATTAGCAGAATTTTTACTGGAAAAAAGTCTTCCCTTCACTAGAGAGAAGCACACACTCCGAGCCCAGCTCCCAGCTTTTACTTGATCACAGCAGTTGTATAATTGCATACCCACCTGTGAAGCACACAGTGAAAATGAAATTCTAAAAAAAAAAAAAAAAAAGACATCTTAATCCACCAGGATCACTGTCTCTGTTAACCCAAATTTTAAAAACAAACCCTATTGCTATTCTTTAAGATGACTTCTGTCCTGAATGAGCACTCCCTAGGAAGATAAAATGGAATAAAAAATAATGAGGGGAGAGAATCAATTTGGAGCAATTCTACTGTTACATAATTGTATTTAATTTTTTTCTACTCATTATTGCACCTTCAACTCAAAAGTTTTCATGCTGAAATAGGAACAATGCTAGAAAGGATTAATTTCCCCTTGTTCTATTATTACAGCAATTCTCGACTTGTTATTCTGGATGTCTCAAGAGAGGCAGTATGTTCCAACCATAATCAAGTAAATATAGAATTTGTTGGGGGGTAGGGGGTGTGAGGATATCCACTGTCTGCATAGAGTTCCACCTCACACGTTACTCTAAACTTCAAGTGCATTCTGGGGTCCTATATCTATAAAAGATATCAGAGAGACCTAGAGTCCCCTTGGGAGTGTCTGCACACTTTCCTGCAGACAGGACCTATACCTACCTATTCCTCCAAAATATCTTACAACACGAGTAGCAGAAAAACAGTAGATTTATCACTTATCAGCTGAGTGAACGTGTCCAAGGGATGTGCCACCCTGAGCTTAAGTATGTCTTCAGAATGGGAATGATGATAATAAATGTCTCACAGGCTTGGTGTGGGAATCAAATGAGATCATGGTTTGGACCTACTTTGTAGGCAGTAAAGCAGAAAGGTTAAGAATCTGGACTACTGATTCATGCTTCCTAAATTTGATTCCCAACTCATCCTTTATCAACTCTATATACAATCTTGGGTAATTTTCTTGGACCCTCTAATCCACAGGTTCCTTGTCTAGCGGATGGGAATAATAATAGCAGCACCTATCACATAGGTAGTTGTGAAGATTAAGTGATGGAATACTGTCAATGCCTGGCATAAAGTAAAAGGTCAGTAGGTCAGTACATGTTAACTATTATTAATTCCAGCATGGAATTGGATAATGAGCACTTAAACCTATATAGTCAGCAGGACTTTTGCAGGAGTTTGTGCATCCTTAGTATGTATATTAAGTGGCAAAAAGGAGAGAAGAAGAGGGAAGAGAGAAAATACATATTTCCTTGAATGGAGAAAAGAGAGAAAAAATCAAAGAGTAATTTTCCCTTAATTGATGTGCTTGTCAAGGACAAAGAAAATAAAAATACTTCTTTTATCTAATGAGGCTCAAGATAGCCAATGTTTGCCATTCATCATTCCCTAACCTGGACCCTGTCCCTCTTAGCTCAGTGGATTTTGTTCACATTTCTTTCTCGTAAACAATCTACTGAGGAAATGCAGATTGAGTCCCTTTGTGAGTATTTAAGGGTGCATCAGGGCCATAAAAACAGAGTGGTTCTATCTATATGGAAATGTAGATTTCAAATATATTCTTTCTAATAATCAAATCATAAGGGAAATGGTCCTCTAATAGGGAGTTAATAAAAGTTGATTCTTAAGGCTGCCTGGAGCTATAAGCAATAAGGAACAGATGTATAACATGAAGCATTTGTGCTTTCTTCTCTTTTTTCCATTTTCATGATCTATTCCAATAACTAGATGGCCCAAGCTTGTATTAGAAGAAAATAGATTAAGCAATCAGAGTCCTCATTTGATCAACCTGTTGCCCCAACTTCCACACACACACAGTCTTTTAAAAATTCATGTTAAGGGTTTGCCTAAAGATGCCAAATTTACTTCCTTGTTTGACTGGAGTTTTCCCCTTTTGTACAATATGCAAATGTTCCCTGTGGGAGAGTTGATTAGCCATTGATGGTGGGCTTTAATAATGAGGAAACTTATCAGAGCACAAAAACACGAATTTGGCAAAACAAGTTTTTATATAATACATACGGGAGGGAAAGGCAGATTTTTTAACCTCTTAATTTGCTAGATGCTTTCCCTGAAAATATGGCATTTTAAACCTAAGGTAGCTTAAGGAACTATGCACTGATTACTGCAGAGAAACAGGGGAAAGCAAGCTGGAGAGAGGGAGAGAAATAAAAACACATCCCTGTCTCGAGGGCTACAATGAATTGTTTCCCAAATGAGAAAATATAATAACCAGCCACTCACCTCTGGCTGTGACCAAACACAGATTTTTCCCACTAGTTTATTGTCACACTGATAATAAGGCAAAGAGTACAAGCTGGGACAGGAGAATGTAGGAGATAACTTAGCCTTCCACTCAGCTAATTTTCCTAAATGCTAAGAAAGAACTCCCCCACGAGGTCACATGGATAAAACCTTTTCATCCAGGGAAAAAGACCTTTCCCATTTTTGTTTGTCACCAAGATAAAAACTCTCACCGTACTTAAGGAAGGAAAATATAGCATTACCCACAGGATGATCTCCAGTCTATGTATTTTAACATATGGTGTAGGGGGAATACTGTAATCATGAATTTTAATGGCAATGCCCCAAGCTACTGATACCAGAAGGTGAGGCTGGCATAATAGTATGGCATAGAACATTAAGACACTATTATCAATGAGCAAGGAATACATCAATAGATAATAATAGACAGTGATACCTGCAATCAAGAAAGGTTTCATATAAAATACTCATTTGTTTTGCTTAAATAAAATGTTGCTCCTGTGAAATAATTCAGGTACCAAAGAGAACACAGGCATGTCAGTTGGATTATCTTGGGGTTAAATACTGTCCTAAAAAATATTTTGGACTGGCACGATGCTTTTTTGGTTCTGGTTTTTAATTTTGAATTTAAGCAGGGCCCACGTTCAAATTCATCACAGGTCCAAGCATTTCTTTCATCTTACCTGTAGCCAAATTCACACATTTGCATGACCTATTGCTTCCTTTGAGATTTAAGTTTGAGACCAGGAGAGCAACAGGCTATAGTTGGATACTTTTTAGAGCACATTTAAGAGTACCTATGTCTTCCATTGAAATCCACTGATGAGAGAGTTGGGGTGAGAGCTTGCTTTCAGCAAGTACACAAGTAAAGATTAAGACGTAGTTAGCAAAGCTTGAAGCAGGCAGTCATGTGAGACCCAAAGATGAGAGTCTAGGCCTTCAAAATGACAGCCACTTATCACACGTGGCTTTGGAGCGCTTGAAATGTGTCGAGTCCAAATTGAGATGGGCTGTAGCAGAAAACACACGCCAGATTTTGAAGATGTAGTACAAAGAAAGTAAAATAGTTTCCCTAATTTTTATACTGATTACATGTTGAAACGATAATGTTTGGAGTATACTGGGCCAAATACAATATATTATTAAAATTTATTCTGCCTATTTTTATTTTTAGCGTGGCTACTAGAAAAGTTAAAGTTACTTTCATGGTTCACATTATATTTCTATTGACAATGCTGGTCCAGAGAAAACCATAACTACTCCTTTAAGTGTATAGACTTGCTAATAATCATCAGAATTTCCTTAGGGAAGAGAAACCAGAGATAGATTGGGAGAAAATAAAAAAGAAAGAAAAGAAAATAGAAACCACAATATACAGCTATTATGGACTAAACTGCACTACCTGCAAAATTCCTGTGTGGAAGTCCTAATATCCAATACCTCAAAATGTGGCTGTATTTGGAGACTGGTCCTTTAAAGAGGTAATTAAGGTAAAATGCAATCATTTGAGCAAGTCCTAATCCAGTAGAAGTGGAACCCTTGTATTTATAAGAGGAGAATAAGACACAGTGTGTGCCCAAGGAAAATTATCATGTGAGAAGGCGGTCATCTGTAAATCAAAGAAGAAACCAGAGGAAACAAGTCCTGTAGACACCTTGATCATCAACTTCCAGCCCCAGACTGTGAGAAAATAAGTTTCTGCTGTTTAAGCCACCCAGCCTGTGGCATTTTGGCACAGCAGCCCAAGTAGAATAGTTTATAGCTTACAATACAAGTGTGTGTAGTAAACCATATATGGCTCATTATGTAGAATAGATTCAGGCATTCTGTATTTAGCATATTGGATCCAGGAATTAGATGGACTCTGCAGGGCTATTTATTAATAATTACACAATCCTAATAATTCATTTAATTCCCATATAGCACATGCCATCCACATTTCTGTAGGTTCTCTGGATTTTGACCTGGGAAGAGATTTTGGTTTTTGAAACAACCCCCATGATTGCTCTGCAGAAGGAACTTTGGAGGAGAGGGAGTACTGGGTCTTCGTTCAGATGATTGAAGTTTATATCCTGGCCTTCCACTGACTGTGTGACCCAAGACACCTTGGTTAACCGCTTCAAGACTCAGTCTCTTCAAATGGAGAATAAGGATGATAATGCCTGTTCCATCTGTGAGAATTACAGGGTATAAAGTATGTGAAGGTGCTTTGTATACTGTACAGTTTCACCTAAAAGCTTGGTGTCATGAGTGGAGTTGGATATTGCAGTCACATCTGCCTCTAGGAGCAGAGCCTCAAGCAGGTGTGAATCACCATCATCCCAGTGTCTTGGTGAATGGTGCTCCTTTGCAAGGTGCATTCATTCAGGTAGCAAGTCATCAAGACAGGGTCTGTGCACTACCAAACAAAGCCTGCTAAAATGTTTGAAATGCTGCAAGGTGACTAAGTAGCCTGTCTTCAGTGTCAGACAACTCATGAGATAAAATTTTTACTGAGTTAGACAATGTTTGAGAATGTTACCCAAGTTGGTTAACATTGTTCAGCAAGGCTGCTTGTGACAAATGTCACTAGACCACTGGTGGCAAAAGTGTTCAAAGTGAAACACCACCGTATACTCTGTCTTGCCTGCTTTCAATCCTTTAAGTTTAGGAGACTCTACTCTGCCTGTTTTCCAGTCTTCTTTCATTAAAAAATTATAATCTACAGTGATTCTAAGTTGATTCTTCCAGCTTCTTCACTACAAAGAATTGTCCCCTGACACAGTCAACATCTCTTGACAGAGACACTAGTGATTTTATAATCCAAGTTCTTACAACATAATGCTTATGTGGGTTGGTTCTTGTCCTTTCTTCTGAATCTACTGGCTATAATAAGTAATATTTCACTGATTATTTTTCTACATTAATTTATTGACAACTACTTTATACAAAATGCTCTAATAGCCCCCTATGTGTCATAAGAAAGAAGAATAAAGCAAGTCTCATTCTAAAGGAGTTTCTAATCAAGTAGTCATCTTACCCCAACCCCCACAGACCCAGTATGGGTCTCTTTCTCTCTTCTCTATCTCCATGACCCTCCACTCCTTAATCATATCCCCTTACCCTCTTGACAGCAGGCAACTTGCCTCCTATGCTCATATTTACCCAATTACTAATTGTCATGTATACAGGGATTTACTGATATGTCCAGTAGGCATCCCTTTTCCTGGAGACCTTGCCTGAGCCTTGCAGGAAGCTGGGGAATATTGTACAAGCTACTCAACCTCTCTGTGTTCTCAGATTCTTTGTGAAACAGACAGCAATAGCACCTACCTTAAAAACTCATTGTGAAACATACAGTTAGAAGGAATAAGTTCTAATGTTCAATAGCAGAATGGGGTGATTATAGTTAACAATAACATACCATATATTTTAAAATAGTTAGAAGCTTAAAATGTTCCTAACATGTAGAAATGACAAATACTTGAGGTGATAAATACTCCAAATACATGTTCTTGTCACATGCATGTCACAAAATATCACATGTACTCCATAAATATGTACAAATATTATGTGTCAATAATTTTTTAAACTTATTGTGAGAATTACACATTTCCTAGCATTCTGTAAGCACTCAAACATTAGGCACTCCTATGACATCGATGGGATCTATGAGCTACCTTTGAGTATCTAACCATCTAATTAGAGAAGGGTGTCTATAGCGACCATGTGCTATGTTCATCTCTAATATTAAAATATTTACTTTATTGTAATAGCCTATATACTTGTCTACCATATTAATTGTTATTATATGTAACAATTGTTATTATATGTAAAATAAATTGTTATTATTCACTAAAAGTTTATTACATATGCCAGGTACTTTGCATGTACTAACTCATTTCATCGAGCCCAACCCTATGAGATATTACCACAATCATTTTCATTTCTTCAGCTGAAGAAATTAAGACTTAGGCCCAGGTCACATACTCAAGGACACACACTTGGTAAATAAGAGAAGCAGGACTTGAGCCCAAAGTTCATACTCTCAACCAACCACTCTACTCCACCACCTCCGTGGAGGACTCAGTCTACCATCCCTGTGCCCCTGGAGCTAGTGTAGTGCCTGACTCATAAGCAGTTGCCATTTTCTCTTTGGTTAATTAATATAACACCTTTACAAGGAAAGGGATAAATTTGTTTTTGTTTTAATCAACTATACTAAGACACAAAAAAATGATGTGATTGTCACATGGATCTGTGGGTAGCTTTTTGAAGAATCAAGCTGACCTAGCTTTCTCATTTTAGAAATGTTGCCATTTCCTTTTCAGGGAGGAAAAGATATAACTGGAATAAACTGCAGGCAGATGTCTCATTTCTCCAATTTATTATTCTGGAGTGAAAACATTGAGTGACATAATGCCTCACAGGACTGTCACGACTAAGTGTGGGACAATACATCAAACAGGCATGGTTCTTGGAAACACTACCAAACAGGTCTTTGCTAATGACGGATTAAGTTATTGGGGTGTTTTAAAGTTATTAACATTATGGAAGATAGGAGAAATGTGTAAGAGCAGAATATATATTCCTAAGAGGTAATTTGTGTTTCAAATCAAGCTTAATAGAGATCCCCAAATCCCTAAAGAAAATTTAAAAATTATGAAGTCCGGCCAGGAGTGGTGGCTCACACCTGTAATCCCAGCAATTTGGGAGGCTGAGGTGGGTGAATTATTGGAGGTCAGGGGTTCAAAACCAGCCTGGCCCAACATGGTGAAACCCTGTCTCTACTAAATATACAAAATTAGCCAGGCGTGCTGGAATGCACCTGTAATCCCAGGTATTCGGGAGGCTGAGGCAGGAGAATCGTTTGAACCCAGGAGGCGGAGGTTGCAGTGAGCCAAGATAGCACCATTGCACATCAGCCTGGGCAAAAAAAGCAAAACTCCGTCTCAAAAAAAAAAAAAAAAGAAAGA
Source organism: Pan paniscus (assembly GCF_029289425.2). NCBI lineage: Eukaryota > Metazoa > Chordata > Mammalia > Primates > Hominidae > Pan > Pan paniscus. The sequence goes on along the minus strand of NC_073256.2, from coordinate 52,556,633 downwards.
AATGAAATCCTTCAATAATGAATACAATTTATTAGGGTTTCCTCCAGAAGTTTCTGAAGTAAGGACTTCAGGGCTTATGGAATAGAGTGACAAAAAAATTGGTCTGTGGTTTAGGCATGGAAAAGTGTCTAAGGGGCATTGTACATCAAGGAGTTCAGCCTTCATCAATGGATGGCAGAGCTTCATGTCAGATTTAGGGGGAAAAGAATGCTACCAAGGCGGTACTTAACACTAGGTGAAGTAGGAGGGATTGAAAAAGAGAAACCTAGTAGCATGAGGAATAGATAGAAGGGAAGAGATTTATGGAGATATATACAGGAGGAAGAACCAAAAAGATTCATTGGCCACTTGGATGAGAGAGGAAAGGAAAACAAGGTAGCAGATGGAAGACAGGAAGAGAACAGGTTAGAGAGAGAAGGAAAGATAATGACATATTGGTGTCAAGGAGGGGATGGAGGATGGATAGAGGTTGAGAGTCAGTAGGTTACAAGTCCCAAATATGGTACTTTCTACACTCCTTTTAGACTGAGGAAGAGGACCATCCCTTCAGTCTGATGTCATGTCAGTGAGGACATGATGACAACTTATTAACTACCTTGATAGCACTTGTATCTTTGTGTTATATGGTTATCTGTTTTGTGTTTGTCGAGGCCTTGCTCCCACCTATGAAGTAAAATCCTATGGGCATCATTGCCAAGAACTCCGTCCAGTACATTGTATCCTTCAGAGATAAGGCATGGATTCCAGTTCCCTACAGTGCTCTGAAAAATAACTTATTTCATTGCTTACCTGGTGGACTAGCCTTCCCTCTAAGACTCCTTCACCTCCCCCATATCAGTGTTCTATCACATCAGCCTTTGGTCCCTAGATGCTTTTTCTTCAGTCAAGAAGAATTGGTAGATGTATCAAACTAACTTGCCTTTTTCTTTTTCTTCTTTTCAATAGTTACTGTTATTACTACCATTTATAAAATATCATCCTAGCATCATACTTCCTACACAATCGAGGAAAACACTTCTGACATTCCAAATCTACCTACCAATCTCTTCCCCAAACCAAGCTTCAGGCTAGGACTTCCACAAGCTTGCTCTCTTCAAAGGAAAAATGCACTGTGAAATACAGGGATGAGTATATAGAATAGTAGTCTATCCTGCTCCAAACAAATGGGTTTGGGGAAGAAAGCTGAGTAAAAACATGGCTGAAGACAGCCCAGGAAGAGAATGTCCTGAATGACCTGAAGGCTAATTCCTCAGGATTTATCAGCCTCAGGACAATGTGATGCTGTATTCAATCCTGAATACTGACATAAAACATAGTTGGTTTGAGATGCCCCCCTAACTTACAGAATCCATGTCCTTCAAGGGCTTAAAGACAAAGAGGCCCCAGCAGCACCTCAAACTTTCCCTTCCCCTCACTGATGGGAGACAGTTTTATACAGTGTGAAGCTTCAAAAAGACTGAGATTGGTATATGAGCTCTGTCATTGAGCTTTGTGTGAACCAGAGTACCATCTTGAACTGTGCTGAACCTCAGTTCCCTCACAAGTAAAATGGAACTGATATTTCCCTTCAGAGTTAAGCACCTAATATGTATCAGGTATAAGCACAAGATCTGATATAGAACAGACCATAAGAATTTAAAACTCTTCTTCTAATTATTATCTGGAAGTCTAAGCAATGACCAATCACTATTCTCCTTACACTGTAGGGCTGGGTGGGTGGGGGTGGGAAACAGAAACCAAGGCCTGCCTCTCTTTCTCACCCACACCACCCCCGACCTGCCCCAGTCCCTCCACCCCAACTAAGTAGAATGTGTGCTGGACAATACCACTAAAGATATAAAGCATGGAACCCGCTTGGCATGAGAGAATGCACTACTTTTTCTCTCTACTCTGGTTTTCTCCTTAGAAACTAAAGTATCACGGTCTAATGGCTCTAACTCTAAGAAACACTATTTCTCACCAGTTATCACCTCTAATTTTTCTTTTTCTCCCCTCCTTGTTTTTCCATTAGTTCCAGAGTCAAATGTCCCACTCATATCCTGCCAGGTCCACTTTCAAGGGCCTTTTTGTACTTCCAGTTACCTGCTTAGCCCTGACTGGTCAAACTGATGTTGATTCCAGCCTCCACAGTTCTGCCTCTAAGCTGCCTCCAATATGAAAGTCTTTTTTTTAAAATAATAAAATAGATGCTACTATACATATATTAGTAAACATTACAATGCTCTGAGACAAAACTATCATTGTCTACCTCTTGTGTACGAGGCATCTGAGACTTGGAAAGGCAAGTATCCCAGGTTCACAGATTTTTACAGGCAGTAGGGAACTGAGATAAGAAGGCCGTTCAACCTCAGGGCTCACATCCTTTCTCCTTTTAGAAGCTGCACACTGGCAGCCCAAAGTGATGTTTGGTTTAGCCCCCACAATCTTGGCCCTTACGGTGTTTTTCTTTGTTTTTGTTTTTGTTTTTAAAAAAAACTTAATTTGCTTCTAACATTTAGGGAAAAAGGTAAATTTACTAAATTTTTTTTTTTTTTTTTTACTTTCTCTTTTAAAAAAAAATCAGAAGAGCTGGTAACGTAAGGGTTGTTTAACTCTGGGCCAACTGTTTCCTGGAGCTGAGAAAAAGTGGTTCCCTTTAGACGGACAGAATGTGGCTTCCAGCTGGCCCTGGTCCCTGCTGTGAACTGATTTTTAAAAAATATTATTCCTCACTTTCCTCACTCTTTAATTACCCACCCAGCCCTGTAGTCATTAACTTTGCCCCTGTGTTGAGTCCTATTCCTCAAGAAGAACACATCTTCCTCTCTGTGGTGGGTTTCAAAAGGCAACTGAGGCGAGGCGCAGTGGCTCATACCTATAATCCCAGCACTTTGGGAAGCCAAGGAGGGTGGATCACCTAAGGTCAGGAGTTCCAGACCAGCCTGGCCAACATGGTGAAACCCCATCTCTACTAAAAATACACAATTAGCTGGCATGTTGCCTCATGCCTCTAATCCCAGCTACTGGGGAGGCTGAGGCAGGAGAATCCCTTGAACACAGGAGGTGGAGGTTGCAGTGAGCCAAGATTGCACCATCACACTCCAGCCTAGGCAACAGAGCGAGACTCCGTCTCAAAAAGAAAAAAAAAAAAAACCACTAGTATCAGTCTCTTCACCTGAACATAGTGCCTTTTCTATCACTGTTCCTTCTGCTGTGGTGTCTTCCTGGTTTTGTCTGTGGCTCTGCTTTCTGACACCTGCCTGTCTATAACTCACCATCACCGCAATGAGCAAAGACTCTTTGCCTGCAGCCAGACTCTCATTCTCCAACTTGCTCTGATCATCCATGTTAGTGGGAGGTCCAATTCAAGTTACTCACTAGATCTCATCCACCTTTGACTACTTCCATTCTACCAATCCAGCCTGAGATTCCTCTGTATTCCCAGCCTGCTCCCTCCTTCCTGCCTCACACTGCAAGTGTGAGAGAGCGAGTGAGTTGCTGGCTGGTGCAGAAGTACTTCCCTTCCATTTGTCACCCTCTTGCTCCTCTCCTCTATCACTATGGCCCTTCCAGCACTGACCTCCCAGCAGAGCAGAGAGGGGCCCTTAACAAGAAGAAAGGATTTATCAGGGTTCCCTGAACGGTACAAGACGAGAAAATTTTTAAAAGCCCTCTGGACTTTGTGCATCAAGGATATTTTGTAGAGAACTTGACAGAGGCTTGTAAAATACATTTCATATAAGAAAGAAATTGAAAAGGGCAAAGAATGCTGCAAGTCGGACAAGTAAAAGAAAAAAGGTGTACACCAAAATATTGGGACTGAAAAATAAACTGAAAGCAGACTGCCTACGACCTTTGTGCCTAAGTGAAAAGCAAACTTCTCCTCCCTCATCGCTGAGTTTTGTCTGGCATGATGGATGATGCGGTTTTTGCTGGCACACTGCTGAAATGTTCCCGCATATAACACAAGAGCTCACATAGCACTTCTCTGAAGAAGAAAAGGCAAACTATTGTAAAAGACAGAAGACTGGTAATTAAAGAGAAAAGAGTGCAAGGCAAACAGTTACTGGTAGGACCACATGCCACCTAACTGATGTTCCCCATCACACTTCACAGTGACGGTCGCTGTCTTTAAACCTTGCAGAGCAAGACTCAAACCCATAAGGACACATTCTCTACCACTCTCCAGATAAACTCTCCAGTGTTAGAAAAGCCCGTTGTCTCCTTTCCTTACCAATCCTATCATGTATTCCAGATACCAAGCCTGTATTTCCCCTCCTCTAGATTACAGCTGATCTCTATCTTCACCCGTTTAAATCCTACCCATCTCTTAAGATCCAATTCAAACTCTACGTCTTTCCTCAACTATGCCAATCTACCATGATCCCTCCCTTCTATAAATTCTATAGTAAAACCTGTGCCCACATCATTCACCAACCAGATTATAAGCACCTCAGAATCAAAGCAAAGACCACCATTTTATGCTTAATTCAATGGCTAACATTTAGTGCTCAATAAATATTGAAAATGGTACTATGTTGTATTCTTCATTCCTTATTTCACTTCACGTTTCATTAAACTCCAAAAAGATTATTATAAGCTCCTTAAGATCAAGGATCCTGACAGTATTTATTTGGCGGTCTACATGATGCCAAGCCCATAGTAGGAAATAAATATTTACTTGGACAAGTTGGTTGACTGAAAGGAGTCTAAAGCTTTCACACAAGTTACCAATTACAGTGGTAAACGTTCATTCACTCATATAGGAAATATCACTGTATGACTGGAACAAAATTGTCCAGGCTGTGAAGAGCCCCACGGCTGTTCAATGCCGTGATCTCACCAAGCTCCAGGGGAAAGCCCCGAGTTTGCCTCTGGGATTTTTTAAATGTCCCCTCAGAATGAGTGACTGCCATCTGAGCAACCATCCTGCGAGTGGGATAGTTCTTCAGAGTTGCCTGAGCTTACCCTTGCAGGGAAGGGCATATCACACTTAATCAGTTCACACGTCTAAAGACAGTTTTGTTTTTTAAATGCCTTCGCCATGAGTTCCACCTGGGACTTGCAAATCCTTAAGAGATCTTCATTTGCACATCATCACTGGTTGCAAGACTCTGATGAGAGCTCAGCTGTCAACGGGAAATGAAGCAGGATGTCAGCCTGCTCCTCCTTCCTCCCCCTCTCCCTTGAATCTCCTAGGCAGATTCAGGGGAGAGCAGTGAAGATAAGCAGATAGGATGTGCAGACTCCGAATAAGGGATAAGAATGCACGTGGAGGAAGAAAGGCTGTCATTAGGTTGTTTTCCTGTCTGTAATAACTGCTCTAAGACCATCAACTTTAAGTAGTAAGTTTTTGAAAACCAAAAATTTTAGATACAATTTTGTATAAGCAAATCATTTGTGTGCACAAAACTCAATATTTTTGTGCAAACAGCATTTTTACATGCAAATCAAGCCATTAGTGTTTTTGCTAATTGAGTAGTGTGTGGAATTCAATGCTTTTTCGCAAGTGCAAGTGGGAAGTGATACTGGTATAGCTACAGAGAATGTTGAAGAGAGTGGCTGGCAGTCAACTGCACCATTTTCCTATAACTGGATGGTGGCTCAGTTGCTTTGGGATGCTCAAACTCTTGAGAAGTAGCATGGACAAACTGTCTGAAGTGAATATAATTTCAAGCAAGTTACCGGTTGATTGACCACTGCCAAGTGTCCTCTGCATCAGTTAGTTTTACTCCAGGCTTAAACTCACACAGGCTAACCCAAGTTGGCCACTTCAACATGGCTGGGAAGAAATGGTCCAAAGGGCCACTCTGAGTGCATGGGACTACTCCCAGCTCCTCTGCCATCCTTGAATCTGCATAAGACAAGAAATCAATCAGCAGCACACTGAAGCTGGGTAGAGGAGAGTGCAATAAAGGCAATATTTACCCAAAAAATGGGCAGAGATTAGGAAAAGCAACAAGGGTTGGAGCAGTGCCACAGGACTAGTAATAGTGGTTGCAATTCCAAGAACTGAAGGAGCAAGAAAATAGGTCAGGTAATAGAACCTGGAGAGACAGCTATAAAAAGAGGACCACCTAACAGGCATTGTGACCTTTCAATCAACTGAGGCAGCCAACTCATCATAACCCCCAAGGAGTAAGCCAGAGGGATCAATAGTCCGACTTCATTCTTCTCCCTCCCTCTGGTATCTTGCCAGAGTCCACCACTGACCCAATCCAACTGGAAGACGGAAGCAAAGCATCTCTTCATTATATCTATACTGGTCGACCTCCCAAGCACAGCACAGGGCTTAGAATAGATCTGGAAGGACAAACCAAAGACAGTCTGCACAGATGCCCTGAAGTCAATGATTCTGCAGCTATTATACATTTTACTTTATTTCACATTTCAGTATTTCTGGGACTTGGGCTTCAGACTTCTCTGAGAGCTACATCGCAATGATACCTGTCCAGCACTAATTTCCCAGTCTCAATGGGAACTCATGATTAACAAGAGTTGTCTTATCCCATGAGACATAGGGGTTATAGAAAAAAATAGTTGTCTTAAACCTATAAGAATCATTCTTAATTATTTTAGATTATAATACTTATATAGAGGCCAGGCATGGTGGCTCACGTCTGCAATCCCAACACTTTGGGAGGGGGAGGCAGGCAAATCACTTGAGCCCAAGAGTTAGAGAACATCCTAGGCAACACAGTGAAACCCCAACTCTACAAAAAATTCCAAAAATTAGCCAGGTGTCATGGCATATGCCTGTGGTCCCAGCTAGTTGGGAGGCTGAGGTGGGAGGATCACCTGAGCCCAGAAGGTCAAGGCTGCAGTAAGCCATGATTGTGCCACTGCACTCCAGCCTGGGTGACAGATTGAGATCCTGTCTCAAAACAAACCATAATAAGACTCACACAGAAATGGCTATGGAATTCATCAAATAAGAACCAAATGGTTTGGTTTATTACTGAAATGTAGTCCGAAGCCTTGCCTGTATAACGAAAGCTAAAAGGAGTAGAAATTTTTTCAACTAATTCCTTATCTCTACTTCTACCAGTATGTTTTTCAACTCCTCCTTGTCTCATTAGTTTCTCACTTTTTAAATACCTATTTGTATTCAAAATATCACCATCACACAGTTCAGATTTCATTGTTGAGTAGTAATTTAATGTCCACTATTGTTTTTTCCTTTCCTGAACTATAAGCTCTCTGAGGGTGGAAGGTGTGTATGATGCTTATTCAGACATCTATTAAGGTCTCAAATACTTTCCATTGATTAATTCACAGTAATATGGAAGTTTTGGTAACCAGTATCTATAGAACAATTTTGAGGCACCTATAACTCTGACACATTAGACTACCTAAGGGCAAAAATCAAACTATGCTTTATCTAAGGACCCTTGACAGTGGCCTTTGACAAAAATGCACAGAGTACTTCTACATAGTAGTACTTCGTCTTGAAAAACACAGGAAGGAAGGAAATGGAAAGGAGAGAGAGAAGAGGGATAGCTAAACATGTCTCTTGATTGCAAAGATGCTACATTAGGCACGTGGACAGTTGTTAAGTACAGAGTAAGCAGCGTTGCTGGGAAATAACTTGATCCATAACCCATATAATGCTGCCTGCATGCTATGAAGATAATTGGCCTCTGGGTATTTAGAACATGGTCTTTGCCCTTCCTTTTACCCACGATTCTGTACATCTTTACATATAATAAGCCAACTTGATTTTGGTGAAGCCATGATTCAGATATGTTTGTCCTAGAAGTTGTAAAGGGATATTAAATACATCCATAAACACCCGACAGAAACTGTGCAATAAAGATAGCTTCCTAAACAATTAATCACAACCTCAAAATACAAAGCTAATAATAGGTCAACTCTTTTCTCCAGAAAACACAGGGGGAGAACAATAGTATTAGATTGAAATTAATCAATCTAACCAATCTAACATCAACAATCCAGAAATTTTAGAAAAAAAAAGTATTTTTCTTAAAGAACACATTTTTAAATATATTTCTTAAGAAATAGCCTTTTCTATCTATCACATTTTGGTCATACTGACAGTCTCCAAATTAAAAGCAATATCTTTCTTTAGGCACAAGATTTGTCAACACTGCCAATATGCTTTCAATCAAACTACATTTGAAGAAAAGAGTTTTTGAGGAGGGTGGAAAATAGCTTAAAGTAACTATGATGATCACTCAGCAGGTATTCTATAAGACAACCAGAGTTTCATGAAAATTGCATTCATTTCAGTATATGCAATAAATGAAACACACAGCCAATGTGCTTCTATTTATACATCTTGGCAACACTTTACAGAAATAAACTATAAATCAGAAGACAAAATTTTTCATTAGACTCAATCATCAGAAGTAGTCATTACTATAATATAAAGTTCACCCAACTCAAATGAGACATATACACCACAAGCACTCACCCCCCACCCCCACCCCCACCCCCACCACTTAAAATACATATTTGGATACCTACCTTTTTACGAGGCGGGTATCCAAATTTTTTTTTTTAACTCTCACATTCCCAACACAAAACATTTCTTCTTATGAGGTAGATATCCAATTCAATCCAGGTTCAAATGGCCAAAGAAGAGACCCAGATAAGCAAACAAATTATGGGTTTTATCAAGGGCTTACATACAGGAGACAGAGCCTGCTAGCAGTGGGTTGGATAGGACAAGCACACAGCCAAGTGGCAGTGGGCTGGGTGGAGAAACACAACCACTTGCGAAAGGCATGCAGTTTATACAGCATCTTCACCTGACACTTTCCCCCTAACAACCTACACCTGACAAACTTCATTTACTCCAAAACAAAGTGCCTCAATGCCCTGTAAGGTCTCCGTCTCACAGAAGGGCCGGGGGCTCAGATGTTCCTCACAGTTAAGGAATGGATCTCCATGTTGGCTAATCTTGGATTCCCTAACTCATTCTGACCACACATTCATCTTTACGGCAGGTGTGTCTGCTGTAAAGGTCATCTCAGAGCATGCTTGGGTCCAGTCATCACTGGCAGGAGAGTCTGCTATACAGGACAATGCTGCACTATAGTACGTGACCTACCTTGCTGGCAATATATCCTCTTGGCTCAGATTTCCTTACCATTTACATCGATAACAGTTTATATTCTGCCTGGCATCATTTTCCTTCATTGTGTCTCAAAAGACTATCATGTTTACGAGCAGCTAATGCTTTCACTTGTTCCTCTGTAAGAAATTTGTTCTTAAATATTACCTGGGATACTAATTAAGTGGGATTTGAAAATGAGAACACATTGGCATTGTTAAGGTTAATGGCTTAACCCTTCCACACAGTAGACAACTTCTCGAGCTTGCTGGAAAGATTGTTATTGAAGCGCAGGGACAGCCCTGTCCCATTATCCATGAGTCTTGCTTATTCTGTTCTCCTTAGGATTGTACCATCTATATGTCCTTTGAGTAACTGATATTTAGAAAATGTTTCCAGGTGTTAGCATTTATTAAGAAGCTAACTGCTAGTGAGGGACAGATGGTTATTTTCCCAGATAATTCTAAGCTCGCCAATATCCACACTTGATTTTTAACCTATTTCTTAGAAATTAACTTGAAGTAAATAGCTAATTTTTTTATTTAGGAAAAAATAGGTAAGAGAAAAATGAAAAATTGATAGAACATCAAAAAATAACTTCACAACGGATTGTTACAGCAATTTTGATTGAGGCCACGTGATTGAAACATTTCCAAACACCTGATTATGAAGGGCAATGATTTAATGGGGGGGGGGGGTGTAATCAATAGTTTGAAATAAAAAGAACTGACTGGAGTTGTTTTTACAATGCCTTCTCTCATTTTTCTTTTCTTTTCAAAACTATGCCTGCACACAGAATGCATGCGATTTGTTAATCATGATGGAGATCTCAGATGCTTTTGAAGGTAAGCCTCCTGGTATAGATGAGTAAAATTTTCCAGGTATCAGCTCCATGAGGACTGTCGGGAATCAGGAGGTCCATGTCCCCACCAAACAAACACACACACATACAACACACATTTAGTGTACTGGCTGCCAATGTGTGAGCTCCACAGCATCCACTTATTGTTCTGTATGTGTTCATCTTTGCTCTGCAACTAACTGGTGTCTATGTTAAAGAAGAACAGGCATCTTGCCTTATTCATCTCTTACATCTTTCAGAGTGTCCAGCACAGACATAGTAACATACCAAAGCCTCACCAAAGATCACTAATTGTTGGTTAAAGTAAGAGGCAGAATAATGACCCACCCCAACCACAAAGACGTGCCCATCGTAAATTCCAGAGCCTGTGAATATGTTATATTACATAGAAAAGAGGAATGAAGGTTGCAGATGGAATTAAGGTGCTAGTAAGCCACCCTAAGATAGGAAGATTATTCTGGTTTATTCCATTGTGCCCACTGTAATTACTGAGGTGTTTTACTGTTTTTGTTTTTGTTTGAGACGGAGTCTCTGTCGCCCAGGCTGGAGTGCAATGGCGCGATCTCCGCTCACTGCAAGCTCCACCTCCCGGGTTCACGTCATTCTCCTGCCTCAGCCTCTTAGTAGCTGGGACTGCAGGCACCCGCCACCACGCCCAGCTAATTTTTTGTATTTTTAGTAGAGATGGGGTTTCACCCTGTTAGCCAGGATGATCTCGATCTCCTGACCTCGTGATCCGCTCGCCTCGGCCTCCCAAAGAGCTGGGATTATAGGCGTGAGTCACCGCGCCAGGCCAATTCCTGAGGTTTTTAAAAGAAAAAGAAGGAGGCAGAAAAGGAGTCACAACCAGAGAAGGAAAACTGAAGATAGAAGGGTCAAGACGACATGATATGAGAAAGGCTTTTTTTTTTTTTTTTTAGATTCAGAGGGTACATGTGCAAATTTGTTACATGGTATATCGCATGATGCTAAGGTTTGGGCTTCAATTGAACCTGACACCCAAATAGTTACATAACACCCAAAGATAGTTTTCAACCCAAGTTCCCTACCTCCCTCCCTGCTCTAGTACTCTCCAGTGTCTATTGTTTCCATCTTTATGACCATGTGCCCTCAAAGTTTAGCTCCCACTGATAAGTAAGAACATGGGGTATTTGGTTTTCTACTTCCGTGTTAATTAGCTTAATATAATAGCCTGCAGCTGCATCCATGTTGCTGCAAAAGACATGATTTTATTCTTTTTTATGGCCACATCGTATCCCGTGGTGTATATGTACCACATTTTCTTTAACCTATCCATCATTGACAGGCACCTAGATTGATTCTATGTCTTTGCTATTGTAAATAGTGCTGCAGTAAACATGTGCAGGTGTCTTTTTGGTAGAACAGTTTATTTTCCTTTGGGTATATACCTAGTAATGGGATTGCTGGGTCGAATGCTAATTCTATTTTCAGCTCTTTGTAAAATCTCCGAACTACTTTCTACAGAGGCTGAACTGATATGAGAAAGTCTTAACCAGTTGTTGTTTCTTTGAAGAAGAAGGAAGGGGCCACAAGCCAAGGAATGTGGTGGCATCTAGACACTGGAAAAAGCAAGAAAATGAATTCTCCACTAAAGCATCCAGAAACACAGCTCTAAAGATCCCCAGTTTTAGTCCAGTATGACCCATGTTGGACTTCTAAACCATAGAATTGTAAGATACTAAATTTATGCTGTTTTAAACCATTATGCTCGTGATAATTTGTTACAGTAGCCATAGAAAGCTAATACAATTGAGATACTTCTTTCCATTTGATTTCTTTATTTTCTTTGATTTTTTATTTTTTTATTTTTATTTATTTATTTATTTTTTGAGACGGAGTCTTGCTCTGTCCCCCAGGTTGGAGTGCAGTGACGCAATCTTGGCTCACTGCAAGCTCTGCCTCCCGGGTTCATGCCATTCTCCTGCCTCAGCCTCCCAAGTAGCTGGGACTACAGGCGCCCCCCACCACACCCAGCTAATTTTTTTGTATTTTTAGTAGAGACGGGGTTTCACCGTGTTAGCCAGGATGGTCTCCATCTCCTGACCTTATGATCCGCCTGCCTCAGCCTCCCAAAGTGCTGGGATTACAGGCGTGAGCCACCGTGCCCGGCCTTCTTTGATTTTTTAAAAGAAGTGACTATCAAGTTTTTATACTTATTGCCCCTAACCATCACCAAACAGTCAGTCATCAGCAGAGAGGACAACAGTGACTGAGGCATATGCGAAAGGGAAATTTGGCACATTATCCAAAGAAAGCTGCTTCACCATTTAAAATAGTTTTGTGTCTCACCTCCAGTGACTTTTTTATTTAAGAAAATCAATGGTCCACTTAAAATTCCCTTGTGCATGGGAATGTGGTGCCATGTAAATATTTGTTTGCTGCTCTCTCTCTCAGAGCCAAGCACCAGCTTTGCAGGTGGGATTACTTAATTGGCAATTATTAAATAAATTTAAAAGAGCCATGATTAGCAGACTAATTGCTGACCAGCAGTTCTATTGAATCTGTTTCCAATGCAAATGTCTCCTCTTCTCTTGGCTCAAGGTAATCAAGCTTTTCTTTGCAATTTTTCAGAAATCTTTGAAGTGTTTCTGCACAATCCAAATAGTCACTCACTACTATGAAAGTTTTCCCTTGAAAGCTGGAATCAGGCACTTTTGCCTCTGGAAAGGGAAGGAAAAGTGGCAGACCTAGTTGTATTGTATTGTTTTCTTAGTTTCTCCAGGGAGAAAAGGGAACTGATCAACTTAAAAAGAACTAGTTACCCAAGATAGCTATTTAATGGAGAAAGACAAACCTGGTAATCAAAATAGACTGGTTATATTCAATACTGAAGGATAAATTTCTTTATAAGGTGCTGTGTTGTACTGATACTGTCTAAGATCTCTTTAGTGGAAAATTTATTTGAGGACTACCTCTAATCACCAGAAAATCAAGCATTTCCTGACATCATCTGAGCATCCTTACCTGGACTCTGCCTCTCTCCTACCTAGCACTCCCTTTGCCCACAGCTCCTCTCCAACCCTGTCCCTTTTTAGTGCCAAGACTGCTTCAAGTTGCTGCTCATCCAGGGGTACATCCCCCATTCTTCCTTAGTTATTTTTATCTTTTCTCACATTTCTAAATAACACCACTTCTTTAGGTAGAAACTTCCCATCACCTGGCTTATCTGAACCTCTAGCCTATATCCATAGAATTATGTTGAGTAAATAGCCTGTCCCTATTACTCCTATTCTGCCCACACCATAGATCTGCTGTGGATGTCATCCATTGACCTACCCCAATTGGAAGCCAGAAGGCAAGGGAGCTAGGTGATTGTAGAAGTCAGCCTCCTGTAGCAAAGAGCAGGGCAGAAAAGTAATGAATGAATTCAGAATGGTGGGGATGAAACAGAGAATAGCCAACACAGGGTCTCTTTTTATAGGACAATCAAAAGTTGCATACATCGTTCTACTTTTGGTCTTTATTGAGACTCTTAGTAATGTTTGTTAAATTCCCACTATGTGTGGTGTGCATCTTTCTTTGAAATAACAAGAATATAAACATTCTTCAGTTGCCCCCTCCTTCTTTCCTTTTTGTTTTTTCTTCAAGGTTTTGCTGAATGGCTACCTTCCCCTGGATTTCTTAATTCGTTTATTTCTACTAAATAAATAAGCCTGGTGCCTCCCTTCACCTATATAATAGATTTCCCTTTGCATCTTTATTGTCTATTCAACATTGACAAGTACATTTGGCAAATGGTAAGCATGCAATAAACATTAACTATTTTTATTTTTATTCCTCTCCTAAGAAATTCTTGCCTAATTAAATAAGGGCAAAAGGAGGCTATTGAGATAATGAGAAAATTTATAGATTTTTAAAAATTTTCATTAATCTAATTAAGATTTTAAACCTAACTTCCAGTTTTAGAAACAAGGAGGTGAAGAAACAAGTTGAACAACACCCCTCCACCAAAAAATTAAAAATCCAGAACAAATTAAAAATGTGAGTCACTCCACAAGAAAACTGCCTACTTTCTTCAATAAGTCAACGTGCAGTAAAAAGGGAATAGGGGACTTTGTATATCAGAGTTTATCTAACTTTTCTGTAAAAGACCAAATAGCAAATATTTCAGGCTTTGCAGGCCATGTCATCTTGGTTACAACTACTCAACTCTTAAAGTCATAGGTAATACTTAAACAAATGGAATGGCTGTGTTCCAATAAAAATGTATTTACCATAAAATAGGCTGCAGGCCAGATTTGGCCAGCTCTTAATTCCTCTTCTATATTTAAGGAGGTTAAGAGATATAACAACCTAACAAACAAGTACACAATGGGCATTTTTAACTCAAAAGTTTTTATCAAGGTGTGGGAATAGGGGAAGGGGAGTTGAAAGAAGTCACAGGTTTCGGGGGCATGCAAAGGTCAGTAGAGAAATGAGGCCTGGGCAGTGTGTTGTTGGAAAAAGTACACACACAAAATGGCACCACCTGTAGGCTATTTATATATATTTATTTTATGTCCAGCAGTCGTCTATTTGATATGGACCGGAGGCACGAGGGTGGGGTCCCTGGAGAGAGGGCTTTACCCTCAAGCCTGGACCATGGCCCTAAGTGAGAACAAGAATTTCAGTTTTTGTGCCCAAATGTTGCCTTTTGGCCCAAAATACCTGCCTATTCTGTACCCATATAAACCTCAGACCCCAGGCTCCACAAGCAGCAGAGCAGCAGACAAGGAGAGAAAAGAGGAAGCATCTGAACATTGAGAGTTCACCTGAGCATGGTCAGAAAGGAGATCGACCAAACAGAACAGCCGAGCTCCAGGGGAAGATCATCTTCCCACCCCACCCCATCCCCTCTCCAGCTCCCCATCCCACTGACAGCCACCTCCATCACTCAATAAAATCCCCACATTCACTATCCTTAAGTCCATGTGACCTGATTCCTACTGGATGCTGGACAAGAATCCAGGATTCACTGAGTGTGGGAACCCAAAAAGGCTGTCACATTGACTCTTCACTGAGCGGTTTAACACCTAAGCCATCCCCAGACAGCAGGACTAAGAGAGCATTGTAATACTCCTAGACACTGCCATGGGGCAAGGGCCCAAAAGCACTCACCCTGGCTCCTGCACCTGCTCACCTATGTGCTCCCCATCCTGTAAGGGGTTTGAGCATGTGGCAGCCAAACAAATGAGCCACACTCCTGTTGCAAGTCCCATGAAAGGGTACAGGGAAGTCTCCCATTTCATCTTCACACTACTTCCTCTGACATCCCATCACCATGGCACTCAAAATGTAATGACAGCACATATCTTTTACATATTTGTTGCAAATGCAGCAATTTGGACAATATATTCAAGAGAGCCATCATTATCCCCAGTCTGCATCTCCCATCCACCCTCTCCTCAGGCAATTGTGCTTTGGGTGGTGAGGTGTCATCTGCTATTTATTCCCTTAAGTAGTCCTCAATATTATCCTGAATAATTCTTTTTTACATTACCAAAAAAAGTCAGTTAAAAGTTACAGAATTCAGAGAGTGCGGATGTCCGGTTTCGCAGTGGGAGTCTTCATTGTGCCAGTGACTAAAAAGAGAATTAAATATGGTTGATGTTGAGAAAGGCAAGAAGATTTTTATTATGAAGTGTTCCCAGTGCCACACTGTTGAAAAGGGAGGCAAGCACAAGATTGGGCCACATCTCCATGGTCTTTTCGGGTGGAAGACAGGTCAGGCCCCTGGATACTCTTACACAGCCGCCAATAAGAACAAATGCATCATCTGGGGAGAGGATACACTGATGGAGTATTTGGAGAATCACAAGAAGTACATCCCTGGAACAAAAATGATCTTTGTCAGCATTAAGAAGAAGGAAGAAAGGGCAGACTTGATAGCTTATCTCAAAAAAGCTACTAATGAGTAATAATTGGCCACTGCCTTATTTATTACAAGACAGAAATGTCTCATGACTTTTTTATGTGTACCATCCTTTAATAGATCTCATACACCAGAATTCAGATCATGAATGACTGACAGAATATTTTATTGGGCAGTCCTGATTTAAAACTAAGCCTGGCTTGTGGTTAAATGAATATGTTCAGTTTTTGAATTTTAATAGTAACTCCAATTCAGTAAATGCTATCACTGTTTACCCCTTTTAAAGATATGATTAGACTTCATTAGTAATGTTCAACTTTTCACAAAGATGATGAGTGCCATCTTAAAACTTATACTGGAGATTGGTTTTATATTTAGATTTATATAACTGGTTATGTGAATATATTTAAATACTGGGGAAATTCCTTCACTGTCTTAGAACCAAGCAAGATTCACCTGTGTTTTGTGTTCATTTGCCTCTTAAAGGCAAGGGTTGAAGATAAATATGGTAGCAATGTCTATAGTTTTGGCCTTAACTACGCCAATCTAATTATAATTCCCTGTATTTAAAATGGTTCCCTTTACTTATTGAAAGGCATTTTAGTGTGGTTTATGTGTAATATTAAAGATTAGTCAACACCTCTCACATCTTAAAGATCTCTAAGGTCACATGCTTTTAAAATAGTAGCAAGTTAAACTTCACTCTTGAATTCTTTACAATCTAAGTCAAACTAACTTATAATTTAGGATTGTCTTTAAACAGCCATTCAGAAACATAAAACTGTAGAACTGGGTATATGTGATTGGGAATGGTGCTTTTGCCAACTTAAAAGCATTAAGGTAACGGAGATATGCACAAATTTTAAAATTATGTGTGATCACAAGACTAAAGATAATTAAAAAGAAAACCACAAAAAAAAAAGGTTACAGAATTCTAAACTGATTCTTTTCAAAAGAGAGGTACATTATGGAATGTGTTAAACTCATAGTTCCATTTTTAAAAAATGTTAACCATAATCTTTTTATTTTTAATTCAATTTCATTTTATAATTGACATAATAATTGTGCATATTCATCAGGTACATAGTGAAGTTTCAATACATATAATGTATATTGATCAGAACAAGATAATCAGTAAATCCATCATCATAAACATTTATCATTTCTTTGTGTTAGGAATGTTCAATATCCTCCTTCTAGCTGTCTGAGACTATAAAATATATTATTGTTAACTATAGTCATCCTACAATGATATAGACCACTATAACTTATTCCTCCTATCTAGCTGTAATTTTATATTATAATTCTATTAAAAAGAGTAAGGTAAGAGCCCCAAATGGTGAAATTTTCTCTTTTCGTTCCTGGATAAAGCTGACCACCAGTTTTAACATATCTAAACTTCAATTTTTTTATTAACAAAAGGACAAGTGTGAACTAGAATATACATCCAACATTCTGACATTGACCAGAAGTCTTTTGCTTCCTATACTTATCACTAAGAACCACTCTTGTGGCAATAACTTAAGACTGCACTATTTATACTTAGATTTTTGTGGAACATTTCTGATAAAGTTTTTTTTATTATTTAGACAAAAATTTAAAAGGTCAAATGGTAATAAATAAAAACCAAGATATATAAGTCACCACTTAAAAAATTATATCAGTGGGGGTGGAGCCAAGATGGCCGAATAGGAACAGCTCCAGTCTACGGCTCCCAGCGTGAGCAACGCAGAAAATGGGTGATTTCTGCATTTCCAAATGAGGTACCGGGTTCATCTCACTGGGGAGTGCCAGACAGTGGGTGCAGGACAGTGGGTGCAGCGCACCATGCGTGAGCCGAAGCAGGGCAAGGCATCGCCTCACCTGGGAAGCACAAGGGATCAGGGAATTCCCTTCCCTAGTCAAAGAAAGGGGTGACAGACGACACCTGGAAAATTGGGTCACTCCCACCCTAATACTGCGCTTTTCAAACGGCACACAGGCTTAACAAATGGCACAACAGGAGATTATATCCCGGCACATCAGGAGATTATATCCCGGCACACAGGGAAACTATAACAAACGGCACATCAGGAGATTATATCCCGCACCTTGCTCGGAGGGTCCTATGCCCACGGAGCCTCACTCATTGCTAGCACAGCAGTCTGAGATCAAGCTGCAAGGTGGCAGCGAGGCTGGGGGAGGGGCGCCCGCCATTGCTCAGGCTTGAGTAGGTAAACAAAGCGGCCAGGAAGCTCAAACTGGGTGGAGCCCACCACAGATCAAGGAGGCCTGCCGGCCTCTGTAGACTCCACCTCTGGGGGCAGGGCACAGACAAACAAAAGACAGCAATAACTTCTGCAGACTTAAATGTCCCTGTCTGACAGCTTTGAAGAGAGTAGTGGTTCTCCCCGCACGCAGTCTGAGATCTGAGAATGGGCAGACTGCCTCCTCAAGTGGGTCCCTGACCCCGGAGTAGCCTAACTGGGAGACACCACCCATTAGGGGCGGACTGACACCTCACACGGCTGGATACTCCTCTGAGACAAAAATTCCAGAGGAACGATCAGGCAGCAGCATTTGCGGTTCACCAATATCTGCTGTTATGCAGCCACCACTGCTGATACCCAGGCAAACAGGGTCTGGAATGGACCTCCAGCAAACTCCAACAGACCTGCAGCTGAGGGTCCTGACTGTTAGAAGGAAAACTAACAAACAGAAAGGACATCCACACCAAAAACCCATCTGTACATCACAATCATCAAAGACCAAAGGTAGATAAAACCACAAAGATGGGGAAAAAACAGAGCAGAAAAACCGCAAACTCTAAAAATCACAGCTCCTCTCCTCCTCCAAAGGAATGCAGCTCCTCTCCAGCAATGAAACAAAGCTGGAAGGAGAATGACTTTGACGAGTTGAGAGAAGAAGGCTTCAGATGATCAAACTACTCCAAGCTAAAGGAGGAAGTTCAAACCAATGGTAAACGAGTTAAAAACTTTGAAAAAAAATTAGATGAATGGATAACCAGAATAACCAATGCAGAGCAATCCTTAAAGGACATGATGGAGCTGAAAACCAAGGCACAAGAACTAAGTGATGAATGCACAAGCCTCAGTAACCAATGCGATGAACTGGAGGAATGGGTATCACAGATGGAAGATGAAATGAATGAAATGAAGCGTGAAGAGAAGTTTAGAGACAAAAGAATAAAAAGAAATGAACAAAGCCTCCAAGAAATATGGGACTATGTGAAAAGACCAAATCTACGTCTGATTGGTGTACCTGAAAGCGATGGGGAGAATGGAATCAACTTGGAAAACACTCTGCAGGATATTATCCAGGAGAACTTCCACAATCTAGCAAGGCAGGCCAACATTCAGATTCAGGAAATACAGAGAACACCACAAAGATAATCCTCGAGAAGAGCAACTCCAAGACACATAATTCTCGTATTCACCAAAGTTGAAATGAAGGACAAAATGCTAAGGGCAGCCAGAGAGAAAGGTCGGGTTACTCACAAAGGGAAGCCCATCAGACTAACAGCTGATCTCTTGGCAGAAACTCTGAAAGCCAGAAGAGAATGGGGGCCAATATTCAACATTCTTAAAGACAAGAATTTTCAACCCAGAATTTCATATCCAGCCAAACTAAGCTTCATAAGTGAAGGAGAAATAAAATACTTTACAGACAAGCAAATGCTGAGAGATTTTGTCACCACCAGGCCTGCCCTAAAAGAGCTCCTGAAGGAAGCACTAAACATGGAAAGGAAAAACTGGTACCAGCCACTGCAAAAACATGCCAAATTGTAAAGACCATCCAGGCTAGGAAGAAACTGCATCAACTAACGAGCAAAATAACCAGCTAACATCATAATGACAGGATCAAATTCACACATAACAATACTAACCTTAAACATAAATGGGCTAAATGCTCCAATTAAAAGACACAGACTGGCAAATTGGATAAAGAGTCAAGACCCATCTGTGTGCTGTATTCAGGAAACCCATCTCACATGCAGAGACACACAAAGGCTCAAAATAAAGGGATGGAGGAAGATCTACCAAGCAAATGGAAAACATAAAAAGGCAGGGGTTGCAATCCTAGTCTCGGATAAAACAGACTTTGAACCAACAAAGATCAAAAGAGACAAAGAAGGCCATTACATAATGGTAAAGGGATCAATTTAACAAGAAGAGCTAACTATCCTAAATATATATGCACCTAATACAGGAGCACCCAGATTCATAAAGCAAGTCCTGAGTGACCTACAAAGAGATTTAGACTCCCACACAATAATAATGGGAGACTTTAACACCCCACTGTCAACATTAGACAGATCAACAAGACAGAAAGTTAACAAGGATATCCAGGAATTGAACTCAGCTCAGCACCAAGCAGACCTAATAGACATCTACAGAACTCTCCACCCCAAATCAACAGAATATACATTCTTTTCAGCACCACACCACACCTATTCCAAAATTGACCACATAGTTGGAAGTAAAGCACTCCTCTGCAAATGTAAAAGAACAGAAATTATAAAAATGGTCTCTCAGACCACAGTGCAATCAAACTGGAACTCAGGAGTAAGAAACTCACTCAAAACTGCTCAACTACATGGAAACTGAACAACCTGCTCCTGAATGACTACTGGGTACATAACAAAATGAAGGCAGAAATAAAGATGTTCTTTGAAACCAACAAGAACAAAGACACAACATACCAGACTCTCTGGGACACACTCAAAGCAGTGTGTAGAGGGAAATTTATAGCAGTAAATGCCCACAAGAGAAAGCAGGAAGGATCTAAAATTGACACCCTAACATCACAATTAAAAGAACTAGAAAAGCAAGAGCAAACACATTCAGAAGCTAGCAGAAGGCAGAAATAACTCAGATCAGAGCAGAACTGAAGGAAATAGAGACACAAAAAACCCTTCAAAAAATTAATGAATCCAGGAGCTGGTTTTTTGAAAAGATCAACAAAATTGATAGACCACTAGCAAGACTAATAAAGAAGAAAAGAGAGAAGGATCAAATAATGACAAAGGGGATATCACCACTGATCCCACAGAAATACAAACTACCATCAGAGAATACTATAAACACCTCTATGCAAATAAACTAGAAAATCTAGAAGAAATGGATAAATTCGTTGACACATACACCCTCCCAACACTAAACCAGGAATAAGTTGAATCTCTGAATAGACCAATAACAGGCTCTGAAATTGAGGCAATAATTAATAGCTTACCAACCAAAAAAAGTCCAGGACCAGATCGATTCATGGCCGAATTCTACCAGAGGTACAAGGAGGAACTGGTACCATTCCTTCTGAAACTATTCCAATCAATACAAAAAGAGGGAATCCTCCCTAACTCATTTTATGAGGCCAGCATCATCCTGATACCAAAGCTGGGCAGAGACACAACCAAAAAAGAAAATTTTAGATCAATATCCTTGATGAACATCAATGCACAAATCTTCAATAAAATACTGGCAAACTGAATCCAGCAACACATCAAAAAGCTTATCCACCATGATCAAGTGGGCTTCATCCCTGGGATGCAAGGCTGGTTCAACATACGAAAATCAATAAACATAATCCAGCATATAAACAGAACCAAAGACAAAAAACCACATGATTGTCTCAATAGATGCAGAAAAGGTCTTTGACAAAATTCAACAACCCTTCATGCTAAAAACTCTCAATAAATTAGGTATTGATGGGATGTATCTCAAAATAATAAGAGCTATCTATGAGAAACCCACAGCCAATATCATACTGAACGGACAAAAACTGGAAGTATTCCCTTTGAAAACTGGCACAAGATAGGGATGCCCTCTCTCACCACTCCTATTCAACATAGTGTTGGAAGTTCTGGCCAGGGCAATTAGGCAGGAGAAGGAAATAAAGGGCATTCAATTAGGAAAAGAGGAAGTCAAATTGTCCCTCTTTGCAGATGACATGATTGTATATCTAGAAAACCCCATCATCTCAGCCCAAAATCTGCTTAAGCTGGTAAGGAACTTCAGCAAAGTCTCAGGATATAAAATCAATGTGCAAAAATAACAAGCATTCTTAGACACCAATAACAGACAAACAGACAGTCAAATCATGAGTGAACTCCCATTCACAATTGCTTCAAAGAGAATAAAATACCTAGGAATCCAACTTACAAGGGATGTGAAGGACCTCTTCAAGGAGAACTACAAACCACTGCTCAACGAAATAAAAGAGGATACAAACAAATGGAAGAACATTCCATGCTCATGGGTGGGAAGCATCAATATCATGAAAATGGCCATGCTGCCCAAGGTAATTTATAGATTCAATGCCATCCCCATCAAGCTACCAATGACTTTCTTCACAGAATTGGAAAAAATGACTTTCAAGTTCATATGGAACCAAAAAAGAGCCCACATTGCCAAGTCAATCCTAAGCCAAAAGAACAAAGCTGGAGGCATCACACTACCTGATGTCAAACTATACTACAAGGCTACTGTAACCAAAACAGCATGGTACTGGTACCAAAACAGAGATATAGACCAATGGAACAGAACAGAGCCCTCAGAAATAATGCCGCATATCTATAACTATCTGATCTTTGACAAACCTGACAAAAACAAGCAATGGGGAAAGGATTCCCTATTTAATAAATGGTGCCGGGAAAACTGGCTAGCCATATGTAGAAAGCTGAAACTGGATCCCTTCCTTACACCTTATACAAAAATTAATTCAAGATGGATTAAAGACTTACATGTTAGACCTAAAACCATAAAAACCCTAGAAGAAAACCTAGGCAATACCATTCAGGATATAGGCATGGGCAAAGACTTCATCTCTAAAAGACCAAAAGCTATGGCAACAAAAGCCAAAATTGACAAATGGGATCTAATTAAACTAAAGAGCTTCTGCACAGCAAAAGAAACCACCATCAGAGTGAACAGGCAACCTACAGAATGGGAGAAAATTTTTGCAACATACTCATCTGACAAAGGGCTAATATCCAGAATCTACAATGAACTCAAACAAATTTACAAGAAAAAAACAAACAACCCCATCAAAAAGTGGGTGAAGGATATGAACAGACACTTCTCAAAAGAAGACATTTATGCAGCCAACAGACACATGAAAAAATGCTCATCATCACTGGCCATCAGAGAAATGCAAATCAAAACCACAATGAGATACCATCTCACACCAGTTAGAATGGCGATCATAAAAAGTCAGGAAACAACAGGTGCTGGAGAGGTTGTGGAGAAATAGGAACACTTTTACACTGTTGGTGGGACTGTAATCTAGTTCAACCATTGTGGAAGTCGGTGTGGCGATTCCTCAGGGATCTAGAACTAGAAATACCATTTGACTCAGCCATCCCATTACTGGGTATATACCCAAAGGATTATAAATCATGCTGCTATAAAGACACATGCACACATATGTTTATTGTGGCACTATTCACAATAGCAAAGACTTGGAACCAACCCAAATGTCCAACAACGATAGACTGGATTAAGAAAATGTGGCACATATACACCATGGAATACTATGCAGCCATAAAAAATGATGAGTTCATGTCCCTTGTAGGGACATGGATGAAGCTGGAAACCATCATTCTCAGCAAACTATCGCAAGGACAAAAAACCAAACACCACATGTTCTCACTCATAGGTGGGAATTGAACAATGAGAACACATGGACACGGGAAGGGGAACATCACACACCAGGGACGGTTGTGGGGTGGGGGTGGGGGGAGGGATAGCATTAGGAGATATATCTAATGCTAAATGACGAGTTAATGGGTGCAGCACACCAATATGGCACATGTATACATATGTAACAAACCTGCAGGTTGTGCACATGTACCCTAAAACTTAAAGTATAATAAAAATAAAATAAAAAGAAAATCTACATATGATACAATTACAAAAAAATTACACACAGTGAGTGTATATAACCTGGTGAAATCTAAACAAATTCTGTGGATTTTACCAATGTTGATGTCCCAGTTTTGATAAAGCACTATAGTTATGTAAGATATTACCACTGGTGGAGGCTAGGTGAAGTGGGTACAGGGTCTCCTGTACCATTATTTTTGGAACTTTTTGTGAATCTATAATTATTTCAAAATAAAAAGTTTAAAAAGAAGAAATGAAAAATAAATGTTGTTGTACTCTGAAAAAAAAAATTATATCAGTGATCTCAGTACTAAAGAGACAACAAAAAGAGAGTTGCCTCCAAAACAAAGGAAAAAAACATTTTCAGGCAGTTGAGAAAATAATTCAGTAACAAGAGCAATCAGGATTGGAGGAAATATCCTTTGCTCAATCTAGGCAGAGGATAAGAAAGAATGAGAAAGTAAAGACTAGAAATCATTCAATCAAAGGAAAATGGAATCAAAATACTATAGGAAAAACACAACATATGATGTCCTGAGTCCCATTTCTTTTACACCACTTTCATATCACCCATTTTATCATAACCATACTTTAATTATCAGTGAGTTTTTCTAGCAAAGTTTTTAAGCAAAGTGAGCCATGCTTTTCTATATTGTACAGGCTCTGAATCATTTGGAGGAAAAATACTATGCAAATCTAAGATGTAAATGAATGCCATCTGTGCATTTTAAGATTAGAAACAAGTGCAATTCACCACTGAGTGAACTAACCTCCCTGTCTAGGAGACGCTAGTGTTATACAGAAATGTAATGTCCATTTCTTCCTACCTTCTGTTGCCAGCCTTAATTTCGGGTCCAAAACTGCCTGACTTAGGATGGTTCAACTTACAATTTTTTTACTTTACAATAGTGTAAAAGTGACACACATTCAGTAGAAAATGTATTTCAACTACCCATACAACTATTCTGTTTTTCACTTTCAGTACAGTGTTCAATAAATTACATGAGGTACTCAGTACTTTATTTTAAAATGTGTTAGGTAATTTTCTTGGCCAATCTAAGTGTTCTGAGCCCCTTTAAGGTAGACTAGGCTAAGCTATGATGTTCAGTAGGTTAGGTGTATGAAACATATTATCAATTTATATTTTCAACATATGATGGTTTAGTGGGAAGTAAGTCTATTTATGTAAGTTGAGAAGTGATTGCGTGTCTGTGTATACATATGTGGGTTGCATATATACACAAATACACATACATACAGAAGCTAATTAAACAAAAACCCATTATTAGGTACAAAGTGGTGTGGTTGGTAAACTTGTGTTTGGTTTGGTTTGGTTTCTATGATTCTTAACTAATCACAAAATTGGTTCCTCTTCTATTTTCAGGGCTATTTTTCCATAGCCCTCTATTTCTCATTACCCTTCTTCAAGGCTTTAACCCATTTCCCATTTAGAAAAAAAAAAAAAAGTGCAGCTTGCTGCCAGTGCTCATTTGATTCTACATAAGCACACTCTTTGAGGCTGAAGCAAATCTGACTGATTTTCAATGTGAAAATAAAATATAAAAACTGTTCTTGGAGTGCTTTCTAAACAGAACGTGTCTCTAATCCTAATGTAACAGAAATTATGTGATGTAACATTAAGATTAGACACAAGTATTCTCAGGGCAAACGGGAAATGGGTTAATAGAATTTAGCGGCTATCAGTCACCTTCACTGCCACTCACATGTGTAATCGCATTCCCCACCACCCAAACATTTTTCAGTCTCACCAGTGAACTCTTTTGCAATTAGACTACTACCTTGTACCACGGGCATCTATGGCCAACCCACCACTCAGGATGATGTTCTCTTTGCCCCCAGGAAGTGGGTTAGCCAGTTCCAAATCTCCACCTTACTACCTGCTGTCTTGGAGCACTCTCACTAACACATTAGGTTGGGTCTTCTGAGGAGCAAACACCAAAACAGGGTTAGGAGTGCAGAGGGTTTATTAGAAAGAAATGGGACAAGGTGCTATTGGACTACAATGTAGGTCTGACAGCTATGGAAGGAGAACTTAGCGAAAGAAACTTCAACAACAGCACTATTGAAAGAAAAAAAAAATCCTGATGGATGTCCAAAAGCCAAAGTCTTTTGCTGGAAGAATTCTTTAATATTGCCAAAATAAGCCTGCCATAAAATCTTTGCCATCTTCACTTATCAGCTGGGAGCAGCCCACAGAAACATGAGGTTGGCATGGATGTTGCAGTAGATCAAAAGGGGCAGGAGCTGGAACCATCACTATGCTGCACACAGTAAAAGATCAGAGTCACCTGTTTTCTCCTTTTTTCCCTGGCTTTTCCCCCAAGATCACCAGCACCACCACCAAAGCATGCAGGAATTTTCACAGGTAAGCCAAATGAAGAAATCACCAATCAGGGAGGCAGTATTTTGGAGATACCTGAAAGATCCTCTTGCATTTAGCCAAAAGCCAAAAGTCATCTATTTTCCTCATGGAATTCCATTAACCCAAGGTGAAAACAGACCATTTTTCACATTAAGTGTTAATGTAGAGCTCATATCTTAAGGTTATTTACATTTGATCTCTCAGTGAACCAAGGAATAGTAAATGTAGAGGAAAGATCTTAGAAAAAGAAGTAATTACAAAACTGGACTCAATTTTGCATTGGCACAAACATACTATCCAACCTTGGGAAAAGGTAAGTAATATCTGTGGAGCTCACCAGCCATACAACAGTGAGCTGATAAAACTAAGGTATTGACACTATGCTTATTTGGGGGGATATAGTCCCTGCCCTTCAAAAGCACAGATATGATAGAGCTTTGAACCAAATGTCCTCAGCTTTAAAATGATGTTTCCACAGCTTTTCTTAAAAATGAATTTTAGGCTGACCAAGATGGCTGACTGGAAGCAGTTACTGGAAGCAGTTACTGTGCACTGCTCTCATGGAGAGAAATAGAAGAGGTGGGTAAATTCAGTTCCTTCAACTGAAACTCCCAGGTGCACACATTGAAATTCATCAAGAAAATTCCTTGACCCACAGAGAATGGAGAAAAGCAAGACAAGACAACCACCCACCCAGAAGCAACACAGAGCCAACGGAGCCTCCCCCACCCAGGGAAGTGGTAAGTGAATGAGCAACCCCAGGGACCCACACTTCTCCCATAGATTTTTGCAACCCTTGGGTCAGGAGATCCCCTCATGAACCCATTCCACGAGGGCCTGCAGTCTGACACGCAGAGCTACATGGAGTCTCGGTGAAGCAGCTGGCTACTCAGGCACACGAGGAGCCCCAAAAGCTTTAGATATCTGCACTTCCCAGAGAAAGTGGCTACAATTCAGGCAAAGTGGGAGGTTAGACTCCCATTCATACCACTAGAAAAGGAGCTGAATCCAGGGGGCTGAGTGGTGATGGTCTGCAGGCCCTGCCTCCATGCACCTTTCAGGGTAAGACCCACTAGTTTGGAACTGCAGCCAGCCACCAGCAGCAACGTTACACCTCCCTGAGACAGAGCTCCCAGAGGACGGGGTGAGCCACCATCTTTTCTATTTTGCAACCTTAGTGGTTGTTGCCTTCAGTGCAGCTGCCCTGTGGGAAAGTGTCCAGACCACTTTTTAAATGTGAATCCTCAAACCTGCTTCTTCTCACCTGGTGGGACCTCCTGACCAGGGTCACCAGCAACCTTTGCCAGTGTTTTCCAGCTGTCAGTGGTTCCAAGACTCCCTGGCACAGGGCTCCCAGGGGGAAGGATGGACTGCCATTTTTGCTGTTTCATAGCCTTTGTCAATGTTGCCTTCGGGATCTAGGGAATCTGAGGCAACTAGGGACTGGAGTGGTCCCCCTGGCACAGCACAGCAGCTCCATGGAGAATTGGCCAGATTGCTTTTTCACGTGGGTCCCAGATCCCATTTCTCTTCACTGGGTGGGATCTCCTGACCGAGGTCTACAACTACCACTGCCGGTGTGTTCAGGCTGGAAACAGATATGTACCTCCCTGGGATGGAGCTCCCAGAGGGAGGAGCAGACCGCTGACTTTGCCATTTCACAGCCTTCACAGTTGATACCTTCAGGTGCTGGAAAAATCTACGGTGGCTAGGGACTGGAGCAGAACACCAACATAATGCAGCAGCCCTGCAGCAAAGTGGTCAGACTTTGCTGAGGAGATACAATTGTCCCTGATCTCATATCTCCTCACTGGGTAGGATCTCACAGCCTGGGTCTCCAGTAGAAGCCCTGCAACTCCCTGAGTCAGAGCTCCCAGTAGGAGTGGGGATTGCCATTTTGCAGTCTCATGGCCCCACCCTTGCTGTCTCCAGGCTCTGGAGAATCCATGAGGACCAGGAGCTGATTCAGACCACAGCACAGAGCACTCACTTCATGGAAAAGTGGGTGAACTGTTCTCCATGCAGGTCACAGTCCTCATGCCTCCTCACTAGGCAGGGCCACCCAACATGGGACTGCAGCACAATCATCCTGGCCCCACCTAACTACTTCAATCAGAGGCATCCCAGCAGTTAAAGGAAAATCCACATGCAGAGATTAGAAAGAACCAATGCAAGAACTCTGGCAACTCAAATGGCAGAGTGTCTTATATTCTCCAAATGACTGTACTAATCCTCCAAATGAATGCACTAATTCTCCAACAAGGGTTCTTAACTAGGTTTAGTTGCCTGAAATGACAGAAATAGAATTCAGAATACGGATAGAAATGAAGATCATTGAGATTCAGCAGAATGGCAAAACCCAATACAAGGAAACTAAGAATCGAAATAAAACAATACAGGAGATGACTGATAAAATAGCCAGTATAAAAAGGAACCTAACTAATCTGATAGAGCTTACAAACACACTGCAAGAATTTCACAATGCAACTGCAAGTATTAACAGCAAAATATACCAAGCTGAGGAATGAATCTTGGAACTTGAAGACTGGCTCTCTGAAATAAGACAGCAGACAAAAATAAAGAAAAAGGGATGAAAAGGAACAAATGAAACCTCCAAGAAATAGAAGATTATGTAAAGACGTCAAATCTACACATCACTATTATCTCTGAAAGAGACAGGGAGAAAGCAAAAAAACTTGGAAAATGTATTTCAGGATATCATCCATGAAAACTTTCCCAATGTTGCTAGAGAGGCCAACAGTCAAATTCTGGAAATACAGAAAACCCTGCAAGATTCTACACAAAAAGATCATCCCCAAGATATAGTCATCAGATTTTCCAAGGTCAAAATGAAGAAAAAGAATATTAAAAGCATCTAGAGAGAAAGGGCAGGTCACCTGCAAAGGGAACCCTATCAGGCTAACAGCAGACCTCTCAGCTGAAACCCTGCAAGCCAGAAAAGATTGGGGGCCTTCATTCAACATCCTTAAAAAAAAATCTTCAACCAAGAATTTAATATACAGCCAAACTGAGCTTCCTCAGTGAAAGAGAAATAAGATCCTTTTCTTATTTGGGATTGAGAGAGTTTGTTACTACCAGACCTGCCTTACAAGAGATCTTGAAAGGAACACTAAATATATAAGGGAAATATTGCCACCAGCTCATACAAAAACATACTTCAACACACAAACCAGTGACACTATAAAGCAACCACCCCAACAAGCTAGCATAATAGCCAACTGATAACACAATGACAGAATTAAATCCACACATATCAATACTAACCTTGAATGTAAATGAGCTAAATGCCCCATTTTAAAGGCACAGAGTGGCAAGCTAGAGAAAAAGGAAGATCCAATAATATGCTGTCTTCAGGATCCCCATGTCACATGTGACACCCATTGGCTCAAAATAAAGGGATGGAAGAAAATCTACCAAGCATGTGAAAATCAGAAAAAAGCAGGAATTGCAATCCTAATTTCAGACAAAGTAGACATTAAACCAACAAAAATTAAAAAAAAGAAGGGCATTACATAATGGTAAAATATTCAATTCAGCAAGAAGATGTAACTATCTTAAATATATATGCACCCAACACAGGAGCACCCAGATTCATAAAGCAATTTCTTAGAGACCTACAAAGAGATTTGAGACTCCCTTAACAGTGGGAGACTTCAACACTCCACTGATGGTATTATACAGATCTTCTAGGAAGAAAATTAACAAAGATATTTAGGACATGAACTCAACATTGGACCAAGTGAATCTAATAGATTTCTACAGAACTTGCCACCCAAAAACAAGAGAATATACATTCTTCTCATTACCATGTGGCACACACTCAAAAATGACCACACAATTGGACATAAAACAATCCTTAGCAAATGCAAAAGAACTGAAATCATACCAAACACACTCTCAGAGCACAACAATATAAAAATAGAAATAAATATGTAAAAATTGCTCAAAACTATGCAATTACATGTAAATTAAACAACCTCCTGCTGAATGACTTTTGGGTAAATGATAACATTAAGGCAAAAAATCAAGAAGTTCTCTGGAAGTAATGAAAACAAAGAGGCAACATACCAGAATCTCTGGGACACAGCTAAGGCAGTGTTAAGAGGGAAATTTATAGCAATAAATGCCTACATCAAAAAGTTAAAAAGATCTCAAATTAACAACCTAACATTGCAACTAAAAGAACTAGAGAAGCATAAGAAAACAAACCTCAAAGCTGGCAGAAGACAAGAAATAACCAAAATCAGAGCTAAACTGAAGGAGATCAAGACATGAAAAACCATACAAAAGATCAACAAATCCAGGAGTTGGTTAAAAAAAACTAATAAGACAGGCCACTAACTAGACCAATGAAGAAGAAAAATGAGAAGTTCCAAATAAACACAATTAGAAATCACAAAGGGGATGTAATCACTGACCCCACAGAAATACATACAACCATAAGAGACTGCTATGAATACCTCTATGCACACAAACTAGAAAAGCTAGAAGAGATGGATAAATTCCTGGACACACACTCTCCCAAAACTGAACCAGGAAGAAACTGATTCATTGAACAGACCAAGAATGAGCTCTGAAATTAAATCAGTAATACATATCCTACCAATAAAAAAAACCCAGGACCAGAAGAATTCATGGCTGAATTCTACCAGATGTACAAAGAAGAGGTGGTGGCATTCCTACTAAACAATTCCAAAATTTTGAGAAGTCTTCTCCAACTTATTCTATGAGGCCAGCATCATCCCAACACCAAAATCTGGCAGAGACACATACAAAAAAAGAAAACTTCAGGCTAATATTCTTGATAAACATTGACGTGAAAATCCTCCACAAAATACTTGTAAACCAAATCCAGCAGCACATCAGAAAAAGCTAATCCACCACAATTGAGCAGGCTTTGGACTTTATTCCTGGAATGCAAGGTTGGTTCAACATACACAAATCAATAAGTGTGATTCATCACATAAATAGAACCAAAGACAAAAACCACATGGTAATCTCGATGGATGCAAAAAAGGCTTTCAATAAAATTCATTGTCTCTTCATGTTAAAAACTCTCAATACACTACGTATTGAAGGAAAATACCTTGAAATAATAAGAGCCATTTATGACAAACCCACAGCCAACATCATACTAAATAAGCAAAAACTGGAAAAATTCCCCCCTTGAAAACTGACACAAGACAAGGATGCCCTCTCTCACCACTCCTATTCAACATAGTATTGGAAGTCCTGGCCAAAGTAGTCAGGTAAGAGAAAGAAATAAAGGGCATCCAAATAGGAAAAGAGAAGTCAAAGTATCCCTGGTTGCAGATGACATAATTCTATATCTAGA
Source organism: Pan paniscus (assembly GCF_029289425.2). Taxonomy (NCBI): domain Eukaryota; kingdom Metazoa; phylum Chordata; class Mammalia; order Primates; family Hominidae; genus Pan; species Pan paniscus. The sequence goes on along the minus strand of NC_073256.2, from coordinate 52,525,225 downwards.
AAACACCCAAAAGCTCAGCTCAAAAACTCCTTCAGCTGATAAACAATTTCAGCAAAGTCCCAGGTTACAAAATCAGTATACGAAAAACACTGACACTACTATATACCAACAATAGGCAAGCCAAAAGCCAAATCAGGAACACAATCCCACTTACAGTTACCACAAAAAGAATAAAATACCTAGGAAACAGCTAACCAGAGAGGTGAAAAATCTCTACAATGAGAATTACAAAGTACTGCTCAAAGAAATCAGAAATGGCACAAACAAATGGAAAAACATTCCATGCTCATAGATAAAAAGAATCAATATTATTAAAATGGCCATACTGCCCAAAGCAATTTATAGATTCACTGCAATTCCTATCAAACTACCAATGAGAGAAGAAGGGTGGAGCAATATGGCAGAATGGAAGGCTCCACTAATTGTTCCCCACCTGCAAGGATACCAAGTTAACAATTAGCTTCACATTCTTCACAGAACTAGAAAAAAAAAACTATTTTAAAATTCATATGGAACCCTAAAAGGGCCCAAATAGCCAAGGCAATCCTAAGCAAAAATAAAAAAGCTGGAGACACCACATTACCCAACTTCAAACTACACTACAGGGCTACAGTAACAAAAGCAGCATGATACTGGTTCAAAAACAGACACATAGAACAATGAAATAGCATGGAGAGCCTAGAAGTAAGGCCACACACCTACAACATATGATCTTTGACAAAACTGACAAAAAGAAAAAAAAAAACAAGAAATGGGGAAAGGACTCCAATAAATGGTACTAGAATAACTGGCTAGCAATATGCAGAAGACTGAAACTGGACCCTTTCCTTACATCATATACAAAAATCAACTCAAAATAGATTACAGAGTCCAATGCAAAACCCAAAATTATAAAAATCCTGGAATACAACCTAGGCAATATCATTCTGGACATAGGAACTGGCAAAGAGTTCCTGTCTTTGCTGCGGATGGGAAGAATAATCGGTGGAGACTTCAATTCTGCCATCTTTCTCCACCCTTCTTCTCTCATTGGTAGTTTGATAGGAATTGCATTGAATCTGTAAATTGCTTTGGGCAGTATGGCCATTTTAATAATATTGATACTTCTTCCTATCCATGAGAATGAAATGTTTTTCCATTTGTTTGTGTCATCTCTGATTTCTTTGAGCAGTACATTGTAATGTCAATAAATTTCAATGAACCAGGAAAAAAAATTTTAACTAGTTGAAGAGAAAGCTATATATAGAATGTCACATAAAATCATTTAAGTAATAGATAATTTTGTAGGTTTAGGGTAATTGAGATTTGTTATCATCAAGCCAAGTTTCTCTAGAAATCAGCTATAAATTCTTGAGGAGTAATTAGTTCTTACTTCATTTATTACTTCTATATAATGGATTGGTTGAAATTTCTAGATTTATGTTACTAAGATTTGAGGGTTCTACCTGTCAAATAACAGAATGGTTTTTAACTAGACCTGAATTCAAGATATTTTGGTTTTCTTCCCTGATTAGTAATAGGACATTGGACATATAATTAACTTTTCTAAACTTTCATTTTCTCATCGGTAAAATGGGGACAATTACAGTAACTATATGAAATACTACATGCAAAATTATTGAGAGTGTCTATCAAAGGCACTCATTAAATAGTCTATTATTTAAAAAAAAAATGCTGAGAAAGATGGCAGGTGACATATGCCTCCTCCACAGAAAGAAACTAAAACACTAAGTAGACTCTTCCATTTTGACCAGATTGTCCAGGAGAGAATGCTGGGATTCATCAGAGAAGAGATGGGAAGCACCAGAAATAAGTAAGGACGGCATTTGTCCAACTGGAGACTGAGCTGGGAAAGGCACCTGGATACGGGGAAACAGTAAAAGGGAAATCCCCAGGGCACTGAAATGGGCTTTTGCAATATTGGCTATGGAAGAAACCCTTGAACCACTAGGGCCTCAGGCCTGACATATGGAGCTGCCTAAAGACTACAGAGACATTGCTCCAGGAAGGGAACCCACACGGAATTCACAGCATCCAAGCCTAGTGCAGCCTCAGCCAGGTGCCATTTTGAGAGCCTAGATCCTGGGAATCTACAGAAATGGCTGCTGCCCCTGCACTGCTCCAAAGAGGGAGAGGAGAGACTGGACCCTCCCTCTCACTTATGGGAGAGTCCCTACTTCCCTGCCCTGCTTTGGGCTGCTTTTGAGACTGAGACATGAACAGACTGCAATCCCCACAGCTTCTTGCCCATGTTGCTTGCCTTAGGGAGACCCTGCCCTCCCTGATCCCAGGTCCAAGGCATCATTTTGAGAGCTTAACACTGGGCTGTGCCCACCCTTGGGCTAAGTTTGAGTTGATGTAGCTGTAGCCGCTGCCTGGCCAAGGAGGGACAGGGAAACCAGGCTGTCCTACACATAAATAGGACAATACCCACCACCCTGCTACAGGCTGCTGTGAGACTGAGACTCCAGTAGACAGCATTCCCCACAGCTTCTTGTCCGTGCTTCTCACTTGAGAGGGACTCTGTTGTCTCTGGTCATAAGCCAACAACTGAAACCATTTTGAGAATTTAGCGTTGAGCTGTGTTCCACCCTCAGGCTGAGTTTGAGAGATGTGGCTGCAGCCTCCACCTAGCCAGGGGAGGAACAGGGGAGACCAAGCTCTCCTAAACACACTTAGGACAATACCCACCACCCTGCTATGGGTGGCTGTGGGACTAGGAACTAACCTACCCAACCCATCATAGCTACCAGCAATACCAGCACAGACTGCTTGGGCCCCAGTGGCTTGCTCCATCACCACTACTGCCATCATCCACACCACACAAGATGCCCAGGGGACTGAGAACCTGCCCACACACCTGGCCCACCATTCCCACTGCTAGCTTCTAAGCAAGCCACCTGGAGGCCCAAGAGTCAGCCCTCTAGGACTCACTAATACCAGAGCCGGTGTAAACTTCTCTGAGCCCTAAAAATAGGGACATCCACCCCACTGCTGCCACCACCAGGGCCCAAAGATTAACTGAGATGGAATCCAAGTCCTCAGCTGAACTTCATCACAACTTCGACTAATGGCTGTACCCTAAGTCACTGAGGAAATCACATGTACCACCAACCCTATGTACTCCTGAAGAAATCATACAAAGATCACACTATCTCAGCACCCAAAATCACAGCCAAAGTATCCTGCTCAGTTAACAACACACATACATCCTCAGGAAAAAATTCTCCCCTACTAAAGCAATTTCAAAAAAAAACTGAAGCAAGTGACTGCTAGAACAGATGAGCAGATACCAAGGGAAGGACATAGAAAACATGAAAAAGCAGGGACATATGATACCATAACAATTTTCCAGCAACAGATCCCAATCAAAAAGAATTCCTCAAAATGCCAGATAAAAAATTTAAAATATTGATTTTTAAAAAGCTTAATGATAGGCAAGATAAATCTGAAACCCAATACAAATAAATCAGAAAATCAATTCAGAAAATAAATAAAAAATTTACTAAGAAGATAGCTATCTGAAATTTAAAAACCAAACAAAAAGCCTGGAAATAAAAAATTCATTAAAGGAAATACAAACTATATATGAAAGCTTTAATAATAGACTAGACCAAGCAGAAGAAAGAATCTCAGAACTTGAAGACAGGTCTTTTGAAATAATTCAGTTAGACAAAACTAAGGAAAAAAGAATTTTTAAAAATGAACAAAGTCTTCCAGACATCTGGGAATATGTAAAGAGACCGAACTTATGAATTATCAGTATTCCAAAATGGGGAGAGAGATCAAAAACTTTAGAAAATTTAATTAATAAAATAATCAGTGAAAATTTCTCAAGTCTATCAAGACAGTTACACATTCAGATCTAACTTCTACCCGTTGATTTCTAAACTTGTGTATATGACCCACAAATAACATACTGCCATATAATGGCCATTGTCTCCTTATCACCAGTCAGTCTTTTTGAAAGCTAGTGTCATACTGGGGGCTAAGCTTTGGTCCTGTGGCCAGCAAGTTGGGCTACTGGCAGAAATGGTAGCTTGATGGAGTTTAGTAAGTGGAAGCTGTAGTTGTTGGCTCATCCTGTGGTCATAGATTTTAGGAGAGGGAGAAACATCATTTTGACAGCGATGGAACACATGTGGGTCTGGCACATGAAGCTGACTTGAGCCATCTGGCTTTGCTCATGCCTGATCCCAAATTTACCACTTCCTTCCTGTGATAGATTGCTACCAGGTTCACCCAATCTTATGATTTGATGGATCTGACAGAATCCAGGTCATGAGGGGCAATTCTGGCTACCTAGGACAGTTGGTATCCCTTGATCAGGCACTCTGTTTCTCCCAGACCCCTGTGGCACACAAAAGCCTGTTTTCAGAGAGATTAATTTCCTACTGCAAGAAGCAGGCTCCTGGGCTCAAGAGATTCTTCTGCCTCAGCTTCCCAAATAGCTAGGACTACAGGTCCATGCCACCATGCCCAGCTAATTGTATCATTTTTATAAGGGCCAAAATAGTAAACTAAATGGTCATCTAATGTGGACCATCAACTCTACATCCTTTTACAATGTAAAGAGTGCCCATAATTTCTGCCATTTACTTTATTTATTGTTTTTTTTGCCATAAATATTGCAATATTGCTTTTTATTTACTCTCTTGGTTTATGAGGTATTTAGGAGGTTTCCACTTGGTCTTCCTCTCTACTCTCACCCCACAAGCCATGGAATCAATGTAGGGCTTTTGCCAATTCCAAAGTATACCCACCCAATTAAATATTCAGGCCTATAAAAATGACCACTGTTTGGCTGTGGGTCAACCCGGCCCAGGACACCATTTATTACATGGCCCCCACTTGCTGCCACATGGGGGCCCATAGTGACACCTTAGGTCCCCACGCATCTATATCAACTGAGATCTTTGATAGGTTTGAATATCTTTTTTTTTCTTTAATGTTATCCAAGTAAATGATCATACACCCATTTGGGAACCTACTAGAAGAATTATTACTATATATAATTACTATGGTGTTCATTCTTCCTGGGGAACTGGTCTCTCCTTCCATCAGTGGTTTCTGGGCCAGAAAATTGGTCAAAGGATCATAACTTTTAACTGGAATGCCTGCCTTCAATCTCCTGATCTCTCTGATTTCCTTTTACTTCTATAGATCAAACAATATTTTGTTGACTTCCCATTTATATTGTCTCTAGGAATACTGTGTTCTTTTAACCACCTTCATAGTTCTTGGTGGGACAGGCCTTCCAGCCACCACTCCAACAGTGCCACTTACTATGATAATTGTGCCCATCTTGCTTCTGGCAGTTATGCACTGACATCTGGCTTCTATTTTTTCAACGTTGTATCATCTCTTTTCCTCTCAATAAGCTAAATTCTGGCACAGCATCCATTACCATTGTCCCTGGCCTGTGGAGATCAGTCACTGCTGAGCCCCACAACAAATGTGAAAGCCCTCTAACCAGTTAGCTCTTTACCACTTTGATAAACAGAATGTCTCCTAGACTCTCCCAGGAAACAGAGTTGACTGGTGGGTTACACACTATATTTAATCTAGCATACCAAATTATCTGAGCCTCTTGATAACATTTCTGCAATCTTTCTCAGCAGCTCTGGCATTTCTAGTTTATTTAGGGAACCTAACACTTTCTCCAAGCTTCCAACATTATACTAACCTAGCAGCACATTAATATCATCCCCTAAGGTCCTTGCCAGTTTGTTAAATCCTATATCATGAGGTTCTTCCATATTGATAAGTTCTCCCTTATCCAACCTGGTATTTCATTTTGTATCTTGATCCAGCATCTCAGACCCGGTCCATACATGTTCCAGCTCATGTAAGTACATAGTACGTAGGTCCTGCAAATCCTTCAACCTCTCTTAGCTGGCCCAGAACTTCCCTGGCCAAGTTATGTTCTGATTTAATCCTAGTTATTTATTGGACTGGTGATCAGGATGGGAGGAGAAGGTAGGTAATGAGTGGGATGCATATGCTTTGCAAGGCAGAGACCTCTGCATTATCTTCAAGAATAAAAGATTAGCATTTAGTGAGGAGGAATAGGTCACATCTGTGGGCCTAGACAGGTCAGAGGGATCTGGAAATTTAAGAGTTTCAAGTGCATTAACTCAGATGTCCTCATCTCAAGTCTGACAAAGGCCCTGCTCATGCAGAGGAAATTTGCTGAGGCTGAAAATTCAGCCTCCTCTGGAGCTCTGCCACACTTATAATTAAATCCTGGGCATGATCTCCAGCTTTTTCTATCCTCTGGCTGGAGCAAACTCCTTACATGTTCCAAAGAAGGAAGGCCTTCCAGCATTCACACTTAGCCTTTAATTGGTTATCAGTCATCCCAACCTACTATTGTATTTCTTAATACATAGACTGCCTCCAGAAATTCCAGTCTTTTTAATCACTGCCCTCTCAAACTTCCCAAACATCTCAGACACTGCCTCCACTAAGAGTTTCCACCAGTACCTGATTGTAATTCCTGCCCCCACCCACATCCCCCATGTAGGTTTTTACAATCACACCACATCATGCAGGAAGCTATCCATGTTCCACCTTCCACAGTGATTGGGTCTTCATTGCCAGCTCCAAAGGCCTATTATAGAATATGCCTCATCATACAACTATTGGCATCAACAGTTCAGGGACAGACTCTGAGATGAATATTTTCTTTCAGGAAGCTTATTGGGAAGTGTCCTAGGAACCAACATCAATAAAAGGTATAAGAAGGAAGACTGAGAACGGAGAGAAGCTGAACTCTGATGCACTCAGAGCAAAGGCTTCAGCCCATCTTCTTATAAGCTCTAGAGCTGGAATGGCCCATCAAAGTTGTCATGTTTTTAGACAAGGGACCAATAATTTTACATCCCTGCATCGACCAGTCATTGGCTATGGGCTGCCTCTGGGATGAGGCTTGAGTTTGAGAGCAGTGGTTTTCTTTAGTTGAGGACATCCCCAGAAAGCAACTCAGCAGAAAGTTGTCAAAGGCCCACACTCCCTGCAACTGAAGAAATGGGCGCCTTAGCTCTGAAGGTGGATCTTGATGGCACAACAGCATCCAAAACAGACAGTCCTGCTGTGGCAGAAAGAAAAGTGGCCCCAAAATACCCATATCTAAATCCCTACAACTTGGGAACATGGTACCATACATGGCAAAAAGGACTTTGCCATTGTGATTGAGTTTAAAGGCCTTGAGATGGGGAGATTATCCTGAACCTGGGTTCAGGGTGCCCAACCTAATCATATGCATTCTTTGAAACCAAACAAACAAACAAACCTTTTGTGGCTGAGGTTAGAGTCAAGGGAAGATGTGACTACGGAAGTTGCTAACTTAAAAGATAGAGGAAGGGGCCACAAGACAAAGAATATAGGAAGCTTCAGAAGCTGGACAAAGGCGAGCAGGTGGATTCCTCCCTGGAGCATCCAGAAGGGAATGCAGTCCTGCTGACAGTCTGGCTTTAGCCCATGATACCTGTGTTGAACTCCTAACCCATCAAATTTTAAGATAATAAATGTATTTTTTTAATGTCACAACATTTGTGGTAATTTATTTAAGCAGCAACAGAAAATCTGTTTTGATGGTAAAGGATACCTGATTATCAGTTTTTGTATAAACAGCTCAGGTATAGAAGCATTTGCTTATCAGCAGGTTGAAGAACTAGTTATTATTTTATCTTTTACCCCTTTTATACAATAAGTGCATCATGGAAAACAGCACTAAATACAAGAGAGTATTGGGAATACCTTTATCTAATGCAATCCTAAACTATTCAAGACTTTTGCACAGTCTCTTCCCAAGCCCTGAGCACCATGCTTTTATCTTGAGGGAATGCCCGGCTGCCATCTGTCTTTAGATCTAAGTTTAGCCTCTGAAGACCAGCATATGAAACGTTGGATGTCAATCATCAGTAATATGGTTTGGCTGTGTCCCCACCCAAATCTCATATGGCATTGTAGTTTCCATAATCCCCTTGTGTCTTAGGAGAGAAGAGGTAGAGATAATTGAATCACAGGGGTGATTTCCCACACCCTGTTCTTGTAATAGTGAGTTAGTTCTCAGGAGACTTAATGGTTTTACAAGGGGCTCCCTGCTTCACTGGGCACTCATTCTTCTTCTTTCTGCCACAATGTGAAGAAGGATGTGTTTGCTTCCCCTTCCACCATGATTTGTATTTCTTAATACAGAGATTGTTTCTTGAGGCCTCCCAACCCAAAGAACTATGAGTCAATTAAATCTCTTTCCTTTATAAATTACCCAGTCTTGGGTATGTCCTTTAGCAGTATAAGAATGAACTAATACAATCAGGAAATTGAATTGTTTATAATTTTTCAGTGGTAGAGGGATCAAGGATATAAGTTAACTGTTTATGCTCCTAGAGCAGAATTTCTAAACCTCAGCACTAGTGGCATTTTGGCCAGACAATTCTTTATTGTGGGGGCCTGTTTTGTGCATTGGTAGGGTAGTTGGTGGCATCCCAAGCCTCCACTGATGAGATGCAAGTAGCAGTTCCCCAGTTCATCTCCCTTACCTCAGTTATGACAACCAAAAATATCTCCACACGAGAAAAGGGAACAACTTATACACTTGGTGGGAATGTAAATTAGTTCCACCATTATGGAAAGCAGTGTGGTGATTCTCAAAAAGCTAAAAACAGAACTATCATTCAACCCAGAAATCCCATTACTGGGTATACACCCAAAGGAATATAAATTGTTCTGCCATAAAGACACATGCACATGTATGTTCATTGCAGCACTATTCACAATAGCAAAAATATGGAATCGACCTAAATGCCTATCAACGGCAGAGTGAATAAAGAAAGTGTGGTACATATACACCATGGAATACTATGCAGCCATACAAAAAACAAGATCATGTCCTTTGCAGGAACATAGATGGAGCTAGAGGACATTATCATTAGCAAACTAATGCAGGAACAGAAAACCAAGTACTGCATGTTCTCACTTATACGTGGGAGCTAAATGATGAGAATGCATGGACACAAAGAGGGAAACGAGAGACACTGGGCCCTACTTGAGAGTAGAGAATGGGAGAAGGAGAAGGATCAGAAAACATAACTATTGGGTACCATCTTTATTACCTGGGTGATAAAATAATCTGTACACCAAAACCCTGTGACACAAGTCTACCTATATTACAAACTTGCACAAGGACCCCTGAACCTAAAATGAAAGTTTAAAAAAAAAAAAATCTATGCATTGTCAAATCTCCCCTGGGAGACAAAGCACTCCTCTCTGTCCCTCTCCCCTTTACTTAGGAACTATTGCCCTATAGAGGGAGAATTATGGAACGTAGCACTGACAAGGACTTTAAAACCTATTCAATCCTGCAATCTAACTTTTCAAAAGAGGAAGCACCTCTCAAAGAGATCATGTGACTTGCTGAAGTTCAACTAGTTAGTGGCATTGTCAACGGCTATATACAAACCTACCATCTCCATGGACCATTACAATAAATGATTTAAAAACTAAACATTTTCTAGGGGTATTAATTAGTTTCCAAAGCTTCATTCACATATGCAGACAAGTCAAATAAAACACAGCAAGTTGACCCAGTTTTGTATCCTTCCATTTTTTTTAAGGTTTCATTCTTCAGAACTTTCGTGGATAAAATTGTTTCTAATAGTGGTTGTCAGGAAATGCATTTTCACTAATTAGCAATGGTGACATGACAGAGATATATGAAGCCAAATAGGTGACTAGGTGACTCCCACAATGCCAATCTTTCTCCTTTTCCTTGAGCTGAAAAGCCTTGTTACTCTTTTTGCACAGGGGGATAGAGGCTGAGAAGTCCCTCCTTTCTGAACAAGAAGGTCATTCCACAAACTTCCTCAGAGATGTCATCATCAGTAAGCCATCAGTTGCCAGGGGTTGGTTTGTTTTGTTAATTTGCAGCTCTATTTTTACTGAACAGAAGAGTAAGATCAATAGCAGCCATGGAGATTTCTAGGTTGCTACAATCTCCATTCTTACTTGCATTTGAAGGCATAACAATGTCAGTAGAATTAATTAAATTGCTGTCACTGTTTCTCTCATCCATCACTCACTCACACACTCCTATGTTAACACACATTGAGAGCAGCAGAATACACATTTACATATGCACCCACCTACACTTGAAAGAAAATATGCTAATTTTTTTTCCATTTGTATCTTTTATCTGTGGTTTTGGATCACTTGAAAGCGTATTTAAATACAGGGATTGCGAGACAACTGGGTTTTCTGAAAATGCTAAACATTAAGCACCCTGAGGAGACCTCATCAGCCTTCTGAAAACATGGGGCTTTACTAAATCATTAATCAACAACCTAATCAAATCTTTATCTATAATTCAAGAGAAATAGAATGCCATATCCTAGTCAATTTACTTAGTATAGCTAACCTAAAACCAGGGAGGGAGTCTGAACCCCTGGGGAGGGACACCATCGCACAATGGCAAGGCAGGGGTCCTGTCTTACTCCACTTTCCCTGCTTAACTGGAGGAAGTGATTGAGCAAGTCTCTACCTGTTGGGACTGGGCTGAAGAGCTGGAAAGACAAGGGAATCACATGTATTAAGTGCCTGGCACCCAGTCGATGCTTAATAATAATCTCCTTGCTCGTCATCACTCTGGTTTCACAAATAGACCCAAATGAAAGGGAAAATGCTTGCATCTGAGAAGCTGCATGGTTCATCATGGGGTTGTCAAAGCCCATTTGATTGTGGCCCCCATTCTAAAACCTGTTCCCAGGTCTTCCATTTAAAACTACCTAAAATTATGATCCATTTGGGGCTCCCCCGGCTCTCCATGGATACCAAGGATATTGACAGAGGAGCCTAGACCTTCCCTTTCTGCCACAGCTAGTTTTCACAGATGGAGCTCTGGGGTGTGAAGAGTTATAATAAGCAAACACATCTCAGCCTCCCCTCACAGGTCTCACCCAGGAGCGAGATATTCCATGGCCTCCAAGAGTAATGCATTCCCTTCCCTATGTGATGTAACTTCTGCCCTGAAATCCTGTGTAGCCAATGACACAGACTCTACTTGCAAGAGAAACATTGATAACATACCTCAAAATTATCATTTATTTCCTATGACTGTGAAGTGGAGGGATCATAATATCTAGTATGTCCTTTTTTTTTTTCTTTTTTTTTTTTTTGAGATGTAGCCTTGCGCTGTCACCCAGGCTAGAGTGCAGTGGCATGATCTTGGCTCACTGCAACCTTCACCTCCTGGGTTCAAGCAATTCTCCTGCCTCAGCCTCCCAAGTAACTGGGATTACAGGCATGTGCCACCACGCCTGGCTAGTTTTATAATTTTAGTAGAGATGGGGTTTCACCATGTTGGTCAGGCTGGTCTCGAACTCTTGACCTCAAGTGATCCACCCGCCTCAGCCTCCCAAAATGCTGGGATTACAGGTGTGAGCCACTGTGCCTGGCCTAGCATGTACTTGTTATTTTTATAGATTTAGGGGGTACAATTGTCATTTTGTTAAATGATATGTAATGGTGAAGTCTGGGCTTTTAGTATAACAATCACACAAACAGTGTACATTGCCCCAATAAGCAATTTCTCATCCTTCACCTGCCTCCCATTCTCCCACCCTTCTGAGTCTCCAGTGTCTATTATTCCACTGTCTATGTCCATGTGTGCACATTATTTAGCTCCCACTTACTCGTGAGAATATGCAGAAATAATATCTAGTATATATTGATTGTTGACAATATAGCTGGCATGGTAAATGCCTTCCAAATTTTTTGTCATTTGATGCTCACACCTTTATGAAGTAGATGCTATTATTGTTCTCATTTTTTAAAATAAAAAATTTTTCACCACTACCCAACATATCTATGTAACAAAACAGCACTTGTACCTCTAAGTGTATAAAAATAAAAGTTAAAAAAATTAAATTAAATAAGATGAGAAAACGTAGGCCATATTTGTCTGAGGGCTAACAAATTATCCAAATTTCTTTATTTGAATCACTATAAATGCCAGGAGTGTTCAGATACAAAAGACTTTGCAGACCCATATTCATGAAGCAGAAAGGAACCATAGAAGTAAAGTAACCAACAGAACTTTAGCCACATTTTACAGTTTAGGAAATAAGGTCCAAATTATTGAAACACTTTATCTATGACCATAGAGTTGGGAATATGTAAGGCAGGACCCATCCATGGGTTTCCATTCCCTTCTGACCCAGTGCTACATCTACTGCAAAACTCTATATCAGTATTTAGCAGACATTGGTCCATCCTTCTAGCTTGGTCTCCATCCCATTCCCACATGGGTGACTGTGTCCCCAGAATGAGTGGGGCTTGGAGATGGTGGGCAGGTTATTGTCTCTGAGGCGTCTCACGGAAAAAAGAAGTAAGAAGGTCTGAGCTCAGAATTGAAAACTGCCCTAAATAAGCAAGATTAGAGATGAAAAGGAACTTTGAAAAAAAAAAATTCTAAGCCTGGGCAACATTGCAAAACCCCGTCTCTACAAAAAATACAAAAATTAACCTGGCGTGGTGGTGTGCCTGTAGTCCCAGGTACTGCGGAGGCTTAAGTGGGAGAATCGCTTTAGCCTGGGAGGCAGAAGTTGCAGTGAGTCGAGATTGCACCACTGCACTCCAGCCTAGGTGACAGAGCAAGACCCTGTCTCAAAAAAAAAAAAAAAAAAAAAAAAATACCCGTCTATACAAATGATATTATCAATGAGTGCAAATATACAGTTACATAGAAGAAATAAAACCTAATGTTTAATAATCAGTAGAGTGACTATAGTTAATGATAATATATTATACACTTCAAAATAGCCAGAAGAGAATAATTCTAATGTTTGTGGCATAAAGAATAGATAATTATTTAAGTTGATGAATATTCCAATTACCCTGATTTGATCTTCACACCTCATATGAAAGTATCAAATTTCACATGTACCCCCAAAATATAAACATCTATTATGTATCAATAATAATAATACAAAATAAGAATCATATATAAAATCTCTATTAAAATATGTTGTTTTTTCACCAGCAGGAACTTTAGGTGTCTAACAGACCTTTCTGGGAGACAAAGCCTGAGAACTCTAATTTGGCACATTCCTACGTATACTTAGCAACAACAGGTCCCCAGATCCTATTTTCAGTCTGAAGACCAAGGATTAGTATTGGAAAAATCCTCTCCTCCGTCTGTCTTTTTCTGTCATTTATGCTTGGACAACTGGGCTTTCATCTTTAGCAAATTGGAGAGAGATCCAAACACTCCCTGAGGGGAAACAAAAGCAGCTAAAGGACAAATAATGAAACTGGCTTTCACATGACAAGTCTCACATTTTACTTTTCTTTCCCCCTTCTCCATGCTTTGCTTCATTTGGGAAGAAAACCTATTTTTAAAAGCACCAAACCCCCTTTCTATCAGGGAGCATGGCAGGATTGATAGATAAGGAGAGTCATCTTAATGGGGGCACTGTCAGCAAACTCCTTCTTTTAAACAAATAAATGTGAGAAATGAGGACATTCAAGAGGCCCCTGTGTTCTATAAGGGAAAAAAACAAAAAATTCATTTCCACAGTATTACTGGGCTGGATCTGGCCCAAATGAACTGCTCTCATTACTGGAAATTCTAGATGATTAGCGTATCAGAACTAATCCCATCCCTTTCCCCAGAATGTTCAAAAAATGATTCTTCAAGACCTCTGGGCTGCTCTCTGCATCCATCTCATTCTTAGTCCTCCCCCATTCCTATCTGATTTCTGCTGGGCTCCAGGTGTTGCTGTCTGTTGGGACACACATCTGGTTCCCACAGATTCGCTGGGTTTAAATAAGAATCAGGCTCCTCGCATTTATTTCCATGCAGACAGTGCAATTTGTCAAACTCAAAAATGCCCAATGGTGTAAAGGATTTAGGGAAAGAGGAGGATTGAGTGAGAAGCAAGAGACAGGTGTGTCAGATGAGACTCTGAAGAAAACCAGTTTGATCAATCAACTGTAAGACTTCCCTGGTGTCCCTCTCCACCTTTAACAAAACAGCACAGGGGCTGCCTCACTCAGCTTTCACCTGCATAGAGGAGGCAGGCCCATGAATCTCAATCCAATGAAAGCAGAAGCCTGTGCCACTCAGTTCTAAAGAGGAACACTTCAATTCATGGACAAACTGAGTGCCCTGTGCTCTCGGAACATGACTGAAGAAACAGATTCCTTGCTTGGGTCTGAGTGTCCGGCCTGGTAAGACTGGGATCTTGGCTCCATCAGAGTAACCAGCATATGCTTATTACTGAATATTATTAGCCAATCTCCTATGCCTGAGATGTTCTGTTATATCTCAGTGACTTGACTTATACCATTGGTTTTCCAAGAAGGTCCATCCCCTCTTGAACTATGTGCTGCAACATGGCTTTTAAGGAAATTTCATGCTGTTTATGGTCTGTGTGGAAGAATTTAACAAAATGTTCATCAAACTTGTTTCTTCTTATACTGGGCTCACAGCTAAATTGCATTTCCAAGACTCTTGCAATTAGAAGGGGCCATTTGACATGACTCTGGACAAAGGGACATGGTACAAGGGCTCTTGTCATAACTAAGCCTGGCTTATAAAAGAGCCCATGCAATCCTTCTTGTCTTTGTCTCCCCCTGCCTGCCAGTCTGATGCAAAAAATTCCAGAGGACTTCAAGATCTTAGAGAATGCTTGAGTCTCTAGAAAGAAGAAACTTGGGTTCATGAATGTGACTGTGTAGAGCAGAACTTCTCCACCGATCTACACTGGACCATGACATAAGCAACAAAATAAATAAAATTTTATTAATTCACTGAGAACTGGGAGTTGCTTATTACAGCTCTGAGGCTACCCTGATGAATACAAACTGGTAAGAGAAATATCTATGTTAATTGTACTGCACTGTAATTAGCTTGAGGAAGGCCAAACCTTAAGTCATTTTTATATTCCTAGCTGCTAATAGGAAGCATACTATATAATTTTGGGGAGAGGGATGAGCGAAGATGAGGAACAAAGAAACAACTATAAAATATGGTGATATATGTTATTACATGTCATATGGCAAAATTAGATTAGCTCTATAGCAAGAGCAAAAAAATAATCTGTGGAAACAAAAGTAGAGCAATTATTTATGACTGGGAGAATCTGGAAACTCTTCCTGGAGGAGGTACAAAAATTAGTAGGTTTCCCACCATTTAAGGACATTCCAGAAAGAGGCAACTTGGCAAGTTAAACAAAACCAACTTGAACTGTGCAGTTGTTCTAAGAATGGCAAGTCGTCAGCCAGGACAACAATTGAAAGTTCTTAAAAGAAGTGGCATGATCTTTACTCAAGTTTTAGAAAATTAACTGGCAATAATATGAAAAATGGATTTGAGAAGAACAAGACAGGAGTCAGAGATCAGCTAAGAGGCTCTTGCAGTAATGAATGGTGAAGGTTACTCCCAGAGACCCCAGAGGACTCTGAATGGCCTTAGTGGCAGGAAATTAGATTGACAAAGACATTTGGATTAGCCAATGAATTGCCACAAAGTGCTAGATACCATAAAAAAACCACCACGCAAATTTAGATAAAACTTAAATCTTCCCAACTTCTGGTTGGGGAGGTTTCTAAATTGAATCATGACTATATATTTCAATTCATGGAAGTTTTTTTATGGGAGGCCATTGTACATTACAGCACCAAAGAACCTTTGCCTTCTTGTTATCATTAATATTAATCTCCTGTGGGTACCACATGACAGTGGAGAAGTACACAAAACCAGGTATCTAACATAGCATCAGTAACGCTGAGAATTAGCACATTAATGGAAGAATTCAACTAGATCAGAGTAATGCAACCTTATAAGACACTCTCTGGATTCAAACGTTCCAAAAGCTTCCTATTACCCTCAGCGATACATCTCAGATGGTGATTTGGTGATTCTTGGACCTCCTCCATCCAAATCACATGAAATACAAGTTCAAAAGACTTGTTCTCACTCAAGTCTTACTCATGACCAACTGAATTGGCATCACAGAAAGTAAATCTTAGGAATTCGCATTTTAAGCAATCCTGCATGCCTCATGATCCTTAAGCACACTAAACTTTAAGAACTACTAGCCTAAAAAATAAGTTCATGCTTCTCAGCAATGGTGTTTGTAAACATCTTTGTAAACTTGCTCCAACTACCTTTGCTTTCTCATCATTCTTTCCCACTGGTCCTGTGTAATAGCATAGAGAAAGAATAACCATTTTTGAACATACTAAACGTTTCCCCAACCTCAAGACCCAAAATATATTTTTGTCTGTCTAGACAGCTTCCTAACTAGTTTGCAAAATTCCACTTATCTTAATAAATAGTAGATATTATTAATACTTTTTGAAAAACACTTAAAAATCAGGCTTTAATTGAATCTTTGCTGTGGGCATATATGGTGATGCCTTTGCAAACTCCATCTCTAAGGTGACAAAGGAATGTGATTAAGTCTGGGATGAGTTTCCCCTAGTCAAGCAGACTCAACTGTATAACAGCATTTCTGACTCTCAAAACTCTCCCTCCCCCAGGTTCATGAAATGGGTTCAATTTCATGTGTTAGGCTTTCATTACTTGTTGAATGAATGATTAGACCAGAATAATTGTCTTGATCCTCCATTTCACTTTGGCTAGTTTTAACAGTTTTGATGCCCATTCAAATTATGGCCAATTTAGTTAAATGCCCAAACTGTTAAAATGTTTTGAACACTAAACAATGGGTTGATTGAATAAATTTTTCACTCTTCAACTGGGTGGTTTGGCTGCATTGAGCCTAATATAGAGTACAAGACCGGACTCCTGTCTTTTGCTGAACAGCCAGTGCAGGTGCAGTGCAGAGCTTATGGACAATTCTAAATAGGCCTAGATTATTTATACAGATGGAACCTAGCCCACCGTGCTCACAGCTCAGGCAAGCAGGTGAGACAACACCTGTCTCCATGAGTATGCCATCACACTTAGCCAGACAAATGTGAAGAGGCCAAGAGTTAAGGAATGCTGCCCTTTCTCCGAGGATGCTGTTCTGGGGCAAATTTTCTGTAGCACACAGCCTCCTATTGGCATCAAAATATTTTACACAGAATTGCTAAATAGAGAAATGTGTCTTTGCCACACTTCGTTTATTCCTCCCCCTGGCTATGGCTTTCCAGTGGCCACCAACTGCCCACCAAATTCTGCTTCACCTAATGCTAACTTATATCCAAAATTACCTTTGACTTTTACTCATCATTGAAAACACACATTCCTTCAATCACATAGATCTTAGGAGACAATCTGATTATGATATCTGTAATTGAAGGTTTTCCCACATGTGATCCTCTCTGCCCACATGGCTCTCTTCCCCTTGCAAGTATAGATCTTTCTCATCTCTCCTGTCTCAGCTTAAAAGTCAACTTCCCATACAAACTTCCCTAACCACTCCTTCTAACACATCATCCATTTATTTCCCAAGACTCTGCCATTATTCCATTGTTTATTTGTCTGTGCATTACTTATCTCTTTCAGTATATAGGAAGCTCCATGAGAAGAGGGACTATGTCTGTGTTATTGACTGCTCTGTTCACAGCTGCTAATACAAATGTCTGACACATAGAGGCACTTAATAAATGTGCGCTGAGTGAATGGATGATCAGCATAATCATTTCAAGAAGGACTTATATTTTTGGAAGATTGGCGTCTCAACAACCCAGACCAATGAAGGGTTAATGAGAAAAGAAATGATTCCCTTTTCACTTGTTTCTTTTGCTCTTGTACCTGCTCTAAACATTTGTGTAATCTCTTTGAGTTATGCTGTTCACTGTCACAGACATATGTAGTTAACACACAAACACACACAGTGTCAGTTCTGTTATGTGACACTCATTTGTGTAATCTTTTTGACTTTATGCTGTTCACTGTCACAGACATATGTAGTTAACACACAAACACACACACACAGTGTCAGTTCTGTTATGTGACACTCTGAAACAAAGTTTGTAAGGCAGACAGAAGTGATGTCTCTCCAGCAGGCATTTGAACAAGCTACTGTGGATCCTTTATTTCCTTTGTCCCCCTCTCTGCTACCAACTATCTGGGCCAGATTGATCATGGAGAGATCCAAACGGATCACGGAGCTGGCTGAAATGACTGATTTGACCCATGTGCACATCACATAAGTGGACATACAGGCAAAAGAGTAATGAATAAAAGATGCCTTACATTCTCAGTTCTCTTCCTGCTAGTGTTTATGATCATTCAACCGTGATAATACAAAATAAAATATGAATGTGCCCACTTAACACTAATATCCATAATGATAATGAATGCCTTTGTAGCCAACTTAGTGCCTGGAGAACAGAATGTTATAATCGTAATTTCTTTGTTTTTTAATTTTATGATTATTGGTCGTAGTTAGCATTAAATTGTAACTACCCAGCTTCAAGACAGCATTGAAAGGCTACAACCCTCAACAAGCATTCTTTAAGGGTAAATATATGGTGGAGTCCCATGATGAAAAACTCACTAAATAAGACAAACCTGCTTCCTCCGCCTTACTCCATACACATACACAGAGTTCAGGACACAGGCAACTAGGCATATTAAGGAAATATAAAACATGCCTAACTATGACAAATCCCAGAGCTACTGTCTTCTGCATAGCCAGAAATCACCATGCTATGAGGGGAATACATAGCCACAATTCAGACAGATGACGAGCCTATCTGAAGCAAACAGCTCAGAAAAATAGCAGGGAAAGGAGGTGGGGAGAGGCAGAAGCAGTGGCAATATTTATCTCCAGTGAACAAAATGAGCTTTTTAAAGATGGCAGTCAGGAAAAAAAAAAAAAAAAAGAGCTTCTACAACCAGCCTAAAAAAAGAGAAAATGCCAGGCCAGTCCTTGCAAAGCTCATTCCAGAATTTGCTCCAACACCCTCCAGGGGTCAGCAGGGTCTCTGGTATGGGCTGGATCAGAGGTTGTGTTCTAAAGCAGTGACTCTGGAAGTGTGATCGCCAGATTAGCAACAGCAACAGCAGCACCAGGGAACTTCTTTGAAATGCAATTTATCAGCCCCTACCCTAGACCAAGCTAGATTGCTGAATCAGAAACTAATCAGCAATCTGTTTTCATGAGGCCTCCAAGAGATTCTTTGAATGCTCATATGAGAAAAGAACTGCTCTGAGCAGGGGGTAGGTCAGGAGGCCTGCTTCTCCTAGTACACAACTCCAAGAGCCACGTAATTCCTTTAACATCTCAGCTGGCCTTTGTTACAGACCTGAAATTCCTACGTTGAAGTCCCAATCCCCATACCTCAGAATGTGATGGTATTTGGAGATAAGGCCTTTAAAGGGGTAATTAAGTTAATGTGAGCTAGTAGGGTGGGCCCTAATTCAGTATGGCTGGTGTCCTTGTAAGAAAATATCAGGACACAGGGGAGATACCAGGGGTGCACCCACACAGAGAAAAGGCCATGCTAAGACACAGCAAGAAGGTGGCCATCTGCAAGCCAAAGAGAGAAACCTCAGAAGAAGCCAACCATGCCCATAGCTTGATCTTGGACTTTCAGCCTCCAGAACAGTAAGAAAATACATTTCTGTTGTTGAAGCCACTCAGACTGTGGTATTTTATTTTTATGGTAGCCCCAGAAAACTGATATTCTCTTCATAGCCTCCCAACTCAGCAGAGATTTCATCACATGTTCTCTCACAGGTGTCTCTGAGGTTTTTCCATCACTGTGTTTAGTATACTGTGTGCTGATAACTTGAATTCAGCTTTCTCTTTCCTACGAGACTATGTGTTATTTGTCTTTGATTTCCCAATGCACCGTGCATGCCTAGCTCACAGTAAGAACTCAATTTGTACAATGAAGAATAATGATACCTTGGAGAATTACTAAGTATGGCTACATGATCTCGTGGATTCTAATTGATGCAATAGGGTTATCTGTGATGATAAAAATTTACAGCGCTGCAAACTACCTTTGAGATTGAGAGGTCAATGAATCTTTGCCTGTGTTGGATCATGTTTAAAAGACCAGAAAGAAATTCAGATAATCTTTAAATCTGTATTAGTGATGTGACCTTGAACAGGTCTCTAAAACTTTTTCAGCCACAGTTTTCTCATAGGTAAAATAGGGATTAAACAGCATCTACCTCTCAGGTGAATGTAGGAAGGACTGAGCAAGATAATTTTGCCAGTACTTTAGTGCTGCTTCCTGCATATCAGTAACATTTATGGAGTATTTGTTTTTTAAAACTGTTCTTTTAGAAGAAAATAATTCACTAAAATCCAAGTTATCTCACATCATGTCTTGTCTGACAGACTATGAGTTTCACAGGGTCAGAAATTTATCTATTGCTCACCTTCCAACTTCCTTCCTGCTCCTCTCAGGAAACATCACTTCCACATTCTCCATGCCCTTTTTATTTTTCCCTCCCCTGTCCTTTGGACTATATTGTATTGTTCCCCCAATTTCCCAAGTTTTTTCCTTTTTATTTACACAAGAAAAATAACTTTTTAATTATTTACTATAATTTAGAAGAGATTTTAATTCTAAAGTAACATAGGTAATTCCTCTGCCCAAGGCTGATTTGGTTTCCATTACTAATTGTGAGGCTAAGATAACTGTTAGCCCAATGGAAATAATTAAGATAATGTACTAGAAAACATATCAAGCTAAGAGTTAAGAGCTGGTCATACATACTTGGCTCTTTCACTAACTGATTCTATAACTGGACAATTGACGTTACCTCTTTGGGCCCCAGTTTCCTTATTTGCAAATAGCATGGTGGGTTTTTTTGTGAAAAGGAACATTTTAAAAAATTTTTAAATGTTCCTTTTTGCTGGATCATATGGTAGCTGTATTTTTAGTATTTTGGGGGTTCTTCTAGATACTAAAAATAGAGCTATCATATGATCCGGCAATCCCACTGCTAGGTATATAACCAAAAGAAAGGAAATCAGTATATTGATTTCAGTATGAAATCAGTATAAATCTGCACTCCAATGTTTATTGCAGCACTACTCACAATAGCCAAGATTTGAAAGCAACATAAGTGTTCATAGACAGATGAATAGGTAAAGAAAATGTGGTACACATATATGATGGAGTATATTCAGCCATAAAAAGAATGATATCCTGTTATTTGCAACAACATGGATGAAACTGAAGGTCATATGTTAAGTGGAATAAGCCAGGTACAGAAAGACAAACCTCACATGTTCTTGCTTATTTGTGGGAGCTAAAAATTAAAACAATTGCATTCATGAAGATAGAGAGTAGAAGGATGGTTACCAGAGGCTGGGAAGGGTTGGGGGGAGTGAAGTGTGGATGGTTAATGGATACAAAAATATAATTAGATAAAATAAGTATGATCTAATATTTGCACAACAGGATGACTACAGTCAACAATAATTTATTGTACATTTAAAAATAACTAAAATAATATAATTGGATTGTGAAACAAAGAAAGGCTAAATGCTTGAGGTGATAGATACTCTATTTATCCTGATGTGATTATTATACACTCTATGCCTGTATCAAAATAGTTTATGTATCCCACAAACATATACCCCTACTGTGTACAAAAATTAAAAACATAAATGTGTGTGTGTGTGTGTGTGTGTGTGTGTGTGTGTGCATGTGTGTGTGTATTTTCCTAATACCTTGGAATCAAGTTAGGATCCTAAAGAGTTAATGGGTGGGGAAAAAGATGAGACTAGGAACAACAAGGTGCTTGTATGGCTCCTGATGACAGGGCCACAAAAAGGGTGGGTGATAGAAATTGAATAGAAGAAGAACAGAAGGAAACGTAAGTGCTTTTAGAGTTACTAGATAAGGCTTCACAGGGTTACAAATTTAATCTACTTTCATATCCTAATGTATAGCTAGTGCTCACCTGTGCAGGTTAGAATCACAGAACTGGGAAATACCTTCAAGACAGATTATTGCAATTCAGGATTCCAAACGAAAGAATAGGAAGGGAATATACTGAATCAGGAATGCTCAAGTCCCTCTATATTATCAGGGCCATTTATTCTACATATGTCTGTGCAATCATCAACTTCACATTTATAGGCTCATACAATCATTGAGTCTTACTCATAATGATTACCACCTTTGTACTTTTCTCACTAATCAAGTGGCCAGTTCTAAAGAAACTGCCTTTTCTCTCTTTCTTTCTTTTTTTTTTTTAGGAATTAACATCACAAGCAGAAACTAACAACTCTTTAAGAACTCAGAATTTTGCAGCAAAAAGATAAATGCCTGAATTCTTAGACAAAAAAGAATGTAAATTACAAAAATCATTATGAAGAACTTGTATATGAGCATGAAATTTCACACTTTGTCAGGCTAGTTTCAGGAATAAAGCATCCTGGCAACTACTGTTTATTCCACTGAAAAAATAAAAAAAAAAATGCAATAAACCAGTGTAAATAACTTCCCTTTTCCTCTACAATTTCATGGACTCTGGAGAACTAAGATATACTGAAAGAGATAGCAGTGAACAAAAAAACATATTATTTCACATGATCAGGGAATATAGGGATGCTTTTTTGCCTATAGTTTCAAAAACACAACCCTGCTGTGTTTGAAATCCCTGTGAGACCAAACTTCTAACTATACATTCTAGTTTAGTAGAAAAGAAAACTTTAGAAAAATTAAGAGTAAACATTGCAAAATAATTCACATAAAACTAAGATCCCAAGAGGGGAACCATACAAAATTCTGTCTTATCCATATTTTTAATAGTGGGAGAAAATATATCTGTGTGCCTCCTTTTCAGGAAATAGGAGAATATATAATAATAAAATTTTGTGGCCAGCCACAGTGGCTCATGACTGTAATCCCAGCAGTTTGGGAGGCTGGGGTGGGAGGATCACTTGACATCCAGAGTTCAAGACCAGTTTAGGCAACATAGCAAGACCCCATCTCTACAAAAGTAAAGATAAGAAAAATCAGCCAGGCATGGAAGTGTGCACCTGTGGTCCTAGCTACTCAGGAGGCTGAGGCAGGAGAATCCCTTGAGCCCAAGAGTTTGAGGCTGCAGTAAGCTGTGATTGCACTCCAGCCTGGGCGAAAGAGTAAGACTCTGATCTCTTAAAAAGGAAAATTTTTTAAAAAGAAAATTTTGTATTTATTCACTTATTCCTCCATTCATTCATTCAATACATAACTAGTACCTGCTCTGTATCAGACACTGTACTAGATGTCAGAGATTTAATGGTGGGCAAAATAGAAAGAAGCAAACCCTGCCCTTTGGGCATTTAAAGTAAAACTGTACAATTAAAGGATCATCTACTACTGTAACAGCTAAGAAGGAGAGGCTCATGGTGCTCTGATAACTCATACTGGTTAATGTGACCTAATTAGCAGGATAGGAAGGGTGTTCTTGAGGAAGCTGTAGGCCAAAGACAGAACAGCTTTCACCTGGATGAAGAGGGAAGAAGGGAGTTTTTGAGGAGGAGAGCATACAAAGACCTCGTGATGGAAGGGAGACAGTGAGTGCAGAGCCTGGGTAAACCATCCCCTAGTGACCACTGCCCATGGCATGAGGCCAGCCAAAGAACAAAGAAAGAGACCAAGAAGGAGTGTTTGGGTGATTTTCCAGCCCTGGCTTGGAGGCAACATTACATCATCATGGCCTGAGGGCAACTGAACAGAACCCAGTCACTGGGTCTCATCTGACTGCAAAGTAGACTGCAAAATGTACTCCAACTCTCACTGGAAACAAGAAGACTAAGGATTTGACAGGAGATAACTTACTCACTTGGATTTATTCCCCTTGGGATGGTGAAGGAGAGGGACTAGACAGTCACTAGAAAGGGATGACAGTTTAGTTGAATAACAAGGACCTCAAAGGAGTGAGATTTGTATAAGAGGGTATATAAGGAGTGGTTTGAGAGTGTTAATATGAAAAGAGGAGGGTATCCTTGAAAAGTAAACTCTTACAAACACAAACTCATCTCAGAAGCTTTTGAGACTGCCTATTGTCTGTGTGGAGGTAATATCATAAACCTAAAGCCTGGGTTCTCACGTGTAACATTCCTGGGTCCAAATCCCTACTTTGCCTCTTACTAATTTATTAACTATGTCACATTGGACGAGTAATTTAACCTTTATGTGACTCAGTTTTCTCATCAATAAAGTGGGATTAATTACCATTCTGCCTCTTAAAGTTGTTGGTAGACTTCAATGAGATTGGGAGTAAATGTAATGACAGCGCCTAACATATAGTAGATGCCTGGTAAATGTTTGCTATTATTAACTACATTACTACTGAAGATTGCTTTATAGTTTGATAATAATAGACATAAATTTGTCTTACTCTAAGTAGAAATTTCTACTAATGAGAAAATCCCATTCCAAGAGTATTTTAGGTAACTGGAGTTTTTGTGTATACTTTGTGACTCAGAGTAACCCTTTTCTGATGTACCCTCCTTCACATAAAATAATAGTATGCTATGACAAAATGCCATCCCTAGGATACTCTGAGAATAAGGAGGAGCTAGTCACAGAGGAGGCAAAATGGAAATGAGCCGAGAGCAGTGCAAAGCGCAGGCAATTTTATTCATACAAGAGAGACATTTACTGCTCCTGTGAAAGCATTTCCAAATTCTGGGGCAAAATTCCATTCTCATTCCTGAGAAGCACCAATATCCTTGGGAGAATTAGTTTCTAGGAATCAGCTGGGATACAGCTTCAAAAGCCCAGGGCAACAATGTTAGAGTCAGGTTAGAGTCCTTAGCCAGGGTGTATTAGTCTGTTCTCACACTGCTAATAAAGACAGACCTGAGACTGGGTATCTTAAAAAGCAAAGAGGTTTGACTCACAGTTCAGTATGGCTGGGGAGGCCTCACCAAACTTACATTCATGGCAGAAAGGGAAGCAAACAACCTTCTTCACATGGTGGCATCAAGGGGAAGTGCCCAGCAAAAGGGGGCAAATCCCCTTATAAAACTATCAAATCTCATGAGAATTCACTTACTATCACAAGAACAGCACAGAGGTACTTGCCCACATGATTCAATTACCCTCCTATGACACGTGGGGATTATGGGAACTACAGTTCAAGATGAGATTTGGGTGGGGACACAGCCAAACCATATCACAGCGAGAGCAACTTGAATGAAAAGGAAGTTGACCAGGAAAGTGCTGCAATGGGAACGGACCATCAGGAGGCCTGGAGCAACGGCCTAACTCACTTGGGAGAAGGAAGCTGGAAATGAAGAGTGGTGAGCAAGACCACCCTGGGAATTCCAAAAGGTAATGCCACCACACAAGAGTGCCTATTATCCCCCAAGACAACCTTTAAATTTTTAGGTGAAGCTCTGTGTGTCCAGCAACAGCTTGCTATGGTCTGAATGTTTGTGTCCTCCCAAAAATCACATGTTGAAACCTAATCCCCACTGTGAAAGCATTCAGAGGTGAGGACTTAGGGAGGTGATTAGGTCATGAGGGCCTGCCCTCATGAATGGGTCTACTGCCCTTATAAAAGAGACCCCAGAGTATTGCCTTGCCCCTTCCACCATGTGAGAATGCAGTGAACAGATGTCTACCAACTAAGAAGCAGGCCCTCACCAGAAATTGAATCTGCTGGCTCCATGAATCTTGGACTTCTCAGCCTCCAGAACCATGAGAAACACATTTCCATTGCTTATAAGCCACACAGTTTATGGTATTTTATTATAGCAGAACAAACAGACTAAGACATAGCTAAATGGTAACCAGGGACAATCCCCATAGGTAGGTGAACTTTCATCCTCCTTTGCCTAGGACTGTTTCAGTTTATAATCACGCTCCTAGAAAAAGTATTAGTAATGTCCCTTTTCACTCAAAAAGTTACTTTAATTTAAGGAAAACAATTCCTGATTTGCTAAAGCTGTTGGCTCTTCTAGAAGAGCTGAAATCACTGACCAGATTCAGAGATACTTAAGACAGTAAGACATTTTGGCCCCATATCAAGAAGATTTTAGGAGTTCAGCCAACAGCAGACATAGGACAGGGTAGACTCTCATGCTAATAGATGCAGCCAATTTAATGTAAACATCTCATAATAAAACCTTAGAGCATGTGTTCTTCATCAGGAAAAACAGCTGGCCTTTGAAAAACTCTGTATACACTTTGAGAGTATGAGACCTTGTGATATAACCTTGTGGTTATCATAACTTGCCTTTGAAGAGACAGAAGACCATATGTTTGCACATTGCCTCCTGAAGTCATCCTGGTAGAAAAATTCTTCTAAGAGGGTTGAGTATCAAGAAATAAGATTCATCTGAAAAGGAATTTGAGTCTTTGATAGGCATCTCTTGCATATGTTACATTTAAATCCTTCCCCTAGCATCTCCTTACTGTTGGAGTATCACAGCCTTCATCTAGTTCACTGAGCCTATTTCTTGCTCTGGCCCAGTATTCTATGCTTGTTATTAAACTCATCTTGATATTGTCTCATGTGTAAGTTGCCCAAAGTCACACAGTCATCCTCACCACTGTGATATTTTCGTGAAATGATTCTAATTATTATGTAACATTGAACACAATTTAGCTTCTGCAATTAGGAGAAAACGCTATTGTCAGTTCAAAATGTAAGCCTATCATTGGAGAACTGAAATTCAGGTATCAAGTGAACAAGAACATATTTAATCCATATTTATTAAAGATCTACACTGTGTTAAAGGCTATAGTCTTAGTCCTCAAGAAACTTGCAGTCTAAAACAAGAAGTAGGCCTGGCACAGTGGCTCACATCTGTGATCCTGAAACTGTGGAAGACTGAGACGGGAGGATCTCTTGAGCCCAGAAGTTCAAGGCTGTGTAAGCTATGATTGCACCACTGCACTCCACCCTGGGCATCAGAGTGAGACCCTGTCTCAAAAATGAATAAATAAATAAAACAAAGCAATAAGTATAAAAATAACTGCAATGCAATATTAATTTGAATGATAATCTGTTACATTAATAAAAACAGTGCTATACTATAGATTTCATGGTCATGAGTTTTGGGATCCAGTAAATTAAATGGTCCACAACTAAAGTTTGTAACTTTTCCTTGTGTTTTGGTTTTCTCACTAACTACTAGATAAGAGACAATCTTAAGCTAAAGTATATTAGTGGTGAATATTGGCCCATCCATTGAATTTTCAGTATGTAAACACATGCACAAAATGTGATTAAAGTGAAAAGACTCTTTTTAAAATTAATTTATTTATTTTACTTTAGGTTCTGGCTCCATGAGTCTTGGACTTCTCAGCCTCCAGAACCATGAGAAACACATTTCCATTGCTTATAAGCCACACAGTTTATGGTATTTTATTATAGCAGACCAAACAGACTAAGACACAGCTAAATGGTAACCAGGGATAATCCCCATAGGTAGGTGAACTTTCATGTGCAGGTTTGTTACATAGGTATTCATGTGCTATGGTGGTTTGCTGCAGCTATCAACCTGCCCTCTAGATTTTAAGCCCCACATGTATTAGGTATTTATCCTAATGCTTTCCCTCACCTTTCCCCCTACCCCCTAGCAGAGCCCAGTGTGTGATGTTCCCCTCCTGTGTCCATGTCTTCTCATTGTTCAACTCCCACTTATGAAGTGAGAACATGCAGTGTTTGGTTTTCTGTTCCTGTGTTAGTTTGCTGAGGATGATGGTTTCCAGCTTCATCCATATCCCTGCAGAGAACAAGAACTCATTCCTTTTTATGGCTGCGTAGTATTCCATGGAGTATACTTGCCACATTTTCTTTATCCAGTCTATCATTGATGGGCATTTGGGTTGGTTCTAAATCTTTGCTATTATAAATAGTGCTGCAATAAACATACGTGTGCATGTGGAAAAGACACTTTTTTTAAAAGGGAAACACATCAGAACATCGGCACCTAAAGGATTTTTTTTTCTCTTCAAAGTGGTGATTATGAATGTATTTATTCTAGAAATGTTGTCATTGCTTAAAAATTTTTTGCTTTAAAATTGGCTTGAGAGCAGTAGGCCCACTTCTTCAAAATTCCTTAAAGGTTGAAAGCTTCCTATAGTGGCAATTGGTGCTTGGAAGCAATCACAGGGCATGATGATGAATAACTTTTGTCCAAGGTGAGTAATCAGAAGCAAGATGCACTATAATTGAAAAAGATTAATTTTTTTGGAGTTCATGAAATGATGACAAATGATAAGGAGAAAAGTTGTGTCTTATTAAGTTTAAACACATTAGACATGGAAGTATTCGGGAGGAAAATAAGGCCTCCTGGGCCCCCCTGAAACACACCATAATAATGTTGCAGGATATTGAGTCCTCCACAGCAAGAAGCAAAATCTTTCATTTTTAAATGCCTCATGCCCACCATGGTGATTGGCATATAGTAATCACTCAATAAACTTTTTTTTTAAATCAGAGACAGGGTCTCACTATGTTGCCCAGGCTTACCTCAAACTCCTGGGCTCAAGCAAACCTCCTGAATCTCATCTGAATAGCTTGGACTGCAGGCCTGCACCACCACACCCAACTTCAATAAGCTTTTGAAGAATGAGAATATAACAGATCACTTCCATTATAATTATGCCATCAAATATATGAAAGTAATGCAACTAGCATTTCCCGTATTACTATCTCATGATGTCATTTGTTTGCCATTTCTATAATCTCCTTAACGGACTTGAATTCCCAATCTCATAATTTAGAAATTGTCATAATTTTAAAATACAAAAGTGCAAAAAATAATGTAACAATCATCAATGGATTTACCACTGAGATTTAACAAATTTTTCTGCCTAGACATTTTTTAGGACTCTAACACAAAAAATTATGCTTGGTATTCATTAACATTGTAGTAGGCAGAACAAGAAAAAGATACCGAACATGCACTTAGAAAATAATGTCCTTCCCCTTTCTGGTTGCCTCTGTATCTTTCTTCTTTATTTCTATCTTTTTTTTTTCTATTTGTATTTTCCCCCCTGACTATTCAAATTACACCTTTAAAACTTTGCTTTGACTTTGTGCCTCTACCTGGCTCTTGAAAAGACTTTTGTAACTTGGTGTTAATGGCATATTTTGGACTGTAATCTCCATTTCACCTATTTGGAGTACATTTTTCTTCCAAATTTCTTTTCCTTTCCATTTGGCCCAAGATGCAAATAATAATAATTTCCTCTAAACTCTCACCTTAGTAACTCCTTATACATTCCGTATTACTTCCAGCTCTGTCCCTCAAACTGGACCCTTTAGAATAACAACAACAAAAAGCCTCTCATTTTAAGCGAGAAGCAAGCCACTGTGGTATGTTATTTTATTATATTTAGGCACTATGTTTATCATGTTCCAATGTTCCATGCTTCTTGGCATCAAAGAACATTGCTTTATTGTGACATTTTCAAATGAAAACTACATGACAGTAACAGTTTCCAAAGAACTCTCATTTACCTTGGCAACATTTACGAGTGGCGAGGAAAAAATACATAAAACCACCGCTTTGAGCAAAACGCTACAATGATTATTTAGCAAACAAGCTCACATATTAGAACAGTAGAGGGGAAGATTGCTTCTACAGACTAAATTGCACTTTATACACAGGCACTGCTCAATGGCTTTCTACAGAGGTTACGTTTAAATTATAGCTCTTGCTAAGCAAACATCTCACCGTTTGTGTGTGAATTTGAATTATGCATCTAACAGGCAGCATGTTTATGGAAAAAAGTCAAGTCGATAGATTGCTAAATTGCTACAACATTTGCAAGGGACAAAAATAGCCATATGGGACAGCTCTTTTGTGTTGGACAATGAAGAAGCTTTGAGAGAGGTCCCACTTCCTCTCCAGTAAGAAAATGGTTTGGCAATTCGGAACTACATGAGTGATCAACCTTTGGCTTCATTCAGAGGCATCCAAAAATTGCTTTAGTGCTTTCACTTTAGAAATATAATTTGATTCCTTATGCTTAGACATTCTGAGTTTGAATAAGTACATTGTCTAGCTTCCAATTATATTTTAATTCCTAGAAATAAGGCAAATACATATGAATTGTCCTAATTCAGGAAAAATACACTGGTAGGCAGTCAGAACAGCCAAGTCATGTGAAAGGACAACATTGGGGAAAAAACCTAAATAAAGAGCAGTCAACTTTTTCAGAACATTCCTAGGTCCCAAGTATAGTCTGGAGAACAACTGACTACGCTGCAGCACAATGTGTCTCATTTGCATCTGTTTGAGCACATCCTTCCTAAAGGTGAGAGGAGGAACAAAATGGCTTTCAGGTTCCCATACAACTCTAACATTGTAGGATTCAATTTCTGGTACATTACATATTTGTCTATCAATAGCCCTTGGGAATTTTATGATCGCTCATGTCTTAAAATTTACAGCATTTCGGCATGTTGCATATACAAGTTGAGTTTCAGCTGCAATAAGCACAGGTCTCCCATGGAGGAGCAGGGTCACAGCAGAGGCCCAATGCACTCAGAGCAAACATTTCCCATAGTCTCCAACCCTTCTTTGGCGAAGAAGGTGAGGAAGAAAAAAGTGCTGGCCAACATTCTATACAAGCCAACAAAGAGCCCAGAAGAGGCCAAGTATGGTAGCTCATGCCTGTCATCCCAGCATTTTGGGAGGCTGAGGCAGGAGGGTCGCTTGAGGCCAGGAGTGAGGCAGGAGGGTCGCTTGAGGCCAGGAGTTTGAGACCAACTGGGGCAGCATAGTGAGAACCCCAACTCTAGAAAAAAAAAAAGAAAGAAAGAAAAGAAAACTTAGCTAGGCATAGTGGCTCACACTTGTAATCCCAGCTACCTAGAAGGCTGAGGCAAGAGGAACACTTGAGCCTAGGAGGTAAAGAATGTAATGAGCTACAATCACACCACTGCACATCCCAGCCTGGATGACAGAGTGACATCCTGTCTCTTTAAAAAAAAAAAAAAAAAAAAGGAATTAAAAATGAGCTCAGAAAAACATAACTGGGAAAAACCAAACTCTACATTACCTGCCCTCTGATGATGTAGAAAATCCAGTTGTGTACAACTACACCACCATATACATGTATACGAGTGCAGGGTGTTAAGTTTACAAAGTGGTCTGTATGATCCCATTTATATAACATTTTTCAAATTACAATATCATAGAGATGGAGAACATACGAGTGGTGTTCCAAAGATCTGTGGGGGTAGGGCAAAGGAGAGGGAAGAAGGTATCTACAACTATAAAAAGATCCTTGTGGTGATGGAATTGTTCTATGTCCTGAGTGTAGTAGTGGGCACATAAATCTACATGTGTAATAAAATTGCATAGAATTTCTTGCGCAAATTGTGACCCCCAAAGAGATATGTTGATGTTCTAACCCCCAGTACCTTAGAATGTGACCTTATCTAGAAATAGCACTGCTGCAGATGTAATTAGTTAAGAGGAAGCCAGACTGGAATAGTGTGAGCCCTAATCCCATATGACTGGTGTCTTTATAAGAAGGAGGAAATTGGGGCACACACACAAAGAAGAAAGATGACGTGAAAACACGCAGGGAGAAGAGGGTCATGTGATGACAGAGGCAGAGATCAGAGCTATGTTGCCACAAGCCAAGAAACACCTGGAAGCTAGAAGAGGAAAGGATGGGTCACCTCCTGGAGGCTCTGGAGAAAACATGGCCCCACCAGCACCTTGAGTTTAGACTTCTAGTCTTCAGAACTAGAGAGAATATGTGTCTATTGTTTTAAGCTACCCAGTTTGTTGTACTTCATTACAGCAACCCTGAGAAATTAAAACAGAAGTAAATACACACGTGTGCACAAATAAATGCACGCAAAACTGGCAAACTCTGAATAAGGTGAGATGTGTATCAATGTCAATTTCCTGGTTGTGATATTGTACTTTAGTTCCACAAGAATTATCACTGGAGGAAACTGGGTGAAGATACAGAGGATACCTCTGTATTATTTCTTACAACTGCATGTGAATCTATAATTATTTCAAAATAAGAATTATAAAAGAGCAGTCTACTTTCAAGTACATTAGCTCCTCAATATATCCTTGGGAAGTAGGCCAGGAAGCCTCATCCACTCCAGTTTTAAAACAAGAAAATTGGAGCACCAAGAAATTAAATTTCCAAAATTTATAAGAATACTGAAAAATTCAGTTCTTGAATCTACGACTTCCATCTTGTTTTGCTATGCTATGATTTCCATATGCATAATTCAGTAGTTTAAATTCACTCAGGATGACAAAGGCTTTCAATTGAGAAGAGGGCATTTCACAAGGTCGAAGAACTAATAATGATTGTAGAAGAAGACAAAGGAAAAAGAGGAAAACAGGTGGCCAGGTGCACTGGCTCATGCATGTAATCCCAGCACTTTGGGAGGCTGAGGTGGGTGGATCACGAGGTCAGGAGATTGAGACCATCCTGGCTAACACGGTGAAACCCTGTCTCTACTAAAAACACAAAAAAATTAGCCGGGCGTGGTGGCGGGCTCCTGTAGTCCCAGCTACTCGGGAGGCTGAGGCAGGAATGGTTTGAACCTGGGAGGCGGAGCTTGCAGTGAGCTGAGATCATGCCACTGCACTCCAGCCTGGGCAACAGAGCAAGACTCCACCTCAAAAAAAAAAAAAAAAAAGAGGGAAACAGGTGTAACCACCCTGCCTCTTTTCCCATGGAAAGAAAAAGGACATCTGGTACTTTCTATGTGTATTCAAAAGTACAAATACTGAGGAGTAAGCTGTTCATTGGGAGGGGGCATCAAATCCCATCTGGCCAATTTCCTTTTGCAGCAAGAAATAGGGAAGAGTTGAATGCCAAGGGCATAATTCATACGAAGATCCCTTAGAAAACCACAGCCAGATTAAGACAGGAAGCAAGAAAGATATGAGAGATGAAAAGCAAAGCATCTAGAGCTTATTCACCACCAAACCCTAGAGTGTTACCCATGCTCAGATGAGCTATCACTTCTTAATTGCATTCAAAAGTGTCAGAAATAGGGAGCTATTTACTAGCCTTATTATCTGTGCTAGGCAACTATTGTCCAAATCTCTCGGGGAGTCTGGGTGGTTTATATGAAATGTGGAAAACACAGAAAACTTCAGCAGCTGGACCATATTTATCTGGAAATACATGACTCAAGGGATGAAGACACACCCATTTCTTGCCTGGGCCAGAAAATGGGCAGACAATAGTGATGCTTGTTACCCTGAATTAACATAGATCTTATTATACCCAAGAAGTGTTACAGATTTGGAAAGCCCAAATTAGACATCTCAGGGCAAAGAGATCTTAAAAAAAGGACATGGTAAAACATTTCTCCTCAGGTGGATAAGGAACAACAAGAGTAAAAGTCCTCATAAATCAGAGTTTGAGAAAACCTTTTTGAGGCCCTGGGTTTCCATAGCCATTATTCAGTCACTCTTTTTGAAGAAGGGGTTTCACTGGTTGACAATCCAGTTTTGCTGGTCAGGCTTCTAATCCAGACAGAGCAGAGAAGGTGTTTGTATTAGTCTGTTCTGACACTGATGATAAAGACATACCCAAGACTGGGTAATTTATAAAGGAAAGAGGTTTTAGGGACTTACATTTCCACATGGCTGGGGAGGCCTCACAATCATGGTGGAAGGCCCTTGCTCCTTAGGAGCAAGTCACATATTACATGGTGGCAGGCAAAGAGAGAACTTGTGCAGGGGAACTCCTCTTTATAAAACCATCAGATCTCATGAGACTTATTCACTATAATGAGAACAGCATGGGAAAGACCCACTCCCATGATTCAATTACTTCCCACAACATGTGAGAATTGTGGGAGCTACAATTCAAGATGAGATTTGGGTGGGGACACAGCCAAACCATATCAGTGTTGAAATGCAGTCCACAAATACTGAGCTGGCAGAGGAAATCCAAAACAGAATCCTAGGAACATTTGTTTCCTGCCTTTTAGGAAGTCTCTTTATTTTCCTATAATTGTATCTGATGAGAGGAAATACAGAAGTAGATGGAGCAGAAGACAATCTGAATCTTTGCAGCCTTATTGTTTATTGACTCATAGGCCACCTGCCCTGAGACGAATATAATCATGGAGCAATTATCCTATGTTCCACAGAAGAAAAAAAAAAATAAAAGATCCACGGGTTATATTATGTCCTGCTGTTTAAGTTTACAAAGACAGTGTAAATTCAAATAGTAATAGCTGTGGCATCAAGAAAGTAGTTGGACAATTAGAAGATGTGTTTCACGGAAAATTCAATGGTTATTTTGCCTTATTCACTAGTATTCTCAAAACTTCATAGGCAAGTGAATCACCTGGAGAGCCTGTTAAAATGCTGATTTTGATTCAGAAGGTACAGGGTAGGGCCTGAAATTTTGCATTTCTAATAAACTCCAAGAAGCTGCTGATGCTGCTGATTCTCAGTCTGTTCTTTGTGTACCAAGATTCTAGTCCCTGGTATCTGGGATACACTTCAAGTATACAGCTGCTGCTTTCAAGAGGGATGTGCGAGTGTGTTTTCTTTCTCAGCTGCATCCCTGTGCCTCCCCAATTTTACTCTGAATGTGAAACACACAAAAGCTGGAAAAATAATATGATGAATCTGTATTCATACCAACTACAGTCAAGAACTATTAATGTTTTACCATGTCTACAGCTCACACCCCTCTATCCCCTCTCTATACCCACAAACCTCCTCTCGCTTTCTCTGTCCCTCCTGCCTCTCCCCAACCTTCACCCCTCCTTTCCTCTTCTCCCCATCTCTTCCTCTCCCACTTCCTCTGACCCCCTCCCTCTCTGTTTCCACTTCTTTCTCTCTCTCTCTCTCTCTCTCTATATATATATATATTTTCTCCATCCACATGAAGTTGCAGACATTATGATACTTTACTCATAAATATTCCATCATGCAACTCCTAAGAATAGCTTCAATGCAATTATTACACTTCAGAAAATAAACAATAATTCCAATTCCATAATATTGACTAATAGCCAGTCCATTTTTAAATGCCTCCAATTGTACCCAAAATGTCTTTTATAGCTATTTAAAAAGAAAAAACGATCCAGTAAGGTTCAGGCATTGCCTTGGTTATCAGATTATCATAGAACAGTCAGTACCTCAATCTTCCCTTTTTTTAAACTTTTTCATTGACTTTTTGAAAAGTTGAAACCCATTGTCTTTCAGGATGTCTCATAGCCTGTATTTGTCTAATTGTTTTCTCATGGTGTTATTAAATTTTGCCTTTAATTAAAAATTATGCTTGAACCCTTGAACAGATTCAGGTTACACATTTTTGGCAAGTGCATCTCACAAGGGTGGGATATGCATTGCATAAGATCAAGAAGCTCACACAGTCAGAGCATCCCACTATGAGTGATGGTAGCTTTGTTTATTTGGTTACAGTAATAACCACTAGCTCTCTGTATTGTAAAAGTGCATTTTTTCCTTTGCTATACTATAGTCAGTGATTAATCTGTGCGGTGACACTTCAGCCATTTGTGAATATTCCCACTTCCAAACAACATTTTGTCTAATGGCTTTAGCATTGATTGCTGAGGCTCACCTGAATCAGTGAATCATTTATTGGGAATTGAAAAATGGCGATTTTCTAATTCTATCATAACTTCTACATTTATTAACTAACATTCCTTTGTAATTGAGTCAGAACCACCCCTTCCCCTTTCCTTACCCCATTCCATCATAATCAACTCATGACATATTGTTCATTTCATGTATCATAATCAATTATAATCTTTATTTATGTTCATATCATCGCAAACGTACTCAGTGAGAGGTCCTTCAAGCTGACTTTTGTGTCCCTTAGACATAATCTCATTAGCGTTTGAGCACTTCCTTATTTGGTAGCACAAGAAGAAGTCCTGGGACTGCGTTTTTCTTTCCCAGCTCAGATGTGAAATCAGCCATTTCTCCAAGGAGCCCTGGTTGCTTTTAATGAAGAATGACATTTAGAACCCAAATCTAGACGTTTGGTGTGCTCAATGCTACTCAAAAATCATTGTTCCCAGGCATGTTCAATGGCAAAGGTTGGAAATGTGGGGTTTTTTAAATACAATTTTATATTGATATTTCTAACTTAAATTCAGATTACAGGGTTTTTTAATTTTACATTTTATTCTCCTATAAAAACCTCAATATAATTATGTATTTACTTTAGCCTACAATATAAAAATGAAAAATAGCCTCCAAGTTACAATTGTTACTGCTAACAATAAACTCCAGTGTAAAATTTAAGATTTCTTGGCAGTCCTTTTGTACTTTAAAATATGCTCTACTAAAGGTATACAAAGGAGTGAATTCAGAAGTTATTTGAAATAATTCTTTCCCCTTTATCATTTTGATATAGATGTTTCTTCTATTTATGTTTGATTTTAGTTAAGTTTTTGAATATATAAAACACACATGGTTCAAAAGTCAAAACTGATTCTCCAGAAGGCTCAGCCAATTTTCAGCCCCTCTACCACATCCCTTCAACTCCCTATTGGTAACCATTTCATTAGTTGCTAATTTATCCTTGCTATGTTTCTTTTGGGGGAAAATGACTAAATCTATATATTTATTCATATTTCCCCTCCTTTATTACACAAAAGGCAGCATAACATATGCTTCACTCTATAACTTGCTTTTCTCCCTTAATAATAAATCTTTGCCCAAGCATGGTGGCTTACACCTATAATCCCAGCACTTTGGGAAGCCAAAGGAGGAGGATCACTTGAACCCGGAGTTTGAATCCAGCTTGGGCAACATAGTGAGATCCCATTTCAATTAAAAAATTTTAAAAATTAGCCAGGTGTGGTGGTGCACAACTGTAGTCCCAGCTACTCGGGAGGCTGAAGCGGAAGGATTGCTTGACCCCAAGAGTTGAAGCCTGCAGTAAGCTATGACCACACCACAGCACTCGAGCCTGGGCAACAGAGGGAGACTTCGTGTCCCAAAAATCAAAACAAAATAAAAAGAATGAAATGAAAAAATGTATGTTTATATGTATATAAAATAAATATTTTATATATATTTATATTATATATTATATAACATATATTTCACACATTATATTTATTGTTTATCTTTATAATGTATTTATAAATCATAATATATCTATTATATATTTATATTAATATATGATAGATATAATATATTATATATAATTTATGTATTATATAATTTCATATAATTATACAATATATAATTATAGAGTATATTTATAAATTAATATATTATTAATTTATATTTATATATTTATATTATATGATACATATATATATCTCTCTCTCTCTCCTAGAAATCACTAGCCATGAGCTCATGAGATCCTCCTCATTTTCATTTTAACAGCTGCATAGCACTCTATTTTGGCCATATAATAGAGTTTATTCAAACAGCCCTCTATTCATGGAGGTTTGTGTTGTTTCTAATCTTTTGCTATTACAAATAATGCTATAGTAAATAATTTTCTGCATGTGTTCTTTATATTTTTTGGGAGTAGTCTCAGGATAGACTGGTAGACCCATGGATCAAAGAATAAATGCATATGCAATGTTGTTAGATATTGCTAAATCCCCCACCACAGGAGTTGTACTTTACCTTTTGAGATTATCACCTGCCATGTAGCAGTGCCTGTTTCTCCATAGTCTTGTCAACACACTGTTTTGTAAGTGTTTGAATTGTTTAAAGTATCTTAGATGAGCAGTGGTATCTCAGTGGAATTTCTATTTGCATTACTTTTATGAATGAGGTTAAAATCTTTTCATATTTTTAAATGATATTTGCCTTGCTTTATCTGTAAAATGTCTGTTTATGTCTTTTGACTTTTTAAAAATCATGGTTTCGGTCTTTTTTTTTAGTTGATATTGCTATATGGATGTCAAACAATGTATATTTTATGACAAAAAATTACCAGAAATAATAAAGAGATATTTCTTAATGGTACATGATCCATTTTACCTTGGAAAAATTTGACAATTCTGAATTTGCATTCATATGATAATATAACCTAAAAATACATAAAGTAAAAAAAATAAGTAAAGTAGACAAACCCATAATCTGAGTGAGAGATGTTAACACACCTCTCTTGTAAGTGATTAAGAAGAAAAAAGTCACCAAAAGTAGAAAAGGTTTAAATGATAGTATTGATACACATGATTTGATTGATACATACAAAGCATTGTATCCAGACCATTGTTGATACGTATTCTTACATGAAGTGGAAAAAAAAGTCCCAAAAGATTACATACAACATGATACTCTTCTCATAAAGTATACAACTACTAAAGTTAAAATATGTAATTTTAGGTTTACATATAGAGGCAATAAGACTATATAAAAAGGAAAGATAGATCTGGAACTCAAGATAATGTTTACGTCAACAGCAAGAGGGAGAAAGAAAAATAGCGTAGGAGTCCATATGATTAAATGAAGATAATGTCACGGTTCTACATTTTGTTTTGAATGGTAGTTTTATGTGTTCTTTTCACATTAAATAAGTCATCAACAAAGAAATATGAGTTGATGGTATGTCGTGAACCAAAAACTAAGACTAATTCACTTCTGTGCATCTGAAATCTAGAGAAAACAAACAGAAAATTAAAAAATAAACTTTCAACTCACAAAAGTTAATAAAAGAACAATATCCAAAGAAAGGAGAGGAAGAAAGATTAATAAAGATAAAAATAGACATTAGCAAAATAAAATAATAACAAAATGAAAACAAGTGAAAGGATCAATGGGAAAGAAAACATATTCTTGGAAAGATCAATAACAGAGACAATCCTTTGGAGAATACGATCAAGAAAATAAGAAAGGAGGTAAATAATATGCCAGGATATATATTAAATGTGCAATAAATTAGAATTTGACTTACAAAAGTGCTATTCAAACTTTCTGCTCTACCAAGCACTATACTATCATAGAAAGCAAAAAAAGAAAAAAGATATTTTTCTGAAATCAATAATTATAATTTTAGCTCCACTGGTTAATATCCATTTTTAATTGATTTCCAAACACTTTGCTTATCTTTATATGCATAGTGTTCTTTATGCCTTGGTTTTTAAATCAACTAGACTCAAATCAGCAGTAACCTGAAAGACCACATGTACCAATGGAGTCCCCATGCATTTGGTTTGCATTCAGAGGGAATGAGGGGAAGAAGTTTTGTGACTTATCAGAGGAGTTCCAAGTATTCCTTGTCACGACATTTCCTTTTTCTTGTTTACAATGCAAGCAAGAAGTTAGAATCATAATTGTTTTACCTCTGCCCATTAAAACATGATATTAAAAATCATCTTAATGAATAGATATTAATATCTGACGGTGACTGCTCTGACCTCCTGTCTAACAGGCCCCATTTATGTCTTGTTTGATGAAAGTTCTCCACATCTGCAAAGCAAAAGGGCAAACTGATTTGTGAACAAGACTTATTGTCACAGCGGCAGATTTGTATAATGAGAAATATATTAAATCTAATGAAGGGAGAGCGTGCCTACCAAGGCAGCAAGTCTGTGTTGTGATTAAGTGATTCAATATCCCTCAATGGATTAATTTAGACAACGCATCAGGGTATATAGCCACTGCCAGGCCCCTTTGCTCTAATGACAAATGCTAAGCAATGCCGCATATTTGTGCATATGTATTAGGTTTTTAAGGTGTGATGATAAAGTAAGGTGCCACCCTCAGACCCCAACATTAACAAGATGAATCCCAATGATGCTTATGTCCTACTGTTAGAGAACCAGGAAGATCAATCAACAATGTCATCTTTTAATATCTGCTTACAGTAAAGCATTTACTATAAAATAGACACACACTTTTACCTTTTCAACCAAGACCAGCTTACCGTATCTGACAAACACTAAATGCAATTCACATTAGTTCCCTCTCTGGTCCCTGGCAGGGCCAAATTCAGACACAAGACAGTCAATCATGGGCTCTAATTTTAAAATAGGGGAATGTTAGCTATTATTTAATTGTCTACATTTACAAACCCCATACATAAGCGATGTCATTTACAGGATTTGAAAGCAACAGTGAACCTGTCAGGGCCCAGCAGTCACCTTTCTGTATTTTGGGACAAGTCCAATTTCCAGTTGTTTCCCACCATTGTGACTGCATAAAGCAAAACCCTATAACCCTCAGAAAAAGCACAGAATGGGTTGATTTCTGCATTAAAAATAGCATGATTCTAATACACATATGTTCAACCCACATCATAGAGAGGAAAATGGGCTGTATTTCAAGTCCTCAGTGTAACGTGGAAAAAATATTCAGGATTCTAAATATCTGCAGGCAATGGATTGAAAAATTCTAACATTTTTTTCCCATCCCTTTATTCTCTTCTGTGAGGTTCAACTAAGAGAAAAGTATCTTGAGAGTACCAGCACCAAAATTAAGACACTAGAAGAAAATAGCCACTTACTTGGTGTCCAGCAGCCTTAATAAGGAGAAACAATTTCCATTGCCTTGGGCATTCACTCTAATGACTCAAGGACATAGAGAAATATAAAACTCTAGCTTCCTCTCTTTATAGTAACCAGAAGAAACAAAGAAAATGTGATTCTGCAAATGTGACTTCTACATGAGGCAGGTGGTGAGAAAAAAAAGTTGTCACACACACACACAAAGGCTGAAAGTAGGGTTCAACTTCTTTGGATTCTCCTAGATGACTGGATTCCTCCAGGCCTAATGAAACCATCTGAACTGTGTGATGTGGGGGAAAAACACTCAGATCTGGAGACAAGCAAGCTGAAATACAATTCCTGTTCTGCAACCTATAATACCAGCTGTGTGACCCTGATTATGTTCTTTCTTCCTGCAGGAATTGTTATTCCTA
This sequence comes from Pan paniscus, assembly GCF_029289425.2. Taxonomy (NCBI): domain Eukaryota; kingdom Metazoa; phylum Chordata; class Mammalia; order Primates; family Hominidae; genus Pan; species Pan paniscus. Next base: position 52,484,464 of record NC_073256.2, on the reverse strand, counting down.
ATAATTTTATTATTTCTGAAATAGATGTACTAATGTAATTTTTAAAAACCTATTTATTAATCATTCCTCACGGAGCTAAAAGGAAGGTGGCACTTTACATTAAAGAAGCCTTTTTGATGAGAAATGTGGTCAAGGAGAACATGTAAATGAGGAAATAGGAACAGGAAAGGAGATAAATTGCTCTGCATAAGCAAGTTGTAATAGATTGAGAGGCCTTAGGGAAGACCATGTAAGGCACAAACTGAAATTGCAGTGGCTGAGTGGTAAGCCTGGTGTGGAGAGAGAAAAGAGGCTTCAGGAAGAGGCAACTGATTCCTGGGTTACACCATGAATTCCACCACATCAGGTTGTAAATAAAAGGGCCTCAGAAAGCCCTATAGAATCACTATTAGGTATTCTACATGCCCTCTGGCATGATTCTTCTTAGGCACCAGGCTGCTTACATAGAAAGGCTACTGCTCCTGAGAAGATATGACTTGATTTGAATAGAAATTTTCATTTTTTTTCCAAGTCACATTCATTTCTATTCACTTCAGGAAAAAGCAAATTTACCTCCAAATGTTTCTGAAAGCAAGCCCAAGTGCTGCAGGTTCAAAAAAAATGCTAGTAAGCATTTAGCCCAGGAACTCAGTAAGACCTTTCTCCATAATCAGACATAGCTAATAACATTTACAGCTTATATAGCACTTACCATATACCAGATACTATTCTGTGTGCTTCACGTATATTAACTCTTTTACTCTTTGCTACAAACTTGTAGATGCTAATATTATCCCCATTTTACAGGTGAAGTAACTTAAGCACGTAAAGATTAGATAATGTTTTATTTAGTCCATTTTCACACTGCTATAAAGAACTGCCCAAGACTGGGTAATTTATAAAGGAAAGAGATTTAGTTGGCTCACAGTTCAGCATGGCTGGGGAGGTCTCAGGAAACTTACAATCATGGCAGAAGGCAAATGGGGAGCAAGGCACCTTCTTCACAAGATGGCAGGAAGGAGGGTGCACGCAGAAGGAACTACCAAACACTTATAAAACCATTAGATCTTGTTAGAACTCACTCATTATCATGAGAACAGCATGGAGGAAACCACCCCTGTGATTCAATTTCCTCTACCTGGTATCTCCCTTGATATGTGGGGATTATAGGGATGGTGAGGATTACAATTCAACATGAAATTTGGGTGGGGACACAAAGCCTAACCTTATCAGATAACTTGCCCAGAGACACACAACATTTGGTGGAATAAGATTCAAATCCAAGGAGTTTGGATCCTGTGTCTTTGCTCTTAAATAGCAGACTAGATGGCCTTTCTACATCTCGTATTAACATAGATGAAAAGGAAAATTGGTAAAAATACAGGTTCAAATAGATATACACATAAATAAGAATAAAATGTAGATATAGAAATACAAATAAAGAAACAAATATAGATACAAATTTAGATATGGTTATTGATACAGAAATATGGACATAAATCTTAATAGGCCACTAGAGAAAAGAGTAGACACAGGTCAGCAAAAAAAAGAACTGGGGGAAAAGATTTTGGGAACATCAGAAGCTACCATGTGTTTCTTCATTCCAAAAGCTTGATTCTATATTTGGGACTTTTTGTTTGTGTTTGCTTACATTTTTTGTAAAAACAAACAAAAAATAAAGTTCTGCAGGATATGAAGACTAATCCATATGATTAGGTCTAGAAGTGGTGGAATTTGGAGATTACAAAGGATTAGGAAAGTTTCTTTTTCTGATCATGATGGAGTAACTATCACCAGACACTCTGCCTTCTGTGAACTAGAAAACTGGACAAAATATATAAAGCAAGAGTTTTCAGACATTGAACAACAGGCAGCACAGAATGGTGATCCCTAAGAGAACAATTGAGGTGAGTCCTATAATTGCCCCCGCTTTCTCTCTTATGGCACTTTCTAGTCTGTTTCTCAGAGAAGAGGAATGCAGACAGAGCACAGAAGTCTTAAGAAGGTGAGAAGATGGAGATGGGAGTTCAGGGAGATTGAGGCAGCTGAAATTTGTGAGACATGGTAGTGGCAAGGAGAGAGTCATGCAAAAAATGAGACCCAGAAAATTGCCTAGGAAAACCTCATAAGACTGGTGCTAAATACTAAGCTATGCATATATAGACAGAAACTCTGTGAGGCAGGGAAAAGAAGTATTATACCATTCAAGTTCCCACCAGTCAGAAAAAAAGAGATCTCATTAACATCCAGGGCATTCAGTAAAGATACTCAATCAGGCTTTAGTAGTAAGGTTAAAGTAGCCATAGAGCAAATACTACACTTCAGCCTTTAATAAACTTACAGATGAGTATTTTTTAAAAAAATCAAATCGTATGCAAATAACTTGCCTGCCTATCGAAACAAACTCAAGTTATTTAAAGGAAGACAAAAAAAAAATCCAGATACTCAACGACATAAAAATATCCAAAATCCAATCAAAAATTACTAAACATGCAAAAAATGCAGGAAATTTTGACCCATGGCCAGAACAAAATCATATCAATAGAAGCATCCTAGAAATAACAGTGAATGGTAAAGGAATTAACAGAAACGAACTTTAAAATAGTTATTAGAAATATAATTAAGAATAGAAAGACATGAATATAGAAAAAATATATATTTAATTGTATATTTTAAATAGATGCAGTTTATTGTACATAATTATATTTCAATAAAGTTGATTTTTTAAAAGAAAACTGCCTTTTTTCCCTTTTTATTTGTATGAATTTATGGGCTTATCTGTACAATTTTGTTATATGCCTAGATTGCATAGTAGCCAAGTCAGGGCTTTTAGGGTATTCATCACACAGATAAAATACATTGCACTGATTAACCAATTTCTCATCATCCTCCCATGTCCCACCCCTCGCCCTTCTGAGTCTTCATTATCTATCATTCAACTCTCTAAGTCCACAAGAATACATTTATTAACACCTACTTATGAGTGAGAATATGCAGTTATTTGTCTTTTTGTGTCTAGTTTGTTTCACTTAAGATAATGATCTCCAGTTCCATCCATGTTGCTGCTGTAAAAGACATGATTTTATTCTTTCGATGGCTGAATTTTATTCTATTGTGGGTGCCATAGTCTCTTTATCCATTCATCTGGTGTTTTGTTGATTTATTATTTTTTGTGTGTGTGGGACAGAGTCTCACTTTGTTGCCCAGGGTGGAGTGCAGTGGCGTGATCCTGGCTCACTGCAGCCTCCGCCTCCTGGATTCATGTAATTCTCCTGCCTCAGCCTCCCAAATAGCTGGGACTACAGCCGTGTGCCACCACACCTGGCTAATTTTTGTTATTTTTTTAGTAGAGACAGGGTTTCACCATGATGGCCAGGCTGGTCTCGAGCTCCTGACCTCAAGTGATCCACCTGCCTTGACCTCCCAAAGTGTTAGGATTACAGGCTTGAGCCACCACGCCCAGCTTTATTCATCTGTTGATTGACACTTAGGTTGATTCTATATCTTTACTATTGTGAATAGTGCTGCAATAAACATATGTATGAGTGAAGGTATCTTTTTGATATAATGATTACTTTACTTTTGGGTAGATACCCAGTAGTAGGATTGCTGGATCACATGGTATTTCTATTTTTAATTCTTTGAAAAATCTCCGTACTGTTTTCCATAGAAGCTGTACTGATTTATAGTCTCACCAACTGTGTATGAGTTCCCTTTTCTCCACATTCTCACCAACATCTGTTATTTTTTGTCATTTATTAATAGCCATTCTGACTAATGTAAGATGATATTTCATTGTGGCTTTGATTTGCATTTCTCTGATGATTAGTGATGAGCATTTCTTCATACATTGTTGGCCCTCTTCCTGTCTTCTGTTGAAAAATGTCTATCCGTGTACTTTGCTCACTTTTTAATGGAATTATTTGGGTTTGTTGTTGTTGAGTCGTGTGAGTTTCTTCCATATTCTGGATGTTAGTCCCCTGTCAGATAAATGCCTTGCAAACATTCTGTCCTATTTAACAGTTCATCTCTTCACTCTGTTGATTATTTCTCTTGCTGTGCAAAGACTTTTAGTTAAATTAAGTCCTGTTTATTTTTGTTTTTGTTGCCTGTTCTTTTGAGGTCTTAGTCATAGATTTTTTGCCTAGTCCAACATACACAAAAGTCTTCCCTAGCTTTTCTTCTATTATTTTTATACTTTTGGGTCTTAAATATAAGTTTTTAATGCATATTGAGTTTATTTTTGTATATGGTGGGAGATAAGAGTCCTTTTATTCCTCTGCATATGGCAATCCAATTTTCCCAGCCCCATTTATTGAAGAGGTTATCCTTTTCCCAGTGTAAGTTCTTGTTGGTTCTGCTAAAGATCAGTTGGCTGTAAATATGTGGCTTTATTTCTGGATTCTCTAATCTGTTCTATTGATTTATATGTCTGTTTTTCTATCAATACCATGTGGTTTTGGTTACTATAGCCTTGTGATGTAATTTGAAGTCAGGTAACATGATGTCATCAGCTTTGTTCTTTTTGCTCAGGATTGTTTTGACTACTTGTGACTTTTTTGGTTCCATATGAATTTTAAGATTGTCTTTTCTAATTCTGTGAAAGATGACTGGTATTTTGATTTAGATTGCACTGAATCTGTAGGTTGCTTTGGGCGGTAAAGTTATTTGGATGATATTAATTATTTCAATCCACAAGCATGAGGTGGTCTTCCATTTGTGTCATCTTCAATATTTTTCTTCAGTGTTTTGTAGGTTTTTTTGTAGAAATATTTTGTCTCCTTGGTTAAATTTATTCTAGGCTTTTTTGTAGCTATAGTAAATGGATTGCCTTCTTGATTTCCTTCCTAGTAAGACTGTTATTAGCATATAGAAACAATACTAAATTTTATTTGTTGATTCTGTGTCCTGAAACTTCACTGAATTCATTTATCAATCTAAGTGAGTTTTTGATGGAGTCTTTAAGTTTCTCTAGATCATATCATCAGCAAAGAGAAATAAGTTTACTTCCTCTTTTCCAATTTGAATGCCTTTTATTGCTTTTTCTTGCCTGATTGCTCTGCCTAGGACTTCCAATATTATGTTGATTAGGAGTGATGAAAGTGGGCATTCTTATCTTGCTCCTGTTCTTAGAGAAAATGCTATCAACTTTTCCCGATTCAGTATGATATTAACTGTGGATTTGTCATAAATAACCTTTATCATTTTGAGGTATGCTCTTTCTATGCCTAGCCTGTTGAGAGTTTTTATCATGAAGGGATGTTGAATCATCAAATGCTTTTTTTTTTTTTTTTGCGTCTATTGAGAAAATCATATGGTTTTTGTCCTTGATTCTGTTTATGCAATGTATTACATTTATTGATTTGTATATGTTGAACCATTCTTGTATCCTCAATAAAAAATCCACTTGATTATGGTGTATTATCATTCCAATGTGCTGTTGGATTCAGTTTGCTAGTTTTTTGTTGAGAATTTTTGGGCCTTTGTTCATGAGGGATATTAGTCTGTAGTTTTCTTTCTCATTGCTCTTGTGTGGCTTTAGTACAGGGTGATACTGGCCTTGTAGAATGAGTTAGGGAAGTTTCCTTCTTCCTCAATTTTTAGGAATAGTTTCAGGAGTATTAGTACCAGTTCTTTCTGTGTTTGGTAGAATCTGGTTGTAAATTTGTCTGGTCTTTGGATTTTCATTTGGGGAGTTTTTTAAATTACCGATTCAATCTTGCTACTTGTTATTGATCTGTTCAGGAGTTCTATTTCTTCCTGGTTCAATCTTAGTAGGTTGTATGTTTCCAGGAATTTATCTATTTCCTCTAGGTTTTCCAGTTTGTGAGCATATAACTATTCATAATAGTCTCAGATGATCTTTTGTATTTCTGTGGTATCAGTTATAATGTCTCATTTTTCATTTCTGATTTTATTCATTTGGGTCTTGCCTCTTTTTGATTAGTCTAGCTAGTAGTTTAGCGATTTTATCTTTTCAAATAATCAAATTTTTCATTAATCTTTTGTATTTTTTGTTTGTTTTTATGTTATTTAGTCCTGCTCCAATCTTTGTTATTTCTTTCCTTTTGATAATTTAGGGTTTGGTTTGTTCTTGCTTTTTTAGTTTCTTGAGGTGCATCATCAGATTGTTAATTAGCAGACCTAGCTAATCTGTCAGACCCAGCACACACGTAACCTGCAACTCAGCCCTGAGCCATAGGAGCTTCTGCCCAGCTCCGGACCAAGCCTCTGCAATTATCACATCCTGCTCAAGTCCTAGGGGTGGCACCCATTTCCCAGCACCAGCATTTGTGGCTGCAGTCCATGACATATTCACTTCTCTTTCCTGGCAGTAGGAGCCCACCTGCTGCTTATGCCCCAGTTCTGCAAGCAACAGCTCAGGGTTTTTTTAATGTGTAGGACCAACCTTATTGGATTCCAGAACACTTTAGATGCTATTAAAAGCTAAGATCAAAATGGCATTTTGTTGTAACCAGTTAGGTTTCAGAAAGGGCATGTGTGGGACCCAGGGCAAGCTCCTCCCTGGAGCAGTGTTTTCTCACAATCTCCCAGTAGCTCCCCAAGTTAGATTTAGAGCTTGGAAGGGTTAAGGTACTCTCTTATGGCCTAGATTGGACAATTCCTCAGAGGTAAAGTAGACTGCAGAGACTCTCACTTCATACTCTCCCCATATTGGAGAATCACTCCAAGCTCCTGGACAGTCCCAGTCAAGCAGGCTGCTTCTTTTCCTTCTCCTTCCTAGTTTTTGGTGTTTTCTATTGAACTCTCATGTTCTCTCTTGGATAACATACTCAAAGTGTTATTGCCTGCACAGGATTTCGAGTCTTCTAAGTGGATGAGGAGAGCATGGAATGCTTCTAATCATCCTTTGTATTCTCCTTTTTTTAAAAAATTGAGATGGAGTCTCGCTCTGTCGCCCAGCCTGGAGTACAATGGTGTGATCTCGGCTCACTGCAACCTCCACCTCCCGGGTTCAAGCAATTCTCCTGCCTCAGCCTCCTGAGTAGCTGGGATTACAGCATGTGCCACCATGTCTGGCTACTTTTTGTATTTTTAGTACAGACGGTGTTTCACCATGCTGGTCAGGCTGGTCTCGAACTCCTGACTTTGTGATCTGCCTGCCTTGGCCTCCCAACATTCATTGTATTTTTACTATTGCCAGGCTCTGTGCTAAGCGCTAGGGAAACAAACAAAAAAAAATCAACTAAATGCAATGTGGTACCCTCAACTGGATTCTACCACAACAGACTGTATCCAGCCTATGCACCACTCTGCTCACAGATTCAAGAATCCTTGCACTGTCTATAGTCTAGAAGTCACAAAACTCAAACTTCTAAAGCTGAAAAGTACAATGTCTGAATTAAAAAAAAAAAAATTTAAATGCGATATACAAGTTAGACACTGCAGATGAAATAACCAGTAAATCTAAGACCATAGCAATAAATACTAAAATTGACAAGTGTATTAGTCCATTTTCACACTGCTATAAAGAATACCTGAGACTGGGTAATTTATAAAGAAGAGATTTAATTTACTCACAGTTCCACATGGCTAGGAAGGCCTCAGGAAACTTAAAATCATGGCAGAAGGTAAAGGGGAAGCCAGGCACATCTTACATGGCAGCAGGAGGAGGAGGGGTGGGGCTGCCAAATACTTTTAAACCATCACTACCAAAAGAACAGCATGAGGGAAACCGCCCCAATGATCCAATCACCTCCCACCAGACATGAGGATTACAATTTGAGATGAGATTTGGGTGGGGACACAGTGCCAAACTATCAGCAAGAGAAAAATCAACAAAAATAATAAAAAAAACAGAGCCTCTATGATTTACAGGACCATATTAAGTCTAACATACATGTAAATATCTCCCAGAAGGAGAGAAGGTATAGGGAGAATGGGGAAAAAAATTAAAGGTCTAAACATTTTCCAAAGTTGAGAAAAGCTACATTTGATGAAAAATTTTCAAGAAGTTCAACCTTGAACAAGATAAACATAAAGAAACATATAGAAGTACATAACCCATACTTAGTGGCTAAAACCAGTAATAAAAAGGAAAATCCTAAAATCAGAGAGAAAAAAACATTACATAAAGGGGAACTACAATAAGAATTATATACTGAGTTTCTGTTAGGAAAAAGGTAAGACAAAAGAAAATGGAATTATATCTTTAAAGTGTTGAAAGAACAAAAACAAACAAAACGATCAATTTAGTATATCCAATAAAAATATATTTCAAGAAAAAGATAAATATTTTTCAAACAACCAAAAGCTAAGAAGTGTGGCCATCTACAGACCTGCACTATAAGAAATGTGAAAGTCTTCTGGTTAAGGAAAATGGTACCAAATGGAAACTTGAATCTACGCAAAGGAATGAATAACATTGAAAATGGTAAATGTCAGGGTAAATTTAAAAATTACTTTTTCACTTTAAAAATATTTTTACAACATAATTAAAAAGCAAAAATTACAACATTATGTTGTGGAGTTTACAATGTATGTAGAAGAAAACTGTGTGGCAAGAATAACGCAAAAGCCATACAATGGAAATTCCATTCAGATTCTGCACAGTGGAACACTAAAAATAAAAAAGAATAACCATTGCTAGGTGCAACAACATGGAGAACTTCAAAAGCATTATGCTGAGCAAAAAAAAAGCCAACACAAAACAGTATATACTGTATGAAATTCTAAAATATGCTAAAGCAAATCAGAGGTTGCCTAGGGTCAAGATTGCATCATGGGGATTAGCTGCAAAGTGGCCCTAGGTAATATTTTGGAGGTAATGGAGATGTTCTGAATTGATTTGAGTTCCATGGACTTATACATTTGCCAAAATTCACTGAACTGTATACTTAAAATCGGTTCATTTTATTATATGTAAATTATAACTAAATTTGAATTCTTTAAAGATCCCATAAGATCCTTAACCCCCCACCCCATTTTTCAGCAGGGAAAGCTAAAGACCGGAGAGATTAAATGGCTTAACCATTGTCACATTGCCCTTCAAATAAAGCTGAGAATTATGCTTAAAAGCTGAATATAGAACACAGTGCTTTTTACAACTGTACATGGAATAGTATAAAAAAGATAAAACAGACCAGTTATCCAAAAAAATAAACTTATTCGCAAGAAGAAATAAAGATACTGAAAAAGCCTTGGGTTTTATTCTTTGGGGTGGGAGAAAAGACTTTTTTTGGTGTAGGGATGGAGATGTTGTTAGGTCAATTTGTTACAAATTATCATCAGCAATTAATTCCACCATGTTGCCTCTTTCTCCCTGACTCCCAAAAGAACCCTATTTAAAGTGTTCTTCCTCCACAGAAAGGGTTCTTGCACTCCATGTTCAGAATCATTTATGACAAAATTCATGTCAAAACAAGACTTTCCACATGCTAAAATGTTTATGAGTACAGTATAATCATTTCTTCAAATTACTTTCAAATAATTCAGCAAAAACAAATAATATAGTCTTATACACATATGTATAAATACATACACACGTAGAAAGGAAACAAAAACACTAAAATAACAATCCATAGATTTGAACATTTTTAAAATAAAAGTTTGGATGTGGCTGGGGTCAGGGTGGGAAGAGAACAACAAGCAGAAAGAAATGCCTGCATTAGAGAAGAGACCTAAACTCATTGCAAAAGGAGGAGGAGGATAAGATGAAGGAGAGAAGGAGAGGGAAAGGTAGAGAGAGAAGGAGGAGAAGAATAGGAAGATAACAGAGAAGGAAGAAGGAAGGCACACTTTCTGCTGAACTGAAAAACCCACATTCTTCTTAGAAGCGTTTACATTGTGCACACAATGCTTCCTATAAATTGTGGCCACAGACACCGTGTGATTAGATAAAATCACCTATTTTCCTAGAGGAGATTTGCCTGTCAAAGCCTAAATTGCAGAATCATGGAGGCCCATGTCTGTGCTCTTACTGGAGGCATCTAAAGAAATGCTTTGGCATTTTGTCAAGTAGATTTAGAAAATGCTTGGTTCCTGGACTTAGACTGTTCCCTTTTAAGTTCTGTTTAATGCTGATGAGCCCCCAGTGCTACCTGTGAGAACCAAGCCCTTAGCCCTCACCATTGATGCCTGTCAGCTGAGCTCCCCAAGAAGGGCCAGCCCCTTTAAGAATCACCCTCCTGTCTTTCCAACCCCTTTTCCATCCCCAAATCTCTGCTCGGATCCCAGCCCAACTCCCTTCCTAGGAAACAATATAAAAATGAAAGAAAATTCCCCTTAAACAATAGGGCTGTCCAGAGAGAATCTGGAAAATGAAGGCCAGAGAAGCCAAACATTGATAAACTTAATTAAATTTCTAATGAAAACAGAGGCAGCCTGTAGTGATTACTCTCTGTAACTGAGACTAATATTCCAATTAGGCTAATTCATCCCCTGATGCTCTAAACAGAGTTATAGGCTTAATCCATATTTCTTCCCTCTTGTCAACAATAGATTTCCATCACTTTGGAAGCTCTGGCTTCAGTATTAAAAGCAGCAGCTCTTGGTCTCCTCTGAGTGATTTGTGCGTGGCTGAGATCAGCCTGGTGCCTTCAGGACGACACGGTTGGTTTTCTTTCCCCTCCCTTCTCTGAGATACCAGAAATTTTCTGCGTCTTTCAAAAGCCCCATTTCAGATACCCTTAATTTTGTCCTTCCTCTCACTGCCAAGTTAATTCTGCTTTAAAATTTGAAAATAAAATACATGCATCAGAAAAAGGTTTTCATTTTTTCTACTGCACTAAAAGGAAGAAAAGCAGCTACAGAATCATGGCTGGCAGAGTGCAGTAGCTCACACCTGTAATTCCAGTGCTTTGGGAGGCTGAGGTGGGAGGATCACCTGAAGCCAAGAGTTGAAAACCATCCATGGTAACATAGTGAGACCCCTGTCTCTAAAAAAATTTTTTTTCATGGCCAGGTGCAGCGGCTCATGCCTGTAATTCTAAAACTTTGGGAGGTCAAAGTGGGCAGATCACTTGAGCTCAGGAGTTCGAGACCAGCCTGGCCAACATGGCAAAACCCTGTCTCTACTAAAACTACAAAAATTATCGAGGCATGGTGGCATGCACCTGTAGTCTCAGCTACTCAGGAGGCTATGGCATAAGAGAATCACTTGAACCTGCGAGGCCAAGGTTGCAGTGAGCCAAAATCATGCCACTGCACTCCAGCCTGGGCAATGGAGTGAGACTCTGTCTCAAAAAAAAAACAAAAAAACAAAAATTCTAAATATTAACCGGGCATGGTGGTGTGCATCTGTAGTCCCAGCTACTCTGGAGGCTGAAGCAGGAGGATTGCTTGAGCCCAGGAGTTTGAGGATACAGTGAGCTATGATAGTACCTCTTGCACTTACTCCATCCTAGGTGACAGAACAAGACCCTGTCTCTTTAAAAAAAAACAAATAAGTAACATAATAGAGTTAGCCTGTGCAACAGTAAGCACCAGTATCTCCAGGGTGTGTACGAGACACAGGTTACCCCACTGAGAGCCATCAGACAGGATATGACACAGAGAACCGAGGCGAGAGAGGTAGGCATGGTACCAGGCTGGCCCCAGCTTGCATCCCAGCTCCTCCACTTACTACCTGGAGAAATGAGGCCATGTTTCTGAGCCCATGTTTCTTCATGTGGAAAATGAGAATAATGACAATTGTCTCAGGTTCTGTTACATGGGTTGAGACGAAACAACTGCTTTTTGTTGCTTATCATTCAATGTCTAAGACAGTGAAAAATACCTTACATACGTTATTTTATTGAATCCTCTCAAAATCGCTTGGAGAAGGCAAAATCATAGCTTATAGAAGGAAATGACTTGCCCAAGTTCACAGTCAGAGAGCCAACATGCAAACGCCAGAGTCCCAGGTTGGCTTCTCTCTTGACCAATACCTTACTGATATGTCCACTTACAGGAAAGACTGAAACCACAAATTATTTTAAAAAGCAGTTTCATTATCTTCGATTAAATACATTTACTTGAAGTAATCATTCAATTAAAAAAAAAGGTGTCAAACAGGTATCTTCCTCAAAATGCTTTAATGATCCCATAACAGTCATTTGTAATGAGCACATTGTTTATATGTCGATGATATTACAAAGGGCTTGAAAATAGTTTGTTTTCTTAATTAGATTAAACAGGCTTCCTACAATTTTCCTTATTTTATTGATTTACTTAATGAACCTTTTCTTCATAGATAGTGCAAATGTAAATTTCAGCTTGGCATATGAACAAATTACCTTAAATTCTGAATTCAGTGAGGCCTTAATTAATAAGGCTTTACTCTATGTCACTGGAGAAGCACAAAGATTTATGACATTCAAATCGTCATAATGAGAACAATTCTCCACATGTGGCTAAGGAAGACGGCTTTACTCAGGTCACTGAAGATGGAATTGCTTTCCTCCTTCTTCCACTCAGGTTACCTGAGGTGGCAGCAGCATTGTCACAGAAGAGCTCAACTAGAAGCAAGATGGAGAAGGTGGAAAATGAGGGAAACCAGCACTAAGAAAGGCCCTGTGAGGCTGAGCACAGTGGCTCACGCCTATAATCCCAGCACTTTGGGAGGCCAAGGCAGGTGGATCACTTGAGATCAGGAGTTCAAGACCAGCCTGGCCAACATGGTGAAACCCTGTCCCTACTAAAAATACAAAAATTGGTGTGGGTATGGTGGTGCACACCTGTAATCCCAGTTACTCAGGAGGCTGAGGCAGGAGAATTGCTTGAACCCTTGAGGCAGAGGTTGCAGTGAGCCAAGATTGTGACACTGCACTCCAGCCTGGACAATAGAGTGAGACTTTGTCTGAAAAAGGAAGAAGGAAAGAAAGGCCCTGTGAGAAGAAAGGGTTAAAGGCAGAGCAAGCACCAGGAGATAAACCTGACAAGTGCTTCCTCTGGGTCAGGGGTGACAGAAAGAGGAACAGAGCCTGATGATCATGTTACGGGCACAGAATACGTATGGGTCTGCAGCAACCCACAAGGAGCTGGGTTCTTTCTGAGGAGTTCTTGCCTCCCCAGAAGGAAGAATTCAACCAAGTGGCATAAGACAGAAGGAGAGATGGAGGCAAGTTCTAGAGCAGGAGTGAAAGTTTATTAAGAAGCTTTAGAACAAAGCCTCCAAGAAATATGGGACTATGTGAAAAGACCAAATCTACATCTAATTGGTGTACCTGAAAGTGATGGGGAGAATGGAACCAAGTTGGAAAACACTCTGCAGGATATTATCCAGGAGAACTTCCCCAACCTAGCAAGGCAGGCAAGCACATTCAAATAGAGGAAATACAGAGAACGCCACAAAGATACTCCTTGAGAAGAGCAACTCCAAGACACATAATTGTCAGATTCGCCAAAGTTGAAATGAAGGAAAAAATGTTAAGGACAGCCAGAGAGAAAGGTCGGGTTACCCACAAAGGGAAGCCCATCAGACTAACGGCAGATCTCTCAGCAGAAACCCTACAAGCCAGAAGAGAGTGGGGGCCGATATTCAATGTTCTTAAAGAAAAGAATTTTAAACTCAGAATTTCATATCCAGCCAAACTAATCTTCATAAGTTAAAGAGAAATAAAATACTTTACAGACAAGCAAATGCTGAGAGATTTTGTCACCACCAGGCCTGCCCTAAAAGAGCTCCTGAAGGAAGCACTAAACATGGAAAGGAAAAACTGGTACCAGCCACTGCAAAAACATGCCAAATTTAAAAGACCATCAAGGCTAGGAAGAAACTGCATCAACTAACGAGCAAAATAACCAGCTAACATCATAATGACAGGATCAAATTCACACATAACAATACCAACCTTAAACGTAAATGGGCTAAATGCTCCAATTAAAAGACACAGACTGGCAAATTGGATAAAGAGTCAAGACCCATCTGTGTGCTGTATTCAGGAAACCCATCTCACATGCAGAGACACACATAGGTTCAAAATAAAGGGATGGAGGAAGATCTACCAAGCAAATGGAAAACAAAAAAAGGCAGGGGTTGCAATCCTAGTCTTGGATAAAACAGACTTTAAACCAACAAAGATCAAAAGAGACAAAGAAGGCCATTACATAATGGTAAATGGATCAATTTAACAAGAAGAGCTAACTATCCTAAATATATATGCACCTAATACAGGAGCACTCAGATTCATAAAGCAAGTCCTTAGTGACCTACAAAGAGACTTAGACTCCCACACAATAATAATGGGAGACTTTAACACCCCACTGTCAACATTAGACAGATCAACGAGACAGAAAGTTAGCAAGGATATCCAGGAATTGAACTCAGCTCTGCACCAAGCGGACCTAATAGACATCTGCAGAACTCTCCACCCCAAATCAACAGAATATACATTCTTTTCAGCACCACACCACACCTATTCCAAAATTGACCACATAGTTGGAAGTAAAGCACTCCTCAGCAAATGTAAAAGAACAGAAACTATAACAAACTGTCTCTCAGACCACAATACAATCAAACTAGAACTCAGGAGTAAGAAACTCACTCAAAACTGCTCAACTACATGGAAAATGAACAACCTGCTCCTGAATGACTATTGGGTACATAACGAAATGAAGGCAGAAATAAAGGTGTTCTTTGAAACCAACGAGAACAAAGACACAACGTACCAGAATCTCTGGGACACATTCAAAGCAGTGTGTGGAGGGAAACTTATAGCACTAAATGCCCACAAGAGAAAGCAGGAAAGATCTAAAATTGACACCCTAACATCACAATTAAAGAACTAGAGAAGCAAGAGCAAACACATTCAAAAGCTAGCAGAAGGCAAGAAATAACTAAGATCAGAGCAGAACTGAAGGAAATAGAGACACAAAAAACCCTTCAAAAAATCAATGAATCCAGGAGCTGGTTTTTTGAAAAGATCAACAAAATTGACAGACCACTAGCAAGCCTAATAAAGAAGAAAAGAGAGAAGAATCAAATAGACGCAATAAAAAATGACAAAGGGGATATCACCACTAATCCCACAGAAATACAAACTACCATCAAAGAATACCATAAACACCTCTACGCAAATAAACTAGAAAATGTAGAAGAAATGGATAAATTCCTCAACACATACGCCCTCCCAACACTAAACCAGGAAGAAGTTGAATCTCTGAATAGACCAATAACAGGCTCTGAAATTGAGGCAATAATTAATAGCTTACCAACCAAAAAAAGTCCAGGACCAGATGGATTCACAGCCGAATTCTACCAGAGGTACAAGGAGGAGCTGGTACCATTCCTTCTGAAACTATTCCAATCAATACAAAAAGAGGGAATCCTCCCTATATGAGGCCAGCATCATCCTGATACCAAAGCCGGGCAGAGACACAACAAGAAAAAGAGAATTTTAGCTCAATATCCTTGATGAACATCAATGCAAAACCCTCAGTAAAATACTGGCAAACCGAATCCAGCAACATATCAAAAAGCTTATCCACCATGATCAAGTGGGCTTCATCCCTGGGATGCAAGGCTGGTTCAATATACGAAAATCAATAAAGTTAATCCAGCATATAAACAGAACCAAAGACAAAACCACATGATTATATCAATAGATGCAGAAAAGACCTTTAACAAAATTCAACAACCTTCATGCTAAAAACTCTCAATAAATTAGGTATTGATGGGACGTATCTCAAAATAATAAGAGCTATTTATACAAGTCCACAGCCAATATCATACTGAATGGACAAAAACTGGAAGCATTCCCTTTGAAAACTGGCACAAGACAGGGATGCCCTCTCTCACCACTCCTATTCAACACAGTGTTGGAAGTTCTGGCCAGGGCAATCAGGCAGGAGAAGGAAATAAAGGGCATTCAATTAGGAAAAGAGGAAGTCAAATTGTCCCTGTTTGCAGATGACATTATTGTATATCTAGAAAACCCCATCATCTCAGCCCAAAATCTCCTTAAGCTGATAAGCAACTTCAGCAAAGTCTCAGGATACAAAAGCAATGTGCAAAAATCACAAGCATTCTTAGACACCAATAACAGACAAACAGAGAGCCAAATCATCAATGAACTCCCATTCACAATTGCTTCAAAGAGAATAAAATACCTAGGAATCCAACTTACAAGGGATGTGAAGGACCTCTTCAAGGAGAACTACAAACCACTGCTCAGTGAAATAAAAGAGGATACAAACAAATGGAAGAACATTCCATGCTCATGGGTAGGAAGAATCAATATCGTGAAAATGGCCATACTGCCAAAGGTAATTTATAGATTCAATGCCCTCCCCATCAAGCTACTAATGACTTTCTTCACAGAATTGTAAAAAACTACTTTCAAGTTCATATGGAACCAAAAAAGAGCCTGCATTGCCAAGTCAATCCTAAGCCAAAAGAACAAAGCTGGAGGCATCACACTACCTGACTTCAAAGTATACTACAAGGCTACAGTAACCAAAACAGCATGGTACTGGTACCAAAACAGAGATATAGACCAATGGAACAGAACAGAGCCCTCAGAAATAATGCCACATATCTACAACTATCTGATCTTTGACAAACCTGACAAAAATAAGCAATGGGGAAAGGATTCCCTATTTAATAAATGGTGCTGGGAAAACTGGCTAGCCATATGTAGAAAGCTGAAACTGGATCCCTTCCTTACATCTTATACAAAAATTAATTCAAGATGGATTAAAGACTTACATGTTAGACCTAAAACCATAAAAACCCTAGAAGAAAACCTAGGCAATACCATTCAGGATATAGGCATGGGCAAGGACTTCATGTCTAACACACCAAAAGCTATGGCAACAAAAGCCAAAATTGACAAATGGGATCTAATTAAATGAAAGAGCTTCTGCACAGCAAAAGAAACCACCATTAGAGTGAACAGGCAACCTACAGAATGGGAGAAAATTTTTGCAATCTACTCATCTGACAAAGGGCTAATATCCAGAATCTACAATGAACTCAAACAAATTTACAAGAAAAAAACAAACAATCTCATCAAAAAGTGGGTGAAGGATATGAACAGACACTTCTCAAAAGAAGACATTTATGCAGCCAAAAGACACATGAAAAAATGCTCATCATCACTGGCCATCAGAGAAATGCAAATCAAAACCACACACTAGTTAGAATGGCGATCATTAAAAAGTCAGGAAACAACAGGTGCTGGAGAGGATGTGGAGAAATAGGAACACTTTTACACTGTTGGTGGGATGGTAAACTAGTTCAACCATTGTGGAAGTTGGTGTGGCGATTCCTCAGGGCTCTAGAACTAGAAATACCATTTGACCCAGCCATCCCATTACTGGGTATATACCCAAAGGATTGTAAATCGTGCTGCTATAAAGACACCTGCACACGTATGTTTATTACGGCACTATTCACAATAGCAAAGACTTGGAACCAACCCAAATGTCCAACAATGATAGACTGGATTAAGAAAATGTGGCACATATACACCATGGAATACTATGCAGCCATAAAAAATGATGAGTTCATGTCCTTTGTAGGGACACGGATGAAGCTGGAAACCATCATTCTCAGCAAACTATCGCAAGGACAAAAACCAAACACTGCATGTTCTCACTTATAGGTGGGAATTGAACAATGAGAACCCATGGACACAGGAAGGGGAACATCACACACCAGAGACTGTTGTGGGGTGGGGAGAGGGGGGAGGGATAGCATTGGGAGATACACCTAATGCTAAATGACGAGTTAATGGGTGCAGCACACCAACATGGGACATGTATACATATGTAACAAACCTGTACATTGTGCACATGTGCCCTAAAACTTAAAGTATAATAATAATAAAATAAAATAAAAATAATAATTATAATAATAATAAAAGAAGATTTAGAGCAGGAATGAAAGGAAGGAAAGTACACTTGGAAGTGGGCCGAGCAGACAGCTTGAGTGATCCAGTGCACAGTTTGACCTTTTCACTTGTGGTTTTATATGCTGGCATGCTTCTGGGGTCTTGTGTTACTTCTCCTCTGATTCTTCCCTTGGGGCACGCTGTCCTGCACGCACAGTGGCCTACCAGTGATTGGGAGGGGAGCATGTGCAGTGTGTTTACTGGAGTTGTACTCATGCTCACTTGAAGCCTTTTTCCCTTACAAGTCCAGTGTTTCCGTAAGGTAATAGACCAGTTAAACTTCACCATTTTGCCTTTTAATGTACATGTGTGAGCCCTCTAGCCCAGGAGATCTTATTGGGAAGTTGATCACCAGTTTCAGGTTTTTCTACGTACTGAGAGACTGCCTTGGTGCCAGTTGTGACCAATTTTTTTAGAGCAACAGCTTAACAACTACCTGACCATCACCTGATGGTCACCTGACATTCCTGGTGTGGGGAGGGGGAACCTTCTCCTGCTTATGCCTGTGTGACTACCTACTATAACAATCAGGCCAGGTGCAGTAGCTGACCCCTCTAATCCCAGCACTTTGGGAGGCCAAGGCTGATAGATTGCCTGAGCTCAGGGGTTCAAGATCAGCCTGGCCAACATGGTGAAACCTCATCTCTACTAAAAATACAAAAATTAGCCTCAGCTGGGCATGGTAGTGCACACCTGTAGTCCCAGCTACTCAGGAGGCTGAGGCAGGAAAATCACTTGAACCCAAGAGGTGGAGGCTGCAGTGAGCCGAGATAGTGCCACTGCACTCCCGCCTGGGCAACAGAACAAGACTCCGTCTCAAAAAAACAAAAACAATCAGTGGTTCTGGCCACAGTGTTAAGCCCTAAATTGAAAGCAAAAGTATGTCAGGTTGGATCCGCAGGCTGGTCAGGAGCCAGGTAGCAAGGCCCACAAACAGTTGTCTCTCTATATGTGGAAAACACTGCAATCCACACATAATAAACAATGGGGCTTCCCCATGTGTCATCAAGTATAAGGGTATTGTAGTTGGGGGTAGCTGAAGTTGTCTCAGTAAGGCCACAGGGAAGCTGTGGGAGTATGAAGATAGCAGTGCCTTCTGAGCTTGCGGGAAGGCCCCAGTTACAGCAGCTCCCCAAAGCAGCTGGCCTAGGACTTCTGGGGCTAATTAGCCCCACCCTGGCCAGGACCACCTTTTGAGGAAGGCTAGAGGCATCTGGAGCAGATCCAACTGCTCTAGAAAGCCAAGACCTCAGCCACCTATTTCTTACCTTTGGAACACTGCCCAAGCTCATTGTCCAAGACCATTGGCCTAGGGGGATCCTTTTCCCACTGGCGGGGAAAGGATAAAAGTCCAATTACTCAGAGAAAGGCAAAGCTATGTAAAAGGATAGACTATTCAACCATTTACTGAGTAGTTTTCTTGTGCCTGGTAATGTGCTAAACATTTTACAAGCATAATTTAATCTTCTCAACCACAAAAATGTCTAAGTACTACTAAACTATCTTAGATTTGAGGAAGCTAAATCTTAGCAATGTCAAATAACTTACCCAAAGCAATGCTGCCAGTAAGTGGCACAGCCAGATTGGGTCTCATTTGGAAGCTGACACTTGAGCCCAGGCAGTGGGCTATAGAAACACACAATAACGTGCTACTGAGAAGAGATAAGGATCTGTAAATCAAAGATCCTCAACCACAGATAAGGAGCAGACACAGCCAGCCTTTAGAAATCCCGAGCATGGGGGAAGGCTTATGTCATCCACAGGCAACTGTGATCAGGAATCATAAATGGTGAGTCACTGGTATAACCCAAAGTCAAAAGTTTGATCCAATCTGACAAAGGGTTTTTTGTCTCAAGACAGGAACTTATGTCTAAATGGAGAGAGACCTAGTCTCTGTAGTGGAGCAGGGAAGTGATACCTGTATTCATCTCATCCTTCTGGTTCTAATTAAAGATTATTGGAAATGGGAATACAAGAAATCCCAACAGGTAGCACCAGAAAGCTTCTTTCTAGATACAGAAAGTGAGCTGCCATCCCTCTTTCCGCACCATCATTACCTACATAAACATCACCATCCCTTGGTGTAATAAAATGCTTTCTAAAAGGTAGTATAGAGTAGTGTTAGAGAACGTGAGCTCTAGTGTCACTCAGACCAAGGCTCACATTCTCGTTCTGCCAGTAGCCATTAGCCAGGTAATACTGGGCAAGCAACTTAACCTCTTCAAGCTCTGTTTCCCTACCTAGAAAATGATGATACTAAAAATACTACTTGACTTCATAAAGTTGTCATCAGGATTAAAATAAATCATATACACAAAATGCTTAGCCAGGAGCCTGGCACACAGTGCTCATAAATGCTGGCTATTACAATTATTTATGCTTTTAAAAACTCTTTCACATTCACAGCTTCATCTGCATTAGGAAAACCTAGTAGCAGGCTTAGCATGCAAATAGAAGAGCATGTAAAGACCACATCAAAATCATCTTGGTGCTTGTCTCTCCCTGTTCCATTCCTCCCATAACTGGTATTTCCAAACAGAGATGGCGGGCAAGGAAATAGCATGTCAGTAACCATTTAATGTTTCCCCTCCCCAGGTGGAAAAGGACAACACTGAGGACACCATTCACTGAACTGTAAAAATGTTCAAGAACTGAGTACAATAACCTTGCTTTCTCAGTTGTCCCTGGGCGTAGATGCTGAGTAAACGCAAGGGAGAAACCCAGGCTGGCCTTCAGGAATCCTGAGTCCTTACCTTCTCAGTACTTACAACTTAGCAGGATTTAGAACAGGTCCCTTAGGCACGTCAGTTGACACTTACAAATAACTGACTTATGTTGTAGCTATTTTAAGGTAAGCATTCATTGTCTCTCTGACATACTGTAAACTCCTTGAGGACAAAAATTTTGACACATACCCTCTTTACTTTCCCTAGAGCATCTAGAATAGTGTTGCATGCATGAAAAGTGCCCAATAAATATGTATTGTGCCTTAACAGAGAGACTCAATATTCAGAAAACAAATAGCATTTCGATGGGGTTGGGGGAATCTGTGAGCCCTTTAAAACCAGGTAATTTGCATAGGTAATTAAGAATTTTATGAGTAAGCAGGAATTCTCTGGGTGCTATTCCATTGCCTTACCCACTTGTATTAGAGAAAAATGTACTGCCAAAGGAGGTCTAGCCAGCTTGGTTTTAACACCCTCCAGGCCTAGAGTATTTGGGTGCTGACTCAAAGGTTGTGGTTTTCCGGCATCGCAGAGCGAGCAGAAGAGAGAGAATGGTACCCTTAAGTATTACCCATAAAACCAGCTCTGGGAATCTCTGAGTACCAGTGTGAATGTTACAAGCAGTAACTCAAATGGAAACAGAATCTCTTTGCCTGGATATGGGTTTAGAACCCTTGGCTGCAGTGAAGAAGAATAGATGGGCATTGGGGACCCCTCCTAAATCCAACATGATGCTCTTACAGTTTTTTTGGTGTTTTTTGTTTTTGTTTTTGTTTTACTTACTGGAGACTACAGAAGAGAGTTTGGCACCAAAAGGAAAGTATCAAGTAAAATTAAGCACCTGAGAGTTGAAATTTTTAGAAGAGCCATTTGGCAACTTGTATTACTTGCTTGTTGACAGTGTAAACTTTGCTTGGTAAGTTGAAAAGCCATACCAAACAAATCCTATTGCTCGCAATTACAAGCACTTAAATAAGCTAATATAATCAATTATGTCTTTTAATTTGCTAGACAGCATTTACAGGGCTTAATTTTCTGCTGCTACACCTTCCAAATTATCTTCAGGTGGTGTTTGGAATCTAATAGGAAAATGTATTGCAGTTACCTTGATATTATCTGTGTTAAATTCCCCATACACACTTCTTCCCAATCCAACACCCTCTGTATCCCATACCTAGAAATGATTTCATTATATTACATAAAGAAGAAAAGTCGTATTTATGTAATTTTTCTATTTCCCAACATTTATATCATCCTCCTACCAGTTTGCCCACAAAGTTATATGAAAATCAGCTGCAGTAATTATAGAAGCCAAACACAGAAAAATTATAAAAGAGACACATAATGTAAAAATAGCTACTTATAGAGAAATAAATTACGAGACCGCTTAATCTCTTACACAGGTTGATGTAATTTAGAAAGAAAGTTTCTTGACCAAAAAAAAGAAATAGAGGTAGAATTTCAGGCAGCATAAAAGAGATATACTGACCTATTTGGTGTCTTTGCGTGAACCTTCTTCAAGTACTAATACTAATTAGATTAGATTAGGATATTTTATATATGGTAATGGCTTAGGAAATAATGTAGGATATGGATAAAGGACAACTCTCCCACATAAAAGAGGAATCACTCCACAACTGAGGGACAAGGTCCACAATTCTCTCCCCATATCTGAAAAGCACTGGAATTCACACATAATAAACAGTGGGGCTTCCCACTTTCATCAGAAATTAACAACCACAGAAATGCAAAGAGCTGCCTTCCTCTTAGAAAACTGCAACCAGATGGTGTTAAAATGACAGAAGCTTCTGGTAACATTAAAAAAGCTTTAATAAAGAAGAAAGGTAAGAATTCATAATAATTTGTCAGTGTTTGTTTTGATTTGATTTGGTTTTTTGGGTTCTCTCCAAGAACTGGAAAAGACCCATATAGTTGCCATATATAAGTATTTTGGTCTACCCAACAGATATTTTATTAGTGAAAAGACAACAACTAAGAACGCACAGAACCCATAGCAGTCAGCCTGTATCATCTCTGGAAGATTTCTCAACTGTCTTTGCTCAGAATGAATTAGTCGTTAAAAGCTAGCTTATTCACTTACATTTTCCAGCATCTTCATACCAAAAAGGGAGTGTCCTATAGAGGAAACCTTGGAGCTCAGTTCAAACCAGTGTGGAAGAGAAGGTGGAAGAAAGGTTTCAATCCTGAGTTCTGGGTTCATTTTGTCACTACTATCTGTGTGACCTGGGAATGACACTAACCATTCTGGAGTTTGTCATCATTGAGGGTTCTTCCAGCTCATACTTTCAATGAATCAGTGGGACTCTAATCACTAGAAAACTACAGTCCATTTTCAAAGTTACTTAATTGTTCTTTTTATGTTCATTGAAATCACTCTTGAGCTTGATTAGTGAGAACCATCCTCCCAGAGTGACGTTATCTTCTGAATACCCTTATGAAATGATGTTTCTGAACCTAACAGTGGAAATGAACAGCCACAGCAAAGCCAACCCTCAGGCGGATTCCTTGAACTAGGGAAATTTAGGAAGTATTTAATACAAGTTTTACAGTTAATCCTGAACAACAGAGTTTGAACTGTCCAGGTCTACTTATATGCAGATTTTCTTCTGCCTCTGCCCTCCCTGAGACAGAAAAACCAACCCTTCCTCTTCCTCCTCCTCCTCAGCTTACTCGATGTGAAGACAATGAGGATGAAGACCTTTGTGATTATCCACTTCTACTTAATGAACAGTGAATATGTTTTCTCTCCCTTGTGATTTTCTTAATAACATTTTCTTTTTTCCACCTTACTTTCTTGTAAGGATAAGGTATATAATATATACATAACATACAGAATACTTGTTGATTTTTTGTGTTATCAGTAAAGTTTCTGGTCAACAGTAGGCTATTAGCAGTTAGATTTAAGGGAGTCAAAAGTTGCATGCAGATTTTCTACCGTGTGGTGTATTAGTACCCCTAACCCCCATGTTGTTCCATGGTCAATTGTATATTATATGACATATAAAAAAAAGAGAAAGTCTTTTTTGAAGATACTAGTAGCATATGTTGAAATCTAAAATTGAGAAAAAGTATAAAAAAGAACATAAATAATCATTTGTTCTACCATACAGAGATAATCACTATTAACACTTTAGAATATATATCCATATTATTTTTTCTATGTAGAGATAGATATGCTTTTTTAAACAAATTGGGATCTGCTCTATTGACTCTTGTCTTTTTCACTTAGTGAAATATCATAAGCATTTTCACACAGCCTTAAAAGCTTCTTTAAGATCATTATTTTTAACGCTACACAGTATTCTGGATATAGATGTACCATAATTTATTTAACCAACCCCCTATTGTTTGACATTTAAGTTGTTTCCACTGCTTGCTATTATTAAAAATGCTGTGATAAATATCATCATACATAAATCTTTGGGCACATCTCTGATTATTGCTTTAAGATAAATTCCCAGGCATGGAATTATGGGGCCAAAGGGTATGAATATGTTTCAGATCTTTGACAGATTTGCCAAATTGCTCTCCAAGAGGCTTGTTCCAGTTTACAGGCCCACCAGCCATGTAGAAAGTGACCAAGAGTTTTGATAAATGTCAATAAATGCTTAGTATAGCTAAAGAACCCTAGACACTTGTTAGATAATAATTTTAAACAGCATAATTTTAAACAGCATATAACCCATACAGCCTATCTTCTTCTCACATGGGACTCGTTCTGGGAGAACTTGGTTTCAGGTAAACCCTTTTATTGGGTGGCTTATTTTAGTATTGACATTAGAGGGTTATCAAAAATAAAGATGATCAAAGATATGAGATTCTTAAAGTTCATTGGCTACTACATGCGATTTTGTGTCCTGAGTTTTGCCTTCTATGAACATTTCTTTCTTTTACAAAGAAAAATGGTGGAAAATATTTACTATTTAATTTGCTAAAAATATTACATAGCTAAATTTACAGAATTAAATCTCATCCAAAGAATGAGATACATCTGTTTTTATGTAAAAAAAAAAAAAAAAAATGAATTCACCTGGGTGCAGTGAGTGGCTCTGCCTATAAACTCAGCACTTTGAGAGGCCAAGGTGGGAGGACCGCTTGAGGCCAGGAGTTCTAAGCCAGCCTGGGCAACATAGCAAGATCCCATTTATACTAAATACTTAAAAATTAGCCAGGTGTGGTGGCATGCACCTGTAGTCCCAGCTACTCTGGTGGATGAAGTGGGAGGATCACTTGAGCCTAGGAGCTGGAGACTGTAATGAGATATGATTGTACCACTGCACTGCAACCTGGGTGACAGAGAGACACTGACTCTTTAAAAAAAGAATTTTTTTGAAGCAATACTTTGAAATTAATTTCTTCTCTCAACTGCTATGGATGGCAGAAACAAATCCAATGCTAATATTCCCATTTTCCAGGTGGAGGAACAAACCCAGCAGCGTAAATTGCCTTTGCCAAAATCAGCAAACAGTAAAACTACCACAAAACTAATTTCTTTATTTTTTAATGTTCTGGGTTGTGTGTTAGCACATCCTACCACACTTTAAAAAAAAAAAAAGCAATACTTGTGTTGTCCACATCTCAACAAAGGAAAGTCTTTTCCAAGGTGATGGACAGCTGGCAGGAACAGATGGCTGGGAGTAGAATGTTCCAGCCAGGGGCTCTGACATACAGATGGGTCCCAATGTGCTGAGTCTCCACCACAAGCTCAGTGGGCCACTGGCCTTAGGAGCCTTAAAGAGGTTGCTGCTGTCATCTGGCCCAGGTTTTGGAATTGCAGAAACACGCAGACCCAAAATGCAGAGATGAGAGTTATTATTGGCCAAAAATTGGGTGTCTAATTGTAAATTAGCCTGGTTCTCTGGCAGGATCCTAAGAAGAATAATTCAACTGGAAGTTGATACAAATTTGGTTACAATGATGTCTTTGCTTAGAGTGTATTTTTGCCTGTTCTCTGTGTATTAAGATCCCAGCTAATTCTTCAAGTTCACCTCAAATATTGTCTCTTTCTTGATTCTCCAGCCAGAAGTAATCTCTGCTGCCCCTGTACTTTCAAAGTCCTTTACCTCTATCTCCCATTACACTTAACATTTCCTATCTCATATTAAAATGACTTATTCACATGTCACATTCTAGCCTCAATGAGCTGACAGTCTGGTTGAGATCACCACCCCTTTTTTTCCACAGGACTCATAATACATTGTAGCAGAAGCTGTTCAAAATATTTATAGAATAACTGAAAATGAAATGTATTGTATAGTCCAGGAGTGGTGGCTCACACTTGTAATTGCAGCACACTGGGAGCCTGACACAGGTGGATGGCTTCAGCCCTTGAGTTCAAGACCAGCCTGGGTAACATGGCAAAACCCCATCTCCAAAAAAAAAACATAAATTAGTTGGGCGTGTTCTCATGCACCTGTAGTCCCAGCTACTTAGGAGGCTGAAGTGGGAGAATTGCTTGAGCCTGGAAAGTTAAGCCTGCAGTGAGCTGAGATGGTGCCACTGCACTCCAGCCTGACCCTGTCTCAGTTAAAAAAAAAAAAAATCAAGTTGCATGCAGACACTTCCTGACAATGACAATTCTATTAAATAGCTCAGATACAAATCAACATCTCTTGAACTTTTAAAAGTTGCCTGAAGGAACCCAAGATGAATTGTTATCTACATGTAGATTTTTTTCCCCTTAAAACACAAAACTTAATTAGTTCAGCTTTAAACAGTTTGTTTCTATAAATTTAAAAAAGAACACTAAAGGGAAAGGAGAAATGATTGATAGCATGTTGCGTTAACAAATTCACCATTCTGGGATGTTTTCTCATCTTGTTTTAAAACAGCCAGATTTTCAACATTATAAATATGAATTAACTTTCCCATCTTTGTACAGGAGGACCCAAGTGTGATATCCCTGCTTAGAGACAGTCTTGATGGTAAAAATAAAGATACCGTCCTTGTCAAAATTATAAGTTTCTTCTAGGAATGGCTACTATTCACTCCTCTTTTCTGGGACTGGCTTCCTTCCCAGTGGCTTAGGAAAGCTTTAGCCCTTCAGCAGGAACCAAAAGGCTCAGAATAGAGACCTAGAAAAACAGTAAAGAAAGCAATATTCTATTTTTAAATCACACGACTCTTTTGAATATTCTTTGAGTAAGAACATTTTAGTTTATTATTACAAATAAAATGTTTGTAAAAGGAACATACGTAGAGTCTATTAAACACCTGGTTGAAGGTATACCTGATAAAAGTATGCAGAGAGTGGCAAAAGATTAAAAAGATCCCAGTAATGCATGCAGCCACATTCACGGTAAGTTAGAAGAAAATCACATGTAGAGCAATACCTGTGGGGTCATGGGACCAGAGCTACTAGATTAGTACCCAGGGGATGTCACCATAGAGCTGGGATAGATGTGTTTACTATATCCAAAAAGCTGACCACAGGCTTCCATCGGGGAGAAAGCTATATTCGCAACCTTCCTTTGTAACAATAATCTGGTGTGAGCAAGATAATTATGCAATTAAAAATAGACCAATCAAACACATTTTATACAATGAACACTCATAAGACTGAGTATGAAGACTCAGGAAAATTGCTAAGGCCATAGGAGCAATGGTCAGAAAACCAGTTAAATACATCTCTTGTTATGTTCAACTGAAGGAAAAGCTGACCTGCAGCCATAGTCCTTGTGTGTGCTGAGGAAAAGCAATGTGGCTTAAAGTAGCAAAGGACTAAGATTCAGGAGATGTGGATTCAACTCTCAGTTCAGTTACTAATCAATGGAAACATGACCTCATCTATTAAAGTGAATCTTTGACTCATGAGTATGTCATAAGGGAAAGATCAGAGAACCTTGAATGGGTGGTACACCAGCTCTTACTAGCCCAAGGGCTTTGCAACCACAAGTGTTATTACTCAAATCATTGTTGAGAGATGACTTTTGATTCCAGGTTTTCCTTAGTTCCTTCATTAGAAAATGGTAGAATTGGCTATAACTAACAGCTGTCTAGACACCTGTAATGACAACAATGTTTTCTCTGAGATAACAATGGGAAAAGTAGTTTGATATTGAAAGGAAACCATTTCATGCTGCCTGTCTAATAATATTTCACTCATTTCTTAATTTAGAGGTTTTCGAACTCTAGTTCATGAAACTTCATGGCTTCAGGGAAACTTGCCAAAATTATGGGGTAAGTTCTATAAATTTATAAATTTCTATAAATTTCTGATTTTTTCATAAAGATGTCTGATCAATTTTTTAAATGCTTCATGATATATGCTTGTGTAAATGAGTATATAATCATTCTTATTTATATCGTAAAAACCCAAAGTAATTTAGTTAATTTTATTTATATCACCTCTCAAAAAGTAAGAGCAGTGCATTAGAGGTTTCTACTATTAGAATATTTGTCAATTTATCATTTATTTACTGTAATTTTGGCCTTAAATAATTTGATTCTACATGGGTTCAAAAAATTAATGTTTTATTTCAAAAGGGTGGTGTACACCCTTTACTAATATAAACTGTTTATTTTTGTTCCATGTAATGCTTTTTGTTTTGTATTCACTCTTCTATAATATTACTAGTTGTGACCTCTAGTTTTTGTTATTATTTTTGGTTGTTTTCCTTTTTAACATGCATGTATTCAGCTACCGGATATTTCTTTTCCTATTGATTTATATTTAGTCTTTTGGAATTATTTTAATTTTATGCCTTTTATATAATCTGATAACTTTTGTTTCACTAAGTGAATTTCTTCCATTTATACACATTTTTATAAGAAACATGTTGAGTCTTGAGGTTTCATTTTAGTTTCTTACTGTTTCTGTTTTTATACTTCTATTGTTTCCTACCTTTTTCTTGTAGTCTTTGTTTCCTTAGTGTTAATGTTTTGTTCTATTCTGATTATTTAAGAGATTTATTGTCTTTTCAAGTTCTTTTTAACTATTAATTATATACTTCAACCTCTATTTATTGACCTAACAACTTCAGACAGTGTCTTTTGACTTCCAAGATGAAAGATGAGGAAATTAGTGCTCTCTTGTCCTAACTTCCCTCTTCTCTCTCTCCCTGTAGATTTTTCATTTATGTCATTATCATTTCACATTGTCAAGGTTTATGTCAGTTACAGCCTCTTTTGTGATTAAAACCTCCATAGCAGCTTTTATATATATATATATATATTTTTTTTAATGAATTCATTGTTTGCCTCTTGGTCTTTCATACTGCTGCTTTTTCATCCCTGAATCCTTTATTTAATTTCATTTAGGGTTTCATCATGAAGTAATTGCTTCGAAACCGTTGATAAGCCTTACATTCCTCAATGACTCTCACGTTTAAGAATGCCTTTCTTGATGAGCTTGGTTTCTCGTCACCTGCTTGGCCCTTTTCCAAGTGTACTTTCCTTCCTTTGTTTCCTTTCCTTCATTTCCTTACATTCTAAAGCTTTTTCAGAAACTTCCACTTCTGCTCTGAAACTTCCCTTGGTCTCCTTTTCTGCCTTATGCCCCTCAGTCAAATTCTTTCTTCTGAGGAGGCAAGAATTGAGGTTGCTGCAGACCCATACAAAATCAGCCCTGGTAACTTGGATACCTTCTACCAGTTACATATTTGGTGCCACATGACTTGGATACTTTCCCTAGTGGTAAGAGATCTCTAAGCTGTGCCTTCTTCGGCTGGAGGCATTCGACCCCCACGCGCAGCTGCACAGTGTTTCTTTCTCTCTGTCTCTCTCTCCCCCTCTCTCTCCTAAAGAAAAAAAAACATCCCTTTCTTCTCACATGATTGATAATCCGATGTGGAATAAAATACTTATGTCTACTTTTTACCCCTATAAAAATCTGTAGACATTGTATTCACCTTATTTTAAAATTAAATGATATAGAGGAGTAAGCCAAATTCAGCCTTACGAAAAACCCCTTGCTTTTTCTACATCTATTATTCTATGTTATTTTTATTTTCTTGAATCACTGTACTTTTTCAGACAATTGGTTGAGGGAAGTTTTATTAAATTTGGAATCCTTTTCTCTCATTAAGAATGATTCACATGTT
The DNA here is from genome assembly GCF_029289425.2 of Pan paniscus. NCBI lineage: Eukaryota > Metazoa > Chordata > Mammalia > Primates > Hominidae > Pan > Pan paniscus. Next base: position 52,454,863 of record NC_073256.2, on the reverse strand, counting down.
CAATTCCACTTATTTTACACATCTCTTCCTCTTTTGAGTTGCCTTCATCTTTTGGTTCTTCTCCATTTGGTTTTATATGATTTTCTCGAACATTTTCTCCATGTCCCTGACTCTCTTTTAGTGACATCTATCCTACTTGCTTCTTCTAACATGGCTCTCCATTCTGGTAAAATTTTTCAGTTTCTTAACCCATTTATGCCCAGTGTTCCATTATTGGAACGCTAAGCTTGTAGGAGTTATTTATATCCTACTGCCCAAGGTCATCACCAAGATCTGATTTTCCACACACAAAAATGTGCAACCTCCAGCATAAATGGGTTCTGCTATTTGTTTTTATGGTTTTTTTACTTTATTTTTTAATTCTTGTATCTTTTTCAGTTACTTTTTCAAAAATTTAGAGCATTATTTTTCTTTTCCTATTCTCTTTAGAATAAAAACATATTAGCTACATGATCTTAAGTGAGGGACTTGCCTAAGAAAACTCAGTTTTCTCATCTATGTAACAAAAGATAGTAATAATATCTCCCTACTTCACTACCTAATTCACAGATTTGTTGTAAATATCAACAAAATGATGTTTAAAACACTTTTTAACCTATACAGTAATTTATAAACAAGTTATCCACGAATGGCACATTGTGGATAACATTATGTTACACACGGCAATACACAGCAACACACAGCAGTACATTTGTTTACAACCAGAATCAAGAACACTGCCTACAATAAATACTGTAAAGATGAATATTACAGCTAAAACTACTACTAGCCACTGTTTACTGAGACTTAAAATGAACTAGGCACCACAATAATGACACATATTAGGTCATTGGGATATATAGAGTGCAGGTTTCATAGGTGGGATTTCTGAGAATTAGAAAGCTTAAGTGATTTGCCCAAGGTCATAGAGTTTGTAAATAACAGTGCTGGGATACAATGATTGTGCCTGATATGAAGTTCATGCTCTTTCCACCAGATCAAGCACAAATATGAAGAAAACCAAAAAAAAAAAGAAATAAAACAAAACAAAACCAAAAAAAAACCTTAATTTTAAATTACATATCCATTCTAACCCCCTTTAGTAGCCTCAAATTTGTTTATTTATTAACGTTTATTGGTAAATTGTAGGTATGTTTTAATAGACTTCATTATTTTTTTTTGAGGCAGGATATTATTCTGTTGCCCAGGCTGGAGTGCAGTGGCATGATCATAGCTCACTGCAGCCTCCAGCTCCTGGGTTGAAGCAATCCTCCTGCCTCAGCCTCTCAAAGTAGCACACACCACCACATTCAGCTAATTAAATTTTTAAAAAATGAAAAAAAAAAACCAAAAACATTGTAGAGACATCTTGCTATGCTGCCCAGAGAGGTCTTGAACTCCTGGCTTCAAGTGATCCTCCTACCTCGGCCTCTGAAAGTGCTGGGAATACAGGCATGAGCCACCGTGCCTAGATGACTTGATTTTTTTAGAGAAATTTTAGATTCACAGCAAAATCAAGTGGAAGATACAGAATTCCCATATAACACTGCCCCACATATGCATCCCCTAGCCATTATCAACACCCCACACCAGAGTGGTACATTTATAACTGATGAACCTACATTGACACATCATTATCCCCTGTGTCCACAGTTTAATTAGGGTTCATTCTTAGAGTTGTATATTCTATGGGTTTTGACTAATGTATAACAGCACACCCATCATCATAGCATCTATCATGCAGTGTAGTTTCACTCACCTAAAAGTCCTCTGTGCTTCACTTATTCACTGCTGCCTCTTATTGTCTCCATAGTTTTGCCTTTTCCAGACTATTCTATAGTTTAAATCATACAGTATATGGCCTCTTCTGATTGGTTTCTTTCCCTTAGTGTTATGTACTTAAGGTTCTTCCATATCTTTTCATGTTGATACCTCATTTGTTTTGAACACTGAATAATATTCCATTGTCTAGATGTACCACAGTTTATTTATCCATTCACCTATTGAAGGAAATTTTGGTTGCTTTCAAGTTTTGGCAGTTACAAATAAAGCTGCTATAAACATGCATGTGTAGGTTTCTGTGTGGACATAGTCTTCAATTCATTTGAGTAAACGAAAAGGAATGCAGTTGCTGGGTCATATGGTAAGAGTATGTTTAGTTTCTTGAGAAACCATCCAACTGTCTTCCAAAGTGGCTTCACCATTTTGCTTTCCCACCATCAATGAATGAGAGTTTATGTTGCTCCATATCCTCACCAACAATTAATGTTGTCATAGTTTTGGATTTTCTGCATTTTAATAGGTATGTAATGGTATCTTCTTGTTTGAATTTGCAATTCCCTAATGAAATATAATGTCAAGCATCTTTTCATATGTTTATTTGCCACCTGTGTATCTTTTGGGTGAGTTGTCCAGATCTTTGGCCCATTTTTTATCAGGTTTTTCATTTTTTTATTATTGAGTTTTGAGAGATCTTTGTATATTTTGGGTAACAGTCCTTTATAAGATATGTCTTTTACCAGTATTCTCTCCATCTGTAGAATGTCTTCTCATTATTTTGACAGTGTCTTTCACAGAGCAGAAATTTTTATTTTAATGAGTCTAGTTTATTAATTATTTATTTCTTGGAAATAAGTGCCTTTTGTGCTATATCTAAAAAGTTATTGTCAAACTCAAGGTCATCTATATTTTCTCATGTTATCTTTTAAGAGTTCAAATTTATTTTTTTATGTTCTTTTAATATCTCCAATTCCCTAACATTACTGATCTCCACCTAGCATCAGCTTTATTTTTCATTAGATTTTACTTTTACATTAAAATTATGCATATACATGTACATTATAAATGCATGTATACCTACATAAATGTGTTATATGTGTTTGTGTGTATGTTTCTATGATTTCAAAATATATAAAATTTTTTCATAAATAATTTTATAAAATAAAAGCACTTTTAGGACTAATGATGTGATTGAATGTCATGGCAATGTCAAATTACTATAAAAGTTTCTGAACATTCATTCTTCATTTCTAATGCTCATTATATCTCAGACCAGTATGAAACACTTCACAGCCCATCATCTATCTATAGACAACACTTTGAGTAGTCCTGCAAAATTGGATCAGCATAGCCAAATGTTGCTGTCTTGAAAAGACTAACAAAATCATTATATTCCTGCAAAGACAGATCAAGGAAAACAGTGAGAGGGTAATACAAAATGAGAAAAGGGCCATTACTACAGATCCTATAAACATAAATTAATCATAACGGTATACATTAAATAACTTTACCAATTGGATTAAAAATTGACATATTCCTAGAAAAATGTAACTCATCAAAACTGACAACAAATATTTAAAAAATCATTATTATTTATTTATTGTAAAGACAGAGCTATTGAGTCAAGGTCAGGGCATCATGGCGGATGGGAGGCAGAACTAAATTGCAGCTCTGACTCAAATGGACAGAGCAGCGTGCAGAGGTTCGCATTGTGAATTTTAACTCCAGAACAACTGCAAGAACCAACCAGGAATCTCAAGAGGACCCACAGACCCTCTGAAGGAAGCAGATTGCTCCTGCAGGACCCAGGAGACACCACCAATACTGTGAGTGCCCAAACTGTGGAAGTGGGAAAGGGAGATTGTCTACCCTCGAGCACATATCCCCCTTGGGAAACTGAAGGTCTAACTTACTAAAGAAGATTCCAACCTTACCTGGAGGTGAGTCTATTTAGACAGCCAAGTGAAATACAGGGGTAGGGGAAGCAGCAAGAAAGGCCCTGTGACCTCATTGGGTCCCCAAGAAGGCCATTATTGCCTGACATCACAGGGATTCTTCAGGATGGTGACCAGAAGAACGGGGAAAGTGCCACAGGGAGAAGGAAATCTCCAGCTTGAACTGGTCAAGAAGCCTCCTGGCCAGAACTCAGGGGAAGTAATGAATCTGGTGTGCAGACTCCACAGGCAGGGGAAGCACAAAAGCCCTACTTGCTTTCACAGCTGACAGGCAGGTAGCCTGGGGCAACTTCTCAGCCCTAGATCCCCACTGCCTGGAAACAGACTTAGTGCTGTTAGGCGGTCATGGTGGGAGTCAAAAAGACGCTTTGGATTGTGTAGGAGCTGAGTGAAGCCGGTGACTGCCAGCCTTCCCCGACTTCCCTGAGAACCTGCATGACTCCACAGAGGCAGCCATAATCCTCCTAGGTACACAACTCCATTGACCTAGAAATCTTACCCCCGTCCCCCACAGCAGCTGCAGCCAGACCCACCTGAGGAGAGTCTGAGCTCAGACACACCTAGCCCTGCCCCCACCTGATGGTCCTACCCTACCTACCCTGGTAACTGAACACAAATAACATATACTCTTGGGAGTTCTAGGGCCCCGCCTAGCATCTGTTCCTCCCCACACTACCACAGCTGATGCTCTCTGGAAAGTGCCACCTTCCAGCAGGAGGCAAACCAGCACCAAAACAGAGCATTAAACCACCAAAGCTAAGAACCCTCAAAGAGACCATTTCACTCCTCTGCCAACTCCACTGGAACAGGTGCTGGTATCCACGGCTGAAAGACCCATAGACAGTTCACATCGTAGGACTGTGCAGACAACCTCCAGTACCAGCCTGGAGCCAGGTAGACTTGTTGGGTGGCTAGATCCAGAAGAGAGATAACAATCACTACACCTCATGTCTCAGGAAGCCACATACATAAGAAAAAGGGGAGAGTACTACATCAAGGGAACACTCCTTGGGACAAAAGAAGTTGAACAACAGCCTTCAGAACCAGACCTTCCCTCTGACAGAGCCTACCCAAATGAGAAGGAACCAGAAAACCAACCTGGTAATATGAAAAAACAAGGCTCTCTAACACCCCAAAAAAATCATACTAGCTCACCAGCAATGGATCCAAACCAAGAAGAAATCCCTGATTTACCTGAAAAAGAATTCAGGATGTTAGTTATTAAGCTAATCAGGGAGGCACCAGAAGAAGGTGAAGCCTAATGCAAGGAAATCCAAAAAAAAAAAAAAAAAAAATATATATATATATATATATATATATACAAGAAGTGAAGGGATACATATTCAAGGAAATAGATAGCTTAAAGAAAAAACAAACAAAACTTCAGAAAACATTGGAAACACTTATAGAAATGCAAAATGCTCTGGAAAGTCTCAGCAATAGAATTGAACAAGTTGAAGAAAGAAATTCAGAGTTCGAAGACAAAGTCTTCGAATTAACCCAATCCAAAAAAGACATAGAAAAAAAGAATAAGAAAATATAAACAAAACCTCCAAGACATCTGGGATTATGTTAAATGACCAAACCTAAGAATAATCAGCGTTCCTGAGGAAGAAGAGAAATGTAAAATTTTGGAAAACATATTTGGGGAAATAATCAAGGAAAACTTCCCCAACCTTATTAGAGACCTAGACATCCAACTACAAGAAGCACAAAGAACACCTGGGAAATTCATCACAAAAAGATCATCACCTAGGCACATTATCATTAGGTTAACTGAAGTTAAAGTGAAAGAAAGAATCTTAAGAGCTGTGAGGCAAAAGCACCAGGTAACCTATAAAGGAACACCTATCAGATTAACAGCAGATTTATCAGCAGAAACCCTACAAGCTAGCAGGGATTGGGACCCTATCTTCAGCCTCCTCAAACAAAACAATTATCAGCCATGAATTTTGTATCCAGCAAAACTAAACACTGTATATGAAGGAAGGACACAGTTGTTTTCAGACAAACAAATGCTGAATCTGCCACTATCAAGCCACCACTACAAGAACTACTAAAAGGAGCTCTAAATCTTGAAACAAATCCTGGAAACACATCAAAACACAACATCTTTAAAGCATAAATCTCACAGGACTTAAAACCAAAAATACAACTTAAAAAACAAAAACAAAAAAGCAAACTACACAGGCAAAAATAGTATGATGAATGGAATGGTACCTCACATCTCAATACTAACATTGAATGAAAATGGCCTAAATGCACCACTTAACAGATACAGAACTGCAGAATGGATAGGAATTCACCAAACAACTATGTGCTGCCTTCAAGAGACTCACCTAACACATAATGACTCACATAAACTTAAAGGGGTGGAAAAAGGTATTTCATTCAAATGGACACCAAAAACAAGCAAGAGCAGCTATTCTTATATCAGACAAAAGAAGCTTTAAAGTAACAACAGTTTAAAAAGATAATGAGGGACATTATATAATAGTAAAAGGCTTCCTCCAACAGGAAAATATCACAATCCTAAACATATATAACATTGGAGCTCCCAAATTTAAAAAATAATTACTAATAGACTTAAGAAATGAGATAGCATCATAAAAATAGTGGAAGACTTTAATACTTTATTGACAGCACTACACAGGTCATGAAGCCAGATAGTCAACAAAGAAACAATGGATTTAAACTATACCTTGGAAAAAAATGGACTTAACATATATAAAGAACATTCCATCCAACAACCACAGAATACACATTCTATTCAAAAGCACATGGAACTTTCTCCAAGATAGACCATATGAGAGGCCACAAAATGAGCCTCAATAAATTAAAGAAAATTGAAATCATATCAAAAAATATCTCAGACCACAGTGAAATAAAACTGGAAATCAACTCCAAAAGGAACCTTCAAAACCATGCAAACACATGGGAAACAAATAACCTGCTCCTAAATTAGCATTGGGTCAAAAATGAAATCAAGATGGAAATTTAAAAATTCTTCAGACTGGACGACAGTAATGATACAACCTATCAAAACATCTGTGAGATAGCAAAGGCACTGCTAAGAGGAAAGTTCATAGCCCTAAACGCCTATATCAAAAAGTCTGAAAGAGCACAAACTGACTATCTGAGCTCACACCTCAAGGAACTAGAGAAACAAGAACAAACAAAACCCAAACCCAGCAGAAGAATGGAAATAACCAAGATCAGAGCAGAACTAAATGAAATTAAAACAAAAAAATACAAAAGATAAATGAAATGAAAAGCTCGTTCTTTGAAATGATAAATATAATTGATGGACCATTCACAAGATTAACCAAGAAAAGAAGAGAGAAAATCCAAATAAATTCAATAAGAAATGAAACGGGAGATATTACAACTGACACCACAAAAACACAAAAGATCATTGAAGGCTGCTATGAGCACCTTTATGCACATAAACTAGAAAACCTAGAATAGATGGATAAATTCCTGGAAAAATACAACCGTCCTAGCTTAAATCAGGGAGAATTAGATACCCTGAACAGACCAATAACAAGCAGCGAGAAAGAAATCGTAATTTAAAAATTACCAAAAATAAAAAAGTCCAGAACCAGATGGATTCAAACCAGAATTCTACCAGACATTCAAAGAAGGAATTGGTACCAATCCTTTTGACACTATTCTACAAGATAGAGAATAAAATCATTCTATACCAAAACCAGGAAAGTACATAACCAAAAAAGAAAAGAAAACTACAGACCAATATCCTTGATGAACATAGATGCTAAAATCTTTAACAAAATACTAGCTAATCAAATTCAACAACATATCAAAAAGGTAATCCACCAAGATCAAGTGGGTTTCATACCAGAGATGCAGGGATGATTTAATATATGCAAGTCAGTAAATGTGATACACCACATAAACAGAATTAAAAACAAAAATCACATGATCATCTCAATAAATGCAGATAAAGCATTCAACAAAATCCAGCATCCCTTTGTGATTAAAACTCTCAGAAAAATCAACATAGAAGGGACATACCTCAAGGTATTAAAAGCCATGTATGACAAACCTACATCCAACATAATGCTGAATGGGGAAAAGTTGAAAGAATTCCCTCTGAGAACTGGAACAAGACAAGCATGCCCACTCTCACCACTCCTCTTCAACATAGTACTGGAAGTCCTAGACAGAGCAATCAGGCAAGAGAAAGAAATAAAGGACATTCAAATCAGTAAAGAGTAAGTCAAACTATCACTGTTTGCTGATGATATGTTTGTTTACCTTGAAAACCCTAAGGACTCCTCCAGAAAGCTCCTAGAACTTATAAAAGAATTCAGCAAAGTTTTTACATACAAAATTAATTTACACAAGTCAGTAGATCTTCTATACAACAACAGCAAGCAAGCTGAAAAACAAATCAAGAACACGACCCCTTTTACAATAGCTGTAAAAAAGAAAAAAAAAATACTTAGGAATGTACCTAACCAAGGAGTCAAAATACCTCTACAAGGAAAACTACAAAACACTGCTGAAAGAAATCATAGATGACACAAACAAATGGAAACACATCCCATGTTCCATGGATGGGAAGAATCAATATTATGAAAAATTACCATACTACGAAAAGCAATCTACAAATTCCATGCAATTACCATCAAAATACCACCATCATACAACACAGAATTAGAAAAAACAATTCTAAAATTCATATGGAATCAAAAAAAGTACCCACATAGCCAAACCAAGGCTAAGCAAAAAGAACAAATCTGGAGGCATCACACTACCTGATTTCAAACTATACTATAAGGTCATAGTCACCAAAACAGTATGGCACTGGTATAAAAATAGGCACATAGGTTAATGGAACAGAATAGAGCACCAGAAATAAACCAAAATACAGCCAACTGATATTTGACAAAGAAAACAAAAACTTAAAATGGGAAAAGGACACCCTTTTCGACAAATGGTGCTGGGAGAATTAGCTAGCCACATGGAGAAGAAAGAAACTGGATCCTCATCTCTCACATTATACAAAAAGCAACTCAAGATGGATCAAGGACTTAAACCTAAGACCTGAAGCCATAATAATTCTAGAAGACAACACTGGAAAAATCCTTCTAGACATTGGCTTAGGTAAGGATTTCATGACCAAGAACTCAAAAGCAAATGCAATAATAACAAAGATAAATAGCTGGGACTTAATTAAACTAAAAAGCATTTGCATGGCAAAAGGAACAGTCAACAGAGTAAACAGACAACCCACAGAGTAGGAGAAAATCTTCATAATCTATACATCTGACAAAGTACTAATATTCAGAATCTACAATTAACTAAAATCAGCAAGAAAAAAACAATCCCATTGAAAAGGGGCTAAGGACACGAATAGAAAATTCTCAAAAGAAGATATACCAATGGCCAATTAACATATGAAAAAATGCTCAGCATCACTAATGATCAGGAAAATGCAGATCAAAACCACAATTCAATACCACCTTACTCCTGTAAGAATGACCATAATCAAAAAATCAAAAAACAGTAGATGTTGGCATAGATGCAGTGATCAGGGAACACAAATACACTGCTGGTGGGAATGTAAACTAGTACAACCACTATGGAAAACAGTGTGGAGATTCCTTAAAGAACTAAAAGTAGAACTACCATTTGATTCAGCAATCCTACTACTATGTACCCAGAGGAAAATAAGGCATTATACGAAAAAGTTACTTGCACATGCATTTATTTATAGCAGCAAAATTCGCAATTGCAAAACTGTGGAAGCAGCCCAAAGGCCCATCAATCAATGAATAAAGAAACTGTGAGATATTATATATATATATATATATGTGATGGAATATTACTCAGTCACAAAAAGGAATAAATTCATGACCTGGATGAGATTGGAGGCTATTATTCTAAGTGAAGTAACTCGGAAATGGAAAATCACACATCATATATTATCACTTATATGTGTGAGCTAAGCTATGAGGACACAAATGCATAAGAATGATACAATGGACTTTGGGGACTTGGGAGGAAGGGTGGGAGGGGGCAAGGGATAAAAGACTACAAATAGGGTGCAGTGTATACTGTTCAGGTGACAGGTGCACCAAAATCTCACAATCACCACTAAAGAACTTATTCATGTAACCAAACACCACCTGTACCCTAACAACACATGAAAAAATTTTTAAAAATTTAATATTTAAAAACTAGAAAAAAGACAGAGCTATTAAAGGAATTGAATCCTTTAAATCCTTTGAAATTAAAGGAATTTTCCAATGCCTCCTCTAAAAAAAATTTAAAAATAGAAAAGCCTAGATGATTTCCAAACATTTAAGGGGGAAAAAAAGAACACCAATTTTACACAAATGTATGCAGGAATTTGTTTTAAAGAGAAATGTTTTCCAGCCAATTTTGTATGACCAGCATACCAGCATGGCATTAATACTAAAACTTGATAAAGAAAATTAGAAGCCAACCTTCCTTATATCAAAATTCACTTAAAAATTTAGCAAACAATTATGGGACATATAAAATAATTCATCAATACTAAGTGGGCTTGATTCCAGAAATGTAAAATTGGTTAACACATTTGAAAATCAATTAATGTAATTAAACACATTAAGGAGAAAATTTCTATTATTTCAATAGACATAGCAAGTGCATTTGATAAAATTCAATACCCATTTGTGATACTTTTTAACTCTTAGTAAACTAGAAAAGGAAGAGAACTTCTTCCTTAGTCTGATGAATAACAGCTACAAAAAAACCTATAGCAAACATAAAGTTAATACTAAATATCAAAAGCTTTCACTTTCGGATCTTAAATAAGATAAGGTTGTCAGCTAACATCCCTTCCATTCAACAGTGTACTGACTATCTTAGTCAGGACAATAAAGCAAAAAGAAGAAATAAAAAGCATGATAATTTGAAAGAAAAAAGTAAACTGCCATTATTCAGAAACCACGTGATTACTGCATACAGGCATTCCCAAAGAATCTACAATTAGAATTAATAAGTAACTTGAAAAATATCTATGCAGATATTTTCCTATGCCATGTTCTAGAGGCTATAGTTTTACTTGTCATACATATGTAGAGCTACAACCCATTGGAAATAATTTTGTGTATTTTGTGTAAGGTAAGGGGTCAAATTTTTATTTTTTTATATAGGGATACTAAATTAACTCAGTATCATGGATTTAAAATACATCCTCTCACCACTTCTCTTCAGTGCCATGGATTTTTAAATCAAGTATGAATTCCATGTGATTCTGAACCCTCTCTTCTGTACCGTTTACCTCTGTGTGTGTCCTTGTGTCAATAGCACATTATCTGAAAACTCTCCAGTATTATTCATCTTTAAAATCATCAGGCTGGGCGTGGTGGCTCATGCCTGTAATCCCAGCACTTTGGGAGGCCACGGCGGGCAGATCACAAGGTCAGGAGTACAAGACCGGCCTGACCAGCATGGTGAAACCCTGTCTCTACTAAAAATACAAAAATTAGCAGGGAATGTTGGCACACGCCCGTAATCTCAGCTACTCAGGAGGCTGAGGCAGGAGAATTGCTTGACTCCGGGAGGCAGAAGTTGCAGTAAGCTGAGATCGCGCCACTGCACTCCAGTCTGGTCAACAGAGAGAGACTCTGTCTCAAAAAAAAAAAAAAAAATCGCCTTAGCTATTCTTGGCGTTTTACATTTCTATATCCATTTTAGAATCAGCATGCCAACATTCACAAGAAAGAAAAATTCTTACCAATTATATATTATACATATATAATTATTATGTTAAGACATATAATGCTTATAACATATCTATATTATCTCAAAGTTAATATACTTGTTAAGAAATAATTGCTGTGTATGCAGTAACATCACTTCTCTCAGTAAGTCAGACGCACATCTGTTAACACACAGCATGCCCTTTAAAACATCTACATATGGTGCTTAGGCTACTTATTGTATTGGGAAATCATTTTGAGTAATTTCCTGAATTTTATTTTGTTTAAAGTGTTTTATTGAGTTTAGGGCATGTAAATATACATATTCTCTGCATAAACATCCACCTCAAAAATGTCCCAGTGAGAAATAGTTACGCCTCATCAAGTTTGGTTATTAAAAACCAAATGGCATCAAACAGGAAGATGTTCTGAGAGGTATGCCAGTAGTCACTTCATGGAACAAGAAGACAGAAATGCCATGAAATGTCACCTGTTGGCCAGGTGTGGTGGCTCACGCCTGTAATTCCAGCACTTTGGGAGGCAAAGGTGGGAGGCTCTCTTGAGATCAAGAGTTCAAGACCAGCCTGGGCAACATAGGGAGATTCCATCTCTACAAAATAAAAATTAGCCAGGTGTAGTAGAATGTACCTATGGTCCCAGCTATTCAGGAGGATTGCTTGAGCCTGGGAGGCTGAAGCTGCAGTGAGATGTGATCCCACCACTGCACTCCAGCCTGGGTGACAAGGCAAGAGTCTGTCTCTAGAAAATAAAATAATAAACAGTCACCTGTTATTCTGAATCTTGGCAATCATTAATTTAAAAAGCAGTCACTGTTCTGTTGTATGGTTTCTATCCAAAAATATTTAGTTACTCTGTGATGAACAAGCAGAAGGTGAATAGTTGGGTTCTAGCAGGGCTTTGGAAAAGAGAGACAAGTTGTGGTGCTTGCAAGGGGGTGCTTATAGGGATGGGCCATGGACTCAAAGCTGAGAGAGACAACTGCAGAGACTGATGCCCAGTGAAAAAAATGTCCTGGTACTTTTCTATTATGGAAGTTTTAAAGAAGGCTTTAAGAAGGTTTCTGTTATTTCCAAGACTGAAAGTGATATATGAGGCTTATTTGACCAAAATGTTGTCAAAATGGACTAGGCTCATGAAGAAAAGTCAAGATCATCCCTCCCACCTTCTTCCTTTCCCCTCTGTTTTTCTGATTCTTGCTTTTTTTTTTCCTTTCTCTCTTTCCTGTATCTTTCTCTTCTTCTATTTTCTCAATTTCTAACTTCTCTAGCCTAATTTACTCTTTCATTTCTAATTATTTTCTACTTTCTTTTCTTCCCCTGTTCTATTTCCAGATTCGATCTTATCTATCTTTCTGTGTCATGCTAGGATTGGAGACAAGTGGACATCCAGGTGACAATGATTAGTAAATAACAGCTCTCTTTCAACCCTCCTTGTCTTTCTGCTACTTACAGACATCATACTGAACTGTTATTTTTATAGTGTGTTTCTTTTTATTTTTTTATTTTTTTGAGATGGAGACTTGCTCTGTCGCCAGGCTGGAGTGCAGTGGCGCAATCTCAGCTCACTGCAACCTCCATCTCCCAGGTTCAAGTGATTCTCCTGCCTCAGCTTCTCAGGTAGCTGACATTACAGGTGCATGCCACCATGCCCAGCTAATTTTTGTATTTTTAGTAGAGACAGGGTTTCACCATGTTAGCTAGGATGGACTCAATCTCCTGACCTCGAGATCTGCCCACCTCAGCCTCCCAAAGTGCTGGGATTACAGGTGTGAGCCACCGCACCCAGCCTTCTTTCTTTTTAAATAGTATCTTACCTATACATTATATGTTATGTTTTTCAAAGGCACCTTGTATTAATCTGTTCTCAAACTGCTATGAAGAAATGCCCAAGACTGAGTAATTTATTAATATGAAGGAAAGAGGTTTAATTGACTCATAGATCCGCATTACTGGGGAGGCCTCAGGAAACTTATAGTCATGGCAGAAGGCAAAGGAGAAGCAGACACCATTTTCATAGGGTGGCAGGATGGAATGAGTGCCGAGCAAAGGGGAATCCCCTTATAAAACCATATAAAAAGAACTCACTATCATGAGAACAGCATGGCAGGACCCATCCCCATGATTCAATTATCTCCACCTGTTCCACCCTCAACACGTGGGGGTTATGGGGATTACAATTCAAGATGAGATTTGGGTGGGGACACAGAGACTGACCATATCACTCCCATATATATTACATCATGCACGTCTCATCACACCTCACTGGCAAGTTCAAGGAAACCTGTTTCTCCAAGTATTCTGCTCAGTAGGGAGGGAGATCAGTTATGGGCACAATCTTCTATACACCAGCCATTCCTGTTCTTTCAGAGAGTTAACTATTTGCCCTTCAGCCTTAATTTAAAAGTTTTGAATTCATTAACAATGCTATTTTCAAAATGAGGTTTGGTACAAGAGGCTTAATAACTAAAACCTAGATTCCATGCTGGGATTTCAGAGGACCAAGCTCAGACCCCGGAAGGCAGTAATTTGAACTCAGACAGAAGAATAATACTGACACTACAGTCTTGGGTAACACTTTATGGTTTACAAAACACATCTTTACGCATCGTTTCACTGCAACTGGCAACACCCTTGTAGAGGATGTGGGTCTACCTTTAACTAATGAGAACTGTCAGTTGCTGTGCTCCCGTCCCACCTTGGAGGTGGCAGCATTTGTGTCACCCAGACTGGGACCTCTGGCCATGGACTGTACATTATGCAGCACTAATGATGCAATTAATCCCCTACATTAGCTGACACATCATTCCTTAAAGTAAAAATTTCCAAGTTGAAACCTTAAAAAAAAATAGTTGAAAAGGCAAAGCTAAGAACCAGCTAAAAAAGACTCGTACAAGGAGTCTTAATTCATTCTCAGCTTCTGCCTATTATATTGACAAATACACTACTTTAATCTCTCCCTACCAGGCCTTGCACACAGTGGTCAAGAGGCCACTTTATTAGAGTTTCTTTTTTTCATCCATTGGTTGGAAGAAAGGTTATGGGTACAAATACCTCACAGCCAGTATTAAAAGGACATACTGGCAGGAAAAAAAATTATATAGTCAGTCTTGCTAAATTAGTTTACCTAAAATTGTATGTGTGAGTGATTTTAATCAAAATCTAATTTCCCCTCTTTTTAGAGTAACTGAAATGAGATTTTTCTAATTTACTTTTTGCGGTTCAAGTTTCTCATAATTCTTCTATGGTAGTGACAGCACCGTGAACGCGTCTGCTGCTACAAAGCATTAAAAAAAAATTAGATTTTCAAATTGATGTGCTAAATTAAAAATGTTTAATGTTTCTCATCAAAAGGCACAGGAGTATGCAAGGGGCCTCCAGTACAGTTTAAAGCGCAATATTTTTTTTCATCTGTTTCTTTAATTCATGACCCAGGGCCACTGTACTGTGAAAATTAACAAGCTATAAGTAAAGGAGTCCTTGTAAGCAGTGTCCTCTGAGAAGCTTCCTTTTAATTTCCTCCAGTCCCTTGACATGGTGACCTTAAGGATGTCATACTAGAAAAGGATGTGAATGCCTTGGGTTTGTTTTTTGTTTATTTGCTTGTTGTTGGGTATGTGGGGGGTGTGTGTGTGTGTGTGTGTGTGTGTGTGTGTGTGTGTGTGTGTATGTTTCTTTCTGCCCCTGTTGGAGTTTGCCAGATGTTATTAGGGTTTGTGAGCCTGTGAGTGATTGTAACTCTCAGGCTTGACTAGCTAATTCCAATAATTTAGAAAATCATATTGCTACTGTAAATGGCCTCCAGTTGTTATATTAAAATCCAAGCTTCTGCCCTGACTAGATGCCTGCTGCCTAGCTCAAGGCAAGCTGGACATATCCCAAGAGCCACATATCCAGACTTTGGAAGATGACTCAGCAGGTGAAGAAGGCTTGGAAGGGGATTTGCAGCCTTGTACTCAGCTTTTACGTGCATTAGATTCCCCCAAGTAGCATGTGAGTGTTTAGAACCATCTCTTGCTGAAATTGAATTTTATTTCTGAGATACTGGTAAATATAAGATCCAGTTCTCAGATACCACAGCATTTTCTGCTTTTATGAAATAGGGTATAAGGTTCCATTAGAATTGAGGCAGCTACTCCTATATGGTCCCTCTCTCCACCAGTCCTGGCATTGTGTGGTTAAAGAAAATGGGTCTCTAGAAAGAAAAACAAACTTGCCTAGGGCCACACAGTAATTCCCAGCAGAGCCAGGCCAAGAACCTACATAATCTGGTACCCATTTCAATGATATATTAAATCCATGGATTTAATCCATCCCAGTGAAGTGTCTCTTGCTGCCTGGTTTGGCTCATAGCAAAACCATCAGCTCCCATCCCTCAAGCAAGCATGAAAAAACATGTTACCATTTAATGCTAAGTAATATCAGCCATACATATTGATAAGAAACAGGTAAAGATGAGAGAAGGCAGAGACCTTCCACCTCTCAATGGCCAAAGCCTTTGACACATTTTTCTAAAGTCACTGAGATTTTAGAGCAGCTCTAGTTTGTTTTTCTCTCCTTTCTCTGCCATCCACACTTCATTCATTAAACCATATCACTTTCTTATTATTTTTTGCCAGCTCATATCTCTCCCTTAGATCAAAGTGATCCTTAATGGACTCTAGATCACCAAAGCCCTGCTATCTGGAAGTTCCAATAAAGCATGTGTTGGAAACAGTCTCCAATGCAACAATATTGATAGACTGGACCTTCAAGAGGTGATTAGACCATGAGGGCTTTGACCTCATTGATAGATTAATGTCATTGCTGCAGGAATAGGTTCTTTATTGCAAGAGTAAGTTTGTTATAAAAGCAAGTTTAGTCCTTTCATGTTTTCATGCCCTCTCTTTGCCCTTCCATCATGGGATGACACAGCAAGAAGGCCCTAATCAGATGCAGCTTTTGGTCTTGGACCTCCCACCCTCTGGAACCTTGACCAATAAGTTTCTGTTTTATTATAAATTACCCACTCTCAAGTATTCTGTTATAGCAGTGGAAAACAGACTAAGACATTACCCAAGACATTAGACTTCTAAATAAATAATAAGGTCTTGATCTATCCACAGAGTACATATCTCTAGAAAGCACCTACATAAAAATTCTAATGGTGGGAATTTTGGTTGCTGTGAGTTAAGGGAAAGAACTATTGGAAGTCATCTTAGCCTTGAGGTATCTTGGGTCACACCACACAAAGAGCAAGTCTGGCTTTGCTTCTCCATGACCAGATAAAGCAAGATTTTGTGCTATTACTTTCCAACACTATTAGAAGCAGTGAAGTAATATGGAAAGGTCAGCAAAGATTCCGTCTTGATGGAGGATGGTAGAAAGATCCTAGTTCATTGTTTTTTCTGCCTTCACATGTTCTATCAGTTCATGCTGACCTAGGCCAAAATCCTCACCCACCCCAACCTACCCCCAAAAATTCAGTTTAATTTTTGTTTTGAAAAAAATTCCATATTCTTTCTCCCTATTCACTTGATCTGGGATTTTCAATATTTCATTAGGCTGCTTTGTGGTTTCAAATAATTTTGTGTATTATTTGTTTTATGGAAGCTGCAATTAAGCCAAGTAATAATGTATTGAGGTCATCTTCTCCCTTGGCATAGTGTAAGCATAATGAAAAAGGTGACTGCACCAGTGCTGTGAAGGTGATACTTTCTGCATAGTTCTGTGGGTATTAAAGCCTGAGGACAAAAAAAAAATCCATTCTCCTAGAAATTAGAAATACAATTATGATGAAATTAGCCTCCTCTACCAAGTTGCAAACAAGTTTCCTGAGACTGGGGCTGTATCTTATTCATCTTTGTACAACCCCTATAGCTTATTCATGGTAGGTATTCAACAGTTACTGACTTAATAAAGAATTTAAAGACTTTGATGGTAACCCTGGTTGTCAGTGACCATCAGTTATCATTTCCTAAACTGCAATGCGTTACCCCATAGGAACTGGTATTTCCTGAACTGTACTTAGGATCCTTGGAGTTGGCAGGTCCTATGGGGCAGTAAGACAAGAAGGGGTCTAAGGTTCTACTAGGTACTAGGACATGTAGGACAAAGGGTAAGAGGGTAGGAGCAGGAGAGATAGCCAATGGCTCACTGAGTCAAAGAGTTTGAACCTCAAAGAATCTCTTTTATTTTTCAGCATCAACTTGTACCTCAAGCTAGAACAAAATGAGGAAGCAAAACTTCTGAAACAATGGCGTAACTATGAAGACAAAGCTTGCAAAGACTTCGTGGTTTCAAGGCTTAGTAATGAATGCTTACATGAAAGAAGTGTGTATCCAGGGCTATGTTGTAATCCCAACTCATCATCATTCAAAACATCCTAAACATCACTTATCTTGAAGTTTTAATAATAAGAAAATGTAAGTTTTAACCTTTTAACCAACAAATTTTACATAGAATGAATGAGTCAGAGTTCTGCAGAGAAACAGACTAATAGGATATAGATATATATAAAGGGAGATTTATTATAGGAACTAGTTCACACAGTTATGGAGGCTGAAAAATTCCATTATCTGCCACCTGCAAGATGGAGAAATAAGAAAGCCAATGGTGAAATTCAGTGCAAGTCCCAAAGCCCGAGAACCAGGAATGCTGATGTCCAAGGGCAGAAGAAGACAGATGCCCAGCTCAAACAGATAGAGTAAACTCGCCCTTCCTCTGCCTTTTAGTTCTATTCAGGCCTTTTAACAGGTTAGATGATGTCCACTCACATTGCTGAGGGCCATTTTCTTTACTCAGTCTACCAATTCAAATGCTCATCTTTTCCAGAAACACCCTCACAGATACACCCAGAAATAATGTTTTCACAGCCGTCTGGCCATCCCCTAGCCTGGTCAAGTTGACACATAAAATTAACCATCTTATAGGGCATCGTGTAAATAAAAGTCTGGCAACGAAGGTACTCACAAAACCATTTAAGGCAACAAACTGTTTTTAAGCACTTTAAAAGCTCACACTGATGTATAAACAATAAAAGTTAATTACATATCATTCTGATACGTTCACAAAAAGATCTATATTTGGCAAAACATCCTGGCAACGTTTTGTTAGCCTAGCATATTTACTGCACCCATTTGAAAGTAATAAAGATGGCATTTCTGAAAAAGTATCCCATAATTCAAACTATTCACTGCCCCCTCTGTAAGCACAAACCACAGAGATTTCACTGTAAATCTTGAGAAAACGCACTGCCTTATAAAATGCTACCAATTCGCACTTTAAGTTGCTTAAGTACAGAGTCAAGAAGCATTAACTAGTCACAGAGTCTTAGACTACTGGAATTAAATAGGTAAATTCTAAGATTACTTGGCCTCACCACCACATTATACTGATAAAGCAGTCTTGAGAAAGTTAAAACTTTTGCCCAAAGTAAAGCAATAATATGTAGAATTAGGACTTTAACCTTTGTGCCTCCTACCTCCCAAGCTATACTAATTCAAAAGATTGCAGATCTAGCACCTTATGTTGCTATCTTTTATTCTGTAACAAATAATTTTGGAATTACAGAGGAAGCTGCTGTGGAACAGAGACTCCAACTGACTGCAGGATTCTAACTGCACAATGATTCTGTATGCTCCTGTTCTCTTCTTCCATATAACAGCAAACATAGTGTATTTCTCCTTTTCTAAGGTATAGCATGTTCTTCTAGACTCTCCATGGGCCTGTTTTGTGGATGGGTCTAATCACACAGAGGAAACTTCTTTCCTTACTTGATAGTTACATGGGGAGATAATGTATTTTTTTCCAGCTTAGCCCCAAAGCAATCAGTTGACAAGTCCAGAGAAGACCCCTGTGGTAAAGTAAAATATAAAGACTCTCTGGGTAGCAAGTGTTTCCCTTTTAATGACAGCTTAACTGGTGAAGTGTTGAGCAGAACACTGCTGTTTATCCCTGCTGTTTGCATTGGGCTGGAAGCCAGCCCAAACCTGCCTTGGTGACATTTCAGGTCAGATTACTATATCAGGAAATTCCCACATAGCCAGTGGACAGTGGAGGGCTGCAGCCTGCACACGTATAACTAGATCCAGAAAAGGAGAAATTCAAGGAAAGATGGGCACCCTAGGTCTGTGGGGCATAATGAAGGCTTTAAGGGGTCAGAAGAGAACAAAGTACAGGCTTTGCCTGAAATCTACATGTCTCTGGTTTAAGAAGAAAATTACATAGTATCATTAAATGTATAATCTGGCAGAGTGGGAAAAATGTATACAAATAACTTTTAAGTATAGTAAAATTGACCTAAAAACAAAGTTCTTTCCTAATTTGAAGGCTGCAGAGGATACTTTTCTGATCAAGGGTAATAGAAAAGACTTAAAGAAAACATGAATTTGCATAAGGAGTAGGACTTCCATCAATTAGGAGAAATAAAATAACTTCATAAGTTTAGCAATCAGTATGAATTGAAGTTTGGGAAAAGGGATGCGGACATGTTAGGGAATACTAGGAAAAAAGAAGGACCCCTATTTTAAATGGAACGAGGATCTTTGTAGGAAAATAATAAAAATTAAGCCTGAAAGTACAAACTTGGCTAATATGGTTGAAGTGCCTCATAAATGCGAATGAGAAATGTTTTCTTTCATTGAGAGATATTGAATGTTTTTGATACCAAAACACCAGCCATTTGGTCTAGGTCCCATTGCTCACTGCAAAGAAACCCCATCACAGAGACAACAAGTATTGCCAAAGAAGAAGGCTTTATTCAAGTGCTTCAGCCAAAAAGATGGGAGATCAATCTCAAACGCATCTCTCAAACCATCTAAAATTGGGGGTTTACATAGCAGAGAAGGAATGTAGTATGTGTGAGAAAGCAGGGATTAGGGATTAGGGATTAGGACGGTAAGAAAGAGGAGCTGGTCAACAGAAAGCAGGCAGTCAGTTGGTAAAACAGGAATTAGGGAGAGGTAAGGAAGATGAGTTTCACTTCCTTAATACCATCTGGGAGGCCTGAGAGTCAGTTTCCTAAGAGGGAACTCAGATAAGACAAATGTAAATTTCAAGCTTTAAGACCAGGAGGATCAATTTTTATTTGTCTCAAAAACTGTCATCTATGGGCTGGTTTCATTTTGACCAAGGGAGTGAGGGCATTGTTTCAGTCTCCACCCAAGGCAGGCAGAGAATAGAAGGAATAAGACAGGATGGAAGGGAATGGTAAATGAGGAAAGCAGGGGAAAAGGAGGCCAAATGGGGCTGGATTCCTGATGAAAAAAGAAGAAAAACATAGAAGGGGAGAGTGGTAGGAAGGGTAGGAATGAAGTAGGGCTAACTTGGGGCAACAGGAAGAGAAGCATAGATACATGGCAGCTCAGAAAAAGGTCTAAAGGAAATATTCAACCAAAGAAAGAAACAGCACACAAAACCAAAGCTCTGGGCTCTCTGTCTCAGACTGTTCAGGCCGCTATAACAAAATGCCACAGACTGGGTGGTTTATAAACAACAGAAATTTATTTCCCACAATTCTGAAGACTGGGAAGTTCAAGATCAAATCACCAACAGATTCAGTGTCTGGTGAGGACCTGCTTCCTATTCATAGATGTCCATCTTTTGGCAGTTTCCTCACATGGTGGAAGAGGCAAGGGATCTTTCTAGGGCCTATTTTATAGGGCACCAATCACCCCCCAAAGGCCCCACCTCCTAATACCATCATCTTAAGGGTTAGGATTTTAACACAGACACTTTGATTCAGTCCATTGCAAGTGGTGTTGAGGCAGGATGTGGTTGGGACCCAAAATTGCAAACAGAAAGAGCCCAGAGAAGTTCCCTGAGACAACAGCAAGAAAAAAGAATGATCCACTGCTCAAGAACCTTGCAGTACAACACACACCAGTTTCAGTGTCTAATGATATATGTCACTAGTTGGTTGGACATACTGAAAATAAGCAGCCAAATGAAAGAAAGGGTTTGGTTTACAAAATGCTTTTCATCCAATTTGTCAACTCATTGACATGACATGGGGTACAGGAAAAATGGGAACAGAATTAAAATATGGAATGGCTGGACGATGCTGATTGCGTTCATTTAAAACACAATTTTAAATGCAGATTTTTTAAAAAATAAAAGCTGGTTTGTTAGAAGAAAATGGCAGGTTTGATGTGAGTCATTGAGTTTGAGAAGCTAGCAAAATGTCCAGACAGTGACATTTAGACAATTGAAATTCATGGATTCAGCTCAGAAGAGCAAATGTGTTGTACAAAGGACCTAGACTTTTAAAATATTCACACATTGGTTAGAGTTGAAACGAGGGGTTGTGTAGAAAGACAAAAATTAATAATAATCATACAAATTCAAAAATACATGTTCTAAGTCAGTACATGGGAACCACAGTGAGGTGACCATCAAGACCTCATAAATGAGTTTCTCCTTAGAAGTTTTATATATATATAAAAATATATATATATACACACACATACATACATATATATACACATATATATACATACATACATATATATATACATATATATATATCTCTCTCTCAACATAAAATGGATCCAAAAAAAGACAAGAAGAGATACTTCAAAATTTTAAAAAGACAGAATGATTCCTGAAATGAGCTCTATCCCATACTCATAGAACAGTCTTGGCACATGATAGATGATCAACAAATATTGGGTTATTGAAGATGAATATGAATTGATTGTAATTAGAAGATCCATTTCTAAGAAACAAAGACATCAGTGAGAAGTTGGGTTGATCAGAGCTAGAGCAGCAGAAAGGCAGACACTTCATCATTCTCTGTGGCCCCTAGGCAGACTAAATCATACTGTGGGAAGGAACAAATAAGGATATTTCAGGCACAAACTTCCAGGACTTAGTTTTATGATTGAGTGTTTAAAGGCTTCAGGCTATTAAAATCAGAGAACTCTCCCAGTTATGTTTCTAGGCATACCTAGGAACCTTCTGATTATAATTTGGCTCCCATGCAGTTTTTCTACAGGAAGATGTGCTGTCAAATATAAATGAATATTTGTTCCCTTTGGTCATTATATTTCTCACAATAAATTAATAAATTTCCATTTTGTTTAACATATCATTGTCTTGTGAACTTTATCTCTTACGTCCTCCAGCATGACTGAGTTCAGTCATTTCTTGGATAGCAAAAGGATTACATTTCTAGGTTTGCAGGGCTGAGAGCAAGACTCTGAACCGCAGGGAACCCAACAAGTTACAGTATTCTGAAAGATCTCTCAGGAGCCGGCCTACTGACATCCTTTAATTAGCTGACAGGAATAGTTCTAGATGGAGCCACACTGTACATGTTTGGCAAATTAATTTAAAACTCAATAAATTTTAGCCAACTTTCCAAGAGTAGAAATGATGAACTTTCAAGTTTTCACTGGAATTATAGCAAGCCTTTCTTTCCCGTATTGACAGAAAGAGAGGTACAGTATAGTATATTAAGAACATATATTCTGGCCTTAGGTTGTCTGGGTACCAATTCAGCTCTCCACTTACAGACTGTGTGAATTTGAGAGAGGAGCCTGATGTCCATATCAATTTTTTCATTAATAAAATTGAGATAGTAATACTATTTATCTCACAGAGTTAAATGAATTAATATTTGTAAATATTTAAAATAGAAGCTGCTACATTTAAAAAAATGACAATGCCAAATGTTGTCAAGGAGACAGAGCAACTGAAACTCTCATATATTACTGGCAAGAATGCAAAATGTTACAGCGCCTTTGGAAAACACTTTGGCAGTTTCTTATAAAGTTAAAGACATACTAACAATATGATCCAGCAATTTCACTCCTAGGTATTTACCCAAGGAGAAATGAAAACAATGTTCACATAAGAACTCGTATGCAAATATTCAAGCTACTTTATGCATTATTACAAAACACTGAACATAACCCAAATGTCCTTCAGCTGATGATGGATAAACAAACTGTGCTATATCCATATAATTGAATACTATTCAGCAATAAAAAGGAACAAGCTCTTGATACACTTAACGTGAATAAATTTCAAGTGCATTATGCTAAATAAAAGAAGCTAGACTCTGAAGGTTACATACTATATAATTCCAATTATATAACATTCTGGAAAAAGTAAAACAAGAGGAGAAAAGAGATCAGTGGTTTCCCAGGGCTAGGATAACAGGTGTTTACTACAAAAGGATTTAAAGGAATTAGGAGGGTGGAGGGATGAAACTGTTCTGTGTATTGACTGTAGTGATGCCATACTATTATATGTATTTAACAAAATTCATAGACCTATACACCAAAAATGCTACATTTTACCACAATAAAAAATGATATAAAGGAGGAAAGGGAGGGGAATAAATTAAGGAAGAGAGGGAAAAGAGAAAGGAAGAAGGAAAGGGAGAATGGGCAGGAAAAATGGCAGAGAAACACTGTCTGGAACATAGTAAGTGCTATAGAAATGTCCGTTAAATAAAATTCTTCTAATGTGGCATGTTTTACATAATCATAAGACTCTTTTGTCTAAAAAATATTGGTGAAATTATTTCCTAACTCCTTATAGGAATAATACCTGGAGTAGATAAGGAATTTATGTTCCTTATGGGAAAACAATAGAAGATACAGATGAGTAAAACAATCACGCATAATTCCACCATCTAAACATGACCACAACTGAAAATTAATTCACAGCCTGCCAGCTTTTTACTACAGGTGAATAAACCATTTTTTAACTTAGAAAATTGTTTTATACCATAAATTTTGTTTTGGAACTACTTTCTACTTAGTAATATGTTCTAAAAATACATAGATCTGCATCATCACTTTTGAGGACTGCTCATTTATGCTACCAAGACTGTTGCTGAACATTTCATTTGGCTCCATTTCTTTGGTAGTATAAACCAGACTGTGTTAAATATTCTTGGTATACATATCTTTGTGCATACAACATTATTTCTTTACGGTAAATTTCTAGAATGGGAATTGCAGTATTGAAAAATATACATTATATAATTTTTCATTCATAATGCCAAATTACTCCCCAGAAGATTATATAATTTACTTTCAGCAGCTGTGAATGACATTTGGGGCTGTATTTCAGTGGTTCTTTTCCTTCAAAATCTGACAATCCTTTTTTAATACTACTTTGCATACTATAAATGTTGGGTTTTTTAATGAAATGATTATTAAATGAAACTTGAACACTAGGAAAATGTACTGAATTTTTATCGGGCATCAAATGATATTAAACATGATTAGGGTTCTTTCCTATCTTGCAAGATGGCAGGTGAAAAAGCGGAGAAGCCAATACTAAAGAGAAGAAACCCGAAGCTAAGAAGGCTGATGCTGGTGGCAAGGTGAAAAAGGGTAACCTCAAGGCTAAGATGCCCAAGAAGGGGAAGCCCCATTGCAGCCACAATCCTGTCCCTGTCAGAGGAATTGGCAGGTATTCTCGATCTGCTATGTATTCCAGAAAGGCCATGTACAAGAGGAAGTACTCAGCCACTAAATCCAAGGTTGAAAAGAAAAAGAAGGAGAAGGTTCTTGCAACTGTTACAAAACCAGTTGGTAGTGACAAGAACGGTGGTACCCGGGTGGTTAAACTTCACAAAATGCCCAGATAATATTCTGCTGAAGATGTGCCTGGAAAGCTGTTGAGCCACTGCACAAAACCCTTCAATCAGCACGTGAGAAAACTGTGAGCCAGCATCACCCCCAGGACCATTCTGATCATCCTCACTGGACACCACAGGGGCAAGAGGGTGGTTTTCCTGAAGCAGCTGGCTAGTGGCTTGTTACTTGTGACAGGACCTCTGGTCCTCAGTCGAGTTCCTCTATGAAGAACACACCGGAAACTTGTCATTGCCACCTCAACCAAAATTGATATCAGCAATGTAAAAATCCCAAAACATCCTACTGATGCTTACTTCAGGAAGAAGCAGCTGCGGAAGCCCAGACACCAGGAAGGTGAGATCTTCGACACAGAAAAAGAGAAATACGAGAATACAGACAGTGCAAGATTGATGAGAAAGCTGTGGACTCACAGATTTTACCAAAAATCAAAGCTATTCCTCATGTGTTTGCCCTGACAAATGGAATCTATCCTCACAAATTGGTGTTCTAAATGTCTTAAGAAGAACCTAATTAAATAACTGATTTAAAAAAAAACATGATTAGGAAAATAAATCAGTTGAGCATCTAAAATAACCTTTGGATTATTTGGGGGTGTCACCTACACTATTGTTGGCTACTTTTACTAGGCAGTTTGAGGAGAAGTCATTTCATTTTGTATAAAGTGACTTTATTTTGTATGTAGGGACATTCCTTAGAAAAACGATGATGTTCTAAATGTCTCTAGAACATGTAATCATGATACTTTGAAATTTTGTCTTATTGTTTAGCATATTTACAAACGGTCTAGAAGTACCCTTGCCAGAGTGGGCTCTCTCTTTGGAGCAGGACCCTAAATCAATGACCTTCTACTTTTCTGTTAGATAGACAAGTGGATATTGTGTGCATTTTCTTCATCCAGTTAAATCAAATGTTTTCAGAATCCAATAAGCACCAACCTAGCCTGCTACAATTTCCCTGAATCCACAAACAAAAATCTGAATTTCATTCTGCCCACAGATTTATATTTTGTAAAACATACATATTTCATCCCCATACTGCAATCCCTCACAAAATCATATTATGGTTTTGGAAACCACCTCTAGGTTTATTTCAAGTAAATCTTGGTCAAGAGAAGAGAAAGTCAATTGCAACCTCAACACCCAGAACTAGGAAGCAAAAGTGAATGTGTATTTAGCTCAGACAGGATAACTGGGTCAATTTGGGGACCTCAACATTCTTAAAAACCGAAGAACTCTAGTAACATATATATTCCCAGATAACTGCTAGCCTACGTGTGTTTCTAAGAATATATTGCTTTGAATTATTTTCCTTAATAATCTAAACTTTCCAAATAATTATATTCTAATTCATCTTATATGAATATTATTGTGGATTTATTTGTTAATTGCCCCAATGAGACAGAAAGAGTAACAACCTGATAAAAATGTTTGTGCAACATATTCAGTAATTACTTGACATATCATGATTGCTTTTAAATTAATATATATTAACATCTAATTACATACTGGGTATTGCATTAGGCTGTAGGGAAAATTGATGCTCATGCAATAAGTCTTCATGGTCATGGAATGTGCAGTGCAGAACCTTTGTGACAGACAGGGAGCTTCATGCTCAGATATAAGCGACTGGACTGAAAGGCGGTTGAGTTCCTGTCATCCTCCGCTGGTTGCTAGGCCCTGTCGTGTGTTGATTATTGAAACATTTTCATTCCACATGCTCTGGGAAACTGACCTGAGCTCAAATATTTCAGTTGTTTGGAAAGCAGAGGTGCTGGTAGGAGCTCAGCTGAGCAGGGAGAGAGAGCTGAGCCTCCAGGTGTTAGAGGAGCCGATTAAAGCAACAAGCCAAAAGTCAAAGGATTAAACCTTCAATCACTTACTGCAATCGCTTATAAGAGACTAAAACCTGAGAAACCTATACCAACTCCCTTTATTCCATCTTCCCCCAGAGAACAGCACACTGACAGTGGGTCAGATGAATCGACACAGACTGCGGGGGTGTCTCACTGTTGAGGGAGCCCCAAACAGCTGCATGGACTCTGAGGTGGAGGGAGGAGGGCAAAGAGGGAGGGCTAGGAGTGGACATGGACTGGGTCTTCAAGACTTCCCCTTCCTCCCTGCATAGGGAGGCCTCAGCAGAGGAGCCTGAAGAAGCCCCCTGCCTAAGGCCTCAAATTTTGTTTTTAAGCCAGCTTGGTGTGGTGGCATGCACCTGCGGTCCCAGCGATTCTGAAGGCTGAGGCGAGAGGATCACTTGAGCCCAGGAGTTTGAAGCTGCGGTGAGCCGTGATGACAACACTACAATCCAGCCTGGGAAACCTCAGGAATGAAGGTGCCAGCGCCAGGAATGCAAATAGGGAAGAACATGACCTGCCAGAGGGGCCTGAGGGCTTGAGTGCAGCTCCCTGCAGAGATTAGAATACACTGGTTGTGCACTGAGTCTGGTGTGGGGAGAGCAGCTTCTCCTAAGAGCCTGCCAGGGAAAACCTTTGTAATTGCTGATAGTCAAGCTTCAAAAAAAAAATCACCATTGGTTTTTAACCAAGAGCCAAGTTCCTCAGGTGTCAGTATGATTGAAATCTTAATCATAGACATCTATGTCTAATAATGAGAACCAATGATTTATCCTAATTGTTCAACTCTCTCAGGAGATTTGGGTGGGGGAAGTGGGAAAACTTCTGAGGGCTTCATCACCTGGGAGAATTCCTACAAATCCCAACACTAGAATCTCTTTACATCTTGAAAACTTGCCAGGATTCTTGTGCCTTCTACAAAGAGTTCTAAAGGAAGAGCAATACCTTAAACTGCTTTTTTAAATACCTCCATTGTAATCAGTCCAGAAATCTGAAAGTAATGCCCTTGGAATTGAAACTAGGATAAATAACTGAGGGGAGGGAAGAAAGAGAGATAATTAAAATTAAATTAGCTGCCCAGACACGGTGGCTCATGCCTATAATCCCAGCACTTTGAGAGCCTGAGCCAAGGCAGGAGGATTGCCTGAGCCCGAGTCGGAGACCAGCCTGGACAGCATAGTGAGACTCTGTCCCTACCAAAAATAAATAAATTTTTGTTTTTGAGTTAGCTGGGTGTCGTGGCATGTACCTGCGGTCCCAGCTACCCTGGAGGCTGAGGCAAGAGGATCACTTGAGCCCAGGAGTTTGAGGCTGCAGTGAGCTGTGATGACACCACTGCAATCCAGCCTGGGCAACAGAGTGAGACCCTGTCTCAAAAAAATAAATAAATAAATACATTAGCCGTAATTTTCCTAAGGCCAAGCTTTGGGAGAAGAATTATTATTTCTTCATAATTACCTTTTCCAATAGTTCAAGATTTTTATCCCAGCCTGCTGTTTTATTTTCATTACAGTATTTTTTCTCCAAGAAATGTACTCACAGCATGATTTCTTAAGACTCATGGTGTCTTCAAGCTCATATAACCTAAACCACTCATTTTTCAGGTGTTCTCTGGCATAACCCAACTCATACAGCCCAGTTATTGAGGGAAAGAGGAAGCCCCTCATTCTCCTGAACCCCCATCTGGGGCTCTTCTGACAGCACACAGGAGCTCTTCTCCACTGTTTCCTTTTTCAAATCTGATGTGACTTAAAGTCTTTGAGGAGCTAAGCTTTAACTTCTTCAAAGAGTGTCATCTATGTCTAATAACAGAATCAGGTTTTCTGTTACTATCAGAGAGATCACTTTGAATTCCTACATCAAATCTTCGGTGTCCTTCAAAAAGCAAGTTGTTAATAGTCATATTAGGATAAAAGAAACAGTCTCAGGGAAGGAGAGGGTTCAAAAACCTGCACTAAAAATGCTTACTCCATAGATCAGTAATCCTGGGGTCTAATAATTAATATAGCCTACAAATGCTTAAATTTAACAAAGGAAATATCAACAGGTACATTCATTCTAGTTTTTATTGTATTGTGAAATTCAATAATAACTACTTGGAAATAATCTAAAAATGTGTAAATCATGGCACTTGCCTCCAGGAATTTATAAGCCAATAGAGAAAATGCATATAAAAATATATGTAGTACAAGAGTAGAGTTTCCAAGAAGCAAAAGGAGTCTCTTGACTAAGAAAATGGAGCGCTTAAATAATGAGTGAGGTCTGGACAGGAGACATGTTGATGGATGGGCCACTTCAGATAAGGGGAAAAAAGAATCTGGTAGCAGGAAATTAAAGGGAATGTTTAACAAAAGATGAGTATCCTTGATAACTAAGTGTAGGATACACAAAAGTGCACAGTGGAAGGAAAGACTCCAGCTAATATTGAAGACACTTTGTAGAGGGTATTAAAGGCCAAGCTTTGGTGTTCTTTCCTTTTTACCTGATGTGGTGGTCACTGCAGGCTACAGGAAGGCTACAATACATTCATGGGACCACTCATTCCATTTACAAAGCCTTGCCTCAGTGGGGTTTGCATCCTGTTTGTAGTTTCGTTGCTTTATCGATTAGCTAGCAATTACCTCAGTGTGTTTGGGTAGACAGGAATCAGAGAGTTGGCATCCTATTTTTCTGGAGTCATTAAAAGTTTATTCTGACTGGGCACTGTGGCTCACACCTACAATCCCAGCACTTTGGGAGGCTGAGGCAGGTGGATTGCTTGAGCCCAGGAGTTCGAGACCCTATCTCTATTTTTAAAAAATGATCCTCTCTATGGTTTCCAATTATAAATGTTCAGCAGTTTAGCTACCAGGGAAGTTGGCCATCTTTACCTGGCAGAAAAACTTTCAGAGTCAATAGACTGACTTTCATTATTTAATTAAGCGTCATTTTTATAACATTCCAAATAGTATTGTGGCTGTCACTTTCACCACTATAAACAATGAGAATACAATGTTTCAAGTCCAGGATATTTAGAATTTCAGCCTAGAGTATCAGAAGGGGCTGTTCTCTGCCTGAGGACCTCTATGACTCTATTGAAAAGACAAGCTTTCCTGGATATTTCCTGGATCCCATCCTGCTT
Source organism: Pan paniscus (assembly GCF_029289425.2). Lineage (NCBI taxonomy): Eukaryota > Metazoa > Chordata > Mammalia > Primates > Hominidae > Pan > Pan paniscus. The sequence continues at coordinate 52,424,844 of NC_073256.2, read as the reverse complement.
GGGATTTATCTCTTCTTCAGGGAGCTTACAGTCAGAGAATAATCACTTTCATGAGTCGTGAAGGTCTGGTAAATACTTCAGTGTCTTTTCACCAGTTCTTTGCCATGTTCATGAAATCCATGAAATGACTCTGCTAAGCTATTGGCACCACGCATTCTCTCTGTAAGGAACCATAGGAAATTCACCCACATCTCATTCTCCCAGTATCAATCCCAACTCTACTTGAACATGGGCAGAAACTTTTGTCCTTCTTTAGATTTGGTCTTAGACTGTAAACCCCTGTGCTGGCCAGAGGATGATATAAGGTCTTAACCCATTTCATGGTAATTCTAGTCATTTTCCTCCTCTCCAATGGAGTGTTCTTACCTCTCCAGTATAGTGTGCTATTAATGGAGCTAATATATCTTTTTAAAAATGAAAACAAAAACAAAAAAAACAAAAAACTTTTCTGAGGGGAGCTAAGCAAATGATAGTTTACACACTTGCTAAAGAAGGCATTGACCAACTCAAATTCAACTAGCATAAAACTATTTAAGCTATATCTCCACAGGAAAAGCAGCATTTTCTACTATGTCCTAATTTGTTTTTAATCAAAGTACATTCCTCCTCATGAATATCTGCTTTCATCTGCTTAGTTATATATGATTTAACTTAAATGTTGTCTATTTCAGAATAGCAGGTAGAATGCTTAAATTCTTCCTGCACCAACTGCATTACATATTAAATATCTCTTATATCAATTAGTACAGTCCCAAATACGGAGCAGATTAGAAACAAAAGGTTACATTATTTCTGGATCCTAATCTACAGGGAAGATCATATATTGATTCCTCTCTAAACTGATGCTAGAATAATCTTGCTACTTATTTTCAACTCCAGGGTGCAAAGTAATAGCAGTTCTCTTTATGGTTATGTGATGTGAACTATTGACAAAATTACACTGTAATTACTATATAGAGTCAAGATAATTACATAACAATTGTCCTATAATTATTAGATTTTGTATCTGATTTATAAACTGCCATATGAATTATGTGGTAATTAATACTGGGTCTTCCTGGTGTAATTTAGTTATTATTCATTAGTTCATTAGGAAATTCTGCATTCACACAGATCAGTGTGTTTAAGCCATAACAATCAGTGTTTAAATCTCTAAGGCTTAGGAGTCTGACTCATGCATTCAATAACAACAAAAACTAGTGTAAAGATATTTATGGTTTGACAAAATTAACCAAAGTGATCAAACATGATTCTAATCCAAATTATAATATTTAGGAAACACATATATTTTTCAATGTTTAGGAGGTGTGTGACACACACTTTATTTTTGCAAACTACTACCAGTTCCATGTCCGCTCCTACCAAGCTGATAAATATGGAGTGTTGCTTACTAAAAAGCCAGTAAGTAAAAGGAAATCTGACCAAGCGCTGCCCAAAATGTTTTCTTACAGTTATTCTCAATCTTGGCCACATATTGTAATCACCTGGAAACCTTTCAGTACTGACGTTTAGTACTCTGGAGCCTAACCCCAGAGTTTCTGATTTAATTGGTCTGGGGTGAAGCTGGGTCATTGGAGGTCTAAAAGTCTCCCAGGTGGCTAAAATGTATATAGCCTGGCCCATTTTATTTGCAACCCAGGTTGGGCACCACTGATTTTGAAGCATCATTAGAAATGAAACCTAAAGGTTGCTGGATGTTTGCAATTTCCAAAACTCTAAAGTTAATTTTTGCTCATATGTTTGGACAATAGGGTCAAGAATGCCAGTTTTCACACTCTTGGTAATGAAGCTTATGTGGCTTGCTCCACCTTGCTAAATGTGTTCTATCACCAACATTAACTTCATTATTCAATTTTTAAAATTTTATCAAAGAATACAGGAACATACTTGAAAAAGTCAAATAGTGCCATGAGGCTTATAATGGAAATCAATAGTTCCCTGCTTTACTTTGCCCCAGTGCAAGGTTATAATCCCTACAGATAATCATTATTAACTCTTCTATTTCTAAACAATATGCTTATACTGCTATGTCTTGATTTTACAATTTGATACCCTATCATTTGATTTTCTATCCACCCAACTCATCCCCCCGCTACACACACACTTCAAATCCCTCTCCCAGCTATCCAAAATACTTAAGCTACAAGTTGATTAAATCAATACTTAATGGTTATATAATTATGATGGTAAATATTTTTGACAGCTGAAACTTGTATATAATACTGTTTGTAACTGTCTCAAGGAGGGGAATATTTGGTCAATATTCCATGTGCCTATCCATAAATTTTTCTGTTTTAAGCATGCTGCACATACTAATTTCACCCTCAAGACAAACCTATATGGTAGCACTATCATTATTTCCACTTTGCAAAAATAAAAATAAAAGTGAGTTAAATGTATCTGCCTGGTTAGTAAGTAATGAAACTGGGATGGAAAACCAGGTATTCAGGGTTCTTGAAGCCGAGCGCTTAACCATCACCCAAGACAGTAAAATGAGTGATAAGCAGTCAGCCAGTCTTTTGTGCCCCTGCCTGGGGCTGCTCCAGCCTGGAGCAGTTGCTTTCTCACAGTCTACACAGTTATCTACCTGGAACATCCCTAATCATAGGACTTCCCCTCATGCCCCTGTCCTTTGGGTCTCTTCTTTCCTGAACCTCATACTCTTTCTCATGCCTGATCCTTATTTATTAAAACACCACCATAGTAAATTCCCTACATAGGGAAAGGGAGGTAAAGTTTTGGGGGCATGAATATGTAAAATGTCTTTCCTTTGCCTGCGCAATTAATGTATTTGGCCAGTGTATTTTCTCTTGTGGCTGAAACAAATTACCACAGATGTAGTGGCTTAAAACCTACATTTATTGGACAGTTCTTGAGATCAGACTCTAAAACATATCTGCAAGGCTAAGTTCCTTCTGGACAATCCAGGGAGAATTCATTTCCTTGCCCATTTTTGAGAATGCTTTGAGAAAGCACCTACATTCTTTGGCTTATGGCCCTTTCCTCCATCAACCTGTTTCTATTCCTCTTCTCTAGAGTTTGGAATTTTCTTTTGGAAACCATTCATCCTGTAAACAAAAGTTCCCTGAAAAGAAATTTGGAGGAAAGAGATATTATTCCAGTAAACAGTTTGCAAACAGGAGTTCTACACATTCTTTGTGTAAAACCAAAGTGAGTTCAAAGAGAGAACCAAGGGAAGACTCAGGTTTTATAGCAAAAGTTCCCACCCAGGTTCCTAATCAGGTCCATTTATGCAAATGAAGAATTCAAACTTGCTTAGGTCTGATTGGTCAATATAGCTGAGCCCTGGTTGGTTGGTACAGCCAAGCTCTGAAAGTCCTAAAGATAAAAAGTTTCTGGTTTTCAGGGAACTCAGAGTATGTGTGTGACCCCTAGTCAGCAAATGGCCACTTGGTTTCATTTTAAATTTAGGCCCAGTATTCATTTAGGATCAACCTTGAAGAATTGGCTCTTATAGATTCACATTTTCTCATGGTCCTCAGAATTTTGAAGACATTGATTTATTGTGTTTTTACCATCCTGGGCTGCCCTGGGGGAGCATAGAGCCAATACGTTTCCTTATTTTGTAAATATGACCTGATTTTTCACCTCTCAATGTAACTTTCAGAAACTTCAAGCTACAATGAATGTCTGGGTGCAAGTCTTTTACATTAATTATAATGAATGCTTAGTGAGCCCTTAATATATGAAAACTCACGCTTTTAATTGCAATTAAAACAAAAATTGACAAGTGGGACCTAGTTAAACTAAAGAGCTTCTGCACAACAAAAGAAATTATCAACAGACAACCTACAGAATGGGAGAAAATATTTGCAAACTGTGCATCTAACAAAGGTCTAATGTCCAGAATCTATAAAGACATAAAACAATTGAACAAACAACCCCATCAATAAATTGAACAAATAACCCCATCAATAAATGGGCAAAAAACATGAACACTTCTCAAAAGAAGACATACAAGTAGCCAAAAAACATATGAAAAAATGCTCCACATCACTAAGCATCAGAGAAATTCAAATCAAAACCATAAGATACCATCTCATGTGAGTCAGAATAGCTATTTTTAAAAAGTCAAAAAGCAACAGGTGCTGGTGAGGCTGTGGAGGAAAGGGAACACTTATGCACTGTTGGTGGGCACGTAAATTAGTTCAGCCACCTGGAAAGCAGTTTTGAGATTTCTCGAAGAACTAAGAGTTGAACTACCATTCAACCCAGCAATCCCGTTACTGGGTATATACCCAAAGGACAATAAATTATTCTACCAAAAGGACATATGCACTTGTCTGTTCATTGCAGAGCTATTCACAATAGCAAAGACATGGAAACGACCCAGGTGCCCATCAACAGTGGACTGAATAAAGAAAATGTGAGATAGATATATATGTATCTCTCTCTCTCTATATATATATAGTGTCCATATATATATATATATATATATATATATATATATGGAACACTACACAACCATACAAAAGAACAATATCATATCCTTTGCAACAACATGGATGAAGCTGGAGGCCATCATCCTAAGTGAATTAACGCAGAAACAGAAAACCAAATACCACATGTTCTCACTTATAAGTGGGAGCTAAACAGTGGGTATTCATGGACATAAAGATGGCAGCAATAGACACTGGACCTCCTAGAGAGGGGAAGGAGAGAGGGGAGCAAGGGTTGAAAAACTAACTCTTTGGTACCATGCTCAGTACCTGGATGAAGGGATCAATCATACCTCAAACCTCAGATTCATACAATATACCTAGGTATTAAACCTGCATATGTGTCTTCTGAATCTAAAATAAAAGTTGAAATTACTTAATATCAAAACCAAAAAAATGCAGCTTTTCCATTCTGAAAAGTTTTATTAAATTATTTCCTTGATGTCTCCTCCCATTGTCTCTTTTATTTCATTCTAACATTCTCAAATTAAGAGTCAGGGCTCTTAAATTGAGTCTCCCCTCCAGTTTTATACCTTTTTGTCATTTCATACTTTCTGGCAGATTTCTTCAACTTTAGCTTCCGACTTTTCACCTGATCTTTTTCTCATTTCTGCTGTATATTTTTGCATTCTGGGAGTTCTGCCTGGTTATCTCATGTTGCCTTTTGTTTATCTGTTGTTGTTGGCTTCTGTTGTTGGTTTTTATTATTCTTGCTTTTGATAAGGCTATCTTATTGTTTTATGGATACAATATCTGCCTTTGTATAATAAACATATGGATTATAGTTATTTTGTTGTTTTGTGTGTTTTGTTTTACTTTTAAATTTTCTATTGCTCTCTATATTGTTTTGTATTGTCGAATTTGCTTTTTTATATCATGATCCCAGAGGGCAGCTCAAGCTTCAGTCATTACCTCTGCATTGCAGCCTGTAAGATGAGGATGAAGAAGTAAAAGAACAAATCCTACGAACACGTCCCTTAAATCATATACACCTCTTCCATTTACATTCCATTGTTCAGAACTTAGTAACATCATGGCCCCTAGTTGTAAATAAGGCTAAGAAATACAATTTTTTTCTTGTTTTTTGTCTTTTTTTTTTTTTTTGAGACGGAGTCTCACTCTGTTGCCCATGCTGGAGTGCAATGACGCAATCTTGGCTCACTGCAACCTCCGCCTCCTGGATTCAAGCAATTCTCCTACCTCAGCCTCCTGAGTAGCTGGGATTACAGGCACATGTCACCACACCCAGCTAATTTTTGTATTTTTAGTAGAGACAACGTTTCACCCTGTTGGCCAAGCTGGTCTTGAACTCCCAACCTCAAGTGATCCACCCACCTCGGCCTCCCAAAGTGCTCAGGTTACAGGCATGAGCCACTGTGCTAGGCCACAAACTTTATTTTATAAGGTCATGTGCCCAGCTGAAAACTGGGGGTCTAGCTGTATCATAGATGCACCTGACAGCAATAACTTAAGAAATGGGAGTTGCCACATGGAGGTTACATGGAGGCAGGTGCTAGGTGAAAATGCTATATAAACTGCATGCTTTTTACAAGCAGCTGAAGTTCTCCTGTCCAGCCTGCTGCCACTGGAGTGTCCTTGTATGTAAGTTCCCCCAAGCAAAACACTACGCCTCATTTGTTGGCTCTGGGTCTCTTCTTTAGGCTCTTGAACCTGGTGCCATCCCTGTTGAAGCTGATGGGGTCTTGCATGAAACTAGGATAAGGGAAAAAAGAAAAACAGATCACTGGGAACAACCAGTAAGTAGTCTCCACCTCAACTTTTATTAACTAATGTGAGTTATTCCTCCAAAACCCAACTTCCACAGTAATGCTATAACTGATACATAGGCTACTTGATAGCCTATCTATGCCACCTCTACCATAAAGTATTCACTGATGATCGTATTGATGATTCTGAACCTGTGAACAACTTCAGTTTGCAAAGATTCAATTTGTTTGTGATACTGAACTTACTAAGGCAAGAACATAGACAAGAAGGGTTTTGTTTTGGGAAGAATGATTCAACAGGAAAGGTCTTCTATTTAACCCACCATAAACATTAGAGATGATGTAGCCTGCAAGTTATTGAACAGTGGTTTAAACTTTGCAGAAATGGATTTTTCTTGCAGATAAAACTCTAGCAGTATATAGTCCAAGATGCAAGGATGACTTCATAACAATATTATGAACCTAGGGACATATTAATCAGAATTTTTTTTCCCAGCAGGTGTCAGGAATCTTCATTTTCACAAGTAACTTTAATAAGTAATTGTGAAGCTGCTGGTCTCTGGAAGAGTGAGAGTGAGAAAAGGAAGGCAGCGCATATCTGGAGCTACTACAAAGATGCTAATATACAAGAATTTGATTCATCATCTTCAGATTTGTTTCTGTAAGGATGTAGAAACACTTTTGTTTGGGCTATGTGTTTATTTATTTCTCAGGAAAATACCAGCACAGCCTTGAGAGAGCAAGTGCAAACAAGTTACATTGCCCCTAGGGTGCCATTTACCCTCTGCTAAAGCACTGGTCTCCAGACCACACTTTAAGAAACACTGCCTTAAAATAAAAGTATAGTCGTTTAACCTAATCTCATTGAGAACTCTCTGGCCGGGCACAGTGGTTCACGCCTGTAATCCCAGCACTTTGGGAGGCCGAGGAGGATGGATCACCTTATGTCAGGAGTTCGAGACCAGCCCGGCCCACATGGTGAAACCAAGTCACTACTAAAAATACAAAATTAGCCAGGCATTGTGGCGGGCACCTGTAATCCAAGCCATTTGGGAGGCTGAGGCAGGAGAATCACTTGAACCTGGGAGACAGAGGCTACAGTGAGCTGAGATCACACTACTGTACTCCAGACTGGGCAACACAGTGAGACTCTGTCAAAAGAAAGAAGGAAGGAAGGAAGGAAGGAAGGGAGGGAGGGAGGGAGAGAGGGAGGGAAGAATGGAAGGAAGGAAGGAAGGAAGGAAGGAAGGAAGGAAGGAAGGAAGGAGACTCTCTGTAAATGATCTCACCATTGACACTACTGGCTTACTGATTTCTTAATTTTCAGAGAGAATGTGTTGTGGGCGGTGGAGCCAAAGGATGGAGGTGAGAGAGTGTCAAGTGACAAGAAGGGGGAAGAGGTAATATTGTAATTTAAAAATTATTTGTGAGCACAAAGAAGAGTCCTTCAGCTAATTAGTTAAAAATAAAGCCATTAAGTTCTCCTTTATACTCCTTCCCTGCAATGCTAGGGATCATTAAACCCCAAGGAATGTCTGACAAAACAATGCACCAAACAGCCACACCTGTTTTCATTCCATTTGTGTTTCCATCACTTTCTGGGGAGGAAGAAAGCTGCCTAACCTGATGACTCTGAATGGGGCATTCAGCAAATGGTATTTTGCTTCACATCAAGTGATTTCTTCCTAAGAAATCATCCCTGTTATAACAGCAAGACAATTAGAGGAGCATTGAGAAGGATTTGATTAATAGTGCTTCTGATTTTTCCTATTTAACCAGAATGTGGATATTTATGCCAGAACAGTAAAGAAGTTTAGATCCCAAATGGGTGCACAGAAACAGTGGTGGTATCTTTTTCAAAATTATTTTTTCACAGATGGGGTGATGGAGTCTTGCTATGTTGCCCAGATTGGAGCACAGTGGCTATTCACAGGCTGGTAATAGCTTACCACAGCCTTGAATTCCTGGGTTCAAGCAATCCTCCTGCCTCAGCCTCCTGAGTAGCTAGGACTACAGGCATGTACCACCATGCCAAGCTGTTGATATCTTTTAATATGTGTGGTGGTGTATATGTGTGTATATTTTAATTGCTTACTATAAATCAAAAGTAATCAGATATATATTTATACACAGTTTCCTCAGTGTTTTGCAGATCTGGGGAAAGTGTTTATCAGAAGAGGATTAATTTTGTTTCATTGCAAGTGGGCATTACATGCATACCCAGAAAGAAGTTATTCAGACAACAAGAGTAACCTATAGACCCTATAGACTTCCCTATTACTCAGCTTCAGTGCCCTTAATGCCAGAATCATGGCCGTAGAACCTCAGCTTGGAGAACTCCTTAGCACTCACACAAGTTAGAATGTATTAAATAAGGCTAAGCATTACTTGCCAAACACAATTCTAATTGTGAATATCCTTTACCATACAGTCTTCTCCTATTCATTGGGAAGCATATTTTTGATTTTCTGTGTAGTTAAAAAAGCAATACAGAATATCATAAGACATTCCATAGGCAAGTTTGTATCAAAAGAAGATTATTTGCTTTTTTAATATCCCTTTTTTCTCTGTGGCTTCAGCATTACATATTTAATTTGCAAAGATTTCAAGCAATATAAAGAAAAAATACAAAGAACCCTAGGAATGAATTCCCTGGAACGCCCATGTTTTTATTAATCTGAATCTTAATTATGAGCCAATGCGTAGGCACCACATGTGGATTGTTTTAATGATTAGGTCTTGAACTTGGAAGTTAACATGTTTCACCATCTGTGCTGTTTTGTACATCACCACCCACCGAGAACAATTTCCATTTAACTAGCTTTCCCTGATCATGTCCCTGATCTTTCTCTCTCAACCCATATGTGCATATGTACACACATGCACATACACACACACACCATGTCTCCTCTAGTTTCCCAATTATGCATTTTCTTCCACCTGGTCTCTAATCTCTCACCACCTGTAATTCTACAATACATGCACATCAACTCCTGAACATAGAACAGATAGATTCTGGGTAGGCCTTATGGAAAGCAGTCCCATTTCTGTATAGTCATATCTTACTGTATATGCACAGGGATATTTACAGTTCTACACATAGTAATTTGTTGTGGAATATCACAATTATCCTCAAACATATGCAAAAAAATGTAATACCCAAAATATAAGATCCTGGCTTGTTTTAGTTATCTATCATTGTGCAACAATCATCCCAACACTTGCTTTTTAAAAAGTGACTTAATTTTCATGATCCTGTAAGTTTACAGGGTTGTTCTTCTGGCCTTTTCTCTAGGGACTATGCATGTTGCTGCATTCAGCTGGCAAGACAGCTAACAGTCAGGCTCAGCTGAGATAACGGGGATGGTGCAGTTTCCCTCTTGTGACCTTTCATTCTGGGTGTTGACATGGCAACAGCTCAGGGCGACATTCCAAGAGGGAAGCCCCAATAGGGGAATGCTTAACAAGTCCCTATTTGGGCCACATTTGTGATGTCCCATTAACCAAAGCAAGTCAGTGACCAAGGCCAGAGTCAAAGTGGGAGAGGAATACATAAGTGCTTGGATATTGGAAGGTGTGACTTACTGGAAGTCATTACTCTAACAACCTTCCATAAGGCCCAGTATCATACAGTCATCCAAAGCTATGGGACATGGACTCTTCATATGAAGGATGAGGTATCTGAATACAAACAATCTAAAAACATTTTTATTTATGTGTGTTCTGTAGGGAATGATTTACCTTGAAGACAGGCTCAATAAATGAAAAACATCCCTGGGTTATTCAAAACAATTGATAACCTCTTTAACACAAGACAGGCACACTTCCTACCATGAACAAAAATCAGAGAGAACAGGAGAAATGTGACTGAGTCAACTCGGGGTGGATTCCTTTCGCTTTTCAGCTGACATTTCCTGTGCATATGTGCTCCTGTGACCATGTATCAACAAGTTCAACTCAATGTAGACTGGTATTAGATTAGCAAGTGTCTTGCTTTAATTTTTTTCTCTATATCTAGTGTCCTTACCCTGGAGTGTGGGACAAGTTGTTATTGAGAAGGAGAACCTCTGAGGACAAGAAAAACAGGATAATGAAGCTCCAGTTTTTCAGGAAAGAGGAAACTAAGTAACCCTGAGAGAATCAAGCAATCTAGTGGTATCTGGGGGAGCTCTTGGAGAAGCAGGTGGGCATCTTATTAGATGATGTCTGCCTGAGTTATTCCTCAACAGGTGTGTGTAAATTGCTTTGCGCTTCTCTGTTCCTTTTGGTTGTTCCCTGAGGACCAAGGGAAGTTCCATGGTCTCATAAGTTACTTGAATTTTATTCAAAAAAAAATAACCCTCATAAATAGAACCAAACACCTTCACTTTTATGCACATGTGGACATTCCTTATAAAATTTTTAATACTAACCCCAGGAGGGGAAGTTTTCCTTGACTACATTTTTGAGGTTACCTCATTAACAGTCTCCCTGCCATGACCTTCTTTGCAACTCATACAGAACACTGCTGTAGCTGTTCTGTAAAACCAAAATCCTCCAGCTCTAGAGAGGGGACACCAAGGAGAACTGCCATGAATATATTTCAGTTGAAAGTTCCAGGAAACTGCTTGAAGGACCAAAACTTTCCTGCCTGCCAAATCTCAGATCCCAAACACAAGCCACTAGAGCCAGGAGTATGGTCTTAAAATCTGTTTTAATGGACTGGGCAATCTAATCTTATAACTAGTTCCTATTCACTATTAATTATTAAAATAAAGTTAGGCTCCTTTAGGGGCATAAATGCCTTCTATGGTATGAGACTAAATCTCTGTATCAGTAAGAAAACCAGATTGGAATGGAAAATTCTCAGGTGGTCCAGACCACCAAGGATAACTTTGTTGGGCTTTGAGGTTTGGCATTATAGGAACTAAAGTGAATCAATCCAGCCAAATATTTCAGCCCTCCAGTACCAATTATGGTGTATGGAGCCAAAGCTAGATAATGCCCTGAAAGAATATCTAATCTATACTTAAGCCTCATAATATTTACATATTGGAGTCCTTGCTGTCCGTCCATGCCTATCCCAGCCATGCCAAAGTATAGCTGCTAAAGACCTGAAAGCTATTGTCTCATACAATCTGGGCCCAGAAACAGCGACAAGCTCAGGCCATAGGTCTCCATTCTTACTTCCTACTCACTTATAGATACACTGTAATCTGGCTTCTGCCCTTATCACTTCTCCTTGGCAGCTCTCCCTAAATGAATTACAAAATTCGAAGATGGTCTTCATCTTCTCTGAGCTCTCAGCTGATCATTATTCTCTTTTTCTTTTGGTTTTATAATCTGTTTTTTAATTAGCATATAATTTTTGTATTTAGTAATATAGAATATCACCCATCTCCTACTTCTTTTGTCCCAGTCTCCCTCTGATGCTCCTTTTCTGCAGAACCCAACAGGAAGCCAGTCAACAAAAAACACCTGGGAATTGCAAAGTCCCAGCCCCGGCATCAGAAAGTAAAGCATAAAAGAATGAACTTGGAGGTGAGGCACATTAGCTTAATAACCCATAAAAAAGGCAAATTTGTGTTATGTTGGGCTTTTTAAGTATCTATTTGGTAGAAATCACAGATACAACAATCTAGGCCAAGAGTGTTCCTCGTGAATAATAGTAGACTTAAGTTTGTTTATAATCATAAAAATTCATACTTAATTCTTGTGTCTTGTCAGTTTTGACAAGCTGTATTTTTCAAAATATTAACTACTTATTTTAAAATATTTATTTATAACCTCATATCTTCATATTATTTTTAATGACTCTCAAATATATAGCAATGTCCTTTTTTTCATTCTTGACATTATCAGTTTTCTATTTTTTTCTTTTTATCCTTAATTGGTCTTCCTAGAATTATACTGATTTATTGATATTTTCAAAGAAGCAATTTATTCATTTGATTCTGATGGTACACTCTTTTGTATGATTTGGCTAATTTTATTAATTCCTGCCCTTATCTTTATTTTACTTTCTATGGGCTTAATTTACTGTTTTTTTCTAACTTCTTTACATAAAGACATACATCATTTGTTTTTAGCTTTTCTATATATACACACACACATACATACATACATACATGTAATCTATGTACCTCCCTTAAATAGAATTTTAGTTATACCTCACATATTTTTATCTCTTACATATTCATCCTCTGTCAACTCAGAATATTTTCTCATTTTTATTGTGATTCTTGTTTGATCCAGGAATTACTTAGATGTTTACTTTATAATTTGAAAATATTTGAGACTTTTTCACTTACATTTTGCTGTTGATGTCTAGCTTAAGTTTTGCAGCTTGTGTGTAACTGAAAAAATTGAAAATAGAAAAAATATTGTTGTGCAGTGTTCTACAATGTAAATTAAGCCAGTGTAATAATAATCTGTTAAATTTCACAGCTTTACTGACATTTTGTTTTTCTACTTGGTTTATCAGTTATTGAGGGAAGTGTATTAAAATCTCCTACTGTCTCCTATAGTGATAAATTTATTTGTTCTTTTAGTTCTATCAACTTTTGCTTAATTCATCTTACTGTATATATTATTACTGATACAAGTTTAGAATTATTATACATTTCTAGTGGAATGCTTCCTTTATTATCATGAAATGTTCCACTTTATATCTAGTAATGCTTTCAGCCCTACTGCTGTTTTTTCTAAGATAATATATCATTTTTCTCTTTTTTAAGATCTTGTCTTTTGTTTTCAGCAGTTTCCATGTGGTGTGTGTATGACTACCTGTGATTTTCTTTGCATTTATCCTGCTTGTATTTGTTGCTTGATGTCTTTAATTTTTGAGAAATTTTTGGCTGTTGCCTCTTCAAAGATTGCTTCTGACTGATTTCTTTCTTCTTCTGGGACTTTACACGTATGTTAGAAGTTTTCACCTTGTCCCATATACCTCTTATGTCTTTTCTGTATTTTCTTTCTTTTATCTCTCCTACTTTTCAGTTGTCAACCTTTCAGCCATTGCTTTTGATGTGGCAAATGCTTTGAGAGGAGCCTTAATATCATGTGTGATTCCTCTCTCAGGGCTTTCCTCCTATCTAGGACCTAGGGTTTACAAGTCCTTAATGTCTCAATGGCTCTCCACAATTTTCAAACTGATTAATTTTAATTTTTTCTGACTTTTCTAGTTCTTGGCAGGAGGGTTAGATGAAACAACGTAGTTTGTCATTACTGGCAGCAGAATTCTCACAGTACTATATTATGTTATATTTTCATTATTTTTCAGATTTAAGTATTTTGAGTTTTCATCAAAATTTTTCTATGACATATAAGTTGTTTAGAACAGTGTTTCTCAAAAATATAGAAATTAAGTCCATATGTATATGGTCAACTGACATTAACAAGAGTACTAAGACCATTGAAAGGGGAAAGAAAAGTCTTCTCAACCAATGCTACTAGGATGAGTGAATATCCACAACAGAAGAATGAAATGACATATAAGTTGTTTAGAAGAGTGTTTCTCAAAAATATAGAAATTAAGTCCATATGTATAGGGTCAACTGACATCAACAAGAGTACTAAGACCATCGAAAGGGGAAAGAAAAATCTTCTCAACAAATGCTACTAGGATGAGTGAATATCCACAACAAAAGAATGAAATTAGACCCTTACTTCATACCGTATACAAAAATTGGCTCAAAATGGATCAAAGACCTAAATATTAAGAGCTAAAACTATGAAACTCTTATAAATCTTCAAAAAAAGTATAAACCTTCATACAGATTTGGCAATGGATTCTTAGATATGACACAAAAAGCATAAGCAACAAAAGAAAAAAATGAATTGGACTTTATTAAAAGTAAACACTTTTATGTACCAAAGGACGCCCTCAAAAGAATGAAAAGGCAACCCACAGTATGGGAAAAATATTTGGAAATCATATATCTGTTAAGAGTGTAGCATCCAGAATCTTAAAGAACTCTTACAACTTAACAGCAAAAAGACAACCCAATTTAAAAATGGACAAAGATCTTGAATAGATATTTCTCCAAAGAAAATATACTAATGATGGGCTGGGAGCGGTGGCTCACGCCTGTAATCCCAGCACTTTGGGAGGCTGAGACGGGTGGACCACAAGGTCAGGAGTTCAAGGCCAGCCTGGCCAAGATGCTGAAACCCCGTCTCTACTAAAAACACAAAAATTAGCCAGGCGTAGTGGCACTTGCCTATAATCCCAGCTACTTGGGAGGCTGAAGCAAGAGAATCGCTTGAACCTGGCAGCAGAGGTTGCAGTGAGCCGAGATCATGCCATTGCACTTACAGTCTGGGCAACAGAGCAAGACTCTGTCTCAAAAAATAAAATAAAAATAAAAAATAAAATAATGAAAATATACTAACGATCAATAAGCACATGAAAAAAATGATTCCCATCATCAGACATTAGAAAAATTCAAATCAAAATCACAATGACATAGCAAATACTACTTCATACCCACTAGGATGATTATATTTTTAATGTAAAATAATATTGACAAGGATGTGGAGAAATTGGAACCTACATACATTACTGGTGGGAATGTAAAATGGTGCAATCACTTAAAAAAAATATGTGGTGGCTTCTCAAAAAGTTAAACATAGAATTATCATGTGACCCAGCAATTCTGCTCTTAGGTATTTGCCTAAAAGAAATGAAAACATATGTTCATATTAAAACTTAATGTATAACTGTTCATAGCAGCGTTATTTGTAATTCCTAAAAAGTAGAAACAACCCAAATGTTGATCAACTGATGAATGGATAAATAAAACATGGCATAGTCATACAATGGAATATTATTCTGCAACAAAAGAACAAATTACTGATACATGCTAGTACCTGGATCAACCTTGAAAACATTATGCTAAGAGATAGAAGCCAGGCACAAAAGGCCACACCTGGCATAATTCCATTCATGTGAATGTCCAGAATAGAAAAACCTATAGAGACAGAAAGTAGACTAGTGGCTTCCAGGGACTGGGGTTGGGGAGGAGTGGAGAATAATTGTTAATGGATATGGAGTCTCTTTGGTGGAGGTAATGAAAATGTTCTGTAATTAGATATTGATGAAGGCTGGGCAACTGTGAATGTATTGTAATTATTAAACTATACACTTTAGCCTGGTTAAAATGGTGAATTTTATGGTACGTTAGTTTTACCTCAAAAACAAAAAAATTTAATAAATATATGGATTGGATTTTTGCTATAAATTAAATAAAACTGTGATCAGAGAATGTGGTCTCTAGAATATTAAATCATTGAAATTTGCTGAGCCTTGCTTTGTGGTTTAATATATGGTCAACTTTTATAAATATTTCATGTGTGCTTAGGAAGAATGCATGCTTTCTAATTATTGCAAGCAGAGTTCTATATATGTCCAATGTATAAAGCATGTTAATTTTGTCATTGATCTATTTTACTTCTACGCTAATAATTTGTTTCTTTGATCTATTAATAAGGGGAAAGACATGTCAAAATTTCTTACTTGGTTGGTGTATTTGTTAATTTCTCCCTGAAGTTCTATCAAGTTTTGCTTTATATGTTATTGACTAGATTATTAGTTAGAAGCAAGTTTAGAACTATATTATCCTAATAAATTAAACTTTTAATCATTATGTAATAAACACCATTATACTTCTCATACTTTTTATCCAAAAGTCAGCTTTTCACTAAACTCAGTTTTGGTTACCTTTGGTTTGGATTTGCCTATATTTTTCCTTTCCTTTATTTTCAACCTGATCATGGTTTTTTATGCTTTAGGTTGGCTTTAAAAGATTAGATGGCTGCCTTTATTTTTGCTCTTAATCCAATTTGACAAACTGCATTTTAATCATCAAATGTGGTTCTTTTTCATTTACTATGATCACAGATATATTTGGACTTGGTTTTACCTCCTTATTTTTTGCTTTTGATTTTTTCTCTCTTTTTGTTCTCTTCACTTTGTATAGATTTTCTTGTTTGAATAACTCTTTATTCCATATTTTTCTCTACCTGTTTGGAAATTATGTACTCTATTTCTATTTTTTTAAAGTTACCTTTGAAATTTAGCATCTATGTGTAACAAATCTAAAATTAGGAATTTTTCTCTCACTCTTATCCATGCAAGAATTCTTAGAACATTTTAAGTCTGATCACCTCAATTCTGGCTTATATACTATTGCTCCTCAGTATTTCAATTGTGTCACAACAAGTTATCCATTATCATTATATAGACATTGCTCACTTTATTAGCCACAACAAGTTATCCATTATCATTATATAGACATTGCTCACTTATCTACATTTAAAAATTCATTTGCTCACAATTTTATTCTGCATCTTAGGCCTTTTCAAAACAATTTTACTTCCTCCTGAAGTATATGTTTCAGAACTTTCTTTTGTGCAGATCTATTAGTGATTAACACTCAGTATGTAGTCAATATTTAATTATATGAAAATTCCTGTATATTACTCCAATTTTTGAGATAGAGACAATTCTAGACCAATATTTTTCTCTCTGAATTTAATATATATTTTATTAACATATGCAATTATTCTGACTTCCATTTTTTCAGGTTTTAAAAAAGGCTATTCTAAGTCTTTTGGAGGGGAAAGAAGGTTATAATTTGTCTTTTCTACATGGCTACATCTTAAATCTCTTTGTCATTGATGTTCTGCAGTTGCTCAACCTTATAACTAGGGGTAGATTTCTTTTCACTTTATTCTTCTTGGTAAATATTATCTTTCCTGTATCTGTGGCTTATATAGTATCAGTTCTAGAAAATCTCAAATTTATGGTTTCAAATATTGCCTCTCCTTCAATATTTTTATTTTTTCTTCCTAGGGCTTCAAATACAAGTATGTTAGGTGCTCTCATTCTCTTCCCCATATCTATTAACCTCTCTCATATTTTCCATTTCAGCTTTCTGTGTGACATTCTGAAAGTTTTCAGCTCTGTCTTTCAGTTCACTAATTCTTTCTTCAGCCACATCTACTCTGTTGTTTGGTCCATCCCTTAAGTTTTTTTTTTAATTGATGATTACATTTTATTTTAAACTTTTATCTGCTTCTTTTTACATCTATATGATTACTTGTATATATTGCCATGATGTTTATCTTTTTTTCCATTTTAAAAAAATTCTTTAAACATTCATGCATAGTGTGGAAGACAAAATAAAGCTTCCATCGCCAATGATGTCCTCATTCAAATCCCCCAGAAACTTTAAATATGCTACCTTACATGGCAAAAGAGACTTTGTAGATGTCACTAAGGATCTTGAAATTGGAGACGATCCTGAATTATCTGGTATTATCTATATTTATATTCCAATATAATCACGAGGGTTCTTATAAGAAGAAGGTAAAAAAGCAAAGTCAGAAAAAAGAAATGTGACAAGGGAGCCAGAAGTTGTAGTCATACACTTAGAAAATGGAGGAGGGAGCCATAAACCAAGAAATGTAAGTAGTCTCTAGAAGCTAGAAGAGGCAAAGAAATATATTTTCCTCTAAAGCTTCCAGAGGAACATATCCCATACAACATCTTAATTTTAGACTTCTGAAGTCTAGAACTGTAAGAGAATAGATTGGTGGTGTTTTAACTCACTAAGTTTTGCAGTAATATCTTATAGCAGCAACAGAAAGCTAATATGTATAGTTATCTCACATCCACAGATAATAGTTTTATTACCTAAAATCCTTGAGGAATTAAATCTGTTGTTTCTCTCCCTCAAGATGATTTGTGAGCTCATGATGGTTGTTTATTCAGGATTCTCTAGAGAAACACAACCAATGGGATACAATGGGGTATATCTGTGTCTGTGAACACACACACACACATAAGGAGTGTTATTATAGAAATTGGTTCATACAGTTTCTGCATTAGTCTGTTTTCACAGTGCTATAAAGAACTGCCTGAGACTGGGTAATTTAAAAGGAAAGAGGTTTAATTGACTCACAGTTCTGCATGACTGGGAAGGCTACAGGAAACTTACAATCGTGGCAGAAGGCAAAGGAGAAGTAAGTACATTATTCACAAGGTGCCAGGAGAGCGAGAGAGAGAGAGAGAGAGAGAAGGGGGAAGTTCTAGATACTTATCAAACAACCAGATCTCATGAAAACATACTCACTATCATGAGAATACCATGGGGGAAACTGCCCCCTTGATCCAATCACCTCTCACCAGGTCCCTCCCTTGACAGGTGGGGATTACAATTTGGATTACAATTCAAGATGAGATTTGGGTGGGGACACAGCAAAAACATATTAGTTATGGAGGCCAGGAAGTTCTACAATCTGCTGTCTGCAAGTTGAGAACCAGGAAAGCTAGTGGTGTAACTCAGTCCAAGTCTGAAGGCCTGAAAATCAGGAGGCCAATGGTGTAGATCCCAATCTATGTCTGAAAGCCCAAGAACCAGGAGCACTGGTGTCCAAGGGCAGGAGAAGATGGATTTCTCAGCTCAAGCCAGTAAAAAATTTGCCCTTCCTCCACCTTTTTTGTTCTATTTGGGCCCCTAAAAGCTTGGATGATTCCTGCTCACATTAGTGAATGTGGATCTTCTTTACTTCATCTACTGATTGAAATGTCAACCTCTTCTGGAGCTATCCTCACAGATGTATCCAGATATAATGTTTTACCAACTATCTGGGTATCTTTTAGACCAGTCAAATTGGGCTAAGGGGGTTAACAATTACAATGGTTGATTTTAACTTGTGGAAAACCTGGAGTCTCCATTGAGAATATATTTCTCTGGATAGTATTTCGTTTTGCTTCTCCTAAAGCCAAGGGTTCTACCTATCTGAGATCATTCCAGTTCATTCCCAATTTCATGGGTTACATCTGGAAGTCTTGAATTCCATTCCCTCATTTTGTCACCTGCCTGAAGCACTTTTTCTACAAGCATAAGGATATATTAACATTTCTCAGGGAAACATATTTACAAAGAAAAGCTATGCACATTGTGTAAAAGCCCTGCGGGAGATCTCTTTAAATGTGTTCATTGTTCACCATTTTAGTTTAAGCTTACATTGTTTTCTTCTTTTTCTTTTCTTTGAACCTTGAAGATTTCCTCACTTTATGACAGTCCAACTATGGAATAAAACTTTCTTAATGAAAACTCTTATCTTTTTTAATTTGAAGGTACACTCTTGCAAAAAAAAACTAATATGTCGAGTTACTGAAGCATAAGTTTCTACACCACCCTTCACAACATTTCCTTGACTTTCAAGACACAACACCTTCCTGCCTCTCCTTCAGCCTCTCTAGCCACTCTGACTGCGCCTGCTTTTCAAATGTATTCTTCATTGCCTGGTAAAGAAGTTTTGGAGTGTCTCAAGGATTTGTCATAGAGGCTCTCATTTCTCCCAATATTCTTTTTCATAAATGATCTCACCCACTCAGCTACATCACATTTTCCCTCTTGCATGGAGATGAATATCTAGTATCAGTCTGTCAGGCAAAAGAGGCAAATAGTCAAAAGTACCCAAGAAAATATTTCAGGAATTGCTGTACTTGAGACAGACATACCACTCTCAAAAAATTCAACACAGACTATTTTCTACACAGGATTTGAAAGATTGCTGATTTCTTAGTTTATCTCCTGAAAGAATTGGCTATCAGTGTTATGGGATAAAGCATTTAGAATAGGAATTAGACATTACATAATTAAAGGAGGGACTTATATGAATTCTGGAAGTGGGTAATTGGAGGATTAGAAAAGAGTTATTGGCCGGGCATGGTGGCTCACACCTGTAATCCTAGCACTTTGGGAGGCCAAGGCAGGAGGATCATTTGACATCAGGAGTTTGAAACCACCCTGGCCAACATGATGAAACCCTGTCTCTACTAAAAATACAAAAATTAGCCAGGCTTGGTGGCAGGCGCCTATAATCCCAGCTACTCGGGAGGCTGAGGCAGGAGAATCACTTGAACCTGGGAGACGGAGGTTGCAGTGAGCCAAGATTGCACCATTGCACTACAACCTGGGCGATAGAGTGAGACTCTGTCTAAAAAAAGAAAAAAAAAGTTATTAATTAGTTCTCCTTAAGCAATGGCATAGGTGAGAAAGAGCCTCCAAGGAAATCCAAGAAACCAAATATGTTAAGCTGCTAAAGTGACAGCAAAGGGGAGCTTGCCTCTGTGGGTCCACGACCCACGGAGAAAGAATTCTGGAAAAAATAATTTCTAGGTTAATCAAATTGACAATAGAACAATTCAACACAACTTAGAACAGATTCAAATTTAGATTTTAATTAAGAGATTATATATGAATGTTTAATGTCTTTCTCCTCCATTTGATATAATCATAAAAACAAGGACTATTTATTCATTATTTCAACAACTATTTATTGAGTACCTACTGTGATCCAGGTGCTTTTCTGAGCAGAGTATACAGGAGTGAAGAAAAAAGATAACAATTTCTTATTCTCGCATTAGTGGGTTGGAGGTGGGCAATGGGCAAAATAATAATGTAATATACATATACAGTAAGGCTTCACTTGTGGTCATCAATAGGTTCTTGGAACTTGCAATAAAATACCATAAAATGTAACCAACTTTCTTTCAACAACATTATAATGATACAACTTTGGACAGAACATTGAACAAAATGATGTTATTCTAGGCCCTCCTGGGTATCATTTTCAAAGCATGGTCAAAAAACCTATAGCTTCTATGCCCTAAATGTATCTCATGTCTTCTGGCTATGGGCTTTACATAAGCTCAAATCAAACTGACACTTATCCCACAGGATGCTAGATATTTCTTGGCTTAAATTCCAGTTTCAACACATTTCTTACATGAAAGACTGCAAAAGTGTGGCACCCGATAATTTAAATGACAATATTTGGCAGAATTTAATAACTTCATTTTCTATACACTCGAAAGACTAATGAGCCCCCTTATCAGTAGAAAATGTGAGTTCTCCCAGTCTGGTGGGAGAACTGTCTGGCCATGCCTTGCTCAAATACCCTAAAACAACATTGCCTGTGGCAGCTACCAACAAATGGATGGCAGTCTTCCTTGTTCTCCACTCCTATCATATGTATGTTCCAGTTGGCTGAAATATAGACTCAGTGTGGTCTACACAAAACAATAGTAAGATAGTAGAAATTCCTGGACATGATAAAAAGGGAGGAAATGTACGGAAATGGATTTATCACAAGTGACTTGCTTACCCATCCTAGTAGGGTCAGCAGGCTCTCCTTTCATCACAGTTTTTTTTCCATAGGTTATTGGGGTACAGGTGGTGTTTGGTTACATGAGTAAGTTCTTTAGTGGTGATCTGTGAGATTTTGGTCCACCAATCACCCAAGCAGTATCCACTCCACCCTATTGTATTCTTTTATCCCTCGCCTCCTCCCTCCCTTCACGCCAAGTCCCTGGATTCCCTTGTATCATTCTTATACCTTTGCATCCTTGTAGTTTAGCTCCCACATATCAGTGAGAATATACAATGTTTGGTTTTCCATTCCTGAGTTACTTCACTTAGAATAATAGTCTCCAATCTCATCCAGGTCACTGCAAATGCCATTAATTCATTCCTTTTTATGGCTGAATAGCATTCCATGGTGTGTGTGTGTGTGTGTATGTGTGTGTGTGTGTGTGTGTATATATATATATATATATATATATATATATATACCAGAGTTTCTTTATCCACTTGTTGATTGACGGGCATTTAGGTTGGTTCCATGCTTCTAGAGCATTGGGCAGTGAGCCCCTTTTGCCCAGTAATACAACCAGACCTTTCAGAATTATTGCAGTTGTGAATTGTGCTGCTATAAACATGCGTGTGCACGTATCTTTTTTGTATAATGACTTCTTTTCCTCTGGGTAGATACCCAATATTGGGATTGCTGGATCAAATGGTAGGTCCACTCTCAGTTCTTTAAGAATCTCCACGCTGTTTTCTATAGTGGCTTTATTAGTTTACATTCCCACCAGCAGTGTAGAAGTGTTCCCTGATCACTGCATCCATGCTAACATCTACTGTTTTTTGACATTTTTATTATGGCCATCCTTGCAGGAGTAAGGTGGTATCACACTGGTTTTGATTTGCATTTCCCTGATCATTAGTGATGTTGAGCATTTTTTCATATGTTTGTTGGCCATTTGTATATCTTCTTTTGAGAATTGTCTATTCACCTCAGTTTTGAGAAATACATAGTTGGGAAGCCCTACGATTCTTGAAAAGTGCTATGTTGGCTTCACTCCATTGGCCACAGATAAGGTTGAGAGATACTGCCATTGTAATGAGCTCTCTTATTTCCATGGAGATGATGGAATTGAGGCCAGGCAGAGGATAAATATCACTACCTAACTGCCAGAAGTAGAGCAGACATAGTCACCATACCAGGCAGCAAGGCTCATGGTAATCAGAATGGTTTGACGGGGGATAACTGATTACAAGGTCCCTAGAGTCCAAATAAATGGCCTATCCTCTAACATCCTAATTGATTTCTATAACTGAACTGAAACTGTAAACCAGGAAAATAGATGATTTGAGACCTTCATCTAATTCCAGAACTAATCATTTCCCAGAGGCAAATGAATAAAGAGAAGATTGCACCATGGAGGAAGGTCCATGCAATATTATGTTTTGTAAATTGTCTGCTCTTCCCCAAAGGAAAGTGCCACCACTTCCTGGAATGACTGTACCCAGGAGAAAAGGGAATGACTGAAACTGTGCCCCAAAGTTTAAAAAAAAAAACTAGTAGAAATTCTTGAGTTTGCAGGATGACAGATAAGAAAAGAAACAACTTGCTGAAACACTGAAACTTCTCTCCTTTGTAAGATAACAAAACTGGCTGAAATCAGTTGAAACCACTATAGCTGCATAAGTTTGCACAAAACAAACTTGCTGACATCATAGCCTGAATTTCCATGCTTTATACCAGCTCCCTCCAAATTTACACATGAGACCAATAAGGAGGCAAGAAGAGATGGCTATACATGCCTGAGGACTTTCTAGACCTCTTTCCTTCCACAAATCACCTGCTAATCCCAGAATCCAGCCCCTAAACCTTTTCTAATAAAATTACTGCTGTGAAACCAGCACAGGGAGATAGATTTGAGCTTGACTCCTGTCTCCTTGTGAGTCGACTTGCAATAAAAAGCTTTTCTTTTCTTAAAAACGTGGTGTCATAGTACAGGCTTCTAGAGCATCGAGCAGTGAGCCTGTTTTGCTCGGTAATACAACCAGACCATTCAGGGATTATTGGACACTGGTTCAGAGCTATTTTTTATCCCCAAGAATATCCTGATATCTACCAGTGCTTATGTAGGTTGTATAATAAGTTTTTGCCTCAGTCTGTTTCATAAAGGGCTCACTTAATACGCAAATCCTTTCTGTGGTTATTTTCCCCAAGAATAGATAGTTGAACTATACATGCTCAGCAACCACTGGAACATCTACATGGGTTTCTACATGGGTTCCTGGCCTATGGCATGATGACTAGTGTGCAGGCAGAGCCTAAAGGAGGGCTGTAGAGCCCCATATCCCTATGACGATAGTAAACTGGAACCAAAACCACATTCCTGGGGAGCTGCAGAAATTACCGCTAATGTCAAAAACTTGAAAGATGCAGAAATGATCATTCTTAGCATCCCCATTTGACTCTTGGATTGGCTTTCACAAAAGACAGAAAGGTCTTGGCTGGACACAGTGGCTCACACCTGTAATCCCAGCACTTTGGGAGCCCAAGGCAGGCAGATCACTCAAGATCAGGAGTTCAAGACCACCCTGGCCAGCATAGTGAAACCCTGTCTCTACTAAAAAAACAAAAATTAGCCAGGCATGGTGGCAGGCACCTGTAATCCCAGCTACATGGGAGGCTGAGGCAGGGGAATCGCTTCAACCTGGGAGGTGGAGGTTGCAGTGAGCCAAGATCGCACCACTGCACTCCAGCCTGGGTGACAGAGCGAGACTCCGTCTCAAAAAAAATAAAAAATAATAAAAAGACAGAAAGGTCTTGAAGAAGAATGGTAAATTATCACAAACTCAATCAGAAAATTAATCTTTTATTCCAGATGTAGTCTCTTTTATATTTATTTATTTAGTTAGTTAGTTAGTTAGTTAGTTAGTTATTTTTGAGATAGGGTCTCACTCTGTCACCCAGGCTGGAGCAGTGGTGTGATTATGGCTCACTGCAGTCTCAGACTGCTGAATTCAAGTGATCCTCCTACCCCAGCCTCCCAAGTAGCTGGCACTATAGACGTGTGCCACCACACTTAGCTAATTTTTTATTTATGGAGAGAGTTTTGCTATGTTGCCCAGGCTGGTCTTGAACTCCTAGCCTCATGAGATCCTTCCACCTTGGCCTCCCAAAGTGCTGGGATTACAGGTAGGAACCACTGCACTTGCAGTAAAAAGATGTAGTCTTTTTACTAGAGCAAACCAATACATACTGAAGCACCTGGCATGCAGTGCTCATCTCGAAAATGCTTTGTTTTCTAAAGTATGAAGCAGAAATTTTTAGAAGTGGTTTCCTTGCACTTTTCAGTCAGGAGTATAATTTCACTCTCTTGCTTCAGGGCCACATCAGCTATCCAATCTTTGGTTATAATTTTGTTCACAGGGACCTCGGTTGTCTTACCATCTCATAGAATGTCATGCTGGACTGCTCCACCGATTACATAATACTGATAGAACCTGGTGAGCAAGAAGTAGCAGGCCGCCTAAATGCCTTGGCAAGACATAGTTGTAACAGAGGATGGGCAATAAACTCCAAGAAGATTCAACTCAGTGAACTTTCCGGAAGTCCAGTAGTCTGGGCTGGATATCGTCTCTAAAGTGAAAGAAAAGTTGCTCTACCATATACCCCCAATCAGTACAAAAGAGGCCCACAACAAACATATGAAAAAATGCTCAACCTCACTAATAATCAGAGGAATGCAAATAAAACCACGATGAGATACCATCTCACAGCAGTCAGAATGGCTATTATTAAAAAACACAAAAAATAGCGGATACTAGCAAGAAAAGGGAACATTTAGACACTGCTGGTGCTAATGTAAATTAGTATAACCTATATGGAAAACAGTGTAGAGATTTCTCAAAGAACTAACAATAGAGCTACCATTTGATCCAGCAATCCCACTACTGGGTACTATCCAAAGGAAAATCAACTGTTATATCAAAAAGACACCTGCACTTGTATGTTTATCACAGCACTATTCACAATAACAAAGTCATGGAATCAACCCAAGTATCCATCAACAGTGGATTAGATAAAGAAAATACATGATACATAATACACCATGACACAGCCATAAAAATTTAATCATGTCTTTTGTAGCAACATGGAGGGAACCAGAGGCCATTATCCTAAGTGAAATAACTCAGAAACAGAAAATCAAATATCGCATGTTCTCACTAGTAAGTGGGAGCTAAACAATGTGTGCACGTGGACCTACAGAGGGAAATAATAGACACTGGGGACTCCAAAAGGGGATAAGGTGGGAGGAGGGTGAGGGTTGAAAAATTACTTATTGGGTACAATGTTCACTATTCAGTTGATGAATACACTAGAAGCCCAAACCCCACCCCTGCTATGCAATATATCCATATAACAAACCTGCACACGTACCCCCTGAATCTATAAAAATGAAAGCATTTTTTAAAAAATTTAATACAGAAGAGGCCTGATACTTGAGTGAGCCAATTTTGAAATCAACAGACGGCACATTTGAGTGTGTTGCTCTGATTCATTTATCAAGGATGAAACTTTGCACTGGAGTCCAGAATTAAAGAAAGTCTGTAGCTGGTACAGGCTGCAGTGCCAATGGCTCTGGCACTAGGTCTTATTACCCAGAGGATTCAATGATACTTGTAATACCTATGACAAGTTGGAATTCTGTGAGTAATGTTATTTTGTGAAAAGTCCTACGCTGACTTTTTAGGCTGAAGTGACAATGATCTGGGAGTTAAAGATATTTAATCATGATAGAATTAAAGTACTTTTCATTCACATCCATAGATCCCTTTCGTAAACTTGATCCCAATATGACATACGTTAATGTTTTTAAATTATTTCTGAACCATCCATGACAAATCTCAATCGTGCAGAGGTGCCAAGATTTGAGGATTCAGTCTACATCAATCCCTAGAAATATATAGCATAAAAAATGGTTTGGCTGGGCGCAGTGGCTCACGCCTGTAATCCTAACACTTTGGGAGGCCGAGGCAGGTGGATCACTTGAGGTCAGGAGTTCGAGACCAGCCTGACCAACATGGTGAAACCCCGTCTCTACTAAAAATACAAAGATTAGCCAGGCATGGTGGCACATGCCTGTAATCCCAGCTACTCGGGAGGCTGAGACAGGAGAATCGCTTGAACCTGGGAGGCAGAGATTGCGGTGAGCCAAGATTGCGCCATTGCACTCCAGCCTGGGGGACAAGAACGAAACTTTCCTCAACTGAAAGATGATCATAATAATATTATTATTATATTCACAAGGCTATTTTCAGGATATGGTATGTGATTTTATTCCTATTGCATCAATTACATACATAGATTTTCATCTGGCAACTTTCATCTGGTCTTTTATATCTTAAAAGATATAAAAGTAGCATAGGAGAAAAATGCAAAATTGTCTACTCCCTCTTTTTGCATCCTTTACTATGTTTTCCTATTCCAGGAGCACTTCTAACAATATTGCAAACAAATCAGAATTTGTTCTTCACACCCAAACCTCTACTTTCTTTGTCATTTTGACCTTAATAAAATATGTATGTGATGATGGGGTGTGGTGGAGAAAAAAGAGCACTGAACTCAGCAGCCAAGAAATCTGGATTTGAGTCGCAGCTCTGCCACAGTCTGGAAGTGAGGCCTTGAGCAAATCCCAGCCTTAGTGAGTAACGCATTGCAGGGTGTGTTCACTCCTTGGTAGTCATGTTCTCTACTCTTGGCAAACCTACACCAGAGTCTCTGAGCACTTGGTTAGAAGGCTGTGGATAATTCCAGAACTCTGGACAAGTATTCCTCATTCTCACTTTCTTACAACTTACATCTATCTTGCTTATACACCAGCTATCCCCTTGCCAACCTGTTTGGCTTACCAACTTGTCTCATTTTTTAAAATTTTTCAATTTTCAAATATGATAATCATACACTAAACTGCTTATCAAGCTTCTGACACCAACTTTGGTGATAATAATAGTAAGTATTTATTGAGTCCTTACAATGTACTAGGCATTGTGTTTTACAAACATGATTTCATTCATTTCAATTAAGCCCTATAAAGAAGATATATTTATTGTCTCCACTATATAGATGAGGAAACTGAGGCTTAGAGGGAATAAGTAAATGTACATTTTTAAATAGGCGTCTAATTAGCCACAGGAAAGCTAGTGCTTTTGTTTGGCGTTTAGAGCCTGCTTGTTTGAATCAAGATCTAAATGAGGTCCACATTTTCCAATTGGTTGATGTCTCTTGAATTTATAAGTGCCCTCTTTCTCTGTTTTTTTTTTCTCGTAATTTATTTTTAAGGAAACTAGGTCACTTGTCTTGTGCAATTTCCAATAGACTGGATTCCACTGATTACATCTCCTTGCTGTTGTTAAATATATTCCTTCATCTTTTGAATTTCCTGTATTGCCAGGCAGTTGTAGGGAATTGATCAGACTCAGGCTTGATTTTTTAGGAAGACTACTTTAGAAGCAGTGGTGCACTCTTCAGTTAGTGGTATGTAATGGCTGGTTATTTCTCTTTTTATAATGTTAACTGCATTATGTTCAGTGCCTAGATCCAGCAGTTTATCAGGAGAGGCCATATGATAATAGTCTAATTGCATCATTCTTATTTTATTAGCAGAGATATTTCTATAAAGATTGTTTCCCTATATCTATTATTCAATTATCCAATGATATAGTTCATGGGAACATCAAAATAAATATTGATCCTTTCCCTTTATGTATCAGTTTTCAAAGTGACGAGTGAATTCATTAGCATTCTTCTGTGGTGAGCAGATGTGTTTGTTTTCTCAGAACTGTTATAAACAGTTTCATGGTAAATTCATGGATTTCATTATATGTGTATTTAAATTTATTACAGTTATCTTTATTGATGTTCACGTGTTATATAATTGGCCAAACTCAAGTTGTCTCCTGAAACCTTTTGACAAAACCTTAGTGGCTTTTGTTCTCAATGACACCAGCAAGGAAAGAATCCGCCGATCATACAATCACTTTTTTAATTTACTCTACTCTATACACAATAGTCACAAGAATGACAGTACCAAAACTATTGCGGATAATATGAGTATGATGATCACTTTAAGAATTTTTTTTTTTTTTTTTTTTTTTTTGCGGTTCTTTTGTTCCTACATTTGCTACTAGAAATGTAGAACCAAACTGCTGTTTTAAGGTCTTTTGGAAGAGCTCAAATTCTAACTCAGGCAATGTGACTGAAGAGTTGACTCCAAACCATGGTAACCAAAGGTATCTATAACCCACTAGACAAGGCCTGCAATTCCTCACCCATTTGGGACAAGTGATCAGAGCTTTTAGACAGCACAACAGCACAACCTGTGAGATCCCTGCTGCTTCTAACTTTATACAACCCTAAAACCACAAATATAGCTCCTGCAAACGGTGTGCAGATCTATGCTGTGGAAGACTTAACATTTAAAATAAGTTGTTTACTTGAATTCTATAAATCAGCTGTTAGCACCAAAGATTTCTCAGATATGACGAAGTTTCACGTTTCCCTAAGAAACAAATTGATCCATGCAAAAATGCCAAGCTTCAGAAAAGCTGTTGAGAATTCTCCCAGCAAAGAATGAACCGTGATCTTCCTCTCTTCCTTCTCAGTACAGTCTGACTTCTATGAACATCTAATGATAATTCCAAGGACTTTCCCTCTTCCCTGCCATCTATTTCTATTAATAAAGAAAAAGCAATATAGTGCTTTTAAATCGATTAAGCAGTGTCACATTGTTTTGAACCAGTTTATACTCTACCAGAAGTGGATGAGAGATCCTGTTTTGTTACTCCACATTTTTACAAAAGCTTGGTAGAGAGAAACCTTCTATTAACTTTTGCCAATCTGGTAGAGATGAAATGAAGTCTCATTGTGATTTCAATTTGCATTTCACTGAATACTAACAAAGTTGAGCATCTTTTCTTTTCTTTTCTTTTCTTTTTTTTTCTTTTCTTTTTTTTTTTAGACAGGGCCTGGCTCTGTCTCCCAGGCTGGAGTGCAGTGGCACGATCTTGGTTCACTGCAAACTCCACCTCCCAGGTTCAAGCAACTCTCCTGCCTCAGCTTCCTGAGTAGCTGGGACTACAGGCACGTGCCACCATGCTCAGATAAGTTTTGCATTTTTAGTAGAGATGAGGTTTCACCATGTTTGCCAGGCTTGTCTCAAACTCCTGACCTCAGGTGATCCGTCTGCCTCGGCCACCCAAAGTGCTGGGATTACAGGCATGAGCCACCACACCTGGCCTAAGCATCTTTTCATCTGTTTATGGGTTATAGATTCCTTCTTTGAAATTTATATTCATGCTTTTTGACCATCTTTAAATTTAGTTGTTTAACTTTTGCCTAATGATTCATAGGAGGTCTTTATATGTTTAGGCTACTAAATCTTTGCTGATTACATTTTTTTGGCAGATATCTTTTCTCAGTTTATGGTTTGTCTTTTTACTCTCTTTATGGTGTCTTCCAATGAACAGAAGTTCTTATTTTTTAATGCAGTTGAATGTATTAACCTTTTCCTTTATATTTGTCCTTTTTTATTAATCTTGTGGAAAAAGTCATTCACAACCAGACCTCATAAAGATATTCTCCTGTATTTTCTTCTGAAATGTTTATGGTTTTGACTTTCTTAACTTTCATATTTATCCTTAATTTAATAGGAATATAGTATTATATATAGTTTGAAGTAGAGATGCAATTTCATTTTTGTTCGTATGAATAATGATTTCCTTGTGGTCTGCAATGCAGCTTCTGTCATATATCAAGTTGTCATATAATTATGGCTCTGTTTGTGTTTCTGTTGTCCTGTGGGTCTTGTCCATGTCTGCACCCAGTGCTACAAGATCTTACTCTAGCTTTACAATAAGTCTTGATATCTGGTAGGGCAAGCTCCCCACACAACCCACACATATCTTATGTCACTTTTCCAAGAGTGTCTTGGCTCTTTCTGGCCCTTTTCTATCTATATAAATTTTATAATCACATTTTCAAACTCCACAAAAATACTTGAGACTGTTTTTGAAACTTACTGAGTCTCTAGTTTAATCTGGAAATAACTGACATCTTTATAATATTAAATCTTTCCATCCAAAAAAATTATCCTATACAATCTAGAAAACACTAAACAATACCTTATTTATTACCTATTCATAGATGTATCCTTGTTAAAAGTAGAAATAATGTCTGTGAGCCTGGGAAGAGGGGCGCGTGATGGGTTGTCTGAAGAGAAAGCACAAAGAGGCTTCTATGGTAATCATTTATATCTTAACCAGGGTGGTAGGAATATGGATGTTTATTTTATTATCATTCTTCAAACTGGACATATACAGTTTATATACCCTTTTGTTCACATGGCATGTTTCATAAGACAAAATTTAAGACATGCAATAAAGGAGATATTTGCCAAGCCAATTGATTTAGAACAAAAGTGTTAAATTTTTGAATTTTTCTTCCCATCATATAAACTTGCACATAATGAACTGTTAGTCCAATATTTCCAAGAATTACTATGTCCCTCTGTGTATCATGATGAAAGTCTTTGTTTAAAAAAAGATTGTTTCATTCTATCATAAAGACACATGCACACATATGTTCATTGCAGCACTGTGCGTAATAGCAATGACTTGAAGTCAACCTAAATGCCCATGAAAGGTAGACTGGATAAAGAAAATGTGGCACATATACACCATGGAATACTATGCAGCCACAGAAAAGAATAAGATCGTGTCCTTTGCAGGAAAATGGATGGAGCTGGAGGCCATCATCCTTAGCAAGCTAACACAGGAACAGAAAACCAAATACCACATGTTCTCACTTATAAGTGGGAGCTAAATGATGAAAACACACGGACACAAAGAGGGAAAAAAGACACTGGATCCTACCTGTAGGGGGAGGGTGGGAGGAGTAAAAGGAGAAGAAAAAAACAACTACTGGGTACTAGGCTTAGCACTGGGATGACAAAATAATCTGTACAACGAACGCACGTGACACGAAATTAATTACCTATATAACAAACCTGCACATGTAGCCCTGAACCTAAAATAAAAAATTTAATGACTTTTTTATTTTTAAATTTACTAGCATTCTTGAGTATACTGTTTCTCTATGAGCTGTGGTCATTCCTTTTGCTCTACATGCAGGCTACTATAGTTCAAATGGAATTGGGTATACATTCATTCATTTTTTTTGCAAAATATATGCATAATTTACTGTACGGGGAATAGAAAATATAAGAAGATACATATTAACATTCTCGCACACAAAAAGAATATATAAAGTAAAATGAATTAAGACAAGTGCTAAAATAACTACACTGTCTGATTTAAAAAGTAGAGATAATAATGATAAGCACAAAATGACAAGGGAATCCCAAGGCAGATGAGTTGACATGTGACTGAAGGAGGCAGAAGACTGTGGATAGTCACAAATCATCACCTCATGGTTTAAACACATGCAAGAAAATGTGTAAGTGTTTCAGCCTTTTTACTCATATTCTAGGTTTCTCTCTGGCTGAAAGAGGCTAACAACTGGATTCATGATCATTGAGCCCATTCTCTTCTGGCTCCATATTGTGTCAGTTTGGGGTTTTCAAAACCTGAAAGAATTTCATCTCTATTCCAACCCTCCCATGACAAAGTTGGGAATTATTTACTATTCTGCAATTATTAAGACTACATAGTCTTTGGATTTGCAGATCCTAATTCTGCAAAGTGGGCAGAGACTGCTCTGTGCAATGATTTTACCTGCTCAAAATTCTGCAGTGAACCCTGCATAATTTACATACACCTCAGAGAACAAGCCTGAAAAGAAGCCAGTGCTAATTGACTGAATCGACCATGTCAGTTGGCTGCTTTGGTTTCATAGAAACCTGTTCACACATCCAATAAGTTCTCTGAGGAGAATAAATTTTAAAACTTATGATCTGATATTGTGATGCCTATTCCCTATTGTCCATTGCCTCCCAGCCCCCTCTCCTGGACTCTAAATAATTGTTTGACTAAACTTTTCTGCTTTCAATTAATTTCATTGGTTCTCTGTTTGCATAACCTGTTAATATCCTGCAGTCAATAGAAGGTATGTTCAGTTGCCAGAGGAGCTTAAAATATTCCTAAGAGATACGGACATGAAGGCAGAAAGAGCATGCAAGCTACACAAGGGGGCTTACACAGCTAATGCCATTTTTCTCACTTCAGATCCCTGAGCCAAAACCTTCCATGGGACACTCTGAGCAATCATTGACATTTCCAAAATGGCAACACTAATAACATGAAGAGTTCTTCATGTCTGAAGGTCCTGGTGATTTTTAAGCATGAGCACAGATTGAAGGCTGTATTCTTGGCCTGCTGGAGCTGCATTTGCACTTACTAATGCAAGAGTTCGTAATAATTAAATTCAGGCCCACTAGCACTTGCTGCCATGAGAACCTTGTCTCCCAAATGTGTACAGAAGGAAAGCCCAATTGCTCACTGAAAGGATTAGTAGCTTCACATACTATCCTGAATCCTGGGCACTGTTTCAACCTTCTCCAATTATGTGAATTTATAATAAGAAGTGGTCTGAGAGGTTGGCAGAGTAGGTATGAAAGCAAGAGCTGATTAAAATT
The DNA here is from genome assembly GCF_029289425.2 of Pan paniscus. Taxonomy (NCBI): domain Eukaryota; kingdom Metazoa; phylum Chordata; class Mammalia; order Primates; family Hominidae; genus Pan; species Pan paniscus. The sequence goes on along the minus strand of NC_073256.2, from coordinate 52,391,869 downwards.
TATCCTGCCTCTTTGAAACAGTTCTTTCTTTAGAATATTTTTGTATCCTAAGTAATAAATTTTATGGGATTGCAATTTACGGGAATCACATCACCTCACTGTGTACCTTAAGGTTACAGCTTTAAGAAATTATTTTCCAGGAAGTTTAGTACAGACTACAAAGTAGGCACATGGAGCTAAGCCATTACAACACCCTTGTGATGGTTAATTGCATGTGTCAACTTGACTGTGCCATGAGGTATCCTGATACTTGGTTAACATTATTCTAGGTGAGTCTATGAGGGTGTTTCTGGATAAGGTTAATATCTGAATTCGTAGACTAAGTGAAGTAGACTGCTCTCCTCAATACGGGTGGGCCTCTTCCAATCTAATAAAAGTCCAAATAAAACAAAAAGTCAAAATAAGAGAAAATTATTTCTCTCTGCCTGTTTTCGAGCTAAGCTATCAGACTTCTCTTGCTTTCAGACTTGGACTCAGACTGGAACTAACATCATCATCTCACCTGGTTTTCAGGCACTTGGACCCAGACTGGAACTATACTAACAGCTCCCCTGGAAGTATAGCTTGCTAACTGCAGAACTTGGGAATTCTCTGCCCTCTATAACCATGTGAGCCAATTCTCTATTTTACATATTGTCTATTGGTTCTTTTTCTCTGTAGAACCCAGACTAATACAGCTGCTATTGTTTGAATGCATCCCCCAAAAGTTCATGTGTTGGAGATTTAATTGCCAATTTAACAGTACTAAGAGGTGGGGCCTCTAAGAGGTGATTAGGTCATGAGGGCCCCACTCTCATGAATGGATGAATGCCATTATTGCAGGAGTAGGTTCATTATTGTGGGAGTGATTTCCTGACAAAGTGATGAGTTCAGCCTGATTTTCTCTATGTCTCATGTCCTTGCTTCTATCTCTCTCTCACCTTCTGCCAGGGGGGTGACCCTTGCCAGATGCCAGTGCCATGCTCTTGGACCTTCCAGCCTCCAGAACTGTAAGCCAAAATATATTTATGTTCATTAAAAATTACCCATTCTGTGATATTCTGTTAAAGCAACAGAAAACAGCTGAGATGACAGCCCTTATCCCCACTATTTTTGAATACAGACTCCATTTCTGATAGTGCAGAATTTCACAAGTCCATTCAGCAACAAGAGATCATAACTTTCAAACTCTAAACAAACACTGATTTCTTTCTTTGAAACAGGGTCTGGCTCTGTCACTCAGGCTGGAGTGCAGTGGCACGATCTTGGCTCACCGCAATCTCCGCCTCCCAAGTCCAAGCAATTCTCCTGCCTCAGCCTCCTGAGTAGCTTGGATTACAGGTGTGTGCCACCACGCCTGGCTGATTTTTGTATTTTTAGTAGAGTCAGGGTGTCACCATGTTGGCCAGGCTGGTCTCAAACTCCTGGCCTCAAGTGATCCGCCCACCTCAGCCCCCCAAAGTGCTGGGATTATAGGCATGAGCCACCACTCCCAGCCTTGATTTCTTATTTATTCAGAAAAAAATAATACTTTTGCCTTGATAGCTGCTACTGAGTAACATACGTACTCTAGTACAAAGAATTGGAAATAACTTCATTCAGCTGCCTAGCCTCACAGGATCATTGACACAAACAAAATAGGTAGCCCTCAATCTTATTAAAGCAAATCTCTTGAATGTTTAAGAGTTTAATTTTTATGTTAATTTTCCCATTTAATTTGCCCAAGTCTTGATCTTGCCTAGTCTGATCCACTTCTACAAATCATGAAGAAGTTGAGCACTTATAGTCATCTATAAGTGATAGGGCTAAGCCTTCTCAGCGAGCTTACCACCAAGGACAGTTTGGACAAGTGGTAGATCATCATCCTCATGTATAAGAATATTATGAAACAAAAACAAAAATGAGGGAAGGACTTTAAGTTCTATACAGGGAAGCCCTGTTTAAATCACAGTTAATTTAGAGCATGCTTTTAAATCTATAAAACAGCATTGGTAACACTTCTTTTTCTCCTCAAATGAAGATATAATATGTACAAACAAAATATTTTCATAAATTTAAAATATGTGTAACCATAGAAGTCTTTTAAAAGTAAAATCAGTAGTCTGGGCAGGGTGGCTCATGCCTGTAAAATTTCAGCAGTTTGGGAGTCAAGGTGGGTGGATCACCTGAGGTCCAGAGTTCAAGACCAGCCTGACCAACATGGGAAAACCCCTTCTCTACTAAAAATACAAAAATTAGCCAGGCATGGTGGTGCGCATCTGTAATCCCAGCTACTCAGGAGGCTGAGGCAGGAGAATCGCTTGAACCTGGGAGGCAGAGGTTGCAGTGAGCTAAGATTGCGCCACTGCACTTCAACCTGGGCAAGAGTGAAACTGTCTCGAAATAAATAAATAAATAAAAATAAAATCAGTAAAAACAGATCTACATGATAAAGTGAATTAGTTTAATTAGCATGTAGCCTTTCCCTTCTTTTTGCCTCAAATGTATGCCAGTGTACCCCTGCTATACCTGAGAGCTCTTTGTTTTTTATACTGTAATGTTATCTCTGGAATACATCACCCAAAGCACAAGAAACAAAGAAAACTTTTTATCTTTTTTCAAAATTTAAAAGCCTTACGCTACAAATAATATCCTTAAGAAAGTGCAAAATCCAACCTCAGAATGGGAGAAAATATTTGCAAATCTTTTACATAAGGAATTTTATCCAGAACATGTAAAGAACTCTTACAACTCAGCAATAAAAACATAATCCAATTTTAAAATAGACAAAGAATCTAAACAAACATTTCTCAAAAGCAGATACACAAATGAACAAGCACATGAAAAGATGCTTGGCATCATTAGCCATTAGAGGAATGTAAATGAAAACCACAGAGCAGTGTCACTTGATGCCCACAAAAATGGCTAGGACAAAGAAGACAGACAGTAACAAGCATTAGGCCGGGTGCTGTGGCTCACGCCTGTAATCCCAGCACTTTGGGAGGCTGAGGCAGGCGCATCACTTGAGGTCAGGAGTTCGAGACCACCCTGGCCAGCATGGTGAAACCCCATCTCTGCTAAAAAACAAAAATTAGCCAGACGTGGTAGTGCACACCAGCTACTCGGGAGGCTGAGGCATAAGAATCGCTTGAACCCAGCAGGAGGAGGTTACAGTGAGCCGAGATTGCGCCACTACACTCCAGCCTGGGTGACAGAGTGAGACTCCATCTCAAAAAAGAAAAAAACAAAACAAAAAAAAACCATTGGTGGGATGTGAAGAAACTGGAACCCTCATGAATTACTGGTAAAAATGTAATGCAGTACAGTTACTTTGATAAACAGTTTGGCAGTTCTCAAAATGCTAAACATAGAGTTACTATATGAACCAGTAATTTCACTCCTAGGCATATACCCAATAGATATGGAAACACATGTCCCTATAAAAACTTGTACATAAATATTTATAGAATCATTATACTTTTATTTTTACTTTGTATTATTATTTTTTTTTATAGAAACAGGGGTATTGCTATGTTACCCAGGCTGGTCTTAAACTTCTGGTCTCAAGCAATCCTCCTACCTCAAGCTCCCAAAGTGCTGAGATTACAGGTGTGACCCACCATGACTGCCCCATAGTAGCATTTTTATGATAGCCAAAAAGTGTAAACAACCGAAGTGTCCACCAACTGATAAATGGATAAATAAAATGTTTATCCATTATATAGAATATTATTTGGCAATAAAAAGAATGAAGTATCAATATGTGCTACAGCATGAATGAACCCTGAAAACATTACGCTAAGTAAAAGAAATCAGTCAGAAAAGACTGCATATTAAATTTTTCTATTTATATGAAATGTCTAGAATAGGCAAATCTATAGAGACAGAAAATAGATTAGCAGTTGCCAAGGGCTGAGGAGTTACTGCTACCAGATACAAGTAGCAAATGAAAATGTTCTAGAATTGCTGGATAATGGTTGCCCAACTCTGTGAGTTACTAAAAACCAACTAACTGTATACTTTAAATGGTTGCAGTGTATGCTATGTGATATGGTTTGGCTGTGTCCTCACCTAAATCTCATCTTGAATTGTAGCTCCCACAATTCCCACGGGTCATGGGAAGGACCCAGTGAGAGGTAAATGAATCATGGGGGCAAGTCCTTCCCACGCTGTTCTTATGATAGTGAATAAGTCTCATAAGATCTGATGGTTTTATAAAGGGGAGTTCCCCTGTACAAGTTCTCTTCTCTTCCCTGCCACCATCCATGTAAGACATGAGTTTGCTTCTCCTTGCCATCCGCCATGATTGTGAGGCCTCCCCAGCCATGTGGAACTGTGATTCCATTAAACCTCTTCCCTTTATAAATTATCCAGTCTTGGGTATGTCTTTATTAGCAGCATAAGAACAGACTAATACACCATGTGATTTATATCTTAATATGAAATGTGGCTTTTTGGGGTTTTTGTTTGTTTGTTTGTTTTTGTCAACTCTGAAGCAGGAACTCCATTGTGAGTTGGAGAAGTACCACAGTGAGGGCTGCAGTATTTTTGAGGCAGCATTTGTGGAAGTTTGTAGAACTGCATACACTTCTGATATCTCTAACCCATTTCCCCTCCTTAACATTCACTCAGAAAAGTTTAGAATCATTTATACAATAGCAGATAAAAGAATCCATCCAGGAATACTTGAAATCCCTTACTTGAAGCCATTGCCAGGTCTGGGAAGGAAGACATTTGCACTCTGTGGCAGTGAATTCTCTGTGTCCCCTAGTGTATACTGGCAGCCTTGGAGCAGTCATAGCCATCCCCAACCTTCCATGATTGTGATGGCTGCACTGTTTCAGCACAGTGCTTCCCCCATCCACCCCAGTATCTGACTTGCAACTGTTCTCTGGTTCTCAAATTAGAAATGTTTACTGGGTAAGCCTCTTAGGAGATATTACAAAAACACATTTTCCTTGAATGTGCTACTCTGAATTTTCACCCAAAAGTCAGAATTAAAATGTCTCCACATTACTTGAATCAATCCTAAGTAGTCAGGTAAGTACTTAAGGAGGCACATTAAACTCAATGACATTTGAATGTCGATGCACTTGCCCTGAGAGTCAAGAATCCCGAGATTTTTTGCCATTACCCCCACAGACTCAATTTCTTTTTCGGTAGGCATTACCCCATCTCCCCTGTACCTTACAAGGATTCCTACTGAGAGAATAAATTGAATTATCATTTTTATTTAGCATATTGAACACTTTCGCAAAGCAGGTGAAATTATTACAAGACTGGATCTTTGAAAAATATTTAAGTAGGGGAGAAAAGATTGATGGTCATGTCTAGGTAGCAACATTTGATTTTACCTAAATTTAGGAAATAGTTTCAGTAGTTCTCCACCTGCTGTCACAGTCACACATAAGATAGGTCAAGTCTGGGTAATGGTTGAAGTAAACCATCGCAGAAAGACTTTGCCATGGAAAGTTTGTGTGCACCCTTCACCCTGAAAGCTAGAGGAGGGCACAGTGGGCTCTGCAGAAATAGAAGTTGGGCAAAGAAGCTTTTGGAAATGAGACAGGGCAAGCAAAGGAAATGAAACCAGCTTTGCAAAAATTATAGTAGTAAGAAAATTATGACAGTGAAACAGATCTGATCTAATCTACCCCCATCTTGTCTTTAACCTCTAAACTGCCCTCATTCCTGGACTTGGACCAAGTTAACTTTGGGAGACATTTAGTTTATAGTTTCAATAATAGCCCTTCCCCAAAACTAAACCATGTTTATAAAGCTAATGAGAGACCACCAGGTTAGGAGGATGAGGAGCCTGAATTCTGCTAAGGTGTAGATTTAAACAATTACCAGTCATTATTCTGGAGGCCACAAGGTTTGCAGCTTCCCCAATTACTCCTGCAGATAACCTCACAATTGCAGAACCTATGACTGGCCACTTGAAATGTCTTTCTGGGGTTTTGCATTTCTGATGATGAATGGCTCCACCAGGACCCACCGACCTGTCTTGTGGCCCCACCCAGAAGCAGATTCAGTGCAAAAGAACCACACCATTTTCCACATCCCCATGATTGCACCTCCAACCAATCAGCAGCACCGATTCCCTAGCCAACCCTCGCCCCAAGCTATCTTTGAAAAACTCTAGCCTCCAAATTTTGGAGGAAGCTGATTTGAGTAATAATAAAACTCCAGTCCTCCATTTAGCCAGCTCTACATGTGTAAAACTCTTTCTCTATTGCAATTCCCCTGTCTTGAAAAATCTATTCTGTCTGGGAAGTGGGCAAGAGGAACCCACTGGGCGGTTGCAGAAACCAAGGGCTGGGGGTCTTGCTGATGAATCCTGGCAAGGCAGAGTAGTCACTGACAACAGGCTCAAATGGAAGTTAATAAAACACAGACTATATACTGGCCATTTACATTTATTGCACATTAAACCTCTTTGCATACAAAAGATAATGACAGATGCAAAAACAAGAATGCTGAACAGTGCAGGCCTGACAGTAGGGAATGGGAGAGGTGCCAGCTCCCCAGATTAAACCAAACAGGCAGCTCCCTGCAAGGCCACAGGGACTTGGGAGGGAGAGGAGGCAGGGCTTCTGGGGCTACTCTGAAATTGGTGTTTTCCTCAACCAGGAAGTTAAATCTACCATGGTAAATCTATGGGTGCAGTGGAGAGTGGGGCAGCCCCCAGGAGTGGAATGCAAGCTACTTAGTCCTCAAATAAACCTGAGATGGTCCATGTAGCTTGATTTGGCATTTTATGGACCATCCTCTGCAAAAATCTTCAAGCTGGGTTAGGTTGTCTATTAGATGGAAAGTTGCTTGAAACCCCAAAAAAGGTAGCAGCAGGTCTGGTAGACTGCAGTAGTAGCAAGTGAGAGTCCACCCCTAAGGGGCATATGTTTCTAAGCAGTCCAGGCTTCTCCACAGAGAACCGGTTGTTAGGTTTTTCATGTAGGTCCTTTGTAACACCTCTCAGTTTCCACCTAGAAAGAGCTGTGGACTGACTGCCTGACTTACTGACAGCCCAGAAGCCCTTCTTTAGGCAAACTTCCTCGAGCTCTCTTACTGAAGTCCCAACACCAGCTATTCTGAAGAAGCACTGATTTTCACAACAGAACAAACACATTCAAGATGCGTTTGTGATATTGAGCAGTAGATGCAATTGAACCACTCTAAGATCCTCCCTTTTTCTCCAACTCTAAACTCCCCCATGATGCTCGCCAAGGTGCAGCAGCTGCTATGGACAGTCTGGGGCCAGAACAAAAGGGAAAAAATTGCAAACAGCCCTCAGGCAAACCTCTCAGCAGTCTCTTTCTGCAGCTGTACTGGAAAAGCATCCATGCAGGTATTAACATGGAGAGCCCTGTTAGCTCAGTCTTGCTAACTGGGAATCTGGGGGCTCCACTTTCTTGCCCAGCTGTCATCTCCCTGGAGCGATGCCTGCTGGAGTCACATTGCTGGTCTCAGACTCTTCTTAGTTCGCTTGCAAGATTCTGCACAGCTGGGAGCAGAGCTGCAGCCTCCTTAGCACAGCTGAAGAGAACAAAAGCTTCAGGGGCTGGAAGATAATGAGCTCCCCCTTCCCTCTCACCCCCATCTTCACTGGCCCCATCCCCCTTTTCCTCTGACAAGTGGAAAATCACCCAGAAGCTTCTCTTGCCACTGGGCCTTTATTTATTTCTTCACAGGGTGATGGCATTGCTTCCCTTGCTTTTCAGAAGCTAAAATGCTTTGGCAGCCAAGAATGAGAGCGTTTGTCTTAATTCTGCCCTCTCGGCATGTGCCCTTGCAGAAAATGGCTTGCTGTTTCCTCTGCCGCTGCCACAGTTGTGGTGGCAAAGATAAACAGCCCATCAGTGCCGAGCTGAAAAGAAATATAGAAAAGGGGATGGGAGTAGTTTAATTACTTTGAATGGCTTTTTGTGTTCTGTGTGATTGCTTCCTATGATACAGTAGTTTCTCATTCTCCATGCAAGCTCTGTGTTTCTATTCATAAGAATAAGATTGAAGCAGGAAATTGGCTTTCAAGAGTGGGAGAGAGAGAATGAGGGGACTGAGAGGTTGGCTGTTTCAGTTAGAGGAAAGTGAGTCGTGGAGGGTTCCACATGGCTGAGCTGAACCGGCTCAGGAAGGCCTGATAGCTTTCTTGTCCAGCCCTGGGGAACAGGTGTGCCTTGGTCACAGCGAAAGTGAAACTCACTGGGGCAAATCTCACAAAGCTTAGGAAGTGATCCTAGCAAGGTTGAGCACAGTCCTCAAGCTAAGTCAACATGATTCTGGGGCTGCCCTCTTCCTACCTGAAAAAGTGGGGGTAGAGGAGAGGAGAGTAGAATAGTCTCTCTGTGTGTGTGTGTGTGTGTGTGTGTATGTGTGTGTGTGTCGGCAGTTCTTTTCCAATGTATCCATTTTAGGATAGATTCTAGATTTTAGGCTCTGGACTGAAACCCAGGAGAACACTGTTCCTTCCTTCTGTACTATCCATCCTTACATACTTTTCATTTCTGTAAATTGAGAACTTACCATTCATAATAATGTCAAAGTCACCTTCATGTATGACATAACTATATGATCAAAAGACATACTACCAGGCCATTTGTCTCTAAGAATCAAGTGTTCTTATTACATCCAATCAATGTGACTGACTCCAGTTCATGCATTTTTCCATACAAATTAAATTGCCTTCTAAAATAAAAATAGCTTGAATACGCTAAAGAAGTTTGCTATTAGAGAAAGTCCAGTGATAAATCATTGTGTAATACAAATAATATATGTGTCTGTAAATTCTAGTGGTTTGTGTTGAGTTTTCTTAAATTAGAATAAATCTGTAGTGGGGACATTTGAAGTAACAACTGAGACTTACAAACCTATTCAGAAAATCAAGGGTCCATTGGGTGCAGAGTATTTCTAGACAACAGGGTGGAAGGAATTAATGGCATCTCTAGCCATGAGCTTACAAAAGAAGAGAGATAGAACCATCAGACAGATACATGGAACCTTTACACAGAGCAGGCAAGTCAAGCAGCTACATGAAGCAAGCCTGGAGATGCATTTTGCAATCTACAAAGTAACTAAAAATGATAACATCTACCATTGTTATTGCAAGATGCTCATAAATGTAGATAAAGAAGTTTGGAGAATAAATTCTTTTAGGCTCACATGCTTCAGATGAAAATAACAGGACACCAAGCCCTGAAATAACATCTTATATACTCTAAATGCAAAAGGTGTAAATGTTTGCCTCAAATTCAAAATCCCAAACAGAACAGGCAAATGGGAAGAACATATCAAGACAGCTAAAATTGGTGGAGAATTGGAGGGGGTTCACCAGGAGAAACTTCTCTGGGACAGTGTAACCCAGAAAAATTGTGTTTCGGCTCAAGAAGAAATGTGCCTAGGAGGGTATTACAGTAAGAAGAAAGGGAGAGACACAGAAAGGAGATTTAAAAGCCATAAAACAAAACAAAATGAGACAAAACTGGGAGAAGAAATACAAGGTGGTACCAGGAAAAGCCAGCCTTCTATAGTCCTTTCCTTTTCTCTGTTTTCTGCATTCCCCTTCCTTGAGTGCTCTTGTCTTGTCATGTGGATGGTCATTTTCAAACCCCATGCATTCCTCTGGGAGGAAAGGACACCATTAAAATGATGGCACTGTCTCCTCTATGCAAAAGATAAGTCCAGAGTCAAGTATAAAGGATCAGCTACAGACCAGGCCAACACCAGAAAGCAATGGATAGTGAAAAGAAAAGATCTAATCTTCCTCCTAGACTGATCATGATTCCTGGAGATCTACAACATTTTCAACATTCACCCCTTTTTTTTTTTTTTTGAGAGAAAGGATCTCGCTCTGTTGCCTGAGGCTGGAATGCAGTGGTGTGACCATAGCTCACTACAGCTTCAAATTCCTGGGTTCAAGCAATTCTCCAGCAATGCTCCTACCTCAGCCTCCTGAGTAGCTGGGACTACAGGCACACGCCACCACACCTGGCTAATATATATGTATATATTTTTGTAGAGATGGGGTCTCACTATGTTATGTTGCCCAGGCTGGTCTCAAACTCCTGGCCTCGAGCGATCCTCCCACCTCAGCCTCCCAAAGTGCTGAGATTACAGGAGTGAGCCACCACATGCAGCCCTTACATTTACTCTTTGTTTGATTTTAATAAGAAAAGGAGAGCAGATAAAAGTATTTAAGAATTTGAAATCCTGGGGATCTCCACTGGGAATGGTATATCCAGTTTGACTGTTGTCCTTAGGGTATCAAGGCCATGGTAGTAAAACCAGAGTAGGAGGTCTTGATGCAGGGGCCATATGGTGGGTTAATGGAATTGAGAAGAGGAGCAAGTAGCAGAGAAGTCAAATGGGGACTGCCAGAAGCACAGATCATAAAGGTCACCATGGTGGACACGGTAAGCCATAGGCAGGTAGGAAGTAGCACCAAGACACTGGGTCTCTGGCAAGAGTGACCAAGAACACATTCACCAGAATGAAAGACATGATGGGGAATGAGGGAGCATTGGAGAAAGAACAGCCTACTTCGAGATTCTAATCTCAATACTTTTTGATCATGGGAACTTTCGACCACATGAGGATAACAAAAAAATAGTTAGCAGTTTGACCTTTAGCAAGTCCTTGGAAAGAATATCTATCTGAGAGTCCAGTTCCAATCCAGATCTCTTTTTAACTAGCACTGTGACCTTGGGCAAGTCACTTTACTTCTTTGAGCTTGACTTTCTTCATTCTACAATAACAGTGGCCTGTAGCATTATCTAATCCCATAACTGTTTTCCCCATTAACTTTAGGTTATTCTAGACTAGTGTAGTCTAGTCAGGTGAAGGAAACAAACATAAAGAACAGGGCCTGGATAAGAAAATCCCCAAATAGCATTCTCCTAGTGGGATATTCTGCAGCGAATGTTACACAAAACAACCAGAAGTCCAAGGTCTGGAGGTATCAGTTGCCTGTAAATGTCAAGACCAGATTGGGAATATCGTCTTAAACTACAAAAGCTTCAATAACATGAATAAGATTTTGATTTATTCTGTTCTGATTTATTCACCAAATCTCAAAATACTAGTATGAGAGGACGCCCTTTGAAACTTTATAGAGGAAGTTGTTCACCCAAAGGGTAATAAACTTACCAAATGCATTATACCAGCAGGTGGTACAGAGAGGATATAAATGTATAAATGGGTTCAAACATTGCTTGGGAAAGTTTTATGAATGGCCAAGTCATTACAAAGTCAAATATTACAGAAGAATGGAAATATTTAAGAGTGACATCTGGGAAAACAATAAGGCTGTCCCTCTTCCTTCAGGGCCTTCTAAGTCAAATCAGAAAAAATCAGCTCCATGTTCCACTGCTAAAAGTACAGTAAATCTTTGCTTTGTTAAAATGAAGGGAACATCACAGTAAGGAAAGGAAGAAGAGATTGTGGATTAAGAGCTTCCAACACGTACAGCCATGATAAAAGCACTGAAGTTAGGCACTTGGTTTATGCTGTGGTTTGAGTTTGTCCCCATCCACACCCATGTTGAAATTTGATTTCCAATATGGCACTGTTGAGAGGCAAGGCCTGCTGGGACATGTTTGGGTCATGGAGGCAGATCCCTCATGAATGGCTTCGAGCCATTCTTGCAGTAGTTGAGTGAGTTCTTGCTCTCACAAGACTGGATTAGTTCCTGCTGGAGTGTTCCTTCAAACGTAGGTTGTTATAAAAGCAGAATTCCCCTATGATTTTGCTTCTTTGCACATGCCTGCTTCTCATTTGACCTTCTCCCCCATGTTATGGAGCAACAAAAAAGCCCTCATCAGAAGCCAAGCAGATGCTAGCACCATGCTTCTTGTACTTTCCCAGCCTGCAGAACCATGAGCTAAATAAACCTCCTTTCTTTATAAATTACCCAGCCTCAGGTATTCTGTTATAGCAACACAAAATGGACTAAGACAGTCCAGCAATGTCTTAATGTAGTCTGCTTGTATCTTTGAGAGAGGATTGTCATGTGATTAATACTAACTTGGATAATATCAATCCAGATTGTATTAGGTTTCAGCACTAAAAGAGATTCTAAGAGGGAAAACACTCGTGTTAGTCCAAATTATTATTTATTTTAGTAGTGGCTGTTGAATGCAAGCTCCATGAACTATCTCCTGCAGTTTGCCTTCATGAACTGGGGCTCATCAAACCTTTGGTGCCACTGCATAATCATCCCACACAAACCACTTGTACATAATACTTCGGCCCAATCCTACACTGCTGGAAAACAACTCAACCCTCAGTTTCTGAGATATGTGTTACAGTCTCATCTTAGGCCTCTGTAGAAGTATGTGTTCTTAGGTTGAAACATGTTAATGGGTGTTCTGCCTAGGTAAGGATTGTAGAAATGGGCTCTGAGCACATTTACTTTTCTCCCCGCATTTGTAATCAGCCTGTCACTTCATTATCTGCATTCCATGTTGGCTGTTTGGATCATTAAGCAAAACCTAGCTATCGCTGCGTATTACTCAGTACGTTTGCTCTAATAAGGTTTCGTAAATAAAACCCGAAGAGATGAAAAAGGCCAGTGTCTGATTACATGCAACCAATTTGGTCTCATTAGGTTCTTATAAGGAGAAAAAGTAAATATAATCTTTATAAATCATACAGCTATAACGGAGATGCCTGGCAAAATTCATTAGTTAAGATAATAAGAGTGAAGACCATTTAAACGTGCATAACAGTTTGGTTTATGAAGCTGTTAAGTACTATTTCATCCATTGTAAACTTTTACAAAACTCACAGATAAAGATGTAATCAGGCAGAGGAAATCATATATTCTTACATGATTCCCTAAGGTTTTGGCTTAATAAACTGCTATTAAAACAATGATAAAAACTAATGCTCATCTTGAATTTTTCATTCAAAGAACCCTGAGTGACATATAAAGCATTAATTTGTTTTCCCTAGATGCCCAAAGCTTAGAAACAGTTTATTCAACCTATTTTACAGAGGATACCATTGAGGCTCAAAGAGATAAAATTATAAGCTAAAGAAACTACAGCAAAATTAACAAAGGAACAGAGAGGATACCCTAAGGTTATTGCTTCTGAAGTCAATGTAAAGTCAGAATTTTCATTAAAAACAAACAAATAAAAAAAGACTGGATACCTCTTTTTATTGCTTTGCTTTAAGCATAATATCTTGATTTGATTCTTGGGTGGCAAGAATCAAACGTTGATTCTTTAGACTTGGGTATTGCTTCTCAACTGCAGTATTTATTTGGGAATAAAAAATAAAACAAATACCTAGAGATGGCAGAACTTGGAGTTAGACAACCTGGTTTTAGGAACTGGCTCTACTTCTCCCTCCATGACCTTGAGCAAGTCACTGAATGGACCCAGTGCCTTCCTATGTGAAACAGGGATACCAATGCTGAGAGAGGAAAGAAGATGCTTCATATTGAGGGTGGGAGAACTTTGCAAAGTTTAAGTTGCTATCCAAATATTACCTATTTTTCTTGTATTTTTTCTGTCTTTTCATTATATACTACAATGTTTTGAGAATTAGCTCCCATCTCCTAAACCTATCACTTTTTTTCCCCATACACATCATTTTAATATTGTCCATAAGGCTTTGCCTAATGGGTCAGTACAACGTTCCATCTCAGCACTGGGGAAGCTGAGGCACTCCTAAGGAGTGGTTCTTCTTCCACCACCTCAACCTCACTACCTCTAACTAGATGTCAGAATTTAATTCTCATATTTGGCCCAAACCTGTCAACCCAGGGGAAACCGGTTTTCTGAACTGCCAGAAAGAATGAAATGGGAGAAGCAACAGTCGGCTCTCTTCCCACGCTCCCATTTCGGTCAAGTTGCCATCTCCCCAGCACACACTGCCACTCAGCTCCTGCGGTTTTTATTTCTATTACTAACCAGTGCCTCTTCCAGAGTCCAAGACACAGACTATTCCCCAGTCTGTCTTCCAATATCACCCATCACTATGTGAATGTGAGTTATAGCAGGGAAAGGAAGAATAGGGAGGGTAGAGGGGAGGAGAATGGGGAGAAGCAAGTATCATCTCAGGCAGTTGAGCTTCAGATGAAACATCCCAGAGCTAAATTGCACATACACTGCAAAGGGCCTAAGAGAACCACTGATTTTAAACAAAACGTATAAGGTTAAACAACATATAATGTCCGCTGGGTGGCATGAAGGAGGTTTGCCCAGGTAGGGTGTACAGTGCATGTTAGGAGATGGAGTGGGACAAGGAGGAAGAGGGAGTTGGATTTTATTTTTTTTCTCTTTTTCCTCCATTTTAAATAGCAGTGATGTAGCTAGCCAAAGTACAGCGCTTCTTACAATAGATACAACAGTGCCACCTACAGCTAAGAAGGGATTGTCCTTCAAGCCAGCCAGAGGCCAGGACTGAAACTGATTACTTCGCACTGCCTTAATGAAGCTTCCCCAGTTGGGGTTGGATGGCTGTTCCACTGTACAGTCTGCAGACAAGACTTGGAGTAACTGCTTGCAGAGCCCAAGGATATATGGGCTGTCTTTGCTGATGTTAGTCAGCCCACTGCAGCTCCTCTTGAACTGAGTCCCAAAACATAAAAGAAAGGATCTTCTATATGATAGCCCTCAAACTTCCCCCACCCCCATCAAAATGCAAATTTTCTTGGGTTTTCCTCCCAGTATCCTATTCTTTGCATGTTAAGATAATTCATGCAAATTTTATGCATTTTGCTCAGAGGCATCTAATTAGACAGATTAGCTCGTAGACTCAGTAACCTTCTATTTTATTCTTCTGAAAAGAAGGTTATGTCAGTTAGGAAACTCTCACTCCTCATAGGCATCAGGCACAGAGCAAGTTTGTATATGAGCAAGAGCTCACAGGTCTCTGTGTGTACACAGTACATAAACAAGTGCATTTTGTTATGTATATTTCTGTGTGTTTGCATTTGAGGGCCTTCACATGCATTTGTATTAAAAGTTCTGCATTGGCCAGGCACTGTGGCTCATGCCTGTAATCCCAGCACTTTGGGAGGCCGAAGCAGATGGATCACTTAGGGTCAGGAGTTCGAGACCAGCCTGGCCAACAAGACAAAACCCCATCTCTACTAAAAATACAAAAAGTAGCCGGGTAGGGTGGTGCGTGCCTGTAGTCTCAGCTACTCAGGAGGCTGAGGCAGGAGAATCACTTGAACCTGGGAGGCAGAGACTGCAATGTGCTGAGATTAAGCCACTGCACTCCAGCACTCCAGCCTGAGCAACAGAGCAAGACTCTGTCTAAAAAAAAAAAAAAAAAAAAAAAAAAATTCCTGCATTGGTTCATAAGCACCAGTGCAATCAAAGTGCACTTTTCCATAAGAAAAAGGGAAATAAAAGGTTGGCTCACAAAGGTCCAAGAAGTAGGAATATCTGATTGGCATAAGAGCTGAACAAAGGAAATGAAAGAGAAAAAACACATATATATTTCCTCCTTTGTTCTGAAAGTGGATTTTGGTTCTTGTTGGCATGCCACCAGTATGCAATTCAGAAAGAAAGAAAACTCACTTATTAGGGAAAGATAAACTAGAGACGTGATGCTAACAAGCTCTCAAATTGACTAAAGCATTGTGGGTTGCCATGGAAAGAGATCTTTTAAACTGTGAGGGTCATTATTCCCTGCCTCGAAAAATCCACCAGGTGTGCCAGCCTAAGATCTAATTAGACAAGCAAGATTCCTCAGAGCAGCAGCTGGGATGACTTCCTGATACTTTCTCTTCCTTGAAGAGTCTGCCAATTCCCAAGAGTCATCCAGATGTGTGTTTAATCAACCACTGCATAAAGCTCCCTGCAATCGATACCACCTCTCCCAGCATGCAGGAGTCAGTAAAGCTTTTAGGTCAGAGGGCACAAACTCAAACACCTGCCTGTGTCATTTGATTGAGGCCAGTTAGGATGGTCACAAGCTGAAGAGCTCTTGCCTGTTTAAAAAGAACAGCCATTACTCAGTGCCAGCCAGTTGCTGCCTTGAGGAAATGCAGACCCTCTATTGTTAGATTTTCTTCAAGAGCAGCCAGAATCCAAATGTGTCTGTGAAAACTCCTGATTTTTAAATGCTGGCAGCAAGTCAGAAAAATGGAAAACCTTGTGCTAGGCCAAATAAATCTTGGCCAGTGGCCTAATTTGACCTGGAAAATGCCAGGGCAGCCCCTGATTTGGGTCATTCGCAGCCCTAGAAAATCTATATTCAAACCATGCCCAAGTATTCTGCCTCCACTGCTTACTTAGGGAAGAAACTTTCACATTTTCGTGCCTTTTTTCATCCTGTTTCACCTGCCTGGGTTGCTCTTTCCTTCCATCTCTGCCTGTCAAAATCCAATATCAAGGGCCAACTCAAATGTCAATTTATTTGTGAAGTCTGCCAGAATCACTGCAGTCAAAATTAATCACTCCAGTAATGCTACGTTTTTATCTCTATTCTTGAATTTAGCAGTCTGCCTCCTAGTAGGGGTAAGCAGTGTTGATGTAAGTCCCAGTTGTGAGCCCTTGAGAATTACTAACGTGTCAAATACATATCCTCTCTCTTTGTCCAGTGCCCAGCACAGAGCCTGTGTTGACACTTGGTTTGAATTTACATGGGCAAGACACTAAATGGGAAATAGTGCATGCAGCTCATTGGCATGACTCATGGCAGTTCAAAAACAATTCAATCCCAGCCTTACATGAACATGCCAGGCAATCAGATGACAATACGGTACTGTGCTTCCAAAATCAGGTCGACATAATGGTGATTAAATCAATGGGTATTTGTTAAGATTAGTATCTCTGCCAGACCTCATGGATCTAGTAAGTAAAACTAGATTGTTATTATTATGATGCTATAACTTGACTTCCTAAAAAACAGGAAGTTTTTTCATGTTTTATCCTATGTGTCCATCACACTTCTGACACAGTGAAAGATTTCAGTAAAACATTTGTGATGTTTAGTCATGATTATCAAAACAAGTCTATAATGAGCACCTAACTCCATCCAAAGAACAGCACACTCTGCGGTGGTTACATGGTGCAGTAATCTCGGGGAGTTACAATCTAGCTGAAAAGCAAAACATATTTATGTGAAAAAAAAATAGTTGCACTATCAGTGCATGGTGAATTCCAGAAGGTACTATGGAGTTCCAGTCAAGTGGCATGCCCTCTGCTCACTTCTGGGGATTCACAAAGAACAAGAAGCAGTGCCCACCCTCAGGGAGACCTAGTATCCTCTATGGGAGTTTGAAATAGAAAAATCACTGTGGGCTGAACACTCAGAAAAAGTGAGATATGAAATCACAGGAAGGAGGAATCCAGTCAGGTCTAGATGGAAACCAATGATCTATTGTTTTAACATTAGAGTTATTTCCCTAGGAAAGAAAAAATAAGGGGAGGATACTGAATAATTTTTGCTAAAGGGAAAATATTCGAAAATGTTGCTGCTCCTAGGTGACAGCAGCCCCTGTGAGATCTAGGGATCTAAAAACCCCTAAACCTCAACCATGGGATCACATCCACATTAAGAACGATACAGAAGCTGCCAGGAAGTAGAGAGTCAGAGGGTGGTGAGGTCTGAGAGAGGAAGGAGAGCTCTCCCTGGACAGATGCCCTGGAGATGCTCACAGCTCTTATTACTCTGGGGGACACCGGTGCTGAATGGAATAAAGACAGTGAGATGAACCCCTTGCTACACCCTGGCATCCTCATGCTCCTGGCCTCTGGTCTCCCAAACAATGCTTCCTATAGAAACTCCCAATGCTGTCATGGATCACCTCTGTCTACCCAAAAGCCTCAAAACCCATTGGTGAAGCTAGGCACGGTGGCTCAAGCCTATATTCTCAGCACTTTGGGAGGCCAATGCAGGCAGATCACTTCAGTTCAGGAGTTTGAGGCAATCCTGGGTAACATGGCAAAACCCTGTCTCTACAAAAAATACAAAATTGGCCAGGACTGGTGGTGCATGCCTGTAGTCCCAGCTACTAGGGAGGCTGAAGTGGGAGGATGGCTTGAGTCCAGGATATCGAGGCTGCAGTGAGCCATGATTGCACTAGTGGACTTCAAGCTGGGCTGAAGTTTTCTTTTGAGACCCTATCTCTAAAAAAACAAGCAAATAAACAAACAAAAACATGAGTGAAGCTTCCCTGTTATGGGTAGAGAGAAGATAACAGCCATGATCACTGTTCACACTTTCCTTTGCCCAAACTGAAATTGGGCAGAGAAAGTCTTAACAAAAAGAAAAGAATGGTCCTAGTTTTAGGATAAGCCTTTCCCTTTTAAGTGGAAAAGTTGATGTCATGAAATCTGTTGTGACCACCTTGCCCACCAAGCAGAACAATCCACCCATGATATGCGTCAGTTTATAATTTATAGTTGACCAGTAAAATGGAGGACATCTAGGGAAAGAAATAAAAAATAGAGAGGAAAAGAAGGAGGGAGGAAAGGAAAAGATCAGTCTGACAGGGAATTAAAACAAGAAGGGTTTATTGAGATAATGTGAGTTAGGTCTGGAGTTTAAGATCAGGGGTTGCCAGAGATAAGCACAGGAAGATGAGGAAAAGAAGAAAAAAATTAAAGAGAATCAAAACTCTGCTTCTCAAGCCCATGCTCTGCCAATAATTTATTCTTTAGAAATAAAAAAGGCAGACAGATCAGAAGATGGGAGAAAATCAACACAAAAGTGGAGGTGTCAACCTGAGCAGATTTCAAACTGAAACAAAGAATTTATATGATTAGCTGCAGTTACATAGAGATGTATAAACATCTTGGGCAAAACGATACCAAGCAAAACTCTAGCACTTCATGGTGCCGTATGTGTAGTTTAGTCTTTTGATATCTATTTTATATTCTGCCAGCAAAAATTTTGTCGTATCTTATGTGTTTTGCCAAGTTCTTTATTTGGGATTCTTCCTGATTTAAATATTTTTAGCTGCAGTGGTTTTTTAATCATGAGGGTATTGTTTCAAAAGGAATTATTTTATATGCATCCAAAAGCAAAATTGAAGACCAATTCAAATTCATCTGAGATCATCCTATAAGTGCAGGACACTATGGAAAAACACAGAAAGCTGACCTTGAGAACTGTCATATGAAGGAATCTCAGATTTCTATTACAAAAACACAGTTAGTGGGTGGCCTTTGCTGATGCCTCCCGATGATGTTGATTGAAGATGGCAAATTGCAACTTCATCTGTGTTCATCAGAAAATAAGGCCCATTCACTCTTCCCACCCTGAAATCCAGCCCCTTTGCCATTAGCCAGCTTTCTCAGTGGCCTACAATTTGGATAAGAGGAGCATGAATGGATGACTTTCTAGAAAGAAATACAATGTCTTGCCATGTCATTGTTTCTCTAAGGAAGCAGTACCACCCTTGATTTGGGGCTTAATGGCTCAGAACTAGCACCTGGAAGAAAAAAGAATTAAAACTTCAAGACAGATGTAATTCAGAACTTTCCCTTGGTGGGTATCTTCCTCTCAAGCTCTGTCTGTAAGGGAGGGGAAGGGGGCAAATGCATCTGTTCATGGAGATAGTTGCTAATGGGTAATTTTCTGCTTGTCCCCAAGCCCTACAGTCCTTTACCCCCCAAAACATTATGTAGAAAGAGAGAGTCAAGCTCTTTATGGCAAGAGAAACATAAACACAACTGTTAGGCAATACAGCAGCACCCCCTAAAGCCTTGGCTGTAGGGACACCTTGGTTTTTCAAACCTACATACAGACATTGGGTTGCTTCATTCCTCATATATTTAAGTTGATCCAATAAAGGCATTGTTCAGAGTGGAAATGTGTAGTATGATCAATGCAGTCCTTTTTTACAACTAACCAATTATGGGCTAAAAGAACAATGCGAAGTCTCTTTTCCAATTGTTCGTAGGAGTGTGTTCATTCCAAGCCATTACCGCATGTGTCTGTCAGAGGAAATCTCTGCATCAGGCTGTAATGAGGCACATTAGCTTTTTTTCCGCAACAAAGCGTTACATGGCCTGGCTCTATGACAGCTCAGAGATTATGGTTCAGGGAGCGGCTTCAAATCTAGCTCTCTTTCTTTCTAGAAAATCCAACGAGGCTGCAGTTATCAGGGCAGCTCTTAAAACCACAGGCAAGGAAGGAGGAAGAGTCTATCAGCACTTTGGGAGGCCAACGCAGGTGGATCACTTGAGCTCAGGAGTTCGAGACCAGCCTGGGCAACATGATAAAACCCTGTCTCTACAAAAAAATACAAAATCAGTCAGGCCTGGTGGTGCATACCTGTAGTCCCAGCTACTAAGGAGGCTGAAGTGGTTCTAGGGACGCAGCTCTAGAAGGATGTAGACAGGCACTGCTGCCTGCAGAAGGAGAGAAGTTCCTGAGAGACAGTTGCCTCAAGGAAAGTGTGTAGTACCATGAGGAGGCAATAAACAGGGAAGCCCAGGGTCTCAACCTACCACATCTCTCTCTAACATTTATTGTCCCCCTGCCTTAGAGTCAAGCAGCAAGCCTTTCCCTAACAAAAGACATCATTTGCATTTTGCTGTTCCCTCTTGGGTCACTTTCTGTCTGCCTCTCCAGATCCAGACTCTTCCATTCTCTTCCAGGTTCTTATCCTGATAGCCTGACCTGGATGGTTTCATCCATTTCCCAAGATGGTAGCTTCCTGATTGGGCTCCTGGGTTCATAGGGAAAGAGGGATGAAGCCAGGCAAAAAATCAGAGCAATGGAGCAATGAAGGTGTTTGCTTGTCCTGGCTCCTTCCCTCTGCTCCCTTAGGCTGGTTCTGCCCCTAGCCTGCAGGGCACTGTTCCTTGGAGGTGGCTTCCTCCACACTGGGCTTACTGCTCCTAGGGACCCTTCTTTCCCACTCAATCCTAAGGATCTAATAATAATATCCTATCCTCTCCCCTCACCACTCCTGCTCCACGTTACTTCACTAATACTTGTAAATAAATCATCCTGTTTAGAGGACACCATCTGTTTCCTGTTGGGACCCTGACTGAAATTCTCTTTTCCTCTTTCTACCTCCTTAGAGATTAGAAAACTAAACCTCAGAGAAGTCAAATTTCTACTTTTCTTTAGATTTACAGCTAAAAAGTAGCAGAACCAGGATCTAAACCCAAGCAGCCTTGTTCCAGAAACTTTTCTTAGAGCCCCTGAACTATGCTGCCTCAATAACACATGAGACTAGAAATGCAATTTTGCTTCTCTGCACCCATCAAAATCCTCCCCATCCCATTCAGTAGGAGTAAAGCTGCCCTCCTCCATGACCTTCTCCTTGACCGCCCCAGCTCCATCATTAGTTCATTCCCGTGGAGCATAGTGTCTGTGCCACCCCCAGTACACATACCAAATGCTACTTCATCCTATCCTTTAATTATCCATGTACATATTCTTGTTTCTCCAATGAATAGAAAACCTCCAGTAGGACAGACATCGTGGCTTCCATGTAACCCCCATTGTCCTTAGCCTACAGTAAATACGGTGGCCTGAGTTAGTCAGCAGAACAATGATTGAGAAGGAATTTCCATGGCTATATTATCTGTCAAAAAAAGCAATTGCCCCAGTAATTCATGGATTGTTCTTAAATTTAGATTTTTTAAAAAATGAGCAGTGGAGGCCGGGCATGGTGGCTCACACCTGTAATCCCAACACCTTGGGAGTCCAAGGTGGGTGAATCACCTGAGGTCAGAAGTTTGAGACCAGCCTGGCCAACATGGTGAAATTCCATTTCTACTAAAATTACAAAAATTAGCCAGGCGTGGTGGTGGGCCCCTGTAGTCCCAGCTTGGGAGGCTGAGACAGGAGAATTGTTTGAACCCTGGAGGCGGAGGTTGCAGTGAGCCGAGATTGCGCCATTGCACTCCAGCCTGGGCTACAGAGCGAGACTCTGTCTGAAAAAAAAAAAAAAAAAAAAAAAAGAGCAGTGGAAGAGAAAAGTGACAGATGCTAAACAAGTAACAGTCACCTGGAAGCAATGACAGGTGGCCCTCAGTATCCATGGTTCCACATCCATGGATTCAGCCAACTACAAGTTGAAAATATTTGAAAAATAATAATAATTAAAACTAGCAATACAACAATCAAAATAATACAAGTGAAAAAAATACAGAATAACAACTGTTTACATAGCATACACATTGTAATAGGTATTATAAGTTATCTAGACATGATTTACAGTATACAAGAAGATGTGTGTAGGTTATATGCAAACACTATACCATTTTATATCAGAGGCTTGAGCATCTGTGGATTTTGGTATTCACGGGTGTCCTGGAATCAATCTCCTGACAATACTGAGAGACGACTGTATTTATAATCTCAGAATTGCTTATGGGGAAGCTACAATAAAAGTTGATATTGAATACAACTGTAGTATTTGCATATGTTTCTTGAAGTTTGTGTTGTTGGTCATTTTTCACCTCCTTTTTAACAAGCAGAAATGCAGAGTTTCAGAATGGCTGCTACATATATTAACATAAGTAGACTTATGATGTAGTGAAGAACGCTGCTATGATGTCCCAGCCTGTGCCCTTAACAAGAAGAATAGAACTGTTACTAGCTATGTACTTTCTCCCACTGGAATCTCTTCAAAAAAAAAAATTACAGAGACAACTATAGAACATTTCCTTTACCAGCAAAGCTTGCTCAAGATTCCTGTAAAACTCTCATACTGTGATAGCAGTTGCTGAAGAACCACCAGTACAACTCAATGGCTAGAAGAGAACTTCTAGAGCTTAATTGCTTGGGTTCATATCCTGGCTCTTCTACTTGTCAGCTATAAGTCTTGGAAAACTTAGTAATGTAATCTATCTGGGGCTCAGTTTTCTCATCTATAAGATGGGGATACTAATAGTACTTACCTGCCTCATGTTGTGAGGATTAAATGAAGCAAGCATAAGCGTCTAGGAAAGGGCTCAATATTTACATAGCACTCAGTGTTACTTATTATTGCTGAATAAGCAACCGGCATGTGATGATTACAAACCCTGAGGACTGCTGCTAGGACTTCCTAACACCTAGAAGTTTCCAGGAAAGACAACGTAATGCTCTCTAGTGTTTATAAAGACTGTGCCTGAAGGTATTAGAAAGCTCCACAGGCCTGGTCCCAATCTTGTGAACAGCATGCTGCCAAAGTTTTGTTGTTGTTGTTGTTGTTGTTGTTGTTGTTAAGTCTTGTTCTCCCTCTGTTGCCCAGGCTGGAGTGCAGTGGCATGATCTCAGCTCACTGCAACCTCCGCTTCCTGGGTTCAAGCGATTCTCCTACCTCGGCCTCCCAAGTAGCTGGGATTACAGGCGTCTGCCACAACACCCAGCTAATTTTTTTGTATTTTTAGTAGAGACGGGGTTTCACCATGTTGGCCAGGCTGGTCTTGAACTCCTGACCTCAAATGATCCACCCACCTCAGCCTCCCAAAGTGCTGGGATTACAGGCATGAGCCACCACTCCTGGCCTGCCAAAGTATTTTCATGCATAATTGGGAGAAGGCCTGAAGAGGATCTTTCCAGTGTATTACACTATTTTACAACCGGGGAAACTGAGGCATCAAAGGCATAGGGAGACTAATTTATACATGAATATTTACGTGGCTCCCAAAATGTGCCCAGTTGTGTATGCAAACCAGTGGTGGATGCAAATAAACTATAGGCTACCCATCTAATTTGACCCAATACATCAAGGTAGAGCCCAAGACTCCCAACCCCAGGTTGCTGCCACACCCCAATAGCACTTGTAGACCAAGGAGCAGCTCTGGTTTTGAGAACAAGCTAAACACCTCTTGAGAGGCAGATGGGTTGCTTTCCATCACAAGACTACAACAACATTGAGGACACTGCAAATTCATTTCCTAATTCATGCAACCTTCATTCATTCTTCTATTACTGCCATTCAGGTAACTGCCATTCAGCCACTTACCACATATGTGCTGGAAGCCAGTGGAATGGGAAGGATACCATGACAGCAAAGCAAATAAAGAGCCTTCTTTCCTTGATAGGCCTCTTTCTTCTTTATAATCTTACCTTTTTATTACCTTATTAAGCATGGCATGCACAGAGGGCCTGCAAAAGGAAAGAAAGAAACAATTTGAGTGTCGGTTTGGCAGCAACTCTCCCTCCCAGGAGAATTAAGCTCATACTCCTAGTTTATTACCTTCTCGTGCTCCTGAACATGGCTTAAAGCCATATAATATCTTTTGGTGGGTTAAATGAGAAGCAGCTCTCTCTAGTCTGTCAATCAAATCAATTTCCCCCTTGAATAAAGGAAGTTAGTATCTTACCCCCTCTGGCTGCCAAGGAAAGTAAGTTTCTTCTTGCTCTCTGCCAGAGATTCTATGGCAGGAGGAGAGAGGAGAGAATGTGTCCTGGTGGTCTAGGTGGCTGGCACCTGGCATGAGGGGGCCACTAGAATGAGGAAGGGTCTGTTTGCACTCCCACCGTGGCACTAGCACTCCCACTTGGCTGCTAGTAGTAAAATCACAGCAGCTCTAGCATTTTCTTCACAGCCATAGCTTGGCCAAAGCAAAAATAGGGACATTTCACTGGAGTGATCACGACAGAATCCAGATCACAATGGATTGAAGAGTGAGAGGGTAGTGAAGGAGGGAGGAAAGAAAAGAGAGATATAGCAAGAGTAAAAACATCTATCTCTTTTTCTTGGAAAAAGCCATTTGCCATATGCTGAAGAAATATGTGGTCATCTTCAATTTAATTCATATCAAGAAAGATTAATTAAGCCACTGCTATATATAAGGTATTTGACTGGATCCTGGGGAGAAGGGACACAGATAAACAGGAGTGCTTGCTATCTCTCTGTGGTGGTGCCTGGGTATTCCCTCTTTTAAGTCTTCGCTTAGATTTCACTTTCCCCATGAGGTCCACTCTGACCACCTTCTCAGTACTGCAACTGACCCTCAGCACTCCTGTAACCCTTACCCCTACTATACCTTTTTTTAATTCCATAGCACATCTCCTTCCAATAAACTTTATATTTACTTGCTTTTTTAGGTTTATGACTTACTGTCAATCTCCACACAGTATAAGAATCTTTGTGAGTTCTATTCCGTGATGTATTTCTTTTATCTTTTTTTTTTTTTTCTAAGACCAAGTCTCGCTTTGTTACCCAGGCTGGAGTGCAGTGGCACGATCTCAGCTCACTGCAGCCTCCGCCTCCAGGGTTCAAGCCATTCTTCTGCCTCAGCCTCCCAAGTAGGTGGGACTACAGGCGCCCACCACCACGCCCAGCTAATTTTTGTATTTTTAGTAGAGACGGGGTTTCACTATGTTGGCCAGGCTGGTCTCGAACTCCTGACCTCAGGTGATCCGCCCACCTCGGCCTCCCAAAGTGCTGGGATTACAGGTGTGAGCCACCGTGCCCAGCTTCCCTGATGCATTTCAAGTGCCTAGAACAGTGCGTAGCCTATCATAAACAGTAAATAGTCAGTGAATCAATAAATTAATGTTTCTCCCAGAGTCTGAATACATTTTCTGCTATCTACTGAAGAATCTGCTGGAATTACTGAGAACCTTTAAGAAAAATAGGTTTCTCTCTGATAAATTAGGAGTGAAGGCAGAAAACCACTTCAGGCCTTGAATGAGTGGATACATCCTTACATCTCAGTGATCTCGCAGTGCAGCTGAATTTCCACAAATTACTTTCCTGTTGTTTTTCTTCACAGATTATTCCTCAATCAGTGTGCAGCTGGGTCATCCATTACCTTGGCTCTGAAATTTCATTCTTGAACCTAATGCAATACCTTTTCTTATTTTGTGTAAGGACACTCATGACATGATGCAGAGAACTTATGCATTAAGGATATGTTATAGAAATTTCATCAATTCTGTTGCATGTCAACAAGCATGTATTTCTTTCTTTTTTTTTTTTTTTCTGAGTAGGGGTTTCACTCTGTCACCCAGGCTGGAGTGCAATGGTGCAATCTTGGCTCACTGCAAAGTCCGCCTCCTGGGTTCAAGTGATTCTCCCATCTCAGCCTCCTGAGTAGCTGGGATTACAGGCACCCGCCATCATGCCTGACTAATTTTTGTATTTTTGTAGAGATGGGGTTTCACCATGTTGGCCAGGCTGGTCTTGAACTCCTGACCTCCAGTGATCCACTCTTCTCGGCCTCCCAAAGTGCTGGGATTACAGGCATGAGCCACCGTGCCTGGCCAACAAGCATGTATTTCAAAGGTATGTTGCAGCTTTCAACATATTACACAGCTTAATCATCAACAGATTCCCACAGTCTGTCCCGTCATGATGCCATAAATACCTGCTTCTCTCCCAGGAACACAAACTGGGCTATGAACAAGAGATAGATCCCACTCTAGCCCAGGCACACTCCTTGACTAGCATCGATTCCAAATCGCTTCTTTCCAACACCTCCCATGTGGAACTCTCTGAACTGGCACATTGCAGCCCAATGACAAGCTCTAGAACACCCAAGCAGAGATTCTGGCAGAGAGCCAGATAGTCACATTTTTTTTTTTTTGATAAAAGTCTAAACTTTCTAGATAAGAAAAACCTCATTCCAGGTCACAAAGTCAATAAATGGCAGTGAGATGAGATTATGCTTCCTACGTTGCTGGAGCACCTTTCCCAAATAACCCCCACAACATAATGCTGCACCAGCCTTTCATGTTCAGTGACTCTTCTCCCCGGCTCCTCCTTTCCTTTGAGATGAAATTACTACCCCCAGTGTGATTTACTCCAGGGCAAATAGTGGCCAATAGCTGATGCCCTTTATTCTCTACTCTAATTTCTATTAAAAAAAAAATAGACCTCTATAATCTTTATTCCTAACTTACTAGAAAAAAACAGAATCATTCTCTTGCTGATAAGAACCACCATGGTTAGGTCCTGAAGCCATAAAGACATACCTGCTTCACAAACATGACTTCCTATGTCCGAAAGAAAAAGGCTATGATGTGAATTAATACTGTCATTCTCTGCATTGAAAAAGTCTCATTAAATCCAAGTACATCTGCTCCATGGCCCAGCAGTGATAACATTACCCCTTGGGCTTGACCTAGCTATTGGAACTATGAAATCTTATACCAACATCCACTAAAGCCAACTAAAATCCTTTTTCCTCACTCTTTAACTCCTGCCTTCTCCTTTCTCACATATACAGGTATATGAGTTAGCTTTTGCCAGGAAAGAAACCACTCTAAACTTAGTGGCTTAAAACAACAGCCATTTAGGTCATGATTCTGCTTTGGGCAATTCTGGAATGGGCTCAACTGATCTCAGCTGGCCTCACATATGTGTCTGAAGACAGTGGCTCAGCTTCTGGGTATTAGTTCATTGCCAGCTGGGCCACTAGAGGAACTGAGCCACTTGCCTCTTATTATGCTATAGGCTTGCATGTCTTGGTCGCATGAGGACCTAGGATTTCACTGTGCATGCAAGCACTTTTCAAGTCTGTGAGTCTGTTAGTGTCCATTAGGCAAAACAAATCACAAGTCTAGCTCAAAAGTTGAGAAAGACTAATTTAAAAAAAAAAAAAAGAAGAAGAAGTTGGCCAGATGCAGTGGCTCATGCTTGTAATCCCAGCATTTTGGGAGGCCAAGACAAGAGGATCCCTTGAGACTAGGAGTTTAAGACCAACCTAGGCAATTTAGAAAGACCCCATCTCAACAACAGTTTAAAAATTAGTCAGGCGCAGTGGCACACACCTGTAGTCCCAGCTACTTGAAAGGCTGAGGTGGGAGGATCACTTGAGCCCAGGTGGTAAATGCTGCAGGGAGCTATGGCTGTGCCAGTGCACTCCAGCCTGGGTGACAGAGCAAGACTCTGTCTTTATAAAGAAGAAGGAGAAGGAAGAAGAAGCTACAATGTCTCATTGTAAAGGCATGAATATAAATACAGGGAGGGAAAGAAATTGCAGCCATTTATTTTGGCAAGTTTCCATCAGAAAGGGATTGTGAGATGTATAAGTGCTAATATAGGGAGAACAGTGGGGATGTTTAGCAATCGCTAAATCATCTAGTCACACCTAGTCTCCTCAAGAGCATATTGGGTGGCCGGGCAAGGTGGCTCACGCCTGTAATCCCAGCACTTTGGGAGGCCGAGGCGGGCGGATCACGAGGTCAGGAGATCGAGACCATCCTGGCTAACACGGTGAAACCCCGTCTCTACTAAAAATACAAAAAAAAAATTAGCTGGGCGTGGTGGCGGGCGCCTGTAGTCCCAGCTACTCGGGAGGCTGAGGCAAGAGAATGGCGTGAGCCTGGGAGGTGGAGCTTGCAGTGAGCCGAGATCGCGCCACTGCACTCCAGCCTGGGTGACACAGTGAAACTCTGTCTCAAAAAATAAAAATAAAAAATAAAAAAATAAGAAAGAATATTTGGTTAGGGTACCTCGTGCATTCATTCATTTATTCAACACATATTATTGAGCACCTACTATGTCCCATGCACTATTCTAGATACTGGTGATATAAAAGCAACAGACAATCCCTGTTCTTGTTTTTTTCCCAGTTTTTTTTTTTTTTTTTCAATAGGTTTCTGGGAAACAGGTGCTGTTTGGTAACATGAATAAGTTCTTTAGCGGTGATTTCTGAGATTTTGGTACACCCATCACCCAAGCAGTGTACACTGTACCCTATGTATAGTCTTTTATCCCTCACTCCCCTCCCACTCTTTCCCCCAAGTCTTCAAAGTCTATTGTATCATTCTTATGCCTTTGCATCCTCATAGTTTAGTTCCTACTTATGAGTGAGAACATACGATGTTTGGTTTTCCATTCCTGAGTTATTTCACTTAAAATAATGGTCTCCAATTCCATCCAGGTTGCTGTGAATGCCATTATTTTGTTCCTTTTTATGGCTGAGTAGTATTCCATGATGTGTGTGTATATATATATATACACACACACACACACACATATATATATATCACAATTTTTTATCCACTCGTTAATTGATGGGCGTTTGGGCTGGGGCTGGTTCCATAGATTTGCTATTGTGAATTGTGCTGCAATAAACATGCATGTGCAAGTATCTTTTTTGTATAATGACTTCTTTTCCTCTGGGTACATATCCAGTAGTGAGATTGCTGGATCAAATGGTAGTTCTACTTTTAGTTCTATAAGGAATCCCCACACTGTTTTCCATAGTGGTTGTACTAGTTTACAATCCCACCAGCAGTGTAAAAGTGTTCTCTTTTCACCATATCCATGCCAACATCTATTATTGATTATGGCCATTCTTGCAAGAGTAAGGTGGTATCACATTGTGGTTTTGATGTGCATTTCCCTGATCATTAGTGATCTTGAGCATTTTTTCATATGTTTGTTGGCCATCTGTATATCTTCATTTGAGAATGGTCTATTCATGTCCTTACTCCACTTTTTGATGGGATTGTTTGTTTTTTTCTTGCTGATTTTGTTTGAGTTCCTTGTATATTCTAGATATGAGTCCTTTGTTGGATGTACAGATGATGAAGATCTTCTCCCACTCTGTGGGTTGTCTGTTCACTCTGCTGATTATTTGTTTTGCTGTGCAGAAGCTTTTTAGCTTAATTAAGTACCATCTATTTATCTTTGTTTATTGGGGTTTTTTTTTTGCTTTTGGGTTCTTCATCATGAAGTCTTTGCCTAAGCCAATGTCCAGAAGAGTTTTTCTGATGTTATCTTCTAGAATTATTATGGTTTCAGGTCTTAGATTTAAGTCCTTGATCCATCTTGAGTTGATTTTTGTATAAGATGAGAGATAATGATCCAGTTTCATTCTTCTACATGTGGCTTGCCAATTACCCCAGCACCGTTTGTTAAATAAAGTGTCCTTTTCCCACTTTATGTTTTTGTTTGCTGACAATCCCTGTTCTTATTATGCTTACAATCTAGTGAGGACACAGGCAATAAAAAAGTAAATGTATAATAGTTCGGACTAGTAAGTGCTATGGAGGAGGAAGGAGCAGCAGATCCCTCTGGGAGTCTTGCTATTCAGCCACTTTAGAATCCGCCTTCCTCTCCTCCCTTCACCGAGGGGACCATGGAATGCATGGTGGCTGGTGAACTGGCACTGGTGAGAGGAAATATGTAGG
This sequence comes from Pan paniscus, assembly GCF_029289425.2. Taxonomy (NCBI): domain Eukaryota; kingdom Metazoa; phylum Chordata; class Mammalia; order Primates; family Hominidae; genus Pan; species Pan paniscus. Next base: position 52,361,908 of record NC_073256.2, on the reverse strand, counting down.
ATTGGAAAGCAGTCGCCCACCAGGTGAATTGATGCCAAAGCTAGACAGATGGTTCAGCATGATGGACATTTATCACAGGGTAGAGCCAGATCCAACCTTTCAAGAAACAGGGACCTCCGATGAGTGAGACAACAGTGGGATGGAACCTCAGGAGGCATGAATCACTGCACTGGAGGGAAGGGTTTGTGTCTGCGGCCTGCTCTGTATTTGGGAGCTGGTTTTCACCAAAAGACATATTTAAGCACCAATAAATGTCTATCTTTCCAAAGCTCAAATCTTACTCCCCCCAGCTTCCATCTTTCCCCACATTCCAGTGCTCCCTGAGCCCTTTTATCTAAGGGTTAAAGTGAAATACATTGGGAAATGGGAATTTCCATCCTCTTGTCAATTAGGTCCAGACAAATGTCTTTCTCTCGACCTTCCCAGATCCTCCAGTACTCTACAAGGCCAGCTCTGTTTCTTTCTCTCCCTGATTGTCTCCACTTCTAACAAAAGGGCCCCTGAAACCAGCTGCAGTTTCTGAGTGGGTAAGAAATGTCACTAATAGGAGGAATAGCCATGAACCACAACACTAAAAACCATCTTTTCTGTCTCCCACCCCATATGTGACATGCGTGTCCTTGGCCCTAGGGGTGGACAGTTCAGCTTTCAAAGGGAAGACTAAGTTTTTACAAGAGGCACTAGAATATAATGGTTGCGAATATGGGCCTGGAAAAAATTACTAATAGGTACTAGGCTTAATACTTGGGTGATGAAATAATCTGTACAACGAACTCCTATAACATATGTTTACCTATGTAACAAACCTGCACATGTACCCCTGAACTTAAAATTAAAGTTAAAAAAAAAAAAAAAAGAATATGGGCCTGGAGGGGTCAAGGAGTCTTCTTAACTTAGGCTCTGCCTGCACTGCTTATTAGCAGTGCAACCTTGGACAAATTTTTTTATCATCACTAAGACTCAGTATTACATTCCTAAAATGGTAACAGCAATGCTTATAGAGTTTTCAATTGGATTAAATGGGAAACGACATATAAGGGCTTTGGGCATCATGTCTGACATAGTGTAAGAAATGGGAGATAATGTTACTAGCATTAACTTATTTTATTGAAGAGGGAGGCTGGAATCAGGCTGTTTCTGCAGAGAATGCCAAGAGACAAGAAGTTGCCCAGCCTGAGAATATTGACTGACAGGTGCAAGCAGTGTCAGAGTGGGTTTGCTGGCAGGTGGTTAGGGAGTGAGGTCTATCTTCTTGCTGTTAAGTTCATTTAAAAATAATATAAAAGCACATGTGGTGCCGTGATGACATACATGATCCTGAGAGCCAGAGCCTTCCTCTGGTTGCCCTGAAGACACCCCCGTACCCAGAACAGGAGAGCAGCAGGTGGCAAAGGGAGAGGCTCCACAGTTCCCGCAGCAGGACAGCACAGTACCCAAGGTCTTCTGATCCTCTCTCCTTCCAGCCTTCTCTGATTCTCTCCAGGTGAGCAGAAATGCCACCACCCATTAAAGCAAATGTCTCAAGATCCTTTTAAAAATCAGCACACAAAATGATCCTCCAGGATTTACCTCTGATGGTCAAATTAGATAGTTTGAAGCTTAAACAAAAATGCTAAAAGATCATGAGGGCAGAGAACTAGAGAAATAAAGAAGTCAAGGCTGGGAGCTGTGGCTCACAGCTGTAATCCCAGCACTTTGAGAGGCCAAGGCAGGAGGACTGCTTGATGCCAGGAGTTGGAGACCAGCCTGGGCAATATAGCAAGACCTCCATCTCTACAAAATAAAAATTTAAAAATTAGCCAGTGCACAGGTGGCACAGGCCTGTAGTCTTAGCTACTCAGGAGGCTGCAGTGGGAGGATTGCTTGAGCCCAGGAGTTCCAGGTTATAGCAGGCTATGATAGCACCACTGCACTCCAACCTAGGCAACAGAACAAGACCCTGCTTCAAAAAAATAAATAAATAAATAAACAAGGAAGAAGAAGTCATGATGCATGATGCTGAATTCAGGGACATTTGCTTTCCTGAGGCCTCCTTTACCCTAATTCATGCTGTTGGAGGGAGCTCTGTAAACACGTATCAGGCTAGCCAGCTTCCACTCCTACGCTGCCACCAAGATGCTCAGTGGCAGCAGGCCTCATGCCCTCTCATCTTTAAAAGTGAAATCTTTTTCTTGGTCAACATTTATCAGACTGGACTTCTAGCCACCTACTGCAGAATCACCTGGGTAAGTTGCTTTCAAACACAGAATGTTGGACTCACCTAGACCGCTGGCATCTAAGAGGATGGGTACGAGAGATCTGTGTTTGTAAGAGTCTCTTCACAGGCCAGTTTGAGAACCACTAGCCTAGGAGATTTCCGAGACACAAAACTACTAGATCTAACTAGCTATGCTACTCAGGGAAGACATTAGCAAGATGTGAGTCTCCTTTCGGGGCATATGCAATCTAAAAGAGACTCCTCCAAGTCAGCAACAGTGAGCATGATACTCTAGCTAACATTGGAGGCATCCTTAGAACTCATAGTTCTGTCTTCCTGCTGTTCTCTCCCAGCCAGGAACTCCCCTGGGTCACAGCTCTAACTCACAAAAGCTGGCAAGCCCTGGCTGTCATCTTCACTACATAACTCAAGTCCAGCTCTTAGTAAATGTTGACTGCATGTATGTGCACACACAAACACACACACACACACAAAGACACAAAGCTAAGGTGTATGGAGAGGTCATCTTGTGTCAGTCCCTTTCATGTATCACTTTACTAATCATCAAAACAATCCCAGAAGGTAGGTACTATTTTGTCCCCATTGTAACGATGACAGCACGTAAGGTTCAGTCATTTGTCCACAGTCATCCAGCTAACCAGTGGCAAAATCAGGATTTGATCCCAGGTAATAAGATGCCAGAGTGGGTGTTTTTATGTTCCCCTACATAACTTTGTCTCCAGTGGTGGAATTTTAGGCATCAGTTTTAAGGGAGAGTCATAAACCCCTGCATTTCATCTGTGATATAAGGAGAGTTGAATTCACAGGTCTCAACTACTCTTTCCATCCTTGAATGTCAATTAAGCTTAACAAAATTGGGTGCACCCACTGCCTAAGGTAATGGATTTCTATGAGGTGAAAGCAATCTGGAAAAGTGCAGATACATTTTGGGTGGTCACGTTGCCTGGGGGACAAAGGTGTGTAGAACCCAAGGTGGCTAAAGGGTCTACAACTCCAAACAGGCCCACGCCCAGGAGAACTGTCCTCTGCAATGCAACAGGAGCCTCATGGAGAAACTCACATAGGCAATGGAAATACAGTGGTCAGTTAATGAGTTATAATAGTGCTGTCCCAAGACGAGGAGGACCACTGGGCATTCAGAGCCTTGTCAGTCCCTCTCCAGCTCAATTTCAACAGTCTGAGCATTCCTGCTAAGTGATTTGGTTTATGAGAACTCCGGCAATTTCAGAAGAGGTCATCTCTAATAGGAAAAAAAAACAAACAGACTGGCATTTGGGTGTCACCCCAACTTTACCTGAACTGTATCAAAGGTGTTATTATTCATTATATAGAGGATTCAGAGCAAAATAAAGTTTATCTGCAATTGTGTAAACCTGATCTATGTGGGTAACTGGAGCATGAACGATTGCAGTAGCATAAACAAAGACAGGATAAAAATGTGCTGCTATATGAATCTGTCCCCAGTAATGGCTATATTAATCACCATTATCATTATAGTTACCCTCCTTGGCATCATCATAATCAATTCAGCAACTGTTTCCCTTGGTGATGTCTCCTTATTACAACATGGTATTAATTGTATCCGAGCTGATTTTCTGCTCCTACTGCTTAACAGCTGTGTGGGAGTAAATATCCCTCAGTCAAACACCAGCTCAGACTGCCAGGACTCAGGAAATTGATCCAGATGTGAACAGCAGGATCAGAACACAGCTGCAGAAGAGAATACACCAGTGTCTGTGCTAAACTTAGTGATCAGCGTCCAGTTATAGAGATTATAAGACTTCCTTTCAAATACAATGAGCCATCAAAGAGTTAACAGCTTGAGTTTTGCTTTTGTTAGTTTCATCTAGGTCAGGAGCATTCATCTAAGGAACTTTTGTCTAGCTCTTTCAAAAAAAAAAAGGAAGAAAAAAACACAACCACCACCAAGAGAATAACCACATGGATTCCCTAAACATGTGATTAAAAACTATAACTATCCCAAATGTGTATTGTGTTTATTGGGGAACAAAGCTATCTCAGCACTTCCTTTTATTTTTAAGTACATTTCAAAGCATTTCAGTTTGTGACTTCCACAAATTAGAGCTCTCACACTTTTCTCCCTAAACAGACCAAGGCAATTGCATTCTACAGCAACAGCTATTTTTGTCCCTCCCTTTCGAGTCTCCAACTGGCTGGCAAAAGTGCCAGAAGACCTGTTGATTTGTATATCTTCGTTTTTTGATTTCGTGTTTTTTTTTTTTTTGAGACAGAGTTGCACTCTTGTTGCCCAGGCTGGAGTGCAGTGGCGCGACCTCGGCTCACTGCAATGTCTGCCTCCCAGGTTCAAGGGATTCTCATGCCTCAGCTTCCCGAGTAGCTGGGATTAAAGGTGCCCACCACTACACCTGGCTAATTTTTTGTATTTTTAGTAGAGACGGGGTTTCACCATTTTGGTCAGGCTGGCCTCAGGTGGTCCACCCTGCTCAGCCTCCCAAATTGCCGAGATTACAGACATGAGCCACTGTGCCTGGCCAATTTGTGTATCTTTCGTTGCTTTTTATCAGTTTCACTGCCTCTTGGCATCAAAAACTGTGTTTATTTTGGGTGACTTTGTTTTAAAGATCTAGCACTGAGCTAAGATTCAGGACACTTAGCTACTCCTCTTTTAAGTTTTCTTTCCCTTTTAATTGACACATAGTCATTGTTCTTATTCATGGCCTAGAATGTGATCCTATACATCTAGACATTGTATAATGATCAAATCAGGGTAATTACATCACCTCAAACCTTAATCAGTTCTTTGTGGTGAGAATATTTAAAGTTGTCCCTTCTGTTAACTATCCTTCTTAATGCCTTGTTTGTCCATGTGGGTCTGAAGAGGTCCCGTGAACCGTTGTTTCTTCATCTATTAAAAATGGGAATAACGGCTGATCTTTGCACTGCTCCCTGGATGAGGAGTCTTGAGGTGCAGAGGAGAGATCATGGGGCTAAGAGCAGTGCAACAAGCCCTCTCATGTCCTCTAGCAAGATATGTAAGGCAAGAAAAGCTTCCTGCGAAGTCAGTGCCGTGCATGCCAGGGGCATCAGGAAGGTGTCCTTTGCCCTACTATACCCCTGCTAAGAAACTGCCCTTGGTAAGGTAGGAATAACGGGCTCACAGATTTTTACATATGAATGCAGTTCGCTTCAATATATGCAATAATGAAAAGTTGCAACCAGCCTAAATAGCAATGCCATTAAGTAAGTAAATTATAGTACATCCATTCAATGAAATATTATGCAGCCATGAAATTAAGGTTTTCAAAGATTTTTAAAGCCAACATAGAAATGTCAAGGTAAGTTTCTAAAAAGTTAAAAAGTATTCAATCCAAACGTCAAATTTTAGCACATCCATACATACAGAGAGGGAGAGAAATATACCAAAAATATTAGCAATTGTTTATCACTTGATGGGCTCTGATGTTCTGATGTTTGTTTACATCTTTCAAATTTTCTCATAAAAATATTTGCTACTTTTATAATCAATAAAATGAATATTATTTTTAAAACGAATTTGTGTGTGAAACTACTACAATTAAATTTGAAAATCATTTTATGATATGGCAAATGCCTATCTTAAAAAATTAGGATAAATTCCTATGATTGCAACTCTGTCCAAAAGTTATGCCTGAGAAGAAGTAAATCCATTCAAATATTAATGATACAGAAGGGCATGATCCCTTTAAGTGATGCAGAAGGGGGAAAGGGAAGTGCTGGGAAGGAAAGGGCATAGTCCCTTTAATGATATGGAAGGGCTCCACCTCCGGGGCCTGTGCCCACAGACCTCAGTGAGGACAGGCATTTTTGTTTTTTCTGCCCAAATGTTGCATTTCCCAAGACCACCCTGGCCTGCCACACCCCCATCCTATGCCTATAAAAACCTGAGACCCTAGCAGGCAGACACCAAAGTGGCTGGACATCTAGAGGAGCACATCACCGGAGGAACACACGGGCTGAGCAGCCTGACTCCAAGGGAAAACCATCCCCCTTCTGGCTCCCCCATCTGCTGAGAGCTACTTCCACTCAATAAAATCTTGCACTCATTCTCCAAGCCCACGTGTGATCTGATTCTTCCAGTACACCAAGGCAAGAACCCCGGGATACAGAAAGTCCTCTGTCCTTGCGATAAGGCAGGGGTCTGATTGAGGTGACTAACAGAAGCTGCCTATGGATGACTAAACTAAAAGAGCACCCCATTAAACATGCCCACTGAGGCTTCAGCTATAGGCATTCACCCCTAGACACCGCCGTGGGGTCAGAGGCCCACAGCCTGCCTGTCTCTATGCTCCCCTAGAGGTTTGAGCAGCAGGGCACTGAAGAAACAAGCCACACTCCCATCACATGCCCTGCGAAGGGGACAAGGGAACTTTTCCCATTTCGTTAACATTGGTTATTTCTGAATGATAGAATTGGGGTGATCTTAACTTCTTTCCTTTTCTGAATTAGAACAAAACAACAAAAACAGTTTTTCTTTTTTTCTTTTCTTTTCTTTTTTTTTTTTTTTTTTTGGAGATGGAGTCTCACCCTGTCACCCAGGCTGGAACGCAGTGGCAGGATCTCGGCTCACTGCAACCTCCGCCTCCCAGTTCAAGCAATTCTCCTGCCTCAGCCTCCTGAGTAGCTGGGATTACAGGCACGCACCACCACGCCCAGTTAATTTTTGTATTTTTAGTAGAGACGGGGTTTCACCTTGTTGGTCAGGCTGGTCTGGAACTCCTGACTTAGTGACCTGCCCACCTCGACCTCCCAAAGTGCTGGGATTACAAGCATGAGCCACCGTGCCCTGCCAAAAATAGTTTTTCAAGAGCTAAAAAATAGGAATGTTGATATTGGCAAAAATTGGCATTTTTTAAAGTTAAAATATTTAAAAATGTAATATTTAAAAGATCTTAAAGATTAAAAAAACATTTTGTGTACCCAGTTATGTGAATTCCCTTCTCACAGATGAAATACATATATTCTAATACATAGAGTGGAAAGGGACTTTCCTTATTCTGCACATAGCACCATGTAGCTAAGAAAATAACTCTATAGTCCCAGAGAATAACCAGGCCAACTATTACCCAAATGCATATCCCATCAGCCTGCACTTGGAGCCTCCATTCCCATGTATGTCAGGGAAGCTATAGACTAGTGCTGCTCTCTGCTTCAATGCTGGAAGAGATTTGTTGAGACTGAGGAATAAGAAGCGGATTATTAAAAAGCTCTTTTTTCAAGATCCAGCATCAACTATTCCAAAGCAAAGTTTATAATAGCCTCTTAACATTTCTTCTTGCCAATGGTGTGGAAAGTCAAGCTGTGAATAATTAAACATATAATTCCAAATGAGACAAACATCACTTATTGGCTTTGAGAAATGTTGCAGAATGGTACAGCCATTTTAAGAAATAAATTCTTAAAAAATAATTGAATCCTGAGGACATGTGAGTCATTTCTCTCACACTGTAAAATGTACTAGTTTTTCCAACCCATAATTCATGACATATATACATATATTTGTACCAAAATGGCAAATCTTAGACTAATGAGCATAACATATTCATCTTTGTCAAATATATATTTTTGAAAGGAGGAGATTGCAATTATTAAAATTGAATTTTAACACTAATAAGCATCTTTAGCTTTTTTTTCTGTATAGAAATGTGGGGGATTTTTTTAAAAGTCTTTGGGTTTTCGCCCTTGTCTTGACTGTAACAAGGAATTTGGACTCACTCATTTCCTATTTTTTAACCCCACCTCAGCCCTTGCCTCCTTTGTGGTCTTGTCTCCCTCTCTTCCTGAGGACAAAAAAGACAGATCACTCCACATGTGACTGTAGAAGCTATCTATCAGAAGCATATGTGTTTAATCAATTTTAATACCCCTGCAGTCCAGAAGAAGTAAAATATTCAGAACTGGGAATAATTATAATTTCCATTACATTAGCAAGGTTTGCTGGCATGCCAGAGGGGCATGAGGCTGGCTGGCAGCTTAGGGGATAAGTAGGCAGTGGCTGATATGCACACAACACCAAGCCTCTCTTGCTCTCAGTTGTGTCCTCTCTAACTTCCCCCGCAACCTTGCGGTAGCACCCACTGTGATTAACAAAGAAACTGACTGATCTTTCTCATTTTCCTCAAAGTGTCCTTAATATTACTCTTCATTAAGAGGAGCAAATCAAAATCTGTTGATTTTACAAGCCAGAGAAAAATTAGTGGGCTCATGGGCATTCCAGATAAGGAAGTTCCCTAGAACATAAGCTGTGTTCCCATCAGAAAGGCCAGCAGCTACCTACTAAGCCAGGCTGAGATCCCCAGCTCCACATCGTCTCTCATAACAGGGACGCCCTGGCTCCCACACAGTTCTCTCTCCAAGGGAAATGTTCGAAGGGGAGCCCAAGAATGCTGGCAAAGACACAGAAGACCTGAGTTCTTATCTGGCCTCTCTTACTAACCACGCAAGCTCTGTTAGCTATTTGATTTCTCTGAGTTTTGATTTGCTCTTTTGTAAGATGGGAAGAAAACTGTCTGACATTTCTACGCTTGGTACTGTTGTGTAGCTCAAAGACAATGATGTTTGTGAAGGCCTTTTGTCCACCATAAAGCACTAGGATAATAACTAAGAAGTGGTATAAAGGAGTTTTGGAGTTGCCGAAAACGAAACATATCCAATCTGGGCAGGGTGGGGGAAAATGCACCCTCTCTTACACTGCAGAAACAAAACTAAACAGGTGTAGATTTTGCAATTTCATCTGACAAAGGTCTGAAATCCAGAATCTATAAGAAACTTAAACAAATTAACAAACAAAAAACAAAAAATTCCATTAAAAACTAGGCAAAGGACATGAACAGACACTTTTCAAAAGAAAACATACATGCAGCTAACAAGCATATGAAAAAATGCTCAATATCACTAATCATCAGAGAAATGCAAATCAAAAAACTGTAATAAGATACCATCTCACACCAGTCAGATTGGCTATTATTAAAAAGTTAAATAACAGGTGCTGCAAGGCTGCAGAGAAAAGGGAATGTTTATACACTGCTGGCAGGAATGTAAATTAGTTCCACCATTGTGGAAAGCAGTGTGGTGATTTCTCAAAGAACTTAAAACAGAATTACCATTTGACCCAGCAATCCCATTATTGAGTATATACCCAAAGGAATATAAAAAACACATGCACATGTATGTAAATAGCAGCACTATTCCAATAGCAAAGACATGGAATCAACCTAAATGCCCATCAATGGTAGACTGGATAAAGAAAATGTGGTACATACATACCATGGAATGCTATGCAGCCATAAAAAAAGAATGAGATCATGTCCTTTGCAGTAAAATGGATGGAGCTGGAAGCCATTTTCCTATGTAAACAAATGCAAGAACAGAAAACCAAATGCTGCATGTTCTCACTTACAGGTGGGAGCTAAACATTGAGAACCCATGGACACAAAGAAGGGAACAACAGACACCAGCATCTAATTGAGGGTGGAGGATGGGAGGAGAGAGAGGATGAAAAACTATATATTGCATACTATGCTTATTACCTGGGTGATAAAATAATCTGTACACCAAACCCCTGTGATATGCAGTTTATCCACATAACAAACCTGCAAATGTAACCCTGAACCTAAAATAAAAGTTTTTTTAAAAAATGTAATTTAACAATATTTGTCAAAAGCCTTCCAAATGTGCATAACCTTTGACCCAAAAGATTTACTACATTGCCATTATTTAATTTTTAGTCACAGTGCATCAGATGTGAAGAAATTATTTTGGTTAAAGCCATTTTCAGTTCTTCAGACTTAGTGATATCACCCACATCCATTCTTGTTAGGTAATTTGAGCACTGAGAATGTTGTCAATGACACCTGTAATACAGTAACTTCACATAAAATTAAAATAAATTGCATACTTTTTAAAAGTATTAATGCTTTTTCATTCACTTGTACATATATAATAATAAAATGATCACCTGTGAATTTATGTGCATATGTGCTCATGTGCATATGAAAAGGTTAGAAAATAGAAGGGCAAGAGATCAGGGGTTAGATATGGGAGACAGAAAGTTTTTTCTTTTTAATTTGAAGAGCTGTAGTTCTGAATTTGTTTTACAATGAATACATTTGCTTTTGTATATTTTTAAAAGCTAGTTTTAATTTAGAATATAATACAAATCATTGTGTGATTAATAATCTATCCAATATTAATAATAACCACCACAGAGATGCAGAAAAGGTACTGAAAAGGGTGTGAGCTGGAAGAGTGGGTGTCATTTAGTAGTGACAGAGGGAGGGCATTCCAGTCCAAAGAAACAGTAGTAGTTAAGGTTTCAAATCAAGAAAGAAAATAACATGCACAAGGTAGGATCAAACAAAAACCTCTGATGGGGAAGTAGTTATGAATAATAACATCAGGTAGAGGGGATGGAGGCAGACAGAGAGGACCTTAAATGTTGTCCTGCCAGCAATGGAGGCCATTGGCAGTTGTGAAGCCTGAATGCTTAATTTTGAAATCTTTATATTTAGGATACAGGCAGATCTATTTGGATATTAATGTATGATGCCAAGTATGTAGGAATTTATGAGTAATGAACAGAAAGGACTATGGGAGCTATCTGGGCTTCCCTTGGAAGGAGAAGAAAACAGCTCTGCTCCCCATTTCAATGATTTACTAGATAGATGATTATCAAACAGCTTAAAACAAGTTATTATTTCTCATTATTTTGAAATCTGGACTGGGCTTAGCTGGGCAGTTCTGGTTCATGTAGTATCTGCTGGGGCTGAAATGCCAAGATGGCTGCATCACTCATATATCTGCTGTCTCCCTTAGGCTAGTGTCAGCAGCTAGGAGCTGACCAGATGTCAAGAACTGTGAAGGATCTAAGACAATACCCTACTTACAAGTTAACAAATTAGTCTGTCACATTCATGGATGCTGGGAGAAGTCCTATGTGAGGGACAAAGAACTTTATTTTTTATTTATTATTTATTATTTTTATTATTCATGGCACAGGAGTCAGCATGAGTTGTATGTTTGCATGAGTTCTCCTTGCCCCTCCTCCCCACCTCCCACCCACTTATGTCTCATGAGAGCAACAAAGAGTGGCCCAAGCAGATGCTGCTCACACAGTGGGATTGTCCCACTTCTGAGGAACTCTGAGCTTAGGATGCTCCCAATCCTGTAAGGGAGCTTCTAGCAAAGATGCCCAACCTTCCTCCCAGGAGAAGACTTTCTCTTTATTGCCCTGATCAGGAAACAAATCAGCCCTCTGCTCAGGAAGGAGACCCTATCTCTATCTTCCAAGGATGTTTGCTATACAAACATCCTTGAATAAAAATATCCTTAATAAGACAGTTCAAGACAAAATTTCCCCCTACCACTGGATGTCTCTCTTCCTCTATATGACCTCTCCATGTGGTGGCATTATGGTCACAGCCCGATGGTCTCAACACAGCTAGACATTGCATATAGTGGCTGGTTTCCAAGCAGATGGAGTTGGGAGGTGCCAGACCTGGCACCACATCACTCCACAGCATGCTATGGGTCAAAGCCCATTTCAAACCAGCCCAGGTTCAAGGAGAGGGGAAATACACTTCACCTCTCAATGTGAGAAGCAACATATGCTGCTGGGAGGGAAAAAGTTGATCACACCTATGTTTGAGGCACATTTACCATACTTCCTATCGAGTAGAAGCAGTGGTTTCTACACTAGGGGAAGTAAGCATTATGTTTATTTAAAATATTTTTTTTAATTTTAATTTTAAAGAAAAGTGGTCAATGAGAACAGGAAGGCTGGGTAAGAAATACGACAGTGCTCAAAGTATACCTGAAATGGAAAAAGTTTAAGAATTACTCCTGGCCAAGCACAGTGGCTCATTTATATAATCCCAGCACTTTGACAGGCCGAGGTAGGTGGATTGCTTGAGTCCAGGAGTTCAAGACCAGCCTGCGCGACATGGTGAAACCCTATCTCTACAAAAAATACAAATATATTAGCTGGGATTGGTGGTGTGTGCCTGTAGTCCCAGCTACAAGGAAGGCTGAGGTGGGAAGACCGTTTGAGCACAGGAGGTCAAGGTTGCAGTGAGCTGAGATCGTGCCACTGCACACCAGCCTGGCTGACAGAGTGAGATCCTCTCTCAAACAAACAAACAAACAAAAAATTACTCCTTACAGAACCCCAGAAATACATAAGTACAGTGGTTACCAATCCTAACCTAAGTACAGATACTCAAGATCTGTCCAAGAAAATATGACTAAGATATCTTTGATGGGGCAAAAGAAGGTGCATGTTTAAATATACTGTGCCACAGGTTAATCTCTTGCATGTTAATGGCCAAGAATCCTCTGGCATTGGTGTCTTCCTTCATAGAGATTTTGCCCCATCTATAGAAACTATAGTTTTGCTTGTATTTCCATTTTAAATTTTTGCAGTTTCTATTGCTTCCATGCCAATATAGAGCACCCTTTATAGGGTCCCCTAGCTGGGGCTCAACACTCCCTAAAGGGGGTCTCCCTGGGAATTCTAAAAGAGTCTTGATAAAACTGTGAGCTAAGAACTGGTGTGGACTAGTGCTTCCCAAACCGAACCAAGCATCAGAAGCATCTGTGTGGCTTTTAAAATTGCATATTCCCAGCCAAGTGTGGTGGCTCAGCCCTGTAATCCCAGCACTTTGGGTGGCCAAGGTAGACGGATTGCCTTGAGCTCAGGAGTTCAAGACCAGCCTGGCCAACATGGTGAAACCCCATCTTTACAAAAAATACAACAATTAGCCAGGCATGGTGGCCCACGCCTGTAGGTCTAGCTACCCAGGAGGCTGAAGTGGGAGGATGGCTTGAGCCCGGGAGGTGGAAGTTGCAGTAAGCCAAGATGGTGCCACCGCATTGCAGCCTGGGTAAAAGAGTAAAACCCTGTCTCAAAAAAATTATAATAATAAAAAATAAATAAAATTGTTAAAATGCATATTTCCCAATGGCTCACACCTATAATCCCAGCACTTTGGGAGGCCAAAGCAGGAGGATTACTTGAGCACCAGAGTTGGAGACCAGCCTGAGCAACATAAAGAGACCCCATCTCTACAAAATTAAAAAATTAGCATGTTGGCACATGCCTGTGGTCCCAGCTACTCAGAAGGCTGAGGCAGAAGGATGGCTTGAACCCAGGAGTTCCATGAATTCGAGGCTGCAGTGAGTTATGATCACACCACTGCATCGGCAACAGAGTGAATCCTTGTCAAAAAAAAAAAAAAAAGCGTAATCCCATATCCAACTCCAGATCCATTGAGATGAAGTCCAGAAATCAGCATGCTTCCAGATCATTCTCATGAAACTAGTCTGGCTTATTCTAAGTGTCCCACCCTAGAAACTTCTAATTTAGCTGGTTTCTGTCCAAATACTTTGTCACTGTCACTGGAACCCTCCTCTCCTCCCCACTGTCACCAATTATAGCTACGGTTTCCTACCCTTCAGTTCTAAACTGTCTTAGAGAGGCAGCACCTTAGGAGAAAACTATTGCTTTGGATATCAGTGAAATGAGGAAACACATCCCTTTTCAATAAACAAAATAACTGCCATGATTGTTAGCTCTTTGTTGGATGGAGAAAAAAAGCAATACAAGGTTCCAGGAGGCATTAAACAGCCACATATTTAAAATTTGAGAATGTATAGCCCATCCTAGAGGCACTCGAAAATCTCTATTCAGTCCCCCTCCAAAATTTCAGAGTTGCCCCTCGAGGCTGTTTTCAAATACAAAACCATCCAGTTAAAAAGGTAAAGTCTAACTACTTGTCCTAAACCAGTGGTCATTGCTGTCACCTTTTGAGCAAACATTTTTATTTATCAAATACATTTCTAAGTGAAACAAGAAAATCTTTTCAAAATATTTGTAAATCACATCTATGTGTGCCGTGAAGAAATGACAGGCTAAGAAATGACAGTTTATAAAGATCATAAACTGATCTCCCGCAGGCTGGCTGTAGTCCTTAGACGTGTTTTGTTTGGTCACCACAGGCTTTTTAAAAATTGTGCTAATATCTTAAAATTCCACATAAAAATTTGTATTTCTGGTATCTCCTTAAAAAGGCCTGGGGCCAGGCACAGTAGCTCACATCTATAATCCCAGCACTTTGGGAGGCCAAGGCAGATGGATCACTTGAGGTCAGGAGTTCGAGACCAGCCTGGTGAACATGGTGAAACCTCATCTCTACTAAAAATACAAAAATTAGTCAGGCATGGTGGTGGGCGGCTGTAGTCCCAGCTACTCGGGAGGCTGAGGCAGGAGAATCGCTTGAACCCACGAAGCAGAGGTTGCAGTGAGGCAAGATTGTGCCACTGCACTCCAGCCTGGGTGACAGAGCAAGACTCTATCTCAAAAAAAAAGTCAGGAGGCCTGGGATCCCTGGACTCACTCCTGATGGCCACAGTGGTCTGAGCTGAACAGAATCTTTCTCTGTTAGATGTGACATGTGCTCTCCAATTTGCCACATCTCCTACCCTCCATCTGGCCTTGTTTGAGGCTTATTAACTTCTTAGTCCCTGAGGTATTTCAGTTTTCCTTCTTTGCTAAGCAGTGGGGTCTCTGCAGAAATCGACACACAAAAAGACAGAGAACGTGTTCAAAGAGAAGCAAACAACATGAAAAGTATCAAGACTAAGGGAAGGTTGAGGGCAAAGAAGAAACTAAAGCCAGCAGGAAGACATCAGCACTAAAAGTCACTAGACCAGTTGCTACAAGATTCAGGTTCTAATCCCAGATCTGCTACTCAGCTAAGAGATAACTCCAGCCATGTCACAGAATGCCTCTGTGCTTCTGAGTCCTCCTCTGTGACCTGAAAAAGGAAGCAAACTGATGTCTTAGGATCTTGAAGGTGTAAGACAGGGGTCATCAAACTACAGCCCACAGGTCAAATCCAGCCAACTGCCAGTTTTTACACTGCCCACTTGCTAAAAATGGTGTTTGCATTTTTAAATGGTTAGAAAGAAAATCAAATGAAAAATATTTTGTGATACAGGAAAAGTATGTGGAATCCTAATTTTAGCAGCCATAAATAAAGTTTTGTTGGAACACAGCCACACTTATTCATTTACATACCATCTATAAGGGCTTCCATGATGCAATAGCAGATTTGAGTAGCAGCAATGGAGACTGTATGGCCCACAAAGCCAAAAATATGTATCTGACTCTTTTCAGGAAAAATGTGTTGACCCCTGGTCTAAGACATCATTCTAAGCTGTTCCATTAAAATATAAAACCCTGCCAGATAATTCCTCATTTGTATTTATATAAAACATTTTTTTTTGAGATGGATTCTTTCTCTGTCTCCCAGGCTGGAGTGCAGTGGCACAATCTTGGCTCACTGAAACCTCCACCTCCTGAGTTCAAGCAATCCTCTCACCTCAGCCTCCCCAAGTAGCTGGAATTACAGGTGCCTGCCACAATGCCCAGCTAATTTTTGTATTTTTAGTAGAAACGGGGTTTCACCATGTTGGCCAGTCTGGTCTCAAACTCCTGACCTCAAGTGATCCACCCGTCTCAGCCTCCCAAAGTGCTGGGATTACAGGTGTAAGCCACCATGCCTGGCTGTATTTATATAAAACATTCTTTCTAAAACAATTTGCAGGCTCAGGTGACTATTTCAGGGGCAAGGTATTTTAGTGTGATCAAAACATTTACATGGGCCTTTTTTCCATGAAACAGTAATAACAGTCACTATGATTTACTGAACACATACTGTGTTCCTGGCACTTCACGTGTATTCTCTCATTAGTATTCTCTGCAATCCATCGAGGTTTTATCATCTCCCTTTTTAGGTAAGTAGACCAAAGCTTAGGAAATTTAAATAATATTCCCAAAGTCAAACAGTTTATAAGTGGCCAAATGAAAATTCAAACCTAGGTCTGTCTGACTCCAAAATCCAGTTCATTATAAATGCCATCATTTATTAATCTAACACCTGTACCCAGGGAGGCTCAGGCTAAAGATAAATTGGGAATAACACCATACTCTGCTGTATCCAAAATTTTTTTTCTCTTTAACCCCATCTCATCCCTAATTCTAAAACTCTACATATAATAGATTCACCTGATTTCCTTTCCCCTTAAATCTCATCTTTCCCCATGAGAAACATCGCCGTGGAAGTTGAGGATTCCCAGTGATTCTCGATTTGATGTTGGGGTGTTTAGTCCTCACGAAAATAAAGCCCCACCAGCCACTGAGATGTGCTCAGCCAGTAGTGGGTTCATCTGTGCTACATTAATGTGGCCTTTGAACATTCTCTCTCTCATCACCAGGAAATGAAGGCAAAAGAAATTCTTTTAAAGAAAATTGTCTCTTCTACCATGAGTTTGACATTCTTCTTTGGTGGCTGTTAATTTTCACCTTTAATATTCTCACCTTTGTCTTGGCAGTATTGTTTAGTTAAATCCAATGTGTCTGGAATGGAAAGAAACTTATCGAGCAGTACATTTGTGCCTTTAAGCAATAGAAACCCCATAAATCAAAGAAAGTGGGAAGTAGAAAAAGAATTGAGCTAGAGCAATGGGTGAAGAGGAGGCCAATAGAAATAGAAAGATGGCAACAGACATCCCATGGAATAAGGAGACAGATGAATTGAGGGAAGAAGAAAAGAAAAAGGGGACCGCCAAATTGAAGAGACAAAGAGAAAGAGAACAAAGAGAAAAGAAATAAAAGAGAGATAGTCATTGTTCCCAGAGGAGAAAGAACATATCCATCCCCCACATTTCCCTAATCCTTTTCCCATCTTAACCAATCTGCAACAGTTCCAATTTGAATCCAAATCAGGTCTGAGGTTTGGGATTCACTAGTAAACTAGCTCTGATTCCCTAATCCCAGCACCGGATGTTTTGGGGTGTTGGGATTTGGAGGTAATTAATTCAGCCACCTGTAACATTCGTTCAGATGTTGCTACCTTTTCATCTCAGTACAAAGTTAACTGCAGATGCTGAGCAGTTGCTCTCCCCACCCATGACTGTGACAGCTCTGAACAACTATGTATCATTCTTCCTAGAAATCTTGTTAGCCCTGTTGTCCTTTATTTCCAAGCGGCAGATATTTAACTTTTTGTAGAGATCCTAGAGAGAATTTATAGTTTTCTATACCTTTAAACTTGTTTATTTGTGACCTCTTTATTGTGCTGGCTATGTGCTGATCTTGTTATAAAAAATACAGAAAGAAAAACCTGTATTTAGTAAAGAGAGTATGATTTCAGTTTCTCGAATATAAGTGCTCATTGCTTTGTGAACTAAAGCAGATTTAAAATAATTTCCTAAAGGGAATTGAGAGCCAGCCTGGTAGCACCCTCTCACCTTGCCTTCACACAGATGTAGACACCCGCTATTTGAGAAACTGACCTCTCTGGGGGCCTTCTCAGCTTTTTTCTGTCACATCCAAAGTGGGGTATTTATTGGTATTCACCCTGCAAAACTGTGATGATAATCATTAAGGAATTTAAAAATATCGAACTCTTTACCTCTCAATATTAATCAAAAGTTTTAACAGAATATAAAGAGAAGAGTATTTGAAAGGCATCAAATAAAATCATTCCTCATAATATTTGCCGAGCATATGATAGGACCTCCCCTGCCAGACTAACACAGAAAGACCTTTGTGGGCCAGGAAAGTGCTCCACTTTTTTTTTTTTTTTTTTTTCTGAGACAGAGTCTTGCTCTTGTTGCCCAGGCTGGAGTGCAGTGGCACGATCTGGGCTCACCGCAACCAACCTCCGCCTCCCGGGTTCAAACAATTCTCCTGCCTCAGCCTCCCAAGTAGCTGGGATTACAGATGCCCGCCACCATGCCCCACTAATTTTTTTGTATTTTAGTAGAGATGGGGTTTCACCATGTTGGCCAGTCTGGTCTGGAACTCCTGACCTCAGATGACCCACCCAGCTCATCCTCCCAAAGTGCTGGGATTACAGGCGTGAGCCACACACCATGCCCAGCCAGTGCTCTACCATTTTGATCACATTTGGTAGCCTTCTCCTCACCTCACCTGGCCCAACCTTTTATGGCATATGCCCTAGTTAAAAGAATTGATATCAAAGTTAAGCAAACTTGCAGAAGACCTAGAATGAAAACCCATGTCTCTGACTTGAAACCCATTTTTCTTCCCACTGTATCACATTGCCTCCCACCTTTAGAAATAAAATGATTTCCCCCAACAACAGAGATGCCTTCTAGTTCATAAAGTAAGTGCCTGTCTGATCAACAGGCAATTTTAAGAATTCCAATATACCTCCTCCCATCTTTGAAAAACAAGGCCATAATGTAAACCATTTGATCAAACATAGAATTTGTAATATCCCTTTAGAAGTTGAAGGACATTAAAAATGGTGCCAGCTAATAAGCATGCTGAGATTGTTATCTGCATTTCAAAGGATCTCTTGGGAGAAGGAAAAAGGTTGGTCATGCACAATTATCTTGTAGAGCAGTTTTTAACCACTCCAATATGTTGGTGGTAAGATTTAATCTTAATGGAAGGATACCTTTATCAACCATTGGGATTCATCATGCACACAAAGCAATTTAGGCATGCATGGTTCCTGCCTTTCTAAGGATCTTTCTAAAATGGAATTCCTCTCCATGGATACTCATTTGCATTGGTGGAATTTCTTGCTAAGGAAACAAAGCATCTTTCAAAATCCCAGGTTGTTACCAACTTGTCGTATCAGAAAGATAATACAATTTCAGTGGAATATTCCCTCTCCTGTCAAAAGTTAATGAGATAATGAGCTCAGTTTAATTTCCTGGTAAGGGCACCATTTTCAAATCACAAAAGCCCCTGACGATTCTGGCATTGCTCACTGCCTTCATTCTTGGCGCCTTCGTTTTTGGTGCCCTTCATTTTCAGAGAGAAAAGTGAAAGGTACAAATTTCAGTTTGAGCACAACCTTTCCCCAGTCTCAATTTCATCATTTTAGCCTTTCTTTTTTTCTTTTTTTTTTTTTTTTTTACATTTCTGGCCCAAGTGTCTACCCTCTTCATTAAAGAAAATGTGGGTAGATATAGATACAGATGTAGATCTCTCCGTGTGTGTGTGTGTGTGTGTGTGTGTGTGTGTGTGTGTGTGTGTGTGTGTGTGTATGGAGAGACAGAGAAAGAAGAAACATGCAATGGCCTAGACATGAATACCTAGCTGAATAAGAGTCTGTCTCAGGACCGGGCGCGGTGGCTCACACCTGTAATCCAAGCACTTTGGGAGGCTGAGGTGGGTGGATCACCTGAGGTCGAGAGTTCGAGACGAGCCTGACCAACACGGAGAAACCCCATCTCTACTAAAAACACAAAATTAGCCGGGTATGGTGGTGCCTGCCTGTAATCCCAGCTACTCAGGAAGCTGAGGCAGGAGAATCGCTTGAACCCAGGAAGTGGAGGTTGCGGTGAGCCGAGATCGCACCATTGAATTCCAGCCTCGGCAACAAGAGCGAAACTCCATCTCAAAAAAAAAAAAAAAAGTCTGTCTCAAGGCATTCAGCCTAGAGTGGAAAACTGACTCAGCCCTCCCAAGCATTCAGTGCAGGAAAAGGAGTGTAGACTTGTCAGAACCCCCTGCAAGGAGCATTTAATCCTGCTTGGAGGAATTAGAAAGGCTTCTTAGAAGAGATATATTTGAGCTGAGCCTTCAAAGATTAATAAGAATACAGAGGGTAGAGGAAGTAAGCTACAGATACTCCCTAAACTCTTTAAATGTAGCAAGGACTTAGGATGTGTGGCAGGAAAGCAAGAGTGGACAAGTATATTGTGGCTTGATGAGAAACTTGAATCCTATGTGAAGACTTTATACTTTATCCTGTGGTTCAAAACAGTAACCACAGATTTTTCATCGGCAAGGGAGAAACAGCTTCAAGTTTGTATCTTAAGGAAAAAAAACTGGTGGTAACAGTAATGTTTACAGTAGAGTAACAAAAAAGTGAAGCCCGATAAACTTGTCAAGGGACATTTCAGAGACAGGATTGGACATGGGAGAACCTAACCCAAGATATTGGGGACGTAAAGGAGAGGAAGGGGTACACACCTTTCTTAGACACGTTTCTTCCACCTAGTAGAGGAGCAGATGTCCTGTGAGCACTTCCATTTTCTAACCCTCTAGCCTTTAAACTCTAAACTGTTTCTCCACCTTCACACACTGAGAGCCAAAAACAAGAATCCCTATGTTCATTTGAATCTTTTTTTTTTTTTTTTTTTTTTTTTTGCTTAAAAATGAAGACTGGCAGATAACAATATCTTATCAGCTCAATCCTGAAAACACCAGCTGGTGGCCTCTTCAGGGTGACCTGGACAAGCAACAGAGAGCGTGGATAACTGTATTTGCTGTTGATTAAGACTGAATTCCAGATTCCTTAAGCTCAACAGCCAGCTGGAATGCTGTTACCTTCCAGCAGATACACACATCCATCTTCATTTGGACTGAGAGGCAGAAGCTCACGTCTTTCATCGGAATAATGAGCAAAGATACCCTCAATCATGAAATCTGCAAATTTTTTGTGATGGCATCTCTTCCTTTTTTAAAAAAAATCTATTTCCATTGGTTATTGGGAAATAGGTGGTGTTTGGTTACATGAGTATGTTCTTTAGTGGTGATTTGTGAGACTTTAGTGCACCCATCTCCCAAGCAGTATACACTACACCCAATTTGTAGTCTTTTATCCCTCAGCCCCTTCCCACCCTTTCCCCAAGTCCCCAAAGTCCACCGTGTCATTCTTAGTTTGATGGCATCTCTTCCTATTCATCCCATCTGTATCAGTTCCTCATTCTGTCTATCATGTC
Source organism: Pan paniscus (assembly GCF_029289425.2). NCBI lineage: Eukaryota > Metazoa > Chordata > Mammalia > Primates > Hominidae > Pan > Pan paniscus. Next base: position 52,340,904 of record NC_073256.2, on the reverse strand, counting down.
AAAAGGGGCTCAGTGACATGAATACCTTTCCTCCTGAGTATTTTTCCCAATTCAGGTTTAAATTAATTTTCTGAATTTAATTTGGCAAAGTCTTCAGGACACGAGTATTTTAGGGCAGAGGTCTCCAAGCAATATAATGGAATCTAGTAACATATCTCAAAGTTTTTCTAAGTTACTCCTCTTCCTTGTGATTCCAAAGGGATCTCTCTTGGAAGGTGAGCACAGCCTGATAAAGGAACTATTCCTGCTCTGCCCTTTTACATCACAAGACCTCAACTGTATTTTTTGTCACAGATTTATTGAGATATAACACACCATAAAATTCACCCTTTAAAAGTATACAATTAAATGGTCTTAAGTATTTTCACAGAATCATGCAACCATTCTCACTATCTAATTTTAGAACATTTTTATCACCCCAAAAAGAAAGCCCATTAGCAATTACTCTTTTTCCCCCCTTCCCCCTCAACCTCTGGCAACCATCATCTATTTTCTATCTCTTTGGATTTGCCTATTCTGGACATTTCATGTAAATGAAATCATACAATATGTGGCCTTTGGTGTCTGGCTTCTTTCACTTAGCATACTTTGTTTAAGGTTCATCCATTTTGTAACACATATCAGTGTTTCATTGCTTTTTATTGCCATATAATATTCCATTTTGTGGATATACCACATTTCTTGGCCCATTTATCAGCTGGTGGGAATTTGGGTTGTTTCCACCTTGGCTGTTTTGAATCACAGTACCATGAACACTCATATTAAAAGTTTATGTCTGGAAATATTGTTAACAGAAAAACCAGACTCCAGAATATTTTAAAGAGGTTTATTTTGAGCCAATGTGAGTGACTTTTGCCAGGGAAAACACAGTCTCCAGGAGTCCTGAGAAAGTGTACCTGCAGCTATCAGATTACAGTTTGGTTTAATACAGTGTGGGGAGGCAGGAGTTACAGGCAAAGACATAGATCAATACATGGAAGGTATATATGGGTTTGGCTCAAAAAGATGGGCTATCTTGAGGGGGAGCTTACAGGTTATAAGTGGATTCCAAGATTCTTTAATTTTCAATTGGTTAAAGGAGCAAGGCTCTCTGTAAAACTTGGAGTCAGAAGAAAGGAATATTTTAAATTCAGAGAAGGAGGCTACGTAGCAAGATTATTGGCCTGCAGGCGTGACTTAATCCCTGTCTCACATGGCCCTAGGTTTTATTTATAATTCCATTCCTTATTGCCACAGAGTCAGTTTTGTTCAAATTAGGATTTCTTTAACATTAATGTGTGTGTGTGTGTGTGTGTGTGTGTGTGTGTGTGTGTGTCTATCAAGGAGAAAGAAAGGTCTATGTGTTAATACAGCTAAGGTTCTGACCCTGTGGTCTGTTGTTGTGCCTAAACTCCACAAGAAAGGGGATAGGCCAAGTGTGGTGGCAAGGCAGGAGGACTGCTTGAGCTCAGGAGTTCAAAACCAGCCTGGGCAATAGAGGAGACCCCAGTAGCTATAAAAATTAAAAATTAAAAAATTAGCCTTGCATGATGGCACACACTTGTGGTTCCAGCAACTCAGGAGGCTGAAATGGGAGGATCGCTTGAGCCTAGGAGGTTGAGGCTCCAGTTAGCCATGTGCTAGGCAACAGAGCAAGGACCTGTCTCCAAAAAACAAGTTGGGGGAGGGGATAAAATGAGATATGTCTGGCCTCCCTTCCGATCATGGCCAGGAATTCAGTTTTTAGGGTTTTTTCTGGGGTCCTGTTGGCCAAAAGGGAGTCCATTCAGTCAGTGAGGGGCTTAGGATTTTATTTTTAGTTTCAAAAATGTTTTCCCTTCTCTTGGGTATATATCTAGGAGTAGAATTGCTGGGTCAAATAGTAACTCTATATTTAACATTTTGAAAAACTGCCAAACTGTTTTTCAAAGTCCTGTATCATTTTACATTCTTACCAGCAACATATGAGGCTTCTCATTTCTGCTTATCCTCACCAACACTTATTATTATCCATCATTTTTATTTCATTCACCCTACTGGGTATGAAGTGATATTATATTGTAGGTTGCATATACATTTTCCTACTGACTATTGATGTTGGGCATCTTTTTAAGTGCTTATTAGCCATTTGTATATCTTCTTTGAAGAAATGTCTATTCAAATCTTTTGCCTTTTTTTCTTTTTTTTGAGACAGGGTCTCACTATGTTGCCCAGGCTGGAGTGCAGTGGCGCAGTCCTGGCTCACTACAATCTGCACCTCCCAGGTTCAAGTGATTCTTGGGCCTCAGCCCTCCTGAGAAGCTGGGATTACAGGCGTGCACCACCACGCCTGGCTAATTTTTGTATTTTTCATAGAGCCAGGGTTTCGCAATGTGGGCCAGGCTGGTCTCAAACTCCTGACCTCAAGTGATGCACCCACCTCAGCCTCCCAAAATGCTGGGATTACAGGCATGAGCCACCAAACCCAGCCCCCATTTTTTAAATGAGTTATTTGTTTCTTATTGTTGAATAGTAGGAATTCTTCATGTATTCCAGATACAAGTTCCTTATCATATCATATATCAGATATATGATTTAAAATATTTTCCCCACTCTGTGGGCTAATTTTACTATCTTAATAACATTGTTTGCAGCACAACATTTTTAATTTTGATGAAATTCAATTTATTTTTTATTTTGTTGCTTGTGTTTTTTGTGTCATATCCAAGAAACCATTGCCTAATCCAAGGTCACAAAGACTTACCCCTATATTTATTTCCTTCCAAGAGTTTTATAATTTTAGATTCATTCTGAATTAAATTTGTTTAACAGATGGTCTTACTCTGTTGCCCAGGCTGGAGTGCAGTGGCACAATCATAGTTCACTGCGGTCTTGAATTCCTGGTCTCAAGCAATCCTCCTGTCTCAGCCTCCCAAGTAGCTGGGACTACAGGTATGCATCACCATGCATGACTACTTTTTTCTCTATTTTTTGTAGAGACAGGGTCTTGCCACGTTGCAAAGCCTGGTCTTGAACTCCTGGCCTCAGCAATCCTTCCCACTAGGCCTCCCAAAGCACCGTAATTACAGGCATGAGCCACTGCTCCCGATCTGAGTTAATTTTTGTATATGGTGTGAGGTAGGGGCTAGGACCTTCACCATATTAATACACAGATCTTCTTCCTTTCTCCTTGATACACACACAGACACACACACAGAAACACATACATCCATATTTCTCTCTCTGTCCTCCTCGCCTTCCCTCTCTCCTCTGAAGATAGCATACCTTGGTTGAAATCCCAGCTTCAGCTGTTAAAAGCTGGGACAATTGCTTTACTATTCTGGGCTGGCCTCTATTTCCTCAGCTATAAGTTGAGAATAAACATACTTGTCTCATGGGATTGCCAGAATGTTAAATGAACAGCCCCTCTCTGCTTTCCATCCAAAATTTCATTGTAGTTTCTCCTCACAAAAATATTGAAGGACTATTGTTCTAAACTAGCAATTATCAAACCTGATTATACCACACAATCACCTGGCAAGCTTGTTAAAACGCAGATTGCGGATACCCACAGAGTTTCTTATTCAGAAGATTTGAGGTGGGGCTTGAGTATTTGCATTTCTAAGAAATTCCTAGAAATGCAGGTGATAGCATTTCTAGGAACTTCTATTAGGTGATAGCACTGAATGCACTTTGAAAACCACTGGGAATACAAAAGGAATGTGTGTGGTGGAGAGGGGAACACTCGAGAGCCATAGGAGAAGAGCAAAAGCCCAAGGCTATAATAAATTTCCTAATATGAACCACAAGGCAAGAGGCAAAATTAAAATAAAAATTATCTTGTATATTTCAATGATATCATGTTTTATGTCTTTACTGATGAAGGGTAGCAAGAGATGGACTAAGAAAATTATATTTCACAAATCCCCAGATAATATATGTAACTTAATGAATCTTTAACTTCTCTTTGTAGGAAGTGGTATACAGTGCTGGTGAAATTACTCCTTAAATATTTATGTCAGAGGACTTCAAACCAGAGCAACTCCATTTTGAGTGAGGGCTAGGAAAATGAGGCTGAGACTTGCTGGGCTGCATTCCCAGAAAATTAAACATTCCTAGCCTCTAGATGTTTATGGTTAAGGGAACAAATTAATAATATTTACTAAAACAGACCCAGACTTGGGAGTGTCCAGATATCCCAATATTTGGAGAACAAACGCATTCCTAATTTTGCTTTAAAGATAATAATATTGATCCTTGCAAATATAGTAATTAAGAACATTAAGCCTTTATCACAAACCCTTGTAGCAGAACACATCTCCCCATATATAAGAGTATTGTACCTAGGGTGGACACATTCCTCCTCTTACTTTCAGGAACATCCTACTCTGTCTATGGAGCAGCTGTCCTTTCACCACTTTACTTTCTTAATAATTTGCTTTTGCTTTGCACTGCGGACTGGCCCTGAATTCTTTCTTGCGTGAAATCCAAGAACCCTCTCCTGGGGTCTGGATCAGGACCCTTTCCTGTAACATTTAAGGTAGAATTGGAATACTTGATTGGGACCAAGCTAATATGACCCCTGCCTCAGCCCTTAGTCTATCCTGACACAGGTGAGAATCTACACTGAGATCAGTACTGATTAACCCATATTCTGAGACAACTGTCCAACCCAGGATCTCTCCTCTCCCTTTCTTGGTCTAACCTGTACCTGCCAGTATCTCATCTTTGAATTCTTGCCTCACCTTTTAGATCCTAGCATTGCTCCCGCTTCTGACTGTCAGTCAAGAAAAAAATTACGAGACAAGTCTCAATCATTTTAGGAGACATATTTGCCAAAGTTAAGGACACACCCAAGAGACAAGTCTATGCCTTTCTCGGAAGATGATTTTGAGGGCTCCAAATGTAAAGGGGAAAGGGCAGGAAATAGAGAAGTACAAAATTTTCATGTAAGCGGGGGGCAGAAAAAAATAGTTATTCATGCCTTTGGCTCAGCGAATCTGCATTTTTTACGTAAGATGACATAAACAAATGTTGCAGAGGAAAAATGCAGAGAATCTGCATTTTACATAGGATAAAAATAGACCAAATGGGGAAGGGGAACAATCAGATATGCATTTGTGTCTGGTGGGCCAAGGTGACTGCACCTGTAAAGATAAGTTATCAATTTACGTTGCCATGGTGAACTTTAACAGATCACTAGGAATTTCCTTTTGGGCAAAATATGAGGGAGGTGTGTAGCTTTTCATCTCATAGCGATTTTATTTAGGAACTAAAAGGGGAAGGCAGCTTTGCGTGACTCAGTTCGCAGCTTGACTTTTCCCTTTGGCTAAGTGAGTTTGGGGTCTCAAGATTTAATTTCCTTTCACATGACTTCAAACTTGGTGTTTGTTCTTGGTCTCCTCGGTGTATAAAGCATTCCATTTCCTGTGGACATGAACTTGCTGCATCCTTCCAGCACCAAGCATCCCCTGCCTCTAGGAAGATTTTAGGTTGCTAAAGAGAGTTGATCAGCTGGGCACGGTGGCTCTCACCTGCAATCCCAGCACTTTGGGAGGCCAATGCAAGCAGATCACCAGAGGTCAGGAGTTTGAGACTGGCCTGGCCAACTTGGCAAAACTCTATCTCTATTAAAAATACAAAAATTAGCTGGGCATGGTGGCGCACGCCTGTAGTCCCCACTACTCAGAGGCTGAGGCAGGAGAATCGCTTGAACTCGAGAGGCAGAAGTTGCAGTGAGCCAAGTTCAGGCCGCTGCACTCCAGCCTGGGTGACAGAGCGATATTCCATCTCATAAAAACAAAAAAAAAAACAAAAAAAAAGGTGTTCATGATTTATTAAGTGAAAAAAGGGATTACTTGACAATGAGTATATTATAAAAATGAATGTGTATGTACACAGAAATAGGCCTAAAAGTCATATATCACATTTGGAGAGTTATCAGAGTAATTTTATATTTCGAAGGTTATTTGCATTTCTTATTTTCTAATTTTTTTTTGCATTGAACATCTGCTAGTTGTATACTTAAGATAATTAAATACCATAATATGCATCTAAATGTAAAAGCAACCAATAATCCAGCTGAAAATGGCAAAGGACATTAACAGTTCACAGTAAAGAAAATATAAATGGCCCTTAAACATATGGAAAGATGCTCACTTTACTCATCCTAAGCAAGTTGAGAAAATAATCTAAAATTTTGACAATGTACTGTATTGGCAAAAGTTTTGGGGAAACACATACCATGCAACAAGGATTGCAAATTTGCCCAACTACTATGGAGGACAATTGGAAAGAATTATCAAAATAACAAATGCATTTATCCTTTGACCCAGCAATCTCATTTCTGGGAATTTGTCCTAGATATACTTGCATATGTACTTAACTAAATGATGTGTGTACATGATATCCCCCCAGCATTGTGTATAATAATAACTTAGAACAACCCTGATGCCCTTCAATAGAGAACAAGTTAAATAATTAATAGTACATTCATATAAGAGAATACTATGTAGTGTAACATAGAATGAAGAAGATCTCAATACACTGTTATGTAAAGACTTCCAAGATACATTGTTAAGTGAAAAAAGCAAGGTCCAAAAGACTGTAGTATGTCACCTTTTGTGTAAGATCTAGGGGATACTATGGGCTGAATATTTGTGTTCCCCCAAAATTCACATGTTGAAATCTCATGAATGAGATGAATAGCCTCATAAAAGAGGCATAAGGAAGCTGTCTCCCTCCCTTTTGCCTTCACATCCTTTCCACTATGCAAGGACGCAGTATTCAAGGCACCATCTTGGAAGCAAAGACCAGCCCCTCACCAGACACTGCACCTACCAGCACCTTGATCTTGGACTTCCCAGCCTCCATAACTGTGAGCAATAAGTGTATCTGTTTATAAATCACCCAGTGTGTGGTATTTTGTTATGGCAACACAAATGGACTAAGACAAAAATTGGTACTGTGAGTGCTATGTTATTATGATGAATATCTAAAAAAGTGGCAACATCTTTGGAACTGGATAATGAGTAGAGGCTGAACCATAAACAGCTATTCTGGTGAAGGCTCAGAAGAAGAGAAGAGCTATAGGGAGTGCCTAAATCTGCTTAGAGATTACTTAAGTGGTCACGATAAGAATGTTGACAGAAATACGGACAGTAAGCCAGGTGCGGTGGCTCATGCCCATAATCCCAGCACTTTGGGAGGCCAAGGTGGGTGGATCACTTGAGGTCAGGAGTTTGAGACCAGCCTGGCCAACGTGGTGAAACCTCATCTCTACTAAAAATACAAAAATTAGCTGGGCGTGGTGGCAGGCGCATGTAATCCCAGCTACTCAGGAGGCTGAGGCAGGAGAATCACTTGAACCCGGGAGGTGGAGGTTGCAGTGAGCAGAGATCGCACCACTGCACTCCAGCCTGGGTGATAAAGTGAGACTTAGTCTCAAAAAAGAAAGGAAGGAATGAAGGAAGGAAGGGAGGGAGCGAGGGAGGACAATTATGATGAGGTCTTACAGTAACGTGTAACAGAAATAGCCTTTCTTGGAAGAAAGACTACCCCTGTTATAAAGTTGCAAAGAACTGGGTTGAATTGTATCCATGTCCTAATGCTTTGTGGAAGGCAGAACTTGTGAGCAAAGAACTAGGATATTTGGTGGAAAAAAATTACAAGCAAAGCATTGGAGGAGTTATCTGGCTTCACTTGACTGCTTAGAGTAAAATGCAAGAAGAAAATGAATTAAAGACAGAATTTACAATTTTTTTAAAAAAGCAGAACTTAAAGATGTAGAAAATTTTCAGCCTGGCCAGATTGTGAGGAATAACAAAGTATGTTTGGAAGAGAATACCAAGGGCATGGCCAAGCTACTGTTTGATAAGGAATTAGTATGGACAGAAAAAAGACAGATACTATTCATCAACACAATGGAAGAATGACCCTGAAGTCATTTTCAGAGATCATAAGTACTGCCACTTCCATCACAGGCCCAGAGTTCCAGGGCCTTGAGAACAGAATGGTTTCAAAGGAAGGACCTGGGCTCCTGTGGGACCTTGAGTTTCACTGTCCAGAGCCATCTCAAGTCTCTGCTCTCCACATTCTGGTGCAGTACCCCTTGGCTGCCCCAGCTGTGGCTCAAGCAAAGCCCAAGTGTGGCTTCAGCTGTCACTCCAGAGGACACAAAAGGTAGGCCTTGGTAGCATCCATGTAGTGCTAACTCTGCAAGCATGCAGAGTACAGAAGCTATGGAGACGTAAGTACCTCTACCAAAGAATGCCTCCAAGAGCCTTGAAGCCCAGTCAGAGAACTGCCACAGAGGCAGGGCCACCATAGCATCTGAGCTATGGCAATGCCTAGCAAAGCTATGGGGTTGAAACCACCCCAGAGAGACCCCAGTAGAGCTGTACTTAGTGGAGCCATGACAGCAAGATGTCCGCCAAGACTCCAGACCTATAGAACTACCAGCATTCAGTGCCAGTGTGGGAGCACTGCAGGCACCCAACTCCAACCCCTGAGAGCTGCTGAGTGAGATAAACTCAGAAAAGCCATGGTGGCAGGGCTGCCTGGGGCCTCAGGTACCCAACTCCTGCCCCAGTGCGTCCAGAAGGCAGGGCATGGAGTCAAAGAAAATGATTCTCAATCTTCAAGGTTTAGTGCTGTTTGTCCTGCTATATGTTGGGCTTACTTGGGGCCAGTTACTCCTTTCTTCTTTCCAGTTTATTCCTGTTGCTATCCTACACCTGTAACACAATTGTATTTTGGAAACATAACTTGTTTAATTTTATAGGTTCACAGCTGGAAAGATAATTTGTCTCAGGATGAATCCTATCTTAAGTCTTCTATATCTAATTTAGATAAAAATTTTTGAGTTGATGCTAGAATGAGTTGATTGGGGCTATTGGGATAGAATGAATATATTCCACGTGTGAGAAGGACATGAGTTTGAGGGGTCAGGGGTAGAATGCTATGGTCTGAATGTGTCCCCCAAAATTCATACATTAAAACTTAATCACCCAAGTGATAGCATTAAGAGGGGGGGCCTTTAGGAGGAGATTAAGTCCTGAGGGCAGAGCCCTCATGAATGGGATTAATGACCTTATTAAAACAAATGCAAGAGAGATGCTTCCCTCCCTTTTGTGCTGCTATCTTTTCCATCATGTGAGGGCACAGGGTACAAGACACCATCTGGGAAGCAAAGACTGGGCCCTCACCAGACACTGAACCTATGAGCAGCCTGATCTTGGACTTCCCAGCCTTCATAACTGTGAGAAATACATTTGTCTGTTTACAATTACCCAGTGTGTGGTATTTTGTTATACCAGCATGTTTTAGTCCATTTTATGTTGCTATAAAGGAATATCTGAGGCTAGGTAGCTTATAAGAAAAAGAAGTTTATTTGGCTCACAATTCTCCAAGCTTACAAGAAGCATGGCACTGGCATCTGCTTCTGGTAAGGACTTCAGGAAGCTTCCAATTATGATGGAAGGCAATAGAGGAGCAGGCATGTCACATGGCAAGAAAGAGAGCAGAGAGAGAGGAGGAGAGGTGTTACACTCTTTCAAACAACCAGCTCTCAGGTAAACTAATAGAGTGAGAACACACTCATTACTGCAGGGAAGGCAACCAAGTTATTTATGAAGGATAAGCCCCCATGACCCCAACACCTCCCACCAGGCCCCATCTCCAACACTGGTTATCAAATTTCAACATGAAATTTGGAGAGGTCACACATACAAACTATATCACAGCACAAATAGACCAATATAAAATCCTAACCTCCAAGGTGATGGTATTAGAAGGTAGGGCCGTTAAGAGGTAATTAGGTCAGAAAGGCTTTACTCTCATAAATGGGATTAGTGCCCTTATAAAAGAGCCCTAAGGAGACTTGCTTATTCCTTCCCTACCACCATGTGAGGACGCAGCAAGAAGGTGCTTTCTATGAAACAGAAAGCTGTCACTAGACCCTGAATCTGTTGGTGCCTTGATCTTCCCAGCTGCCACAACTGTGAGCAATAAATGTCTGTTGTTTGTAAATTACCCAGTCTAAGGTCTTTTGTTACAAAACTCCAAATAGACTAAGGCAGCCCGTATAGATTAATGTGTGCATATAATTCGTTAGACGTGGAGAGAAAGCCTTGAAGAAAAGCATAGGCTACATGTTAAATTTGCCGATTGAACAGAAAACCCTAAAGCCATCTAGAAGCACCTAGGCACTTGAAAAATCTGGGGAGAATGTTTCTCAGTCATTCCCAAGAATTGATGGGTTTATTATTCTATTGCTTCCCCCACAACTTTCCCAGGTTGATGTGTCCTAAGGAAATAGCTGTATATACCTGCAAAATATAATGTAGGACGCCACAGAAAAGAGAGTGATTTTTTTGCATTTCCTGAGGTATGGTGGGTAGTATGAAAAAGTAATCTGATGTCACGAGGCCACAATTTATCAGCTGTACAACCTGCTTTAATCTGATTCCACTTTTGTAAAATGGAGAAAATGGGAATACCTGCATTATCCAATTCACAGGAATGTTATCAGGATCAAAGTGATAATGTCTGTGACAGCGTTTTGTAAACTGTAAAAGGCTACACTAATGACAGGCTTTGTAGTTATTTTTAAAAATGACCTCTGACAACTAGACCTTATAAGGGTCATTATTTCTCAGAAAACCAAATATCATATCATTTCTTTTGCCCTTCTCCTCGCTGTCATCAAGAAAGTGTAGATTTGGAAAAAGGCAAGAAAAGCATAGTAATGGCTGCTGTGACATTCACCATTACTTTATGAATCTTTACATCCAAACCTAGTATTTCTTCTTCTTTTTCATTTTCTTCCTCCAGTGTCACCAAAGCTAATATTTAAGGGACATGTGTTATGCTATTTGTCATGGGTTGAATCTTGTCCCCCAAAAAGATATATTGAAGTCCTAACCCCCAGTACCTCAGAATGCAACTTATTTGGAAACTGGGCCATTGCAGATGCAATTAGTTAAAACGAGGTCATACTTGAGGAGGGTGGGCCCTTAATCCAACAGGACTGCTGTCCATGTAAGAAGACAGTGTGAAGATACAAGGGAAGCATGCCACATGAAGATGGAGGCAGAGATTGGAGCTATGCAGCTGCAAGTCGAGGAACACCAAAGATCAACGGCCACCATCAAAGCTAGGAAGAGGCAAGGAAGGATTCTATTTAGACTCTCAGAGGGAGCATAGCCTTACTGACACCTGATTTTGGACTTGCAGCATCCAGGACTGTGAAAGAATGCACATCTATGGTTGTTAGCCACCCAGTTTGTGGTACTTTGTTATGGCAGCCCTGGAAAACTAATACAGGCACTCACTCATTTCTTTCTCTCCATTTGATCTGCATACTTAGTCCAAAGTAAAGTGCCTAGATCCCTATGCAACCTCCATCCATATCAGCAGAAGTCTCTCTACCTTAAGTCTTCTATATCTAATTTAGATAAAAATTTTTGAGTTGATGCTAGAATGAGTTAATTGGGGCTACTAGGATAGAATGAATATATTCTACATGTAAGAAGGACATGAATTTAAAGGGTTCGGGTAGAATGCTATGGCCTGAATGTGTCCCCCAAAATTCATACATTAAAACTTAATCACCCATGTGATAGCATTAAGAGGTGGGGCCTTTAGGAGGGGATTAAGTCCTGAGGGCTGAGCCCTCATGAATGGGATTAATGACCTTATTAAAACAAATGCAAGAGAGATGCTTCCCTCTGAGGTCCCTACCTCTGGACCTCAGAGTTACTCCAAAGTCTTCAACTCCAAGCATGGTCTATAGATCAATTAAAGTAATGAATAACCACTACTGTGGGGGTTGACTGGTCAGTGAAATTAATTTACACTAAAATATGTCCTCATACCACAGATTAGGCTTTCACTAAACAATGGTGAAACCAGGGCAGATAAAATACAGAAAGTTTTTCCTAGCTATTACTGTGCATTTGAGATATCTAGAAGCTCTTATGAAATATCAGAAAGTGTTTTCCCATGATATATGCAAATAACCATTGATGTGGCAGGGGAAGAGTTGTATTTTAATGAAAGAGACACTTGAAGTCAGAAAATCCCGCAATCACTGTTTCTATGCAAGTAATTATCTGTCTCAGATCTTATTCTGAAAAAAAGAATAAAACAAGTTACCGATGCTCCTCACTACTTCACGCTTTTGAGCGTGTGTGTGTTTGTGTGTGTGTGTGTTTGATAAAATTAATAATGCAGGTAAAGTTCTTGGATCCTTTTTAAAATAAAAGTGTTATATTACTTAATGGGAGTATTTTTTCAGCGCATCCTGATGTTGACATTTTCTGAATTAGTATAGAAGGCTACGCTATTTTAAAACAATAAATGAAAATATTTTTCAATATATAGAGTTTAAAAAATCAGGTTACAAACAATATTGTAGTATAATCATATTTCTATTTTTAAAGACTAATAGGTATTTTTCTGTGAATAGAAAAAAAATCGTAAGAATACCAAATAACCTAGTGTCTAAGATATTTAAGAATTCTTATCCTTGCATAATAGGATTGTGGGAGAGATTTACTGTTTTCTTTTTGTTTGTCTACATTTTCTAAGCTACATATAAAGAGCATCTGTTCTTGCCAATAAAATAAAGTGTTTTTTAAACTATAAAATGCAATCATGGCAGACAAGAGGCAGGACTAGATTGCAGCTCTGACTTGGACAGACAGAGCAGCATGCGGAGCTCGCATTGTGAGTTTTACCTCCAGATCAACTGCAAGAACAAACCAGGAATCCTGAGAGGACCCACAGACCCTGTGAAGGAAACAGATTGCTCCTACAGGACCTGGGAGACACCCCAAATATTGTGAGTACCCCAATTGCAGAAGTGGGAAAAGGAGATCCTCCTTTGCTGAACACAGCCCCCACTGGGGAAACTGAAGGTCTGTTTGTGGGAGAAGTTTCCGACCTTACCTGAAGTTGAGTCAGTCTAGACAGCCGAACGAAATACAGGGGTAGAGGAAGCAGCAGGAAAGACCTTGGGAGCTCCCTGGGTCCCCAAGCGGCCCATTCCTGCCTGGCACCACAGGGATCCTTGGAGAGGGCAGCCAGAGGAGTGGGGGGAAAATGCCACAGGGAGAAGGAAATCTCCAGCTAAACTCTGTAACAATTTGAACTGGGTAAGAACTCTCCTGGCTAGAACTCGGGGGAAGGCATGAAACTGGTGTGCAGACTCCATAGCTGGGGGAAGAACCAAGCCCTTTTTTTTCACAGCTGGGAGGCAGGTAGCCTGGGACAAGTTCTCAGGCCCTGCTCACCCACTGCCTGGAAATATACTCGAGGCTGTTAGTGTGAGCACTGTGGGAGTGAGACCAACCTTTTGGTTTGTGTGGGAGCTGGGTGAGGCCTATGATCGCCGTCTTTTCCCCACTTCCCTGACAACCTGCATGACTCTGCAGAGGCAGGCATAATCCTCCTACGTTCACAACTCCATTGATGTGGGAACATCACCCCCATCCCCCACAGCAGCCACAGCAAGACCCGCCCAAGGAGAATCTGAGCTCAGACAAGCCTAGCCCTGTCCCCACGTGATGGGCCTTCCCTAACCACCCTGGTAGCTGAAGACAAAGGGCATATAATCTTGGGAGTTCTAGGGCCCCACCCACCACTGGTTCCTCTCTATACTATCACAGCTGATGCTCTCTGGAAAGCACCACCTCCCTAGCAGGAGGCCAACCAGCACAAAAATAGAGCATTAAACCACCAAAGCTAAGAACCCTCACAAAGTCCATTTCACCCCTCTGCAACCCCCACTGAAAAAGGCACTGGTATCCACAGCTGAGAGACCCATAGATGGTTCACATCACAGGACTCTGTGCTGACAAACCCCAGTACCAGCTCGGAGCCAGGTAGACTTGCTGGGTGGCTCGACCCAAAAGGGAGATAACAATGACTGCAGCTTGGCTCACAGGAAGCCACATCTATAGAGAAAGGGGGAGAGTACTACATCAAGGGAACACCCCGTGGGACAAAAGAATCTGAACAACAGCCTTCAGCCCTAGACCTTCCCTCTGACAGAGCCTACTCAAATGAGAAGGAACCAGAAAACTAACTCTGCTAATATGACAAAACAAGGCTCTTTAACACCCCCCAAAAATCACACTACTTCACCAACAATGGATCCAAACCAAGAAGAAACCCCTGGTTAACCTGAAAAAGAATCTAGGATGTTAGTTATTAAGCTAATCAGGGAGGCACCAGAGAAAGGTGAAACCCACTGCAAGGAAATCCAAAAAAACGATACAAGAAGTGAAGGGATAAATATTCAAGGAAATAGATAACATAAATTAAAAAATCAAAATTTCAGGAAACATTGGATACACTTTAAAATGCAAAATGCTCTGGAAAGCCTCACCAATAGAACTAAACAAGTAGAAGAAATAAATTCAGAGCTCAAAGACAAGGTCTTCAAATTAACCCAATCCAAAAAAGACAAAGGAAAAAAGAATAAGAAAATGTGAACAAAGACTCCAAGAAGTCTTGGATTATGTTAAACAACCAAACCTAAGAATAAGCGATGTTCCTGAGAAAGAAAAGAAATATAAAAGTTTGGAAAACATATTTGTGGGAATAATTGAGGAAAACTTTCTTGGCCTTGCTAGAGACCTAGACATCCAAATACAAGAGCACAAAGAACACCTGCAAAATGTATCACAAAAAAGATCAACACCTAGGCACATTGTCATCAGGTTATCCAAAATTAAGATGAAGGAATGAATCTTAAGAGCTGTGAGACAAAAGCACCAGGTAACCTATAAATGAACACCTAACAGATTAACAGCAGATTTCTCAGTAGAAAACCTACAAGCTAGAAGGGATTGAGGCCCTATCTTCAGCCTCCTCAAACAAAACAATTATCAGCCAATAATTTTGTATCCAGTGAAACTAAGCATCGTATATGAAGGAAAGATACAATCTTTTTCAGACAAACTAATGCTGAGAGAATTCACCACTACCAATCCACCACTACAAGAACTGCTTAAAGGAGCTCTAAATCTTGAAACAAATCCTAGAAACACATCAAAACTCTTTAAAGCATAAATCTCACAGGACCTATAAAACAAAAATACAAGTTAAAAAGCAAAAACAAAGGTACAGAGGCAACAAATAACATGAGGAATGCAATGGTACCTCATAATTCAATACTAACATTGAACATAAATGGCCTAGATGCTCCACTTAAAAGATACAGAATGGCAGAATGAATAAGAACTCACCAAGCAACTATCTGCTGCCTTCAGGAGACACCTAACACATAAGGACTCAATAAACTTAATATAAACAGGTAGAAAAAGGCATTTCATGCAAATGAACACCAAAAGTGAGCAGGGGTAGATATTCGTATATCAGACAAAACAAACTTTAAAGCAAGAGCAGTTTAGAAAGACAAAGAGGGACATTATATAATAGTAAAAGGCCTTGTCCAACAGGAAAATATCATAGTCCTAAACATATATCCACCTGACACTGGAGCTCCCAAATTTATAAAACAATTACTAATACACCTAAGAAATGACATAATAGACAAATAGACAAGAACACAATAATAGTGGGGGACTTCAATACTCCACTGACAGCATTAGACAGGTCATCAAGACAGAAAGTCAACAAAGAAACAATGGATTTAAACTATACCTTGGAACAAATGCACTTAACAGTTATATACAGAATATTTCACCCAATAACTGCAGAATACACATTCTATTCAACAGCACATGGAACTTTCTCCAAGATAGACCATATGATAGGCCCTAAAACGAGCCTCAATAAATTTAAGAAAATTGAAATTATATCAAGCACTCTCTCAGACCACAGTGGAATAAAACTGGAAATCAACTCCAAAAGGAATGTTCAAAACCATGCAAATACATGGAAATTCAATAACCTGCTCCTGAATGAGCATTGGGTCAAAAATGAAATCAAGATGGAAATTTAAAAGTTCTTCAAACTGAACAACGATAATGACACACCCTATCAATACCTCTGGGATACAGCAAAGATGGTGCTAAGAGGAAAGTTCATAGCCCTAAATGCCTACATGAAAAAGACTGAAAGTGCAAAATCTGACTTTCTAAGGTCACACCTCAAGGAACTAGAGAAACAAGAGCAAACCAAACCTAACCCAAGCAGAAAAAGGAACTAACCAAGATCTGAGCAGAAGTAAATGAAATTGAAACAAACAAACAAAAAAAATACAAAAGCTAAATGAAACAAAAAGCTGGTTCTTTGAAAAGATAGATAAAATTGATAGACCATTAGCAAGATTAACCAAGAAAAGAAGAGAGAAAATCCAAACAACCTCATTAAGAAATGAAACGGGAGATATTACAACTGACACCACTGAAATACAAAAGATCATTCAAGGCTACTATGAACACCTTTATGCACATAAACTAGAAAATCTAGAAGAGATGGGCAAATTCCTGTAAAAATACAACTCTCCTAGCTTAAATCAGGAAGAATTAGATACCTGGAACAGACCAATAACAAGCAGCGAGACTGAAATGGTAATTTAAAAATTACCAACAAAAAAGTCCAGGATCAGACGGATTCACAGCAGAATTCTACCAGACATTAAAAGAAGAATTGGTACCAATCCTTTTGACACCATTCTACAAGATAGAGAAAGAGGGAAACCTCCCTAAATCATTCTCTGAAGCCGGCATCACCCTAATACCAAAACCAGGAAAGGGCATAACCAAAAAAGAAAATTACAGACTGATATCCTTGATGAACATAGATGCTAAAATCCTTAACAAAATACTAGCTAACAAAATCCAACAATATATCAAAAAGATAACCCATCATGATCAAGTGGGTTTCATACCAGGGATGCAGGGATGGTTTAACATATGCAAGTCAATAAATGTGATACACCACATAAAAAGAATTTTTTTAAAAAATCACATGATCATCTCAATAGATGCAGAAAAAGCATTTGACAAAATCCAACATCTTTATGATTAAAACTCTCAGAAAAATCGGCATACAAGGGACATACCTCAGTGTAATAAAAGCCATCTATGACAAACACACAGCCAACATAATACTGAACAGGGAAAAGTTGAAAGCATTCCCTCTGAGAACTGGAACAAGACAAGGATGCCCACTCTCACCACTCCTCTTCAACACAGTACTGGAAGTCCTAGCTAGAGCAATCAGACAAGAGAAAGAAATAAAGGGCATCCAAATCAGTAAAGAGGAAGTCAAACTGTCACTGTTTGCTGACGATATGATCGTTTACCTCAAAAACCCTAAAGACTCCTCCAGAAAGCTCCTAGAACTGAAAAAAGAATTCAGCAAATTTTCTGGATACAAGATTAATGTACACAAATCAGTAGCTCTTCTATATACCAACAGCGACCAAGAGGAGAATGAAATCAAGAACTCAACCACTTTTACAATAGCTGCAAAAAAATTAAATGCTTAGGAACATACCTAACCAAGGAGCGGTAATACCTCTACAAGGAAAACTGCAAAAGACTGCTGAAATAAATTAGAGACAACACAAACAAATGGAAACACATCCTATGCTCATGGATGGGTAGAATCAATATTGTGAAAATGACCATACTGCCAAAAGCAATCTAAAATTTCAATGCAGTCCCCATCAAAATGCCACCATCATTCTTCACAGAATTAGGAAAAAACAATTCTAAAATTCATATGGAACCAAAAAAGACCCCACATAGCCAAAGCAAAACTAAGCAAAAAGAACAAATCCGGAGACATCACACTACCTGATTTCAAACTATACTATAAGGTCATAGTCACCATAGTCACCACAGTACCATAGCATGGTACCAGTATAAAAATAGGCACATAGACCGATAGAACAGAATAGAGAACCCAGAAATAAACCCAAATGCTTACAGCCAACTGATCTTCGACAAAGCAAACAAAACCATAAGATGGGGAAAGGACACCCTTTTCAACAAATGATGCTGGGAGAATTGGCTAGCCACATGTGGGAAAATGAAACTGGATCCTCATCTCTCACCTTAAACAAAAATCAACTCAAGATGGATTAAGGACTTAAATCTAAGACCTGAAAGTATAGAAATTCTAGAAGATAATACTGGAAAACCCCTTCTAGACATTGCCTTAGGCAAGGATTTCATGACCAAGAACCCAAAAGCAAATGTATAAAAGCAAAGATAAATTATTGGGACTAAAGAGCTTTTTCACGGTAAAAGGAACAGTCAGCAGAGTAAACAGACAACCCACAGAGTGGAAGAAAATCTTCATAATCTATACATCTGACAAAGGACTAATATCCAGAATCTACAACAAACAGAAAAATCAGTAAGAAAAAAACAATCCCATCCAAAAGTGGGCTAAGGACATAAATAGACAATTCTCAAAAGAAGATATACAAATGGCCAACAAACATGAAAAAATACTCAACATCACTAATGATCAGGGAAATGCAAATCAAAACCACAGTGCGATACCATCTTACTCCTGCAAGAATGGCCATCATCAAAAAATCAAAAAAAATAGTAGATGTTGGCATGAATGCAGTGATCAGGGAACATTTCTACACTGCTGGTGGGAATGTAAACTAGTACAGCCACTATGGAAAACAGTGTGGAGATTCCTTAAAGAACCAAAAGTTGTACTCCCATTTGATCCAGCAATCCCACTACTGGGTGTCTACCCAGAAGAAAAGAAGACATTAAATGAAAAAGACACTTGCATATGCATGTTTATAGCAGCAAAATTCGCAATTGCAAAATCATGGAACCAACCCAAATGTCCATCAATCAATGAGTGGATAAAGAAACTTTGGTATATACATACAATGGGATACTATGCAGCCATAAAAAGGAATGAATTAACGGCATTTGCAGCGACCTGGATGAGATTGGAGACTGCTATTCTAAGTGAAGTAACTCAGGAATGGAAAACCAAACATCGTATGTTCTCACTGATATTTAGGAGCTGAGCTATGAGAACGCAAAGGCATAAGAATGATACAATGGACTTTGGGGACTTAGGGGGATGGATGGGAGTTGGGCGAGAGATAAAAGACTACAAATGGGTGCAGTATACACTGCTCGGGTGATAGGTGCACCAAAATCTCACAAATCACCACTAAAGAACTTAGTTATGTAACCAAATACCTGTACCCAATAACTTATGGAGAAATTAAGATAAAAATAAATAAATACAAGAATGTCTCAACTCCTCAAACAATTATGCCAATGTTTTAAAAATATGTACCTGCATTTATTACCAACTGTCAGATTTTACCAAATGGTAAACCACAAATATGTTTAAAGTATCTATTTTCATAAAATAAGATATTCTTGGGAAGTTGGTTGAATAATATTGAAAAAATGATTTACTAGATGGTAAACCACAAATATGTTTAAAGAATCTATTCTTATAGAATAAGATATTGTCAGGAAGTTAATTGAGTAATTTTTTAAAAAAAAATAGATTTTACCAAATGGTAAACCACAAATATGTTTAATTAATCTATTCTCATAGAATATGATATTCTCAGGAAGTTAGTTGAGTAAATATTGAAGAAGAAAAAGAAAACAAAAACAAAAACAAAACCATAGGACAGACCAGGAAAGCAGATGCCGTTTGGTCCAGGCCACACTGAAACCAACCTATAAGAAATAATGAAAGGAACAGGTGGTGTAGATGGCAGCTGGGAGGGCCAGCTCCAGAAGTGCAAAATCCTAAGTGTAGTGGGGAAGGAATGTCACTAAGAAATGTGTTACAATCTTTAGAATTTGAAGGTTTTTAAAAATAGGACTTGAATCAAATAACTGTGAAAATTATGGTTGCCAAATAGAATGTAAATGTTATAAACACTGACACAGTAAAAATAGCAGTTGAGAGGTGGGGAGGGGAAAGGAGGTGGGGAGAGGTGTTCAGAGCGCTAATTTCTTCATCTTTATAACAAGGAGTCATTCAATACTGTCAAAAATGGAAACATGGAGTTATAAAACACACACAAAGATTTCAGTTTCTTAATATCCTCCTAGTCTTTTCTCATAATCTTAAAAAGATCTTTTAAAAACCAATGACTCTTGAGGTGAATAAATGTTTCTATAAGTTCAACAATTCCTATAAATTCACTTGTTTCTTTTTCTTCCTAATTTCATATAAAACTAAAGTTAATACTAAAAGGAACACATTGATCTGATTCTATTTTATGAAATTACCGCTTGCCCTGTATCCACATGTACAGTGTATATAAATAGAATAATGAACACCAAATGCTACTGCTGAAAACTTCTGAGTGGTGGAATTGAGGGTGAGGAATTTTTATTCTTCTCTATGCTTCTATAAGTTTGCAAGACAAAAACATCAAAAGTAAAAAATATAGATATACTCAATCAATTTTATCCTTTCAATAAGTATTGAGTTAACTTAGAGTATTTTCTGAATAACGTTAACCTAGTAGAAGGGGAGATTTGAATAGTGGCATCCTCCTCATAGAAGAATCATTCTTTTGGCCACTACAGTGGCTCATGTCTGCAATCCCAGCACTCTGAGAGGCCTAGGAGGGTAGATTTCTTGAGGTCAGGAGTTTGAGACCAGACTGGCCAACATAGTGAAACCCCGTCTCTATTAAAAATATAAAAATTAGCTAAGCATGGTGACAGGGGCCTGTAATCCCAGCTACTTGGGAGGCTGAGGCAGGAGAATTGCTTGAACCCCAGAGGTGGAGTTGGAGGTTGCAGTGAGCAGGGATTGCACCACTGCACTCCAGCCTGGGTGACAGAGCGAGACTCTGTCTCCAAAAAAAAAAAATCATTCTTTTTCTTGCAGTGAATTTGAGGCATTGGGCCTTCTTCTTAGCATGTCACACCTATTGCCTGATTGGTGCAGAGTACTCAGCCTCCCAAAAGATCTGGAGGAGGCCAGAAGAGGGCCCTACTGCTGCATCGCTTCATGTTTTAAAACTGCCTCTTGGTATTCACAGCCTCATAGAATTCAGTGGCTGGTTATATTATAAATTGGAAATTGGCCTAAAAGATGGACAATCAGGAATAAGAAAAAAGATACTCTCAGAGAGGCAAGAAGTAAAGCTTATTAAGGAAAAAGGACATTGAAAATATCTTAAATGTTAGCATCTATGAGTCAATCACATCAATAAGTATCATGATAAAATATATTTTGCTACTGGAACCTAGTATAATAATTTTGTTTTATCCTTCCACTTACAGGAAGTTTGGTGCTTTTTTTAATTTTATTTTTAGAGACAGGGTTTCGCCATGTTGCCCAGGCTGGTCTCAAACTCCTTGACTCAAGCAATTCACCCGCCTCTACCTCCCAAAATACTGGGATTACAGGCGTGGGCCACCGCCCCCAGCTAAGAAAGTTCAGATCTTAAGTGAACAACAAAAATGGCTATCTTCTTTCTAAAATCTCCAAAAAAGGAATCTCTTTTGATATAAATCTTTTGACAAATTATGCCATTTCCAAATTATAATGGTCAATGATTACAATTAAAATGAAAATCTAGGTCTTCAATTTCAAGGAGGCCGTTTCTGTCTTCACCCACATGGAACACTGTAAGTTCTCAGAATAGAACTTTCTCTTCTACACTAGCAATTCCTTTTTTTTTTTTTTTTTTTTGAGAGAGAGAGAGAGAGAGGCAGGGTCTTGCTCTGCACCCAGGCTGAGGGGAAATGGTGCAATCATAGCTCACTGTAACCTAAACTCCTGGTCTCAAAAAATCTTCCCACCTCAGCCATCCGAGTAGCTGGGACTACAGGTAAGTGCCACCAGGCCTGGCTAATTTTTTTACTTTATTTTTTATTTTTTGGAAACACAGGTTCTCACTATGTTGTCCCGGCTGGTCTAAACTCCTGGGCTCAAGCAATCCTCCAGCCTGGCCTTCTAGATTAGTCTGTTCTCACACTATTATAAAGAAATACCTGAGACTGGGTAATCTTTAAAGGAAAGATATTTAATTGACTCACAGTTCTGCATGGCTGGGGAGGCCTCAGGAAACTTACAATCAAGGAAGAAGGCTAAGGGAAAGCAAGCTTGGACCTTCTCACATGGCAGCAGGAGAGAGTGTGACTGCAGGGAAAACTACAATTTATAAAACCATCATATTCACTCATGAGAACAGCATGGGGGAATCACCCCCATAATCCAATCACTTCCCTTCCTCGACAGGTAGGGATTACAGATCCCTCCCTTGACATGTGGAGATTACAATTCAAGATGAGATTTGGGTGGGAACACAAAGCCAAACCATATCACCTCCTAGAGCACTGGGATTACAAGTGTGAGCCACCATGCCCGGCCAGCAATTCCCTTTAACTATTTTTGAAAAGTTTTATATTCCATGTATCAAAACATCGAACAAGGAAGGCAGCGTCAGCCAGTAACTGAATATTCAGTAAGCTCACTTCCCATGTAAGATGTACCTTTGCTCTTCCTTCATCTTCTGCCATGATTGTGAGGACTCCACAGTCATGTGGAACTATGAGTCAATTAAACCTCTTTCCTTTATAAATTGCATAGTCTTGGGTATGTCTTTATTACCAGCATGAGAAAAGACTAACACAGTAAACTGGAACTGGTAGAGTGGGGTGCTACTGTAAAGATAACCAAAAATGTGGAAGTGACTTTGAAACTGGGTAACAGGCAGAGGTTGGAACAGTTTGGAGGGTTCAGAAGAAGATAGGAAAATGTGGAAAAGTTCTGAAGCTTCCTAGAGACTTGGAGGGCTCAGAAGACAGTAAGATGTGGGAAAGTTTGAAACTTTCTAGAGACTTGTTGAATGGCTTTGACCAAAATGCTGATAGTAATATGGACAATAAAGTCCAGGCTGAGGTAGTCTCAGATGGAGATGAGGAACTTGTTGGGGACTGGAGTAAAGGTCACTCTTGCTATGCAAAGAGACTGGCATCATTTTGCCCCTGGCCTAGAGAGCTGTGGAACTCTGAACTTGAAAGAGAAGATTTAGGGTATGTGGTAGAAAAATTTCTAAGTGGCAAAGGGTTCAAGAGAAAGCAGAGCATAAAAATTGGGAAGATTTGCAGCCTGACCATGAGGTAGAAAAGAAAAACCCATTTTCTGGGGAGAAATTCAAGGGGCTACAGAAATATGCATAAGTAACAAGAAGCCAAACGTTAATCACCACCACAATGGGGAAAATGTCTCCAGGGCATGTCAGAGACCTTCACACAGCCCCTCCCATCACAGGCCTGAAGATCTAGGAGGAAAAAATGGTTGGGCTGGGCCCAGGGCCTCCCTGTTCTATGCTGCCTTCCGACATGGTGCCCTGTGTCTATGCTGCCTTCCGACATGGTGCCCTGTGCCCCAGCTGCTTTAGCTCCAGCTGTGGCTAAAATGGGCCAACATAGAGCTTAGGGAGTTGCTTCAGAGGGTGCAAGCCCCAGGCCTTGGCAGCTTTCACATGGTGTGGAGCCTGTGGGTGCACAGAAGTCAAGAACTGAGGTTTGAAAACCTCCGCCTAGATTTCAGAGGATGTATGGAAAGGCATGGATGTCGAGGCAGAAGATTGCTGCAGAGGCGGAGCCCTCATGGAGAACCTCTGCTAAGGCAGTACTGAAGGGAAACGTGGGGTCAGAGGCCCCACACGGAGTGCCTATTGGGGCACTGCCTAGTGGAGCTGTGAGAAGAGGGCCATCATTCTCCAGACCCAGAATGGTAGATTCAATGAAATCTTGCACTGTGCACCTGGAAAATCCTCAGACACTCAACACCAGCCTGTGAAAGCAGCCAGGAGGTGGGGCTGTACCCTGCAAAGCCACAGGGATGGTGCTGCCCAAGGCTTTGGGGGCCCACCTCTTGTATCAGTGAAACCTGGATGTGAGACATGGAGTCAAAGGAAATCATTTTGGATCTTTAAGATTTAATGACTGTCTTATTGTATTTCAGACTTGCATGGGGCCTGTAACCCTTTTGCTTTGGCCATTTTCTCCCATTTAAAATAGATATATTTACCCAATGCCTGTACACACATTGTATCTAGGAAGTAACTAATTTGCTTTTGATTTTACAGGCTGACAGTCAGAAGGGACTTGCCTTGTCTCAGATGAGACTTTGGATTGTGAACTTTTGAGTTAATGCTGAAATGAGTTAAGACTTTGGAGGACTGTCGGGGAGGTATGATTGGTTTTGAAATGTGAGGACATGAGATTTGGGAGGGATCAGGGGTGCAATGATATGGTTTGGCTGTGTCCCCACCCAAATCTCATCTTAACTTGTAGCTCCCATAATTCCCATATGTCATGGAAAGGAACTGGTGGGAGGTAACTGAATCATGGGGGCAGGTTTTTCCCATGCTGTTCTCATGTTAGTGAATAAGTCTCAGGAGATCTGATGGTTTTATAAAGGGGATTTTCCCTGCACATGTTTCTTTTGCCTGGTGCCATGTAAGACGTCCTTTGCTCTTCCTTCATATTCTGTCATGATTGTGAGGCCTCCCCAGCCATGTGGAACTGTGAGAGCAAGTTCATTGTAAGAGCAAGTCTGGTTTGCACTTCTTCTCCCCAAATCTACCCCAATGCATAGAACCCAGTACAAGGGCATTCCCCTCAAAGTGTTTGAAAACCACCACTTAAGCACTGCTGTTTAAATGTGTTAAATGTTTAATATTCCCATGTGAAATTAAGGGAGCAATCTCTGTCCCTGGTCTCCTGCAACAGGATAGGGAAGAATATTAGGTATGAGTTCAAAAATTCAGTGAGTGTTTTAGAGTTGTTTGGTAAGTACAAGCATCTGAGCAAATTAATCATTAAATACTGTCTGGACACAGTGGCTCATGTCTGTAACCCCAGAACTTTGGGAGGCCAAGGCAGGCAGATCACTTGAGGTCAGGTGTTCAAGACCAGCCTGGTCAACATGGTGAAACCCCATCTCTACTAAAAATACAAAAATTAGCCAGGTGTGGTGGTTGGCACCTGTAATCTTAGATACTCGAGAGGCTGAGGCAAGAGAATCACTTGAACCAAGGAGACCAAGGTTGCAGTGAGCCGAGTTTGCACCACTGCACTCCAGCATGGGCAACAGAGCGAGACTCTGTCTAAAAGAAATAAAATAAAATAATTAAATACCACAGAATCACCAGGATGGAAAGAGCCCGGGATTGGGAGTCACATGTCCCTGGGTTCCTAATTTCCTCTCTGCCAGTTCTGTGCTCTTTTGGCTAAATGGCCAAAATTTATGAGTCTGAGTTTTTGCATTTGTCAAAATAAGCCCTTACTGCGCCTTCTAATGTATAAATTCTGATCTAACCAATTAGCCCAGTAAAATATTGAAGATATTTCTGGTAGGGAAGCAGCTTGATTTAGTGAAGATGCTGGAAAAGTGGATCCTGAGAGAGACAGAGTCAGTGCCGCCATGGCTGAGGAGGAACAGCAGGATCCCAAGGGCATGCAACAGTCCTAAGCACCACTGCAGAGAAGCCCATGCAGAATATGAAACATCCCAAGAAATGAGGAGCCCAGATAAGACTTTTGGTTCACATTAGCACCCAAAACAAATATTTTGCTGTAGGCTTTATTAATAACGCAGTCACCTCAGGGTTGGAGGTCTGCCCTTTATTCATCTGAGGAGGACTCTGACTTCTCCAGTGTACGTAATACAATCCTTTTGCAGCTACAGCTCTGCCCCAGTGCTCCCTGTTAGAGGTGAAATGAGGAGAAACATGGGCAGAATCCAAGTTTAAGAGAAATCTAAGATCACAGAAGTAACATTTTTAATTGCTCTTAGTGTGAAAAGAATGAAAAGATTTCCTAAAGCAGACATTTGACCACCCTATACCCACCATACTCACGTTTTCCTCATCTTTATCCATAAAACCATGCACAACAAACATGTGCACATATACTCACATGCACACACTCTACTGCCTCAATATTGTCTCTCTTGAAGATGCATATCTACCTTCTCAAAAATGTATGCATCAGGGTGGGGCTTGGTAGCTCATACCTGTAATCCCAGTGATTTGGGAAGCAGAGGTGGGACGATTGCTTGAGCCCTGGAGTTGGAGAGCAGCCTGGGCACCATAACAATACCCCAATCTCTACAAAAAGAAATTCTTTTTTAATTATCCACGTGCAGTGGCATGCCCCTGTAGTCCCAACTACTGGGGAGGCTGAAGCAGAAGGATCCCTTGAGCTCAGAAGGTTGAGGCTGCAATGAGCTATGATCTCACCACTGCACTGCAGCCTGGGCAACAGAGTAAGACCCTGTCTCAAAAAAAAAAAAAATTATGTATCAGATTCCATTGTGTATTTCAGAAAAATCCATATGAAAGGACAACCTCTGCTCCCTCATCCACTGTTGTTATTAGGTCAATGTGAGAATAAAGAGTGGACCTGGAAATAATAGGATAAAATAGCCCTGACCAAGCCAGTTTAACCATGAAACTCTGCTCACTAGAATCTCTGCCAGGCAGATGATATAAGGATTTGTTAGTCAATGACAAAGAGGGCATCCACATGCACAGTTCTAATATGATCAACTGAACCCTAGCACTCCTATATCTGGAATAGGTAGTGAATGAGCTAAACTAGTGGAAATTTTTTAGAAAGAAAACTGAAATTCTGTACATAAAGGGTTCCAAGTATTTATCATTCATATTAGATCTTTTTCCAAGACTCCAAAGATAAAATAGCTTAGAGTCAAAGAGAGTATATTAAACTTCACGTTAGCCCGAGGCCCTCCTTCTTCCTTTGTTTATCATTTATTTATACCTGTCCTCATTTTGAAAAAGAATTTGTTGCTGAGTAGGAAAGTGTACACAGAACCAGCCAACCCTGTGTCACATGATGTTTGAGAGTAAATTATCTGCCTGTCTCTGGTTTTTTAAGCTAACTTTAGAGCACACTGCAGACCTTCACAGCAGTGAGCAAGACAGATTGGAAGTCTCATTTTTGCACCAATCTCTTCTTTAAATTCTTGGATCTGCAAGATCTTAGAGACTCCTTCTGCCAGGATTTGGTGCCCCTAATTCCCACAGGGTTTTAATCCTGAGTTTTCTTTCTCCTTTCAGCGCTCAGCATCTCATGATTCTTCAGCTACAAAGTTCCACTCAACTCTGACTCCACATATCCCAACTCCTAGCAGAGTATCTTGACGTGTGCTCTTTCTGAGCCAACTGCACTTGCCCAGGCCAAAACTGGGTGTGTTGGCATCAAAAAAAAGAAACTTCGAGGCTCAATTGGACATACCTCCAACATTCAACCACTCCCTCTCTCTTGGACTTTGACCCTGGTTTGGCTCTGTGCCCCTGCCACCAGCCACCCAAATCTCATGTCAAACTGTAATCCCCATGTGTTGGAGGAGGGGCCCGGTGAGAAGTGATCGAATCATGGGGGCAGACATCTCCCTTGCCGTTCTTGTGATAACGAGTGAGTTCTCATGAGATCTAGTTGTTTAAAAGTGTGTAGCACTTCCCCATCCCTCTCTCTCTCCTGCCACATGGTAAGATATGCCTACTTCCCCTTCACCTTCCACCATGATTGTAAGTTTCCTGAGACCTCCCCAGCCATGCTTCCCGTGCAGCCTGTAGAACTGTGAGTCCATTAAACCTTTTTTCTTTATAAATGACCCAGTCTCAGGTAGTTCTTCACAGCAATGTGAAACGAACTAATACACTGACTTAGACTTTAGTTTCCTTTTCTGAAAAATGGGGATTACATCTACTCTGCCTACGCCTGTGAGTTTGTTGTATTAATCAAATATAATGAAATGATGAATGTGAATGTACTTTAAAATCTTAAAATAAAAGATAGATGTAAATGAATATAATAATTCCAAAACTTGGACTTTATTTTTGGAATTTTTAATTTGTAACATTGCATAATAGAAAAAAACTTCTCTGCCAGAAAAAAAAAGTTTTGTCATTAATTTGCTGTGTGATTTTTTATAAGTTCTTTGACTTCTCTGAACTTCAGTGTCTTCATCTGAGGCCTTAATTGGTACTCCTTTCTTTGAAAGTAACAGAAGTCCTCTTTAAATTGAGGAAAATAGGCCGGGCACAGTGGCTCACATCTGTAATCCCAGCACTTTGGGAGGCTGAGGCATCACTGGAGGTCAGGAGTTCGAGACCAGTCTGGCCAACATGGTGAAACCCTCTCTCTACTAAAAATACAAATATTAGCCGGGAGTGGTGGCACAAATTTGTAATCCCAGCTACTTGGGAGGCTGAGGCAGGAGAATCACTGGAACCTGGAAGGCAGAGGTTGCAGTAAGCCAAGATTGCTCCACTGAACTCCAGCCGGGGCGATAGAGTGAGACTATGTCTCAAAATAAATAAATAAATTGAAGAAAATGAGGTGAGACGTAAGAGGACATCGGGCTATTTTACAGAACCCAAGGACAGGAAGTGCAGTCCAGCCTGATGAGCAAAGAGGACCTGGAAATACAATATCCTTAGGAACCCAGGCAACCTGATACTTCATATCCTTGAGACCTTGATACGGTGTGGAAGTTTGTCCCCTCCAAATCTCATGTTGAAATGTGGTCTCTAATGTTGGAAGTGGCGCCTGGGGGAGGTGTTTGGATCATGGGTACAGATCCCTCATCAGTGGCTTAGCACCATCTCCTTGGTGATGAGTGATTTCTCACTCTGAGTTCACACAAGATCTGGTTGTTTAAAAGTGTGTGGGAACACCCCCTTCTCTCTCTTGCTCCTTCTTGCCAGGTGACATGCCTGCTCCCGCTTTGGCTTAGCCATGAGTAGAAGCTCCCTGGGGCCTCCCCAGAAGCCAAGCAGATGCGGTGCCATGCTTCCTGTACAGCCAGCAGAACTGTGAGCCAATTAAATCTCTTTCCTTTATAAATTACCCAGCCTCAGGTATTTCTTTATGGCAATGCCAGAACAGCCTAATGCAGACCTCATTGGTTATCATGTATGTGTCTTTTTATGAGCTAGATTTCTTAACATCTCCATGTATGTGGCATAAAATAGCTGTCACCATTCCAATTAATTGGAATCCATTTGTACTGTCCTGGGAAAGAACAGCTGACTGGCCCAACATGGGTCCAGGGTCACAGCTGGAGAATAGTATCATAGTGAAACATGGCCTCTGGGGCCTGCCACTATGAACGAGAAGCAATTTTCACAGACAAAGGGCATGGGTTTAACAAAAATCTGAAATGTGTTATAGTGAATACTGGGCCCCATCATACAACTCCCTGTTCAGAAATGAGTGACTCATTTCCTCTGATTCTGTGGGTGCTCCCTACAGACAACCCTCAGCTGACATCACTCTCTGGCAATTGTCCTTGAAGAAAAAGAGCCACCTGACTTTGTCCAAGGTCACATCCCTTCCCAGAGACAGCACACCTCCAATGACTACCTGAAGCTTGGGCCCCTCTCCCACTCTGAGAGGAAAAGCCATCCCAACTCCAGTGATGGCTGCAATCTTTGTAGTAACGACACTGCAGCCAACTTCTTCCTCTATCAATGCCTGCTTCCTTCCCTTTCCCCACGGGTATTAAACCCTCAGACACTCCCTAATAAACCTCCCACCTTCCAGTCTCCATTTCAGGCCTGCTTCCTGGAGAATCCAGCCTGCAACATGTGTGCGTGGCATATGTGACTCAGAGATGCAATCTTAGGGTGATAACCCCTGTCACACGATGCAGTCAACTCAAAGGTGTTCAATGAATATTAGTTTCTTTTCCTCCTGTCAGCTTGCCCAGAGGACAATTTCACAGAAAAGAAAGTCACTAAAGTCTCCGGGATCAGAGCCCTTTTCTGTATGACTCTCTGATTTAAGGCTAGAAATTACAATTACAGGATCAATTTCCTTCTATCAGATAGCAAGAGCCAAGCAGAGCATCAGCAGCTGGGCCAAAATGAGGGCACTCATTGCTATCTGATGGAATTCTTGAATAGCCTAATTCCTGAAGCCAAAATCAGGCAAAGGAGACTTTGCCTGTCAGTAACATTGGGCCCTGCTCCTCCCGCCGTTTACATTATCCCACCAAGCCTCGAAAGCAGGGACCGACTGAGATCATCACACACAGTTTTTGGAAGGTTAATCAGCAAGAATGCATCAAATGCCACTCTGTGCCAGACTCACATATTAGGTAGATAGATGAGGTTAGGCTTTATAAAAATGTAGGCACTCTGTGGCACCTGCCTGGGATCCCAACTATTGAGGAGGTTGGGGCAGGAGGATCACTAGAGCCCAGGAGTCCAAGGCTGCAGTGAGCTGTAATCACATCACTGCACTCCAGCCTGGGTGACAGAGTGAGACCAAGACTTTAAATGTATATATAATCAGCAAGATAAGACACAGTAAGGATAGATAAGTGTCCAAAATTGGAACAAACCACAAATAGAGGCATTTAGAAAAGGACAACATCTTGTCTTACTGAGGATATAAGGGAATGGTTCATGGAGAGATACCATCTGGGACTTGAAGAATAGAATGGATTAATGGATTTAGAGCTTTTGATAGCCAGAGAAGATAAAGAGGCATTGCTGAAACAGAGAGTTACGCCTATAGAAAGGGACAATGTCAGGGCCTCCAGGTTGTTCAATTCCATGTGCTGGAAACTCCTGGAGCACAATATAGAATAAGGGCCCTGGAGTTCAGGCTGCAGCCCAGGACAAAGTATGTTTGAGGAAGAGTGAATGGTTTGAAGTGTTGCTGATTTAAATAGTCAGGTGGTCCTCAGGCTCTGATGGGAGGCTGGTGAGAAGAGATGCCTTAGGCCCCTAGACCTCACTTGGTTCTCATTTAGGAAGGACAGTGTAGCCTGGCACCAGAATTTGAGTTCTGCCATCCAGAACCAGATTAGGCCAGATCATTTTCTTTAAGCATTTCAGAAAGAAAATAAATAGAGAAAGTATAGTTGTCCTCTAGACCTTCAAGCATTCAAAGATCAAAGCCAGAGATGACTTGTTAAGAAGACTAGATAAATGCTTTGAGCAAAACAGTGGCCAGGCACTGAGCTAAGTGTTTTATATAACAAGATTAATATTTACGACAACCTATGAGGTAGCTGCTGAACTCTTACCTTTTACATACGGGAAAATCAAGGCACAGGAATGTCAGGTAAGCCTCCCATGATCAAAGAGCTAGTAAGAAATGGAGCCAGAGCTCAAACTTATATGGCCATCTCCAGGGTCTGCGCTGAAAGCCTCTTCATTTTATACCATTATTGTTCCACCTTCAAGGTGAAAGCACTGTAGCATAAGGCTTAAAATAAGGCCTTATATTATGTGTTGCCTTAACATCTGATGAAATTCTGTTTCTGAGATGAGGTCTCATTATGTTGCCCAGGTTGGTCTTGAACTCCTGGGCTTAAGCAATCCTCCCACTTCAGTGTCCCAAGTAGCTGAGATTACAAGCACACATAAAATTCTTGTATGGTAAAATTCTTGAATGGCCTAACTACAAGTTCCCCTCCAAATTATGCTCCTATGAATGAGACCCCCTGGTCCAACAATGCTCCTTATAATAGGAACCAGTCACAGTTCATGCCTATCCCAGACTAGAAAGTTTCTGTTCTCTGCAAGCCCACCAAATTCTTTAAACAAGCCAATCACTTCCTCTGGTAGGAACCAGCAGGCACCCCTCCCTCTTGATACTACAAAGCCCTCCTCCCTCTGCCCTCATTTGTTCACTCTGCTCTTGAGGGCAAGCACTGGGGCCCTGCCTGGCACAGTGTCCCTTCCCCAAGGCTATGATTATATGTGGCTGGTAAATTGCTGTCATTCCATTGCCCAGTCCTGGGTGTCATGTGCTGGGCCATCCTCCTGGGGACAGGAATTCCCCTCCACCCTCCACAACTGGATGAATAGGAGACTAAAGCAAGCCAAGCCAGAAATGAGAAGGAACATCAAATGGAGAGTAGCCAATGAGATGCCGTAATGGAATGTGGGAAAAGAACAAGGGTGAAAACAAACAGAGAAGACCAAAATAATGACCACACATGACTTAGAAGAGAGACAGAGTGCATACAAGAAGTTCCATCAACTTTTTGAAGCTGGAATAAAGAAAAACATTCAAATGAGGCAGGAATGAGTAATTGACGATCATAACTGTGATTATAAGGCATAATTACAATTAGCTGCACAAGAGTGTTAATCATGAAAATAATTACATGTCAGCTTTCCTCCTAAAGAAGAGAGAATGTAATTAAGTGGCCCAAAGGGGGCAAAGAAAACACATCTCTGGGTGTTACAGGTAAGGGGTGAAGGGCTGATGTTTTCAGTGGTAAAACTCTCTCAGTGCTTTAAATGAATCAACCAATTTCTGCTACAAAAAAAACAAGGAAGGAGATAAGAACAAACTGGTTTGAGATTTTTCTTGCTAAAAAAGCAAACCAAAACTTGAGGTCTGAGGTAGAACAGTGTGGTAATTAAAAGCCAGACAGCCTAGGAGGCCAAGGCAGGTGGATCACCTGAGGTCAGGAGTTCGAGACTAGCCTGGCCAATATGGAGAAACCCTGTCTCTACTAAAAATACAAAAATTAGCTGGGCGTGGTGGTGCACAACTGTAATCCCAGCTATTCAGGAGGCTGAGGCACAAGAATCGCTTGAGCCTGGGAGGCAGAGGTTGAAGTGAGCTGAGATCGTGTCATCATACTCTAGCCTGGGCTACGGAGTAAGACTCTGTCTCAGAAAAAAAAAAAAAGCCAGACAGGCCTCAATTCAACTTTATTTTGCTAGTTACCAGCTCCATGATACTAGACAAGTCATTTAACTTCTCTCTAAGCCTCAGTTTCCTCAATAGTAAAATAATAATTATAATGCCTCTCTGAGTTGTTGTGAGAAAATAAAGCTTGTAAGACATTTATGTCAGTGCCTTACACAGAGTAATTTCTAATAAGGGTCATTATACAATAAAGAAAGGAAGAAAGGAAAGATAGAAGAGAGAAAAAGTCCAGCATGTCTTACTAAATTTTTCAGCTTTGGTGCCTATATGAATTCAAGAAGAACAAGGCTCCTAACACTTCCTGTACTGTATCTCAAGAGTTTCTTGTCTTTTCTAGAAGAAATCCTACCTTTGATCTCCATGAAGGCTTATGCTTTTAAGGTGTGAGATTGAGTGTGGACTTACAACATGTTTTCTTAGGGGCCGTGAATGAAAGCAGGTCAGGCTAGAGCCACTTACCACCTGACCCAGTAGGTTTTCCCCTCCCTAGATGCTGTCTTTCAAGCTGTTCCCCATCCCATTTATTCACCCACTCGTTCATTCATTTATTTTCTTTGTTGTTTGTAATAAAGACAATACATGTGTTGTATGCCAATTATGTGTACTACAATGTATAAGATAAACATGTGTTTATCATATGTTAACATGATAACCTTCCTGTTATCACTAGATCCTCTCTGTCATACTCTTTTAAAATGTTTTTTTTAGAGATGGGGTCTCAATATGTTGCCCAGGCCAGTCTTAAACTCCTGGTCTTATGCATTCCTTCAGCCTCAGCCTCCCAAAGTGCTAGGAATACCTACATGAGCCTCCATGCCTAACCTCTGTCATATTCTTGATCCTTGCTAATATTATACCTTTGCTCGTTTGTCATTGCCATGAGAACACAACCAAGCAAGCCTTCTGGAGGATGGAAAACACATAGAGCAATCACCCCAGCCAAGACCATTCTATTAGGTAGGTATGAAAGTATTTGCAGTTTTTGCCATTAATGACAAAAACTGCAATTACTTTTGCACCTACCTAGCAGATCAGGAAACAGCTGGTTGGCCCCCAGACACATGAGCCAGCTCAGATCAGCAGAACCTTGGTCAATCATCTTAGTCAAATACACAAGCAATAAATACACATCTTGTTGTATACCATAGAGGTTTTACACTTTTGTGTTATATAGAATTATTGTAGCAATAAACAGCAGGTAAATTTTACAATTAGTTAGAAACCTAAGCCTGTCACCCACCTCATGGGAATAAAACTAGAGGAAGAGAAGATATTTATGGGTATATGTGTCTCTCTGAAGAGAGTTGTACAGTGTGCCTAACCCCCAAGCCAAGGAAGGGGGACTTCAGCAGGACCACACAGAGAAGTGCAGTTTAAGGGATATGGACAAGAGATGTACTGGCTAGCTATTGACGGGTAAGCTAAAGGAGATAGACAACAATGACACCCAGATGCAAGCCAAGAATTTGCTTAGGCAAAAGATGCATGAGAGTCTTCCATGCACTAGAGCTGGTTTGCTCAACCTTGGCACCACTGACATTTTGAGGTAGATCATTCTTTGTTGTGGGGGGCTGCCCTGTGCATTGTAAGATATTTAGTAGTATCCCTGGTTTCTACCTACTAGATGCCAATTCCACTTCCCAGTTGTAAGAGACAAAATCATTGAGAACTACTGCACTGAAGGTATTGCCAAATTCCTGAGGGCTCAGCAAAAAGTGACCAGCTGCAATACAGATGCTACTAGCTGCAACAGGGGAGCAGCTAGTGCAAGATCTCTAGCAATGGGGAGGTAAGGCATCTCCAAAGAACCAACTGGAATATCATGAGAGAGGAAGATTCTCTTTTTAACATCTGCCAAGCTTAGAGAGCTTGAAGCCAGCTTCCAACAGTGTCTGTTAAGTAACATTCTGTTCCTCTCATCCCTCCATCTGGCCTCTCATCTCCAACCTGGAAGGGTCAGAAATAACAGCTAGTCAGAGCAGGAAATACAGGAGGAGCCAACCACACCCTCCTTCTTTGCTCTAGGCCTCCCGGCACCTAGCTACGGCTGGAGAAGGTGGGAGAAGTCTCCACTGTGAGTTAGAATTGGCATACTGGTTATTATAAGGCAGTCGACCTTCTATTTTCTGAATCTAGGCTGTGTTTATCATTTAAGGTAATTGTTAGATTTCATACTACATAAGAACCACCAGAAAATTCAGAAGAATGCCTGATATTTTATTCAGCAGCAGGAAAACTAGACGCAGTGAATAGGTTTAAAGGGGCAGTAGGAGTTGTGGATGGTGAAGGCAATGAGAGTGATGTGGTGAATCCCACCAGCAGAGTTTAATGAAGCCTGATGGTGACCCCTACTCCCAGCTCTGCTACTTACCAGCTGTGTGAACTTGAGCAAATCATGTATCCTATTTGAGCTTCAGTTTGCTCATCTATTAAAGAAAACAACACTCAGCCAGGCGCAATGGCTCATGCCTGTAATCCCAGCACTTTGAAAGGACAAGGCAAGAGGATCGCTTGAACCCAGGAATTCAAGGTTGGCCTGGGCAGCATGGTGAGACCTCGTCTCTACAAAAAAAATTAAGAAATTAGCTGGGCATGGTGGCGTGACCCTGTGGTCCCAACTACAAGGAAGGCTGAGCCAGGAGGATTACTTGAGCCCAGGAGGTTGAAGCTGCAGTGGGCCACGATTATGCCACTGCATTCCAGCCTGGGCGACAGAGCAAGACGCTGAAGGAAGGGAGGAAGGGAGTGAGGAAGGGAAAAGAAAAAAGCCAGGCGTGGTGGCTCATGCCTGTAATCCCAGCACTTTGGGAGGCCAAGGCGCGCAGATCATTTGAGGTCAGGTGTTCGAGACCAGCCTGACCAACATGGTGAAACCCTATCTCTACTAAAAATACAAAAAAATTAGCCGGGCATGGTGGCACATGCCTGTAGTCCCAGCTGCTCGGGAGGCTGAGGCAGGAGAATTGCTTGAACCTGGGAGACAGAGGTTGCAGTGAGCCAGGATTGCGCCACTGCACTCCAGCCTGGGAGACAGAGCCAGAGTCTGTCTCAAAAAAAAAAAAAAAAAAAAAAAAAGGAAGGAAAGAAAAATAAATAAATAAAACAAAACTGCTCTGTCCTGAATCTTCTGTGCAGTGGCAATTATAAAGTATCTGCATGGCTAAGGAGAAGATGGCAGAGTAAGTGGAACTAAAACTCGTACATTTTGCTTCCACAAACCAATAAATCTGAAGGAAACAAGCCTCCTCAGACAGAAAAACAGGGACGAGGAACCCCTGGGAGCTGGGAGTATCATCACTGTCATAATCATCTTAATCTTCTTCCTCTCCATCTTTCTCATCTACAAACACCCAGAGTGGAGCAGCTCCTGACAAGGTAACCAAAAGCTCCCATTCTTCCAAAGAACCCAAAGAGGCAGTAACAGATGTGCCACCAGCTGGAAGAGTTGCTGGCCTGCCTTGGATGAAGGATCCCAGGCCTCCAGAGCTGAAGAAGCCCACAGAGTGACATATGCCAACCTGAACACTCAAGCCCTAAGTGAAGGCCTGTCCAGCCAGCAAGAGGCTTCCAAGAAGCCTCTGAACCCTGTGTGTACTCAACCATGAAGATGTAGCCAGGAGAAGCCCTGGAGCCTAGGAAGAAAGAACTTCTGATGAGGGAATAGGGGATGGGGCAGAGGCCGCGTGGGGAACTTGGCAAATGGGGACCCCTTTCCTCAAACTCCAGTGAAGGTTGTTTCCTTTTTTTAAAACTTATTTTTTAAAATGAGCGGTAACATTTACATAAAGTAAAACGTACAGATGTTAAGTGTACAACTCAGTGATATATCTCTCTACATCTATCTATCATCATGATCATCTATCTATGATCTATTACCTATTATTTATCACCTATCTTTCTATTATCTATCAATCTCTATCCACCTAGCATCTATCTACCTATTTTCTATCTATCTATCTATCTTCATCATCATCATCAATTATCTATCCATCTAATTCACTTGGTATAACCCCAACCAAATAAAAATATAGCGTGTTTCCAGTACTCCAAGAAGTTCCCTTGTGACCTTCCTCAGTCAATTTCTACTTCTCTCTTTTCTGATTTCTACTATGGACAAGTTCTGTCTGTTCTTGAACTTTATACCAATGTAATTATACCACAAGTAAAAATAAATAAATAAAGGGCAGTAGGGTTTTTTAAGTTGCTTTATGGTTAATTCCCATTGAGCTCCATAGTTCGAAAGACCAGATGTCCATGCTTCCTTGCAGAACTTCCCATCACCATAAGATCATGCCCTAGGCTCCATTTCTGGCACACTGCACTATTTCTCCTACACCCAGAATTTGCTTCTCCCTTGCAATACAACCCCCTACAGCCTCAACATATACACAACAGCACCAACCAGCACAACCACCAACAATAACAAAGGCTACACGCAACAAAGTGGATGCTGGCTCTGCTTGCATCCTGTAGGGCTCTGGAGAATGCCAAATGGTGCTTCAAGGTTGAACCTGACTGCGGTTGTTAAGATTGCTCCCTCTCCATGGCATGGTCCAGGCCTGTCCTGTGGGCAGTGGCTTCATGTGAATCCCTCCCTTGCCCTGCTCCTTGCAGGGAGGTTGAACAGCAGGCCACAAGTCATCAATCAGCTAGACAGGCCTCTGTGCCCCCACCTCAGGCTCCCCGGGGGTGAGCACTGTGAATCACAGAAGTGTCCTCCTCTGGGAGCCAGGGTGACAAGGTCCTGTAATTTATCTCACATGAAATGAGCTGAATTATTTGAATAGGCTGGAGGAAAGCAGTCCATTAATTCTCAGAGATAGCTCTTGATTCTTAAGGATTTTATTCTGTGTCCCCATAACTGACATCCCGCCTCTGTCTCTTTCCCAGATACTAATGGCATATCAAGGGCTTAACTTGCACTCCCCCAGTAGCCTGATGCTAAAACAAGGCATCAGACCACACTTCATGCAGAGAGAATGTAAGGGTCACTTGGCCTTTTAGTGTTTGTAGTAGATCCACAAGCTCTTTTGGTAACACTAATCCCAGCCACTGTCCACCCTGTTTCAAAAGATCACTTCACTTTGATACCAAAAGCACAATCCATAAAAGGAAAAATTGACAAATTGAACCTCATTAAAATAAAAAAAACTTTTACTCTGAAAAAAAAAACAAAACAGCTATGGAGAGAATGACGAATCAAGCTGCAGGATGGGAGAAAATATTTGCAAATGACATAGTCAACGAAGAGCTCGTACCTAAAATATATAAAGAATTCTCAAAACTCAACAATTAAAAAAACAAAATCTAATTATAAAATGGTAAAATACATGAA
Source organism: Pan paniscus (assembly GCF_029289425.2). Lineage (NCBI taxonomy): Eukaryota > Metazoa > Chordata > Mammalia > Primates > Hominidae > Pan > Pan paniscus. The sequence goes on along the minus strand of NC_073256.2, from coordinate 52,302,939 downwards.
TACACATTTCACTGAAGAGGATATACAGATGGCAGATGAGCACATGAAAACACATTCAACAACATTAGCCATGAGGGAAATGCAAATTAAAACCACAATGATCAATCACTACATACCTATCCGAATTGCTAAAGTGAGAAACAGGGAAAATCCCCAATGCTGACAAAGCTGCAGAGAAACTGGATCACTCATGTATGCCTAGTGGGAACGTAAAATGGTATGGCCCCTCTGGAAAATAGTTTGACAGCTTCTTCTACAACTAAACATGTACTTACTGTATGACACAACATTGCACTCCTAGACATTTATCCCAGAGAAATGAAAACTTGGTCACACACACACAATCTGTTTATAGCAGCTTTATTTGTAATAGCCAGAAACTGGAAACAACCAAAATGTCCTTCAACAGGCAAATGGTTACACAGTGAGAAACCTCCATCATGCAATATTATGCAGCACTGAAAAGGAATGAACTATTGACGCATGCAACAACTTGGATGCATCTCAAGGGCATTAGGCTGAGTTAAAAACTGTCAATCTCAAAAGGTTAAATACTCTACCATTAAATTTGCATAGCATTCTTGGTTGTTGTTGTTTTTGCTGTCCCTGTTGTTGTTGTTGTTGTTGTTTTTGTTGAGACAAGGTCTCACTCTGTGGCCCAGGCTGAAATGTGGTGGCACGATCTTGACTCACTGCAGCCTCCACCTCCTGGGCTCAAGTCATCCTCCCATCTCAGCCTCCTAAACAGCTGGGACTACAGGCATGAACCACCACACTGGGCTAATTTTTTTTATTTTTTGTAGAGACAAGGTCTCACTATGTTGCCCAAGCTGGTCTCAAACTCCTGGGCTCAAGTGATCCTCCTACCTCAGCCTCCCAAAGTAATGGGATTACAAGCATGAGTGCATAACATTCTTAAAATGACAATATTATAGACAGAGAAAGCAGATGACTGATTGCTGGAGTGAGGATTGGAAGTAGGCATACGTGTGGTGATAAAGCAGTAGCATAAGGGTGTCTTGTGATAATAGAACAATCCATATCTTGATTGTGATGGGTGGTGGTTACACAAATCTGTGTGCTAAAATTGCACAGAACTATACACACAGGTATACACACAAATGAGTGCATGTAAAAGTAATGACATTTGAAAAGCTCTGTGGATTTTATCAATGTCAACTTTCTGGTTTTGATATTGTACTGTAGCTGTGCAAGATGGTACCATTAGAGAAAATGGGTCTTCCTTGTACATTTTTTTCCTTTCTTTTTCTTTTTTTGCAATTTTCTGTGAATCTATAATAATCAAAAAACAGATTTTTAAAAATCCTAAATTCTTATGTTAAAAATATTCTTATTTCTAATCACATTTATTTATTGTTATCAAGGTATAATTTGGATCCAGCCATAGAATTTTCTTCCCTAGAATCTAATAATTTTTTTCACTTTTATTTTAGTTTCAGGGGTACATGTTCAGGTTTGTTATATAGGTAAACTACATGTTGTGGGGGTTTGGTGCATGATAATTCTGTCACCCAGATAATAAGCATAGTATCTGATAGACGTAATCTTATTCCTTCTATGTCTTTGAGCACCCTGGTCTCTCTGGGTAAATTATATGAAGGGCCTTGAAGCCAGGAGGTAAGTGTTGTTAATGTATTTAGTTGTGCTTCTTCCTTCTGTAGTGACTGAAGGATAAGCAACCTCATCCTATAAGAAGGCACAGAAAGGTTCTCTGTACTGAGTCATGGATAATGAACATACGGTCAACATAAATGTAAATTCTGCTTTCTTTCAAAAAGAAGAAGAAAAAAAGTGCTTCTCCCACAATGACAGGCCCAGCATCAGAAAAGCAGCAAGAAGATGGTACATGAAGTGTGATTTCAATGAGGCTGGCTCTAGAGCCTATCTACGTGAGTTCAAACCCCAGTTCTACCACATTCCAGCTTTGGGATCAACGACATGTTACTTAACATCTCTGGCCTTAGTCTAATCATCTTTAAAGTAGGAATAAAAACACTCCCTACCCCATATGTTTGTCTTAAGGATTGATGATAGACACTTGGAAAGACACAGCCAGAGCCTGTGTACATGCTCTACAACAGGGGCCTGAGCCCACTGCAACAAAAAGAAAAATGCCAAGTGGGAAACACTGGCACTCCTACTGATGAACCCCTCTTGCTGTGGATCCTACCCAAATTCCCCCAGTGTGACACCCGAAAGTCTCCCATGTGCCAGACCTTTCCCTCTCATTCCTTTCTTAAAACTTACTCTTGGCTGGGCACAGTAGCTCACGCCTGTAATCCCAGCACTTTGGGTGGCCCAGGCGGGAGGATCATGAGGTCAGGAGTTTGAGACCAGCCTAACCAACAAGGTGAAACCCCGTCTCTACTAAAAATATAAACATTAGCCACGTGTGGTGGCACATGCCTGTAATCCCAGCTACTCAGGAGGCTGAGGCAGGAGACTCGCTTGAACCTGGGAGACGGAGGTTGCAGTGAGCCGAGGTCACGCCATTGCACTCCAGCCTGGGCAACAGAGGAAGACTCCGTCTCTAAAAACAAAACAAAACAAAACAAAAAACTTACTCTTCATTGGATCTCTTTCCTCTTGCCATAAATGGGTGACGATTGGAAAAGCTGGGTGGGCAGTACAGTTGGTACAGGGTGTGAACGCACACAGGGAAGCTGAGGAGGTGATTTCAGTTCTGACTCTTCCAGGTCCAGCCGTGTGATCCAGGGCAAGGTCATCCTACCTCCCAGGATGGTTTCCTCATGGGTGAAATCAGAGGACTAGACTAGATCAAAAATAGCCCATGTCTGCAATGGGCCAGAGAGTTAACATGTTCAACTTTGAGAGCTCTGTGGTCTCGTCACAACTTCTCAACTCTACCATCAGAGCTGGACAACAATCACAGACAATGCAATGAGCGTGTCTGTGTTCTAATAAAACTTTTCTTACAGAAACAGGCACCAAGCCACACTTGGCCTGTACAGAGCTTATTACTGTACAAATATACTATATATATATAACAGATATATATAGTATACTATAAATATACAAATATACTATATATAATGTAGTATATTTATAATTAATCTGGAGAACTAATTTAATTCATAGTTAATGAAGTAGGTATGAAGTATGATAGATAAAATAGATAATATATTTATAATTCTATAATTACATAGGATTATATATTTCTATAAATTATGTTCTATAATTTATATGTCCACCACCTAAACCCACAACCGTGGTACTGTAACCAATCTCCCTGGGCAGTGACCCATGGCTGACTTTTAGTCTGTCCTGGGGGCACTTCAATCTCTTTCAGGGAGTGCAGCCATAGGTTGACATAGTCATTCAGCTGCCTCCATGCAGAACTGTACCTGCACTAGCCCAGCCAGACAAGGAAGAGCTACTTATAACATGCTCTAGGTCACTTCTAGAGGAGGCTCCCTTTGGCAATAATAATAAATTGGTGGTTTTCATCTCTGTAGTAGAGCACTTCAGAACTAATATCATTTCCTTAGTGATCTATATTAGAAAACAACCCAGAAACCAAGAAACCATACAGTGGCATGGCTTGTAAATGTTCTGCCCACTCATCCCAGAGTGAAGAAATCTCTCTTGCATCTCCCCAATCAATTTAATTCATTTGACAGAAATCATTTTCTCCATCATTGACATGACCATTTATTTAAAAATCTTTTATACCGATTTATCTCTAGAGGAACAGAAACTTGTTAATTCTTAAAGGTACCATTTAGTATAATGTGCCCCCACTCTGCAGCCAATTATATCCAGTGCCATGGCTTCCTCTGGATATCAATAACTATCAGCCACCCAGTGGACCGCTGCTTGCAACTTCCTTTCTGAGCTGTCATTAGAAGATCCCTGACTTGGGGCTGACTCACAGCAGTTGCTGTTAACTGCTGCGGCCACCTTTGTGCATCTTTTGAGTGCAATGTCTACCTCCTGGCGTCACTCTGATGCCTTTCCTGAGGCTCCAGCTTTCTCTCCCCTTGGGTTCCATCCATAACATCAACACTATGATTTTTTAATTAGCTCTATGAAACATACATTTGAAATCAAATCCCAAAAGGAACTGGGTCTTGTAGAATAAAGTAACCTGGATGCCTATCTGGAGGAATCATTGGAATCCTAATTTCTAGCATGACCATAGTCAGGCAGCCAAGTGAACCTTCTGCCACTGGCATCTTCCTACACTTCCACAGGGCCTGCTAAGCTGCTGTGTGGAAAGGGGCTTTTCCAGTCCCAGTTTTCTCCTTTCCTCTTGAGTTAAGGAGAACAGAAAGGGGACCACCTGACCAAACCCTGACTAAGGGTAAATGATCAGACCTTTAGGGATAAGTTTGCCAGTGATCGTGGTTCCAGCTGTCTCATTAGGGATTTCCAAGGCACTCTCAAGATTCAAAACCAACAACTCTTGAAGGTTCTGGGTGTCCACGCAAGGGCTAAATATATCCATACAACTCAATATCAGCCCAAGGCCACAGATAGCCCAAATAGCCTCTGCAGGTGCCTACTCTTTAAGGAGGAATCACACTAAGCTCTGGTTCTTCGCTCTACTCTTAACGGAGTCCCCCAACTTAGGAAAACTCCACAGAGGTCTTCATTAGCAATGATTCAGGAAATACTTCCTGCTCTATATCCCCGAAGCTGAAAAATGATGCAAAAATCTCAGAAAGACACCAATGGAAAATTTCAAAGGAGCAATCTTTATCCCATGGATACTACCCAGTTCCTGAAGAGCAAGCAGTCTATTGCAGGAAAGACAGCTGTATTCTTGAGATAGATAGATAGATAGATAGATAGATAGATAGATAGATAGATAGATACATACATACATACATACATACATACATACATACATACATACATACATACGCAGGCAGACAGATGATAGACGGGCATGCAGACATAGACACAGATATGTTACCAGAAAGCAGTCCCAATCCAGACCCCAAGAGAAGGTTCTTGGACTTCACACAAGAAAGAATTTGGGGTGAGTCCATAGAGTTTATTAAGAAAGTAAAGGAATAAAAGAATGGCTACTCCACAGGCAGAAGTGACATGGGCCACTCAACTGAGTATACTTACAGTTATTTCTTGATTATATGCTAAACAAGGGGTGGAGCAGGGATTTCCCAAAAGCGATTTCCCAGAACTGAGGGTTCTTCCCCATGTCAGACTATATAGGGTACTTCTGGACATTGCCATGACATTTGTAGACTGTCTTTGGGACATTAGGAGCGTCTTTTAGCATATTAATGTATTATAATTAGTGCATAATGAGCAGTGAGGATGACCAGAGGTCACTTTCATCGCCATCTTAGTTTTGGCCGGCTTCTGTACTGCATCCTTGTTTATCAGCAAGGCCTTTGTGACCTGTATCTTGTCCCAGCCTCCTATCTCCTCCTGTGGCCAGGAATGCCTAACCTCCTGGGAGTGCAGCCCAGTAGGTCTCAGCCTCATTTTACCCAGCCCCTATTCAAGATGGAGTCACTTTGGTTCAAATGCCTCTGACAGATATAGACGTTGATATAGATAAATACAATCCTTATGAAATACCTGAAGACAATGTATAAATGATTTCAGATCAAACAGAAATACAGAAAATATGGCATCAACATCTAGTTCCCAAGGGGACTGAGAAAAAGAAAAACAGCCTCTTCTCTATGTCTTAATGTACAATTACAAAAAATTCCATACAGCCTGCATCAATTAAGCTCCTTCTATGTACCTGGCACCATGCTAAGAGATTAATGAACATAGTTCCTGCCTTAAAGGCTTCCCAATCTAGCTGAGAAGAAAGCCACACCAACAAATAACCATAATATAAAGCAGACTATAATAAGTGATACAATAAAGATGCAAAAGTGCAGAAAAATAATAGGGCTGTTTGCTTTGTTTTTTCAAGGACCACAAATTTTAAAAATTTACCAAGGCATCCAGCAAGGGCAAGGGCTAATTGGCAATCTTCAGAGCTTAGCAACAACAAATGAAGTGAAAACATGACTTCTCATTTCCCAAAATAAAACACACTGAATTATGCCCACAGATACATTCTCAGTTCTCCCAAAAATGATCTCAATGTGTCTTCTGCGTTTATGACCTGAAAAACTCCGTAACAATAAACCAAAGTCTGGAGAAGAAACCAAAATAAAAACAGAATTACCATCTTTTTCCTCATCATGCCCTTATCTCTACCTCAGCCTCCCAGTTCATTAAAGGTGCCATTCCTTGCTTTGCACAACACAAATACTTGCTATGGGCCAATTTGAAATGACTCAGGATAACAGCCTTCTGAAAACACTTAAAAGGATTTACTTGCCATATCTATGTATCCCACAAACACGTCTTAAACACTTGTTGAGAGCCTTACTCAGTGCCAGACTCTGGGATCGAGAGAACAAGACGTGGTCTCATCCTCGATGAACAAGACAGTCCAGAGATGAGGGGAAGGGAGGAAAGAACAAATCTATCAACAAATAAGGACATTTGAAAGTGGCAAATGTGCCAGGTGGTGCTGTGGCTCACACCTGTAATCCCAGTACTTTGGGAAGCTGAGGCAGGAGGATCCCTTAAGCTCAGGAGTTCAAAACCAGCCTGGGGAAGAGAGTGAGACTCCATCTCTACAAAAAAAAATGTTAAAAAATTAGTGCACGCCCGTAGTCTCAGCAACTCAGGAGGCTGAGGCAGGAGGATTGCTTGAACCCAGAAGTTTGAGGCTGCAGTGAGCCGAGATCACGCCACTGCACTCCAGCCTGGGCAAAAGAGAGGGACTCCATCTCAAAAAAAAAAAAAAAAAAGTAATAATGCTCTACTGATTTTATGTCCAGGGTATTACAGCAGCATCCACACACTGTTTCTTATGCACGACGGCAAAGAAGCCAGAAAATCATCAAATATTTTGGAAAGAGTCAAGTCATCTAGTGTATGAAGTTTGGCTTCTAAGAGATCTCTTATTCCTACTCTCTTCCCTCTCCAATTCATCTTGCATCCTACTTCTGGGTCAGTACTCGTAAAGCTTAATTCTAATTGTATTAATCCTCTGCTCAAAGAGTTCTAATGCCCCTCCTCTTAACTATCGAGTGAAGTCCAGGCTCCTTAGCAATGCACCCAAGCATTCCAAAATTTAGCCTCAGCCTGCCGCTCCAGCTTTGCCTTTTTATTCAGTAAATATCAATTAAATGCCAAGCATGGGAGATACTGGGAAAATCAAGAGACCAGAAATTAGTCAATATTCCTAATTTCTTAGTAGAATATTAAGCAGACAAATTAAGCAAGCAAACAAAAAATTTCAAATGGTGACAAGTGCTATGAAGAAAATAAAGCAGCACTAGAGAATGGCAGGGGTGGGGGACCACTCTACAATGGGTGATTAGGAGGAGCATCTGAGTAAGAGACATTTAAACGGAGACCTGAATAACTAGGAGCAAGCCACATGACCCTCTAGGGGATGACTACGTCAAGCAAAGGAACCAGCCAAGGCAAAGGCCCGATGGAACTATGAAGACCAGGGTGGGTAGAGCGTCAGGAACAAGGGAGAGAATGGTGTGAGACAAGGTTGGAGAGCCTGGACCACGTAGGCCTTACAGGCCCATGGATTTTTAACCCCATGTCTGATGAGAAACCATTAGCAGGTTTTAAGAAGGAAGCAGGTGGTGGATCCTGCGCCTGGCCAGCCCTGCCCGGCCTTCCCTCTGGCCCACCTGACCGCCATGCGTCCCTCCTCCTCCCCACTTCGTGGCCGGCAGCAGCCCTTCAGCTTTGGCTCTGTGGACTGGCTCTCCCAGAACAGCTGCTCAGGGCCGACCCACACCCCCAGGCCTGCCGACGTCTCCCCGGGGAGCCACCCTGGCCCGGGCCAGACATCCGGCACCCGGGAGCCCCCTCAGGCCGTCAGCATCAAGAAGGCTCGGTCCTCAAATCTGCCTGCGCCGGAGGGGGCCGTGGCTGGGTTGGGTAAGAAGCCAAACCCCTGGCAGGCCCCCTGTGTAGGCACAGCCTTCACCACCGAGCAGGTCCGCGCCTTGGAGGGCGTCTTCCAGCACCACCAGGACCTGGGCCCTCTGGAACGGAAAAGGCTGGCAGGGAGATGCAGCTCTCGGACGTCCAGACAAAAACCTGGTTTCAAAACCGCCAGATGAAACAGAAACGGCAAACGCAGGACTCCCAGCTGAACAGCCCCTTCTCTGCGTCTCTCCACGCGCCCCCTGCTTTCCACTCACCGTCTTCTGGCCTTGTCAATGGCCTGCAGCTGCCGTGCCCTTGGGCACCCCTGCCAGGGCCCCAGGCTCTGATGCTGCCCCCTGGCTCCCTCTGGGGTCTCTGCCAAGTGGAACAAGAGGCCCTGGCCTCTGCGGGGGCTTCCTGCTATGGGCAGCCTCTGGCGTACCACCGGCCAAGCCCAGGAAGTGGCGTGCGTACGCTGGGACCAGGTCTGTCCACGGGGCCCTGGGGCCTGAGCGCGCTGCAGGAGACGGGGGGATGCATTTTGAGGATGCACCTCTGACTCCATGCCTCCCACACGCGCGGTCTGTGCAGATCGCACCTGGCGCCTACCTGGAGGACTCAGCTGCTCTGTTCTGTTTACATCGTGGCGGCACCTCTCACCCTTACCCACGCAAAGGTTCTGGAGCTTTCTGGAGAATATTTTTATTAAAGCCACCTCTTCACTGAAAGTTACCAAAAGGGTCCGTTTAGGAAGTAAATGGTCAGTGAACAGAGTCAAACGCAGAAATGGGCTTGTTATGGGTAGGGCTTTCAGCATATGATAAAAGGATAATTTGTTTTTTAAAAAATGTTGGAAAAACTGGTTTTCCAGTTGGAAAAAGTAAAGATTGTAAATTTTGTGTGTAAAAAAGAAAACCAGGAAGGATTGGAAGGGAATGCTAGTGTCGTGTTTATAACCTTGGGGTTCGAGTCCCTCTTAACAAGGACTCCAAAGCTGGAAAGCAGGAGGGAACAAAGGTGAAAATTAAGGCGGGGTGCTGGGGCCCTGCAATGCTCTCTAGGCCGTGAGTGAGCAGGGACTGTGCCGGCAGCCTGCTGGGGGCTGCTCTTCTCGGGCCAGGGAAAGTGGGGCAGCCAGGACCTGCTGCTGTGCCTGGACTGAAACCGTCGCACATGTCCCCACTCTTCAGCATGTGCTCACCTGTCCCCCTCCTCGCAGCAACCTCGGGACAAAACAGAATGACTCAAGGACAGCACTTCCTGCAGAAAATCTCGAAGTGCCCAGAATGGGAGGCACGGAAGGCCCTCCCGCGGAGGACTCTCCCTCATTGATGGAGCATTTTTGGTGCAGACCCCTCACCACACGCACCGAAGCTTAGACAAGGGCGCATCCGTCCACGTCGCCCCAGAGTGCCCAGGAGGCAGGCAGCGCGGGGCACCCAGACAGACGGGTTCAGCCTGCAGGACTGAGAGGCGACCTGTGAAACCGACCCAAGCACCCCAACAGGAACAAAAGCGTGGTCCTGTGGCCGTGTCCACAGCAAGTTCCACTTTCCCCTTACTCATTTCTGCCTTGCTGGAAGTGTTTACAACCAGAAAAAAGAAAAGTAAGGAAGCAAACTAATGTGATATTCAGCCTGGATGGGTCAGTTTGGCTACCCTAAGAAGAAGAGATTGAGCTGGGGCAAGGGACGAGGCAAGGAACTCAGTTGGAAGCCCCTGCAGATTTCAAGTGAGATGTGGGGGTGGCCTGGACCAGAGTGACAGCAAGACAGATGGAAAGAGTTGAACCCAGGTATGATATGCAAGAGGGGTAGGATTTTACAGAATCTACTCTAGGATCACATGTGGGAGGAAAAGGAAAAAGAAGAATGAAAGACTTCAGAGATTACTTCAAGGTGCGTGGCTTGAGCAAGCAGGCAGACAGTGATGTCAGTTACCTAGTTCCCATCATAGCTTTTTCTCTGCCCCAAAACACTCCAACCCCTTCAAACACTCCTAGCCCCCAAATGCTCTAGAGTCAAAGTAGATAATTTGTCACCTCTCGAGCACAACCTACTCTTTTCAAATGTGCTTCATTGTTCATTTCCCTTATTCCTGCATTTTTTGGAACTCTAGACATAATTCAAGACTCAAAACCAGTGTTATATTTCCTGAACCTGTCTGCTGAAATTACCTCTTCTATTCACAAGCAATGCCTTTTTACACCTCAATTATTACATGTATCCTACTCCACCTTATATTAATTTACTGTGCCATATGCAATGGTCTGAATGTTTCCCCCAAAAATCATATGTCGAAACCTAATTACCAATTTGATAGAGAGGTATGGCCTTTAGGAGGTGATTAAGTCATGAAGGTGGGAACTCTTACAAAAGAACTTTATGCTGGGTGCAGTGGCTCAAACCTGTAATCTCAGCTACTCGAGAGGCTGAGGTGAGAGTATCACTTAAGCCTAGGAGTTCCAGACCAGCCTAGGCTACATAGTGAGAGCCTCTGTCTCTACAAAATAAAATAAATTAGCCAGGCATGGTGACACATACCTGTGGTCTCAGCTACCTGGAAGGCCGAGGCAGAAGGATGGCTCAAACCAGGAGTTCAAGGCTGGAGTGAGTTATTATTGCACCACTACACTCCAGCCTGGCCAGGCGTGGTGGTGGCTAACGCCTGTAATCCCAGCACTTTGGGATGCCGAGGCAGGCTGATCACTTGAGGTCAGGAGTTTGAGACCAGCCTGGCCAACATGGTGAAACCCTGTCTCAACTAAAAATACAAAAATTAGCCGGGCATGGTGGCACACACCTGTTATCCCAGCTACTTGGGAGGCTGAGACAGGAGATCACTTGAACCCGGGAGGTGGAGGTTGCAGTGAGCTGAGATCACACCACTGCACTCCAGCCTGAACAACAGAGTGAGACTCCATCTCAAAAAATAAAATAAAGTAAAATAAAATAAAATAAAAGGTCTTGAGGAAGTGGACTCACCCTTTTCTGTCCCTTCCACCACATGAGGTAACAGTGAAAAGGTACCATCTTGGAAGCAGAGCAACCCAGCCCTCACCAGACATAGAATCTGCCAGTACCTTCATCTTGGACTTCCCAGCCTCCAAAACTATGAGAGATGAATTTCTCTGGCTTATAAATTACCCAGCCTGTAGCATTTTGTTATAGCAACACACATAAACTAAACATGTATGCCGCTCACACCCATAAACCCTAAACCTCACCTGTGACCAGGCTTTGTAACTCCCAGGAATAGTTGTAACTTTTCTAACTTTGACCTTTGTAACTCCCGGGAATCTTTGCGTCCACAAATATGTGTAGACGAGGATAGAGATGGTGCAGATACTATTGACCACTAAGCTTTGTTTAGTTCCTTGGCCCTAGACTGCTTTAGGCTAATTCTTATGGAGAGTTTGGAGGTTGTTTCATTTTCTAGGTGAGGGGATCAATTTTGAATAACTTGTCTAGGTGACACAAGGGAGCCTGGATTAGAATTCATATCCTAGGGGGTCTGACAATAGCATAGAGAGTCACATAGATAACATATATTTCTTCTTTAAATCTCTACAACCAGCCTGCACAGGACCTTATTTCATCAAGTCTAAAATGCCCATTCTAAGACCCAATATTATTTAATGGAACACTGTTAAAAAAAAGTGAAGTCAATTAAACTTTTGACACATGCTAAAATGCAACCATCATCAGGGTAGCCTGATTTCAGAGATGTTAAATGTGAGAGAGGAGAAAGGGTGCTTTAAAATCCCTAATTTATAAGTGAGAAAACTGAAGCTTAGATAGAATAAGCAATGGCCCTGCCTCAGACACCAGGTAAGTGGCAGATTATCTTGACTCCAAGAACTCAGGTGTCTTGGCTCCAAGAACTGTACTCGCTCCGTGTTAGCAGTGCCTCCCCTTTCTGTATCTTGGATTTTTCAGAAGAGGCACAACTATAGCAGGGCATCATAAAGAAATAAAGATTAAATATGGAGCCCAAGCTGAAACCTTGTCCTACACTAATGCACTTAGCAGAAGCCCACAACTTACTGGTCTTTCCTGAAATCAGGGGAAAATATCTGGCTGAGCTGCTGCTCCGTGGGTGGCACTGTCCAGAATTGTCAGGGATAATGGTAATTTATGTTTCCTTCCACACCTGCTCTCTTCCCAGCTTTAGTCATCTGCTAACACAGCTTCTCTCCAGGGGAGGATGAGGGAGGGGCTGAAACGAGGGGAAGGAAGCAGCTCTTGTTCACCGCAGCTCAGCTAAATTGCATTTGCCCTCTTTTGCATAGAGCAATAAAGTGTTATAGAAAATGCAGCATGGATTTTTAATTTTCTCCTTGTCACTGGCTGCTGTAATCACATAATTAACCAAGTGGTAGAGATAGTCATTTATAGCAAATGAGCAAAACAATCACAGAGGTTAGTCACCCAGGGACCAAAAAGGTTACGTTTGCCTCTCAAAAAGGCGTGCGTGGACAGAGTCCCCAAGCCTTGGCTGTGTGGGACCTGACACCTAAAGAATGCAGCATTGAAGTAAAGAAAGGGCAATGTGTTTGTCCTTCAAGACAAGGAATTGCTAACTGCACACTGGTTTGGAAGGCCATGAAATGGACGGGGTGGGGATGGGAACCCCCCCAGGGCCAGAGGCCAGCAGCTTTACAGACACTCCAGCCCTCCCCTCCATCCCAAGGGATGCTTTCTTAGTAAATGCCTTTGTTCATGCTCCTTCTGCCCGAAATGTCCTTCCAGCCTGCTGGACTCCAGTTCTTCATTCAAGGACAGCCCAAATGTTTCCTTTCTGGCTCCTTCCCTGCCCGACCACTTCACCATGGCCCATAGCCCCCATTTCTACCACTAGAGTAATAAACAACTATAAATCCACACGCATACACATACTACCTCCAGCAGCACCATCACCACCACCAAATGACTGGGCAGAAACTAATAAAACCTGTTAAGGCCCAGGAAGTGTTTTGCCTGCCTGACTCCCCAGATAAAAAGGCCTCCCTCGACCCTATAAGCATGGCAATTAAAGACAATGCAAATACCCACCTCCTAGGATCCAGGAATGAGAACGAAATCGGTGATCTTGAGAGGTGTTTTGACCAATACTAGTAGAGCTCCTCTGCCCACCATCACTTCAAATTAGTTTTGCTGTAGAACCCTGAAATTCCAGCTTGCGTGTTAAACATTGCCTTCTCCATGGGATACTCTCTTTTAAAATGCAACATTCATGGGAAAGGTACCATGTGACTTATTGTGCCCCAAACCTTAATGCAAATTAGCATAATATCTTATATCTTTCTTCCCTAAAAGGTGAAGCCCAGACAGCAGAGAAATTTCTCACCTGAGGAGAGAGGAATCAACAGAGAGGAAAGTGGTAAGAAAAAGGCACTAAACGACATGCCAAATAATAAGTATTTATTGAGTAGATACTTCAGACCAGAACTTGTTCATTCTTCTACTACAGCTTTGTAAAATAGGTTTTTGGGCTTTTTGTTTTTTGGGGTGTATTTTGGAGAAAAGGGTCTCACTCTGTCACCCAGATTGTGCAATGGCATGATCTCAGCTCACTGCAACCTCCACCTGTCGAATTCAAGTGAGTCTCTTGCCTCAGCCTCCTGAGTAGCTGGGATTACAGGCACCTGCCACCACGCCCAGCTAATTTTTGTATTTTTTGTAGACACAGGGTTTCACCATGTTGGCCAGGCTGGTCTTCAACTCCTGATCTCAAGTGATCCTCCCGCCTCAACCTCTCAAAGTGCTGGGATTGCGGACATGAACCACCATTCCTAGCCTACAAAATAGGTATTAGTAGTAGTGGTATTTTCATTTCATGGATGACAAAGACAGCTTAAACAATTTGCACAAAGTTTAAGTGGAGTTACTAGAATTCAACCTTGAGCCTGTCTGCAGCAAAATCCATGCCCTTTCCCTACGAGGGTGCAAAGTATGGAATTGTTTTCTTCTTCCACCTTCCCCTCAACTGGCCCTTATGCTTTTACCTTGTTCTCTCCATCAAATCTGGTCAAAGGAAAGAGTCAAATGATGTGTCATTTATACCTTAGAGATGATACCATGAACAGCTCAGGGAGAAAAGACAAACCATTCACTTAAAATCTCATAAATTATGGTAAGACATTCTTTTTTTTTAGGTACTTTTAGTTTTTTTGTTTTTGTTTGTTTGTTTGTTTGTTTGTTTGTAGATTTAGGGGATACAAATGCAGGGAGGATTTGTTTGTTTATTTCTTTGTTTTTGAGACAAGGTCTCACGCTGTCACCCAGGCTGGAGTGCAATGGTACAATCGTGGCTCACTGCAGCCTCAAACTCCTGGGCTCAAGCAATCCTCTTGCCTAAGCCTACCAAGAAGCTGGGACCACAGTATAAGTTCCATGAGGCAGAGACTGTGTCCACTGTATCCCCAGAAGCTGGAAAGACAGCATGTGCTTAATAAATGTTTGTGGAATAAATAAAATTTACAGATAGGAAATGGAAGCACAAATGAGTTAAATAACACATTCAAAGCTAATCCACCATAAGAGTCAAAGCTAGGAATTGAATGGAACATGCCTGACTAACTCTCAAACCACATATGCTCTTTCTGCTATCCCATAGTGGAAATAGGTTCAACCCCAACCTCCACATTGCCCAATCCAACATTTTGTGTTTTTTTTTGTTTTTCTGTGGCTTGCCCAGGCTGGGGTGCAGTGGCTATTTACAGATGTGATCCCACTACTGATCAGCGTGGGAGTTTTCACCTGCTCCGTTTTCAGCTTGAGTCAGTTCACCCTTCCTTAGGCAACCTGGTGGCCCACCACTCCTGGGAGGTCACCATACTGATGTCAAACTTAGTATGGGCACCCAACTGGCATAGTGCACTACAGCCCAAAACTCCTGGGCTCAAGCCATTCTCCTGCCTCAGCCTCCTGAGTAGCTGGAACTATAGGCATGGGCCACCATGCCTGGCCCAGTCCAACATGATTTAAAAGGAGCTTAACTCCCTCACCCAGGCCTTTGTGGATAGAAGTATCACTGCCTGCTGACAGAGGGATCATGTTAGCTCAGAATGCCCTGCACTGAAAACCTTCTCTCTCTTGCAAGTACACGTCAGCTCCATGTTTGTGAGCTAATGCCAATCGAGAAAATCAAATAATGGATGATTCTGAAGGCCCATACATGTGAAAGTTTGGGAACAGCTGGTTTAGAGCACTGGTTCTCAAAGTGTGGTCCCAGACCACCAGCATCAGCATCGCCCAGGAACTTGTTAGAAATGCACATTCAGACCATCCTGGCTAACACAGTGAAACCCCGTCTCTACTAAAAATACAAAAAATTAGCCGGGCGTGGTAGCGGGCGCCTGTAGTCCCAGCTACTCGGGAGGCTGAGGCAGGAGAATGGCGTGAACCCGGGAGGCGGAGCTTGCAGTGAGCCGAGATCGCGCCACCGCACTCCAGCCTGGGCGACAGAGCGAGACTCCGTCTCAAAAAAAAAAAAAAAAGAAATGCACATTCTTGAAACCCACCCTGATTCTACTGAATCAGAAACCCTGGGGTGAAGCCAGGTGTGGTGGCTCATGCCTGTAATCCCAGCACTTTGGGAAGCCACGGCGAGTGGATCACCTGAGGTCAGGAGATCTTGACCTCAGACCTCAGACCTGATCAAGACCAGCCTGGCCAACACGGTGAAGCCCCATCTCTACAAAAATACAAAACTTAGCCGGGCAGGATGGCAGGTGCCTGTAATCCCGGCTATTCGGGAGGCTGAGGCAGGAGAATCGCTTGAACACAGGAGGTGGAGGTCGCAGTGAGCTGAGATCGTGTCATTGCACTCCAGCCTGAGTGACTAAGTAAGACTCCATCTCAAAAAAAAAAAAAAAAAAAAAAAAAAAGAACTCTGGGGTGGATCCTGATTATTTGTGTTTTAATCAATCTTCCGGGTTGATATGGTTTGGGTCTGTGTCCCTACCCAAATCTCATGTTGAATTATAATCCCCAGTGTTGTGAGAGGGACCTGGTGGGAGGTGATTGACTCATAGGGGCAGATATCCCCCTTGCTGTTCTTATAATAGTGAGTGAGTTGTCACAAGATCTGGTTGTTTAAAAGTGTCTAGCACTTACCCCTTCATTCTCTCTCCTGCCACCACATGAAGATGTGCTTGCGTCCCCTACACCTTTGCGCCATAATTGTAAGTTTCCTGAGGCCTCCTCAGCCAGGCCTCCTGTACAGCCTGCAGAACTGTGAGTCAATTACACCTCTTCTCTTTATAAATTACCCAGTTTCAGGTAGTTCTTTATAGCAATGAGAGAATGTACTAATACACAGGTGATTCGATGTCCACCAAAATTTGAGAACCACCTAGTAGTCTAGTAGACAAAAAAGAAGGAGAGTAATGGCAAATGTAGTCATTTCTGAATACCTATTTCCTCCCATTGAGACTCCATGAATAGTTAGGGCCAGGAGAGAGTTATGCAGACTCTCATGTCTCATGTCAGCCTGACAACGTCTAAGTTTCCCTCATCTGTCATTCCCTTTCTTCCAGCATGCTGAGCCACAGTCCAGAGGCCTCAGCAAAATGGAATGCAGTAAATTCAAATGATACCTTTGACAACCCTGGGTTTTAATTTCCTGGGTATGTCCTTTGGAGCAGCTTCACCTAGCCTAGAACAAGCTCAGAATCTCCCCCCAAAAAAGAAAAGAAGCTATTGCTTTCTCCCTACCCCACCCTCTTGGCTTGAGATTATTTTTTTCCATCCTAGCCTGCTGGCTTTAATTAGGAGGAGTGAAGGCAGCATGCAGATTGTAGACAGCAGGCGGTCATAGCACAAAAATGTGTTAGAGAAACAGCTTTGGATAATCGGAGGTCACCATGTCCCTGTGTCTGCACTCCCCTCCCTCTCTCTGGCTTCTTTTCCCCATCTTGTTTATCTTACATTTACCCCTCATTACTTGTAAGGGAGTCACCAGCTCAGAGTCCTTTTGCTATGGGCTTAGGAGGGGGTCCATCTTTACAAAAGGTTGAGGGCTGGGGGAAGGAAATCAGAATGAATGGAATCATATTATATGTGCACAATCAGCTATAATTAGGCATCTTATAAATGTCCACTAGACAAATACATTACAATAACAAAATTAGGAATGTTTAATTGCATTCTGACTCTGGGTCATAGAGGGTAATTTCTTTGAACCCAAGAGGAATCTGATGTATTAAAATGTGCACTAAATGCATATGACTAAGTGAAGAAAGTGAATCTGAAAAGTCCATGTACTGTATGATTCCAACTATATCACTTTCTGAAAAAGGAAAAGCTATGGAGACAGCAAAAAGCTCAGTGGTTTCCCAGGGTTAGGGCAGCGGGAGGATGAATAGGCAGAGCACAGAGGATTTTTAGGACAGTGAGACTACCCCGTATGATACTACAGTGATGAATAGATATCATTGTACATTTGTCAAAACCCATAGAATGAACGACACCAAGAGCAAGCCCTTAGGTAAACTATGGACTCTGGGCAATAATGATAGTTAAGTTCATACATTGTAACAGGCACCATTCTGGTGAAGGATGGTGATAATAGGAGAGGTTGTGGGTGGGCGATGACTATGGGAACTCTCACTACTTTCCACTCAATTTTGCTATGAACCTACAACTGGTCTAAAAAATGAAGTATTGGCCAGGCACATTGGCTCACACCTGTAATCTAAGTACTTTGGGAGGCTGAGGTGGGAGGATCACTTGAGGCCAGGAGTTGGAGACCAGCCTGGGCAATGTGGCAAGACCCTATCCCCACAAAAAAATTTTAAAAATCATCAGGCATAGTAGTCCTAGCTTCCCAAGAGAACAAAGCAGGAGTTTGAAGTTATAGTGACCTGTGATCACATCACTGCATTCTAGCCTGAGCGACAGAGCAAGACCCTGTCTCTTAAAGAAAAGAAAAGGGGGGCTTTTTTTTTTTAAGAGCATTAAACTTGGACTGAAAAGATATGAACTGTAATCCCTATCACAGTCTTGGTCACCTGCTAGCAGTCACACTTGGGCAAGTTACTTGGTTTCTCTGGCCCTTGGGGATCCTATCTATAAAATGAGGATGATAATATCTTCCAGACAGAAATGTGGCATTGGTTAAAATGAAGTAATACATAGAGACATACAGCCCATGTTTGTTTAATTAGTAATAGAAAAATAGCATATAGAATTTGGGGCACAGACTGGGGATGAGGATTCTTGGCTGCTGTTCTGAAGCAGACAGGGCTAGCCCAGACCACACCACTCATGCTACCTATTTGAGATATAAGCTCTTTCTTTCACCATTGAAAACTCTCTGCCCCATGGCCTGCTAGAAACCTGAGAGTCAAATGGTAATTTTTTTTTTTTTTTCTGAGACAGGGTCTCACTCTATTGCCCAGGCTTGAATGCAGTGGCACAATCGTGGCTCAACACAGCCTCAAACTCCTGGGTTCAAGTAATCCTCCCACCTCAGCCTGATGAGTAGCTGGGACTAGAGGTGTGTGTCACCATGCCCAGCTAATTTTTTTTTAATATTTTATAGAGACGAGGTATCACTATGTCGCTTAGGCTGGTCTTGAACCCCCAGGCTCAAGAGATCTGCCTGCCTCAGCCTCCCAAGGTGCCAGGGTTACAGGTGTGAGCCATTGCGCCCGGCCACATGAAAATTTTTTAAGACAGAGGCAGCTAACTAAGAGAGAGAATCATCAAAAAGCAAGTAACAAATACACACTGAGCACCTATGGTATGCCAACTGCTCTTCGAGGTATTCAGAATACATTACTAACCAAAGGAGGAGTTCATAGAACTTCCACTCTGGCGGAAGGAGACGGATAATGAAATATTAACATACTAATTAGGTAAGTTATGCATTAAAAAGTAACACATTCCATAGCACGGTGGCTCATGCCTGTAATTCCAACACTTTGGGAGGCCGAGGCAGGCAAATCACTTGAGGCCAGGAGTTCGAGACCAGCCTGGCCAACATGGTGAAACCCTGTTTCTACTAAAAATACAAAAAAAAAAAAAAAATACCCAGGCGTGGTGATGGGCACCTGTAATCCCAGCTACTCGGGAGGCTGAGGCAGGAGAATTGCTTGAACCCAGGAAGTGGAAGTTGCAGTGAGCCCAGATCGCAGCACTGCACTCCAGCCTGGGCAACAGAGAGAGAGAGACGCTGGAAAAAAAAAAAAAAAAAAAAAAGAAGAAGGAAAGAAGGAAGGAAGGAAAAGAAAGAGAGAGAGAGAAAGAAAGAAAGACAGAAAGAAAGAAAGAGAAAAGAAGAGAACAGAACAGAAGAGAAAAGAAAAAAGAAAAAGAAAAGAAAGAGAAAGAAATGGTGAGGCATGGTAGGGGTGGGGATAGGAGGGGAGATTCCGTCTTAAATAGGATGGTCAGGGAAATGCTAACCAAGAAGATGGCATGTGAGTGGAGTGGAAGGAGTGAGGGAGGGAGCCAAGCAGATGTCGATGGAGAAATTTCTAGGCGAAGGGTACAGCTAGAGCAAAGGATCCACGGTAGGAGCATACAAACACATCCTGAGCTGCTCCAGGAAGAACAGGGAGCTGAATGTGCAAGGAGAATCGAATGGAAGGAAGGAGAAGAAAGGGTTTAAGGGTTCAATCGTGTAGGGCCTCGTGGGCCATTCTAAGTCTGGTTTCACCCTTGAAATAGGGAGCTGTTGCTAGGTTGGGAGCCAGAGGAGTGGCACAACCTGGATTATGATTTACACGGATCACTCTCTCTGTGGTGCTAAGAACAGATGCTAGTCTATGGAGACAAGGGTGGAAGAAGCAGGAGAGCTTCTCAGAAGACTTTGTAGTGATCCAGGCAAGAGCTGACAGTAGATGAATCATGGTGACCATGGTGGAGGTGTGATTTTCAGACACCGTGTGTCTGGAGGCTGAGGGTAGAACCCCAAGGTCCTCTGGAGGTATATATCCCAGGACCTTCTGAAGCAGTGAGTGTCCAGGTATTGGTCCTGAGCGACTTAAAGGATGAAATTGCTATCACATTAGCTAGGGAAGTAGGGAAGGCTGCCACTGGAGGAGGTTTAGAGAAGATTAGGGGTTTGCAGGAAAGTGGCAAAGCAGGAGGACTGGGAGTAGATGACGTGCTGAAACCACAGACCACGCATCTCACACACGGCCCGGGACCCTGCCCTGAGGATGAGCCTGCCCTGAGGAATGTGTCATTTATCAGTGTCATTGGCCTGAAATTGTTCAGGCCATGTTTAGCAAGAATCATTCTGAAGCATTTCCTAGGCCCTCAGTTTCCCCATGCAATGCAACAAATCCAAAAGAAATTGAGATTAAAGGAAGCATACATGTATTTTGTTACTTTTTTTTTTTTTTGAGACAGGGTCTCACTCTGTCACCCAGGTTGCAGTGAAGAGGTGCGATCACAGCGCACTGCAGCCTCAAAAACTCCTGGGATCACAGCTCAAGGGATCTTCCCACCTCAGCCTCCCAAGTAGCTGGGACTACAGGCCCGAACCACTATGCCCAGCTAATTTGTAAATTTTTCGTAGAGATGGGGTCTTGCTTTGTTGCTCAAGCTGATCTTGAACTCCTGGACTCCAGCAATCCTCCTGCCTGAGCCTTCCAAAGTGTTGGGATTATGGATATGAGCCACCATGTCTGGCTGGTTACTCTTTATGAGTGGTCATCCATCCCATGTCCACCCAACCACATTTGCTACCACTCTAGAGAACAGCCATAGTTACCAGAAGATATAGTCAGTTAGACGATGAATTACCTCATCAATCCCCTTAGAGAACAAGCTAATTCACTCCTGCAGATTCCTCCTTACATCCACCACCCACTTGCCCTCACCCACTCAAAACATGTTCTAGGGAGAAGATCTAATAAGCCAACTTCCAGAAAGGTGTAAATGAGTGGGGAAAAAAATGAAAATACTTCCTCCCCCAGGGATATTTGAATTTTAAAGTATCCAAAACCCTAAACCAAGAGGCAAAATAATGGAATATCATTCATCAGCTTAGGGAGTTTAAGGGCCAGTGGTCTTGGATTCACATTACTCAGCAGCTACTTCCTGAGAAAACAGTGGGGCTCCAGGAACAATTCAAAGTGGCTTCCTTGACTGTCCCACCTTTACCTGTCCTGTAAGGTCCTCTGCAGGTGCACACACTTCCTGCTTGTCTGCACCTCATTCCTTTGTGTGGAACACCCTTTGCTCCCTCCCTTCTAGTCCCTGTGTCAGGGACTCTTTCTATGACTCTGCTCAAATAAATAAATAGATAGCTAAACAAATGGTGTCCTTATCCTTGCTCCTACACTGTGAGTCAACTCCAAATATGCTAAACTATACAGATGGCCAAGATCTAGTCAGGGCCAGTGGTTCACGCCTATAATCCCAGCATTTTGGAAGGCAGGAGAGTTACTTGAGCCCAAGAGTTTGAGATCAGCCTGGGCAACATGTCGAGACCCCATCTCTGCAAAAAAATTAAAAATTTGCCGAGCACAGAGGTATGCATCTGTGGTCCCAGCTACTCAGGAGGCTGAGATGGGAGGATCACCTGAGCCTGGGGAGGTTGAGGATACAGTGAGCTGTGATCATGCCACTGCACTCCAGCCTGGACAACAGAGTGAGACCTTGTCTCAAAAACAAACAAACAAAACAACAACAACAAAAAGTCGTCATCTTGCTGTGCTCAAGTCTGGGGCTTGACCTAACTTCCCTGTGACCCTATGACCCAATTGCCCTATGGCCAGGGAAATAAAGGTAAGAGGCAGTAAAGGTAAATGTCTAATGAGACCATTTTCCAGGTCATTTTAACAGAAACCCAAACAGATATGATGTGCCTGTGCCTGTGTGTGACTGTGTGCACCCACGTGTGTTTGTGTGTGTGTTGCCTGCACATCAGCCTCCAAAGCCCTTAAACCAAGTGGTCGCCGAGGGGTCCGCCAAGCAACAGCAGTGCCAGCGAAGCATGGAGGGAGCCCCTCACACAGGGCCAGCGAGAGGGCCCCAGGGATCTCTCAAACACCAGTCACTCACTCAGCGTGAAGCTGACAGCCACCTCCAGCAACAATTACAGCTCCTCCACAATTTTTGGAGGCTGTAATGTTAAATCAATCAATCAGGTGCACCACTCACTGAAGCTCGGGCTGCCAACTCACTTAAGGGGTGCGCAGGAAGCAATCAATGCATAAGCTGCTTCTCCTGGCTGTCTTATTTGACTTCCGTCCACTTTGTGAAGCCATTACAAATCTGTCCTTAGGAAAGTTTTTTCTCCCTCTGTGGCTTTGCACCACACTTGGCAAATCAGCAACTCCCAGACAAGCTGCAAACATTCTGAAATGCACCTACACAGAAATACACATGCACACACAGACAAGCAAGCATCCTCCAGCAGACACACAGAAAGACATGCACATCCCAGGACAGGACCACCAGCTTCCACACAGCAGTCACGGTCAGCAGTCATGGGGCTCAGGACCCCAGCAGGAGACCTGAGGAGTCACAGTGTCAGAAGAGAAGATCCACCAACAATGTCCCATCTTACAAGCATGCTGGCCAGGGTGGATGGAAAGAACAGTGGTTTTTTTGTTTTGTTTTGTTTTTAATAAAAAAGAAACAACAGGCAAACCACACTAGTCCAATGTCCCACCAGTTCCTGCTGCAATGCTATCCACGAGGTGACTTGCTTCATGTTAGTCCCATCTCCTTTTGGAGGTAACTGATCTTTTTTTTTTGTAAGAGACAGGGTCTCATGCTGTCACCCAGGCTGGAGTGCACTGTTGCAATCATAGCTCACTGCAACCTCAAACTCCTGGGCTCAAGCAATCCTCCCACCCCAGCTTCCCTAGTAGCTGGGACTATAGGCATGTGCCACCAAGCTCGGGTAATTTTTATATTTTTAGCACAGACAGGGTCTTGCTATGTTGCCCAGACTGGCCTTGAACTCCTAGCCTCAAGCAATTCTACCTCCTCAGCTTCCCAAAGTGCTGAGATTACAGGCATGAGCCACTTTGCCCAGTCAGAGGTAATTAATCTTGAATCTTATGTTTTCTTCTCCCATGTCCATGTTAATTTCCTGTTCTCACTCACCTGCCTGACAGTCCTACCCACCCAGTGCATACACTTAAAACAGTGCAGCATTCTTCTGGAAGAGTCCAGAAATCACCAGAAATCACAAGGTCCTCTGATTAACTCCACTGAAACACTGGGGATATATTTTAAAGTTAGTGATAAAGAGAGAAATTCAGACTTTAGTAACTGACAAGGGGAAAAAAAATGCATACCCAGGCAGAAGTCAGACACATAGACACTTATCTGTGAAACTCCACACAAACAGACTATATGCACACATCTATGCCTCAAAATAAAAAACCCCAGCACCTCACTCTTTGCAGTAAGCTCCACCCTGTGCCTGAAAATAGGTAAATGGCATGTTCAGGATTCCAGCTCCCATATTTAATTTGTTACCACGCAAAACATCAGAGGCATCACTTTGAATGGTAGGCATCAATATGATTGAAATGGCTGCCACTTAATGTGGTGAGGAGGAATCAGCTGTGCCCCCAAAACAGAAGACAAGGAGGAGCATCATCCTATTGGTTTCCCGGGAAATGATGAGCCCTATTAATAGTTGTTAACATGAATCAACGAATCACTCCTCTGTCAGCAGCTGGCGGGCTGGGCCCCAAATCAGTCAGTTAAGGGGAAGAAAGCTGATCATTCCAGGAAAAGTCTGAGCAAGGGAAGGGGGCAGGCCATTGACCCCTCTGAGGAAGGAGAGGGAGCCAGATGGTAGCAAAGAGAAATAAATGTTAACCAGAACTCCGCGCCTCTCTGTATGGCTGAGGGAGGGGCCGTCAAAGGCAGGGCTCCTCCCTACTAAAAACCTAGAATTTAGTGCTGCGATATCAATGCTCATGAAAGTGTCTCATGAGGCCAGGGAAGAGCAAGAGTAAGGGGTGATTTTTAAGTAGCGCTTAAGTGACGTCAGTGGCCGGGTGCAGTGGCTCAAGCCTATAATGCCAGCATTTTGGAAAGCCAAATTGGGAGGATAGCTTGAGCCCAGGAGTTCAAGACAAGCCTGGGCAACATGGCAAGACCCTGTCTCTACAAAAAAATTTAAAATTAGCCAGGTGTGGCGGCATGCTCCTGTAGTCCCAGCTACTTAAGAGGCTGAGGCAGGAAAACCACTTGAGCCCAGGAGGTTGAAGCCACAGTGAACTATAATCACGCCACTGCACTCCAGCTTGGACAACAAAGCAGACCCTGTCTCAAAAAACAAACAAACAAAATTAAGTGATGACAGTGTGCAACCCCCAACACCAGGTATGGAAAAGTTGGTTAGGGCCTTGCCAGCAAAGGAAGCACTGGCCAAATGGAGGCTGAAATTAACCGTGAGTTCCCCACTCCTGTCTTTGTTATAAGCTAAAAACCCTACAGCTATAGCCAGTCCCTGAGATTCAACAACCTCAGCCATTGGCAAATGACAACATAGAAATCAGAACAGCCAAGTACAGCTGAACCTTTTGGAGATTCTCTACAGTTTTTTTTAGATGAAATGCCTTCTGTAGGACTAGATTGGTGCCGTAATACACTGATTTTTTTTTTTTTTTTTGAGACAGAGTCTCGCTCTGTCACCCAGGCTGGAGTACAATGGCACAATCTCAGCTCAGTGCAACCTCCGCCTCCCAGGTTCATGTGATTCTCCCGCCTCAGCCTCTCAAGTAGCTGGGACTACAGGCACACACCACCACACCCGGCTAATTTTTTTATTTTTAGTAGAGACGGGGTTTCACCATATTGGCCAGACTGGTCTTGAACTCCTGACCTCAGGTGATTCACTTCAGCCTCCCAAAGTGCTGGGATTATAGGTGTGAGCCACCATGGCTGGCCACTGATTCATTTTTTTGAAAGAATTTGTTTAAGTACCTGTATTTCTATGACTATACAAGTTTTTTCTTCTCTATTTCTAGTGGTTTAAAATATACTTACACAAAACATTTTGCAACATTAATCTCAAAGGATAAATAGCCTTAAGAATTAAGGAGCTCTTAAATTTTTGCAAATTAAAATGTATAAGACAAAAGATCTCATTAACAATAACAAATATTTATGAAACACCTCATTACATCCCAGGCTAAGAGTTTTACCTAAATTATCTATTTTCATTTTTTCAGTAACTTTAGGAAGTAAATAATATTATGCCGATATCATAGGTCAAAAAACTAAGGCTCAGATCGTTTAAATAACTTTAGTGTGTCAAATTGCACAACCAGCAAATGATGAAACAGTCATTCAAAAAAGTCTACACTTTTACACTATGCTATATCAATTTCTCATAAGAAGCCCACAAAGGAAGACACACAAATAACCAATAAACATTTTTAAAGTCAATTGCTAAATAACAAAGAAGTCAAAAAATAATAATAATTTATCATTTATTTGCTTATCAGGTAGACAAACATCGCAAAGATTAACAGAACCTAACATTGATGAGTTTGTGAAAACACTGACTCACTCACACAATATTGCTGAGAATGTAAATTATAAAACCTGCCTGGAAGTCAGTTTTCTCAAAATATATAAAAGTGTAATTTATGCATACTGTGAATATCCCTATTTTGGAATTATCTTAATGTGATGTTCAAACAAGAAAGGTAAGACAAAAAGACATTAATCACAGTTTTGTTTATAAGAGCTAAATATTGGAAACAACATTAGTGTCCATTTATAAGAATTGCTTAAACCAATTATGAAACATCTGTACAATAGAATATTACTCAGTCAACTAAAATAATGGTGTTGATCTATATTTACTGGCACAATGATATCTATGAAAAATTGTCTCATCAAAAAAGCAATTACAGAAACATATAAAAATATAAATATCGTACATACACGTGAAGCAAATTTTCTGGAAGGATGTTTATGAAAATAATGTTAGCACTGATTTTTAGATTCTGGATTTCTTGGGGCTTTTACTTTACTTTCTTTTTGTATTTGTATGTATTATCTGACTCTTTGAATAAGATCTATTGCTTTTACAACAATAGGTCATTTTCAGAAGAAAAAAATCCACATCTTCCATTTTCTAATTTAACTTTGTGTAGGATAGCGCTGGCCCTGGGAATACTTTAAATAGATGAAATATAATGTCATACAGAGAGCATGGACTTTAGAGTATGACCGATCTGGAGTGTGAGCTTGGCTTTTACTAACTTTGTGACTGTATTAGCTATGGCTGCCATAACAAATTATCACAAACTCCATGGTTTAAACAACACAAATGTATAATCTTACAGTTCTTTGGGTCATACCTACAGACTCACTGAGCTAAAATTAAGGTATTGGCAAAGCTATTTTATTTTCTGGAACTTCAAGGGGAGGATCCATTTTCTTCCTCATTCAGATCATTGGCAGAGCTCAGTTCTTTGTGGTTGTAGGTCCCAGTTTTCTTGTTGACTGTAGCTAAGGGCTGTTCACAGCTTCTGGAGGCTGCCACATTCTTTGACTCATAGCTCCCTCCCTCCATCTTCAAAGCCAGCCACATGGATGGTCTAGTCCTCACTTATATCTGACCCATCTTCTACTTTTAAGAACTCACGAAATGAAATTGAATCCACTCAAATGATCCAGGATATTCTTCCATTAAGCACATCCACAAGTTCCTTCATGTCACGTAAAGTAACAATCACAGCTTCTGGGTATTAGGATGTGGACATCTTTGGGAAATCATTGTCCTGCCCACCACAATGACTTTGGCAAATTGTCTGATGGCTCTAAAAGGGTAGAGTAACTACTCTAAATGGGATGTGGCAAGATGCTTTCACTTTTTTGTTTTATCATTGCATTTTATTCTTCCCATTCAAAGAAGGTTTCAAGGCCTCCCTCACCTTATTTATGATACCTGAAGACAGCTTTTCTTCTTGGCTTTGTTTTCATAAAAAAAACTAACCTGGCAGGATCCCTAGGAGACTGCAGTGTAAAAAAAGGTGATGGCTGGATGATATCACAGAGAGAAGTGACCCTAAGTACTTTTGTTCTCAGTCTTGACAAGGATGCCTTAAAAAAAAAAAAAAAGAAAAAAGAAAAAAAAATATACAGGGCCAGGGGCAGTGGCTCAGGCCTGTAATCCCAGCCTTTTGGGAGGCCAAGGCAGGGGGATTACTTGAGGCCAGGAGTTCAAGATCAGTCTGGCCAACATGTCGAAACCCCATCTCTACTAAAAATACAAAAATTATCTAGGCATGGTGGTGTGTGCCTGTAATCCCAGCTACTCAGGAGGCTGAGGCAGGAGAATCACTTGAACTCGAAAGGCAGAGGTTGCAGTACGCCCAGATGGTGCCACTGCACTGCAGCCTAGACAACAGAGCAAGACACTGTCTCAAAAAGAAAAAAAAATGTGGACTTATACAATGAGCAAATGAGCTGTGACCAGGATGGGCAGAAAACCAAATGGCTTTCTCCAAAGCCTCTGTTTGAGTAAGACCCTTCCGACATTTGTACTATCATAGGGAAGGGGTTGGAAAGAGAATCCTAATGATGACAGATTGACTTAGTGGGACAGGGGTACATGGAGTCAGATTGATTTGATTAAAAAAATAAATATATGACATCTTTAGCACCCCTGTCTGTGACATATCCACTACATAGGAATAATAATAACTATGATGTGTGGATTTAGGAAGGATGGATATATGCAAAGTACCCAACACATAATAGGCTCATAATATTTGATATTAATACATAAAGACATAACCAATGGGTCAAAAACTTGCAAACAGTAACCTCTAAAGAGCTAAAAACAAATGAATAAATGCTATGTGTACTTATGGTATTTTTTGAGCCACACCCAAAGGTCTGGTAAAAGACTTATCATACAATGTTCAGTTTTAAATACTCGTCCTTAAAGGAGCTGATGGAGCTGAAAGCCAAGGCTCAAGAACTACGTGAAGAATGCAGAAGCCTCAGGAGCTGATGCGATCAACTGGAAGAAAGGGTATCAGTGATGGAAGATGAAATGAATGAAATGAAGCGAGAAGGGAAGTTTAGAGAAAAAAGAATAAAAAGAAACGAACAAAGCCTCCAAGAAATATGGGACTATGTGAAAAGACCAAATCTACTTCTGATTGGTGTACCTGAAAGTGACGGGGAGAATGGAACCAAGTTGGAAAACACTCTGCAGGATATTATCCAGCAGAACTTCCCCAATCTAGCAAGGCAGGCCAACATTCAGATTCAGGAAATACAGAGAACGCCACAAAGATACTCCTCAAGAAGAGCAACTCAAAGACACTTAATTGTCAGATTCACCAAAGTTGAAATGAAGGAAAAAATGTTAAGGTCGGGTTACCCACAAAGGGAAGCCCATCAGACTAACAGCAGATCTCTCGGCAGAAACTCTACAAGCCAGAAGAGAGTGGGGGCCAATATTCAACATTCTTAAAGAAAAGAATTTTCAACCCAGAATTTCATATCCAGCCAAACTAAGCTTCATAAGTGAAGGAGAAATAAAATACTTTACAGACAAGCAAATGCTGAGAGATTTTGTCACCACCAGGCCTGCCCTAAAAGAGCTCCTGAAGGAAGCACTAAACATGGAAAGGAACAACCGGTACCAGCCACTGCAAAAACATGCCAAATTGTAAAGACCATCAAGGCTAGGAAGAAACTGCATCAACTAACGAGCAAAATAACCAGCTAACATCATAATGACAGGATCAAATTCACACATAACAATATTAACTTTAAATGTAAATGGACTAAATGCTCCAATTAAAAGACACAGACTGGCAAATTGGATAAAGAGTCAAGACCCATCACTGTGCTGTATTCAGGAAATCCATCTCACTTGCAGAGACACACATAGGCTCAAAATAAAAGGATGGAGGAAGATCTACCAAGCAAATGGAAAACAAAAAAACGCAGGGGTTGCAATCCTAGTCTCAGATAAAACAGACTTTAAACCAACAAAGATCAAAAGAGACAAAGAAGGCCATTACATAATGGTAAAGGGATCAATTCAACAAGAAGAGCTAACTATCATAAATATATATGCACCCAATACAGGAGCACCCAGATTCATAAAGCAAGTCCTGAGTGACCTACAAAGAGACTTAGACTCCCACACAATAATAATGGGAGACTTTAACACCCCACTGTCAACATTAGACAGATCGACGAGACAGAAAGTTAACAAGGATACCCAGGAACTGAACTCAGCTCTGCACCAAGTGGACCTAATAGACATCTACAGAACTCTCCACCCCAAATCAACAGAATATACATTTTTTTCAGCACCACACCACACCTATTCCAAAATTGACCACATAGTTGGAAGTAAAGCTCTCCTCAGCAAATGTAAAAGATCAGACATTATAACAAACTGTCTCTCAGACCACAGTGCAATCAAACTAGAACTCAAGATTAAGAAACTCACTCAAAACCACTCAACTACATGGAAACTGAACAACCTGCTCCTGAATGACTACTGGGTACATAACAAAATGAAGGCAGAAATTAAGATGTTCTTTGAAACCAATGAGAACAAAGACACAACATACCAGAATCTCTGGGACACATTCAAAGCAGTGTGTAGAGGGAAATTTATAGCACTAAATGCCCACAAGAGAAAGCAGGAAAGATCCAAAATTGACACCCTAACATCACAATTAAAAGAACTAGAAAAGCAAGAGCAAACACATTCAAAAGCTAGCAGAAGGCCAGAAATAACTAAAATCAGAGCAGAACTGAAGGAAATAGAGAGACAAAAAACCCTTCAAAAAATTAATGAATCCAGGAGCTGGTTTTTTGAAAAGAACAACAAAATCAATAGACCACTAGCAAGACTAATAAGGAAAGAGAGAAGAATCAAATAGACGCAATAAAAAAGATAAAGGGGATATCACCACTGATCCCACAGAAATACAAACTACCATCAGAGAACACTACAAACACCTCTACGTAAATAAACTAGAAAATCTAGAAGAAATGGATAAATTCCTCAACACATACACCCTCCCAAGACTAAACCAGGAAGAAGTTGAATCCCTGAATAGACCAATAACAGGCTCTGAAATTATGGCAATGATCAATAGCTTACCAACCAAAAAAAGTCCAGGACCAGATAGATTCACAGCTGAATTCTACCAGAGGTACAAGGAGGAACTGGTACCATTCCTTCTGAAACTATTCCAATCAATAGAAAAACAGGGAATCCTCCCTAACTCATTTTATGAGGCCAGCATCATCCTGATACCAAAGCCTGGCAGAGACACAACCAAAAAAGAGAATTTTAGACCAATATCCTTGATGAACATTGATGCAAAAATCCTCAATAAAATACTGGCAAACCAAATCCAACAGCACATCAAAAGCTTATCCACCATGATCAAGTGGGCTTCATCCCTGGGATGCAAGGCTGGTTCAACATACGCAAATCAATAAATGTAATCCAGCATATAAAGAGAACCAAAGACAAAAACCACATGATTATCTCAATAGATGCAGAAAAGGCCTTTGACAAAATTCAACAACCTTCATGCTAAAAACTCTCAATAAATTAGGTATTGATGGGACGTATCTCAAAATAATAAAAGCTATCTATGACAAACCCACAGCCAATATCATACTGAATGGGCAAAAACTGGAAGCATTCCCTTTGAAAACTGGCACAAGACAGGGATGCCCTCTCTAACCACTCCTATTCAACATAGTGTTGGAAGTTCTGGCCAGGGCAATTAGGCAGGAGAAGGAAATAAAGGGTTTTCAATTAGGAAATGAGAAAGTCAAATTGTCCCTGTTTGCAGATGACATTATTGTATATCTAGAAAACCCCATCATCTCAGCCCAAAATCTCCTTAAGCTGATAAGCAACTTCAGCAAAGTCTCAGGATACAAAATCAATGTACAAAAATCACAAGCATTCTTATACACCAATAACAGACAAACAGAGAGCCAAATCATGAGTGAACTCCCATTCACAATTGCTTCAAAGAGAATAAAATACCTAGGAATCCAACTTACAAGGGATGTGAAGGACCTCTTCAAGGAGAACTACAAACCACTGCTCAATGAAATAAAAGAGGATA
Organism: Pan paniscus; assembly: GCF_029289425.2. NCBI lineage: Eukaryota > Metazoa > Chordata > Mammalia > Primates > Hominidae > Pan > Pan paniscus. The sequence goes on along the minus strand of NC_073256.2, from coordinate 52,271,882 downwards.
CAAACAAATGGAAGAACATTCCATGCTCATGGGTAGGAAGAATCAATATCGTGAAAATGGCTATACTGCCCAAGGTAATTTATAGATTCAATGCCATCCGGATCAAGCTACCAATGACTTTCTTCACAGAATTGGAAAAAACTTTCAAGTTCATATGGAACCAAAAAAGAGATTGCATCACCAAGTCAATCCTAAGCCAAAAGAACAAAGCTGGAGGCATCATGCTACCTGATTTTAAACTATACTACAAGGCTACAGTAACCATAACCAAAACAGCATGGTACTGGTACCAAAACAGAGATATAGACCAATGGAACAGAACAGAGCCCTCAGAAATAATGCCACATATCTACAACCATCTGATCTTTGACAAACCTGACAAAAACAAGCAACGGGGAAAGGATTCCCTATTTAATAAATGGTGCCGGGAAAACTGGCTAGCCATATGTAGAAAGCTGAAACTGGATCCCTTCCTTACACCTTATACAAAAATTAGTTCAAGATGGATTAAAGACTTACATATTAGACCTAAAACCATAAAAACCCTAGAAGAAAACCTAGGCACTACCATTCAGGACATAGGCATGGGCAAGGACTTCATGTCTAAAACACCAAAAGCAATGGCAACAAAAGCCAAAATTGACAAATGGGATCTAATTAAACTAAAGAGCTTCTGCACAGCAAAAGAAACTACCATCAGAGTGAACAGGCAACCTATAAAATGGGAGAAAATTTTCGCAACCTACTCATCTGACAAAGGGCTAATATCCTGAATCTACAATGAACTCAAACAAATTTACAAGAAAAAAACAAACAACCCCATCAAAAAGTGGGCAAAGGATATGAACAGACACTTCTCAAAAGAAGACATTTTTGCAGCCAAAAAACACATGAAATATGCTCATCATCACTGGCCATCAGAGAAATGCAAATCAAAACCACAATGAGATACCATCTCATGCCAGTTACAATGGCGATCATTAAAAAGTCAGGAAACAACAGGTGCTGGAGAGGATGTGGAGAAATAGGAACACTTTTACACTGTTGGTGGGGCTGTAAACTAGTTCAACCATTGTGGAAGTCAGTGTGGTGATTCCTCAGGGATCTAGAACTAGAAATACCATTTGACCCAGCCATCCCATTACTGGGTATATACCCAAAGGATTATCAATCATGCTGCTATAAAGACACATGCACACGTATGTTTATTGCAGCACTATTCACAATAGCAAAGACTTGGAACCAACCCAAATGTCCAACAACGATAGACTGGATTAAGAAAATGTGGCACATATACACCATGGAATACTATGCAGCCATAAAAAATGAAGAGTTCATGTCCTTTGTAGGGACGTGGATGAAACTGGAAACCATCATTCTCAGCAAACTATCGCAAGGACAAAAAACCAAACACCGCATGTTCTCACTCATAGGTGGGAATTGAACAATGAGAACACATGGACACAGGAAGGGGAACATCACACTTCGGGGACTGTTGTGGGGTGGGGGGAGGGGGGAGGGATAGCATTGGGAGATATACCTAACGCTAGACGGCAAGTTGGTGGGTGCAGCACACCAACATGGCACATGTATGCATATGTAACAAGCCTGCACATTGTGCACATGTACCCTAAAACTTAAAGTATAATAATAATTAAAAAAGAAAGAAAAAAAACACTAAAGAATAGAAAGGAGTCATTCCATGTAGAAATCTGGAGTCCTCTACAGGCACATCTCATTTTATTGTGCTTCACTTTATTACACTTCACAGATAATAAGATTTTTTAAATATTGAAGGTTTGTGGCCATCCTGTATTGAGCAAGTTAATGAGTGCCATTTTTCTAACAGCATGTGTCCATTTCATGTTTCTGTGTCACGTTGTGATAATTCTCACAATATTTCATACTTTTTCATTATTATATCTATTAGGGTGATCTGTGATCATTGATCTTTGATGTTACTATTGTAGTTGTTTTGGGGTACCACAAACCATGTCCGCTGAAGACATCTAACTTAGTCCATAAATACTTGGCATGCTTTGACAGCTCCACTGACCAGTCATTCTCTCATCCTCACCATCTCCTCAGGCCTCCTTATTCCCTGAGACATAACAATATTAAAATTAGGTTAATTGATAACCCTACAATGGCCTCAAAGTGTTAAAATGAAAGGAAGATTTTCACATCTCTCACTTTAAATCAGAAACTAGAAATAAATGATTAGGCTTAGTAAGGAAGGCATGTCAACAGCTAGCCAAGTTGGGAATGCAAATGAAAAGTTCTGAAAGGAAATAAGAAGTGCTAATCCAGCGAACCTACAAATGATAAGAAAGACAAACAGTCTTATTGCTGATATGGAGAAAGTTGGAGTGGTCTGGATAGAAGATCAAACCAGATACAACATTATCTCAAGCCAAAGCCAAGTCCAGAGCAAGGCCCTAATTCCTTTCAATTATATGAAGCCTGAGAGAGGTGAGGAAGCTGCAGAAGAAAAGTTGGAAGCTAGCAGACATTGGCTCATGAGATTTAAAGAAATAAGTCATCTCAATGACATAAAAGTGCAAGATGAAGCAGCAAGTGCTGATGTAGAGACTGTAGCAAGTTATCCTGAAAATCTAGCTAAGATCATTGATGAAGGTGGCTACACTAAGGCTGTCAGTGTAGACAGAACAGCCTTCTTTTGGAAGAAGATGTCATCCATGACTTTCATAGTTAGAGAGAATTCGATGCCTGCCTTCAAAGCTTTAGTGGACAGGACAGGCTAACTCTCTTGTTAGGGGCTCAGGAAGCTGGTGACTTTAAGCTAAAGCCAATGCTCATTTACCATTCCAAAAGTCCTAGTGCCCTTAAGAATTATGCTAAGTCAGCAGAGTGTGGTGGCTCATGCTTGTAATCACAGCACTTTGGGAAGCCAAGGTAGGAGGATTGCTTGAGCCCAGGAGTTCAAGACCAGCCTGTGCAACATGGTGAAACCCCATCTCTACAAAAAATACAACAAAAAAAAATTTTCAGGCATGGTGGTATGTGTCTGTCATCCCAGCTAGTTAGGAGGCTGAAGTGGCAGGATCACTTGAACCTGGGAGGTCAAGGCTGCAGTGAGCCATGATTGAGCCAGTGCACTCCAGCCTGTGCAACAGAGCAAGATCCTGTCTCAAAAAAGAGAAAGATTTATGCTAAATCTACTCCATCTGTGCTCGACAAATCAAAAAACAAATCCTGGATGACAGCACATCTGTTTACAGCATGGTTTACTGAATATTTTAAGCCCACTGTTCAGATCTACTGTTTAGAAAAAAGATTCCTTTCAAAATATTACTGCACACTGACAATGCACCTGGTCACCCAACAGCTCTGATGGAGATGTACAAGGAGATTGATGTTGTTTCCAAGCCTGCTAAAACAACATATATTCTGCAGCCTATGGATCAAGGAGTAATTTTGACTCTCAAGTCTTCTTATTTAAGAAATACATTTTTTAGGGCTACAGCTGCCATAGAAAGTGATTCCCCTGATGGAACTGAGAAAAGTACATTGAAAACCTTCTGGAAAGGATTGACAATTCTAGATGCTATAAAGAACATTTGCATTCATGAGAAAAGGTAAAAATATCAACACTAATGATAGTTTGAGAGAAGTTGATTCCACCTCTTATGAATGACTTTGAGGGGTTTAAGAGTTCAGTGAAGGAGGTCACCGCAGATGTAGTGGAAATAATGAGAGAACTAGAATTAAACGTGGAGCTGAATATGTGACTGAATTGTTGCGATCTCATAATAAAATTTTAACAGATGAGGAGCTTCTTCCATGGATGAGCGAAAAATAAAATGGTTTCTTGAGATGGACTCTACTGCTGGTGGTGCCATGAACATGGCATGAACATTGCTGAAATGGCAACAAAGGAAGAATGTTACATAAACTTAGTTGATAGAGCTGTAGCAGGGTTTGAGAGGATGGACTATAATTTTGAAATAAATTGTACTATAGGTAAAATGCTATCAAAGAGCATCACATGCTAAGATAAATTGTTATAGCCCAATGGGTTCTTCTTGCCCACTGCACAGAGCCAAACCTGCAATATCTCCAAGGTATGCCTATACTTGGTTCTTTCCTCTCTCTCACTTCCTATATTCAATTGGTCACCACTTACGTCTTGCCATTCCAACCCTATATATAGCTGCAGGACCCTTCTCTGCCTCTCTATCCCTACTGCCAATGACATGGCTCAGGTCTTCATCTTCCCTCTCCAAGTCTGTGTATGACAAGACCTTTCTGATGGGTCTCCTTGCCTTCTACCTCAGCCCCCTCCAACCCACCCTTCATTTCCTCATTTAAAATTATTTAATGGTCCTCTTTGACCTACAGTCTTGCCCAATGTCTCATTACTCCAAAATGTTTCTTTTCATCTCCCTCCCTGACTTTATACAGACCAGTCCTCCTTTCTGGGATTACCTCTCTCCCCTTGTGTATTAGCCCACTTTCACACTGCTGATAAAGACCTACCCAAGACTGGGCAGTTTACAAAAGAAAGAGGTTTATTGGACTTAACAGTTCCATGTGGCTGGGAAGGCCTCACAATCATGGCAGAAGGTGAAAGGCACATCTCACATGGTGGCAGAGAAGGGAAGAGAGCTTGTGCAGGGAAACCCCCATTTTGAAGCCATCAGATCTCATGAGATCCATTCACTATCACAAGAAGAGCATGAGAAAGACCCATCCCCATGATTCAGTCATCTCCCACCAGATCCCTCCCACAACAGTACAATGTCCTTTCCACATTGTTTTGTTGCTGTTTGTAGATATTTCCCCAATAAGCCAGGAACTTCTCAAGTGCGGGCACTGTCTTGTTCAATTTTGGATACTTAGCACCAATCCATTGTCTGCTTAAAAGGTGCTCTTAAGCATTCTATTAAAGAAAAACCAGGAAAAATGCTGTTAAGCTGTGAAGCATTTTGATATCTGTGATGAAATGGAAAGGCCAAATTGTGCCCAGCACAGTTAATTTTTCCATACAGACTTCTCAGGGGACAAAGACCTTTTTTTAGCCTCTTCTCTCCAAAATGTGCCAAAACAATGAAATGGCACTTTGAAAAAGAATGTCAGCAAGTCACAATGAGGAGATAGTGAATAGTCAGGATTCAACAAGCATTTCCTGAGCATCTATACTCTGCAAAGCACTGTACCAGGGACTGAGGATACACAGTCCCTGTCTTCAAACACCTCACAGTCTGTAGCAGGATTCAGAAACAACACATCATGATGCTGGGGCTGATCTGGGCAATAGAATTGTGTTTAATACTTGCTTAAAAGGCAATGAAAGTACCACTTCACACCCATTAGGATGGCTATTATCAAAAACAAATATTGGTGAGGATGTAGAGAAATTGGAACCCTTATACATTGCTGCTGGGAATGCAAAATGATGCCCCCACTGTGAAAAACCATTTAGTGGCTCCTCAAAAAATTAAACATAGATTGACCATATGATCCATCAATTCCATGGCTATGTGAAAACCCAAAAGAATTGAAAGCAGAGATTTAAACAAATACTTGTGATACAGAATATTTTCTTGACCTCTTTGTGGGACTCGCTACAGGACTGCCTTGTTTACTTAGCCCACCCCGTTCAACCCCTCCCAGGAGGGAGCATGCGAGTGAACATTTGCAGGAACGGGCCACTTTGGCACCAGCAGGAGTGAACTCTGTGTGGGCCCTGCGGCAGCATCCATATAGGGTGTCTGTGACCCCAAGGCCCCAGAGGGCGTATTATAATGCTGTCTTAGCTCTGCCATCTGCAGACAGCAGTGTGTTATCAGCTCAGTGGGCTGTTTGCCTCATCACATGGGGCAGCTGCCCTCCACTAGTGAGGGCAAAGGGCCAGTGTGACAGCCTTTTTGGGTACCTGCATGTGGTACATCCCGAATTCTTGTCCAGTGCCCAAGAGGAATGAGATCACATGGATGAACTGAAGGATGGTGAAAGTGGAGAATTTTATTGAGTGATGGAAGTGGCTCTTAATGGAGAGGGGAGCTGGAGAGGGGACAAGAAGGGAAGTCAAGCCACCTCTCTGCCTCTCTCTCCCAAAGTCAAGTTGCCTTATACAGCCACTGTCTTGAAGTCACCTCTTCCCAACCTCCAACCACTTCTTTCTGACATCCAGCTGCTTCTTCTCTCTGCCAGTTGAGTCTGGGTTCTTCATAGGCACATGATGGGGGTAGGGCGGGCCATAGGTAGTTTTGGAAAAGGCAATATTCGATTGGTAAAAAGACATTATTCAGAAAGAACCAACTGGGAGAGAGCAGGCACACAGGAAGGGAAGTTCTCACCTTGGGCCACGAGTTTCAGGATTTTTGATTTGAAGGTGGGGTTTTGCCAGGGACCTGCCCCTGCCTGCCTAGAATTTCTTTGACTCCTGTCACTATCACTTGTATACCAATGATACAGGAGGTGGGCAGGGAAGTCCTGGGAAGGGAAGAGTGTGGTCCCTGGCTAGGGCTCCAACCCTGGGCCTGTGCCTATGGACCTAGGTGAGGACAGGTTCTCCTGCTTTTGTGCCCAAATGTTGCATTTCCCAAGACCACCCTGGCCTGCCACACCCCCATCCTGTGCCTATAAAAACCCCCAAGACTCTAGCAGGCCAGACACACAAGCAGCTCCACATCAAGAGGAACACATCGGCAGAAGAAGACACAAGTGGCTGGACGTTGAAAGGACGTCAAGGGGAGCATGCCGGCAGGCCACTGACCAGCAGAATGAGGCAGAGTTTGACTGGGGCAGTCAGAGGAGAGCCCGGGACACCAAGTGGCCCAGCTCCAAGGAAAAATCATCTCCATTCTGGCTCCCCCATCTGCTGAGAGCTACTTCTACTCAATAAAACCTTGCACTCATTCTCCAAGCCCACATGTGATCTGATTCTTCCGGTACACCAAGGCAAGAACCCCAGGATTCAGAAAGCCCTCTGTCCTTGTGATAAGGCAGGAGTCTAACTGAGCTGACTAACACAAGCTGCCTACGGATAGCTAAACTAAAAGAGCACCTTGTAGCACACGCCCACTGGGGCTGCAGCTGTGAACATTCACCCCAGACACTGCCGTGAGGTCGGAGCCCCACAGCCTGCCTGTCTATATGCTGCCCTAGAGGTCTGAGCAGTGGAGCACTGAAGAAGCAAGCCACACCCCTGTGGCTCACCCTGTGAGGGGGACAAGGGAACTTTTCCCATGTCACCAATACTCATAGCAGCATTATCCACAGTTGTCAAAAGATGGAAACAACCCAAGTGTCCATCAACAGATAAATGGATAAACAAAATATACATATACACACACTAGAAAATTATTCAGCCTTAAAAAGGAAAGACATTCTGATACATGCTACAAAATGAATAAAACTTGAAATAAGCCAGATACAAAAGGACAAATCTTGTGTGATTCCACTTATATGAGGTACCTAGATGAAGCAAATTTGTAGAGACAGAAAGTAGAATGGAGTTATCCGGGGACTGTCGGGAGAGAGGAATGGGAAGTTATTGTTTGTGGGTACAGAGTTTCTTTTTGGGATGATGAAGAAGCTCCAGAAATGAATGGTGGTTATGTCTGCACAGCAATATGAATATACCTAATGTCACTGAACTGTACATTTAAAAATGGTTAAGATAGTAAACTTTGTTATGTGTGTACCACATGTTTTAAAACCACAACTTTAAAACAACAACCAAGAACAATTTATATTCAATGAGGATGGGATTCTCACACTGACAGAAATACCTCACTCTAGGAAAGGAGGTTTAATTGACTAACGGTTCTGCAGCCTGTACAGGAAGCATGGTACTGGCATCTGCTTGGCTTCTGAGAAGGCCTCAGGAAACCTATAATCATGGCAGAAGGCAAAGGGGAGCCCCCACACAGACAGAACCAGGAGGAAGAGAGAGAGCGGGGAAGTGCCGGACACTTTTAAACAACCAGATTTCAAGAACGCTCACTCATTATCACGAGGACAGTAGCAAGAGGGATGGTGCTAAGCCATTCAGGACAAATCCACCCCCATAATCCAATCACTTCCCACCAGGCCTCATCTCCAACATTGGGGATTACAATTCCACAGGAGATTTGGTGGGGACACAGATCCAAACCATATCAGGAGGGAACCGATAGTAAAAGTTACTTAGAAGTCATGACTTTCGAACTGGGCTCTGAAGGGTGAATAGAAGTTCGCTGATCATGAGTCAGAAGTCTGACTTTAAGTTCTGGAGCTGCCACTTACTGATACGTGGCTCTTTTTTCCTCATCTATAAAGGTGGGAAAAGATATACCATACAGTTGTGGTGATGAGATAACATGTCTGAAAATGATTTATAAACTATAGCAGGATTCACTGACAAGTGATATAAAGTAAAATGATGGCAGGAAAGACCTTTAGACATTGTATCCATATTGTTCAGCCCAGGATATTCTCTAAACTCTAAACAGGATAGGCTTCACTCCCTCCTGTCCCAGCCTGAATGAAGTTAAGAAAGAGCAGATAAGGAACAGGAGTTAAACAGTGAGATTTTGAAACTATATTCTTATTCTAGTATAGGAGTGTCATGTAGCCACTAAAATTCAGAAACAGGAAGATGTGGAGAAGAAATATGGGAAGGCATTGAGCATTCTGCTTCCTTCCCCTAATATATTATAAATCACAACTCTGATTTATAACTGTGTAAATATACAGATACAAAAACAAGAACTGAAAGTCAATATGCAAAAGTGAAACAAGGGGGTCACATTTTTCTTTTAATTTCATTTGATTTTTTAAATTATTTTTGCGATAACAAATGAGGACAAGAAAATAAGCATTCTATTCCCTTTTTAAATGTTTATCAGCTAATTTCTCGCTGAATACTTGCCCACAATCTCTGTCATTACTGACTTCCAAGGTGATCCAAGGCCCAGTACCTTTAAACCCTGGGGGCCTAGAGGGTAGCATTTGCTTCTAGCAATGACAGAAGTTTGCACAGAACAACTGGAGGATGCTCCAAGGCCCCTTCAGGGTAAAGAGCTGCCGCCTTCTATAGATTTATGACTCTGGGCTCCTGGGGACACTGAGGGCACAGGAAAAGCCATCACATCGTGTTTGGCCTTGGGCTCTGATTCAAAGGCTGCAGCTTCCAAGGCCCTTGCCCTTCCCATTCTGAAAGACAAGGTGCTGACTCCGAAAGCTTGCAATGTTCATTTTGATTTCCTCAGATGCTGGCATTATTTCTCAGAGCAGGGCTTCCCCCAACTGCTTCTCTAGATGGGAGTGAGCCATAAACTATTTCGGCTGCTAAACTCATAACTAGATCAAGGAGAGAAACTAGGAATGGCAGGTTGATTGTATACCCTCATGCTGTCTCTCCAGTCTATCAACATGTGGACCTATATGTATTAGCACCCCTCTCATACATCAGAAGCTGTAGCCTATAAACAGGGGAAACAGAATCAGAGGGACATCTCAATTTCACTCTGCAGATGGAAGGCCACTCTCACAGAGAGAGAAAACTTAACCCTGTAACTACATAGCTGCTCTCTTCAGCCAAAGCTTTGATTCTGCCAACATGAGGGCCCCCATTCCCAAAGTGGAGGTGAAACGGGAGAGTTCCCTTATCCCCCTCGCAGGATGTGCAACAGGGATGTGGCTTGCTCCTTCAGTTGCCCCACTGCTCAAGCCTCTAGTGGGAGCATGCAGACGGGCAGGTGCAGGGGCCCTGGGGTTGCTCTGGGGCTCCAGCCCCACGGCAGCATCTAGGGGTGGGTGTCTGCAACTCCCCAAGCCCAAGTGGGCATATGTTACAGAGTGCTCTTTCAGCTTTGCCAGCTGCAGAAGGCTTGTGTTAATCAGCTCAATAGACCCTCTGCCTTATCGCAAGGGAAGAGGGCCAATGTGACAGCTTTCTGTATCCCGAGCTCTTTCCCAGTGTACCAGAAGAATTGGCTCACAGGATGAATGCAAGGTTTTGTTGAGTGGTAGAGGTGGCTCTCAGCAAGATGGATGGGGAGCTGGAAGCGGGGATGGAGTGGGAAGGTGATCTTCCCCTGGAGTGGGGCTGCCCAGCGGCCGGACTCTTCTCCGACTGCCCCCCGGCTGAACCCTCCTCGATGTCCAGACTTCCTTTTTCTTCTCTCTTTCTCTGTCACGTTGTTCTGTCATCACCGGTCTGCTGGTTCCAATATTCACCTGCTTGTGTCTGTGCCCACTAAGGGCTCATGTTTATATGGGCACAAGATGGGGGCTTCAGTGGGTGGAGGAGGGGGCACAGTGGTCTTAGAAAATGCAACATTTGGGCTTGAAAACAGGAGTTCCTGTTCTCATTTAGGTCCACAGGCACAGGCTTGAGGGTGGACCCCCCACCAAAGACCCAGACCTTCTGTACCCAGCACTTCCCTGCCCCACTCCCGTGTCAGAAGGACTGTGTATGGTTGTGCTGCCTGTCTGTGCACAAGGGTTCCTGGCTAGGAGCAGTGGGGGCTGACCTCCAGCACAAGGCACATGCAACCTGTCATGTTCCTGGCCCAGGGACAGCTGCCTGGAGGAAGGAGTGCCTTTTTCACGATGGTATGATCTGCTCCCCAAGCTGCACTGCTAAGGGGTACACTGCCTGCCCTGGGGGGGTACCCTTTTCTAATTCACACAAAACACAGTATCCACTAGCAGTGGCCCAACCTGAGCAAACTGAGAAAGCCATCCTGGAGGTGCCTGTGTATCTTGCATCTGAATAGCACAGAAACCTGCCTGTAAACTGTACATCCAAGACCCAAGTAGGGAAGCTGAGTATTTTATGTTATTTTCTTATAAAAGGTTCTTTATGGCTGGGCGAGGTGTCTCACACCTGTAATCCCAGCACTTTAGGAGGATGAAGTGGGAGGACGGCTTGAGGTCAGGAGTTCAAGACCAACCTGGGCAACACAACAAGACCATGTCTCAAAAAAAAATAATTTAAAAATTAGCCAAGCATGGTGATGCATGCCTATAGTCCCAACTACTCAGGAGGATGAGACAGGAGGATCACTTAAGCTCAGGAGTTGAGGCTGCAGTGAGCTATGAGCCCACCATTGCACTCCAACCTGGGCGACAGAGTAAGACCCTGTCTCTAAGAAAATACGTTTTTTAGGTGCTGAAAGACTACCTAGGCCCCATCTAACTTTCAGACCAAGTTTTCCTTTTAGTTCCCACAATAAATGGTTCTTTCCTTTTGCAAAGTATTTAATAGCTTTCCTTTACAATTTCCACTGTGTTTGATCCTTGACAAATGCCCGCCCCTGCCCCCCGCCCACTTCCCTTTCCCTGGCCATCCCGTTCAGATGCTACTTCATTGGCCACTCTTTCTCAGTGCTCCTTGCCTAGCACCTTCCTGTAGCTTTAGTGACCCTTTGATAACAATGTCATCGTGGGGCCTCCCCAGGCTGTCTGTCTGAATTCAGAATTTTGGAACTATGCTTGAGTCCTGAAACCATATAATAGAGAATTCCAGGATATGCCTAAAATAATTAACTCCACAGAATTATAAGTCTGGTTTCTAGAAAGGATCATAGCCTTCATCTTATGCAATTTTACCTCTCAAAAGGAATATCAAGCAACTGAGGCTAGAAATGGTAAGTGATTGCTGCCATGGTTTGGAAAGTCCATGCCCCCCACCAAAATTCATATGTTGAAACCTATTCCTCAAATACATGGTATTAGGAAGTGGAGCCTTTGGGAAGTAATCAGGTCATGAGGATGGAGTCCTCATAAATAGAATTACTGCTTTCATAAGGGGCTGAAGAGACTAGAGTTCTCCCCTTGCACCATATGAGGGCACAATGAGAAGTCAGCAGGCAGTGTTCAGCCTGGCAGAGGCCCTCACCAGAACTTGACTATGTTGAGGCCAGGCATGGTGGCTCACGTCTATAATCCCAGCACTTTGGGAGGCCAAGGCCAGTGGATCACCTGAGGTCAGAAGTTCAAGACCAGCCTGGCCAACATGGTGAAACCTGGTCTTTACTAAAAAGACAAAAATTAGCCGGGCATGGTGGTGGGCGCCTGTAGTCCCAGCTACTTGGGTGGCTGAGGCAAGAGAATTGCTTGACCCTGGGAGGCAGAGGATGGCACCACTGCACTCCAGCCGGGTAGAGCAAGACTCTGTCTCAAAAGGAAAAAAAAAAAAAAGAAAGAAAGAAAAAATCTGACTATGTTATCACCCTGATTTCCAGCTTCCCAGCCTCAAGAACTATGAGAAATAAGTTTCTATCATTTATAAGCCACCAAGTCTATGTTATTTATTTCATTATAGCATCCCAAACAGACTAAGACAGTGACTTAACCCAAAGCCACACAAAGTATTTGTTGCAAAAATAGGAATACAGTGCAATGTTTGCAATCTTCCCCTCCGTGGATTCCGCATTTATCCACCTACCAAATGTAGACCAAGCTTCTGTACAGAGAAGTTGTCCCTGATGTTCTCAAGAGAGGCAATACCTAAGAGACTGTAATAAGGAAATTTCACAGTGCTTTCATGCACTACTGTTAGTACTTAGCCCTCAGGGGCCATTGCTAGAGAATATAAGGGAGAAAGAGGCATTGAATTTGGACTCAAGAGTCCACCACCTGGGGTGAAATTCCTCTCTGACATTGCCCAGATTCATCACCTTGGGCAAGTGCTTCAATCTCATCATCTGAAAACGGGAACAATAGTAGCTCAACCCTGTAAGACTGAGATGAGGATCAAATGAGGTAACTTACAGAAGAGGTGTTTAACACAGTACTTGACACTTAAAAGTGATATGTCTGCCAATTCCACTAATGACCTCCTGAAACATATCAACTTTACACACATGCCATGCTCAGGTGAGTCATGCTAAAGTGAGAGTCAGGATTCTGTCTGGTTTTCACAATAGCTGGCATCATCTAGTGTATTCATAAATGCTTCAGGAGGAAAACATGCACTGGGCATGGCCAATAAACATAAAAATTCCTAAATCAAGTTCGTTTAAAAACCACATGGTAATTCCCTAGTAATTCCGGGTTAATAGCATATTAATTACCATCTTGTTATAGCATCAATGAGCCATACATTTGATGTGGGAACCTACAGCAGAGACTAAATGCTAAAAGAGACTTTCCCCAACTGCTGCAGAAAATGATCCCTGCTCACATGATATCAACAAGTCTTCTCGGAAAAACTCCTATGTTACTGATTCTTTAAAGAGCTCAATAATTACCCAAAGTATCCTCCAACCAAAGTTTCTTCTAGTGTGGGTATGTAAAGACTAGCAGTGACATCTACCACCAGTGACATCTATCTCCAAATACCTTGGATCAAAATCTTTTGAAATGACAAACCTCAGCCTACTGACCTCTTCTGAGGTGATGGTTTAATTGGCTGCAAGTGTCTTGAGACATTTCCAAGGTCCTTGCCTCTGTCTCCTTCCTGCTCCTTTGGAAGTTGACTTTTCCACATCTACTGCATTGAAATACAATCCCAAAAAATAAGTCATGTGAGTCCAGCTGAATTTCTTGGTAGAGGAATTATGTATAACAAGACGGTTGGCAAGGTTATATCACTCCATGAAAGCTGTAATTTCCCTGCAATTGATTTCCTAAAGATAACTCACTGTTTGCGTGTAGTGAAAGCTAATTTAACAAGAAAGATGAGTCTCTTCAGAACACCTTGATTGGCAATTGTGATAAATTCCTATAATTACTATTGACTCAGAGGAGGATTTTCATTTGTTAAGATGTTGCTGAAATGACAGCCCAGTGATGATTTTAAACAGAGGAAATGGTAACACCACATGCTGCTCCCATCTTCACAAAAGAAACTTGGGGGACTGATATGGTTACAGATATTTCAGAGAGCCCATGAAGACCCTGTTGAGTCTCAGAGAGACCTCTACATCTTCCTTGGCATTTTTGTGTTGACTAAAAATTCTCATAAGAACCACAGTTCTTAAACCCAGAAAGTCTGGCTCTTTCTCCTAACAAAGAAATAAAATTGGGTCTAAATTAGTAGTTCCACAGTGGAGGCAATAAAATCTTAGTACTAACATCAAAAATTGAATAAAATTAAGTCAGCTGGGCATGGTGGCTCATGCCTATAATCCCGGCACTTTGGGAGGCCGAGGCGGCGAATTACTTGAGGTCAGGAGTTCGAGACCAGCCTAGCCAACATCGTGAAACCCTGACTCTACTAAAAATACAAAAATTAGCCCAGCGTGGTGGTGCGCGCCTATAGTCCCAGCTACTCGGGAGCCTGAGGCAGGAGAATTGCTTGAACCTGGGAGGCAGAGGTTGCAGTGAGCCAAGATCACACCACTGCATTCAGCTCAGGTAAAAGAGCAAGACTCAGCCTCAAAAAATACGTATATGAATAAAATGAATCATATTAAAAGTCCAACAATAGGCCATCAGTTAAATCAATTAGTATAAATCCAAATAATACAACATTCTATAGTCATTAATATGATTTTATAGACAGTTAAAACGTAAGCAATGGCTGTGATACGTTTTTGGTGTAAGAAGTAGGATGGTGCCTGGACACGGTGGCTCACGCCTATAATCCCAGCACTTTGAGAGGCCAAGGCAGGTGGATCACCTGAGGTCAGGAGTTCGAGACCAACCTGGTCAACATGACAAAACCCTGTCTCTACCAAAAATACAAAAAGTTACCTGGGCATGGTGGCGTGTGCCTGTAATCCCAGCTACTTGGGAGGCTGAGGTGAGAGGACCGCTTGAGCCTGGGAGACGGAGGTCGCAGTGAGCTGAAATCACACCACTGCACTCCAGCCTGGGCATCAGAGTGAGACTCCATCTCACAAAAAAAAAAAAAAAAGTAGAATGCTAAATTACATGTACAAGTCAGGCAAGATGATGCGCACAAGTAGTCCCAGATACTTGGGAGACTGGAGCAGGGGGATCACATGAGGCCAGGAACTTGAGGTTGTAGTGCACCATGATCACACCTGTGAATAGACACTGCACTCCAGCCTGGGTGACATAGCAAGATTCCATCTCTAAATATAGGTATATATAAGTATGTATATAAATATTAATAACATGTACAATATGAGCTTAGCTATGAAAAAATGTATAAAAAGAACAGGAAGAGTGTCCCATATTGTTAACAGCAGTAACTCTAGATCTTAGATCTTTGAATGGTGAGATAAGCAAAACAATAAGAAAAGAAGAAAGAAAGAAACTCTACTTTTCTAAAAGTTCAGGCCTATAATAAGAGGTTACCCCTGAAATCAATTTGGGTCAACTTATTTGAGAGAATCAAACTATAAAATATCCCTATTTCCTAAGTAAAAACTGCCCTTTGCTGTTCAGGAATGATAGCTCAGCTATCACTGTCAGCACCACCAAAAAGTTTGCCCATTAATTTCTTCTTCATGATTCTACATGACACATACAAAAGCTAACCAAGAACTGCTACTTGCCTTCTAGGATTTCTCAAGCTTGAATAGTCTACTCTGACATAAAGCATAGACTTTCTATATAATTTGCCATACAAATATAAAGCATTAATAATATTGATCATAATTTATAATTATAGTCATTAACATTACTAAATGCTCTCTTGCCATTAACTCATTCAATCCCTTTAAGAATTCTAAGAGACACACAGAAATTATCTTCATTTAAAATGAGGAAACTATGGCTCAGACATATGGAGTGACTTGCATGAGGTCACACGGCAAGGTAATTCTTTAAACCTAAGTCTTGTATTTCAAAGTCTAGGACTCTTCCTACCTTACCACGTTTATGACAAAATCTTACAAATTTTTAACAAATTAGCATAATTTGCCTGTATCGATACTTTTCTCCTCCCTTTAAAAACTGTTTGCTTATCAGTAGCTCTCCTTATCAGTAGGTTTTGGAATTTCAAATGGATGTCTATTTTTTTCAGAGTTCACTGTTAGGAACAATAAAAAAGCAAGCAAACATACTACTGGGCTTCTTGTTTCAACAAATATTATTGTAATATGCTAAGAGGCTCAAATACCATTTTAATTAACTGCAAACTGAATTCATTCCTTAATGACAGAATAGGATTTGTTGGTTTGTTTCTCTTTGACCGATTTCTTTTTTCAATTTTTAATAGTGGTTAAAAATTCCATAACATAAAATTTACCATTGTAGCTGCTTTTTTTTTTTTTTTTGAGATGGTGCCTTGCTCTCGTTGCCCAAGCTGGAGTGCAATGGTTTAGTCTCAGTTCACTGCAACCTCCGCCTCCCAGGTTCAAGCAATTCTCCTGCCTCAACCTCCCGAGTAGCTGGGATTTACAGGCACCTGCCTCCATGCCTGGCTAATTTTTGTAGTTTTAGTAGAGATGGGGTTTTACCATGTTGGTCAGGCTGGTCTCGAACTCCTGACCTCAGGTAATCCACCCGCCTTGGCCTCCCAAAGTGTTGGGATTACAAGCATGAGCCACCTCGCCCAACCAACCATTTTTAATGTGTACTGTTCAGTAGTGTTAAGTATCGCATTGATATGCAACAGATCTCCAGAAGCTTTTCATCCAGCAGAACTGAAACCCTATACCCATTAAACCACTATCCATTTCCTCCTGCCTGTATCCCCTAGCAACCACCATTCCCCTAGCAACCACCATTGTACTTTCTGTTTCTATGAATTTGATGATTCTAGATACCTCATATGAATGGGACCATGCACTATTTGCATAATGACAAAATATGAGTTTTTAAAATATGTGAAATGTTGTTTTGCATCAACTTTTCAGAAACTCACACATTTGTCATTTTGAGGGCTACAACCCCTCCCCCCCAAAAAAAATCAGGAACCAAAAAGTAAATTATATAAAAACAAGGATTATCATATCCTGAAATTTTACTAGAGGTTGCTTAATCTCTCTATGCCTCAATTTCTTCATCTATAAAATGGGGATAGCAATAATACATTCCTCAGAGCATTGTGATGAGAATTTTTTTTTTTTTTTGAAGCGGAGTTTCGCTCTTGTCCCCCAGGCTGGAGTGCAATGGCGCGTTCTCAGCTCACTGCAGCCTCCCCCTCCTGGGTTCAAGCGATTCTCCTGCCTCAGCCTCCCGAGTAGCTGGGATTACAGGTGCCCGCCACCACGCCAGGCTAATTTTTTTGTATTTTTAGTAGAGACAGGGTTTCACCATGTCGGCCAGGCTGGTCTCGAACTCTCAACCTCAAGTGATCCTCCAAAGTGCTAAGATTACAGGTGTGAGCCACAGTGGCCAGCCTGTGATGAAAATTAAATACATTAGTTCATGTAAAGAATTTGGAACAGTGGCAGGCATAAAGTAAGCACTGAATAAATATTAAATATTATTATTTTTACATGTATTCTATCAGTAAAGGGACCACACTATAATTAAAACACAATGGCTACTATCAAGGAGCCCATATCTAAGAATTTATATGTTCTGCACAAAACACATGGTAGAACCTTGCCAATTATTATTGTTTAATAAGGTATTATTCAACAGATAAAATCAAGAAAATAAAATACATAAAATAATATCCAGGATGGGTGCGGTGGCTCATGGCTGTAATTCCAGCACTTTGGGAGGCCAAGGCGGGCAGATCACCCGAGGTCAAGAGTTCGAGACCAGCCTGGCCAACATGGCAAAACCCCGTCTCCACTAAAAATACAAAAATTGGCTGGGCATGGTGGCACATGCCTGTAATCCCAGCTACTCCGGAGGCTGAGGCAGGAGAATCGCTTGAACCTGGGAGGTGGAGGTTGCAGTGAGCCAAGATCACTCCACTGCACAGCCTCGGTGACAGAGCGAGACTCTATCTCAAAAATAAATGAATAAATAAAATCCAGCTGAAAACTGAGAGTGTGGTTATAGTCAACACAATGCACATTCCCAGACTGTAATCTCGGCAAGATTTGCCCCAATCTCCTTTTGCAAATATAATTAAAAGCCGTAGATTTATTTTCACTGTGGGCAAGAATTGAACAAATTCTTACATCTGTTTTTTAAATAGCCACCCAGGCACTTCAACACTGCTACTGTATTTGCCTGCTCCAGAGACATATCAGAAGTGTAAAATGATTCTAATAGTAATAAGAGCGGCCTTTCTCTTCTTAATGAAATTCTAAAAGGCTACAGTCTCCTGTAATGCAAACAAGCATTTCTGCCCTGGCAGATTCATCACAAAACGCAGCCGGCCTTGGCTGAGCAGGGATTGCGGCCGGCAATGATGCCACCTGCCGTATGGAAGTGGAGTTGCTGTCTTTACAGGGAGGAAATTAAACAAACAAAAAATCAATGCCTTGACAAATCGGTGCTGCTCTGTTTAGGTAAATTGCTCTATTATCCTAGTAGCTCAGTACATTATGGAAGTAGTTTCCCCTCTACTTAGCTAACTCACCTGGTTTTCTGGCTAACTTAATCCTTTATTTACAGTTTCACTGTCTTGCCCTATCATAGAGCAACTTGGCTTTCTCTTTTCTTTCATTTACTCAAGGTGAATTACTTAATGTTGAAACATCGTTTTCAGCATCACATTTTTTAATGGTGAACCCAAGGTCTCGTTTCTCAGGACAGCCTGTACACAAGGACACGATAATAATAAATGCTTAGGGAATTTCCTTTTTTTCTGGGAACATAAATGTGCACACTGACTAGGAGACTGTTTAGATATATATAAATGAGGCCAGCGTGGTGGCTCACACCTGTAATTCCAACACTTTGGGAGACCGAGGCAGGAGGATTGCTTGAGGCCAGGAGCTTGAGGCCGCCAGCCTGGTCAACAAGCAAGACCCGGTCTCTACAAAAAGAAAACATAAAATTAGCTGGGAGCGGTCTGTAGTCTCAGCTACTTAGGGACTGAGGCAAGAGGATCCATCACTTGAGCCCAGGAATTTGAGGCTGCAGTGAGCTATGATCGCTCCACTGCACTCTAGCCTGGAGACCCTGTCTTTCAAAAAAATGTAGACACAAAAAAAATTCAGTTAAATACAGACATGTCCAGACTCTTTTGCCCCCAAAATGGACACACACACCCCTAAGTGTGCAGTTAAGCAAAGAGAGATGGAGCCCGATTTCGGAAAATTCATGACATAAACAAAGTTGATCTTTAGCATTCTGTGCACCTGTTGGAGACGCAGTTTTCTTTTTCTCCTACTTTCCATCACCAAAACCTTTATTTTTTCTTTCTTTCTTTCTTTTTTTTTTTCTTTTCTGAGACAGAGTTTTGTTCTGTCACCCAGGCTGGAGTGCAGTGGTGTGATCTCGACTCACTGCAACCTCTGCCTCCAGGGTTCAAGCGATTCTCCTGCCTCAGCCTCGTGAGTAACTGGGATTACAGGCACTGGCCACCATGCCCAGCTAATTTTGCATTTTTAGTAGAGACAGGGTTTTGCCATGTTGGCCAGGCTGGTCTCAAACTCCTGACTTCAAGTGATCCACCTGTCTCAGCCTCCCAAAGTGCTGGGATTATAGGCCTGAGCCACCTCGCCCCAGCAGGAAAAAAAAGAATGTAGACACAAAAAATATTCCTTTAAATACAGACATGCCCAGACTCTTTTACACCCAAAATAATACACCCACACCCTAAGTGCAATTAAGCAAAAGAGAGATGGAACCAGATTTCAGAAAATGCATGACATAAGTGTTCCCTGATCACCGCATACAAGCCAACATCTACTGTTTTTTCTTTGATTATGGCCATTCTTGCAGGGGTAAGATGGTATCCCTCTGTGGTTTTAATTTGCATTTCCCTGATCATTAGTGATGTTGACCATTTTTTCATATGTTCATTGGCCATTTGTACATCTTCTCTTGAGAATTGTCTATTCATGTCCTTAGCCCACTTTTTGATGGGATTGTTTGTTTTTTTCTTATTGATTTGTTTGAGTTCATTGTAGACTCTGGATATTAGTCCTTTGTCAAATGTATAGATTGTGAAGATTTTTCTCCCACTCTGTGGGTTGTCTGTTTACTCTGCTGACTGTTCCTTTTGCCACAGCAAAAGCTCTGTAGTTTAATTAGGTCCCAGCTATTTATCTTTGTTTTTATTACAATTGCTTTTGGGTTTTTGGTCATGAAATCCTTGCCTAAGCCAATTTCTAGAAGGGTTTTTCCAATGTTATCTTCTAGAAATTTTATAGTTTCAGGTCTTAGGTTTAAGCCCTTAATCCATCTTGAGTTGATTTTTGTATAAGGTGAGAGATGTTCCATTTTTATGGAACAGAATATGCCTATTTTTATGCCAGTACCACACTGTTTTGGTGACTATGGCATGGCCAAAACCTTTTGAGGAGGCTTAGTTGTCCAGGTTACCCTTTGAGATACCCAGTGAAGCATACTGCGACACCTGGGTCCTCCCAGACTTGACAACTTTCCTGATTCCTCCTCAACCACCACCCACTACCACCTCAGCAAAACTTATTATTCCAGTTTTCCACTCTTGGATGATGTGGTTGTTTGTGGCAAGTCATATAAGCTGAGAAAGTCAAGTTGCTGCAGCTAATTATTTAATATATTAACTACCTTCAAATGTTTGCATGTTGACCAAGGCCTCTGTCAGCCCATAACACAATTAAAAACATGAATAACTGGCAGAATTGTAGGCACCGTGAATATTGACAGAGCCAGCAGGGGGAATATTTAGATGGTTCAGATGAGGGAAAACTCTTAGTAACAATCTTTAAATAATATTATATAATTAGCAGCCAGCTGTTTTACCCAGGTCTAGGGCTTCCTAGACACACACACACACACACACACACACACACACACACCTTTGCACATACAAACTCTCCCCCAAAGAGAGAAAATGTCACCCTCCTGTAAACACAACACACATCCTAAGTGTCTTTAGACACCAATCACATACCTGAAGATGGCAAGCAGGGTCAGATCTAGAGTTCACATGTTTTTTCCACAACTTCATCACCACCCTACACCCACAAGAGGCTCAGGTAGCAAAGTGGGCAGAGTTCAAGGGAAACATAAATCATTCTTGGCATGAAATATCAGGTGAGTGCTTTCATCATTGTGGGTTCATGCTCCGTAACCTTTTCCCTGAGGTTCCATGCTGAAAGCAGGAGGTTGTTCCTAGATATCAACATGGCTCCATTTGAAAGACTTATCCCACCCCATTGTAGCAACCTCCACAAAAAAATAAATCCAAACTTAAGTAGGATAACTATGTAGAAGGACCCTTTGCCAGAGGATTTTTCCTTGCAGCTCTGGTAAAATTTCATAAAATGGTATCTTTTATTAAAATCATACTGTGGTGGGTATTTTAGAACTTGGGCAGGGTGTGGTGGCTCACGCCTGTAATCCCAGCACTTTGGGAGGCCAAGATAGGAGGATTGCTTAAGTGCAGGAGTTGGAGACCAGCCTGGGCAACATAGGAAGACCCTGTCTCTATAAAAAATAATAATAATAAAATGTTGCCAGCACAGTGGTTTACACCTGCAGTCCCAACGCTTTAGTGTTGAGGAGTAAAGAGAATGTGATCCACCTCAGGAGGCCAAGGTGGGTGGATCACATAAGGCCAGGAGTTCAAACCAGCCTGGCCAACATGATGAAAATCCATATCTACTAAAAATACAAAAATTAGCCGGGCATGGTGGTACACACTTCTAGTCCCAGCTCTCTGGGAGGTGAGGCACGAGAATCGCTTGAACCCAGGAAGCAGAGGTTGCAGTGAGCCAAGAGATTCTATCTCAAAAAACAATAATAATAAATTTTAAAAACAGAATTTGCTCTCCTAAACTGAGGTTGATGTTACTGGCATATTAGCACTTAATATTTTCTTCTGGTGAGTAACCTTTTGCTCACCAACTTGGAATAGATAAGGATAGGATTCATGTAAGGTTGGTTATGGGGTTAAAATAAAATCATGGGCTCTGAGCTTTGACCGTGAAGCCCAGAAGAAAGCATCACTCTGGGCAGAAACACTTCAGACAACAACAGTATTAACAAGAAAAATGTAAAGCCCAAGGTATAGACCTGTGTTGTAACCTGTAACATTATTTACTTGCTATTACATTCTCTTTGGTTTTGCTCCTGGATTTGATGAGAGCAGCAGAATCAATTTCAATGCACATGCATTTATTATACATCTGCATTTCATGCGGGGAGCCCCCCAAAAAAGGATGGGAATCCTTGATCTTAAAGCATTTAAACTGAGTGTGGTAAGCTATTACCCCAGTCCCCATCAGGCTGAGATGTAAAATTCCAGAATCACAGGTCACAGTGGTGGTGAGAGCCTGAATCATGGGCCCACCAGAGGAATCACAGCCCACTGATAACATTTCTCCTTCAGGAGTGCCTCATCTTTTAAAATTCAGCCTTGACTACAAAATATAACTTGGCTGGGTGCAGTGGCACACTCCTGTAATCCCAGCACTTTGAGAGGCCAAAGCGTGTGGATCACTTGAGGTCAGGAAGTTCGAGACCAGCCTGACCAACATGGCGAAACCCTGTCTCTACTAATAATACAAAAAAAAAAAAAAACAATTAGCCTGGCATAGTGGCACACACCTGTAATCCCAGCTACTCAGGAAGCTGAGGCACGAGAATCACTTGAACCCAAGAGGTGGAGGTTGCAGGGAGCCAAGACCATGCCACTGCACTCCAGCCTGGATGACAGAGTAAAACTGTGTCAAAAAAAAAAAAAAAAAAAAAAACCAGAAAGAAAATGTAACTGAAGCCAAAAGCTATAAAACCTAATTAGCAGCTGAGTGAGGAACGCTTGAGAAGAATTGGAAGACTCAAAGACTGTTGAACAGGAGCTCTGAGAAGACAAAGTATTCAACTAGATGATCATCTTGTTAGAGTTGAGAAAAAGCTTAATGAATATTTACATACAACTTACCTACCATAAAATTTACATTAAACGAGACTTATCTGTATCTTGTCAGCATAAAGTTGTTTCTCTCTAAGAATGTTTACCAAGAATGGCAAAGAGCTTTCCTGTAATATTGATTTGTTTTAATAGTGCCAATGATTGCTGATTTATAATTCTGATACTATGAATGTTTGTTATAGGAAATTACATTTGTTAAAATGTGTGCTATAGCAAATTGTTAGTTCACTAAGAGTATAAACTATTTTTGTCACAGAAGTCTTATTTTAACCACCCACCTTGTGACAATTAACTCAATTTCTATAATCTTATCAACTTTGTTACTTCATTTGTACATAACTGAATCAGCATTCCTTGTTACTCAAAAATCATCAAGCCTTTTTTTAGGCTTTTTTAAACAAATATTTTGTATTCTAAAAGTTGTATCTCTAAAATAAAATTTAAATTATTTTCTTTTTTTAATTTTTGTTTTTATTATATTTTGTTTTTATCATGGCCTATATTATTACTTTGGTAACATTCTCTTTAATCCTCAAACTAATAAAAAGCTGTCACTCATCACAAAAGACTGGGTAAATTAAGAAGTACAGTTGATCCTTGAATAATATGGGTTTGAATTTCAAGGGTCCACATATAGGTGAGTTTTCCTTTGCCTCTGCCACACCTGAGACAGCAAAACCAATCAAATCTTTCTCTTCCTCCTCGTCCTCTGCCTCCTCAATGTGAAGACAATGAAGATGAAGACCTTTATGATGATCCACTTCCACTTAATGAATAGTAAATGTATTTTCTCTTCTGTGTGATTTTCTTAATAACATTTTCTTTTCACTAGTTTACCTTATTGTAAGAACACAGTACATACTGCATGTAACACAAAATATGTATAATTGATTATTTATGTCATTGGTAAGGTTTCCAGTCAACAGTAGGCTATTAGTAAAGTTTTGGGGGAGACAAAAGTTATACACAAATTTTCAACTGCATGGGGTGCCCATAATCACCACATTGTTCAAGGGCCAATTGTATTCATTGAGCATTGAGAATATACTTTTTCTGAACATTAGTAATAATAAAAATAAACTTTTTTGGAATTTTAGACTCTACTTGCCAACATAACCAAACTCAGGTCCAGCTGCTTGCCACTGGAAAACCAAAATTAAAGAAGAAAGATGCTTTGAAAAGAAAGCAACTGTATTCAAAGGCTAGCAGCTAGGAGATGGTTGGGCTCAAGCCCCAAAGGAACCATCTCAAAACTTTAGGCAAGTGAGTGTGTTCAAAAAGGGAAGTTGGCATGGGAAGCATGCGGGAGTGGTGCAGGGTCTGTATGTCTTGTTCTGACGGCCATCTTGAGTTATTGTCCACCTGGAGCGTGGGCTGGTGCCATCTCAAGGTGACAATGGCTGTGTTGCAGATTAACTGCCTTGAGGTAATCTCTACATGGGGAGGATTCTGCAGCTGGGTCTCTATGCCTGATTTATTTCAAGATTAGCCCCTGTAATTTATAAGCAAGCACATAGTTAGATAAGCAAGTGCAGTGCAAGGGACCTTGCCAACTTTGTTACTTCATTTGTACATAAGTGCATTGGCATTACTTGTTACCCAAAAATCAACACACCTTTTTTTAGGCTTTATTTTAAATAAATCCTTTTTGTTTAAAAAAAGTAGCAGGTGGCCAGGTGTGGTCTCTCACACCTGTAATCCCAGCACTTTGGGAGGCCGAGGCAGGTGGATCACTTAAGGTGAGGAGTTTGAGACCAGCCTGGCCAACATGGTGAAACCCTGTCTCTACTAAAAATACAAAAATATTAACCGGGCATGGTGGCAGATGCCTGTAATTCCAGCTACTTGGGAGGCTGAGGCGGGAGAATGACTTGAACCTGGGAGACGGAGGTTGCAATGAGCCCAGATCGCGCCACTGCACTCCAGCCAGGGTGACAGAGTGAGACTACATCTCAAAAAAAAAAAATTAGTCAGGCCTGATGGCATGCACCTGTCATCCTAGCTACTCAGGATGCTGAGAGAGGAGAATTGCTTGAGCCTGGGAGGCAGAGGTTTCAGGTTGCTGAGATAGTGCCACTGCACTCCAGCCTGGGTGACAGAGACCCTGTCTCAAAAAAAAAAAAAAAAAGAAAAGTAGAACTACTATATAATCCAGCAATCCCGCTTCTGGCATAAATCCAAAAGCATTGAAATCAAGACCTCAAAGAGATATTAGCACTCTCATATTCATTACAGCGCTGTTCACAATAGCCAAGATGTGGAAACAATCTAAACATCTATCGGTAGATGAATGGATAAAGAAAATGTGGTATATGCATACAATGGAATATTATTCTACCTTAAAAAAACAAAGTTCTGCAATATGCAACAACATTAACCTAAGATAAACCTTGAAGATATTATGCTAAGTGAAACAGGTCTCGTCAAAGAAGAACAAATACTGCATCATGCCACCAATAGGGAGTATCTCAAATAATCGAACACATAGAATCAAAGAGTGGAATGGTGGTTGCCAGGTCTGGGGAGAGGGAAATGGGGTATTGCTAATCAACAGCATACAGTTTCAGTTAAGCAAGATGAAGTTCTGGAGATCTGCTGTGCAACATTATAGCCTGTAACGTGTAGGTTATAACCTATAACAGTATTGTAACCTACAGTTAACGATACTGCATTGTACACTTAAAAAGTTGCAAAGAGATCGGATCTCATGTTGAGCACTCTTACCACAATAAAATACAACTTTTAAAAAGCACTAATATATATAAAATGAGACAATACGTCACAAAATAGTCTATTCTACATCATTGTACCTATTATTAAAATGCTGCAGGCTGAACACTGTGGCTCGCACCTGTATTCCCAGCACTTTGGGAGGCCAAGGCGGGCAAATAACTTGAGGTCAGGAGTTCAAGACCAGCCTGGCCAACATGATGAAACCCTGTCTCCACAAAAAATATAAAAATTAGCCAGGCGTGGTGGTGCGCACCTGTAATCCCAGGTACACGGGAGGCTGAGGCAGGAGAATTGGTTGAACCTGGTGGGCAGCGGTTGCAATGAGCAGAGATTGCATCACTGCACTCCAGCCTGGGCAGCAGAGTAAGTAAAACTCCATCTCAAAATAAAGTGAAATAAAATAAAATGCTTCATATGATTGTGATAATTATTAGAATAAAGCATTCAGCCCAGAAACCTCAGGAGTGGTTGTCTAACTATGGCTTTGAATGGCATTATTTTACTTAGGAGAAATTCTGTTTCCACCCACTACCCAGTTTTTGTGGATATTAATAATTATTTGGTTTGGTTGCCTTGCATCCATTCCTTTATTGATTTATTTTAATGGCAATAGTATCCCAATTTCCTTTACTCTCCTCAGGAATACAAGCTTTTTTTATTCTCAAGCTACATGATTTGGAGGGTGTCCACCCCAGATTAGGAGTGGAATATGTAATCTCGGGTTGACAGTCGTGGCCTCAACATTCTCTAGTCCAGTGATTGATCAATGTGAACATGTGACCTAGATCTGGTCTAACAGCAAACTTCATTTCCTGGCTACAGTGATTGGTTCAGTAATATCAAATTGGTCCAATCATAGTTAATCCCAGGATTTATGGAGGAGCTATAGGAAACAGACTTAATTTTTTTTTTTTCTGTTGAACTTAGATTTAGGAAGATATTATCTTACAATTGCCAGAGGTCTCACATGAAGCCTGTGGATGAAGCTGACTATAAAACCAAGAGATAGGTCCAGGTGCAGTGGCTCACACCTGCAATTTAAGCACTTTGGGAGGCCAAGGTGGGTAGATTCCTTGAGGCCAGGAGTTCAAGACCAGCCTGGGCAACATAGCAAGACTTCGTCTCTACAAAAGAAAAAAAAAAGAAGAAGAAGAAGAAAATTAAAAAAATAAAAATAAGAGATGGAGAGAAACTAATTTCAGATGACAGTACCTGAAGCCAGCTTTCCCCTGGGATTTTTCTGCTATACCATATGTGCTAATAAACTCCCTCTTTTGCTTAACTCAGTTTGAAATGAGTTTTGTGTTATCTACAACCTAATTTACTACTTAGAAGTAAGTTAGAAGCGTAAGTTACCAATCTTTCCAAATGAGATATTTCATATTGAGTAGTGGTTCAGCAGGGATGGAGGCAATCAGCTCTCCTTGGGTAAGAATTCCAACCTATTCCATAACTGTACCCCAGCATCACCAAAGCACCCATCAATCTGTAGTAGAATTTCCCTGGAGTTGAACTGGGAGGATCTAAGCATATCACCTTGGAGAAAGGCTAACCACTCACTCTAAAGTTTCTTCCTGGTTTTTAAACTTCTCTTTTTCTCTCTCTCCCTTCCTTTGTTTAAAAATAAAGGCTAACGGACCCACTACCAAGAGGGACACTAAATAAATGGAACAGAAAAAGGCAAAGAGAAGGAAATCAAAGAAATTTAGTGCAACCAGCAAAGGCCCACATTAGGCTCACAACAAAGACAAGCTCAATTTCTCTCTTATTGACATTAACAAGTTTGATGGGAGTCCAACATAAAAAGACAGGCAAATCTGCTTGCTCTTATAGGGGTCCTAGGATCTCTGCAGCTGCTTTCAAATTGCTTAATTCCACTAAAGTTCATCTTTCTTGATTGGTTTTTATTCCTTTCTATGTCCAACCAATCACGTGCTGGCCAAGCAGATGGCTTGGAGCCAGTCCTGGCTGTCCAGGTCAGCAGCTGCAGCCTCACCCCGGAATTCAGAACTTGTCATCCCTCCCTAACTACAGAAATCCTTCTTCCTGCACAGGCTTTTTAACTAGGAATCATAGAGACCCGATAGATATTTCCTGAAGGAATAAATGTTACTGCATAAACTCAGTGCCTAGCACTATATTAGGGGCTGGAGGTGAAACAAAAAAAAATGTAACTCAAGGAATAAAATGAAAATTACTAATTTTTTTAATTTATAAAGAAAAGGAATTTATTTCTTATGGAGGCTGTGGGGCCTCATCTAGTGAGGGCCTTCCTGCTGATGGGGACTCTCCGAAGAGTCCCAAGAGCCTATGCAATTTAAGAATAACAGGCCAGGCACGGTGGCTCACGCCTGTAATCCCAGCACTTTGGGAGGCCAAGGTGGGTGGATCACCTGAGGTCAGGAGTTCAAGGTCAGCCTGGCCAACATGGCAAAACCCCATCTCTACTAAAAATACAAAAATTAGCCAGGCGTGGTGTCGCACGCCTATAATCCCAGCTGCTCAGGGGGCTGAGGCAGGAGAATTGCTTGAACCCAGGAGGCAGAGGTTGCAGTGAGCCAAGATTCTATCATTGCACTCCAGCCTGGGCAACAAGAGGGAAACTCTGCCTCAAAAAAAAAAAAACCACAGTCAGCAGCAGGGCTGAGATTCAAACTCCCATATTTGCATCCAGAGCTCTTTATTCCAGTAACATGGCGTCCGTCTGAGATGGAAAGGGGGAAAGAAAAGAAGAATCAAGCAGCGAAAGAGAACGTGGGAAGGAGAAATTAGCATGGAATTATTTGTTAGTTTTCTTGTATGAGGCAAGTATTTTTTTTTTCAACCTTTATTTTAGATTCAGGGGGTACATGTACAGCTTTGTTACCTGGGTATATTGTGTGACGTTGAGGTTTGCAATAAGAATGAGCCCATCACCCAGGTACTGAGCATAGTACCCAACAGTTAATTTTTCTACCCATGACGCCCTCTCTCCCTTCCTCCTCTAACAGTCTCCAGTGTCTATCGTTCCCATCTTTATGTTCATGAGTATCCAGTGTTTAGCTCCCACTTTTAAATGAGAACATGCAGTATTTGGTTTTCTGTTTCTATGCTAATTAACTTAGGATAAAGACCTCCAGCTGCATCCATGTTGCTGCAAAGGACATAAATTCATTCCTTCTTATAGCTATGTAGTATTCCACATTTTCTTTTTTAATATTTTTAACTAATTCACATGCCACCTTTGGGAAGTATTCCGCATTTTCTTTATCCAGTCTACCATTGATGGGCACCTAGGTTGATGCCACATCTTTGCGATTGTGAATAGCATGGTGATAAACATACAAGTGAATGTGTCTTTTTGGTATAACTATCTATTTTCCTTTGGGTATATACCCAGTAATAGGATTGCTGGGTCAAATGGTAGCTCTGTTTTAAATTATTTGAGAAATCTCCAAAGTGCTTTCCACAGTGGCTGAACTAACTTACATTCCCACCAACTAGTTTATAAATGTTCTCTTTTCTCTGCGGCCTCACCAGCATCTGCTGTGTTTTGACTTTTTAATAATAGCCATTCTGACTGGTGGGAGATGGTATCTTAGTGTGGGTTTGATTTGAATTTCTCTGATGATTAGTGATATGGGGCATTTTTTCATATTTTTGTTGGCCGCTTGTGTATCTTCTTTTGAGAAGTATCTGTTCATGTCTTTTGCCTATTTTTAATGGGGTTATTTGGTTTTTGCTTGTTGAACTTGTTTGTTTTATGAGACAGAGTATCACTCTGTCACCCAGGCTGGAGGGCGGGGGTGTGATATCGGCTCACTGCAACCTCTGCCTCCCAGGTTCAAGTGATTCTTACACTTCAGCTTCTCAAGTAGCTGAGATTTGAGGTGTGCACCACCACACCCAGCTAATTTTTCTATTTTTAGTAGAGACAGGGTTTTGCCATGTTGGCCAGGCTGGTCTTGAACTCCTGGCTTCTAGCAATCGTCCCACCTCAGCCTCCCAAAGTGCTGGGATTACAGGCATGAGCCACCATGCCAGCTTTATTGTTTCAATTCCTTATAGATTCTAGATAATAGACCTTTGTCAGATGCATAGTTTGTGAATATTTTCTCCCATTCTGTAGGTTGTCTGTTTTCTCTGTCTGTTGTTTATTTTGCTGTGCAGAAGGTCTTTAGCTTAATTAGGTCCCACTTGTCAATTTTTGTTTCTGTTACAGATCTTTTGAGGACTTAGTCATAAATTCTTTCACAATGCCAGTATCCAAAATGGTGTTTCCCAGGTTTTCTTTGAAGATTCTTATAGTTTGAGGTCTTACATTTAAATTTTTAATCCATCTTGAATTAAGTTTTGCATATGGTGAAATGAGGGTTCTAGTTTCATTCTTCTGCACGTGGCTAGGCAGCTATCCCAGCACCATTTATTGAATAGGGAGTCCTTTCCCATTGCTTGTCATTGTCGACTTTGTCAAAGATCAGATGGCTGTACGTGTGTGGCTTTATTTCTGGTTCTCTCTATTCTGATCCACTGCTCTATGTGTCTGTTTTTGTACTAGTATTATACTGTTTTGGTTACTGTAGCCTTCTAGCATAGTTTGAAGTCCAGTAATGTGATACCTTCAGCTTTTTCTTTTTGCTTTGCTTTGGCTATTCGAGTTCTTTTTGGTTCCATATGAGCTTTATAATAGATTTTTCAAGGTCTGTGAAAAATGACATTGGTAATTTGATAGGAATAGTATTGAATCTGTAGATTGCTTTGGACAGTATGGCTATTTTATCAATATTGATTCTTCTAATCCATGAGCATGGAATTTTTTTCATTTGTTTGTGTCATCTCTGACTTCTTTTAGGTGTGTTTTGTAGTTCTCCTTGTAGAGATCTTTTACCTCATTGGTTATATGTACTCCTAGGTATGGTGGGGTTATTTTTGTGCATGAGGCAAGTATTAAATTAGACCTCTCATGTTATACTTTATCTTATTCCTTACAACAGTTCAGAAGGTAGATCATCTCTGTTTCCACTCAAATGCACCAGAAGCCTGAGTGTGTATTTTATTTATTTATTTAAAAACTGAATATCACTCTGTTACCCAGGCTGGAGTGTGGTGGTGTGATCATAGCTCACCGCAGCCTCAAACACTTGGCCTCAAAGGATCCTCCCACCTCAGCGTCCTGAGTGGCTGGGATTACAGGAGAGAACCACTGCACCTAGCCCTGAGTGTGTATTTGTTTTGTGATAAAGAGCTAATAATTATTCTTGTAGATCAGATCTGGTATTTAAAAGAAAACAAGACATTGTGCTCATTGTCTCTTAGTTTTTAAAATTTTTAGAAATATTGATGTGAGGATGATTTAAGCATAGAGCAAGAAATGTTTATTTAGAATCTACTTTATTCAGCACATGTATTCATTAACTTAACATTTACTAAGAGCCAAGTACCAGCTGGGCGCAGTGGCTCATGCCTGTAATCCCAGCACTTTGGGAGGCTGAGGCGGGCAGATCACTGGAGATCAGGAGTTCAAGACCAGCCTAGCCAACATGGTGAAACCCTGTCTCCACTAAAAATACAAAAGTTAGCTGGGCATGTTGGTCCATGCCTGTAGTCCCAGCTACTTGGCAGGCTGAAGCAGGAGAATCGCTTGAACTCAGGAGGTGGAGGTTGCAGTGAGCCAATATTACGCCACTGTTCTCCAGCCTGGGTGACAGAGCAAGACTCCATGTCAAAAAAAAAAAAAAAACAGAAAAAAGATCCAAGCACCCTATTAGGTCCTAGAGATGCAAAAAGAGATAATTGAGACAGGGTCCAGTCCCTCAAGAAGCTGGAGACTACTGAGGAAAACAGAGAGAAATAGACAATTACAAATTAGTGCGTGATATGGTTTGGCTGTGACCCCACCCAAATCTCATCTTGAATTGTAGCTCTCATAATTCCCACATGTCATGGGAGGGACCCAGTGGGAGGTAATTGAATCGTGGTGGTGGGTCTTTCCAGTGCTGTTTCATCATAGTGAATAGGTCTCACGAGATCTGACAGTTTTATAAAGGGGAGTTCCCCTGCACACGCTCTCTTTCCTGCCACCATGTAAGATGTGATTTTGCTCCTCCTTCACCTTCTGCCATAATGGTGAGGCCTCCCCAGCCATGTGGAACTGGGAGTCCATTAAACCTCTTTTTCTTCACAAATTACCCAGTCTTGGGTATGTCTTTATCAGCGGCATGAAGATGGACTAATACAATGTGCTTACTGCCATTTAGTTTAGAAGTCTATGCAGGTTGCCTAGGGAGCTCAGAGGGAGGAAAATTAGCCTAAACTGAGTGAAGGAGAAGGTCAGGAAGCCTTTCTTAGAAGAGGTAATGTATGAATTGAGTCCAGATGAAGTGGGTGGGAGGGGGAACAGTTCCCAGCAGAGGGAATAATGAGTGCTGAAGCCCAAGGAAAGCATATTGCATGCCAGGAAATACAGTATTGCAGTATAGTTTAGGCATAGTCTGTTTATAGGAAACTATTAAGGGCTGAAGGACTGAGAAAGGGCTTCAGAATTTATTTTGAAAAATTTAGAAATTCATGGAAAGCAGTAATCAGGCAAGAAGGAGAATTGATGTGTATTTAAGAGAGATCACTCTGTGACCACTCACTGTGGAGAATGTCCTGGAAGGAGGCATACCTGAAATTGAGCATTGTTTGGGATTGAATTCCAGCGTACGGGCCCATTCCTGTCAGTGCTACCATAGACTTTCTGTATGAGGTAGTAAATGTGGGGTAGAAAGACCTAGGATTGGTTCAAGTTCTGCCACGTGCTAATCATAGGACTTTGAGCACTTTTCTTAATCTCCTAAGGTTCAGTTTCATAATCTGGTATATGGATTTAATAATAATACTCATCAAGTAGAGTTATAGAGTTATTGTGAGAATAACATAAGAAAATTAGCCAGGCACAGTAGTACGTGCCTGTGTTCCCAGCTATTTGGGAGGCTAAGGCAGGAGGATTGCTTGAGCCTAGGAGGTTGAGGCTGCAGTGAGTTGATTACACCACTGTACCCCAGCCCAGGTGGCAGAGCAAACCCCTGTTTCAAAAAAAAAAAGAAAAGAAAAGAAAAAAGAAGAGGAAAGAGAAAGAAAATACATATAAAGCACTTTTCATAGTCACACGTGGTAACAGTTCAATAAATGTTAGTTATTCATATTATCATTGTCAATATCACCATAGCTTAAAAATAAGGAAACCATAAAGTAAAGGAAGTGAGAATAAAGATGACCAAAGAAGTTGATGACTGATTGTATGCAAATGATGAAAAGGAGCTAAAGATGACTGCAGGTTTCTGGCTTTGGCAATGGAATATGCCACTTCAGCACAGAAATTATTTTGAGTTGAAGGTAATTGAGAATCAGCAGATGCTGGAAGAGTTCTCTGCCCGCCCCTTATCTAACTAAAAGTAGGGCATAAATGTGTTTCATGAAGGTGTCTGCCCCTTCTGAACCAGGAGGAGGAGAGTGATTTTTATCCCCAGAGATGGAGAGCCTGCTATCCCAACTCCTGTTTAGTAAGGTAAACAAACCTTGCCACAATGACCCTTACCTTCACTAGTTTCTTCTATATATTTCCTAATTATTTTTCCATGATTTATCATCTCTCAAAGCCCAAACCCACTTTTCCTTTGTTTAAAATGGTATGTAATCCCCCAAGTCTAACTACTTCTTTGAGTTTTATGTCTGTGAACTCCTGTGCACATAACTAGTAATACAAACTATATTATCTTTTTCCTGTTAATCTGTCTTATATTAGTTTAATTCACAGGCCCCAGGCACTGAACATACAAGCGTGGAGGAAAAGTTTTTCCTCCCCTCACAACTTATTTTTATTTTTTTATAGAGATAGGATCTCCCTATGTTTCCCAGGCTGGTCTCTACCTCTGGGCCTCAAGCAATCCTCCCACCTTGGCCTCTCAAAGTGCTAGGATTATAGGTGTGAGCCACCGCACCCGGCCTCAGAAAGTTCTTTCATCATTATTTAGTAGAAGTCATGAAAATAAATGAGCTCACTCAAGGAGAGGTCATAAAATGAGAAGAGAAGCTAGAACTCTAGGGAATGCAAATATATCAATCAGCAAAGGAAAAAGTGACAGCAAAGGAAAAAGAAGCCATTGGTGGAAAGTGAGAAGTACCAGAAAGAAAACAGAAAAACCTACAGCATGGTGTCATGAAACTTAAAGGAGGTGAGAGTCGTGACAGGCAGCTTCAAATACTACAAAGGTATCAAGTTAGATAGGCCTGAAATGCGTCTGTAGGATTACACCACAAAATATCTCTGAAAACTTGATCATAATTGTTTCAGTAGAGTGATGGAGGAGAAAACTGAAATCAATTGCCAAAAGAGTGAATGAAAGATGAGAAAGTGGTGTATTAGCTTCCTAATGGTGCTGTAACAAATAAGCACAAACTCAATGCCTTAAAACTCACACACTTTTTATCCCATGGTTCTGTAGTTCAGAAGCCAAGCAGATTGCAAAACTGCTTTTGCAAAATTTATAACAGTAAGGAAATCATAACAGTGAAGAAGATCTGATCTGGCCAAACCTCCATCGTGCCTTTGGCCCTCAAGCTGCCCTTAGACATCCCTGGGCTTAGGTGAAGCTACCTTTGGGAGACATTTAGTTTACAGTTTAAATGGTAATAGCTCTTCCCCAGAACTCAACCACCTTTGTAAAGCTAATGAGAGACCACCAGGCTAGGAAGATAGAGGAGGCTGAATTCTGCCAAGGTGTAGAAATAAACGACTGCCAGTCATTATTCTGGAGGTCACAAGATCAAGATATGCAACCTCCCCAATTACTCCTACAGATAACATCACTATTGCAGAACCTAACATTGGCCTTTTGAGATATGCTATCAGGTTTTTTGTACGTCTGACACCTGCCAACCAGCTCCCGTAGCCCCACTCAGAAGCAGCTCAGCCTGCAGGAAGACTATTTCCCAAACCCCTATAATTGCACGCCCAAGCAATCAGCAGCAAGCACCCATTGCCGAGCCACCCCCGTCTCTTCCCCCAAACTATCCTTGAAAAAGCCTAGTCCCCAAATGCTCAGGGAGATTTATTTGAGTAATAACTCTGTCTCCCCCATGGCATGGCTGACCTCATGTCAACAAAACTCTCTCTTTACTGCAATGCCATGATCTCCATGAATTAATTTTGTTTGTGCAGTGGGCAGGAAGAACCCGTTGGAAAGTCACAGTCACTTCGGGTCTCACTGGCCTAAATCAAAGTGTGGATTGGCTGGGCTTTTACCTGGAGGCTGTAGGGAAGAATGTTGTCTTTCCGGCTGTTGGAAGAATTCAATTCCATGTGATTGTTGGACTAAGATCCCCATTTCCTTGCTGGCTGCCAGCTGGAAATTATTCTTACCTTCTAGAGGCTGCCTACAATCCTTGGCTTCGTTATCAAAGCCAGAAATGGCAGGTCAAATGTTTTGTTTGTTTGTTTTAGGCAGGATCTTACTCTGTTGCCCAGGCTAGAATCCAATGGTGCAATTATGACTCACTGCAGCCTCAACCTCCCAGGCTCAAGCAATTCTCCCACTTCAGCCTCCCAAGTAGCTTGGACTACAAACACATGCTACCATGCTGGGTTAATTTTTTGTTTGTTTGTTTTTAAGATGGAGTCTCACTCTGTTGCCAGGCTGGAGTGCAGGGGCACGATCTCAGCTCACTGCAACCTCCGCCTCCTGGATTCAAGCGATTCTCCTGCCTCAGCCTCCCGAGTAGCTGGGACTGCTGGCGCACACCACCACGCCAGCTAATTTTTGTATTTTTAGTAGAGACGGGGTCTCACCATGTTGGCCAGGATGGTCTCAATCTCTTGACCTCATGATCTGCCCGCCTAGGTCTCCTGAAGTGCTGAGATTACAGGTGTGAGCCACCGCACCCAGCCAATTTTAAAATATTTGTACAGATGGTGTTTCACTATGTTGCCCAGGCTGGTCTCAAACTCTAGGACTCAGGCAATCCTCCTGCCTAGGCCTCTCAAAGTGCTGGGATTACAGGCATGAGCCACCTTGTCTGGCAAGGTCAAATCTTGATCACACTTCAAATCTCCCTGACCTCTCCTGGTTGGTTCTCCTGC
Organism: Pan paniscus; assembly: GCF_029289425.2. NCBI lineage: Eukaryota > Metazoa > Chordata > Mammalia > Primates > Hominidae > Pan > Pan paniscus. Next base: position 52,236,237 of record NC_073256.2, on the reverse strand, counting down.
CTTCCTTTTCCGCTTTTAAGGGCTCATAAAATTATACTGAGTCCACCCAGATAATCCAGAATGATCTCTCTCTGTTTAAATTCAGCTGACTAGTAAACTCAATTTCATCTGCAAAGTCCCTTCACAACAGTGATTGAGAAACCACAGGAGGCCAGACACGGTGGCTCATGCCCCCAGCACTTTGGGAGGCCAAGGCAGGCAGATAATCTGAGGTCAGGAGTTCATGACCAGCCTGGTCAACATAGCAATACCCCATCTCTAAAAATTGTTTTTAATTAGCCAGGCATGGTGGCATTTGCCTGTAGTCCCAGCTACTCAGGAGGCTGAGGAGGGGGGCTCATCTAAGCCCAGGAGTTGGAGGCTGCAGTGAGCTATGACAGTGCCACTGCACTGTAGCCTGGGCAAGAGAATGAGACCCCATCTCTAAAAAAAGAAGAAAAAGGAAACCAGAATCACCCTCCAGTGATTCTGATACTTGCTTAAGTTTAAAAATCCCTCCTAAAATGAAAGAAAAAAATCATTGGTAAGAGGAAGGCCGGGCATGGTGGCTCATGCCTGTAATCCCGGCACTTTGGGATGCCAAGGCAGGCAAATCACCTGAGGTCAGGAGTTCAAGACCAGTGTGGCCAGCATGGTGAAACCCTGTCTCTACTAAAAATACAAAAATTAGCTGGGCGTGGTGGCACATGCCTGTAGTCCCAGCTACTCAGGAGGCTGAGGCAGGAGAATGGCTTGAACTCAGGAGGTGAAGGTTGCAGTGAGCCAGGCCTGTGCCACTGCACTCCAGCCTGGGCAACAGAGAAAGATTTCATCTCAAAAAAAAAAAAAAAAAGGAAAGAAAAAAGATAAGGAGGACATGAGGAGTGAAAGACTTAAGGGAATGTAAAAGTTTGAAAGATCTATGGGAAGAAAAAGAGAGATTTGTTGAGAATATGTGAAAGGCCACCCAGAGTAAAATCTCACCAAACTCCTACAGGAACCAATGCCAGGTATGGACATAAGGGGTTCTGGGTTCCAACAGACTTTTGACAAAAGATACTGTAATATAATCAATTCCAATGAGACTTTTCTTCCTCTTTTTTGAGATAAGATCTTGCTCTGTCACCCAGGCTGGAATGCAGTGGCACAATCACAGCTCACTGTAGCCTCCACCTCCCAGGCTTAGGAGATCCTCCTGCCTCAGCCTCCCAAATAGCTGGGATTACAGGCATGTGCCACCACACCTGGCTTATTTTTGTATTTTTTTGTAGCGACAAGGTTTCACCATGTTGCCCAGGCTGGTCTCAAACTCCTGGGCTCAAGCAATCCACTCACCTCACCCTCTCAAAGTGCTAGGATGACAGGCGTGAGCCACCGTGCCTGGCCTCAGTGAGAATTCTTTAGCATCATGAAGAACAACAGAAATGACTGAGACAGGAGGATCCTAGCAGGCAGGAAAGAAAACTGATTTTAGAGTCTACATCATCTGGATTCATTTCCCAACTCTGCCACTGCTTGAGTTAGAAAGTTACTTAACCTCCTTGAGCCCCTTTCCTCAACATGGAATAGAAATACATCAGGGGTGTAGAGGCCTGCATTAGGCCATTTTGTGCGTTACTATAAAGAAATGCCTGAGGCTGGGTAATTTAGAAAGAAAAGAGGTTTGTTTGGCTCACAGTTCTGCAGGCTGTTCAAGAAGCATGGTACCAGCATCTGCTTGGCTTCTGTTGAGGCCCAGGAAGCTTTCAATTATGGCAGAAGGTGAAGGGGGATTTGGGGTGTCACATAGTGAGAGTGGGAGCAAGAGAGGATCGGGGAAGGGCCACACTCTTTTAAACAACCAGATCTCATGTGAACTCAGAACAAGAACTCAATCATTACCAACCACGAGCCATTCATGAGGGATCCACCCCCATGACCCAAACTCCTCCTGCTAGGCCCCACCTCCACACTGGAGGTCATATTTCCTTTTTTTTTTTTTTTTTTTTTCAGACAGGGTCTCACTCTGTCCCTCAAACTGGAGTCCATCTTGGCTCACTGTAACCTCCACCTCCTGGGTTCAAGCAATCCTCCCACCACAGCCTCTGGAGTAGCTGGGACTACAGGTGCTCACCACCATGCCTGACTAATTTTTGTATTTTTAGTAGAGACGGGGTTTTACCACATAGGCCAGGCTAGTCTCAAACTCCTGGCCTCAAGCAATCCACCCGCCTCTGCCTCTGAAAGTGCTGGGATTACAGGCATGCACCACCACGCCTGGCCTTGGAGGTCACATTTCAATATGAGATTTGCAGGGGGCAAAACATCCAAACCATATAAAGGCCCCACCCATGATAATATATGGGAATTCCTAGCACAGAATCTGACACACAAATGAAAACTATTGATGCAGGACTTTTTCAGTGCTGTTTCACCAGCTGGAGACCTACACAGCTGGCAACGCCCCCACTGGGGCTCCACTCAGCTCTGAGCTCACCGCTGGAGGTACCCCGCCTGCTCAGCCATGTGGCTGCACTTGGCTTGCTTCAGCCTGTTTGTGTTACAACTTGTTTGGTCTCACTACCCCACTCCAGCCCCCAGCTCCAGGGCTGGCCCAGCCCTCCCACTGCTTCCTGTCACATGGAGTGACTACCTGGCACTGGTGGAAAACTGGCAGCTACAGTGTTATAGCCTTTTTCGTACCCACATGTATTAGTTCATTTTCACACTGCTGATAAAGATATGCCTGAGACTGGGCAATTTACAAAAGAAAGAGGTTTAATGGACTTACAGTTCTGTGTGGCTGGGGAGGCCTCAGAATCATGGCAGAAAGCGAAAGGCATGTCTCACATGGAGGCAGACAAGGGAAGAGAGCTTGTACAGGGAAACTCCCCTTTATAAAACTATCAGATCTCGTGAGACATTCACTATCATGAGGACAGCATGAGAAAGACCTGCTCCTATGATTCAATTACCTCCCACTAGGTCCCTCCCACAACATTTGGGAATTGTGGGAGCTACATTTCAAGATGAGATTTGGGTTCACAGGTCCTGAGTTCTTGTCCCATGTCCAAGAAGAATGAGATTACACTGACAACTGAAGGGTGAAGAGCAGAGAAGAGTTTTATGGAGCGACGGAACAGCTCTCAGCAGAGAGGGGACTGGAAGTGGGTGGTCCCCCACCTAAAGCAGGTAGATCCCCTCGAAGGTGGGTAGTCCCCCAGTGTGGCTGAGCAGGGGCTTTTATGGGATCAGAATGGGGAAGTGCATGCTCACTGGTTTGTAAGTATGCAAAACTGGCTAAAAAAAAAAAAAGGCACCACTCAAAGATGGGCATAACAGTGTAAAAAACCAATTAGGGAAGGGTAGGTATATGCAAAATAGGGGAAGGGGGGTGGCATCAGTCAGAGGAAAGCACACTAAACAGGAAGAGAGGTTCTCCATCCGGCCCATGGATTTATCTGAGACTTGTACCTTGATTTTCAGGCTTCAAACTGTCTTTGGTTTGAAGGTCCAGTTTCACCAGGGACCCACCCCTGCCTGCCTAGGAACTTGTCTGCCTCCTGCTGCTATCACTATGGTTGTTCATTTGGATATCTGTCAGATTTTATCATAATAATAAATGAAACCTCTATCATTTGCTTCTCACCCACATTACTTCACTCGGTTCCACTGGGCTAGGCTGGGCTCTACATGTCTTCTCATTTCAGGACCCAAGTCAATGGAGACGCTCCTATCTGAGACATGCATATGCTCATGGTAGACAGCAGCATGCAAGGAGTGACTGCATTTAAAGCAATGGCATTTGAAGCTTCTGTTGTGTGGCATGCATCCCATCCACCCACACACCTCTGGTCAAATCAAGTCACAGGACCAAATTCAAAGCCAGTGAAGTGGGTGTAGTCCTGCTTCAGGGAAGCACAGCAGGGGTGGGAAATGGATATATAATTTGAACAAATAATACATTTTATCATCTATTATAATAACTCAGGGTAATTTCAAATGAGATTTTCTAGGCTATTTGGAATAAAGATCTAATTAAAGGCAAAAGCTGAGGAACACCCAGAAGGCACTCTGGTGAAGACTTTTTCAGATTCTGGAAACATAATTACCTTTGTAATATCCAAACGTTTGTTATCTCTAATTAAATACTCACAGTGGTCAGTGTATTCATTTACTAGGGCCACCATAACAAGATTCCACAAACTAGGTGCCTTAAATTACACAAGTGTATCGTCAACAAATGCTGGTGAGGATGTGGATAAAAGGGAAACCGTGTATGCTGTTGGTGGGAATGTAAATTAGTACAACCACTATGGAGAACAGTTTGGAGGTTCCTCAGAAAACTAAAAATAGAGGCTGGGCATGGTGGCTCATGCCTGTACTCCCAGCACTTTAGGGGGCTGAAGTGGGCAGATCACTTGGGGTCAGGAGTTTGAGACCAGCCTGGCCAATATGGTAAAACCCCATGTATTAGTCCATTTTTATGCTTCTGATAAAGACATACCTGAGACTGGGAAGAAAAGGAGGTGTAATTTGACTTACAATTCCACATGGCTGGGGAGGTCTCATAATCATGTCAGAGGGCAAAAGGCACTTCTTACATGGTGGCAGCAAGAGACAATGAGGAAGATGCACAAGTGGAAACCCCTTATAAACCCATCAGGTCTTGTGAGACTTATTCACTATCATGAGAATAGCACAGGAAAGACCAGCCCTCATGATTCAGTTACCTCCCCCTGGGTCCCTCCCACAACACATGGGAATTCTGGGAAATACAATTGAAATTGAGATTTGAATGGGGACACAGCCAAACCATGTGACCCTGTCTCTACTAAAAATACAAAAATTAGCCAGACATGGTGGTGTGTGCCTGTGGCCCCAGCTATTTGGGAGGCTGAGGCAGGAGAATCACTTGAATCCAGGAGACAGAGGTTGCAGTGAGCCAAGATTGCACCACTGCACTCCACCCTGGAAGACAGAGAGACTTTGTGTCAAAAAAAAAAAAAAAAAAAAAAACTAAAACTAGAGCTGCCATATGATCCAGCAATCCCACTGCTGGGCATACACCCCAAAGAAAGGAAATCAGTATATCAAAGAGATAGCTTCACTCCCATGTTTTGTTGCAGCACCATTCACAAAAACCAAGATTTGGAAGCAACCTGAGTCCATCAACAGATGAATGGATAAGAAAATATGGTACTATTCACAATGGAGTACTATCCAGCCATTAAAAAGAATGAGATTCTGTCATTTGCCACAACATGGATGGAACTGGAAGTCATTTTCGTAAGTGAAATAAGCCAGGCACAGAAAGACAAACATTGCATGCTCTCACTTATTTGTAGATCAAAACAATTGAACTCATGGGAATAGAGAATAGAAGGATGGTTACTAGAGGCTGGGAAGGGTGGTGGAGGGAATGGTGGTAGGTGGGGACGATTAACAGGTACAAAAGAAAATCGTTAGAAAGGAGGAAAAGACGTAGTATTTGGTAGCACAACAAGAGGACTACAGTCAGTAATAGTTTAATTGTACATTTTAAAATAACTAAAAGTGTATATTTGTATTGTTTGTAATACAAAGGATAAATGCTTGAGGGGATGGACATCCAATTTTCCATGATGTGATTATTATGCATTGCATGCCTGTACCAAAACATCTCATGTATCCCATAAATATATACATCTACTATGTACCTACAAAAAATTTTTTTAAACGAAGAAAAAAAAGTGTATTCTCTCAGAGCTCTGGAGATTAGAAATCCAAGGTCAAGGTGTTAGCATGATTGGTTCCTTTTGAGGGCTCTGAGGGAGGGATCTGTTCTAAGCCTCATTTCTTTTTTTTTTTTTTTTTTTTTTGAGACGGTGTCTCACTCTGTCACCCAGGCTGGAGTGAAGTGGTACAATCTCAGCTCACTGCAACCTTCGCCTCCTGGGTCCAAGGATTCTCATGCCTCAGCCTCCCAAGTAGCTGGGACTACAGGCATGAGCCACCATGCCTGGCTGATTTTTGTATTTTTTAGTGGAGATGAGCTAGTCTTGAACTTCTAACCTTAGGTGATCCACCCTCCTCAGCCTCCCAAAGTGCTGGGGTTACAGGCATGAGCCACTGCACCTGGCCAATTTTTGTTATATATAGATATAATCTTTTTTGAGAGACAGGGTCTCACTTTGTCATCCAGGCTGGAGTGCAGTGGTGCCATCAAAACTCACTAGAGCCTCCAACTCCTGAGCTCATGCAATCCTCCTGCTTCAGGCTCCTTAGTAGCTGGGACTACAAGCAGACACCACCACACCTGGCTAATTCTAAAAAATTTTTTTAGAAATGGAGGTTTCATTATGTTGCCCAGGCTGATCTCCAACTCCTGGACTCAAGCAATCTTCCTACCTTAGGCTCCCAAGTCCCTAGGATTACAGGCATGAGCCACTGTATTCAGCCTTAGACATCACCTGTTGGCTTCTCAATGGCTGTCTACATGTTCACATGGCATTCTCCTTGTGTATGTATCTGTGCCCAAATTTTCCCTTTTCATAAAGACACCAGTCATATTGCATTAGTGGCTCTTTTGCGCCAGTATAACCACATCTCAGCTACTTACATCTGTACTGACCCTATTTCCTGATAAGATCATATTCTGGGATTCTGGGATGCCAAGTGTTGGGACATCAACATATGAACTGGTGGGGGTGGGGTACCTTATTTAACCCATAAAAGTCAACAATAAAACCCTTAAGAGATCTGGCTCTAGCTAGCTGAGTCCTGATGGAAAAACATATATATACATACATATACATACATACATATGACTTGTTTTCAGAGAAAAAACAAAGAATCGTAAAGCTGGGGACACTGTCTCCCACCCCACAGCCTTTCATGTGTAGAAAGGAGAACCATGAACCAAGTCTTTTTGGTGCACAGATGAAACCAGCACACCGAGCACTGGTGGAATGAACAAATTCTGTAATAACACAAATATCTGTAAGAATTCTTTGTCAAGTTGAACTCATTGTCTAAACTGAGTACTTGTAATTTAACTAATCTTCACACAGAGACCAAAAAGATTTTGTGCTGCATATTTCTGCCAAAGTATGCATGAGACTGGTTATCTACAATGAGGAGGCCAGGGCAGGGAGGAGCAGCTCAGCTATGGAGCTGAACAGCCTATTCCTGCTGGTGGTAAGGCCCCTGCTTCAGGGCACCATGAATGGTTTTGCTAGAACTCTGCCAACTTTCAACACCTGCTTTCTTCGACCTTTCTTATTTTAATGAAAGCCACACTCTATCTCGCACCGCAAAGAACAACTTCATTTCCCCCCTTCCCTGTGTGAATCTCTTGCTCTCTAGAAAGGTTACTCCTTTCATAGGCAGACAATGTTAGCTATCAGCTGATGCCTGCTGCCCTTTCCTAAAGTAAATTACCATTGTTCACTTGGATATTATTTACCTCTACTATAGCTCTTTCTCTCTCTCTCTCTCCTATCCTTTTCATTCTTTTTATTTGCTTTAATCTCCTGTCCTTCTACTGTCTGCCACCCCCACCACCCAGCCTTCTTCCTGCACACACAGGTGCACACACACACACACACACACACCCCTCTTACCTATAAAGGCTTAACCTGTCAGCTCAGGAAAAGAGGGTGTATTCTTCCACTCTCACACTGCTAATAAAGACATACCCAAGATTGGGCAATTTATAAAGGAAAGAGGCTTAATTGACTCACAGTTTTGCATGGTTGAGGAAGCCTCAGGAAACTTACAATTGTGGCAGAAGAGGAAGCAAACACATCCTTCTTCACATGGTGGTAGGAGAGACAATGAGAGCTGAGCAAAAGGGGAAGCCCCTTATAAAACCATCAGATCTCATGAGAACTCACTCACTATCATGAGAACAGTATGGGGGAAACCACCCCCATGGTTCAATTATCTCTACCTGATCCTGCCCTTGACACATGGGGATTATTAAAATTCAAGAAGATTTTGGGTGGGAACACAGCCAAACCATATCATTCCACCACAACCCCTCCCAAATATCATGTCCTCACATTTCAAAAAACAATCATGTCTTTCCAACAATCCCCCAAAGTCTTATTTCAGCATTAACTCAAAAGTCCACAGTCCAAAGTCTCATCTGAGACAAGGCAAGTCCCTTCTGCCCATGAGCCTATAAAATCAAAATCAAGTTAGTTACTTCCTAGATATAATGGGGGTAGAGGCATTGGGAAAATACACCCATTTCAAATGGGAGAAATTGGCCAAAGCAAAGAGGCTACAGGCAAAATCCAATAGGATAATCACTAAACCTTAAAGTTCCAAAATGGTCTCCTTTGGCTCCATGTCTCACATCCAGGTCACACTGATGCAAGAGGTGGGCTCCCACAGCCTTGGGCAGCTCCACTCCTGTGGCTTTGCAGCATACAGCTCCCTTTCCAGCTGCTTTAATGGGCTAGCATTGAGTGTCTGCAACTTTTCCATGTGCACGGTACAAGCTGTTGGTGGATCTACCATTCTGGGGTCTGGAGGGTGGTGGCCCTCTTCTCACAGCTCCAATAGGCAGTGACCCAGTGGGGAGTCTGTGTGGGGGCTTCAACCCCACATTTCCCTTCCACACTGTCCCAGCAGAGGTTCTCTATGAGGGCTCTGCCCCTGCAGAAAACTTCTGCCTGACCATCTAGGCATTTCCATACATCTCCTGAAATCTAGATGGATGTTGCCAAACCTCAGTTATTGACTTCTGTGCACCCACAGGTCCAATACCACGTGTAAGCCCTCAAGCCTTGGGGCTTGCACCCTCTCAAGCAATGGCCTGAGCTCTACATTGGCCCCTTTTAGCCATGGCTGGGATGCAAGGCACCAAGTCCCAGGACTGCACAAAGCAGCAAGGCTTTGGGCCTGGCCCATGAAACCATTTTTTACTCCTAAGCCTCCAAGCCTGTGGTGGGAGGGGCTGCCATGAAGATCTCTGACGTGCCCTGGAGACATTTTCTCATTGTCTTGGGGATTCACATTTAGATCCTTGTTACTTATGCAAATTCCTGCAGCCAGGTTGAATTTCTCCTCAGAAAATGGGTTTTTCTTTATTATTGCATTGTCAGGCTGCAAATTTTCTAGACTTTCATGCTCTGCTTCCCTTTTTGATATAAGTTCCAATTCCAAACCATATCTTTGTGAATACATAAAACTGAATGCTTTTAACAGCACCCAAGTCATCTCTTGAATGCATTGCTGCTTAGAAATTTCTTCCACCAGATACCCTAAATCATCTCTCTCAAGTTCAAAGTTCCACGGATCTCTAGAGCAGGGGCAAAATACCACCAGTCTCTTTGCTAAAACTTAGCAAGAGTTGCCTTTATTCCAATTCCCAACAAGTTCCTCATCTCCGTCTGAGACCACCTCAGCCTGGACTTCGTTGTCCATATCACTATCAACATTTTGATCAAAGCCATTCAGTAAGTCTCTAAGAAGTTCCAAACTTTCCCTCATTTTCCTGTATTCTTCTGAGCCCTCCAAACTGTTCCATCCTCCGCCTGTTACCCAGTTCCAAACTCCCTTCCACATTTTTGGGTGTCTTTACAGCAGCACCCCACTTCTGGCACCAATTTACTGTATCAGTCTGTTCTCACACTGCCACAAAGACATACCCAAGACTGGGTAATTTATAAAGGAAAGAGGTTTAATTGACTCCAAATTCAGCATGGCTCAGAGGCCTCAGAAAATTTACAATCATGTTGGAAGGGGAAGCAAACACATCTTTCACATGGTGAAAGCAAGAAGTGCAGAGTGAAGGGGGAGAAAAGCCCCTTATAAAACCATCAGAACTTGTGAGAACTCACTCACTATCATGAGAACAGCATGGAGGTAACTGCCCCCATGATTCAATTACCTCCCACCAGGTCCCTCCCACAACACATGAGGATTATGGGAAATACAATTCAAGATGAGATTTGGGTGGGGACACAGCCAAACCATATCAGAGGGGGATGCTGCATACAGCTTTTGTGTTTCCATTAAAAGTGATAAATGGCACCTTGGAAGGCCAAGGCAGGCGGATCACAGGGTCAGGAGATTGAGACCATCCTGGCTAATACGGTGAAACCCCATCTCTACTAAAAATACAAAATATTAGCTGGGTGTGGTGGCAGGCGCCTGTAGTCCCAGCTACTCATGAGGCTGAGGCAGAATGGCATGAACCCGGGAGGCAGAGCTTGCAGTGAGCCAAGATCATGCCACTGCACTCCAGCCTGGGCAACAGAGCAAGACCCCATCTCAAAAAAAAAAAAAAACAGAACAGTGATAAATGGGTCAGGCATGGTGGCTCCCACCTGTAATCCCAGCACTGTGGGAGGCCAAGGTGGGAGGATCACTTGAGGCCAGGAGTTCAAGACTAGCCTGGGCAAGATAGCAAGATCTCATCTCTACAAAAAGTGAAAAAAAGTAGCCAGGCATGGTGGTGCACACCTGTTGCCCCAGCTACTCAGATGGTTGAGGCAGGAGGATCACTTAAGCCTAGGAGTTTGGGGATGGGGTGAGCTATGATTACATTATTGCATTCCAGCCTAGGTGACAGAGCAAGATCCCATTGCAAAAAAAAAAAAAAAAATTAAGCGATAAACTAATGGTAATAGACACTATTGAACATTTCAAGCCCTACCTCAAAGCAGAGATCAAGTAAAGATACCTTCTCCCATCAAACCTAGCCCCACAATACTGCCATAACCACAGCCACAGGCAGAATCTTAGACTGGGTATGCCTGGAAGGCTTAAACTAGGGAACAACCACAGGTCCTATTCAAGTTCCTTGCAGCAAAGCTAAGCTGCTGGCCCAGTGGTGTTCTCTGGTATTCCCTGGGCTAGTACATTAAGAAAGCACCTTGAACATAAACTTGGACTATGAGGGGTTGTATAGACAGCAAGACCTAGCAGATGCCTCCTGCACCCAGGGGTGACTGGCTGGCTCAAAGCCTGATTAAATATGATACAGGTGGCTCAGGTGGGAGATGAGGCTATGATGGACCCACCTGCACTCCTATAGTGCAGGCCTTCATCTGACTCCACATCCACATAAACTTTGTAAAGCAAAAATAAAGCCCCAGGCCCCCAAGTGAGACAGGACAGACACTGTAATAATGTGATACCAAATTATAAAGATCTATGGCCATGCCAGAAAAGGATTAAGTCATGCACCCCCTACACTTAAAGAGTAAACTATGTTTTAACTGCCACAAGGTTTTCTTCTTTTTCTCTAGCAGACAAACAAGAATTGGCCTCCAGATACACAGTATTAAAGCAATTGCAGCTCACTGACCAACTGACCCCTGTTCCAGCAGCCATAACCAAAGCTTTGATTTGACGAAAGACTGGGTTCATTTTCTCCTGACAAAAGACCACCAACCATGAACTGGTTCTGGCCAGTTTACAGAGGCTGAGCACTGAGTGCTTCGTGTCCCTGCTTCACTTTCTACTAATAATATATAGAGCCTAACTTTACTGCATTTAAAAGTTGTCTCTATCTGCCATGCATAGTGGTTCATGCCTGTAATCCCAGCACTTTGGGAGGCCAAGGAGGGAGGGTCACTTGAACCCTGGAGTTTGAGACCAGCGTGGGCAACATAGCAAGACCCCATGTCTATTTGAAAAAAAGAAATAAATGTTGTCACCACCACAAAGTGAACATGGGTGGTATACAATATACATCTTTATTCACTACACATGCATTAGGACCCCCTTCATGAATATTCATAGCTCCTCCTATAATCCATTGAATATGTATACTTGGCCAACCCCTTCAGCATAATATTCCTGTTTCATCCTTCCTCCCTCAAAGTGCTTGCTTTTGGTCTCTTACAGAGGCTTCACTTCCCAGCCTACAGCATGGCCAGCCTTCAAGCTATAACCTTTTATAAGAAATAAAGTCTCTTCTCAAAATGTATGAATTTCCTGCATGATTCTTCAGTTAACAATCCTGAGTCAAGACATCAAGGGTTCCTTTCCAGGGCTGTCCTCTGACAAATACTGGAAGGAGGTAAATATTGTCTTTGATATTTCCCCCATAACCATTGCTCAAAATCATCTTAGGGACCGAGAAAATGCTTATTCCAATCAGACAAAACTAACATCCAGCTGGGCCTGTTCATTTCGGTGTCCTACAGAATCACAAGCATAAGCTGTCCCAAACTAAACCGACTCCCATCCTCCCAACATGATCACACCAGCTTCCACCCGCCCAGTGTGCAAGCACCAGGCTGTTCCCTCACACCTCATACTCCATGGATCCCTCCCAATTTTTTCTACTGTGTTCCTCCTCCACCCCACTACCTTTCTCAGGCCTTCCTTGTTGCTCATTTAGATAGGATAAGCCCCTAAGATAGGATTAGGGGGTGCTGGGGCAGGTGCTTGACCCAGGAAAACCTGTGCTCAAATCCAAGTCCTTCCACTAACTTACCAAGTAGTTTTGAAAAAGGTAACGAACTTGTTAGTTTCCTCACATTTATAATACCTCTTTTGAAAGATTGTGGTAGGATTTAATGATGAAATCCATGTAGAGATGTTTGTCAATTTCTTTGAATATTTTTTTTTAAGAGAGAGGGTCCCACTGTGTTTCCCAGGCTGGTCTCAAACTACTTGGCTCAAGTGACCCTCTTGCCTCAGCCTCCTGAATAGCTGGGACTATGGGCGTGCATCACTGCACCTGGCAATCCCCTTTTCTTCATTCAGTTCCAGTGCCCTTTACATTGTATTCTGTATGAACAGTGCCCCTCTGGAGTTCAGCAACTCTGTGGCCCTGACCCATAAATGTGCTGTAATCCTACCACATTGGGAAGCTGAGGCCGGTGGATCACTTGCGGTCAGGAGGTTGAGACCAGCCTGGCCAACACAGTGAAACATCGTTATCTACTAAAAACACATAAAATAGCCAGGCATGGTGGCATAAGCCTGTAATCCCAGCTACTCTGGAGGCTGAGGCAGGAGAATTGCTTGAACCCACAGGAGGCGGAGGTTACAGTGAGCAGAGATTGTGCCGCTGCACTCCTGCCTGGGCAAAAGAATATAGAATCACAGAATCTTTCCAAAGATTTATTAAATTTATTAAAATTATTTTATCATTTTACTTACTTTATGATAGTAAGGTGATTTTATGTAGATTTTGGGGTTTTTTTTTAGATGGAGTCTTGCTCTGTCGCCCAGGCCAGAGTGCAGTGGTGCAATCTCAGCTCACTACAACCTCTGCCTCCCGGGTTCAAGCGATTCTTCTGCCTCAGCCTCCCGAGTAGCTGGGACTACAGGCATGCACCACCACACCCAGCTAATTTTTTATATTTTAGTAGAGATGGGGTTTTGCCATGTTGGTCAGGCTGGTCTTAAACTCCTGGCCTCAAGTGATCCACCCACCTCTGCCTCCCAAAGTGCTGGGATTACAGGTGTGAGCCACTGAACCCAGCCAAGAATATTATTTAGGATTATTTATCTTGAAAAATTATATTATCAACTTTACTTTAATATAATCTTAATGACATATGTTCATTTATTCCAGGGGTCCCCAATCCTCTGGCCACAGACCAGTACCAGTCCATGGCCAGTTAGGAACTGGGCTGCACAGCAGGAGGTGAGCGGAGGGCAAGTGAGCATTACCACCTGAGCTCTGCCTCCTGTCAGACCAGCAGCAGCATTAGGTTCTCATAGGAGCACGAACCCTATTGTGAACTGCACACATGGGATCTAGGTTGTATGCTCCCTATGAGAATCTAATGCCTGATGATCTGAGGTGGAACAGTTTCATCCCTCCCTACCCCACCCTCCCATCCATGGAAAAATTGTCTCCCATGAAACCCATCCCTGGTGCCAAAAAGGTTGGGGGCCATTGTTTATTCAACAAATACGGTTTGAGGCCTTTTATGTAGCAAATACTGCTCCCTTAGCTTATCCTCATTTAATTCCTGACATGTTGTTTAATTTATCTTAAGTCACTTACGTGTAAAAAATATTTTTGTTGACAAACATAAATTCCAAACTGGTATCATATCCCATATGATTTCAAGACTAAATTCATATCAAATTATTTATTCAAGTTAAACCTATGTTATGCCATCAAATCTAGAAAAAAACCACTTTTACTCCCTAAACTTTGAATTCATGCATTTTACATTAAATTGTAAATGGCTGGGTGCAGTGGCTCACGCCTGTAATTCCAGCACTTTGGAAGGCTGAGGCAGGCGGACCATGAGGTCAGGAGATCAAGACCATCCTGGCTAACACGGTGAAACCCCATCTCTACTAAAAATACAAAAAATTACCCGGGTGTGATGGTGGGTGCCTATAGTCCCAGCTACTTGGGAGGCTGAGGCAGGAGAATGGCGTGAACCCGGGAGGCGGAGCTTGCAGTGAGCCAAGATCATGCCACTGCACTCCAGCCTGGGTGACAGAGGGAGACTCCATCTCAAAAAAAAAAAAAAATTGTAAAATGGTTCTAGTATTCATATGTTTTATTCCTTTTTTTTTTTTTTTTTGAGATGGAATCTTGCTCTTTTGCCCAGGCTGGAGTGCAGTGGCACGATCTCAGCTCACTGAAACCTCCGCCTCCTGGGTTCAAGCAATTCTCCTGCCTCAGTCTCCAGAGCATCTGGGATTACAGGCTTATGCCACCACGCCCGGCTATTTTATGTGTTTTTAGTAGATACGAGGTTTCACCATGTTGGCCAGGCTGGTCTCAAACTCCTGACCTCAAGTGATCCACCTGCCTCAGCTTTCCAATGTGCTGGGATTACAGGTGTGAGCCACTGCACCTGGCCTCCAATACTGAGTGTGTTTTCAATGAGTGCTTTATGATTCTGCCACTTGGCTGATGAGTTACCATTCAGCTGAACATCATTAGCTATCATGGTGATCTTTATAACCTTTTGATTTTTACTCTCAATTATCATTTAATATATTCCAGTAATGTAACATTGGTTGAAAAAAGGAAATATAAGAAACAGAAGCTAAAACAGTAAGTTTGGAGAGTAAGGTGAAAATATTTCTGCAAATTCCTTTCAAATAGATCTTTCTCATAGGTTTGAGTTACCTTCTGCTTATGCAATGCTTTAGGAACTCATTGAATATCTCTGCCTAAAATATGGTTAAACAAAAATATAGTGGTTGCATCTTCATTAAATCAGAGTGAATGCTATCCATATCAAAAATGTTTTACTTGCAGTAAAGTACTTGCAAATATCAGCTTTAAACTTCTCATCTTGTCAGTTATAAATACAACATACAGGCTGGGTGTGGTGGCTCGTGCCCGCAATCCCAGCACTTTGGGAGGCCAAGGTGTGTGGATCACCTGAGGTCAGGAGTTTGAGACCAGCCTGACTAACATGGTAAAACCCCCGTATCTATTAAAAATACAAAAATCAGCCAAGTGTGGTGGCACACACCTTCCCAGCTACTCAGGAAGCTGAGGCAGGAGAATCACTTGAACCCAGGAGGCAGAGGTTGCAATGAGCCAAGATTGTACCACTGCACTCCAGCCTGGGCAACAGAGCAAGACTCCATCTCAAAAAAAAAGAAAAAAAAAAGAAATAAAGCACACAAATACTAAAACATTTTATAATTTAATGTATAATGCATGAATTCAAAAGTTTACAGCGTAAAGGCAGTTTTTTTCTAGATTTGATGGCATAACATAGGTTTAACTTGAATAGATATTTTTATATTAATTTAGTCTTCAAACCATATGGGATACGATGCCAATTTGGAATTTATGTTTGTCAACAAAAATATATTTTACACATAAGTGACTTAAGATAAATTTAAAAACATGTCAAGAATTAAATGAGGATAAGCTAAGGGAGCAGTATTTGCTACATATAAAGGCCTCAAACCACATTTGTTGAATAAACAGTGGCCCCCAACCTTTTCGGCACCAGGGACGGGTTTCATGGGAGACAATTCTTCCATGGATGGGAGGGTAGGGTAGGGAGGGATGAAACTGTTCCACCTCAGATCATCAGGCATTAGATTCTCATAAGGAGCATACAACCTAGATCCCTCACATGTGCAGTTCACAATACGGTTCGTGATCCTATGAGAATCTAATGCTGCCACTGGTCTGACAGAAGGTGGAGCTCAGGTGGTAATGCTCACTTGCCCTCCGCTCACCTCCTGCTGTGCAGCCCAGTTCCTAACTGGCCATGGACTGGTACTGGTCTGTGGCCAGGTGGTTGGGGACTCCTGGAATAAATGAACATATATTGTTAAGATTATATTAAACTTTATAATACAATTTTTTTTTTGAGACAGAGTTTTGCTCTTGTTGCCCAGGCTGGGTACAATGGTGTGATCTTGGCTCACTGCAACTTCCATCTCCCAGATTCAAGCAATTCTCCTGCCTCAGCCTCCAAGCAGCTGGGATTACAGGCGCACACCACCACTCTAGGCTAATTTTTGTATTTAGTAGAGACAGGGTTTCACCATGTTGGCCAGGCTGGTCTCAAACTCCTGATCTCACATGATACACCCGCCTTGGCCTTTCAAAGTGCTGGGATTACAGGTGTGAGCCACCATGCCTGGCTTATAATACAATTTTTCAAGATAAATAAATCTAAAATAATATTATGGGCTGGGCACAGTGGCTCACACCTGTAATCCCAGCACTTTGGGAGGTGGAGGCAGGTGGATTACTTGAGGCCGGGAGTTCAAGACCAGCCTGGCTAACATGGTGAAACCCCATCTCTACTAAAAACACAAAAAAATTAGCTGGGTGTGGTGGCGCACACCTATAGTCCCAGCTACTCAGGAGGCTGAGGCAAAAGAATCATTTGAACCCAGGAGGCAGAGGTTGCAGTGAGCCAAGATCATGCTACTGCACTCCAGTCTGGGCTACAGAGCAAGACTCCATCTCAAAAAAAAAATAAAAAATTCTTTCTACGTAAAATCACCTATTATCATAGAGTAAGTAAAATGATAAAACAATTTTAATAAATCTTCAGAAAGATTCTGTGATTTTTTTTTTTTTTTTTTTTTGAGACAGGGTCTCATTCTCATTACCCAGGCTGGAGTGCAGTGGCACAATCTCGGCTCACTTCAACATCCACCTCCTGGACTCAAGCAATTCTCCTGCCTCAGCCTCCCAAGTAGCTGGGACTATAGGCGAGCACCACCACGCCCGGCTAATTTTTGTATTTTTAGTGAAGACAGGGTTTCACTATGTTGGACAAGGTGGTCTAGAACTCCTAACCTCAGGTGATCTGCCTGCTTTGGCCTCCCAAAGAGCTGGAATTACAGGCATGAGCCACCATGCCCGATCAGATTCTGTGATTCTATATTATTTTTTAAGAGTCAGGACCACAGGGTTGCTGGACTCCAGAGAGGCACTGTTCATACAGAATATAATGTAAAGGGCACTGGAACTGAATGAAGTCAAGGAGATTTCCAGGTGCAGCGGTGCACACCCGTAGTCCCAGCTATTCAGGAGTCTGAGGCAGGAGGGTCACTCCAGCCAAGTAGTTTGAGACCAACCTGGGAAACACAGTGAGACCCTGTCTCTAAAAATAAAAAAATATATAAAAACTAAAAAAATCAAAGGGTCTCGCTCTGTCTGGGGTGCAGCAGTGTAGTCATAGCTTAGTGCGTCCTCAAATTCCTGAGATCAAGCAATCCTCCCTCCTCAGCCTCCCCAAATAACTGGGATTATAGGCACACACCACCACTCCTGGCCAGTTTTTGTTTTGTTGTGTTGTGTTTTGTTTTGTTTTTGTGGAGATGGGGCCTTGCTATGCTGCCCAGAGTAATCTCCAACTCCTGGGCTTGAGCAATTCTCCTGCCTCGGCCTCCCAAAGCACAGGGATTACAGTTGTGAGCCACCACACTCCACCATGAATATCTTTAGAAGGACCATTTTGAGCCTACCAAAAGGGCCCTCACATACATAGGCTCCTCTCCATAACTAGGAGAGAAGGTTGCCGGAAGCTTCCACTACAGACAGCACCTGCCAGGTCAAAACTGTGGAGGAATTAGAGAAGGAGCTCTACCAATGAGGGCTCTGAAGCCAAGCAGAGCTTTTTTTTTTTTTTTTTTGTGAGACAGAGTCTCACTCTGTCGCCCAGGCTGGAGTGCAGTGGCACAATGTCTCAGCTCACTGCAACTTTCGCCTCCTAGGTTAAAGCAATTCTCCTGCCTCAGCCTTCCAAGTAGCTGGGACTACAGGCACACACCACCACACCCGGCTAATTTTTTTGTATTTCTAGTAGAGAAGGGGTTTAGCCATGTTGGCCAGGCTGATCTCGAACTCCTGACCTCAAGTGATCTACCCACCTTTGGCTCCCAAAATGCTGGGATTACAGGCGTGAGCCACCGCGCCTGGCCCCAAGCAGAACTCTTCTAAACCATCAACCATGGAGAGCTCACTAGGATCACCTGTGCTAGAGGAAACGCTGAATTCATTTTCTATACATTATGCAGAAGATGACATCACTCTTGCCATATAAAGAAGTGCTTCACCTATCAAGAACCAATCTTGTGAAAACATTTTCGGTCTGTCCTTTAGTTAAATTTATAAACATATTTATAGCCTGGAATTGTGACTGATTCGATTGCAGCTTTGTGATAATTTGGGCACGTTGACTCCTGTTCTCAGGATGGTCTGTAGCACACCTTCTCCCAGTTGTCCAATCAAACCCTAGTTGAGGTGCGGCTTTAAGGGGATTTGGCAGACGTAAACAAAGCCCAAAATCCTTGAGTTAATCATGAGAGATAAGGTGTGGGTTGGGCTGACCCAAGCAAGTGGAAACTGTTTAAATAGCCCATGGGAACTCCCTGGGGTTTGGAGATACAGAGAGCAAAGGAGAGAGGATCCTCAAAATGACTTATCCATGCCAAACCTTCCAGGCTCAGCTCAATGCAAACATCCTACACATGGCAAATGAAAAAAAAAAAAAAAAAGTCAGAAAATGCCCTGTGATAATTGGTAGCCAATTGAGGCAACATTGGATGAGTTGGATCAGAAGATGAAGGAAGCTGAGAGAGAACTTCAGGAAGAAAAGAGGCCAGGGGAGTGTCTCTGGCCCACCTTCAGGATTCCTCATTGGAAATCCTGCTACATCTTAGAGATGTTTCATTAGCAGAAAGCCATCAGCAGAGAACTGTGTGCGTATTATCTGAAAGAAGATTATGCAGATCCAAACCTGACTGCCAAGTGGAAAAGAGACAGTTACAAGGCTTTGTGCTGCCTGTGGTGTGTTCAGACTCAGGATACCAACTTTGGAACCAACTGCATCTGCCAGGTTGTCTAGGGCACCCTTGACATAAGTGACTTCATCTTAGAAAAATACTTTTACATTTCAAAAGGCATTATGCCAACAGGACCAGATGTTTGCCTAATCAATGGAGACAACACCCAACTAGATAAGGGCACATGACCCTTTATTATCAGCCCTCATCCGAGGACTCAAGGGTGATAAGATGAGCTGGACTTCACCAGCTAGCCCTAGCCATCTTGAGAGACCCCGTCTTGCTGGTGCTTGTGATCGACACCTGGCATCTGCCACCCAAGGCTGTGCTCAAATCAAAAACTCTTCCTGCAAGACATTAACAACTGTCTGGATCAGCCCAGGACATCCTCCTTGTCCACATAGCTCTCCCTGGACTGGTTCATTAACCCTTATTCCTATCCCCTTTTCTCTTGATGTTAAATCTTGTTTGATGTGTAATGTTTAATCTATAACGTTTACATATCGATTAAGTATACTGTTAAGAATGGTCTGCAATATTGACTGACTTGTGGAGTGGCTTGAACCTGTGTGCCCATGGCTCTGACCGAGTGAGCAGATGGTATTTAGAAGAATTGCCTGTGTAGCTTGTGGCTTTTATGATTAAAACAGCATCAGTAAAAGTCTAACCTTGTGGAAAGACTCAAACATACATGGACTTGGTTCTGCCTGTCCTTGCACTGCTCATGATCCGGGTCCCCCAAAGCCAGTGGGAAGCCGGAAGCATGGTGGAGAGGGTGCCCTGTGGCCACAAAAGCTGTTCCTGCAGTGGCCACTCTGGCCCCACTCCCACTTCACCCTGGACTTTGAACTTCCATGATGTCTGGGTCTCCCCAAGCCTCTGGGTCCCTAAAAGTGATCTATGTTGAAGACATCCAGAACTGAGTATGTCATGGCCACCTCCCAAAACACCCCCAGCCCTTCCCAGTAGCAAGGCTGGAACTCTGCTGCCTCTGAACCAGATCTGGAACTTTGATCCCAATTACATTTGAGAGACAAGGGAATATCAGTTCTGTATCCTCAGAAAACCTTTGCCTCCCCAAACCCAAGGTCATGAAAGTAAAATTTGAAAGTAAACAAGAATTTAAAAAAAAAAAAAAAACAGATAAATAGTCTCCAGAGAGAAGATATTGACTCCTGCTCCGTTAGGGTCCTTCAAGACGCAGTAAATGCCCAGTTAAAGGGTGGAGAAACGCAACCTTGTGCTTTCACGTTCTTTC
Organism: Pan paniscus; assembly: GCF_029289425.2. Taxonomy (NCBI): domain Eukaryota; kingdom Metazoa; phylum Chordata; class Mammalia; order Primates; family Hominidae; genus Pan; species Pan paniscus. The sequence goes on along the minus strand of NC_073256.2, from coordinate 52,215,818 downwards.
CACGAGGTGGCGTGTGCTGAGCCTTTGGGAAAAAAAAAAAATCTTTGAAAAAAAGATATTGCTTGAGTGGCTTGTATTTCCTTCCCAGCACAAATAGAAACTTTGCTTTCTAGGAATGTGAGGCTTATCCCAGGAGAAAGAAAATCAAATTCAGGTCCAAAAATATGGAAAATTTTCTTTTTTCTGTTTTTTCCCCAAGCTTCTGCCTTTTTGCTCTCAGGAATTACCGCTGCTGAACTGGAAGTAGAGATTGTCCCTGGCCCTTCCTCATCAGTAAGTGGTTGTTAAGCATTTCAGTGATGTCACCTGTTTTCTTTATGTACTAAGTGTGGAAGTATTTGTGGTATGGGGGGAATAGTGTTTGTTTTTAACAGGTGAAAGGTTACTGTTATTTTATGGTTTTTTGTCTTTAAGGTAAGGTCTCTGTCCCCCGGGCAGGAGTCCAGTGGGGCAACCATAGCTCACTGTAACCTCGAGCTCCTGGGCTCAAGCAATCCTCCCTCCTCAGCCTCCCAAGTAGCTGAGACTACAGGCACACACCACAACACCAGGCTAATTTTTTTAATTTTTTGTAGAAACAGGAGTCTTGCTATGTTTCCCAGGCTGGTCTTGAACTCCTGGGCTCAAGCAATCCTCACATCTTGGCCTCCCAAAGCACTGAGATTACAGGTATGAGGCACCATGCCCACCCCAAAAGGTTACTCTTTTTCATGAGCCGGAAATATCATTCAGGCTTGAAACAGAAGGGCTTCCCCAGAATGTTATTTTTACCTTGCCATGTAAAAATAACATTAAAACTGCCTTACGTTATAAGATGTGTAACAATTTACAAAACAAGGTGTAGTAGAAAGGATATTGGAGTCACAAGTCCTGGATTTTCACCTTGACTCCAACTCTTAGATTTGTAAGATTTTGGTCAAGTTACAATCCGTTTCAATATCCCTAAAGTGGTGATGCTAATAGTTATTTGGAAAACCAAGTGAGAAAATGTACTTGAGATCCCAAGCCCTGAGATGCTCAGCATTACTAGTCATTAGGAAATGCAAATCAAAACCACAATGAGATACCACTAAACACCCATTAGGAGGGTTACTAACAGAAAACAAATAAAAAAGGAAAAAAAAAGTTGGAAAATAAATGTTGGCAAAGAAGTAGGAAAAAATGAAACCCTTGTGCATTGCTGGTGAGAGTGTAAAATCATGCAGCTGCTATGAGAAAGTTTGGTGGTTCCTCAAAAAGCTAAACATAGACTATGTTCTAGCACTTCTGCTCCTAAGTATATACCTAAAGGACTTGAAAGAAGAGGTCCAAGCAGATAATTTGTACAACCAAGTCCATAGCAGCATTATTCACAATAGCCAAGATAGAAACAACCCAAGTATTCATCAACAGATGAATGGATAAAATGTGACATATCCATACAATGGAATACTATTCATCCATGAAAAGGAGTAAAGTTCTGATACATGCTCAACAGGGAAACCTTGAGAACACTATGCTAAGTAAAATAAGCCAGACCCAAAAGGACAAATATAGTATGATTCCACTTCTGTGAGCTACTTAGAATAGGCAAATTCACAGAGATAGTAAGCAGATTAGAGGTTACCAGAGGCTGGGGGGATGGGGTGAGAATAGGAAGTTATTATTTAATGCTTACAAAGTTTCTGTTCAGTATAATAAATTTTTGCAAATAGATGATGGTGGTTGCATAGCATAATGAATGTAATTAATTTCACTGAATTGTATACTTTAAAATGGTAAAAATAGGCCAGGCATGATGGTGCATGCCTGTAATCTCAGCACTTTGGCAGACCGAGGCAGGCAGATCACTTGAGGTCAGGAGTTCAAGACCAGCCTGGCCAACATGGCAAAACCTTGTCTCCACTAAAATACAAAAATTACTGGGTGTGGTGGTGCACACCTGTAATCTCAGCTACTCCAGAAGCTGAGGCATGAGAATTGTTTGAACCCAGGAGGCAGAGGTTGCTGCACTCCAGCCTGGGTGACAGAGCAAGACCCTGTCTCAAAAAATAAATAAATAAAATGGTAAAAACGGTAAATACTGTGTATATTTTATCGCAATAAACAATACAAAAAAAGTGATTGGGTGGATTTAGACCAATATTGCTTTCAAGATCAACTACAGATTTGGGAATGATATTTTTCTAACTGACTATATTTGGTGATTAAACTTCATTTTCCAAGAAATTAAGGTTTCAAGGCCCGGCACATTTGCATTCAACTCATGTGTGCTGAGGCTTCTTCTGGCCCATGTTATCCTTCGAGGCACAGAAGCATCATCAACAAAATCCTGCTGTCCCTGCACAACATTCTCTTGGAGCCACTTCTCGGTGCAGATTACTGCTTAGTCTTAGAAAGGATAGGCACAGAAAGAACGTAGTGAGGGAATGAATCGGAGGAGAACACTCAGTGAGCACCCTCAATGCCAAGTCATTAAGTCATTTGTGTGTGTTCTTGGTCCCTCCTTTAAGCCCAGATTCTACTCTCTGCATTCTTTTTTTTTTTTTTTTTTTTTTTTGAGACTGAGTCTCGCTCTGTCGCCCAGGCTGGAGTGCAGTGGCGCAATCTCGGCTCACTGCAAGCTCCGCCTCCCGGGTTCACGCCATTCTCCTGCCTCAGCCTCCCGAGTAGCTGGGACTACAGGCGCCCGCCATCACGCCCGGCTAATTTTTTGTATTTTTAGTAGAGACGGGGTTTCACCGTGTTAGCCAGGATGGTCTCGATCTCCTGACCTCGTGATCCGCCCGCCTCGGCATTCTTCTTGATGCCTTGATCAGAATTAATTTCTCTACATCTGATATTTCAAGGCTTTTTATGGCATTTCTGCAATCTACCCCATGTAGGCTTACATATGCATGCAGCTCATTTAGCATGAGGACCTAAAGGCAAGAACCTTTCTCTTTCCCTTTCCCTTCCTCCTTTCATCACCCAACTCTTACTCCCACCCATCTGCCACAGCCTTAGAAAATGTTTGCCATGACTACTGCATGTCCAAGCTCTATCAAATCTGACAGCAGAATGATTTTGCCAATTATTTTTTCTCACAAATAATTGCCTTTTATCTATTTTATTTACTGCAAACTCAGTTGTTATCAACTCCTACCCACCCCCAAGACATCCACTCGTCACCACTACAAAACCTCAAGTATAAGCACACGCTGACAAATCCTAAAAAGGGTAAGATGTAAATGGCACCAAAGACTGAAAATAGCCTGGAACCAGGCTTTAATGCAACACAGCAACTGGCTTTGTTCACCATATTAAAAAGGGTTAACAGGCCTGGTGTGGTGACTCATGCCTGTAATCCCAACAGTTTGGGAGGCTGAGGCGGGTGGATCACTTGAGGCCAGGAGTTCGAGACCAGCCTGGCCAACATGGTGAAGCCCCATCTCTACTAAAAATACAAAAATTAGCCAGGCATGGTGGTGGGAGCCTGTAGTCTCAGCTACTTGGGAGGCTGAGGCAGGAGAATCACTCAAACCCAGGAGGCAGAGGTTGCAGTGAGCTGAGGTCGGGCCACTGCACTCCAGCCTGGGCAATAGACTCTGCCTCAAAAAAAAGAAAAAAGAAAAGAAAAAAGGATTAATAACATGTAATCCTTGTCCCTCAAGGAGCTAAATATCTCTGTACAAGAATTCTTCACTAAAAACTGCTCCCTATTGCAGAATATCTTTCTTCATAGCACAAGATTAAGTCAAGAAGGAACATTTATACACATTCCACATATCTCATTTAATTTTTACACCAACCCAGTGAAGTCCTTCTCAGTCTGGCTTCTGTTGACCTCTTAGCCTCTCTCATCCATCTAACCCAGCACTCCATTTTCCAACCATACAAAGCTACCTCCAGTCCCTGAACGTACCAGCTAACTCTCCTCTCCAATCTTCTTTTTTTTTTTTTTTTTTTTTTTTTGAGACGGAGTCTCACCATGTTGCCCAGGCTGGAGTACAGTGGCATGATCTCAGCTCACTGCAACCTCTGCCTCCCCGGTTCAAGCCATTCTCCTGCCTCACCCTCCCAAGTGGCTGGGACTACAGGTGCCCGCCACCACGTCCAGCTAATTTTTTGTATTTTTAGTAGAGACGGGGTTTCACCATGTTGGCCAGCCTGGTCTCCAACTCCTGACCTCAGGTGATCCGCCCACCTTGGCCTCCCAAAGTGCGGGGATTACAGGCGTGAGCCACTGCGCCCAGCCCTCCAATCTTCTATAAATGGTGTTTTTTTCTGCAAGGACCCCTGCCTACTCCCAACATTCTTCTAGCTACCATCTACTCATCTTTCAGACATTATCTCAGAAGTCCTTCCCTCTTGAAAACTTTCCATGCCAGCTTCATGCTGCCAAGACTGAATTAACTACCAGACCTTCAGGATACCCTGGGACCAACTATCCCTCTGGGGGCATTACCCAGGCTCTTAAAATGTAAGGGTGTGTTAACTTGTCTGTTTTCTCTACTGGACTGAGCAGTCCATAAGGGAAGGGGCCATTTGTATACCCAGAACTTCACTAATTATCTGACGCATGATCAACACTCGACAAATATCTGTTCAACAGCCATGATCAGTATTATTTTCCTGTATTTTAGACACGAGGAAGCTGGAACTAAGGAAGTTTAAGAATGTGACCACAGCTGGCATGGTGGCTCACGCCTGTAATCCCAGCACTTTGGGAGGCCAAGGCGGGCAGACTGCCTTAGCTCAGGAGTTCAAGACCAGCCTGGGCAACATGATGAAACCCTGTCTCTACTAAAAATACAAAAAAATAGCCGAGTGTGGTGGGGCACACCTGTACTCCCAGCTACTTGGGAGGCTGAGGCACGAGAATCTCTTGAACCCAGGAGGCAGAGGTTACAGTGAGCCAACATTACACCACTGCACTCCAGCCTGGGTAACCAAGCAAGAGTCTGTCTCCAAAACAAAACAAAGCAAAGTGTCCAGAGACACAGAGCTTACAAGCAGAACACCTAGATTTGAGCCCAGTTCCTTCCGGCTCAAGAGTTCACAATATAAGTGAATCCCTTTACCAAAGTGTGTGAGAATTTCATCAATGACTATTCAAAATGTCCCATTGGAGTCATCAGTTCTTCCTTTATTTTACCATAATATTCCACCAAAATTCACCCTCACTATCCAGTGAAAACCCTTACAGATCAAGCTGGGCGAGATGACTCATGCCGGTAATCCCAGCACGTTGGGAGGCTGAGGTGGGTGATCACCTGAGGTCAGGAGTTCAAGACCAGCATGGCCAACATGGTGAAACCCCATCTCTACTAAAAATACAAAAATGAACCAGGCACAGTGGCAGGCACCTGTAATCCCAGATACTCAAGAGGCTGAGGCAGGAGAATAGCTTGAACCTGGGAGGTGGAGTTTGTAGTGAGCCAAGATCATGCCACTGAACTCCAGCCTGGGCGACAGAGTAAGACTGTCTCAAAAACCAAACCAAACAAAACAAAAAAACACCCTTACAGCTCAGATTTATAAACAGAACTCAAAGACAGAGGCTACATTTATGAGGTGGGGCAAGGGAAGTTGAGAAAAAGATGGCATCTCCTTTTCCCAATGTTTTTTCCTCTTTCAGCTGTATGTTTTGGGGTTCTAATGACAATAATAAGGCCTGAGAATTTTGCTGGAAACCTTCCTACAATGATGTTTGTTCCCTCCCACACTCATGTTAAAATTTAATTACCAGCTGGCACAGAGGCTCATGCCTGTAATCCTAGCACTTTGTGAGGCCAAAGCGGGAGGATCATTTGAGCTCAGGAGTCCCCAAGACCAGCCTGGGCAACATAGTGAGACCCCATCTGTATTTTTTAAAAATTTTTTTAATAAAAAAATAAAATTAATTAATTATCCTTGTAACAGTAGCAAGAGGCGATTAGGCCACGAGACCCTGTCCTAATGAATAGAATAATATCCTTATCATGGGGGTGGATTCCTTATAAAAGAACAAATTCTGCCCACCTTTTCCCCTCTCTCTGCCCCCCTCCCTCTCCTCTTTGCCTTTCTGCCATGTGATACCTTCTGCCATCTTAGCGTGTCCGGAATTGGTGGGTTCTTGGTCTCACTGACTTCAAGACTGAAGCTGCCGACCCTTGCGGTGTTACGGTTCTTAAAGGCAGCGTGTCCGGAGTTTGTTCCTTCTGATGTTTGGATGTGCTCGGAGTTTCTTCCTTCTGGTGGGTTCGTGGTCTCGCTGAGAGGTGACGGCGTGCTGGCAGTCCTCACAGCCCTCGCTAGCTCTGGGAGCCTCCTCTGCCTGGGCTCCCACTTTGGAGGCACTTGAGGAGCCCTTCAGCCCACCGCTACACTATGGGAGCCCCTTTCTGGGCTGGCCAAGGCCAGAGCTAGCTCCCTCAGCTTGCAGGGAGGTGTGGAGGGAGAGGCGCAAGCGGGAATCATGCCTGCATGCGGCGCTTGCGGGCCAGCTGGAGTTCCGGGTGGGCGTGGGCTTGGCGGGCCCCGCACTCGGAGCAGCCAGACCGCCCTGCCGGCCCCAGGCAATGAGGGGCTTAGCACCCGGGCCAGCGGCTGTGGAGGGTGTACTGGGTCCCCCAGCAGTGCCAGCCCACCGGTGCTGCGCTTGATTTCTCCCCGGGCCTTAGCTGCCTTCCCGTGGGGCGGGGCGGGGCGGGGCGGGGCGGGGCGGGGCGGGGCGGGGCGGGGCTGAGGACCTGCAGCACGCCATGCCTGAGCCTCCCACCCCCTCCGTGGGCTCCTGTGCAGCCCGAGCCTCCCCAATGAGCGCCACCCCCTGCTCCACGACGACCAGTCCCATCGACCACCCAAGGGCTGAGGAGTGCCAGCACAAGGTGCGGGACTGGCAGGCAGCTCCACCCGCAGCCGCGGTGCGGGATCCACTGGGTGAAGCCAGCTAAGCTCCTGAGTCTGGTGCGGACGTGGAGAACCTTTATGTCTAGCTCAGGGATTGTAAATACACCAATCAGCACCCTGTGTCTAGCTCAGGGTTTGTGAATGCACCAATCGACACTCTGTATCTAGCTACTCTGGTGGGGCCTTGGAGAACCTTTGTGTGGACACTCTGTATCTAGCTAATCTGGTGGGGAGGAGGAGACTCTTTGTGTCTAGCTCAGGGATTGTAAACGCACCAATCAGCGCCCTGTCAAAACAGACCACTGGGCTCTACCAATCAGCAGGATGTGGGTGGAGCCAGATAAAAATAAAAGCAGGCTGCCCGAGCCAGCAGTGGCAACCCGTTCAGGGCCCCTTCCACACTGTGGAAGCTTTGTTCTTTCACTCTTTGCAATAAATCTTGCTACTGCTCACTCTTTGGGTCCACACTGCTTTTATGAGCTTTAACACTCACCATGAAAGCCTACAGCTTCACTCCTGAAGCCAGCAAGACCATGAGCCCACCAGGAGAACAACTCCAGGAACAACTCCAGACGCGCCACCTTAAGAGCTGTAACACTCACCAGGAAGGTCTGCAGCTTCACTCTTGAGCCAGCGAGACCACGAACCCACCAGAAGGAAGAAACTCTGAACACATCCGAACATCAGAAGGAACAAAAACTCCAGAGGCACCACCTTAAGAGCTGTAACACTCCCCGTGAGGGTCCGCGGCTTCATTCTTGAAGTCAGTGAGACCAAGAACCCACCAATTGCGGACAGATTGCTGACTCAGGAGTGAAGCTGCAGACCTTCGCGGTGAGTATTACAGCTCTTAAGGTGGCGCATCTGGAGTTGTTCATTCCTCCCGGTGGGTTCATGTTCTGGCTGGCTTCAGGAGTGAAGCTGCAGACTTTCGCGGTGACTGTTACAGCTCTTAAGTGGGCGTGTCTGGAGATGTTCCTTCCTCCCGGTGGGTTCGTGGTCTCACTGGCTTCAGGAGTGAAGCTGCACACCTTCACAGTGAGTGTTACAGCTCATAAAGGCAGTGTGGACCCAAAGAGTGAGCAATAGCAAGATTTATTGCAAAAAGCAAAAGAACAAAGCTTCCACAGTGCAGAAGGGGACCCGAGTTGGTTGCCACTGCTGGCTCGGGCAGCCTGCTTTTATTCTCTAATCTGGCCCCACCCACATCCTGCTGACTGGTCCATTTTACAGAGAGCCGATTGGTCTGTTTTGACAGGGTGCTGATTGGTGCGTTTACAATCCCTGAGCTAGACACAAAAGTTCTCCACCGCCCCCCCCAACTAGATTAGCTAGCTACAGAGTGTCCACTAGTGTATTTACAAACCTGGAGCTACATACAGAGTGCCGATTGGTGTATTCAGAATCCCTTAGCTAGACATAAAGGTTCTCCAAGTCCCCACCAGATTAGCTAGATACGGAGTGTCCATTGGTGTATTTACAAACCCTGAGCTAGACACAGAGTGCTGATTGGTGCATTCACAAACCCTGAGCTAGACACAGGGTGCTAATTGGTGTGTTTACAAACCTTGAGCTAGATAGAGTGCTGATTGGTGTATTTACAATCCGTTAGCTAGACATAAAGATTCTCCAAGTCCCCACCAGACTCAGGAGCCCAGCTGGCTTCACCCAGTGAATCCTGCACTGGGGCCGCAGGTGGAGCTGCCTGCCAGTCCTGGGCAGTGCGCCCACACTCCTCAGCCCTTGGGTGGTTGATGGGACTGGGCGGCGTGGAGCAAGGAGCGGGGCTCATTAAGGAGGCTCCGGCCGCGCAGGAGCCCACGGTGGGTATGGGGGGAGGCTCAGGCATGGCAGGCTGCAGATCCCGAGCCCTGCCCCACAGGGAGGCAGCTAAGGCCCAGGGAGAAATCGAGTGCAGCGCCGGTGGGCCAGCACAGGTGGGGGACCCGGCACACCCTCCGCAGCTGCTGGCCTGGGTGCTAAGCCCCTTAGAGCCCACGGCCGGCGGGGCTGGCCGGCTGCTCCGAGTGCGGGGCTGCCAAGCCCACGCCCACCCAGAACTCTAGCTGGCCCACAAGCACCGTGTGCAGCCCCAGTTCCTGCCCATGCCTCTCCCTCCACACCTCCCTGCAAGCTGAGGGAGCCGGCTCCGGCCTTGGCCAGCCCAGAAAGGGGCTCCCACAGTGCAGCGGTTGGCTGAAGGGCTCCTCAAGCATGGCCAGAATGGGCGCCGAGGCCGAGGAGGCACCAAGAGGGAGCAAGGGCTGTGAGGGCTGCCAGCAGGCTGTCACCTCTCATTAGGACACAGCAAGAAGGCTCCCACCAGATGCTGGCATCTCAATCTACTTTTTTTTTTTTTTTTTTTTGAGACAAGTCTCACTCTATCACCTAGGCTGGAATGCAGTGGCATGATCTCGGCTTACTACAACCTCCGCCTCCCAGGTTCAAGCAATTCTCCTGCCTCAGCCTCCTGAGTAGCTGGAATTACAGATGCGCACCACCATGCCTGGCTAATTTTTGTATTTTTAGTAGAGATGAGATTTCACCATATTGGCCAGGCTGGTCCCGAACTCCTGACCTCAGGTGATCCATCTGCCTCGGCCTCCCAAAGTGCTGAGATTACAGGTGTGAGCTACTGCACCTGGCCAGGCATCTCAATCTTGAACTTCTCAGCTTCCAGTGAGAAATAAATTGCTATGTTTTATAAATTACCCAGTTTGTGGGATTCTGTTACAGCAGCACAAAATGAACTAAGATACTTCTCTTTTCGCTGATATAGAAAAACAGCCAATTCAGTGAACTGGTTGAGCTGCCCACCTAATTATGCTGTGTCTGGAGCTCTTTAGGGCCCTGGGGGTACCTATAAAAGCCACAGTTATATTTCAAGATGAGAATATTTTCACAAAGAACAGAAGTATCATCAGGCTTTGAAAGTTCTCAGTGGTGCCTGCTAGAAAGCAGCCATGCTTCAACATAAGGAGCTCAGAGACATCTTGGCCTTGCCCATTGAGTGGGTTATCTATTGCTGTGTAAGAAACTACTCCAAAATTAAAAGCTTAACAAATTTTTATTATCACAGTTTCTGTGGATCAGGAATTTAAAAACGACTTAGCTGGATAGTTTGGGGCAGGGTCTTTTCTGAGGTTGCTGTCAGGACATTGGCTGAGGCTGCAGTCATCTGAAAATTTAACTGGAGATGGAGTATCCACTATTCTTGGTTTTTTTGTTCGTTTTTTGAGATAGGGTCTTGCTCTGTTGCCGAGGCTGAAGTGCAGGGTGGCGCAATCACAGCTCACTGCAGCCTCAAACTCCCAGGCTCAACCAATCCTCCTGCCTTAGCCTCTGGAATACCCAGGACTACAGGTGCACACCACCACACCAGCTAATTTTTAAATCTTTTGTAGAGACAGAATCTTGCTATGTTGCCCAACCTGGTCTTGAATTCCTGGCCTCAAGTGATCCTCCCACCTCAACCTCCCACAGTGCTGGGATTTCAGCTATAAGCTACTGCACCTGGCTGGCCAGGAACCACTTCTTTTTTTTTTTTTTTTTTTGAGACAGAGTTTCACTCACATTGCCCAGGCTGGAGTGCAATGGTGCGATCTCAGCTCACCACAACCTCCGCCTCCTGGGTTCAAGTGATTCTCCTGCCTCAGCCTCCTGAGTAGCTGGGATTACAGGCATGTGCCACCACACCTGGCTAATTTTGTATTTTTAGTAGAGACGGGGTTTCTCCATGTTGGTCAGGCTGGTCTCGAACTCCCGACCTCAGGTGATCTACGCACCTCGGCCTCCCAGAGTGCTGGGATTACAGGCGTGAGCCACCACATCCAGCCAGGAACCACTTCTTAAACAACTCATTCACCTGGCTGTTATGAAAAGACTTCAGTGTCTTGCTGGCTTTTGGCAGGAGGCCTCAGTTCCTTGCCATTTGGGTATATTCATTGGGTTGCTTGAGTATCACATTTCCCTATAGCCCTATAGCCTGTTATCCAAGAGAGAGAACAAGGAGGAAATCTCATTATCTTTTATGACCTAGTTTCAGAAGTCACATATCATCATTTCCACAACATCTTATTCATTAAAAGTCAGGAAGTAAAACCCACATTCAAAAACAGTATTGGGCTTTACTTTTTAAAAGAACTATCAAAGTATTTGTGAACATGTTTTTTATAAGTTTTCTTTGGTTTGGTTTTGTTTTTTGAGACTACAGTCTCTCTATTTTGCCCAAACTGGGCTCAGCTCAAATTCACAATCATCCCGTGTAGCTGGGACTACAAATATGCACCAACATCCCCATATAAACATGTTTTTAAATCACTGCACCCATGCACTTAACAAAGAATAGATTCACAAACACAAACTCCTTCCTTACTTATAAGGGGCATTTTACCTCTCTCAGTGAAGTGCCCTAAGCTATATCCCAGGTCCTGATAAATTCCCACACATCAGAAATTAATTACTTTCTTGACTCTAACACCTGTTGATGAATGGTTTGAGCCCTTCTTCACTCCAAAGTGTCAATCATTAACTATTGAGTAAAATATTTACAGAGCACCATCAATGTCCCAAGTACTAAGCAGAAAAAAAAATGGAACGTAGAGCTAAAAACCAGTGCCCCTAGCTCAGATGGCTCACAGTTTAGTATGAGAAAAACAGGTATTATGATGCAGTATGATAAGCACTATAATAGAATTATGCTTCGGGGGCTATCCAGCGCATAAAAGAGATAACTACCTAGATTGGAGAGTGAGAAGGAGAGACACATACAACTTGTGAGATAACCTTGGAGATAAGCTCTAAATGATGAGCAGATTTAGCCAAGCAAAATGGAAGAGAAGAACAGGCTAATTGATCCTAGGCCCATTCAAAGACATGAAGATGAAAAAAAACATGGAATATTTTGAATTTTTACATTGTTTCTTAGGACTGGTGTGCAATAGAATTCAAGGTGGGAAATAGCCAGAAATGAGGCTAGACAGGGGCCCCACACTAAAGAATCTGGAATTTCTCTACAGTCAGCTGGGAGCCATCAACTACTTTAAGCAGCTGGGACAAAAGCAAGTTTGCTTTTTTAAATTTTTCTTTTTTTTTTTTTAAACTGAGAGAGAGTCTCATTCTGTCACCCAGGCTGGAGTGCAGTGGTTCAACCCGGCTCACTACAACCTCTGCCTCCCCAGTTCAAGCAATTCTCCTGCTTCAGCCTTTTGAGTTGCTGGGATTACAGGCACACACCCTCACACCTGACCTCAGGTGATCTGCCCTCCTCAGCCTCCCAAAGCACTAAATTACAGGAGTGAACCACTGCGCCCAGGAAAAATTTGCACTTAGAAGGTGACTACTAGGTAAGGTGCAGTGGCTGATACCTGTAATCCCAGCACTTTGGGAGGCCGAGGACAGCAGATTGCCTGAGGTCAGGAGTTCAAGACCAGCCTAACCAACATGGTGAAACCCTGTCTCTACTACAAATACAAAAAATATTAGCCGGGCATGGTGGTGGGCACCTGTAGTCCCAGCTACTTGGGAGGCTGAGGCAGGAGAATCGCTTGAACGCAGGAGGTTGCAGTGAGCCGAGATCACGCCACTGCTCTCCATCCTGGGTGACAGGTAAAAAACAAAACAAAACAAAAAAAGATTAACTCTGGCTGGGTACAATGGCTCATACCTATAATCCCAGCACTTTGGGAGGCTGAGGCAGAAGGATCACTTGAGGCCAGGAGTTCAAGACCAACCTGGGCAATATAGCAAGACTCCTGTCTTTACAAAAAATAATTTTTTTTTTTTAGATGGAGTCTCTCTCTGTTGCCCAGGCTGGAGTGCAGTGGCACGATCTTGGCTCACTGTAACCTCCGCCTCCCAAATTCAAGCGATCCTCCTGCCTCAGCCTCCTGAGTAGCTGTATAAAAAATAATTTTTAAAAATTAGCTTGGCCAGGTGGCGCACACCTGTAGTCCCAGCTACTCAGGAGGCCAAGGCAGGATGATCACTCGAGCCCAGGAGCTTGAGGCTGCAGTGAGCTATGATTGTACCACTGCACTCCAGGCTGGGCAACAGAGCAAGACCCTGCCTCAAAAAAATTAGTTAAAAATAAAAGGTCACTACTCAGTAATGTAGAAAATATATTTGCAGTAAATTCATTTATTTATTTATTTTTGAGATAGGGTCTCACTCTGTCACCCAGGCTGGTGTGCGGTGGTACCATCATGACTCACTGCCACCTTGACTTCCAGGTTCCAGCAATCCTGTCACCTCAGCCACCTGAGTAGCTGGAACCACAGGCGTGCACCACCACGCCCGGCTAATTTTTGTATCTTTGGTAGACACAGGGTTTCACCATGTTTCCCAGGCTGGTCTCAAACTCCTGAGCTCATGATCCACCTGCCTTGCCCTCCCAAAGTGCTGGATTACAAACGCAAACCACCACACCTGGCCTAGAGTAAATTCAAAATACTGGAAGCTGGGTGTAATGGCTTACACCTGTAATCCCAGCACTTTAGGAGGCCAAAGAGGGAGGTCTGCTTGAGCCCAGGAGTTCAAGACCAGCCTGGGCAATATAGTGAGATCCCATCTCTACAAAAAATAAAAAAATTTAAAAATTTAAAAACAAAATGGAAGGCCTGGCATGGTGGCTCATGTCTGTAATCCTAGCACTTTGGGAAACCTAGGTGGGTGGATCACCTGAGGTCAGGAGTTTGAGACCAGCCTGGCAAACATGGCAAAACCTCATCTCTACTAAATATACAAAATTTAGCCAGGCATGGTGCGGCGCGCCTGTAATCCCAGCTACTCAGGATGCTGAGGCAGGAGAATCGCTTAAAACCGGGAGGCGGAGGTTGCAGTGAGCTGAGATCATGCCACTGCCCTCCAGCCTGGGTGACAGAGCGAGACTCCATCTTAATAAACATAATAAAAATAAGGAAATGAGGAGGGAACACCCAAGGAGTGACAGTGATGGTGAAGGAGAGGGGTGGTTTGAAAGACTAGAAGGTAAGGAATTGATACCTTAGTAATTTGGTTCAATACACTGGATCAGGTGGGGGTGAGGAAGGAACCAAGGGAGCCCAAGTTGAGGTTTTAGAATAAGGCAACTGAAGGAAAGGGAGAAACATTCCTAATGAGATAGGGGAGCAAAATGAAACCAGTTTGGGTTTGGAGCAGATTGAGTTGGAGTCTGTCAGGCCTCTGAGCCCAAGCTAAGCCATCATATCCCCTGTGACCTGCACATATACATCCAGATGGCCTGAAGTAACTGAAGAATCACAAAAGAAGTGAAATTTAAATGGCCTGTTCCTGCCTTAACTGATGACATTCCACCACAAAAGAAGTGAAAATGGCCGGTCCTTGCCTTAACTGATGACATTACCTTGTGAAATTCCTTCTCCTGGCTCATCCTGGCTCAGAAAGCTCCCCCACTGAGCACCTTGTGACCCCTGCCCGCCAGAGAACAACCCCCTTTGACTGTAATTTTCCTTTACCTACCCAAATCCTATAAAACGGCCCCACCCCTATCTCCCCTCACTGACTCTCTTTTCGGACTCAGCCCGCCTGCACCCAGGTGAAATAAACAGCCTTGTTGCTGACACAAAGCTGACACAAAGGGTGGTCTCTTCACACGGACACGAGTGAAAGAGTCCTTGTAGGATAAATGCTAACATGGAAGCCCCTCTGGTTTAGTCTTACTAGGCAGATTCATTTGAGTTAACAGAAAACTAAATTATAGACTAAAGCTGAAAAATTATAACATTGTGCTGTGTTTTTGTTTTGCTTTCTTTTCTTTTCTTATTATTTTTTATTTTGCTTTGTTTTATTTTTATTTTTATTGTCTCCTACTTCACTTGCTTTATTGAATCTTCTTTTGCAGACAAATAAGAATTTTATAATTGTTTGGATTTAAATGGTTATTTTCAAATTGCTTAAGGGTATTAGAAAATAACTTCTTTCCTTGCAATTTTTAAAATGTCCCTTTCTAATTGGTTACATGATAATACATTCACACAACAAAATAATATGGAACTGTTTAAAACAGTTTGTATTTAAAAAATTTAGTAAATGGAGCAATAGTCATGAAATACTCCTTGGCAGAAAAAAAGGCAAGTTACAAAATAGTTATATACACTATGATTCTAATTTTCATAAAAATATGTGTGCATCTGTGTACGCACAGGGACAAATGGAAAGCAAAACAGCAAAATATAATTATGTCTATCTCTAAGTGTTGGGATTTGGGATGATTTTTTAAAATTGTCTTATTGTGTTTTTATGCATTTGCTAAATTCAAAACAATGAATATTTAATATACTAGAGTTTAAAAATTAATATGGTTTCCAAATGTTTTGTCTTATAAATTTATTCTATACTTCCAGTGTCAAACCTTAAAACTGAAAATAAATTCACCAAGTCAGCAGAAGTTATCTTTGCCTTGTGGGAATAAGAGTAATACATATTCTTTATTTCTTTTGTTAATTGTTTCCATAATAGAAAGGTTAATAATTAGAAACGCTTTTAGAAGGAAATGTTTTCAGATCTCATGGAAGATGCAAAAATAAAAAAGGAAATAGGAGGAAACATTTATTTCCTTCCTCTGTCCTATAAAATTTCACTTTCAGGAAGGGCCTGATGTTAGTCATTTGCACCTCCATGTGAATTTGACACTTCTTCCCCAGAGGTATTTACCTTCCTGTTATGCTCTCTAATTAGGAGGAAATCTGAGTTCTATAAAGTTCAGATGTCCTGTGGTTTAGCCCACCTACTTCCTCACCAGACTTTCAGAAATAACAGTTTAGTCCTCAAAGGAGATCCCTTCTTCATGATCCATCCATCCATCCTTCTACCAGCGACTAATAGCTCTGACTCTACGGTTTCCTCTTTTGGTGATCACATTTCCCTCATATTTGGGATCTCTAGTGTTGTGTGTCAGGTTTCCTGGCTAGTAAACTGTTTGCTATACAGAGCCACTTAATAAAAAAAACCAGAGCAGCCTCCAGTGGCTGAGATGTGAATTCCTCCTCTCTTTTTCTTTCCCCCAGCCCTTTTTCCTTCCTGCTTTTTTTTTTTTTTTTTTTTTTGAGACAGAGTCTCGCTCTGTCGCCCAAGCCGGCGTGCAATGGCGCAATCTCAGCTCACTGCAACCTCTGCCTCCCGGGTCAAGCAATTCTCCTGCCTCAGCCTCCCGACTGGCTGGGATTATAGGCATGCGCCACCACGTCCAGCTAATTTTTTTTTTTAATTAAAAAGTACACTTTAATGTCGAAAATGCAAACTTGGGGAGGGCAGAAAGATCACACACAAGGCTGTCACTTCACACTTGGAGGGTTGCACAGCGGCGGGGCAGAGGCGCTCCTCACTTCCCAGACGGGGTGGTGGCCGACGCCCAACTAATTTTTGTATTTTTAGCAGAGATGGGGTTTCACCATGTTGGCCAGGCTGGTCTCGTACTCCTGACCTCAGGTGATCTGCCCGCCTCGGCCTCCCAAAGTGCTGGGATTACGGGCCTTTCTTATTTTTTTGAAGCAGAGACGGAGTTTAGCTCTTGTTGCCCACGCTCTGGAGTGCAATGGCACAGCCTCAGCTCACTGCAACCTCTGCCTCCCAGGTTCAAGCGATTTTCCTGCCTCAGCCTCCCAAATAGCTGGGATTATAGGTGCCTGCCACCACACCCAGCTAATTTTCGTATTTTTTGGTAGAGACAGGGTTTCACCATGTTGGCCAGGCTGGTCTAGAACTCCTGAACCCAGGTGATCCGCCAACCTCGGCCACCCAAAGTGCTGGGATTACAGGCATAAGCCACAGCTCCCGGCCTTCCCTGCTTTCTTTCTTCCTGTTCATTTACCCCTCCAACAGGTCCCAGATTTTCTAAGTCAACCCAATTTCAAAGATCCTGTCCCATTATCTTCTTCCATACACTCATGCCTTTGTCAGATAATACGTTCAGATTCTTAGTTCAGAAAATGTGGTCACCATAGATGACCTCTTCAAATTATTCCTAATACTTGCCTCACTTCCTTTATGTCAACTTAAATGAAAGGAGACTCAAGACATGATACACACCACACACAAAAAATAAAGGAGTGAATGAACAAATAAAGTTTTCATGAGGACAAGGTTAGTATATGCTTACACACAGTGGGGTAATCAAAATAGTCATTTGTTGAGTGCTTATTATGAACCAGGTACTGTGGTAATGCCAGAGGTGTTTGAACCAAAGCAACTCCATCTTGAATAGCAGCTAGGTAAAAATAAAGCTAAGACCTACTGGGCTGTGTTCCCAGGATGTTAAGGCATTCTTAGTCACAGGATGAGATAGGAGGTCAGCACAAAATACAGGTCACAAAGACCTTACTGATAAAACAGCTTGTAGTAAAGAAGTTGGCAAAAACCCACCACAACCAAGATGATGACAGGAGTGACCTCTGGTCGTCCTCACTGCTCATATGCTAATTATAGTACATTAGCATGCTAAAAGACACTCCCACCAGCACCATGACAGTTTACAGATGCCATGGCAACGTCAGGAAGTTAGATGTTTAGACCCTATATACTCTATATGGTCTAAAAGAGGGAGAAACCCTCAGTTCCGGGTATTGCCCACGCCTTTCCCAGAAAACTCATGAATTATCCACCCCATGTTTAGCATATAATCAAGAAATAACTGTAAGTATTCTTAGCCCACCAGTCCAAGCTGCCACTCTGCCTATGGAGTAGCCATTCTTTCGTTCCTTTACTTTCTTAATAAACTTGCTTTCATTTACTCTACGGACTTGCCCTGAATTCCTTCTTGTGCGAGATCCAAGAACCCTCTGTTGGGGTCTAGATCCAGACCCCTTTCTGGTAACAATAAAGGATTTACATATTTTATTTAATTTAATCATCACAAGAAGTCATATCACAGTCTAAATGAACAAATTGAGATTTAGAGACACTCAGGCAGAGAGCCAGTATTCACACTCAGGTATCTGACTCCAAAGCACATGCTCTTAATAAATATGCTTTACTGCCATTGAGGGGTAATTTTGGAGGAGCCTGGGACAGGCTTACTGAACCCCACCACTCACGTTCAAAATATGTCCTTAAATTAGCTAAACCACTTCAATTTGGTTTGTTTGTTTGTTTTTTGAGACAGGGTCTTGCTCTGTCTCGCAGGCTGGAGTGCAGTGGTGCAATCTCGGTTCACTGCAACCTCCCCCTCCCAAGTTCAAGTGATTCTCCTACTTCAGCCTCCCAAGTAGCTGGGATTATAGGTGTGTGCCACCACGCCTGGCTAATTTTTGTATTTGTAGTACAGACAGCGTTTTACCATGTTGGCAAGGCTGGTCTCAAACTCCTGACTTCAGGTGATCCATCCACCTGGGCTTCCTTCCCTAAGTGCTGGGACTACAGGCATGTGCTGAAAAGAGCCGGGCACATTCCTCAGCCCCGGGCTCAAAACAAACAAGCCCAGTACAAACACATCCCATCCTCCCATCCCACCACATATCGCCATATATCTCTCAAACTTCCTGAGCCCAGTACAAACACCACCAGGAAAGTCTCCGATAAGGAGACAGCCGTTCAAAGTTTTACTGAAAGAGCGGGAACCAAAAGAATTCCTTTGTTCCCCTGTAACTTTCAGGCTATAAAAAGCAAACACTCGCATTGTTCAGGGCCCTCTTGTATGCTGTGGAATGGAGGGACCAGGTTCGAACTTGTAGTAAAGATCCTTGCCGCTTGGCTTTGACTCTGGACTCTGGTGGTCTTCTCTGGGGAACTAACGGTCTGGGCACAACAGTGCCACCACACAGGATGTGTGCATGCCTGCGTGTGCGTGTGTGTGATCCATAAGTCTCATAACAGCCCCGAGACATCAACAGGGCCTGGTGGAATATTAATTCTCCATTTATAGGAGAGGAATTAAGGCCCAGTGAGATTAAGTGATTTGTCACAGGCAGCGAAAAAGGCCTGGAACCAATGTTCAAACACTGTGTTACTTTCTCGACTTCTGCTTTCCTGTGCTCTGAAATTCCCTTTCCAGCTACAAAACATTTCATTCCATTATTAAAAAGTTCTAGATGCCAGCTGAACTTTAAGGAAATGATTCACTGTGGATAGCTGAGACTTCTACATAGCTAAGGACGTGCTTCTCCACCATCCATTTCCACTCCTTCTGTTATCCCTTTTTCTCACCTCTGTCTGCCTCTGTTGCTGTGAAACCATTTGGAATCGTCTATTTACATGACTGCCTTCTACGGTGAGCCACAATGCCCACCTTTATCCACATGGCTATTCTAGCTACTGGAGCTGGGCGTGGTGGCTTGCACCTGTAAACCCAACATTTTGGGAGGCCAAGGCACAAAGATCGCTTAAGCCCAGGAGTTCTGGGCCAACCTGGGAAACAGAGCGAGACCCTGACTCTCAAAAAAAAAAACAAAAAAAAAAACAATTAGCTGGGCATGGTAGATGATGGTGCATGCCTGTAGTCCCAGCTACTCAGGAGGCTGGGGCAGGAGGACTGCTTGAGCCCAGGAATTTGAGGCTGCAGTGAGCTACTGCTCCACTTCAACCTGGGTGACAGAGAAAGACCCCGTCTCTAAAAAAAAAAAAAAAAAAAAAAAAAAAAAAAAAAAAAAAAATTTAAATAAATAAAATTAAACGCATAAATAAAAAAGAAAAGAAAATATTCTAGCCACTGGGACAAGTTCCCTAGCAGAACACACTCCATAAGCAATAGCAACTCAGACTGAGGGCAGGGAGGTGGAAAGTGGGGAACAGTGGGTCTATGTTTCTCACGGGTACATGGGAGGCATTGCGGTTTCATTATCTCCTTCAACAGTTCATCCAGCACAACATATTACACAGTTTCTTGCCTTCTTAGAAATAAAGGAGCTGAATTTACCCTTTGGGTGACAACACAAAAATATAATAAACAAATAACAGCTAATATTTATTTTGTGCTTACCATATGCCAGACACTGTTCTAATTGCTTTACATATATAAATCCATTAATCAGTATTAACTCATTCATTCCATTATTTTGCAAAGCTGTAAAACAGCAATGCTCCAGGAGGTATTGAAGGATTTATAATTATTTCTACCTTTTTTTAGTTCTTAGATCTCTCCCTTTTCCTGCAACTTCCATTTCTAATAGATTGCTAAATACTACCTCTCCAGATTTCTGATTTGCTTCCTTTAATCTTCTACAGTTTTGGTTTTTTTTTTCTTGAGACAGGGTCTTGCTTTGTCAGCTAGGTTGAAGTGCAGTGGCACAATCATGGCTCACTGCAACCTAAGCAATCCTCCAACCTCAGCCTACCGAAGAGCTGAACCTACAGGCACGCGCCACGACTTTTGTGTGTGTGTGTGTGTGTGTGTGTGTAAAGGCAGGGTCTCCCTAAATTGCCTGGGCTGGTATCGAATTCCTGGCCTCAAGGTATCCTCCAGCCTCCACCTTCCAATGTGCTGGTATTACAGGCATGAGCCATTGCACCTAGCCCTAATCTCCTATAGACTCAGAAGGATAAACCAATAGCCTTGGAATTACATCCAGAAAAACGTAACTATGTTCATGTGTGTGTGTGTGTGCATGCGTGTGTGTGTTTTGAGATGCAGTCTCACTCTTGTCGCCCAGGCTGGAGTGCAGTGGCACAATCTCGGCTCACTGCAACTTCTGCCTCTCAGGTTCAAGTGATTTTCCTCCCTCAGCCTCCTGAGTAGTGGGATTACAGGCTCCGCCACGACGCCCAGCTAATTTTTGTATTTTTAGTAGAGATGGGGTTTCACCATGTTGGCCAGGCTGGACTCAAACTCCTGACCTCAAGTGATCCACCCACGTCGGCCTCCCAAAGTGCTAGGATTGCAGGCGTGAGCCACCGTGCCCAGCCAGAAAAAGGTAACTATGTTCTGATAAGGACATATAAATAAAATATATTAGTAATAATACATGTGTGGTACCCAAATAGAAATATACAGTATATACAATATACTCAATGTATCTATTTCATTTATTTTGGGAACCAGAGTTTTGTTTTTTTTTTTAAGATGGGGTCTCCCTCTGTCACCCGGCTGGAGTGCGGTGGTGGCACAATCACAGCTCACTGCAGCCTCAAACTCCCAGACTCAAGCAATCCTCTCACCTCAGCCTCCTGAGTAGCTAGGACTACAGGCATGCACCACAATGCCCAGCTAATTTTTATTTTTCTAGAGATGGGGGTCTCACTTTGTTGCCCAGGCTGACCTCAAACTTCTGAGCTCAAGTGATCCTCCTGCCTCTGCCTCCCAAAGTGCTAGGATTACAGGCATGAGTCACCACACCCAACCTAGAGTCTTTATTTATTTATTTATTTATTCATTGATTTATTTTTTGAGACAAAGTTTCGCTGTTGTCACCCAGGCTGGAGTGTGATGGCACGATCTCGGCTCACTGCAACCTCCACCTCCAGGGTTCAAGCGATTCTCCTGCCTCAGCCTCCCTAATAGATGGGATTACAGGCCCGCCACCATGCCAGCTAATTTTTTGTATTTTTAGTAGAGATGGGATTTCACTGTGATGGCCAGGCTGGTCTCGAACCCCTGGCCTCAGGTGATCACCCACCTCAGCCTCCCAAAGTGCTGGGATTACAGGCGTGAGCCACTGCACCCAGCAGAGTCTTTATTTTTAACGTTTTATGATGAAATAATTTCAAATTCGCAGAAAAATTGCAAAAATATTACAAGGAACTTCCATATACATTTCACCAACCTTTTACTATCTCTAGCTAGAAGTATCCCAATGAGTTCATGAGATACAATTTCTCAAGATCCCTGGTAAAGAATGTGGCCATTATAAAGATATTTAATCTGCTGTACATTTAATCCCAAACTTTTCCTCTCCCATGAATAATTAAAATTTCGCTAATTTAACTTTCGTGACCTATTTTGAATGTGGAATCACTAATATGGAAAAGCCCTAATGATATCACTGAGACCATCAACCAGATGTATGATAGAAGTGAAACTACTACAGACTGAGGAAAATCAATCATGGCTTGAAGCTATACCGTTTATCTAGTAATTAAAAATATAGGCCAGGCACGGTGACTCGCTCCTGTAATCCCAGCATTTTGGGAGGCCAAGGCAGGCGGATCACCTGAGGTCAGGAGTTCAAGACCAGCCTGGCCAACATGGTGAAACTCCATCTCTACTAAAAATACAAAATTAGCTGGGTGTGGTGGTGCATGCCTGAATCCCAGCCACTCCGGAGGCTAAGCAGGAGAATTGCTTTAACCGGGGCGGTGGAGGTTGCAGTGAGCTGAGACCATGTCATGACATTGCACTCCAGCCTGGGTGACAAGAGCAAAACTCTGTCTCAAATATATATATAGAAAGAGAGAGAGTGAGAGAGAGAGAGAGAATGATCTAGGAACATTTTGTAACAGACACAACACTGCTTGAAGTCTTTTTTTTTGTCTACTGTTACACTTTAATAAGGAAGTATATCTGACCTCATCAAAGATAAAGGCCACTATCATAAACTTTTTTTTTTTTTTGAGACGGAGTCTCTCTCTGTCACTAGGCTGGAGTGCAGTGTCTCGATCTTGATTCACTGCAACCTCTGCCTCCCGGGTTCAAGCGATTCTCCTGCCTTGGCCTCCCGAGTAGCTGGGACTACAGGTGTGTGCCACCATGCCCAGTTGATTTTTTTATTTTTAGTAGAGACGGGGTTTCACCATGTTGGCCAGGATGGTCTCGATCTCCTGACCTTCTGATCCGCCTGCCTCAGCCTCCCAAAGTGCTGGGATTACAGGTGTGAGCCACCGCCTGTAGCTTAGGCATTGTATTTTGCATGTAGTAGACTTTTAGTAGTTGAGTAGCTGGGACTACAGGCACGCACCACCATCTACCATGCCCAGCTAATTGTTTTTCTTTTTTTGAGAGCCAGGGTCTCACTGTTTCCCAGGCTGGCCCAGAATTCCTGGGCTTAAAAAATTTTTAAACTTTTTTAAAATTCTTAATTCAATCTCTAAATTTCCCTCAAATATTTTCTTCTGTGGCCAAATTACAAATTATTTAAGCTCTTCTTCAGTGACCAGGAATTTTTCTAATCCTTGCAATTTGCATTATGAATAAAGAAGACTGGAGCGGGTAAGCCATAAAACATCACTCAAAGTCTACTACATGCAAAATGCAACGCCTAAGCTAATGCCGTATTACATAACAGGCTCTAATAAATGGGGATTTGAGACCCAAGCTCAAGGCCAGCCCCTGTGGCTCCAGGACACAAGCCTGCTCCTGTAGACCCAGCCTCCAGGCCCACCTCAGCACAGCCCCGTGGCCTCAGACTCCAGGCTGACCACTGCAGATCCAGCCTCCTGGCCAGCCCCTGCAAACCCAGGCACCAGGCCAGCACCTGCAAACCTGGGCTCTACACTAGACCCTGCAGACCCAGGCTTTAGGCTGGCCTCCATGGACCCAAGACCTAGGTGTGCCCCCACAGGCTCAGACTCCAGAAACATTCTTATGGACTTGGACACCAAGCCTATCCCAGTGCCAGGCCAGCCCTCACAGACTAAGGCTCAAGGCCCACTTTGGTGCCAAGTCAGCTTCTGTGGACTCACAGAAGGCTTCAGGTCAGCACCCATGGATCCAGGATCCAGGCCTGTCCTTGCAGATCTAGGCTTCAGGCCCAACCTCGGAGAATCAGTTGACACAGCAGACCCAGGCTCCAGGCCCAACCCCACAGACCCAGGCATGATGCCCAGGCCCTGTGGACCCAGATACCAGGCCAGTCTGCCTTAGGCCTCCAGCAGTAAGCCTGCCATGATGGCCCACCAAGAAACTCTGGACAGGCTGACTGGCAAAGGGCTTTTCCTAACAAAGTCAGCCTGTAAAGATCAAAATAAGTGGGTGGGCGCGGTGGCTCACGCCTGTAATTCCAACACTTTGGGAGACCAAGGCAGGTGGATCACTTGAGGCCAGAAGTTTGAGGCCAGCCCGGCCAGATGGCAAAACCCAGTCTCTACTAGAAATACAAAAATTAGTCAGGCATGGTGGTGCATGCCTGTAATTCCAGCCACCTGGGAGACTGAGGCATGAGAATTGGAGAAGTGGAGGTTGCAGTGAGCCAAGATCACACCACTATACTCTAGCATGGGCAACAGAGCGAGGCTCTGTCTCAAAAACATGAAAAGATCAGAATAGGTGCATGTTTCTTCAAATGTGCAGACACCAACACATGGCCATAGAAACTCAAATAATCAGGGAAACATGACACCACCAAAGTTTCAAACTAAAGCACCAGTAACAAGAAATGGAAATCCACAAATGACCTGACAAAGAATTCAGTTTTGACACAACTCAGTTTACAGAAAACACAAGAGTAGAGAAAAAATGTAAATGACACTATGATGAAACAAACAAGACAAGTGTATGGGACATCCTTTAAGACAACTGGCCACTTACATCTAATAAGTCAATGTAATGGAAGAGGAACATGGTAGAGAGGTTATATTCTAAATTCAAAAGGGCTGGGCACAGTGGCTCATGCCTGTAATCCCTGCACTTTGGGAGACCAAGGAAGGCAGATCACCTGAGGACAGAAGTTTGAGACCAGCCTGGCCAACATGGTGAAACCTCATCTCTACTAAAAATACAAAAAATTAACTGGTCATGGTGGCACATGCCTGTAATTCCAGCTACTTAGGAGGCTGAGGCAGGAGAATCACTTGAACCAGAAGGCAGAGGTTGCAGTGAGCTGAGATCATGCCACTGCACTCCAGCCTAGGCGACAGAGCGAGACTCTGTCTCAAAAAAAAAAAAAAAAAAAAAGGACTGCATATTAAAAAAGATTAAGAAATTATTATCAATTTCCTTAGGGGTCATAATGGCATAGTGGTTATATACGAGAATGTGTTTTTTTAGGAGATACATAATAGGGTATTTGAGATGAAAGTATTTTGGGCTGGGCGCTATGACACGTGCCTGTAGTCCCAGCTACTCGGGAGACTGAGGCAAGAAGAGTGCTTAAAACCAGGAGTTTGAGTTTTCAGTGAACTATGTGGTTGCACCACTGCACTCCAGCCTGGGGGACAGAGTGAGACCCTGTCTCAAAAAAAAAAAAAAAAAAAAAAACAGTTCGAATTAGTGATCATGACATTTAAAAAAGAATTAATGTGGCCAGGCATGGTGGCTCATTTTATAATCCTGTGTGCTCAGAACGTTGAGGCAGGAGGATCACTTGAGCCCAGGAGTTTAAGGCCAGCCTGGGCATCTCACAAGACCCCATCTTTAGAAAAAAGAAAAGAAAAGAAAAGAAAGAAAGTATTTTTGCATCTGCAAGTTAGTTTCAAAAAT
Source organism: Pan paniscus (assembly GCF_029289425.2). Taxonomy (NCBI): domain Eukaryota; kingdom Metazoa; phylum Chordata; class Mammalia; order Primates; family Hominidae; genus Pan; species Pan paniscus. The sequence continues at coordinate 52,190,665 of NC_073256.2, read as the reverse complement.
AAGTGTGTATTTATGTGCATGTGACTCTTATAACAGAAAAAAATTAGAAATAAATCACACATATTTACATAAATACATGTAAATCACATAAATATATGTGATTTATATACATATAAATATATGTGTATATATACAGTCACCAACTTACAATGGTTCGACATAGGATTTTTCAATTTTACAATGGTGTGAAAGCAATACACATTCAGTAGAAACTATATTTTGAGTACCTATACAACCATTGTTTTTCACTTCCTTTTTTTTTTTTTTTTTTGAGATGGAGTCTCACTCTGGCGTCCAGGCTGGAGTGCAGTGGAGACGGGCGGATCACCTATGGTCAAGAGTTCGAGACCATCCTGGCCAACATGGCGAAACCCCGTCTCTACTAAAAATACAAAAATTAGCTTGCATGGTGGCGCCTGCCTGTAATCCCAACTACTCAGGAGGCTGAGGCAAGAGAATTGCTTGAACTCGGAAGGCAGAGATTGCAGTGAGCTGAGACTGCACCACGGTACTCCGTCTCAAAAAAAAGAAAGGAAGGAAGGAAGGAGGGAAGGAAGGAAGGAAGGAAGGAAGGAAGGAAGGAAGGAAGGAAGGAAGGAAGGAAGGAAGGAAGGAAGGAAGGAAGGAAGGAAGGAAAGAAAGAAAGAAAGAAAGAAAGAAAGAAATTCAAATTCCAAAATAGCTTCCTGAAGTGATTTCTTGGCCGGCCGAGAGGAAAAAATGGAAACTTAAAATGTTCTTTCTCCTTAAATCACAACTCCAAACTGAAGAGTCTTTATCCTACTCTTCCTTATCCTGCATCTTATGTTATTTAAACCTCCCTCTGCCCCTAACTTTTTCTTTTATCTGTTCCCCTTTTTTTCCTAGCTAGCCAGCAACCCTCAAAACTCAATTGCCTCTTAAAATTAAACTTTTCTTTGAACACAAAAAAGTTCTTATGGTTGATTTTAAGCTCTTATCTTGCTTTTAGTTGAGAGTCATTGTCAAAATCTTTAGAAAGGCTAGACAGGATAGAGAGAAATTGCAAAGAGGAAAGAAAAAATATTTGATATGATCTTTCCAACCAGGGGAATTCTAATCTATCTTTCTAGTGATAGAGGTATTCATTTTACTGGGACTGTTATTAAAGAGCTTTACAGAGCCCTGACACATTTAGATACTTCACTGTCCCATATCACTCCCAATATTCAGGAAAGATAGAAAGAAATAAAGAAATTCTAAAACTCAAATTACCAAAATTCTTCAAGACTCTCAAACTTCTATGGCCTAAGGTATTGCTGTTGGCTTTAATGATAATGAGATCGACTGTTTCTGGGGCTTAGCAACTCCACCCATGAGTTAGTAACAGGCTGGCTCGGGAGTCTAGAAAGTTTACCTCTAAATGTAGACATTACCCTGTTCCAAGAAGACATGGTCAACTGTTTTAAGGGACTAGCACAATACACCCATTTTTATCATCAATAGGTAGGAGAAGCTGTTCTTCAACTTTATCCTAAACAACCCTTGCATGACTTAAAATCTGGAGACCTGGGCTGGGCATGGTGGCTCATGCCTGTAATCCCAGCACTTTGGGAGGCTGAGGCAGAAGGATCACCTGAGGTCAGGAGTTCGAGACCAGCCTGGCCAACATGGAGAAACCTCATCTCTACTAAAAATACAAAAATTAGCCAGGCATGGTGGCAGGTGTCTGTAATCCCAGCTACTCGGGAGACTGAGGCAGAAGAATCACTTGAACCCAGGAGGGAGATGGAGGTTGCAGTGAGCCGAGATCTTGCCACTGCATTCCAGCCTGGGTGACAGAGCTAGACTCCATCTCAAAAAAAAAAAAAACAAAATTCTGGAGACCCGGTTTTTTGGAACAGACTTCAGAGAAAAACAGCCTTTGAACCATGGTGGAAATGACCCTATCAGGTGCTGTTAACAACTAGCACAGCAGCAAAACTGTAAGGTGTTGATCCTCCAGTTCATGCCTGAGCCACCCCCAAGATGACTACATCCTAAATCCAGAAATCTGTGAATTTGTTACTTTTTGTGAAAAAGGGGACTATGAAGATATAATTAAGCTTAATTATATTAAGATTAATTACCTTGAGATAGAAAGATGATTTTTGGATTTTCCAGGTGGAATCAATGTATTTACAAGCATCCTTATAAGAAGGAAACAGGAGTTTCACAAATAAAGAAAAAGCAATGCAAGGAGAGAAGCAGAAAAAGAGAAGGATTTGAAAATACCATATGGCTGGCTTTAAAATGAAGGAATGGATCATGAGCCAAGGAATACAGGTGACCTCCAGAAGCCAGAAAAGGCAAGCAAGCAGATTGCCTCCTAAGACCTCCAGAAGGAAGGCATTCCATGGACTGATTTTAGATTTCTGACCTCTAGAAATGTAATAAAATAAATATGTGTTATTTTAAGCCACAAGCCCATGAGAATTTGTTACAGCAGCAACAGAGAACTAAGAAGGCTGTCTCTCAACTGAAGAAACATAAACTATCCCTGAGTTATTGGAAGATTGTCTTTATCAGAGACCTGAACCTGAGCATTCTTAGGAACCTACAGAAACATACAGTCTTTGGGAAGAGATAACGTTTACCCAACAAGACGACTGTGGGGGATATAGACATTCCCACCTGAGGTCCATGCACTAAGACCACAGATTGCTACTCTTTAATCTACATTCTTTTGTTTTTTGTTTTCCTACCTCTCTGTTGCTGATTTGAGGCTATTTTCACCTATGTATTCATTAGACCCCTATTCTTTTTTTTTTTTTTTTTTTTTTTTGAGATGGAGTCTCGCTCTGTGGCCCAGGATGGAGTGCAGTGGTGTAATCTTGGCTCACTGCAACCTCTGCCTCCCACATTCAACTGATTCTCCCACCTCAGCCTCCTGAGTAGCTGGGATTACAGGCACCCGCCATCATGCCTGGCTAATTTTTGTATTTTTGTAGAGACGGAGTTTCACCATGTTAGCCAAACAGGTCTTGAACTGCTGACCTCAGGTGATCCACCCACCTCGGCCTCCCAAGGTACTGGGATTACAGGCATGAGCCACGATGCCCAGCCAGACCCCTATTCTTAATATTGTTTTGTTTTGTTTTGTTTTGTTTTGAGACAGACTCACTCTGTTGCGCAGACTGGAGTGCAGTGGTGTGATCTTGGCTCACCACAACCTCCTACTCCCAGGTTCAAGCCAGGGATGCTGAGAAACACCCTACAATTCATAGGAGAGCCCCCTCGCTCAGCATCAACTCCAAGTGAAGTTCTGCTGTAGAGTTCTGACACTAATTACCCAGAGTTAATGAAGACATCACGGATTAGATTCAAAGTCCTCCACAAGACTACTCTACCTGCAGACAGGAGCTGTCAGTCTCTGGGGTCCCCAGGCCTCCTACACTTCTGATTGTCTATAAATGTAGGGGCTTTCCTGACCTCCTCAAATTCAGGAATTCACTAGAATGAGTCACAGAACTCAGGAAAGTGGTATACTTACAATTACTTTAATTGTAAAGGATACACATAGAGCAAGACCCAGGAAGGAGTGATGACCTACCATGCCCTTCCCCCATAGCATAGAGTGCATTTCCCTTATGGTGCATCCATGTGTCCAATCAGGAAGCTTCTCTGAGCTTCAGTGTCCAGAGTTTTTACTGGGGTTTCATTATGTAGGCATGATAGATTAAATCATTGGCAAAATGATCAAGCTCAATCTCCAACCTCTCTCTCCTTTCCAGAGATTGTGTTAACTGAAAGTCCCAATGCTCTGCCTATGTGTTTGGTCTTTCCAGTGACCAGATTGCATCCTGAAGCTTTCTTGGGTCCCACCCTGAGTTGCTCCATTATCATAACAAAGATACACTTATCATTCTGAAATTTCAAGAAGATCTCCTGTCAGAACCAGGGATAAAGGCCAGTCAAAGTTTTTATTATGGAACATCCACAACAAGAAATGACCAGGCCTAAAATGTCAATAATGCAAGTTTGAGAAACTCTGCTTTAAAACTATCTAATGACCCTGATACTACAGATTTCTTTGTCTGGTGCCAAACTATTCTTGATGAGCAGTGTCAGAATGTTACAACCATTAGATAATCTTGTAGGGTTATTTTGGCCAAAAATAGATTATTAAGTGGCCTCCAATGATTATATTGAATTTGTGGCACAAAGACCTAGTAACCATTTTCTTTAAGCTGGACAGAAACATATTACCTTGATCAACCAATGCCTGCTTTCAGAAGAGACACTAATGTCACCTAGGATCCATTTTGGCTTGATTTCTTCTCTAGAAAAAGACAGATCATTAGATTATTTAATTCAGGTAGAAGAGAGACTAAGCATTGACTTTAATTAATTAATTTATTTATTTATTTTGAGAAGGAGTCTTGCTCTGTTGCCCAGGAAGGAGTGCAGTGGCACAACCTCAGTTCACTCCAACCTCCGCCTCCCAGGTTCAAGCAATTCTCCTGCCTCAGCCTCCTGAGTAGCTGGGATTACAGGTACGTGCCACCATGTCCGGCTAATTTTTGTATTTTTAGTAGAGACGAGGTTTCACCATGTTGGTCAGTCTGTCCTCAAACTCCTGACCTCGTGATCTGCCCACCTGGGCTTCCCAAAGTGCTGGGATTACAGGCATGAGCCACTGTGCCCGTCCATATTGACTTTATTTTTTAACCTAAATCCTACCCACTTAAGGAGAATTCTGGATTGTTTTCTTTCTTCTCCAAACCTCTTCACTTCATGCATCACAATAGTCCTGAAAAGTAAGGTGAATCCTAGAGTGTGACAGGGAAGCTAGACAATGCCATCAAGGCTATGGGAGTACTCACCTGAGAAGTTCATGAAATTGGAGGTCAGGCATGGTGGCTCACACCTGTAAACCCAGCACTTTGGGAGGCCAAGGTTGGTAGATCATCTGAGGTCGGGAGTTCAAGACCAGCCTGGCCAACGTGGTGAAACCCCGGCTCTACTAAAAATACAAAAATTAGCTGGGCATGGTGGCTCGTGCCTGTAATCCCAGCTACTCAAAAGGCAGAGGCAGAAGAATCGTTTGAACCTGGAAGGTGGAGGTTGCAGTGAGCCGATCCTGGGTGATGCAGTGAGCCAATCCTGGGTGACACAGTGAGACTCTGCCTCAAGGAAAAAAAAAGAGAAATTGAACAGGCAGGGGTGCAAAATGAAGATGACTCAGATTTAATATTGACCTCTCATAAGAAATAGTTATTCTTTTAGGGGAAGAATGTTGTACTTACTGCCCTACAGACCTCTGGAATCTTTCCTATAATAGTCAATATTTTCAGAAAAATTAGGAAATTTGGCTAATAACACCAAATTTGATTTTGTGGGATCCTCAGACTAGGGATGTGATCTGTGGTCTTGATTTACTTTGAGCACACTTGGCTCCTGGTTGAGAAGTAGAAGACAAACTCTGAATATGATCCTTTGTTTAGTACATTTGTCTGTGTTGCAGTGTTCAGATGGTGATCTCCAGAGTCTTAAATGCTGAGGTGCAATAGCTGTCCCAACTGATAATTCAACAAATAATCATCCAAAAAAAATAGCAGGAAAACCTTATGCTAATGGAGGTTGAAACATGTACCTTTGGAATCTTGGAGATTGAACCAGCCATTCCCAGAAACTTGATACATAATTGTGATGCCTCAAATCAGCAAGGACCTGGATTGATCAAATCCCAAATACTAATGGTCTATCCTTCAGCTCAGAATGAAAAATGGTAAAAAGGAGAAAAATAAAAAACAAAACTATCTACCCCTACATAGTTTGCTGTCTGCTTTAACAGGACTTTACCATTCCATTGTCTTCATTTGCATAACTTTGCTACCCCAAGAGACTTGTCCAAGAAGGTGAAAGTTGCAAATAACTTTCTCGTTCACTGTAAAAAATTATCAAAAGATCCAGCAACTCCAAAAAGCATCAGTGTACAGTTTATATCCCAAGACTCTTTGAGCTCCTCTTCTCAAAATTCTTACCTTGCTGTTTCTACAAATTCTAAACTATTGTACGATGATAATTACTCAATTCTAATGAAGTCCGTGCATTGACTCATCCTAAACCAAACTTCAAAATATCAATAAATCAGATATTGCAATTCCTTCTGAGAGTTTCTATCTGCAAAGTTAGCATTCTCACTTACTGTGATAAACAATAAACTCAGCTTTGTGATATTAAAAGGTTATCCTCATGATACTTGGGAAGCCAGCATTCCACAAGGACAATGAGAAAATTCTACAGCCAACATAAAGGGAAGGCAGATTACAACAAAGAAATGGTAAGAACCCCAGAAGAAAAGACTTCTCATTGGCAAAAATAAATGCTGGAAGACAACGAGGTAACATCTTGGATGTGCTGAAAAACATAATTGGGAGCCTAAATTTCTAAACTCCAGCAAAATGTCATTCACAAGTCAGAAAAAATTTAAAATTTATAGATATTCAAGCACTTAAGAATTTACTAACAACAGTCCTTTACAAAAAGAACTACTAAATAAGAAAATAAACCTACAAGGAATGAACAGTATAAAGATATATATAAAAATGCCAAAGAATTCTTTAAAAATGCTGGTAAATCTAAATAAATACTGAGTGGGAAAAAAGTTAGAATAGCCATCATTTTTTGAGTGTTTTCAGAAACCAGCTGGCTCTCCCAGTTGAAGATAGCATATTAAAAGCAAGCATTTAATTCTGTTTCTTCCTGAAACTTCATAAAAATGACAGTAGATTTTATATAGACAGATATAAGTATCTATATATACATATATTTATCCATATATATTTATACATATATAAAAATATGTGCATATATATATTCCATGAGAATGAAAAGAACAGAAAATCTTTTAATAGCAACAAAATGTTGGAGGCTGAAAAGCAAAAAGAAAGTCACTTGGGGAATATTGACAATCAATGTGATTTACACCACAGACATATCCAAAAGGCTCAGGAACTGGCGACACTGTTACCTCTGGAAGCACATATAAGGATGTGTAGCCCAGACTTATCTGCAAATCTGTTTAAATTAAACCCCCAGATCTCTAATCACTGCCCAGTCAGGTAACTGTTCCTGCCCTACACTAGCATATGATTGTAGGTTTATTCTCTGAAAAAGTAAAACAAAGGATCTCTTGATTAGGGGGATACTAGGCATATTTGAGCATAATGTTATTCTAAAGCAGGATACCCCAAAAGATAAATAAATAAAAACTTAAAAATAAAAACCAGAGGAGGCCCAGGAAACAGGACATTCAGAAGCAAAAAGAATTCCTGGCATGAGAGTAAAAGATTCTAATCTCCAGGGTGATCAAGTTTTATACTAGTGTAGACGGCAACCAGTCCAGATGAGGGTAAGTCAGAAGGCTCCAGAAAGGACTTAATGAAAAAAATGATATTAAGAAAACAACTATATTTACCAAGAAAATGTTTAAGCAATTGGGAAAGAATATGGGGGCTGAATTACTGAGACATTCATTGAAAATTAAGCAAACAAACAAAAAATAATTATTTACTGATGGGAAGACAGAACATTATGCAGGAGAAGAAATCATGGCATATGACATGATTCAACTGTGAATAACAATTGTATAGTTTTTAATATTCTAAACACTGAATATTTATATAACAAAATTATGATATAGTTATACAAGAAAAAATAGGTAGCTGAGCATGGTGGCTTATGCCTGTAATCCCAATACTTTGGAAGGCCAGGACAGGAGGATAGCTTGAGGCCACCAGCCCAGGCAACAAAGCAAGACCATGCCTCTATAAAATCTAAAAAAAAAAAAAAAAAAGAAAGAAATATATATAGCTTGTCACCTGTAGTACCAGCTACTTGTGGGGGCTGAGGCAAGAGGATTGCTTAAGCCTAGGAGGTCAAGGCTGCAGTGAGCCAAGATTGTGCTACTGCACTCCAGCCCAGATGATAAAGCAAGACCTTGTCTCCAAAAAGAGAAAGAGAGAGAGAGAATGGAGGAAGAAAGGAAGGAAGGAAGGAAGGAAGGAAGGAAGGAAGGAAGGAAGGAAAGGAAGGAAGGGAAGGAAGAGAGGAGGGAGGAGGGAGGGAGGAAGAAGGAGGGAAGGAAGGGAAGGAAGGAAGGAAGGATGTAAGGGAGAAAGAAAGAAACAGAAAAAGGAAGAAAGAAAGAAGAAAGAAAAAAAGAAAGAAAGAGAAAGAAAGAAAAGAAAGAAAGAAAGAAAGAGAGAGAGAGGTGCAGAGAACAATACCCCAAAGTATGGTGCTTTGGCATGCTGAGCACTTTTGAATTAAAGGAAATTAGAAGGCCTCAGAAGCTGCCTCAGAACAAAGGACTTCCTAACCCTCTCTTATTGCCCCCCAACCCACCCTCCAGCACAGGGAGAGTCTCTCAGAAATTTTCTTATCTGAATAAGATGATATTTTCCAAAAACAATGCAATTGTCTTAAGACCCCCTCCCTAAGAATCTCATCAAATAACCAGGAAAGATTAACCAGAAGAGAAGAGACAAGAGAAGAAACAAAAATAAAAGTCATCACCACTCTCAGACAGACTTCTCCTCTATTCTTCTGAGGGCAGCTCTGAGAGATTACCTAAGAGACTTTACCTGCATAATAAGACAACCTTTGATCACAGTGTAGTTCCACCCCTCACCTTTCCATAACTTACCAATCCCATTCAGTTTACTCACCCAATCATTTTAAAACTATTGTCTGCTCTTTGGACCCATTCATTTCCCCTGAAAATTATTTACTACTCTTCACAATTGCTCACATTTCCCCCACCTCCCTCTCCCCTATGAAGAGGGTATGTAAGTTTCAACCATCTGGGGCTGGGTGAGGTGGCTCATGCCTGTAATCCCAGCACTTTGGGAGGCCGAGGCAGGCAGATCACCTGAGGTCAGAAGTTTGAGACGAGCCTGGCCAACACGATGAAACCCCATCTCTACTAAAAATGCAAAAATTAGCCAGGTGTGGTGGCACCTGCCTGTAGTCCCAACTACTCAGGAGGCTAAGGCAGGAGAATCGCTTGAACCTGGGAGGCAGAGGTGGCAGTGAGCTGGGATCGCACCACTGCACTCCAGCCTGGGCGACAGAGTGAGAGTCTATCTCAAAAAATATAAAAATAAATAATAAAAATAAAGACTTACACAGAAGGGAGATAAAGATAGAAATCTGCATCCCAAAACAGGAATGATATATTCTTTTCAAGCATGTATGGAACATTTACTAAAATTGGCCACATAAGAAGCCACTAAAAAAGTCTCAACCAATTTCATGAAACTGACATTTTAAAATTAATTCATGGCCAGGCACAGTGGCTCACGTCTACAATCCCAGCACTTTGGGAGGCCGAGGCAGGTGGATCACGAGGTCAGGAGATTGAGACCATGCTGACTAACACAGTGAAACCCCTTCTCTACTAAAAATACAAAAAATAAGCTGGGCATGGCGGCGGACACCTGTAGTCCCAGCTTCTCGGGAGACTGAGGCAGGAGAATGGCATCAACCCGGGAGGCGGAGTTTGCAGTGAGCCAAGATTGTGCCACTGCACTCCACCCTGGGTGACAGAGCGAGACTCCATCTCAAAAAAAAAAAAATTAATTCGTACTGATTGCAGAGAATTTGGGAAATATAGACAATTTAAAGGACAAGATTAGAAATGGTCTGAGGTGGGGTGTGGTGGCTCATACCTGTAATTCCAGCACTTTGGAAGGCCAAGGTGGGCAGATCCCTTGAGCTCAGAAGTTCGAGGCCAGCCTGGGCAACAAGGCGAGACCCCCATCTCTACAAAAAATATAAAACTTAGCTGGGCATGGTGGCAAGCACCTGTAATCCCAGCTACTTGGGGGGCTGAGGCAGGAAGATCGCTTGAGCCTGGGAGATCGAGGCTGCAGTGAGCCAAGATTATGCCACTGCATTCCAACCTGAGTGACAAAGTAAGACCCTGTCTCAAAAAAAAAAAAAAAAATTATCTGAAATCTAGCCAAGCATGGTGGCTCCCACCTATAATCCCAGCAATTTGGGAGGCCAAGGTAGGAAGGTCACTTGAAGCCAGGAGTTCAAGACCAGCCTGGGCAACATAGAGAGACCCCATCTATACAAAAAATCATAATAATAATAACTGGGTGTGGTGGTGCCTCCCTGTAATCCCAGCTATTTGGGAGGCTGAGGCAAGAGGATCCTTTGAGCCCAGGAGATTGAGGATGCAGTGAGCCATGATTGCACCACTGCACTCCAGCCTGGGTGACAGAGCAAGTCCCTATCTGAAAACGAACAAAATTATCTGAAATCCTATTCTGGCTACAGTTTACCTCTTTTAATATTTGACATACTTCTTTTCAGTCTTTCTCAAGATGTGTATTTAGGAATTTTTTTTTCTATCTCCTTGTTGTTGCTGTTGTTGCAATACTGAGATTTACTGTATATTCGTTTTGTATCCTGTTTTGCAAATAATAATTCTACTTTATTACCACTAGAGGAGCACTAGTCTCCCTTACAAAGTTATGCTAATGGAAAGAATTTCTGCTCTTGCAACAGTGTGTGGTCCTTAGAAGAAAGCTAATATTTAATATTAACAGTGTTAAGATGGTTTCACCCCCAGGTAAATCAGTAGGAAAATGGAGCGGAATGCATTGGTGGAAAGGTGAAGGACAGAAGTGGAGTTGAAGCAAAACCAGATTCTCACTCTACACAAAAGACCAGCGTGCCTGTCTCCCCAGTTCAGAGCCAGCAAGAGCCCCACTAACACCACCACCCGCTTGGTACCTGAAAGAACTGACACAAAGCACACGCAAGGACGTGGAGGAAAGCAGGAGTTAAACAGTCAACAAAAAAAAGCTGAAGAAGGTTTGGGACTGGGAAGATGCAGATTCAGAAAAATAACATTACGAAAATGGGCACCCTTGAAGAACATTCTGCGCCCCTCGTCCCCTCACCTTATTTATTCCATCACCAAATAAAGTCACAGCTGTCGGTCCTCTGCTATCTGAAGCATTAGGTGAAAGTGCTGTTTCACCCAGCAGCAGATTTCAGGGTGCGCCAGCCCAGGAGGGATGGGCATGGCGGTATCTGGTGTGTGGTTGGGAGGAAGCGCTATCCTCTACTTAGGAGGAAGAATTACAGAGCAGCAGGGAGCTTCTCCAGAGATTGAAGAGGCTGCTGGTCCCAACCTTCTGTACGCATCGCACCTCGCAGATCCTGCCACGGGGAGCCACATCCCCGAAGGGACAAAGCCAGGAGAGTCGCTTGAGAATGATTCATGCCATTTCTGTTAAATGTCTGGCACACAGCAGGACTTGATACATTTTAACAACTACTCTTCTATTTTCTTTAAGTCTTCTACAGTGGTTTGAGGCACAGGCTTTGGTTTAAAATAGTTCTAGGTTGAAATCCGTGCTCAAATTCTACTCATTAGCTCTCTGGCCTCAGAGCGGATTTACCACCAGCGCTCTAAACCTGTTTCCTCAACAGTAAAATTGAATTAATTAAATCTATTTGTGGGATTGAATTCGCTAATGTATGTAAAGCCCAGCCCATAATTAAATGGTAGCAGTTAGAATTGACCTTTAACATATGCCATATTTTGATGGTCATTCTTGTTTTTTCTTTTTTCCCACATTCTATTTTTGAACACCTCCCTGTCTGTATATTTATTTAATCATTTCTTTCAAAACTATTTTGAAATCTATTTTTGTCTTTTTTTTTTTTTTTTTTTTTTTTTGAGTCACCCAGGCTGGAGTGCAGTGGCACAATCATGACTCACGGCAGCCTCAAACTCCTGGGCTCCAGCGATCTTCCCACCTCACCCTCCTGAGTAGCTAGGACTACAGGTGTGTGCCACCATGGCCAGCTAATTCTTTATTTTTTGTAGAGTCATGGTCTCACTATGTTCCCTAGGCTGGTCTCCAACTCCTGGCTTCATGAAATCCTCCCACCTAGGTCCGCCAAAGTGCTGGGATTACAGGCACACGAGCTGCAGTTCCTGGCCCTATCTTTATCTTTCCATAGCCTTATTTTTCCATCTCTAATCTCTTCATCCCAGCATAGTGTATCCATTCGTGCTTCTAGTACGGGCAATATAATTTTAAATAAGTGTATAAATAAGGGAAACAAATATAGCTCATAGGTCCTTTGATGGAAGTGTATATGAGCACAAAGAAGGAAACGGACAAATAAGAGTGGATCCAGGCTGGGCACAGTGGCTCACGCCTGTAATCCCAGCACTTTGGGAGGCCGAGGCAGGCAGATCACTTGAGGTCAGGAGTTTGAGACCAGCTTGGCCAAGATGGCGAAATCCTGTCTCTACTAAAAATACAAACTTTAGCCAGGCACGGTGGCACACTCTTGTATCCCAGCTACTTGGGAGGCTGATGCAGGAGAACTGCTTGAATCCAAGAGGTGGAGGTTGCAGTGAGCTGAGACTGAGCCACTGCACTCCAGCCTGGGTGACAGAGCAAGACTTCATCTCAAAAAACAAACAAAAAAAAGAGTGGATCCAGGCCGGGCACGGTGGCTCACACCTATAATCCCAGCACTTTGGGAGGCTGAGGCAAGTAGATCATGAGGTCAGGAGCCCGAGACCAACCTGGCCAACTTGGTGAAACCCCGTCTCTACTAAAAATACAAAAAATTAGCTTGGCATGGTGGTGCATGCCTATAATTCCAGCTACTCAGGAGGATGAGGCAGAAGAATTGCTTGAACCCAGGAGGCAGAGGTTGCAGTGAGCTGAGATCGTGCCACTGCACTCCAGCCTGGGCAACAGAGCAAGACTTGGTCTCAAAAAAAAAAAAAAAGAGTGAATCCAAAAAGGCTTTACAGAGGAAACGATTCTCCAGCCTAGTCTTGAAACACTGAAGTTTCAAATAAGATAGCCCTGGGTTTGAACCTGTGTCCTGCCACACACTAGATGTGGATGAGTTAACTAATCTGACCAAATGTCAGTCTCTCTCAGGTATTCAATCAGAATGATGACACCAATTTAATACATGGGTGAGATAAAATGAGCTGATTGGCAGGGCATGGTGGCTCTGGCCTATAATCCCAGCACTTTGGGAGGCTGAGGCGGGCAGACCACCTGAGGTCAGGAGCTTGAGACCAGCCTGGCCAACATAGTGAAACCTAATCTCTACAAAAAATACAAAAATTAGCCAGGTGTGGTGGCATGCACTTGTCATCCCAGCTACTCAGGAGGCGACACACAAGAATTGCTTGAACTGGGGAGGCAGCAGTTGCAGTGAGCCAAGATACACCACTGCACTCCAGCCTAGGAGACAGAGCAAGACTCTGTCTTAAAAAAGAAAAAAAAAATCGCCAGGCATTGTGGCATGCACCTGTATAGTCCCAGCTACTTAGGAGGCTGAGGCAAGAGGATCGTTTAAAAGAGGATCGTTTAAGCCCAGGAGGTTGAGGCTGCAGTGAGCTATGATTTTACCACTGCACTCCAGCCTGAGACCCTGACTCAAAAAAAAATTAAAAAAACAAACAAAACAACAACAACAAAAAAGAAATCAAGTGGGCTATAGATCGACTCATGAAAATGATCCTCATGGATATGTCAGTCCCCGGGTAATTTCTATAATTACCCATAAACAGCTGTACACATTGTCTGTGGTGTACTTTAAACTGTATTTTCCCAGCTTTTTGAAAAAAGTGTAATGCAGGGTTGAAACAGAGGTCTTGTCAAAGATTGAGATCAGCTTTACCTACAACATCCTCTCATCCTACCAATCTTGAAGACTTTTCACTTAAAATGACATTGATCTTCACCTGAGGTCGGGAGTTCGAGACCAGCCTGGCCAACATGGAGAAACCCTGTCTCTACTAAAAAATACAAAATTAGCCAGGTGTGGTGGCGCATGCCTGTAATCCCAGCTACTTGAGAGGCTGAGGCAGGAGAGTCGCTTAAACCCGGGAGGCGGAGGTTGCGGTGAGCTGACATTGCACCACTGCACTCCAGCCTGGGCAAAAAGAGCAAAACTCGGTCTCAAACAAACAAACAAAAGATATTGATCTTGTAAGTGCTTTTTCACAATTCCTTTTATGATAATGTTTTAACTAGGTTTTCCTGGATGCGCAAATTAAAATCTCAAATTTCTCAGGTCAATTCCTTGGGGTTTTTTGTTGTTTGATTGTTTGTTTTCGCTTTTGTTTGTTTGTTTGTTGAGATGGAGTCTCGCTCTGTCACTCAGGCTGGAGTGCAGTGGCATGATCTCAGCTCATTACAACCTCCACCTTCCATGTTCAAGTGATTCTCCCACCTCAGCTTCCTAAGTAGCTGGGACTACAGGCGCCTGCCACCACGCCCGGCTAATTTTTGTTTTTTAGTAGAGACGGGGTTTCACCATGTTGGCCAGGCTGGTCTCGAACTCCTGACCTCAGGTGATCCGCCCACCCTGGCCTCCCAAAGTGCTGGGATTACAGATGTGAGCCACCATGCCCTGCCTCTTTGTTTTAAATGACAAGGATTTCATTTCTTATTTAAACTGCTGTACCACAAGGGACAAGGAAAAGTGAAAAGAATTTTGCTTCTCTAGAGAAAAAAAAAAGGCTAGGCGGTACATTAAACTTGGATGGCAGCCTGTCATGGAACCTGGGGATTGGTCACATTGGCCAGTACTTTCTCTAACCCAGAGATCAAAACCTGATCTGCCACCACTGCTGGGAATGGAGTTAGTCCTGCTTTCAGCTATATAGCTGACACCATCAGCTTCAATCTGAGCCAATCTACTTTCTGCCTTTCTTCTAGTAGACAGCCAGAGTTCAAGCCAGCCTAGTTCTCAACAGCATCATCTGCTAACATTTATCATCTCCCCCACTTCCCTCTCACACAATAAGGTAGGCACTGGGGAAGGTAGCACAGTCCCTGCCTTCAAAGTGCTTACAATCTTGGTGCTTACAATAAAAATGCCGATCAAGTGAATATGTCACTAGAAGGCAGCACATGAGAAATTAATATGAAGATGGCCGGGCACAGTGGCTCATGCCTGTAATCTCAGCACTTTGAGAGAAGGTGGGTGGATCACCTGAGGTCAGGAGTTCAAGACCAGCCTGGTCAACATGGTGAAACCCCATCTGTACTAAAAAACAAACAAACAAAGAAAAAATATATACAAAAAATTAGCCGGGCATGGAGGCGGGCGCCTGTAATCCCAGCTACTTGGGAAGCTGAGGCAGGAGAATGGCTTGAACCTGGGAGGCGGGTTGCAATGAGCCAAGATTGCGCCACTGCACTCCAGCCTGGGCGACAGAGTGGGACTGCATCTCAAAAAAGAAAGAAAGAAATATGAAGATGAATGTTTTGAGAGTCTGGGGAAAGTGAAGTTCACTATGAGCTGAGCTGGTGGAAATGGCTTCCTGAATGAAGGAAATCCATGGTGCCTTCTCCATTTTGTGGGAGGCACTGGTTTAGAGAGTGGTTAAGGACATAAACTGCAAAGCCAGGCTGCCATTGTTTGAACAAGCTCAGCTCTGCCAGTAATGAGCTGTGTGACCAGGGCAGAGTACCTAGCCTCTCTGTGCCTAGGTCGCCTCCTCCCTAAAATTAGGATAATAGTAATTATGTCTCCCTCATAGACTTGTGGGGATATAAAATGCCTTAAGCTAAATGAAGCACATGGCATATAATGAACGCTAATGGGGGCTTCGGACCATTGTTGTTTATGACACGGTTTCTTGAGACCGAGGCATGTACAAGCCAGTGCACAGAATCGTGTCTATGTAATTAGTTAATTCTGTCTGGGAGGAGTGTGTGTGTTTAAGACAGTGCCTGGGATGACTTATAATGTAATCTTTAGGCAAAACGCTTTGTAATTGGTGCAGCTCTGAGAACACACGCATGCATTCCAGGCGGTGCTGCTGGGGCTCGGCGCGGCCGTGTCTGGTCTGCAAGGCGCGCGGGCTCGTGGGGGGTTGCTGGGGAGCCCACGCTGCCTGGCGACTCGGGCCACCGAATGTGAGACCGAGTCCCTGTATGTCACCAGCGCACACGCTGATTTGAACCCTGCTTCGACGTGTGTGTCATGGCTTAAAAATAGCTGCTAATCTGTCAACCTGTCTTGGGCAGAAACAGCGGCGGCGACAGCAGCAGGAGCGTCATGGCCGTGGCGCTGTCTGCGCCGGCGATCCGCCTTTCGGACTGAGGCCCAGCGCAGCGCTTGCAAAGAGGTAGAGGGGCTGCGGCGGGCCTTCGCCTTCCCAGCTGGCTCTCCACGCTGGGGAGAGGCGCCCAGCTAGGGGCGACGGGGGAGGGAGGGGACCGGGAAGCGGGCACCCGAGCCCAGCGAGCCAGCCTCTCTCTCCCGGGCGCCCTCCCTCCGCGCGCGGGGCCCGGCTGCCAGGCTGGCGAGGACTGGGGCGACAGCCATGGACCTGTTACAAAGGCGACCGCAGGCGGAGGGAGGGAGCGGCGGGCCAGGGCCCCTGGAGCCGACTGATGGGATTGGAGAATGCCCAGGGCTGTATCCCGGGACAGAAAGGGGCTTCTGCATCCCCCGGGAAAAACAGCCCCACGGAGATCCTTCTTAGACCTGGGCTCCTTCACGCTTCCCCCATCCCATTCATCATCTCGTAGACAGCAGACTCTCTAAGAGGAAAGGTTGTATTGCAATAAAGTAATGGGGTCTTTAGGCCTGGGTGCAAAGGTAGAAGAAGATGATAGTGATAGTGATGGTGGTGATGGTGGTAGTGATGATGGTGATGGTGGTGGTGGTGATGGCTGTAGTGCTATATTTCTGTGCTCCTTCCGGACCCAGCCATTGAAAACTCTCTCTCTCCCTAAACACCCTAAGATCCAATCTTCCCTCACCAATCCTGGTCCTAAAACCCCTGCTTCTAATGCCTTGTAAGTGCTTGGTTTCTCTTGGCACTGGAGCAAGGGAGAGCTGGGCCCTGTCTAGGGGTGTGAGATGGGGACAGAGCGTGGGCAGGGACAAAGATGGCCTCTCACTGCTGGTCATAGAGTTGAAGTCCCCCTGGCAGGAGGCCAGGAAGGGAGTGGAAGGGGATTCTGCAGGCTCCAGGACCTCCTGCTTTCAAACAGGCAGGACCACAGGTGTGAGAGGATGGGGAGGGAGGGGGAAGGGGATTTGCCATTGTTGCCTCCCTGCCTGAAGGTCCCAGGGCAAGCCTCAAACGCTGGTCCTTCCCAGCTCTGCAGCTCAACAGGTAATCTGAGACACACCTACTAAGCCCCTCGTTATTGACCTCGTGTTTTGTAGGGTCACTTGACTCCAACAGCCATACGGTTGGTAATTCTAAGCCTCTGAGCCCCTGGACCTGGCAGGATCCCTCATTTTTCCCTTTCCTTCCTGCTTTCTAGGCCCCCACCACCCACCCCTGTCACCCCTCCCCTCAAGACACACACAGACAAAACACTCCAACCCTGCGTCAATTCCCCCACCATCCACCTCTGTCACCCTCCCCTCAAGACACACACAGACAAAACACTCCAACCCTGATTAGATTCAGAAATTCTCACATTAGAGCTGAGATCTGATCAGTAATTTCCTAATGCTGATCCAAGGAGGGTGGTTTGCCTGTTGTGCACATAGATTGGTGCCTTCTTCCATAAGCTCATGCATTCAGCAAGTATTTATTTTTCCCAAACTTACTCTTCCTCTTTATTGCTATTCTCCACTCACCCCATCCCACCCCCACCACACCCTTCCCATAGCAGGTTTATCTCTGAGGCAGTGGCAGGTCACGAAGGGGTTAAAGTCTAACTCTGGCACAGAGATGGCAGGCCTGACATGTGTCATGGCCTCAGCTGCTGTTGTCTCCCTGCTAATTCTCTCTGGATGGGTCTAAAGTTACCCCCAACCCCATCCCAGCTCCCTAGGATCTCTGCCGATAGCCCCAGGCAGATGAGACCCAGATTCCAGCTGGCAAGATCCCCAGCAGTGGGGACAACCACCCAAGTGCCGTGTGTGTGTATGTGTGTGTGTGTGTGTGTGCACGCGCACGCGCGCGTGTGTGTGCGTGTGTGTGTGTGTGTATGCGTGCTGGCAGTGGGGGTGGGGTGATGGAGCTGAAACCTAGCAGCTGGGCAGCTCCCTCTCCCCGTAAACAAGGACATGTGACTCTCCCACCTAGTTGAGTGGCAGAGCCAAAGAGCTGAGCAAAAGGAGCTGCTGCAGCTTGAAGAAAAAGCCACCCCTGAAGGCTCCCGCCAGAGCCAGGCTTACCTTCTCTCCCTCGAGAATCTTCTCCTGAAGGACCAGCCCAGGGAAGGGAAGCAGCTGCTCTGGACTCACTCAAGTGTGTCTCACACCCCTTCCTCTTCCAGCAGCAGCCACCTGGCAACTGAACCCATCATTGCCACAGCCACTCCTGCAGCTGCCACGGTTTCTGCCACCTCTAAGATGTGCCCTGGTAACTGGCTTTGGGCTTCTATGACTTTTATGGCCCGCTTCTCCCGGAGTAGCTCAAGGTCTCCCGTTCGAACTCGAGGGACCCTGGAGGAGATGCCAACCGTTCAACATCCTTTCCTCAATGTCTTCGAGTTGGAGCGGCTCCTCTACACAGGCAAGACAGCCTGTAACCATGCCGACGAGGTCTGGCCAGGCCTCTATCTCGGAGACCAGTATGTATCGGGCAGACTGGGCCCACGCTAGAGCGTGTGTGTGTTTGTGTGTGTAAGAAAGGAGAAGGGTGGCAGACAGGCATGCAGTGGTGTCATTGGTTCCTGGTTGAAGATTGAGGGGATAGGGCACATGGGCCAAGAGTAGAGCCTGCAGGTTTGGGAGAGTTTGGCCAGGATTATTGAAATGCCCAACTCTGGCCAGTCACAGTGTCTCTTGCCTGTAATCCCAGCAGTTTGAAAGGCTGAGGCAGGAGTATCTAGAGTACAGGAGTTCTAGACCAGCCTGAGCAACAAAACCAGACCCCATCTCTACTTATTATTTTAAAATAAAATAAATAAAAATACCCAAGTCTGGACAGAAAGACTGTTCCAGTAATAATATCATTCATGTATCACATATTTATTATTACATGCCAGTGCTACATACCAGGCACAATAGATGACTTCTCTGACCTTCCATCTATTGTGCAATGTCTCTGGGAAAAGGCAGCCACTGGAAGCCAGGAGCAGTAGGTAGGAAGCTGCAGTGGTTTCTCTTGAGACCAAGCAAAGCGGCAGTGCCTACAGAGATTCTGCAATTTGAAGGCTATGGAGAGAAAAACATCAAAGGAAGAGCCATCCCCACTTCTCTCCCTCAAAGTTATACAAGGATTTCTTTTGCTTCTTTGGTTTGTTTTGGTTTTGGTTTCTTTCTTTCTTTTCTTTTTTTTTGGAGACAGAGTATCACTCTGTCACCCAGGCTGGAGTGCAGTGGCGCGATCTTGGTTCTCTGCAACCTCCACCTCCCGGGTTCAAGCGATTCTCCTGCCTCAGCCTCCAGAGTAGCTGGGACTACAGGCACACACCACCTTGCCCGGCTAATTATTTTTTTGTATTTTAGTAGAGACGGGGTTTCACCGTGTTGCCCAGGCTGGTCTTGAGCTCCTGAGCTCAGGCAATCCACCTGTCTCGGCCTCTCAAAGTGCTAGGATTACAGGTGTGAGCCACGGTGCCCAGCATTGTTGTTGTTTTTGAGACAGGGTCTCACTGTTGCCCAGGCTGGAGTGCAGTAGCCCAATCTCAGCTCACAGCAAACTCCGCCTCCCAGGTTCAAGCAATTCTCCTGCCTCTGCCTCCCAAGTAGCTGGGCTTACAGGCACCCATCACCACACCCAGCTGATTTTTGTATTTTTAGTAGAGACGGGGTCTAGCCATGTTGGCCAGACTGATTTTGAACTCCTGGCCTCAAGTGATCCACCCGCTTCAGCCTCCCAAAGTGCTGGGATTACAAGCATGAGCCACCGTGCCTGGCCTACAAGGATTTTTTTCACACACATTCTCTCTCTTAATCTTCACAACAGCCCTGTGAGATAGGTATCACTCTCCCTGGGTTACAGATGAGGAGACTGAAGCTCAGAGAATTTGTGACTGGCCAAGGTCACACGGGTTGTAAGTAGCAGAGCCCGGGCTTGGAGGCTCAAGTTCAGTGCTCTTTCTGCTTAAGGAGTTTGCACTGGACAGGGCAACTCAGTTTGCCCTGAGATATGACTGTGGTGCCCAGGGGTGTCTGCCACCAAGCTGAGGGGTCTGGGCCGGATGAACACCTGAAGGTGACGTCATAAAACAGGGTAAATGTGGCTAGGCATGGTGGCTCACATCTGTAATCCCAGCACTTTGGGATACTTAGGCGGATGGATCACGAGGTCAGGAGTTCAAGACCAGCCTGGCCAAGATAGTGAAACCCCGTCTCTACTAAAAATACAAATATTAGCCTGGCGTGGTGGTGGGCACCTGTAATCCCAGCTACTCGGGAGGCTGAGGCAGAGAATTGCTTGAACCCGGGAGGCAGAGGTGGCAGTGAGCCGAGATCACGCCACTGCACTCTAGCACTCCAGCCTAGGTGACAGAGCAAGACACCATCTCAAAAAAAAACAAACAACAAAAAAAAAAAAAAAAAACAAAAACACGGTCACGGTAAATGTAAGCCATGGAATATCTGGCAAAAACACAAGACGGTTCTGGGTGTCAACAAGAGTAGAGACATAGGGGAGTTAGGTGTGGAAGTGGATGTCAGAACCATACTATCTCAGAGTGAGCAGGACCGATGAAATGAGCAGAACAATCTGCCTGACATTCATTTCCCCTCTGCAGCATCCATGGCTACATGGCCATCTCCTCTTTCTGCCTGAATACCCCAGGGACAGGAAAACCACTCTCTCGAGGTTCTCCACCCTTTTCTCAGCTAGACTCCACCATTAGAATGTACTTCCTTGTATGAAATAGAAATCAGCTGGCCAGGCACAGTGGCTCATGCCTATAATCCCAGCACTTTGAGAGGCCTAGATAGGTGGCTCACAGGTCAGGAGTTCGAGACCAGCCTGGCCAACATGATGAAATCCCATCTCTACTAAAAATACAAAAATTAGCCAGGCATGGTGGCGGGCACCTGTAATCCCAGCTACTCAGGAGGCTGAGGCAGGAGATTCGCTTGAACCTGGGAGGCAGAGGTTGCAGTGAGCTGAGATCGCACCATTGCACTTCAGCCTGGGAGACACAGCAAGACTCTGTCCCCCCTCCCAAAAAAAAAAATGAAATCTGCTTCCCTGGGGCTTTAATTCCTTGATCCTCATTGTACCCTTGAGAACCCTACAGATCCAAGACAATCTCAATTCCAGAAAACACACTTTCAGTTTTGTTTTGTTTTGTTTTGTTTTGTTTTTTTCGAGATGGAGTCTTGCTCTGTCACCCAGGCTGGAGTGCAGTGGCGTGATCTCGGCTCACTGCAAGCTCCGCCTCCCAGGTTCAGGCCATTCTCCTGCCTCAGCCTCCCGAGTAGCTGGGACTACAGGCGCCTGCCACCACGCCCAGCTAATTTTTTCTATTTTTAGTAGAGACGGGGTTTCACCATGTTAGCTATGATGGTCTCGATCTCCTGACCTCATGATCCGCCCGCCTCGGCCTCCCAATGTGCTGGGATTACAGGCGTGAGCCACCGCGCCCAGCCGCACACTTTCAGCTTTATTATGGCTATTTTTACCCCATCCCCTTAGTCTTCTCTTCTCCAGGCAAAACATCCCCTATACCTTCAACCATGGCTCACAGGACAAGACTCCAAGTCATTGCCCATCTTGGTTCCTCCCTTCTGGGTCACTAGTAAGTAAAGTAGTGTCCTTAGGCCAATAGTAGGATCCAGGAGGCCAGGCATGGTAGCTCACATCTGTCATCCCAGCACTTTGGAAGGCTGAGGCAGGAGGATAACTTGAGGTCAGGAGTTCAAGACCAGCCTGGCCAACATGATAAAACCCCATCTCTACTAAAGATACAAAAATTATCCGGGTATAGTGGCATGTGCCTATAATCTCAGCTACCCGGGAGGCTGAGGCAGGAGAATCGTTTGAACCCAGGAGATGGAGGTGGCAGTGAGCACTCTGGCCTAGGAAACAGAGTGAGACTCCATCTCAAAAAAAAATCAACAATAGGATTCAGGAAGTTACCAGGGTGTAGACAAGGGAGTCTTCCCCAACAGCCTGGCTTTCCCACCCTTCCTCTAACCTCTACTCAATGCAGGGACATGGCTAACAACCGCCGGGAGCTTCGCCGCCTGGGCATCACGCACGTCCTCAATGCCTCACACAGCCGGTGGCGAGGCACGCCCGAGGCCTATGAGGGGCTGGGCATCCGCTACCTGGGTGTTGAGGCCCACGACTCGCCAGCCTTTGACATGAGCATCCACTTCCAGACGGCTGCCGACTTCATCCACCGGGCGCTGAGCCAGCCAGGAGGTAGGAGGGGAATGCTGGGAGCAGGAAAGAACAGGGTGCCTGGAATTTGGGGAAGTCCAAGGGTCTGAGAGTGGAGTGAGATTTTAGTGACATGACAAAATGCTTAGGATCTTGTTAAGAAAGAAAAAAATATTATCTCAACCATTTTTTTAAAGCAATACAGAAAAAGACAAGAAGGAATTTATCAAAAATGTTAAGAGTGGCAAGTTACACCTGGGTGGCAAGATTATATGTGATCGACTTTTTCTTTTTTGTTTTTTTGAGACGAAGTCTTTCTCTGTCACCCAGGCTGGAGTGCAGTGACGTGATCTCAGCTCACTGCAACCTCCGCCTCCCAGGTTCAAGCAATTCTCCTGCCTCAGCCTCCCAAGTAGCTGAGATTACAGGTGCCCGCCACCACATCCAGCTAATTTTTGTATTTTTAATAGAGACATGGTTTCACCATGTTGGCCAGGCTGGTCTTGAACTCCTGACCTCAGGTGATCCACCCGCCTCGGCCTCCCAAAGTGCTGGAATTACAGGCATGAGCCACTGCACCCAGCCAGCAGGAGGATTTCTTAAGCCCAGGAATTAGAGGTTGTAGTGAGCTATGATTGTGCCACTGCACTCAGCCTGAGAGGCAGAGCAAGACCCTGTCTCCAAATACATATATATATATTCAATGGTTGAGAATAACAAGCTAGAATGGTGGAGAGATTGAGGAAGGGGCCAGTAATGACAGTGTTTTCAATGGACTCATTCATGCTACTCTCTGCAAAGCTGGCTCTTACATCAGTGGTGAGTCTCCACCTTTGACCCCTTTCAGGTTTATGGACACTGAGCCACTGCATGTCCCCTTCCTCTCATTCTGTCCAGGCCTCTCCCCTTTTGCCAGGGATCTGCATTCCTAACATCCACTCATCTGCACCCATTCCTGTCTTCATGCACCTGTACTTACCTGTCTTCCTCTTCCCTGTCCATGTCACCCCCTTTTTTTTTTTTGAGATGGGGTTTTGCTTTTGTTGCCTGGGCTGGAGTGCAATGACACGATCTTGGCTCACTGCAGCCTCTGCCTCCTGGGTTCAAGCGATTCTGCTGCCTCAGCCTCCTGAGTAGCTGAGATTACAGGCATGGGCCCAGTTGATTTTTGTATTTTTAGTAGAGATGGGGTTTCACCATGTTGGTCAGGCTGGTCTCAAACTCCTGACCTCAGGCAATCTTCCCCCTTCGGCCTCCCAAAGTGCTGGAACTACCGGCGTGAGCCACCATGCCCAGCCCCATGTCACACTTTCCCCAGCCTCCTCCAAGCTGCCACAAGCTGTCTCAAAGCTCTCTCTCTCTGTGTCTCTCCTCTCAGGGAAGATCCTGGTGCATTGTGCTGTGGGCGTGAGCCGATCCGCCACCCTGGTACTGGCCTACCTCATGCTGTACCACCACCTTACCCTCGTGGAGGCCATCAAGAAAGTCAAAGACCACCGAGGCATCATCCCCAACCGGGGCTTCCTGAGGCAGCTCCTGGCCCTGGACCGCAGGCTGCGGCAGGGTCTGGAAGCATGAGGGGAGGGGGAGAGAGGTCAGGCCAGGCCCGTGGGTGGGTCCCTGGCTCCCAGCTGGAGATAGGAGGCCCAGGTGGCAGGTAGCAGGAGGCCCAGATCACCCATCCTCCCCTGGGGTCAGGAGAGGCCGAGTCCCAGGCCACTGTCACTCTTTGTGGGAGGGGACGGGGAGTGAGGTTGGGCAGTGTGGTAGATGGGCACCCAGGAAGGGTTGACCAGGGAAGGAGGCAGCTAGGCTGTAGATGGAAGATGGTCCTGGGATTCGAACACCGCTGGGATCTGGCCAGGGTGCTCTCTGGGATTCACAGTCCCTTCCCCTCTTTGTGCCCAAGTGTTCCCCTCTCTCCCTCACCAAAACAAAAGGGCCATCTCTGCCCTGCACTTGAGCAGAAAGTCAGGGATACGGCAAGCATGAATGCAATGGTGTAGAGTTGTGTGAAACCCCTAGCATAGAGACAGACAGCGAAGAGATGGTGTGAAAAGCTTGCAGAACCAGAGAGAGAACCCCACAGACTTTCCACTCCAAGCACAGGAGGAGGTAGCTAGCATGTGAGGGTTGGCACTAGGCCCACGGCTGCTGCTTGGGGCCAAAAACATACAGAGGTGCATGGCTGGCAGTCTTGAAATTGTCACTCGCTTACTGGATCCAAGCGTCTCGAGGATAAATAAAGATCATGAAAAAGAAGAGAGTTTCTTGAAGTCATTGACAGTTTGAAAGAGTTCTAGGCCTCTCTCCTGGGAACCCCAGCCTTGCTGGAGAAAAGAACAGTCCTGACTCCCTCGTATCCTCCACCAGCCTTCAAACCTCCACCAGTTCTTCTGGTGCTATTCTCCCAAGTCCAATTTCATGCTCCTACAGCGATATATTGGGCTGTTGTTTCCAGGTAGTCCACAAAGGGGCAGCAGAGGACCAGAAAGTTCAGGTTTGCAACAAGCTCTGCTGCTGTTCAGAGGGCACACCCTGTACCTTCCCAGCTTTGAAGAAGTCTCTAGACCAGGCGCAGGGGCTCACGCCTGTTATCCTAACACTTTGGAAGGCCGAGTGGATCACCTGAGGTCAGGAATTCAAGACCAGCCTGGCCAACACGACGAAACCCCATCTCTACTAAAACTGCAAAAATTAGCCGGGCACGGTGGCGCACGCCTGTAATCCCAGCTACTTGGGAGGCTGAGGAAGGAAAATCGCTTGAACCTGGGAGGTGGAGGTTGCAGTGAGCCGAGATCGCGCCACTACATTCCAGCCTGCGCGATGGGAGCGAGACTCCATCTCAAAAAAAAAAAAAAAAAAAAAGAGGTCTCTATTCACACACCTGGGTGTTAAGAAATATAATACCGCCAGGCGCGGTGGTTCATGCCTATAATCCTAGCACTTTGGGAAACCAATGCGGGCCAATTGTTTCAGCCCAACAGTTTGAGATCAGCCTGGGAAACATGGCGAGACCCCATCTCTATAAAAAAATTCAAAATTAGCCAGGCGGGGTGGAGCAGGCCTGTAGTCCCAGCTACTTAGGAGGCTGATGTGGGAGGATCGCTTGAGCCCAGGAGGTTGAGACTACAGTGAGCTGTGACGGCATCAAGGCACTGCAGCCTGGGCAACAGACCAAGGCCATGTCTCAAAAAGAAAAGAGGCTGGGTGCGGTGGCTCATGCGTGTAATCCCAGCACTTTTGGAGGCTGAGGCGGGCGGATCATTTGAGATCAGAAGTTCGAGACCAGCATGGCCAACATAGTGAAACCCTGTCTCTACTAAAAATACAAAAATTAGTTGGGCGTGATGGTGCACACCTGTAATCCCAGCTACTAGGGAGGCTGAGGCAGGAAAATCGCTTGAACCCAGGAGGCGGAGATTGCAGTGAGCGGAGATCACGCCACTGCACTCCAGTCTGGGAGACAAAGCTAGACTCCATTTCAAAAAAAAAAAGAAAAAGAAAAAAAGAAAAGAAAATACAGGGGGACCAAAAAAAATCACTTAATATAGCTGTATATCCAGTCCCAAAGTATAGAACTCAGAACATTAAAGTTGGTAGGTGCCTTCATAGATTATCCATTTCCACTCTCCTCAGTCATGGTCTTGCTCTGTTGCCCAAGCTGGGTTGGGGTGATCTCGGCTCACTGCAACCTCCGCCTCCTAGGTTCAAGCGATTCTCCTGCCTCAGCCTCCCAAGTACCTGGGATTACAGGCGCCACCATGCCTGGCTAATTTTTGTATTTTTAGTAGAGATGGGGTTCCACCATGCTGGCCGGCTGGTCTCGAACTCCTGACCTTAGGTGATCTGCCCACCTCAGCCTCCCAAAGTGCTGGGATTACAGGTGTGAGCCACTGCACCTGGCCACTTATTCAGTATTTTTGATAACAGTCATCAAGCATTTGCTCGAACATCTTTGAGAATAGGAAACCACTACATAATTTCCACACCATCCCACCAGCTCTAAATTTTAGAAAGCTCTGCCTTGCATGCACATAATGCAATCGTGTTATGGTGGTGCTGAGAGGAGGTTGAAAGATCTGACCAGTCAGGATTCCTGGGCTGACTGTAGCACACGCCAATTAGGGGAGGTGACTAAGTCACTTACTTCTTCCCCCTCTGTTTACTGGCAATTGTACAGCAGACTTCCATGGGATTGTTGTGATCATTTAATTACATAAGAGGCTGGGTGTGTGGTGGCTCACGCCTGTAATCCCAGCACTTTGGGAGGCTGAGGTGGGCAGATCACTAGAAGTCAGGAGTTCAAGATCAGCCTGGACAACATGGTGAAACTCTGTCTCTACTAAAAAAAAATACAAAAATTAGCTGGGCATGGCGGCAAACACCTGTAATCCCAGCTAGTCAAGAGGCTGAGGCAGAATTGCTTGAACCCAGGAGGTGGAGGTTGCAGTGAGCCGAGATGGCACCACTGCACTCCAGCCTGGGTGACAAGAGTGAGACTCCATCTCAAAAAATATATATAATATAAAATAGATAAGAGATATAAAGCCCAAACACATCAGTATTTCATAAGTGTTCTTTCACTAGTTCAACTATCGTGGAAGACAGTGTGGCGATTCCTCAAGGATCTAGAACTAGAAATACCATTTGACCCAGCCATCTCATTACTGGGCATATACCCAAAGGATTATAAATCATGCTGCTATAAAGACACATGCACACATATGTTTATTGTGGCACTATTCACAATAGCAAAGACTTGGAACCTACCCAAATGTCCATCAATGATGGACTGGATTAAGAAAATGTGGCACATATACACCATGGAATACTATGCAGCCATAAAAAATGATGAGTTCATGTCCTTTGTAGGGACATGGATGAAGCTGGAAACAATCATTCTGAGCAAACTATCTCAAGGACAGAAAACCGCATATTCTCACTCCTAGGTGGGAATTGAACAATGAGAACACTTGGACACAGGAAGGGGAACATCACACACCGGGTCCTGTCGTGGGGTGGGGGGAGGGGGGAGGGATAGCATTAGGAGATATACCTAATGTAAATAACAAGTTAATGGGTGCAGCACACCAACATGGCACATGTATACATATGTAACAAACCTGCACATTGTGCACATGTACCTGAGAACTTAAAGTATAATTTAAAAAAAAAAAAGTGTGCATCGAAAAAAAAAAATGTTCTTTCTCTTCTTCCCTCCCCATGACAGCCCTTCCCGTGGTTTGAAGCCAGCTGTCAGGGTTCTCCTGTGTCCTCCTACTTTTAGCCTAACAGCCATGATTGTTTTCAATCGCCTGCATTTGACATATTTTAAGTTGCCAACATTGGCATTCTTTTCCAACTACGGCAACTGAAATTCCAGATCTCACAGAGTGTATAGTTCTCAATGCTCCAGGCTAGACCTATAAGATAGGAGGCCAGCAAGATCTATTTACTGGCTGTGATCTCAAAATGTGGTCTTGGTTAAGGGACACATTTATTAACTGGCATTTAAAAATGCCAGTTATCTAAGGGAGAGAGTGAGGCCTTCATTAGAAATGTTGAGTCTCGGTCGGGCACGGTGGCTCACGCCTGTAATCCCAGCACTTTGGGAGGCCTAGGTGGGTGGATCACTGGAGGTCAGGAATTTGAGACCAGCCTGGCCAACATGGCAAAAACCCATCTCTACTGAAAAAATACATATATATATGTAAGTTTGGCATGGTGGTGCGTACCTGCAATCCCAACTACTCAGGAGGCTGAGGCAGGAGAATCACTTGAATCAGAGAGGTGGAGGTTGCAGTCAGCTGAGATCGCACCACTGCACTCCAGCCTGGATGACAGAGTGAAACTCTGTCACAAAAAAAAAAAGAAAGAGAGAGAGAGAGGGAAGGGAAGAAAAAGAAAGCAAGAAGGAAGGAAGACAGAAAGAGAAAGAAAGAAAGAAAAAGAAAAAAAGAAAGAGAAAGAAAGAAAGGAAGGAAGAAAGGAAGAGAAAGAAGAAAGAGAGAAAGAGAAGGAAGGAAGGAAAGAAAGAAAGAGAAGAAAAGAAAAGAAAAGAAAAGAAAGGAGGGAGGGAGGAGAGAAGGGGAGTGTTGACTCTAATTAAATGCTTTGATTCGCTGTCAGACCATGGGCCAAAGGACTTAAGTATAACTAAAAAGAGCCCTCAAATCACTCAGGCTCTTAGAAGGACTGACTGTAATTATGATCTCACCTCCTTTTTCCTATTGCTCTTTTTATTTTTTTAGAGATAGTCTTGCTCTGTCACCCAGGCTGCAGTGTAGTGGCGTCATCATAGCTCACTGCAGCCGTGAACTCCTGGGCTCAAGTGATCCTCCCACCTAAGCCTCCCAAAATGCTGGAATTACAGGTGTGAGCCACCATGTCCTGCCAGTTCTCATTTAGAAAATATATACTTACTAATGTAACCTAACAGCCATAACAATATCTATCCAGTCTGAATGGTTTTAGACTCTTTGCATGCTGAATAACTTCAGAATTTAATTCTAACTTCTAGTAGGGAAGTATTGCTACTAAAGTATATTTGAGGCCTGGCGCAGTGGCTCATGCCTGTAATCCCAGCATTTTAGGAGGCTGAAGTGGGCAGATCACCGGAGGTCAGGGGTTCAAGACCAGCCTGGCAACATGGCAAAACCCCATCTCTATTACAAATACAAAAATTAGCCGATGTGGTGGCACAAGTCTGTAATCCCAGCTACTCAGGAAGCTGAGTCACAAGAATTGCTTCAACCCAGGAGGTGGAGGTTCCAGTGAGCAGAGATCACACCACTGCACTCTAGCCTGGTCAACAGAGTGAGACTCCGTCTCAAAAAAAAAAAAAAAAAGTATATTGGACCAAAGAACAACTTCCAGATTATCCTCATAAAACAGTTTATACATTTTTATTATTTAACAAAGACATATTATGGCTATGCCCAGGCATTCTTCTGTCTTTATAGATATCAACTCATTTAATCCTCATAAAAGCCCTGTGAAGTAGGTATAATTGCAATTGCTTAGGAATGGGCAGTTAAGTTTGCCTAATTTGCCCAAAGACACAAAATAGTAAATAGAAGAGCTAGGATTTAAACTTGGGTTCTCAGACTCCAGAATATATATATAAATATATATATTTATATGTATTTATATATATTTATATTTTTATATATTTATATTTCTATATAATATATAAATTATATATATATATATAATCATCCTACTATGCTTTGCCTTCAACTCCGCCATCTCAAGTTGTATTTGTGGGGTGTGTGTGTGTGTATTGGGGGAGGGAGAAGAGGACTTGCTACTCAGACTTCAGACTGGGAAGCCCCACTCTTACTAGCTCCGAGAGCTTACATCTGGAGATATCAGGTGACTGAAGATTTCCCTATCTTTTCTAGAGATTGCCACTCTTCTAGAGGGATCTATGTAGTTCAAGGGGAAGAACTGAGAGGCCACAGCCTGGATGTCACATAGATAGAATCAGTCCTATCCTTCCAGGGGGCCAAGGGTGACACCTGTCACAAATGAGTCTTACTCCCCCCTCCAAAACCAAAATTAAAAATCCAGCCAGCCTCCCCTATCCTGCTCTTGAGCAGTTAATCATTTGATCCCAAACAATGGACCACAGCATTAATAGGAATAAATGTGCTCTTGTATTCAGCCTGTGCTTCCAGCCCATGGAGCCTCAACGCTCCAAAATTGAGATCCAAGTCAATCTTGTCATCCTACCCCTTCTTCTCTTATCACCTCCAGCCACCAACTCTGCAGTGTTCACTCAAATCCTTGAGCAGACCCCTGGAGCCTTTGCTTTCTCTGGGGAGGTGGAGGGATGTTTGCCCAGTCCTTCACCCCTGTAACTAATCCCAGCTGGGAAATTCCACAGGGATGCAGCTAAGGGAAAACTACTGATTCTGAGCCCCAGTGTGGCAGATGGAGCTGGAAATACACAGGTAGGCAGCTCAGAATTATGCTGGCTATAGTGGGTTCAGCATTGCTGCACCAAAAGGCCCCTGCTAGAAACGGATCCCTTAAAGAAAAGGAGGACTGAATAGAAGAAAAATGGTCCGGATTATAAGGAAAGATAAAGCCTGTTTATCATAAGTTTCTGTCCTTATTACTTTTTTTTGAGTGGGATGAAGAGGCAAGAGATTCAAAAGTTTATGAGAAAGCCCTGTTCACACCCAAATCCCTAGAACTTGCGAATCTGTCCCCTTAGCTGACCAAAGGGACTTTGCCCTTGATTAAAATGACAACCTTGAGATGAGGATATTACCCTGGAGTATCTGAATGAGCCCAATCATAGGAATCCTTCAAAGTAGAGAACCAGCTGGGTGCAGTGGTTCATACCTGTAATCCTATCACTTTGGGAGGCCAAGGCACGAGGATAGCTTGTGGCCAGGAGTCTGAGACCAGCCAGGGCATCTCTACAAACAAACAAACAAATAAACATTTTAAAAATTAGCCAGGCATGGTTTTAAAAATTAGCTAGGTTAAAACTATTCCTGGCTAATTTTTAAAATGTTTATTTGTTTGTAGAGAGGGGTTGAGTCTCCCAAGGCTGAGGTGGGAGGATCACTTGAGCCCAGGAATTCGAGACTACTGTGATCTATGATCCTACCACTGCACTCCAGCCTGGGCAACAGACCAAGACCCTGTCTCTATAAAAAAAATAAAATTAAAATTAAAAAGTGGTGAACCTGTTCTGTGGTGAGAAGTTTGATGTGAGAAGGGCTGGACCCCCATTTGCTGGCTTTGATGAAGAAGAGGGGCAGTGGCTCACACACGTAATCCCAGCACCTAGGCTGAAACGATCTGTCTGCCTTGGCTTCCCAAAATGCTGGGATTACAGATGTGAGTCACCTAGGCTTACCTAGGCCCCATTTGCTGGCTTTGATGAAGAAGAGGGGCAGTGGCTCACACACGTAATCCCAGCATGTTGGGAGGCTGAGGCGGGTGGATGGCTTGAGCCCAGGAGTTCAAGACCAGCCTGGGCAACATGGCGAGACCCTGTCTCTATGAAGGAAAAAAAAAAATGTTGTGCAATGGAATACTATTCAGCAATTAAAAATGAATTATTTAATAAAAAAGAAGAGGGGCATAAACTAAGGAATGTGGGTGGCCTTTAGAAACTGGAAAAGGCAAGAAAGTGGATTCTTCCCTCAATCCTCCAGAAAGGAACACAGCTGAGATCTAAACTCTAGCCTTTTTCCTATCTTGCCCAAATTCCTTTCCCTTTTTTTTTTTTTTTTTTTTTTTTTTGAGATGGAGTCTTGCTCTGTCACCCAGGCTGGAGTGTAATGGTGTGATCTGGGCTCACTGCAACCTCCACCTCCCGGATTCAAGTGATTCTTGTGCCTCAGCCACTCAAGTAGCTGGGACTACAGGCATGCGCCACCATGTGCCACCACGTGAGGCTAATTTTTTGTATTTTTAGTAGAGATGGGGTTTCACTATGTTGGCCAGGCTGGTCATGAACTCCTGACCTCAAGTGATCCACCCGCCTCAACTTCCCAAAGTGCTAGGATTACAGGCGTGAGCCACCGCGCCCAACCCCAAATTCCTTTCTTAGGGGCCCCAGGATTCACCTTCTACAAATTGTAAAATCTCATCAGGTGGGTTTTATTTAACCCTATATAACATGGCTTACTTTCCAACCTGACTCTGGCACAACATCACATGAAAGGCAAAGAAGGAAACAGTCAGGTGCAGAGGCTAACGTCTGTAATCCCAGCACTTTGGGAGGCCAAGGCAGGCAGATCGTTTGAGCCTAGGAGTTTGAGACCAGCCTGGGCAATATAGGAAGACAAAAAATACAAAAATTAGCCAGGCATGATGGCGCATACCTATAGTCCCAGCTAGTTGGGAGGCTGAGGTGGGAGGATTGCTTAAACCCAGGAGGCAGAAGTTGCAGTGAGCCAAGATTGTGCTACTGCACTCCAGCCTGGTCAATAGAGTGAGGTGATGTCTCAAAAGAATAATAATAAGAATAATAATAATCTCTATTAACTAGATCTTTCCTCTTCCAGACCCTCCCAATCCTGAAGAGATTAGCTAGAGTGTAGCATCTTTTAAAGGTCTAAATAGGAAACATTTGTCATTTATTGTCTCTAAGGGCAGCCACCTATGAGACTTCATCTACATAATAACTCTCATCTCTGCACACCCTTACCTATACTCAGACACCACTTTCTGTTGATTCCAGGTCTTTAGATAATAACTCTTTCAACCAACTGCCAATTATAAAATCCTTGAATCCACCTGTGACCTGTAAGCCCTGCTTCGGGTTGTCCTGCCTTTCCAGACTGAACCAATGTGTACCTCACATATACTGATTGATGTCTTATGTCTGTATAAATCCAAGCTGTAACCCAATGACCTTGGGCACATTTTCTCAGGAACTCTTGAGACTGTCCCTTTGGCCATGGTCATTCATATTTAGCTCAGAATAAACCTCTTTAAGTATTTTACAGAGTTTGACTCTTCATCAACACAGCCCTACTGACAGGCTTGATTTTAGCCCAGTGAGATTTGTGTCAGACTTCTGACCTACCTAATGAAGAGAATAAATTTGTGTTCTTTAAGCCATTAAGCTTGTGGTTATTTACTACAGCAGCAATAGGGATCTAATATGAGCCCCTTGACTAACCATGAAGACCTTTCTCCATAGAAATCTAGACAAATGACAGAGCTCATCTCTAACATGGTTTGAGAAATTGGTCATTGGTGAAGCAAAAGTACATGGAGAAGGATGTATCTGGCAAAGGCTTTAAACCAGGGGTTGCAAACGAAAAGCCCAAGAGCAAAGCCTACAGAAGAGGGTGTTTTGTTTTCTGTACACTGCTTCAATAACTAGAAAACTTAATATGAAATTTGGGGTTCTGGTTTCTCTTAAAAAGCTGAAAGGGAGGCCAGGTGTTGTGGCTCATACCTGTACTCCCAGCACTTTGGGAGGCCAAGGCAAGAGGATCACTTGAGGCCAGGAGTTCAATACCAGCCTGGGAAACAGAGACTCTTGTCTCTACAAAAAACAGAAAAATTAGCGGGCATGGTGGCACATGCCTGTAGTCCCAGCTACTTGGGAATCTGAGGCAGGAGGATGGCATAAGCCTAGGAGTTAGAGGTTGCAGTGAGCTGTGATCAAGCCTCTGCACTCCAAGCTGGGTGACAAAGCAAGATCCTGTCTCAAAAAAAAAGTTATTCATCTTAAGAGTTCATCTGAGTTCTTCATCTTAAGAACTCAGGCTAGGCCAGGTGAAGTGGCTCACCCTATAATCCCAGCTCTTTGGGAGGCCAAGGTGGGCAGATCACCTGAGGTCAGGAGTTCAAGCCAGCCTGTCCAACATGGCGAAAACCCGTCTCTACTAAAAATACAAAAATTAGCCAGGCATGGTGGCACACACCTGTAGTCCCAGCTACTTGGGAGGCTGAGGCATGAGAATCAATTGAACCCAGGAGGCAGAGGTTGCAGTGAGCCGAAATCACGCCACTTCACTCCAACCTGGACAACGGAGTGAGACTCCACCTCAAAAAAAAAAAAAAAGGGAACTCAGGCTAGTTCACCTTCTCTCATCTTCTCCCAATCCCCACTCCTCTCCCAGCCATTCTAGGAATGCTCTTAGTTTTTGGACAGTGGTTTCTGGACTTCAGAATGGCCTAAGATTTTGTTTTCCCTGATACAGCAGACACTTAAGCCCCCAGCTGGATTCCCACCCAGCAACTGGAGCCAGGCTGGGAGAAGGTAGCTAACACAGGCAGGCCACTCAGGAAGGAACTTTGGAAACAAGTGGATAGAGGCCAAGCCCTGTCCTTGGGAACCAGAGAGGGAGATGTGTTTATCAGTTCCCAGGCAGGCTTCTTTCTGAAGGTCTGCCCAGGAAAAGGCCGAATGCCCCCTCCTCCTGGGTAACCTTTCCTGAAGCAGTTTGTGTTCTGGAGAGATACCGAGATGAATTCAGGCCCCTCCTCTCTGGCCTCCGGAGTTTACTCACAAACTGAGTTTGGGCTGGGTAAATTCATATCCTCAGTCTATAGCCTTGACGGAGCCTGAGCTCTTGATTCCAGTCCAAACCAATGGCAGCCTACAAGAGGACAAGGCCAGAGGGTGAGTAAAAACATTAACCTGGGGAGAGAGGCAGAGTCCGCTCCAACAATCTGCAAGTCCAACACGAGGAGAGAGGTGCAGCGCAGAGGTCGGTGGGGGCATGCATACTAGCAACCCACAACACTCCATCCCAGCCCCACCGCACTTTGGCCCCTGGTCCCAGAAGGAAGGGGACCCTCGCTTGCATTAGGAGAAAGGAGAGGTATGCCCCTTCCTCATGAGGGGTGAAAGGAAGTGACGTGAGTCTGGACAGCCAGAGCATTTTCCTCGGCCAATGCAGGCCAAGTACAAAAAGCTCACAGCAGCCAAGCAAGACAAGGCTGTGATCCAACCCAGTTCAGAGCACACAGGTGAATGATCACAACCTCAAAAATACCAGAACTGGAAGGAATCCAGGAGAACTTCTAGTTTGGTGATTTTTGGACAGTGCTTGGCAGAGCCCTAGTATTTTAAATAACTTTCAAAGGGGCCACTGATGTGGAATGGGGACAAAGAGAGAAATCCCACTGTGATTCAAACAAAGCAGCTCTATTTTTATTTTTTACTGTATTTTTAAAATTATTTTAGAGACAGGGTCTCACTTTGTCACTTCGGCTGGAATGGGAGTGCAGTGATATAATCCAAGCTCACTGTAGCCTTGACCTCCTTGGCTCAAGCAACCTTCCTGCCTCAGACTGCCAAGGAGCTGGGACTACAGGTGCTCACCACCAAACCCAGCTAATGCTTTTATTTTTGTAGAGATGGGATCTCACCAAGTTGCCCAATCTGGTCTCAAACTCCTAGCTCAAGCCATCCTTCTGCCTCAACCTCCCAAAGTTCTGGGATTACAGGCATGAGCCACCATGCCTGGATATTTTTATTTTTTATACATACAGTTTGTACATTTCACCTCAAATATTTAAATAAGTTAATTAAATTAACTATATTACTGCACATGAGCCGGGTGCAGTGGCCCATACTTGTGTCCCAGCTACTCAGGAGGCTGAGGTGGGAGGATTGCTTGAGCCCAAGAGTTCTAGGCTGCAGTGCACTATGCCAATTAAATGTCTACACTGAATTTGGCATCAATATGGTGACCTCCCAGGAGCTGAGGGCTATCAGGTTGCCTAAAGAGGGATGAACTCACCCAGGTCAGAAACGGAGCATGTCAAAACTCCTGTACTGATCAGTAGTGGGATCATGCCTGTGAATAGCCACTGCATTCCCGCCTGGACAACATGTTGAGACCACACCTCTTTTTTTAAAAATGACTGCATTAAAAGACTAAGCTACAGGTCATGCGTAGTGGCTCACACATGTAATCCCAGCTCTTTGGGAGGCCGAGGGAGGCAGATCACTTGAGGTCAGAAGCTCAAGACCAGCCTAGTCAACATGGTGAAACACCATCTCTACTTAAAAAAAAAAAAAAAAAAAAAAAAAAAAAAGGCCAGGCGCGGTGGCTCACACCTATAATCCCAGCACTCTGGGAGGCCGAGGCAGGCGGATCACAAGGTCAGGAGATCGAGACCATCCTGGCTAACACAGTGAAACCCCGTCTCTACTTAAAAAAAAAAAAATACAAAAAATTAGCTGGGCATGGTAGCGGGTTCCTATAGTCCCAGCTACTCGGGAGGCTGAGGCAGGAGAATGGCGTGAACCCGGGAGGCGGAGCTTGCAGTGAGCCGAGATCGCGCCACTGCACTCCAGAACTCCAGCCTGGGAGACAGAGCCAGACTCCGTCTCCAAAAAAAAAAAAAAAAATTAGCTGGGCATGGTGGTGGGCACCTGTAATCCCAGCTACTCTACTCGGGAGGCTGAGGCAGGAGAATCGCTTGAACCAGGGAGGTGGAGGCTTCAGTAAGCCAAGATCCCGCCATTGCACTCCATCCTGGACAACAGAGTGAGACTCCATCTCAAAAAAAAAAGGTTAAGCTGGCCGGGCACGGTGGCTCACGCCTGTAATCCCAGCACTTTGGGAGGCCAAGCCGGGTGGATCGCCTGAGGTCAGGAGTTCAAGACCAGCTTGGCCAACATCGTCTCTACTACAAATACAAAAATTAGTGGGGCATGGTGGTGGGCGCCTCTAATCCCAGCTACTAGGGAGGCTGTGGCAGGAGAATCGATTGAACTTGGGAGGCAGAGGTTGCAGTGAGCCAAGATGGCACCATTGCACTCCAGCCCAGGCAACAAGAGCAAAACTCCATCGAAAGAAAGAATGAAGAAAGAAGGAAGGAAGGAAAGAAGGAAGGAAGGAAGGAAGGAAGGAAAGAAAAAGGGAGAGAAAGAGAGAAAGAAACAAAGAAAGAAAAAGAAAGAAACAAAGAAAAAGAAGAAAGAAAGAAAGAAGAGAGAAAGGAAAAGGTTAAGCTACAAAAAAAAAAAAATTGAAAATCACCAATCTTATTCTTCACTTTATAAATGAAAAAACTGAGATACAGAGGCGAATAACTGGAAGTCACAGAGAAAGTAAGCAAACCAGGACTCAAGTATGGAGAAATTTCTAGGCATCCACCAGATTCCATTCTCCCCTTCTTCCTTTTATTGAAACACCTGCCCCAGGCTTTAACCAGACACATAACTATTGGGCTAGAGACCACAGTCCACAGCCTCCTTTGCAGTGACTAAGTTCTCAGCAATGTGAATAAAAATAATGCTCTGTTTCTTATAAGGAAAATGCTGTTTCTTCGCTCTTTGGTATCCTTCCTTTGGGTTGGGACATAAGATATCTAACTGTTGAGATAAGATAAGACCTTATGAACAAGGAACACGTCTCAGGACACACCCACATAGAAAAAGAACCTGGATCTCCCGAAGGCTTTGTGAATCAGAACCACCTCCTTGCCCTGCACTTTCTACTTTCTTTGGAATATTTATGAGACAGAAATAAACTGGATTGTTGGAGCACTCTGGTATTTTTACGTCTCTTTGTTACAGTAGCTATATCATTTATCAATTGCTAAGTAACAAATTACCCCACAACACAGTAGTTTGAAACAAAAAACATGGGAGGTCCAGGCAGGAGGATCACTTGAGGCCAGAAGTTCAATGCCAGCCTGGGCAACATAACAAGAACCCATCTCTTCAGAAAAAAAAAAAATTAAAAATTAGCTGGGCATAGTGGCTTGCACCTGCAGTCCTAGCTACTCAGGAGGCTGAGGCAGAATGTTTGCTCAAGCCCAGGAGTTTAAGGTTGCAGTGAGCTATGATCACACTAATATACTCCAGCCTGGGCAACAAAGTGAGACCTTGTCTTAAAAATAAAAATTGGCCAGGCACAGTGGCTCACACCTGTAATCCCAGCACTTTGGGAGGCCAAGGCAGGTGAATCACCTGAAGTCGGGAGTTCGAGACCAGCCTGGCCAGCATGGTGAAATCCTGTCTCTAATAAAAATACAAAAATTAGCCAAGCGAGGTGGCAGGTGCCCGTAATGCCAGCTACTTGGGAGGCTGAGGCAGGAGAATCGCTTGAGCCTGGGAGGTGGAGGTTGTAGTGAGCCCAGATCGTGCCACTGCACTCCAGCCTGGGCAACAGAGCAAGACCCCGTATCAAAAATTAATAAATAAATAAAAATTAGGCCTAGTGCGGTGCCTCACATCTGTAATTCCAGCACTCTGGGAGGCCGAGACTTGATCATTTGAGGCCAGTTCAAGACCAGCCTGGCCAACATGGTGAAACCCTGTCTTTACTGAAAATACAAAAATTAGCCTGGCACGGTGGTGCATGCCTGTAGTCCCAGCTACCTAGGAGGCTGAGACATGAGAATCGTTTGAACCCAGGAGGCAGAAGTTTCAGTGAGCTGAGACTGAACCACTGCACTCCAGCCTGGGCAACAGAGTGAGACTCTGTCTCAAAAATATAAATTATACAATTAATTAAAATTAAAATTAAAAAAATTTAAAAACATTTCTTGTCTCATAGTTTCTGTGGGTTAGGAACTGAGGAGCAGCTCAGCTGCCTCAGGATCCCTTCTGAGGCTGCAGCCAGAGTATTGGTGGGGACCACAGCCATCCAGAACTGCTAGCTCAGAACTAGAATATTCACTCCCACGTTCATCCACTCTGGCTGCTGTCAGAGACCGCAGCTCTCATCACGTGGCTTCTCCACAGGTGAGTGTCTTTATGAGGCGATTCTTGGCTTCCCCCAGAGCAAATGACCAGAAATAAGGAGTGGCCCAGAAGGAAACTGCAGTGCATTTTTATAACCCAGTCTCCAGTCCCAAGTCAAGCACTGTCACCTCCCTTTCATTCTATTTGCTAGAAGAGTCGCCAAGTTCTTTGTAATCCCATCACCTTGGGAGGCCAAGGTGGGAGGCCAGGAGTTCAAGACCAGCTGGGCAACATAGCAAGACCCTATCTCTCCAAAAATCAAAACAAAATAAACAGCTAGGCATGGTGGTACACACCTGTAGTCTTTGCTACTCGAGAGCCTGAGGTGGGAGGATTGCTTGAACCCAGAAGTTGGAGGAAGCAGTGAGCTAGAATTGAGCCACTGCACTCCAGCCTGGGTGACAGAACGAGACACTGTTTCAAGAAAAAAAAAAATTAAAATTAAAAACAAAAAATACGGCCGGGCACCGTGGCTCATGCCTGTAATCCCAGCACTTTGGGAGCCTGAGGTAGGCAGATCACCTGAGGTCGGGAGTCCGAGATCAACCGACCAAAATGGAGAAACCCCACGTCTACTAAAAACACAAAATTAGAGGTTGCAGTGAACCAAGATCGCGCCATTGCACTCCAGCCTGGGCAGCAAGAGCGAAACTCCATCTCAAAAAAAAAAAAAAAAAAAAAAAAAAAAAAGAAAAGAAAATTAAAAAAAATTAAAATAAATTTCTTTTTTAAAAAAGAGTCACCAAATCCTGCCCAAGCTCAAGGGGGTGAGAACTAGGCTCCACTTTTTAAAGGGAGGAGTATCAAAGAATATGTGGACATATTTTAAAACTACCATAGTGGCTCAGCCTGTATCCTATCATTATTATTTTTAACTCATCGATTTTTTTTATTCTTTTTTTGAGATAAGTTCTGGCTCTATCCCCCAGGCTGCAGTACAGTGGTGCCATCTTGGCTTGCTGCAACCTCCACCTCCCAAGCTCAAGGGATCCTCTCATCTCAGCCTCCAGGGTAGCTGGGGCTACAGGCGCATACCGCCATAGCCAGCTAATTTGTGTGTGTGTGTCTTCTTTCGTAGAGATGGGGTTTTGCTATGTTGTCGTCTGGATTCAAACTCGTGAGCTCAGCTGGGTGCAGTGGCTCACACCTGTAAGTTCACCACTTTGGAAGGCCAAGATGGGCGGATCACCTGAGGTCAGGAGTTCAAGACCAGCCTGGCCAACATGGTGAAACCCTGTCTCTACTAAAAAAAAAAAAATACAAAAATTAGCCGGACATGATGGCGGGTGCCTATAATCTCAGCTACTCAGAAGGCTGAGGCAGGAGAATCGCTTGAACCTGGGAGGCAGAGGTTGCAGTGAGCCGAGATCATGCCACTGCACTTCAGCCTAGACAACAAGAGCAAGACTCCATCTCAAAAAAAAACAAAAAAACAAAAAAACCCACACACTGATGAGCTCAAAGCAATCCACCCGCCTTGGCCTCCCACAGGATGAGCCATGGTGCCCAGCCTAATCCATAACTTTTACAGAATTTTTTTTATCCTGCATCCTAATTAATACGCTAAATCTACCAACTCCTATCCCAGTGCATATTCTGAGCCATAATGCTTCATGAGGTAGTTCAAGGACAATAATAACTAACATCACTGGGGGCTTTTTATGTGCCAGGCACATGCCAAGCATTTTCAAACATTTTGTCCCTCATGAGAACCTCTGTGGTAGATTCTATGACAAGCCTTAATTTTTTTTTTTTTTTTTTTTTTTTTTTTTGAGTTTCAGCCCAGGCTGAGTTCCAGCCCAGGCTGGAGTGCAATAGCACGATCTCGGCTCACTGCAACCTCTGCCTCCTGGACTCAAGCAATTCTCCTGCCTCAGCCTCCTGAGTAGCTGGGATTACAGGCATGCACTACCATGCCTGGCTATTTTTTTATTTTAGGTGGAGACGGGGTTGCACCATGTTGACCAGGCTGGTCTCAAACTCCTGACCTCAGGTGGTCCACCAGCCTCGACTTCCCAAAGTGCTGGACTTACAGGCGTGAGCCACCGCGCCCTGCCGACATGCCTTAATATTATAGGTGAGGAAACAGGTTTAGCAGAGTACATACCAGCCCAGGCTCCTACACCTTACTTCGTCTCAAAAAAAAAAAAAAAAAAAAAAAAAAAAAAGTCTCACTGTGTTGCCCAGGCTGGAGTGCAGTGGCATGATCTTGTGTCCGAAATTGGTGGGTTCTTGGTCTCACTGACTTCAAGAATGAAGCCGTGGACCCTCACAGTGTGTGTTACAGCTCTTAAGGTGGCGTGTCTGGAATCTGTCCCTTCTGATGTTCAGATGTGTTCGGAGTTTCTTCCTTCTGGTGGGTTCGTGGTCTCGCTGGCTCAGGAGTGAAGCTGCAGATCTTCACGGTGAGTGTTATAGCTCTTAAGGCAGCGCGTCTGGAGTTGTTCCTTCCTCCCGGTGGGTTCGTGGTCTCGCTGGCTCAGGAGTGAAGCTGCAGATCTTCGCGGTGAGTGTTATAGCTCTTAAGGCAGCGCGTCTGGAGTTGTTCCTTCCTCCCGGTGGGCTCGTGGGCTCGCTAGGCTCAGGAGTGAAGCTGCAGATCTTCGCGGGGAGTGTTACAGCTCATAAAAGCAGTGTGGACCCAAAGAGTAAGCAGTAGCAAGATTTATTGCAAAGAGCAAAAGAACAAAACTTCCACAGTGTGGAAGGGGACCGGAGCACGTTGCCAATGCTGGCTTGGGCAGCCTGCTTTTATTCTCTTATCTGGCCCCACCCACATCCTGCTGATTGGTAGAGCCCAGTGGCCTGTTTTGTCAGGGCGCTGATTAGTGCGTTTACAATCCCTGAGCTAGATACAAAGGTTCTCCACGTCCCCATCAGATTAGTTAGATACAGAGTTTCCACACACAGGTTCTCCAAGGCCCCACCAGAGCAGCTAGATACAGAGTGTCGATTGGTGCACTCACAAACCTTGAGCTAAACACAGGGTGCTGATTGGTGTATTTACAATTCCTGAGCTAGATATAAAGACTCTCCACGTCCCCACCAGACTCAGGAGCCCAGCTGGCTTCACCTAGTGGATCCCGCACTGGGGCTGCAGGTGGAGCTGCCTGCCGGTCCTGTGCCGTGCACTCGCATTCCTCAGCCCTTGGGTGGTTGATGGGACTGGGTGCCGTGGAGCAGGGGGTGGCGCTCGTCGGGGAGGCTTGGGCCGCACAAGAGCCCATGGAGTGGGTGGGAGGCTCAGGCATGGCGGGCTGCAGGTCCCGAGCCCTGCCCCGTGGGAAGGCAGCCAAGGCCCGGCGAGAAATTGAGCGCAGCGCCGGTGGGACAGCACTGCTGGGGGACTCAGTACACCCTCCGCAGCCACTGGCCCGGGGGGTGCTAAGTCCCCCATTGCCCGGGGCCAGCAGGGCTGTTTGGCTGCTCCGAGTGCGGGGCCCACCAAGCCCACGCCCACCCGGAACTCCAGCTGGCCCGCAAGTGCCGCACACAGCCCCGGTTCCCGCTCGTGTCTCTCCCTCCATACCTCCCTGCAAGCTGAGGGAGTGGGCTCCGGCCTTGGCCAGCCCAGAAAGGGGCTCCCACAGTGCAGTGGGGGACTGAAGGGCTCCTCAAATGCCACCAAAGTGGGAGCCCAGGCAGGGGAGGTGCCGAGAGCAAGCGAGGGCTCTGAGGACTGCCAGCATGCTGTCACCTCTCAATCTCACCTAGCTACAACTTCCACCTCCCAAGCTCAAGCAATTCTTGTGCCTCAGCCTCCCAAGTAGCTGGGATTATAGGTAGCTGGGATTATAGGCACCTGCCACCATGCCTGGCTAATTTTTGTATTTTTAGTAGAGACAGGGTTTTTTCACCACATTGGCCAGGCTGGTCTCAAACTCCCAGTGGGTGATCCACCCACCTCGGCCTCTCAAAGTGTTGGAATTACAGGCATGAGCCACTGTGCCTGGTCCCAAGCCTTACTCTTTTTTTTTTTTAGATTTTTTTAAAAAATTATTATTATACTTTAAGTTCTGGGGTACATGTGCAGAATGTGCAGGTTTGTTACACAGGTATACATGTGCCATGGTGGTTTGCTACACCCATCAACCCATCACCTATATTAGGTATTCCTCCTAGTGCTATCCCTCCCCGAAGCCTTACTCTTAATCACTGAACTAGTGCTGGGGAAAATGTGTGCTTTATGGAGAGAGACTGAGATTGGCTGGAATTCTGGCACCAACACTTAAGAATTATCTGATTCTGGGCAGGGCATCGTGGCTCACACTTGTGATCCCAGCACTTTGGAAGGCCGTGGTGAGTGGATCACCTGAGGTCAGG
The DNA here is from genome assembly GCF_029289425.2 of Pan paniscus. Classification (NCBI taxonomy): domain Eukaryota; kingdom Metazoa; phylum Chordata; class Mammalia; order Primates; family Hominidae; genus Pan; species Pan paniscus. The sequence goes on along the minus strand of NC_073256.2, from coordinate 52,147,865 downwards.
AGTTCAAGACCAGCCTGGCCAGCAGGGTGAAACCCCATCTCTACTGAAAATACAAAAATTAGCCGGGCGTGGTGGAGGGCACCTGTAGTCTCAGCTACTTGGGAGGCTGAGGCAGGATTATTGCTTGAACCCAGGAGGTGGAGGTTGCAGTGAGCCAAGATGGTGCCATTGCACTCCAGCCTGGGTGACAGAGCGAGACCCTTTCTCAAAAAAAGAAAAAAAGAATTATGTGATTTTTCTTTCTTTTATTTGCTCATCTTTGTTAGGCAAGAATTATGTGATTTTTGGTGAAACCTAGTCTTCTTGGGCTTTGATTTTACCTTATAGAAAAATAGAAAAAAGATAATCCCTTAATGGTTATGATAAGGAATAAATAAAACTATCCAAAGACCTGAGCACAGGGCTTGGCACAGATAGGGGTGGTCAGTAAAAGGTGGTCTTCTCCTCTCCTTCACTTTTTTCTCAAATCTCCACTCTCATTCATACATGAGATGGTTCAGCTCTGGCCAGACTGTTGGCTTCGTTCCAGAAAGCAAAACGTAGCAGGACTATGCGGAATTCCTGGGAAACCAGGTACGCCTGAACTCCATAGTCTTTGTTTCCTCCCAGCCTCTGCTGACACTTAGGAAAAGTATCAGAGCATTCCCTAAAGAAATGCTTTAATTAATAAAAGCCCCTGGCACCATCCCAGAACTGCCCCAGCTTCTGGAGAGAGAAAGTGTTTTCCTCCTTAGTCACACCAATGCCTTTTTCTCTGATTGCACTTTCCACGTGGTTTTCGAGCTGACAGGAAGGGTGGGAAATTGCTGCTTTGCTTTCCTGGAGAACCACAGACTAGGACCTGGGGGCATTGCTGGGTAGATTATGAACACCTTTGGCCAAGAGTTGCATCAATCCCCTAAAAAAACCTAGGTACTGGCCAGGCGCGGTGGCTCATGCCTATAATCCCAGCACTTTGGGAGGCCGAGGCGGGCGGATCACCTGAGGTCGGGAGTTCGAGACCAGCCTAACCAACATACGAAAAATACAAAATTAGCCAGGCGTGGTGGTGCATGCCTGTAATCCCAGCTACTCAGGAGGCTGAGGCAGGCGAATCACTTGAACCCAGTAGGCGGAGGTTGCGGTGAGCCGAGATTGCGCCATTGCACTCCAGCCCTGGGCAACAAGAGCGAAACTCTGTCTCAAAAAAAAAAAAAAAAATTCCTGTTACTGAGACTTCTAGGGTATCTGGACAGAGGAAGGCTAGATTTTCTAAGAATAAAAATTGCAGCCGGGGAGACAGAGCAAGATCCTGTCTCAAAAAAAAATTAAAAAAAAGAAGAAGAAAAAGCGAAGGCTTCATTTGCCCAATATACAATGCACGACTCTCAACACCTTCAAAGAATTACATGCTCCTCCCATGAAAACGCTTCTTTTTTTTTTTTTTTTTTTTTGAGACGGAGTCTTGCTCTGTTGCCCAGGCTGGAGTGCAGTGGCGCGATCTCGGCTCACTGCAAGCTCTGCCTCCTGGGTTCACGCCATTCTCCTGCCTCAGCCTCCCAAGTGGCTGGGCCTACAGGCGCCCGCCACCACGCCCAGCTATTTTTTTGTATTTTTAGTAGAGACAGCATTTCACTGTGTTAGCCAGGATGGTCTCGATCTCCTGACCTCGTGATCCGCCTGCCTCGGCCTCCCAAAGTGCTGGGATTACAGGCGTGAGCCACCGTGCCTGGCCTGAAAATGCTTCTTATACAAAATTTAAAAGTTTGGGAAAATATTGTGACAATTTGTCTAATTCTGAAACATGACATGTTTACTTGGGGTTATTTATCGGTTTTTTGGTGGGGGGGCAGGGAACTGGGTCTCACCCTGTCACCCAGGCTGGAGTGTAGTGGCACAGTCTCAGCTCACTGCAACCTCTGCCTCCCAGGCTCAAGCCATCCTCCTGCCTCAGCTTCCTGAATAGCTGGGACTACAAGTGCACTCCACTATGCCCAGCTAATTTTTGTACTTTTTGTAGAGATGGGGTTTTGCCATGTTACCCAGGCTGGTCTTGAACTCCTGAGCTCAAGTGATCTGCCTACCTTGGCCTCCCAAAGTGCTGGGATTACAGGCATGAGCCATGGCCCCCAGCCATTTATCATTTTTTACAACCATCCATGGTTAGCATTCTCTGCTACATTATCGGGTCACACTTGGAGGCCCATGAAAGAGGATGTCTTACTAAAGATGAAAGGAGGTGATTCAGGCCTTTTCCCCCATGCACCTCCACAGAATTGACTGCTTCTCTCCAGAGTGTTTCTCTAATGTTCACAAGGCCTTAAAATGAGGGGGTTCACGGAGTGTCTAAGAGGAAGCTGGAGTCAGGCAGTGGGAATAAAAAGAATCCCTTGACTCCTCAGAAGCTTTCCTAGACCAGGCACGGTGGCTCCTGCCTGTAATCCCAGCACTTTGGGAGGCCAAGGCTGAGGGATTGCCTGAGTTCAAGAGGTTGAGACCAGCCTGGGCAACATGGTGAAACCCCAGAAAATTAGCCAGCCATGGTAGTATGCGCCTGTAGTCCCAGCTGGTCGGGAGGCTGAGGTGGGAGGATCGCTTGAGCCTGGGAGGTGGAAGTTGCAGTGAGCCGAGATGTCACCACTGCACCACTGGGTGACAGAGCAAGACCCTGTATAAAAAAATTAATTAATTAAAAAAAAAAGTTTTTCTGGAAGTTTAGTATTATTTTTTCCCTTTCCATGGAAGATTTTAAAACATATTTCTTTCTTTTCTTTTGTCTTGCTCTGTTGCTCAGGCTAGTGTCTAGTGGCACAATCATAGCTCACTGCAGCCTTGAACACCTCAGCCTCTGGAGTAGCTGGGACTACAGGCATGTGCCGCCATGCCCAGCTGATTTTTATTTTTTGTAGAGATGGGGTCTTGCTATGTTGTCCAGGCTGGTCTCCAACTCCTGGCTCAAGCTCCTTCACCTCAACCTCTCAAAGTGCTGAGGTGTGAGCTACCACACCCATCCTAGAAACATATTTCTACCTCATATTTATCAAGTAGCTTTGAATATATGGCCCATCATCTTCTTTACTGTTTCAGTTTCTTCCTCAATAAACCAAACTAGTCTTCCTGACTCATGTGGAGTTGAGTCACCTGGTGGTGAGGGTGGAGGAGTGAGAGATCTAAATTTGGTTGACATGATGTGAGAAATCAGCTTATCTTTCATAGAACCCTTCAGTCCAGGAAAATGCTGGGACTGAACCAATCATTTCAATGATGCCCAGAACCAAAGCCCTTCTACCAACATATAACTCCCAATGTCAGCCATCAGTTGAGGTCCTGTGGCCACACTGGCCAGGAGGGACGAAGGGAGGAGAGTGTGAAGGGATACACCAGTTTTTCGAAATTGGAGTCCTTAAGTGCCTCTGGAGATCTTATTGAATGCTTAAAATATCAGGCTTAAAATATAAATTGTTGCACCTGTAATCCTAGCTGCTCAGGAGGCTGAGGCAGGAGAATCACTTGAACCTGGGAGGCGAAGGCTACAGTGAGCTGAGATCAAGCCACTGCACTCCAGCCTGGGCAACACAGAGCAAGACTCCGTTTCAAAAAAAGAAGAATTTCCATCATTCCTACCTTTAAGGGTGTTTTCCTTCCAAGAACCTCTAGTCCAAAGGAGAGTGGGACGGGAGGTGTTCCTCACTTCCCATCAATTTTCCCTTCAAAGGCTCTCCTTCTTTCACAGTCTGGCGCTGGAGGCAGTTAGCAGGAGAGCCTTAATAAAATTAGGATTACCCATCACATCTCTCCCCTGAGCCAATGAATAGAAAGAACAATAGTTACCATTATGCACACTTTTTTTTAAAGACTTTATTTTTCAGCATAGTTTTAGGTTAACAGCATAATTGAGAAGAAGGTACAGAGTTCTGATACAACCCCAGCCCCACACATGTATAGCCTCCCCCATTAATCCCAGCACTTGGGAGGCTGAAGCAGGCAGATAGCCTGAGCTCATGAGTTTGTGACCAGCCTGGGCAACGTGGCTAAACCCAGTCTCTACAAAAAATACAAAAAAAAAAAAAAAAAAAATTTAGCCGGGCATAGTGGTGAGTGCCTGTAGTGCCAGCTACTCAGGAGGCTGAGGTGGGAGGATGGCTTGAACCCAGGAGGTGGAGGTTGTAGTGAGCCAAGATCATGCAACTGCATTCAAACCTGGGCAACAGAACCAGACCTTGTCTCTAAATAAATAAAAAAACAACAAAAAAGAATATACACAGCCTATGTTCAAGGAAGAGTAACAACAAAAAGCTTCATGGCTGATGAATAGTGTGTGGTGAAGGGGAGTATTTGAGTATGAGGAAGACTGAAACAAATAAGGCTAGACTGAAACACTTTAATAGTTTTTTCTTTTTTCTTTTTGAAACAGAGTAGTCTCATTCTGTCGCCCAGGCTGGAGTGCAGTGGCACAATCACAGCTCACTGCAGCTGCATCCTCGACTTCTCGAACTCCAGTGATTCTCCCACCTCAGCCACCAGAGTAGCTGGGACCGCAGGTGCGCACCACCAGGCCCAGCTAATTTTTGTATTTTTTTTACAGGTGGCTTCACCATGTTGCCCAGGATGGTCTCAAACTCTTGAGCTCAAGCAATCTGCCCGCCTCAGCCTCCCGAAGTTTTGAGATTATAGGAGTGAGTCTAGACTGAAACATTTTGAATGCCACACTCTAGTTTACAGAACTTTATTCTGTAAACACTGGAGACCAACAAACGTTATTAAGCAAAGAAATGTTCAGATTTACATTTTACAGAGATAATTGTGACCAGAAGGGATAGACTTGAGAGTGAAATCAGAGCACTGTTTCTTTCAATAGCCGCATGAGAATTTGAGGGGTGGGGAAGACAAGGCACATTAAAATGAAAATTTCTGGGTCCACCCTTTATTGAATCAGAATCTCTGGGTTCAAGGCCTGGGAATCTGCATGTTACATCTCAAACATAGGAGTGATTCTTGTAGGCTCTGAAGTCTGAGCTATAGACTAGAATCAGAATGGCCAGTTAGGAAGCTTTTGCAATTATCCAATTAAGAAATGAAATGTCCTGGGTGCCATGGCTCATGCCTGTAATCCCAGCAATCTGGGAGGCTCAGGCGGGAGGATCACTTGAGTCCAGGAGTTTGAGACCAGCCTGAGCAACATAGTGAGGCCACTCATCTATACAAAACAATTAAAAAGTAGCTGGGCTTGGTGGCAGGCACCTGTGGTCCCAGTTTCTTGGGAGGCTAAGGTGGCAGGACTGCTTGGGCCCAGAAGTTGGAGGCTGCAGTAAGCTATTATTGCACCGCTGCACTCCAGCTGAGTGACAGAGCAAGACTCTAACTCAAAAAAGAAAAAGAGGGCCGGGAGCGGTGGCTCACGCCTATAATCCCAGCACTTTGGGAGGCTGAAGCAGGAGGATCACTTGAGGCCAGGAGTTCGAGAACAGCCTGTCCAACATGGCGAAACCCCGTTGCTATTAAAAATACAAAAATTATCTGGGCATGGTGGTAAGCGCCTGTAATCCCAGCTACTCAGGAGGCTGAGGCAGGAGAATCACCTGAACCCGAGACGCAGAGGTTGCAGTGAGCTGAGATCGCGCCGCTGCACTCCAGCCTTGGCGACAGAGGGAGACTCTGTCTCCAAATACATAAGTAAATAAATAACAGATCTGTAGGCGGAAAACAATGTGGCAGTAATTGTTCCTTTGCCTTGGTGTCCCTGAGCAAAAGGCAGGCCCCCACCCCGGGGCATCGCAAGTCGCCGCTCCATTCTCTGCAGACCGGAGTTTCCCCAGGCCTGGGAAGACTAAGTGGGAGGCACCCACCGTGCGAAGATCCTCCCGGCTTCCAGGGAAGGGAGGCTGGGCCTGCAAATAATAGCCGGGGGCAGGAGAAAGGCTCCGATTGGTCGGAGGGAGGGTGACGAACAAGGGGCGGAGTTTTCCTGGGGGGCTGGTGGGGGAAGTAAAAGGGAGGGGGTGTTCACCGCCGGGTGTCAGTTTCGGAACCCCAGCCAGCTCACCTCTGCGCCGCTGAACCCGATCCGAGCCTCCGGCAAAGGTTTTTCCCTCCTACCCCGGCCGAGGGCTTCTGCCGCCCGGGCACCCCCGCCCCGCGGCGCCCCACATTCCCCCAGCCCGGGGCCCTTGGCGCGTGCGCTCCGTGCGGCTCTGCTCCGCCGGACTTTGTTTGTTTCCTCCTCGTCCCTCTTTGTTGGGCTGAACACCAGCCTCGTCAAAGACCCCCACTCCGGAGGGAGTTCGGCTTCTCCAGCAGGGCGGCTGCAGCGCGCTGCCCCGACCCCGCCTGCGGCCCCTCACGCCGCTAGTGCTCCCACCCCGCCTTCCTGGCACCCCGCCTGCGTCCGTTCGCCCGAGGAAGCCAACCGCGACTTCATTGATGCACCCATTCCAGTGGTGTAACGGTGAGTCCCCGGGGCGAGGGCCGAGCCTACGTGGCGCTGGTGGGAGCCGCGGCGCGGGGTGCGAAGTCGGACAGCAGCGCGCTGGTCCTCCCTCGGGAACCAAGTTTCTCCTGAAATGGGACAGTCGAGAAGGCGTCCTGGCGCCCCACTCTGCTCTGCACAGCGCGGAATTTGAAACTATCCAGGTTTCCCTCCAGAGCCTGGAAGGGGCCTCCGGACGGGCGGCGGGCCGGGGGCGTGGGAGCCGAGGGGTTCCCGGCCTTTGTGTGGCGGCCCGGCTCTTCTACCCCCTTCCCCTGCCTTTGTGCGCTCAAACTCTGTTCTTTGTTGTGGTTGTTGGAGGAGAATTAAATCCGCACTCGGGCTGGGATCTCCTAGAGGGAGCTCAAGTTCCCGGCCTGAAACTTTGCAGGCTATTGTAAATATGTATACCGTGCAGCGTGCGGGACGGGGCGCGGGGGTAGCGTCCTCTGGCTTTGTTGGTTTCCCACGGGCTGCTGGCGTGGCTTGGGTGCTTGCGGAAGACTGGATTAAAGAGTCGCTTTCGGCCAGGCGCGGTGGCTCACGCCTGTAATTCCAGCACTTTGGGAGGCTGAGGCGGGCGGATCACCTGAAGTCGGGAGTTCGAGACCAGCCTAACCAACATGGAGAAACTCCGTCTCTACTAAAAATACAAAATTAGCCGGGAGTGGCGGCGCATGCCTGTAAGCCCAGCTACTTGGGAAGCTGAGGCAGGAGAATCGCTTGAACCCAGGAGGCGGAGGTTGCAGTGAGCCTAGATCGTGCCATTACACTCCATCCTGGGCAACAAGAGCGAAACTCCATCTAAAAAAAAGCCGTTTTCCTGAGTTGATAAACCCTCGCAGAGAGCTCCGCGCCCGGCTGTCCCTGAGGTGCGAGGCTGGCCTGGCGGGAGCCGTGTTTCTGGCCCCAAGGCCAGATTAGGGTGTCTGCTCCTGAGCCCAAGTGAAGGCCACACCTCCAGACGCGACAACCCCTCGCCCCGTTTCTCCCCAGGCCTGGGTGATGCTTCTAAGTCAGTTCATTTCACCTGAGGCTTTTTGGAGGTTCAGGTGATACTGGGTTAGGCTGGAGTCTGATTCCTCAGCGAGCTACCTGAAAGGTAGGTGTTTCTGAGCGGGACACTTCAAAACCTTGGATACTAATCGCCCCCCACCCCACCCGCTCCAGTCCTCCTGGGGTCCTAGTCTTGACCGCGTTGTTCCGATGCTTGGAGAGTTTCTGGGAGAGAGAGATGGGAAGCAGCTGGCCTTATCTCTCAGTATGGCAAGCGAGCTAGTTACAGGGGGAAAGAAATCATTCTTGAGAGTAGACTCCTGCCAGATCTTGGATTAATTATGTCAAGAGGCTTTGTTTTGAGGCAGGGTTTGGGTAGCATGTATACCCCACGTCCCCCCACCCCGCCTTCCTCCTTTTGCTGGTCGGATCTCATTTCCTGAAAATGAACCAAGCCGTGTGTGATAGGCGGTTTTGTGGGAGAGGGGGCAGAGGATGGGGGTTGAGGAAGGCCCTTGCACCCTAGCATCTGGGAAAGATTCCCGTTGGCTGGGAAAGAGAAGCAGTTCCCAGATCCCCTGGTCTTTCTTGGCCAGCCCTTGTCTGACGTCATTCCTGCTCCCAGCCTGCCAGATGAGATGAGACATTCTGATGTCAGTGCTTTCATAGGTTGGCCGAGACAATGGAACAGAGACTTAGGGAGAAATGAGGCAGCTGTCAGTAACACTGCCCTTTCTGGGCAGCCCCCTTTCATATCAGATTTTAGACTTGCTGCTTTATTTTTTTTATTTTTTATTTTTTATTTTTTTGAGACTGAGTTTCGCTCTTGTTGTCCAGGCTGGAGTGCAGTGGTGCGATCTCGGCTTACCACAACCTCCGCCTCCCGGGTTCAAGCGGTTCTCCTGCCTCAGCTTCCCGAGTACCTGGGATTACAGGCATGTGCCACCATGGCCGGCTAATTTTGTATTTTTAGTGGAGAGGGGGTTTCTCCATGTTGTTCAGACTGGTCTTGAACTTTTGACCTCAGGTGATCTGCCCACCTCAGCCTCCCAAAGTGCTGGGATTACAGGCGTGAGCCACTGCGCCCAGCCTACTTTAATTTTTTTTTTTTGAGAGAGGGTCTCACTCCGACAACCATGCTGGAGTGCAGTGGCACGATCAGGGCTCACTGCGGCCTCCAATTCCCAGGCTGAAGGGATCCTCCTGCCTCAGCCTCCCAGCATAGCTGGAACCATAGGTGTGTGCAACCATACCTGGCTACTGGCTAATTTTTAATTAATTAATTAATCTACTTTTTAGGGATAGGGTTTCACTACATTGCCTATGCTGGTCTTGAACTCCTGGGCTCAAGCAATCCTCCCACCACGGACTCTCAAAATGCTGGAATTACATGTAGGAGCCACCTTGTCTGGCCCTCTTTGCACTTCTTAGAAAAGTGACTGAGAGATCCTGTCCTTTGACTCCTGTGAAGAAGCAACCCTTCCCTCACCCCTTAAGAAACTACCTGGAGCCCCTCTTTCCTGGGGCTGGTATTCTCTGTCCTTATACAGTTTTAAAGAAAAACTTACTACAGTGTCAGCTTTTGACCAGAAGACTATTTTGCCATTTCTTTAATAGTAACACAAGCAAATGAACCATCTCCTCTTGACTATGCTCTTCCCACCGACCTCTTTATCACGTGAAATACCAAGCTCACTGATTCAATCAGTGGGAGATAAAGGGGAAGCCTTTATCAGGCAGGATAAGATGGTTGGGATAAACTGATCAGAGGACTTGCGGGGACCATCGTGCTTGTGGAGTGCACAGATATCCTCTGTAATAGCTCTGACCAGGTTCTGCAAGTTCCCAGAACTGGAAACCAAAGGAGGTTTCAGCTCATAAAAGGTGCCTGGAAGAACTAAGGAAACGGGGGGTTAGACCCTCTTGTAACATCAAATAGTGCTGAGGAAGGAGGTGAGAAAACAGCTGGGAGCACCAGGTCTTGTTGGAAGGGAAGTCCTGAGCCCCTTTTCCAGCATAGACTGAAGTTTGTCACTCTAGCCAGTCTGCCATGATGTCCTCATGGAAAATTGTTCTTCTTTGACCCACAGAAAGTAAATATTTGGGTGGGGACTGGTGGTGAAAACCACTTTCTCTCTAACCCCTACTAGAGCCTAGACACAAGGGAATTCCTGTTGGGCACAGCAAAGTTTAGTAGCTAATTATTTCTTTCATTTCAACTTAATCAAAAAGTCTTTCACAACAAGAACTTTTACTTTCTGTTTTCCCACAATGTGTAGGTCAGTGCATAAAGCAAGCCCTCAATAATACTTGCTGGTTGACTGGTGATCCATTAGCGGAGGGCAGTTTCTGGGCAATTTTCCCAAACATCAGTCCTGCTGCTTTGAAGTGGGAGGTTTTGCCAAGGGGACCAGGTTATTTTAAGAAAATGGGGAATTATTTATCTGTTAACTAGTTATTGAGAACAAGCCAAACTCTAGGCTAGGCCGGACACTGGAGAATATACAAAAGTCCAAGTTGGAGTCAGCAAACCTAGGAGGGTTCAGGCTTTTTTTTTTCTTTTTTTCTTGAGTCTCACTCTGTCCCCCAGGCTGGGGCACAGTGGCGCCATCTCAGCTCACTGCAGCCTTTGCCTCAGCTCACTGCAGCCTCTGCCTTCCGGGTTCAACCAATTCTCCTGCTCTGGCCTCCCGAGTAGCTGGGACTACAGGTGTGCACCACCATGCCCAGGTTTTTTGTTTTGTTTTGTTTAGAGACGGGAGTCTCTCTCTGTTGCCCAGGCTAGAGTGCAGTGGCGCGATCTCCGCTCATTGCCACCTCTGCTTCCCAGGTCGAAGCAATTCTCCTGCCTCAGCCTCCCGAGTAGCTGGGATTACGGGTGCCAGACACCACACCCAGCTAATTTTTGTATTTTAGTAGAGATGGGGTTTCACCATGTTAGCCAGGTTGGTCTTGAACTCCCGACCTCAGGTGATCTGCCTACCTCAGCCTCCCAAAGTGTTGGGATTACAGGCATGAGTCACTGCACCTGGCCTGAGCCTCACTTTCTATGGTGAAAATCTTTGTGTCTTTTTTTCCTATGTGGTAAGATCATCAGATCATCTAATCTTTTTTTTTCTTTTCTTTTTCTTTCTTTTTTTTTTTTTTTTGAGACAAGGTCTTACTCTGTGGCCCATGCTAAGTGCAGTGGTGCAATTGTGGCTCAGTGCAGCCTCGACCTCTCAGACTCAAGTGATTCTCCCATCTCAGCCTCCCAAGTAGCTGGGATTATAGGCACTTACCACCACACCCAGCTAATTTATCATTATTATTATTTGTAGAGGTGGGGTCTTACTATGTTGCCTAGGTTAGTCTTGAACTTCTGGCCTCAAGCGGTCCTCCTGCCTCAGCCTCCCAAAATGCTGGAGTTACAGGTGTGAGCCACCACACCCGGCCTGTGCTTTCTTTTAATAGTACTTACCATATAATCAATGCTTAATGCACATTTGAGTTAAAGTAACTTAATGCTAGGAACGATGTAAGACAGTTAACTGAGTAAGCAGGGGCCAGAACAAATGATGGAGGTCATGAGTGCTGTAGAATTCAAGGAAGAGAGGTTATTGGACTATCACAGGCTTGATGGGCCTCAGAGAGAGCGTTTCAGGCAGGGAAAGCTGTGTAAACAAAGACAGGGAAGCAGGCAAGGACAAGGTTGTACAAGAAATAGTGAAAAAGACTGGCCCACATGGAGTAGTATTGGAGAACTTTTAAGTAGGAAGTTGTGAAGGGACAGGGTGAATGTTTTAGGAGGACTTGAAGCCAGTCATGAGTTTGTAAAATACAAGATCAAAACGACAAGGAGAGGGCGGGGCACAGTGGCTTATGCACTGTAATCCCAGCACTTTCTTGGGAGGCCAAGACGGGTGGATCACTTGAGGTCAGGTGTTCAAGACCAGACTGTCCAACATGGTGAAACCCAGTCTCTACTAGAAATAGAAAAACTAGCCGGGCATGGTGGTGTACACCTATAGTCCTAGCTACTCAGGCAGCTGAGGTAGAAGGATCACTTGAACCCAGGAGGCAGAGGTTGCAGTGAGCCAAGATAGTGCCACTGCACTCTAGCCTGGGTGACACAGCGCAAGACTGTCTAAAAAAAATTAAAAAAAAAAAAAGGCAACTAGGAGGATGTGTCAGGGGTGTGGGGTAAATGAGAGAAGGAACTAGAAACAGGGATGACATCAACTAGGAAACAGTAGGAGGTGATGAGTGTTTACAATAGGGCTGTGGCAGTAGAATTGGGCACAGCCTGAAAGAGGTTTGAATGGAGGCTCGTTATATAGTCATCAGTAAGGGATGAGGAGGACTGATGTCCAAGTTGACTTCCAGTCTTTCAAGCCACCTTCTGCTGAGTTGTAGTAGCACTGGTTATTAGCATATAGAATTCTGTGGCATGTGAATGCATCCTGGCTCCTAACCAAGATGTCAGGAAAGTGCCTAGAACCCAAGGCCTGGGTACAGAGAACCCTTTGGAGCTGGGCTTTCCTAGCTGTTTGACTGTGGGCGAGTTACTAAATGATTGAGTCTTTTTCCCATTGGCGGGGGAAGTAACCTTTACTGTGGCAGTACAAAGATTAAATTGATAGCATGAGAATGTGCTTAGGATGCAGCAGGTGAACAGCAAATTCCAGCTCTCCCTTTCATCAAGGACTCCCCTCTTTCCCTTTCCCTTCTGCCATCCTCAGCCATTTGACTTTTTTTGTTTTGTTTTTGTTTTTGTTTTTAGATGGAGTCTTGCTCTGTCTCCAAGGCTGGAATACAGTGGCACGATGTCAGCTCACTTGCAACCTCCACCTCCCAGGTTCAAGTGATTCTCCTACCTCAACCTCCCGAGTAGCTGGGATTACAGATGTGTGCAACCATGCCCAGCTAATTTTTTAATAGAGATGGAGTTTCACCATGTTGGCCAGGCTGATCTCAAACTCCTGACCTCAAGCCATCCACCCGTCTCGGGCTCCCAAAGTACTGGGATTACAGGCGTGAGACACCATGCCTGGTCAAGCATTTGACTTTCTACTGAGCTGCTCTTTCCAGCTACAGCTTGGCTATCACAATTCTAGGTGTCTCTAAGAGACATGACCCCCCTCACAAAAAAAAAAAAAAAGGAAAAAAAGAACCTGCCGGGTGCAGTGGCTCATGCTTATAGTCCCAGCCCTTTGTGGGGCTGAGGCAGGAGGATCTCATTGAGGCCAGGAGTTGGAGGCTACAGTGAGGCATGTTTACACCACTGCACTCCAGCCTGCAGGGACGGAGTGAGACCTTGTCTCCAAAAACAAACAAGCAAAGTTCCTTTTCCAGCAGATCTCTTTGTTTCTTTGCTCAGAACCTGGTCACGTACCCACCTGAACACCAAATACTGGCAAGGGGGGAAGGGAGAGGTGACTATCATGATGAGTAGGCCAGTCAGTATTTATCCCTGAGTCCTGTGAGAAGGGATGCATCTAGTGGCTGGCCAGTGCTTTTCAAACTGAATGTGCAGGGGAATCACCTGAGGAGCTTGTTAAAACGTAGGTCCTGGCTAGGTGCCGTGGCTCATGCCTGTAATCCCAGCACCATGGGAGGCCAAAGTGGGTGGATCGCCTGAGGTCAAGAGTTCGAGACCAGCCTGGGCAACATGGTGAAACCCCATCTCTACTAAAAATTCAAAAATTAGCCGGGCATGGTGGCGTGCGCCTATAATCCCAGCTACTCGGGAGGCTGAGGCAGGAGAATTGCTTGAACCTGGGAGGCAGGGTTTGCAGTGAGCCAAGATCACGCCACTGCCCTCCAGCCTGGGCGACAGAGCAAGACTCTGTTTTAAAAAAAAAAAAAAAAAAAAAAAAACAGTGTAGGTACTGATTCAGTTAGGTAGGGATGGACCCGAGAGTATATGTTTCTAAAAAGCTCCCAGAGGATGCTGCTGCCATTGGTACCACACATTGAGGCTTTGAGGAGAAAGAGGGAAGGTGACCACAGTAAGGGAAGTTGCAACCTCCTCCCCACCCCCATCGCCACTTTCTGGAATGCTGGCCCAGGACTTGGAGTGAACAATTTCTATTCTAGTCCTGGCACGGCTTGTCTTCTGGAACAGGTGGCTTAATAATGACAAATGACCTTTGCAATTGTCCTTTGCAATTTACAAAGCATATTTTCTTATGCGCTCATTTTCATTCCTCTCTCTATTTTGCTTGTTTTCATATAACAAAGTGAAGCTTAGAGGTAATTTCTTAACGGTCATATGGCTAGCTAGGGATGGGGGAGTTGGAACCCAAATAATATTTTCTCAGCTAAGGCAATATGGGCTCCTACCTAATGGAATTAAGCTCTCCAGTTTCTGCCCATTGCCTAAATTCTTTTTTTTTTTTTTTTTAATTTTTAAAAATAGAGATTGGGTCTCACGCTGTCACCCAGGCTGGTGTGCAGTGGTGTAATCACTACTCATTGCAGCCTTGTACTCCTGGGCTCAAGTGATCCTCCCACCTCAGCTTCCTGAGTAGCTGGGACTACATGGTAGTACATGCGCTACCATGCCCAGCTAATTTTTCTATTTTTTTTTAGAGATGGGGTCTTATGTTGGCCAGGCTGTTCTTGAACTCTTGGCCTCGAGATCACCTGCCTCAGCCTCTCCAAAGTACTGGGATTACAGGCGTGAGCCACCATACCCAGCTTGCCTGAATTTATTGTCCCTTAGATGGGGATATTGTTTTAAGTATTTTGGATAGTATTCAATTTTGTAGATCAGATTTACTCAAGATTACATAGCTAGTAAATGTTAGAACTAGGATATAAAACTGGAGCCACTGAATCTGAGGCTTAGGTGCCCAGAGCCTGCCGGTTATTTCTATCCTGCTGACACAGTGCTATCAGCCCAGCAGTAAATTTCCAACCCTAATGATTTTTTTTTTCTCTCCCTTTGCAGGGTGTTTCTGTGGCCTGGGACTGGTTAGCACCAACAAGTCCTGCTCGATGCCACCCATCAGTTTCCAAGACCTTCCGCTCAACATCTATATGGTCATCTTCGGCACAGGCATCTTTGTCTTCATGCTCAGCCTTATCTTCTGCTGCTATTTTATCAGGTGCGTGGATCCCTGGCTGACCGGGGTGGGAGTCCAGCAGGAGGGAGAAGACCAGGGTTGTGGGGTAAGCTGAGCGAGGGTCCCACAGCAGAGTCAGCAGTCTTATACTGGAGCCACCGCTTTGAGGACACGGCTGAGCCTGCCCTTCTCTAGGCCTCTGAGGATCTGGTGTTTCTATTTACATTAGCCTATCAAGTTGTTCCTGAGCATATAAGGTCACCACGGGTTGGGCTGCATCCCACCTCCTCGCCAGTTATTCTAAGGTTGCCTAGAATTACTGTGTGACTGAGTAATAAAGTTAGTGGTCCCTTCCTTGTCTGTCTGTCTCTATTCCTACTCATGCCCTTTGGGTGGTCGGGAACAGGTAGGCATCAGTTATGCCAGCATCATGTTCCTTTGCCCTCCTGGGACCTGTTGTCAGCCCTCCAGATACTAATATTAGGAAGCAAGCCGGTGTCTAGAGAGCTACTTGGTTTTTGTTTTGTTTTGTTTTTTTGAGATGCTCAGGCTGGAGTGCAATCTCAGCTTACTGCAACTTCTACCTCCTGGGTTCAAGCAATTCTCCTGCCTCAGTCTCCCAAGTAGCTGGGATTATAGGCGCATGCCACCATGCCTGGCTAGTTTTTGTATTTTTAGTAGAGATGGGGTTTCACCATGTTGACCAGGATGGTCTCGAACTCCTGAGCTCAAGTGATCCACCCACCTCAGCCTCCCAAAATGCTAGGATTGCAGGCATGAGCCACCATACCCGGGCGGAGCTACTTGTTTATTCCGCCTTATAAGCTCTTATTTTTGAGAGTGGAAAAAACCAAAACCAAAACAAACCTAAAAAACTGTCATTTATTCTTGATTGCTTAGGGATCCAAGAGAAGACCTGGAGTTTGGCAGGGCTCGCCACACTCCAGGAACGCTTTCTCTTATCTCTTGCTGAAGGACATGGGGACTGGTGGCTGTTTTCTGTTTACTTTTTCTTTCTTTCCTTTTTTTTTTTTTGAGACGGTGTCTCACTTCATCACCCAGGCTGGAGTGCAGTGGCACAGCCTTGGCTCACTGCAACCCCTGCCTCCTAGGTTAAAGCGATTGTCCTGCCTCACCCTCCCTAATAGCTGGAATTATGGGTGCATGCCTAGCTAATTTTTATTTTTGTATTTTTAGTAGAGACGGGGTTTTGCCACGTTGGCCAGGCAGGTCTCGAACTCCTGACCTCAAGTCATCCACCCGCCTCGGCCTCCCAAAGTGCTGGGATTTCAGGCATGAGCCCTCGTGCTCGGCCTCTGGTGGCTGTTTTCTATAAAAAATTTTGAGCATGACTGGTATTTAGAATGGGAATCAAAGTAGTAGTGTTTCTGACTGGGCTTTACTGTTGGCATTGACAATTCCTCATTGTATGGGACTGTTCTGTACATTGGAGAATATTGAACATCCCTGGCCAGTAGGGCATGCTAGTAGTCTTTAGGGCCATTGTGGCCATTAGCTGTCTCCCCCTCCACCCACACATTACCAAATGCTTGGGTAGACATCAGCTGTGGTCTGGGCTGGTGACTAATCAAATAATTTAAGAAGATTAAATTAAGATTAAGGAAAAGGCTTTGCTGGCTTTATTCCTAAGATGCCCTTCTGGGTTTGAGTGCTTTGCTAGAAGGCAGCTAAAGAGAGGCAGGTACTAGTCCATCTTCTCCAAGGCTGGAAGAGCTCCCTCTAAGAAGGGGAAGTGCCCTCAGGCACATCTCCCCACCACTCCCAGGTGCTACCTTGGACCTGTTCTTTCTCAGAACTTTTCACACAGGTCCCTGAAACTAGAATTTTCCACATAAAAATCTATGCAGAGGAGATACTGGTTTATCTTCCCTCTTGTACAGTTGGGTCTGAAGATTGCATCTAACCATTAAGCGGAGGTGAGGGTAGATTTCTGGTATCTCTCCTCTCTTCCTGTCTCCTCCCCTTTCCTGAAGCCTGTTTTTTTCCTTGAATTCTTCCTGACCACCAACCTGCCCACTCCCGCACACCCGTGTTAAGCAATTCACACTTAAATCCTGGAGACAGGGATGAAGATACACCAAATACCAAAGATTTCTTTATGATGAGGCTAAGAGGGGTTTGTAAAACCAACTCTCCTTGGTCCCTTTCCTCCCTGCTCCCCCTGCCCACCACACACACAGAGAAGCATACACATGCCAAGCGGCAAAGGGCTTCAAGAGACCATCTAGGCCGGGCACCATGGCCCTTGCCTGTAATTGTAGCACTTTGGGAGGTCAAGGCAGGAGAGTCGCTTGAGTCCAAGAGTTTGAAACCAGCCTTGGGAACAAAACTCCATCTCTACAAAAATGACTTAGAGAAAACTACTCTAGGCTAGGAAGTGGGTGACCAGAGTTCATTTCGTAAATCAACCAATAATAGGTGTGACCTTAGGTTTTCTTTTTTTTTTTTTTTTTTTTGAGACAGAGTCTTGCTCTGTTGCCCAGGCTGGAGTGCAGTTGTAAGATCTCGGCCCACTGCAACCTCCACCTCCTGGGCCCAAGCCATCCTCCCAACTCAGTCTCCCGAGTACAGGTGTGTGCCACCATGCCCAACTAATTTTTTAATTTTTTGTGGATAATTTTTATATTTTTTGTAGCGATGAGGTTTCACCATGTCACCCAAGGTGGTCTCAAACTCCTGAGTTCAAGCCATCTGCCTGCCTCAGCCTCCCAAAGTGCTGGGATTACAGGCGTGAGCCACTGTGCCCGGCCTTTAGCCACTCTTTACTAAGGGCTTTCCATAGGCCAGGCGTTGTGGTCAGCATTTGAAAAAACATTTAGCTCGCTTAATCCTTAGTATAGGTATTGACCCACTTTATAAATGAGGAACTTCATGCTCAGACTGTTCAGGATCTGCCCAAGGTGATACATAGAGGAAGATACAGAGGTGGACAAGTCTGGTAGCAATGAGCTAGGGTCTTGCCGAATCCTTCCGAGTGTTTGCCTTTTGAGTCATATTCCTTGAAGTAGAGGAGCCGCTATAGGCTCCACGACCACCCCCTTGCAGGTCAGGATCAGTTCTTGCAGAAAGACAGGTTGGAGAGCTGTGAATTGCTGATTTCTTTTTCTTTGGCTGTGGTCAAAGAACAGAACAGGGCCAGGCGTGGTGGCTCACGCCTGTAATCCCAGCACTTTGGGAGGCTGAGGCAGGTGGATCACCTGAGGTCAGGAGTTCGAGACTGGCCTGACCAATATGGTGAAACCCTGTCTCTACTAAAAATACAAAAATTAGCTGGGTGCTGTGGCAGGCACCTGTAATCCCAGCTACTTGGGAGGCTGAGGCAGGAGAATCACTTGAACCCAGGAGGTGGAGGTTGCAGTGAGCTAAGATCATGCCATTGCACTCCAGCCTGGGCAACAAGAGTGAAACTCCCTCTCAAAAACAAAAACAAAAAACAAAAAAAAAAACACAAAAAAACACAAAAAACAGAACAGTAACCACATGATGCTAAAAGCTGACCCCACTGTGGTGCTACTGAGCACCACCTGTTCCTTTAGTAATCTCCTTCGTCACCCTGCCCTGGTCTGTAGCCTGCCTGAAGCCTGCTGACCCTGGAGTTTCACAGTCTCAGAGGCCCACTGGTACATGGTAGCCTGTGAATGTCTATATATAGAAAGACACACAGGCGCAGAAGCCACCACTTCCTCTCCCTGCTTCTCGGTTTCCTCCTCAGCCAAAATAGGCCCCACTTCTGACCTGGTGAGCTCAGCGGCCAAGGCCAGCCCCTCACTCATTCTTCCCCCTCTCTCAGCGCTGACCTCTGCCCTACACAGGAATGGAGGGGCCGGGGAAGTACAAATAGGCAGGAAGGGAAACATTATTTTCAGGACCTGGCTGCATTGTTTGTTCTAAAAGGGAAAAGAGGAAAGGGAGAGCCCACTGGCAGCGGCTAGAAATGGTCTCATTGAAATCAGGATATTTTTAGTTGCTGCGTTCACCCAACAGCTGAGAAGGCCACCTGTCCAGACTGGTTGGTACTAGGTCCCCAGCTGGGATTGCCCAGGGTTTTTGCTTTTTGCTCTGTTTTCCTTGCAAGCTTTTCGGCCACATTTCATCATGATCTCATCCTTTCTGAGCTGAAATCTATATGCAGGATGAGGGGGCAGCTCTGAAGCCCTTCCCTGTTCTGAGTTTTGGAGGATCCCTGGGCAAAACCACTAAAGGATCCAGCCAGACAAGAGGCATGATGGGTGGGGAAGTGGTACTCTAGGTGCCTGGGGTACAGAAAACAGAAAAAGAAAGCATCTGCTACATAAGTATAGCCACATTGCAGGTGAGACATTGGTGCCTCAAAGATGCATAGCAATCACTCATTCCCCAGACAGTTAAAAACACAGGCTTTTCACCACTTCCTTATTTACTCTGCACGTACCTCATAACAGAGCAACAGTGTCTTTCTCCCTCAAGGCCGCTGTGAGCTCCCTGTCCATGGGAACACTTCCTTCCCACCTCTGCTGAACCCAGTGTCAGTCAAGCAACAGTAGCCACCTAAGCGTTGGGTATGTCCTGCCCTGCTCATTTGGAAATTGGGACAGAGACACATGTGTATGTATGTACAAAGACCTTTTCTGGACCAAGGAGCTCTCTGCAAAGTGAAGGATGAGACAGTGGGAGCCTTGGTTAGGCCTTTAGCCCAGCCCTGCCTTAAGCAGAAAGGATATTGTGGGGAGAGGGGGGAGGGGAGGGGACGGTGGATGGGCTGCCCCAGCGCCCAAGCCCGTGGCATGAGTCCACTTGGACTGGAGCTCTCAAGAGGCTCCAGGAACATGAACCTCGCCAGGTCACCTGACTTCCTATCAGGAACAATGGAGGAGGCTGGCAGCCTGATCTTATCTGCCCTGCACTGTGCTGCGGGCCTGGCTGTGCCCCCGTCTTCTGCCTCTTCCATTACCCAGGGAGCAGCTTCAGCTTCTCACCCCACCCCCTTCCACTGGGGCTGTTTGTGATTGGAGCCTCCCTTTTATTGACTTGGGTCAGTCATCCATCTATCCACTCATTTGTTTATTTATTTTAATTATTTATTTTAAAAAAAATTTTTGCCAGAGTCTCACTCAGTTGTCCAGCCTGGAGTGCAGTGGGGACAATCCTAGCTCATTGTAACCTCTGAACTCTTGGGCTCAAGTGACCCTTCTGCCTCAGACCCCCCAAGTAGCCAGGACGACAGACATGCACCATCATACCTGGCTAATTTTCTTTTGTTTATTTATTTTTGAAGAGACAAGTTTTCACTGTGTCACCCAGGCTGGTCTCAAACTCCTGGCCTCAAGCAATCCACCTGAGTTGGCATTATTCTTTATTTCTGTTTTCAACCATTTAAGAATAAAAACCACTCTTAGCCTCTAGACCCTGCAAAAACAAGTAGTGAGCTGGATTTGGTCCTCAGACTAAAGTTTCCTGCTTCTCCTGGCTTGCTGGGTTTCTATGTTTCCTTCCAAATAACCCAGGACTGTGTTAAGAAGTGAAAACCAGGAAAAGCTCCATAAGGTTCCCCCATAGCACACATACAGGAGGCATTCTTTTTTTTTTTTTTTTTTTGAGACAGGGTCTTGCTCTGTCACCCAGGCTGGAGTGCAGTGGTGCGATCTCTGCTAACTGCAACCTTCGTCTCCTGGGTTCAAGCGATGCTTATGCCTCAGCCTTCTGAGTAGCTGGGATTACAGGTGCATGCCACCATGCCGTGTGAATTGTCCTGTGAATTTTTGTACATTTTGTAGAGTTGGGGTTCTGCCATGTTGCCCAGGCTGGTCTCAAACTCCTGAGCTCAAGCAATCTGCCCACCTCGGCCTCCCAAAATGCTGGGATTACAGGCATGAGCCATCCCACCCAACCCACATACAGGAGGCATTCTAAAGCTACCTGCAGAGTTCAGCATGTAAGATCCTCCATCCCTTCCTTGAAAATAATACGGCAAAAAATCCACTGTATAATTATGGTCTCGGCCATTTGCACAGCAAGCCATTCAGAGTTGTAAACTTAATAAAAGGTAGGGTGTGTCCCAAGACCAGATCATATTCTCAGGACTATGATGTATTCCACCTGATTAGGGGAACAGACCACATTATATGGTAAAGAGCTTGGACTCTGTCATCACACCAACTTTGATTCAAATCTAGACTCTGCTACCAATTAGCTCTGTGATGTTTAGGCAAATAAATTCACTTCTTTGAGCTTCATTTTTCTTTTTCTTTTTCTTTTTTTATTTTTATGAGACAGAGTTTTGCTCTTGTTGCCCAGGCTGGAGTGCAATGGCGCAATCTCGGCTCACTACAACCTCTGTCTCCTGGGTTCAATCGATTCTCCTGCCTCAGTCTCCCAAGTAGCTAGGATTACAGGCATGCACCACCACACCGGCTCATTTTGTATTTTTAGTGTGACGGAGTTTCACCATGTTGGCCAGGCTGGTCTTTAACTCAAGTGATCCACCTGCCTCGGCCTCCCAAAGTGCTGGGATTACAGGCATGAGCCACCGCACCCAGCCAGGCTTTATTTTTCTTATCTATAAAAGCGAAGGTATCTCACTCTTGGAGTTTGGAATCATTAAGAACATATATGAATATGTTAAGTGTCCCAGCGACATATAGCAAGTACTTCATAACCATTATATTATGCTATTGCCATTAGTAACGGCATGCCATGTTTTGGCCATTGAGAGTCAGCCCGTTTGCAGGCCACCAGCTTAAAATGAAAAGAAGAAAACAAAGGAGGCATCGTCTGTGTTGTCTGGCACAGTGAAGGGAAGAGTGTGCTTTGGTTCCAGAATACTTATGTTCTCCGGGTGGAAAATTCCCCAGGGTCAACAGAGACTTATTCTGCTATCCTGGCTTAACAGAAATAACCCTTTTATGCATATCTGTCTAACTTCCGCACACTCAGTAAACACAGTGTTGATTTCTATATAGTTTGGTGACTGAAGGAATTTGCCGACCAGAAAAAGGCAGGGTGAGTGAATGAGCTTTTGGGGATACTGTGCTGGAGGGTCCCCCAATCTGTGTATGAGACCTGGTGGTGAATTTTGAGGCTGTCAAACCCGAGTAAGAGTCTTAGTCCTTTATCAACCCTTGTTGGCTTGCGTAGGTCCAAAGTATGCCCTGTGGTGTGTATGGGACAAGCACCCCTCCCTGCCCTCGGAAGAATGCCCAAGCAGCCAGCCAGCCTCTCCTGCTTTGAATTGTTCCATTTAACCTGCTTTCTCTAATTTTTTTCTCTTTCTCCCAGCAAACTCCGGAACCAGGCACAGAGTGAGCGATACGGATATAAGGAGGTAAAGTGCTGCGTGTTTCCCAGAAGCTTCCTTCTCTGCCTGACCTGATAGGAAGAGGCAAGGAGGGCAGGCTCAGGTTCTCCTGGGCAGGAATCCCCCTGGCCTCACCTCTGGGTCTCCCTGAGGCTAAACCCCTTCAGTGTCTGAAGTCCGGCTTGCCCCAGGCAGTCCAGGGGACTCCCTTCATTGGTTGATACTGCCTGGCTGGCCCCAGTGGTTGGTTCTTCTTTGGACATCATGCCTCCTCTTTCTTTTCAGGTGGTGCTTAAAGGTGATGCCAAGAAGTTACAATTATATGGGGTAAGTGTGCCAGGAAAGTGTGCAGGAGGGCCCCAGCAGGTGAGGCAGACAGCACCTTGCTCCAGTTCTCTGCCTGGACGCTTTTCAGAAAACTGCTTAGTCCATGCCTTCATATCTCCTTTGGCCAAATAATGGAGACACATCTCAGCAAGTAATTAATATGTGGAATTGATTACACCTGGAACAGCCTCAGGCAGAAGACATGAAGGGATCACAGAGGGGTTTAGATAAGTAGTGCCCCACGGCTCCAGGAGTCCCACAATACATAATTTTTACCAGGAGGATGGTCGTACCCTTTCATGCCATAGACAGAATTCAGCTAACTTTCCCTATGTTCAGCCCCTACATCCTGGTTGTTATCATAGGAAATGAGGTCCTTTTACTTTTGTATATACCCCATCTTAACAGACTAGATCTGACTAGTGTGTTCATTCCTGTGGCTCTGCCATTTCTCTCCCACCCCACTCCCACCCATACACCAATTCCTTGAGTCCCCTCAACTCTGACTTGAGGAATTAGTCATATCCTCTTCCTTTCCTACCTATGCCTCTAAGGTCACCTAACCCATTTCCCAAGGCTCCTGTTCATGACCACAGACACTCCTACTCAGAGCATGTTTGTGGTTGTCTGGGAGCAGAGAGGATCACAGTTCCACTAAACATGAGACTGCCTAGACGTGGCCTCATTTTGTCTATTACACCTCTGCAAGTGCTGATGTTTCCCAAGCCTTTCTCTCAGAGAATAATTCAACTGAGATCAAGGGAGTTAATATGTAGGGATGTGGGAAGTCTGGATTTAAAGAATGTAACTGGGCCAGGTGCGGTGGCTCATGCCTGTAATCCCAGAACTTTGGGAGGCCGAGGTGGGTGGCTCACCTGAGGTCAGGAGTTCGAGACCAGGCTGACCAACATGGTGAAACCCCATCTATACAAAAAATACAAAATTAGCTGGGTGTGGTGGCACATGCCTGTAATCCCAGTTACTTGGGAGGCTGAGGCAGGAGAATTGCTTGAATCTGGGAGGTGCAGTTGCAGTGAGCCAAGATTGCACCATTGCACTCCAGCCTGGGCAACAAGAGTGAAACTCCATCTCAAAAAAAAAAAAAAAAAAACATAACTGATCACATATACCATGCCCTCATCCTTACCTCTAGTTGGTATTAAGTGCCACATCACCAAATGTATTGGGCAAGAAAGGATTGAAAACCATTCTTCTAGGACAGTACTTTCCAGTGCAGTGGAAACTTCTGTGATAATAGGAATGTTCTATATCCATGCCATTCAATATGGAAACCATGTGGCTGTTGAGCACTTGAAATGTGGTGAGTGTAACTAGGGACTGAATTTATAATTTCATCTAATTTTGGTTAATTTAAATTTAAACAGCCACATATGGTTAATGACTACCATGCCATCAATACAGTTTTGTAAAGGATGGCTAAAAAGTTTCTCTGCCTGGTAGAACAGACTAGGCTAGAGTTTAGTTTTCTTGTCTGGGGTTGAATGAGTGAGATGGTTCCCCCAGTTCCTCACACACCTGCTCTTTTCTCTCTGCAGCAGACCTGCGCAGTCTGTCTGGAAGACTTCAAGGGGAAGGATGAATTAGGCGTGCTCCCGTGCCAACACGCCTTTCACCGCAAGTACGTGGGGATGTGTCCAGGGTGCCCGTCGAAGGAGAAATAATCAGGGAGCATCTTTTGGAAACTTCCAGTCTCTGCCACTTTCTATTTGCCCCTTATCCATGATGCCCCAGGTCCTACGTGAACACCGAGCAAAGCCCAGAGGGATTAGGTTGGGACAGGGGTAGGGATAGTCTTCTTTTTTTTTTTTTTTTTTTTTTTTGAGTTGGAGTTTTGCTCTTGTTGCCTAGGCTGGAGTGCAATGGCGCGATCTCAGCTCACTGCAACCTCTGCCTCCCAGGTTCAAGCAATTCTCCTGCCTCAGCCTCCCAAGTAGCTGGGATTACAGGTGTCCACCACCATGCCTGGCTAATTTTTGTATTTTTAGTATAGATGGGGTTTCACCATGTTGGCCAGGCTGGTCTCGAACTCCTGACCTCAGGTGATCCACCTGCCTCAGCCTCCCAAAGTGCTGGGATTACAGTTGTGAGCCACCACGGGATATTCTTGTTTTGAGAGACAACTGGAGCAGCGTGGTCTGTCTTGTTAGAGATTACCATTCCTCATTTGTTCTCAGGTGTCTGGTGAAATGGCTGGAAGTTCGCTGTGTCTGCCCCATGTGTAACAAGCCCATTGCTAGTCCCTCAGAGGCCACGCAGAACATTGGGATTCTATTGGATGAGCTGGTGTGAGTGCTGCCGCTACACCGAGACCTGGAGAAGACCTCTTGCCTCATGGATGTCTGGTCCCTCTGCACAGCTCCAACCAACAGGACTGTAGGGTGATGACGATCACTTTCCCAGTGATGAGAAGGGTGGTCTAGGGCTGGGCTTCTACCCTCAGTGCAAGACCAGTGCCAGATGTGCCCCCACTTCCTGCCTCCTGAAGCCTTCTTCCCTGCTACTCCATGCTGGTGGCCTCACCCATCAAGACCACTGTCTCCTGGTACTGGACTACCTACCTGCCTTGTCCCTGTTCTGGGGGAAGGTGTCCACCCCGATCAAGAACATGGAGAAAGTCCTCTTTCAAGGCTCCCATTAGGAGGATGAGCTGCCTTGACCCAGAAGGGATGAGACAGGCTCTTACCTCTCTACAACCTTCTCTCCCCTTCCCACTCCTTCCGGAGTAAGGTTAGAAGGGAAGGAAGGAAAGATCAAGGAACCAAGCGCCTCCACGGGAGGCGAGGGAGGCTCTGTATGAAACAGAAGAGCAGGGACATAAAGGAAAATGTCAGTGTTTACATGGGACCTATGGAAACAAAGGCTGGCCGGCGCCAGCTGACTCCAGAGTAAGAGAGGGCCCTTCCCCTGCCAGGACCCACGGTGCTATCCATTCAGTCTCTTCCTCAGTTAATCTCGGAGCTTCCTATTCCATGTTGAGGTTTGTGGGCCCCTCTAGAGGAGGGCTAGTTCTATACTTAAATTGATTCCCAGGGGCCTTTTTTTTTTTTTTTTTTTTTTTTTTCTGATCAAAAGGGGTGTGGGGATGGGGGTGTCTACGGTTAAGCAACAGATACCTCCTTCCCTTTGTAAATAGTATTTTTATACTTCATCCTCGCCTCTCAGGCTTTAGATACGAAATCTCCAGAATGGAAGGGGGTGGGGATTTTCTGTTCCTCCCTGGAGTGGGTGAGGGTGGGAGAAAGTTACGTATTTAAAGAAAAATAAATTTAATAACAAGTTTCTCTAACCTACTTTTGCTTGTGGTTGTGGCTGCCTGGCCCTTTTCTGCCAGTAGAGGGAAAAAAGTTCTCAAACTGCCTCTTCTCACTTTTCCATACCCAAATCAAACACGCACGCGTACACACACACACACGTTCCTGATCCTTTTTAAATGTCTTTACTTTTATCTTTCTGAGGCAGGGTCTCACTCTGTCATCAAGGCTGGAGCACAGTGGCATGATCACAGATCACTGCAACCTCCCCGGCTCAAGTGATTCTCCCACCTAACCTCCCGAATAGCTGGGACCACAGGCGTGCGCCTGGCTAATTTTCTAAAATTTTCTGTAGAGACTAGATCTCCCTATGTTGCCCAGGCTGGTCTTTTAACTCCTTGGCTCAAGCAATCCTCCCACCTCAGCCACCAGAGTGCTAGGATTACAGATGTGAGCCACTGCGCTCAGCCTAAAAGTTCCTAATCCTTAGGAACAAAAATCGATCTTAGGTTATTACCTGAACAATATATGTTAGGATTAACACCAAGGTACATTAAGACCTTGCTAAACCAGGCTCCGTCTGATCTCTAGCATATTTTTAAAGGAAGTTGATATTTTCAATCACAGCATTCCGTCGACTAAGACTTGAAACTAAGAATTCTACTTGTAATTTAAGCAATTGTCAGTGCCCTTAACACAACTAGTCACAACTAAAAAGGTCTACCTTTTAGTTATACCATAGAGGTTGCTACCATAGAGGCTCTGATCTCTCTTTTTTTGTTTGTTTTGTGGTGACAGAGTCTCTGGAGAGCAGTGGTGCAACTCTGGCTCACTGCAACCTCCACCTCCTGGCTTCAAGTGATTCTCCTGCCTTAGCCTCATGAATAGCTGGGACTACAGGCATGTGATACCACACCCAGCTAATTATTTGTGTATAGTAGAGACAGGGTTTTACCATGTTGGCCAGGCTGGTCTTGAACTTCTGGCATCAAGTGATCCATCTGCCTTGGCCTCCCAAAGTGCTGGGATTACAGGCCTGAGCCACCGTGCCCACCCCCTTTATTTTTTTTTATTTTTTTTTTATTTTTGAGACAAGATTTCACTCTGTCACCCAGTGTCACTGGAGTGCAGTGGCACAATCATGGTTCACTGTGGCCTCAAACTCCTGGGCTCAAGCAATCCTCCCACCTCAACCTCCAAGCAGCTAGGACCACAGGCACACACCACCATGCCCAGCTGGGTTTTGTATTTTTTGTAAAGATGGGGTCTCACTATGTTGCCCAGGCTGGCCTCAAATGCCTGGGCTCAAGTGATCTGCCCACCTCAGCCTCCCAAAGTGTTAGGATTACAGGGGTGAGCCACTGAGCCCAGGCCTCTTATTTTTTCTTAGCTAGTAGCTGCAATTGCTGACAATTGCTGCCACCTCTAGCAATGTTGCATGGTGATGCTTTATGGTCCTATGTGCACTCAGACCTTGCATCCATGCCCTCCAGCTTTGTTCTGTCCATGTCCCAAGGAAGCACTGAGTCAGCAGGGGGCATGCAAAGTGCATTAAGAGTGTTGGGAATGGCCTGTAATACCAGCACTTGGGGAGGCCGAGGCAGGCAGATCACTTGAGATCAGGAGTTTGAGACCAGCCTAGCCAACATGGCAAAACCATGTCTCTACTAAAAATAGGAAAATTAGCTGGGCATGGTGGCGCACCCCTGTAACCCCAGCTACTTTGGAGGCTGAGGCACAAGAATCACTTGAACCTGAGAGGTGGAGGTTGCACTGAGCCAAGATTGCACCACTGCACTCCAGCCTCAGCCACAGTGAGACTCTCTCTCAAAAAAAAGTAAAAATGTTGGGAATGATTTTCGTGACCATAATAAGCATGGAGCAGCTGGGCCTATACTGCCCCTATGTGTTGAACACAGAGCGTTTGCTGAATAAGTATACTGTTCTGGTGTCATAGGTAAGCAGGAGATGCCCATGCACCCAGAGGTTCCAGGCCCCACAGGTAGGTGCGATGCCTTCTCACCCCTGTTGTTGCACCATGGAGGCTGTCAGCACAGTGTGTGCTCATGCTGGGCAGTCCCAAGGTGCAGCTGGGGCACCTGGCAGTCCTGGTGCAGTTGTTGATACCTGTCTTGATGGAGTTCTTTGCCCAAGGGTACACCTGTTCTTACCACCTATTTTTCCCTCACAGAGAGGTAACCCCTGCTCTTCCTTGAAGCCACCAGCTCCAGCTTGCTGCTGCCAACCCTATGGAGCCTGATCCTTTCTTTGTTGGGGGTACCGCATCATCTCCCAGCAACCCTCAGCTTGCTTTAATGTGGGAAATAAAATGTGTTTCCTAAGCAAAACACAGAGCCTTCCCTCCAGCTCCTGCTGCAGCCTCATGGTAGATGCATTGCTGGGATCAGATGGGGAAAGTATGATCAGTAGGTTGACTTCAACTTTCCTGCCTCAACCGTCTCCCCTTCCTCTTAAGGAAAATTTATTGGTGTTGAATTCATCAGATTAGCATAATTCTGATTGAATTTTATTCTTTTTTTTTTGAGACAGTCTTACTATGTCACGCAGGGTGGAGTGTGGTGTTGCGATCTTGGCTCACTGCAACCCCCACCTCCCAGGTTCAAGTGATTCTCCTGCCTCAGCCTCCTGAGTAGCTAGGACTCCATGCCCGGCTAATTTTTGCATTTTTAGTAGACACGGGGTTTCACCATTTTGGCCAGGCAGGTCTCTAACTCCTGAACCTCAGGTGATCTGCCCACCTCAGCCTCCCAAAGTGCTGGGATTACAGTCATAAGCCACCATGCCCAGCCAATTTTGATTAAAATATTAGCACTAAATTGTCTGTGTTCACAAATTTGAAAATCAATGTCCTGAAGTCAAGAGGACAGGGGAAAAACTTCCTTGTATTATTTCTAGTGCTTCCATACGGTTAGGTAGAATGCCATGATGGAGCACCGAGAAGGGAAAACTGGATATTGTTTAGCTGATCAGATATGACTTGGCAGCAGCTGAAAACAAGTTAAATAATCATGAATCAACTTGTAGTCATTAGTGTTGTCTTGTGACTCAGTTCAGTGTTTCTAAAGAACCTACTACCTGGGCCAGGTGCTGAGATAGGATAGCTCCTGCCTCATAAAACAGTGTAAGCAGTGTATTTTAGGTGAGCAGGCTGGTATGGCAGAGAGACCCTTAGCACCACTGCTCTGAAAACTGTGAGGGTACCTGCCGGGATATGACATCTGAGTCTCGAGAGCAGTGTGGGCAAACTCACACAGGATAACAGCCTGTTGGGTACCAGAGAATGCAAACTGTAGAGAATAAAGTTGAGGTGGGCGAAGGCTGGAGAAGAGAAGTCTTGGGTGGGGCCAGACACCTGGGACTTGATAGAGTGAGAATTCTGAAGTTTCTTTAGGTTGGGCTTTTTAAAAATTTGGGCACCACTGGGCCAGGAGCAGTGGCTCAGGCCTGTAGTCCCAGCACTTTAGGAGGCCAAGGTGAGTGGATCATGAGGTCAGGGGTTCGAGACCAGCCTAGCCAACACGGCAAAACCCTGTCTCTACTTAAAATACAAAAAATTAGTTAGGCGTGGTGGCGGGCGCCTGTAATCCCAGTTACTCAGGAGGGTGAGGCAGGAGAATCGCTTGAATCTGGGAGGCGGAGGTTGCAGTGATTCAAATTCGCACCACTGCACTCTAGCCTGGCAGACAGAGTGAGGCTCTGTCTCAAAAAGAAAAAAAAATTGGGGCACCATTTGGGAGCTAAGCACATAATTTTCCTCTCTGTTCATGAGATGGCCATGGGCAGCTACAGTGTACTTAGCTCTATTCTCATTACTGAAGGATAATTTGTACCCTGAATGTGTTTCATGGGTGAAAAACTGGGCCAAGCGCGGTGGCTCACGCCTGTAATCCTAGCACTTTGGGAGGCCGAGGCAGGTAGATCACTTGAGGTCAGAAGTTTGAGACCAGCCTGCCAACATGGTGAAACCCTATCTCTACTAAAAATAAAAAAATTAGCCAGACATGGTGGCGGGTGCATGTAATCCCAGCTACTGGGGAGGCTGACGCAGGAGAATCGCTTGAACCCGGGAAGCCGAGGTTCCAGTGAGCCAAGATTGCACCACTGCATGCAGTCTCAAAGTAAATAAATAAATAAAAATAAAAAGGTAAAAACTGAAGGAAGCTGGGTGATAATCATAGGTACCAGAATTCCAACTTCAATGATCTTATCTGTGGCAAACAAACACCAATCAGTCAAAGATAATAAGCATTTACCCACCAAGTTGTTTCACAAAATGCATTTCCTGCTTCCCCCCGCCCCGCCCCCACTGCCATATATATCCCTCTGAGTTTCGGATTAGGAAAGAATGTTGAGAAAAGCAACAGCTTACTTGTGACTACACAGATAATAAGCATCAGAGTCAAGGCACAAACCCAGGTTGTATGGATCTAAGTTTGCTGCCACATGTAGCTTCAGAAGCAGATAGCTCTCTGCAAAGATAAGAAAGCTGCAGGTGCTATTAATGCCTGGACTGATGCAATCCGGGAAGACAAAAACCCCAGAAAATTGTCAAGTGATTTGTGTGCTTGTCATTATCTAGGGCCATGGGGTGTGAGTTTTCTTTTTGTGCCATTTGTAAGTGTTTTGGGGGTACATGTGATATATGTTGCATGTACGGAATGTGTAATGATCAAGCCAGGGTATTTAGGGTATCCATCACCTCGAGTATTTACCACTTCAATGTATGGAAACATTTCAAGTCCTCTCTTCTAGCTATTTTGAAATATACAATATATTGTTGCTAACTTGAATCATCCTACTCTCCTGTGGAATATTAGGACTTATTCCTTCTAACTACATGTTTCTCTCCATTAATCAACCCCTCTTTACACTCCCCCCACATACCCTTCCCAGCCTCTGGTATCTATCATTCTACTCTCTACTTCCATGAGATTTTTTTTTTTTTTTGAGATGGAGTCTCACTTCGTCGCCCAGGGTGGAGTGCAGTGGCGCAATCTCGGCTCACTGCAAGCTCCGCTTCCTGGGTTCACGCAATTCTCCTGCCTCAGCCTCCCAAGTAGCTGAGACTATAGTTGCCCGCCACCACGCCCGGCTAGTTTTTTGTATTTTTAGCACAGATGGGGTTTCACCGTGTTAGCCAGGATGGTCTCGATCTCCTGACCTCATGATCCACCCGTCTTGGCCTCCCAAAGTGCTGGGATTACAGGTGTGAGCCACCGCACCCGGCCGTTTGTTGTTTTTTTTAACTCCACAGTGGATTACTTCTTTTAAAGAAATCTGTGTTTGTTTGTTTGTTTCTTTTTTTTTTTTTTTTTTTGAGATGGAGTTTTGTTCTTGTTGCCCAGCTGGAGTGCAATGGCGCGGTCTCTGCTCACTGCAGCCCCCGCCTCCTGGGTTCAAGCGATTCTCCTGCCCTAGCCTCCCAAGTAGCTGGGATTACAGGCACCCATAGCCACACTGAGCTAATAAGGAATCTATGTTGAAGAAGCATTTATGAAATGAGTAATTGGAGCGTGGATGAGAATATGAAAACTCCTGACTGATAGACTGAAACAATGGGTCTCTTCAAGGACTGTGCCCTCCCATTCCTCCTTATTCCCTCCCATCAGTCTTTTGTTTTTGTTTTTATTTAAAGACAGGGCCTGGCTGTGTCACCCAGGCTGGAGTGCAGTGGCACGATCTCGGCTCACTGCAACCTCTGCCTCTCAGGTTCAAGCAGTTCTCCTGCCTCAGCCTCCCAAGTAGCTGAAATTATAGGCACTCACTACCATGCCCAGCTAATTTTTGTATTTTCAGTAGAGATGGGGTTTCACCATGTTGGCCAGGCTGGTCTCCAACTCCTGACCTCAAGTAATCCACCTGCCTTGGCCTCCCAAAGTGCTGGGATTACAGGCGTGAGCCACTGTGCCCGGCCCCTCCCATCAGTTCTTACTTCTGCCACCCATCCCTCAACAGGGCTTTTCCCATTCTCACCTGGGGTTCTTATGTTTCCCCAGTTTTGCATATTTTCCCCACTAAGGTAGGATGCAACCTCTGCCTTCCATTCTACCACCGTCTTCTATCTTTGTGGGTGTCAGAGTAATATCCTGCATGCTCTTGACTCACTCAGAGGGAGTCTTCTGTTGAAGCCATATGCACAGGTTCAGAGGGACAGATGTGATCAAATTAGAGACAAGGACAGACTGACCAGTAATGCAGGCATGTGTGGCCAGTGCCATTCACGGAAAAAAAATCAAGCTGTTTACAACACCCCAGTCAGCACTGGATTCCTACCTATCTTATTTTTAAAATCATGCCCATTTAATTCCTTTTCTAATAAACTAGTCAGCCAGGGAAGCAAGGAGGACCTGACCAATGTCACTTTTGTGCATGGGCACGACTTCCTATTCTGTTCCCATGTGAAAGTCTCAGTAAGAAACCAGGGCAGGCTGGGCACAGTGACTCACACCTGTAATCCCAGCACTTTGGGAGGCCGAGGCAGGTGGATCACAAGGTCAGGAGTTCAAGACCAGCCTGGCCAACATGGTGAAACCCCGTCTCTACTAAAAATACAAAAATTAGCTGGGCGTGGTGGTGGGTGTCTGTAATCCCAGTTACTTGGGAGGCTGAGGCAAGAGAATCGTTTGAACCTGGGAGGCAGAGGTTGCAGTGAGCCAAGATCGCGCCACTGCACTCCAGCCTGGGAGACAGGGCGAGACTCCATCTCAAAAGAAAAGAAAGAAAAAGAAAAGAAACCAGGGCATGTGCTCTGTAGAGGAGGGAGAGCGCCAGGAGGACTAGAAGATGTTTTTGATGGCTACTGAGCACACTTTCCCATCTTCGGCACCTCTCTGGTGCTAAACATCAGCACTTCTTTCTTTCTTTTTCTTTTTTCTTTTTTTTTACCTGGACAGGAAGTAGCATTTATTGGTGGGTATTAAGAGGGGGCAGAGGCCGGGTGCAGTGGCTCACACCTGTAATCCCAGCACTTTGGGAGGCCAACACGGGCGGATCACGAGGTCAGGAGTTGAAGACCAGCCTGGCCAACATAGTGAAACCCCATCTCTACTAAAAATACAAAAAATTAGCTGGGTGTGGTGGCAGGCACCTGTAATCCCAGCTGCATGGGAGGCTGAGGCAGGAGAATTGCTTGAACCCGGGAGGCGGGGGTTGCAGTGAACCGAGACCGCGCCATTGCATTCCAGCCTGGACAACACAGCGAGGCTCTGTCTCAAAAAAAAAAAAAAAAAAAGGTAGGGGGTGGGGAGCAGCACAGTGGAAGCCCTCACCAGTGCCGGACCTGCCACTTGTCCAGAGGGCCATGACTGGGGATGTACTTGACCCTGCAGCCATCTGGGATAAGCTGCTTCTCAGCCACTATGTCTTCTCATTCATCCACATTGAACTTGGTAAAGCCCCACTTCTTGGAGATGTGGATCTTCTGGTGGCCAGGGAACTTGAACTTGGCCCTGCATGGCGCCTCAATCACATGCTCCTTGTTCTGCAGCTTGGTGCAGATGGACTTAACTTGGCCAATGTGAACCCTGGCCACAGTGCCCTGGGGCTTTCCAAAGGCACCTTGAATGCCTGTTTCGAGCCTACATCGCGGGTAGTGCAAGGTCAGAGACATGAACGTACATTTGAAAGGCCTGTCTCCAAGGACCCTTAGAGCAACCCATACAAGAAACAGGCCATGTACACCACCAAGAAAGCTGTTGTTTGCAGCCATTGCACACTGGGATCAGAACTTCTTTCTTATCAATCTCATCTCCTCTCCCATTCATTTTTTCTCCCTCTTCCTTTCTTTCCTCTTTTTTTCACCTTTCATCGCAGTCTAGTCTCTATCATGGCTGAGAACGCCAAGCCATTGCAAAACCCCTCCTGATGGGCTACGATAGTCATGAATAGTTCAAAGGATACATAGATTACTAAGAGTACACCCAAACGGTTTAACCCAAATGTGGGTTTAAGCCCCCACAGCAACCAGCTCTGAGTTTCTGAATGTTTACTTATATATGTCTATTATTTCTCAAGATGATGCTGATATCCTCAAAGACAGGAATAGAATCCATGGCGACTTTGATGCAATGTGAAGGCGGCCATCAAATACCAACCTAAATGAAGAAAAAACTAGATTTGCTTAAGTGTAGGAGAAATTGATTTGAAAGCATAGTGGATGTCAAGTTGGTCATAAGGCAGAAAAAAGTCAAAATGAATCCAAAATGCAATAGCACAATTATAACATGCCGAGAAGTCCTTTCTGCCTTCAATACTGACCAAATTTCTATTGGATTCCTTTACTCTCATTTTACATCTGCAGAAAAACAGGGAGGCTGTAAAAAGTGCCATGAGGGGCCAGGTACAGTGGTTTACACCTACAATCCCAGCACTTTGGGAGGCTGAGACAGGAGGATCGCTTGAGCCCAGGAGCTTGAGACCAGTCTGGGCACTATAGTGAGACCCCAGCATATATATATATATATATATATATATATATATGCTGCCATGAGGAAGAAATTGAAAGAGTATTTTTAAATCTGGAGGGACAAAGACCAAGAGACAAGCAAGTTGGTGGTCATCAGTATTATGTTGTAAGCATGAATCTCCATTGCAAACTCAGATATTCTAGAAATTACAGTTTTCCTCCCATTAAATTGATGCTGAGCTACCAACCTTCTGAGATCATGGGAAATCCATACCCTGTCTGCAATACTGTCTTTCTTTCCATAAATATTCATGTACCTCAGAGTCACACGGATCAACACTACCCAGCCATCCTTCTGTACACACCATTTAACCACTAAGCTGCTGGTCTCCTGGGCACCTTTTCTGGCCCCGCCCCTATCTGTCACCCTTCGTGCCTAATGTCAAGTGCAGGAAGCTTACTGAAGTGTCAAAGGCACAGACACTGGGTGACAGTGCGAGACCCTGTCACAAAAAAAAAAAAAAAAAAAAGCATTTCAAAGCAGATACCAGTAAGCTTCTTATATTAACTTGTGCTGCTAGCTTCTCTTTTTGTGAGTTAACTGAGGATGACTAGAAATCTGCCTTGAATATGAAGATGAGCAGAGAACTTGCTGACAGATTTTTGAAGAGTAGCTCTGACTTCAGGGTGGTTTCAGGAATAACTCAGCTATATGGCTGGGTGTGGTGGCTCCCGACTGTAATCCCAGCATTTTGGGAGGCCAAGGTGGGAGGATCACTTGAGCCCAGGAGTTTGAGACCAGCCTGAGCAACATAGTGAGACCCCCATGCCTGCAAAAAATTTAAACAAAGGTGAGCTGGGTGTGGTGGGCCCATGGACCCAGCTACACAGGAGGCTGAGATGGGAGAACTGATTGAGCTCAGGAGGTCGAGCCTACAAGTGAGCTATGATCACACCACTGCACTCCAGCCTGGGCAAAAGAGTGAGACCCTGTCCCAAAAAAAAAAAAAAAAAAGGAATAACTCAGATATGAAATCACTTCATATTTATGTATTTATTTATTTATTTGGTATGGCAGGGACAGAGTTTCACTCTTGTCACCCAGGCTGGAGTACAATGGCGTGATCTCAGCTCACTGCAACCTCCGCTTCTTGGATTCAAGCGATTCTCCTACCACAGCCTCACGAGTAGCTGGGATTACAGGCGCCTGCCACCACACCCAGCTGATTTTTGTATTTTTAGTAGAGACAGGGTTTCATCATGTTGGCCAGGCTGGTCTCGAACTCCTGACTTCAGGTGATCCACCCATCTTGGCCTCCCAAAGTGCTGGGATTATAGCCATGAGCCACTGCACACAGCCTATTTCATATTTAAAATGTGGTGGCAGTGACAAAGAGTTGACTGCCTCACTTAGCTTTTCTTTTTTTTTTTTTTTTTTTTCGTTGAGACATGATCTGATATGGTTTGGCTGCTCCCCCACCTAAAATCTCATCTTAAATTGTAACCCCTATAATCCCCATAATCCCCGTGTGTCAAGGGCAGAACCAAGTGGAGGTAATTGGATCATGGGGGTGGTTCCCCCATGCTGTTCTCATGATAGTGAGTCTCACGAGATCTGATGGTTGTTTAAGCATCTGGCATTTCCCGTGCTTGCACTCACTCTGTCCGTCCTGCTGTCCTGTGAAGAAGGTGCCTGCTTTTCCTTTGCCTCGTGCCATGATTGTAAGTTTCCTGAGGCCTCCCCAGCAATGCAGAACTGTGAGTCAATTAAACCTCTTTCCTTTATAAATAACCCAGTCTCGGGTATTTCTTCATAGCAGCATGAGAACAGAGTAACATAGGGTCTCACTCTGTCACCGAGGCTCTGGAGTGCAGTGGCACAGTCATGGCTCACTGCAGCCTCGACCTTCTGGGCTCAGGTGATCCTCGCACCTCAGCCTCCCAAGTAGCTGGGACTACAGGTTTGTACCACCACAGCCAGCTAATTTTTTTTATATTTTTTATCGAGACAGGGTCTTGCCATGTTGCCCAGGCTGGGCTCAAGCAGTTCACCTGCCTCGGCCTCCCAAAGTGCTGGGATTACCAGGATGAGTCACCACGCCTGGCCCTCATTTAACTTTTAACCTTGATAAATTGTATGTTGTATGTCAAGGCAAAACGGAAGTGGGGGGGAGGGGGCAGAGGCAAGCATCAGGTGGGTAGAATACCCTCCCTTTATCACACATATTAACATTCCTTGCACAATTACCCAGTGAATATTCTCATTCTGGACTTTTTCCACACCCTAAATTTAGTAAGCTAGAATTATCTTTATTTATTTCTCTCTTTTTTTTTTTCCTAAGTCACTGTGTTTTAGGATAGAATTATCTTTTAAGCACCACTTTAAGCAACCTTTTTGGAAGGAAGAATGCTGACAAGGAGGAGATCTGTGTTTCCTTGTGGTTAGAATGCAATATCCTTAACTTAATCATTCTGCCAAGAAGCTGAGTCTCTTTATATGCTGACAATAGAGCAAAGACAGTAATCCAACACATTCATTACAGGTTTGTAAGATTAAAAATTTATACATTCAGATTGGAAAACATGAGAAACAGACTTGCTGCCAGACCATTAATTCCGGGCATCTCTGCATTCTGTGTTCTGGAAGCTGTGCACATTGAATTGAATAATTGCCTGAAACATGCCAGGGGTTTTCATTATCTAAAGAAGTCTATGTCAAGCCTTTTTACAACTAAAACCTCTCTAAAATGAGACTTAAGGAGTTTTTTACTTAATTTATAGACTTTAAAACACTAAGATCTGCATGTAAATAAGTTTAAGTGAGATGTGCCTATAGAATAAAACAATTAGAAGTAATTTCTTTGGTTTTCTTCTTATTATTATTTTTTAGTAGAGATGGGGGTCTCGATTTTTTGCCCAGGCTGGTGTCAAACTCCTGGCCTCAAGTGATGCTCCTGCCTTGGATTCCCAGATTGCTGGGATTACAGGCATAAGCCCTTGCTCCTGGCCTAGAAGTAATTTATTTAAAGTCTTGTTTACAAAGAGAAATGCACGAAGCACGTACAGAGGAAGAAAGAACAGTTCCAAATGAATGATTTTTGTTCCTAGTATTTGAGGAACAAAAGGTTCACTGACAAGAGTCAGTGATGAAATGTGGCTGTGTTTGGGAAAAACATGGGATCTTTCCCTTCCACGCCTCATTATGAGATTAATCTGTAGTGTGGAATAAACAAAGCTAGCCCTGGAATTCAAAGAATGGGTTTTAAACCCAGCTCTGCCTCTAATTAGCCAGGAGACCTCAGCCTAGTTCCTTAATCTCTCTAAGCCTCCTTTTTCTCCTCTGTAAAATGGAGATATAGTAACTGCCTCAGAGTGTGATTAAGAAGAGTACATAAAAAAGTGTATATGAAAGACTTGAAGTCATGCTATTTTTGTTTCTAAAGTCACAGGGGGCAGGGCGCAGTTGTTCACACCTGTAATCTCAGCACCTTGGGAGGCTGAGGCGGGTGGATCACAAGGTCAGGAGATCGAGACCATCCTGGCCAACATGGTGAAACCCCGTCTCTACTGAAAATACAAAAACTAGCCGGGCATGGTGGCATGCGCCTGTAGTCCCAGCTACTCAGGAGGCTGAGGCAGGAGAATCACCTGAATTTGGGAGGCAGAGGTTGCAGTGAGCCGAGATTGCACCAGTGCACTCCAGCCTGGGTGACAAAGCGAGACTGTCTCAAAAAAAAAAAAGAATCAATAAAATAAAATAAAAATAAATAAAATAAGGTCATAGGAAGCCATGCAACTAAACAAGGGGACTAAGTGAAAAGTCTGTAAGAAATAAGGAAGTTTGTGTGTATCCCTCCCCTGCCATTATCCCAATTAATACAGCTGTCCCTTACTGAGCCTGTACTAAGTCACAAGCACTGCATTCCGGGTTTGCTTTCTTTCACTGGGCAGAGCTGATGCCCACTGAATATACAATTTGTAGAGAAGTCTGATGTGGATGATTGTACTTAGAATCAAACTTCTCAAACTTATTAAACAGCCAACACATATTGAGTGCCTACTACATGCCAGGCATTGTGCCAATGAGCAAGACCAAAATGGCTCCTAGTCCCAAGATGTTTACAGTCTAATGGGGGAGATGAAGCCTAAACAAGCATACTCATATATTTAATACATGGACCAACCATCGTAAGGTATCCAGTGACTACCTTCGTAAAACCAGAGGAGAGGGATGGACAAGGAAGGTCTTTCTGAGCAAGAGACATTTAAGCTCAGAGCACAAGAATGACAAGAGGTAGGGAAAGGCCAGACAGAAGAGTGTATGTAAGAAATTGAGGAAAAAAAAAAAAGAAAGAAATTGAGGGCCAGGGGTAGTGGCTCACGCCTGTAATCCCAGCACTTTGGGAGGCCAGGCGGGCGGATCACCTGAGGTCAGGAGTTCAAGACCAGCCTGGCCAACATGGCAAAACCCCATCTCTATTAAAAATACAAAAAAATTAGCCAGGCGTGGTGGCAGGCGCCTGTAGTCCCAGCTACTCAGGAGGCTGAGGCAGAAGAATCGCTTGAACCTGGGAGGCGGAGGTTGCAGTGAGCCGAGATCACACCATTGCACTCCATTCTGGGCAACAAGAGCAAAACTTCATCTCACAAAAAAAAAAAAGAAAAGAAAAGAAATTGAGAGAGAATAGAGCTTGGGCTGTTGGTGAACACATCCCATGTAATTAAGCTTAGTGAGAGATGGGGAAGGGAGGTACAAATGAGGTCAAAGAGACACAGCAGCAGATCAGGGAGGGCCTAGTAGCCATGTTAGGGAATTCTAACTTTTGATAATAGGACTGTAGCAGAAAAGTGACATTATCTGGGTTAAGTTTTTACTGGAAATGGAATTGTGTACAAGAATGGAAAATAGGCCGGACACAGTGGCTCATGCCTGTGATCCCAGCACTTTGGAAGGCTGAGGCAGAAGGATCGCTTGAGGCCAGAAGTTCAAGACCAGCCTGGGCAACATGGTGAAACCCCCATCTCTACAAAATATACATATATATATATATATATGGTACAAAAAATTAGCCAGGCATTGGGCCATGTGCCTATAGTCCTAGCTACCCAGGAGGCTAAGGTAGGAGGATCGCTCCCTTGAACCTGGGAGGTCAAGGCTGCAGTGAGCCATGGTTGCGCCACTACACTCTAGTTTGGACAACAGAGTTGTTACTGGTGGAAGGTATCCGAGTCACATGGCACCAAAATATGTTAGACAAGGCCAATTTGTAGGGGTCTGCAGCAACCTCAAATCTTGCTTCCTCAGAAGAAAGAATTCAACCGAGGGACCTAAGGCAAAAGGAGAAACCAAGGCAAGTTTTAGAGCAGGAGTGAAAGTTTATTGAAAAGCTTTAGAGCAGGAATAAAAGGAAGGAAAGAACATACACTTGGACGAGGACCAAGTGTGTGACTTGAAAGACAAGTGTGCGGTTTGACCTTTTGACTTGGGGTTTTATACGCTGGCATGCTTCTGCGGTCTTGTTACTTCTCCCCTGATTCATCCCTTGGGGTGGGCTGTCTGCAGGCACATTCCTGAGCCCACTTGCCCAACCCCTGAGGTCTTCTCAAGAAGCCACTGATCACATTTCATGTGTTTTCCATGTATTAGGACACTGCCTTTCCCTGGCACTGGCTGTGACCAATTACTATTTTAGAAAGACAGTTAACAACTGCCTGATCATCACCTGATGGTTGCCTGACATTCCTGATATTTGTGTGTGTTGGGCGGAGCCCTCTCCTGCCCTGCTCATGCCTGACCAGCTACCTACTGTAACAAAGTAAGACTTTGTTTCAAAAAAAAAAAAGAATGAGCCGGGCAGGGCGGGCGCATTTTCTCATGCTTGTAATCCCAGCCCTTTGGAAGGCCCCGGTAGGCCAATCACCTCAGGTCAGGAGTTCAAAACCAGCCTGGCCAACAGGGTGAAACCCCATGTCTACTAAAAATACAAAAATTAGCCAGGTGTGTGGTGCACACCTGTAATCCCAGCTACTTGGGAGGCTGAGGCACGAGAAGTGCTTGAACCCAGGAGGCGGAGGTTGCAGTGAGTCGAGAGCATACCACTTCACTCCACTGAATTTGGCAATGAGGAGGCTACTGGGGGCCTGAGCAAAAGCAGTTTTGCTGGATTCATGGGGTGAAGGAAAAATTGAGTGTGTTGAACAGTGAATGAGCAGGATACACTGGCTCATGCCTGTAATCCCAGCACTTTAGGAGGCTGAGGCAGGAGGATCACTTGAGACCAGGAATTCAAGATCAGCCTGGGCAACACAGCAAGACCCTATCTCTACAAAGAAAAATAATAACATATGAGAAGAGACAAGCCATTCCTAGAAAATTGAAAAGAAACAAAAATGCATATAAACGTATATCAAGGTCCTCACATAGCCATTGTATAAGTCAGAATTTTCCAGATAGGTAGATAAGAGGGGATTTATTAGGGGAACTGGTTCACATGACTATGGAGGCTGAGAAGCCCCATGATATACCATCTGCAAGCTGGAGAACCAGGGAAGCCAGTGGCATAATTCAGTCTGAGTCCGAAGGCCTGAGAACCTGTGGGCCCCTGGTGTAAGTCCCAGAGTCTGAAGGCCTGAGAAGCTAGAGTTCATATGTCCAAAGGCAGGAGAAAATGGGTGTCCCAGCTCCAGAAGACAGAGTGAATTAGACTTTCCTCTGTCTTGTTATCCTATCCAGGCCCTCAACAAATTAGATGATGCCTGCCCACATCAGGTAGCTCTTCCTTACTCAATCACTGATTCAAATGCCAATCTCTTCCGGAAACACCCTCACAGACATAACCAGAAATAATGCTTTCTGGGTATTCCTTGACCAGCTATCTGGGTATTCCTTGACCCAGTTGAGTCGACATCTAAAATGAATATCACAGCTATATAGAAAAGAAGCCTATTTCAAGTAACTTGAAACATAGCATTTGATTGAAATTATTATTATTTGAGACAGGGTCTCGCTCTGTCACTCAGGCTGGAATGCAGTGGCCCAATCATGGCTCAAGCAGCCTCAACCTCCTGGGCTCAAGTGATCCTCCTGCCTCAACCTCCCAAGTAGCTGGGACTATAGACATGTGCCATCTCACCTGGCTAATTTTACTTTTTGTAGAGATGGTGGGGGTGGTCTAGCTATGTTGCTCAGGCCGGTCTCAAACACCTGGCCTCAAGCAATCTTCCTGCCTTGACCTTCCAAAGTGCTGGGATTACAGGAGCGAGCCACCATGCCCAGCTGATGGCAATTATTTACTCAGTGTACCCTAAAGACAAAAACAAATATCAAAGAAGTCTTAAATTATATTCAATAATCTCATGGTTTTTTCTTTCTTTCTTTTTCTTTGAGTCGGAGTCTCTTTCTGTCACCCAGGCTGGAGTGCAGTGGTGCGATCTTGGCTCACTGCAACCTCTGCCTCCTGGGTTCAACTGATTCTCCTGCCTCAGCCTACAAAGTAGCTGGGACTACAGGCACATGCCATCACACCTGGCTAATTTTTGTATTTTTAGTACAGGTGGGGTTCCACCAGTGTTTGCCAGGCTGGTCTCTAACTCCTGACCTCAGGTAATCTGCCCACCTCAGCCTCCCAAAATACTGGGATCACAGACATGAGCCACCACGCCCAGGTAATCTTATGTTTAGTAATAACAATATTGCTATTTTAATACCTTTATGTGTATATTTTAGAATAAAGCAAATAAGTAATTACATTAATGTTATTATGAATCAAGATTTTTGGCCGGGCGCGGTGGCTCACACCTGTAATCCCAGCACTTTGGGAGGCCAAGATGGGCGGATCACAAGGTCAAGAGATGGAGACCATCCTGGCCAACATAGTGAAACCCCGTCTCTACTAAAAATACAGAAAAAAATTAGCTGGGCGTGGTGGCACACTCCTGTAATCCCAGCTACTTGGGAGGCTGAGGCAAGAGAATAGCTTGAACCTGGGAGGCAGAGGTTTCAGTGAGCCGAGATTGTGCCATTGCCCTCCAACCTGGGCAGTAAAAGAGAGGAGAGATACAAGTCTCATTTTAAAGAAGTATAAGCCTGAAATCTTAAATCTGAATTGGAAATATTAATACAAATTTATGATTTTTTTCTGCTTTTAAAGAGCATATATTTCCTAGATGTGTAGTCCACCGAGACCTAGAAAACTAAAATCAATACGAATTCAAGAGCAAT
This sequence comes from Pan paniscus, assembly GCF_029289425.2. Classification (NCBI taxonomy): domain Eukaryota; kingdom Metazoa; phylum Chordata; class Mammalia; order Primates; family Hominidae; genus Pan; species Pan paniscus. The sequence goes on along the minus strand of NC_073256.2, from coordinate 52,105,836 downwards.
GGCATCTCACTCTTCAAATTGTAGCCCTTAAATAGCCTTTCCCCTTACAAGGAATTAGGGATCCTTGGAGACATGGTTGCTTCAACCTTGCCATTCTAGAAAGGAAAGAAGCAATCCATGACTACTGAGTCATGTTAATAGGACACAGAAGCCAAAATGAAAAGACCCCCATTGGCAAAAGATGGGACGATTTGAGTATAACAAGAATAATTACAATGGAATAAAACTCATTACATGTATAAAATTCCTTAAGATCATATAAAACTAGTAAGAATGGGCTGGGTGTCAATGGCTCATGCCTCCCAAATCCCAGCACTTTGGGAGACTGAAGTGGGAGGATTGCTTGAGCCCAGGAGTTAGTAGACCAGTCTGGGCAACATAGTGAGACCCTGTCTCCACAAAATAAAAATAAATAAAATAAAATAAAAACTAACAAGAACAACCACCAAATATCAGGTATTCATTGAAGGTCACTAAGGCACTAAATTCATTATTCTAAAAACTGGCTAATGAAAGGAAAAAATCAAGCATTTATCCTGCTTTTCCTGTGCAAATTGTATTCAGGGTGATCAGATAACTGGTTGCTGGGGGAAAGTTCTATTTAAAGCAGAGTTCCAGGTAAAGATGCAAAAGGAAATAACAGAATTAGGAAATTGCCATTTTGTAACTCTAATGAAGTAACAAAATTAAGCAGTGATTATTCATGGCTCCTGTAGCCACCAGGGGAAAGATTGATGGAGACTTTTGTAACAGATCAATCTGTCTTATCATTAGTAAAAGTGGGACAATCAGACATCACATGCCTCCTGTGATACAGTAAGAAGTATACAGCCCCACCCCCAAGGCTGATCCTAAATTTCATTTTATCTCTAGATCCAACCACCCCTTTACAGGAAATGGGTTAGATAGAGGAACAAATTAAAAATAACATCAAGAGCACCTGTAATCCCAGTGCTTTGGGAGGCCAAGGCAGGCGGATCACTTGTGGCCAGGCTGGCCAAGACAGTGAAACCCTGTCTCTACTAAAAATACAAAACAGTAGTCAGGAGTGGTGGCACATGCCTGTAGTCCCAGCTACTTGGGAGGCTGAAGTGTGAGAATTGTTTGAACCCGGGAGCTGAAGATTGTAGGGAGCAGATATTGTGCCACTGTACTCCAGCCTGTGCAACAGAGTGAAACTCCACCTCAAAAAATAAATAAATAGCTGGACGCAGTGGCTCACACCTGTAATCCCAGCACTTTGGGAGGCCGAGGCGGGAGAATCACCTGAGGTCAGGAGTTTGAGACAAGCCTGGTCAGTGTGGTGAAACCCCATCTCTACTAAAAATACAAAAAATAGCCGGGCATGGTGGTGTGTGCCTGTAATCCCAGCTACTCGGGAGGCTGAGGCAGGAGAATTGCTTGAACCCAGGAGATGGAGGTTGCAGTGAGCCAAGATTGTGCCATTGCACTACAGCCTAGGCAACAGGAGCGAAACTCTGTCTCAAAAAAAAAAAAAAAAAGAATATTTTTACAAGTGTTTTTGATTAGGGTAGATAATACATTATCTAAGAACATCTTACCCAAAGGATAAGACCACACTTTTTTACTCTAGTGCTCCAAAATGTTCAATTTCATTGTTGAAATTTTCTATATGCCATATTTCTCTCCAGCAATTGCTATTTCTCTGCTCAGCAAAATGTCTTAAAACAAAAACAGGCTGGGCTCAGTGGCTCATGCCTATAATCGCAGTGCTCTGGGAGGCCAAAGGAGAAGGGCTGTTTGAGCCCAGGAGTTCAAGACCAACCTGGCAATCAGGGAGACCCCATCTCTACAAAGTAAAAAGTATTCACTGTGCATGGTGCTGCACACCTGTAGTCCCAGCTACTTGGTAGGCTGAGGTGGGAGGATCACTTGAGACCAGGAGTTAAAGGCTGCAGTGAGCCATGATCATGCCATTGCACTCCAGCCTGGGTGACAGAGTAAGACCCTCTAAAAAACAAACCAAAAAACCACAACAAATCCACACCTGTTGTCCCCAATTATCCACTCATCTTTTAAAAATTTTTTATTTTTTGATGTTTCTTAAGTTTTCTTTCTTTCTTTTTTTTTTTTTTTGGAAATTAGAGTTATCCTGGAATGTTTCTTTTTAAAATTGTTTTAAAAACAGAGACGGGGTCGCACTACATTACCCAGGCTGGTCTTGAACTCCCAGGCTCAAGGGATCCTCCTGCCTTGGACTCTCAAAGTGCTCGGATTACAGACATGAGTGTTTCACCAATGTTGGCCTCAAACTCCTGACCTCATGATCCGCCTGCCTCTGCCTCCTAAAGTGCTGGGATTACAGGAGTGAGCCACCGCGCCCGGCTAAATACTTGTACAAATATTAAACTGAAAACATAGAATGAAAAGGAAGCTAGCTGGGCGTGGTGGCTCACGCCTGCCAACCCAGCACTTTGGGACGCCAAAGTGGGCAGCTCTGTTGAGGCCAGGAATTTGAGACCAGCCTGGCCAACATGACGAAACCCCATCTTTACTACAAATACAAAAAATTAGCCGGGCATGGTGGCAGGTGCCTGTTAATCGCAGCTTCTAGGGAGGCTGAGGCACGAGAATCGCTTGAACCCAGGAGGTGGAGGTTGCAGTGAGCCGAAATCATGCCACTGCACTCTAGCCTGGGCCACAGAGTGAGACTCTGTCTCCAAAAAAAAAAAAAAAAAAGAAAAAAGAAAAGAAAGAAAAGGGAAAAGGAAGCTAAGCAATCCTATCATTGTAGAAGGAGTAAGGGAATGTTAGCAATGTGATGTGTTTGTATCAAAGTCAAAGCAGACACCTGGAGTCAAATGTTCAGCATGGATATGACTTTTGTTACTTTGATGACTATTTTGTATTTACAAGATTTTTTTGTTTATATAGCTGTCTACATTGTTTCAAAATATTTTGGTTTCACTTGGTGCTTGTTCTACAAATTTAAAAACATGTTACGCCTGTAATCCCAACAATTTGGGAGGCCGAGGCGGGTGGATCATGAGGTCAAGAGATCGAGACCATCCTGGCCAACATGGTGAAACCTCGTCTCTACTAAAAATACAAAAATTAGCTGGGTGTGGTGGCATGCACGTGTAATCCCAGCTACTCGGGAGGCTGAGGCAGGAGAATTGCTTGAACCCGGGAGGTGGAGGTTGCAGTAGGCTGAGATCACGCCACTGCCCTCCAGCCTGGCGACAGAGCGAGACTTTGTCTCAAATAAATAAATAAATAAATAAATAAAAATAAAATGTTTAGTATATTAGAATATTCTTTAAAACTATTAGTATATCCCTGAGCCTAAACTAACCTTCATAATCCACGTTAAAAATTTTGTAGGCTGAGCGCAGTGGCTCATGCCTGTAATCTCAGCACTTTGGGAGGCTGAGGCAGGTGGCTCCCTTGAGCCCAGAAGTTTGAGACCAGTGTGGGCAACATAGTGAAATCCCACCTCTACAGAAAAATATATATATTAAATTTTTATTTTAAAAAATTTTATAGCCTCATATGCAAAAGAATATAGTGGTTCCCTCAATCTTAGCAGGCATTCAAGGATGATAAATATTGTAATATTATTTTTCCATTTGGCCTATAATCAGAAAAGTAGCTCTGCTGCAAGCAGTAATTATCTTACTGTGTGTTTATTTTTTTAGTTTTTGAAACTGAGTCTCACTCTGTTGCCCAGGCTGGAGTGCAATGGCACAATCTCGGCTCACTGCAACCTCCACCTCCTGGGTTCACGTGATTCTCCTGCCTCAGCCTCCCAAGTAGCTGGGATTACAGGCGTGTGCCACCACGCCTGGCTAATTTTTGTATTTTTAATAGAGACGTGGTTTCACCATGTTGGTCAGGCTGGTCTCCAACTCCTGACCTCGTGATCGGTCCCCCTTGGCCTCCCAAAGTGCCGGGATTACAGGCGTAAGGCACCGCAGCCAGCCCTTACAGTGTGTTTCAAACTCCTATTATTAACCATGTTTAGACCACATGAACCTTGAAAGCTCTGGTTGGTGTATTTGTCACGCTTCAATTCCAATAGTTTGTTATTCGTAGAATGAAGGGGAGCAAATACTTCCTTTTTTACTTTCTCTCACTTTTGTTTATCCTTATGAAGAAATCTTCATCTAAAATTGTTGATCATATGGTCTTTGGAAAGCTAAGACGTATTGCTTACCATTTAGTCATCAATTCCCGGGAATTTATTTCAGCCTTCCATTTCTTTTTAAAGGAAATACTTTAAAATGTAATCTTTATCATAATCACATTCATACATAATTTTACCTAACTACGTAATTATAGTAACATATATGCTTTGTAAAAAAAAAAAAAAGTGCTTTTTTTTCTTTCCTTTTATTTGTTTTGCTGAGCCCCCCATCTTCCTCTCCTCCTCCCTTCCCCTATGTCAACACCATTTGCCCAAGGTCACCCATCCACATCGAGAACCTGGGATGTATCCTCCCATATTTCCTCTTTACTCAGGTAATCTTATACCTACACATATATATGAGTCTACACATACAGAGCATTCACTTCTTTTTTGGGGGGAGAGGGAGGACAGAGTGGCTCTGTCGCCCAGGCTGGAGTGCAGTGGTGCGATCTCAGTTCACTGCAACCTCTGTCTCTCAGGCTCCAGCGATCCTCCCACCTCAGCCTCCCAAGTAGCAGGGATTATAGGTGCATGCCACCATGCCCAGCTAATTTTTTGTATTTTTGGTAAAGACAGTATTTTGCCATTTTGGCCAGGCTGGTCTCAAACTCCTGACCTCAGGAGATCCACCCGCCTTGGCCTCTCAAATTGCTGGGATTATAGGCGTGAGCCACTGCACCCGGCTGAGCAGTCACTTCTTAAATCATAGTTTTGTAAACAAGCACTCATGGTATCTTTATTATTTATTTATTTATTTTTTTATTTTTTTTGAGACAGAGTCTCACTCTGTCGCCCAGGCTGAGTGCAGTGGCACAATATTAGCTCACTGCAACCTCTGCCTCCCAGGTTCAAGTGACTCTTGTGCCTCAGCCTCCCGAGCAGCTGGGATTACAGGTGTGTACCAACACGCACAGCTAATTTTTGTATTTTTAGTAGAGATGGGGTTTCACCATGTTGGCCAGGCTGGTCTCGAACTCCTGACCACAAGTGATCCACCCACCTCAGCCTCCCAAAATGCTGGAATTACAGGCATGAGCCACCACACCTAGCCTGTTAAATCTTACATTCACCATTTAACAATACCTTATCGAAACCTCTCCTTGACATCTGGCTTAGCTCCATGTCATTCTTAAAAAAAAAAAAAAAAAAAAAAGGCTGGAGAATTCCCCAGTGTGGATGTGCCATCGATGAGCAAGCTTTCACTGTTTTCACATTTCTGCATTATGAATAGTGATGTGATAAACCTACTTCTTTATCTTTATGGTCTTGAATCCATATCCTTACATATGGTTATTTGCATTTGCTAGTTACAGGAGAGTTGCCATTGAATTTATTCTTTTTAAGAGATGTTGCTTTCCAAAACCTTGAGGAAGAGAGTCAAGAAAAGAAAGGCAAACTTGAATAGAAATGCCTACTCCATGAATTTTTTTCTTTTTTTCTTTTTTTTGAGACACAGCCTCACTCTATCGCCCAGGCTGGTGTGCAGTGGTGTGATCTTGGCTCACAGCAACCTCTGCCTCCCAGGTTCAAGCAATTCTCCTGCCTCAGCCTCCCAAGTAGCTGGGACTACAGGCACTCACCACCATGCCTGGCTAATTTTTATATTTTTAGTAGAGACGGAGTTTCACCATGTTGGCCAAGCTGGTCTCGAACTCCTGACCTCAAGCAATCCGCCTATCTCGGTCTCCCAAAGTGCTGGGATTATAGGTGTGAGCCACCCCGCCTAGCCCCTACTCCATGAGTTTAAATTGTGAGGATTGAATGAGGACATAGGTACAGTGTAAAGACCAGCCTGGCTGATAATATTTTTTGTTCTCTAAAGACTGTGGGCTCCTTTAGGTCGCCAGCAGGGCCTCTGATGAGTGCCATTTATGTGGTACACAGTAACAGTGATGTTCCAGGATTGTGTAACTGAAAGGTTTAGAAAGAAAGGGTGGAGCCATGAAAAGCACAGGCTTTGGAGTCAACAAACCAAAGTGTAAGTTGCAGCTCTACCACCTTCCGCTGTGAGATCTTGGGCGAGTTACTCAACTTCTCAGAGCTTCAGTTTCCTCCTCTGCAAGATGGAGATAATGATGCGAGTCTGAGAGGGTTGCCTTGAGGAGGAAGTGCATGTAAGGCCCTCAGCAGAGTGCCTGGTGCTCATTAAATATGATGGGTTCTTTATCAGATGTCTTCCTTATAGTTCTTTCCAGCTATGTATCAGTTTCCCCTCGTCAGATGAAAACCTGTTGAATGCAGGAACTGTATCTAATTCATCTTTGCATCTTTACATATCCAGTCCCTAACTTGGTTTTTCCTCCTACCAACTACCTCCAGGTCTTTTGTTCTGCTAAATAAGCATTGATTGAAATAAGGGCAATAACAACAATTTTTTTGTTTCTGTTTTGTTTTGTTTTGAGACAGCAACCTGCTCTGTCACCCAGGCTGGAGTGCAGTGGTATGATTACAGCTCATTGCAGCTTTGACCTCCTTGGCTCAAGCGATCCCCACGCCACAGCCTCCCAAGTAGCTGGGACCACAGGCATGTGCCACTAACGCCCGGCTAATTTTTTTATTCTTAGTAGGGATGAGGTCTCACTATGTTGCCCAGGCTGGTCTCAAACTCCTGAGCTCAAGTGATCCTCCCACCTCAGCTTCCTAAAGTGCTGGGCTTACAGGCATGAGCCACTGTGCCCAGCTAATAACAACAATTTTTATTATGGGCAATTTCAGAGTTACACTAAAGAAGTGAGATTAACATAGAGGACATCTGTGATCCATCACCCAGCTTCTACAGTTGTCAAGATGTTGATAATCTTTTTCATCTAGCTATTGACCACTCCTTCACCACCATCCCCTGTCATGGAGAATTTTATTTTTCAAGTTTTTAAACTTTTTATTTGCCTATTTTAAAAATTGAACCAGGCGTGGTGGCTCACGCCTGTAATCCCAGCACTTTGAGAGGCCGAGGCAGGTGGATCACCTGAGGTCAGGAGTTCAAGACTAGCCTGGCCAACATGGTGAAACTCCCGTCTCTACTAAAAATACAAAAAAAAATTAGCTGGGCATGGTGGCAGGCACCTGTAATCCCAGCTACTTGGGAGGCTGAGGCAGGAGAATTGCTTGAACCTGGGAGGTGGGGTTGCAGTGAGCTGAGATCGCACCATCGTACTCCAGCCTGGGCAACAAGAGCAAAACTCAGTCTCAAAAAAAAAATTATGCATTTCCATAATTAAAATTATTTGAACAATAACCAAAAAAAATGGCACTCTGATTAAACTGCATTTCACAGCCTGCAGGATGCCTTGGGCCAGCTTGGTTTTATTCTAGATTTCACTGCTATCCTACCACACTTCTTCCTTCACCAAAATGCAAGTTCTTTCCTTCCCTGCCAGCCAGACAGGCGGATAAGAGAGGCTGGCACAGCCATCATCATCAGCAGTTCTTTGATGTGAAAGGGGCAGCACAGTCATTTAAACTTGATTTGACCTCTTTGCATCCTTCAAAGTTAAACAGCTAAAAGAAGTAAAATAGAAAGCAATGCTTTGTGGAATGAACAGTGCATATTGGCGATGCACGCCTCATTACGAAGCCTGCTTGCTTCTCCTGTTCGATCCATTCCTTGGAAGGCTGTGGATTTTTCTCTTGCATTTCTGTCTTCTTCAGTTTCAACTTATTGAATTTCTCGATCTCATCCATATTGGACTTGTCAGACATAGTCACAGAGGAAGCTGAGCAATGCCCACTAGCAAGTGGAATCTGTCTGCTTAGTGTCTACTGCCCAGTGTTGGGAATTTTAAAACAAATCCCAGACATTGCATCATTTCAACAATTAATACTTGTATGTGTTTCTAATAATACTTCACAAAGTGTGGTCTGGATTCCTGGGACTTACCAAGACCCTGTCAGGCAGCCTGCTAAGTCAAAACTATTTTTATAACAATATTAATATATTGTTTATCTTTTTGTTCTCATTATCTCGTGTACAGCAGAATTTTCCAACACAGATTGAATGCAGCCACAAATCTGAAAATCCAGCTGTCTCCTATTAAACCAGATATGACAGAGTTGCAAATTTTTACAAATCTATTGACAAAAGTGTAAAACAATATCACTCGTCATGATGCTGTTTGAAAAATATACTTATTTTCATAAAAATAAGTCCTTAACATGTAATATGTTTATTATTACTATGTTTTTTTAAATTTTTTTTTTTTCTTGAGATGGAATCTTGCTCTGTCACCTAGGCTAGAGTGCAGTAGCGCAATCTCGGCTCACTGCAACCTTCGCCTCCTAGGTTCAAGCAATTCTCTTGTCTGAGCCTCCCAAGAAGCTGAGACTACAGGTGCTTGCCACCACGCCCAGCTAATTTTTAGTAGAGATGAGGTTTTGCTATGTTGGCCACACTGGTCTTGAACTCCTGACCTCAGGTGATCCACCCGCCACGGCCTCTCAAAGTGCTGGGATTACAGGCGTGAGCCAAAGCACCAGACCTGTTTTTAAAAATCAAATGAGTATTTAAAAATTTTTTTCAGTTTTAATTTCTAATGTAGAAAATAATCCATTTATCTGAATATTTACGCATCACACATAAAGAAAAGCTCTTTGGGGTCCTTAATACTTCTAATATATATATAGAGAGAGTTGTTTTTTTTTTTTGAGATGGAGTTTTACTCTTCTTGCCCAGGCTGGAGTGCAATGGCTTGATCTTGGCTCACCGCAACCTCTGCCTCCCAAGTTCAAGTGATTTTCCTGCTTCAGCCTCCCAAGTACCTGGGATTACAGGCATGAACCACCACACCCAGCTAATTTTGTATTTTTTTAGTAGAGAGAGGGTTTCACCATGTTGGTCAGGCTGGTCTTGAACTCCCAACCTCAGGTGATCCGCCCGCCTTGGCCTCCCAAAAAAGTGCTGGGATTACAAGCACGAGCCACCACGCCTGGCCAATACTTCTAAAATATTTTTGAGATTTAATTCATAAACCACTAGATTCACAATTTTATTTATTTTTAATTATTTTAGAGTTGGGGTCTCACTCTGTCTCCCAGGCTGGAGTGCAATGGTGCAATCATGGCTCACTGCAGCCTCAAACTCCTGGGTTCAAGCAATCCTCCTGCCTCAGTCTCCTGAGTTGCTGGGATTACAGGCATGTACTGCCATGACTCAGCAGCTTCACTGTTTTAAAATGTACACCTCAGAAACAGAAAACAAGAAACACAAAAAATAAATAAAATATACACCTAATGGTTGGGCATGCTGGCTCACACCCATAATCCCAGCACTTCGGGAGGCCAAGGTGGGCAGCTCACTTGAGGCCATAAGTTTGAAACCAGTCTGGCCAATATGACAAAACCTTACCTCTAATAAAAAATACAAAAATTAGCCGGGTGTGGTGGCACAAGCCTGTAATCCCAGCTGCTTGGGACGCTGAAGCAGGAGAATTGCTTGAACTGGGGAGGCAGAGGTTGCAGTGAGCCAAGATTGCACCACTGCACCCCAGCCTAGGCGACAGAGTGAGGCTCTGCCTCAAAAAATAAAAAATAAAGTGTACACTTCAGTAGGTTTTGGTATATTTGTAAGGTTGGGCAGCCACTGCCACTAGCTAATTCCAAAACCTTTTTATCACCCCAAAAGAAAACCCTATACCCATTTTAGTCCCTTTTTTTTTTTCCTGAGATGGAGTCTCACTCACCCAGACTGGAATGCAGTGGTGCGATCTTGGCTCACTGCCACTTCTGCCTCCCGGGTTCAAGCGATTCTCCTGCCTCAGCCTCCCAAATAGATGGGACTACAGGCGCCTGCCACCATGCCCAGCTAATTTTTGTATTTTTAGTAGAGACAGGGTTTTACCATATTAGCCAGCCTGGTCTCGAACTCCTGACCTTGTGATCCGCCTGCCTCGGCCTCCCAAAGTGCTGGGATTACAGGCATGAGCCACCGCACCAAGCCTATTAGTCACTTCTAAATATCCCCTCCCATTATCTCCTGGCAACCACTAATGTACTTTCTGACTCTACAGATTTGCCTATTCTGGGCATTTCAGATAAATGGAATCATACAATATGTAGCCTTTTGTTTCTGGCTTCTTTCACTTAGCATAATGTCTTAAGGTCCATCCATGTTGTAGTATGTATCAGAACTTCATTCTTTTTTATAGCTAAATAATATTCCATTGTATGTATATACCACATTTTGTTTACCCAATCATCAGTTGACTTTTGGGTTGTTTCCACTGGATATTACAAATAATGCAGCAATGAACATTTGTAGCCAAGTTTTTGTATGAATACATGTTTTTAGTTCTCTTGGCAACATATCTAGGAATAGAACTGCTGGGTCCTATGGCTAACTCTATGTTTAACTTTCTAAGAAACTGTCAAACTGTTTTACATAGCAGCTGCACCATTTTACATTTTAATCAGCAATGTACGAGCATTCCAATTTATCTTCCAATTTCTCTACATCCTTGCCAAAACTTATTTTCAGTGTTTTTCATTCTAGCCATCCTAATGAGTATGACTCAATAATTTTTAAGAGTGTAAAGGATCCTGAGACTAAAACCTTTCAGAACTGCTTTTCTGACTAATAGCTTTCAAAAAAACATAAATGTGCTAACATTATCAATTTAAAAAATTAACAGTGATTCCACAAAATTGTGTAATACTAGGATAAACACATTTGCCTGGGACAAATCCAGTTTACACCTTTGTCCCAGCACAACTGTTAATAGAGCCTCCTTGAACTCTCAACATATTCTGCTTAGATGACAAATTATATGAACACCCTAATAACTAATCTATATTCACGTTTCCCTGATTGTCTTAAATATGTCTTTTTACAATTTGGGTGGGTTTATTTTTTATTTTTTTGTGGAGACAGGGTCTCACTTGTTGCTCAGGCTGGTCTAGAACTCCTGGGCTCAAGCATGAGCCACTGCACCTGGCCTATAATTTATTTACTGAAAATAAGATCTGGGCCGGGCGCAGTGGTTCACACCTATAATCCTAGCACTTTGGAAGGCCGAGGCATGCGGACCACCTGAGGTCAGGAGTTTGAGACCAGCCTGGCCAACATGGCAAAAACCCATCTCTACTAAAAATACAAAAATTAGCCGGGCACGGTGGCATATGCCTGTAATCCCCGCTACTTGGGAGGCTGAGGCAGGAGAATTGCTTGAACCCAGGAGATGGAGGTTGCAGTGAGCCGAGATCATGCCACTGCACTCCAGCCTGGGCAACAGACCAAGACTCCGTTTCACAACACCTTGGGAGGCCAAGGTGGGCGGATCACCGGAGGCTGGGAGTTCGAGACCAGCCTGACCAACATGGAGAAACTCTGTCTCTACTAAAAATTCAAAATTAGCTGGGCATGGTGGTGCATGACTGTAATCCCAGCTACTCGGGAGGTTGAGGCAGGAGAATCACTTGAACCAGGGAGGTGGAGGTTGCGGTGGGCTGAGATCACACTGTTGCACTCCAGCCTGGGCAACAAGAATGAAACTCTATCTCGAAAGAAAGAAAGAAAGGAAAGAAAGAAAGAAAGGGAGAGGGAGAGGAAGAAAGAAAGAAGAAAGAAAGAAAAGAAAGGGAAAGAAAATAAGATCTGGTGGGGCACAGTGGCTCACGCCTGTAATCTCAGCACTTTGGGAGGTTGACATGGCAAGAAAGCTAGACCTTGCCTGTAAAAAAAAAAGAAAGAAAGAGAGAGAGAGAGAAAGAAAGAAAGAAGAAAGAAAGAAAGAACGAAAGAAAGGAAAGAAAGAAAGAATATGCAACATTGTTAGTTGAGAATATTTTAGAACTTTTAATCTGTATCAGTTCTCATCCTTGGCTTGACTATCATCTTGGTGTCTTTAAAAAATTTATTTATTTATTTATCTTTCCTTGAATATATCAGTGGAATTTCTTGGTGTCTTTTGTTTCTTTGCCCTTCATGTTTCTTGTCATTTGGTAGTAGACCTAAAAATTTGATTAGATTTAGGGTCCATTTTTGGGCAAAAATATTTCATAGGTGGTGTGTACTTCCTACCTTATTCCATTAAGAGGTGCCTGGCTGCCTTGCTTTTAGTGATGTTCGATAAATCAGTAGTTCAGTTATAAAGTTCCCCATCAACCTTCACCTCATAATTGTAATCACAATGGATGATAGTTGCCTTGTCTCAATGTTTCATTAGGAGGTGTGAATAGTGACTTTCTAATTCTACCATTTTGTTGTATTTATGACCCTTACGAATGATTTGGGTACCCTCGAATAGACAGAAGAATAAATGCTTGATTTTTTTCCTTTATATATCAATTCTCAAAATAAACATTTGTTTTCTTAAGTGATCCAAAGATGAATGATTAGTGATTTTTTTTAGTATCATTATGAACTCATGGATTTGTATACATTTGTTTTAATTCATTACAGTCATTACTCCTCTACAAGACCAGTGCTGTAATCCGTGAGCTATAGGGCCTTGGGTTGTTTTTTTTGTGTGTGTTTTTTTTTGTTTTTGTTTTTGTTTTTTTTTCACATCACCTCAGCAGTATTTAATAGCTACCTTGCTTTCAGGCATAACAAAATGCCACAGGCCCACCTTGTGCAATTCCTGCCCTAGTTCTGAAATCAATCATTCCTAAAGCCTCACTGGTTCCTTTTAGTGGGAAATGGCATTTAAACTACAAATTTGGACATCCAGGGTGCTCACAGCCATTAGACTGTCATTCTTCTTGGCCTTTCAGTGGACACAACTGGGATATATATATATATGTATATGTGTGTGTATATATATGTATGTATATGTGTATATATGTATATATAAATTCATACCAACATTGCCAATTCTAATTTCAGATTACAGATTTGTTTACTCAAATATGTGACTCAATCAGATTACAGAATTTATAGCTAACTTAATTGATTTGATACTAGTATCTCTTTTATCTTTAATTGAAAATCTGGGTTTCTAATAATATTGTTACTTGTTATCTTATATACATATATAAGTTATACAAAATACATGTAATAACACCTAAACAGGCCAGGCGCGGTGGGTCGAGCACTTTGGGAGGCCGAGGCAGGTGGATCACCTGAGGTAAGGAGTTCGAGACCAGCCTGGCCAACGTGGTGAAACCCCGTCTCTACTAAAAATACAAAATTAGCTGGGCAAGGTGGCACATGCCTGTAATCCCAGCTACTTGGGAGGCTGAGGCAGGAGAATCACTTGAGCCCAGGAGGCAGAGGTCGCACTGAGCCGAGATTGCACCACTGCACTGCAGCTTGGGCGAAAGAGGGAGACTCTGTCTCAAAAAACAAATAAACCCCAAAGAAACACACCTAAACAATATTAATATTACCAATAGTATACCATTGTTAAATGCAGTTGATTTTTTTCTGATTTTAGGCTTTGTCACACTAAGGATACAGAGTCAAATTAATGAGTTTTACAGTTAATTTGTGTGGTTATGCCAGTGACTCAAAGTACTCTTTATTTCTTTTCTTTTAGGAAACGCTTTGTTATTTTCTTTTAAAAAATAGCTATGTAGGCTCTTGAGCTGCTTGCTTTGGCCCACTCTTGCCCTGAGGAGTATACTTTCATTTTCAATACATCTCTGCTTTTGTTGCTTCAAAAAAAAAAAAAAAATTATGTGGCCGGGTGCGGTGGCTCATGCCTGTAATCCCAGCACTTTGGGAGGCCGAGGCAGGTGGATCACATGAGGTCATGAGCTGCAGACCAGCCTGGCCAACATGGTAAAACCCCATCTCTACCAAAAATACAAAAATCAGGCAGGTGTGGTGGCAGGCGCCTGTAATCCCAGCTACTTGGGAGGCTAAGGCAGGAGAATCACTTGAACCCGGGGTGGCAGAGGCTGCAGTGAGCCGAGATCGCACAACTGCACTCCAGCCTGGACTGGAGTGAGGCTCTATCTCAACAACAACAAAAAAATTTACATGAATCCAAAGTTGAAGCTATTAAACACAGTGTATACAGAGAAATCTAGCTTCCATTCCTATTTCCTTCAACCCGTTCTTTTCTTACATGTAACCATTTTTATTAGTTTATAATTTACACTCTATTGCATCTTTAACATGTAAGCAAATGCACACATCATTATTTCTATATTCCCATCTTTCTTACAAGAAAGGCAGCATTTCAACACGTGTGAAAAGGGGGAAAAATAAAAATAAAGGCAACACACACATGGTCTCTGTCCTGCTTTTTTCACTTAACAATACATCCTAGATTTCCAAGGCAGTCCACAGAGATGGTTCTCTTTCCTCTGTGCAGCGGCATAAAACTGCATTGTGTGGATATACGTAGCTTATTCAGCCAGTCCTCTGTGGATGGACGTGTGGGTTCAACAAACATTTATTGCATGACCAAATTGTGCCAGGCACTGGGAATAAAGATGTGGTCTCTGGCTTCAGGAAACTCAGAAGTGCAGATGGGGAGATCTCCACAATACAAGTGCTTTCCTTATAAGAAGTAATAGCTTGGGTCCACTTAGCACAAGGGGCACATGGATCAGGGAAGAGACGCTTGCACACAGGAGGGACACAATAACTGTCTATTTATTGGCATCTTGCTTCCACTAGGGCCTGCAAACAGGAGAGTCCCCTCGGGAGGAGATGGTTACCAGTGGTTGCAATTGCTTAAAAAATCATGAGTGCCACCAATTGGCCAGAGAAGGGAAAGCTGAATGAAAGAGGCCGAGAGGGAGGGTCCTAACCACAAAATTACCCTGGAAAGAGGAAATGTAACAACACAGGAGCTGTGGTTTAACATGAGCCAACACCTATGTAGAACTTTCTGCTGACCAGATATTGTTCTAAGCAGTTTACATATAATTCCTTTCTCACAACACTCCTAAGTGGTACGAATTATTACTACCTGCATTTTTCCGATAAAGAAATTAAGGTGGCTGGGCGAGGTGGCTCACGCCTGTAATCACAGCACTTTGGGAAGCCAAGGCAGGTGGATAACTTGAGGTCAAGACTTAGAGACCAGCCTGGCCAACATGGTGAAACTCCGTGTCTAGTAAAAATACAAAATTAGCTGGGCGTGGTGGGTGCCTGTAATCCCAGTTACTCGAGAGGCTGAGGCATGAGAATCGCTTGAACCTGGGAGGCAGAGGTTGCTATAAGCCAAGATCACACCACTGCACTCCAGCCTGGGCGACAGAGGGAGACAAGAAAGAAAAGAAAGAAGAAAGAAAGAAGGAAGGAAGAAAGGAAGAAAGGAAGGAAGGAAGGAAGGAAGGAAGGAAGGAAGGAAGGAAGGAAGGAAGGAAGGAAGGAAGGAAAAATAAAAGAAAAAGAAAAAAAAATTAAGGCACCAGCGAGGTGGGTGGTTCACACCTGTAATCTCAGCGCTTTAGGAGGCCAAGGAGGGAGGATCGCGAGGCCAGGAGCTCGAGATTAGCCTGGGTAATACAGTGAGACACCATTTCTACAAAAAAATTAGAAAATATTAGTAGGGTGTGGTAGGGCGCGCCTGTGGTCCCAGTTACTGGGAGACTGAGGCGGGAGGATCGCTTGAACCCAGGAGTTTGAGGCTGCAGTGAGATACGATGACGCCACTGCACTCCTGCCTGGGCCACAGAGCAAGACCCTGTCTCTAAAAAAATATTTTTTTAATTAAATAAAAAATAAAAAGAAATGAAGGCACAGAGAGGCTACCGAACTTTTGCCCAAGGTCAGACAGCAAAATGGAAAGAAGGGCAGGCGAGTAGGCAGCAAGACACCGCAGATGGGACAGTTGCAAGTAGTGCACCAAGAAGCTGGTGCGCTCCCCAAGGTGGGACGAAAATACTGTATGTCCCTCTACCCCATAACCACCTCCTCGCGAGGACAAAGGACACCTGACACGTCACCCCTCCCTCGCCCCTGCGCACACACACGCCCCTCACCCTACCCCAGGTCAGAAGACCCCGAAGGGCTTTCTCTGGACTCCTGGAACCCTGGAGGCGCAATTGACGCCTTAGAGGCTGAATAAGAGTCCCTCTGCGAGCAGCGGGCGACACGTCTCTCTCGCGCCACCCCTCCCAGGGTCCGAAGCTCCCGCCTGTGCAGTGGCATAAATGAAGTTTGCCTCCTCGGGCTCCTGCGAAACCGTGGAAGCTATGAGAGTCAGAAGTTCCTAAATGTGAGCAGCCCCTCGGGAACTGAAGGCCAATCGGACGCAATTCTACCCTCCAGGAAAGCGCAGGAAGAGGGAACAAGCTATGCCGACGCGGCGTGGGGGACCCAACACAGGGCGGTCGCACAGGCGCGACCCTTCTCGCGCCTTCTCAAAACCCAAGCAAACACCGCTGGTTCCTACACCCGCCGAGCCCGAGTCTGCAGCCTCCAGCTCCCCTGGCCCGTTCCGGGCGCCGCCTGCGACCCATGCCCAAGACGGCGCTCTGCTGTCCCTGCGCACCCGGCGCCGACACTGGCGGGGCGGACCCTAGCCGGATCCGCCAACCCGACGACCCACCTCCCTCAGGGCTGCCCCAGACGCCAGCTGGGGGCTTCTACCTTGACGCTAGAATTTGAATTTTCAAACGCTTGTGGCTACAGGCTTTAAAACGCTAGCTCCAGAAACCAGCTAAAGTATTGCATTGAACAGAAAACCAAATACCGCATGCTCTCACTCATAAGTGGGAGCTAAACATTAGGAACACGTGGACATAAAAGTGGCAACAACAGACACTGTGGTCTACTAGAGGGGGCAATGAAAACCGGCTAAGCTGCACTCCAAATCCCAGCATCACACAACATATCCAGGTAACAAACCTGCGCAGGTATCTCCCAAACCTAAAACATTAAAGCCATTAAAAAGCACTGCATTGGCCAGGCGCGGTGGCTCACGCCTGTAATCCCAGCCCTTTGAGAGGCCGAAGCGGGCGGATCACGAGGTCAAGAGATCGAGACCATCCTTGCCAATATTTATACAAAAATTAGCTGGGCGTGGTGGCGCGCGCCCATAGTCCCAGCTACTCGGGAGGCTGAGATAGGAGAATCTCTCGAAACCGGGAGGTGGGGGTTGCAGTGAGCCGAGACCGCAACACTGCACTCCAGCCTCGCGACAGCGCGACACTCCAACTCACAAAAGAACAAACACAAAAACACATTACACAGT
The DNA here is from genome assembly GCF_029289425.2 of Pan paniscus. Lineage (NCBI taxonomy): Eukaryota > Metazoa > Chordata > Mammalia > Primates > Hominidae > Pan > Pan paniscus. The sequence continues at coordinate 52,088,598 of NC_073256.2, read as the reverse complement.
TAGACAACAAAAAAGTACCCGTGCGCGCAGCGTACAGCCAGAAAAAGGGGCACCCGGAAACGGCAAACACACAGCCATGAAACTACGTCACCTATCATCGTAAGTAACAAGCACACAAATACAAGCGTTAAATCGATCCTCGAAGTTCAGATCAGACGGGTAATGTGCCCACGTCGTAACAAGGTTCAAGGGTGGCACATCTCACACAACCGTATGAACACCCAATCATCACGCTCATGAACTACAAAAGGATCGCCACACGTTTGGCATTAAGGAGTGCCAAGTATGTGCCACTAATTTACACATAGGGTGACTACCGTAGTGCGATACATCCATTCTTCACGTATAAAATCCTGGATATTTTCAAAGTCCCACTGAGATTCTATGACTATTCTTTTGTTTCTACCTTAGCAAAGGAAAACAGAAACACAATTAGCGAGCGGATTATTATATATGCAAATTTATTCTCCATAGTTCCACCGCTCCGTCATTTTCCCGAGCCTGGATCTTTATTGCTTTACGACCATACGTCGTGAAATAAGAAAGTGTTGCGGCAGTACTGGCGGAAGCTAGCCTTGCGTTTTGCGGCAGCAATATGAGCTAGGTCCGGATCCTGTTAGACACCGGCGGGCGCGAGCCGTTGCGGGTACCTGGCGGTGGTTACGTTGGTGACATGGCTCAGAAGTTTATTTCTTTAAACTTTTAAGTTTTTTTTCTTTTTAGTCTTCAGAAAGGCAACAGTAGTCTTTTAACGTCACTGTTAAAAGTGTAAGACTCTTTTACTCCCTGAGAGTCCCCTTTCCCTTTCTTGCGTCCCTTCCTCTTTATTCTTTTTTTTTTTTTTTTACTGAGACGGAGTCTCACTCTGTCGCCCAGGCTGGAGTGCAGTGGCGCGATCTCGGCTCACTGCAAACTCCGCCTCCCGGGTTCACCCTTTCTCTTTATTCTTATCCCGGTCAGACTCGCCCCCTCCTCCAAGACATCTCTCTGTTTTATTTTATTTGATTTTAGTTCTCTTTGGGTGATCGCTCCTTCCCTCTTCAACGGATCCCTCCCCGCCTCCATCCTCGTCCTGTGGGAGAGACCAGCCTTCTGGTGCTGCACTCAGGAATGGAGCTTGACAGCGCTCTGGAAGCCCCATCGCAGGAAGACTCTTCTTTGTCCGAGGAGTTGTCTCACTCCGCCCTTGGACAGGCCTTCTCCAAGATTTTACACAGTCTTGCCCGCCCGGAGGCACGACGAGGCAACGTAAAAGATGTTGTTCTTAAAGACCTCGGTGATCTAATAGAAGCCACAGAATTTGATAGGTTATTTGAGGGGACTGGTGCACGGCTCCGCGGAATGCCGGAGACACTGGGGCAGGTAGCAAAAGCCCTGGAGAAGTATGCAGCCCCCTCCAAGGAGGAGGAAGGTGGAGGTGATGGGCACTCCGAAGCGGCCGAGAAAGCAGCCCAAGTTGGGTTACTGTTTCTTAAGCTGTTAGGGAAAGTTGAGACTGCTAAGAATTCCCTGGTCGGCCCTGCATGGCAGACGGGCCTGCATCACTTGGCAGGACCCGTTTATATTTTTGCCATCACACACAGCTTGGAGCAACCATGGACCACTCCGAGATCTCGGGAAGTTGCTAGGGAGGTGCTCACCTCACTGCTTCAAGTTACTGAATGCGGTTCTGTGGCAGGATTCCTACATGGAGAAAATGAAGATGAGAAAGGGAGACTTTCGGTGATACTAGGGCTTCTCAAACCCGACTTGAATAAGTGAGTACTCCTGCCCTTTGCCACCGACTTGAGCCTCACAGTTTTTTATTTTTATTTTTTATTATTTATTTATTTTCGAGACAGAGTTTCACTCTTGTTGCCCAGGGTGGAGTGTAATGTTGCGATCTCAGCTCACTGCAACCTCCGCCTCCTGGGTTCAAGCGATTCTCCTGTGTCAGCCTTCGGAGTAGCTGGGATTACAGTTGCTCGTCACCACGCCTGGCTGATTTTTTGTATTTTTAGTAGAGATGGGGTTTCACCATGTTGGCCAGGCTGGTCTTGAACTCTTGACCTCAAGTGATCCACCCGCCTCGGGCTCCCAGAATGCTGAGATTACAGGCGTGAGCCACTGCGCCTGCCCTAGCTTAATTTTTTATAGCGTTAGACCTCAAAGGAAGCTCAGTTTCTTCATCAGTAAAATAAGGGTGCTGTAACCACGGATCTCTTAAGGCCCAGAAACGTTGTGATTTGCTATAAATGACATAACTGGATAGTGGCAAATTGGAGGTCATAACTGAGATGTTCGGGCTCAGTTGTCCAATGCTCTTTCCAGCCCTTAGGACGACTGCCTAGGAAAATTGGAAATTCTGTCCCACTTACTTGGAGTTAATAATTACAAAATGTGGCCGGGCGAGGTGGCTCACTCCTGTAGTCCCAGCACTTTGGGAGGCCGAGGCGGATGGATCACTTAAGGTCAGGAGTTCGAGACCAGCCTGGCCAACATTGTGAAACCCCATCTCTACTAAAAATACAAAAATTAGCTGGGCATGGTGGTGGACGCCTGTAATCCAAACTACTCGGGAGGCTGAGGCAGGAGAATCGCTTGAAACCAGGAGGCAGAGATTGCAGTGAGCTGAGATCGGGCCACTGCACTCCAATCTGGGCAACAGAGCAAGACATCGTCTCAAAAAAAATTACAAATTACTAGAATTTGGATGGGGGATTTAGAGAGGATTTAAACTTATGGTTTGAATTTAGACTTGGGGATCTTGAATCTCATTACTGCTTGTTAGAGAAGGATGACTATCAGCTAAGAAAGCCATGTTTAGGATAAAAAGTGAAAAGCACCTTTAGATTACTATTAGCTGAAGTTCTTTCAATGAGTTTCCACTTGCTACTTTGTTACCACTGGAGTAATGAGAGAAAAAGTATCTGTAACTGTCATTTTACCAGGAACATGGAATTAAAAGGCTTGATTTTGAGTTTCGTGCTTCTATTTGTTGCTCTGAGTAGGACCAGATTAGACAGTTCTCTGAATCTGTTTGTTTCTAATATAAAGATAATATACTTGGCGGAGTGTGGTGGCTGACACCTGTAATCCCAGTACTTTGGGAGGCCAAGGCTGTCAGATTACTTGAGGCCAGGAATTCAGGACCAGCCTGGGCAACATGGTGAAACCCCGTCTCTACTACAAATATAAAAATTATCCAGGTATGGTGGTGCAAGTGTGTAATCCCTTCTACCCGGGAGGCTGAAGCAGGAGAATCACTTGAGCCTGGGAGGCGGAGGTTGCAGTGAACCCAGATGGTGCCACTGCACTCCAGCCTGGGCAATAGAGTGAGACTCTATTTCAAAATAAATATAATGTACCTATTACACAGTAATTATTTTGAGAATTAGTTAAGTCGTGTGTACACTCACTTTATTAGCGATTAACAGGTGTTCAAGTATTGATTCATTTCCTTAGTGTAATACTACTAATCCATTTCCTTTACTCCTCCCTCCCTTTTCAACATACCTTCACCATCCATCACCATAAGTCCTTTATGTAGCTCTGGTTATAATTGACTCCTTCTCATTGGATAGACTTTAGACCCAAAGCCCTGGGTGATTATTTGGTGTAAGATATGGAAGTTATTTTAATCCAGATCTTAGAATGTATGATATAGAATCAAGAGTTATCTTATGTGCAATGTATTTTTTTTTCAAAGACATGAAAATACTCTGTTTAGTTTGAAGTAGTTTTTTTTTTTTTTTTTGCTACTTATCACCATGTCACTTAATGTAATTCTATGTATTCACTTAGGGAATCCTGGAAGAATAACCCTGCCATCAAACATGTTTTCTCATGGACTCTGCAACAGGTCACTCGGCCCTGGCTGAGCCAGCATCTGGAAAGGGTACTTCCCGCATCATTGGTCATTTCAGATGATTATCAGACTGAGAACAAAATCCTGGGTGTACACTGTCTCCATCACATTGTGCTTAATGTGGTAAGCAACCTCTGCCTTGTCATCTGTGTTGACAGGGCAGACTGAGTCATTCCTGGCTGTTCTTCATTTCTAGTAATGCTAAGTCATTCAACTTTACTTATTTGTATTTTCTCCTTATATTTTTCCTCTGTCCACCTGGTAGAAGTTGTATCCTATAGGTAATGTAATAACTAAAATGATAATTATAGAAGAAACAGGAAGGCATGGGTCATTATCAAACTGAATAACCAGATGTTGAGAACTGGTCAACAGTTGATTTTCTTTCTTTTTTTTTTTTTTTTTTTTTTTTTGAGAGGGAGTCTCACTCTATCACCCAGGCTAGAGTGCAGTGGTGTGATCTCGGCTCACTGCAACCTCCACCTCTCAGGTTTAAGCAGTTCTCCGCCTCTGCCTCCCGAGTAGCTGGGATTACAGGTGCGTGCCACCATGCCCAACTAATTTTTGTATTTTTAGTAGAGATGGGGTTTCACCATCTTGGCCAGGCCGGTCTTCAACTCCTGACCTCGTGATCCACCTGCCTCAGCCTCAGTCTCCCAAAGTGCTGGGATTACAGGCGTGAGCCACTGCACCTGGCCTACTTCCTTTCTTTCTTTCTTTCTTTTTTTTTTTTTTTTTTTTTTTTTTTTTTGAGACATTATCACTCTGTCGTCCGGGCTGGAGTGTGATCTTGGCTCACTGCAGCCTCTGCCTCCCGGGTTCAAGTGATTCTCTTGCCTCAGCCTCCCTAGTAGCTGGGGCTCCCTAGTAGCAGCCACCACACCCAGCTAATTTTTGTATTTTTAGTGGAAACAGGGTTTCACCATATTGGCCACGTCCGTCTCGAACTCCTGACCTCAGGTGATCTGCCTGTCTTGGGCTCCCAAAGTGCTGGGATTACAGAGATGAGCCACCACGCCTGGCCTACAGTTGACTTTCAAGGACGAAAACAAAACAAACAAAATCAGAGCCTGAAAGGGACTATATCCAAATGTGGAAGCTATTACTCAAGGAAAATTTTTTTTAAAAAACTTTGTACTATGGAGCTTTTAAAATATACACAGAAGTAGAGAGAGTGGTATAATTAATCTCCATGTACCTGTAGGGGAGAGCCAGAGATTACCTCCAACCCTGCCCCCCTGCCCCTTTTTTTTTTTTTTTTTTTTTTTTTTTTTGAGGCAGAGTCTTGCTCTGTCGCTTACGCTGGAGGCTGGAGTGCAGTGGTGTCATCTTAGCTCACTGCAACCTCTGCCTCCCGGGTTCAAACGATTCTTGTGCGTCAGCCTCTAGAGTAGCTGGGATTACAGGAACGCACCACCATGCTCAGCTACTTTTTCTTTTTTTTTAATTTTTTGTAGAGGTAGGGTCTCACCATGTTGGCCAGGCTGGTCTTAAACTCCTGGCCTCAAGTGATCCACCAACCTTGGCCTCCTAAAGTGCTGGGATTGATTATAGGTGTGAGCCCGGCCTCAGCCCCCTTTTTATCTCTTAGTGGGCTCTTTTCCTGGATCTAGAAACCAAATTGACAACAGGCAGATTAGCAAGAGGAAACTATACACATTTTATTAGTTTTACGTGTACATGGGGATCTTCACAAGAGAGAGTATTCTGAAGAAGTGGCCAAAGCAATATGCTTTTATACTTTTTAGACTAAGAATGATAAATTTTTCATCTTTTTTTTTTTTTTTTTTTTACTACCGCTAGCCACATTTTCTTTGTCCTGTCAGAAAAAATGACAAGACAAAGAAAATGTGGCTAGGGGCAGTACATTTTCCTTTTTTTTTTTTTTTTTTTGAGACAGGGTCTTGCTCTGTTACCCAGGCTAGAGTGCAGTGGCACAATCATAGCTCACTGCAGCCTCAACCCCCTGGGCTCAAGTGATCCTCCCACCTCAGCCTCCCAAGTAGCTGGGACTACAGGCATGCACCACCAGGCCAACTAATTTTTTAATTTTTTTTTTGGTAGAGACAGGGTCTTGCTCTGTTGCCCAGGCTGCTGTTGAACTTGGCCTTAAGTGAGCCTCTCACCTTGGCCTTCCAAAGTGCTGGGGTTACAGGTGTGAGTCACCATGCTTGGCTCTAGGGTAGTCACTAGGAGATATATGGTTGTAGGTGGTGGGGGAATGGATAGGTGGAAGATAAAGGTTACTTTGTTCAGTTTATGTAGGTCCATTGCAGCCTTCAATTCCAAGTCTCTGTAAGGGCTGTTTTCTTACCCTGGTATGGAAAGCATACCCCACCCAGAGGAATCTTTTATCACTTGCTGCATGCAGAAAGAGACAAGTCAGCTCACCCTTTCTGAATCTAGAGTTTCTGCAATATTTTCAACTCGAAACAATCATGCATATTTTGGGATGGCATGTTCTTCATGCTTCATACCCATAATCCAATTTCAAAGATAGTCAACATTTGCCAATCTTGGGAAACTATTCTTTTAATTTGACGATTTGTCTGGTTGCAGCCAGCTGCTGATTTGCTCCAGTATAACAGAGCCCAGGTCCTATACCATGCCATTTCCAACCACCTGTACACGCCAGAGCACCACCTCATTCAGGTAAAATATGATTTCTTCGTAACTGTGTCTGGATTCTCTGAATTTGAGTAGAAGGTTGCATTGTGTGAGTAGTAGTAATTGAGAGACATTTTCCTGCCTTGGAAAGTGAGGATGATAACTAAAAGCGTTGCCAAGTTAAAAATATCTCAGCACCAAGCAGGCCTCCACATTCCTGAGTCTCCATAGATAAGACAGTGTTTTTTATTCATCTGAGTCAATTGTATATTACTTTGGGCTGGGCATGGTGGCTCACGCCTGTAATCCCAGCACTTTGGGAGGCTGAGGGAGGCAGATCACCTGAGGTCAGGAGTTCGAGACCAGCCTGGCTGACATGCCAAAACCCCATCTCTACTAAAAATACAAAAAAATTAGCCGGGCATGATGTTGTGCATCTGTAGTCCCTACTACTCAGGAGGCTGAGGCACAAGAATCATTTGAACCCGGGTGGCGGAGGTTGCAGTGAGCTGAGGTCACGTCACTGCACTCCAGCCTGGGTGACAGTGCGAGACTCCATCTCAATTTAAAAAAAAAAAAAAGCCTGGCACTGTGGCTCACACCTGTAAATCCCAGCACTTTGGGAGGCCGAGGCGGGCGGATCACGAGGTCAGGAGATCAAGACCATCCTGGCTAATATGGTGAAACCCCGCCTCTACTAAAAATACGAAAAATTAGCCAGGCGTGGTGGCACGTGCCTGTAGTCCCAGCTACTTGGGAGGCTGAGTCAGGAGAATCTCTTGAACCCGGGAGTTGGAGGTTGCAGTGAGCCAAGATCATGCCACAGCACTCCAGCCTGGGTGACAGAGCGAGACTCCATCTCAAAAAAAAAAAAAAAAAAAAAGTACATTACTTTGGGGGCAGCTTTATGTCTGAAAAAGTCTATTTTTAATAGTTAAGTGTTCTGTTTTGCCTTATATCAGCACACACACTTGAAACTTCTTGCATGTTAGATAGCGGAGTGTGATTTATTATTTCATCCAACAGACATGGATCCAAGAGTAAATGAACGCATAGGGATTTTTGGCTTTAAGATAAGCTTTGGAAAAGACATTTATGTAAATACGAATATGTACTTAGATGTCTACATATATATACAGTACAGAATGATAACTGCATTAGAAGAGGTTTGTATAAAGCGCAGTGGGTGGCCAGGCGCGAGGGCTCACGCCTGTAATCCCAGCATTTTGGGAGGCCGAGGCAGGCAGACCACCTGAGGTTGGGAGTTCAAGACCAACCTGACCAACATGGAGAAACCCCCGTTCTACCAAAAATGCAAAATTGCTGGGCATGGTTGCTCACATCTGTAATCCTAGCACTTTGAGAGGCTGAGGTGGGCGGATCACGAGGTCGGGAGATCGAGACCATCCTGGCTAACATGGTGAAATCCCATCTCTACTAAAAATGCAAAAAATTAGCCGGGCATGGTGGCACGTGTCTGTAGTCACAGCTACTCGGAAGGCTGAGGCAGGAGAATCGCTTGAACCCGGGAGGCGGAGGTTGCGGTGAGCCAAGATCGCGCCACTGCACTCCAGCCTGGTGACAAAGTGACACTCCGTCTAAAAAACAAATGCAAAATTAGCCAGGCATGGTGGCGCATGCCTCTAATCCCAGCTACTCAGGAGGCTGAGGCAGGAAAATTGCTTGAACCCAGGAGGCAGAGGTTGCAGTGAGCCGAGATCATGCCATTGCCCTCCAGCCTAGGCAACGAGAGCGAAACTACATCTCAAAAAAAAAAGAAAAAAAACGGTGCAGTGGCTTTCAAGCAATAGGTAACTAACTAGGTTTGGGTTGACTTTAGGAGGTTTTGGGAAGGAGGTGATACTTAGCTTTATGAAGGATGAATAAGTAAAAGTTTCTTAGGAGGGAGAAAGAAACTCCAAAGACAGAAGAAACAAGTTATATAAAATGAGAGGTGGAAGCAACGTTGTTTCTTTTTTATGCCTTACTTCCCTCCTTTCCCCCTCCCCACCCTGCTGCCTTTATTTTTATTTTATTTTTATTTAATTTAATTTATTTTTTTGAGGTGGAGTCTTGCTCTGTCATGCAGGCCGGAGTACAGTGGCGCGATCTTGGCGCATTGCAACCTTCGCCTCCCAGGTTCAAGCGATCCTTCTGCCTCAGCCTCCCTAGTAGCTGGGATTACAGGCAGGTGCCACCATGCCCAGCTAATTTTTGTATTTTTAGCAGAGACGGGGTTTTGCCATGTTGCCCAGCCTGGTCTCAAACTCCTGACCTCAAGTGATCCGCCCGCCTTGGCTTCCCAAGATACTAGGATTACAGGCATAGGCCACTGCATCCAGCCTCTTTTTCTTTTTACAGTATTTTAAATACTGGGTATTGAGAATCCAGATTGTAACAGCCGGAAAGGCTGGGGTTCTTAAGGTGGTAGAGAAAATAAATTTTAAAAAACCAAAACACCAAGAGAAAAACCAAAGGTCCCAGGAAAGTTAAAAGGAAGTACCTGAACCAAGTTTGTCCAACCCATGGCCTGCATGCATCCCAAGATGGCTTTGCGTGCAGCCCAACACAAATCTGTAAACTTTCTTAAAATGTTGTAAGATTTTTTTTGCATTTTTTTTAAAGCTCATCAGCTGTCATTAGTGTTAGTGTATTTTATATGTAGCCCAAGACAATTCTTCTTCCACTGTGACCCAGGGAAGCCAAAAGATTGGATACCCCTGGCCTAGGGATAAATGCTAGCACTTTAGGAAGCCAAGGCGAGTGGATCACTTGAGGCCAGGATGGTGAAACTCTGTCTCTACTAAAAAATAGAAAAGTTAGCCAAGTGTGGTGGTGCACACCTGTAGTCCCAACTAGTTAGGTGGCTGAGGCACGAGAATTGCTTGAGCCTGAGAAGCGGAGGTTGCAGTGAGCCAAGATTGCACCACTGTCCTTCAGCCTAGGTGACAGAGTGACTCTGTCTCACAAAAAAAAAAAAAAAAAAAGTGTAAATATCATGTATCACTAAGTCACTTAGACTTAGTGACATAGTAACAGTAGATTTAGATTCCTAAAATCTGGATTAAAGTCCCAGCTCTGCCATTTTTCCCATTTTATAAATTAGCAAAGAATGGTCCTGAGGAGAATGTATTGATTTGAGACTGTCAGATGGAGATTAAGAATGTAAAAAAGTTTGAAAATGTAAAGTAATGTGCAGTTCATATATGATTACTAGTATCTTAGAATTCTCTGGTATGGACCCTAAGGACGGTAGATTAATGAAGTTCTAGAGAAGTCAGTGAGTATTGTAAATGCAGTTGGATGAACTATGCACCGTCCTTCCATTCCTTCCTCCTAGGCTGTGCTCCCGTGTCTGCTGGATTTATTCCCCATCCTGGAGAAAACCCTGCACTGGAAAGGAGATGGAGCTCGACCCACCACCCATTGTGATGAGGTCCTGCGGCTGATCCTGACCCACATGGAGCCAGAGCACCGCCTTCTTCTACGCAGGACCTACGCAAGAAACCTGCCGGCTTTCGTGAACAGGTGAGGCCCTGGGCTTTTATTTATTATTATTTTATACAGACAGGATCTTGCTATGTTGCTTGAGCTGGTCTCGAGCTCCTGGCCTCAAGCAATCCTCCCACCTCAGCCTCCCAAAGTACTGGGATTACAGGCATGAGCCACTGCACTGGCGTCATATTTTCTCTTTCATCTTTAGGTTGGGGATCCTAACTGTCCGGCACTTAAAGAGGCTGGAGAGAGTCATCATTGGTTATCTGGAGGTTTATGATGGACCTGAGGAGGAAGCTAGACTGAAGATATTGGAAACCCTAAAACTTCTCATGCAACATACTTGGCCCAGGTAATAGCAGCCTTAAGGTGCAAAACTCAGCCGATTTTCTTTGAGAACTTGCTTGGATGTATTTAATACATTCAGTACAAAGTATTAAATGTATACTATGTATTTGAATACCTCTCATTTTCACACACCTATAGGATTTTAAACTGAGAAAATGGCATTAGAAAGATAAAATATACTATAGTTACTTGAGGTGCTCATAGTTGACTCTTTTACCAGGTATCAGTTCCAGATTCTGACACTGTTAAATCGCTTCTCTTTGAAACTCTAGTATATCTTTTTTTTTTTGAGACGGAGTCTCACACTGTCGCCCAGGCTGGAGTCCAGTGGCGCGATCTCTGCCCACTGCAACCTCTGCCTCCTGGGTTCAAGTGATTCTCCTACCTCAGTCTCCCAAGTAGCTGGGATTACAGGCGCCCACCGCCAGGCCCGGCTAATTTTTTGTATTTTCAGTACAGATGGGGTTTCACTACGTTGGCCAGGCTGGTCTTGAACTCCTGACCTTGTAATCCACCCACCTTGGCCTCCCAAAGTGCTGGGGTTACAGGCGTGGGCCACCATGCCCAGCCTTTTTTTTTGTTTTTGTTTTTGAGATGGAGTATTGCTCTGTCACCCAGGCTGGAGTGCAGTGGCGCGATCTCAGCTCACTGCAACCTCTGTCTCCTGGATTCAAGTGATTCTCCTGCCTCAGCCTCCTGAGTAGCTGGGATTACAGGTGCCCTCCACCATGCCTGGCTAATTTTTTTTAATTTTTAGTAGAGATGGTGTTTCACCATGTTTGCCAGGCTGGTCTCGAACTCCTGACCTCGTGATCTGCCCGCCTCAGCCTCCTAAAGTGCTGGGATTATAGGCGTGGGCCACTGTGCCTGGCTATATATCTTAAGAATGGTTTAGATTGGTGTTTTGCAGAATCTCCATCTAGGTACTCTTTGATGCCCCACAGGAAAAAAAAAATTCTGTGGTCAAATAGGTTGGGAAACCATATAGGTTGTACCTCTCTCTAGATTTAGAATGCGTATTAGAAGATTAAAGGTCATTTAGAAGTGTTGCAATAAAACATTTGCTTAACTTTGTTAATCCTAATGTTCTTTAAATCTAATTGAGAATAGAGTACTTCATAGCAAATCATTTAACATCTGCAGAGCAGTGATCAGAATACCAATCTAGAGGCCAGGTGCGGTGGCTCACGCCTGTAATCCCAGCACTTTGGGAGGGCAAGGCTGGTGGATCACCTGAGGTCAGGAGTTCAAGACCAGCCTGGCCAATATGGTGAAACCCTGTCTTTACTAAATATACAAAACTTAGCCGGGCATGGTGGCACGCACCTGTAGTCCCAGCTACTCAGGAGGCTGAAGCAGTAGAATCACTTGGACCCAGGAGGCAGAGGTTGCAGTGAGCTGCGATGGAACCACTGCACTCCAGACTGGGTGACGGAGCGAGACTCTGTCTCAAAATATAAAAAAAAAATACAAATTTTAAAAAAGCATACTAATGTACGATATACTTGCTTGGAAATCATTCCAACTCTGGCTTGAGGTAGGTGTCAGGAACTGGAACCCAAACTGTGGAGTCAGCAGAAGCATCTCTTGCATAGCTGAAAATTGAATTCAGCCAGAGAATCTAGTGCCCCAACAACATACAGTAGCTATTCTGCACCGTATTCTCTCACTTCCTTATAAATGTGCAAGGAATCCAGAGTAACATTTCCCCATGACAACCTTTCCCTTAGTCATATTGGTAACTAGGTTGCATTTGTTTACTATCTTTCTCCCTACGGAATTATAATCTCCAGGATAACGGAAAACCACATCTATTATATTCTCCCAAAGTATGTTCAGTACCTAGTATTAGGTATACAAATATTTAAAGAATGAATGGACTGGAAGAAAATGAATCAATGGATGAATAAAATCGAATCAGATTGTCAGGTCTTTAAAGAGCAGAGACCAAGATTCCAAGAAGGGAGAGTGAATAAATGTAGGGAGGTAGAAAAGGAATATGTGTGTATGTGTATGAGGGGGTGGAGCATGGGAAATGGAAAACAGAGCCGATTATAAGTTGAATAATGAGGGCTGAGAGGCACCCAAACCATAGGAAAATGAGGAGTATTTAGATAAAGAGATGAAAACTTTTTTCTCCCAGTCACGCCATCTGTCCATAAATATGATTTATTGTACATTTCACATTGTGTTTTCACATTATAAGTTAAATTATTTTCCACCTTTCATTAAAGTTTTTTTAGGGTTTTTTGTTTATTGTGGTAAAAATACATATAAATTTTCCATTTTAAAGTGTACAGTTCAGTGGCATTAAGTACAGTCACAATATTGTGCAGTCACTAGCATTGTCCATTTCTAGAGCTTTACCAAGGCGATGAAAACTTTTAGAAAGGTTAATAGTTACAAGTAAGTAGGCTGGACTTCACTGATGATGAGCTAGGATCTGAAATTAAATGACAGAAAATTCAACTTGACACTAAGTCCCAGAAGCCAAGCTCATTTCCCTCACTCTAACTTCCAGGCCTAAGATGGCATTAAAGTTAAAGGATTCAGGGCTCTCTCCAAGCATAGTTCAGTTAATAGAGTTGAAAAATAAAAGTATAGGCCCTTGGTTGGGGAGATCCTGGTTTCCCCTTCTCAGCCCATGAAGGAGCTGTTGCTTACAGTACAACCAAGCTTCTGGAAGGAAGGAAGAGAGCAGTGTGGCAGAGGGTGTGTCTGTGTGTATAGGCAGTATGCTAACAGGAGACGTGAGGGTAAGAAATCTAGAGGCTGTCTTTGGTTCTGTTTTTAGGTCTTTTTCATTTAACTTTGACCTAAGTTCCTTAATTTATGAAATGATAGCTTTCCACTTGACAGTCTTTGAAGTCTCTTCCAATTTTAATATCCAGATTTAGAGTATGAACATAGCTTTTCTTCCTGATTCCAGAGTTTCCTGCAGACTTGTGGTCTTACTGAAGGCCCTCTTGAAACTGATTTGTGATGTAGCAAGGGATCCAAACCTTACACCTGAGTCTGTTAAGAGCGCCCTGCTACAGGAGGCCACAGACTGCCTGATTCTCCTGGACCGCTGTTCTCAAGGACGGGTAAAGGTAAGGCAGACTGAAACTTGGTTTCAGTTGGGCCTCATTATCCTTATGTAATTCCCATGATTGATTATAATTTACTAGGTATGTGCCTGACCAAGTCTGGAAATGAACATGGAGGGTTTTAGATCTCCATATGAGCCCTCTAGCCTCAAAAGAGCTTGATCTTTTTTTTATTCAACTTTTAAAGCTATTCAGAACCATTTAGAACTAAAGGCAGGAGGATCAGCACATGTCACTGGGGCTAAGGACGAGACAGAATGGGCAAAAGCATTATGATCAAAAGTTTGTAAAATTTAAGTTCTGTTCTAGTCTTCTGAATTAAAAAAAAAAAAAAGTAAAAATAATGGGCTACAAGCTCCCAGGAATAATAACATAAATAGAGCATTTCAGATGTTTCCAGTTTTTTAGGGACAACCATCTTTTAGGTAGATGTTTTTCCCTATTCTTAATTTACCTACATGGAAATTCTTCCTTTGGTTTCATATTCCACAAAAGTTAACTTCTCAAAGCCACAGCATATAATAGCTGTGTACTTCTATGTATTTAATAAACTATTGCCTCATTTCTTACCCGTTTTAGAAATCTTTAGTTGAAGACTGAAGGTAGCATGAAAAGAAATTCATGCCATAAGTCACTGGACAATCTACCCAGCAGGAAAAAAAAATTCATATCCTAAAAATATGTAGAGATAGTATGAATTGTTATTTTACAAGTTTATTCAAACTATTTCATCTTAGCTCTTTAATCTTGGGCAGTTTTCAAGCCCTAGATCCAACTGAATTTGCCTTGGCTGGAATTCTGCTGTTTCATGAGCCAGCAGGAGATTTGCAAGTACATTAACACAGTTTTTAAAGTAACACCTTCAATACATGAGAGCTATATAAATTTAAAAATAATAAAAAACCAACTAATACCTATTCTGCTTAGTGACCTGTCCCCAAGTGTCATCCATTCTTTCCTCCTTTGAGTTTGATACCAAGGAAGAAGAATCAAGCAAAAGGGGAAAAAAGTAATTAAAAAAAAAAAAAATCAAAGCCTGTTTGGTTTCATGTTTCAGGGTCTCCTGGCCAAAATTCCCCAAAGCTGTGAAGACAGAAAAGTGGTGAACTGTATCAGAAAAGTGCAGCAGGTTTCTGAAGGCGCACCCTACGATGGAACTTAAGACTTGTATTACTTTCCCAAGAGGAAAGGATTTTCTTCCCATCCCAATTTGTATGAATGGAGTTATTTAAGAAAAAAAGATATTTTTACACGAAACTTTGTAAGTGAAAGCTGCTTTTTCCTTCTTTCTTTCCTTTTACCTCCGTAAGAGTAGGGAAAGTAGAACAAGAAAAAATTGAACTCCTTCCATTTCTAAATAAAGTTTGGGAGAAAAAAGGACACCAAGGAATGTAACATTTAAAATTTAGAAATATTTACATCCGTCATCTCATCCCAGATTCAAGAACTCATCTGTTAAGTTTCTCGGGCACAAGCTGTTACTTCAACACATATGCTATAAAAACACTCTTGTTCACAACTTAGCTTTCTTCACTCACTCCAGATTTCTTGCCCCACTGATGTGGCATAAATAATAAAAACACAAATATTGTGTTCAATACAACACAAAAGAGCAAAAACTGGAGGTGTGTATGTGTTTAAGATAAAAAAAAAAAACCAGTTCTGCATGTTCAGTCCTGGGTATAAATGCTGAAAGGGAAATCACGTGGTTTTGGCTTTGGCCACGGGCTCTGTCTCCTGCTCATATTCTATTTCCACATAGGCTCGTTTTCTCTGCAGTGGTCCTCTCAAGGGCGTTTTGCCTTTGTGTTTCGCACTAAGGGCCTTTTCTTCCTCCTCCTCACTGGAGGATTTACCATCCTGATCTTCATCACTGCTGGCATCCAGTTTATCCATATCCTATTACGGGGAGAGAAAAGATAAAGGAAGAGGGAAAACACTAGATTTCTCCAAACTCCCTTCATTGTCCCCTCAATCTATAACAGACTAGGGCATTGATTTGTCTATGTCTGTGTTCAGAAATTGTCCCTTTAATTTTTTTTTTTTTTTTTTTTTGAGACAGGGTCTTGCTCTGTTGCCCAAGCAGGAGTGCAGTGGCATAGTCATGGCTCACTGCAGCCTCAAACTGCTGTAGTCAAGCAATCCTCCCACCTCAGCTTCCTGAGTAGCTGGGACTACAGGCAACCGCCACCACATCCAGCTGAATTTTAATTTTTTTTGGAGACGGAGTCTCGCTCTGTTGCCCAGGCTGGAGTGTAGTGGTGTGATCTCAGCTCACTGCAACCTCCATCTCCTAGGTTCAAGCGATTCTTCTGCCTCAGCCTCCCAAGTAGCAGGGATTACAGGCATGCACCACCATACCTAGCTAATTTTTGTATTTTTAGTAGACACAGGGTTTTGCTATGTTGGCCAGGCTGGTCTCGAACTCCTGACCTCATGTGATCCGCCCACCTCGGCCTCCCAAAGTGCTAGGATTATAGGCGTGAGCCACCGCGCCTGGTCATGATTTTTAAAAAATTTTAGGCCAGGCCCTGTGGCTCATGCCTCTAATCTTAGCACTTTGGGAGACTGAGGCAGGCGGATTACCAGAGGTCTGGAGTTCTAGACCAGCCTGGCCAACATGGTGAAACCCCGTGTCTACTAAAAATACAAAAAATTAGCCGGGTGGAGTGGCACATGCCTGTAATTCCAGCTACTTGGGAGGCTGAAGGAGGAGAATCGCTTGAACCCGGGAGGCTGAGGCTGCGATGAGCCCAGATTGCGCTATGGCACTCTAGCCTGAGCTACAGAGCGAAACTTCATCTAAAAAAAAAAAAATTTTTTTTTTTTATTAGAGATGAGGTCTCACTATGTTGTTCAGGCTGGTCTCGAACTCCTGAGCTCAAACAATCCTCCCATTTTGGCCTCCCAAAGTGCTGCAATTATAGGAGTGAACCACGGTGCCTGGCCACCTCCCTGTTTTTTTTTTTTTTTTTTTTTTTGCTGCAGGCCAAAGGACAATCTTTTTACCCATAAAGCTCACCTCAAAATCACTTATGTCACTCTCATCTACCTCACCATCTTCGACAAATTCTCTTTTCCCCACATCCTATAAATAAAACATAACTGTTAGGTTCAGAATACATAATGAAGATTCAGATTAGACATCTAAGTAAGTACAAAATAACATAATGAGAACCACAGTCTTTTCACTAGGCAATGAAAATTTAGTTCTTTCTAAATTTAATGCTTCTGAATTTTAAAAATTTTAGGGCTACCAGATCATTCTTATTCTTGATTTAAATTATTAGCAATAAAACATCCTCATTATGGTTAAAAACTAGATATAGACAGGAAAGGCTTTATAATTTGTCACCTTGCAGGAACAATTTTAGAAGACCAATAAATTAAGACTAAAACTGTTAATGGTTTGTTGGTTAGCCTGAAGAACAGAGCAACCAGTGCTAAACCAAAATTAATCATATGAAAGAAAAAAGAAGACATATCATTTTTGGTTAGCGGACTAAAGATGATATTCTGTTTCTCAGTTTTATACAAATGGTATCTAGTAGGTTTGGCAAAACAAAAACAAGACTTACTTCCTCATCATCATCTTCATCATCTTTTTCCTCAGTATCTGAAGAGTCACTCTCTGCCTCCTGTTGTTCCAGGGCTTTGTCGAAGGCATGAATGGGGAAGTTGTAGATGTCGCCATACTGAAGAACATAAACACAGATTGGCTTTAACTTTACATTTGGATATTACACTTGAAGTTCCACTGTCTGTGGAGAATATTATTTTTTCCTCAGTGATTAAATCAGAATACTTAATTTGATGAGTAATATTTTTAAGTGTAGAGCCAGCAGTGTCTTAAAAAAGCATGTTCTTTTGAACATTTAAATCATCTGCAGTTGGTATCAAATAGGTAACTTCTATGGAGTTACATTTTAAAATAATTTAAAATGTAATAGTCTACAAAACCCATGCATTGGGACAAATGTAATTTTGCTGACAAGGGGAAATAATAAGGAAAAAGCATACTTTAGTCATGTTGTCTGTATAAACAACACTAATTTTTAAAAAGAGAATAAAAACTTATTTCAAAGAGCCTTAAAAGACTAGGGTAATATGCAGGAGAAGCAAAACCCCATGGCTTTTATACAGAAATCTGGAATTGTTGTCTTGGGGAATGGAGCTGAGAATAATGGCAAAAAGGGAAAGGTCTCTTATAGTGAATGGAGTATCAAGGGTAACCAAAGCATTTTATGTGCTTGCATTAATTAAAGCAAGGAAGCCAGGCCGATATGGATTTATTTTATTCCAGGGATAAAATTCAAGTGGAGATCTTCATATCATGTTAAAAAACATTTCCCAGCCAGGCACAGTGGCTCACGAGGTCAGGAGTTCAAGACCAGCCTGGCCAAGATGGTGAAACCCCGTCTCTACTAAAAATACAAAAATTAGCTGGGTGCAGTGGCGGTGCCTGTAATCCCAGCTACTCGGGAGGCTGAGGCAGGAGAATTGCTTGAACTCGGGAGGCAGAGGTTGCAGTGAGCCGAGATTGCGCCACTGCACTCTAACCTGGGTGACAAAGCAAGACTCCATCTCAAAAAAAAAAAAAAAAAAAAAAAAAATTCCCAATATGTCTTAGCAACATACTACCACTTAAAATTTCAGTACCCCAAAGCTAATGGCTTTCTCACCGTATCTTGTTTCAGTCTCTCCAGTAATTCCTTCTCAATGGCATTGTCCAGCTGAGCAGCTATTAATGCCTTTTCCTATAAGGAGGAAAGAGCAAATCCGTTTAATTCATCAGTGCTCATTACTTATCTTATAAAAATGGAAGAAACTACCAAGTTGTTTATAAGAAAGACAATGTAATTATTTCCCCTCCTTGCTAATACTGGCTTTTGCCTCTCCAACCAGATAGATTTCTTCTTTCTCTTGTAAACTTTCTTGGGAACATTTCCATTTTGAAATTCCTATGGTTTTGTAAACAACATTCTAAATTAAATTCTAACACAGGCTTTGACAGATACAAAGCATGTAAGTCTATATACATTTAAGTGTCTCAGAAATAATCTAGCAACTCTGGAGCCAGACTTTGTAAAAGCTGAGAAAAGAGAACAGAAATCTTCATTCGTTTACATTTTCTAAAATCATGCTAGATTCCATGTGACAGAATAGGTAAAAATCTCTTCCTCCAGTGATCTCTCATTGGAGATGACACATGACATCAACCTGTACTACCACACAATAGCCCAGGATGGTGCATTAATTTGATAGTGAAAGTCATAGAGGGTTTTAAAGTGTTATATCTGTAAGTTATGTTAGAATGATTACCTAAAACTGTGTAGGGGCACATGGAAAATTAGCCAGGCATGGTAGCGGGCGCCTATAGTCCCAGCTACTCGGGAGGCTGAGGCAGGAGAATGGTGTGAACCCAGGAGGCGAAACTTGCAGTGAGCTGAGATCGCGACACTGCACTCCAGCCTGGGCAACAGAGCGAGACTCCATCTTAAAAAAAAAAAAAGGGCTACAGCGATGTTCCATGTTGTTCTCTAGAGTGGGGTGTTTACACTTCAAGAGTATTGACTGAAGTGTAGGAAGAAAATATTCAAAACTTCCACATATCTCTTTTTCCTTAAAAAATTTAACATCATTACTACTTTTCTTGTACACTGACATTGGTGCCTTGACTCTGTCTATAAAGTAAATAGTTGTGTGTCAGATACAGTGAGCCAGATATCTCAAGGGAGGAATACTGCACATAGGGCTTGCAAGTGGTGGTCTCACTCGTTTATTTAGACGACTATTTAACTGTTTATGTTTGCTTAGTTAAGTGGATTCATAGATGACACTGAATATTCTGCCAAAGATAGAGAGTAGTTATAAAAGTATGCTGGTTATCTAATGCGTTAGTACTTTTAAAAGTTGTAGAACCAGGCTGGCAAGGTGGCTCATGCCTGTAATCCCAGCACTTTGAGAGGCCGAGGTGGGCAGATCACCCGAGGTCAGGAGATCAAGACCAGCCTGACCAACGTCGTGAAACCCCGTCTCTACTAAAAACACAAAAAATTAGCCAGGCAGAGTGGTGTATGCCTGTAATCCCAGTTACTCAGGAGGCTGAGGCACAAGAATTGCTTGAACCCAGGAGGTGGAGGTTGCAGTGAGCCGAGATGGCGCCACTGCACTCCAGCCTGGGCGACAGAGCGAGAGTTGTAGAACCTAAAGATGATCCATGCACTTTTCACAAAAAGAAAAATATTCCAAATTTGCCAATCTTTTTATGTAACCCAGTAGACATTTTTAAAAATAAATACGCTTAATCTGTCTCTTCCAAACAAAAGTAACATTTTAATAGTTTGAGGAAGACAATTGTTTTTTGAAAAAAAAACTTGTTCTGTGAAGGTTGTGAAAAGAAAACTGATTATATCTACATATGGTACTGCTGAAAACATGTCTCCTATAAAAATTGCAATCACACACTTTAAAAATGTGGAAACAGAATATTGTAATGCATTTAAAACTCTTCCAAATCTACATTTTTCAGAGGGTTACAAACTCAATTGGTGAAAATAGAAAAAATTAATTTCTTCTGAAAGGTTTGTAGGAACACCTGTTTGACAACTGGAGATGAAAACTCACTAACTGGACTTGAAAAAAAGCCGCTCCATAACTGATGGAGCATAATGAAAAATTAAAGTACTTGAGACCACCTATCAACAGTGCACTTCTCTACAATCCCTCAGTTATGACAGCCCTTCAAGACAAAATCATACTCAGCTAAGAAGCAGACTTTTTTGTTTCACTACATCACAATTAGTTATAATACACATTGTATTATTAGTGGAAGTGTATATGTATAATAACATTTATAGCCTGTAATCCCAGCACTTTGGGAGGCTAAGGCGGGTGAATCACCTCAGGTTGGGAGTTTGAGACCAGCCTGGCCAACGTGGTGAAACCCCATCTCTACTAAAAATACAAAAATTAGCCGGGCGTGGTGGTGCATGCCTGGAATCCCAGCTACTTGGGAGGCTGAGGCACAAGAATTGCTTGAATCCAGGAGGCAGAGGTTGCAGTGAGCCAAAATTGCACCACTGCATTCCAGCCTGAGAAACAGAATGAACCTTTGTCTCAAAATAAAATATTTATAAATAACATTGGGGAGTACATGTTCAAAAATTTTATTGAGGTGAGCACAACTCTGCAGACCAATGATACAGATTTTAGATACATAACTGTGATTAATGGGAACAGAAGCATCAAAAGAAAAGCTATCCCTATCAAAATACCAATGACAAATATAAATATAAAAAAAAGAAAAATACCAATGACATTCTTCACAGAAATAGAAAAAAAAATCCTAAAATTGTTATGAAACCACAAAAGATCTAGGATAGCTAAAGCTATCCAAACAAAACAGCAAAACAAACAAAAAAAAAACAAAAACAAAACAAACCTAGAGGAATCACATTACCTAACTTCAAATTATACTATGGACCTATAGCAACCACAACACTATAGTAACGGCATAGGAACAGACACAGAGACCAATGGAACAGAATAGAGAACCCAGAAACAATTCCACACACGTACAGTGAACTCATTTTCAACAAACGTGCCAAGAACATACACTAGGGAAAAGACAGTCTCTTCAATAAATGGTGCTGGAAAAACTTGATCTCCATATGCAGAAGAATGAAACTAGACCCCTATCTTGTGCTATATACAAAAATCAAACCAAAATGGATTAAAAAAATCTAAGACCTCCAACTACAAAACTACAAGAAAACACTGAGAAAACTCCAGGTCATTGATCTGGGCAAAATTTCTTAATATCCCACAAGCAAAGGTAACCAAAGCAAAAATGGACAAATGGGAGCACATCAAGTTAAAAAGCTTCTGCACAGCAAAGGAAACAACAAAGTGAAGAGACAATCCACTGACTGGGCAAACTATCCACCTGACAAGGGATTAATAACCAGAATACAGGCCAGCGCGGTGGTTCACGCCTGTAATCCCAGCACTTTGGGAGGCTGAGGCAGGTAGATCACCTGAGGTCAGGAGTTCGAGACCAGCCTGGCCAACATGGCTAAACCCCATCTCTACTAAAAATACAAAACAAACAGCCAGGCATGGTGGTGCACGCCTGGCATCCCAGCTACTTGGGAGGCTGAGGCACAAGAATCGCTTGAACCTGGGAGGCAGAGGTTGCAGTGAGCTGAGATTGCCCCATAGCACTCCAGCCTGGGTGACAGAATGAGACTCCATCTCAAAAACAAAACAAAACAAAATCCAGACTATATAAGGAGCTCAAACAACTCTACAGGAAAAAATTCTAATTATTGGATTAAAAAGTGAATAAAAGGGCCAGACATGGTGGCTCACACCTGTAATCCCAGCACTTTGGGAGGCTGAAGTGGTTGGATTGCTTGAGCCCAGGAGTTCAAGACCAGCATGGGCAACATAGTGAAGCCTCGTCTCTACAAAATATATAATTTTTGTATACAGGCATGGTGGCATGCACCTGTAGTCCCAGCTACTCGGGAGGCTGAGGCAGGAGAATGGTGTGAACCCAGGAGGTGGAACTTGCAGTGAGCCAAGATCGCACCACTGCACTCCAGCCTGGACAACAGAGTGAGACCTTGTCTCAAAAAAAAAAAAAAAAAAAAAAGGCAGGGGGCAGGGATTGGGGAGGCAAAAGATTTGAGTAGACGTTTTTCAAAAGAAGACATACAAATGGCAAACAGGCATATGAAAAGGTGTTCAACATCATTGATCATCAGAGAAATGCAAATCAAAAAAACGAAATATCTCACCCCAGTTAAAATGGCTTTTATCTTTTAAAAGACAGGCAATAACAAATGCTAAAGAGGATGTGGAGAAAGGGAACCCTTGTGCACTGGTGGTGGGAATGTAAATTAGTACAACCACTATGGAGAACAGTTTGGAGCTTCCTCAAAAAACTAAAACTAGAGCTACCATACCATCTAGCAGTCCCACTTCTGGGTACAGACCCAAAAGGAAATTAGTGTATCAAAGAGATACCCACACTCCATGTGTGTTACAGCTCTGTTCACGACAGCCAAAATTTGGAAGCAACCTAAGTGTCCATCAATAGATGAATGTATAAAGAAAATATGGTACTTATACACAATAGAGTACTATCCAGCCATTAAAAAGAATGAGATTCTGTCATTTGTAACAACATGGATGGAACCGGAGGTCATTATGTTAAGTGAAAGAAGCCAGGCACAGAAAGACAAACATTGCACGTTTTCACTTATTTGTGGGATCAAAAAATCAAAACAATTGAACTCATGGATATACAGAGTAGAAGGATGGTTACCAGAGGCTGGGAAGGGTAATGGGGGTGGGGATGATTAATGGGTACCCCTGCTAAAAAAAATAGGAAGAATGAAATAAGACGTAGTATTTGCTAGCAGCACAACAGTGTGACTATAGTCAATAACTTAATTGTACATTTTAAAATAACTGTAAGTATAACTGAACTGTTTGTAACACAAAGGATAAATCCTTGAGGGGACAGATACCCAATTTTCCATGATGTTATTACTCACTGCATGCCTGTATTGTATTTCACAGCAGAAATTCCATTTGATTAAAATGCTCAAAATCTACTAAAGGTTTTATGTAGTATGTAAAATATGCAACATCAAAATTCTGAATTCTGCAATATTTGACCACAAGAAATTTAGAAAAAGGAGTTGTGGATTCTTTCTGTTCTCCATTACATATATCCCCAAAGCACACATACTTTAACCTGTGCTGAAAATCATAATCTTAAAATATGAAAAATCAAATGTCTTAGGCAACTAATAGTTATCTATTAGTGAACCATTATCCAAGGCCTCAACAGTTTACATAAATGATGGTGACTGAATCTATAAGAGCCCCCCAGAAAGAAAATGTAGAAGGTATGAATATCACAACAATAAGTTACCTCTCTTCTTTTCTCCCTACGCTCCACCTTCTTACTCAAAGGAACAAGTTTCCTCCTAAGGGAAAGAAAATATATCAGAAAATCCACTGTCATGTACTGTGTTCCTTTTTAAGGATGAGAAGAAAAAAGGATTGGAATTGGTGACTAAAATGGAAGTCTACTCATGTGCAGGGCAGGATGGCTGAGCTTCAGGCATTCACGGAGGCTAGCAATTCAAACAAGCCTTGGAGCCCAAGGTTGGTGCTGTAGGGCTCAGCTCAATACAGCAAGATACACTAAACACTTCTAGAAATTTAA
This sequence comes from Pan paniscus, assembly GCF_029289425.2. Lineage (NCBI taxonomy): Eukaryota > Metazoa > Chordata > Mammalia > Primates > Hominidae > Pan > Pan paniscus. The sequence goes on along the minus strand of NC_073256.2, from coordinate 52,064,966 downwards.
TACTATAAAAAGTCATATATTTTTACATATATTTTAATCCGGCCATTTTTGTTCAGGCATTCTGGGATTCTCAGGGCATTCACCATGCTAAAATTAAGACTTCAGTGAACTAAGAAAAAAGAATTTTCTGTCGAAGTCTGACATCATCTTTAGCATTCTATGTAGATCACAGTCAGAAAGCATTAGGGCCTAACAGTCCTAGAGAAGGTATTCTGTTAATTCTGGGGATTTCATATCACTTTTAAAAATTAGTTTTCAGTGAATCCAGAGTAAAGTTCTTACATTCCTGTATAGTCACATGTCTTAGATCATTTTCAAATCTCTAAAGTTAAGATTCCCTCGGGGGTCATAGAGGAAATTTTCTGAAGGCTGGGCATGGTGGCTCATGCCTGTAATCCCAGCACTTTGGGAGGCTAAGGCGGATCGCTTGAGGTCAGGAATTCTAGACCAGCCTGGCCAACATGGTGAAACCCCATCTCTACTAAAAATACAAAAAAAATTAGCCAGGCATGGTGGTCCATGCCTGTAATCCTAGCTGCTCAGGAGGCTGAGGTGGGAGGATTGCTTCAACCGGGGAGGTGGAGGTTGCAGTGAGCTGAGGTCGCGCCACTGCAAATTCCAGCCGGGGCGACAGAGTGAGACTCCGTCTTAACAAAAAAGAAAATACAATTTTCTGAAAGATTTTCAGACAAGGAGGGTGATAATCAAGTTGTATTCTACTGTTTTAAAAGTCCTGCCATATCAAAGGGCACACCTTTAGTCAAAGCTAAAGTTTCTCTTTAGTACATCATAACAGACTCCACAAAGTTGAATAGAAAGCCCCGAAGTTTCACAATTTCTCAACTTCAAAACAAGCTCCATAAAAAGAGAGATTTAAAAATAATGAATGATCCGCATACTTACTGTCGCTTTAGTGTAAGTTTTCTAATTCGAATTAGGTATTGGGTGATCTTGGTGAATCTCTGCTTACATTTGTGTCGAATGAAACGGGGCCAGTAAATCAGATTTTCATCGATTTGCTCCAGTGCTTTCTCATAGTTTTTACTAAGCCGGACCTACCAAACAGAAAAAGGAAGTTTGAAGGGCAAGTGTAAATGATTCATTAGGTTTTCACTGTCAGTGACACCTATGGCCTAATGAGGATGGCCTCAAAAGTTAATGGTCATGGAATTGGGCATCATGGTCAAGCATGTGGCTTTGATGCTCTTGATCAGCGGTCACTGTAGTTTTGTTGTAAGGCTTACCCGTTCCCAGAGACGCCGAGGAAAAGCTGCTCGCTCTATAACCTTCATATACAAGTAGCACTGTCCTGAGGATAAAGTAAAATAGCTTTAATGTTATTTACAGAAACTAAAGAACATCCCTGTAAAAGCTGTGGAGCAGTTCTTCTAGAAGTTAAAACTGGGGAGTTACCTTTCTCTTCTTTAATAGTGGCATACTGACTATTTGCCAGGGGACAGGATGACCGATTACACAGTCCAGTCAGGCTATATTCATTTCGGCAGAAGCTCTGAGTCTTGGTTCTAGAATGGGAGAAAAGAAACAAAGATTATAAAATGGGTTGCCAAAGAGGCAACTGAAGGAATCTTTGACCAAGTTGTAAATCGAGACTCACCTTATTTTGAAGGAACAAAATTGCTTGTTTCCTAGTGTATCCCAGATAACCTGCAAGACAAAGTAAAAGCCCATTTCAAATCCTCTGCCCCAAGAGATACTATATTAATTCAAGAAGGCAATGCCCAAGGACAGGAATGAGAGGAAGAAATGTTTTGTAAAATAGCCTGACTTGTTTACTTTTTAAAATACAAACAGCAAGGCCGGGCACGGTGGCTCACGCCTGTAATCCCAGCACTTTGGGAGGCTGAGTCGGGCGGATCACCTGAGGTGAGGAGTTCGAGACCAGCCTGATTAACATGGAGAAACCCTGTCTATATTAAAAATACAAAATTAGCTGGGCATGGTGGCGCATGCCTGTAATCCTAGCTACTCGGGAGGCTGGGGCAGGAGAATCGCTTGAACCCAGGAGAGGGAGGTTGCGGTGAGCCGAGATTGCGCCATTGCGCTCCAGCCTGGACAAGAGTGAAACTCCGTCTCAAAAAAAAAAAAACAAAACAAAAAAGCCCAGCAGATTCTTATAGAAAAGCTAAATACAGATGAGCAATAATCATAACTCCATTACCCAGAGATAAAATTTCATTACTATTCTGTAAATATTTTTCCAGACTTTTTTTGACATACTCTGTGAAATCACATTTTATATACTTCGTAACTTTCCTTTTTTACTTATGTTCATTATCCATTATTAAAGGCTTTCATGGGCCGGGTGTGTGGCTCACACCTGTAATCCCAGCACTTTGAGTGCCAAGGCAGGCGGATCACTTGAGGTTGGGAGTTTGAGGCCAGCCTGGCCAACATGGTGAAACCCCATCTCTACTAATAGAAAAATTAGCCAGGTGTGGTGGCAGGTGCCTGTAATCCCAGCTACTTGAGAGGCTGAGGCAGGAGAATCGCTTGAACCCAGGAGGCAGAAGTTGCGGTAAGCCGAGATCACACCACTGCACTCCAGCCTGGGCGACAGAGTGAGAATCCATCTCCAAAAAAAAAAAAAAAAGGCTTCATGGTATTAGATTTTTAGATATACATACCATAATTTTATCTCATTGAGGGCAAAGAAAACTATCTACTGCTATCCTCCTGTACTTAATGTGCTCTTTATTCATTCAGCATTATATACTTAATTTATGTAAGGCACTGACATCTCGAAGTCCTGACACACAGTAGCCACTTAAGTATTTGCTGAATGAAAGAAAGTATACTCTTTAAAGAGTTTCGTCTATCTAGTTAGGGGAAAGATATGTAAACAAAGTATCACAAAATAGCAGGTCTAAAGGCCACATAGCATGCATAAGAGTATGACAGCCTTTGAGTGTGCTGCCTTGAGGAACTGGGGTAAAAAAAGCTTTACCACTGTTAAAGGAAAAATATGAAGAGGGCAAAAGAATAAAATACACTTTAAGAATTTTATAGGTGTGTCTGGTGGGGGATGGTAGGAAACAGGTAAGAAGAATAAGGGAGCTCTTTTAGGCTTGTGGCTTTAAGTATCATCTCTAAATGGATGACTCCTAAATTGTTATTTTCTGGTCAGACTTCTTTCCTGAGCACCAGAGTTTTATATGACATCTCTTCAATATCTAAAAGGCAACATAAATATTAACATATCCACAAGGAGTTCTCAATTCCACATCCCTCATAAGAACAGTCTTCCCTAGAGTTCCCCCACTTCAATAAATAAAATCACCATTGAACTATGTATTTATATCCCAAATCCTTTGATTTCTTCCTTTTCTTCTTCACTTAATCCATCACCAAAGTCTTGTCAATTATACTGACGTAAAAGGTTTCAAATTCATCAATTTCTTTTTATCTCCACCATTAAATTACTACCTTAGGCGAAGCCACTTTCGTTTTTAAAAAAATTTATTTACTTTAGAGATAGGGTCTCTCTGTCACCCAGGATGGAGTGCAGTGGTGCCATCATAGTTCACTGCAGCCTCGGACTTTTCGGCTCAAGTAGTCCTTCTGCCTCAGCCTTCGAAATAACTGGGACCTCAGGCGAGCACCACCGCGCCCAGCTAATTTTTTATTTTTTGTAGAGATGGAGTCTCACTTTATTGCCTAGGCTGGAATCGAACTCCTGGCCTCAAGCGATCCTCCAGCCCCAGCCTCCCTAAGCGTTGGGATTACAGGCGTGAGCCACTGTGTCTGGCTTGAAGCAACCTTTGTCATACCCTAGTCTCCTTGCTTTCATTTTTTCCCTCCAAAAGTCCTTCACACAGCAACTAGACAACTTTTCACAAACATAGATCATTAAAGGCCTAAAAAACACTTCCTACAAGATTCTACATGACCTCGCCCTGGCAAGCATATCTAATTTCATTACCTGTCTTACATTGTCACTTTGATGACCCTTATATTCATTCTCTCATATCTTCAACTCTTTGTACTTTACTGTTCCTACTGCCTGGATTGCTTTTTCCTCAGCTCCTCAGTGACTGGCTTATTCTTATCTTTTAGATCTCAACTCAAACATCTTCTGTTCAGAGAAACCTTCCCTGAGTAACCCTATCTGAAGTGTCCTTCATCATCTCTGGTCTTTCTTTCATAGTATGATTATATAGTGTAATTGTTAATTTATTTGTTCAATTGTTTACTGTGTCTCCCCCATCAGTGTTCCAGGAGAGGTGGGGCATTTTTTCTGGTTAACCAAATCCTCAATAATTACCACAATGCCTGGCACACTGTAAGCACACTGTTATTTCTCCAACAAAAAACTCAATGAATGAATCTAGGATACTTCCGAAATTATGACTTAGGCAGAAGTAGAGCAAATGTAAAGAAAAGCCTACACAGGAAACGCAGATGGAAGAGTAACGCGCACATGGATGAGAAGGACGCTTAAACTTGGGAGTCAGCTTCGCCAAATCCCGGGCCGCCCCCCACCCCAAGTCCGGAGCTGACAGCTGACAGCATGGCGCGACGTCCTGCATTGGTAGGCACGAAGGACGGGACACATCGACCCCATGGGCTGAGGTGACGGAGTCCTGTGCTCACAACCCGGCCGGGGCAGCGGGCAGGAAACCCCTGCTAGACACGCGTGAGAACCCTATGTTGGAAAATCGGGGTTCCGGAAGCCTCGCATCCAGAGCGGCACGAGGCAACAGACCCGCTGTGTACGCGTTTTCTAAGTGTCCGAAAATGGGCAAAATTCCCTGCGCAAACCCCGGGTGTAAGAACAACTGGAGGAGACTCACATCATCTGACTGCATGGTGTCCGCGGCTCAGCGTGCAACTTCCGGCCGGATAGCGGGCGCAGACATGCTGCTTCCGGGAAACCAGTTCCGGAACGCCCAGCCTCACCTATCTCGAGAAACGTTGAGACTCTCGGTGTTGCGAAGCGTCCCCTGGCAGTCTCGTCGCCGCGCACGCGCCCCCGCGTCTCCACCAGGCTGGTGTCTGCGCACGCCCGTCCGCAATGCTGGGCTTGTTCACGGGCGCTGCCTGCAGCTGGGAACCCTGTTGGGACCCAGTGCGATCCGCGGGAGGCAGGACGCGCGCAGTCTGCCGAATCCTGGAGCGCGGGGACCGCGGGGGTCGGGCGTGCTTCCCTAGCGCCCTGTTTGTGACCGTTCATGAGGATGGGACCCCTCCCTGTCGGGCATCCCCTCTGCTGGGAGGAGGCTGGGGAAAGGTGCAGGCGGCGCGGCGGGGCTGGGTCCCCGCTTCTCCGAGTCCCCCGGCCCCAGCTCGCAGCCAGGCCCCGGCCCTGCCCCTCAGACCCTGACTTAGCCACTCCCCACGCCCACGTTGGGTGCGGCACCGGGTCCTGACTTTAGAAACTCAGAACTTGAATGCCTCCTGCTTTGAGAAACCACTGACCAAATGGAAAGAGCATTCCAATAATAATAAACACCTGTGTCTTCCTCATTGCCTATTTGAGACAACAAACAAAGTTGATAAGGGAGGGAAAATACCAAGAAGAAAAGTAGAGGTCTAATAACCCACAAAAACAAATCTGGAAGCCTAACAGCTCTTTTCCGCCGGGGGAAAAAGAAAATCTTTACTAGTTTGTATCGTATTACGGAAGAAAGACTGTCGGCTGGGCCGGGCGCGGTGGCTCTCGCCTGTACCTCAGCACTTTGGGCGGCCTAGGCGGGCGAATTACCTGAGGTCAGGAGTTCCAGACCAGCCTGGCCAACATAGTGAAATCCCGTCTCTACTAAAAATACAAAAATTAGTCGGGCGTGGTAGCAGGTGCCTGTAATCCCAGCTACTTGGGAGGCTGAGGCAGGAGAATCGCTTGAACCCGGGAGGCGGAGGTTGCAGTGAGCCGAGATCATGCCGTGGCCCTCCAGCCTGGGTGACAACCAAAACTACCTCTCAAAAAAAAAAAAAAAAAGAAAGAAAGAAAAGAAAAGAAAAAGAAAAAAGGAAAGAAAGACTGTCAAGAGGCATTTGAACCAGAGCAACCCCATCTTGAATAGTGGCTGGGTAAAATAAGGCTGAGATCTGCTAGGCTGCATTCCCGAGGGTCAGGCCATCTAAATCACAGGATGAGGTCAGCACGAAATACAGGTCATAAGGATGTTGCTGATAAAACAGATTGCAGTAAAGAAGCCGGTCAAGACCCATGAAAACCAAGATGGCAATGAGTTTGACCTCTGGTCGTCCTCACTGCTACACTCCCACTGGCGCCACAAATGCCATGGCAACATCAGGAAATTACTCTATATGGTCTAAAAAGGGGAGGCTTAAGTAACCCACTCCATGTTTAGCATATAATCAATAAATAGGCTGGGCTTGGTGGCTCACGCCTGTAATCAGCATTTTGGGAGGCTGAGGCAGGTGGATCACCCGAGGTCAGAAGTTCAAGACCAGACGGGCCAACATGGTGAAACCCCATCTCTACTAAAAATACAAAACTTAACCAGGCGTGGTGGTGGGCACCTGTAGTCCCCGCTACTTGGGAGGCTGAGGCAGGAGAATCACTTGAACCTGGGAGGCAGAGATTGCAGTGAGCTGAGATCAAGCCGCTGCACTTCAGCCTGGGCAACAGAGCAAGAATGTCTCAAAAAATACATGAACAAATAGCGATAAAAATGGGCAACCAGCAGCCCTTGGTGCCGCTCTGCCTATGGAGTAGCCATTCTTTCATTCCTTTACTTTCTTAATAAGCTTGCTTTCACTTTACGAAACTTATGGACTCACCTCAAATTCTTTCTTGCTTAAGATCCAAGAACCCTCTCTTGGGTCTGATTGGGGACCCCTTTCCAGTAACAAGACCATTTTAATAACAAAAGTGTAAGAAGGACACAGTCTCAGTAAGGATGGCGTGTGTCCGGGAGGCCACCCACAGGTCCTAGAGGCTGCCTGTGGCTTCTTGCCACATGGGATTTCTCAACATAGCTCCTTACTTCATCAAGCCAGCAACGAGTTAAATTCCAGTCTGCTAAAACAGAATCTTAAATAATGTAATTATGGCAGTGACTTTCCATAGACTTTGCCTTATGCCATTGGTTAGATCAAGTCACAGGTACCACCCTCACTGGAGGGGAGGAGAAGATACAAGACATGAACACCAGGGAGTGGGACTCACTGGGGTCACCCTAGGGATACCCTGGATTTGACTGCAACTGAAACACATGAGAAATTTGATATGAAGTTTAAAAGCATTTATCATGATATTATGTAGTATTTAGTGAGGCAGAGCTTGCGGTGAGCCAAGATCCTGCCACTGCACTCCAGCATGGGTGACAGAGTGAGACTCTGTCTCATTAAAAAAACAAACAAACAAACAAAAAGTAATCTCCATTTCAAAAGAAGAATGAAAGAAAATTTAGCCGGGTGCAGTGGCTCACGCCTGTAATCCCAGCACTTTGGGAGGCCAAGACAGATGGATCAGCAGGTCAGGAGATCAAAACCACCCTGGCCAAGATGGTGAAACCCTGTCTCTACTAAAAATACAAAAATTAGCCGGGCGTGGTGGTGGGTGCCTGTTATCCCAAATCTTCGAGAGGCTGAGGCAGAGAATTGCCTGAACCCAGGAGGCAGAGGTTGCAGTGAGCTGAGATCGCACCACTGCACTGCAGCCTGGGTGACAGAGCGCGACTCGGTCTCAAAAAGAAAAGAAAAGAAAAGAAAAGAAAAGAAAATGTAATGCTATTTCAACATTCTCTATACATACCTGCATTCTCCTCTGTTACCACAGTGCACTATGTATTCCTCACTAGTGTTGTATTATTGTTATTGGTTTATTATCTCTTAGGCCTTGAGCTTTTCTGTTTTTTTGTTCTTTTTCTTTTTTTTTTTTTGAGACAGAGTCTCACTCTGTTGCCCAGGCTGGAGCGTAGTGGTGCGATCTCAGCTCATTGCAACCTCCACCTGCTGGGTTCAAGCGATTCTCTTGCCTCAGCTTCCCAAGCAGCTGGGACTACAGGCGTGTTCCACTATGCCCAGCTAATATTTACATTTTTAGTAGAGACAGGGTTTCACCATGTTGGTCAGGCTGGTCTCAAACTCTTGACCTCAGGTGATCCACCCACCTTGGCCTTCCAAAGTGCTGGGATTACAGGTGTGAGCGCCCAAGCCAGGCCAACGTTGAGCTTTTCAAGATTAAGGATGATGTCTTTTCATTTATTTATCCACAATCTCCTGTACAGTTCCTGGTACATAATAAATTCACAATAAATTAGTTGTTAGGTCTCTATTTGCTTATTTATTTAGAGACAGGATCTCCGTTGTCTTACCTTCCAGGCCTCTGCCACCTTCAGCCACTCCCACAGCAACTTTTCCCAGAGCTAACCCTGGGCAGAGTCAGGTTTCCTATGAAGTGTACACACACACACACACACACACACACACACATGAAACCCTGAAGTGTGGAAGGCAGCTTGTTGGAGGATTAAACCCAATAAAGTTGCTCATCTGTAAAGCATGTGTGTTTGCTTGTATACAATCAGAGGAATAAACCATTTAAGGAGAAGAAAAATACATAGTTTTTTGTTGTTGTTTTAGCAGAACCACAGAGCTCCCCAAAAGGAAGAGATGTGCGGGAATGAATTTAGACCCTCTCTCTATAAATCTTGTCAGGCACTGTGGCTCACGCCTGTAATCCCAGCACTTTGGGAGGCTGAGGCAGGTGGACCACGTGAGGTCAGGAGTTTGAGAGCAGCCTGGCCAACATGGTGAAACCCTGTCTCTAGTAAAAGTACAAAAAAAAATAGCTGGGCATGGTGCTGGGCGCCTGTAATCCCAGCTACTTGGGAGGCTGAGGCAGGAGAATTGCCCGAACCAAGGAGGCGGAGCTTGCAGTGAGCCGAGATTGCGCCACTGCACTCCAGCCTGGGCAACAGAGACTCCATCTCATTAAAAAAAAAAAAAAAAAAAAGAACCTCTCTCTGTAAATGTAATGACTAGCTGGAAGAAATGGGAGTCATTATCAGAGGTCTAGCATCCCTTTTTTTTGTTTTTTCTTTCTTTTTTTTTCTTTATTAACTTTCAGGGTTCTTTTGATCTAGCATCTCTTTATTAATGTGCTTTTTAGGTTGCCAAAATAATAATTGAGCAGCTAGAACTGCAAAGGAGGAAAGGAAAGAAAATTGTTGGAGCTGGATGATCTTGAGTTCAACACAATGATTGTAAGTCCTATGGAGAGGAGGGGGAGGAAGAGAAGTTGGTTAATGAGTACAAAAAAACACTTAGATAGAAGGATAAAGTCTGGTATTCGATAACACAGTAGGGAAATTATAGTTAACAATAATTTATTGCATATTTCAAAATAGCTAGAAGAGAAGAATTAGAATGTTTTCAACACAAAGAAAAGATAAATGTTTGAAGTGATGGATACCTCTATCACCCTAATTTCATCATTACACATTGTATACATGTATCACACATACCCCCAAAATATATGTAACTATGATATATCAATTTAAAAACACAAATAAATAAAATGTAAACAATACTTTTTTTTTAGAAGTCCTATGGGGAGGGTCATTTCTGCAGCCTCCTCTCTTGCCAATGAGCTCGATCATTCAGAGTTTTGCACCGGTGGATGAAGCGTGTTTTAACTGCCTCTCCATGAATATTCCTTAAATGATTCAATATTTGCTTTTGCTCATAAAAAAGGTTCAGTGGGGAATATCTGCTTCTATTTGTTTTACATTTGCTTCATATCTTGTTCACAGACAAAGAAATACTGAGATGCAAGGGGATGGAAGTTGAGGACTCTCAGATCCTGGGGTAGAGCATATTTGTGATTCTTTGTTCATTAGATGACTGTATGTTTATCACAGAACATAGACCAGGATGTGGAAAAAAACTAGCATTTTACATACCACATCTTCCCTCCTTTATCTACTTCATCTATCTTTTTATTCCATGTTAGAAGGGAAATATTTGGCTGGGCGCGGTGGCTCATGCCTGTAATCCCAGCACTTTGGGAGGCCGAGGCGGGCAGATCACTTGAGGTCAGGAGTTTGAGGCCAGCCTGGCCAATATGGTGAAACCCCGTGTCTACCAAAAATAAAAAATTGGTCGGGCGTGGTGGTGGGCACCCGTAATTTCAGCTACTTGGGAGGCTGAGACAGGAGAATTGCTTGAACTCGGGAGGTGGAGGTTGCTGTGAGCCGAGATTGTGCCACTGCACTCCAGCCTGGGTGACAGAGCAAGACTCCCATCTAAAAAAAAAAAGGGAAATAGGAAAGAGGTGATGAGGAAACAATCTAGAGGAATGACTTTCAAACTTGGTTATGTTCAAACATCAGAAGCAAATTGTTAACTGATTAATAATACAGATTTCATTGATAACATCAGAACTGCTGTGTCAGAAGCTCAAGGAGTAGAGCTCCCAGATGACTCACATATTAGATAGTGCCAGACACATTAGCAGTGCAAGAACTTGTATTTGAGAAGCAATGCTCTGAAACAGTTTGTACCCTCTTAGAAACAGGGGAATGCAAGAACTGAAGCTGCCTATAGAAGGTCACCAGGCTCCCTCTTTACTTGTTTCTTTTCTTTTCTTTTTCTTTCTTTTTTTTTTTTTTTTTTTTTGAGACAGAGTCTTACTCTGTCACCCACGGTGGAGTGCGGTGGCGCTATCTCAGCTCACTGCAACCTCCACTTCCCTCCTGGTTCAAGTGATTCTCCTGCCTCAGCCTTCCGAGTAGCTGGGACTACAGGCATGCACCACTACGCCTGGCTAATTTTTTAATTTTTTAGTAGAGATGGGTTTTTGCCATGATGGCCAGGCTGGTCTCGAACTTCTGACCTCAAGTGATCCTCCCGCCTTGGCCTCCCAGAGTGCTGGGTGAGCCACCCAGGCGTGAGCCACCGTGCCCAACTGGAGGAGCAGATTTTACAGGTGGTGAGAATTGAATTTTGGACATGTTACTTTTATTTTTTATTTTTTATTTTTTTCTTGAGAGGGAGTCTCGCTTTGTTGCCCAGGCTGGAGTGCCGTGGTGCGATCTCAGCTCACTGCGAGCTCCACCTCCCGGGTTCATGCCATTCTCCTACCTCAGCCTCCCAAGTAGCTGGGACTACAGGTGCCCACCACCACACCCGGCTAATTTTTTTTTGTATTTTTAGTAGAGACGGGATTTCACTGTGTTAGCCAGGATGGTCTCGATCTCCTGACCTCGTGATCCGCCCACTTCGGCCTCCTAAAGTGCTGGGATTATAGACGTGAGCCACCGCGCCTGGCCACTTTATTTTTTTAAAGACAGGATCTTGTTCTGTTTCCCAGGCTGGAGGATACAATCATAGCTCACTGCAGCCTCAAACTCCTGGGCTCAAGCAATCCTCCTGCCTCAGCCTTCTGAGTAGCTGGGACTATAAGTGGGTAGCACCCGACCCAGTTAATTTTTAAAATTTTCTGTAGATACAGGATCTTGCTCCGTGGCCCAGGCTGGTCTCAAACTCCTGGGCTCAAACAGTCCTCTGGCCTCAACCTCTGAAAGTGCCAGGATTATAGATGTGAGCCACCATGCCCAGCCTGAACGCGTTGATTTTCATTTGCCCACTAGACATTCAATTAGAGTTGTTAGTACCCAGCGGTAAGCACACAGCAGTCACTGCTCCATGCAATACTGAAAATCCACCCAGCAAATGTTGTCAGGTCCCTCTTCTCCAGGGGCAGGGAACATTCTGTTATTAGGGCCCAGTTTTGCTTTCTAGGAATGGCTCCCTGACACCTGGTTCACCAAAGCTCTTGGATTGATTCTCTGAAGCACCTTTCTTTTCCATTAGGCTTTGTGGATTCTTAGGAAGAAATGACTCCTGTTGGCAGCTGAGTGCCCTTCTAAGTCTGTATCTTGCCCACAGAAACTTGGGGCCTCAGAAACTTTTTTTTTTTTTGAGACAGGGTCTCACTCTGTCACCCAGGCTGGACTGCAGTGGTGCAATCTTGGCTCACTGCAACCTCCGCCTCCCGGGTTCAAGCAATCCTCATGCCTCAGCCTCCCAAGTAGCTGGGATTACGAGTGCTTGCCACCACACCCGGCTAATTTTTGTATTTTTGGTAGACACGGGGTTTCACCATATTGGCCAGGCTGGTCTCGAACTCCTGACCTCAAGCAACCCGCCCATTTCGGCCTCCTAAAGTGCTGGGATTACAGGCGTGAGCCACTGTGCCTGGTCAAAACATGTTCGCTATGTAAAACTTTTTAAACTTTGTGAACTTTCTATGTTAAGTCTGATTTCAGTCTACTCCGCTGGTCAAAAGCTGTATACATCATTTTTTTTTTTCAGACAAACTTCTTTCCAGACTTAATTGAGCTTACTTTGACTGTAACCGGCAGCTAAGAGAAGACATTTTTATGATTCTTACTGGCTCTTTCGTTTAACTGAAAGTTAGTACCAACTTAACTCTTTTAGATGTCTTAACAAAAGATCTTCCAGCCTCATCTTGAGGATCTTTTACTGGCTGGGGAGGCTGGAGATAAGAACAGGATTTATTTTCCAATCTGCTCAATTTTAATCTCTTGATAGTTCCTCTAAATTCTGTACAGCACCCCTTTCTCCTTATTTCTCTTATTTCTTTCTGGCAGTCCTTACAATATGCAGCTAAAAGACACCAACTAACACATTTAGCATTCTGCCTGGAAATCATTTTATCAAGGCATACAAATTAAGTATGTTTTATATCTTGTGAGTTGTTACAGGTAATAGTTTTACCAAGTATTTTACTGCTATCTAACATGTCATCATTTTTCCAGTTTGCTATAGCAGTTTTCTTAGCACCTTAAGAAAACCCTCAAATTTTAAATTCGTTTTGGAGTAAAACAGGCTCTTTACTATTTACAAGATTATTTCTCAGTTGCAAAAATTCTCTGTCCATGTTTTTCCCTTTATTACCATGTTTTTTCTCCTGTATTTCCCCCACTCAATCTTGGCTGCCACAATCCAACAGAGAGCATGGCACTGCCTTTTTTCTTTTTGCATCTGTAGTGGAAACCTTGGCAGCAGACAGTAAGTGCATCAGGTCTGTCAAACACAAGCATGCTTCTTGCTTTTTCAGTGTTGCCCAGGACTTGGTCCCTAAACCAATGCCACATATTTTAGGCTTTTGTTAAACAGCATCCCATTTCTAGATGGCACTTTCTTTTTTTGTTTGTTTGTTTTTTGTTTGAGACGGAGTCTTTCTCTGTCACCAGGCTGGAGTGCAGTGGCATGATCTCAGCTCATTGCAATCTCCGCCTCCTGGGTTCAAGCGATTCTCTTGCCTCAGCCTCCCGAGTAGCTGGGATTACAGGCACGTGCCACCACACCCAGCTAATTTTTGTATTTTCAGTAGAGATGGGGTTTCACCACGTTGGCCAGGATGGTCTCCATCTCCTTACCTCGTGATCCGCTCACCTCAGCCTCCCAAAGTGCTGGGATTACAGGCATGAGCCACCGCATCCGGCCATAGATGCCAATTTCTGTATCAGTTAGCTATTGCTGTATAACACACGCCTCTGAAACTCAGTGGCTTAAACAGTAAGCATTTATTCATGTTTGTGTTTCTATGAGTCGGTGGGTAGTCTGCTGACCTGGGGTTGCTCACATATCTGTGGTCATCTGGTGGACTGACTCGAGGCTAATTAGTCTAGGATGGCCTCACTCACATATCTTAGAGTTGGGTAGCAATTGACTGGGGCAACGGGTGACTGAGCCATTATCCCTCATGGTCCAGAAGGCTATTCTGCAGTTGGTTTCATGGCAGTTGCATAGAGTGGCAAGAAAATAAGTGGAAGTATGCTAGACCACTTAAGGCCTGGACCCGGAAATGGCATCCTGTCACTTCTGCTACATTCTGTGGCCAACACAAGTTGCAGAGCCAACCTTGAATTTGAATTTTCTTTCTTTCTTTCTTTTTTTTTTTTTTGAGATGGAGTCTCTGTCACCCAAACTGGAGTGCAACGGCAGTGATCTCTGCTCACTGCAGCCTCCGCATCCCGGGATCAAGTGATTCTCTTGCCTCAGCCTCCTGAGTAGCTGGGATTGTGGGCGCCTGCCATCACGCCTGGCTAATTTTTGTATTTTTAGTAGAGTCAGGTTTTCGCCATGTTGACCAGGCTGGTCTCAAACTCCTGACCTCAGGTGATCCACCCACATTGGCCTCTCAAAGTGCTGGAATTACAGGCGTGAGCCACCACACCCGCCCGAGTTTTCTTCTTTGATCTATGTGCTATATAGAAGTGTGTTGTTTTTATCTCCATGTATCTGGAGATTTTCTAATTATCATTCAGTTACTGGTTTCTGGTTTAATTCCTTTGTGGTCTGATAGCATGCTTTGTATGATGTCCATTCTTTGAAATTTGTTGAGGTGTGTGTGTTTTTTTTAAATTTTTTTAATTTTTAATTTTTTATTTTAAATCGAGTTTCGCTCTTGTTGCCCAGGCTGGAGTACAATGGCGCTATCTTGGCTCACTGCAACCTCCACCTCCCAGGTTCAAGCGATTCTCCTGCCTCAGCCTCCTGAGTAGCTGGGATTATAGGCGCCTGACAGCACGCCTGGCTAACTTTTTTGTATTTTTAGTAGAGACGGGGTTTCTCCATGTTGGTCAGGCTGGTCTCGCACTCCCAACCTCAGGTGATCCGCCCTCCTTGGCCTCCCAAAGTGCTGAGATTATAGGCGTAAGCGACCGTGCCCTGCCGAGGTGTGTTTTATGGCCCAGTATACATGCCTTTTGATGTTTATATATAGGTATGTGTATTAGGCCTATATCTAGGAATTTCTGGGTCACAACGTGTATATTCAGCTCTAGTAAATATGAACAGACGATTTTCCAAAGTGGCTGTCACAACTGCACCCCCAACAATAGTGCATAACAGTTCTATGTGCTTCACGGCTTTGTCCTTGTGTTGTCTTGTCAGTTTTAAAATCTGTAGCCATTTTAGTGGATGTGTAGTGTATATCATCATCGTGTTCATTTGCATTTCTTTAATGACTAAAAACATTAAGCATCTTTTTCACATACTGCCTGGCTATTTGGATTCGTCTTCGGTGAAGTGCTGTACTTATTGATTGCTTTTCGTTCTTATTGCTTTTAGGAGTTCTTGTTATATTCTAAATTCATTGTTAGATAAAATATACCAAAAATACCTTCTCTCATTCCGTAGATCAGTTTTCATTCTTTTTCTTTCTTGAGACAGGATCTAATCCTGTTGCCCAGGCTGGAGTGCAGTGACACAATCCTGACTCACTGCAGCCTTGACCTCCCAGGGTCAAGCAATCCTCCCACCTCAGCCTCCTGAGTGGCGGAAACCACAGGCGTGCACCACCACACCTGGCTAATTTTTAAAAATTTTTCGTAGAGACGGGGTCTCCCTATGTTGTCCAGGCTGGTCTCCAACTCCTGGGCTCAAGTGATCCTCTCGTCTCAGGCTACCAAAGTGCTGAGATTACAGGTGTGAGCCACTGCACCCATTTCTTATTTTCTTAATGGTGTCTTTTGATGAATAGAGTTTCTTACTTTTAATCATATCTAATTTATCAATCTTTTCTGTGTGTTTGATGTTTTTTAGACGTGGACACCATTATTATCAACCTGTTTTCATAGAAAAGTTGAGTTTCTTGGCACCAGAGCTCCGCAGGGTCGGGACCAGAGGGAGGCAGGCCCGAAACAGCAAATCGCTCTCAGGCTTCTGCAGTGCACCCAGCACTGCAGGACACCCAGGGTCAGCACCTCCTCAGATTTTGAGCCCTAAGTACCTCATTTGCCTTGCCCTAGACCCAGCCCTCCCAAAATGCTGAATTACCTCCTTAGGTTTATTACCTCCTAGACTAGGGCACAATAATTTTATTTGAGTTTTTGGATTTGGAACTCAGTAGCTTGAAGTCAATTAGCTTTCCTTTACCAGTGTCTAGTCCGTTTGGGCTACTATCACAACACACCTTAGTTTGGGTAATGCATGAACAACGGAACTCCACTGCTCCCAGTCTGGATGATGGGAAGTCCAAGATCAACAAACACGCTGGCAGATTCCTCATCTGTTAGCGTCTGTGCCTCATACAAGAGACCCTCTATGTGTCCTCACATGGCAGAAGCTCTCTCTGGTCTCTTTCATAAAGACACAGTACATTTGTAAATTTATATAGACTATAAAGGCACGAAATTCACATATGAATTTGGGGCAGGGTACAAACATTCACACCATAGCAACCAGTACAATCTTTTCTTGAATAAATGACTTTGACCTTTTTTTTTTAAATTTATTTTATTTATTTTTGTAGACAGTCTTGCTCTGTTGCCCAGGCTGGAGTGCAGTGGCTTGATCTCGGTTAACTGCAGCCTTTACCTCCTGGACTCAAGAGATCCTCCCACCTCAGCCTCCCAGTAGGTGGGACTACAGGCATGGGCCACTACACTCGGCTAATTTTTGTATTTTTTGTAGAGACAGGGTCCCGCTATGTTGCTCAGGCAGGTATCGAACTCCTGGGCTCAAGCGATCTGCCCGCCTCGGCCTCCCAAAGTGCTGGGATTACAGGTGTGAGCCGCTGCCACGCCTGGCCTGAATGGGTGACTGAATGCGCTCCAGTCCTAGTCCAGTTGGAGAAGCGGCGAGTTTCCCGTGTCTTGAAGAAGAGGGCCCCCGCAGCCTTCCCGAGAACTTTCCATAGGGCCGTGGCCTCAGGCGGACTGCGAACCAAGATCATCAGCAGGGGGCGGCCCAGTGTTCTTAGAACCCGGGTCCCACGAGCTTGTGAACAGGGCACGAGTGAAAACCCGGATCCAGGCTGGCTCCGCCGGAACGCGCCCCGAGCTCGCCCGCGCGGCCGCCTCCGCCGCTCCTGATCGGCTCTCCGGGTCTTCCCGGCGCCCAGGCTTGGGCTCATAGGGAGAAAGGAAGCTGCGCTGCGTTCTGCGGGGCGAACCCTGCTCCGCGCGAGGTGAGTGCGAGCGCCGCATCACATCTGGCCTCTGCGGTCTCTTGGTGGGGGTAGGGGCTTGATGCTGAGACACGGAAAGACGCTTTTCTGGTCCCACGGAAGCTGGGACACTACCTCCGGGAGTCACAGCCTAAGGAAACTCCCTCTCTGTACCGAGCAGGGGGTGCGTGTAAGAGACGGAATGGTGTGTACAAAATAATCCAAGTCTGTTTTGGAGACTTAGTGGCGCATAGGCAGAGCCACTGCCTGAGATTGAAGCCTGATCCACCAGGCGGGAGGCGGGTGCCGGGCCGGAGCCTCTGCTGGAGCCTGGAGAAGGAGCGCGGGGTCCCGGCGCCTCCCCGCCTGCCCCGATCGGCCTCCTCCCCAGGTCCGCGGCCGTCCATTCCAGAACCTAATCTGCCTTTGCGGGGCGCAAATTGCCTTGTTCTCCCCCAGGTCTTCCCAGAGAATCACTTGTTGCAGGAATGTTGTGTTGAAGTCGTAGCAACTGTGACTTTCTAGTTGCAGAGAATACGGCGTATTTAATGGAGAAAATGCCCCAGGAAAGCACCGGCAACCGCAGGCCTGGGTTATCCCATTTGCAAGCCATGTGTTAGGTATTTTGCACCCGATTAGTACCCTCAGAACAGAGCTCATTTTTTGTAAACTATAGAAGTAATCTTGCTGTGATTTTATGACATTTTCTGGGAATCTTTTAATGATTCTTTAAAATAAAGCAAATGTCACACAGAATGACTTTTTCTAACACCACGGCCCCAACAGCCGGCCCCCTGCTCCCTGCTGCAGCTCCCTGCAATAATAGTTGGTTAGAGTGTTTTGTGCATGAAATGACTTGGATTGTTAATTTAGTTTGTGGAATGCATCCAGCTCTGGCTGGCCACAGTTTTGAATAAGGCAAGTTGGCTTTCAGGACTTTATTCCCTTCGTACACGTTTCTTTCCAATGAGACACCCAGGAAACTCACGACCAATCTTGGGCTTTTTAGTAACGTCACACTACAACTAGGGCAGGGTTTCTCCCTGGTCTACCGTAGTGTCAAATGGAGGCCTTTCTCGCATTGAATAAGCAGCTCAGCTCTTTGAACGCTGAAGTTTCACTGCCTCCAATCTAGCAGCACCGTAGTCTCCGTTTTAAAACTTTCTTCTGAGTAAGGAGAAGCCAGAGGCGATTGGGTAGCCTCAGGTGATCATTCAGGTCTTCCAATTTCGAAATTGCTGTAATAACTCTTGCTCGCTTCCTGCTAGATGGCAGTGTGTAACAGTGAATTAAAAACAGGATCTCAACTTTTACTGTGTTGTTATTGCTTGTCTTCTACAATAAGAAAAAAAAGTAAGTTTTCAAGTTTTATCTTACAAACAATATTTTTGAAAAATTCCAAACTATGGTTAAATTCAGGAAGTAAAAAGAATATAGTTTGGAAAAACAATGTTATTTATATATGTACAAATGTTGTTCAGTAGGCAGACATTTCCAACCCATATTTAAATGCTTTAAACTTTGGAATGTAGGCCGGCCGGGCGCGGTGGCTCATGCCTGTAATCCCAGAACTTTGAGAGACCGAGGCGGGCGGATCACGAGATCAGGAGTTCTAGACCAGCCTGGCCAATATGGTGAAACCCCGTCTCTACTAAAAATACAAAAATTAGCTGGGCTCATGTGGTGGCGTGTGCGTGTAGTTCCAGCTACTCGGGAGGCTGAGACAGAACAATCACTTGAACCTGGAAGGAGGAAGTTGCGTTGAGCCAAGACTGCGCCACTGCACTCCAGCCTGGGCAACAGAGCGAGACTCTGTCTCAAAACAAAACAACAACAACAACAACAAGAAACAAACAAAAAAACCAACCTCGGAATGTAAAGAGTTGATTTCGGGTAGATATTCAATATCTAATTCAATTACCAGCATTCTACAGTGAACATTTGTTACAGTGTTTCTGAACCTGGGTTTTTGAACATTTTTAGAAGTTAAGTTTATCTTAAAATGTCTTTCAGATTTTTTTCTTTGATAATGAAATTGGAGTTTTCAAAAGATTATACAGAATTACCAACAAGGAAAATGAAGATAAAGTAATCCTAAACCTGTTATATACAATTAAAAAAAAAAATTTCCGGAAATCTTACTTTGTGATGACTCAAGTTGTCTGGATTACTGTCTCTTGATTAATCTTTTATGGAGAGTTTTTACTCCTGGATATAATTTATGGGATGAGAGAGCTTAGTTTTGGGATGGAACCTCAGAAGATCCTCAGGGATTTGTCTTTAGTCATGTGAAATATTAGCTACATTTTGTCAGTGTTACTGAACCAGCTCCTCATTCATGAATATATAAATGATAAAAGCAGATCAGGGATTTTATTTGTTTTTTCTAGTCTGCAGTTATTCAATATTTATTAATTTATATTTTTTCTAGCGATGAGGGATTTTAATTCAAGTATCTTGTAGGGTGGGAAATTGCCACAAAGTAACCTATAAGCCCTACTTGGAGGAAGAATAGTTACTAATACTTATTAGTATAAGACCTCATAGGAAAAACAAAGATGAAAAAGAATCCCTGCTCTTGAAGAATTGCCTTAGTTCTTACTGTGACACATAAACTTCATAGTCTTGTGCTGTCACCCCACTTTTAATTTTTATTTATTTTTGAGACAGGGTCTAGCTCTGCCACCCAGGCCGGAGTGCAGTGGCACGATCACAGCTCACTGCAGCCTTGACCTCCAGGGCTCAAGGGATCCTCCTGCTCAGCCTCCTGGTACCTGGGACTATGACTACAGGTGCACACCAGCATGCCCAGCTAACTTTTTTTTTTTTTTGTAGAGATGGGTTCTTGCTGTGTTGCCTAGGCTGGTCTTGAACTCCTGGGCTTAAGTGATCCACCCACCTCGGCGTCTCAAAGTGCTGAGATTGCAGGCATGAGCCACGACACCAAGCTTTCCATTTTAAAAATCTGTGCTTCTTGCCGGGCGCCATGGCTCACACCTGTAATCCTAGCACTTTGAGAGGCTGAGGCAGGTGGATCACGAGGTCAGGAGGTTAAGACCATTCTGACCAACATCGTGAAACCCTGTCTCTACTAAAAATACAAAATTAGCTGGGTGTGGTGGTGCACACCTGTAATCCCAGCTACTCGGGAGGCTGAGGCAGGAGAATCGCCTGAACTCGAGAGGCGGAGATTGTGGTGAGTGCCACTACACTCCAGCCTGGTGACAGAGTGAGACTCCATCTCAAAAAAAAAAAAAAAAGAAAAAGTAAAAAATCTGTGTTTCTAATTGTGGCATTGTATCAGTCTGTCTGTTTATCTGGCTCTCTGTCTTTTGGATTTGTTTTTAGTTTCTACATCAAGTAGATCCACTGAATACTCATTCTTGTGAGGTTGTATTATTAACACTGCATAATTTAAGTACTTTAGTATGTGTCTGGAATTTAAGGATTGAGGAATGACATTGCCTTCATTTCTGCAATAGAAGTGCAGAGGTGTTCTGGCTACACCTCTTTCCCCATTAATCACCAGTCTTGATTCACATGACTGCCAGTGTGCCTTTATCCCTTACTGTCCTCTACTGGTCTCTCCTGAAATTTGCACTAGTATGAAGAGGATGACTTTCCCACATAGAAATCTACAATCCAAAGCATGCTTTATATAAAAATAAATGCTCAGCAAAATATGAAGTTCACTGAAAATGAGCGAGGAACACATTAACACAGATTTTTGTTTCTGTTTTTGTTTTTGTTTTTTTTTTCGAGACAGAGTCTTGCTCTGTAGCCCAGGCTGGAGTGCAGTGGCGCGATCTCGGCTCATTGCAAACTCCGCCTCCTGGGTTCATGCCATTCTCCTGCCTCAGCCTCCCCAGTAGCTGGGGCTATAGGCATGCACCACCACACCCAGCTAATTTTTGTATTTTTAGTAGAGACGGGGTTTTGTCATGTTGGCCAGGCTTGTCTCCAACTCCTGGCCTCAAGAAATCCACCCTCCTTGGCCTCCCAAAGTGCTGGCATTACAGGCATGCACCACTGCATCCGGCCTCACATTGATAAATGGCACTTTACTGTGAATACTTTAAATTTGATAATTAGATACATTTCTTCTAAAAACTTTCCGTGGTATTACCTCTAGCTTATTAACCCAGTTGACTCCCAATTACCAGAACAGAAATGGGCAAAGGAGTCTTCCCAGAGCTCCCTGTTTTCTAAGCTATCAGTTTTATTTTTATCTTGAGGTCTTTGGGCAGCCATTGAAGGATTTTAATCAGGAGAGATATCCAATCAACACTCTAGGGACATCTCTTTATGGCTGCATGAAGAATGCAAAAGGGTCACCACTGGGAAGAACACCAGTTGTTGGGCACTTTGGAGTAATCAGGCAGAAATGAATGAGGAGTATTGAGGTGTAGTTGAAAGGAGGTACTTAAAAGTGCCTGAAGAGTTGTCCAAAGGCCTTTAGGCATCTCCTCAGCCTATCACATGTCTTTCCCAGGACAGTCGCCATTTAAGGGGCGTTAGGAGATTTATACGTTATCAAGTGAAAACACCTTGGGAGAGTCAAACCTATTTGATACATTGCACTTTAGTGTGAATAGTTTAAATTTGATAATTAGATACATTTCTTCTAAAAACTCTCCGTGGTATTACCTCTAGCTTATTAACCCAGTTGACTCCCCAATTACCAGAGCAGAAATGGGCAAAGGAGTCTTCCTGGAGCTCCCTGCCTTCTGCCTTGCCTCTCCTGCAACTAGGGAGAGGGAGGAGGACGAGGGGCACACAAACTACCAGGTTCTTCTTCTTCTTTTTTTTTTTTTTTTTGAGACACAGTTTCATTCTGTCGTCCAGGCTGGAGTGCAGTGGTGCAACCTCAGCTCACTGCATCCTCTGCCTCCCAGGTTCAAGGGATTCTCCTGCCTCAGTCTCCCCAGTAGCTGGGATTACAGGTGCCTGGCACCACACCTGGCTGATTTTTGTATTTTTTGTAGAGATGAGGTTTCACTGTGTTGTCCAGGCTGGTCTCAAACTCCTGACCTTAGGTGATCTGCCCACCTTGGCCTCCCACAGTGTTGGGATTACAGGCATGAGCCACCGCACCCAGCCTCACAAACTACCAGGTTCTGAAAGCTCAGAGTGTCACCTAAGGTTGGTTTCTCATTCTACAGTCAGACACGCAGGAAAGAAATCATCCCTTGGTTCCATTTCTGAGACTCTTACACCTTCAACTGGCCTGAATGGCCAAAATTTGAAGCTGGCACCCTCAAGCTGCTAATTACCTGTAAGATATTCAGTCTCTCTTCTGTCTATCTTGATTCAAAATACAGTTGAAAATTTGGAATTATTTTAGGATGAAAGTGTTGCTGGTTTTGATGGCATAGCCTGTGCAAGAGTATGAGGTAGTCATACTCAGCTCCAAACCCCACTCTGTGCAGCAGATGGCCAACCCTGGTGTTGCATGCCAGCCGTGCAGTGCACTTTAGAAGCTCAGCTCCTAGGGGTAAGAGGATTGGTGAGTGAGAGTCCATTTCAGATGGTACCTGCCGTGGATGTCTGAATATACATATTGTTCTGTCCCAGGAAGGAGTATTCTAGGGCACCCTCTTGCAGGACTCAGATTCATCCTGTAGGCAATGATGAAATGAGAGCTTTTGTCTTGGAGTCTCATAATTTAAGTGCTTCAGTATGTGTCTGGAATTTACGAATGGCATCGCCTTCAGTTCTGTAATAGAAATGTGCTCTGGCCACACCTTGATTAATCACTAGTCTTTTTTTTTTTTTTTTTTTTTTGAGACAGAGTCTCGCTCTGTCGCCCAGGCTGGAGTGCAGTGGCGTGATCTCGGCTCACTGCAACCTTCACCTCCCGGGTTCAAGTAATTCTCCTGCCTCAGCCTCCTGAGTAGCTGGGACTACAGGTGCATGCCACCATGCCTGGCTAATTTTTGTGTGTTTTTTTTTTGAGACAGAGTCTCGCTCTGTAGCCCAGGCTGGAGTGCAGTGGTACGATCTCAGCTCACTGCAACCTCTGCCTCCTGGGTTCAAGCAATCCTTCCTGCCTCAGCCTCCCGAGTAGCTGGGATTACAGGAGCCTGCCACCACACCTGGCTAATTTTTGTATTTTTAGTAGAGACAGGGCTTCACCATATTGGTCGGGCTGGTCTCGAACTCCTGACCTCAGGTGATCCACCCGCCTCGGCCTCCCAAAGTACTGAGATTACAGGTGTGAGCCACTATGCCCGGCCTAATCACCAGTCTTGATTGACATGGCTGCCAGTGTCCCTTTCTCCCTTACTGTTCTCTTTTGATCTATTCTATTGAATTGGAGCCTGCTGTCCTTCATAGTGCTCTCTGCAAGTCTGCCTGTCCCACCAGTTGGAGGACCACTGACTTGATGTCAGGCTCCTGGTTAACTAATACCATATACAGTATTAGATTGACTGTTACTGTTATAAATGTACCCTGAGGCCTGGATAATGGTTGTATGCTCTAAGTCATAATACTACTATCTACCCTGGCTGGGCCCTGCCCTGCCCTGCCCTGCCCTTCTTTCCCCTTCCCTGCCCTGCCCTTCTTTTCTCTCTCCTTCCATTTTCCCTTCCCTTCTCCTTTCTCTTTCCTTTCCTTCTTTTGTTTTCTTTTTTGAGACAGTGTCTCACTCTGCTACCCAGGCTGGAGTACAGTGGCATAATCATGGCTCAGTGCAGCCTTGAACTCCTGGGCTCAGGTGATTCTCCTGCTTTAGCCTCCCAGGTAGCTGGGACCACAGACATGCACCACCATGCCCAGCTAATTTTTAAATTAAAAAAATTTTTTTTTGTAGAGATGGAGTCTTGTTTTGTTGCCCAGGCTAGTCTTGAACCCCTGGGCTCAAGGGATCTTCCTGCCTCAGTCTCCCAGAACCACCGCACCTGGCTGGCTCTGTTCTTTAGTGGTAGTTACTTAACCATACGTTGGCCCCTGAGACCTACTACACTTCTGGCTTTGGGAAGATAGCCTAGGTTGAGATTCTTTAAATATAAGGGAATTCATAATCTTAAAATTCTTCTGTCATAGTTCATAAAGCTATGCGAAGCTCCCAAAAAGCTCCTATGATAGACCTGAGCTATGCAGTAGCTATAAAAATATCCCAAACTCTGTCCTCAAATTGTATCTTTTGTTTTCCTTTATTCCTGATTATTTTTTTACTTTTCACAAGCTGTCACTATGTTCCTTCATTTGTTTGCTTTCCACACATCTTTGAGTTGAGTGAGCTGATATCTAGACTCACTTCTGTCTTTAAAAAATATGATCTTGTGGCTGGGTGCAGTGGCTCATACCTGTAATCCTAGCACTTTGGGAGGCCGAGGCAGGTGGATCATTTGAGGTGTTCAAGATAATTCAGGAGTTTGAGACCAGCCTGGCCAACATGGTGAAACCCTGTCTCTACTACAAATAGAAAAATTAGCTGGGTGTGGTTGCACGCGCCTGTAGTCCCAGCTACCCGGGAGGATGAGGCAGGAGAATCGCTTGAATTCAGGAGGCGGAGGTTGCAGTGAGCCGAGATTGCGCCACTGCACTCCAGCCTGGGCAACAGAGCGAGACCCTGTCTGAAAACAACAAAAGCAACAACAGCAACAACTCTCTCTCTCTCTCTCTCTATATATATGTATGTATGTGTATATATATATATGTATATATATATATATGATTATATGATCTTGGGCAAATCACTTAAACTTGAGAAGGCTTAGCTTCCTTGGGAACTGGGAATAATAATACCTACCTTGCCTACTTTTCAAAGTGGTTATAAATAAGGTTGAGTAGAGTGATATATGTAAACATTTTTGAAAACAATATAGTTTTATTCCCATTTAAGTAGGTGATATTATTTTACTACATAATCTGGGTTACGTTAATGATAACTATAATAAATTGCTTCTGCACATTAAATGAAAATTTGGTAATCTTTCTGTTATGCAAGGGAAAGAAATAGTGATAGTTAACATTTATTATTTACTATGAAGAAGCTGAGGCTTAGAAAGATTCAGTAACTTGTCTAAATTTATATTAAGTAAAAGAACCAGGATTGGGACCCAAAGTGCTAGCTCCATATTGTGTGTGGTTAATAGCTACAAGCATCTACTAAGTAGGAGCGAAGGTACTTTACAGGTTCTTATAGATTTGTATTCCTTTTTTCTGTGATATACTAGCTGACAACTGTACTACATATGTTTTCTGTGGTTTAGGCGGGTAACCTGTGAGTGTTGGTATTGTCTGGTGGTAATTTTATAGTATTTCTTTTTTTAAAATTATTTTTTATTTTTTGAGACCAGGCCTGGCTCTGTCACCCAAGCTAAGTGCAGTGGCACAATCATGGCTCACTGTAGCCTCAATCTCCTGGGCTGAAGCAATCCTCCTGCCTCAGCCTCCCAGGACTAGGACTACAGACACTCACCGCCATGCCTGGCTAATTTATTTTTTGTAGAGATGGGGTCTTACTGTGTTGCCTAGGCGGGTCCTTCCACCTTGGCCTCCCAAGCTGTTGGGATTACCTGCATGAGCCACTGTGTGCAGTCAAGGAATTTTATAGTATTAATGCTAAAAAATATAAAGGAATGTGTGCACTTCAGATCGTAATACTTGTCAAAGTTAGAGTCTTGGGCAAATTACTTTACTTCATTCAGATTCGGTTTTCTTATATTTGAAAATGAGAGTGGAGTTGTTGGGAGGATTGAATGAGCGCCTGCCTGTGTGCTAAGTACTTAGGAAAGGCCTTGCCAATGATAGGTTACTCAACAAATATTAGCAATCTCCTTTTCTTTGGCAAAGTGAGCATTTTTCCTTTTAACGTTCCAGTTGATGGGGTAGCAATCTATTTTATATGCTTCATTTTCCACCTAAAGGGATAATAAATTACAATAATATTTAAATATAAGGATAACAAACATTTATTGGGTATTATGTGTCAGGGTCTGAAATAAGTGTTTTACCAATCATAGCTCATAAAATTCTCACAACTCTGATTAGGCCTCATGAGGATCTACTTTTGGAAAGTGAGTTATGGAGAGGTGAGGTTAAGCCAGCTGGGGAATTGGGATTTGAATCCTGGCAGGCAGACTTGAGACCTTCTCTTAGTCACTGGGTTTTGGGAATTTCATGGATGAAAGAAGAAAAATGCACTTTTGGTGATTTCTGAGTCCAAGTGTTACTTTGTGGTTGAAGGAAAAAAAAAATTCCTGGATTTAAAAGTAAGGCCGGGCACGGTGGCTCACACCTGTAATCCCAGCACTTTGGGAGGCCAAGGCAGGAGGATCACTTGAGCCCAGGAGTCCAAGACCAGCCTGGACAACATGGTGAGACCTCGTCTCTACAAATAAACAAACAAACAAAAATTAGCTGGGTGTGGTGGCACATGCCATTAGTCCCAGCTACTTGGGAGGCTGAGGTGGGAGGATTGCTTGAGCCTGGGAGTTGGAGGCTACAGTGAGCCATGATCACACTACTGCACTTCAGCCTGGGTGATAGAGCAAGACCCTGTCTCAAAAAAAAAGTAAATCAAGGTAGACTCATGAGAGGGGAGCCCACCTTTTTTTTTTCTGAGACGCAGTCTGGCTTTGTCGCCCAGGCTGGAGTGCAGTGGCACAATCTCGGCTCACTGCAACCTCTGCCTCCCAGGTTCAAGTGATTCTCTGGCCTCAGCCTCCCGAGTAGCTGGGATTACAGGTGCCTGCCACTGCACCCAGCTAATTTTTGTATTTTTAGTAGAGACGGGGTTTCACCATCTTGGCTAGGCTGGTCTTGAACTCCTCGCCTTAAGTGATCCACCTGCTTCGGCCTCCCAAAGTGCTGGGATTACAGGTGTGAGCCACTGCACCCACCTGGGAGCACACCTTTAAGACTAAAGTTTTTAACCAGGATTCTATATTATTTTTATAGGACTAATGATATCTAATTATATCTTTAACTCTGTATGCCAGGGGCATGATGTAGGTCTGACTTAGACTCAGATCTGTGAAGTACTGTGCAGCAGCATTGCCCTTCCTCTGGAAAGTTGACCCTTCCTCCACTCTGAGCTCCACAGTGCCATTTGCCCAGAACATTGAAGTTCATAGAATATCATAGGGATAAAGGGCATTCTATGGGGGCATTTTTTTTTTTTACCTTTTTTTTTTTTTGAGATAGGGTCTTGCTCTGTTGCCTACGCTAGAGTGCAGTGGTGCAATCACGGCTTACTGCAGCCTTGACCTCCTGGGCTCAAGCAATCCTCCTGCTTCAGCTTCCTGAGTAGCTGGAACTATACGTGCACACCCCCATGCCCAGCTAATTTGTAAAATTTTCTATGCAGACAGGGTTTCACTATGTTGCCCAGGCTGGTCTCAAACTCCTGGGCACAAGCCATCCTCCTGCCTTGGCCTCCCAAAGTGCTGTGATTAAAGGTATGAGCCACTGTACCTGGCCCTCATTTAGTTCATTTTTACAACTTTTTTGAAAAGATCATTCATTTCAGATAGATGAAAATTTTATTTGGAAACTTCCAAAGAATAATATTGCTCCAACAGCCCACTGCTTTATTCACTTGCTGTAAAAGACAAATAAATCATATTCAGAATTCCTTATGCTGTGGCAAAAGTTGGTTTCCTTAGTGGGCATTGGGGGCCACATGATCATTATCCATTTTTGATTAAAGCCTGAATCTTTTATTTTCTTCCTAAATTTTATGGGAGTGGGTGGATAGTCCTGGTAATTTTTATTCCATTTCTAAACTCCTTTGAAACTTAGAAGGGAATGACTTCATATAAAAGTCTTGGAATTCAGTCTTCTGATGGGAGAGAGCATTAAGTGGAAGCAGAATTTGAGATTTGGGATCTGGTTGTAGATTTGTCACTCTCCTCTGATGGGCTGTGTGGCCATGAGTAAGTCAATTCACCTCTCTGGTTCCCTTCCCCTCCCCTCCCCTCCTCTCTCCCCATCCCCTGCCCTCCACTCCCTTCCCTCCTCTCTCCCCCTCCCCTGCCCTCCACTCCCTCCCCTCCTCTCTCCCCCACTTCCCTCACTTCCCCCCTCCCCTCCACTCCCCTCCCCACTGTCCCCTCCCCTCCCCTCCCTTTCCCTTCCCTCCCCTTCCTTTCCTTTCTTTTCCTTTCCTTTCTCTGTTACCCAGGCTACTCACTGCAACCTCCGCCTCCCAGGTTCAAGTGATTCTACTGCTGCAGCCTCCTGAGTAGCTGTGACTACGGGTGCGTGCCACCACACCCGACTAATTTTGGTATTTTTAGTAGAGACAGGATTTTGCCATGTTGGCCAGACTGGTCTCAAACTCCTGACCTCAAATGATCCACCCGCCTTGGCCTCACAAAGTGCTGGGATTACAGGAGTGAGCCATCACGCCCAGCCTTGATTTCCTTACTTATGAGTGAGGTACTAGGACTACATGATCTCAATGCTTCCTTTTAGTTTAAAATGTCTATGTTTTTTCATGATCACCCTGCTGCAAGACTATATTTATTAAATCTGCGCTATGGCTAAAAGATGATCTTTCGTTGCAGAATTTTTTTGATGCCTTCTTATTTGGAGAAATCTCCAGCTGCTCTGATGATAGCCTAAGAAGACTGCACGCTGCTTCCTCTTGATGCCAAGCCAGGCCCTCTCACAACCTCGGATCTCAGTCCTTCATGGAGACCTGGTCCCAGCAGGAATGGCAGTGCAGGAAATTGGCGCCCAGATGGTTCTTCCATGTGAAGTTGTCTCGGGCTCTGGGCTGACGAGAGAACACCTGGTAACCAGGTTAGCCCTCTGTCAGTCACCCAGGGCAGGGCAGCATGGTGCGGATTCAGAGGAGGAAGCTTTTGGCATCTTGCCTGTGCGTCACAGCCACCGTCTTTCTGCTTGTCACACTCCAGGTACCAAGAATGTGGGTTGTGTAGTGTTGATAGCTGGGCCTTTGCCATGTCCCCCTACCCCCTATTTTCTCAAAACTCCAATTATTTCACTTTTTGCTGAATCAGGGGTGTTCAGGATCAGGGTTTTTTTCTTTCTCTCTTTCTTTCTTTTTTAAGACACAGTACCACTCTGTTGCCCGAGCTGGAGTGCAGTGGCACGATCTCTGCTTACTGCAACCTCTGCCTCCCGGGTTCAAGCAATTCTTGTGCCTCAACCTCCCGAGTTGTTGGGATTACAGGCACCCGCTACCACGCCCAGCTAAATTTTTTGTATTATTAATAGAGATGTGGTTTCACCATGTTGGCCGTGCTGGTCTCGAACTCCAGATCTCAAGTGATCTGCTTGCCTTGGCCTTCCAAAGTGCTAGGATTACAGGCTTGAGCCACTGTGCCCGGCCAGGATCAGAGGTTTTCTACTGGGAGAAAATACCTCCCAGTAAAAAACCTCTGGCAGGGAGACCCTTCCAATTCACCCCCTGCCCCCCTTTTTTAAACAGGTGAAACTGAGGTTTAGTGTACGGATGTGTCAGGCAGAAACAAAGTCATTGAAATAGAAGGTGAGTTTGAGATTCTCGTAGGCTCCTGGTTGTAGAGAAACAGAAAGTAAAGCTCAGTCTGTCTTCCTGGGTCAAAGTTGGATGGCTTCCTCAGAATCTCCTATTGTTATCACTTTTGAAAGATTGCGTTCTTGGAGAAGCAAGGACTATTCTGAGAACAAGATAGTCTGTATCTTGTAGTAAGTGTAGAACACAGACATCTATATTATAAGTAAATCTTGACATGTGCTTCTAGACCAAGGACTGTGTATGGATGAATGAACTGAAACGTGTGCTTAGTTCTCCTACCTGTAATCCCTTAGTCAGTTATTCCGAACTTCATTCATGGATTTCTATTTATTTTATTTATTATTTTTTGAGACAGGATCTCATTTTTGTCGCCCAGACTGGAGAGCAGTGGCGCAGTCTCGGCTCACTGCAGCCTCGACCTCCCTGGGCTCAGGCAATCCTCCTACCTCAGCATCTCCAGTAGCTGGGACCACAGGCATGTGCCATGGTGCCTGGCTAATTTTTTTTTTTTTTTTTGAGGTGGAGTCTCACTCTGTTGCCCAGGCTGGAGTGCAGTGGTGCGATCTTGGCTCACTACTACCTCTGCCTCCCAGGTTCAAGCGATTTCCTGCCTCAGCCTCCCAAGTAGCTGGGATTACAGGCTTCCGCCATCTAGCTAATTTTTCATTTTTAGTAGAAATGAGGTTTCACCGTGTTGGCCAGGCTGGTCTTGAACTCCTGACCTCAAGTGATCCACCTGCCTTGGCCTCCCAAAGTGCTGGGATTATAGGCGTGAGCCACCACACCTGGCCTCATTTTGGTATTTTTTTGTGGAGACGGGGTTTCACCACATTGACCAGGCTGGTCTTGAACTCCTGGGCTCAAGCAGTCTGCACACCTTGGCTTCACAAAATGCTGGCATTACAGGTGTGAGCCACCATTCCCAGCCCCTTCACTGATTTCAAATTGAAATAAAAATTGGGCAGTGATAGTAAAAGTATAGATATCAGCTCTGATAGAATTTGCACCCATTCAGGTACCAGCCGTCCATTTCAAAATCCACAGAACTTTTTTTTTTTTTTTTTGAGACAGTTTCACTCTTGTCACCCAGGCTGGAGTGCAGTGGCATGATCTCGGCTCACTGCAACTTCTACCTCCCAGGCTCAAAAAAATCCTCCCAACGCAGCCTCCTGAGTAGCTGAGACTATAGGTGTGTACTACCACACGTGGCTAAGTTTTCTATTTTTTTGTAGAGATGGGGTTTCACCATGTTGCTCAGGCTGGTCTTGAACTCCTGAGCTCAAGCGATCTGCCTACCTGGCTTCTCAAAGCACTGAGATTGCAGGTGTGAGCCACTGCGTCTGGCTTCCACAGGACTTTTTTTTTGAGTGGAGTTTTGCTTTTGTTGCCCATGCTGGAGTGCAATGGCGTGATTTCGGCTCACTGAAACCTCCACCTCCTGGGTTCAAGCAATTCTCCTGCCTCAGCCTCCTGAGTAGCTGGGATTACAGGTGCCCGCCACCATGCCCGGCTAATTTTTGTATTTTTAGTAGAGACGGGGTTTTGCCATGTTGGCCAGGCTGGTCTCGAACTCCTGACCTCAGGTGATCCACCTGCCTTGTTCTCCCAAAGTGCTGGGATTACAGGCATGAGTCACCACGCCTGGTTCTCCACACAACATTTAAAGGTTATTTGTGGATGTGAGTAGTTACAGTTGTGGGACTGGTAGAAGCTAAGGTGTTCTCTGGGATTTTTCACTCTGCAGGATCTCCCTTCTGCGTAGGATTGAATGAGGTAATGCTTATAAAAGCACTTTGGCAGACAATATGGTGCTGTATTTCTACTGCTGCCTTCTGCCAGATTGGGATTCTGGTGAGAGGCAACATGTGTCTCTTTCCTTGTTTGTGCTGGAGGTATCTAGGACCTGCTGCACAGAAGGCCTGACATTTTCAGCTTTCTGCTGCTTTCTGTGGGAAGTTTTTTTGTTTGTTTGTTTTTGTTTTTTGTTTTTTGAGACGGAGTCTTGCTCTGTTGCCAGGCTGGAGTGCAGTGGTGCGATCTGGGCTCACTGCAACCTCCGCCTCCTGGGTTCAAGCAATTCTCCTGCCTCAGCCTCCTGAGTAGCTGGGATTACAGGTGCCTGCCACCACACCTGGCTAATTTTTTGTATTTTTAGTAGAGAGGGGTTTCACCATGTTGGCCAGGGTGGTCTCGAACTCCTGACCTCAAGTGATTCACCCGCCTTGGCCTCCCAAAGTGTTGGGATTACAGGTGTGAGCCACTGGGCCTGGCCTCCATTCCTGTTTTTAGGCAAATGAAATACTTTGCCATATGAATAGAGTAAAGATAGGATAAATAGAAAAAAATCATGCCATGGATCCTTTGTTAGTTTGCTAGCGCTGCTGTAACAAAATACTGCAGATGAAGTCGCTTGCTTCCACAACCAAAATTAATTTTTTTTTACAGTTCAGGAGACTGGGAAGTCCAAGATCAAGGTATCAGCAGGGTTCTTTCTTCTGTGGCCTCTCTCCTTGGCTTATAGATGGCTGTTTTCTCCCTGTATCTTTACACTGCCTTCTCTCTGTAATTGTGTGTGTCAAAATTTCCCCTTTTTATAAGGACAACAGTCCTAATGGATTAGGGCCCACCCGTTTTAACTCAGTTACCTCTTTGAAGACCCTGTCTCCAAATATAGTCACGTTATAAAGTACTGGGAGTAAGGACTTCAACATATGAATTTTTTTGGAGTATACAATTTAGCCCATAGCAGATTCTGTAACATAAATTATTTAATTAATATTAATCTAAACATGAAAATATTATAGTTACCTACACTTAAGCTAAGACATAGTTCTCTGGAGGAAAACTTAGACATTGTTTTCCATTCACATTTAACTATATTTTGTATAAACTGTCTGTAAATTTTTTGGGTATATATGTATATTTATTTTTTAATTTTACTTTTTAGTTGCATAAATAGTTTAGGAATATATTTTGGAGTATTTTAAAGCAAATACAGGACATAATAGCATTTCACCTGAATATATGTTAATATGATTCTCTCACTTTGGAGCTAGGAACTTTGAAAAATATAATGTAACCATATTGCTACTATTATACCCAATAAAATTAACAATTACTGAATATTCTCTGTATGATAGGCCATGTTAAATTTTTCCCAGTTGTCTCAAAAAAAAAAAAAGAATTTTCATAATGAGTTGGGGTTTTTTTTGAGATGGAGTCTTCCTCTGTTGCCCAGGCTGGAGTGCAGTGGCATGTTCTTGGCTCACTGCAACCTCCATCTCCTGGGTTCAAGTGATCCTCCTGCCTCATCCTCCCAAGTAGCTGAGATTACAGGTGTGTGCCACCACGCACAGCTAATTTTTGTATTTTTAGGAGAGACAGGGCATGCCACCATGCCCAGCTAATTTTTTGTATTTTTAGAAGAGATGAGGTTTCACTATATTGGCCAGGCTGGTCTCGAACTCCTGACCTCAGGTGATCCACCCACCTGGGCCTCCCAAAATGCTGGGAGTACAGGTGTGAGCCACCATGTCTGTCCCAAGTTGGTTTGAATTTGGGATAAACAAACCTATACATTGCATTTGGTTGGTGAGTCTCAAGTTTTATGTTTTTGTTTTTTCACTCTTAAAAGGTTTGGCCGGGCATGGTGGCTCAGGCCTGTAATCCCAGCACTTTAGGAGGCCAAGGTGGGTGGATCATGAGGTCAAAAGATCAAGACCATCCTGGCCAGCATGGTGAAACCCCGTCTCTACTAAAAATACAAAAAAATTATCTGGGCGTGGTGGTGCATGCCTGTAGTCCCAGCTACTTGGGAGGCTGAGGCAGGAGAATCACTTGAACCTGGGAGGTGGAGGTTGCAGTGAGCCGAGATTGTACCACTGCACTCCAGCCTGGTGACAGAGCGAGACTCTGTCTCAAAAAAAGAAAAAAGAAAAAAGAAAAAAAAAGGCTTTTCTGCCCCACTTTTTATTCCATGTCATGGACTTTTTAAAACTGGGTCATTTATCCTTTTAACTTTTCTAGAGTGTGGGATTGGCTGATTATGGTTTTATTTAATGCATTCCTTTATTCTGCCATATTTCCTACAATCTGGTAGTGATATCCGAAGGTAATATCTTTTAAAAAGCTGTTTGGGCCAACGTGATGAAACCCTGTCTCTACTAAAAATACAAAAAAGTTAGCAGGGCGTGGTGGCCCACGTTTGTAATCCCAGCTACTCCGGAGGCTGAGGCAGGAGAATCACTTGAACTCGGGAAGAGGAGGCTGCAGTAGGCTGAGATCACGCCATTGCACTCTAGCCTGGGCGACAGAGAGAGACTCTGTCTCAAAAAATAAAAAAATAAAAAATAAATAAAAAAAATAAGTTGTATGGCAGAAGAAAAATCTCTCCTTAAAAGCATCCCTATTATTTGGAAATGAATTTATAACTCACATAGTAGATATTGATCTGAAATGTGGAATAAATTTTACCTTTGGAGTTGTATCCTATGGCTTTCTAAAAGCCTTTCTTTTAAGTGACTGGTTGTACATTTGCAGGGGAAGAAGGTCAGATGAAAAGATAGTTTGTGGCTACAAGTCATCTCCCGTGGATCAAACTACTGGGGAGAGCCACATTGTTCCATCATAAAAATGCTGAGAGAGCTATTGGCAACAGGCAGACTTTAGTTTTCAGTGATGGCTCTGCTGCTCTAGTGTTGACTTTGGCGTCTCAGGTGATCCATGACTTTTTAAAGCCAATATAATTTCTTACTCCTTCTGGAGTGCTGCTTGGCTTTCACTCGGTGGGTTTTTTTTTTTTTTTTTGGCCTTGGATACCGTTGAGAATCTAATGAAAGTCACGGGCCCTCCCCAGGGAGTTACAGACTCCATGCAATGCATCAATGATCAGTGGCCTTTATCTAACACCAGGAGCAGCGAGCACATAAAAGAGGTAACACCCTTGGCTGCTAAAAGCAGGACCTGAGGGCTGCACAGGGAGTGGCCTCCATGGCCGACTGGTGGAGCAGTTAACACATAGAAATGTAAATGTGCCTTACTTTAACTGCTTTAACGCTGTATTTGTTTCATAATCTGACTACTAAACTTTCAGTTACATATGGAGCAGATCAACCCTTTCTCCAGCATATTTCTATAATTAGTGCCATATCAATTATATTAATACCAAATCTTGTTTTTTTTGTTGAGATGGAGTCTCCCTTTTTTGCTCAGGCTGCAGTACAGTGGTGCAATCATACCGCACTGCAGCCTTGAACTCCTGGACTCAAGCGATCCTCTGGTCTCAGCCTCCTGAGTAGCTGGGACTATAGGTGTATGCCGCTGTGCTCAGCACAATACCAAATCTTAAAATTTGATGAAAAGGCAGCACTTCTGGAGTTTCTGCTACACTCACCCTGCCCTCCAGATGACTGTTACTGATGTCCAAGCTGTCCAGTGACCCAGACTTAGACTATCCTGGAATAAATTTAAAAATGTGGTTCTAAGTGGGAGTGAGTGGAAGCCCAGTACTCATGGTCTACTATGTTGGTAACATAGACTCTAGGGAATTTTGACATTAGGTATTATTTCACTATCTCAGTGCTATAGTGAGTATTATTAGAAACATAAAACACATGTTATGACTACTTTAATAAAAAAGAAACCAGTTGATAATTTATAACTCATTTTCCCTAGAGTGCATTCTCTAGTAGTAGTCAGGTAATTATCCTGTCATAGGTTTCATTAAGAGGCAAAACTGGCTGGGTGTGGTGGCTCACACCTGTAATCCTAGCACTTTGGGAGGCTGAGGCAGGCAGATCACGAGGTCAGGAGTTTGAGACCAGCCTGGCCAACATAGTGAAACCCCGTCTCTACTAAAAATACAAAAAATTACCTGGGTGTTGTGGCTGGCACCTGTAATCCCAGCTACTTGGGAGGCTGAGGCAGGAGAATCACTTGAACCTGGGAGGTGGAGGTTGCAGTGAGCCGAGATCGTGCCACTGCACCCAGGTGACAGTGCGAGACTCTGTCTCAAAAAAAAAAAAAAAAAAAAAAAAAAAGAGGCAAAACTATTTCTGGATATCCTATAGACTTATGAAATGGAAGGGAAATGTATTTGTTCTAAGTGTTTAGTAGAATCGTTGGCCATTCTTGTTGGTTGATATTTGGAGGCTGTGTCCACTCCCTGATCCCTGAAACCTGTGAATATGTTACTTTAGGAGGCAAAAGAGACTTTGCAGATGGGATCAATGTGACCCACTTTGAGGTGGGAGGATTATCCCAAATTATTCATGTGGACCCCATGTAATCACATGAGTTCTTAAAGATGGAGAGCCTTTCCTGACATGGTCAGAGAGAAGAGGTGACATCAGAAGAGTCAGAGAGATGCAGTGTTGCTGGCTTTGAAGAGGAGGAAGGAGGCCATGAGTCAAGAATGGTGGTGGCTCTAAAAGAGAAGCAAGAAAGAGGCTTCTCTCCTAGAGTCTTCAGGGAGGAATGCAGCCCTGCTGACCCCTGGGTCTTAGCCCAGTGAGACCCATTGCAGACTTCTGACTTCAGAACTGTGTGATAACAAATTTGTGATTGATTGATTGGTTTTTGAGACAAGGTCTTGCTCTGCTGCCCAGGCTGGAGTCCATTGGTGCAATCATAGTTCACTACAACCTCTAACTTCTGGGCTCAAGCAATCCTTCTGCCTCAGCCTCCTGAGTATCTGGGATTACAGGCATGCATCACCATGCCCGGCCGATTTTTTTTTCTTTTCTTTTTTTTGACATGGAGCTTTGCTCTGTTGCCGAGGCTCGAGTGCAGTGGCGCGATCTTGGCTCACTGCAACCTCTGCCTCCCGAGTTCAAGTGATTCGATTCTCCTGACTCAGCCTCCCAGGTAGCTGGGATTACAGGCGTGTGCCGCCACCATGCCTGACTAATTTTTGTATTTTTAGTAGAGTCGGGGTTTCGCCATGTTGGCCAGGCTGGTCTCAATCTCCTGGTCTCAAGTGATCCTTCCACCTTGCCGCCCTGACGACGCGCTGAGATTACAAGTGTAAGCCAGTGCACCTTGCTTAAATTTGTGTTATTTTAAATTACTGTTTGTGGTAATTTGTTACAGCAGCAATTGAAAACGAGTCAGGGGCTAAATCATCAAGGTGAATGAGAGATGTGCAAAAGGAAATCAAACAGTTTGACACTGATAATAATTGTCTTCTCTTTTAGGTCATGGTTGAGCTGGGGAAGTATGAAAGGAAGGAGTTTAAAAGTTCCAGTTTGCAAGATGGACATACAAAAATGGAGGAAGCACCTACGCATCTTAATTCATTTCTTAAGAAAGAAGGATTGACCTTCAACAGGAAAAGAAAATGGGAATTGGACAGCTACCCCATTATGCTCTGGTGGTCCCCGCTGACGGGGGAGACTGGGAGGTTAGGCCAATGTGGAGCAGATGCTTGTTTCTTCACCATCAACCGGACCTACCTGCATCATCACATGACCAAAGCATTCCTCTTCTATGGTAAGCAGGACTTTCGCCTTTCTCCCTTGTTTGCTGTGGTCTTCCTCCAAAGCTGAGTTACAGTTTACCTCTGAAAAGTGATGGTGGAGCTCCCCTTGAAAACACTTTGACACCCCTGATTTCCTTTGCATTTGCTCTGTGGAAGGCCTGAGCATTTAGCAGACACAAAAAAGAAACAAGCCTGGCCGGGCATGGTGGCTTCTGAATTCTCTAACACCTATATCTCTGAAGGGTTGGATAAGGGATTATGATCTTCTAGTTGTGCTTTGAGATGAAGCAAAGTTAAATGTTGAGTTTAATTTCCCAAATTGTAACAGAAGCTTCTAGAAAGATTTCCGTTACATTCACAAAAAATATAGATAATATAATGGGCATTTATGTACCTATCGCATAGCTTAAGGCATAAAATATTACATGTATAATTGAAAATCTGTATGAGTCCCTCCCTGACCGATCCCATTTCCCTCCCTGATACTCTAGAGGGAATCATGATTGTGTGTGTGTGTGTGTGTGTGTTTGTGTAACAATCTAAGTATGTTATTTAGACATATAGGAGTTATATATACATGTGTGTTAAAGTTTTTTAAATGTTTAAAACTTTTTAAAAAGTTTTTTAAATGTTTAAATGTTTTAAACGTTGACCGTGGTACAACCACTTTAGATATTGGTTTGGCAATATCTAGTAAATGTGAATTCATACTTAGTAATTCCACTACTAAATTTATAACCGCATGAAATTTCACATATATACATGGATTGTTCATTATAGCATTGTTCATCATAAGTAAAGCTTTTAAAGTAACCTAAATGTCCAATAACAGAAAAATGATTAAATAAGTGTAATATATAAATTCAGTGGAATACTATGCAATGATGAAAATGAACTAGAGCTGTGAGCATGTAACTTTGATAAACCTCAAAACTAAGTTACAGATAGAAAGTTACATATAACACTACTCTACATTGTTTATGTTATTGTTAGAAATCTGTAGTAGAAATTTATTTAAGAATATGTGATGCTACTCTAGGGAAAACAAGTTGTACACACGTATACATACATAAGCACATGCCTACACATACACATATATATATATACACACACACACATATATATACACATATACATACACATATATACATGCATATATACACACGTATATACTGATATGGTTTGGCTGTGTCCCCACCCAAAATCTCATCTTGAATTGTAATCCCCATAATCCCCATGTGTCAAGGGTGGGACCAGGTGGAGGTAACTGGATCATCGGGCTGTTCCCCCATGCTGTTCTCATGATAGTGAGTGAGTCTAATGAGATCTGATGGTTTTATAAGCATCTGGCATTTCCCCTGCTGGCACTCACTCCATCCTGCTGCCCTGTGAAGAAAGTGCCTGTTTCTCCTTTGCCTTCTGCCGTGATTGTAGATTTCCTGAGGCCTCCCAAGCAATGCAGAACTGTGAGTCAATTAAACCTCTTTCCTTTATAAAT
Source organism: Pan paniscus (assembly GCF_029289425.2). Taxonomy (NCBI): domain Eukaryota; kingdom Metazoa; phylum Chordata; class Mammalia; order Primates; family Hominidae; genus Pan; species Pan paniscus. Next base: position 52,026,601 of record NC_073256.2, on the reverse strand, counting down.
TATCCAGTCTTGGGTATTTCTTCATAGCAGTATGAGAATGGACTAATACAATATACATATATATATATGTTCATACACATATACACGTATACACACATATATACACATATACACATGCACACACACATACACATATGTACACACATACATACACATTTATGCATACATACGCATATGCATATACATATGTACACACATATACATCTACATACATGCATATATGCATATATACACACATATACATACACATATACACATGCACATATATACACACATATATACACACATGTATACATGTACACATGTATATACATACATACACTTACATACATACACATACTGTAATTTATATATACATATACAGATTGAGCATCCTAAATCTGAAAAATTTGAAATCTGAAATGCCCCCGAATCCAAAACTTTCTGAGCACCAACATGATGTTCAAAAGAAGTGCTTATTGGAACATTTTGGATTTCAGAATTTCATATTTGGGATTCTCAATGGTATAATTCAGGTGTTCCAAATTAAAAAAAAATCCAAAATCTAAAAAACTCCTGGTCCCAAGCATTTCTGTTAAGAGATACTCAATCTGTATGTATGTACATGTATGTGTATACACACACACACACACACACACACACACCTCCTTTGTGTGTACTGTACTTTTTTTTTTTTTGCTCCTCTCTCCCTTCTCTGGAAGCATATAGAATCTTCTCTGTTTCACCAGTTTGGAAATTTAGTAATAACTGCTTTGGTGTGGGTCTGTCTCCTTTTACTGAAGTGGGAACGTAAATGTCTGGTTGCCAGGAAGCCTACAAAACAGTCTTTAACTTGGTGACTTTTTCAGGACTCACAGATCTACAGTCATGCACTTAATTTTGTCAGCACACTTAAGAGTTGGTTTTTCTGTCTGGGATGGACTTAATCTCCAACCAAATTCCAAGGAAACTTCTGGTTTGACCTTCTATACCTCAGATCCTGTTACTCTCCAGTGCCCAAAACTATCAGTGACTCTCATGGAGAACCAAATCTATGCTGTTTATTACCTTGGCATTCAAGGCTCTGTGTAATCTGACTCCAACCTACCTTCCAAGCTCAACCCCTCTGATTCTACCAACTAAACCTTACGTTCAAAAATCAAACTGGAATAGTCCCCATTTGAGGCATAAGTCAGAAATATTCCTAACTTAGCACCATTGTTCATATAGTTCTATGTCCTAGATAGTCCTTTTCGTATTTGTCCTGTCAGAATAATCTACTGAATACCTTCCATTTATTTGGCAATATAGATGAATAATATAGTTTCTGATGTCAAAGATTATTATCTTGAGAAAAAGATATGACCCAACTGTAATGCAGGGGCAAATGGTACGTGTACCACGAGAGAAAAGCCAACAAGTCTTTTTGGGGTTTCAAAGATAGGAGAGAGCACCTACTATTGGAAGGATCAAGAAAGGCTTCATAGGCCGGGCACAGTGGCTCATGCCTGTAATCCCAGCACTTTGGGAGGCCAAGGCGAGTGGATCACCTGAAGTCAGGAGTTCAAGACCAGCCTGGCCAACATGGTGAAACCCCGTCTCTACTAAAAATACTAAAAATAGCTGGGCCTGGTCATGCATCATGCCTATAATCCCAGCTACTTGGGAGGCTGAGGCAAGAGAATCACTTGAACTTGGGAGGTGGAGGTTGCAGTGAGCCGAGATTGCACCACTGCACTCCAGCCTGGGAGGCAGAGTGAGACCCTGTCTCAAAAAAAAAAAAAAAAAAGAAAAGCTTCATAACCCCTCCTTTAAAAAGTAAGAAATTTGAATTTGAGGTGGGCCTTGAAGGATATTGGGGTTGGATAATGTTGAGATTGGAGGATATTTCAGTATAAAGAACAGCATGAATGGAGGCATGGAGGAAAACAATTACAAGTAATATCTGAGGTACATCAAGCAGAGTGGTTGGCTATAGCTTAGTTCTGGGTAAGGGAAAGATAAAGATTGAAGGACATATTGGGACCAGAGCTTGGAGAACCTTCAATGTTGGCTTAAGATTTTTCCATCACATCATAGGATGGTGTTGAGGAGTCAGTCCCTGGAGTTAAAACCACCTTTTAAAAGTCAACTCAGGCCAGACGCGGCGGCTCACGCCTGTAATCCCAGCACTTTGCAAGGCTGGGGTGGGCGGATCACCTGAGGTCAGGAGTTTGAGACCAGCCTGGTTAACATGGTGAAACCCCGCTTCTAATAAAGATACAAAAATTAGCCAGGTGTGGTCGTGGGTGCCTGTAATCCCAGCTACTCAGTAGGCTGAGGCACAAGAATTGCTTAAACCTGGGAGGAGAAAGTTGCAGTGAGCCAAGATCGTGTCACTGCACTCCAGCCTGGGTGATAGAGTGAGACTCTGTCTCAAAAAAAAAAAAAAAAAAAAAAAATCAACTCGGATATAACACCTACAAACCATTCCTGATTCCTCTCCATCAGATAAAGCCCTTCTTCTCTCAATGCCCACAGAGCATTTTATATGTCCTTTATGTCATTTAATTGAGTACTATATATCAGGCACAGTGCCAATCATGAGGAATACAGAAGATAAATAAGGCAGCTATGGCATTTGGTCTTATACTGTATGACCTTCTCTTCCCTAGTACAGTGTAGAGTTCACGATAGACAACATCAATTCATCTTTGTTCCTCCTCCCACCCACTGTATATAGCGCACTGCTTTGTACACAGTAGGTGCTCAGAAGATATTCTTAGAGACTTAGAGTCTTTTTTTTAAGATGGAGTCTCATTCTGTCACCCAGGCTGGAGTACAGTGGCATGATCTCAGCTCACTGAAACCTCTGCCTCCCAGACTCAGGCGATTCTCCTGCCTCCGCCTCCTGAGTAGCTGGGATTATAGGAGTGCACCACCATGCCTGGCTAATTTTTGTGTTTTTAGAAGAGACAGGGTTTCACCATGTTGGCCAGGCTGGTCTTGAACTCCTGACCTCAAGTGATCCACCTGCCTCGGCCTCCCAAAGTGCTGGGATTACATGTGTGAGCCATCATGCCCTGCCAAGACTTAGAGTCTTTATGAATAGAGAGACCCATTCTAAACCCGAGAGTCTACCTTCTTTTTTGTAAAGGTGAGAGACTGAGGCTCAGGAGTGTTAGGGATGTGCCAAGATTGCAGTGGTTAGTACCATTGCAGTACACCAGTGGAGAACCAAGGTGTACTGACTCCTGACTGTGTGCTCCTTCACCTAGACCATATTTGTTTTTTGTTTGTTTTGGAGACAGGATCTCACTCTGTCGCTCAGGCTGGAATGCAGTGGCATGATCATAGCTCACTCCATCCTCCAACTCCTGGACTCAAATGTTGGTTTAAGACTTTCCATCACATCATAGGATAGTGTTGAGGAGTCACTGGAGTTAGAATAACCTTTTGAAGGACAAAAGGCTATTCCCTTTTGTCCTGCCTCAGCTTCCTGAGTAGCTGGGACTACAGGTGCTTGCTGCCATATCTGGCTAATAAAAAAAAATTTTTTTTTGTAGAGACGGGGGTCTCATAATGTTGTCCAGGCTGGTCTTGACATCCTGGGCTCAAGCAGTCTCTCTGCCTCACCCTCCCAAAGTATTGGGATTACAGGTGTGAGCCACTGTGCCTGGCCTAGACCATATTTGAATAGACACTCATGACCATAATTAAACCTGAATATTTGGGTCTTGGAATTGCCTAAGGTGCCTGGTTTTTAACAAACAGAATTAGAAATTCAATTTATTTATAAGGTCTATTGAGCAAAACAGAATGAAGACAACACACTCTTCTGTCTGAGTGTTCCAAATCCTAATTAAGTAGGTCAATTAAAACTGCAAATGGGATTCTGGGGCAGCAGTATTGAAAAAGAAAATGCTGAAAAAATGATGGAAGTATCAAAAGCTGACCTAATTAAGGATAAAGGAAACTCACAGGATTATGTGGCCTGGAAGCTTTTGCAAACATTTTACATTTTAAATTTTGTTTGTTACCTTTGTAACCGCCTTGTTTTTCCTTCTTCCTAGAGATGAATCATTTTCTGAATATAAACACGTTTCTGGAGGTACTAGTTAAAGACTTTAAGCAGTGAAATATGCGAATACTATGTCTGGTTTGAGTCTTTGAGAAATGCAAGGATTTAGCTACATTAACAATTCTCTAGCCACCACTGAAGGAGTTATTTTTTTTAGACTAGTTTATTGAAGTGAGGAGGAAAAGAATAAAGTTTTTTTTTTTCCCTTTGAGATGGAGTCTTGCCCCGTCGCCCAGGCTGGAGTGCAGTGGCACGATCTCGGCTCACTGCAAGCTCCACCTCCCGAGTTCACACCATTCTCCTGCCTCAGCCTCTCGAGTAGTTGGGACTACAGGCACCCGCCACCACACCTGGCTAATTTTTTGTATTTTTAGTAGAGACGGGTTTTCAGTGTGTTAGCCAGGATGGTCTCGATCTCCTGACCTCGTGATCCGCCCACCTCGGCCTCCCAAAGTGCTGGGATTACAGGCTTGAGCCACCGCGCCCGGCCTGGAATCACTGTTATAGTCCTCCATGACCCGATGTGGTAGAGAGCAGGTGTTCTGGTTGAAAAGGTCTCCCGAGCGATGAAGTATCTCTCCATACACCATCTATGGATGACGAATTCCCAGAGGCTTGTAATGAAATACATTAAGAAAAACTGAGAGCAGACCTAGTCGATGCTTCCTTTGTTTCAGAGGATGCTTCGGGATTTCTCAGTGCCTTCATGTGATCACGTATAATTAAAAAGAGAGGCACACCCAGGAGGGAGCCTGACTGTTCAGGCAGGGCCTCTCAAGGGTCAGACCTCTGCTGCAGTCCTCATTCTTCAATATCTAGTCAGTTTTTTCAGTTCACAAAGAATCAGTAAAACTTTAATGAACCGAATGGCATTGACCTACATAGGAGATTCATGCTTATAATAAAAAACCAACTTGTTGGTGTCTTTGCATGGGAACAGGAGTACTGATGTTTATTGTTCAGGGTACCTAGTCCTGATGATCAGGTTAGACAGAGAATGGCATTAGAATCATGAGGTTGCTTAGTGAGCTTAGAATTACAGTAAACACTTGAGCAATGGACCATCCAAGAAATGAGAAAGCCTCATTAGCTTCCTTTGTCCCTAACAAAGGAGCAGTAATAATGATCACTGTCATTAATTGGTACCTACTCTGTGCCAGGCGCTGTCCACGTATTTTTTTTTTTTTTTTGTAATAGGATCTTGCCTTGTCACCCAGGCTGGAGTGCAGTGGTGTGATATTGACTCATTGCAACTGCTGCCTCCTGTATTCGAGCGATTCTCGTGCCTCAGCCTCCTGAGTAGCTGGGACTACAGGTGTGCACCACCACACCTGGCTAATTTTTGTATTTTGAGTAGAGACTGCATTTCACCATGCTGGCCAGGCTGGTCTCGAATTCCTGACCTCAAGTCATCTACCCACCTCGGCCTCCCAAAGTGCTGGGATTACAGGCATGAGCTACCGCACCTGGCCACCAGTTGTATCTTTTTGCATTCCCCAGCTCAGACCCCTTCCCCACTGGAAGGCTGCCGTGGTCTTTCTGCTCTATACCCTTTCCTGGTTCCTCTTCTCCCTCCCTCTCCAGCTGCTTTCTGGAGCCTGTCAGAGTTGCAGTGAGGACAGGAAGGAGAATGAAGGCACAGGACATTTCTTAATTGGCTGGGTGGCTTTACGTCCTCTGAACCTGGCAGGTGGTTGGAGCCGGTGTCTTTGGGTGGGTCTGGTAGGTGATGCAAGTGAACTTTTTTTAATTCTGAGGTGGTTTCTGGCAGTTGAAATTTCCTTGCTGGACTTGTTGCTTTTATAGTTTCTTTTCCTAGGAAGCTGCATCTCTGCTGTGGGTAGTCATATGGGACAGCTTCCCAGCACCTGGCATTTTGCAGACCACAGCCAGCTTCTTTCTGCAGAGGTCTCTGGTCTCTATGTCCTCATGGTTACTTTGGAATCTTGATATCTGTCCTTTTAGTTCCATCTCAACATTCAGTTCTAGAATGGCTCTTTGGAGGGTCACCATTTGCCAGGCCTCTTCTGTGTTGGAGAAACACAGAAAAGGAACAAGTACAGTCCAACATGATTATATCACCATTGATGGGATAGCAACCTTGAAAGATTTCCTTATACCGCCACCCCTGGTCATCTTGTACTGGGTGTCTCCTAAGGCTTCATGAGTGACATATCTATGACCCATTCTCAGGAGTAGAGATTTCTGCTGATCTCATCCATTTCATGTTGATTCTTACTAGTTTTTTTCTCCAGAGGTTAGCTTTATTTTGGAAACTGTGTATTGAATGTAGATAGTAGGTAATTGTCATTTATAGTGTGCCAGATTTAAGACTTTTTTGGGAAGTGGCAAAGAAATGGGCTTAATTAGAGTGTTTGGCAGTAACAAAGTTGAACACAAAAATGAAGGTCATGGCTAGGCGCAATGGCTCACACCTGTAGTCCCAGCCCTTTGGGAGGCCAAGGCAGGCAGATTGCTTGAGCTCAGGAGTTTGAGACCAGCCTGGACAGTATGGCAAAACCCGGGCTCTACAGAAAATACAAAAATTAGCCAGGCATGGTGGTGCGTGCCTGTAGTCCCAGCTACTCTGGAGGCTGCAGTGGGAGGATTGCTTAAGCCTGGGAGGTGGAGGTTGCAGTGAGTCGAGATTGCACTACTGCACCCCAGCCTGGGCAACAGAATGAGAACCTATCTCAAAAAAAAAAAAAAAAAAAGATGAAGGTCATAACTGAACAATAGATTTTATATATATCTGCTCCAATAAGATACCTTGTTTAAAATAGACATCCATTTTTATTTAAATAAATAATAGTAATTATTATTATTTTTTGGGATGGAGGCTCACTCTGTCATCCAGGCTGGAATGCAGTGGCGTGATCTCAGCTCACTACAACCTCTGTCTCCTGGGTTCAAGTGATTCTCCTTCCTCAACTTCCTGAGTAGCTGGGATTACAGGCACACGCCACCACACCTGGCTAATTTTTGTATTTTTAGTAGAGACGGTGTTTCCCCATGTTGGCCAGGCTGATCTCAAACTCCTGACCTCAGGTGATCTACCTGCCTTGGCCTCCCAAAGTGCTGGGATTGCAGGTGTGAGCCACTGCGCCCGGCCCAAATAATTATTTTTACAGTATTTGACATAAAGTAATCCAGCCTGGGGGTTCTCTCAGGCTCCTCCAGTGACCCCACGTCATTCAAGTCCCTAGTCCTTATGGTAGCCTGCGAGCACACCCGTTCTGCCCATGCTTCTCCCTTACCGTCCTCCTTGTTCCTCCTCCCCATGCTGCTCTGCTCGCAGCCCTCAGACATGGAAGCATTTTCCAGCCCCAGAACCTTTCACTTGCCATTGCTCCAACTGGGGTGCATTTCTGGCTTACTCCTTTACACCGGTCAGATCTGTGCCCAGATGACATTTTCTCAAGGAGATCTCATCCTCTCCTTCTCTCTGACATAGTGCTTCCCTCCCTCACCACTCTGAGGACATAAACCCCTGCTGTATTTTCTTTCTTCATCACCCTTATCACTCCCTGAAGCCCTCTTACTCATTTGGTGACTGGTTTATCAGTTGTAGGAACAGGGACTTTGCTTTGTTCATTGCTATAGCCCTACTGCTTAGAACAGTGCCTGGCATATGGCAGGCCTCGGTAGACATTGTTTTTCTTTAAAAAAAAAAAAAAAAAAGCTTGTAGAAATGAGGTCTCACTGTGTTGCCAAAGCTAGTCTCAAACTCCTGGCCTGAAGTGCTTCTCCTGCCTCAACCTCCCAAAGTGTTGGGATTACAGGCATGAGTCCCCATGCCTGGCCAGTAGACATTGTTGAATAAATGATTGCATGCATGAAACTGGCCTAAACCTAGGCCTGATGTAGTGGCTCATGCCTGTAATCCCAGCATTTTGGGAGGCTGAGGAGGGTGGATCACTTGAGGTCAGGAGTTCGAGACCAGCTGGCCAAGATGGCAAAACCCCATCTCTACTAAAAATACAAAAAATTAGCCAGGCATGGTGGCAGGCATCTGTAGTCCCAGCTACTCAGGAGGCTGAGGTGCAAGAATCACTTGAACCCGGGAGGCAGAGGTTGCAGTGAGCCAAGATCGTGCCACTACACTCCAGCCTGGGTGACAGGCCAGACTTTGTCTCAAAAAAATAAATAAAATAAAGCTGAGAAATCAAAACATAGCACAGTAAGCATGTTATTTAGATATTTTTGAAGTATGAATACAGATGAAACACCTGAAAGCGTTGGAGCAGTGAGCTCTGGCCTGTGAAAATCGGGAGTAGGGATGAAGCAGGACACTGCTGTCTTATGTTATAGGCCTGAAAAAATGATTTCACTTTAAAGCTCTGTGCAGGTATTAATTTGATATAAGTGAAAATTTAACTAACAAAGACATTTTGTCTCAGGAGATAGTTATGCAGAAAGGTGGTAATAAAATTATTAATAAATGATGTAATTCCTAGGCTTCTTTGTTTTACAAGATAACTTTTGGGAAATTTTAATTATGTAAAGACATAATTCTTTCTTTCTTTTCTTTTTCATAGGCAGGTTCTGACTCTGTCATCTAGGCCACAGTGCAGTGGTGTGATCTTGGCTCACTGCACCTTCTGCTTCTCAGGCTCAACTGATCCCCCCATCTCAGCCTCCTGAGTAGCTGGGACTATAGGCACACACCACCACACCTGGCTAATTTTTGCATTTTATTAGAAATGGAGTCTTGCCATGTTGCTAAACATTATGGGGCTCACTAAAGCCTGTGTCCTTATACCAAACTAAATCTAGAAAAACCTTATGAACTTACACTTTTAGCTGGAAAGATTAAAAATCAAATATTAATATGTCATCTTTTCATGGAAGGAAATGAGTATTATAGCTATAGGAAATATTAATATCTTGCCAGGAATGGTGGCTCATGCCTATAATCCCAGCACTTTAGGAGGCCAAGGCGGGCAGATTGCTTGAGCCCAAGAGTTCGAGACCAGCCTGAGCAATACAGAGAGAACCACATCTCAAAAAAAAAAAAGTGGCTGAAAATCTGATAGCTTTTTTTTGGTTAAGAAGTGACAGATGAGGCCAGGTACAGTGGCTCATGCCTGTAATCCCAGCACTTTGGGAGGCTGAGGTGGGCGGATCACAAGGTCAGGAGATGGAGACCATCCTGGCTAACATGGTGAAACCCCATCTGTAACTAAAAAAATAATTAGCTGGGTGTGGTGGCAGGCGCCTGTAGTCCCAGCTGTTCGGGAGGCTGAGGCGGGAGAATGGTGTGAACCCCGGAGGTGGAGCTTGCAGTGAGCTAAGATCGCACCACTGCACTCCAGCCTGGGCGACAGAGCAAGACTCTGTCCCCCCCCAAAAAAAAAAGAAAAAGAAAGAAAAAGAAGTGACACATGAGGCCTGGCGTGGTGGCTCATGCCTGCAATCCCAGCACTCTGGGAGGCTGAGGCGGGCAGATCACAAGGTCAGGAGTTCGAGATAAGCCTGGCCAAAATGGTGAAACCCATCTCTACTAAACAAAAAACAAAAAACAGAAAAACAAAAATTAGCCGGGCATGGTGGCACGCGCCTGTAATCCCAGCTACTCAGGAGGCTGAGGCAGGCGAATCGCTTGAATCCAGGAGGCGGAGGTTGCAGTGAGCCAAGATCGTGCCACTGCACTCAAGCCTGGGTGACAGAGCAAGACTCCATCTCAAAAAAGAAAAAAAATAGAAGTGACAGGTGCCCAAACCTAAGCACTTCCCCTCTGGCTGGCATTGGGAGGCAGGGCACAGATTTCACTACTGCAGCTACAGCAATTGAGGCCTTTGGAAATGATGGCCCCCATCCAGGTCTAGGCATATTCTCCGACCCACAGAAATCCTCTGAGATGTGGTGCAGCTCCATTCTGCAGAGCAGACAACTATATCTCTCATAGGCATGCAGAATAAAACCATGTAGCTTTAACTGTGTTTTTCTTTGCTCTCAAAAATTAAAACAAGGCTGGGTGCAGTGGCTCGTGCCTGTAATCCCAGCACTTTGGGAGGCCGAGGAGGGCAGATCGGTTGAGCTCTCGAGTTTGAGGCCAGCCTGGGCAACATATGGAAACCCCATCACTACAAAAAATACAAAAATTAGCTGGGCATGGTGGTGCACACCTATAGTCCTGGTTATTCCAGAGGCTGAGGTGGGAGGATTGCTTGAGCCTGGGAGGCAGAGGTTACAGTGAGCCAAGATTGTACCATTGCACTCCAGCCTGGTCAATAGAGCCAGACCTTGTCTCAAAAAAAAAAAAAAAAAAAGGCAGGAAAAAATATTAAAACAACTTAAACTTGCATTTTTTTTTTTTTTGAGATGGAGTCTTGCTCTGTTGTCCAGGCTGGAGTGCAGTGGCATGATCTCGGCTCACTGCAACCTCTGCTTCCCGGGTTCAAGCGATTCTCCTGCCTTAGCCTCCTGAGTAGCTGAGATTACAGGCGTGCACCACCATGCCGGGCTAATTTTTGTATTTTTAGTAGAGATGGGGTTTCACCATGTTGGCCAGGCTGGTCTCGAATTCCTGACCTCAGGTGATCCACCCACCTCGGCCTCCCAAAGTGCTGGGATTACAGGCGTGAGCCACTGTGCCCGGTCAGAACCATTTATTTATATATATTTTATTTTACAAATTTTACAGTCGTAGTTTGATATACCTTATCTAGATTGTTCTAGGGCACAGATTCGAGTCCCCTGGCCTTTGAGGAATGTGAGTGCCAGAGAGTCACTTGCCCACTGTTGAGAACCAGTGTCTATTTCTCAACCAGCTTTGTGTTATATACTTTTTGCATATGTTGGAACTCCCTTGAAATATTAAAAATTTTGCTTACTAGTGAAAAAAATGACCCCTCAGAAGGAAGTCAACTACATGTACTGATCATGGAAACGAAGACAAAAGTCAAGTGTTTTAAAATAGCAGTTTATTAGGCAGCAGATAGCAATGTAAATAGATTAAATTGTAGAACATTGGACTAACTTGATGGTTTGCATCTGTGTGAAGTGGTTCACGTGACTCCATTTTTTTGAAGAAATCATATGCTGTAATAGTTATGATTTGGGATAATTTGAGGGTGTCTCAGGAGGTATCCCTTGCTACTGTCAGAGTCTGTGCTTTATTCATTTATACAACTGGCATCTAAAAACCTATTATGGATTAGGTGCAGGGGGTTATAGTGGCAAAGAAAACAAGCTCTGCCTTCATGGAGCTTATGAGATATGTACACAGCATGCCACCAGACAGGGATGAGCATTTTGACTTTAATTAATTAATTAATTAGTTTTTTGAGAGAGGGTCTTGCTCAGTTGCCCAGACTGGAGTGCTGTGACATGATCATAGCTCACTGCAGGCTGGAACTCCCAGGCTCAAGAAATCTTCCCACCCCAGCCTCCTGAGTAGTTAGGACTATAGGCGCATGCCACCATGCCTGGCTAATTTTTAATTTTTCACAGAGACATGGTCTCAATATGTTACCCAGGCTGGTTTTGAACTCCTGAGCTCAAGTGATCCTCCTGCCTCAGCCTCCCAAAGTGCTGGGATTACAGGTATGAGCCATCAGGTTCTGTCGCATTTTGACTTTAGACAGAGTGATCAGGGAGGCCTCTCTGAGGACCTAACATTTGAGGCAGAGACTTGAAGAGGAAGCAGTTTGAAGGTGAAAGGAAGAGAAAGAAGGCAGCATGAGATGAGATTTGAATGGGAGTCAGGAGCCAGGCCATCAGGGTTTCATCAGACAGAGTGGGAAATTTGGATATATTCTTTTTCGTTTTTTGCTTTTTTTGAGACAGAGTCTCACTCTGTCACCCAGGCTGGAATGCAGTGGCGCGATCTTGGCTCACTGCAACCTCCGCCCTCTGAGTTCAAGCAGTTCTCCTGCCTCAGCCTCCCAAGTAGTTGGGATTACAGGTGCCTGCCACTGTACCTGACTAATTTTTTGTATTTTTAGTCGAGACAGGGTTTCACCATCTTTGCCAGGCTGGTCTTGAATTCCTGACCATGTGATCCACCCACCTCCGCCTCCCAAAGTGCTGGGATTACAGGCATAAGCCACCGCGCCTGGCCGAAGTTAGGATATATTCTAAGGGCCTTGGGAAAATATCAGGAGGTTTTAAGCAGGGGTGATATGATCTGATTTTTATTTTGTTTGATTCTGATTTATGCTTTAAAAAGATCCCTCTGACTTTCCCACGGAGAACCGATTAGAACAGGAACATGGAAACCACACAGTTTCTTTCTTTCTTTTTTGAGACTAAGTCTTACTCTGTTGTTCAGGCTGGAGTGCATTGGCATGATCTCGGCTCACTGCAACCTCCGCCTCCCAGATTCAAGCGATTCTCCTGCCTCAGCCTCTCGAGTAGCTGGGATTACAGGCACACGCCACCATGCCCGGCTAATTTTTTGTATTAGTAGAGATGGGGCTTCACCATGTTGGCCAGGCTGGTCTTGAACTCCTGACCTGAAGTGATCCACCCACCTTGGCCTCCCAAAGTGCTGGGATTACAGGCGTGAGCCACCACTCCCAGCTGCAAAACACAGTTTCTATTCAATAAGTGGAAATGATGGTGTCCTGGATTAGGTTGAGATGCAGAACAGAAGGAAGTGGTAGCTTTGAGATGTGATTTGAAGATAGATACTATGTATTTTTTGTGGGTGATATGGTTTGACTGTGTCTCCACCCAAATCTCATCTTGAATTGTAGCTCCCATAATTCCCACGTGTTGTGGAAAAGACCCAGTGGGAGATAATTGAGTCATAGGAGCGGTTTCCCCCAGACTGTTCACATGGTAGTGAATAAATCTCACAAGATCTGATGATTTTATAAGGGCTCTCATTCTCTCTTGTCTGCTTCCCCTTTCGCTCGGCTGTCCTTCACCCCTTTCACTTGGCTGTCATTCCCTTGCCTGCCACCATATAAGACATGCCTTTCGCCTTCCACCACGATTGTGAGGCCTCCCCAGCCATGTGGAACTGTGAGTCTATTAAACCTCTTTTTCTTTATAAATTACCCAGTCTCGAGTTTGTCTTCATTAGCAGTGTGAAAACAGACTAGTACAGTGTGGGGGAGGAACAAGGTCTTGCTCTGTTATCCAGTCTGGAGTGCAATGGTGCAAACAATGCTCACTGCAGTTTCAACCTCCTGTGCTCAAGCAATCCTCCTGCCTCAGCCTCCTGAGTGGTGGATGCCTGGGACTACAGGCATGCGCCACCGCACCTGGCTAATTTTTAATTTTTTTTGTAGAGACAGGGTCTCCCTATGTTGCCCAGGTTGGTCTTGAACTCCTGGGCTCAAACGATCCACCTACCTTGGCCTCCCACAGTACTGGGATTACAGGCATGGGCCACTGCATCTGGCCAGAATCTATGTCTTGCTGATGGCTTAATGGTATCTGTTTTCATATATACAGGTGTATATATGTACTAAAGAATAATTAACTGTGCTTATTTATTTAACCCCTTGACTTTTCAGACGCTTTGTTCAACCTCATGTTATCAATTTAACACAACTGTGATGCATAAAAAACCTAAATGCAATTATTCATTTCCTTCCTGATGGGTATAAAAACGTCAGTAAATTATTGATCACAAAATATTTTGCTTCCATAGGCATATAAATATTTAATCCTTAAGGTAATTGACATCTACATATTTTACCTTCCTGAGTACAGGTGTCTAAATTTGACATCAGATCATTGATAACTATATATTTTGGTTGCATGTGAGGACCAGTGAAAAAATTTAAGTGTGCAACTGGTAGGCAGTCATATAATTCACAGCCCAAAACTTTATATCTAGAAATGTAAATACAAATTCCTTAGACTCCTTTTTTTTTTTTTTCTCTTTTTTGAGATGGAGTCTCACTCTGTCACCTAGGCTGGAGTGCAGCGGATGATCTTGGCTTACTGCAACCTCTGCCTCCCCTGTTCAAGTGATTCTCCTGCCTCAGCCTCCCAAGTAGCTGGGACTACAGGCATGCGCCACAATGCCCAGCTAATTTTTGTGTTTTTAATAGAGACAGAGTTTCACACTGTTGGCCAGGCTGGTCTCAAACTCCTAACCTCAAGTGATCCTTCTGCCTCAGGCTCCCACAGTGCTGGGATTACAGGTGTGAGCCACCATGCCCTGCCTTCAGACTCCTTTTTTAACTGATGAAGCCATTTAATCAGTAAATCTAGTAGAAAAACATCCAGAGGCATTTATATGGTTTTTTTTCCCCCTCCAATAAAAGTGTCTTGAAAGCTGTCAGTCTGCTTTTTTTTTTTTTTTTTTTTTAATTTGTTATTTTAACTGAGCCTCTGCTCTGTGACTGATGCTTCAGTTCTCTCTGTCTTAGCCAGGGGAGTTCAAGCTCCATTATGGGTACAGTGCTAGGGAAGCAAGAGTGAGGGGGAAGGGAAGTGATGCTGGAAAGGAAGAAAAAGGATGTAATGCACTCGCATGTTCATCATAGCACTGTTCACAAGAGCAAAGACGTGGAATCAATCCAAGTGCCCATCAATGGAGGACTGGATAAAGAAAATCTTCATATACACCGTGGAATACTACACAGCCATAAAAAATAGCAAAATCATGTCCTCCGCAGCAACATGAATGCAGCTGCAGCTGGAGGCCATTATCCTAAGCGAATTAGAATTAACGCAGGAGCAGATACCGCATGTTCTCTCTTATAAGTGGTAACTCAACATAGGGTACCCAGGGACATAAAGATGGCAACATTAGACACTGGGGACTACTAGAGTGGAGAAGGAGGGAGGGGGGCAAAGGTTGAAAAGCTGTTGGGTACTGTGCTCAGTACCTGGGTAACGAGATCATTCATACCCTAAACTTCAGCATCATGCACATGGACATCCTGATTCTAAAATAAAAGTTGAAAAAAACTGGCCGCTATTTTAGCGTTTTGTCAGAAGCGTCCATGCTGCGAGGAGGAGGCCCTGCTGATTTCTGTGCTAGCTGTGGTCAGGATGGTGAAGCTGTTCATCGGAAACATGCCCTGGGAGGCTACAGAGCGGGAGATTCGCTCACTCTTCTAGCAGTATGGGAAGGTGCTGGAATGTGGCATCATTAAGAATTATGGCTTTGTGCACATAGAAGACAGAACTGCAGAGGAAGATGCCATACGCAACCTGCACCATCACAAGCTTTATGGGGTAAACATCAGTGTGGAAGCCAGCACGAATAAGAGCAAAACCTCAACCAAGCTGCACATCGGCAACATCAGTCCCACCTGTACCAATAAGGAGCTTCCAGCCAAGTTTGAGGAGTATGGTCCAGATGGTCGTTGAATGTGACATCGTGAAAGATGATGCCTTCTTTCACATGGAGCGGGCAGAGGATGCAGTGGAGGCCATCAGGGGCCTTGATAACACAGTTTCACAGTGGGATGTGTGTGGGCTGAAATTCCGAGCTGTGGTTGTGCATGAGAATACACCCTTCGTGGTACCCAGTCTCTGGGACGTTCTCGGCTTGGTGCGTTCAGTCCCTCAGGAACCGTGGACCTTAATTTACCTTGCTAAGTTGAGACCTTGTCTTCCTTTCCTTTCCTCTCCTGCCCATTTTCCTGTTCTTCTGTCCTTCAGTACTTCTGTAGCTTCCCATTCATGTTCTGTTCTCCCAGCAGGCCTCATTGTGTGCAGAAACTGTGGTGGGAGCTGTGCTGTCTCCTTCCTGCCTCCTGCGGCTGTTGGATTTGGGAATGACTGTGGCAAGAGTCTCGCTGCCCCTGGGTCTTTTTTTGGTCCAAAGGCTAGACCTATAGAGTTGATCACTTTTTTTTTTCTCTCCGGTGAAATAAATGGTTTTTCAACTTAAAAAAAAAGTTGAAAAAAATTATATAAAAACAAAATTAGGCCGGGTATGGTGGCTCAGGTTTGTAATTCCAGCACTTTGGGAGGCCGAGGTGGGTAGATCACCTGAGGTCAGGAGTACGAGACCAGCCTGGCCAACATGGTGAAACCCCATCTCTACTAAAAATACAAAAATTGTCCAGGAGTGGTGGCACATACCTGTAATCCCATCTACTCAGGTGGCCGAGGCAGGAGAATTGCATGAACCAGGAGACAGAGGTTGCAGTGAGCCAAGATCATGACACTGCACTCTAGCCTGGGTGACAGGGTAAGACTCTGTCTCAGAAAAAGAAAAAAAAGTTGCCTGGGCGCGGTGGCTCATGCCTGTAATCTCAGCCCTTTGGGGGGCTGAGGTGGGCAGATCATAAAGTCAGGAGTTCGAGACCAGCCTGGCCAATATGGTGAAACCCCGTCTCTACTAAAAATACAAAAATTAGCCAGGTGCGGTGGTGTGTGCCTGTAGTCCCAGCTACTCGGGAGGCTGAGGCAGAAGAATCACTTGAACCCGGGAGGTGGCAGTTGCAGTGAGCCGAGATCATGCCACTGCCCTCCAGCCTGGGTGACAGAGCAAGACTCCATCTCAAAAAAAAAAAATTAAATTAAAAACTAAATAAAATTAAGCAAGATATGAATAAATTATGAGTAAAATATTAAAAGAAAAAAGCATGTAGATGGCAGTTTCACCAGGAAGCATAGTCATGAGAAGTCTCTGGAAAGGAAACATGTCTTGGATGGGGAGGAATGAATAAGAAAATATTTTTCAGTTACTCCCTGTCTCCTTCCTGTTGTTGATTGATCAAAGTTTGCCCCAGCACTCTGGGTCATGTTATTTTGTTCCTTGGACAGCCACTGGGAAAACTAGAGCCAGTGACAGCATCCGCACCACTAGCCAGTGAGCCAGTGCACCTGCACCTGTGCCCAGCCAGCCTCTTGTTATCTGGTGGCAGTGGCAGGGAAGACCCCAGGAGGCAACAAGGCCCTGTGAGGCGATGTGGGAGTCCTCGGGGAGCGAGGAGCTGCCCTGCAGTGGCTTTAGCAGGGGTGGAGGTGCACATCAGTGAGCCTCGCTCTAGGGAGGGTTGGAACCTCCTCTCTGGGGCCATAGCTGATTCCAGGTGGTCCTCCTGGAGTCATCAGCAGCACTGAACCGAAAGCCGAGGTCTGGTGCCCTGCTAAGGGGCTGTCTCCAGTTCTACAGTGGGGCACGAGTGATCATGGGAAGGGGTAAAAAGGTAATAGCTTTTATGCTTATTTGGTTTGTTTTTAAAGAACCCACAGAGCTGTGTTAAACACTAGGTCCTAAGTAGCAGGGTCATGAAAGAGGAATCAGTAGTGGCCTTCCCATTAGCTTGCCTTTCCATCATGCCCTCTGGGACTTCCTTTCTGTCCTACACTTTGGGAATATGGGAGTGGGAGGGGTGCCTTGGTGGGGGATGGAAAGAAAAAGCTAGGAAGAGCAAAGACAAGATGAATAAGAGAATCAGATTCAAGAGGGTCCTGCAAGTAAAATGCTTAATGTGGACCTGCTGCAGGGCAACTTTTGCTTTTTTGTTTTTGAGATGGAGTGTTGCTCTGTTGCCCAGGCTGGAGTGCAGTGGTGTGATCTTGGCTCACTGCAACCTCTGCCTCCCAAGTTCAAGCGATTCTCCTGCGTCAGCCTCCCGAGTAGCTGGGATTACAGGCATGCGCTACCACACTCAGCTAATTTTTGTATTTTTAGTAGAGACAGGTTTCACCATGTTGGCCAGGCTGGTATCGATCTTCTGACCTCATGATCTGCCTGCCTCGGCCTCCCAAAGTGCTGGGATTACAGGCATGAGCCGCTGCACCCGGCTTTTTTTTTTTTTTCTGACAGTGTCTTGCTCTGTTGCCCAGGCTAGAGTGCAGTGACACAATCTCAGCTCACTGCAGCTTACACCTCCTAGGCCCAAGCGATCCTCCCACTTCAGCCTCCCGAGTACCTGGGACCACAGGTCCGTACCACCATGCCTAGTTAATTTTTTAAATTTAGTTTTTTTTTTTTTTCCCGAGACTGAATCTTGCTCTGTCACCCAGGTTGGAGTGCAGTGGTGCTATCTTGGCTCACTGCAATCTTTGCCTCCTGAGTTCAGGTGATTCTCCTGCCTCAGCCTCCCAAGTAGCTGGGATTACAGGTACCTGCCACCACGCCTGGTTAGTTTTTCAATTTTTTTTTTTTTTTGAGACGAAGTCTCACTCTATCGCCCAGGCTGGAGTGCAGTGGCACAATCTCCACTCACTGCAAACTCTGCCTCTCTGGTTCATGCCATTCTCCTGCCTCAGCCTCCTGAATAGCTGGGACTACAGGCGCCCGCCACTGCGCCTGGCTAATTTTTTGTATTTTTAGTAGAGATGGGGTTTCACCGTGTTAGCCAGGATGATCTTGAACTCCTGACCTCAGGTGATCCACCTGCCTCGTCCTGCCAAAGTGCTGGGATTACAGGCATGAGCCACTGCGCCCAGCCTCACATTTAGTTTTTGTAGAGATAAGGTCTTCCTATGTTGCCCAGACTCTGCAGGGCTATTTTTGAAAATAATGATTAATGAATGATTTTTTTTTTTGAGACTGAATCTCACTCCGTTGCCCAAGGTGAAGTGCAGTGTTGTGATCTTGGCTCACTGCAATCTCTGCCTCCTGGGTTCAAGTGGTTCTCCTGCATCAGCCTCCCGAGTAGCTGGGATTACAGATGTGTGCCACCGTGCCCGGTTAATTTTTGTATTTTTGGTAGAGATGGAGTTTTGCCATGGTGGTCAGGCTGGTCTTGAACTCCTGACCTCAGGTGTTCTACTCGCCTCGGCCTCCCAAAGTGCTGGTATTACAGGTGTGAGTCACTGTGCCTGGCCTCAATGAATGATTTTAAGTACTTCTATATGCTACAAGGAAATTTATCAAAATTTAAAGGAGCAGTGCAAATTTCCTTTGAAGAGCTTACTTAGACCTTGGTTATTTTATCATCCTGAAAATTCCTTTATAATAAAAAATGCATGTGGAATTAGTTAACATATTTTAATACATCTTTTTGATAGCTAAATATTTCTATTTGGTTGCACATTTTAATGTATTCTAGCACTATAATGTTTAGTATATTCAGGCCTTTATATAAGCAGCATATTTGGGCTTTCTGTATAGCAGGTACTCTGATGTGGAAAGAGCATTGATTTGGAAGTCAGAATATCTAGGTTTGAGATCCAGCTCTAATACTAGTCATGTAACTGTGAACAATTCACATAACCAATCTAGCATTCCCAAATCTAAATGTACATGTGAATCACCTGGAAAAATTAAAAGAGACAGCATTTTGTTTCTTACCCATACCAATAGGAATGAGGCCTGGGAACTTGTGTTGTTTTTTATTTTTACTTTTTATTTTACTTTTTTTTTTTTTTTTGAGACAGAGTCTTGCTCTTGTTGCCCAGGTTGGAGTGCAGTGGTGCGATCTTGGCTCAGTGGAACCTCCACCTCCCAGGTTCAAGCAGTTCTCCTGCCTCAGCCTCCCGAGTAGCTGGGATTACAGGTGCCCACCACGCCTGGCTAATTTTTGTGTTTTTAGTAGAGATGGGGTTTCACCATGTTGACCAGGCTGGTCTTGAACTCCAGACCTCATGTGATCTGCCCACCTCGGCCTCCCAAAGTGCTGGGATTACAGGCGTGAGCCACCATGCCTAGCTGTATTTTACTTTTTAAATAGAGACAGGGTCTCACTATGTTGCTCAGGCTGGTCTCATACTCCTAGGCTCAAGAAATCTGCCCACTTCAGCCTCCAAAGTGCTAGGATTATAGGCATAAGCCACTGTGCCAGGTCCCCAAATTTGTGCTCTTTATGAAGCTTCCCAGGAGATAATGGTGTGGTCCCTCAGAGGGAATGTGTTGGGGACAGCTCCTAGAAGATCTCTTAAGTGGTTTCCACTGCTAATATTTATGACTAAATATAAAATCTCTAAGTTTCATCCTGGCAATTTGTAGATGTATCTTTGGTTTTATCTCTTGTTATTGCTCATATATGCCTATTATTTATTTGGTGTTAGCCTTGATTGGTAAAAAAAAATCCAATTACAGCATTATGCCTTTGGGAATATATAATCATCTTTAATACATCAGCCCTGTAACAAAGTTTCCAAGAATGTTTTGTGTTGAAATTGGAAAACTGTTTGTAATCAAGAATGTGACTTTTGATGATTCCTTCAAAGGAATTATGCAATTAGGGTATTCTTTTTTTTTTTTTTTTTTTTTTTGAGACAGGGTCTTGCTCTGTTGCCCAGGCTGGAGTCCAGGGGCTCAGTTTCAGCTCACTGCAACCTCTGCCTCCCAGGTTCAAGCAATTCTTGTGCCTCAACCTCCCAAGTAGCTGGGACTACAGGTACGTGCCACTGTGCCTGGCTAATTTTTGTATTTTTTGGTAGACACTGGGTCTCACCATATTGGCCAGGCTGGTCTTTAACTCCTGGCCTCAAGTGATCCGCCTGCCTTGGCTCCCCAAAGTGCTGGGATTACAGGTGTGAGCCACCGTGCCTGGCCAACTAGGGTATACTTTTAGCCACATGGGCATGATTAGCCTTTGAGGAGCACTTAATTATTTGACTAATATGGCATCTGGTGATATCTGAAAGTGTCAAAATGAGTGGTCTCTGCTTAGAATAAGATACTTAGCTGATGCTGAGCAAAAGCATGGATCCAGGAGGGATGACTTTGAAATCCTTCTCTACCGTCTCTACCCAGGCCCACACAGACCCACAATGCACACTTTCCAAGGGTAAGGGTGCATGTTGCCATAAAACCGTAAAACTCTTGAGGCTGAGGGGGCTCTGGGGTCATCTGAGTTAGTGTCTGCCACAGTATACAGGTGTTCCTAGTTTTCTTTAAAACGATGTCTTTGGCCAGGTGCGGTGGCTCACGCCTGTAATCCCAACACTTTGGGAGGCCGAGGCGGGTGGATCACCTGAGGTTGGGAGTTCGAGACCAGCCTGACCAACATGGAGAAACCCCATCTCTACTAAAAATACAGAATTAGCTGAGCATGGTGGCGCATGCCTGTAATCCCAGCTACTCGGGAGGCTAAGGCAGGCTAAAGCAGGAGAATTGCTTGAACCCAGGAAGTGGAGGTTGTGGTGAGCCAAGATCCCACCATTGCACTCCAGTCTGGGCAATAAGAGCACAACTCTGTCTCAAAATACAAAAATAAATAAATAAAGCGATGTCTTTAAATTTTCTCTGTGAGCAATAAGTGTAAAACTCCTGGTTTTTCTCAAGTCTTTGACACATGATTGGCTTGGGTGGTCCATATTCCCTTTTTTCTCAAGGTAACTAAACACTAGTTTTTATTTTCATACATGATGTTCAGCAGTTTGCAACCTTCCTAGTCAAATTGTCCCATAGTTTGAAGCAAAGGCAAATGATCACACTCTAAATTCCCAGGTTTCCTTTCAGCCTCTAAATTTGGTTTTCCTAGCACTCCCTGATTAAGTCACCAAAAGATTGAGAGGAGTTGAAGGCATAAAGATGAAAGGACCATTTTTGATTTTTGGGGCAACCAAGTTACTTTGGCTTTTGCTCATCCTGTAACGTTGATCTCCCTGGCCAGTGCTCTGTCTTTCAAGGGTAATAATGACATTTGGCACCAGGACATCATAATGCTCATACAAGTCGTAGGTTTTCTCAGTCATAGCCTGGGTGTAAAATGGGGGTTGGTAATGGCGTTGGTGGAGTAGAGGGTGGTGAGTTTTGGCACATGGGAAAGTTTGCTAGGCTTACATATAAACTGGAGTCTTTCTTTTTTTTTTTTTTGAGATGGAGTCTCACTCTGTCATCCAGGCTAGGGTGCAATGGTGCAATCTTGGCTCACTGCACCCTCTGCCTCCTGGGTTCAAGTGATTCTTTTGCTTCACTCTCCCGAGTAGCTGGGACTACAGGTGCCCACCACCATGCCCAGCTAATTTTTGTATTTTTAGTAGGGATAGGGTTTCACCATGTTGGCCAGGCTGGCCTCAAACTCCTGGCCTCAAGTGATCCGCCCATCTCGACTTCCCAAAGTGCTGGGATTACAGGTGTGAGTCACCATGCCCGGCCCATTTTTTTTTTCATTTTTGTTAAGATCAAGTGTTTCTCCTCATTGTTGGTTGCATGCACCCATACCTCCTGTACCTTTTCTTGCTCAGCTTTTTGTTACTGTCTCTTCCTCCCCTTCCTCCATCTGCCCTCCCCCTCAATTGCTTCATGCATTTCTGCCATGAATTATAGAAAGTACATATCTTCTTTGTAATACCCCACATGCTCTATTTTATACTGTATTATTCCTTGGAAGAAAGAAGCCAAAGTTGATTTTACGTTAGTCAAACAATGATTACATACTCAGTTTGACAGAAACAACTTTTGTCTTTATGCACAACGGCAGATCTAATTTTATACATTTCTATACTTTGCAGAGATAATAGTGACTTTTTTGGCAGGGAGAGGGGTGATGTGAGGCATGTCATAACTAAACTCTGTACCCTGAATTGCTTGAGAAACTGGAGTAATGGAAAGACCTTGGGTCCGAGAGTACTGCAGTAAATATTGGGCTGAATTCATCTCCACCACATGTTAGATCTCTGACATTGGCATCATTACTTAATATCTTTAAGCTTCTTTTCTTATTTGTAAAATGAAAATAGAAAACCATTTTCTTTAGGGTTTTTGTAAGGTTTGAGTATAATTCATGTAAAGTACACAACATATTGCCTGGGGCAGGGTGGATGCCCAGTAAGTTGTATCCTGTGACTTAGCATCATGCATTTGTTCAGATGAGCTGCTGTACAAAGTTAAAGAGCAGTGGCAATAGGATTATGATATTGTCTTAGCCTGTTTTGTGCTACTGTAACAGAATACTGGAGACTGGGTAATTAATATGCAACAGAAATTTATTGGCTCATGGTTCTGGTGGCTGGGAAGTCTAAGATGGAGGGGTCATCACTTGGCGAGGTCCTTCTTGCTATGTCATCCCGTGGTGGAAGAGCCAAAAAGAGTGAGAGAGCAGGAGGTTGGACTCATAGACTCAAACCCTTTTATCATTGGCATTAATCCATTCAGAGGGTGGAGCCCTAATGATCTAACCACCTCCCATTAGGCCACACCCCCCAACACTGTTGTGTTGGGGATTAAGTTTCCAACACATGCTTTTTGGGAGACACGTTCAAACCATAGCAAATATATTTAAAAGCTGTACTAATCAAGATGGTTTTTTGGGGGAAAGTTCTTCTTCTTTTGAATAGGTTACCATCTCCCTTGTTAGTTAGTCTAAAGCATCCATCCGTTTTGGGGAGAATAGGACTATTGCAGGAGAGAAGTTTGACATTCATACTCAATTTTGACATTGATAATAAGGTCTTTCCTATAAAATAATAAGAGCCTTCTAAAGTCAGACATTCCCTTGAAGGGAATTAAAAAATTTCTTTAGCTTCTCCTTTAACATAATAAGAATGAAGATTAGAATACTCAGTGCTTAGATTTCTCCTGTTGAGAACGTGCTGCTTCCAGTGGTGACAGCTTGGTCAGGAGCCTTGACACTCCATGGTTGAAGGAAGAAGAGACAGCCTTATGTCTTTTAGTCTCAGGTATTGGGAAAAGAACCAGGAGAGAGAAGGAGATGAGGAAGTTAGAGGTCATTTTTTTTTTCTTTTTGAGACGGAGTCTCGCTCTGTCACCAGGCTGGAGTGCAATGTTGCGATCTTGGCTCACTGCAACCTCCGCCTCCTGGTTTCAAGCGATTTTCCTGCCTCAGCCTCCCAAGTAGTGGGATTACAGGCATGCGCCACCATGTCCAGCTAATTTTTGTATTTTTTAGTAGAGATGGGTTTCACCATGTTGGCCAGGATGGTCTTGATCTCCTGACCTTGTGATCCGCCTACCTCGGCCTCCCAAAGTGCTGGGATTACAGGTGTAAGCCACCGCGCCAGGCTGAGGTCAGTTTTTATATTCGCACTTGCCAACCCCAAATCTTGCTTTGGGGATAGCTTTTGAAGACGGGACTTTAGAAATATTGTGGTAAGTTGAGGGCACCAAAAAGACAACAGGTTTTGAGATAAATTAGTTATTTAGGTAGATTGGCTGGCCAGGCAGTGGGCTTGTCGTCTGCTTTCCAAGCTTTTGGTGTTTTAAAATTTTTTTCTTTGTAATTACTGGTTATAGCAAGATAATTTGTTTTTTGTTTTTTGTTTTTTTGAGACGGAGTTTCACTCTTGTTGCCCAGGCTGGAGTGCAATGGCGTGATCTTGGCTCACCGCAACCTCTGCCTGCTGGATTCAAGTGATTCTCCTGCCTCAATCTCCTGAGTAGCTGGGATTACAGGCATGCACCACCATGCCCAGCTAATTTTTTGCATTTTTAGTAGAGATGGGGCTTCTCCATGTTGGCCAGGCTGGTCTCGAACTCCCGACCTCAGGTGATCTGCCTGCCTCGGTCTCCCAAAATGCTGGGATTACAGGTGTGAGCCAGCACACCTGGCCCTTTTTTGTTTTTGTTTTTAAGAGACAAGGTCTCCTATGTTGTCCAGGCTGTTCTTGATCCTCCCATCTCTGCCTTTCAAGTAGCTGGGATGGTAGATGCATGCCACTATGCCTGGCTGCTCACCAAGCCCCTTTGTTTCCGTATTAGATGTTCTGCTTAAAGTGAAGTTGTAAAGTGAGCACCTGGGCCAAAGCCTGGGCAGAGTGTGTGGCAGCGATTCCTCTGCAGGGGGCTGCATGCTTGTTTGCCTAGGGCAGCCTGGCTTTCACCTGCTGTCCTAGGCTTCTCTGCAGTTGGTACTTCTCTGTCACTGGTACTCTCTGGAATAACCGTATAATTTATGGTACAACTGGCACACATAAATTTTGTGGTTATTCCAGAGAGGGTACCCTTGTGAGCCCTGAGTGGGGCTGAGTCCTCACTGGAACAGTGAGGCCCTGGGAGGGTCCTTCAGGGCCAGATCACAAGGACGCCAGGTGCCGATTTCAGCATTCTGAGGTCAGAGAAATCAGAGGACAGAAATTACACGGCTTCCAGGCCCTCCTTTCCCCTGGCAAATGTAGTCATAGAGGAGAGCTGGGGAGGGAGGTAGGACCTGGGAAATCTGAAAGGCAGCCATTTTTACTTAGAGTGAAAATTACCTGAGAGCACAGTTTTAAGGTTTTGCCTTAGATCGGATTGAATCTGTTGTTTTACCTTTGTATGCCCAGTGGATGGGGACTCTTGAGAAAAACTGGATTAGTTACAGAGAAGATATACTTCACTTCCTCTGCAACATAGAGCACTAGGTGAGCAAATTTTGTAGGCTTGTCAATGAACAATTACTTTTTCCTACAGCTTGTTTGTGTCTTCACTGTGCTTTCATTCCTAAAGTCTCTCCAGCTATTTAGACAAGGTCACCGTGAGCCTCATAGCTTATGGTCAACACTTTTCTAAAAATATTTAGCACCAAAATGAAGCTGGGACAGTCCTCATTTTTCACTACTTTACATTTTCCTACTCATTCAATACTGACCACGGAGATAGGTAATACTTCATATATGGGCAGAGTCCACTTTATATCTATAATCCCTTTAAGAAGTGATCTTCAGGCTGGGCATGGTGGCTCACACCTGTAATCCCAGCACTTTGGGAGGCTGAGGCGGGTGGATCACATGAGGCCAGGAGTTCAAAACAAGCCTGGCCAACATGGCGAAACCCCATCTCTACTGAAAATACAAAAAATTAGCTGGGCATGGTGGCAGGCACCTGTAATGCCAGTTACTCAGGAGGCTGAGGCAGGAGAATTGCTTGAACCCGGGAGGCGGTGGCTGCAGTGAGCCGAGATTGTGCCACTGCACTGCAGCCTGGGGCAACAAGAGTGAATTCACTAATCTTTTTTTTTTTTTTTTTTTTTTTTGAGATGGAGTTTCGCTCTTGTTTCGGCTCCCTGCAACCTTTGAACGCCTCCTGCATTCAAGTGATTCTTGTGCCTCAGCCTCCTGAGTAGCTGAGACCACAGGCATGCACCACCAGGGCTGGCTAATTTTTGTATTTTTTTGGTAGAGATAGGGGTTTCACCATGTTGGCCAGGCTGGTGTTGAACTCCTGACCTCAAGTGATCTGCCTGCCTCAGCCTCCAAAACTGCTAGGATTACAGGCATGAGGCACCATGCCTGGCCCACTGAGCCCCTTTTGCGGCTCCTTCCTCCACCCTCCCCCTTCCTCTGGCTACACTGATTTTCTTCAGGTCCCTTCTAACATCCCAACATGCTTCTCCTAACCTAGACCCTAGACCTTATATTCAAGCTGCTTCCCCCTCTGGACTTTTTCCTTCTCCTCCTTTTTTCTGTTTATTCCACTCATCCTTCAATTTCAGCCTTAACCACCACCTCCAAGAAGACTTCTTTGACCTGACAAGGTCAGATTCTGTATTATAGGCTCTCATAGCATTTATTTAAAAAATTTTTTAATTTTTATTTTTTTAAGAGAAAGGGTTTTGTTCTCTTGCCCAGGCTGGAGTGCAGTGGTATGATTGTAGCTCACTGCAGTCTTGAACTCCTGGGCTCAGGCAATCCTCCTGTCTCAGCTTCCCAATTAGTTAGGACTAGAGGCGTGTACCACCATGCCCTAATTAAAAAATTTTTTTGTAGGCATTGTGTCTCACTGTGTTGCCCAGGCTGGTCTTGAACTTTTGACCTCCAGCCATCCTTTCTTCTGGACCTCCCAAAGTGCTGGGATTACAGGTGTGAGCCAGCACCCGGCCTCTCAGCATTTCATCACACTTTTGAGTTCTGGTATTATACTTACTAATAAGATTATTTAATGCCTGCCTTTTTCACTGTACTGTAAGTTCCATGAGAACAAGGCATTTTCTGATTTTGCTCACTTTGCTCACTGTTGAATCTGTAATACCTAGCACAGTGCCTGGCACTGACCTCAGTAAGTGCTGTGCGTTACTGAAACCTGAAATGAGATTTTTGTGGCAAGAGCAGTGGCCTGTTCCATTTGGCGACAAGAGGGGGCAGCAGAGAGCTACCAGAGTAGAGGCCTCTAGTTTATCTTTTGGGTTAGCAAATCCAGTTTGTCAGGCTGTTTAATCAGGAGTGGAGGAGAGGGTGGAATGTCGAAGGGGAACCCAAGAAGCAAAAGAACAGGGATTATCCAGAAGAAAAATGGAGTGAAAGGGAGTTAGCTGGAAAGGGATCTCAGCTGTGAGTGGTACACAGTCCGTGGCCGGGCATCCTGCTTCTCTCTAGGCCTTTCGAGGGTTGGAAAGCATCCTGTCCCAGTATACCTGAAGGCCCTAACGATGCAGACAGATGTGGTATAGGAAGAGGAGAGAACAATTACTTCTTGCTGGTAGCAGCTTCATTTTGGAAGCTTCTGCATGGCAGGTGTGTAGTGCTCCTATCCATTGCACAGGACATAGGACCATGAGATTGGGCTGCGGGACACAGGGAAGAAGTAGGGAGGGATGGAAACTAACATTTCCTAAGTAGCTTCTGTGTTACAGGCACAAAGGAGTCCAATATGGCCAGTATTTTCCTTATTTGAAACATGAGGGTCATGGCTGAGAGAGTTACAGTAATTTGCCCAAATCATATTGTGGCTAAACTCAGTTTTTAACCCTAATTCCCATGGCTTAAAAACCCATGTTCTTTCTCATATACTCTGGTGACTTCTTAAAGATTTTATTAATGGTTTTTTTTTTTTTTTTCTTTTGAAATGGAGTCTTTCTCTGTCACCCAGGCTGTAGTGCAGTGGTGCGATCTTGGCTCACTGCAACCTCCACCTCCTGGGTTCAAGCAAGTCTCCTGCCTCAGTCTCCTGAGTAGCTGGGATTACAGGCATGTACTACCATGCCCAGCTAATTTTTGTATTTTTAGTAGAGATAGGGTTTCACCATGTTGGCCAGGCTGGTCTCAAACTCCTAACCTCAAATGATGCACCTGCTTCGGCCTCCAATAGTGCTAGGATTACAGGCATGAGCCACCGCCCCCGCCCAGTAATGGCTCTTGGTTTTTTTTTTTTTTTTTTTTTTTTTTTTTTTTTTTTACTTGGTGTGCCTAAAGAGAAATAGACCCTTCTCAGTTATGGGCCATATTGGTAGATTCAAAATCTATACTAGAAACTGTTATCCCTATTTTTAGATTTGTTGGCCTGTGAGAAATTTATTAATGTAAATATAAAATGTTGCATTTTAGGCTAACAGCATATAATCTCTGATTGTCAACAATAACTCAGAACTTGAAATGTCCAAGTTCTATATGGCATGCCTGTGAGGGTCAAAAACTGCAAGAATTCGTCTGGAAATGGTGGCTCACACCTGTAATCCCAGCACTTTGGGAGATGGAGGAAGGAGGATCACTTAAGCCCAGGAGTTCAAGACTAGCCTGGGCAACATAGTGAGACCCTATTTCTACAACAAATTTGAAATATTAGCTGGGCATAGTGGCATGATCCTGTAGTCCTATCTACTCAGGAGGCTGAGGAAGGAGGATCACTTGAGCCCAGGAGGTCAAGGCTGCAGTGAGCTATGACTGTGCCACTGTACCATGGCTTGGGTGACAGAGTGAGACCCTTTATCAAAAAAAAAAAATTGTAAGAATTGTCATCTTGATTTAATATCAAGGATACAAACTTATGGGGAGGGTTTTTGGTCAAAGTGTTAATCAAGTGAATACCAGTGTAGGGAATAGGATCTCTGCTCCTGGATCATAAGCCAAAATGAGAAGCGCCATAAAGCGAGTTAAAGAATTTCTGAATCGTGGGTCACACTTGTAATCCCGGCACTTTGGGAGGCCAAGGTAGGTGGACTACTTGAGTCCAGGAGTTCAAGACCAGCCTGGGCAACTTGGCAAGACCCCGTCTTTACAAAAAATACAAAGAATTATCCAGGCATGGTGGTGCATGCCTGTAGTTCCAGCTACTCGGGGGGCTGAGGTGGGAGCATTGCTTGAGGCTGCCTGGGAGGCGGAGGTTGAAGTGAGCCGAGATCATGCCACTCCATCTTGGGCAACAGAGCAACACCTTGTCTAAAAAAAATGGATTTCTGACCTGGAATATAACTATCAGAGAAGAAACATTCTTGTGAAATCCTCTAAGAGAGGATTTCTCAATAGAAAACAAATCCACCCTATTGTAGGTATTGACTGTAGCATGACTTGAACACTCCATGCCAAGCCAGTCTTTAGCAAAAGTTAATCTTCCTGATTAGCAAATTGAGTATAAGATAGAGGTCTCAGAGCCTGGGGCTTTGGGGTGGAGGGGCAACAACTTTGTGGAAACTGAAAACTGTGGTGTTTTTTTTTTTTTGAGGCAGAGTTTCGCTCTTGTCGCCCAGGCTGGAGTGCAATGGCACGATCTCAGCTCACTGCAACCTCTGCCTCCTGGGTTCAAGCGATTCTCTTGCCTCAGCCTCCCAAGTAACTGGGATTATAGGCACCCCCCACCACCACACCCAGCTAATTTTGTATTTTTAGTAGAGACGGAGTTTTACCATTTTGGCTAGGCTGGTCTTGAACTCTTGATCTCAGGTGATCCACCCGTCTCGGCCTCCCAAAGTGCTGGGATTACAGGCGGGAGCCACCGCGCCAGGCCTGGAAACCGAAAACTGTTGAAGTCAAGGGGAAACAAGGCGCACTTCCTCTGTTATCTAGTAGCAAAGGAAGAACATCTTGGAACTGAACATGTGTCAGAATTTTGGCAGGGAGAAATATGTGATTTTATCAAAAAGTAAATAATGCTGAGGAAGAAAACACATTCTTCTCATTGCAAAGAAAAGACTGTGAGGGAAAAGCAGGGGTTTTTTTTTGTTTTTGTTTTTGTTTTTGTTTTTCTGTGTGGTTGTTTTTTCTTAGACCAAAACCATTTGATCTAGGGAAGTTGGCCTAAAAAGTTTGTTCTTTTTTTCCTTTTAGGAGGTGATGGAAGGCATCAAGGTGGGCCTTTCACCCATTAATCTCTCCATTTTCCCCTCCAGAAATGATTTAGATTCTATCATCTGTGTTGATTTGTCCATATTCATTAGAGATTTGGCTTGGGCTGTTATTAATGATGACAATGATCACTCTCCTTTATGGCACTTCATGCTTAAAAGAATACTTCAGACTGCCTCCAAATAACAAAACGAGTTCTGAACAGTCATTGCCAGACTCACTTAATGTTCCTTTGAGCATCCACCGCATATCAGACTTCTGTCCAGCACTGCATTTGATTCGAGGCATGTACAGTACTCTCAAGGAGTCAAAGACAAACAGATGGGTTCTTTCCCTCAAGCGAATAAACATTTGTTTAGAACTCAGACACATTTCCCCATTAATCAAGATCAGGTTCCAAGGCCCTCCCATTAAAACCTTTTGAATCCATAATGAACCATCCTATAAAACTAGTAGCCTTGCCCTGAATTCTGGGTCCTAGGTCATATCCTAATAGGATATGACCACATGGAAGAGAGGGAAGATCCAAGAAGAAGAGAGAATATGGCATTTGAAGATTTAGTTAAATTTCTAGTTTATGAAATTCAAGATGCTTGTCCCACAAAGTGACACTAGAGGGCAGTGCATACAGCAAAACCTTGCAATGGAACAAGACTGAATTCCCATTTCCAATTAATGCTTTTTAAAATTCAAATGTCAGCTCTGAAGTCTTTTCATTTCATTCCATAGATAAAGGGAAAATATATTCAAATTATATGTCATCATAAAAAATATCTTGAGGATGAAGAATTTTGTTAATATTTATCAAAGTAATAATTTGATAATAATTTTAAAAATTAAATAGTATTAACATTTCTTTCACAAAAAGGAAGTTCTTGTCCCTTCTTCTTCCCACCTGTCTTTCCTATAGTTTCTTCTGAATTTACATTTGTATTTCTATTTAATATGAACATACATATATTTTTTCTTTTTTTAAATTTAATTTTCTCTTTTTAAATTGACAAATAATTTTACATATTCATGAGATATGTAGTGATGTTTTGATACATATAATGTGATCAGGGTAGTTAGCAAATCTATCATCTCAAACATCTATCTTTTTTTTTGTATTGGGAATGTTCAATATCCTTCTGGCTATTTGAAACTGTATAATATATTATTGTTAACTATAGTCATCTTAGAGTGGTTTAGAACACGAGAACTTATTCCTTCTATCTAGCTGTAATTGTCATACTTATATTTCTTGAGGCAAGTGATTATTTGGTTTGTTTTTAATGAATTTCCCCAAATACATTTTTCTGCTCCCCCCAAATCTATCTAATGTAGTCCAATTTTATTACATCAGAAATCATTGTTTACAATGCGATGTTATAATTGAAACTTTTCATTTTGGCAATTTTCTTATGCAAACAAAACAGACAGAATGATATAAAGAATGCCCATTTAGTCTTCATCTACCTTCAACAACCATCAGTTTTCTCATTCGTGTTTAATTATTCCCACACTGTCTCTTCCTCCTCTCAATTATTTTAAACAAATTTTAAACCTTGTCATTTCACCAGCATTGTTCATATTACTAAGACTTTGAAAATATTGCTCAACATAGAACCAGCAATTACATTTTTTTTGTATATTTTATTTGTCTAAAACTAATAATTTCTCTTAAATTTTTGTTAGTTTTTATTAATTACTTATCATTAATTTTATTTTAACAGTGTTCCATTAGATATATGAGACACACACATATATGTAATAAAAAAGTACATACATTTTATTTATTTATTTATTTGTTGAGACAGGGTCTCAGTTTGTTGCCCAGGCTAGAGTACAGTGGCGTGATCATGGCTCACTGCAGCCTTGACCTCCCTGGGTTCAGGTGATCCTCCCACCTCAGCCTCGAGAGAGGCTGGGATTGCAGGAGTGTGCCACCACACCTGGCTAATTTTTGTATCTTTTGTAGAGACAGGGTTTCACCATGTTGACCAGGCTGGCTTTGAACTCCTAGTCTCAAGGGATCTGTCTGCCTTGGCCTCCCAAAGTGCTGGGATTACAGGCTGAGCCACCATGCCTGGCCATAAACTTTAAATAAATAAATGAAGTTTAAATAAATAAATGAAGTTTAAATAAATGACTTAACATATTACATAATGTATCAACTTTATTTTTCCCCCAGAAAACATTGTTCTGCAGTCCCCATCCTCCTTCTTTTCTTTTTATTATACATAATATTTGTACCCATTTATGAGGAACCTGTAATATTTTGTTACATGCATAGAATGTATAATGATCAAGTCAGGGAGTCATGGCATTTAAGGGACGGGTTCCCAACGTCAGGGCCTGTCCGTGGCCTGTTAGGAACCAGGCTGCACAGCAGGAGGCGAGTGGCAAGTGAGCCAGCATTACCACCTGAGCTCTGCCTCCAGTCAGCTCAGCAGCAGCACTAGATTCTCATGGGAGCATGAACCCTATTGTCAACTGCACATGCAAAGGATTTAGATTACTTGCTCCTTGTGAGTATCTATCTAATGCCTGATGATCTAAGGTGGAACAGTTTTATCTTAAAACCAATCCCCCACCACCCCAGTCTGTGGAAAAATTGTCTTCCATGAAACCAGTCCCTGGTGCCAAAAGGGTTGGAGACTGCTGATATAAGGTACCTATCACCTCTACTATTCTATGTGTTAGGTACATTTCAAGTCTTCTAGTCTAGCTATTTCAAAATATACAATAATTTGTTGCTAACTGTAGTCACCCTACTCTGCTATCAAACACTAGAATTTATTCTTTCTACCTCATTCTGTGTTTGTACCAATTAAACAGCCTCTCTTTATCCACCCCAACCCCAACCTTCCCAGCCTCTGGTAGCTACCATTCTACTCTCTGCCTTCATGAGATCAATTTTTTTAGTTCCCACATATAAGTGAGAACGTGTAATATTTGTCTTTCTGTGCCTGGCTTATTTCACTTAACCTAATAACCTCCAGTTCCATCCATGTTGCTGCAAATGACAGGATTTCATCCTTTTTAATGGCTGAATAGTATTATATTGTATATATGTATCATATTTGCTTTATCTGGTCATCCATTGGACACTTAGACTGATTCCATATCTTGGCTATTATGAATAGTGCTGCAGTAAAGATGGGGGTGCAGGTGTTGCTTTGACATACTGAGTCCCCTTCTTCTGGAAAGATACCCAGCAGTGGGATTGCTGGATCACATGGTAGCTCTGTTTTTAGTTTTTGAGGAAATCTCCATATTGTTTTTGATAGTGGCTGTACTCACATTTCCACCAACAGTGTATAAGAGTTCCCTTTTCAGCTGGGCTTGGTGACTGATGCCTGTAATCTCAACACTTTGAGAGGCCGAGGTGGGCAGATCACCTGAGGCCAGGAGTTCGAGACCAGCCCGGCCAACGTGGTGAAACCCTGTCTCTACTAAAAATACAAAAATTAGCTGGGCGTGGTGGTGCGTGCCTATAATCCCATCTCAAAAAAAAAAAAAAAAAGAGTTCCCTTTTTTCCCACATCATCACCAGCATCTGTTATTTTTTGTCTCTTTAATCTTAGCTGTTGTAACTGTCATAAGATGATACACATTGTGGTTTTGATTTGCATTTTGTCCTCCAGTTGGGTGAAAGTGCATGGAGGTTCTGCTATGGTTCAGCGGTGGTGGTGGTGGGGCCAGTGGGATCATTGTCTGTGGCTCATGCTTTGGCCCCAGGGCAGCAGCCAGCAAGGGGGATATCACTGGGGTGCCACAAATATGGAACTGCAGGGGCTGTTGGATTCCAGTGTAGGATGCAGTCTGCTGGGGGCTGGGGGCTCAAGATGGTGCGTTGCTGTAGCCGCTTAGGTTTGGGCGTGGGTTGGACCCCGGTGTGAGCTCCCTCTCTGAAACAGTGTGGTCATACAGTCTCCAGACAGCTCCCAGTGTTAGTATCAGGGCACGTGAGGGTGAGGTGCTGTCGCTTGGCTAGGATTGCGGGAGTTCAGAGTGGGAATGTGGACCCCTGGGGGTCTCTCCGCAACTCCTTCCTTGCACTGGGGAGCCTCTCTGGGCTTCCGGCTGATCCTGGCTGAGCAGGCTGCCTGCTTTCCTTCTCCTTCCTTGCCTTAGACGTTTCCTGTCACTTCTCTGTTCTTTCCTAGATGATCTATTCGAAGTGTGATTATCTACTTGCTATTTTGGTTCTTGGTGGAGGAGGCGAGTACCAGATGCTTCTTATTCAGCCTTCTTGAAGCCCCCACCCCTCCTCCTTTAAACTGGACTTGTTGTTCCCTAACCCTGCTGAATATTCTCATCGTGGAGCTTCAGATATCCTAAGGATTTATTTTATTTTATTTTTTGCTGCTTTACGATGGAGTCCCTGTTTCCCAGTTCCCACATTTTCCTCTCTCTTGATTTGCTCTGCTGAGTGGCTGTAGCTCATCTTCTAATTCAGCAGTCCCCAACCTTTTTGGCACTAGGGACTGGTTTCACCAACAACAATTTTTCCACAGACTGTGGGGCAGGGAGGGGAAGATGGTTTCGGGATGATTCAAGGGCATTACATGTATTGTGCACTTTATATCTGTTATTATTGCATTGTAATATATAATGAAATAATGATACAACTCACCATAATGTAGAATCAGTGGAACCCTCAGTTTGTTTTCCTGCAACTAGACGGTCCCATCTGGGGGTGATGGGAGACAGTGACAGTTCATCAGGCATCAGGTTCTCATAAGGAGCGGGCAACCTGGATCCCTTGCATGCGCAGTTCACAGTAGGGTTCATGCTCCTGTGAGAATCTAATGCTGCTGCTGATCTGACAGGAGGCGGAGCTCCGACGGTAATGCCAGCGCTGGGGAGTGGCTGTAAATACAGATGAAGTTTCTCTCACTCCCGCCACTCACCTCCTATTGTCTGGCTGGGTTCCTAACAGGCTGCGGATGGATACCGGCCTATGGCCTTGGGGTTGGGGACCCCTGTTCTAACTGTTTCCCAAGTAGAGTAATAAAGGAAGATTGGAATTTGAGGCCAAACATCCTCTTCTCTCAGAACTATTTTTTTCTTTTCTTTCTTTCTTTTTTTTCTTTTTTTTGTTGTCGCCCAGGCTGGAGTGCAGTGGTGTGATCTCAGCTCACTGCAACCTCTGCCTCCCGGGTTCAAGCGATTCTCCTGCCTCAGCCTCCAGAGTAGCTGGGATTACAGGCATGCGGCACCACACCCAGCTAATTTTTGTATTTTTAGTAGAGACTGGGTTTCACCATGTTGGCCAGGTTGGTCTTGAACTCCTGACCTCAAGTGATCCTCCTGCTTTGGCCTCTCAAAGTGCTGGGATCACAATCATGCACCCCCACACCTGGCTAATTTTGTATTTTTAGTAGAGATGGGGTTTATCCATGTTGGCCAGGCTGGTCTTGAACTCCTGGCCTCAAGTGATCCTCCCGCCTTGGCCTCCCAGAGCGCTGGGATTACAGGTGTGCGCCACCATATCTGGCTAATTTTCATATCTTGGCCAGGCTGGTCTTGAACTCCTGGCCTCAAGTGATCTGCCTGCCTCGGCCTCCCAAAGTGCTGGGATTACAGATGTGAGCCACTGCACCTGGCCCATACTATTTTCTGAATCATGTCCACCTGTGTGATTTTATTCTTAAAATGACTACTACATGGATATCCACTTTCCTGGATTCTCTGCATTAATTATTATAAATATTTTCCATACTTTGGCATTTTATTCTGCTTTCCAGGTTTCCATTTTATTTCTGTTTCTTCTGTTACACTTAAACATTTTGTTATATTGCTCTTAATTTTGTTTCTTTGATTGTTTTTGTTTTCTGGATGCAATAATGCAACATTTCTTTGATTAAATAAATTTTAATACTTAAATCCTGCTTTTTAATAGTTCCACTTTTGTTTATTCTTTGTAATTTGTGTTGTAGGTTTACCTTACATTGACTAATGATTTTTGATTGTTTTTATTTTAGAGTAAGGCACTAAAAAAACTGTTTGGGAGTTCTGAGGGAGAGAAGCTTATAGACATGTGGCTTCTACGGGGAGGCTGATTAAACCTGCTTTTCCCTTGGGGGACCATTAAATATTAGTACAGTTAATGCGGGTCATTTCTGTGGGCTGCTCAGTTTCTGAAGGGAAGTGTTTGAGTAACATAAGCCTGGCTGTTAATACTCTGGGAGCTGATGGGGATAGGTCCTGGGACTTTAATCCTATTTTCCCTGTATCCTCCTATTTATAGTTCAGGATCTCTCTCTACCCTTTATTATGCTGGATGAAACCAAGTCTGAAGATTTTTATCTCAAAACTATGGGGAGAATAAATCTGTCACCTGGCTGGGAGTGTATTGATCACAGGCTACATGTATGAGGGTGGGGACCTGGTACTTGACTGCTCTGTAATTAGATTTTCCATTAAATCCTGATATTTTCACCTCTACCCCCCTTCATAGTCCCTGTCAGTGTCTGGTCCTGCACTTTTCAAGTGTCCCCTGGGTTCTCTTGGCTCCCTTCTCCTCCAAAGCAGCTTCTCCACTGGGTCCACCAGCTCCACATCTTTCAAAAAGGAATTTAAGTCCCTCATCTGATTCAGACTTTTCTCTAATTATTTGTCCTTGTAGATTTGTTTATTTATTTATTTATTTTTTTGAGGCAGAGTCTCACTGTGTTGCACAGGCTGGAGTGCAGTGACGTGATCTTGGCTCATTGCAAGCTCTGCCTCCTGGGTTCAAGTGATTCTTCTGCCTCAGCCTCCTGAGTAACTGGGCCTACAGTCACATGCCACCACAGCCAGCTAGTTTTTGTATTTTTTGTAGAGACGGGGTTTCACCATGTTGGCCAGGCTGGTCTCGAACTCCTGGACTCAGGTGATCTGCTTGCCTCGGCCTCCCTAAGTGCTGGGATTACAGACGTGAGCCACCGCGCCTGGCCTTTTTTTTTTTTTTTCTTTATGGTTCATTTAGTGGGGTTTGGTGATGGGGGAAGAGATGAACTAGCATTTAGCTCGGATATTGAAGAATAATTAACATAATGAGCCAGGCACTGAGCTCAGTGCTCTCCTTACCCTGCCTGTGAGTTTAGGTGTCCAAGTCAACTCTTGGGAGTTTTTCAATAAACAGAGAAGGAAATAAGGCAGTGTGTTGTTTGGAAATAAAAGAAGGAAGATTATCACAAAATTAAGGGAGATTAGATTGTTAAATTTGAGCTAATAACCACAGAACTTTATGCTATTTGAAGGTGTAGGGGAGACGGAAAAGCATTCTGTCTGCTCACTGAGGGTTTGTTGAGTGATGGACAACAGACAGATTAATAGGGGGAAAAAAGCCATGGTAAATTTATTAACATGTATATAGACAAGGGAGTCCCATAGATATGAGACTCAAAGAAAGGCCAGATGGTTGAAGCTTAAATACTCTCTTCATAGGGCAGAGAGGGGTGAGGGGGCTGTAGGTAAGTTTTTAGAGGGGTAGTAAATGATATTTAGGAGGAATGAATGAACTGAAAGAACAATGGCCTGGGACAGAGTTCCTCTGAGCTCTGGGGGAGGTGGTGGAAAGGTGAGGGACAGAAGTTCACTGTGAACAAAGTTTGTTTTATTATGCAGATAAAGTCTCCCAGGCAATCTCGGAGTTGCTCTCAGAAAAATAGATTAGAAAACCTATTTGGGCTTGGTAATGGACTTTTAATCGCCTCTTGGTGGTTAATCTTTCCTGGTTATTCAATGAGATTCCTACAGAGGGGAATCTTAAGACAATTGTATTTCTTTTGGAAATAAGTTTCCTTAGTCAGATAAGAAGCCCTTCCCTGCACTGAGGGTGGAGGTGAAGGGGGGACAGAGAAGATTAGAGTCTTTGGTTCTGAGGTAGCTTCTAAGGCCTTCCTATTTTAGTTTGAAGTGTTCAGCCTACCAGAGTGCCAAACCTTTGGGTATCATTTTCTGAGCCCCAGCAAAGGAGAGATACTTACAGATAATAAGTCAAAATTGGGTTCATCTTTATATCCGATTATTCTAGTTAGCTCATTTTGGAGGGTGAAATGCACTTATGGTATATGTATCTTTATTATATGTATTGCAGTTATTCATTATATATATTATTTTGATGGGCTATTATGGCAGAAGGCACTGTGATAGCTTCATCCAGCATCCTTGGCACACTGCTCACTTAAATTCCCACTTAGTTGGTGCAATAAGGACATTTGCTAGAGTGACTAGAGAAGGACAGAGATGGCAGAGGAGGAGAAGAGAGTTGTTGAATAATGTTTCCAAGATATGAGTGTGTCTTTGTCAGTTTGGGCTGCTATAACAAGTTACTCCAGATGGGTGGCTTAAAGACACACTAATTTCTCAGTTTTGGAGGTAGGGATAGTCCAGTCAAGGTGTCTGCAAATCTCATGTCTGGTAGGGCTGGCTTCTTGGTTTGCAGACAGCCACCTTCTTGCTGTGTCCTTACATGGCAGAGTGAGCAAGAGAGAGGGGGAGAGAGAGAGAGAGAGAGAAAGAGAGTGAGTGAGCAAGCAAGTGAGCGCCTGAGAGAGCTCTAGTCTCTTCCTCTTGTTAGAAGAGCACTAATCCTATCATAAGGGCTCCAGTGTCATGAGCTCATCGAAACCTAATTACCTCCCAAAGACTCTCCCTCTCAGTACAAAGACATTAGGGCTATAGCTTGTGAATTTTTAGGGGACACAAACATTTAGTCTTTTGCAAAGTGCTAGCACTTGTTTTTGTTTTTGAAAATAAATATATGTGAAAGGAACAGGTAGGAAGAAAAAGAAGTGAATAAATAAAAAAATCAAATGAACACAACTATCACGGTCTCGTATACCTAGAAAGTGAAATTTTGTGTGTTTGTGTGTGTGTGCTTTTTCATTTTCTTATGCATGGACCCATTACTGCAATGCCTTGGTGCCCAGGGTCTCTTAAGATGGCAAAGCAGTCCAGGTGCAGTGGCTCATGCCTGTAATCCCAGCACTTGGGGAGGCCAAGGTGGGCAGATCACTTGAGGCTAGGAGTTTGAGACCAGCCTGGCCAAAATGGCAAAACCTCGTTTCTACTAAAAATACAAAAATTAGCTGGGTATGATGGTGCACGCCTGTAATCCCAGCTGCTCGGGAGGGTGAGGCAGGAGAATCATTTGAACCCAGGAGGCAGAGGTTGCAGTGAGCCAAGATTGTGCCACTGCACTCCAGCCTGGGCAACAGAGTGAGACTCTGTCTCAAACAACAATAATGACAACAACCAAAGATGGCAAAGCAGAGATGCAATGAGTGATATGAGAGCTTTTCGCTTGAATAAAGGTACTTCCTAGTAGTTAGCTGGACAGGCTTTATACCAGTGGATCTACTCAGACACAGGGCAAAAATCACAGCCCAGGCCTCAGCATTTCCCTGTGCTGTACCTGCAGCTAGGCTGATGACTGGTGAAGGAGCCCAGTCATTTTAGATCTTGCCTCCTTGGTGGCGCAGTAGTTGAAGAATGAATTGAATGGATCAAGTTCCAATTCTAGCTGTATTGTCATTGCTGAGTCTTGTCTTGGAGGCCTTTTTCTGCTTTGCTTTGACTTACTATTAATTCCCAATGCTTCACTTTTGGTTTCCTTCACCCTGTATTTAATGTCTTTGAAGATATGTGAGGCCTTATTAAAACAACTAACTTGATCATGTTGCTTTCAAAGCCCGTGGGTTTTACTTACATTGAGGATTTTCCGTCCCAGTTCTTTAGACTAAAGAAGATGAAAATGTGTGTTCAGTAAATACAAAGCCTTGTTGTTTAATCAGTGTTCATATGTTAATTCTGTCAAGTGGTTTGCATTGCTTGTGTGATGTGCATGAGGAAACGTGACTCTCAATGTGCAACCTGTGAATGAAAACTCAGGAACTGTCAAATGCCTGTTCTGAGCTGTGAATGGTGAACCCCTGGGCAAGTACAGTGAAGAGACTTTGAGTGTCAGAGTTCTCTGGCGCTGCCCAGTGAAATTCCCAGGTACTTGATTTGGAGCTAGTCCTAAGACCGTGTTGTAGATGAATCCTTCTAGGTTTGGCAGATTATCATTATTATTTTTAATTTATTTTTTTTGAGATGGAGTTTCACTCCTTTTGCCCAGGCCGGGGTGCAATGGCACCATCTCGGCTCACTGCAACCTCCACCTCCCAGGTTCAAGTGATTCTTGTGCCTCAGCCTCCAAGTAGCTGGGATTACAGGCATGTGTCACCCACACCTGGCTAATTTTTGTATTTTTAGTAGAGATGGGGTTTCACCACGTTGGCCAGGCTGGTCTCGAACTCC
Organism: Pan paniscus; assembly: GCF_029289425.2. NCBI lineage: Eukaryota > Metazoa > Chordata > Mammalia > Primates > Hominidae > Pan > Pan paniscus. The sequence continues at coordinate 51,986,523 of NC_073256.2, read as the reverse complement.
TGACCTCAGGCGATTGCCCACCTCGGCCTCCCAAAGTGCTGGGATTACAGGCATGAGCCATGGTGCCCGGCCCATATTGTCATTTTAAATCCAAATGAAGATTTTTAAAAAAATTCAGAATCTATTTTCTTAGGAACTAATGGTGCCATGTATTTTTTTCCTTTTGAGATAGAGGCATTCAATAAAGTTGAAACCAGCACATCCTTTTCAGCAGGTCTGCTAGGGAGCAGATTAATGGAAAATAAAACTAAGACTCCCTGGTTCATTTTGGGCTCGTTCCAGCTGTGCTGTGGATTAAAACAACTTCAGCATTGCCCTGTCTCACCCCTCCATCCTGATTTTGTGTTATTTGATCTTAATATTCATATGTACCTTGGATCAGTGAATTTGCTATTTTTCTCATAACGTCATTCACCAATTCTAATCCTCTAATTCCTTTCATGCAAACTCAACAATATCTCTGTGGTGCCATTATTTTTCTTGAGCACTAGCTCTGAGTTACTGGGGGAGGATTTATTTTCAAGGTTTGGCATCCGAATGGCCCAGACCATAACACCCAGTGGCTTTCTTCAGCTCATTATTAGACAGAGCGGACTTGATGGTATGGTAGGAAACCCGAGTGAGTGGCTGTTAGGGGTGGTGATCAGGAACAGGCGGCCTGCCTGGAGGGTCTGGCCTGGGCAGACGGCACTGTGTTGGGGCCCCCGTGTACCAGTTCTGCTTTCAGGTTGCAGAGGAGAGAAGTGGCTCTGCTGTTTTACTGGGCCAGGAACTCAGCTCTGCACTTGACTTCATTACAAACCATCAGATGGAAGAGTCAACCCAATAACTTTCCATTTCCCAAGCGGGAAATAATTCTGGGAAGATGTTTGGCTCTATCGGTGCAATGCAAAGGGCTGTGTTACTGGCTAATAGGAACCAGCAGACATTTGGCACGTGGTGACATACACACACGCACACACCCAAAGGCCTATGAGTCTCATACCTTGCCAAATGTGTATTGAGTGGGAGACTTCTGGCTTTTCACTTGAGAAATGTTCAGTGCAAACGTCTGTATGGGCTGTTTAAGGGTTGAGCTGCTTTCCTGTCTCACAGTCACCACCAGTAGGCAGCTCCTCCTCCCCTGTGGGTGCTACACTCCTATCTCGGGGCTGCCCGGCAACACCAGCCCGGATGCCAGCTATTTGCAGTGCATACCAATCCACTGGGCAGCATTAGAATCACAGAAGATGTGAGGAACTGAAAAGTGATCATTTCCTTGGATCAGGGCAAGCTAACACTCTAACAATCAAAGATGCAAGGACTGCATCCCTTGGAAGGGTCACTGGATGCATCAAAGGACATCTCTTTGGGTCCTCTGGTCCCCTCCCTGGTACTTGCACCTTTCCATCCTGGGAGCCTATTCCCTAGGATCTAGTCAACTCTTGGACACTTCCTTGAAATAAGTAAATAAGACCTCCAGATCAGAATGGAGTCCACCTCCTGACCCAAAGCCACTTCACACATCTTTATTAGATTAAGTTCCCACAGCTGGGATTATCTCTGTGCTAGAAGCTATTGATGTTGGGCTGCTCTATTGCATTATTCAAAGGCACTGACATCTGTGCCACCTCCTTTTCTACTGTGTGTCTTGTCTTCTAATCTTTGATTAGTTGATAGTTTTTTTTTTATTTTTTGAGGCAGAGTCTTGCTTTGTCGCCCAGGCTGCAGCGCAGTGGCGCAATCTCCGCTCACTGCAAGCTCCGCCTCATGGGTTCACGCCATTCTCCTGCCTCAGCCTCCTGAGTAGCTGGGATTACAGGTGTGTACCACCATGCCCGGCTAATTTTTTGTATTTTTAGTAGAGACGGGGTTTCACCGTGTTAGCCAGGATGGTCTCAGTCTCTTGACCTCGTGATCTACCCACCTTGGCTTCCCAAAGTGCTGGGATTACAGGCGTGAGTCACTGCGCCCGGCCAGATGAGTTCATAGTTAAAGCAGCAACAAAACAACACGAAATGGGGGAACATTAGCTGTACTTTTCTTTAGATATTTCCAGAGAAGGAATCTGTACATTTTCCAGTGATGGAGGACTGGACAAATTCCGATGAATTTTAAATTTATTTTAGATAAGGGAGTGGAGTAATGTAGTGCCCTTTTAGAATCCTATAAATGAGAGTTGAAAATGACCACAGATCAGGCCGGGTGCAGTGGCTCATGCCTGTAATCCTAGCACTTTGGGAGGCCAAGGCGGGTGGATCACGTGAGGTCAGGGGTTCGAGACAAGCCTGGCCAACATGGCGAAACCCCGTCTCCACTAAAAATACAAAAACTAGATGGGCATGGTGGTGCATGCCTGTAATCCCAGCTACTTGGGAGCCTGAGGCAGGAGAATTGCTTGAATCTGGGAGTCAGAGGTTGCAGTGAGCCGAGATTGTGACACTACACACCAGCCTGGGCAATAAAAGCAAAACTCTGTCTCAAAAATAAAGAAATAAAAATAAAGAAAATGACCATAGATCTTTGATATGCCTCTAGCCTATATCTAACTCAGAAATCCCACCAACGACATCCCTAAAAGATATTGCTTAATCTGTCCTGAATCTTTTTTTGTGATGGAGGATCTCACATCTCTTTTTAAAACCAACACTTTAAAGGTTAAGTTTACTTAAAATGCACACATTTTAAGTGTGCAGTTGGTGAGTTCTGACAAGTGTATCATGTAATCACCATCCCAATTAAGATATAGAACCTTTCCTTTACTCCAGAAAGTTCCCTGGTTCCCCTCTGTAAGTTTACCCCCAACTCTCCACCCCCAAAAAACACTGACCTGATTTCTATCACTGCAGGTTAGTTTTGCCAGTTTAGAGAAGTCATATAAATTGAATTGCACACTATGTTCTCTTTTTTGTCTGGCATCTTTTTCACAGCATGTTTCTGAGGTTCCTCTATTTTCCAATCAGGAGACTAAAATCAAGAGATTTCCAGCCTTTGTTGCACACTTATATGACATGGAATAAGACCAGGCTGAGCATCATTGCATGCTTCTTGTGCCCATGCTGAGGCAATTGAAGGTCCTGAACATTTTTCTTCTTTGATAGGAGTGTGTCCAGGAAGTGACTAACTGTCCTGAGTTGCCTAGGATTCAGGGAATTTCCTTGATATGAGATTTTTCAGTGGTAAACTAGATAGGTCCCAGGCAAATTGAGACAGATTGGTTACCTGTCCTCCTCTAGGAAGTACCATAAAGAACATTAGACACCAGGGTAGAAATTTTTTTTTTTTTTTTTTTAAGAGACAGAGTCTCGCTAGAGTGCGGTGGTGTGATCATAGCTCACTGCAACCTTGAATTCCTGTGCTCAAGTGATCCCCTGCTTCAGCCTCCAAGTAGCTGGGACTACAGGCATGCACCACCACCCCCAAATAATTTTTACATTTTTTTTGTAGAGAGAGAGTCTTGCTATATTGCCCAGGGTGGTCTCAAACTCCTGACCTCAAGTGATCCTCCCACCTTAGCCTCCCAAAGTACTGGGATTAGAGGTGTGAGCCATTGTTCCCTGCCGGATTTTATGTTTTTTTCTTTCTTTCTTTTCTTTTCTTTTTTTTTTTTTTTTTTTGAGATGGAGTCTTGCTCTGTTGCCCAGGATGGAGTGCAGTGGTGCCATCTCGGCTCCCTGCAACCTCCACCTCCTAGGTTCAGGCCGATCCCGAGTAGCTGTGACTATGGATGTGTGCCACCATGCCTGGCTAATTTTTGTATTTTTAGTAGAGACAGGGTTTCACCATGTTGCCCAGGCTGGTCTCAAACTCCTGACTTCAGGTGATCTGCCTGCCTCGGCCTCCCAAAGTGCTGGGATTACAGGCGTGAGCCACTGCACCTGCCTTATGTTTCTTTAACTTAAGGCTCTCAGCTACAAAGGACCCAACTTTGGGAGAGTCCCTGTGGAAACTAAATCCAGCTGGAGGGTTTGCTGAAGGCTTGCATTACTTACCTGATTTCAACTGAGATAAAATTTTTTTTTAACATTCTTTATAATTTGGTTTTCTATTTTATTAAGGTCATATTATGTTTTATTACTTTTCTACCTTCCAAAATATTACTTTAAGAGATTTAACATCGCCAGCATTTAATGCTCTTAAATGTAATGAAGATTGTGAAGTATGTATTTGAAAGCACTAAGATTAACAAATTAATAATTATTATGATTTCGAGTTGCTTGATTTGATGGACTCCAGCTTGATTACTTTGAAGTCAGTTTAATTTTTCAAATCCAGCCAGTTTTTCAGCTGAATTAGAAGGCATTGTTCTATCAGGGCCTCTCAGACGATGTGTCCTAATCTCCCATTTATAGCTGAAATAATTCATTAGCTGGATGTTAGCAGAACATGTTCTTCTGTTGATGTTCAAATAACATATCTGCCAGCTTTCCTTTTGGGGTAGATGAAATCTCTGGCATTTTACTGTGCCACATAATTTTCCATATAAATTTTGAAATATCATCCTCTTATAAGCAGGTAGGATTCCAAGGGCAGTATTTCCTAAGTATCATGGGGGATGATGTGATGGTTTTGAAGTTTATCTGTGAACTTTTACATATTATACAACGTTTATGAGGCCTTTTTATGCTTGACTTCAAAGAAATGCCTTTGTTCTTCTTGTTAGTTTTTTGATTTTTAAAAATTACATGCAGAATGAATGAACGTATCACTATGTCAAAATTTAAACAAAAAGAAGTCTACTAGGGGCCAGGAACAGTGGCTCATGCCTGTAATCACTTTGGCGAGCTGAGATGGGAGGATTGCTTGAACCCAGGAGTTTGCCCTCAGCCTGGGTAACATGGCAAGACCTCTGTCTCTACAAAAAATAAAAATTAGCTAGATGTGGTGGTGCATACCTGCAGTTCCAGGTACTTGGGAGGCTGAGGCAGGAGGATTGTTTGAGCGCAGGAGTTCAAAACCAGCCTGGGCAACATGGTGACACACCCTTCTCTAAAAAAAAAAATTAAAAATTAGCCAGGTGTGATAGTGCACCTGCGGTCCCAACTCTGGAGGCTGAGGCAGGAGGATTGCTTGAGCCTGGGAGGTCAAGGCTGCAGTGAGCCGTGATCTTGCCACTGCACTCCAGCCTGGGCTGGAGTGAGACCCTGTCTCAAAAAATAAAAAAGAAGTATACTAGTAAATGGTATACTTCATGGTAAATGAAAATCAGTCTTTACCATGTCAAGCCCTATGCCAGTCAGATTAAGGGCTATCCTTCCAGAATTTTTATGTACAATTGAATTCAGCCTGTAATTTTATGTATTTTTTTAACTGAATCATACCATAGATATATATTTGTTTTTCCATTTAAGTGGATTTTGAAGACTTTTTTTTCATGTTAGAATATATCTATTGAGTTCATTATTTTTAAAGCTATGTTGATTCTATAGTATGGCTATAACTAAAATTATTTAACCATTCTGCTGTCAATAGTTTTTTAAGGCTACTTCTGTTTTTTGTTGTGTTACTATGAACATATTTATCTGTCTCTCCTCATATGTGCGATTATTTCTCTATCTAATATCTAGAAATTTGAGTTGCTGTGTTAATGGGTGAATTAAATTAAAAATTTGGTACATACTACTAACTTGGTCTCTGAAAAAGCTATACCAGTTTTCCCTCCAAGTTTGAACTTTTTTAATGGGAAAAATTGGAAACAAAGTAAACATAGTTAATTAAATTTTGTAAGCTCAAACCACAAACTGGGACTTTGCTCTGCTTTTAACAAAATTTTATTTATTATTTACTTATACATTTGATTGGCATAAAACTTCTCAGAAAAGCTTAGGATACTTGGCTTGTTGATTTATTTGGCAGTTATAATTTCATAGACTTCACACGAGCTCTGAGTTAGAATGAATCTGAGTGTTTCCCCATGACTGACTGATAAGATGTTTCTATATAATAAACACTAATGAAAATGTGATCAGCTTGGAATAATCAAGAAATTACCTGCAACTAAAAGATCTCTTTCATACCAAAGGTCAGGTTAAAAGTTGAGTTCTTTAGTATTTCCTTAATATTTCATTCCCATTTTTACAACTCACTAATTTCTTGAATCATCGACTATTTTTTTTTGTAAAGAATAACTGAATGCCAAAGTGTTGCTAAGCTTCATCATTTTTTAATGAGGTGGTAGTGCCACTTACTAGTCTACCATCATAAGTAATTAAAACTGACATACTTGTCTGAGTAAATGAGGCAGGAGAAAGTTCGTAAGATGATGTAGTGGTTTTGTGATCAATTTGCTTCACCTATTTTTCCTTTTTTTTTTTGAGACGGAGTCTTGCTCTGTTGTCCAGGCTGGAGTGCAGTGGCACGATCTCAGCTCACTGCAACCTCTGCCTCCCGGGTTCAAGTGATTCTCCTGCCAAGGAGAATTTTGTGGGCCAAGATGAAAGAGACATGGATGATAGGAGGGCTTCTGATCTGGTGGGGAGCTAGACAGGTGCACACATAACTGCAGTTGAGTATGATCAATATTATAGTTCAGATCCATACAAAAAGCCACGAGATCACTGGATAGGGACCAACATGAAGACTTGAGCAATTTGGAAAGTTCTTCCTGCAAAAGTATTCACTTTCCAGAGTCCTGTTGGCAGTAGCAAATTATCATGTATAGAAAAAAGAGCAGGAAAGGTCTCATCTACAACTCTGCTTCTTTTTTGTTGTTGTTGTGATGAAACTTTAAATTTTATTTGTATAAATTTATGGGGCGCAAGTGTAGTTTTGTTACATACAAGTCAGGGCTTTAGGTTTTCCATCGCCTTAATAACATACATTGTACCCATTAGGTACTTTCTCATATTTGATGCTATTAAATGGAATAGTTTTCTTTTCTTTTCTTTTTTTTTTAACACCAGTATGCAGACTTTCCAAATGTGATGAGACCTGCCATTGTCATTTAAATGCATTAGGCTGCATCCATCAAGAACTTGACCCAAAGTGGCTTAGCAATAAAGGCATTTATTTATTAAATTAGTCAGAAATCTGGGGCAGGCAGACCTGTTTTGTTCAGCAGTTCAACTTGTTACTGAAGATGTCCTTTTACTCTGCCATTTCTCTACATGGTGGGGAAGTCTTTCCACGTGGTGGTATGAAGGCCGTAGCAGCTGAAAGCTTTGTGAACTCACCTATCCAAGCACATCCCACACTCCCAAACTTTGTATAATGAGACTCCTCTCTGAGAACCCGAATTTTCTTTTTCTTTTCTTTTTTTTTTTTTTGAGACAGAGCCTTACTCTGTCACCCAGGCTGGAGTGCAGTGGTGTGATCTTGGCTCACTGCAGCCTCCGCTTCCCGGGTTCAAGTGATTCTTGTGCCTCAGCCTCCCAAGTAACTGGGATTACAGGCATGCGCCACCACACCTGAGTAATTTTTGTATTTTTAGTCAAGACGGGGTTTTGCCATGTTGGCCAGGCTGGTCTCAAACTCCTGACCTCGGGTGATCTGCCTGCCTTGGCCTCCCAAAGTGCTAGGATTACAGGTGTGAGCTACCGCGCCCGGCCTGGAACCTTCATTTTCTTACCCATATTGTGTTTTTGTTCCTGTGCTCCTGTGCCTGTCTGCTGTGCTGAGCTGCAGATGTGTCCTGCCACAGCTTTGCAGGACAGGGATAAGTTGAGACAGGAAGCAAGAAGACTTGCCTGTCAGGCTGCCCTTGGCATGACTGGAGTGTACGCGGGGATTTTCACCTCTTATTTTGGGGTCCATTCTGTTCCTTCTTTGAACCCTAGTCTCTACAGGATAGGGTGTTTTGGGACAGAGTTCGTCTTACTTTAGATATAAATAATGTAAAATTAACCCACTATAAATTTATTTTTTATTTAAAAAAATTTTTAAAAGACAGGCTCTCACTCTCCCACGCAGGCTGGAATGCGGTGGTATAGTCATTGCTCACTGCAGCCTTGAACTCTTGGGCTCAAGCCATCATCCCACCTCACACTCTCTCCCTAGTAGCTGGGACTACAGGCATGCACTGCCACACCTGGCTAACAGGGTCTCACTCTGTTGCCCAGGCTGGTCTTGAACTTCTGGCCTCAAATGATTCTCCTGCCTCGGCCTCCCAAAGTACTGGGATTACAGGTGTGAGCCACTACAGCCAGCCAATAACTTCTTTTTCTCAAGACATATCAGTAGTGACTTCACTACTCATCAGTAATGAGAGACTTCACTACTCATCAGTAGCGAGCTGAAATCAGTATTTTCTTACTCAGTCCCATACACACACAGTCCACACACTGTCTCTCATACACACACACACACACACACACATGCACACGCCATACAAACATGCACACATATGGAAAAAAACCCTGATGATGAGCATTGCTTTTCTTTGGGAATATGGGTGATGATTCTTCTCCTCTTTTTTCCTCTTTCTTTCTACCCCCTTTTCTTCTTTTATGTATTTGAGCTCAATAGAATTTCTCGTTATTGAGTATATATTGTTAGTAGAAATTTGATGAAAATAATTTTTTTTTTTTGAGACACGTTTTCACTTTGTCACCCGGGCTGGAGTGCAGGGGTGCGATCTTGGCTCACTGTAACCTCTGCCTCCTGGGCTTAAGTGATTCTTCCACCACAGCCTCCTGAGTAGCTGGGACTATAGGTACACACCACCGCACCTGGCTGATTTAAAAAAAATTGTTTATAAAGACAGGTCTCCCTATGTTGCCCAGGCTGATCTCAAACTCCTGGGCTTAAGTGACCTTCCTGCCTTAACCTCCCAAAGTGCTAGGATTACAGGCATGAGCCACCGAATCTGGCCAATAATTTAAATAAAAGAAAAATTATTGGAAAATATTTATGTCCTTTGCTTTATGCTTTTACTGTCTCATTCTTTTTTTACTGCCATCGGAGAGTTGCATCTTATTTGTTTACAGTATTAGATCTGGGCATATAAAATACAATTTATACATTGTATTACTAGGGATTCTTAATGTGGACCAAAAATCCTGGACCAAGTTTTTTGCTGTTTCAGTGATGAGACATGTATATTAGAAAATCAAGGTAGGAGTATCCTAGACATGGTTAACTTTGGAGGACAGTGCTTTGTTCTGTGCTGTTTCCCTCTTGGGTAGAGAGAGACTCTAAGAAGATTAAATGGAGTGGAACACTGCAGGTTTTGAGAATAAAGAGTTTATTTCTCCAGGTCATAGCTTCTAACTGAGGTCAAATGTATCACAAAGGCTAAATGGAGTAAAATGATTTGGCAGTTTCCATATCTACCTGGTAGATAGACTTGCTTTCAAAAAAAGCATTCGGTTGGTATCTTGATCATTAGTTTCAGAGAATAAACCTTTGATTTAATTAATTTGGAGATTGATTGCTATATTCACTATTGACTTCTGTAAAATGTCCCTCCAGCCAAGGGTCTGGGGCAGACACATGGACAATATGCTCGGAAATTCTAGTTGCTTTTGAAGATATCAGCAATTACTGAGTGCCTTAGGATATAATGCACCTAACTTAGAAAAATAGCTGCTTCTTAACCCACTTTTCTTTTTCTTTTTTTTTTTTTGGAGACAGGATCTCATTCTGTCACCCAGGCTGGAGTGCGGTGGCGTGATCTCGGCTCACTGAACCTCTGCCTCTTGGGTTCAAGCAATTCTTGTGTCTCAGCCTCTGAGTAGCTGGGACTACAGACGTGTGCCACCACACCCGGCTTATTTTTGTATTTTTAGTAGAGACAGCGTTTCGCCATGTTGGCCAGGCTGGTCTCAAACTCCTGACCTCAAGTGATTCACCCGCCTCAGCCTCCCAAAGTGTGTGGATTACAGGTGAGCCACCGTGCCTGGCCTTAACCCACTTTTCATAATTTGCATTTTGCACCACAAAGTGGAATAATTGGGAGAATATTGGACTGACTGCATATACACAATGAAATAATACCATGTGATCATTCTTGAAAATAGGGTAGCTTTATATGTACCAATACTGAAGTATTTCCATGGTAGTTACACGGATAATACCAGGTTTCTAACAGTATATATGTTTTCATGTATGTGAAAAGATTTTCCTTAATTATAAAAATATTTATTTTCTTTTTAAATTTGAATGTCTCTGAAATCAACATGTATTTTGCAATTGATAGCCTCCTGCCTGTCTTTGTCAGCTGGGCAGCAGCAGTGGTGTAGTATGAATGCCTGCATGGACATGAACTGGGTTGCTCTTCTACCTGGAATCATGGGGCAACTATAGCCCTTTGATGCTTCCATCAACACACCATTTAATGACCATTTGACAAGAGAATATGAGTCTAGGCCAGGCGCAGTGGCTCATGCCTGTGATCCCAGCACTTTGGGAGGCTGAGGTGGGCGGATCACCTGAGGTCAGGAGTTTGAGACCAGCTGCCTGGACAACAAAGTGAAACCCTGTCTCTACTAAAAATACAAAAATTAGCCAGGCATGGTGGCATGCACCTGTAATCCCAGCTACTCGGGTGGCTGAGGCAGGAGAATCACTTGAACCCAGGAGGCAGAGGTTTTGCAGTGAGCTGAGATCATGCCACTGTACTCCAGCTTGGGCGACAAAGTAAGATGCCAACTCAAAAAACAAAACAAAACAAAAAAACAGAACAAAAAGAATATGAGTCTAGTTGGTGTCTGAAAACTTTCTTTGGCAACTTTGGTAATATTAAGAAAGCATCAACATTAAAACGTGGCGATGTCAGTAGCTTGGAGGCAAATCTCAGAGGTGATCGTAGAGCACTCTTTTAAGCAATGCTGTGTTGCTTACGGTCTTAATGTTAACAAGCAAAATATTGTACAGAAATACACAGACATCAAAGATCAAAAAGTGACTCAAAAGAGACTCTGAAGAAGTTTTGATACTTAAACCAATTTAACTTATATTTTTTTCTAAGTATTCACAAGAGTGATAAATAATAAAAATCTATATTTAAGTAAATTTAAAAGAGCTCTTTCACTAACTATAAATACAAAGTCTAGGTATAAGAAAGCCTTATATCATAGTTTAATTGGATATACTTTCCCTCCCTCCCTTCCTTTCTTCCTTTATCCCGCATTCCTTCCTTCATCCGTCTATCCACCCCTCCATTGATTTTATATTTTATTTTTATTTATTTATTTACTTTTTGAGGACAGATTTTCACTTTGTCACCCAGGCTGGAGTGCAGTGGAGCGATCTTGCCTCACTGCAACCTCTGCCTTCCGGGTTCAAGTGATTCTTGTGCCTCAGCTTCCCGAATAGCCAGGATTACAGGCGTGTACCACTACACGAAATGAAGTTTTTCTGTTTTTAGTAGAGACAGAGTTTCACCATCTTGGCCAGGCTGGTCTCGAACTCCTGGCCTCAGGTGATCTGCCTGCCTCGGTATCCCAAAGTGCTGGGATTACAGGCGTGAGCCACCATGCCTGGCCCCTCCCCACCTCCCCATCTTTTTTTTTTTTTTTTTTTTTTAATGAACTTAACAAAGGGAACTTTAATAAAGGGAAGGGACCTAGATGGCTGGGGTGTGGGGAAGAAGACTTACTTTTCCCGTATAATCTTTTGTTCACTTTACTTTTATTTTTATCAAAGCTCTATATGCTCCACGTTTCAATAGCAAAGGGGTATCTTCTCAGATTACTACTTTTAGGCTGGGCTCAGTGGCTCACGCCTGTAATCCCAGCACTTTGGGAGGCTGAGATGGGCGGATCACCTGATGTCAGGAGTTCAAGACCAGCCTGACGAACATGGTGAAACCCCGTCTCTACAAAAAATACAAAAATTAGCCGGGCGTGGTGGTGCACGTCTGTAGTCCCAGTTACTGGGGAGGCTGAGGTGGGAGGAGTGCTTGAACCCAGTAGGGGAGGTTGCAGTGAGCTGAGATTGTGCCTCTGCATTCCAGCCTGGGCAATACAGTGAGACTCCATCTCAAAAAAAAATAAATAAATAAAAGATGACTACTTTCAATAGTTTTTTCTGACTCTTGGTTGTTATCATCAGATCTCTGAATAACATGCTGATATTAGTATTTCATGATTTTTTGCTATTAAGCATTATCATTGACTCCCTGTCTTGGAAGATGAGGAATCACTCTTTTACCCTCTCCTGTTCAACACATACACACTCATCCTTCCTATATCCCCCGTCCACTTACAGTTATATTATCATGTTTGATGGATCAATATTCCCTCTTTACATTATTATGACTATGTAAATAATATTCATAGGTGAACCAGAGAGCACAAGGATTACTTTTCTTTTTTGCCCTGAGTTAATAATTGGATAATTGTGCAGTAAGATTTGAACACACTTCTCCTAGTAATTGAAAGAATAAGTACTTGTTTTCAGAAATGAATAGAAAATGTGATTAAAACCTTTGAACTAATTGACATGTATAGAGCACAGTACAGAGTACATAGCCTTTTTAAGCATTGAGGGAACATTAAAAGAAAATGGCTATATGCTGGCATTAAAGTAAATCTAAATAAATTTCAAAGATTTGCAATATACAGATCATGTTCTCCAACTACAATGCAAATAAGATAGAAACAACAACAACAACAACAAAACTAGAAAAAGGCCTTCTTTTGGAAAATTAGACATACTTCACAACATCCCATGGTTTAAAGATAGCAAAATTGAAATTTGAGAAACCTCAAACTGAATGAAAATGAAAATATTACAGATCAAAATTTGTGGAAAAAAATGCCGGCGCATAAGAAGGCCCATAGCCCTACCCTACCTCCTCACATCATCCTTATCTTTTTCTTTGTACTCAGTTTACAAGAGAAGAAAATGCAGATGAGATCTATATCTGAGATCGTCTTCAGTGTTATGAAAGGGAGCTTAGGGAAGGAGGAAAAGATCTTTTTATTTTAACTTTTATTTTAGGTTCCGGCGTACATGTGCAGGTTTGTTATATAGGTAAATTTGTGTCATAGGGGGTTGTTGTACAGATTATTTTGTCACTCAGGTACTAAGCCCAGGACTCAATAGTTATTTTTTCTGCTCTTCTCCCTGGGAAGAGGAAAAGATCTAGACCATATATTTCCAAAAAGCAGAAATAGAATAAATGGCTAGAAATGCAAGAAAGGCAGGTTTTTTCTCAGTGTAAGAGAAAATGTGATTATTATTTGTTTTGATGTATTAGGAGATAATGAGTTTCCTATCACTGGAAATACACAAACGATTCAATGTGGATCCCAGCAGGAGGTGGGGGATTTGACTAGTCATCTGTGTTGAAAAACAGTGTTAACATGCTACATGAAAATATGACAGTTTTAATAATTTTTGAATCTGAACGGTGGGTGTTCTGTGTTAATTGTACTGTACAGTTAACTTTTCTCTAAGCTTGACAATGTTGATGATTAAAAATTGAAAAACAAAACAAAAAAATAATAATTGGGTAATTGTGTCTTAATTTTCTTAATTGCTGGGTTTTCTGTGTACTTATCAGTAATTCAGCCCCAAACTCTTTGACCAGTCAGAAATAATTACTCCTTTCTCCCACCATGGCCATTTGCATTTTTGTTAGTCTAGATTGAATATTGGCTAATGGTTTAACATTTACATTCATAATCATAATATCCCTTGGGGCTTATTTTATCTTTGAAGTCCCAGAATTCTCAGCTTAATGCTTTTCAAATAATAGGACTCAGTAAAACCTTGCTTTTTAGAAATGCCTATGCTTCTCTGAGTTAGTAATGTCTTCTGTCTCCAGATACGTTGACTGCAATAGAAAGCACTTTAGGAGGTTAAGGTGGGAGGCATCACTTGAGCTCAGGAGGTTGAGAGCAGCCTGGGGAACATAGTGAGGAACCTGTCCCAATCAATCAATCAATCAATCAATCAGTCAATCCAGTTTTAGTAACTAACCAACTAACCAGAGTGTGATACATCTGTATGTGGTCTTTAATAACTAAGAATAAGAGGTAGCAACAAACCCTCTACAGAGTTATGTAGCCTCATCATGAAAGTTTCATGTCAGAGTTCTGCAGAACATTCTGGGACTCCGAACTGACTTTGCCAACCCCTTAAGGCCGTCTCAGCCCCTGTTTCCCTGAGTGAAGGGCAGTGCCTTAAACTGTTGCTCCTCCTCTGTTTTCAGTGATAAGATCAGCTGTAGCATCAAGGAGTAGCAGCAGTGGTGACATGAGCTGGGCAGACAGTGGTGACAGCGATAGTGGCAATGACAATAACCTGGGAGTGCTGTCTAGAGAGTTCTTGCCCGGTTAACTCACTCCCAACAGCGGAGCCTCAGAGACCCACGGACCCACACTCTGGACAATGCTCTTCTCAAAACCTCTCCTCTTCCCAACACCTAATTCTCACTTTTTCTTATTATTGAAAGAAACTGAATTTTGTTTTGTGCTTGGATATTGAAGTTGTCAGAAGTACTTTAATTTGCTTTAAGTTTATTCTGGGGAGTTCTAATAGGGAAGTAGCACTATTCATAGTTATCTCAAACACTAGAAGTTGTTTGAATTTTGTGAAACAAATGATTTAATCCAAAGCAGAAAATGAGAAAAAACTCGGGTCACTGCAAGTTTAGTTACAGCTGAGGTGATTAACAATAGTTGTAATTTATGAACTATTGCTATTCCTACAATAGTCATATTTTGCCAATTGTTTCATGAGCTTTAACATTTTTTTGGCCTTAGTTTTCCCTTCAGATGGGTAAAAGGCTCTGTAGTAAAATCTTTTAGCAAAAAGAAAGTCTTTATCTCTGTTTAATTAAGTGTCAAGAACACAGTGGAGAGGATTTGTCATTTGCGATAAAATTAGAATGTAGTCAAACAATGTAACTGGAGACCTTCACCCCAACCTGATTATTCTTTGTGGTTACCTGGGTCTCAGTATTCTGTATATTTTAATTCTTAGCTCAGAGAAGGAATTTACAGCACAGTACCTGAATGGGGAGTGTGTTTTTGGTTTCAAGTATTTTGGTGGTTTCTTTCTTAAAAGGAGTCTCATCTTCTGATTTTCTAGTTTTCCTTCTTAAATAAAAGGCTTGCATTTTTCTTTTACATTATCACCAGATGGATGAAGAGAAGGGAAAATAGAAGCCTAGGATGGTGATAACAAGGGGTTAGAACCAAGAAACATAGTATTTTTAGAAAAATCAAGGAGCAAGACAGCAAGAGAAAACTTGCAACAGAACTTGGAATAATCAGTTGATCAGATGGAAGTTCCAAGTTTTGAAATGGACCTCTGTATTAATCATATTCTGATAGGAAAACAAATTATTCTAGGTATTTCAAACAGTGGGAATGTATTACAAGAATTGGTTACAAAGGGGCTGAAGGGCTGGTGGAGCAAAATACAGAAAGAGAAGGTTATACAGAATGAATAACTGCAGGAAATCCCTGCTACGCTTTGACTGGAGAGGCACAGGAGGGGTGGCATTGCCCAGAGTGTGGGCCAGTGGGTCTCTGAGGCTCTACTGTTGGGGGTGAGTTAACCGGGCAAGAACTCTCTAGCCAGCACTCCCAGGTTATTGTCACTGCTACTATCGCTATCACCACTGTCTGCTTAGCTCACGTCACCACTGCCACTACTCCTTGATGCTACAGCTGATCTTATCACAGTCAGTAGTGCTAATGCTTGCTCTGCTACATGAGAATTGGAAGAGTTTCCTACTCTCTTCCTTCTGAGACAGGATAGTTCCCGTGACTCCCTTGTGGGCCTTGCGACAGGGATGGTTTGTTTACTTGTTTACTTGGCCACCATGCTCAAACCCCTTGCAGGAAGGGGAGCATGCAGGTGAGCGGGTGCAGGAGCCTGGGCAAATGCTTTTGGGCGCCAGCAGGAACAAAACGCATACCAGCCTACGGCAGTGTCTAGGGGTTGCCTGTGACCTCTGAAGCCCCAGAGGGCATGTGTTACAATCAGTGCTCTTTTAGCACTTGTCGTCCATGGATGGCTAAGTGTTAAACAGCTCAGTGGAGAGTCAGTTTGACAGCCTCTTGAACCTACGCTCAGGTCCTTATCCAGTGCCCAAGAGGAATGAGGTCAAACTGACTTGAAGGATGGTGAATGTGGAGATTTTATTGAGTGGTGGAAGTGGCTCTCAGTGGGATGGAGAGCTGGAAAGGGGATAGAGCGGGAAGATGATCTTCCCCTGGAGTTTGGCCGGGGATGGCCAAACTCCTCTCTAACTGTCCCTGGCCAAACTCCTCTCCAATCGTCCCCGGCCGAACTCCTCTCTGACTGTAATCTCTGATGTCCAGCTGCCTCTTCTCCTCTCCATGTTCAGATGCTCCTTCTCTTCTGCTTTTCTGCCACACCGCTCTGCTCCTCTGCCAGTGGAGCTTGGGGTTTTTATGGGCACAGGATAGGTGGTGGGGCAGGCCAAAAGGCAACATTTGGGCAGGAAAGTGGGGATGTAAATTTCTCATTTAGGGCCGAGGGTCCAGGCTTGAGGGTAGAACCCTTGCCAGGGACCCCACCCTCTTCTACCCAGTATTTCACTGCCTCCTGTCTGTATCATTCCCACCTTCAGTCTTCTTACAGTGCTCCTAGTTGTAACACCTAATTGCAAGCCAGTTGTCCAGGGAGCCTGAGGAATGAAGTTTGTAGAGTTTCAGCCCCATACAATAAGGAGCATAGCATAGAAGGTTGGACATGGAGCTGAGCAACTGACAAGCCAATGACTCATGCAGCCTCCTCTTAGAAAAAAGTACTAAGCTGACTCTGTGCTCTTTATGAACCTGGATTTGGCTGAGAGTACTGTAATCTTGGGCTAAAGACTGTTGTACTAATAAGGCTAGTGTTTTAAATCCGAAAGGCAGGTGTGTTGGGGGACATTGGTGTATCTGGAAGAAATTTTTCTCCACCAGAAAGGAAGTCTCTGCTTTAAATTCTGTGCTTTAGAGATGGATTTATATGAGCATTGGCACATTGACCCATTATGGTGGAGATTTTTTTTTTTTTAATTTTTAACAGCAAAACCTTTCATGTATATCATGTTTTGTTTCTTATAGGAAATTGGCATTGGTATATTTGAAATCATTCCACGAAAAATATAAATGTGAAAAACAACTTTATCGCTGGCTTACAGTGTTGGTTCAGCATGTGAAAGATTAAGGGGCTACTCAGATCTGGGGCAGTGTTGCTAAGTGGCAGGTCCTTATGTGATCTGGAGTCAGTCTGGACATTGTGGGTAAAGAGGGGTGAGACTTCGAACAGGATTTGAGTGAACTTCCACCCTCACTCCAAAGAAGAAGAGGAAATGAGTGGTTCACTTGTGGGGGTCCTGAGTGGATGGATGGGAAGGTTTGAGGGATTAGGTGAGGGTCAGTTAGCAAGCAAGGGAGAGTCATCTCTTTCCCCCTTTTTACCTCATGCCAGGTCCCAAGAAGAATCACCACCTTTGGCAGAAAATGATGGTAATTTTTATTTTATTTTATTTATATTTTTTTGAGACAAGATCTCGCTCTGTCACCCAGGCTGGAGTGCAGTGGTGTGATCACGGTACACTGCAGCCTCAACCTCTTGGGCTCAAGCGATCCTCCTACCTCAGCCTCCTGAATATCTGGGACTATAGGTGTGCACCATCACATCCAGCTAATTTTTTAAAAACATTTCTTGTGGACAGGGTCTCACTATGCTGCCCAGGTTGGCCTTGAACTCCTGGGCTCAAGCAATCCTCCTGCCTCAGTCTCCCAAAAGGACACAGCAGTTTTATGGTAGAGATTATTTTTTAAAACAGATTACCTTTGGAGAGCATTCTGCAGAAGCACTTCTCTTTTCCAAATTAAGGCAGGCTGGGCTTTCCACATCATTAGTGTGCTAAAGCTGGCTAACATTTCTGTGGGTGTAATTGCAAGTACCAAGAATGTCATTCCATGGAATCAACATTGCAGCAGGGCCTGTCATCCCTCTGGTCCTTTCCTATTTGCTGGTCCAACGTTCTTGTCCCCACCCGGGATTTTCAGCTCTAGATGAGTGATTCACACTGCATTAGTAAAGTGAGGTTAATAATGTATGTTGCCTTCTGTTTTCACCAGTTTGTGTGGGAGTAATGAAAGAAGAGGCCATGCTCCTGCAGAAGGAGAGGGGCATATAAACACGTCCCATAAAGTATGTCACTCTCAGGCTCCTCTGCTCTTTCAGATCCAGTCTCCATAGTCAGCAATCTGCCACCCTTTGCCAGCATTCATTTTATTCCATTTGTATTCCAAGTTGCAATTCCCTTTACAGTGCACATTAGTGCCAAAGATCTGTTTAGCTGTTGTTTAAAGGAACGAATACGTTTGTCAGAATTCAGTAAACACAAAATAACCCAGAGGAATGAAAGTTTGAATCTGAAATTGTTAAATGTAAGAGCAGTGAACATGACTAGAAAACTAGTGAGCCAATTGCACATACATTAGTCACATTTTTGTGGATATACCATAGGTTAATTGATTTTCATTTCTCTATAGACTCCAGTTCCAACTCTTGTTACAGTAGGCATTGCGATGGAGTTGGGGAGAGCTAAATAACTCAGTTTTTTTCTGAGCCACATCCAATACCTTTTAGAAATTGTCCAATATTGACACTTATGTTCTAGGCCATGATATCCCCAGTGAAGTAGTTTAGGTTGGTCGTGGTTCTTTTTTTGTTTTGTTTTGTTTTGTTTTTGAGACAGAGTCTCACTCTGTCGCCCAGGAGGGAATGCAGTGGTGCAATCTCGGGTCACTGAAACCTCTGCCTCCCAAGTTCAAGCAATTCTCCTTCTCAGCGTCGAGTAGCTGGAATTATAGGCATGCACCACCATGCCCAGCTAATTTTTGAATTTTTAGTAGAAACAGGGTTTCACCATGTTGGCCAGGCTGGTCTTGAACTCCTGACCTCAGGTGATCCACCTCAGCCCCACAATGTCCTGGGATTACAGGTGTGAGAGCACCATGCCTGGCCAGGTTGGTCATGGTTCTAATTTCAGTATTCTTCAGCACTTACCATCTGAAGCTCTAGGCTTAGGAGAGATGGATGCTTGCAGGGCAAAATGACGTGTTTTTATTTATTTATTGTTTTTTTTACTTTTTGAGACAGAGTCTCGCTCTGTCGCCCAGGCTGAAGTATAGTGATGTGATCTTGGCTCACTGCAACCTCTGCCTCCCCAGTTCATGCAATTCTTCTGCCTCAGCCTCCCGAGTAGCTGGGATTACTACTACCATGTGCCACCATGCCTGGCTAATTTTTGTATTTTTAGTAGAGATGGGGTTTCACCATGTTGGCCAGGCTGGTCCCGAACTCCTGACCTCAAGTAATCTGCCTGCCTCGGCCTCCCAAAGTGCTGGGATTATAGGTGTGAGCCATTGTGCCCTGCCAAAATGACCTATTTTTAATCTTCTCCAGAGAAGTTTAGTTTGAAAGCATCTGACAATCTCACAGAAAACCTATATTAGCGTGATTGCACACAGGCACACGCATGTGTGATTGTGTTTTGTGTGGATGTATCTCAGGGAAGTTACCAGGAAATGCTTTTATAGATAGCAAACATGGGAAATATTTCTGGAAGGCTAGGTCCCTTTAACTTTCCTCTCTATTAATAAGCATCTCCCACTATTAAAGGCAGCTGCACCCCTGCAGACTAAACATAATTCAGATGAATGCAGGAGACCTTCTCATTTTCATTTTTAAAATGGCCTGTTGCTTCTTCATGCATGCGTATGAATAGATTCTGCAGGCATTTTTGGCCACTATAGATTGTATGCAAGAGGGATCTCAGCCTCTTCTCCCCTTCCTTCCCACATGGAGATTCTCATATCAATATAGCTATGAGTGAGCCTGTAAGCCTGCATCTCCTAGTTGTCATGAATGACAGGCTCATTATACCTAGTGCAGGTTTGGAGTCCTGTTCCTATTAGCAACACAGCCTGAGTGGACCTACATAGTGGCCACAAGAGTCTAGACACAGCTGCCTTCAGCTCTTCCTCGTCTTTCTTGATGTAGACCAGCAGAGTTGGGACTTGAGCCCTGTCCATTCTCTGAAGCACCTGAGGCAGGCTTTGTGTCTTTCTGCTTCCCAGCGCTGCATCTGGTATCTTTGCTGAGGTGCACCCATGCTGAGCTAGGTTAAGAATCTTCCATGTGCCACCTAGCAGGTAGCAGCAGACAGTGAGTGGTGTTTGGGTCACTCACTCAAATCCCCTGTGCCTGATCCCCCCAGTTAATTCTGGACCCACTTTTGTTTTAATCATATCCTCTTTAATCTCTCATCTCACACCTTAAATCCCTGCTTCTGATTCCTGTGGACTGGACTCTAGTACTTTCTCTCCCAGGCAAATGGCCTTGATTCTCTGTTATGCCTTAGGCGGCAACTTTGTGTTCTAACTCAATTTTATAGGTTCTGGTTCCTATCATTGGCCTCTCAGCCAGCTTAGACCCTTTTTGAGCAGCAGCTGTTGTACTTCAATGCAGTCAGTTGCCTTTCTTCTCACATTCTCTTTCATATCCTCATGTTTCTCTATCTTAATGATTATTAACCTTTGCCAGCCATCCAACTTTATATGCCATTAGATTTCAGGTATATGGGTGAGTGTTCTTTTTTAAGCCTAAGGTCAAATATAGCAAATGCCAATAAACAAGGACAAGCCCATTTTTACGTTAGTATGTCATTGCCAAAGATTGAGAATAAAAGCCTGCTATCAAAACAGAGGCACTTTCTTCAGCAATTTCTCTGTGCTTAGTACATGTCCTGTGACATAATCTTATCTGATCTTTGTTTAAAAGCCTTTCTTGATTAATTGATTTCTCATTGATGTAGTGTTGGCACTGAAGAGTTTATCTTTATTTGTGGGAGTGTACACTGGCATTAAATAATTAATTTTTATGAGCTCTGCCAGAAAATGTTGATAAAGTTTTATTTTGGCATAAATATATATTCGGTATTTTCTTTTCCAGTGGGTATTGGAAGATGGATTTTTTCCCGTTTCCTTATATTTATTTTAAAAAAACTCAAGGGTCTACAAAATTATCCATGTCAAGAATACTTCAGAAATTGTATATTACCTATTGTGTTATTGTCTTAGTTCTTCTTTCTCAGTTATTGAAATAAGTTCTCCCTGATTGGATCTCCACCCATGCAGCCAGGAAACAATCGCTTACCACATCCATCACTTCTGTCTGCACATCATCATGTTTCAGAGGTTTTTCAATTAATCCCGTGGATGCTAGGATCACTCATAATTGTAATCCTGTTAGGCCTTCTTTATTTCTCCATGCGCTTGTTAATTCCTGTCCATCCTGCAGTGGTCTGTAACATAGTGCTATTATCAGCTCTTTCATCTTTAAAAGCCTCTTGTCTACCATTTTGACTAAGATTGATTAACTGCACTTTGCTGAAATCGATCATTTTGGATTAAAAAAAATCTATCCTCTATATTTCTTCTGGCTACTTTTGCATGGTTTCACTTTTTTTTTTTTTTTTTTTGCAGTTAATCAACCTGCTGACCTGGTTGCTTTCCTTTTTTGGCTTCCTTTCTCTTGCTCTTTTCTTTTTAAAGAACTGTCTTTATCTCTTTATTTCTCCTATTTACTTGTAGGTAACACTTTCAGGAAGAAAAGCCCATTGCAAGAGGCAGTGGAATAAATTCTCCTTTAGAACCTGGCCAGACACGACTCCTGTTTCCTTTTTCATAAAATGAGAAATGATAGTCCCCCTCTTTGGTGATCCTCTCCCTCAGTAGTTTCTGGGGTGAAAGCTTTGTGACTGACTGCCAGGCACTTTGCAGTGACACTGTAACATGCTTCATATGTGTGTGTGTATGACACACACACACACACACATATTTTGAGACAGAGTCTTGCTCTGTCACCCAGGCTGGAGTGCAGTGGCTCAATCTTCACCTCCCAGGTTCAAGTGATTCTCCTGCCTCAGCTTCCCAGGTAGCTGGGATTACAGGCAATGTGCCACCATGCCCAGCTAATTTTTGTATTTTTAGCAGAGACAGAGTTTCACCATGTTGGCCAGGCTGGTCTCGAACTCCTGACCTCAAGTGATCCACCTGCCTTGGCCTCCCAAAGTGCTGGGATTACAGGCGTGAGCCACCGTGCCCGGCCACATGCTTCTTATTCATAGCCTCAGACTCCTCTGTATTCTAATCTTACCAGGTAGACCCAAACTTAGCAACATTCTTTTGGAAATACTAATTAATATCTCATTTTCTTCTCCTAGGTACTGACTTTAACATAGATAGCTTACCTCTGCCTCGGAAAGCCCATCATGACTGGGCTCTTTTTCACGAAGAGTCCCCGAAAAACAATTATAAGCTCTTTCATAAACCAGTGATCACCTTGTTCAACTACACTGCCACGTTCAGCAGGCATTCCCACTTGCCACTAACTACCCAATACTTGGAGAGCATTGAAGTCCTGAAGTCACTCCGATACCTAGTTCCTTTGCAGTCCAAAAACAAGCTTAGAAAAAGACTTGCTCCGCTGGTGTATGTACAGTCAGACTGTGACCCACCATCAGACAGGGACAGCTATGTTCGCAAGCTGATGACTTACATCGAGGTCGATTCCTATGGTGAATGTTTACGAAACAAAGACCTCCCTCAGCAGCTGAAAAATCCAGCCTCTATGGATGCCGATGGCTTTTATAGGATCATTGCACAGTATAAGTTTATCCTAGCTTTTGAGAATGCAGTTTGTGATGACTACATCACTGAGAAGTTCTGGAGGCCACTGAAACTGGGGGTAGTCCCTGTATATTACGGATCCCCCAGCATCACAGACTGGCTTCCAAGTAACAAAAGTGCTATTCTTGTATCAGAATTTTCTCACCCCAGGGAACTGGCAAGTTACATCAGACGACTGGATTCTGATGACAGATTGTATGAGGCCTATGTAGAATGGAAGCTGAAGGGTGAGATCTCTAACCAGCGACTTCTGACAGCTCTCAGGGAACGGAAATGGGGAGTGCAAGACGTCAACCAGGACAATTACATCGATGCATTTGAGTGTATGGTGTGCACCAAGGTGTGGGCTAATATCAGGCTTCAGGAAAAGGTAAGCAAATCAAAGGTGGGCATAGAGCCAGCAGGCTAGCCATCTTGATGTTCTCTGCTCTCCTGCATTTCCTTCTGTTGTTGCCACCTCATCAGTGTTCTTCATTCCTATCAGAGAGACCGGGCTTTGCAGGAAGGTTGAATATTCCATTGCTACCTTTTGGGACTGTCATGAAGTTTACAAGCCCTGGACAGGCCTTCATTCCTGAAAGCCTTCATTTTCCTTTATTGTTTCTTCTGGAGGATCCCATGCTGCAGGTGCTGGGCAGTGACACAGAAAACTGCAGAAAAGGGGAAGAGTCCCTAACATAAAAAATTAAGAGTTCTTGCCAGGCATGGTGGCTCACACCTGTAATTGGAGCACTTTGGGAGGTTGAGGTGGGTGGATCACTTGAGCCCAGGGGTTCGAGACCAGCCTGGGCAACATGGCAAAACCCCATCTCTATTAAAAATATAAAAATTAGCCGGGCATGGTGACATGCACTTGTAATCCCAGCTACTCGAGAGGCTGAAGTGGGAGAATTGCTGGAATCCAGGATGCAGAGGTTGCAGTGAGCCGAGATCATGCCACAATACTACAGCCTGGGCGACAGAGCGAGACTCTGTCTCAAAAAAAAAAAAAAAAAAAAAAAAAAAAAAAAAAAAAAAAGAGTTCTGCTTATCCACACGGTCAATCCTTTAGCCTCTCCATCAATGCCATGGCGAAGGAGTATGATAATTTCTGCCAGACCTCTCACACTGACACTCCACAGCCTCCACTTTCAAACTCATTTTCATTTTGCTTGCTGCTCTAATATTTACTCTTTCTCTTTCTGGCAAACATGTGCTTATTAATATAGAGAGAAACTACTGAAATAATGATGGGGATAATCCTTATAAAAACTTTCTTAAATTGTTATGAACTTCTTAGTAATGTCTTCAAATTTCTAGATGGTGCTTGGTGTTTGTTTGCTTACTTTATTTGTTTATAATGGGAATGAACCTACTTTATGTGTAACTTAATTTATTCAAAGGAAATTTGTTGAAAGAAAAAGATTACTTTCAACTTCTCCTGAAATTTTTACACAGTGAGGTGGCCCACACATGGCACTTGCCTATCACCCATCATTGCTGTGCCAGACTCTCATAGATGTTAAGGTTTTATCTAAATATTTTCTTCTTCTTCTTCTTCTTTTTTTTTTGAGACTGAGTCTCACTCTGTTGCCCAGGCTGGAGTGCAGTGGCACCATCTCAGCTCACTGCAACCTCCACCTCCCAGGTTCAAGCAATTCTTGTGCCTCAGCATCCTGAGTAGCTGGGACTACAGGCATAAGTCACCACACCTGACTAATTTTTGTATTTTTAGTAGAGACGGGGTTTCACCATGTTGGCCAGGCTGGTCTCGAACTCCTGACCTCAGGTGATCTGCCTGTCTCAGCCTCCCAAAGTGCTGGGATTACAGGTGTGAGCCACCACGTCTGGCCTTATCTAAATTTTCTGAAGGCCAACAACTTTTCTTAAATATTTACATGTTTACTTTGGTTATTATATGAATTTTAGGTCAAACATAAACCTAAACAGTGTGTGAAATTATCTTTAGGTATTGTATGTATACCATATGGGGCTCTCAGATACTAACTATGTAAATGGTAGACAAATTTAAAATATTTGAAATATATTTTTTAAGATTTTAAGAATTATTAAAATTTAAATTCTTCTTTCTTGTTTTGTATAACTGTTCAACTCATAAAATCATTTATTTTATGCTGACTGTCTTGGTCCACAACATGAACACTAAATATTACATCATTCTTCTCAGAGAATGCATCCTGATTTCTGATGGCTTCCTGTATGATCTAATTTATAGGGCCATAAGCAAAAAATTAAATACACACACACACACACACACACAAACACACACACACCCACCCATGTGAAAACATGAGAGAGTAGAGACCACATTAATTGCCCATGCTATACCAATTATTTATTCTCAAAATATATCAAGGTAGAAAACAGAATTTCTGAGGGTGATGATTTGCTTGGGCTAGGTTTCAAGACCATTTCAAGGCTTCAAGATTATATTCACAGAAAACTGAAATATGCAAACCCTAACTGCTTCTGTACCTCACAAAAACCCTATTGAGATAATTATTGCGAACTGGAAGAGAGGGTATGCTGGCGTTGGTAAATAGCTTTTTTTTCTGAGACAGAATCTCCCTCTGTCTCTCTGGCTGGAGTGCAGTGGCGTGATCTCGGCTCACTGCAAGCTCCACCTCCCGGGTTCACGCCATTCTCCTGCTTCAGCCTCCCGAGTAGCTGGGACTACAGGCACCCGCCACCACGCCTGGCTAATTTTTTGTATTTTTAGTAGAGACGGGGTTTCATCGTGTTAGCCAGGATGGTTTTGATCTCCCAACCTCGTGATCCTCCCGCCTCGGCCTCACAAAGTGCTGGGATTACAGGCATGAGCCACAGCGCCCAGCGGGTAAATAGCTTTAGAAAAGATGTAGGAGATCATTCCTGCAGTTCTAACAGAAACAGCTAACTGAATGTGGCATTTCAGAATGCCCAAAGGTAGTATGATTGGATGTCCTTCTCTTTGGACTCATTGAGGAAAATGAGAGTAGGCTTTTCTCCAGCCTGCTCTGATTCCTCCCAGAGAGGTGGTCAGCGAAGATGATTAGGAGGCTTTGCTTGCATTTTAATGAAGTAGTTCCAATTCCAAAATGCTAATGTGCTTATTATTGAAAAGCAGAATAAAACGTTCTATGAAAGTAAATGAAAAGGTATTAGACTTTTTTTTTTTTTTTTTTTTTTTGAGACGGAGTCTCGCTCTGTCGCCCAGGCTGGAGTGTAGTGGCGTGATCTCGGCTCACTGCAACCTCTGCCTCCTAGGCTCAAGCGATTCTCGTGCCACAGCCTCCCGAGCAGCTGGGATTACAGGCGCATGCCACCACACCCGGCTAATTTTTGTATTTTTAGTAGAGACGGAGTTTCCGCCATGTTGACCAGGCTGGTCTCGAACTCCTGACCTCAGGTGATCCACTGGCCTCGGCCTCCCAAAGCTCTGGGATTACAGGCATCAGCCACTGCGCCCAGCCACCAGTTTTCATTTGCACTTATTTTACGGGATTCGTTCTATATGGCACAACATAAAGTAAGCTACTTAAGTATGTTTCATTTTTTATTTTCCTCTTTCAGCCAAAGTGATTCTCCTGCCTCAGCCTCCTAAGAAGCTGGGATTACAGGCACCTGCCACCATGGCCAGCTAATTTTTTTTGTATTTTTAGTACAGATGGGGTTTCACCACATTGGCCAGGCTGATCTCGAACTCCTGACCTCAAGTAATCCACCTGCCTTGGCCTCCCAAAGTGCCGGGATTACAGGTGTGAGCCACTGCGCCCTGCCTTCCTTCACTCTTGGCCAGTGATTTGATTATTCTTGGCTGCTTGCCTGATAGGGTGACCCAGACCCTCTTCCCTCAGGAGCCTGTGGTTGCCTTACCCCTCTGAGACTGTGATCATGGCAGTTACACTTTCCCCTGTTCATCATGGCCCCGTCCTCGACAGACCCTGTTTGCTTCCACTGTGTAGTGGGAATGTCATCTCCTCATGAGTCCATTACCACGACCAGTACAATAATTTCTTCATTTTCCTGCTTGCACAATGAATTCAAAGTGACCGGGTAGCAGTTACAGTTCTGTAGATTCAAGTTCAGTGGGCACCTTCCTGTGCCCCTAATGGAAAAGAATGCCCCTTCCCCCACCACCTGGGAACCAGGAACCTGGAAAGCCTAGGGTTGCAGGGATGAGAACCACAAAATAAGCAAGTGGGTCACTGGGAATGAGGGTGAGATTAGTCAGTTCTACTTCAATGGGTTGGTTCCTGTATCTAGTCTAGGTATTTGGAGCACAGTCCCACGTATGGACTACTGGTATCTTAAACCCAGAGAATATTGTCCTTGAGCTGAGCTATTTATAGGCTATTCCATAGTTCTTTGAGGCTGGCTTCTTCTGAGTGATGGAGTACCTGGTAAAACCAGTGACTGCTGTGCCCACTGTCACATTGTTGTCACAGTGTCATGTGTCCATTTTGGTACCTCTCTCACCATGCAATGGGTCCCTGAGTCTGAGTTAGTGTTGTACAAAATACCATGTTGCTGAAGAAGGTATTCTTTTTTTTTTTTTTTAGACAGATTCTCACTTTGTCACCCAGGCTGGAGTGCGGTGGCACGAACTTGGCTTACTGCAACCTCTGCCTCCCGCGTTCAAATGATTCTCCTGCCTTAGCCTCCTGAGTAGTTAGGATTACAGGCGCTCACCACCATGCCTGGCTAATTTTTTATATTTTTAGTAGAGACGGGGTTTCACCATGTTGGTCAGGCTGGTCTTGAACACCTGACCTCAGGTGGTCTACCCACCTCGGCCTCCCATAGTGCTGGGATTACAGGTGTGAGCCACCACGCCCGGCCTGAAGAAGGCATTCTGTAACCCCTGAGTGATAGAGTAGGCAGAGGTATGGGGGACAAGGAAGTTCCCCATGAGTATATCTAAGGTAGGTGTCAATTTCAGCAAGGACTAATTGCTATTCCTTCTCGAGTAAAAGGATTTTAGCCTGTCACTGGGAGACTAGAGACTAGATATTCTCCTCAAGGAATTGTGCCTTATCAGAAGCTTTAGCATTGATCATTGTTGCTGGTAGATCAGGTCTTTAACAGTGGCAGTGATGAATTCTGCCTTTGAGTGAGAGCCAAAGCTCTTCTGTTCATGCATAGCCTCCATCATTCCTACAATGTCCTGTTCATGGGTCAGTGGAACCAGTATTGGGGTAACAAAGGGACAGGCTGGCTGAAATCCAATAACTCATAATACCTACCTGCTTGTTGTGAGCTTTCTCTCAGTGGCTGCTTATTGGTGTGCATCAATATCAGATACTGATTGGAGCCGTGTTGATCCTGTGTAGATACCAGTTTCAGCAAGGCAGCTGCAGTTGGAACTACTGTCAGGTTAAGTTCCTGGTAGTCCCCTACCATCTGCCATGATTTATCTGTTGTTTTTTTTTTCAGGGGTCAGAACGGTGAATTAAATGGTGGTGGTGGGGATTATGATGGGGAAAACTCCTTGGTCTTGTGGGGCATTGATCTCTACAGTTTTTCCAAGACGATGGTGTTGCTTCAGACTTACTATCCTGTCTGAGGGGGCAGTTGTTTTTTGAGACAGAGTCTCACTCTGTCACCCAGGCTGGAGTGCAGTGGTGCAATTTCGGCTCACTGCAACCTCTGCCTCTCGGATTCAAGCAATTCGCCTGCCTCAGCCTCCTGAGTAGCTGGGATTACAGGTGTGCACCACCACGCCCAGCTAATTTTTGTATATTTAGTAGAGACGGGGGTTTCAACATGTTGGCCAGGCTGGTCTTGAACTCCTGACTTCAAGTGATCCTCCAACCTCAGCCTCCCAAAGTGCTGGGATTACAGGTATGAGCCACCGTGCCTGGCCACTTACCCAGTTCTTGACAGTACACCCTAGCCTTTGCTGCTTCTCTTGGTATTTAAGCTATTTCTTCTCAGAGTAGGGCCTCTGTTTCTCACTTAGGTGTTGAGTGCTGGTGATAAAGCAGGTGATATTAATTTTAATGGGGCTTTACCACCAGCAATGGGGCTTTTATTGCCATCAGGTGAATAATGCTCTTTAGCGCCACTCCTGGTACTAACGATCTTAACCTGGCTTCCACAGAAAACAGAAATGGAAACAGAGGCATCTGTGCTGTGATTCTGTTAGGGAGTGCAGTCCTAGAGGGTTGGAGGGAGGAGTAGGGGAGTGAACCAGGGAAGGAAGGAGGGCAATGCGATGATGTTACTGAGCTGAGTGTTAAGTGGGAGTGATTGGTTCGTCCTCAGGACCCTGCCCCTGAGAAGCACATACTGCACTCGGAATCATTCCTTCCAGGTAAGGAAGGGGAGAAAATTGATCCATGGGCCCTGCTTTCTCCGTGGTCCAAAATTTGCCCCACTGGTCCTAACTTGCTCTACCTTTTGGGTTACACGTGTGTGATATGGGTGCTGAGAAGAGTTCCACAGTGACTCCAACAGTTAAATTCTAGAGCAGGAAGTCACATGGAAGGAGGTGAGGTGTACTGTTGGTCAGAGCCCTGCGCAGGTGGGGCAAGGGATAGATGAAGTTGAGAAGTTCAGGAATCTGCTAGAGGGCGGTACTCTTACCCTCGTTCATGCCTACTCTCCCCTAGTCTAATGATCTACTGTTAAGTTTCTTTGGACAATACTCAGGGGCTGCTGGGGTAGGAGAATGTCGGTTTCTTGCTTGTGCACAGTGATGATTTGGGTCTTCAGTTGCCTCCTACAAAACTGGCAACCACTTCCCTTTCAGCCCCTCCTTTACACCCACTGCCAGAGGTTCTGTGCACCACCAAATTCTGCAGCATCTTGTGCACGCTGCAGTGAACGTTGAGTTGCTTTTCTGCTTTCCCGCTGCTTCTTAGAACTCAGCTTTCTCATCAACTAAGTCATTTGCCACCCATCTGTTAACTTTGCAACTTCCGAAATTTTTTGTTTTCTTTATCATTTTGTTTTTCTTCAGGAATCTATGCCATAAAAAAAAAAAAAACACCTTGCTGTCATTTTATGGGATTTCAGGAGGGAATGAAATTAAAAGTGTGTGTCTAGTCAACCATTTTTATTTGGAAATCTCCATTTGATTGATTGATTGATTGAGACAGGGTCTCTATCACCCAGGCTGGAGTACAGTGGTGTGATCTCGGCTCACTGCAACCTCCAGCTCCGAGGCTTGAGTGGTCCTCCCACCTCAGACTCCCGAGTAGCTGGGACTGTAGGTGCAGCCACCTTGCCTGGCAAATTTTTGTAATTTTTGTAGAGATGGTGTTTTGCCATGTTTCCCAGGCTGGTCTCGAAGTCCTTAGCTCAAGCAATGTGCCCATCTCAGCCTCCCAAAGTGCTGGGATTGCGTGTGTTAGCCACTGTGCCCAGCCTATTTTCTTTATTAAACAAACTAGTTGAAAAAAATTGTATTGAAGATGCGCTCTGATTCGGGCATTATTGTGCTAGATAATGGTAAGCAAGAAAAGACATGGTCCCTTGTCATAGGGCTTACAGTTTAGATTAGACATTATTAAAGGAATAAGCTTTGTGCACTGTGAAGGAAAAATTCTCTAAAATGAGAGATCTGGATGCTTTTGGTAAAGGTTCTACAAGAGTCTTCCAAAAGGCCATCTTAATCACTGGCAGCCAGCTGTTAGTACTACCGCCACAGTATCAGAATACAGCTGTTACAGAGATTCCATTA
The DNA here is from genome assembly GCF_029289425.2 of Pan paniscus. NCBI lineage: Eukaryota > Metazoa > Chordata > Mammalia > Primates > Hominidae > Pan > Pan paniscus. Next base: position 51,956,259 of record NC_073256.2, on the reverse strand, counting down.
ACTACCATGCTAAGATGATGAACTCGTAACAAATGCTGCATTTAAGTGCACTCTCTTCATTTTAAAGCTTTCTAGCATAAGACATCCCTTGGTACTAAATCACCACCAGAAGTAATAACCCTAAGTCATCAAATGGGCACTTACCAGGAGAGCATGAACTACCTTACATGTCCTTTCTTTGAACAAACTTTTATCTACTATCTATGAAGGGTAAGATCTTATACTTCCTGTATCATGATGTCAGTTGTTCAAAGACAGATGTACCTTAGGTCAAAATTTTTCTTCCTACAGATTAAATGTGATGTTTTAAATAGTTTGGATTTCTTTTTAAGTTAGAATGATAAAGTATAAAAGTGGGGGAAGGCTTCTAGGAAAAAAGGATTTAGTACGAAAGACTAAAAGACAGGATAATTTGGTGATTTCCTATCTGTATTTAAGCTGAACAAAACAGACAATCTGTCTTAAGGTTAATAGAATTTACTTTTTAACTGGAGTTGCCTGTAGTAATTTTCCATTGCTTTATATATTTTATATATACACATATATAAATTTGATTGATTGAGACAGGGTCTTCCTCTGTTGCCCAGGCTGAAGTGCAGTGGTGTGGTCATGGTTCACTATAGCTTCCACTTCCTGGGCTCAAGTGATCCTTCCATCTCAGCCTCCTGAGTAGCTAAGATTACAGGTGCATGTCACCATGCCTGGTTAATTTTTTAAAGTTTTTCTGTAAAGTTGGAGTCTCACTATGTTGCCCATGCTGGTCTCAAACTCGGGTCAAGCCATTCTCCTGCTTTGGCCCTCCAAAGTGCTGGGATTACAGGTGTGAGCCACAGTGCCTGGCATTTTTTTTTTTTTTTTTTTGAGACAGGGTCTCATTCTATCACCCAGGCTGGAGTGCAGTGGTGCAATCATAGCTCACTGTAGTCTTGAACTGCTGGACTCAAGCATTCCTCCTGCCTCAGCCTCCTGAGTAGCCGGGACTACAGCATGTGCCACCATACCTAATTTTTTAACTTTTATTTTTGTAGAGACAGGGTCTTGCTATGTTGCCCAGGCTGGTTTTAAACTTCTGACCTCAAGCAATCCTCCCACCTTGGCCTCCCAAAATGCTGGGATTATAGGCATGAGCCACTGTACCTGGTCACTTTTTGTATTTTAGATTGAAGATGAGAAGGAACAATTCCAAGTGGGAGATTATTAGTTATCTCATGTTTTCTACATATAAACCATCTGTTTTCTTATCATTTATCTTCTCTTACCTTCTTGAAGTGGTGGTCTTAGAATCATACAATGTCAGAATTGAAAGTAGCTTAGGAATCACCTAATTCAGCATCTCTTTAGCTGCAGAAACCTAGTATTTCCATTTGACTCCTGTTTTATATTACATCTCCCTGCTGAAATTACCCTTATGTTCATGCATATTGTCTCCCTTTTCTACTATATATATATATATAGTGTATATATATAGAGTATATATATAGAGAGAGTATATATATAGTGTATATATAGTATATATATAGAGTATATATAGTATATATAGTGTATATATAGTATATATAGTATATATATAGAGTATATATAGTGTATATATAGTATATATAGAGTATATATAGTGTATATATAGTATATATAGTGCATATATAGTATATATAGAGAGTATATGTAGTGTATATATAGTATATATATAGTGCATATATAGTATATATATAGAGTATATATAGTGTATATATAGTATATATATAGTGTATATATAGCATATATAGTGTATATTTATGTTATATATATAGTGTGTGTATATATATATATACACACACTAAATATATATATATATATATATATATATATATATTTTTTTTTTAGGCAGAGTCTTGCTCTGTTGCCCAGGCTGGAGTGCAGTGGTGTGATCTCAGCCCACTTCAACCTCTGCCTTTTGGAGTCCAGCAATTATCCTGCCTCAGCATCCTGACTAGCTGGGACTACAGGTGCATGCCACCACACCTGGCAAATTTTTGTATTTTTAGTAGAGACAGGGTTTCGCCATGTTGGCCAGGCTGGCCTAGAACTCCTGACCTCGTGATCCACCTGCCTCAGCCTCCCAAAGTGCTGAGATTACAGGCGTGAGCCACTGCGCCCAGCCTTTTACTATATTCTTTAACATACTAATGGTAGTTTAAAGTTCCTGCCTGATAGTTCCAACATCTGAGTCATTTGTGAGTCTGGTTCTGTTGATGGCTTTATCTCTTGATAGTGTTTGTTTTTTTGTTTTTTCTCTTTTTATGTGTTTCATGATTTTTTTTTTTTTGATTCCTGGACATTATGTACAAAAGCATAGAGACCAAGATCAATGTTTATGTATGGCAATGGACATGCCTCTTTTCTGTCAAGGCTGTTAATGTGCATGGGTTGGGGAGGAGGGACGTGTATTACTCCATTTTCCCACTGCTTATAAAGAACCAACCAAGACTGGGTATTCATAAGGAGAGAGGTTAAATTGACTCACAGTTCTGCATGGCGAGGGAGGTCTTGGGAAACTTACAATCATGGCAAAAAGCAAAGTGGGGAAACAAACACATCTTACCACGACAAAGCAGGAGGGGAGGGAGGGAGAGAGGGAGAGAGGGAGAGAGAGAGGAAATGCCACATATTTAAACCATCAGATCTTGTGAGAACTCACTATCATGACAACAGCATGGGGGAGATCACCTCCATGATCCAATCACTTCCCACCAGTTCCCTCCCTTGACACACGGGGATTACAATTCAAGATGACATTTGGGTGGGGACACAAAGCCAAACCATATTAGGGAGGTAGAGTCAGGTTAGTCAAGAGTTGAGCTAGAGTTGGATTTTGTGTTGCTATTGTTACCTTTTGTGCTCCTCAGGTTTCAAACATTTCCAGTAATAATAATTATCCAGTGACTAAGCACCGCTATTGCCTATGTTTAAAGTGGGGCCTGGGGTGTTAAAGAGTTTTTCTCAATATTTCTCCTCCACCCTCAGCGTTTTAGCAATTCCTGCATTGCTATGCCACAGATGAGGTCTATTTTAATATTCTTGCTTCTCCCCACCAGCAAACTCCTGTTATTCATTCCTTAGCAGTAAACTTATGTTGGGAGTAGGGCAGGTTCTTTGTTGTCTTCACAGCCTCAGGCAGGTTCTGGATTCCTGGGTCTCAGGGGTGAAGCTTTTCCGGTGTCCTTGCCTCTTCTTCTCTTGGCAGCCAAGCTCTGCCTTGTATCTGTGGTTAGTTGGAGGGAGAGTTTATGCCCCTCCCCAGTGGTGTAACTTCTGGTATCATGATAGGATTCTAGGCCCAAAATGGTTTCGATCCTGCCCCCAACCATGAGAAAGAGGAGTTTTGCTTCTCCCTCTCCCCAAGAAGTAATAGATTTTTCCCTTGGATCTGGGAGCAGAAGGGTTTGCTACTGCTCCCACAGTGGCTTAAGGCCTTTACATGTATGAGGAAAAGGTCTGGGGAGGGTGGAGAGGCTTCCTGAATTCCCCTAGCAGAGGAAGATCATCCACCACGCTGTGCCAAGGAGGGAGACCCTTTCCAATCCTGTGCTGCCCCCAATCTTCCTTCTGAGCATTTGATGGAGGTCCATAGAAAAGAGCTTTTGATGAATTTGAACTCTCATTTTTGTATCTGGGCATCCCAGCTATTCCAGCTGATATGGTTACTCCACTTCTAAGAATTTATTAAAATTTTAACTGATTTCTTGTTACCTGTTTGTATGGTGATCACCTCTCTCTCCTGTGTTCTGCCAAAGGTGAAACAGATTATCCATCTTTCCTCAAAGGGGCTTTGTCACCCTCTGGAATTCAGTTCCCTGATGGGCTCAAGAAGTTATGAATTTGAGGATTATCTGTATTTTTCTCATTACTAGGAACCACGTTCTCTTTGGAAACAAAATCTTTTAAAATCATACTTTAGAAACAGCTGGTTTTTCCGCACAAGACCTCAGCTGGAAAGGGATACTGAAACTTAAGTTACTTCTAAAACTGTCATAACTACTTCATCAGACACACTTCCTTTGGGTCATACTGTGAAATATTTCTGGCAGAATGTTAGAGTGAAAAGAGTTCATTTCATAAGATTCTTTTCTCTGTGATGTCACCTTGAGTTGGAACTTTATCCTACACTTGATGGGCTCCTCTCCTGAGTGGGAAGGCAAGGAAATAGGGTAATATTACTGACTTTCTCATATAAACCGTTATGCAAGGTCAGGGTTGGGAAGACCATGGAAGGTTATGTGATCTGTACAATTACCAGCTGACTGGTGACTCGAGTATCATGAGCAAGCCATCCATTAGTTTGTGCTGGAGCATTTTCAGTGTTGGTGATTTCATTATTTTTAAAGGTAGCTTATTTTATCTTTTGTTTGTTTTGACAAAAGATAAACAGAACATTTGGTTCTTTGTATTGAACTGAAACTTCCCCTTTTATAGTCAATTCTTTTTTTTTTTTTTTTTTTTTGAGACAGAGTCTTGCACTGTTGCCTGGGCTGGAGTGCAATGGTGCGATCTCAGCTTACTGCAACCTCCGCCTCCCAGCTTCAAGTGATTCTCCTGCCTCAGCCTCCTGAGTAGCTGGGATTACAGGCATATGCCACCATGCCCAGCTAATTTGTTACATTTTTAGTAGAGATGGGGTTTCACTATGTTGGCCAGGCTGGTCTTGAACTCTTGACCTCGTGATCCACCCGCCTCAGCCTAATTGCTGAGATTACAGGTGTGAGCCAATGTGCCTGGCCTTTATAGTCAATTCTTAGCTACCTGCTCTGATTCCTCAGTTTGGCAGGATACAGTCTGGCATCTGTACCTACCAGCCAATAGAGGTGAACAGTGGCCTCTCAAAAGTTGAAAGTTGTTTTGCATCTCCTTACTTGATTTTGTTCTGCTCTTGCTTCAAATCCAGTCTCTATCCAACCATGAACTCTGGCTAACGTAATCACAATTTTGAGCCTAACTTTGGTCCTTTGAACTTGATATTCATAGATTTCCCAGATTTTGTCTTAGCATTCCTAATGGTTTGCAATTTCAATTTGCACTCTGGTTCTCTGTGCTTGGTAAAGAATCCCTGCTCAAGTTCTAGGCCCTTGGAAGTCAGACTTCATGATAATCCATCAGTGGTTCCCAAGTGAAAGGAGGACTTGGCCATCTCTGTCCTTCACATTTTACCAAACAAGTTAATTCACACTTCCACTTATATAGTCCCTTCACTTGAAGGGACTTCTTTGCTTGAAGACAAACTGTTCACTCAAAATCATCACCTCTTCACACTAAATACTCGTAGTATCTCCTCATATATTTCCTATGGGAGTTTTAAAGAAAAGAAAATATGTTGAGCCAATCATAAGTAGCACCCACATTTTTATATTTCCAACTGGTTTTTCTGCTATGCTTTCTAAATTTGGAATGGATGAAGATTCTAATAATTATAAACCTGACACATAATGGATTGTCTTCCCATTAAGACAGTTTTTTTTTAAGAAAAATATATACATGCATATAGGTTGAAGAATCAAATATTTCTACAAAGTTAATTAACAAAAACAGCAGTCTTCCACTTCTTTTCCCTTTTCTGTCCTTCCCAGAAGCAACCACAATATTTAGCTAATTATTTAACTATTTTGGTATTTACCCAATGTTTCTGTTTCTTTTTCTGTTTTTTTTTTTTTTTTTTTTTTTTTTTTTTTTTTTTTTTTTTTTGAGATAGAGTCTCACTCTCTCACCCAGGCTGGTGTGCAGTGGCATGATCTTGGCTCACTGTAACCTCTGTCTCCTGGGTTCAAGCGATTCTCCTGCCTCATCCTCCTGAGTAGCTGGGATTACAGGCACGCGCCACCACACCCGGCTAATTTTTGTATTTTTGATAGAGACAGGGTTTCACCATGTTGGCCAGGCTGGTCTCTAACTCCTGACCTCAAGTGATCCACCTGCCTTGGCCTCCGAAAGTGCTGGGATTACAGGAGTGAGCCACCACACCTGGCCTATTTACTCTATGTTTCTAAGTAACACATTTACATAGTATTCTTTTTATATTCAGTGTTTGAATATAACTGTGTGACTGTTATTAAAAAATAAACCATGTAGTACACTATCATTTTCCCCGTTACATATACAGTTTTTTGTTTCTTTCCCAGGTAATAATTGCGTCCTTATTTGATTATTTTTCCATGTACCTGTCAGTCATTCAGTCTTTGTTGATTGTTTAACTCTCCTCTGAAGATGTTGAGATATGGCAGGCGTCCAGCTCTCTTGATCTTATGGAAGGGATCTCTCCTGGAGCCTCTGACCCACTCCCATCTGTGCTCATTGTCCTCTACCTTAGTGTGGAGCAGCAGCCTGAGATGTCACTTCCCCAGCATTTTGGGAATTTTCTTTCTTTTCTTTTTTTCTCTTCTGTTGACATCTGTTTCCTGCATGCTATGTCTCCTGTTTTCTTAGTTTATTCTCTTGTTTTGGTTGATCATACTCTCCAGTCGCTTCCTGAGAAGAGGTACATGCGAGAATGTGTGAAAATGTCTTCATTTCAGCTGAGCATGGTGGCTCGTGCCTGTAATCCCAGCACTTTGGGAGGCTGAGGCGGGTGGATCACCTGAGGTCAGGATTTCAAGACCAACCTGGACAACATGGTGAAACCCCGTCTCTACTAAAAATAAAAAAAAATAAAAAAAATTAGCTGGACATAGTGGCAGGCACCTGTAATCTCAGCTACTTGGGAGGCTGAGGCAGGAGAATCACTAGAACCCAGGAGGTGGAGGTTGCAGTGAGCTGAGATCATGCCACTGCACTCCAGCCTGGGAGACAAAGCGAGATTCCGTCTCAAAAAAAAAAAAAAAAAAAAAAAAAGAAAAGAAAATGTCTTCATTCTACCCTAAATTTAAGCAATAGGTTAGCTGACTGTAAACCACTAAAATGGACATTCATTTTTCTCAGAATTTTGAAGGTATTTTGCCATTGTCTTTTACTAAAAAACACTTTTAATTTTGTTTACAGAATATTTTAAAGATAGTTCAGATTTCTGTATGCCTTTTCCCTGGCTTCCCCTCATGCTATCATTTTACGTAACTGTGGTACATTTGTCACCAATAAGAAATTCATATTGGCACATTACTGCTTGCTAAACTGCAGAGTCTAGTCATATTTCTCTTTAGTCATATTTGGCCATATTTCTGTAACATCCTCTGTCTGCGCTAGGATCAAATTCGGGATACCAGGCTGTAATTAAGCCATCACGTTTCATTAGTCTCCTCCAATCTGGACAGTTGCTCAAGCTTTTTCTTATTTTTAATAACTTTTCAAGAGTACTGGTCAGTATTTTGTAGAATGTCCCTTCATACAGTTTGTCTAATGTCTTCTCATGTTAACACTTGGGTTATGGATTATGGGGAATAATACCACAGAGGTAAACGTGTTCTCATTGCATCCTATTAGGGCAGCTGTTCCTAACCTTTTTGGCACCAGAGACCTATTTTGTGGAAGACAATTTTTCCACAGACCAGTAGGTGGGTAGGGGATTAGATGTTTATAAGGAGTGAGCAAGCTGGATTCCTCACATGTGCAGTTCACAATAAGGTTCACCCTCTTAGGAGAATCTAATGTTGCTGATGATCTGACAGGAGGCAGAGCTCAGGCGGCAATGCTCACATGCATGCTGCTCACCTCCTGCTCTGCAGCCCGGTTCCTAACAGGCCAGGGAACAGTACTGGTTCATGACTCGGGAGTTGAGGACCCCTGTATCAGGGGATGCATTATACCAACATAACGTATGACTGGTAATGTTAACTTTGATTGCTTGGTTCAGGTGGTATGTGCTAGGTTTTCCCACTGTGAAGTTGCTAATTTTCCTATTCTTCTATGTTTTGTTACTCTTCTGCCCTCTTCCATTCTCCCAATTCTTACAGGTTAATGCCTTTCAAGAACAGTCCTTTTACTCTCATTTTAATGGTGTTTCTGGAGGAAATGAAATTGGATATGTGTGTTCAGTCTGTTATCCTGGAGTTTTTCTGTCTCTCCTCTTTCTGTTTTACTTTTTTTTTTCTTTTCTCCCTTTCTCCCTTCTAAATTATTGGAAGGTCAAATCCTGAACATGTAGGCCATTTTAAGGACTTGGACTTGAACTTGGAATGAGAAGGGCTGCTGAGTGTAGCCTGCAGAGGATCAGAAGTGGAATCAAGGGGTTAGTTAGGAGACCATGGAAATAAGCCAAGACTGAGCGTGGACCAAGCTCATTGCAGCATTTTGAAGCTGGGAGGTATTATGCCAATGTCAGGTACCATTATTGTTGGGTGGAAACATCTTAGTACTGGGGACAGTTGAGTGCAGTGGAAATATATTAAAAACAGAGATTAGTTGTAATGTGTGACAACATAGATAGATGTAAAAACAGTTCTTGGTGAAAAAGTAGCAAACAAATGAGACATACAATAACATATAAGTATATTAAAAATAAATGCCCAGAGATTGAGAACACATTTTGCAATGAGTATTCGAATACGCTTACATGCAAATACAAAGAACTGTGTTAAACATCTTAAAATATTTGCCTATGGGGAGGAGGATAGGGGTGGGATAATAGGGGGAAAAGGAATAAACAAATCAACAGATAAATAACCAGAGGGAGGGGAAGGCTTTAGAATCTAAAGAGAACTATATTCGATCTTAAGTATATACTGTTTGGGGCAATTTATGTAACTTTTTTGTGGTTTAGTTTCCACTCCTGTAAAATGGGGTAGTAGCACCTATTCAATATGCTTACCATAAGAATTAAGTGAGGCAATATGTGAGATGCTTTCTTTCCCCTTTAACTCCATGGGGTAAAGCTGTTGTTTTAAGGAAAGTCTGTTGCTTTAAGGGAATTGTGCTTCATTATCATATGTTTTTAATTCATTTCTCTTTTCTCTTCCTGCAGGGCTTACCACCCAAAAGATGGGAGGCAGAAGATACCCACCTGAGTTGCCCAGAGCCCACAGTGTTTGCTTTCTCACAACTCCGGACTCCACCTTTGAGCTCTTTGCGAGAGATGTGGATATCCAGCTTTGAACAATCCAAGAAAGAAGCCCAGGCACTAAGGTGGCTGGTTGATAGGAATCAAAACTTTTCATCTCGAGAGTTTTGGGGCCTAGTATTCAAGGACTGATTTCAAAAATGATCAGAATGAAACAGACTAGAGCCTTCTTGAGGTTTATTTTCTAGGTTGCCTTAATATTTGAACATAATAGCTATTCTGTTGACTATCCATCAGGATAATAATTAGTTGCTGCAGTACTCATAATGAGCCCTTTCAAAGAATAGATGTAAATTACCCTTAGGGGTTGCCACTATATTTTTTATACTAAAAAAGGAAATATTTCTTATGGACACTGGTTATCTTCCATGTCCATGTCTGTGGACCCACATACTTACTGCCTTTTGTGGAAATTCACCTAGAGTGAGTACTTTTCTTGTGCAATGGAGGGAGACGATCTAGCTATAGATTCTTGATACTCACCTCACTCTCAACAGCTTATTGGTATTTGGCAAACCTGGTATCCTGCAGCTGAGCATGAACATGAAATACATTAGAACTTGGCAATGAGAGATCCCATCTGTTGGTTTCCAGGGATGTAAGTGAGTAATAAAAGCTGTTTCAAGTTTATCCACTATCCACTCTTCAAGTGAAAAGAACTTATGTGTGTCTACCTTCTTCTCCATACCCTGAGCCACCTCTCTCACTTTCTTTAGTTGTGCCTTGCCCTATCGCCTCCCATTTTCCCTTCAAAGTAGAATGTCTTGTAAAGACACAGTAACTCCTGTGTGTTTTGATTAGTGAGATGTTACCACTTACCTCTTCTGCTGCGCAGAATAATATTAAGAATTGCTATGCTTATGATTCAGGCCGCACAGCCTGGACATTTTGAGCAGCGCGAGAGTAGAAGTGAATACCCCCAGGAACTCCAATTGTGCTGAAGCTGATTTGTCTGTTCATAGGATGATGTGCAGCCTGTCACAGTGGCAGCCACAGGCATTCAGTTTGTGGGCATTTCCTGTCATTTCGGATCCTGCTATAGGGAAGGTTCAGCTCTCCTGTCTGGGGCATGTACTGGAGCACCTCAGAAGACAAGGAGGAAAACACTGGCTCATGTTTTCTTTCCATGTGAGGGAGGGGAGGTTTCTAGATGATACTAAAAGCCTGTTGCCACTGTTGTGTCATGATTTCCATTCTTCATCATGGAAAGCCGCAAGTCTCAGAAGGCAGCCAGAGGACAGGAAGAGTCTGTGATGCTCATGTCTGTGTCATGGCATGAGGGGGAATTGACGAGTGCTTGCTTAGCATCAGCTCTCATTGTATTGAAGGCTGTGCCCTTGGTGTGCTTAGCAGTGAGCAGCGTCTTCATTAGGTAGCTCTGGCTGGGCTTTGTCAGCCAGCGTGTGAGAAAGGAGAACCAAAACCAATACCTCCTTATAGAAGCCAGAAGGATCACATTGGATGAGAGAAGGTGTCTATATCTGGGTTCTTCCCAATCCCAGCTCTTTCATTAACTAAATATGATCTTGGACATATCTCTTAACCTCCATCGGCCTTAGTTTTTGCATCCAAAAAGAAGTGATTGGGCTGGTCTTGGAAGGTTTTTTTCTTTTTTTCCCCCTGTGTAACATTCTTCCTTGTTCATCAACATTTAAGAAATTTAATTTTGTAGATATTTTTACTAAAGAGGGTAACAAACTATTTTGGAACTGCTGTATGTTATTCAAGGGAAGCACGCTGTTTGGAGGAAGGAGCATACTTAATGGGTAGTATTGAGGATGAAAGGGAATTTCTCTCTCTGCCATTTTATTTGATAATATTAAAGAAATAAAGACTGGAAAGGGGGATTCCTTGTTAAAGGTCAGATTTTAAATTGCATATGAAATGAAGTGAGTTGTGTTTTTTTGAACCCTCAAAAGAAAGCCTGAGAGGTGATTTATGCCTCTGGCAAGATATTATCATGATAACTTCAGTTCTTCTCCATAAATGCCTTCAGCAAATACCCAGTGCTTATGTGCTGTGTGTATGTCTTAAACCTTAACTTTCATGAAATCTCATTCCATCTTAGTTCTTCATCAAGTCCATAGATAAAATCCTCTCTAAGCGTTTCTGAAGTATGTATCCCTGAACAAATTTAGTGAAATAAAATCATTAATCTGTGTTGATCCCATTTTGCCATACCTTTCACTTTACCTCACTGTCTCCTTTTGTGAAATATTTTAAGAAAGCAACGTCCCTCACAGGACTGTTTTGAGGAATGCCTCATGGCTGTGAAGGAGGTTGTACAATGCAACATTTTGCTTAGCCCTTCAGTACATTTTACTTGGATTGTTTTCAAGAACTTTATTTTTTTCGAGACAAAGTCTTGCTCTATCACCTAGGCTGGAGTGCAGTGGTGCGATCTCAGCTCACTGCAACCTCCACCTCCCGCATTCAAGCGATTCTTCTGCCTCAGCCTCCCAAGTAGCTGGGATTACAGGCACCTGCCACCAGGCCCGGACAATTTTTTTTTTTTTTTTTAGTAAAGATGGGGTTTCAGCATATTGGCCAGGCTGGTCTTGAATTCCTGCCCTTAAGTGACCCACCCACCTCGGCCTCCTAAAGTGCTGGGATTATAGGCCTGAGCCACTGCGCCTGGCCATTCAATGACTAATTTTTAAAAGCAATATTACAAAAGTGGTCAGAAGCCTTTTCAGAAATGTTGGAGAAAATGATCACTAATGCTAGTTAATAGTCTTCGCCTAAAAATGAATGCAACTTTTACCCTTGATCATATAGCAAATATATTTTGGAACCTGAATGCTGAATGGCTTCTTTGTTGCTGTTAAGGACTAGATTCTAGTAACCAGAATATCAGTTGGGGTCATTATCATTGTTAGTAATAGATTGGAAACATATAGTGTTCTATGCATTACTCAGAAATAAGAGACATAAGCAAAAATGAACATCATTCCTTCAGCCACACATTGTATATTACACATAGAAGAACCTGCTCAATATCTATAAAAGACTGTATGAATTCAAGCACAGTGCCGACCTGCCCAGTAAAATGCCCAGTAAAATATGCATTAAAAAAGTCGTTAATAGGACATAAGTCCTGCTAAAGATGGCAATTCATTAGGACCTCAGGCTGCTGTAACAGAATACGATAGACTGGGTGGCTTATAAGAAACAGAAGTTTATTGCTCACAGTTCTGGAGCAAAATATAAATTATGGAAATTTTCTTTAGGAAATTTCTTTCTTTTAATTTTTATTGTTAATGGTAATATCTTTACTGTGTAATTCTAATATCAGCATATATCTTGTTGTCTTTGATTACAGACATAAAAATGCTTGAAAAACTCAAAGGGGATATAGAATGATGACTCTAAGAAATAATCTAGTTTTAGTTGCTACTCTGCAACATACTGTCTTTATTATCTTGGTCAAGTTATTTGGCCTTTCTAAGATTCAGCTTGCTCATCTGTAAAATGGATGTTATAATATCCAACCTCCTTGTGAGGTTATTGTGATGAGCTAGTGTTCACTTTGCTCAATAGATGCTTGTTGTAGTGGTTACAGCTATCTGTGGTCATTACCCTTTGTGTTTGAAGAGCTTGACTGAGATTTGTCCAGAAAAAGGGAATCGTTGATGATAGTACCTGGAGTGGTACACATTTATTGTGTTACAAAATAGGCATTGTACTAGGCGCCATTGCTGATAGGAATAAGACACAGGAGAGAGAGGTGTGAAGGGTTTTGAGTAGGGCTTTTTGATATTATGATGGTATTAAAACCAAGGACTGAGGAATGCTTAAATTATTCTCTGACTCTTCCTACCCTCCATGGGATTTCTGGTGGAGTCTTGCACAAAGCTCTCAATAGGATAATCAGACTCAAACAGCCTCTTTATAGTAGCTTTGCAAACCACATAAATGCAGTACACTGATTGATTGTATAAGCTGGATCTGAGCATATTATTTAGATTTGAAGTGTAACTAGGAGAGGATCTTTTACTGCCTTTCCATTTCCCAATTCTGAATCTTGGGACTAGTCTATTCAATGTGCTTACAATAAGAAAGAGGAGAGAAAAATGCCTAGATCTGTAGGTCTTGACCCTGCTTGCTCATACTGAAGATCAACTGAAGAAGGAGAAGAAGAGGAGCCTCAGCAGCCTTTCTCCTAGGAGACAAGCCCTCTCTTGCTGTCCATGTGATACGGATGCAAGAATATGGAGTACAATGCATGGGAGCTCACTTTTAAGTCATATTAACCTTTCTCACTAGTAAAATGTGGCCTCATCTATATCCTGGGATTAAACCAATTAATTTAGCAACACCATTGGTGCTGGTAGTAGGCCCAATTAAGGAGATCGGCAAGGGATAGAGGTGTTTGAGGAGAAGCGACTCTTTAGGATTATTGTCCTCTCGAGTCATTGGACTTAACAGCCAAGCCTCTGGTCAGTCAGAGGTGTGGCTGTATCCCAAAGAGGATATGACCAGTCATGACCAGCAGATACCTTCTTTTATCTTCCTGAGGCTTCTTCTCTGCTATATACCCTTGCCCCTTTGTATCCTCCTGGAACAGTGACATGAGCAGTTAAATTACTGTCTCTAAGCCTCTGAAATGAGTCAGAACTGGAATTGATTAATGCCTCCAAGGGCATTTTGAGCATTAGGTCAAAAATTTATTGTTTACTTTATTTCCCATGCAAACCATAACCACATCATCCAACCCAGCTTACCAGAGAAGATGATTCAACTAGCCCAAATAGGCCATTATGAATATTTGAAATTTTAAGCTTCTAAATTAAAAAAAAAACTGATTATGAAAGTAATTATATTTAAAAACCATTACTGTATGTAGGGGGTAATATTAATGCTTTTGGGTCAGGATATTATCCCAAGAACTTTTGGAATGAATGTAACGTAAATTACTTCTTATATAAATGGAGTAAATTCATCTGATGAGTCCACTCATGGGGAAAAAAAAAGCCAGTTTTACATAAGAATGCCCTTAGTGAAGCAATAAAAATGATGAATTTTATTAAATCTTGACCTTTAAGTGCATGTCTTTTATTTATTTATTTATTTGCCAAGACCAGCTTGGTTGGGGAGACCCTAACCCAGCGGCACTAGAGGAATTAAAGACACACACACAGAAATATAGAGGTGTGAAGTGGGAAATCAGGGGTCTTACAGCCTTCAGAGCTGAGAGCCCCAAACAGAGATTTACCCACGTATTTATTAACAGCAAGCCAGTCATTAGCATTGTTTCTATAGATATTAAATTAACTAAAAGTATTCCTTACGGGAAACAAAGGGATGGGCCGAATTAAAGGAATAGGTTGGGGTAGTTAACTGCAGCAGGAGCATGTCCTTAAGGTACAGATCGCTTATGCTATTGTTTGTGGCTTAAGAATGCCTTTAAGCGGTTTTCTGCCCTGGGCGGACCAGGTGTTCCTTGCCATCATTCCGGTAAGCCCACCACCTTCCAGCGTGGGCGTTATGGCCATCATGAACATGTCACAGTGCTGCAGAGATTTTGTTTATGGCCAGTTTTGGGGCCAGTTTATGTCCAGATTTTGGGGGACTTGTTCCCAACATTTATTTATTTATTTTTATTTTTTGGTAGAGACAGGGCTTCTCCTTGTTGGCCAGGCTGGTCTCGACCTCCTGACCTCAGGTGATCCACCCACCTTGGCCTCCCAAAGTACTAGGATTACAGGCATGAGCCACCATGTTCGGCCAGTACATGTCTTTTTAATATTCTGTGTGACAAAAATAAGAGTAAAATACCTGTGCTACACATCATAGTATAACAGGAGTCTCACAGTGCTTGTGTGATTGAGTTGTGAGCTGAACTTGCTGCTTTTTCCATGGAATACTATTTTTACTTAAAAAAATCTGACAAACTATGCTTACTCTGTCTTGTGTTTTCGTCAACAATTTTTGTGAAAACAAAGTGAGCCTGTCACTTTAAGAGACAGAATTTGTTGCCAATGATAAAAATCTCAGCTTTCAAGTGAAAAGTGAAATTTTGGAAAACGAATATCCACCACATTGAGCTTGACAACTTTGCAATACTTAAAAGACTTTCCTGAGGAGATTGGTGGTAATATTAACAAATGTTACTGTTGACACTGAATAAATGCAGAAATAATGACATGGAATAATGTTTTTAGTTTGTTTATCATTTGTTTTTATAATTCTAAAGAAGGAAGTGTTAAGTACTGGAGACAGCAATTTTTACAAGTTAAATACTTTTTTTTTTTAGTTGAAAAGTTCTACAAGTGAAGTTTCTTTAATATACTTTGAGTTCTAGGGTACATGTACACAACGTGCAGGTTTGATACATAGGTATACATGTGCCACGTTGGTTTGCTGCACGCATCAACTCATCATTTACGCTAGATATTTCTCCTAATGCTATCCCTCCCACAGCCTCCCATCCCCCACAGGCCCTGGTGTGTGATGTTCCCTGCCCTATGTCTAAGTGATCTCATTGTTCAATTCCCACCTATGGGTGAGAACATGCAGTGTTTGGTTTTCTGTCCTTGTGATAATTTGCTGAGAACGATGGTTTCCAGCTTTGTCCATGTCCCTGCAAAGGACATGAACTCATCCTTTTTTATGGCTGCATAGTATTCCATGGTGTATACGTGCCACAATTTCTTAATCCAGTCTATCATTGATGGACATTTGGGTTGGTTCCAAGTCTTTGCTATTGTGAATAGTGCCACAATAAACATACATGTCCCTGTGTCTTTATAGCAGCATGATTTATAATCCTTTGGGTGTATACCCAGTAATGGGATGGCTGGGTCAAATGCCAATTCTAGTTCTGGATCCTTGAGGAATTGCCACACTGTCTTCCACAATGGTTGAACTAATTTACACTCCCACCAACAGTGTAAAAGCATTCCTATTTCTCCACATCCTCTTCAGCATCTGTTGTTTCCTGACTTTTTAATGATCGCCATTCTAACTGGCATGAGATGGTATCTCATTGTGGTTTTGATTTGCATTTCTCTGATGACCAGTGATGACGAGCATTTTTTCATGTGTCTGTTGGCTGCATAGATGTCTTCTTTTGAGAAGTGTCTGTTCATATCCTTTGTCCACTTTTTGATGGGGTTGTTTTTTTCTTGTAAATTTGTTTGAGTTCTTTATAGATTCTGGATATTCGCCCTTTGTCAGAAGGGTAGATTGCAAAAATTTTCTCCCATTCTGTAGGTTGCCTGTTCACTCTAATGGTAGTTTCTTTTGCCATGCAGAAGCTCTTTAGTTTAATTAGATTCCATTTGTCTATTTTGGCTTTTGTTGCCATTGCTTTTAGCATTTTAGTCATGAAGTCCTTGCCCATGCGTATGTCCTGAATGGTATTGCCTAGATTTTTTTCTAGGGTTTTTATGGTTTTAGGTCTAACATTTAAGTCTTCAATCCATCTTGAATTAATTTTTGTATAAGGTGTAAGGAAGGGATCCAGTTTCAGCTTTCTACATATAGCTAGCCAGTTTTCCCAGCACCATTTATTAAATAGGAAATCCTTTCCCCATTTCTTGTTTTTGTCAGGTTTGTCAAAGATCAGGTGATTGTAGATGTGTGGTGTTATTTCTGAGGCCTCTGTTCTGTTCCATTGGTCTATATATCTGTTTTGGTACCAGTACCATGCTGTTTGGTTACTATAGCCTTGTAGTATAGTTTGAAGTCAGGTAGCATGATGCCTCCAGCTTTGTTCTTTTGGCTTAAGATTGTCTTGGCAATGTGGGCTCTTTTTTGGTTCCATATGAAATTTAAAGTCGGTTTTTCCAATTCTGTGAAGAAAGTCATTGGTAGCTTGATGGGGATGGCATTGAATCTATAAATTACTTTGGGTGGCCATTTTCACGATATTGATTCTTCCTATCCATGAGCATGGAATATTCTTCCATTCGTTTGTGTCCTCTTTTATTTCATTGAGCAGTGGTTTGTAGTTCTCCTTGAAGAAGTCCTTCACATCCCTTTTAAGTTGGATTCCTAGGTATTTTAGTCTCTTTGTAGCAATTGTGAATGGGAGTTCACTCATGATTTGTCTGTTTGTCTGTTAATGGTGTGTAGGAATGCTTGTGATTTTTGCACATTGATTTTGTATCCTGAGACTTTGCTGAAGTTGCTTATGAGCTTAAGGAGATTTTGGGCTGAGACGATAGGGTTTTCTAAATATACAATCATGTCATCTGCAAACAGGGACAATTTGACTTCCTCATTTCCTAATTGAATACCCTTTATTTCTTTCTCTTGCCCGATTGCCCTGGCCAGAACTTCCAACAGTATATTGAATAGGAATGGTGAGAGAGGGCATCCTTGTCTTGTGCCCATTTTCAAAGGGAATGCTTCCAGTTTTTGCCCATTCAGTATGATATTGGCTGTGGGTTTGTTATAAATAGCTCTTATTATTTTGAGATACGTTCCATCAATACCTAGTTTATTGAGAGTTTTTAGCATGAAGGGCTGTTGAATTTTGTCAAAGGCCTTTTCTGCATCTATTGCAATAATCATGTGGTTTTTGTCGTTGGTTCTGTTTATGTGATGGATTATGTTTATTGATTGGTGTATGTTGAACCAGCCTAGCATCCCAGGGATGAAGCCAACTTGATCATGGTGGATAAGCTTTTTGATGTGCCGCTGGATTTGGTTTGCCAGTATTTTATTGAGGATTTTCGCATCAGTGTTCATCAGGGATATGGGTCCAAAATTTTCTTTTTTTGTTGTGTCTCTGCCAAGCTTTGGTATCAGGATGATGTTAGCCTCATAAAATGAGTTAGGGAGGATTCCCTCTTTTTCTATTGATTGGAATAGTTTCAGAAGGAATGGTACTAGCTCCTCCTTGTACCTCTGGTAGAATTCGGCTGTGAATCCATCTGGTCCTGGACTTTTTTTGGTTGGTAAGCTATTAATTATTGCCTCAATTTCAGAGCCTGTTAATGGTCTATTCAGAGATTCAGCTTCTTCCTGGTTTAGTCTTGGGAGGGTGTATGTGTCCAGGAATTTATCCATTTGTTCTAGATTTTCTAGTTTATTTGCATAGAGGTGTTTATAGTATTCTCTGATGGTAGTTTGTATTTCTGTGGGATCGGTGGTGATATCCCCTTTATCATTTTTTATTGCGTCTATTTGATTCTTCTCTCTTTTCTTCTTTATTAGTCTTGCTAGCAGTCTATCAATTTTGTTGATCTTTTCAAAAAACCGGCTTCTGAATTCATTGATTTTTTGAAGGGTTTTTTGTGTCTCTATCTTCTTCAGCTCTGCTCTGATCTTAGTTGTTTCTTGCCTTCCGCTAGTTTTTGAATTTGTTTGCTCTTGCTTCTCTAGTTGTTTGAATTGTGATGTTAGGGTGTCGATTTTAGATCTTTCCTGCTTTCTCTAGTGGGCATTTAGTGATATAAATTTCCCTCTACACACTGCTTTAAATGTGTCCCAGAGAATCTGGTATGTTGTGTCTTTGTTCTCATTGGTTTCCAAGAACATCTTTATATCTCCCTTCATTTTGTTATTTAACCAGTAGTCATTCAGGAGCAGATTGTTCAGTTTCCATGTAGTTGTGCGGTTTTGAGTGAGTTTCTTAATCCTGAGTTCTAATTTGATTGCACTGTGGTCTGAGAGACAGTTTGTTGTGATTTCTGTTCTTTTACATTTGCTGAGGAGCTTTACTTCCAATTATGTGGTCAGTTTTAGAATAAGCATGATGTGGTGCTGAGAAGAATGTATATTCTGTTGATTTGGGGTGGAGATTTCTGTTGATGTCTATTAGGTCTGCTTGGTGCAGAGCTGAGTTCAAGTCCTGGATATCCTTGTTAACCTTCTGTCTCGTTGATCTGTCTAATATTGAGAGTGGGGTGTTACACTCTCCCATTATTATTGTGTGGGAGTCTAAGTCTCTTCGTAGGTCTCTAAGGATTTGCTTTATGAATCTGGGTGCTCCTGTATGGGGTGCATATATATTTAGGATAGTCAGCTCTTCTTGTTGAATTGATCCCTTTACCATTATGTAATGGCCTTTTTTGTCTCTTTTGATCTCTGTTGGTTTAAAGTCTGTTTTATCAGAGACTAGGATTGCAACCCCTGGTTTTTTTTTTTTTTTTGCTTTCCATTTGCTTGATAGATCTTCTTCCATCCCTTTATTTTGAGTCCATGTGCATCTTTGCATGTGAGACGGGTCTCCTGAATACAGCACACTGATGGGTCTTGACTCTATCCAATTTGCCAGTCTGTGTCTTTTAATGGGGGCATTTAGCCCATTTATATTTAAGGTTAATATTGTTATGTTTAAATTTGATCTTGTCATTATGATGTTCGCTGGTTATTTTGCCTGTTAATTGATACGGTTTCTTCATAGCATTGGTGGTCTTTACAATTTGGCCTTTTTTTTCCCGTGGCTTGTACGGGTTGTTTCTTTCCATGTTTAGTGCTTCCTTCAGGCGCTCTTGTAAGGCAGGCCTGGTGGTGACAAAATCTCTCAGCATTTGCTTGTCTGTAAAGGACTTTATTTATCCTTCACTTATGAAGCTTAGTTTGGCTGGATATGAAATTCCGGGTTGAAAATTCTTTTCTTTAAGAATGTTGAATATTGGCCCATACTCTCTTCTGGCTTGTAGGGTTTCTGCCGATAGATCCGCTGTTAGTCTGATGGGCTTCCCTTTGTGCGTAACTCAACCTTTCTCTCTAGCTGCCCTTAACACTTTTTCCTTCATTTCAAGTTTGGTGAATCTGACAATTACATGTCTTGGGATTGCTCTTAAGTGAAGATTTTAAAAATCATTTTTTTTTAATTTGAAAATTGGAATAAGATAAAAGATAACCACAGCTATCAATCAATGAGTGAAAAGAAGTCTTGGTTTTTCAATTGGGAAACACGGAAAAAAATGTATTCAGGAACATGAAAAATGCCTTAAAAACCTATCAAGGAAATTATGATTATTTTGCATTACTCAGAATATTAAACTGCCTGAAATTTGTTAACGTATTCTATATATTTTTATTGAGCATTTACTATGTGCCAGGAATTATTTTGGGCAAATGGGATATAGCAATGAATGGAAGTCACAAAATTGCTGCCACCACAGAGCTTACATTCTAATTCTAGTGTGGAATTAGAACAGAAATGCTTTAGCAAAATGTAAACCACTTCAAGGAAGCTTTTATTTCTCTGTTTTGTGTACGCCTCATATGATAGAATTTACCTCATGAATCTCTGTCACTCTATTTGAAACATGAAATGTGATACAAGTGGATTCTATTTATAGAGTATATTAAATGGGCTATATTATTAATGAGATGTGTTAAAAGTACTAAAAGTTCACATTTGAAGTGAGCTGGCAAGTCCAGAATAAGTCCTTTTAATTTTTATACCAGTGTTTATTCCTGTTCCCTGGGAGAGGAGGCATTTTTTTCTGTCAACACTGGGCGATTTAAGAACTGACTTGGGGGATGAAAATAACTATGGTGAGTCCACAGGGGCAAACAGTTGTGCTCCAGCCAATCCACATCTGTTCACCTTAAGTAGAGAGGCTGGGGTGAGTCAGTATTTACTCAGCCTCAGTGCCTCAGAAAAGGTGATGAATTTTATCTTATGAGCTGCTTTCAGTCATCATGTATATAGTTCACACACCATTAATAAGAAGACTCATTCACCATGGAAATAATCTGCTAGTCTGAGAGAATGTTGGTCCCTAAGACAAGCATCTTGAAGTATCAAAGTTTCATCACAGATGTTTACTACTTCCTGTTTCTGTGGTCTAAAATTCACCTCAAATGTGTAGTTAACCTGTAAGTGATGAACCACTTCCATCACTTCCGCAATAAAATTAAAACGTGTCTGCTGGGGCACCCCCTCCCTATTTGTTTGCTTGTGTGTTTATTTTTGCAGTGACTCTAGGGCTGCCATTGAAGACACATTTTTGTAGCCTTTATTCAGAAAGACCATGCAGCTCTCTGTGCCTTTTAGCAGGATACGTTTTCTGGAAAGAATAAAACAGTAGGTAGAGGGACCTTATAATTTATCATCCAAGTTGGGGCACTCTGAGAGTGGAAGAGGTGCTATTGGTTAAGCCAGAATAATAGGCATAAACTGGGATGTGTGGTCACTTGAGCTATAGGGGGTGTAGGGGAGGAAAAGGTGTTTCAGTACCACTATGTTCAGAAACATTCTCTGGTGATGGGATCCTTGGATAAGAAAAAAGTTTCCTGATATTTATTTATTTATTTATTTTATTTTTATTTATATTTATATTTTTTGAGATGGAGTCTCACTCTATTGCCCAGGCTGGAGCACGGTGGCACCATCTCGGCTCACTGCAAGCTCCGCCTCCTGGGTTCAAGCGATTCTCCTGCCTTAGCCTCCCAAGTAGCTGGGACTACAGGCACCCGCCACCACGCCCGGCTAATTATTTTTGTGTTTTTAGCAGAGATGGGGTTTCACCATGTTAGCCAGAATGGTCTCGATCTCCTGACCTCACGATCCACCTGCCTTGGCCTCCCAAAGTGGTGGGATTACAGGTGTGAGCCACCACATCTGGCCGGTTACTGATATTTATTAAGGGTACCCTGTGTGCCAGGTACTTTGCTGGATTCTGTCATATATAATGGCACTTATCTGACACAATTACCATTTGAGGTAGATAGTTTGTTTTGTTTTTTGTTGTTGTTTTGTTTGTTTGTTTGGTTTGGTTTTTTTTGAGATGGAGTCTTGCTCTTTTGCCCAGGCTGGAGTGCAGTGGCATGATCTCAGCTCACTGCAACCTCTGCCTCCCGGGTGTAAGCAATTCTCTTGTCTCAGCCTCCTGAGGAACTGGGATTACAGGTGTGTGCCATCAAGCCTGGCTAATTTTTGTATTTTTAGTAGAGATGGGGTTTCACCATGTTGGCCAGGCTGGTCTCGAACTCCTGTCCTCAGGTGATCTGCCCGCCTCGGCCTCCCAAAGTGCTGGGATTATAGGTGTAAGCCACTGTGCCTGGCTGAGGTAGATAGTTTTTGATTTTCTTGCTTTTATAATACTAAACAAAATAAAACTAAAATAATATAGCTATGGTGGGGTGAAATTTTAAACTTTTTTTCATAGTGAGAAGTCAATAGTTAAGATTTGCCAATAGTTTCTTTTTGTGGTGGTAGAGTACATCCAAAGCCTCTTGGTGGAGATGATCTGAACTCTAGCTGGAACCTCTTGTGCAAGCCCTTTACATATGGTGATTTAAGGCACTGAGGCTCCCTTTGTTCTATAGGGTGGGAGTAATTTTCTGTGTTTGGAAAAGATAGTGCCTTCACCAAACATCTTAGTTATGGAAAAGTTAAAAGTCAATTATAGGAAGAAGTGGCAATTTGAGAATAGATGCCATAAACTCTTGGAAAGCAAATTATTGAGGCTTAGAGATCCTTCTTCCTCACCTTACAAAACCCATTTTCCCACAACATCTTTTTTTGAAGAAGTTTAAGAAGTACAAAAAAGATGTAAGAATACTATAAATAACACTTGAATGTTCTTCAGTTAGATTCACCAATTGATAATATCTTGCCACATTTGCATTATTGCTTTTAATTTCTCTTTATTTTTTTGCTGTTTGAAAGTAAGTTGCAGCCATTGTAACAATTCACCCCTCCATCTTCTGTGATTTGTCTTAGTTCATTCAGGCTGCTATAACAAAATGTCATATACTGGGTGGCTTATAAAGAAAAGAAACTTATTTTCCATAGTTCTAGAGGCTGGGAAGTCCAAAATCAAGGTGCCAGCTGATTTGGTGTCTGGTGTGGGACTGCTTCCTGGTTCATAAACAACCCTCTTTTTGCTATAACCTCATATTGCAAAATGAATGAGAGTTTCTCTGGGGTCTCCTTCTCTTTTTTTTTTTTAAGAGATGGGGTGTTGCCATGTCGCCCAGGCTGGTTTCAAACTTCTGAGCTCAGGCAATCTTCCTGCTTCAGCCTTCCAAAGTCCTGGGATTACAGACCGAGCCCAGCACTCTGGGTCTCTTTTATAAGGACACTAATCACTAATCCCATTCATGAGAGCTCCATCCTCATGCCTTAATCACGTCCTAGAGGCCACACCTCCTAATACCATCATCTTGCAGGTTAGAATTTCAACATGAACTTTGGAGGGCAACAAACATTCTGATCATAGTAACGTTCTTCTAAGTAATCACAAGAGCATTATTGCACCTAATAAATTGAACACTGATACAATACTATTATTTAATACACAGTCCATATTTACAGTTTTCTAATTGCCCCATGATGATTTGCTATATTTCTTTTTTCTTTCCAATTGAGAATTGCATGTATTTTTTACACATCCCTCTGTTAATCTAGACCAGTTCTCCTGTTTTACTTTGTGTCACTGTGGTTTTGGTCTTTTATGACACTGACATTTCTGAAGAGTCAAAAACATTTATCTTACAGAATATCCCTTTTTAAAATTTATTTATTATTTATTTTTGAGACAGGGTTTTGCTCTGTTGCCCAGGCTGGAGTGCAATGGCACCATCCTGGCTCACTGCAGCCTAGACCTCCTGGGCTCAGGTGATTCTCTCACCTCAGCCTCCCAGGTAGCTGGGACTACAGAAACACACCACAACACCTGGCTAATTTTTTTGTATTTTTTATATAGAGAGATGAGGTTTTGCCATGTTGCCTAGGCTGGTCTTGAACTCCTGGACTCAAGTGATCTGCCCGCCTTGGCCTCCCAATATGTTGGGATTACAGGTGTGAGCCACTGTGCCCAGCCTTGTCTTGTAGAATATTCCATAATGTAGATTTATCTGATTGCCTTCTCATGATTAGATTCATGGACCCCCTTCTTTTCTGAGGTTCAACAGTATTAGAACATCTCTAATGGACTAAAGAGACCCTTATGGAGGCTGCCTGTTGGAGAGGAGACCAGCTGCGTATGAGTGGAGACTTATTTGGGAAAACAGAGTCTGGGGTGGTGACTCAGGCTTTAACACCTAGGTCTACAGGACAGTTTTTAATGTAGTTCTGCATGTGTATGTGCACGTGTATGTGCATGCACAACAAATTTTTGGGATTGAGAGAATTAAGAGAAGGAGAAAAATAGGAGGAAAAGGAATAGGGGAAAACAAAAGACAACTTAAGAGGTATATACAGAGAGAAATATAGATATATACACATATATATGTATATATATATATACACACATATATGTATACACACACACACACACACACACATATATATATATATATATATATTTGCAAGAGGATAATGGTGGTAGAGAATGGGGTCTTCTAATGTACCAATTAATTTTTTTAGTTTTCTCTCTGTAACCAAGAACAACTCCTTGGGCTAATAGGCCCCTAAAATTCTTAGATTTATTAGAATAGTTAGAAAAGAAGATCAAAACCTTTTGGAGATAGGAAAGATAGACGCTCATATTAAAATAAATGTGGGTAGGAAGAATCAATATTGTGAAAATGGCCATACTGCCCAAGGTAATTTATAGATTCAGTGCCATCCCCATCAAGCTACCAATGACTTTCTTCACAGAATTAGAAAAAACTACTTTAAAGTTCGTATGGAACCAAAAAAGAGCCTGCATCGCCAAGTCAATCCTAAGCCAAAAGAACAAAGCTGGAGGCATCATGCTACCTGACTTCAAACTATACTACAAGGCTACAGTAACCAAAACAGCATGGTACTGGTACCAAAACAGAGATATAGATCAATGGAACAGAACAGAGGCCTCAGAAATAACACCACATATCTACAACTATCTGATCTTTGACAAACCCGAGAAAAACAAGCAATGGGGAAAGGATTCCCTATTTAATAAATGGTGCTGGGAAAACTGGCTAGCCATGTGGAGAAAGCTGAAACTGGATCCCTTCCTTACACCTTATACAAAAATTAATTCAAGATGGATTAAAGACTTAAACATTAGACCTAAAACCATAAAAACCCTAGAAGAAAACCTAGGCATTACCATTCAGGACATAGGCATGGGCAAGGACTTCATGTCTAAAACACCAGAAGCAATGGCAACAAAAGCCAAAATTGACAAATGGGATCTAATTAAACTAAAGAGCTTCTGCACAGCAAAAGAAACTACCATCAGAATGAACAGGCAACCTACAAAATGGGAGAAAATTTTCGCAACCTACTCATCTGACAAAGGGCTAATATCCAGAATCTACAATGAACTCCAACAAATTTACAAGAAAAAAAAAACAACCCCATCAAAAAGTGGGCGAAGGACATGAACAGACACTTCTCAAAAGAAGACATTTATGCAGCCAAAAAACACATGAAAAAATGCTCACCATCACTGGCCATCAGAGAAATGCAAATCAAAACCACAGTGAGATACCATCTCACACCAGTTAGAATGGCAATCATTAAAAAGTTAGGAAACAACAGGTGCTGGAGAGGATGTGGAGAAATAGGAACACTTTTACACTGTTGGTGGGACTGTAAACTAGTTCAACCATTGTGGAAGTGAGTGTGGTGATTCCTCAGGGATCTAGAACTAGAAATACCATTTGACCCAGCCATCCCATTACTGGGTATATACCCAAAGGACTATAAATCATGCTGCTATAAAGACACATGCACACGTATGTTTATTGCGGCTCTATTCACAATAGCAAAGACTTGGAACCAACCCAAATGTCCAACAATGATAGACTGGATTAAGAAAATGTGGCACATATACACCATGGAATACTATGCAGCCATAAAAAATGATGAGTTCATGTCCTTTATAGGGACATGGATGAAATTGGAAATCATCATTCTCAGTAAACTATCGCAAGAACAAAAATCCAAACACCGCATATTCTTACTGATAGGTGGGAATTGAACAATGAGAACACATGGACACAGAAAGGGGAACATCACACTCTGGGGACTGTTGTGACGTTGGGGGAGGGGCGAGGGATAGCATTAGGAGATATACCTAATGCTAAATGACGAGTTAATGGGTGCAGCACACCAGCACGGCACATGTATACATATGTAACTAACATGCACATTGTGCACATGTACCCTAAAACTTAAAGTATAATAATAATGAAACCAAAAAAAAAATAAATGTGATGTTATTGTCTGAGATGATGAAGCAGGACACATCAATATAAATACAACATCCCAGTTTATATATCTAACAATTGGCAGATCCAAATTTCAAACCCAAGTTGGTTTATGATTATGCATGATGGTTAATTTTATATCATCTTGACTGGACTAAGGGATGCCTAGGTAGCTGGTAAAACATTATTTTTAGGTGTGTCTGTGAGGGAGTTTTCAGAACAGATCAGCATTTAAATCAATCGATGGAGGCTGCTGCAATTTTTTTTGCAATACTCCTGAAAAAGCTGTTCATTTTCCACATTGATATTGAAAAATCCAGTTGTACTCTTATAACCTTTAATATAAATATGAGTTCTTTACAAGTGGAAGGGAGCCTCTGTCAGCACTTATAAGTGAGCCTGTTTTTCCCTTCTTTAGAAAGGAAGATATAATGATATTGGAATATAAATAATCTGGTTGGCATGTATTAAACACTTGGAAAATCCTGCAGCAGCTGTGTTAGCCTTAAAAGATACTCCCATTGATAAGAAAGCCTAGGTGTGGTGGTCTCTCACCTGATTTGTTTGCAGGGTGCCATTGTAATTCTGCATCCAAAAGTATTTCCATTTCTCCATTGTGGGTACTGGCAGAATAAGGCTCACAAAGGACTGTGAAGTAAAGATCACATATTTGTGTAAACAACGAAAGTTCAGAAAAAAGTACTGTTGGGATTTCGGAAGTGCCGCTATGGTAAACCATGATTATAGTTATGGGAAATGACCATAAAGTTCAAAGAAAAATAGCGTATGATGTCATCCCCCATGCCCTACTTGTTATGCTCCTCCCCACATGAGTCTCAGATCTAAGAAACAAAGACGCCATTAGTCAAGTCTGTTATTCTCTTTAATTTGATTCTTATCCAAAATTTCCTTTATTTTTGCAATTATAGAAGATAACATGTGATGGTTAATTTTATATGCCAAGTTGACTGGGCTAAGGGATGCTCAGGTTGCTGGTAAAATATTATTTCTGGGTGTGTCTGTGAGAGTGTTTCCAGAATAGATCAGCATTTGACTCAGTAGACTGAGTAAAAAATATCGCCAATGAAAACAGGCATTATTTAATCCAGAGGGCTTAGATAGAACAAAAAGGCCAAGAAGAGCGAATTATCTCTCTATTCTTGACCTGGAACATCCATCTTCTGCCTTCATGCATTGTTATTCCAGGTTCTTGGGCCTTCAGTCTCAGATTGGGAATTATCCTCCTACTGCCCTCAGACTCAAACCGGGGCTTACATCATCAGCTCCTCTGGTTCTTGGGCCTTTGGACTTACAGGGAATTATACCACCAACCCTCCTCATTCTCCAGATTGTGGAACAGATGGTAGGACTTCTTGACCTTCATAACTGAATGAGCCAATTCCCATAATAAATCTTCTTATCTATATGTAATCTCCTATCGGTTCTGTTTCTCTGAAGAACCCTGACAAATATGATGTGGTTCTCCAAAATTCATATTCTGCCTATCTTTTGAAACACCAACAACACACCAAACAAATTTTACTATAATAAGAGGCTTTCAAATTTTCAAAAAGTCGGCGGGAGGTGAGGGGGATGACAATAACAAGTAACAGAGCTGTATGGATAATGAAGAAAGAGAGTAAAAAATGCACTTTCTGAGGAGATATAAAAATAGTGTTAAGTTGGTGAAGCAGAATTGTACAGTGGAGCTGATGCACACAGCATAATTCCAGAAAAAGAGGCTTTCTATTGGTTTCTTTACCGAGGCCAAAGTCTTAGTTTTGATTTCAGGAAATCCCCAAACAGGAAATAAGATGTTGCAAGCTTTGGGCTTTTGGGACAGAATCAGGAGAGAGATAAATTCTAACAACCTAAAAATTGCTCAGTGATTTCTTGGCTTCTGAGGGCATGTCACCGAGCCAAGGTGAAGCCACACTTTCTCCCTCTGACTGCAGCTGGCTCAGGTGCCAGATCTCACCGCCAAGCACCCCAAAACTAGTGATTGCTCAACACAACCACATTCCCCATGTCCTCACAGGGGCTCTGTTGAAGTTGCACAATCCTTTAGCAAACTTAAGGGGTCATTCATGAAGGGCATGAAAAACAAGGAGAAAACAACTTCTAATCTTGTGCAGACAAGAAAGAATCTGTTTTGGCAATAGCAAGGAGGGGGATGGCTGTAGAACTCCGGGGTTTCTGCAGTGATCTCAGTGCTGGCAGCCTCTAGGATGACCTTGGAAAAGACTTTTAGTCTGTGTCAACTTGATCAGAATCTCCAGACAAAACATGCGTGCGTTCAGCCAAACTGACTGTTTCCAACATTTGCCTGTTTGACATCATGTAGGCACAGTCTTCATTGCACTGGGCTCTAATTTTACTCTCATAAAAGATGTTGGGAAGGGATCCCTGTCTGCTTCCATTCCCTCTTTGTCTAACACCCCTGCAAGCAAATTATAGGGAAACATTCAACAATGAAGATTTATCAAGTATTGCACCATTCATGTATTAACCAGAATATGGTGGAGTTGAGTTTAGATGAATTTGGAGATGGCTGGAAAGTGACACTGGGGACTACAAACCTGAATGTGTTCAACAGGATTTATAAAGCTTTTGAAATGTTGCTCTCCTCATATGGACATGCTGCTTCCCAATTAAACAGAAAACTTGGTCTCAGGCTGTGCACAGCTTCTCTCATGTTTACATGTGTCCCATATGTCCTCAGGGCACTGCCCACTGGGATAATTGATTAATCTGAGGTGGTCATTAATTGTTTGATGTCTGTTGTAGAGGAGGATAGGGTGGCCCCAGGGTAATCTGATTTGAGGATAGCCAGGGGTGAATGACAGTATCTCTATTCTCTCATGTCCTGCCAAGTCCCGACATTCAAAGTGAGCTTGGCAATTATCTAACAAAGAAAAGAGCGACATGTGGCTTTTCCCAATGGGGGCTTTCATTGTCCATTCGTGTCCCTTTGTTTACTGCCTCTCAAAGAAACCATGACAACCATATTTGTCTCTATTTCCTCTCCCCTAGATGTCTCTGGTTCCATCTGTTAGATATTCACGGATGAAGTCAACTTTTTGTCTTTCTCATTATAAGTGAAAATACACTTATGTGGGTTCATTTAAAAAAAAACGAATCAAAAATAAAAATGGGATACTTGGCTTGATACATTGTTAAATAACTTCTCCACACTTTCTTAATTTTCACTAGCCTGTGGACATATTCATTTATCTGATTTGTCAGAAAGTGCCTGTGCAATGTGAAGAAATACATCATTGCACGGGGAAATAAAGCCCCGTTTAAGGTATTTGTGTAACAGAAAAGTGGCCCTTCATTCTCCGGCTGAGTGGCGCACATTTTGTTTCTAACTCCAAAATCTCACGTAGTGACAGCCAGGAACACCTCTTCTTCCTCATAAGGTGGTTTTGCTTTCTAAGGCTTTTTGTAAGCGTGTGAATTTGCATGGCTATTTGATGAATACTAGACACAGAAAGCAGTGACTGTGGCTTCACCCTCAGCAGGACACAAGAGGGGTTTCTTTTTGTGTAAAGTGTCATTTACAACTTGGTCCCATTGACAGAGCCGTTCAACACACAGCCATCCCAGGCCTGGGAGTCCTGGCTTATATCTAGTTTTGTCTTTGTTATTAAATCTTTATGACCTTGAGCAAAGGATTTTGTCTCAATGTGAACCCCAGCTCCTTCACATGTAGAATGAAGTGAAACTAGATGACATATAAATTCCCAAACAGCTTTAAAATGATATAATTCTGTCATGGCTAACCACTGGCTAATGACTTTGCTAGTTTTTATCTTCTACCTGTTATATACAGTTATAGCCTCTATCCTTTTTTTTTTATCTCACTCTGTAATGTTTCTCATCTGTCTTGCCTGTTTTATGTTTTCCACTCTCATCTGTTTCAATTTACTGTTTTAGTCCTTTTGTGTTGCTACAAAGAAATATCGGAGGCTGGGTAAGAGGTTTATTTGGCTCACAGTTCTTCAGGCTGTACAAGAAGCATGGTGCCAGCATCTGCATATAATGAAGGCTTTAGGCTGCTTCCACTCTTGGTGGAAGAGGAAGTGGTGCTGGTGCATGTGGAGATCACATGGCAAGGGAGGAAGAGGTTAGGGCAGGAGGTGCAGGGCTCTTTTTTAACAACCAGCTCTTGAGAATAATAGAGCAAGAACTCACTCACACCCCCTGCCCCCCGCCGACTCCCCATCACCAGGAAGGGCATTAATCTATCATGAGAGATCTGCTCTTATGACCAAACCCCTTTCATTAGGCCTCACCTCCAACACTGGGGACCAAATTTCAACATAAGGTTTGGAGGGATCAAACATCCAAACTATAGCGTACACTTATGACTTTAAAACATATTTAAAAATGAGCTTTAGGCCTGGTGCAGTGGCTCATGCCTGTAACCCCAGCACTTTTGGGAGGATGAGGTGGGTGGATCACCTGAGGTCAGGAGTTTGTGACCAGCCTGGCCAACATGGTGAAACCCTGTCTCTACTAAGAAAACAAAAACTAGCCGGGTGTGGCGGTGCACACCTGTAATCCCAGGTACTCGGGAGGCTGAGGCAGGTTGCAGTGGGCAGTGAGCCGAGATCGTGCCACTGCACTCCAGCCTGGGCAACAGAGTGAGACTCTGTCCCAAAAAATAAAAATAAAAATAAAGAACTTTATTGCATTATAATTATATAAAACACAGTGCACCCATTTCACATTTAGTGAATTTTTTCAAATGTATATAAATGTATTTATACCACCACAATTAACATTTAGAACGTTCATCCACCCCAATAAGTCCCTTAGTTTCTCTTTGCAGTCAATACTCCCCTTTTCCTGGCCCAAGGCAATCACTGATCTCCTTTCTGACACCAAACATTTTTTTCTCTTCAAAGCCATGCTTCTAATCTTGATGCAAATATATATATGATCAATTTTCCACTGGGAAACTTGACTTAGATGCATGCAAGCCCCTTGACCTTAAAACAATGGAAATCAGGATCTTTTTCTATCATTAAAATTGTATGTCTGAGAATCATCCTGTATTTCTTTCTTGCCTCCTCTTCCCATGTCAATCAATCCCACTCAATAGTCCACTTCCTTAATATATTCACATCTGTCCCTTCCTTCTGCTACTATTTTTGTGCAGGGTCTAACTCACCACAATCTAGTCTTACCAAGTTCAGGAGCTGGCTGTGGATTTTCACATCCACTCATCCTTGTCCCTTAGGGTGTCAAGGACACCACCCTCTGTTTCAGGGAGAAGACAGGGCCTGGGAAAAGGATGTGGGTCATTTCAGATGGGGCTCAACATACCTTCAGCCAAGATGAATCTCTCTTACAGATGATCCACAGTCAATATGCAAGAAGCTGTTAATAAAAAGCTTCTGCACAGCAAAGGAAATAATCAGCAGAGGAAACAGACGACCCAAAGAATAGTAGAAAATACTTGCAAACTATGTATCTGACAAAGGACTAATATCCAGAATCTACAAGGAACTCATCAAAAAGTGGGCAGAAAACATGAATAGACAATTCTCAAACAAAGATATATAAATGGCCAATAAACATATGAAAAAATGCTCAACATAACTAAATATCAGGGAAATGCAAATTAAAGCTATAATGAGATACCACCTTACTCCTGTAAGAATGTCCATAATTTTTACCATAATTTAAAAATTAAAAAAATTAGATGTTGATGGGGGTGTGGTGAAAAAGGAACACTTTTACCCTGCTGGTGGGAATGTAAACTAGTACAACTACTATGGAAAACAGCATGGAGATTCCTTAAAGAACTGAAAGTAGATCTACCATTTGATCCAACAATCCCGCTATTGGGTATCTGCCCAAAGGAAAAGAAGTCATTATATGAAAAAGATACTTGTACATGCATGTTTATGGCAGCACAATTCACAATTGCAAAAATATGGAACTAGCCTAAATGCCCATCGACCAATGAGTGGATAAAGAAAATATGGTACATATACACCATGGACTACTACTCAGCCATAAAAAGGAACCAAATAATGGCATTTGCAGCTGCTTGTATGGAGTTGGAGACCATTATCCTAAGTGAAGTAACTCAGGAGTGGAAAACCAAACATCGTATGTTCTCACTTACAAGTGAGAGCTAAGCTATGAGGATGCAAAGGCATAAGAATGATACAATGGACTTTGGGGTCTCAGTGCGAAGGGTAGGAGGGGTGTGAAGGATAAAAGACTACACACTGGGTACAGCGTACACTGGTCAGGTGATGGGTGCACCAAAATCTCAGAAATTACTACTAAAGAACTTATCTATGTAACAAAAAGCCACCTGTTCCCCCAAAACTATCAAAAAAAATTTTTTTAAGGCACTTGTGAAAAAAGCAAGGAGAAGAGGAGCTTGCATGGCTACTTGCCCAGGAAAAGGGCTACATTCATGAATGGGGAAAAATGTCTGTGGCCTCTGGCTTGACTCCTACAGCTATCTGGCACTGGTAGCCAATACAACAGGTAAGACCCTTGACACGGAACTACTCCTTTCCATGAGGCTTCTCTAGATGCACGCTCCATACATTAGGCTCCACGGATCTCCTCCGAGGTCAAGTCCACATCCTTTGGCTCTCAGCTCAGATGAAGTTCATACAGTCTTTTTCCAATGTATTTATGTGGTGTAACCTTTATATGCTGCTTATTTTAGGTTTTTTTCTCATATAAACAAAACACTCTCTAGCTCAATATTCTTTAAGAGCCACTCATCACTTCTAGGATAAAGACTTTCTGATATAGCCCTTGTCTGAATTCCTAGGCTCACCTCCTTCTCTCCATTCATGTGCCCCTGTGCTCTGCCTGCACCAAACTCCTTGCCCGTTCCCTAAACACTCCATGCTCCCTTCATACCTCTAAATCTTTGTAGACTCTGTTTTATTTCCTCTGCCAGGAATATCAGGACATAAATGATTCCTGTTTTTTCTTCAGGACTCACTTCAAATTATTTTCTCAGTAAAGCCTGCCCTAATATCCCCAAAGGCTATTACTCTTCTTCTTTCATTACATATTTGTATTTCTCCTGTGTAATTACCAGGTTATACACCAATGTGGAAAAGGAGGAAGTGGTACAACCCATTCCCTACATGGTCTTAACAGTTACCTGGTTAACTCACACATATACACTTTCATGTGTGCACATCCACACACCTACAAGGAAAAAGGAAGGACACACCTAACACTCTGACTTTTTTTTTGGTTGAAATTCTACATTCTGGCTCTTTGAGAGTTTTAATGAGGAGGTGGACTCATTATTTTCACTCATCGTCAATTGGGAGTGACTCTTCTGCCACATTTTATTAGTTTTTCTTTCTCCAGTTTCCTTCACTGGTTCTGAGACAGTATGTTCCTTGTCTCCAATGTTCTGGATTATGTAGCATTCATCTGCAATAACAGAGGCATTTTCTGTAGATGGCCCTTTTTTTTTTTTTTTTTTTTTTTGAGGCAGAGTCTTGCTCTGTCACCCAGGTTGGAAAGCAGATCTCGGCTCACTGCAACCTCCACCTCCCGAGTTCAAGGAATTCTCCTGCTTCAGCCTCCCGAGTGGCTGAGATTACAGGTGCCCACCATCAGGTCTGGCTAATTTTTGCATTTTTAGTAGAGACCAAGTTTCACCATGTTGGCCAGGCTAGTCTCGAACTCCTGACCTTGAGTGATCCACCCACCTTGGCCTCCCAAAGTGCTGGGATTACAGGTGTGAGCCACCACACCTGGCCACTACATTGTCTTTTT
The DNA here is from genome assembly GCF_029289425.2 of Pan paniscus. Lineage (NCBI taxonomy): Eukaryota > Metazoa > Chordata > Mammalia > Primates > Hominidae > Pan > Pan paniscus. The sequence goes on along the minus strand of NC_073256.2, from coordinate 51,922,406 downwards.
AAAATATCATCTGTCTCCTTTGTCTTCTCTTATGTTAGTCTGGTATGCACCTGGCATCAGGAGGTGAAGGAAAAATAAATCCTGCATTGTCTGTAAAAGAATTTATTACATTGTAAGTTTTAGAATCCGTTTACATATTTGTCTCCTGCAGACTGAGTTCCTTGAAGGTCAGGTGGTATCCTTTTCTCTATACATCCCTAATGCCTAGCTCAGTGCCCGGCAGAATCCATCAATGAATGAATTTATGACTTTGAATTCTGCCTATACTTCTATTGCCAGTTCATGGTTTATGTTAAGTAGCCTGTTTTGCCTTAATTAAAAACCTGCCCATGAGTAAATAAAGTGTACTTGAATATATGTCTGAATTTAAAACATTTTCTCATTTAAAATTAGCAACAAGCATGAGTAATATTTTCATGTGCCAATGCCTCAAATTCAATGCATCGTGTTTTGAAATAGTAACTAAAGCCAAGTCTGGATAATTAATTTAGATAATTTGTCAAGTCTTACTGCTGGTGGTGGACATGTAGACATAATATATAGCTACAAACAGTATTTGCAGAACCTATGGTACTTTAAAAGGGAATAAAATAAATGATCAGAGAAAATACAACCAAACAGTGCAGGCTTTTTTCATTAGCACTTCCAGAAAAGGAAGCTAAGTGTCAGCTCAGAGTGTTGATTGCGGGGATCAAGGTGGAGATGCTTGTTTTTTTTAGGGATTGGAAGAACCTGGAGCGGTTCTCTTGTTTTTGTGCGGATGGTGACAGGCGCAGGAGAAGGAACACCTGGATATATTTTGAAGCATAGCTGTATTGCTAAGTGTCAGAGAGTTGGGTAAAACATTCAAAAGGCACTTTGGAGATCCATATTCCTAACAAATGCCAATAGTGTATTATAATTTTTGACTTTATGGAGAAATTATATTTCCTTCAGGGACTAAAACTTCATAGAAGTTTTCTCTGACTAATCTACCTCATGATGATTCTTTGCTTGCTTTGAATAACTGTGACATTCACATGGGCTGTCTCTGTTCTCTATATTTATATTATGTTTGTTCATATGATGCCTTAGAATAAGCCCAGATTGTATCTCACCTACTAGATTATTTTATCCTGGGGGCTCATGTCTTTCTTTGCATTCTCTATAGCTCAATATATGTTCCAAACATTTTTACTTATGGCCCTGATGTGACTTGAGCCTCAAAACAACTTTGTAAGATGGAAACATTATAACTCTGATTTCTGCAGATTGAAAAACAGATGTGGAATATTGAGTAACATCCAAATGTATGCAGAAAACAAGGGGTAGTGTCCAGATTGAGAGCAAAGTTTATGATAATTCTGCAATAAGCTCTGAAAAGAAACAGAATGATTCCAAAGGAAACAATTAGTGGTCCTTTTGCTGACAACATAAAATGGAGAGGCAGCAGTGGTTAGTTATGGGCCTGGTATATTTTTCATGTTATCTGATAATTATATTTATTCCACACTGGTCATTCATGAAGCATGTAATCTAAAGCTCAACTTGTAAATTGGTGCTTAATAGAGAAGGGTTTGTTGGCTGACAGTGTAAACCAAACCCTCGGATAATAGAAGAGGATGGACATCTGTTGATCTAGAAGTTTATGCAAAGCAGTTAGGTTTAAATTCTAAGGAAATTTAGCTCACAATTAGGCAGTTTGAATGCCTCTCACAGAGTTTTTTTTTTTTTTTTTTTTTCTTTCCACTGCACTCAGTGGCTATAATTTAAAAATGTAGGGCCAGGCACAGTGGCTCACGCCTGTAATCCCAGCACTTTGGGAGGCTGAGGAGGGTGGATCACCTGAAGATGGGAGTTCAAGACCAGCCTGACCAACATGGAGAAACCCCATCTCTAATAAAAATACAGAATTAGCTGGGTATGGTGGCAGGCACCTGTAATCCCAGCTACTTGGGAGGCTGAGGCAGGAGAATCACTTGAACCCAGGAGGCAGAGGTCGTGGTGAGCCAAGATCACCCCGTTGCACTCCAGCCTGGGCAACAAGAGCGAAACTCCATCTCAAAAAAAAAAAAAAAAAAAGTAATAAATACCAACTTCTGTAGCTGCTTTACTGTCTTCTTTCCTCTTTCCACGCCCCATTGTTCCTCCTGCCATCATGCTGGTACCTCCTTAAGGCACTCACACATTTCATCCCTTGCAAATGGAGTATAAAAACATATTTAAAAAGCCATAATCCCAGCAGTTTGGGAGGCCTACGTGGGCGGATCACTTGACGTCAGGAGTTTGAAACCAGCCTGGTCAACATGGTGAAACCCTGTCTCTACTAAAAATACAAACATTAGCTGGGCGTGGTGGCGGGCGCCTATAATCCCTGCCACTTGGGAGGCTGAGGCACGAAAATCACTTGAACCTGGGAGGTGGAGGTTGCAATAAGCTGAGATTGTGCCATTACACTCCAGCCTGGGTGACAGAGCGAGACTCTGACTCAAAAAAAAAAAAAAAAAAAGTAAAATATACCACATGTGGTGATTAATTGTCACAAGAAAATCACCCAGGGCATTGATGGCAGACCTGTGTTTTCAATGGTGTAAATTCAATGTCTCTCACTCTCGAGCTCTTTTGAATTTTAGTGTCTGAATCACCCTATAGTAGCATTGCTCTTTTTTTCAGGGTAATTTAATAAAAAGATGAAATTACTCTGCATACATTTTTTAATTGCAATTCTTGAGATAAAATAGGTTGATGTCATCCAAGTCCTCTCTCCTGAACCAACTGCAAATGTGTTTTTAATGCAAACAATTTTAGTCCATAAGAAATCTACTAGAGCAACAGAATACTCATAAAAATATGCCCTGTTGGCTATATCACCGTCTCAGTTGCATTGGACAATTTCACATTCAATCTTTATTTTGATTTCTCTTATTATTCAGCTCTGTTTATTCCTGGGACCCATGTAGGGTGTCACAGTTATAAAAATGTCATAAAATCAAGCCATAAATGAAATTACCTTTAGGCACAAGTGACTTATCTGTGTACAAAGGTAAATCCTACTGTTAACTTTTACTGAGCAAGGGATTCGGCAAGTTGCCTCTTAAATAATTTGGAAATTGCCATCTTGGGTTGTTTTCTGTCCTTTTGATATGTGTCTTTAGTCACCTTAGATTTTAGCTGGAACGTCTACTCTGTGGCTCTGAAGCAAGCTAATTTCCTTTTCTGTATCACAACCTTCATCTGTGTTTTTGTTTTCCCTCAGCAAGTGAAGGAAGAAGATCAGGGCATTAATCTCACTCCATTAGAAGGATGCATTTCCGTTTTCATCCAATTAGCCGCTGTAATTTGAAGCTTTTGGTGCCTGCTGATAAGGCAGGATGCTGGCAGCAGAAAAGACCATGGAGAGCTTTCAGAGGGGGCTCTGTGAGCTGTTATCACAAGTTTCACTCAAAAGATCAAGTGTCAGTCCTGCTCACACCAGTCAGATCCTCAAATCTTTATATATTCATTAACCATCGATACGTGGTTATTCAGGGAGGTGGCAGCAAGGCTTCAGACAGTAAAGTCTCAAGGCGCACAGAACCAAAGTAGCCGGTAATGAATTCACATCTCTGAGCACAGCTTGTTCTTAGGAGTGAAGGATTTAAGAAGCTGGCTTCTTTCCCTCTTTTAAAAACATAAGCGTATCCAGACTTGACATTTTTTTTAATAGGAGAAAAAGGCACACAAAACTTATTTTAAAATGCATAGGGGAAACTCTCAGGAGTGTGATTACCCCTGGAAATTTTAATTTTACTCCATTTATTCATTCTTAGGGATCTCTTTGATATTAACAAGACAAACGAACTAACGGAAAAATGGAACCTGTTAGTTTTGGAAGGCTGAAAAGACTTCTGGGAATTCCTAACACAATGGGGTAATGATTTGCATAGGCAAAGCGAAGTGGGGGTTTGGAGGTCCCCACAAGGAAGTGTGGGTTGGGGGTCCTAACACCCCATATTATGTCTCTCTACCACTTTCTGCCATATGAGAGGAGAACACATGTACTTCTTAAAATAAGACAAGATATCCTTAGCAAATGTTAGCTTGACTTTCAAGAAGACGCGTGTGAGTTTCTGCTCCAAATATTGAAGTTGGATATTTTCTCTTCTAGAATGATCATCTCCCATTTTTCTAGGAAACCTCTAGCATCAAGAAGCTGTTTGTAAAAAATAACTGAACAAGTAAAATCCTTTCAGAAAAAAACTCACTGACTTGAAATACCTAGTCAATTACCTCTAAAAGCAAGGATGGACAAGTGAGATAGTAAACTTGGGGTCTGGATCTCTCTTACTTTGCTTCGCTTTTCCTCATCAGTATAATAAAGGGGTTGTGTACTTGGTAATTGCTAATATCTCTTTTGGTTTGAATATTCTATAATTGGAGAGGCAGTACATTTCAATTTAGGATTGGCCAGTATTAAGCTTGTCTATCGCATTTCTTGCCGGTTACATTCATGGCAGACACCTCTAATCAATTGTGAAAGCTTTTCCTGCTAATTTTAGAATCCCAAGGCCTTAGAAACCTTCTCAGCACAGAACTTTGAGCAATCATTATCCATCAGATGAAGATAAAATTTTAACACCATTCCAGACATGATGGACAGATATGTAGTGAAGGACAGAGATCAGGACAGAGATCTGGTCCTGTGTCTGTCTGTACACACTTGTGGAACCCTTGAGAAGTAAACTAAATATTTTAAAATTAAACTTGATATAGGTTTTTGCGTGAAAGTAAGTTTTCTTTTCCTTTTTTTTTTTTTTTTTCTTAGACGGAGTCTTGCTCTGTCGCCCAGGCTGGAGTGCAGTGGCGCGATCTTGGCTCACTGCCTGCAACCTCTGCCGCCTAGGTTCAAGCGATTCTCCTGCCTCAGCCTCCCGAGTAGCTGGAATTACAGGCATGCGACACCACACCCAGCTAATATTCTGTATTTTTAATAGAGATGGAGTTTCACCGTGTTGGCCAGGCTGGTCTCAAACTCCTGATCTTAGGTGATCTGCCCGCCTCGGCATCCCAAAGTGCTGGCTTTACAGGTGTGAGCCACTGTGCCTGGCCAGTTTTCTTTAGGATAAGTGACTAGAGGTAGAATTGCTGAGTCATATGGTAACTGCACATTTAGTTTTTAAAGACATTGGCAAATGGTTTTTAGCTTGGCTGTAACATTCCTACTAACAATGTTTGAGTGATCCAGTTTTTCTGCTTCTTCACCAGCATTTAGTGTTGTCACTAGTTTTAGTTTTGGCCATCCTGATACATGTGTAGTGATTATCTAATTGTGGTTTTAATTCACATTTTCCTAATGGCTAATAAGATTGAACATCTTTTCATGGGTTTTATGCTGTCTGTATATCTTCTGTGAAATACCTTGTCATGTCTTTAGCTCATATTCTAATTGGATTTTTTTTTTTTACTGTTAAGTTTTGAGAGTTCTTTATATATTCTAATACTAGTCCTTTGTTGCAATATTTTTTCCCTTTGGTCAGTCTTGCTACAGATTTGTCAGTTTTCTTTTTTTGTGGGGGGACAGGGTCTTGCTCTGTCAGATAGGCTGGAGTGCAGTGGTACAAACACAGCTCACTGCAGCCTCAACTTCCTGGGCTTGAGCGATCCTCCTGCCTCAGCCTCCTGTGTAGCTGAGCCCACAGGTGTGAGCCATCACACCTGACTAATTTTTTAATTTTTAAATTTTTTTTTGAGACAAAGTCTCTCTCTCTGTCTCCCAGGCTGGAGTTGCAGTGGTGTGATCTCAGCTCACTGCAGCCTCCACCTCCCGGGTTCAAGCAATTCTCTTGCCTCAGCCTCCCAAGTAGCTGGGACTACAGGGACATGCCACCATGCCTGGCTAATTTTGTATATTTAGTAGAGTGGGGTTTCACCATGTTGGCCAGGCTGGTCTCGAACTCCTGACCTCAGGCCTTGGCCTCTCAAAATGCTGGGATTACAGGCATGAGCCACCATGCCCAGGCTTTTTTGATTTTTTTGTAGAGATGGAGTCTTGCTATGTTGCCCAGGCTGGTCTTGAACTCCTGGGCTCAAGCAATCTTCCTGCCTTGGCTCCCCAAAGTGTTGGGATTACAGGCACTAGCCACCAAGCCTGGCCTAATTTTCTTTATTGTTTTTCTGTTTTCAATGTCATTGATTTTGACTCTTATTTTTGTTATTTCCTTGCTTCTGTTTGCTTTAGATTTATCTTGCTCTTTTTTTCCCCTAGCTTCTTGAGGTGAGAATTTGGATTATTTATCTCAGGCTTTCCCCCACCTTTAATGTATACATTTAGCGCTATAAATTCCTCTCTCAGTATTGCTTTAGTTGTGTTTTTTTGTCAGTTCAATATATTTTCTATTTCTTTAGAGCCTTCCTCTTTACTGAAATATTTTAAGTGTGCTGTTCAGTTCCCAAGTATTTGGATATTTTCTTTCTTTTTCTTTTTTTTTTTTTTTTTTGAGATGGAGTCTCACTCTGTTGTCCAGGCTGGAGTGCAGTGGTGCAATCTCAGCTCACCGCAACCTCCGCTTCCTGGGTTCAAGCAATTCTCCTGCCTCATCCTCCCAAGTAGCTGGGATTACAGGTGCGTGACACCAGCCTCGGCTAATTCTTATATTTTTAGTAGAGACAGGGTTTCACTATGTTGGCTAGACTGGTTTGCACTCCTGACCTCAAGTGATCTGCCCACCGTGGCCTCCCAAAGTGCTGGGATTACAGGTGTGAGCCACCGTGCCTGGCCAAATATTTTTCTCTTAGTGCTCTGTTATTGATTTTCAGTTTGATTCCATTGTGGTCACTGAACCCATTTTGTATGATTCCAATATTTTAAAATTCTTAGGTTTGTTTTATGATCCTAGATATATGGCCTATCTTGGTATATATTTTCTGAGTGCTTAAAAACAATATGTATTCTTCTGTTATTGAGAAAAGTGCCCTAAAAATATTGATTAGATTCTGTTGGTTGATGGCATGTTGTGTTGTGTTCTTCTGTAGTCTTTATATTTTCTGTCTAGTTGTTCTGTCAACTGTTGAGAAAAGAGTGAAGACTTCAACATAATTGTATATTTGTCTATTTCTCCTTTCAGTTCTATGTGTTTTTGCTTCATATGTTTTGTAGCTCTGTTGTTTGGTGCATACTTACTTAGGATTACTATGTCTTTTTGGTGGACTACTTTTTTTTTGTCTTTCTGTAATGTCCCTATCTGTTTCTGGTACTATTTTTGGCTCTGAAGTCTACTTTATCTCATATCAATATTACCAATGTTGCTTTTCTTTGATTAATGTTTAAATGATATATCTTTTTTTTAAACATCCTTTTATATCCTATTTACCTATATCAGTATAGTTTAAGAGAATTTCTTATGGGCAGCGTGTAGTTGGGTCATATTTTGAAACCTATATGCTGGGGTTTTTTTGGGAGTGTATTTAGACCATTTATATTTGATGCAATTTTTTATGTACAATTTGATAATTTAATAATTCACACACACACACACACACACACATATATATATATATACACACACACATATATAGCTAGACTTTATTCCCCCACTATCAACACCACAGTGGTACATTTCTTGCAACTGATGAATCTACACTGACATATTATTATCACCAAAGATTTGCCATTTACATATATGTGTGTGTATATATGTGTGTGTGTGCATTGATTGTTTTTAAGTGTTTTTTTTAAGATATTACATCACATATACACGAACTTTACAATCGGCTGGTGTTGTCATTTTACCAGCTTGAGTGAGATATAGAAACCATGTCTCCTTTTACATTCCTTTACCCTTCTCCACTTATAATAGAATTGTTTAAAATATTTCCTCAACATACATTTAGAAACTTATCAGTGTTGTAAGATGTGCTTCAACTAATAAACATAAATTAGAAAACTTGAGGGTTTTTTGTTCATTTTTTGCTTAGCATATTCTTTATAATTTTCTTCCTTTTAAGAACACTTTTAAAAATCATTCTTTTAGAGTAGGTTTTCTGGCAACAAGTTATTTTAATTTTCCCTCATCTGAACATGGCTTGATTTCTCCTTCATCTCTGAAGAATATTTTTGTTGGATATAGGATTCTGGGTTGATAGTTCTTCCCTTTCAGCATTTGAAAATATCATGTCATTTCTTATTGGCCACTGTGGTTTTTGATGATAAATCAACTGTCATTTGAACTGTTTTTCCTCAATAGGTAAGGTGTCATTTATTCTATGGTGTTTTCAAGATGTTGTCTTTAGTTTTAAGAAGTTTAATCATGATGTGATATATCTTGATGTGGATTTCTCTCGGTTTAACTTGTTTGGTCATCTTGAATCTACAGATTTTTGTCTTTTGTGAATTTTGGAAAGTTTTCATCCATTATTTCTTTGAGTACTTTTTAGCCCCACTTTCTTTCTTGTTTCCTTCCAGGGTTCCAAATACACAAATGGTAGATCTTTTGTTACAGTCTCACTGGTTCTTGAGGCTGTGTGCATTTATTTCAATCCATTTTCTCTATTGTTATTTGGGCAATGTCTAATGTTTTACCTTCCAGATAACTGATTCTTTCCTCTTTCCCGTCCATTCTTACAGTTAGCCTACTCAATGAGCTTTTTATACTTACGGTTGTATGTTTTAGTTTTATAATTTCCATTTGATTCTCCTTTATATCTTCCATTTCTTTCTTGAAACTTTATATCTCTTCGTTGAAATTTACTATTTTTTCACTTATTTCAAGCATGTTTGTATAGCTCATTGGAGCATTAAAAAATTATGGCTCCTTTAAAAATTTTTCCCAGTAAATTTCAACATCTCTCTCAGTGGTAGTTGCATCTATTGATTGTCTTTTTTCATTTAGTTTGAGATATTTTTAGTTCTTGGTATGATGAATAATTTTTTATTGCAACTGGGTCATTAAAATATTATGTTTTGAGATCTTAATCTTTTTTTCATTGAATGCTTCATGAATTTGCATGACATCCTCATGCAGTGGCCATAGTAATCTCTGTATCATTCCAATTTTATTATTTGTGTTTTTGAAGCAAGAATAAGATATGGGTCTTATTTAAGCCTTTTGTTTTAGCTGCTTTTCCTGCCACTGCTCCAGGAGAAGGGGAAGTGTGTACTGCATCATTTCTGCCAATTGGAGGTGAAATACTGACACCTCACTTGGCTTTTGATGACACCCGAGGTGGGAACTCTTCACTACTGATGGGCAGTGTCCGTGGAAGTTCAGCTTCCCATATGGTCTCTACTGATACTGCAATGGGGGTGATTTCATTGCTGCTGGGCAATGGTGAACATCATGACTCTTCATTAGACCTCTTCTAAAACCTCTCCAGCAAGGAGAAAGGGTGTTTCACTTTTGCCTATAGAAGTGGAAGTCCACACTTTCCATGTGGTCTCCATTGACACTGTAGGAGCGGGGATCTTGTTACTAGCCAATGGCAAGTGGCAAGTTTTCTTATCTATAATGTCTTTGTCTGGCTTTAGGATTAGGGTAAGTCTGGCCTCATAGAATGAGTTTGGAAGTGCTTCTCCCTCTTTTACATTTTAGAAGAGTTTGAGAAGTGTTGGTGTTAATTAAAAAAAAAAAATGGGTAGAATTCACCAGTGATGTCATCTAGAAGGTTGTTGGGAGGTTTCTGATTTCCGATTCACTATCCCTACTAGTTATAGGTTGTTATGGCCTGAATTGTGTCCCACCACTGCGATTCACATATTGAAGCCCTAACCTCCACTACCTCAGAATGTGACTATATTTGGAGATAGGACTTTTAAAGCAGTAGTCAATTAAAATGAGATTTTAGGGGTGGCCCTAATCTAATATGTGTCTTTATAAGAAGAGATTAGGACATGGACAGAGACAACAGATATTTGTGTGCTTTGGTATCAGGGTAAGGCTGGCTTCATAGAATGAGTTTGGAAGTATTCCTTCCTCATCAAAAAAGACAGAAAGGAAAGGCCAAGTGAGGACAAAGTGAGAATGTGGCCATCTGCATGTGGCCATAGATCTTGGAAGAAATCAAACCTTCAGACAACTTGATCTTGGACTTCCAGCCTCTAGAACTGTGGAAACATAATTTTCCATTGTTTAAGCAATAAGTCGGTAGTATTTTGTTACGACAACCCTAGTAAACTTATTTGGATTTTCTGTTTCTTCATGATTCAATGTTGACAGGTTGTATATTTCTAGGAATTCATCCATCTCATCTAGGTTACCAATTTGTTGGCATACAATTGTTCATAGTACTCTTTTACATTCCTTTTGATTTCTGTAAAATTGGTAGTAATGTCCCCTCTTTAATTTCTGGTTTTCATTTCTGTGGTTGTTGGTGAGAGTAGAGGGGTTATTATCTACCAGCTTTCTATCTTGCTAGGCTGTCCATTTCCTAGTTCTTTGGCCTTTCCTAGTTGCCTGCCTCTTCAGCTCCAACTCTGATGTGTATTAGGCAAAAAGAAAACCCAGGGTGCTTGCCACTTTGCCATTCTTTGAATACTGAGTTCCTTAGTCAGTCTACTACATTTATAATATGAAGGATAAAAAGCTGTACTTTTCAGAAGGACTATGGAGAAGTACTTTTCCATCTTCCTGAGTGCAGAAATGTCAATGTTTATAATTATTTGTGAAATGTGAGGACTAGATTAGATGATTTAAAAAATCTCTTCCTGGTTTATTGATCTATAGATTTTTCCGGTTTTAAAACAGCAAGATCCTAATTAAATAAATGTAGCCACTTTTCCCTTTAGGTGGGGAGTAAGTAGAGTAAGACTCAGCACTCACATCAAACCAAAGGCAGAGGCTTCATCATCCTATCTTTCTTTAGAGGAGGTCTAGGTTAGCGGTAGAGTTCAGGAGTAAATGTCTTCCTTATTCTTGCACTCTCTTCACTCCTGGTGAATGTGCACTGTGGGCAGAACATCTTTGCTAACCTTTTGTTTTCCCCTAATATTCTGGTTACCCTATTGTCAAACAGGAGCCTGTTCAGTGGCATAGGTGGTTCAGAAGAGAGACAGGCCAGGATTCTCTCTTCCCTGCCTGTCTCTCCCCTTTTGGTAACCTTGTTATTGCCTTGGCCCTCATGCCTTGGCCCTTCAATGTTCCTGCTAATGTCTACTCTTGGGCAGGACAACTTCAGTTCCTTTCTCACTATCAGGAACAGTTCTCCATATCAGGAACTGTGCTCTATATTCCACTGCAATTCCATGACTTCATCTGCCATTTTTTGCTGACCTGGCCAAGAGCTGGCATAAACCTTTTTCAGGGTGAAATCCCCAGCATGTCCTCCCAGGCTCTCTGAATACCTTTTTATGTTATCTCCAAACCTCCCCTCAATCCAACAGACCCAGTGGTTTCCTGGAACTGGCTCCCACTAGCTTATGAGACCCAGTTGTTAAACTTTTAAAAGATGTGCGAGCTGGTTGTTAAAAACAGCCACTATTAAAAATTAAATTACATAAACTTACAATCAAATAAATAATATTAAAAACAAAGGTTAAAAATACTCAAAATTCACCACTTCCCAGTGATGTATTATAATTTTCCAGTACCTATCCTCTGGAGGTTATTTCTCTCTGTTTCATATATATGGTGGAAATGCCTTAGGGTGGGGTGCCCCTGCCCAACTCCACTTTCAGTGATTTCACACTCGTAGCTTGAAACCAGTCATGATGGGAGTATTTGTAACTAGGAAGTTGAAAAATGCTACAAAGCAGGGCAGGATTTATCATTTTGTTGACTATCTAGACTTTAAAAAATGATAGAGAAATGTTAATAATGTGGGTTAAATTTAAAATTGTGTCGTGTCTGTAACTACATTGTGAATAACACAGAAATTGAAGAAGTAGTCTTTCAGTATTCAACACGACAGTTGACCTTTGAACAACATGTGTTTGAACTGCCCGAGTCCACTTATACGTGGATTAAAAAAAAAGTTACACTGGTGTGCCTGCCTCTCCTGCCTCCTCCTCCATCTCTTCTGCTTCTACCACCCCAATATAGCAAGACCAACCCCTCTTATTCCTCCTCCTCTTCAGCCTGTTCAGCATGAAGATCATGAGGATGAAGACCTTTATGATGATTCACTTCCACTTAATAAATAGTAAATATATTTTCTCTTTTTGATGATTTTCTTAATTTTCTTTTTCTAGCTGACTTTTCTATAAGAATACAGGATATAATACATGTAACATACAAAATATGTGTGAATTGGCTGTTTATGTTATCGGTAAGGCTCCCAGTCAGCAGTAGGCTATTAGTAGTTAAGTTTTTGGGGAGTCAAAAGTTATAGGCAGATTTTCAACTATGCCCAGGTTTGGGCACCCCTAACCCCTACATTATTCAAAAGTCGATTGTATTATCCAGTTCTAAAGAAAAGTTATGTTTATGTCACTGATGAATGAGTGAAGTTCTAACATATATCTTTGTTGTTTCACTGTTGCCTTATTCATTAAATATCAACCAACATTCATGTCAGAATTACATTCATATCATCAATGACTTGAGTGGCTTCATTGCCAAATTCCATGCTAATTAGGTACTTATTCATAGTCCGTTTGTCAAAACATGATTGAATTGCAATTATGGGTTAGCAATCAACACCAAAGTTTGGTAAAAATAAGCATAGCCATTCTGTGAGTCAATTTCTATATAGAATTTACAATAAAATATGTTGTACATTTCATTACTGTGCTGCAATCTTTTATATCAGTAAAATGTATAAGATACACACACACACACACACACACACACACACACACACACACACACACACACACGTATATATTTCTTTTTCCTGGACAGCTGGTTGCTAAACATATATCAGCATACCATTGCTCAGATCTTAACTCTTATCAAGGCATTTCAGATGCCTTATTTTTAAAAGTTCCTTTTACAGCTAGAAGATGCACTTCAGGCAGTTTTAATTGTGAAAAACTCGGCTCCCAAGACTCAATTATTCTCAAAGCCTGCTTATAGAAATGTGCTCAAAATGTAATCCATCAATTCACCAGCAGGTGTCACTGTGGTGTAGGGTCATAGCCAGAAGGCGTCTCACCTTATGCCTCCCAGAGGAGTATTGTTGGAGTTGAATTGCTTCCAATGAAGTTACACACTGAACATCTCCTAAAGTCACTTTCTGGAAAGACAATTCCACATCCAAGTTATCTGACAGAAAGCAGCGAAGTAAACAGAGGCTGGTTCTGTTTGCTTATTTTGTAGTTTTAACTCTGCTATTATGTTTATGTCCAGAAAGCCCGAAGATCTTCTGTTTAGCTCTAGAACTGTATATTACCTTGCTATTCTATTCTAAGTGTGGCTCATGGACCAGCATCATAGGTATTACCTGGGAACATGTTAGAAATGCAGAATCTCAGACCGTGTCCCGGACCAGTGTACTACTGCTGAAGAATCTGCAACTCGGCCGGGTACTGTGGCTCACCTCTAATCGCAGCACTTTAGGAGGCCGAGGCAGGCAGATCACTTGAGGTCAGGAGTTTGAGACCAGCCTGGGCAATGTGGTGAAACCCTGTCTCTACTAAAAATACAAAACTTAGCTGGGTGTGGTGGCGCATGCCAGTAATCCCAGCTACTTGGGAGGCTGAGGCAGGATAATTGCTTGAACCTGGGAGGCAGAGGCTGCAGTGAGCCAAGATCATGCCAGTGTACTCGAGCCCGGGCAACAGAGTGAGACTCTGTCTTAAAAAAAAAAAGGAATCTTCAACTTAATAGGGTCACCAGGGGATTCTTATGCACATTCAAGTAAGTGTGAGAAGCACTAGTGTATGGGACCCCTATGTTGGCAGTTACTGTACAGCTATGAATAAGATAAAATGGTAACTTTCAGCTTGTTGGCCAAGAGAATAAAGTTAGTGGGAAAGGAAGTGACACTTCCCAAGACAGATGATATTTTCCTTAGTGCATGTTGGATTGTCTATTTTTTTTCTTTTTCTTTTTAGAAAAATGAAGGAGAGAAGAACTTTTCTAGGTCTTTCCCTATATAACCTGGCCCCAGTAAATTTCTTCAGTGTTATCTCTTGCCACTTCCCTTCCTCACTCTGTATTTCAGCCATACCAAATCATCCGCCAATATGGTCTTCTTAGAACCCTGGTCTGATTGTCATTCTATTGCTTAAAGGGGCTTCCTCTTGCTCTTAGAGTATGGACCTGAATCCGTGCCATGATTTGCAAGGGCTCCCCGGGTCCAGTGTCATCTTGCTTTCCAGTCTCACTTCTTGGTATCCCTCTCCTCCTTATATTCAGTGTTCAGCTCCCCTGGGCTTTTTGCCTCAAGTGTACCCCACTATTTCCCACTATTTCCTTTGCCTATTCCATTTGCTCTCTCAGGAATACTCTACCCCTGGTCCCAGCTCTTCTGTTGCCACATCAATACTCTTTGAAGAACCAGGGAAGCCTTTTTTAAGCCCCTTCATTATATGATTCCCCACTCTTTGCATTTTCATTTCACAGTGTTTATTGTGTTTGGGATTACTCTTTTCTAGACATCTCTTTTCCCTGGTAGATGATTTCTCTATAAAGGAAGGGAGTATATCTGTCTTTTCATCCAAAGGTCCTACCAAGCCCTTCAACCCCACTACATGGTCTGACCTCCTTACCTCCCTAGTGCATGATCTTACCACTTTTTCTCCCATCCTTTCCACTCTGCCTCTGTTTTCCTTCTTTTTCCTGAAACATATCAATTTTGCACTCGCTGATCCTTTTGCTTAAGTCCCTTCCTCACTTTCCTCAGGCCTTTCAGCCTTCTGGGCTGACCCCTAGTCATTCTGCTAGAGGCAGAACTAATGGGAAGTTTGGCGATTTGCCTTGGTGTAGGGCTTGTACCGCGTCTGCCTTTTGGTGGAGCATTTTGTTGCCCACCAATAGATGGAAAATAGCTGATCTATCTTGTAGACATTTTAGAAATGTATGACTCTGGCTGAAATTCTTTTCTCCCTGAACTTCAGGTTGCTATGATTGGCTTCTATACAAGCTCAAGCCCGAAGATGAAGGAGAACAGATATGTGCAGATTGTGGATGGAATAGGGAAGAGGGCACCATTGGCCATGGGAAACGAAGGGCTGGGGCAAAAGAGACTTGGAAAATGGGGGAGTTGTAATGGCAGTGAGAGTTGTTTGTTATTTTTTGGCCTATCTATCTGTTAAGGCTGAGAAATGGTTAAGGCCCCTTCCTTCCTCATTACACACGAGTTTACAAAAATAATATTGTTGATGCAGAAGAGAAGCTAAAATAAAGCTAAACAATCTATGTTGTGCTTTTCCTTAGCATGAAAAAATTGTTGCTTAGAGAACAAATGTGTGCTTCTATTTCTCCTTCATTCAGCTCCCTACTTAGCACCCACTCACGCTGTGAAATTTCTTACATTTAGGACCAACCTCCCTCTCTCCCTCCCTCCCTCCCTCGCTTTCTTTCTTCTTCTTCTTCTTCTTTTTTTTTCTTTCAGACAGAGTCTTGCTCTGTTGCCCAGGCTTGACTGCAGTGGGGTGATCTTGACTCACTGCAACCTTTCAGGTTTAAGCGATTCTCCTGCCTCACCCTCCCAAGTAGCTGGGACTACAGGCACAGGCCACCATGACTGGCTAATTTTTGTATTTTCTTTTTTTAATAGAGACAGGCTTTCACCATGTTGGCCAGGCAGGTCTCGAACTCCTGATCTCAAATAATCTGCCCGCCTCGGCCTCCCAAAGTGGTGGGATTACAGGCAAGAGCCACCGCTCCTGGCTTCGTTTTTTTTTTTTTTTCCTCCTCCTCCTCCTCCCCCTCCCCCTCCTCCTCCTCCTCCTCCTCCTCCTCCTCCTCCTCCTCCTCTTCTTCTTCTTCTTTTCTGAGACAAGGTCTTTTTCTGTTGCCCAGGCTGGAGTGCACTGGCTTGATCATAGCTCACTGCAGCCTCCATCTCCTGGGCCCACTTGATTCTCCTGCCTCAGCTTCCTGAGTAGCTGGTACTACAGGTGTGTGCCACCATGCCTGCTTACTTTTAAAAATCTTTTTAGAGGCCGGGCGCGGTGGCTCGCGCCTGTAATCCCAGAACTTTGGGAGGCCAAGGCGGGTGGATCACGAGGTCAGGAGATCTAGACCATCCTGGCTAACACGGTGAAACCCCGTCTCTACTAAAAATACAAAAAAAAAAATTAGCCGGGCGTGGTGGCCGGCGCCTGTAGTCCCAGCTACTCGGGAGGCTGAGACAGGAGAATGGCGTGAACCCGGGAGGCGGAGCTTGCAGTGAGCCGAGATCGCGCCACTGCACTCCAGCCTGGGCGACAGAGCGAGACTCCGTCTCAAAAAACAACAACAACAAAAAATCTTTAGAGATAGAGTCTCACTATGTTGCTCAGGCTGGTCTCAAATTCCTGGGCTCAAGCAATGTGCCTGCTCCGGCCTCCCAAAGTGCTGAGATTACAGGTGTGAGCCACTGCCCCCGGTAATACTTGTATTTTTCTTAAGCCAACTACACTTGCATAGGCCAAACCTCCATCCCTTGATGAATTTATCTTTCAAAATTCACAACTTAAGCCGTCTGCTTCTATGTGAAACCTTCCATGATTCTTTCTCTATGAAGAATCCATCACTCTTTCTCTACTTTGATAGTGTATAGTTTTAGTCATAATATTCAATCTTTTTTTTTTTTTTGAGACAGAGTTTCACACTTGTTGCCCAAGCTGGAGTGCAATGGCGCGATCTCAGCTCACTACAACCTCCGCCTCCTGGGTTCAAGTGATTCTCCTGTCTCAGCCTCCCGAGTAGCTGGGATTACAGGCGTGCGCCACCAGGCCCGGTTAATTTTTTGTATTTTTATTAGAAATCGGGTTTCATCACGTTAGCCAGGCTGGTCTCGAAACTCCTGACCTCAGGTGATCCACCTGCCTCGGCATTCCAAAGTGCTGGGATTACAAGCGTGAGCCCATGCCCAGCCCTACTCAGTATTATATATAGTTAATTTAATTGAATAAATATTTGTTATATGTCTACATTTGTTAAATGTCTACTTCCTACTGTTCTAGGAAGCATGCTGGGCGCTGGGATTAAAAGGGTGAAAAACCATAGTGCCTCCCCATAGAGACTTCACAACCAGGTTGGGAAGCCCAATTGAGATGAACAAAATAGAAAGAAAACCACAGACTCAGAGATGTGAAACACCATGGCACGCCTGGGAAGGGGCTCCTGGTTTGGGATGACTGGAGCATGGGTTTTTAAGGAAGGGAGGAAGAGGGGCCAGGACAGGAGGTGAAGGGAGCCAAAGGCAACAACAATGATAATATGAACTACAATTACATTTATGTGCCAGGTGTTGTGCAAAGTGGTTCCCAATAATACAGAGATGTTAAGTCACTTGTGCAACACCACAGAGGTTGTTAGTGGTAGAGCCAGAATTTAAATTTTATTATAGGTAAATTATCAGGCCAACAAGCATTTAAAAGACATCTTCAATGTGTCAGGCACTTTTCCAGCTAATGTGCATGTTTGTCTTCCCTGCTAACCTGTGATTTCTTTGAGGAGTGGAAATTTTTTTTGTTTGTTGTTTTTCTTTTGGGATGGAGTCTAGCTCTGTCACCCAGGCTGGAGTGCAGTGGCATGATCTTGGCTCACTGCAACCTCCGCCTCCTGAGTTCAAGTGATTCTCCTGCCTCAGCCTCCAGAGTAGCTGGGATTACAGGCACCTGCCACCACACCCAGCTCATTTTTGTATTTTTAGTTGAGATGGGGTTTCACTGTGTTGGCCAGGATGATCTCAAACTCCTGACCTTGTGATCTGCCCGCCTCAGCCTCCCAAAGTGCTGGGATTATAAGCGTGAGCCACTGCACCCGGCCTGGAAATCTTTTTATATTTATCTTTGTCAACCCCATATCTAAGAGAGTGCTTGGAATGAAGCAAACATTTAAAAAATTTTAGTTTCTTTTCCCCTTTTCCAACTTGCCTTACTAAAGCATTGTCCACCCTCTAATTGCTAAACACTAGCATCTTCCTCTCATCTCTTCCTTCTATTATTATTATTATTAGTTAAAGGGTAAAATGATCTGGGGTGGAGAAGACCTTCCTTCTATTATTAAGTATTTGTTGGTTGAGGAGAATTACAAAGTAAAAAGGAATATTATTGTTTTATTATCCATTAGGTTAAGCTTTTGCTTAAGTGAATCTTTGGACAGAAAGTAACTAAAATGTTCTTTGAAATGAAAGACCCATTTATAAGAAATATCAAAATCCCACAGTTATACTGATGGCAGCCTAGAAACACATTAAATCTTGCAAGAACACCTCATTATGAGCACTTATAATTCTTGGCTGTCCACATTTACTTAAGAGTAAAATGAAAATAAGGGGAAGTGCCTCTCTCTTCCTTCTCTGTGGCATTGCTTATAGCACTGGGGACTCCAAGTCACATTATGTCATGAATGGGGAAATCAGTCTAACTTTCCCTTTGCAGTATTGAGCAGTTGTGTCATAGAGGTAATAGTTATGGGTCCAGTATCATAAGAAGAATAAGGAGAAGTATTCAGTAGAAGGCAATTTCCAGCTTTCCAGCTCCTGCATAAAGGTAACAGCCTCTCCTTTAATAGACCTTGTAAGAATTAGATTTTGTCTCAGAAAATTCTGCTAGTGCTTAGCTTTCTGGAAATGTATTTGAAAATAATCACTTACTCTTAGACTCTCCAAATGTCCTGTTATATTTCACATTTTCCCATAGATAAGTATGCTCAATCAATAGCAATACATCTTCCCCATCTTTTCCATCCTGAAGTACTTGTTTATTTCTAAATATTTTTCATGTGACTCCTAGAGATGGGAAAAGAAAGAAATTGATTGGGAAAGACGGGACACTTGATGTAGAAATTTGACAGGTGGTATATTGTTGGAAAAGTGTAGAAGGTAGCCAGTGTGTACAATTCTTGGGTATGATATACAAAGCCTAACAGTCTTTGGAAAAATATATTTCAATATGATGTCCAATAGATTCACTAGGCATTACATAAAATACCTAAATGTCACATGAAATATCAAAATTATCTTAGGTAAAATGAGAGAATTTTAATGTATAAATAAAAAAGTGTATAGGGGTCTTTACTGATGGATGGGTGTCTGCCCAGGCTCCTCTTTTTAGAGAATGCCCTCTCCCTTGCCCCCATATCTTTGTGGGTGCTGCTCTGCCATTCACTGGGTGCTCCTTTTGCCTTTACAGATTTGGGTGTTGGTTAAACAATGGCCAACCAGTGTTCTGCGTCTCTCTGACCATGACAATTGGTTCATGTTTGGGCACAAGACTCACCAGCTAATAAAGGGTTGTGACTTCTATTTCTCTGCCAGGGATGGCTTCGGGCTGGTGGTAGTTTTTAGATCAGGCCTTACTCCATGCGTGAAGGTGAACAATACAGAAGGTACCCATGCAGACAGGCTGTTGACTCATCGACTGTTCCCTCCATGGGATCTGTGCCCAGAGACCAGTCTTCATTGCATACTGTCCAGAGTGCCCCATGGAACCACCCCCATGTGAAAAGCTCTGGGCAGAGCTGCAGACTTCTGTTTTCCACCTGTCTTCCTTTCCACCCCGACTTGGGGAATTCTGAAAAAGTGAGCTGCTTTTTTTTTTTTGTTTTTTGTTTTTGTTTTTGGCTTACAGAAAAAGCAGGAGTAAAACCTTCCTGGACATATCTCAGGTTTCAACCACTCCATGCTCTAATGGATGGAATTAAATGTGGACATGACTGGACCCCATAGAAAATCTTTTATTGACCCTGAGTCACTGTGGGTTCATCCGATGACACCGTAGGAGTCACCCCTCCTTGGACAGCCTGTCCTGGAAATTATGTTTCACCAAGAAACATGTAAGCTGTCTTGAATGAATTTAATCAGCTTTGGATCCACTTGAGAGATAAGAGAAGAAGATCACTACTTTTCCCAGAAAAGAATAAAAGACTAAATGAGAAGAGTTATTTATACTTCTGGCTGTCACCTTCAGCAGGCAGTTAAGAATGCCCTATTGAGTGGCCTCTGCTTATAATAGAAGGAGTGAAGGCAGAAAAATGGAGTTAATGTTGCCATGAGACATGACAAAGCCTCTGGTTTCCAGGATCAGCCTGAAATGAATTAAAGCCAAATTCTACCAACAAATCTGTCACGCTGCCCTGAAAACAGGAAGTCTAGGCTAGGCCAACAGGAATTAGTCACGGTACACACTGGCAAACCCTCCCAGATCAGGGCATGAAAAATGTGCTTCATCTGCAAAAATCAACTTTTAGAATTTGTGCAGTGTTTTCCATTACCCACTTTCTTTCCTCCAAAAGCCAGTCATCAAATATGCTTGGCTTACTTAGGCTTCTGCTGCACCATTAAGTGCATGAACTTGTGTGTGAAACGGAATCCTACCTAGCTGGGTGCCCTTGGATAAATGACCTCATTTTTCTGGACCTGAGTTTTGTTTTCTGAAATAGGAGGAGCTTGGCATCTTGTGATCCTGAGACTTCGACTTTCTTGGGGGTCAGAAAATAATATATCAGACAGTCATTGAATACCCACAAAATGCTCAGTACTGTGCTAAGAAATGGAGATAGCAAATGAAGAAGATATATTCCTTTAAAGAGTTTCCAGTGTCTGCAGGGAGACATATACTTAGAGAAAAGTATTATGAAAATGGTGCTAAGGCCAGCAGAAGTCTACATACATAAGACATCTTACAGTGTGTCACAATGACTTTTTTCCTGACCCTGAATTTAGCCAAGGCCCAAAGCTGAAGAAAAAAGGCCCTACATACATTCTATCCCAAAGAAGCTCTTCAGCAAACGAGGCCAGCATCATTTGCCCAGGGCTTACTGGGAGACCAGAGCAGTGCAGGCTCCCCTTCACCTCCTATCACACCACTCCCTCCTTTCAGGAGAAGGGGACCAAAAGGTAGGGCAGGAGTGGGCGCAGTGGTTCACACCTGTAATCCCAGCACTTTGGGACGCAGAGACAGGAGGATGGCTTAAGGCCAGGAGTTCAAGACCAGCATGGGCAACATAGTGAGACCCCCATCTCTACAAAACATTTTATAAAATTAGCTGGGCATGGGCCATGCTTTTGTAGTCCCAGCTACTTGAGAGGCTGAGTGGAAGGACTGATAAGCCCAGGAGTTTGAGGATGCAGTGAGCTATGATCTTGCCACTATACTCCACCCTGGGTCACAGAGGGAGACCCTATTTCAAACAAACAAACAAACGAAAAGGAAAGGTAGGAGAGTCTTGGCTACATGAGCAGAGCAATATTCCAGGTGAGAAGCTATGACCTCCCATCTCTAAAGTCAGGCAAAGGAAGTTCTAAAAGAATTTCTTGTAAAGATTGGAGGTAACTTCAAGCTGTGGAGGTTGGCATTTCAATCCTTGCCTGTGTGTGTGCTGAGCTGTCAAGTTCTCAGAAATACCCCGAGCTCCTGAGCTCAGTAGGAAGTAGACATTTAACAAATATTTGTTCAATTAAATTAACTATATGTAATACTGAATACTGTATTGGACAAATAACAAATATTTGTTCAATTAAATGAACTATATGTAATACTGAATATATGACTAAAACCACTTTGGTTTTATATTTGTCACATTTGAAATGCCTATTAGATACTCAGATAGACGTAGAGTGGGGTTTTGGAGTCTCAATCTTGAATTAGGGCACTATGACTTAAGGGTACTGGAGGGCCATGCTGGAGCCCCAGTGTAGGAGTGCCTACATTGTCCCTTTCAGTCTCAGACTCTCACATGTTCCCTGAGATTTGGGGCCATGCTTGAACAAAGAGAATTTGGATCTGGAGATTTCTGAGGATGAAAGACCCTCTGGAGTAGGCCATGTGAACAGCCTTGAAATATATTGTGGTATAAAGTGTTAGGGGAAAAGATGAGGTAATTTGTATCTCATCCCAGTTCTTCATAGGCCTTACTTAGAAGGTGTCAGAGAGGACCTGACTCCAGCAGTCCCAGCAGCTCCATGCAAATAGCACCAGGTTTGGTGGAGAAGCAGCAGCTGTGGTCTGCCTAGTGAACAACTGCACCAAACCGTGCATTGCTTGGCCTGGAAACACAGGTGGGCGCGGGGTGTGTACAGATAGTGGAACCCTTCTGGGAGAGGTCCTCAGTTATGGAGGGGGCTGGATTAAAGCCATTCTCTTCCTGGAAATACCATTCACACCATTAACTGGAAGCCACAATAGACTGAACCAGAATGAGTCCAGAGAGAGCCCCTACCATGTAAGGAGATTCTCATCCACTATCCCTTCTCCCAATACTTGAGGAACTTCAGGCTAGAAAAAGAAGGAGCAGGTGTCTTGGATCCAGACCAGGAGATATTCTTGTATCTAACAGGTACTAGATATTGACTGAATCTGCTACAATATTGTAAAGGGAGCCACTGCCCTTTGTGGTAGAGAAATCAACACAGCCCAGTTGAGGTTTTACTGAGGTAAAAATACAATTCTCTATTTACATTTCAGTGAGCTGAGAAACTTTAAAAAATAAATTAACGTATCATGGTGGTGATAGCTAACTCCACTTGGGAGCATTCAAGCACTCATAGTCAAACAGAGGACACAGGCTCAGTTAACTTCAGGACAAATCATAATTGATAAGTGATAGATGTTTTAATAATATGTTAGGGAAAATGAAGGCATACCAAATGAATTCTGATTGGGGGTGGACTGCCACTCTGATGGGGTGATATTTGAATTGAGCGTGAGAAATTTAGGAGAAAGAAAAAAGGATGAACTTTTAGGTACAAGGACCAAAATCAGCAAGACACAGAGATAGTGAAAAGTGTGGTAGTTGGCTATGATTGAGACAGAGAAAGGGAAGAACGGGATGTGGGCACCAGGATAGAGTTCAGAGCCTTTCCAATCTGGCTTGACCCAAATTTTTAGCTTTAAGGAGAGTGGATTTTATACTTATAGACAATAAAAAAGCCATTAAAGTATTTGAGAACATCTTTTAGGAAATTTTAAGCTATTTACTCTGCCAGTATTGTTGAAGGAAGGTTAGAAGAAGAAGAGACTAGAGAAGGGGTGATCACGTAGCAGGATTTTGCAACTGTGCAGCTCAGAAGTAGTAAGTGTCTGAGACAGAGCCTAGCACTGGGAATGAAGATCAGGCAGCAGCTCTTCTAATAATTTGAAAGTGACTGGATGAGGGTAAGAGCTGAGAAAGAAGGAGTGGGCAGCTATGACTTCCAAATTCATCTATTACATAGGCGATGGTGCTGTGAGATGGGGGAGGGTTTGTGGGAGAAGAGTGGGGTTGGGGGGGTGCAAATAATAATAATAATAGCCAACATTTGTTATGCATCCACTATGTTCCAGGGACTTTTAAAAGTGTTTCGCATGTAATAACTCATTTAATCTTCACCACACCCTTATGAATAGATACTATTACTACCTCCATTTTACAGGTGGGGTTTAGATAACAAATTTGGTTTTATATTTGTCACATTTGAGATGCCTGTTAGACAATCAGATAGATATAGAGTAGGGTTTTGGAGTCTCAATCTTGAATTAGGAAGTGAGTTTTGGCTGGACATTTGAGATTATCTTACATGTACAAATCCTTGCATCCTAAAAAAGGGTCCAGGGAGAGCATGTTCTATTACAATATCGAGGCAGACCCTGAAAAACTGGGAACTCCAACACTAAAAGGACAGAGAGGGGAAGAGACTGCTATTTGCTCACCATTATCCATGTTCTCTACCTCCTGGGCACCCAGTTAGGTGACATTTCCAGCCTCCCTTGCTGTGAGGTGTGGCCGATTTCTTCTAGCCAGAGGAATGAATGTGTGGGGAGAAGTGATGTGGTCATAGTTCATGCAACCTTTCACATGGGCTTTTTTGTGCTTCTTACTACATCCCAGCTGACTGGGATGGAAACCTCTGGGGAGTCTATGAACATCACATGTTGAAAAAGCTTCCATCAGCCTCCACTTTGAATGCCTGTATAGGGCAGGGCATTCCTTCCCACCACCCAGCCCTGATTCCTTGAAATTGCTCTGGGCTCTTAGGTGAGCAAGAAATACATGTCTATTGTACTTGAATCATTGTATATTTCTGAGTTTATTCATTACAGTAGTTACCTAAGCAGAGAGACCCTAAAGCATGAAATAGGGGTGAGAACTTATCCATACAGTTACATCATCTTATGTAGAATGAATATTTCTTTCACAAGGCAGCACGTGCCTAGGTTGAACTTGTGGAATAAGTAAAAAAAGTTACTTCACTTATTATAAGGTTTCTGACAAGAGAGGTAAAGATCTAAATCCCGGGGTGGCTGTTTTTAGAACTGATAGCCCCGTATCCCTTCCCAAACTTCTGATTTGGTAGGCTGTTATATATTCTTGAATTGGGAGTAAGTCTACAGTGAAACCTTCCACTACATGTGGTAGGGACAAGCTCATTACTTACTCCAAGGCATCTGACTTGCACATATTCTGTGCTGTACAATATATCAGGGTCCCCTTTCTTTGCAGGCACAGCACAAAGTGAAGGTCAATCAGCACATAATTATAGGAACATCGCTGTGTTGAAAGCAGACTTCATTACCCTTTGTGAGTGCTACCTGATATTGACTGAGGACTCAGAAGAAGAAAAAAGCTTCATGCACCCTGCAGATTTGCAATGCAATGCACTGTCATTCCTGTGGAGGATGTACGAGAACTTTGGTCGAAAATAAGGCACGTTTCCAACAGCGTTTTGCCCAGAATATTGTGATGGGGTTTGCAGACATGAAACATACTGTCCGCATCATCAAGACACACAGTTCAGATATTTTCTAGGACCAGCTGCTAAGTCATGACTCAGACACATGCCTTGCTACAAATTCCAGCTCAAGCCACCTGCAAGTTTTAACTGTGTGTGTGGTGTGTGTGCACTTGTATGTGTGCTCCTGTTTCCTTGCAAGCGGGAGAGCCACAGAGATTGGACACTGAAATGAAATGCCCAAAAGGGCAATTAAAATAATTGTTGCCCACTTGTAAAATTGGCATCCTCACGACTAAGATAAGCTTGGGTGGCAAAACACTTAGTTGTCTTTGAAAAAAAAAAGCTCCAGATATTGGGAAAACCCACCTCAGAAACAAAATCTAACTCACAGTGAGCTCTGAAGGAAAAAAGGAGGAATTGAATGCACCTCCCTTGCCAAGCATGTCTGCGAGACAGCCAGTCTCATAAATTTCACATCAACTTAGTTTGGCCTCTAAACCAAATCTGCCTTAATGCTATTTGTAGATATAGATTGCTGTCTTTTTCATTACCGTTATCAAATGATGCATTTGCGGCTCAGCTCTGAGCTCCTTGACCCATTAAGTGGATTAGATTGCCTGTTGCCTTTGTCCTTTTGGCTTTTGCTTTATCCTCAAATATTCTACCCTTTTATACTATGTATATAATATGCATGCATTATTATGTATGGTATGCACATACACCTGCCTGCCATCCCAATTAGCCTGACAACCCCATCCCTTCTGTTTTATAAGAGGACTGTGTTCAAATCTCTTATCAGAGTCATCAATCCTTCCCTGTAGCAGCAGCAGCAGTAGAAATCCTCTGAGAAATGGCATGTCACAAGCCCAGCTCAGGGCCCTTGTAGAGCTACACTCAGCAAATTGAAGATCATGCTCCCTATTAAGCTCATGGCTGGTGCATCATGGGAGATTCATTTTCAGGAGCAGCTTAGGGCCCCTCCCTTCTGTGTCTTACACATGTTAATCTCTCCTCCAGCCCACAGGAGCTGCAGCAGAAAAAGTGGGCTCAGGACAAGTCCTGATGATGTTATTAACATGAAAACTTGCTCTTATACATTTAGGGAAAAGTTGAAGGGGAAGGAAATAAAAGGGAAAGACGAAGACCAAGAATTCAGTCCTGACTCTTGAAACCAAATGATAGCTCCAGCAGGGTTGGCCGTGGACATAATCAGTTTCCATTTTTATTCCGTTAAGTATTTGTTGAGGGTTGATCATGTGTGGTGTACTATGCTGGGTATTTAGCATGCAGTGGTGAGTCAGACATATACTCATTGCAGCAACTAGTCATGGAGACATATAGTTAAATAAGCCATTTTATTAAAAGGTAGTAACAGTTGCTGTGATATGGGTGCTTATTATATAAGCATTCAAAAGGTGCACCTAAGTATTCTATGGGAATCAAGGAAAGCTGCCCCAAGGAAGTGACATTTAGGCTGAGACCTGGCAGAAGAGTAGAAGAGTTATTTTCCTAGGAGATCCCCATGTTTTTGGTAGGCAATAAGGAATACTTGTTAGTTTGTCTCCAAGATGGCCACCATCAATTCCTTTCTTCAGGCACAAGCATGTCATTCCCCCATTGAGAAATGGAATCTATTTCCTTACCTTTGAATCTGGGCTGGTCTTAGTGACTTGGCTTGACGATATAATATGCCAGAAGAGATGGTCTGGGACTTTCGAGAGCATCTTTGGGGGAAGCCAGTGACCAA
This sequence comes from Pan paniscus, assembly GCF_029289425.2. Taxonomy (NCBI): domain Eukaryota; kingdom Metazoa; phylum Chordata; class Mammalia; order Primates; family Hominidae; genus Pan; species Pan paniscus. The sequence continues at coordinate 51,895,960 of NC_073256.2, read as the reverse complement.
ATAAGAGGTCCAACTATCCTGAGACCACCCTGCTGCGAGAAGCCAAAGTCACATAAAGTTATCTCAGTGGCAGAGATGCTGTGGAGGGAGGGAGAGAGAAATGGGGAAGGGAGGAGAGAAAGTGATACCAGGTAGCAACGAAGCATCAGATGTGTGAGTGAAAAAGCCATTTTGGAAGTGATCTACGAGCCCCAGCTGCTCTAGCTGGTGCCATGTGACAAACCCTTCAGCTGTATCTTCTCTGAATCCTTGACTCACAAATCACGTTTTTTATAAGCCAGAGAACTTTCAGTGGCTTTTTATGTAGTAATAGCCAATTGGAAGAGAATTGCTGCCACTTGAGAACTTGCACCTGGGGAACTATACTTAGCCTACTCTTACCTAGACCTGGTTTAGATGATGAGATTCTGGACTTTCATACCTGAGCCGGGGGCCATAATGGGATGAGATTTGGAAGTCTTAGAAGGAGTGAGTGTATTTTGCAGGTGGAGGTCTTATGAATCATTAGTAGCAGGTGGAGGTCTTATGAATATTGATGGTGGTAGCTAGCGTCTAAAAATGGCGTTCCAATGAGCCAGGCCTCCCAGTATTCCTGCCCTTATGTAGCCCTCTCCACTTGAATCTGGGCTCATCCTGTGACTTACTGTTAACCAATGAAATGCTTCAGAAGTGATAATTTCTGGGATTAGAAGCCTTGTAGCTTTTGTCTGAGCCTCCTGGAATGCTTGGTTGTCTGACTCTACCTCTTGTAACTCAGCTGCCATGAAGTCTAGCTATGAGAAGCCCAAGCCTCATGGAGGCCATGTGTTTTGGTTTAAAGCTCCACTTCAGCTTCCAGTCTTTAATTGACATCAACTGTCAGCCATAAGTGCACTATCTTAATCGTTCAGCCCAGTTAAGCTTCAGATAGTCACAGCTCCATCTGACGTGACAGATCTCAACCGAAAACTACCTAGCTTGGCTGAAGTAACCCCAGATCTATGGAAGGTAAGAATTAATTATTAATTTTAACCACTGAGTTTTGGAGTAGTTTATTGTGCTGCAATAGAAGAGAAACCATTGCAACTAGTGTTTGATTTGGAAGAATCCATTATAAATCCTAACATGCCAGAAGAATTTAAACTTGGTCAACACCCCAGAATTAAAAAAGAAAATGTAGCATTCTAGGTACTGAGAGCTAAATAAACTCTCTTAGGCTAGTTGCAAATTATTGGAATATTATCTCATTATCATTGATCATAACTTTATTTTGTTCTACTTCAATGTTGGGTTATACTCTTCCCCCTAATTTATTTTGAGAAGTGAACACAAAAATGTGTATCAGATGCCCCCCTTCCATATGTCTTAGCAATCAAAGCATCAATCAAATCATCAGCAATTAAAAGGTTAAGATTTCATAAGATCATTTATAAGATCTCATATAAATGACATACACATGGCATAGTCTCTGTTCTTAGATGCCCAAAGCATTTCTTAATATAGTCTTTCTAGGCAGTGAATGGAAAACACAAAGCTATAAGCAGAGGATGGTATAGTCTATTCCAGTGTCTGGCACATAGTACCTCCTTAGTAACTCTCCATTCCATGAATCATGAATTCAATTATTCATTATGTCAGTGCCAAGAGCTGATCAGTAACTCAAGTCCAGGTGCAGCTAGCTATACCTTCTTCATCTCTTAAAGACTATGCCTCAGGAGCTGGCCTGAAAGTCTGAAAGCTCTTCAACCAGTGTCAGCATCAGGTACATCAGAACTAATAATGTTTGGCTAAATATATATATTTATATATTATATAAATATATATAAAATATATAAAAAATATATTCATATATTATATAAATATATAAAAATATATTCATATATTATATAAATATATAAAAAATATATTTATATATTATATAAATATATAAAAAATATATTTATATATTATATAAATATATAAAAAATATATTTATATATTATATAAATATATAAAAAATATATTTATATATTATATAAATATATAAAAATATATTTATATATTATATAAATATATAAAAATATATTTATATAATATATAAAAATATATTTATATATTATATAAATATATAATATATGTAAAATATATTTATATAATATATAAATATATAAAATATATAAAAAATATATGTATATATTATATAAATATATATATAAAATATATAAAAAATATATGTATATATTATATAAATATATATATAAAATATATAAAAATATATGTATATATTATATAAATATATATATAAAATATATAAAAATATATTTATATATTATATAAATATATATATAAAATATATAAAAATATATTTATATATTATATAAATATATATATAAAATATATAAAAAATATATTTATATATTATATAAATATATATAAAATATATATAAAATATATTTATATATTATATAAATATATATATAATATATATGAAATATATTTATATATTATATAAATATATTTAAAATATATATAAAATATATTTATATATTATATAATATATTTATATAAAATAGCTAATTATATTATGATTATTATAATCATAATATATTATATTATATTATTATAATATAATATATTATATTATGATTATAATAATATAATATATTATATTATGATTATTATAATATAATATATTATATTATAATACATTTACATTATATATTATAATAATATAATAGAATTCATACACACACATATAAATACATATATACATGTGTGTATGTGTGCATAAAATCTTGCCTTCCCCTCACTCTTTTTCCTTTTTGTGCAAGGGAATGTGCTAGACATTGTAGGATTTGTATATATATTTATTTCTAGCCTGAGCTTTTAAGCATGCCCAAGATTCTGAATTACAAGCTTCCCTTTTTAGGTTAAGTGAAACACTATATTATTGTGGAGCAGTTTAAACTTCAGATGAAAATACAAAACAGCAGGAAATAAAATAAGCCTAAGCACTTTGCTGCACTGTGGAATTCTTACATGTGGACTCAGATACAGAGACATAGAAGCTGGTCCAGCACATAGATAACAGGCTATTTATGCCCAGAGCATCAAAAGACCCCACTCTCCCACCTGTCTGACACTTTGCCTGCAATTCTACCATGAAAGGCATTTCTTTGAAATTGGCATTTTATTCACCAGACATTTGTTTGAAAGTATATTGCACAAAAGGGATAATTTACTGGGAAACCAACAGAGAACAGAGCAGTGAATACATGGAAGGCAATTGACATGAGGATGAAGGATGGAGAAGCCAGGTTGGAAATGCCTGGGGCCCTGATGGGGGAAATGAAGACTCTGGTAAGGAAGTCAAGTCTGAGGCTCTAGGCGCGGAGGGACAGCTTGATGAGTGGGTGTGTTACAGACCCAAACTGGGGTTTCCTTGCCCAGCTCAGTAAGGCCAACATCCACACTGAAGTTTTGCTGGGGGGAAAAAGGAGGGTGTTTATTTACAGGGCAACCAGCAAAGAGAATTGGGCAGCTCACACTTGATAGCTGACCTCCCTGATGGCTTGCTTACAAGCAAGGGTTTTAAAAGACAGGGCTTATACATTTCAGGAAAGCAGATGTTACAGGCAAAATTCCAAAACAGTGTATGGAGGTTATACGTTGGTTTGGCCTAAAAGGGTGGAGTATCTTGAAGTGAGGACTTACTGGTCATAGGTAGATTCAAAGATTCCCTGATTTCTGATTGGCTATGGGAGTGAAGCTTTGTCTAAAAACTTGGGGTCAGCAGAAAGGCACGTTGAGGTCTGGCCTGTGGGCATGACTTCCTTCAGACCCCTCAAGAATAAATTTAGAACAAAAAATAACTGTCAGAGTTCAGTCCTTGGTTCCCCCTTATCTGAAATTGATGTGCCAGTGGACAGTATTTTCTCTTTGGTGGGGGTCCAGGCTTCTGAAAACAACTCAAGGACATATGTTGTTATCTTTAGTTTTTATGGGGAACCAAGTATTTTGTGGCTATAACTTCTTTGGCTACTGTTTTAAGCTATTATTACTTTCTTACTTATCAGGTTGCTCATTTATTTGTCAAAGCTAGCTAGGTGCCTGGCATTTTCCTTGAAGGAACTCAAGATTTTCCTTTATTTTCATGCCTTGTGGGGCCCAGCAGGCCCTTAAGAAGGGGGTTGATGGGGGGGGCGGTTCTGTCTCAGTCTCAGGTGGAGGACATTGAACCACTACTTTACACATTTGCTCAAAAGTTGCCTTAAAATGGAGAATCAGACAGAATAATTACAGTGAATTCCTCAAGACAGGGCCATAGGATCATGGGAAGGAAGTGGTGAGAAATATGGGAAGAGAACAGGAAGTCATTGCTCCACTTTAATCTGTGTCACCTTGCCTCACATTCACAGACACAACAAATTTTTGCTTTTCCTTTCCTTTTTTTTTTTTTTTTTTTTTTGAGACAGAGTCTCGCTCTGTCACCTAGGCTGAAGTGCAGTGGCCCAATCTTGGCTCATTGCAACCTCCACCTCCTGGGTTCAAGCAATTCTTCTGCCTCAGCCTCCTAAGTAGCTGGGATTACAGGTGCCTGCAACAATGTCCAGCTTTCTTTCTTTTTTTTTTTTTTTTTTTGTAGTTTTAGTAGAGATGGGGTTTTGCCATGTTGGCCAGCCTGGTCTCAAACCCCTGACCTCAGGTGATCCACCTGCCTCAGCCTCCCAAAGTGCTGGGATTACAGGTATGAGCCACCGTGCCTGGCTAAAATTTTGCTTTTTCGAAATGGTTTTCAAAACCCACTAGACCTTTCTAATATTATTTTCACTAACTAACCATAGATGCAACCTCAGGGAGATGTTACCCCTTAGTAACCATGTCTCTCTGTGCTTGCCAAGGTAAAGTGGGGAAGATAGGAACTGGCCTTGCATAGAGAATCTTAGGAAGCTCTCCTGACCCCAGGATTCTCACCAGCACCATAGAAGCAGGAAGTCAATTTTTTAAGTCCACTTCAAAGGGTTACCTACTCATACAGAACTTCTCTTATCCCTATAATGACCCATATCCTGTAATAAATAGTAGCATGAACAAGCCTGCACTCCTGGCATTGTTTCTTAATTAGCACTGGCTATGTTTCCAGGTAGATCCAGGTGTTCTTGACATTTGGCAGCAAAGATAATCCACTCCCCAGCCCCACAATTAGACAGTATCAGGAAATGCCAAGATTGCATAAATCCTAGGCACTCATCTCTAACTATAACATAAACCTGGAGGAAACATACATTATTTTAAAGGAAAAATAGGAGATGTCCTTGGATTTAAATGATCCGTCATGAAAGCAGTATCAAAGGGAAGAAGAAAATATATTTTCTAGAATTTCTGTTTTTTCAGTGACAGGTTTCTAACTAGCTTAAAGAAAAAAAGAGATCTTATTATTCAAATGCTAGGGAGTCTCATAGAATCTCAGAGCATGACTGCAGATGTCCTCCAGGAACAGCTGGAACAAGCAATAAAACTTATCCCAACTATCTCTGTCTTCATTTTGCATTTGTTCCCATCGGTTTCTCTCTCATTTTTCCCTTTCTTCAGATTGGTTGTCTCCATGTCTCCTGAAGACAAGGCAGGACACAGCCCCCACTTTCTGACCCCCTCTTCACGACCGTCACAGTTCTCTCAACTTCTCCCTCAGTTTTTCCTGGGATTGAGGGAGGAGAGTAGCCATAATGTCACAAAGAACTACCTTGCTATTAGCAGTTGCTGCAGATTCCCTCTGATGTTTAATCACCCATAGAAATCATTTGTCTAAGCAATTAAGAATTTGGGTATAGGGCATTTTTAGGGATTAATGATCAAGTAGTAAACACCGACTGCTTATAGCCTTGTTAAGGGCTGTTTATCAGCAGGGAATGACCTACTTCAAGGTGACTGATGATATTTACTAGGAAAATTAGATGAACAAGGACACAAATTCATTTTGAGTGATTCAGGGATGGCAGTATAGTGAAAGCATTTCTTGGGCAAGGCTCACTTCTGTGTTAGCTGTCTGAATCACGTTGCCCTTGGTTTTACACACAGAGGTATGCTCTATAAAGATTCTTTGCCAGGCACCTAGCTAGCTTTGAAAAGTAAATGTGCAGTCTGATAAGCAAACATTCTCATGAAACAAGAAAGAAGTTTTGGTTCTACTGAAGCATAATTGTTGTGCAATCATCTTCTCCCATCAAGGATGAACATTACAATTTGTGCATCCAAAGCCATACACTCAATGTGCATTTTCAATAGGAGCCCTATGAACACTGAACTCACCTAATTCTTACAACAGCTCTGTAAAGGCGGTGTTATTACCACTGTTTGGCAGATGCGGAGGTTGAGGCTTACCTAAGGTAAATAATGTTTCCAAGGTCATGCAACTGAGCTCAGATATTATTCATCTGTCTGACTTCAGAGCCTGCTATATCACCGTTTTTCCTACGAAAAACAGAGAGCAAGTAATCTGCCTCCAATGTAATTGGAAGTAAACCACAAATTTATGTATTTAATTCTAACCCCAAATGGAAGCTAACACATACATGGTATTTGCTATGTGCTAGTTACTGATCCAGTGCTTTACACATGTGAGCTCATTTAATGCTTATGGTGTGCTTGGAAAGTAGCTACTATTTTTGACTCCATTTAACAGAGGGGAAACAGAGTCAGAGTGGTTAACTTGCTCATGATTTCGCAGCTAATAACTGGTGGATTTAAACTCTCATAACAGCTGTAGTACACTGTCTGTTAGTGCCTTTTTGATGTTTTGTCCCTGTTGACTTTGAAAGACAAATAATACAAAAGAACACCTTGGGTGTGGATATTAGAGAGGTTTAACCTCCATCCCACGTGGTTGAATTGTCACAAGGCAGTGAGAAGAGAATGTGGATTTTCTTTTCACCCTCAGCTGGAGAGGCTGCAGGGCAGGCACACAGCCTGTTCTCTCTCGGAAACAGTGGGATTCACCTCTGGCAAGAGACGAAAAGGACAGAAACATGAACTGCCATCAATTGATTTCTTTTTAAACATTAGCAGGGAAAGAATAGGCCGATGATAACTCAGCACTTTAAAGCTTTGCAGATTGGGACGGTGTTAATCAAATCTCTAGCATAAAGTAGGCAGAGTTATAGGGAGCATAAAGGATACCTAGAGGTCATTACGTGCTGTGTGTCCTGACTGCCACAGCTACTGCCCTAACTCATTAAATTTTTCCTAAAGCTAATGAAATCAAGAGGGAGGAGACTCTGCAGAGTGGAAAGAGCCTGGGGTTAGAGTTGGGAGACATAAATATTTCTTAGCAATTTAACTGACTCTAGGTTCCATATGAGTCAACAGTGCAATGTGATTAAAAAAAGAAGAGAAAAATGGGCACAATTGTGTTTACACCAGCATACATAAAATATGAGGAGTTTATATTCAGGATAATTTGAATCTATGCTCTCAGGTAGCAAAGTATCTTTAAAATAAGAAAAGAAAGAAAGTATGCAGAATAAGGAATGTCAGAGGTGATGGTTCCATTTTATTCTGTGTTGCTCAGAGCCCATCTGGAATAGGGAGGATGTCAGTTCTGTGCTTATCATGGTTCCATTTTATTCCGTGTTGCTCACAGCCCATCTGGAATAGGGAGGATATCAGTTCTGTGCACCATATTGAGAGAAAGTACAGCTCAAGCAGAGCCACGAGAATGCCTGCAACCATTAGCTCCAAAGAGGGTGAAGATTATGATTGTGGAAGGGTTAGGATCGGAAAAGAAGCTGCCTCATGGAAATGGAAGAGAAACTGAGGATTTAGCATTCTGAGGAATGACACATCCTAGAAAATCAAAAAGAAAAACTTACCACCATTCATAGCAATAAATAGCGTTTGTGCAAGCAAGTACTGTTTGTAGTTGTATTTTGCTGTAATAACCAGAAGTTGGCTTACCCTGACTGTCCCTCAAAAATTGTACTCCCACTAACCCCTTTCTCTAATCTCCCTACTTAATTTTCCTCCATGGTCTCCATTAACACTTGGCATGCTTTGTTTATTTATGATTTTCACCTATTAGAAATTACACTTCACATGGGCATTCATTGTCCATTTTCTCCTTGCTGTATTCCTAGAGCCTGGAATAGTACCTGGCACAGAGTATGTACTCAGTAGATATTAATTAATAATAGATGGTAATGGAATCATCATAGAATGAATGAATAAATGAGACGTCGGCAGCAGAAGCAGCAAGATCTGAGGAGGCAGGGTGGTATGCATGTCTCATGGCCTAGGTGCTAGAAGGCATATGTGACTCCAATCATTTTGAAATTGCAAATGTCTAGCCAGGAGGAGGTTGACTTAGATGGCTGTTTCTAGACTGGTAGCTTTGTGACACTTCAGAAAGATGAAAGGAAAGGATGGAAATAGCGTTCTGGGGATTTGATATAAGGTATGGCTCTGAGCTATTGCCACAAACTGCACAGGATGAACTCTAAAATGAAAACATGAAAGTTTTCAGTTCTGAAAAAGCTGACCATCTGGGTGGACAAAGAGCTCCCTAGACTATTATGAGCTTCCTTAATTTGGTCTTTGGTGCTGGGAGAGATTCTGAAAAACTTTACTTGGAATATAAAATCTCATGTAAGTTGTTAGTAAAACTAACTCATCATAGTTGCATGCTAGAAACAGAGATAGGAGAGGGGGGATGTGGAAGGTGGTGAGACTCATCTTCTCTTTAAAGGCCTAGGGAAGAATCCTTTCTTGCTTCTTCTTGGATTCTGGTGATTGCTGGTAATCCTTGGCATGCCTTGGCTTGTAGGCACATCACTGCCATCTCTGCCTCTGTCATCACATGGCATTGTCCTTGTGTTTTATGTCCAAATTTCTCTCTCTCTCTCTCTATTTCTTTTTTTTTTGAGACGGAGTCTTGCTCTGTTGCCCAGGCTGGAGTGCAGTGGTGCAATCTCAGCTAACTGCAACCTCTGCCTCCTGGGTTCAAACAATTCTCCTGCCTCAGCCTCCTGAGTAGCTGGAACTACAGGTATGTGCCACCACGCCTGGCTAATTTTTGTACTTTTAGTAGAGACGGGGTTTCACCGCATTGGCCAGGCTGGTCTCGAACTCCCAACCTCAAGTGATCTGCCCGCTTTGGCCTCCCAAAGGCTGGGATTACGAGTGTGACCATGCCTGGCCAAATTTCTCTCTTCTTGTAAAGATAGCAGTCATTGAATTAGAGCCTGCCTTAATTCAGTATGTTTCATCTTTACCTGATTGTATTTATGAAGATTCTATTTCCTAATACGGTCAAGTTCACAGGTATTGGGAGTTGTGACTTGAACATATTTTTGGGAGGGATATGATTCTATCCACCACAAAAACATATCAGAACAAAAGACAGGGCATCTGAAGCTTGAATGAATGAATTTTCCTGGAATGTGCCTCCCACCCTGACTTTTGGGAATTGCTTATGTAGAAGGAATAGGGATCCTCCTCCTGCCTCTATTCCATGTTCAGAAATTACAGTAGAGTGCACCTTTCCCAAACTTTAACCTTGCAGGGGAAGTAAAACCAACATTAACATAAAAATAATTTAATTTCAAAGCTTTTGCTTCAGTCTTTATATAGTGAGGGTAAGGCGCTCTAGAGGAAGGATTCTCTACAGTGGGATTGTATTTGATGTATGGTCATATCCCCTTGGATGAGAAAGTAATGATGGTTATTCCCTTTCCCTTACCAGTGACTGATTCAGGCTCAACTCAATTTAGGGCAATGTGCTTCATTTATTCTTTCATTGATTCAACATGTATCTATTGAGTTTTTACCACATGCTAGATACTTCAAATATCTGGCTAAAAACTTCTTGTACATAAGATTGTGACCTCTGTCAATTACTGATTTTTAAAGCCCATCAGTGTTAATCTAAAAGGACATGGAGAAAAATTACAATTTGTCCAGGAAATGGGAATATGCAGATAACTTTCAGCTGGCATGCAGAAGGTCTTCATGGCTACCCTGAAGGTATTGAGGATGTAATAGCAAATAAAGCAAAGAGAATAGTCTTGCTTGAGGTTTCTGCAAAGAAAAACCAGGTCCTTTCTCCCATTGGATATTATCAAGGATATGTTTTCCCAGCCTCTGACAAGGAGGGTACCAGCCCCAAGATAAAGCGAATGCTTTGTTCAGCAGAGCAGGGAGGGAAAAATAGCTTAAGTCTCTGATGACATTGTTGAGGAACTAAACTAACCAAACCTTACATGAGGACATTCTGTATTATAAGAAAATAAATTTGCAAATAAATAGTGAATTGGGTTTGGGCTGAGTTTCAATTTCTTGCCTGCTAAAGCGCCTAGCTGATACCAGGCATCATCTCTTTGCATTACTGAAGTTCTGCAGAGTCTGAAAGCCACAGGAGAATAGATGGAAATGGCACAGCTCTGCTCGACAATGTTCTGTCTTTTCTGTGGGAGATTTTTTTTTTTTTTTTTTTTTTTTTGAGATGGAGTCTTGCTCTGTCACCCAGGCTGGAGTGCAGTGGCACGATCTCAGCTCACTTTAACCTCTGCCTCCCTGGTTCAAGGGATCCTCCTGCCTCAGCCTCCCGAGTAGCTGGGACTGGATGCTAATCTTTTTATTTTTGTGGAGACAGGGTTTTGCCATGTTGGCCATAGCTGGTCTCAAACTCCTGGCCTCAAGGAATTTGCCTGCCTTGAGGCCAAAGTGCTGGGATTATAGGTATGAGTCACTGCGCCCGGCTGGGGATTTTTATTGTGTTTTGAAAAAGGACACATTTGATGAGAGAACACATCTGTGGACAGAGAAACAAGACGAAGAACTGAGTTGTGTCTTTAAGGAAATTGTATATCAAATCCTTATTTTGTTTTTGAGCTTTTTCTGTAAAGCACACAGTGTAAAAAACTTCTCTTTTTTGGTAGTAATTCTGAGTTACCTTCAATTTAGTAAAATCTCAGCAGCTGTGAGAGGTGTGGCAAAATTCTGGGGAGTAAAAGATAGGAGTCATAAGAAGAATTCTATCATTCTGTTTGTCAAAGATAGAAGTCAGATCAGATTTTTAAGCCCAGTCAACAGATCCACATGAAAGTAGTTTCTCAAATGGTCACAATATGCTACATTTCAGAAAATACTCCTTCCATCCCTTCCTATTTTTAATCTACTCAGGCATAGAGAAGATATTAATGATAAAAGCATAAATCATATGCAGCACGGGGGTTGGAAATTCAGCAGGAGAATTGGGTCTTGAAGACTTCCCTCAACAGTTGGAATTGTTTGTGTGTAACCATGGTGATGGAAAGAAGAAAGCATTGCCTTGGATAACCATTCAGTTTCCCCTGCCAAGTTGCTGGTTGGCTTCATTCATTTTATCCAGCCAGGGCTTGGCTGAAATGTTTTTATCCACAATTGCCTAAAGGTTAATATAATTTCAAAACTATGGTCAGACTTTGTGAGACATATTTTAATTTATTTTTACTGAGTACTGACTAAGCGCCTGGGAACAATTGATGATGATACCTAGAAACAGAAATTGAAATGTTGGAAGCAACAAGGACCTGAGGATTCATCAATCATCTGACTGCACGGATGAGGGTCCAGAAATCTAAATGCCTGCTGTCACTGGGCTGGTCAGCAGAGGAGAAGACTCGAGTTCAGGGTTCTTAAATCCTGATCCAATCTTCCTTCCACAGGGAAATTCTAATGGCATTTTCTCTCAGCCTCCTTCAACTCTCCAACCAAGCTCTCATTTCTAAGGTCTCAGGTGACTGTTTTGTGCGGAAGACGCACGAGGGGAGAAACACACACACACACACACACAATACCTTTAAGGATAAACAACCTTTATCCCATGTAAATGGCAATGCAGATATAATAAGCCAATGATATAATAAGCAAATTGATATAATAAGCAGATTGATGTAATAAGCAACTTGCAATGGGAAGGGGGAAAGGAAAAAAATATGTGTATATATATATATATATATATATATTTACACTCACCAGACTATGGAGGATTCACCACCAGACTAGGAAGCAACAGCCGGGGCTCCAGAGTCAGACGCTACACTCACCAGACTATGGAGGATTCGCCACCAGACTAGGAAGCAACAGCCTGGGCTCCAGAGTCAGACGCTACACTCACCAGACTATGGAGGATTCGCCACCAGACTGGGAAGCAACAGCCTGGGCTCCAGAGTCAGACGCTACACTCAGCAGACTATGGAGGATTCGCCACCAGACTGGGAAGCAACAGCCTGGGCTCCAGAGTCAGACGCTACACTCACCAGACTATGGAGGATTCGCCATCAGACTGGGAAGCAACAGCCTGGGCTCCAGAGTCAGACACTACACTCACCAGACTATGGAGGATTCGCCACCAGACTGGGAAGCAACAGCCTGGGCTCCAGAGTCAGACGCTACACTCACCAGACTATGGAGGATTCGCCACCAGGCTGGGAAGCAACAGCCTGGGCTCCAGAATGCACAGAGGAGGAGAGGTCTCATGAAGCTTCGGTGGAGTCTGGGACCCTAGCTCTTTTTGTAACAAGTTGTTTGACATGAGGCCCAGTCATGAGGGCCCTTTGTGACTGGGCTCCAGGAACACAAAAAGGTCAACTTGTTTTTGCAACTGTCTATTGTTTTTCATTAACTAATGTATAGGAATAGATTGAAATACAGATTTCTCCGAAACAGTGCAGGATGAATGCCTCAAGGGGCTCACACAACCTGTTCTGGGACTTGGTGACCATTGTTTGTGTCCATGTTCAATTGAGTTCAAATTGAATTTTTAATTTTTCCTCCACAGTGATCTCTGGTAAAAAGATCTGATGCTTTAGAATGTTAGGGCTCCATGGAGCCTTGCAGATCATCCAGTTCCTAGACTAGACTCTAGTCCAAACACCTCACTTTACAGTGAGGAAAATGGATCCAGGGAGAAAAGCTGACTGCATTCTTACCATTAGCCAGAGACAGAATAGGACTGGAACTCAGGTCTCCTGATAGAGCTCAATGCTCTCTTTGCTGCCTTCTTTTAGATTAATTTTTATGATTCAATTTTTATCTCCTTTGTTGGCTTGGTAGCTACAACTGTTTGTTTTGTTATTTTGCAGGTTCTTTAAGGTTTATGGTATACATCTTTATCTTATTACAGTCTTTGTTCAACTGATAGTATATTGCCACTTCACACATAGTATAACAACATTATGTTTCTTCCTTTCCAGCTTTCATGTTGTTATCATACATTTTACTTGTGCGTATGCAATAAATCCCAAAATACATGGTTACTATTTGTTTTTAAATAGTTAATTATATTTAAAAGAGATTAAATAATAAGAGGAGGAATACCTTACATATATACCCATGTAATTACCATTTCCTTTGCTCTTCATTCCTTTGTGTGAATCTATGTTTTCATCAGGTATCCTTTTCCTTTGGTGGTAAATTTTTTCAGCTTTCGCAGGTCTGAAAAAGTCTTTATTTCACTTTCTTTTTTTATATGTAAAAATTTAAGACATAATTTATACATATAAATTACATATGTAATTTAATCCATAAAAATTGTTCAAGTCCAATTTTGTTACATGGATATATTGCATAAAATGAAGTCTGGGCTATTGGTATATATATCACCTGAATAATGTACATTGTATCCATTGAGGAATTTCTTATTCCTCATCCCTGCCCACCCTCCCACCCTTCCAAGTCTCCAGTGTCTATCACCGAATGTCCATGTATACACGTTATTTAGCTCCTACTTATAAGTGACAGCATGCAGTATTTGAATTTCTGTTTCTGAATTCACACCCATGTTGCTGCAAAAGACATGATTTTATTTTCCTTTTGTGGCTGAATAGTATTCCATTGTGTATTATTCCACATTTTCTTTTTTTATTTTTTATTTTTATTATATATATATTTTTAATTTTACTTTAAGTTCTAGGGTACATGTGCACAACGTGCAGGTTTGTTACATATGTATACATGTGCCATGTTGGTGTGCTGCACCCGTTAACTCGTCATTTACATTAGGTATATCTCCTAATGCTATCCCTCCCCCCTCCCCCCACCCCACAACAGGCCCCGGGGTGTGATATTCCCCTTCCTGTGTCCATGTGTTCTTGTTGTTCAATTCCCACCTATGAGTGAGAACATGCGGTGTTTGGTTTTCTGTCCTTGCTATAGTTTGCTCAGAATGATGGTTTCCAGCTTCATCCATGTCCCTACAAAGGACATGAACTCATCCTTTTTTATGGCTGCATAGTATTCCATGGTGTATATGTGCCACATTTTCTTAATCCAGTCTATCATTGTTGGACATTTGGGTTGGTTCCAAGTCTTTGCTATTGTGAGTAGTGCCACAATAAACATACATGTGCATGTGTCTTTATAGCAGCATGATTTACAATCCTTTGGGTATATGCCTAGTAATGAGATGGCTGGGTCAAATGGTATTTCTAGTTCTAGATCCTTGAGGAATTGCTGCACTGTCTTCCACAATGGTTGAACTAGTTTATAGTCCCACCAACAGTGTAAAAGCATTCCTATTTCTCCACATCCTCTTCAGCACCTGTTGTTTCCTGGCTTTTTAATGATTGCCATTCTAACTGGTGTGAGATGGTATCTCATTGTGGTTTTGATTTGCATTTCTCTGATGGCCAGTCATGATGAGCATTTTTTCATGTGTCTTTTGGCTGCATAAATGTCTTCTTTTGAGAAGTGTCTGTTCATACCCTTCGCCCACTTTTTGACGGGGTTGTTTTTTTTGTAAATTTGTTTAAGTTCTTTGTAGATTCTGGATATTAGCCCTTTGTCAATGGGTAGATTGTAAAAATTTTCTCCCATTCTGTAGGTTGCCTGTTCACTCTGATGGTAGTTTCTTTTGCCATGCAGAAGCTCTTTAGTTTAGTTAGATCCCGTTTGTCAATTTTGGCTTTTGTTGCCATTGCTTTTGGTGTTTTAGACATGAAGTCCTTGTCCATGCCTATGTCCTGAATGGTATTGCCTAGGTTTTCTTCTAGGGTTTTTATGTTTTAGGTCTGACATTCAAGTCATTAATCCATCTTGAATTGATTTTTGTATAAGGTGTAAGGAAGAGATCCATTTTCAGCTTTCCACATATGGCTAGCCAGTTTTCCCAGCACCATTTATTAAATAGGGAATCCTTTCCCCATTTCTTGTTTTTGTCAGGTTTGTCAAAGATCAGATGGTTGTAGATGTGTGGTATTATTTCCGAGGGCTCTATTCTGTTCCACTGGTCTATATCTCTGTTTTGCTACCACTACCACACTGTTTTGGTTACTGTAGCCTTGTAGTATAGTTTGAAGTCAGGTAGCGTGATGCCTCCAGCTTTGTTCTTTTTGCTTAGGATTGTCTTGGCAATGTGGGCTCTTTTTTGGTTCCATATGAACTTTAAAGTAGTTTTTTCCAATTCTGTGAAGAAACTCATTGATAGTTTGATGGGGATGTCATTGAATCTATAAATTACCTTGAGCAGTATGGCCATTTTCACAATATTGATTCTTCCTATCCATGAGCATGGAATATTCTTCCATTTGTTTCTGTCCTCTTTTATTTCACTGAGCAGTGGTTTGTAGTTCTCCTTGAAGAGGTCTTTCACATCCCTTGTAAGTTGGATTCCTAGGTATTTTATTCTCTTTGAAGCAATTGTGAATGGGAGTTCACTCATGATTTGGCTCTCTGTCTGTTATCGGTGTGTAGGAATGGTTGTGATTTTTGCACATTGATTTTGTATCCTGAGACTTTGCTGAAGTTGCTTATCAGCTTAAGGAGATTTTGGGCTGAGACGATGGGGTTTTCTAAATATACAATCATGTCATCTGCAAACAGGGACAATTTGACTTCCTCTTTTCCTAATTGAATAACCTTTATTTCTTTCTCTTGACTGATTACCACATTTTCTTTATGCAGTCATCCATTGATGGATGCTTAGGATAATTCCCTATCTTTGCTATTGTGAAGAGTGCTGTGATAAACATATGTGTATGATATCTTTTTGATATAATGATGACTTTTCCTTTGGATAGATACTCAGTAGTGGGATTGCTGGATCAAATGTTAGTTCTCTATTTAGGTTTTTGAGAAATTTCCATGCTGTTTTCTAGAGAGGTTGTGCTAGTTTACATTCCCACCAACAATGTATCAGTTACTTTTTGACTTTTTAATAGTAGCTATTCTGACTGGTATAAGATGATATATCATTGTGGTTTTAATTTGCATTTCTCTGATAATTAGTGATGTTGAACATTTTCAAAACATGTGTGGCCATTTGTATGTTTTCCTTTGAAAAATGACCCACTTTTAAATAAGGTTATTATTTTTTCCTTCACCCACTTTTAAATAAGGTTATTTTTTTTTGAGTTGCTTGAGTTCTTTGTAAATTTTGGATATTAGCCCCTTGTTGGTTGCATAGTTTGCAAATATTTTCTCTCATTCTGCAGGTTGTTCACTTCGTGGGTTATTTATTTTGCTATACAGAAGCTTTTTAATTAAGTCCAATTTATCTATTTTTGTTTTTGTTGCTTGTGTTTTTCAGTTGGCTTTCATTTTTGTTTGTTTTTTAAACTTATTTACATATGCATTTTTATTCTATTTTGTTTTTTATTTTCAAAGGTTTTGAGGGGAACAGGTGGTGTTTGGTTACACGAATAAGTTCTTTAGTGGTAATTTCTGAGATTTTGGTATACCCATCACCCGAGCAATATCACTGTACCCAATTTGTAGTCTTTTATTTCTCACCCCCCTCCCACCCTTTCTCCTGAGACCCCAAAGTCCATTGTATCATTCTCATGCCTTTGTATCCTCATAACTTAGTTCCCACTTATGAGTCAGAACATACAATGTTTGGTTTCCCATTCCTGAGTTACTTCACTTAGAATAATGGTCTCCAA
This sequence comes from Pan paniscus, assembly GCF_029289425.2. NCBI lineage: Eukaryota > Metazoa > Chordata > Mammalia > Primates > Hominidae > Pan > Pan paniscus. The sequence continues at coordinate 51,879,086 of NC_073256.2, read as the reverse complement.
TCCCATCCAGGTTGCTGCGAATGTTATCATTTGGTTCCTCTTTATGGCTGAGTAGTATTCCATGGTATATATGTGTGTATGTATGTGTGTGTATATATGTGTATATATACATACATATATGTACACATACACATATACACATATATACATACATATATGCATATATACACATACATATATACATGTATACATATATATACACCATATATGTACCACAATTTTGTTTTTTCTTTATTTCTTCTAAAAAAATGGGATACGTGTGCAGAACGTGCAGGTTTGTTACATAGGTATACATGTGCCATGGTGGTTTGCTGCACCTACTGACCCATCCTCTAAGTTCCCTCCCCTCACCCCCAAACACCCCACAGGCCCTGGTGTGTGTTGTTTCCCTCTCTGCGTCTGTGTGTTCTCAATGTTAAGCTCCCACTTATGAGTGACAACATGTGGTGTTTGATATTCTGTTCCTGTGTTAGTTTGCTGGGGATGATGGCTTCCAGCTTTATCCATGTCCCTGCAGAAGACATGAGCTCATTTCTTGTTATGGCTGCATAGTATTCCATGGTGTATGTGTACCACATTTTCTTTATCCAGTCTATCATTGATAGGCACTTGGGTTGGTTCCATTTCTTTGCTATTGTAAACAGTGTTGCAATAAATATATGTGTGCATGTATCTTTATTGTAGAATGATTTATATTCTTTTGGGTATATATTCAGTAATGGGATTGCCAGGTCAAATGGTATTTCTGGTTCTAGATCCTTGAGGAATCGCCACACTGTCTTTCACAATGGTTGAACTAATTTACATTCCTACTGACAGCATAAAAGCATTCCTATTTCTCCACAGCCTTGCCAGCATCTATTGTTTCCTGACTTTTTGATAATTGCCATTCTGACTGGCATGAGACGGTATCTCACTGTGATTTTGATTTGCCTAGATTAAACCAGGAAGAAATAGAAACTCTGAACAGACCAATAACAAGCAGAGAGATTGACATGGTAATAAAAAAATTGCCAACCAAAAAATGTCCAGGACCAGACAGGTTCACAGCTGAATTCTATCAGACATTCAAGACGAGTGGGTACCACTTCTATTGACTTGACACTATTCCACGAGAGAGAGAGAGGGAATCCTCCCTAAATCATTCTTTGAAGCCAATATCAGCCTAATACCAAAACCAAGAAAGGACATAGCAAAAAAAGAAAACTACAGACGAATAACCCTGATGAATGTAGATGCAGGAAAAGCATATATGGCTTTTATTACCTTAAGGTATATCCTTTCTATGCTGATTTTGCTGAGGGTTTTAATCATAAAGGGATGCTGGATTTTGTCAAATGCTTTTTCTGCATCTATTGAGATGATTATGTGATTTTTGTTTTTAACTCTGTTTATGTGATGTATCACGTTTATTGACTTGCATATGTTAAACCATCCCTGTATCCCCCGTATAAAACCCACTTGATCATGGTGGATTATCTTTCTGATATGTTGAATTTGGTTAGCTAGTATTTTATCAAGGATTTTTACATCTACATTCATCAGGGATATTGGTTCATAGTTTTCTTTTTTTTACGTCCTTTCCTGGTTTTGGTATTTGGCTGCTACTGGCTTCATAGAATGATTTAGGGAGGATTCCCTCTCTCTCTAACTTGTGGAATAGTGTCAATAGAATTGGTACCCATTCATCTTTGAATGTCTGGTAGAATTCAGCTGTAAATCTGCCTGGTCCTGGACATTTTTTTGGTTGGCAACTTTTTTTTTTATTACCATGTCAATCTTGCTGCTTATTATTGGTCTGTTCAGAGTTTCTATTTCTTCCTGGTTTAATCTAGGAGGGTTGTATGTTTCCAAAAATGTATCCATTTCCTCTAGGTTTTCTAGTTTATGTGCATAAAGGTGTTCATAGTAACCTTGAATGATTTTTGTATTTCTGTGGTATCGGTTGTAATATATCCCATTTCATTTCTAATTGAGCTTATTTGGATCTTCTCTCTTCTTTTCTTGGTTAATCTTGTTAATGGTCTATCAATTTTATTTATGTTTTCAAAGAACCAGCTATTTGTTTTATTTACTTTTGTATTTTTTTGTTTCAATTTCATTTAGTTCTGCTCTGATTTTTTTTCTTCTGTTGGGTTCGGGTTTGATTGGTTCTTATTTCTGTAGTTCCTTGAGGTGTCACCTTAGATTATCTCTTTGTGCTCTTTCAGACTTTCTGATGCAGGCATTTAAGGCTATGAACTTTCCTCTTAGCACCACTTTTGCTCTATCCCAGAGGGTTCGATAGGTTGTGTCAGTATTATTGTTCAGTTCAAAGAATTTTTAAATTTCCATCTTGATTTCATCGTTCATCCAATGATCATTCAGGAGAAGGTTATTTAGTTTCCATGTATTTGCATGGTTTTGAGGGTTCCTTTTGGAGTTGATTTCCAATTTTATTCTACTGTGGTCTGAGAGAGTACTTGATATCATTTCAATTTTCTTAAATTTATTGAAACTTGTTTTGTGACCTATCATATGGTCTGTCTTGGAGAAGTTCCATGTGCCAGTGAATGAATGTGTACTCTGCAGTTCTTGGGTAGAATGTTCTATAAATATCTGTTAAGTTTATTTGTTCTAGTATATAGTTTAAATCCATTGTTTCTTCATCGACTTTCTGTCTTGATGACCTGTATAGTGTTTTCAGTGGAATATTGAAGTCTCCCATTATTATTGTGTTGCCATCTATCTCATTTCTTAGTAGTGATTGTTTTATGAATTTTGGATCTCCAGTGTTAGGTGCATATATATTTAGGATTGTGATATTTTCCTGTTGGACATGTCCTTTTATCATTATATAACATCCCTCTTTGTCTTTTTGGACTGCTGTTGCTTTTAAGTTTGTTTTGTCTGATATAAGAAAAGCTACTCCTGCTCGCTTTTGGTGTCCATTTGCAGGGAATATCTTTTTCCACCCTTTTACCTTAAGTTTATGTGAGTCCTATGTGTTAGGTGAGTCTCTTGAAGACAGAAGATACTTTCTTGGTGAATTCTTATCCATTTTGCTATTCTATATCTTGTAAGTGGAGCATTTAGGCCATTTACATTCAAAGTTAGTATTGAGATGTGAGGTACTACTTCTTCATTGTGCTATTTGTTGCCTGAATACCTTTTAAAATTTTATTTTGTTTTAGTTTCATAGGTCCTATGAGATTTATGTTTCAAAGAAGTTCTATTTTGGTGTATTTTGAAGATTTGTTTCAGGATTTAGAGCTCCTTTTAGCAGTTCTTGTAGTGCTGCCTTGGTAGTGGCAAATTCTCTCAGCATTTGTTTGAAAAAACTGTATATTTCCTTCATTTACTAAGCTTAGTTTTGCTGGATACAAAATTCTTGGCTAATAACCGTTTTGTTTTAGAAGGTTGAATATAGGTCCCTAATCTCTTCTACCTCGTAGCCTTTCTGCTGGGAAATCTGCTGTTAATCTGATAGGTTTTCTTTTATAGGTTACCTGGTGCTTTTGCATCACAACTCCTAAGATTCTTTTCTTTGTCTTGACTTTAGATAACCTGATGACTATGTACCTAGGAGATTATCTTTTTCCAATAAATTTCCCCAGGTGTTCTTTAAGCTTCTTGTAGTTGGATGTCTAGATCTCTAGCAAGGCAAGGGAAGTTTTCCTGGATTATTCCATTGTATGTTTTTTGAGTGTTTAGATTTCTCTTCTTCCTCAGGAACACCAGTTATTCCTAGGTTTGGTCATTGAACATAATCCCAAACTTCTTGGAGACTTTGTTCATTTTTTAAAAATTCTTTTTTCTTTGTCTTTTTGGGATTGGGTTAATTCATAAACCTTGTCTTCAAGGTCTGCAGTTCTTTCTTATGCTTGTTCAATTTTATTGCTGAGAATTTCCAGGGCATTTTGCATTTCTCTAAGTGTGTCTTTCATTTCTGGAAGTTGTGGTTGTTTTTTTTTTTAATTTATGTTATGTATTTCACTGAAGATTTTCCCCTTCATATCTTCTATCTTTTTAAACGATTTCATCAAGTTGCATTCCACCTTTCTCTGGTGCACCTTTGATTAGCTGAATAATTGATGTTCTGAATTCTTTTTCTGGCAAGTCAATGATTTCTTCTTGGTTTGGATCTGTTGCTGGTGAGCTAATGTGATCTTTTGGGGGTGTTAAAGAACCTTGTTTTGTCATATTACCAGAATTGCTTTTCTGGTTCCTTCTCATTTGGGTAGACTATGTCAGAGGGAATATCCTGGGCTCAGGGGCTGTTGTTCAGATTCTTTTGTTCCACAGGGTGCTCCCTTGATGTAATGTTCTCCCCTTTTTCCTAGGGATGTGGCTTCCTGAGAGCTGAACTTTAGTGATTGTTATTTCTCTTCTGGATCTCGCTACCCAGTAGAGATACCAGGCTCCTGGCTGGTGCTGGGGGGTGTCTGCACAGAGTCCTGTAATGTAAATTGTCTGCAGGTCTCTCAGCCTTGGATAGCAGCACTTGCTCCAGTGGAGGTGGCAGGGAAGTGAAATGGACTCTGAAGTCCATTCACTAAGTGAAGATACTTAGTCGTAGTTTTGTTTATTGCACTAGTTTTGTGCTGGTTGGCCTCCTGCAAGGAGTTGTCATTTTTAAGACAGCATCAGCTATGGTAGTATAGGGAGAATCAGGAAGTGGTTGGGGGCCCTAGAGCTTTCAAGAAAATATGTCCTTTGTCTTTGGCTACCAGGGTGGGTAGAAAAGGACCATCAGGTGGAGGCAGGGTTAGGTGTGTCTGAGCTCAGACTTTCCTTGGATGGGGCTTGCTGCAGCTGCTGCAAGGGGCTGGGGGTGTGGTTCTCAGGCCAATGAAGTTATGTTCCCAGGGGGATTATGGCTGCTTCTGCTCTTTCATGCAGGTTGCCAGGGAAGTGGGGGAAAGCCAGCATTTACAAGCCTCACCCAACTCTCATGCAGCCCAAAAGACCACTCTCACCCTCACTGTGCCCCACAAGCCCTCACCCAGCAGTACTGTTTGTTTCCAGGCAGCGGGTGAGCAGGGTTGGGAACTTGCCCCAGACTACCAGCTTCCTGGGTGTGAAAGCAAGCAGGGCTTTCAGTTTTTGTGCCTCTCCACTGGCATGGTTTCTGTGCTGTGTCTGCACTCTGGATTCACCCCTTCCCCTGAGTTCTGTCCAGGAAACATTTGTTTGGTTGAAATTGTTACAGAGTTCAGCTGGAAGTTTCCTTCTCCCTGTGGTCTTTTCCCAGTTCCTCTGGCAGCTATCACCAAAGATCTCTGTGATACAAAGTAGGAAATGGCTTTTCTGGGGACTGAGAGAGACCACAGAGCTCTTCCCGCTGATTCTTGTACCCCTGTATTTTGCTCAGTTCTCTAATGTTGTGTCAGCTCCAGGTGAGGTCAAAACCTTCACCCGTGATCTGGACCTTCAGGTTACCCAGTGAGGGTGTGTGTTTGTGGGTAGATGATCCCTCCTTCAGACTTTGGGCACTCACAGTTTTGGGGCTGTCTCCTGGGGCCTGCAGGAACAATCCACTTCTTTCAAAGGGTCTGTGGATTCTCTCGGATTTCCTGGTATGTTCCTTCAGTAGTTCTTGGAGTAAAAGTTCATGATGTGAGTCTCCACATGCTGCTCTGTTTGTCTGAGTGGGAAGTGCAATTTAATCCTGTCTCCTGTCTGCCATTTTCCTCTAACTCCAACCCTCATTTTCGAAGGATATTTTTGCTGGATATAAAATTCTAGGTTGACAAACTCTAGTAGCCTTGGTCTCTGCGGGTTTGTCTCAATTCAGATAGTCTGCTGGGCTCTGCCTGAGTTCCTCCTCCCTGAGCTGCGGTCTGGAGCCTGCACTCAAGGCAGTAATCTGGGATAACCATAGAGCTTATCTCCTTTGTTCCCCATTTCTCAAGGACCATTGTCCCTCATTAGTTGATGTTCAATGTCTTTAGAATCATTGGTTTATATAACCTGTTTTGTTTTTATTGTTTTCCTTTCAGGAAGGAGGGTAAATTTGGTCCTTGTTACTCTATCTTGGCTCAATGCAGAGGTATGGGGTGGTAAAGATGTAATATTAGTAAATTTGGAGGCATTTCTCCTGCTCTAGGGTTTTATCAGGGGTCAGGGCACCTCATGTAATGCTAAGACATGGGCTGGCAGGAGCCTCTCTGACCTGCAGCCGGTCTGTGCAGGTGGCTACTGAGACATCTTTTGTCTCTATGGCCCCTCCATCCTGGGAGTTGTCTTGGCTGCATCTGAGCTATCCTGGATAACCAGGAGTTTTTGCCAGTCTGTTTGGCTCCATTAACCTCTATACCTAGCACATTGTAGCCATTTCCTCTCTTTCTGGGATTTGTTAATCTTTGTAGGCCTTTGCTGGAGAGGATGTGCAGGCTCCTCTTCCAGGAACACATTAATTTCTAGGCTTTCACCACCTCTCTCTCTCTCTCTCTCTGTCTTTCTCTACCCTTTTCCTTTATCTCCTCCTTAGCCTTGGAGAAATACTTTTTTATATAAGGTAGGAGTGGGTATTGGGGTCTTGTCTATAAGTGAGTACTTTAAATTTCCCTAAAGTCCTGGGTTTTGGGAACATAGAATGCAGAGTCTCTGAAGCTATTCTTGCTTTCTGCCTGCCACATTCTTCCCTGGAGGCAATGTAAAGCAAGTTATTTGATTTAAGAGAATAGGTAGGAAAAATCATGCCATGATAAAAAAAAAACCCTCTTCAAACCAATTATGCCAAAATAATAAGAATTACCTATTTTCTGGAAATCTTACCTTTTGAATTTATCTGTTTATGGTTATTTAAAAACTAACAAAGTATTTTTTAGGGAGGGTATGCTAAACAGAGGCATAACTTCTTTAAACTTTTTTAGCATTGCTATATTTGCTTGGAAAATGTAAGCTAGATTTGATATATTTAATTACTTGGCTGTATTCAACAGTAATGTTCAACATGGCACACAAAGCTGGTATTTTTAGCATCTTGAATAAGGAGATGTTTTTTTCCTTCTTAAATTCTAGTCTTCCCTGCCACATACGCAGAAATTTAACTTGATACATTATTGATGTATCCTCAATGTTCAGTTTCTATACATAATTTTTATCCAATAAAATTGTTTAAATATTTAAGTTGCTTAATTGTGTAACTGTAGCACTCTGAAGTATTTGGCATAGCCTAGATTCCAGTCTCTGCAATTCTCCTTTCCTTAGCTATGGCCGTGGGACCCTAAAACAGCCCCAAGATGGTATCTAGGATCAATTCTGACTTAAAATAATAGAACTTATGACTTATATATCCACACTATGAGATAAATTTTCCAGTGGTTCCCAGGTTGCTCCTGATCTAGTGCTTCAAGTTCACAAACTGGGCCTTTGTTTTGCTTCTGAGACACAGACCCACTCTGTGTCCCACTTCTGGTGCTTGAGCCTTTTCTCTACAACATATCTAGTATTGCTGTATTTCCAGGGTTGGGTCACTTCCTTCCAGAAGAGTAGATGGGCCCTTCCATCTTCAGGCTATCTTCTCCAGGGTTAATGATGTGCCCACACACCTAGATTTCTGTATATCTCCTATTCTCACATTCTTAAGTTTAAAGGTCTGCATATTTGTTGGGTACTATCATAGGGCCCAAGGGAAAATCTTCTGAAGGTTCACTGAAAAATTAACTGACAAAAGGCAGATTAAAAAGAGAAATGGCCTACAAATGTATTAGTGTGCATGGGACTCTTACAAAATAATATTTCAAAACAAGCTGCCAAATGGTTGATGATTTTATACCATCATGAGATTACTGAAAGAATGGGGGCTCAGAGCATGGCCAAAAACAGATTATGGTGGTAAATCATGATACGGTGGCAAGACAGGTTATGGGAGGGAGATAATAGGAGGCCTGGCTAGCACAGGTGGTCCTGATGTAGATGAAACCTCAGAAATAGCAGCCTTCTGAGATATAGATAACAAATGTCTCTTCAGGCCTTTAAAAGTGTCAGATCCTTAGTTAATCTTTAGTTAATCTTCCATAGATCCAGACAAAGGATGGCCTCAGAGAAAACCTGGATGCATCAATTCAAATTGTTTACAGACACAAATCTCCCCTACAAAAGAGCTTTGTAGGACTACTTCTGTCTGTGGGCCCTCTGTACAACCATCTCAAAATATGTCAAAGAAGTATATTTTGGGATGAAATATTTTGATTTCTTTAATATGGTGCTCAGAGGCATATTTTTTCTTAATAACATTGTGGCTTATATATAAAATCCTCTGCTTTAGTAAGTGCACCTGTGTACCCACTGCCTACTACCACATGTCTAAGCTGTCTGAGATCTATGTCCTCTTAGCACTTCCTGGGAGATAGCACAGCTCTATGCCTCCATGTTACAATATAACCAAGAGTTATATATTATACATATATATGTGCTATGGTCTGAATATTTTTATCTACCTCATATCCATCAAATCTATATGTTGAAACCTGATCACCAATGTGATGATATTAGGAGGTGGGACCTTTAATAGCTGAGTAAGTCATGACAGTAGAACCCTCATGAATGGCATTAGTGCCCTTATAAAAGAGGTCTGAGAGAACTTCCTCAACCTTTCCACCATATGAGGACACAGCAAGAAGGCTCATCTATGAGCCAGGAAATAATACTTCACCAGATGCTGAATCTGCTGGTGCCTGGATCTTGGACTTCACAGTCTCCAGAACTATGAGAAATATATGTAGTTTTGGTTTTTATCAGCTACCAGCTTATGACATTTTGTTTTAGCAGTCTGAATAGATTAAGACAGAAAATTAGTACCAGGAGTTGGGTGTTGCTATAACAAAGAACTAACATGTAGAAGCTGTTTTGGAACCAGGAAATGGGTAGAGGCTGGAAGACTTTTGAGGTACATGCCAGGAAAAGCCTACATTGCCATGAACAGTTAAGGAAAATTCTACTGAGGACCCAAAAATAAAAGAGGAGAGCTATAGAGAAAGCCTCAATTTTCTCAGAAAATACCTCACCAATCTTGAACAGAATGTTGATAGGAATAGTGATGATAAAGGCCATTCTGATGAAGTTTTACATGGTAATGAGGAACATGTTATTGGAAACTGGAGGAAAGGGCAACCTTGTTATAAAGTCACAAAGAACTTGGCTGAATTGTGTTCCTGTTCTAGTGTTTTGTGGAAGGTGGAACTTGTGAGTGATGAAATTGGATATTTGGCTGAGGAAATTTCTAAAGTGTTTAAGGTATGGTTTAGCTTCTCATAACTGCATATAGTAAAACGAAAAAAGACAAAAATGACTTAAAGATGGAATTGTTAATCAAAGGGAAACAAAACTTAATAATCTGGAAACTTCTCAGCCTGTCCATATTGGGAAAAAAAAGAGAAAGACTTTTTTTGGGGGAAAGAACAAGTGTGTGGTTCTGCAATCATTTGAAAAGGAGATTAGCATGGATTGGTCATCTCAACAGAAACCAGATGTTATTTATTAAGACAATGCAAGAATGACCCCCAAAGGCATTTTGAAGATCATCGTGACTGCCCCTCCCAACAGAGGCCAAGAGTGTGAGGACCTGGGAGCAGAATAATTTCAAGGCACCATTCCCTGGTATTCTGATGCAGTGCTCCTTGGCCACCTAAGTGTGGGTTCAGTGGGCCCAGGTGTGGTGTGGACAATAGTGGCCACCCTTCTGGAGGACATGGGTGGTAAGCCTTGGTAGGGTCCACAAGGTGCCATCTCTGTCCATATACAAAGTGCATGAGCCATGGAGCCATAGCACTTCTACCTAGATTTTGAAGGATGTTGCTGCCTGAAGCCTTGTGCACATGATCCAAGCAGAGAGCAGCCACAAAGGCTAGGCAACTGCAGAGAGTTACCACTAAGGTAATGCCTAGTGGTGCTGTAGAGTTTGAGCCAACACAGCTACCCTAGATTTGTAGAGCAAGCAGTCCATGTTTCTAGCCTGGAGGAGCTTTGGGTATGCAACTTCAACCTATAAGAACTGTGGTGAGCGTTGAGCCCAGCAAAGCCATGGGATGGGGCTAGCCAGAGCCTTCGGGGCCAACCTTCTACTCCAGTGTGTCCAGAAGGTGGGACATCAAGTCAAAGAAGATTATTTTTGAGTTTTAAGATTTAATAATGTTTGCCCTATTGGTTTTGAACTTCCTTGGCACCTGTTCCACTTTGTTCTTTTCTATTTCTCCCTTTTGGAATGGGAATGTCTATCCTATGCCTATCCTACCATTGTATTTTGGAAGCACATAACTTATTTGATTTAACAGGTTCACAGCTAGAGAGCAATTTGCCTCAGGATGAATTGTACCTTAGGTCTTATTCATATTTAATTTAGATGATATTTAGATGAGACTTTGCACTTAGACCTTGAAGTTGATGCTGAAATGTGTTAAGACTTTTGGAGCTATTATGATGAAATAAATATATTTTGTATTTGAAAAGGACATGAATTTTGGGGAGCCGGGGTAGAATGCTGTGGTCTAAATATTTGTCTTCACTCAAAGTTCATAAGTTGAAACCGAATCACATATAGTGATAGCACTGGAAAGTGGGGCTTTGGGAGGTGACTAGGTCTTGAGGATAGAGCCCTTATTAATTGGATTAGTGCCCTGATATGGTTTGGCTGTGTCCCCACCCAAATCTCATCTTGAATTGTAGTCCCCATTATCCCCACATGTCATAAGAGGGACATGGTGGGAGGTAATTGAATCATGGGGGTGGTTACCCTCATGCTGCTCTCGTGATAGTGAATGAGTTCTCATGAGATCTGATGGTTTTATAAGGGGCTTTTCCTCCTTTTGCTCAGCACTTCTCCTTGCTGCTGCCATGTGAAGAAGGATGTGTTTGTTTCCCCTTCAGCCATGATGGTAAGTTTCGTGAGGCCTCCCTAACCATGCTGAACCATGAGTCAATTAAAACTCTTTCCTTTATAAATTACCCAGTTATGGTTATGTCTTTATCAGCAGCATGAGAATGGACTAATACAGTGCACTTATAAAAGATGTCTGAAATACACAGACACACACCCCATGCCTTAATCTGATGTATATTTAATCTCTCTCACTTTTTTTTTCTTTTTTTGAGACAGAGTCTCGCTCTGTCGCCCAGGCTGGAGTGCAGTGGATTGATCTTGGCTCACTGCAAGCTCCGCCTCTCGGGTTTACGCCATTCTCCTGCCTCAACCTCCAGAGTAGCTGGGACTACAGGCGACCGCCACCGCACCTGGCTAATTTTTTGTATTTTTAGTAGAGACGGGGTTTCACCATGTTAGCCAGGATGGTCTCCATCTCCTGACCTCGTGATCTGCCTGCCTCGGCCTCCCGAAGTGCTGGGATTACAGGCGTGAGCCACCGCTCCTGGCCTCTCTCTTACTTTTAAGACATACAATATTATTCTGGCAATATTAACCCTTGACTCCACCACATCCTACTTCACCCTTCCACACCTGATACTGTCTGAAATTTATCTAATAAGCAGTTTCACCACCATCTTCCAGTCAGCAGCTGGAATAGTAACCATCCTTTGGCAGAAAAGATAATGGAGTGTTGGTGGAGGTGAGTCTGGGCCACTTTCTTTCATTCACTCATCCATTCAATGTTTTCACAAATATCCATCGAGCACGTACTGTGTGCCTAATACTCTCTAGGCACTTTTTGTACAGAAAACAGCAACATGAGAAAAATTCTTTTTTTTCATGGAGTTTATATTCTATTAATAGCTGAGAGAGCAGATAAAAAACAAAAGTTCAAGATATCAGATCCAGCACAATATGATGAAGGAAAATAAAGGAGGATAAAATTATAGAAGAGAAAGATGCATGTGTGTGTGCCTGTGCATGTGTGTGTGTGTGATGTGTATTAGGTACAATATTAAATACAGTGGTCATGAATTGCCTACCTAATAAGATTTCATTTAAATAGTGACCTAAATTAAAGGAGAGTGAGAAACATGCCTTATGGATGTCTAGGGCAAAGAGCACTCCTGGCAAGAGAGAGAAAGTGGAAAGACCCTTAAAGGGAGGGGGCTGAATGTGCGCAGGGAACAGCAAGGAGACCAGGGCTGTTGGTATGCTGTAAGCAAGGGCATTTATCATGATATTGATAAGTCAGAGAAATAGCTATGGCCAAACCATGTAGATCACTCTTCGTGAGATGGGAAGCCATTGGAGATTTTGAGCAGAGGAGTGACAACATTGGATGTTTCAATGAACTCTCTGAATGCCCTGTGGATAATAGACTATAAAGGGCAAGTGTGGAATCTGGGAGACCAGTTGGGAAGTTATTGCAACAGTCCAGGTAAAGGATGATGGTAATTTTGATGAGGGTGGTAATGGTAGAAGTAGTGATAAGTATTTTGATTCAGGGTATGTTTTCCAAGTAGATATGGCAGGATTTGCTGGCATCTGTATGTCCTTTGCAGGGATGTAGATGGAACTGGAGGCCATTACCCTTAGCAAGCTACCACAGGAACAGAAAACCAAATACCACAAGTTCTCACTTATAAGTGGGAGTTAAATGATGAGAACACATAGACACATAGAGGTAAACAACACTCATTGCAGCCTTTCGGAGGGTGGAGGGTGGGAGGAGGGAGAGGATCAGGAAAAATAATGAATGGGTACTAGGCTAAACACCTGGGTGATCAAATAATCTGTACAAAAAACCCACATGACACAAGTTTATCTATGTAACAATCCTATACTTTCATTCCTGAACCTAAAATAAAAGTTAATGAAAAAGAAGAGTCGAGAATGCTGCCAAAGATTTTGGCCTGAGCAGTTGGAAGGATAGAATTGTTATTTACAGAGTTCGGGATGCTGGGGTAAGAGCAGATATGAGCAGAGGAGGTTGGGAGGAATAAAAAGTTGGATTTCAACTGTGTTAAATTTATATACCAATATGCATTTATATGTAAAAATTATGGGGTGAGTTGGAGAAGTCAAGAACAGAGGTATACATTTGGACTGGAATATAAATTTGAGGGTCATCAATATAGAGATTATATTAAAATTACAGGCCTGGAGGAGGTAGGCATGGATAGTGAAGACAAGAGATTTAGGGACTGAGCTCTGGGGTGTTTCAAAGTTTAGAGGTCCCAACATGAGGATGGTCCAGTCAGATTCAAAGTGAGTGGCCAAGACTGAGAAAGAATAATTATTTTGAATGGAGGCACTTATTTCTGTAGGAAATATAGAATTGGTCTTTTTTTTAAAAAAAGAATGTGTTCTGTAAGGAACTCTGATCTGTAGATTCCCACTCCTTAGAAACCCAACCTCCGATTCCTTTTCTGGCAGCGCCCTTAAGAGAAGGGATGGAAAAAGGCCTCTGTTGGCTGTGTAAGAGTGGCAAAAATAGGATGGCATGGTGTCGTCAGTAGAGTCAGTGGAACGGCGGCAATGCCTTGGTAGCCTCAACTTAAAATATCCCTATTATAACTCCATCCTGTTTATGTACATGTAGTAAGTTTCTTGTTGCTTTCAGATATGGGTTGATGGATTATTTTAGTTGTATTCAAGACCCCAAAGAGAGTCTGAGGTAGGGATGGGATGGAGGAGGCAGTATAAGTCTTGAATAGAAACCTCTCAAGTGGTCAATGGGCAGACACAATCTACTACCTTCATTAGGAAGTCCCTGTTACTGACTATGATAGGAGGTGCCATTGGTTGCTTTCGTGTAGCCATGGTTTCCATAACAACTGTCACCATGCCTATTGAAAGCTCTGTTCAAAGCCTCATGTTTTTGAGTCTAGTCCATCCTGAAGTCTTTCTCTGGGTATTTGTTTACTAAGACGTGGTTTCCACATGCATCATTATATTAAAATAAAAATGCCCAAACTCGTGTTGTATGGAAGTGTAAATCTTTTTAGTACATCTGATTTGACAAATACAAAGTATTACTAAAAAGCCCTTTGACTATATCTCCACAAATTGTGTAGTGGCATCATATAGTGAAAAAAGATAGAGGCTTGAATCCCAGTTCTGCCACGTAATAGCTGTATGGTTTGGGGCAAGTTATATAAATTCTCTTTCTCATTTTCATCAACTGTAAAGTCAGGATGATAATATCTATCTACCTCATGGAACTATTTTGAGAGTTAAAGTGAAAATAATAACTTTTTAAAAAAGTATGTGGTATAAAAATCAGTAACTGATTTTAAATAACTGTTTTTTATTTAAAAAGGATTTAAATAGGCAGTAGCAAATATTATTGTACAGAAAAAGGTTTCTGTGGTCATCCATTGTGCCCTTCTTTCTAATCAGACACACTGGAGGGGTGTACAGTTCACTATAGGGGCACTCGGCGAATCTTGACCATTCCTGGAAAAACAACTCGAAGTATGCATCTTATTAACAACAGGTCATTGATGTCATCTTTGGTTTCAAAAATCACCACCGTTCCTCCATGAGAAGAGTGAACTATTCTTTCAGGGGTTCTGTGTCACAGGTTTGAAGAGTAGGAACTCATGTGGTGAAAAGCAACATTCTGAAGTCACAGGTTAACTTCCTTTAGCATCTCTTCTTGTTCAGACTTCTGGAGAGTCTCCTCTTTGGAAAGGTGAGTTTGCTTCTCTTGTAAAAGGACAGAGAGGATGTTCCTAGGAAAACCTGGAATGAGGACTCCTTTCCTCCAGTTGAAAAGAGGGGATTTATAGCTCCTCTCTCCTGGATGTAGTGGGAGAAAACAATGGTTATAAAAAGGATATGCCTTAAGCTGTTAACGTGGTTGCTTCTGAAGAGTGGAACTGTGCATATGTGTAGGGAGATCATTTTCAATTTTTGTCTTCTTTTTAATTAAGTCACATACAAAGAGAATATATTAATTTCGCTAATTCATTGTTGGGAAATTTTGACATTAAATGGATGAAAAGAGCATGAGCTTTAGAGCTAGAACATTCTGGGCTTAATTCTGGGTTTTCTTCCTGGCAAATCTTTCTTACCCTCAGATTTCCAATTTGTATGAGGACTTTGGTTGATTAAATTGGATAATGTTTAGGTGTACAACAGGCCCAATTATAGTGCCAGCTCGTGTGAAGTCCCTTAGCAATGCTCTTGCCATATCTAATCTTTGGACCAATATTTATAAATGCTTATTCTTGAATTGTAGGATGACATTGATATCTCTGATGAAAAACATTAGATTT
Source organism: Pan paniscus (assembly GCF_029289425.2). NCBI lineage: Eukaryota > Metazoa > Chordata > Mammalia > Primates > Hominidae > Pan > Pan paniscus. Next base: position 51,863,954 of record NC_073256.2, on the reverse strand, counting down.
AAAACAGATGGACCTGGAAATATTTAGTTTCTGCTAACACTGAAATTCTTTTAGAAATATGGCTCTAAACAGAGTACCATTAATAGACTGACATCATTTCTTGGTTTCCTTGTGGTTGTAGAAGTTATAGAAGCTACGCTGTATAGAGTAGAATTATTTACAAATTCTGCTCATTTACCCCCTTCAGAGGCAAAGGACTGTAACCACCCTGGTATTGTAGATACTGGAGATTAACTTAAAAAATTATGTTCTCTCTAGACATTGAGTTTTGAGACAATACTAGCACACAATACCTCTCTGTCACAAAATTGGACATACGGGGGAAAATTGTATCAAATTATATCATAGGGATACATACAATGTCACCCTCAACTCTCTCATTTTCATATTAAATTACAGAAGTGTATTATTCAGGTCCCTGGACCTTTGTATTAAAATGTGTTTTTAAAATAGGGAAACATACTGTTTCCCTAAGTTGTGGGGTTATTTTCTCTGTTATTGGGAAGTGTGGGTGTTGTGGGGAGCAGTGATGGGAGTCTGAACAGATAAAAAATTTTGCTCCTCTCACTAAAGCCTAAAATACAAATCAGTGATAACAATTTGAAAAGAATGAGGCTTTTGGAGTATTTATTACGTGATGCCTTTGCATAAAGTATGTTGTTTGGTACCCATGAAATTGTTCAGAGACACCGTAGTCCCAATGGTAAAAGAACAAAAGGAATTAGAGACAATTCGAGAACTTGTTTGGTTAAGGTGACACTTTGTGCCTTGTCAAGAGTCAGCAGGGATAACTGTGAATACTAGTTTCCTTCAAAATAGACCTGGAGCAGAAAAGTAGGAACACATATTCATATTCATTTTTAATTACATAAAGGAATTCTGGCAAGATATATTAAAAATGAATAAAAGTAGCTATCTCTACTGGGAATAAAGTGAATGAGGTCAGAAGTTGCAATGACACTTCTCAATATTAACCTTTTTACACAATGCTGAGTTTTAGGCATGTGAATATAGCGCCTGTTCAAAAACGAATGGAAGATAAAAATTGATCTGTGTGGCATAGCTGTGTTGAGCCCAACCTTCTCTCCAGTGTATCCCGGGGATGTGGATGTGAAGTCTTTCCCCCACTCTGCAGCACTGAGCCCCTTTTAGAGAATAGCATTTCTTCTCAAGGACTCTGTTCCTTCAGTTGAAAAGAGGGGATTTATAGCTCCTCTCTCATGGATGTTATGGGGAAAACAATGGTTATAAAAAAGATATGCCCCAAACTGGTAACGTGGTTGGTTCTGAAGAGTGGAATTGTGTATATGTGTGGGGAGATCACTTTCAATTTTCTTCTTTTTAATTAAGTCACATACAAAGAGAATATATTAATTTCATCATTATTACCATTGTCTTGGTAAAAAATAGTAAAAAAGATTAAAAAAATAATTTAGGCTAGGTGCTAGAATCTCTTGCTTTCATGATTGGGTCAATTTTAAGGAATCTCTGATCTTTTCTGTGGTGGAACTGATTTCTGGTCTTTGGAAACCACTCAGCTGTCCAGCAGGCCCTTTATAGAGGCATCCCTAGATTGGGAAAAGAGGGACAGCTGAACAAAGAGGGGACATCTGAAAAAGGATGCAGAGTCTGAGCAGGAGGACCTGGGTCAGAATCGCTAGACTGAGAGTTTCCCCAAATAACAGAAGAGACCTTTTGCTCAGAGATCGCACTGTTAGCCATTCAATAATTGTGCTTCCCTTGCTTCCCCAACTCTTGCTACTCCCAATCCTTTAGTAGAAAGCCTGTCCTGTTCTGGGGAGGGGCCACCACACCCTCTCCACGTTCACTGTGCACCACTCAAGTAGTTATATTCCTGCTGTCAAGATCAACATGAGTCCTGTGTTGGGAGGAAAATCTTTCACCCTCTGTATTCAAGCTACTGTCTTCCATCTGCCATTTCAGACTCCAGGACGCTAGACTGAAGGCACAGGGCCATCAGTACTGGCATCATCAGACTTGCATTCAAATATTAGCCTTGCAACTTAACAGCTGAGTGTTTTATGGGCAACTTATCAAACCAATCTGGCACCATTTTTCTTTGCCTGTAAAGTGAATATAATTGTAACTCCAACTTTATAGGATTGTTATGAACATTAAATGAGATAATGCATGTAAACAGTTTAGCAGAATGAATGGCACATTGTAAATTCACTTGAAGAATTAGTCATTCTTATTGTTTTTATTGTTATGTCCTTAAGAGACAAAACATTGGTGAGTGAACCAAAGCGTGATAATATATCTTATCGTCATTATTTCTCTGTTGGAATACTCGTGTGGCGCCTTATTTGAGGATTTAGTGGTTTCTCACATTCTCTCAGAACAATGCGTATTTGTTCTTCAAAGTGCCCTGTTTTGGGGATTGAATCATGTCACTGGAAATTTCCTCCACAGCGAGAGAAACACCACGCCAGAGTTAGACTATGCCTTGCTGAACCATCACTCTTGCCAGAGGTGTTCGGACAGTGGTGCTCCTCAGGAATTCCAGGCCCTGCCTCTTGAGTATGTCTTCCACATTTCCAGAAGGGTTCAGGTTAAAAGTTAAAGGAAATGATAAGGTACATTAGGCCAGACAAGCAATTTGTATGTCAGGTAACTCTTTCATGTATTCAGCTTTTATGGATTGAGCATGTAATCTGTACCAGGTGCAGTACTGGACATTGGGTTTACAGAGGTGAATGCAATAGACCTGACGCCTGCCCCTCATGGAGCTCAGTATCAGTGAGTGACAGAATGGAGGCCCACAGACTAATAAGTAGGTAAACAAATCCATATATACCTGATTATAAAATGAGAACATCCTACAAAGGAAACAAACAGCTAGCTCTCATAAAGAACAATGGGGTAGGGATCAAGTAAGGCCTATCTTAAACGGTAATGTTTAAGATGCAACTTCAAGGACAAGAAGTTAGTTAGTGAGAGCATTCCAAACACAACAGCAAAATAAACGCTCTAAGACAGTGATCATCTCAGCAAGTCCTAGGAACTAAAAAGAGGCAGTTTGGTTAGAATATAGTGATGAGAGAAGAGTGAGTGAAAGCAGAATGGAAGATATAGGCAGTGGGCAAGATCAAGCATATCTTTCTGACTGTAGGATTGAATTTGAGCATTAATAAAAAGGGAATGGATTGAAGGAAAGACAAAGGTGAAACTAGCCTGCGTGCATGCCTTCCTTCCTTCCTTCCTTCCTTGCTTCCTTCCTTCCTTCCTTCTTTCCTCCCTCCCTCCCATCCTCCCTTTTCTCCTCTCCTCTCCTTTCCTTTCCTTAATTTCCTTCCTTTTTTCCTTCCTTCCTCCTTTCCTTCCCTCCTTCTTTCTTCCTCCCCTCCTTCCTTTTTTCCTGCCTTCACTAATTATTTAATGAGTGCTTACTAGATGCCCATATTATTCTAGTCCCTGGAGATAATGAGCTAAATGAAAGGGAGAGAAGTTTATTCCCAGTGGCTTTGACATTCTGAGCGGGAGGCTGGTGCTATTCTCCAATGGAGAGGGATGGGGACCTGATAAAGGAGCGGCAGTAAAGGGGGAGATAAATTGATGGATTTTATACCCCTCTTCTCACCCTCTATCACCCCACACATCAGCTAGCAATACTTTCACTACCAGTGTTTTGTTGAGCTTCTGACTTTGTATCTTAGAAAATCATTCCTTTTGCTCCCCTTCCTGATCCTTCCCTTACCAGCTGTCATCTGATTCCATACCTCATCTTCCGAAAATGATGATGATGAGAAAAGCCAGAGAAAGAGACTGAAAGTACAAATCGATATATGAATTAGAACATGAATCATATGAGAGGAAAGAAATGCTTGGAAAGAATGGATGATGGCAGAATGCCAGGAAAAGGATGGATTAACCTGCTCCACTTGAAGAGATTAGGTGTAGGGCTTTATACATTCAAGTTGCCCATTAATTTTCTGATTCTGCCACTGGTGATGGGTTGAATCTTGGGACTTCTACCCTAGTTTTAATAAAAATGGCATGTATTGTTAGGAGCTATTATAACCTAGAATCTAGGTTCTGAAAGGCAAAGGAGGCACTTCTACCCTGGGTGTCTTCTATTGTAACCACGATCTATCTGTGGCTCTTGAGCACTTAACAATCCGCCTAGTCTGGAGTGAGATGTACTATAAGTATAAAATACACACTGGAGTTTGAAGACTTACTACAAAAACAAGAATATAAAATAGTTACTGATTTTTATTTATTTATATTTTTTGTGATGGTATCTTGCTATGTTGCCCAGGCTGCATTCAAACTCCTGGGCTCAAACAATCCTCACACTTCAGCCTTTTGAGCAGCTGGGGCTACAGGTGCATGACACTGCACGTGGGCATTAATAATTTTTAGATTGGCTGGGCGCAGTGGTTCACGCCTGTAATCCCAGCACTCTGGGAGGCCAAGATGGGTGGATCACCGGAGGTCAGGAGTTTGAGACCAGCCTTACCAACATGGTAAAACCCTGTCTCTACTAAAAATACAAAATTAGCTGGGCATGGTGGTGCATGCCTGTAATCCCAGCTACCAGGGAGGCAGAAGCAGGAGAATAGCTTGAACCTGGGAGGCGGAGGTTGCAGTGAGCTGAGATCACACCATTGCACTCCAGCCTGGACAACAAGAACAAAACTCCATCTCAAAATAATAATAATAATAATAATAATAATAATAATTATTATTATTATTTTTTGATTGAGTATAGTTGAAATTATATTTTGGGTATTGGAGTAAATAAAGATGTCTTATTAAGAAAAACTCCCACTATTCCAATGTACTCTTTAAATGTGGTTACAAAAATTTCAACATTACATATCAGCTCTCATATTCCCATTGGGTAGCACTGCTCTAGAGAATAATAGTAACTAACACTTATTGAGCACTCAATGTGTTCCAGATATTGCTCTAAGCATGTTATATGTAAAATTCTAATTACTACAAATTTAAAGGTACATCATAATATAGTTCCATTTTAAAAAGAAACCAAGGCATAAAGGGATTAAATAATGCATCTACATTCATGCAATTGAATAGTGGCAGAGCTGGGATTAAAATTCAGTCAGGCAGGCTCCAGAGCTCACATTCCTCATCAACCCATTGTCCTGTCTCCTGGTGTCCAGTTGAGAGTTGCTTTAGCATAGTGCACAGAGCTAGGTGGGTACAAGGAGGCCAACAAGGATTTGATGCCTTCATGTATTAATTAGCAGATTTAAGCCATAAGAAACAAAGACACACTCAGGTTGCCTGAGCTGATGGGGATTTTTTTTATGAGGATGGAGAAATAACCTAAGAGTCCTAGCAATGTCAGGTTTTATGGAGAACTGGATCTCTGTTCAAGAGACCACAGTGATTTCAGTCTAAGATAGAACTCTGAGGCTACCATTCTTGGGTCTTGGATTCTATTTGCTGCTTTCTTAATCTATTACTGACTTATTGTCTCATGGCTTCTATTTACTTAAGACTTTTTACTAACTGTTTTCTCTTAGCATATTTTTCATTTGTCTTCTATACAGTTTCTTTGTCTGTAAGATTTGTATTCTGAGTTGCAATCTATAGGCAACTGGGTTGGCTAGTTTGGACACTCTTCAATACAGACTAGTTCTAGTAGGTGGAATTTTCTGTCAGGTTTCCTCATAAGTCATTGAACTTCCTTATGTTTAGCTATATTTGGGGCAGCATCCAACACAAGTTGGCTGCTATGGATAAAGTTACAAGATCATATGACCCACATAATAATACGATAGCAAGATATATTTGCATGTCACTAAGTGCATTTAGCTACATTCATTCATTCACCAAATATTTATTGAGTCTCTGCTATGTGCCAGGCACTGTTCTTGGCACTTGGAATTCATCAGTGAAAAAAAAGGCAACGATCCCTTCCCCCTAGAGCTATATTCTAGCTGAGGGAGGCAGACAATAACCAAAAGGTATAATAAATGAAGTATAAAGCTTGTTAGAAGGTGATAGGGCTATGGAGAAGAAAGCAGAGTAAAGGGATAGAGAATGATGATGAAGTGAAAAAGTAGCTTGCAGTTTTACTTAGTGTGATTAGGGTAGACCTCATTGAAGTGTGAGGTTTGTGTAAAGATATAAAGAAGGAGAGGGAATTAACTAAGAAGGAGCTGGAGGAAGAGCATTTGGACAGATGGAACAACCATGGCAAAGGTTCTCAGCCTGGCATGTTTGAAGAACAAGGAAGTTAGGATGTCTGGTGTACAATGAGGGAGACAGACAGTGGTAGCAGTTGAGGTCAGAGAGGTCAGATCAGGTGGTAGTTTATAGGTGTTTGTAAGGATCATGACTTTTACTCCTATGAAATGGGAGTCATCACAAGGTTTTAGCAGAGAAGTGACATGATCTGATTTACCTTCTAAGAATACTCTGGATGTTGGATTATGCTATGATTTGGATGTGGTTTGTCCCTGCCAAAATTCAGGTTGAAATTTCATTCTCAATGTGTTAGTGTTGGGGGGTGGGGCGTAGTGGGAGGTGTTTGGATCATGAGTGCGGATCCTTTGTGAATAAATCAGTGTCTTCCCTCAGGGGTGAGTGAATTCAGGGGAATGAATTGTTCTTGCAGGAGCGGGTTGTCTTCTTCATTTCTCCCTCTCGCTTCTTCTCTCACCATGTGATGTCATTGCACACGTCCACTCCCCTTCCACTTTCCACTATAAGTGAAAACAGCATGAGAGAGGCCTTCACCAGATGCAGCTGCCCAATCCTGAACCTTTCAGCCAACTGAATTGTGAGCCAAACAAACCTCTTTTCTTTATAAATTGCTCAGGCTCAGGTATTCTGTTATAGCAACACAAAACAGACTAAGACAGACTGCAAGTAAACTGATAGGAGGCAAGGGTGGAGGCAGGAGGTCCTGTTAGCAGGCAATTACAATGCTTTAAACAAGAGATGAAGGTTATTTGTGCTTGGGTGATAGGAATGGAGGTGGTGAGAAGTGGTTAATTCTGGACGCATTTGAAAGCTAAAGGATTTGCTCACAGATTGGATGTATGAAATAAGAGAAAGTGTGAAGTCAAAGATAACTCCAGGATTTTTGGCATGGATTATTGGTAGGATGAAAATTATCATTGACAGAGATGAGGAAAGCTGTACGTGATTCTTTGGGGTGTAGGGAAGATCAATTTCAGTTTTGGTGACACTGGGTTTGACATAAATGTAGACATGCAAGTGGACATGCTGAGGAAGCAGTGGATATATAAGTTTGGTGTTTGCGAGGCAGCTCTGGGTTTAAAATACACATTTGAGAGAAATTAGAATGTAGGTGATATTTAAAGCAATGAGACTCAATCAGATCATCAATGTAGTGAAGGTAGGTAAAGAAGAGAAGAAGACCAAAGACGAAACCCCAGAGTATTAACATATTAAAGTCTTATATAGAAGAGAAAAACCTGGAAAAAGACATAGAGAAGTCACTGGTGATATAGAAGAAAAGCACAGTGTGGTGTCCTGGAAGCCAAGTGAAGAGAGTGTATCAAGAAGGAAACCATGAATATCTGGATGAAATTCTACTAATCTGTCAAGTAGGAAGAGGACTGAGAACTCACCATTGGATTCAATAATATGGAGGTCATGTTGACTTTAATAAGAACAGTTTTGGAGGAGTGGGATGGTGGTGAATGCTGATTGAAGTGGGTTTTATTTTTTAATTTTTAATAGTTTGTTCTCTTTTTCCTTTTTTTTTAATTTTAGGTTTAGGGGTACATGTGCAGGTTTACTACATAGGTAAACTCATTTCATGGGGGTTTGTTGTACAGATTATTTTGTCACCAAGGTACTAAGCCTAGTACTCAGTAGTGATTTTTCCGAATTCCCTCCTTTCTCCCACCCTCCATCCTCAGGTAGATCCCAGTGTCTGTTGTTTCCCTCTTTGTGTCCACATGTTCTCATCATTTAGCTCCCACTTATGAGTGAAAACATAAAGTATTTGGTTTTCTGTTCCTGTGTTATTTTGCTAAGGATAATGGCCCCCTAGCTCCACCCATGTTCCTGCAAAGGACATGATCTTGGTTTTTTTTTTATGGCTGCACAGTATTCCGTGGTATATATGTACCACATTTTCTTTATCTGGTCTAACATTGATGGGCATTTAAGCTGATTCCATGGTTTTGCTATTGTGAATAGTGCTGTAATGGACATATGCATGCATATGTATTTATGGTAGAACAATTTATATTCATTTGGGTATATAACTAGAAATGAGATTGCTGGGTCAAATGATAGTTCTGGAGTGGATCTTAGGAGATAATGAGAAGAGAGAAATGGAAAACAGTATGGATATCTCTTTCAAGAAGATGTGCTACAAAGAAGAACAAAGAAATTAGGTGCAATTTTGTCAGGGAAGTAGAGTCAAGAGAATATTTTACTTTTTCTTTTCTAAGATGAGAGGTTAGTATGCTGATGGGAATGATCCAGTAGAGATGGAAAAAGGGATGATGCAGGAGAGGAAAGATAATTTAGGAATGAAGTCCTGGAGCAGATGGAGAGCCCATGCTCTCCATCCGGTGGATCCAGTGCCCATGTTGAGGACATGATTTTAGATAGAAACATGAGAAGCTGATCCATCAATAGCTGGGAAGACAGGGGATGTGGTGTGGAAGTCCATGGAAGGTCACTTTTCTGAGTGAAGTGGGAAGTAATGTCATTAGGTGAAAGTGAGGATGGTGGAGGAGGTATGCATTTTAATTGACAAGAGAAGATTTGAACTAATCTTCCAGGAAAATGGGAGAGTGGATGGGTTCTAGACAGTAATATAATTCTGTAAGCAGCAAAGCCAGAACACTCTAAGGACAACACGTGAGTGTTTCCCTGTCTTCTTTTTTCAAAAGGAATGAAATTTGCCAGCTACTTGTTTGAAACATGCCAAATACTGGTCTGGTGGGCCATTCGCAAGGGAGAAGAAAGGAGATAGTTTTTCAAAAGCAGAGCCAAAGCTAGGCATTAATGATTAAAATGGGCAGGTAATTCATCTCCTTAATTCTACTTCTAGTAAAAGCTTAATTAGCTGAGAAAGAGAAAGAGAAAGAAAGAGAGAGAGGAGCACAAGGCCATAGTAGAATTTGAAGACCTGGAAATATGTCATTATGCAGAACTTAGCATCCTGGCTGTGGTCTTATGGATTATAGAAATAGATGAAGAGCTCTAACTGATCACAGTGTGAGAAGAAAAAATGCTTCAAATCTTCTGCCTGCAAGTCTTTATTTCCAAGTTTGGAACCTCTATAGCCTCTAAATAAGAGGAAAAAAAATGGAACAGAGGGCCAGTGTGAAAATGACAAAGACAGCATGATGAGGATGGGATGTTTGCTTACTGTCTACCTCTTAGTGGTAAAATTGATAAACCAGAAACTCTCCATTATAATTTCCAGAGAGCTTGACTATGAATATAAGATGTCAAGTAATATCAGAGGACTGAATGTTATGAGAAAAACCCACTCTATCTTTAAAGGAAATAGAAATGATTCTTAAGTCCCATTTACTTTGGACTTAGTAGAGCCATATTAACAGGCTGCTGTAATATAAAGGCTTTAGCATATTTGTTTCTAGGGCTGAATGTATAATTATGTATCTCTATATCTTCTAGATTTTTAAAACTCTCATGTTAAATTGAATTAACATGGATGCTCCGGGCAATAATTTCTTTAGTGTCTTCACTGCTACTCTTATAATCTTGTAGTTAATCCAAGTTCTGAGGAGGACAGCCTTCTGGACTATAAACCCTTCATGCAGGTCTGACAGCCTGGCTTACAACCTGTGGAGGGGCCGGATGTACCCTCTGCTCTGTACTGTCCAGGAAAGAACTCTGCTTTTCCTTCTTAGAGGACAAAAGTACAAGCCAACCTCTATAGTGTTGGGTCTTCATCTCTGTTATATATTTGTTTTAAATAAAAAACAGGCCAGGCGCAGTGGCTCACGCGTGTAATCCCAGCACTTTGGGAGGCTGAGGTGGATGGATTACCTGAGGTCAGCAGTTCGCGACCAGTCTGGTCAACATGGTGAAACCCCCATCTCTACTAAAAATACAAAAATTAGCTGGGTGTGGTGGTGTGAGCTTGTAATATCAGCTACTCGGGAGGCTGAGGCAGGAGAATCTCTTGAACCTGGGAGGCAGAAGTTGCAGTGAGCAGAGATCAAGCTACTGCCACTCCAGCCTAGGTGACAGAGTGAGACTCCATCTCAAAAGAAAAAAATTGTGTTAAACAAAAAACATGGAGGCCATCAGTCAATCAACATAATAAGATATCTACTACTCGGGAATGTGTTAGTGACCTCAGATTTGAACTACCCATCACATTGTGCCTTTCAGAGGCTCAGTGAAACAAGGGATAAATCAAAAGAACATTCTATTCTTTAAGCATTCATTACAATGCCAGGATTTATCAGGAACTCAAATTCTAGAGAATGATCTGAAAGGAAGACATCATTTTCTAAGTATATTTTTGCCAAGAATCCACCTTTCAATTCAACTGGTACTTGTTGAATGCCCGACACTAAGTACTATTTCTTCAGTTTGATCTTGCTCCTAAATAAGAGCTAGAGGACCATCCATTTGATGGAGTTAGGTTTAACTTAGTGTAGAGGATTGCCTTCCAGGACTGGAAACAGATGGACATTCACAGATTAATTAGGCTCATCACTTACCCATAAATGGATAGGTGGTCATTGTTTCATGACAGAAAAAAGCAAATCTTTTAAAATTATTTATCAGGTAACTAAAATTTCCACCATTAAGACAAAAATTCTCTTGCTTGGGCGACTGTACTGACTGTTTGTAAATCCTTTAAAGGTGTAAATATCTTTGGGAGGACAGGTGACTATTTTCACCAGTTAGACTTTTGCGGTAGATGAGTTTTTCAGATAAAGAACTATTTTTCTTTATAGCAAAGGATAAGATCATGAAGAAATAAGATAGGACATGAAGAAGTCTTTTTGCAGGGCACAGTGGGTTGATCAAGGTGAAGCATTACAACAAGGGATTCTGGGAAGAAAGCTGGCTGCACTGAGGTTGTTTAGGTAAGAGAAGATCAATGAGAAAGTACTAAGGAGGAGACGTGTGGATGGACTGATTTTATATGCCCTGAAGATCAATGTTTCATTACTCCACAATTTGTCCTAGGGCTACTCCTTGTCCTGAACCGCTGAATTCTTCCTAACAGGCTTTTTGGATTGTCAGAGCTGTGTTCAATTCTTGGCTTGGTGTTGTGTAAAGATCAGTAGTTTAGGAGCTTAGGAATCAGTGTCAGGCCCAAGGCCTGACTTCACTAACGTTCGTCCTGAGGCGAATTAGTTAACTCCATGGAGCCTCAGCTCTCTACCTATGGAAAGGGATAGCACACCAGAACCTTGACTTTGGAGAGGGATGTGTCATGAGGCCTTCATAAATCCTCACTTCTGGAAATTCTGTTCTATCGTATTATTTATCTTTCAAGTTTTAATATATCATAACAGTAACATTTTTAATGAACAGATTAATATGTTTAATATTTAATTGATATACAATTGTGATGTTTTGACATACCTGTGAAACCATCACCACCACAGTAAAGATAATGACCATAACTATCAACCCCACAGTTTCTACCTACCCCTTTGTAATCCCTTTCTCCTGACCTTTCCAGCTCCCTACCCTCCACCACATCCACATAATATTAAAATTTAAGTTACCCTTCAGATCCTTAATGGGAATAACCATCTTGGCATTAAGTAAACCACAAGTTGCATCAGGATGTGAATGTTGAACTGTTGGCTAAATTCATTCAGTTTTAAGAGCCTCTTCTCCACATTATATCATCATAGCTCAAACAACTCAAATATAGTAGTCATTATGTCAAGAAAACACCTGCATATGCATGTTTATTGCAGCACAGTTCACAATTGCAAAGATATGAAATCAACCTAAGTCTCCACCAACAGATGAGTGGATAAAGAAAATGTGTACACCATGGAGTATTACTCAATCATGGAAAGAATGAAATAATGTCTTTTACAGCAACTTGGGTGGTACTGAAGGCCATTATCTTTTTTTTTTTTTTTTTTTTTTGAGATGGAATTTCGCTCTTGTTGCCCAGGTTGGAGTGCAATGGTGTGATCTCGGCTCACCGCAACCTCTGCCTACAGGGTTCAAGTGATTCTCCTGCCTCAGCCTCCCGAGTGCTGGGATTACAGGCATGTGCCACCATGCCTGGCTAATTTTGTATTTTCAGTAGAGATGGGGTTTCTCCATGTTGGTCAGGTTGGTCTCAAACTCCCCACCTCAGGTGATCTGCCCACCTCAGCCTCCCAAAGTGCTGGGATTATAGGCATGAGCCACTGGGCCCAGCCTGAAGGCCATTATATTAGGTGAAGTAACTCAAGAATGGAAAATCAAATACCACGTGTTCTCATTTATAAGTGGGAACTAGCTATGGGTATGCAAAGTCATATAGAGTGGTATAATGGACATTGGAGAGTCAAAAAGGGGGAATGGGGAGGGTGGTGAGGGATGAAAAATTACCTATTGGGTATAATGCACTATCTGGATGATGGACAAACCAGACTTCACCACTATACAATTCATCCATGTAACTAAAAACCACTTTTATTCCTAAAGCAATTGAAACAAAACAATAAAAACAAACAAATATATAACACAACCAAATTCAGAATTAATCTCTGTTATGTACCTTCAATGCTGCTTGGGACTGTCTAGCAACAACTGACTGCTCAATCAAGAAATGAAATGGTCTACCTATTATTCACTTCATGGATTGTTTCAGGACAAATGCAATAGTGTATGTGAAATTTCCTTGTAAGCCATAATGTGCCATATTAACAAAAGGAATAATTAGTATCTTGTAAGTCACTACTCTTCCCATGTAGCCCTAGCACTGCCGTGCAAATGAGCTGTTTGGTAGCACATGCAGCTTCTCTGAGTCCGGTATTAATCAATCATTAATTAGACATCCTTGTAAGAGCTTCATGATGCTTATTGACATGATGAAAATGCTTTGCATTAGCTTCAGGAAAATAAAACTAAAAAGATCATGGGGGACTCTTTTAGGATTTTTTGGATAGAGTGCAATATATCCAAGTCATGATTTAGATATTACTTACACTGATAATACCAAATTAGAATATGTGGTAAACAAAACCAAGCATGACCATCCCCCTACTGTGTTCTGTCTCTGTTAGTCTTCAGATAATATTCAAACTTTAAAAGCCTGCCTTCCCTATGACACTCATATGAAGAGAGTGGTGGCCTGACAATAATAACAAGGAGTACCATGAAGATATCATGGGTGTTTATCAACCTTGGTTAAATATAATCTGGGTAACTGCCAGAGTCTATATTGTCATAGAGTTAAGTATTTTCCATCTAGGAAGGTTATGACAAAGCTCATTTACAACATTAATTGCATTTCAAGGCTTTATTCTTGATCCAAGAAAGTACACATAAAAAGTACAGAAATCCTTCCTCAGCCATCAGCATTAGAATTCAGAAAGCTCTTGTAGTAGAATAATTCATGGTTGAGGAATATGAGGGAACTGAGAATTCACCTGAGGGCAGGTGTATTTTTGAAAGTTCTTAATATATATTTAAACATTCAGATAAATAAAACAGAAAGACTGGAAAAGAGAATGTCAAAGACCTTAAAGTGGCAATTAAATAGCTCTTAAAATAGTAATAATGAACACTGTACAATACATTTCAATTTATCTTTCGTGCAGAGATGACTTCCTAGGAAGATGCATAGGTGAGAGAAGGGAAGGGAGGTGGATTAGGAAGAGCCACGATCAGTGCCCTTCTATTCCCTTCTATTCCATCTCCTGGATGTGCACATTCTGAGGTCTGTTCTGGAAGGTCAATCTCCTGGTTTTGGCTGTAGCAGTATACTTGTGGCCCTCCAATAGCAGAAATGGTGCTGAGTGAAGGACTTGAGGCTCTTGAGTGAGCTTCTCCTTCTTTGGGAAGCAAATATACTAGGCAGGCCAGTAGTCTATTGAAAAGATTGCTTTGCTCCTCTTTATGGGTTATATACAACCCTTCAAACTAAATCTGTTTTGGGTTTGGCTTTTACATGTGTTCAAAGTGGTGTCTTTAAGTGCGAAGTTTTAGTCAATTGGTTTCTTTGGGAGGTTTTGCTTCCTTCCTGTATTCTTTGTTAAATGCAGCCTACCTGCTTTGCTAGTCAGTGGGAAGGGCTGGGTGATGGGCAGATGCCTCTCTGACACAAGGGCCTCCCTGTGCACAGTCTGTATGCCGTTACCATAAGTCAGCAGGTTGAAGAGATAAAAGGAAGTCAATTAAAGCCCTTTTATCAGAAAGTCACTTCCAGCACTTGTGAAATCATAATAGAGCTTTTTTTCTTTTCCAGCACTATGTATCAAGCCCTCTTCTAAATGTTTTCATGCTTTATCTCATTTAATTTTTATATCCACTGCACAAGGCAGTAATGGCTATTATCTCAATTTTGCATGGGATAAAGGGTAATAGCAGAGAGGAACAGTAACTTGCCCACAAACATATGCTAAGTAGCAGATTTGGGCTTCTCTGTAGCATTCTCATTCGAAGCCCTTCCCTTTAATCCGCCTCTCAGGCTGCCTCCTTATGTTTCATCATTGAACACATTATTATCCTTCTCAAGATCACAAACCTCACCCCTGGTCTTACTCCCCCAGTCACTGCCCAGTAGCGGCATCTCAGGAGCATTACTATTTAATTACTTCACAAAGCTACCAAAACCCTAGAGAGTACTACACAGTTATCTGTATTCATGAGAAAGCCCCAAAATAACCTCTGGTCTAGGGAGAAATCTACAAAAGAATGAGAGGAGAGGTAAGTAACCCGCAGATCCTTCTGGTTTCACAAGATTCTCTCCTAAGACAATCTTACATTGATTTAGAGCGACTACTGTGCGATGATCCATGATTCAAGTGGTTGTAGAAAATGCGTACAGAAGTAAATCTGCAAAAAACTCAAAATTTCTTTGAGAGCTTGCAGGCTGCTTTTTTTATCTGTTATTTTTAGGGACTGCCCCCCTTAGTAATTGCTGATGATTTTAAGAGACAGAACACCAGTTAAATGATTCTAAGTCTAGAATCTGCCACTCTTTAGTTGACCTGGGACTCATTTGACCTTGTTGGGGGTAATAGAGCACTAATAATAATAATTTAGCATCAGAATAATATCAATCTAAGAATATTTAATAATGTAATGTTAATGATATTATTAATAACTATTTCTGACTTCACATAATATCTATTTTTGTTTTATTTCTTCTTTTGCCTCACTTTTCTTATTGGTCTTGTCATACTCGACATCCCATACTAAGCCTCTGGAATCCATTTTAACGAGGCAAGTGAATAAATAAACTCTCTATTTTATGGCTCTTTTGGAGAATAAATGGGATAATATGAAAATGGTTTGAAACAGTAAAATGCTATATAAATGCAGCACTATAGCTAAATTTATATAGCATTTCTGTTATTTCTCCTTCCTAGAATGTCCTTTCCTTCAATCTGTGCCTAACAAGTTTTCTGTCTTTTCCTCAAATGCTCTATGATATTTGTTTGAGTTCTAGTTACCTCCATTTTTCTGGGCAATACATGCTCATTGTTCTATGATTTAAACAAGTTCATCTGTTTTTGTTCATGTGTGTTCATGTGGATCTTTTCTTGACCTCCTCATTATTCTAATAATTTCTTTTCTAGGGTTTCTTTCATCTTTAAGCCCACATCCTATTCTCTTTCTGGCATAGTCTAAGTGTTCCTTTCTCATTTTGCTTTTACAAAATGAGAAAGATCAGAGGTGTTTTATTACATTTTAACCATTTTATTTCCATTCACTAACAGAAAAGCAACCGTTACTTATTTTCTGGGATCAGAATAGAATCAGGTTTTCACCCTTTGGTGATTCAATATTGTTGGGAAATCATTCTATTTATGAGCTCTTCATAGAAGAATGCAGCTCCGTGTGTGTAATTCTTTGAGAAAAGAACCCAAAAGGGCAATAGAGGTTGAGAAAAATACTCTAATCAGCACACTTTGCTCTTTATCATTCATGATTTTCCAGGGTAAAGTATCATATTGTGTCATTTAAGTCTCAGAGGAAATAAACAGAGGCTCACACAGGCTAAGAAATTGAGATTACCCTATTATGACCTTTGTGATAAAATGTTTAAAAACAATGGAGATTTTTATACTCTCATTTTGTATCCTCTTAGTAAACATGAAGATACTTCTTATAAGGACTTTATTTCATTTTGAGACAGAGTCTCACTCTATCACCCAGGCTGGAGTGCAATGGCGTGATCTTGGCTCACTGCAACCTCCACCTCCTGGGCTCAAGTGATCCTCCCACCTCAGCCTCCCAAGTAGCTGGGATCACTGTCGTGTGCCACCACTACTGGTACTTTGTATTTTTTGTGTTTTTTGATAGAGATGGGGCTTCACCATGTTGGCCAGGCTGCTCTACAACTGCTGACCTCAAGTAATCCTTCTGTTTTGGCCTCCCAAAGTGCTGGGATTACAGAGTGAGCCACCACACCTGGCGGAAGACTTTAATATGGATACACACAGATACAATTAATAATAAAATACAGTGTTAAGGAAATCAAATATACTTGACTTTGATAAGTCAAATGGAAGGGTCTCTAAATGAAATATAAAAAGATCTATTAAGTCATGAATGTATTCTGCCAAGACCCAGATATAATAAGACAGGTAATCAGGAAAGAACAATGTTGGAAAAATATTCAAAATTGCAACTGTAGATGCCCCCAAAGGTAACTGAGCTGCCTTCTTGGTTGACAGTTTTGAGACTGTCTGACTTTTTCACAAGGCCATGGTCAACACTGCCATAATTCTCTTTGTAATGCAGTAATAGGAATCTGTTTCTCAGGGGTTTAAGAAGATTCGCTTTGATTGCATGTTCATATTCACCCAGGTTAATTGATATTTAGACAATGCTGACCTCTTTTTTTTTTTTTTTTTTTTTTTTTTTGAGACTGAGTTTTGCTCTCGTTGCCCAGGCTGGAGTGCAGTGGTGCAATCTCGGCTCACTGAAACCTCCACATCCCAGGTTCAAGTGATTGTCCTACCTCAGCCTCCCAAGTAGCTGGGATTACAGGCATGCGCCATCACGCCAGGCTAATTTTTGTATTTTTAGTAGAGATGAGGTTTCACCATGTTGGCCAGGCTGGTCTGGAACTCCTGACCTCAGGTGATCCACCCACCTCAGTCTCCCAAAGTGCTGGGATTACAGATATAAGCCACCGCACCCGGCCTGAACTCTTTAATAGAATTGTTCAAACTTTGTAAAAGGAGGGCAGAGAAGATGTGTAAAGAGACAACCTTTGAAGTATGAACAGCCGCTGCCGTCTCTAGAATGGCTTAATTTTTGTGGGTGTTTATCACAGAGGAGTGCCCATGCTCCACTGCATTCTTGGCTCCTGTGTTCCTCTCTCCCCTAAGTGGATGGTGACGGTCAGGGGCAGGGGTGGGGGCACACTCGCCAGCTAGGCTGATGGATGCTGGAGGCACTATGGGAGAGCGCTGGAGCTGCTCACTTTTCCAGGAGGTGAGGGAGACAATCCTTGCAGAGGAGAGGCTGGGCCATTGGGCTGACTTTCTCCTGCCTCTGATGAGGTGGGTAAGACTTGGTCTAAGTTGAGGAGGAAGAAAGTCAGAGTTATCGACAGCAAAGAATGAAATTGAAGCTTCTCTCCTGCCAGCTCTGGAACCCTGCAAATAATTTGATCTTTATACTTTCAGTTTTTCTTCTATAAAACACACACTAATAGAACCAACTCTTAG
Source organism: Pan paniscus (assembly GCF_029289425.2). Classification (NCBI taxonomy): domain Eukaryota; kingdom Metazoa; phylum Chordata; class Mammalia; order Primates; family Hominidae; genus Pan; species Pan paniscus. The sequence goes on along the minus strand of NC_073256.2, from coordinate 51,846,114 downwards.
GGTTGTAGTGAGGATTAAATGAAAGAATTAAGTAAGACTGTTAGCAGAATGTCTGGTGTTAGTGAAAATTCATAAATGGAAGTTATTATATAATTTGAGCATTCCATCTTTTTTGCTTCTTTGGTGTGAAGCCATAAGCTATCACTAACAGAATCCTGTATTATTGTTTCAAAAATGGATAGGGTTGGCCTTTCCCTTGGAAAAATAGCATTCATAATACCCAGGCCAGGTTCCATGGCTCTCACCTGTAATCCCAGCACTTTGGGAGGCTGAGAGGGGAGGATTGCTTGAAGGCAGGAATTTGAGATCAGCCTGGGCAACATAGCTAGACCGCGTCTCTGCAATAAAAAGAAAGAATTTATAGTTCCTGAATTGTATAGACCTCTTCAAAAAGTACACCCACACCCATATAGAATATCCATCTCTATCTATCTATTGATTGATCTACCTACCTACCTATCTATCTAATCTATCTAAGTTTTTCCTAGTAGCAATATGCCTGGGCCTGGCCTCTTACTATAAACTTGGCAGGATGCTGACTTGGAACAAAAGTGAATCAGGTTTAGGCTCTTGAGGACTCCTCTCCTTCCAGCCTCATTTGTCTCAGTGTTGTCATTCCCAACAACTTTCCCTTCTCTCTTATTACTTATTTATTTATCTGGGGACAGGAGTGTTCCCATGTTGCCCAGGCTGGTCTTGAAGTGATCCTCCTGGTCTCAAGTGATCTTCCTAGGATTACAGGCGTGAGACACTGCACCCAGCCCAACTTTCCCTTCTCTACCACTGATCGGAGAAGTCCCACAGAAGGGAGCCAGTTCAGGTGTTCATCCAGGGTGAAACAGGTGAGTAGAGCCGGAATTGGAGAGGATGCTACTTGGGATGGAACAGTATCTGGGGCCAGTGGCCTCAAACTCTTCCTGTAGACAAAGTGAGGGGATGCCAGATTTTTTCACCAAGCTGGGGCTTAATATGTAGTAAGGAGGACAGATTCAACCAGGCACATCAGGCCCCACCAATGATAAAACAGAACCCCAAAGGGCTCGACTATGTCCACTGGGGCGTGTGAGTCTGCAGGGAGTCATCAGTTGGAAATGAATGAAGTTGGCATGAAAGACACAATCTCCTAGGAGTGAGGGCCAAGGGAGTTCTGTGCCCTCTATGGTCTCCCAGGGCTGGGCACTCAGCCATGTACGGTGCTTTGTGTCCTTGATTGGGCCTTGGGAGTAACTTACGGGGGATGGGTCTCTTTTTGCTCAGTGATGCGAGCCCCTAGTGATTTTCTCAACAAGGACACAGCTCCCATTCCTCCCCTCCCTTTCCCCTTACCAAAAGCTCCTTGCTGTATTATGTGCTATAAACATTATAATCATATTTAGCATTTTACTTGTGGGACTACGCCATTATACATATTATAATAATAATAAATCTGGCTGAACGTTTATTATGCCCAAGGGGTGTCTAATGCCTTGGTAAACCTTTCCTCTTTGATTATGCTTTTCATTTTGTCCTTTCCCAATTCTTGAAGCAAGGTGGCTGTATCAAGGACTCCAGCATCACTTAGAAATTTAATTTTCTTTAAGCATTTAGTAGATTATTGCTGATGAGATTTAATAAATATACACATATTTTTAAAGTTAATATCTGACATAAAATTGAGTAACAGATAAGCACTGAGACATTCATGATAAGTGCAATAGTAACTTTATGGGAGGATGGCCTCGTTGAATTAATGATGGCTTCTTCTGTGCTCTCTGCCACCCAGACTGAAAAACTTGGGTTCCTGTTTTGTAAAACATGAACCTGACCCTTAAGCAGTTGATTGGAACAAGAGTGAGCTCCTGAACTAAGATTCAGAGACTTCGTCTCACTAAGGGGTAAGACTTACTTATGTTAATCCAAGAGCAGGGGTGCACTGAAAAAGCCTCCCCTGAAATGCTGGTGAGTAGAGAAAGAATTATTATATATAGACGTAAAAATGAGAGCAGAGATGAGGGAAGAATGGTGTCAAGATGCCTTCCTAGTTCCTAGCTCTCAGTTCTCATTTCTTCCTAAGTTCAGCAGCCTTTAAATCTGTCCTTAGACAACTGAGTTCAACTAGCCATTTCTTTGCTGCAGCTAGGTTGAATATTAATTTTATTTCTATCATTTGCTGCCAAAGCAGCTTTAATGAATTACATAAATATTCCAGGTAAAAATAACGTAACCACTGGCGTTTGCTTAGGTGGGGATGAGGGGAGTGAGGTAGGCTGGAATGGGGGAATAAGTCTCTGCTGCCCCATCTCAGGCTGTGGTGCTGACCTTACAGCTTGTACTTCAAAAGTCTGTTTCCCTTGAAGAGGCTCTTGAGAAGAAAATATTTTGACCTTGAGTTTCCCTAAGGAATTGGCCCTGAGATATGTAAAACCCAAGAAAAACAACATCTTTCTTTCCAGAATGTCATTGTTTCCTTGTGTTGTTAGAACTGGAGGCTTGATTGTACTTTTGGGGGCCAGTGATGCTTTTGTTTTGGAAAAACACCCATAGGTTTTGCAAAGTTAAAGTCCAGATCCTGTGTTGGAAAGGAGACAAGGAGAAGCTGAGTTTCTCTACAGAGTTATGTCAAAGGTTGTCTTCCTCATGGGTAAAATAGCATCTTGGAGATGATGTGTGAGCAGAGGCTGGCCTGCACTGATGAGTGAAGGAGAAAACTGGCTTTCCTTTTTGTTTGTGTTTTTCCTACTCTAGGTGGCGGCTGAGGCCGTGGACTCTGTAGCTAGTCTGCCATTGTTTCTGTCAGAGCCCAGGCAGGCGACAGAACCACACCAGTCACTTGAACCAAGTGGCTTTCAGTAATAAGAATGATTAATTAGGGCCAGGAGTGGTGCCTCATGCCTGTAATCCCAAGGCAGGTGGATTATGTGAGGTCAGGAGTTCAAGACCAGCCTGGCCAACATGGAAAAAAACCGATCTCTACTAACAATAGAAAAATTAGCTGGGCGTGGTGGCCATGCTTGTAATCTCAACTACTCCGGAGGCTGAGGCAGGGGAATCACTTGAACATAGGAGGCAGATTTTGCAATGAGCTGAGATCGTGCTACTGCATTCCAGCCTAGGGAACAGAGTGAGACTCGATCTCAAAAAAAAAAAAGAAGAAGGCATAAAGTTGTTATTGAATAACTTGGTGACTAAAAGGGTTTCTCAGAGGTAGCAACTGAAAGAAGCACGTATCACCTCTAGAGCTGTGGAAACAAAAGGAAGACAGTGTAATACTTAAAATTTAGATGATTGGAGAAGTAGTCCCACAGAGATGAAACTCAGACCTCTGGGGAGGAGCCACTACTTGGCTGGTACTGGGGTCTCCGAGTTGAAAGGAGGGAATCATGGGATCCAGATCTCCAAAGTAGGGGTGCTGGTTGCCTGGTACTGGCATCTTGGGAGGTAGTGGCAAAAGAGGAAGGCACAATGGTCCCCACTTATTTGTGGTTTCACTTTCCACAGTTTCAGTTACCTGCAGTCAATGGCCATCTGAAAAGATTAAGATATTTTGAGAGACAGAGAAACCACATTCACATAGCTTTTATTAGTGATGGCAAAACCACAATTACTTTTACACCATCCTAATATTACAGTATTTTGTTATAATTGTTCTAGTTTATTATTATTGTTGATCTCTTCTTGTGCCTAATTTATAAACTAAACTTTACCATAGGTATGTATGTATAGGGAAAAACAGTGTATACAGGGTTCTGTACCATTGGTGGTTTCAGGCATCCACTGGGGGCCTTGGAATGTATCCCCTGTGGATGAAAGGGGATACTGTAGTTCTGCGAACCATGTATGTGTGTATGTGTATACATAAGTGCACATGTAGTAATTCCCTTATGTCTCTGTAGGGAAGGAAAGTTCAGGGCTGAGGCTGCTATAAGAAAAGACAGATTAACAAGAGAAAAGCATATACATTTATTTAACGTAAGTTTTACATAGAACCTTCAGAAATGAAGACTCAAAGAAACAGAGAAAACTGTGTATTTTTTTATGAAAGGTTTGATGAAGGGTGGCCATTATAGGGAAGTATGACTGGATAAAGAGGGTTTGATCTACTGGTAATAAGCCAGGAGGAGCTCTGCAAGGCCTGTTTGTTCAGACTCTTCTTGGCATCTCTGTGTCTTTGGCTCTTTTTCTCCGGAAATAAGGAGGGCTCCCCTTGAATAAGGGTCTTATGACCTGCTTCAAGGGAAGGTCAGAAAATCCTTCCTAGATTTTATGACCTGCTTCAGGGGAGAGGGGCAGAGGGAAAGAAATAGTGACTTTCCTGCTTCTGCTGTTTTCTCAGATGCTAAGGTACCAGGTTTTAGGGTAGTGTGGCCTGAATCCCATCACCTTCTTCCAGCTTTCAGCCAAAGCTTATTATATTGTATGTTACAACCTCATCTCAGCTCTGTATTGTGAATTAATGTTTGAACCCATGCCCATGCTTGGGGCAACCATGACAGAGAGATCAAAAGTTGTCTGCAGAGGTTGGTTCTGAGATGGCCAGAGGTAAATTGTAGAAGAGTGCAGTTGAGAACCAGGTCCCCATGGAGGTCATGAAGACAGGGGACAATGGGATTTGTTTGTGAAAACAAACGCATGCCTTAGGGACTCCCTGAAATATATGGGGGAGAGGAACTGGTTCTAGTGGAATTGGGTAGGGAGGACTTAGACTTTAGTTATTTTTAAAGAGCCTCATTAGTCAATGAGGGAGCTGGGAAAATATGATTGCTTTGAAGAGCATTTAAGACATATGGGTATTTATGCTTAATTTAACAAGAAAGTGTTAGGGTAGGATTGCTGAGTTATATATAAATCTATTTGATGTCCAACAAGGCATATATCTTTGGGGTTATCTCTTCCACTAGACAAATTATTCACATTTCTAACCAATGAAAATTTGCAGGTGTGCAAGTAACTTCACTAGATCTGGAAATGTTAATTTGTGGTTAAAAATGACATGAGCCAAATATATTCTTCTAGGTAATCTGGGGGAGTTCCTTGTCCCCATATGATATTGAAAGGACATGCCACCCACCTTTTTGCCTTAATTCAAAGTTTTGGATAAATTTCTTTTTTTTAATTTTAAAAAGTTTTTATAGCTTTATCAAGATATATTACATACAATGATTGATCAGTGTTTAAAGTGTACAATTTGATTACTTATAACATATATATACACTGTGAAACCATCACCAAAATGAAGACAACAAACATTTCCATCACACTCTTCACCTCCACAGAGTTCCTTCATGTCCTTCTGTAATCCATCCAAATGTCCACTTCCTTCTCTAGGCAACCTCTGACCTGTTTTCTCTTACTACAGATTAATTTGACTTTCTAAAATTTCAAGTAACCGGAATAACTTCATTTATATCCTGTCACATAAATGAAATCACTCAGGTGTTTTTCTATTTATGGTTTAGCCTTCACACAGCAAATAGAGATCCATCTAGGTTGCTGCACATATACAAATTGTTTCCTTTTGTTGCTGAGTAATGTTCAATTGTATAAATGTATATTAATTTAGTTTATCCATTCACTTGTTGAGGGACATTTCTTAACATTATTTAGGCATAAAAAGAGGTAGAACCTTGACAGCTTCTCTAGAGGTTGCACCTAAGTATGCAGGGCAGCTGTGCTAGAAGCCACGAACGCTATTCTCTGTCTGGGGTTCTATGCCAGCCACCTTCTGCTGCCTACATGGTTACTCTTGGGCTTTCTCCAGTTGCCTGGGTTCTACCAGGCTCACCAGTATTGATACCTTGTTCTACGCCTAGACTACTTGATTAGCTTGACCAGGAATAACTATTCTGTCCTTGACGTTAAATAAACCTATAGGTAATAACAAAAATCGCCCTTTTGGGGCATTATACACTTCACAAATCACTTCTCCATTTATTGTCTATAAATATAAGATGCATAACATATTAACATATGCCATATGTGAATATGTCATACAAATGAATGTCATATACATTGTATGGAATATTTATTTTATGATACATATAGATATACAGCTATATCAATTGATTGATTGATCAAGCTATTGATATAAAATATCTGTATATGTCCACATGAAAAGTTCAGAAGGGTAAAAGTTTGATCTAAATAAATGAACGGAATTCAAGTTTCTGGTCAGTCAAGTGAGACCTATGCTATGTACAAAAAGGGGCCACACAAGATTGCATATAGAATATGAACTAAACTGGGTAAGAAACTGCCCATAAGAAAACTTGAGGGGCATCTATTAAAATATTAAAATGATTAACTTTGAATTGTGGACATATATAGGTATATGATAAGCATATATATATTGATAATTAAAGTCAAAAAAGAAAAAAATGACAAAAAGAGCTTTGGGAATTCCGGTAGCAGGGAATATATGAAATACATTAACATATGGGTTCTGTGATAAGTTTGAGGAAGAGGAAGAAGTTTTCTTGGAATTAAAATCTATGAGAATTTTTTCATGTGGAATTTCATAACAAGGAAATAAATATCTCCAGTATTTCCTCAGGCACAAACTTATACTTGTATTAGTAGAATTCATATTATTGTTTCTTGTAATGGCCTTTCATAAAAACCAAGGGCATAACATTAAAAGTGAAGCCAGTGAAGGTTAACTCTAGGAGGATTCACACTGCAATAAATAGGTAGATTCCGAGTCACTAAACTGGTCCAAGAATAGATCTTAGAGAATAATTGACTTAACCAAGGTCACAGAGTATGTTAATGTTAATGGCAGACCCAGAATTAGACTTCATGTCTCTTGATTTTTCAGCCTGACAATGCTACCCATCCTCCTGCCTTGCCCCAAAAGAAGAAATGCAGACCTTATTTCAGTTATTGTGATCACCAGCCATCACTGACTTGAATCCTTTACCCCAAAACATCCTGCAGGTATATACTCACTCACCTTTTCTACCCCCTTACATCAAACTACTTTTTTTCCTTTTTATGTCAAACCCCATTTTTTCTCTGAATGGGAGCTAGAGGGAGAGAGACTTAGATTTACAGAGGCTTGGAAATTAAACCACATTTTATACCCAAATTTTATCCACAAGAGACCAAGCTGCAAACACTTGTCCTTCAGTGATTAGTGGAGAGAAATTATGGTGTAACTGATGGGAAATTTATAAGATGCTTTTAATATAATTAAAAATGATGTCTCTATTGGCTCTTAACTCTGTTCCAAACCTAATATTGGCTTCTTTCCAGAACTAACACATTTCATATAGCAACAGGGGGACACATTAAAGAAAAAGAAAAATTCTTTCCATTTTTGAATTTATACATATTTTTGACCAGAGTGTAGTTTGTAAAATTTAGTATTAGTTTACTATATTATGAAAGAATCACTGGGTTGCTCTACTAATATTTTCATAAAATTGTGGAGAGTTTTAGAGCAGAAGGAAGCACAGGGGTCCATCTAAATCTGTCTCATTTTACAGATTAGGAAACTAAGTCCAGAGAGGCTTCTTCCTAGCTAGTCACTAATCCTTTAATTTCCTTTTCTTCATTCTTTGATTTGAAAAATGATATTTGAACATCTATTATATGTCAGATTATGGAATAGTTCCTAAAGAGATAATCGTCAAAAGCCTGGGTTCATAGTCTAACAAATTACAAACTAGAGAAGGTACAGTACGTATTAATAAACATTAATCTATCATAGCATATGTGACTTTCTCTTATATATAGTTCTGTTCCTAGAACTACAAAAGATGAGGGAATGCTGAAATTTGCCCGAGTTGTCAGGAAATATTTACTAAAATGGATTATGTTTTATTCAGGCCTTGAAAAATGAGCAGGAATACACCAGCTTCAGAAACAAAAAAGACCATTGAAGGCAGAGGAAACAAGTGGTACAAGATAGAGGCAGGCAGGTGTGTGCTTGCTCGGAGCATGCCAAGGACGGGCTTCATATTTAGAGAGTGGTTGAAGGTGAGATTAAATAGGCGAGCTCTGATACGGTTGCAAAAGTCTTTATAGAGTCACTTAAGTTGTATAAACTTTATTCTATAGGCAACGGGGAGCCAGTATGTAATGTTAAGAAGGAAAATGACATTTTACATTTTGACATGGGCCTATATTTGAGAGGAATCACTGGTGGCTTTGTGGAGGATGCATTGGAGGAAGCAAAGGACCAGTTAGGAGGCAAGTCCAGATGGAAATGATGAGCTAATGAGCTAGGCTGAGGACAATGTGCCTCATGAAGAAAATGAGATGTTTATGAGGTTAGAACTGGCAAGACCTTATGATGATTGTGAGGGCTAAGACACAGGTATCAACCAGGGAGAAAAAAAAATTTCTGTTTTTGAAGGTTGAAGTCATAGTGATGCTACAAACTAGGCTATGAAATACATGAAGAGGGTGGTAGGGAAAAAGTTCGCAGGCGGGTAATAGATTCAGCTCACCCAGGATGGGATACTTAAAGGCAATATATATGGAAAATAAATGAAAATTTGTGTCTTAAGCTCAAAAGAAAAATCTGGGCTAGTGCTACGGATTTTAGTTTTTGAAGTAGGTGAAAGTTGAAGCTAAGGAAAGAGAAAATAGAAAAAGTCAAAGTATAGAATCAGGGAGTCACCATGGTTAAAGGATAAGTGGAAGAAGGGAGCTAGTGCAATCCATGATTTAAAAGAATTATTGGGCCGGGTGTGGTCGCTCACACCTGTAATCCCAGCACTTTGGGAGACTGAGGTGGGTGGATCACCTGAGGTCGGGAGCTCAAGACTAGCCTGACCAATGTGGAGAAAACCTGTCTCTACTAAAAATACAAAATTAGTTGGGCATGGTGGCGCATGCCTGTAATCCCAGCTACTTGGAAGGCTGAGGCAGGAGAATTGCTTGAACCTGGGAGGCAGAGGTTGCGGTGAGCTGAGATTGCGCCTTTGCACTCCAGCCTGGGAAACGAGCGAAACTCCATCTCAAAAAAAAAAAAAAAAAAAAAAAAAAGAATTATTGGTGAGGTAGAAAGAGAATGAAGAAGACAATGCTATAAAATTGTTAGTTATGATGGTTTCAGCTCAATTAATACTCAAACCAACTCAAAATGACTATAATGATAAAGTGAATTTTTCTGCTTATGGAGTAAATACTCTATAGAGCAATACTCTAGAGGTAAGTTAACTAGGACCAAGAACAGGTGCTATAGTCACAGATCCAGTTCCATTCGCCTTCTTATTCTCCCAGAAATGCTCTCCTCTGGGTGTTGTGTTTCTCCCTAGACTGTTGGGGAAATGGCTACAGAATTTCGAGATTTCCCATCCATGTATAACCAAGGCCCCCTTTCCAGTGGTTGTCTTGCAAATGTAAAGAAACTTCTCCCCTAGCCTCCTTGCTCCCCCAATTCCCATTGATCTTGCTCTTGCATTTTATTGGCTTGACATACCTATCTGAAGCAACTTCTCTGGCCAGTAAAATTCCATATGCTGGTTGCATCAGACCTGGGTTTCTGAACTGATCATTAGCATAGAAAGCAGAGATTGGGCTTAATCTCATTAGGAGGGGACTCATTGATCTCTCTTTTGTCTCATGAACTGCATCACTACTAACCAAAGAGGCTGAGGTGGAATGGATGTCAGGTGGGAAGGTATCTGACACAAAAGTCAAAGAAGGAGAGAGCTTCAGAATGAATGGGTAATCATTCATGCCAAAAATTATAGTTGAGATCAAGTAGGATAGATATAAAGAAACCATTAAATATATCAGTCACTGGGATAGATGGTCATTGATGACCTTTGGGTGAGACTTTTCAGAGAAGCTCTGGGGCAACCCTTGCAGAACACTTTTCGAAGGAATCCAGTGGCACAGAGAGAGATAAGGGATGTTAAATCAGTTGCAATTCAATGAAGCCTGTAAATTTGCTTGAGAATATTATTTTACTTTGTTAATAAATTCATAACAACTCATTCCTTTCTAGGTTGAAAGGAGGAAAATTAATCCTACATGTGAAAATAATATGACAATTTGTGAACAAAAGGAAGGGGCTGTAAACACAGACAGAGTGATAAACGCACAAGGCATGGTGAAAGGTGACCACTAAAAAGTGAGATGGGATTTCCAACAAACACTTTATCAGAGTTGGAATCATACAGTATTTTTGGTATATTTTGTCTAGTTAGTTTCTTGGCCATGATGAAAAATTGATACATTTTATTTACTAGATCAGTTTTAGCAAAATCGAATGAATTTTGTAATTGCACTGTAAATACATTAAAAGGTGGAGGTGATTCTGTATTGAGTGTGGCCAACCATCCAGAAGATTCATGTAGGGAAAGCAATAGGGCACATTTAGTCAATGTCAGGTTGAAGAATTTTCAAATTTCCAAAGCTCAGTCAAAGTATAAAACCAGTTTTCAAACCCTAAGGTCAACAAGAGTTTCAAACCTTAAGGTCACAATGACTAACATATATTGAGTGCTTACCATGTGTTAGAAAACATTTCTAAGTGTTTTATATGCATTAACATAACATGTGATAGTAATAAAAATAATATTAAAGATATCCTCATGTGGCTCATAGGTGTCTTTCAATTTTTAGGGAAAGTAATTCTAGTAATGGTTTCCATTTCATTTTTATTTGTACAGCACTTTACACAGTTCATTCAATTTTCTCCCCAAGTGATAACAATTCTGTGAATTAAGAATAGCTGATATTCTTCTTATTTCTTAGATGGGAAAACAGAGTCCTGGAAGAGTTGCCAAGTGATTCACTGAAAGCTACCAGTTATCCTGAATGGTGACTTAGTGTCTGGGTTGCAGCTGTTCTACAGTAAATGGAGAGATAGCAAGATATGCAGAATAGGATTAAGGGAATATTATGTTCGGCATGATGAAACTGGGAGAGGTGAATTCTTGGGTAGATTTTTACTCAGAGTGGCTAAAGCAGACTGGGGTGAGGGTAAAGCTTCCAAAATAAATGGCTGGACTAATGATAGACCCAGGCTTATGCTAAGGATAAGGAAAGTTCATTTCATAGATTGTCATGTTTGGAAATTATCTGAAAGAGCATTCTAATATACCCTCTCCTCTTACCAAGAGGATGCCAAGGCCCACAGAATTACTAGTGGATAAGAGACAAAATCTTACCCATTAGGTTAGTGACTCGTATCGCAGTGCTCTCTCCACTACCCTAAGTCATAAGAGAAGAAAAATAAACCAGGCAAAGAAACAAATATAGAAAGGCAAGTGGTGTGATCCAGAGGCTTGTCTCCCATCAAAATTCAGAGGACAAAGAAATACTTATTTTCCTAATGCCCAAGGAAGAATTGGTCTGGTCAATCAACTGGTCATGGTCATGTATGCATGGTACTATTAAGTTAGGGTGAAAGGGATTCCAAGCCATGAGGAGGAGATCTCAAAGCCTTACTCACTGCAATGTCTGATGAACTATGATGTTAGGCATTGGAATATATCCTACGTTCTCTGCGAAGATACTGAAATATTTGGGAATTTTCTGTAGTATTGATGCAATTTGTCTTGATTTGGGGAGAAACAGTCAAATTTAAAAAATTGCAGATCCTTTTCAGTAATAGATGGCTCCCTTTTGGGAGTTGAGGGTGGAGCAGAGAATGCAACTGCCGGCTGATTTATTTACCTTAGAGCCAGAAGCAAGTGAGCTTGTTTATTATTTGTCATACTTATTACACTATTCATAATCTGTTTTCCCATAAGAATAGTATTGCAATAATGAATGATAATGTATATATAGAACAAAATAAATTTATTGCAGGAAGCATTTCCAGTGACATGAACAAGAAATTAGGTCTGCAAGATGTTCAAACTGTGCTGAACAATTCCAGTTCTGTTCCAGAACTCACCTTTGAAGGATAAGAATGAGTAGATACATTCCTAACTGATATTACATTGCTAGCTCCTCTCTCTGAAGACAAGTCTGTGTCTTAATTTATTTTTTGATCTCTTGGAGCCTCATTCATGTAACATACTGAAGTACATGTAGAGTAGAATATGTTGAATGAAAGTGACCTTTTCCTTGTGATTTTCCCCACCACAATGACTAACATATATTAAGTGCTTATTGTGTATTAGAAACAGTTCTAAGTGTTTTACGTGCATTAAATCACTCAATCCTCCTAACAACCTGGTAAAGTAAATACCTTTATTACTCCCTATGTATGTGCAAGGAAAACTAGGCACAAAGGGACTACATAATTTGCAAGACTACAATACAGCTAAATAAATCACAGAGCTGGGATTGAGTCCCAGGCATCTTGCTGGCTTTAGATGCTCCTGCTGTCATCACTACACTGCTCTGTCTCCTATCTGTAAGGGGTGTGTGTGTATGGTGTGAGTGAGGGTATATTTTCCTCCAAATTACTAATAATTTATGGCACCATAATTTATTTTATGATCTTCCCTTTCCTCATTGATTTTATTTCCATATTAAATTCTCACTTTAATATTTTGTACCACTGATGTCTATTCTTTTGTCAGTACCATGCCATACCTCCATAAAATCTTTAAATATCTGCTTGTCTCATCCCTTCTCATGTCTTTTATTTTTCAAAAAGTTTTGCAATTTTCCATATTATTCTATTTTTTTTTTTTGGTTTGTTTTGTTTTTCACATGTTATCTTGAGCTCAAGAAAAACTCTTCTTTCTCCAGGGTATGGAGACCTCAGGCCAGGAACTTTCCTTAAAAATCATGCAGGGAATCCAAAGATCAAGATGGACTCAAAATAACTTTAGGATGGGGCTAGAGGTATAGGGTGTTAGGCATACATGATGAGCTGGGTCTTACCACTCTAACCTTGCCCTATTTGGTATCTGTTTGTGTACGTATACATATACATATACATATGTGTACACACATTTTTTTTTCCTGAGCTTCTAATGTCATCTTATCTTGATTCAGGGAAGGTAAAGGATTTGGGGAGTCATTGTATTTCACAAACAGTTACTCTGGGACCTGATTGTTCTCTAGGCCAATGTGCCCTTGAAAAGATGGTAGCAAACATGGAGGCCAATGGAGTGGTAAAGAAACAATTCAGGGTGCTTTGATTTCTTTCTTAGGGGATAAGGCTTGGTATACTGGGTTAGCAAAGGGTCTTCTGCATTTTGGGGCCTGTGGGTGGAGAAGGCCAGTTTGGGGGAAAGGTGGAGGAACTTTCCTCTGTTTTGGTAATAAATAACTATAATTTATTACATGTTTACTGTTTGTTAGGTGATATTCTAAAAGCTCTATGTACTATATCTCTTTGAGTCTGTCCAATTCTATAAACAGGTAGCATCATTCTTTTCACAGATGAAGAAGCAGAGGATTAGATTAGCTATGTTATATAACTTATCAGAGTCATATAACTGATAATTCAGACCCAGGTTAAAATATAAATCTTTGACGTGGTTTACAAGACCCTCCACAATCTGACCTTTGCCTACCTATCAGCCTTACCTCATGCCACCTAAATTAAACCACACAGGATTTTTAGCCCCAGTTTAAAAATACATCTTGTCTGCTGTGGCAGAGGCATAGCTATGTATTCCCCAAAACTTCCTTTTCTTCTCAAGCACAGAGAAGACTTCTTTTTTCAGCCTCCCTTTGGATGTTGGTGGGATCGTATGACTAATGGAATGAGAGCGAAAGCAATGTGTGTCACTCCAGACCTGGTCCCTAACGCATTTCATATCCTCAACTCTGTTTTCTGTTCTCCATCTGCACAGCTGGTGTGCAGGACCCTCAGACAGGAGATAGTAAAATCACAAGGCAGTGTTCCTGCCTTCGCTACTTTGACAAAACCTGCCCAGATCAGCTGCTTGAAGAGCTAGGACATGAGAGAGAAATTTTATTGTATAAGTATCTGAGATTTGGGGGTAGTTTGTTGCAGCGTCTGGCATTACTAGCCATGATTAAGCCACTTGCTCTAGATGGAATTGTCAAACTTTTTTTCTTTTGTAAAAGGCCAAGTAGTAAATATTTTAGGTGTTACAGGCCATGTGATCTCTTTTACAATCAGCTCCATTGTGCAGTTGTAGTGTGAAAATGGCCTTAGACCATACGTAAGTGAATTGACATGTCTGGGTTCCAATAATGCTTTATTTACAAAAATACGCACTGGCCAGATTTAGTTTGCCAATGTCTGTACTACACTAAAGGACTAGAACAGCCCATACTGTTTTCTCTGTTGCAGTGTCTCAGTCTTTCTCCAGCACTCTGATGCAATCCAACCTTTGTCTGGCTAAACTGTTACTCCCCATAGCTTAGGGAGGATGTTTCCCTCGTTTCCCTCTTCCTGATTTCTCTGCCTGATATGGTTTGGCAGTGTCCCCACCCAAATCTCAGATTGTAGCTCCTATAATTCCCACATTTTGTGGGAGGGACCCAGTTGAAATAATTGAATCATGAGGGCGGGTCTTTCCCATGCTCTTCTTGTGATAGCAAATAAGTATCACAAGATCTGATGGAGTTCCCCTGCACATGCTCTGTCTTGCCTGCTGCCATGTAAGACATCCCTTTGTTCTTCCTTCATCTTCCGCCATGATTGTGAGGCCTCCTCAGCCATGTGGAACTGTGAGTCCATTAAATCTCTTTCCTTTATAAATTACCCAGTCTCGGTTATGTCTTTATTAGTAGCATGAGAACAGACTAATACACTCCCCTTCTTGTCAATTGGGTTAGGCTCCATTATCATATGTCCCCAGAGCAGCCACCTGTACTTCCTTTTTCATAATAAACCTCATGTCTATAATATTAGGTTGGTGCAAAAGTAATTGCGATTTTTGCTTTTAAAAGTAATGACAAAAACTGCAATTACTTTTGTACCAACCTAATAATTTGTTCAATGTCTGTCTGCCTTACTATGCTGAGAGCTTCATGAGAAAAAGATGCCATGTCTATTGTATTCCCTGTTTTATCTCTAGAACCTAGCACAGGATCTGGCACAGACTAGGTGCTATTAATATTTGCTGAGTCAATGGGTAACTACAAGTCATATGTTATTAACCACTGCCTGCAATATATAGAATCTGTGGAAACACATCCTTCCTTCCCCTCACCTCTCCTCTTCCTCTTTGTCCTTCAGTCCTTGGGCTCAATATAGCCTAAAGGAAACCAAACCTACAATTATGGTATAATAGTCACACTCTTGAATGAATAAAATACTGCAGAGATATTTACCCTCAGGAATATTTCTTTGGTGTAAATACTGACTTTGTCTCTACCTCAGTCAATATTTTTTTTTCAGGACCATAAATCTTGGGGTGTCATCCCATAGAAGCTGATCTCTGTCACAGCTCTGAAAATTAATTCCATCCTGAGCCCTATAAACAGGAAGAGGCTGTTCCTGAGGTTCTGTCATCACATTGCTCTGACACTTATAAATCTGAAAAGCTGTCCAATTTTTTACAATATTGTATGTTAGGTTTGTGAACCACTCCAAATGGTCAACTATAGCCCCTCCATCTACAGAAAAGAGAAGACAAGAGAAAAAATATTCTATTTAAATGTGTAAAGACTCTAACACAACAGTCAATGTAGTCTCAAAGTTGATTAAGATAACTTGTAGTTCTGATAAGTGTTTGGTTTGATCTGATAAAATGTGGGGGCTGGAGAACTCAAACACTGTCCTGGGAAAAGTCACGGTGCAGCTAAAATTGCTATCATTCTATTCAGCCATAGCTGAGCAGTGGACAGTGCTTTTGAGTGTCCCATAGCTTTCTCAATGACATCTGTCAACCTCAGGCAGGAAAGATAGGCTTACCAATCTGGGAAAAGCCCAAAGCATTTTACTCAAAAAGTGGCGTTGAGCTGGGTGTGGTGGTGCATGCCTGTAATACCAGCAGTTTGGGAGACTGAGACAGGAGGATCACTTGAGCCCAGGAGTTTAAGACCAGCCTGGACAACATAGGGAGACCAAAAAAGAAAGAAAGAAAGAAAGAAAGAAAGAAACAACACACACGAAAACAAAAAAATACAAAAAATTTGTTGGGTGTGGTGGCTCACACTTGTAGTCCCAGCTACTTAGGAGGCTGAGGTAGGAGGATCACTTTAGCCCAGGACTTGAAGGCTACAGTGAGCTAGGCTAATGCTACTGTACACCAAGACTGTTTCAAAGGAAAAAAAAGGGAGCATTAGCTTGTCTTTCCCTTGTTATGTGGTAATGGAGAGTTGACAAGAGTTCGTGCAGGTCAATTAGAGAGGAGATTGAAGAAAGGAGTTTTAATTCCTAAGGAATTCTTGCAGGGCTTATAGCCATTTATGTCTTTCAGTCTAAAATAAAGTCTAAAGAGAAGCTTAAATATAATATATTTTTTGGAATAAAACAAAATTACTAATATTTTTCATATAGAAAAGCCTCAGGGTCCTAGATTGGAATTCATGAAAGAATATCTGACCCCAGTTTATTTACAGAAATTAACCATCCCTCCCAAATCTGATTTCTTAATAGCTGAAATCTTCCCTCTGACAGAGAAGGTGTTGAGGTCTTCTAACTGCATTGTCGTCATTCTGTTTCTAGAACTCAGCTCCCTGTAGTATGCCATAAATATTTGTGGAATATATGAATGAATGAATAAATGATGTGAATGAATGAATAAATGATGTGAATGAATGAATTATGTCAATGAGTGGATGAACAAATGAATGAAAGAGAGTTGTCAAGATTGCCAAATTGTGGGGAGGAGCCACGATGGCTGACTAGAAACAGCTGCAGTTGGAGGCTCCCACTGAGAAGAACAAAAACGGTGAGTGAATCCTGCACTGACAACTGAAGTATCCTGGTTCTCTTGCTGGGACTGACTAGGTGGTTGGCATGACCCACAGAGAGTGAGGAAAAGCAGGGTGGTGTGACAGCCCACCTGGGAGCCACACGGGGCAAAGGGAGATCCCACCACCAGCCAAGAGAGGCAGTGAGTGATTGTGCTACCCTGTCCAGGAAACCACGCTTTTTCCAGGGATCTGTGCAATCTGTGGATCGGGAGATCCCCTAATGAGGGCCTTGGGTCCCAAGTACAGAGCTGTGCAGATTCTCAGTGGACACTCTGCTGGAGACTGCCTAAGATTACTGAGTTCCCCGGGGGAGGGGTGGCCATATCAGTGTGGTTGCCTGCTGCCTAAGATGACTGAACTCCCTGGGGGAGGGTTGGCAACCATCATTGCAGTTCCAGTTGGCCGTTTTTCCCCTGCCGATGACGGAGAGTTGAATGATTTGGATCGAGAGGAATTCCCCACAGCGCAGCACAGCGGTTGTGACAGATCATGGCTAGACTGCCTAAAGGCCAGACCCTGACCCATCCCTCCTCACTGGGTGGAGCCTCCCCGAAGGAATTTCAAAACCTCCATCCAGGGCTTTACATATAGAACTCTGATCTCCCTGGGATGGAGCCCTTGGTGGGAGGGGTTGCTGTAGTCTCCATGAATCAGCAGAGTTAGTCTTTTCCCCCACTGGCTCTGAGAATCCAGGTAGTCAAGATGAGTGGGATTCCCCCCAGCGCAGAGCACCCGTTCTGCCAAGGGACAGCCAGAGTCCTTCATTAAGCAGGTCCTAGAATGCATGCCTCCTGACTCGGTGAGACTCCCCAACGGGGGTCACCAGACACCTTATACAGGAGCATTCCTGCTGGCATCAGGTCAGTGCCCCTGTGGGACAGAGATCCCAGAGGAAGGGGTAGGCAGCCATCTTTGATGTTCTGTAGCCTCCACTGGTGACACAGGTGCAGGAGAAACCCAGGTGAATATGATCTGGAGTGGACCCCCTGCAAATTGCAGCAGCCCTATGGAAGAGGGGCTTGATTGCTAAAAGAAAAACAGAAAGCAACAACAACAACAACAGCATCAACAAAAAAGTCCCCACAAAAACCCCATCCAAAAGTCAGCAGCCTCCAAGATCAAAGCTAGATAAACTCAGGAAGATGAAAAAGAGTCAATGAAAAAATGTTGAAAACTCAAAAAGCTGGAAGGTCTCTTCTCCTCCAAATGATTACAACACCTCTCCAGCAAGCGTGCAGAGTCTGAGATAGATGAATTGACACAATTAGGCTTCAGAAGGTGGGTAATAATGAACTTTGCTGAGCTAAAGGTGCCTCAAAGAAGCTAAGAACCATGATAAAACACTACAGGAGCTGTCAACCAGAACAACCAGTTTAGAGAGGAACATAAGTGACCTGATGGAGCTGAAAAACATAACATGAGAACTTCATAATGCAACCACAAGTATCAATAACCAAATAGACCAAGCAGAGGAAAGAAGTTCAGAGCTTGAAGGCTATCTTGCTGAAATAAGACAGGCAGTCAAGATTAGGGAAAAAAGAATGAAAATGAATGAACTAAACCTCCAAGAACTATGGGATTATGTAAAAAGACTGAACCTATGATGGATTGGGGTACCTGAAAGAGATGGAGAGAATGGAACCAACTTGGAAAATATACTTTAGTATATCATCCAGGAGAACTTCCCCAACCTAACAAGACAGGCCAATATTCAAATTCAGGAAATCTAGGGAACCCCAGTAAGATACTCCATGAGAAGATTAACCCTAAAACACATAATCATCTGATTCTCCAAGGTCAAAATGAAAGGAAAAATGTTAAGGGCAGCCGGAAAGAAAGGCCAGGTCATCTACAAAGGGAAGCACAGCAGACTAACAGTGGACCTCTCAGCAGAAACCCTACAAAACAGAAGAGATTAGGGGCCAATATTCAACATTCTTAAATAAAAGAATTTCCAACCCAGAATTTCATATCTGGCCAAACTAAGCATCGTAAGTGAAGGAGAAATAAATTCTTTTCAGACAAGCAAATGCTGAGGGAATTCATCATCACCAGGCCTGCCTTGCAAGAGCTCCTGAAGGAAGCACTAAATATGGAAAGAAAAAACTGTTACCAGCCACTGCAAAAACAAACTGAAGTACAGAGACCAATGACACTATGAAGCAATGACATCACTAAGTCTGCAAAATAACCAGCTAGCATCATGATGACAGGATCAAATTCACACATAAGAATATTAACTTTAAATATAAATGGGCTAAATGCCCCAACTAAAAGACACAGAATGGCAAGTTGGAGAAAGAGTCACGACCGATCAGTGTGCTGTATTCAAGAGACCAATCTCAAGTACAAAGACACACATAAGCTCAAAATAAAGGGATGGAAGAAAATTTACCAAACAAATGGAAAGCAGAAAAAAGCAGGGGGTGCAATCCTAGTTTCTGACAAAACAGACTTTAAACTAACAAACATCAAAAAAGACAAAGAAAGGCATTACATAATGGTAAGGGGATTAGCTCAACAAGAAGCGCTAACTGTCCTAAATATATATGCACCCAATATGGGAACACCCAGATTCATAAAACAAGTTCTTAGAGACCTACAAAGAGACTTAGACTCCCACACACTAATAGTGAGGAACTTTAACACCCCACTGTCAATATTAGACAGATCATTGAAACAGAAAATTAACAAGCATATTCAGGACTTGAATTAAGCTCTAGATCAAGTGGACCTGATAGATAACTACAGAATTCTCCACCCAAAGAAACAACAGAATATACATTCTTCTTGGCACCACATGGCACTACTCTAAAATTGATCACATAATTGGAAGTAAAACACTCCTCAGCAAATGCAAAAGAACTTAAATCATAACAAACACTCTCTCATGCCACAGCACAATCCAATTAGAACTCAAGATTAAGAAACTCACTCGAAACCACACAACTACATGGGAATTGAACAACCTGGTCCTGAATGACTCCTTCGTAAATAATGAAATTAAGGCAGAAATCAAGAAGTTCTTTGAAACCAATGAGAACAAAGAGACAATGTACCAGAATCTCTGAGACGCAGTTGAAGCAGTGTTAAGAGGGAAATTTATAGCACTAAGTGCCCACATTGAAAAGCTACAAAGATCTCAAATTGACACCCTAACATCACAACTGGAGGACAAAGAACAAACAAACCCCAAAGCTAGCAGAGGACAAGAAATAACCAAGATCAGAGGAGAACTGAAGAAGATACATGAAAAACCCTTCAAAAAAATCAATGAATGCAGGGTCTGGTTTTTTGAAAAAATTAATAAAATAGATAGACTGCTAGCTAGACTAATGAAGAAGAAAAGAGGGAAGAATCAAATAGACACAAAAAAATGATAAAGGGGACATGGTATCACCACTGGCCCACAGAAATATAAACAACCATTAGAGACTACTATAAATATCTCTATGCAAATAAATTAGAAAATGTAGAAGAAATGGATAAATTCCTGACACATACATCCTCTCAAGACTGAACCAGGAAGAAGTTGAATCCCTGAATAGGCCAAGAACAAGTTCTGAAATTAAGGCAGTAATAAATAGCTTACCAACCAAAAAAAGCCCAGGACCAGAGAAACTTACAGTTGAATTCTACCAGAGGTACAAAGAGGAGCTGATATCATTCCTTCTGAAACTATTTGAAACAATCGAAAAGGAGAGACTTCTCCCTAACTCACTTTATGAGGCCAGCATCATTCTGATACCAAAGCCTTGCAGAGATACAACAAAAAAAGAAAACATCATTGTGAACATCAATGCAAAAATCCTCAATAAAATACTGGCAAACCGAATCCAGCAGGACATCAAAAAGCTTATCCACCAAGATCAAGTCAGATTTATCCCCAGGATGCAAGACTGGTTCAACATATGCAAATCAATAAACATAATTCATCACATAAACAGAACTAAAGACAAAAAACACATGATTATCTCAATAGATTCAGAAAAGGACTTTGATAAAATTCAACATCCCTTCATGTTAAAAACTCCTAATAAACTAGGTATGATGGAACATAGCTCAAAATAATAAGAGTCACTTATGACAAACCAACAGCCAATATCATACTGAATGGTCAAAAGCTGGAAGCATTGCCTTTGAAAACTGGCACAAGACAAGGATGCCTTCTCTCACCACTCCTATTCAACATACTATTGGAAGTTTTGCCCAGGGCAATCAAGCAAGAGAAAGAAATAAATGGTATTCAGACAGGAAAAGAGGAAGTCAAACTCTCTGTTTGCAGGTGACATAATCCTATATCTAGAAAACCCCATCATCTCAGCCCAAAACTTCTTAAGCTGATAAGCAACTATAGCAGTCTCAGCATACACAATCAATGTGGAAAAATCACAAGCATTCCTATATACCAACAATAGACAAGTAGAGAGCCAAATCATGAGTGAATTCTATTCACAATGCTACAAAGAGGATAAAATACCTAGGAATACAGTTAACAGGGGAAGTGAAGGACCTCTTCAAGGAGAACTACAAACCACTGCTCAAGGAAATCAGAGAGTACACAAACAAATGGAAAAACATTCCATGTTCATGATAGGAAGAATCAATATCGTGAACATGGCCATACTGCCAAGGTAATTTATAGATTCAATGCTATTCCCATTAAACTACCATTGACATTCTTCACAGAATTAGAAAAAAACTACTTTAAAATTCATATGGAAACAAAAAAGAGCCTGTATAGCCAAGACAATCCTAAGCAAAAAGAACAAAGCTGGAGGCATCATGCTACCTGACTTCAAGTTATACTACAAGTCTACAGTAACCAAAACAGCATGATACTGGTATCAAAACAGACACATTGACCAATGGAACAGAATAGAGATCTCAGAAATGAGACCACACATCTACAGCCATCTGATCTTTGACAAACCTGACAAAAACAAGCAATGGGGAAAGATTCCCTGTTCAATAAATGTTGCTGGGAAAACTGGCTAGCCATATGCAGAAAATTGAAACTGGACCCCCTCTTTACACCTTATAGAAAAATTAACTCAAGATGAATTAAAGACTTAAATGTGAAACCCAAAACTATATAAAACCCAAAACTATATAAAACCCTAGAAGAAAATCTTGGCAATACCATTCAGAACATAGGCACAGGCAAAGATTAATGATGAAAATGTCAAAAGCAATTGCAACAACAGCAAAAATTGACAAATGGCATCTAATTAAACTAAAGAACTTCTGAACAGCAAAAGAAAATATCATCAGAATGAACAGACAACCTACAGAATGGGAGAAAATGTTTGCAATCTATCCATCTGACAAAGTCCTAATATCCAAAATCTACAAAGAACTTAAACAAATTTACAAGAAAAAAACAAACAATCCCATTAGAAAGTGGGCAAAGGACATGAACAGACACTTCTCAAAAGAAGACATTTATGTGGCCAAAAACATATGAAGAAAAGCTCAACATCACTGATCATTAGAGAAATGCAAATCAAAACCACAAAAAGATACCATCTCACGCCAGTCAGAATGGTGATTATTAAAAAGTCAGGAAACAACAGATGCTGGCGAGGTTGTGGAGAAATGGGAATGCTTTTACACTGTTGGTGGGAATGTAAATTAGTTCAACCATTGTGGAAGACAGTGTAGTGATTCTTCAAAGGCCTAGAACCAGAAATACCGTTTGACCCAGCAATCCTATTACTGGGTATATACCCAAAGGAATATAAATCATTCCATTATAAAGATACATGCATGTGTATGTTCATTGCAGCACTGTTCACAATAGCAAAGATGTGGAATCATCCTAAATGCCCATCAATAATAAACTGGATGAAGAAAATATGGTACATATACACCATGGAATACTATGCAGTCATAAAAAGGAACAAGATCATGTTCTTTGCAGGGACATGGATGGAGCTGGAAACCATCATCCTCAGCAAACTAACACAGAAACAGAAAACCAAACACTACATGTTCTCACTCATAAGTGGGAGCTGAACAATGAGAACACATGGACATGGGGAGGGAAAAACACACACTGGGGCCTGTCGGGGGTGGGGGTGGAGCGAGGGAGATCATGAGAATAAATACCTAGTGCATGCTGGGCTTAATACCTAGATGATGGGTTGATAGGTGCAGCAAACCACTATAGGTAAACCACATTTACCTATGCAACAAACCTGCACATCCTGCACATGTATCCCAGAACTTAAAATAAAATAAAAATTTTAAAAAGAGAAAGCCCAGTTAACACGTGGCCCCAGTTCCATTCTTTTAGTTTTCCTGATACTATTTCTTCTATAATGATTGTTTCTCAAGTGGCTTTATAATAACAACAACACAACAACTAACACTTATGCAGCCCTTTTATATACTGTATTTTAAGTGATAGAAAGCATTTGGCCTAAGTTTTCTGGGTGCATTTCATTTGCTTGTGTTGACTCAGGTGACAGTTAACTAGTGTAGTCACTACCTTCAGTTTCATGTGAGTAGGGCACCATTGTGACCCATATTCTGCTCAACCCTAAGAAGACAGAGAAAACACTGTCATTCTGAATGCAGATTACTGAATTAAGAGACCTTGGTCAGTTACATTTAAAATGCAAGGCCTCAAAGCATGCTTTCTGATGGAATTTATTGTGATCATTAGGATAAGTAAACACATCAGACATTCACTATATATGCTGAGACAAATGTAATAAAAAAACTTTTTTCTCTGCTGTGTCATTTCATTTTGCAACTCTAAGTGCTGCTGCTTACTATAATTTTCCACAATAACATTTAGATTTTCAGCTAAACTGCTGTATCAGACATATTTCAAGCTAATTACTTGGCATTACAAGATTATATTCTGTTCTCTAATAGCTTTGTAACAAACTTTTTTTTTTTAAAAAATTAAAGAATCAGTTATTTCCAAAGATTAAAAGAAGAACAGAAGACATAATGATTATCTGGCTGGGTTGCCTGGTCTCATTGCTGTGTGCAGCTGAGGCTGTGGTTTGGGAAAACCATCTTATGCTCTGCAGCTTACATGCTGGGTTCTTCTCCTAATTCAGCTGACATATTGTTTTCTTTCTTCTTTAAAACAAAGTTTATTTTTCTATCATGGCAAATCCAGAGAAGATAAAACAATAAGTATAAGAACTAAAAAGTCATCTTACCCTCGTCTTATCAATATTCATCCATTCTCTATCTGTTGAGTACCTACTACATGTCAGGCTCTATTCTAGGCACTGATATTTTTGTGAATCTCTAAACACCAGTTTCCACTGGATGTAAGAATATCTGTGAGTAAAATGTCCTTTAATGAAAGTATACTTTGATAAGCTCATCTTTAGTCCTCTGTCCCTCATTCTCAGCCTTAGTCCTTCCAAGACTTGTTCCCCTGCATTCAGACATTCCCTTCCCAGCACATTAGGACTCTGGAATCCTCCCATCAACTTCTTTATGTTGACATAAAATTTGACTTCAAGAACAGTTCTGGCTGGGTGAGGTGGCTCATGCCAGTAATCCTAATGCTTTAGGAGACTGAGGCAGAAGGATGGCTTGAGCCCAAGAGGTCAAGGCTGCAGTGAGCTATGATTGTGCCGCTGCATTCCAGCCTAGATGACAGAGATTTTGTCTCAAAGAAAAAAAAACCAAAAACCAAAAAACAAAAACAAAAACAGTTCTAATTAGTGATCATGACAAGCTAAAATGACACTTGGTAGTTTATAGCAGTCTGGGGTTCTTGGACTTCTAGGGCTCAATAAAGGCAGTTTCAAAACCAAAAGACAAAAGAGAACATATGTTTACCTATGGTAAGGCCGGAATGAGCTAAACAAAACAGAAGAGTTGCTTGGCATTTTTATTAACCTTAGTTGTATAAAAGGAGGAAGTGTTATTACTCAAGCACAGTTTGATAAACAAAGTCTTTGAAAACCATGTAAACAAGTGGTAAAAATGAAAGCTCATTTTCTTTATGACATTGCAGGCATAGAACTGAAGGCAGAAAAAGTGTTTATGATTTGAGGGGAGCCTGGCAGACAGGTTCCTCCAGCTGCATATGGGTCGCGCTGGCCTTGCTTTTGCATTTTATTTGTGCTTTCCATCCCAGAGGAAAGAAGGGGGAGCTGACTGAGCGTGGCAAGGGCAATTGCTAGGGACCTGCTGTCAAGGACAGGTCACTAGCACTTCTGCTGTGCTTGCTCCTCTCACAACATAGAAACTGGTCCACCTTGCTTAGTGGATGTCATCTCATCCAGCAGAAAGCTGAGCAGAAAGAGTGCCCACTATTAGCTTTGGGTGTTGGAGCCTTGAGCTTCTCAGAGATCAAAGAGAAGAGCCCTTCCTCCAGATTTTGAATATCATGATTGTTCTCTGAACAATCATGATAGGGTTTTTCTTCTAGGCTTCTCTGAGCTGCAATATTAATTTGCAACCCAACTGAGTGGGTTCAAAATGTCTTTTCATCACACACCAACATGGGGCCATCAGAACACTGATGACATTCAACCACAAAAGAAAACTGGGGAGGGAGGGATCTCAAAATGAGCATGGTGACAAAAGGGACTTCCGCAGTGAAGCATGTATCTCAGGCGAGGGTAGCACACAATGAATAAACTGTGGCCGGCTGACATTTCATCTGTGAGTCGCTTCTCAAGTATTTGGAGAGGGTGCATTGATCCCACTCTCGTGGAAACCCCCAAGAACTCTCATAAAATGCCTGCTTTCATTTAGCTTTTGTTAAAACAACTAAAATTCCCTTCTCACAATTGTTGGGACATCTCAACAACATAGTCCTTTCTTCCCCAGCTTGCAACTCAAACAAATATTGTTTCATTTATTTCTTGTGGGTACCCCAGTCTCATACCAATGCTAACAATTTTTGACATTGAAAGGCATTTCCCAGGACTCCCAGAGGGTGGCAGTATTGTTCATGAGTCAGTGATTAGTACAAGAAATTAAGTACCTGATAGGAAAATGATTTAAGGGGCGTGGCTTCATACTATCAAAATGAGCAAAATCTATAATGGTGGCTCCTTTACAATATAACTAATTCCTCTAAAGCCACACACTCCAACGTGTATAAAGTGCAAAGATAAAAGATGAAACCTAAGAGGCTCATATCAACAGAAAAATATGGACAAAAGTGGCAATGCTAAGATTATTTCAAATAGGCTCAGTCCCAGATAATTAATACAATAATGCCTTAAGTTCTATGGGTTGTCCACAGATACCTGGCTGAGAAAATTCAGATGATGTCAATTCATCAGAAATCTTGCAGGAGGAGACAGGCTACTATTGTTCTTACCCAACGTAACCTTCCAATAATTTGCAGGCCCTGTAGTTTACTAGTAGACAGCTTACTGTTTTCTGAGAGGCATGTAGCAAGACTGCTCTAACAAGATAGTTTACACTTATTCATATGTAAATAAAGGCCCTCAGATTGGTCCAAAGCTGAACCAGGTAACTAGAACTTAGTGATAATATTAAACGAGAAAAAAGATTATTACCCATAGTATTGCTTGAAAGGGGAATGTTTATTTGTACACATAGTCAAAATCAATTACTTCCTGCAATCAAGATGCTTGTGATGGTGTTTGGGTATACCTGGAGATGATATCATAGTGTCACTTACAAGTTTGGTAAATGGTTGCTATCAGACCTCGAGTAGAAATTTTGAAGGGATACAATGGTAGCAGCTGAAAAGGCAAAACTGCAGTTTAATTTCTACAAACAGGTCAGGGGTGAGGAAAGCCCCTGTGTAGGCAAGGCTGGGAATATCTAGGTCTTCCCAGAAGATCCCATACTGAGAGAATTCCCAGACTTCCAGATGAGTCACTTCTACCTTTTATTGTGTCTGGTCATTGGGGTTTTCCAGTTTTCTAGAAATCAGAAGAGGCACAGATACTTCCATTTGTATTTAAGTAATTAAAATTAGGCAGCGTAAATTTTCCACTTTGCATCTCTTGATTTAGCAGTGAGTTGCTTAATATTGTTATACATCAATGTCAGACATTTACTGAGTCACCCACAAACTCCTCCTTCCTGGAGGTCACTGGTAATGATTTAGAAAAAGTCTTCTGGAAAGAAATGCCATTTATAGAAAATTCCAAGTCAATAAATAATATCTTCTATTTGCTGAGTGGTTACTAAATGGCAGGAACTATTATTGGTGCTTTGCATGTATTATCTCATTTAATCGTGACATCCTATGAGGTAGGCACTAACATTATTTTTTTATTTGTTAGACAAGGAGATTGAGGTTCAAAGAAGTTCAGCTCACCCAAAGCCATAACTAACTAGTAAGTGGCAGAGCCAGGATTCAAACTCTGTGCTTCCTTTTTGGAGGAGAGAGCAGGTAAGTTTATGAAACCATTGAATGGGCTTGTGAATGTCTCACATGTTCTTTCCTTGTGATTTTAGGTTAGCAGAGGGAGGCTGGCTAGCCTGGTTATATCATGATGTTAATTATTGCACGACATCAATAAAATTCCTTACTTGATGCCCTCTGCTTTGAAAATGTGTCCCATTGGCCAAAGGAGTGAGCTAGGGAGAGTGTTGAAGGGCTAGGACTAATCCACATTATGTAGAGAACGGGAACAGCAACTTTTTACTTTAGAGGACAAATGTAGGAAGACCTGCACCAGAAGATAACCCGTTCATTCAACCACTGTTAGTCCAGTGGCTCAGCTCTCCACTAGTGAACCTGTCACTCAGAGCCTTGTGGGCTTGTACCAGAGCCACATCTCCCACTCTTCCTGAAGCCCCTGCTCTCCTCGACAGAGTTCCCACTATCACATGTCCTGTTTTTTCCCACAAAGGACACCAGGTGGATGTGCATGTGCCCAGCCATGGGTCACACAGTTGGATGGGTAATGCCTTGCAGGTTAGAAATGAAGAAATATGGGCCAGCCACCTGGCATGTAAACAAGAAAAGATCCTGCTACTCTTTTTTTGTGTTTTGTGAGACAGAGTCTTGCTCTGTTGTCCAGGCTGGAGTGCGGTGGTGCGATCTTGGCTCACTGCAACCTCTGTCTCCTGGGTTGAAGTGATTCTCATGCCTAAGCCACCAGAGTAGCTGGTATTACAGGCATGAGCCACCACATCTGGCTGATTTTTATATTTTTAGTAGAGACAAGGTTTCGCCATGTTGGCCAGGATGGTCTCAAACTCCTGAGCTCGTGATCTGCTCGCCTTGGCCTTTCAAAGTGCTAGGATTACAGACGTGAAACACCCTGCCCAGCCAGACACTGCTACTTTTAAAGAGATACCTTCTGGGTCAGTTGCAGTGAGTCCCCAGCACAGCTAGTAGATTGTGCCCACTGAGGGCTTCATCATCGCTAGTGCCCGGTGATCATAAGCCTGCCACCAAGAATCGGTCCTGAAATCAAAGCCGGTGCCATGCCAACAGATACTCCAATTGGTTTCTTTAGTTAGATCTAGTTCATGGTAACTGTGGAATCAATATATTCATTGGTCAGTCTAGGCATGTGATGTGCCAATTGCAAGCAAGTAGGAGGAAGTCAGATTTTAGCAGGGTTTCAAGACAGTAGGAATCATCTGGGATAGGCCTCTGCTATTGAATCATCTTGGGCATCCCAAGGATGTAAAGGCTATAACCAGAAGTTAATATTAAAAATATAACCAAAGATCAAGGAGCCTAAATTGGCATTCTCAAAGTAACACTTGTATAGGAAACACTTGGGTGATTTGATAAAAATTTAAATCTCTGACACCCTTTGAATCGGGGACCTAATCCCGTAGCATCTAGTCAGAAAGTAGAAGAGCTGGTTCATGATCTAAATGGAGTAATGGTTCTCAAAATGTGGTCCTCAGACCAATAGTGTGAGCACCCCCTGGGAACTTGTTAGAAATACAAATTTTTGAACTTCACTTCAGATCTACTGAACCAGAAACTGGCGGTGGGGCCCAGCAAGCTGTGTTTAACAAGCATTCCAGAGGATTCGGATGCATGCTCAAGTTTGAGAACCATTGGAATAGAGAGTTCTCTACAGGCCTATAATGATACATGTTAGCTGTAGACTCAGAAATACGTTAGGAAGGGGCTCTGAAATCTGTATTTTTATTACATTTCCCTGGTGATTTTGTTGTATGCCTGTTTGAGTATAATCGATCTAGAAGAACAAAAGTTTTCTTTCCCTTTTATCTTTTGCCAAGGCACTTCCCCATTATCTCCAAGGCTAAGAACCAGAATCATTCTTTTTGTTACTAAAAGCTCACCTATTTGGGCAAAGGACAGAATAGAAACATCATTCTGTATATCCTATACAAACACAGTGTGGCTATTTGTAAGTGTGTGTGTGTGCGCACACGTGTGCATGTGTGCATATGTACACGTGTGTGCAAACATTCAAAACAAGAGTCAACTTCTGGGCAGATTATTGCTCTACTATGCCTAAAAATTAATCAATTCCTCCTTCACTTTATTAGAATGCCTAAAATTTTACCAATTTGAGATATATTTGTGTTAATAAGCATTTTTTTTTCAAATTCAGATATGAAAGTAAATAGATGTTAACATTATGAAAACTTTTGGAGACCATCTAATCTTGAACTTTTCTCATGGTAGTGCCTGCTTAGCCCTTCAGCAAATTTCCTTCAAGTGACATTCATACAAGTACATAAGTCACTCCCAGATGACAAGGTAGGCACTGCCTTCCACTCCTTGCAATTCTGTGCAGGAGGAGGTACATAGATTGACCACCAACATGAGGCCAATACTATCATCCATGGCTAAAAGATATAGTTGGGAGTCAGCAGCCCTTTGTTATAGCTCTGTGATTCGAATAAACAGGCATACCTTGTGGGTTCAATTTTTCAAGAACCTGAGGGTGCAGTCTTAAAAATTGTCCAGCAGACCCAAACCTCTGGTCTCTCAGTAAAGTTGTGAGAGCAAGCCCTATGAACAAGCATTTTGCTTATAAGCACCTGAGATGCCAGATGTAATCATCACTGCTAAACACCGCCAGGCTGCCAGCAAAGTTCATTTCACATCCCAATGTACCCTGCTCACCAGCCAGGAAGGTGAGGGGCGTGTTCTGCATCCCTGGAGAATTGGCACTGATATCCAGGTCAAACATGAAAATCCTAAAGTTTCAGGCAAATTCTGAGGATCAGGCCTCTTCTGACTCTTCTGACTGGAAACTAGGATGTCTCTCTTACTAAGATCCATGCTTTCTATTGACTCTCAGAGTCCTACCACCAGCACTACCTCTGTTCCTTTCAGCCTGCCTGAGGAGATCTCTCTCATAGTCTATGGTATCACGTCTTTCTCTGGCAATCCGGATTGGTCATCTATTAGCAGGTATTTTTTTTTTTTTAATCAGGAAGCAGTAAAGGTACAGCTGTGTTAGCGATTCTTAACTAGTACTTGTGCAACTGCTAAGCATAATACTCCCTCTCTGTCTTCTAAACAAGGTCCTCATTAATAAATAAGTCTTAATCATTTGAGACCGCTACCTTCTCTTGCTGATTTTCCATCTTCTAGTCTAGTACCATGGTGAACAACTGTGAATGGAACCAGTGTTGTACATACCCACCATCTCCTATAGATTAGGGAGAATGACAGGTAGAAAGCTTTCTGAAGTAGAGGAACAAATAATAATGCTCTTCAGCTTGTGTTGTTCTTTCACATCTGTCTGTGACTATGAATCTGATCCTACATGGACCTCCTGGGCAGAAAGATTCTTATCTATTTGGATATCACATTAAATAATTCCTTGAACAAATTTTGAAGCTTGCAGTGGCTCCCTCTCTGGGAAAACCCCAAGGGATATGAGTTTGGAAGCCCATAAATACGATATTGTGTCCAGGAAAGGCAACTTCTTGAGATCAGATAAGATGTGAGTGATTTTGCTGTAAGACTTGGATCTCTAGAACAATCAAAGATGGCTAGATACTACTGGTGATTTATTCCCCACTGTTACACCAGAAATAGACTTAATAATTTCAAGAAGGAAAAGAAGAAACATATCTATTTCACATAGCCATGGTCTTTCTGAGGCCAAAGGTGTTGTTCATTTCTGACTTGACTGGTTCTACCTAAACCTGGCCAACAGCCATACCAGTTATAATAAAAGGGACCATATTCCACCGGGCAGAACTTATTGCAATGACCTTGAGACCTGAGCCTACCACTCAGCTCCTCTCAGCCAAAGTTAATTCTACTCTATAGGAGTAAAAATAACCAAAAATTATTTTCCATTAATTTTTGGGGACATTACCTTGAGAAGATCTTGCCTTTCTTGGTGGAAGTGCTTTGACCATGCTAATTCAAAGCTGCTGGCATACATACAACAAAGTTAGTCTGTCCCAGCTTAGCTTGGCTGCCTTCCTCATGTGGTTAGATTTTACCAAACAGTATGTGCCAAGCAGCTACAATTGTAGAGTTGGTGCCTTCTCCTTGAAATGGGTGGTTCCAAAAGAGACTTTCCCCAGAACAATCTCTGTCCTGAGAATTTTCGTCCCTTGAAATTCACATGGCATTTCCACTCAAGTGACGGGAAATTACATAAAAGTCCACTGTGGGCATTGGCACCATGAGTTCTCATCTTCCAAGCTTGGTTCCCTTCATTCTCTCTGTTCACCGTTATCCTTTCTGCACATTCCTTCTTCTGGATTCCCTTCCTGTTTTTGACTCTGAATTCTGGTTCTGACTTTTCTTTTGGTGATTTGAACTTGAGTCTCTTTTTGGCAACATATTCTGAATTAAAAATCGATTCCCTCTTGGTACAAGACTTTAAAATTCAATCACCCTTTCTACATGCTGAAACCATGCATACCAAGCTCCTTATCTTCTCACTTGTTTGGGAGGTTGGGTTGATGTGTGCTTTCAGTTTTAGTACCTTAAAATGCACAAGGCATGCCTATGGTCAGGAGGCATGACTAAGGAAAGTCACTACCATCCAGTGGCTCAACAATTACTCTGTCTTACCCTCCCCCTTCCCATCACTCCTATTGTTGGGGTGTCTGCTATACCTTGCTCATTGGCTTCCCAGTTCTCTCTGGTTATTTTGGCTTTGTGCCATGGCTCCACCACCGCTTTCCTTTAAAGAATTGCAACCTTGGACTTTGAAAACTTAAAAAAACAAAACAAAACAAAAAACAAAAAAAATTACCCAAACCTTAGCATCATGCAATAGACCCTTGTAATAAACATGCACATGTACCCCCTGAATCTAAAATAAAAATGGAAATTGAAAAAGTAATAAAATGAAAAAAAATTCTTCTAACTCTGATAGCGGTCACCCTTGAGATTATTCCACATTGGCTCTGGGCTTCACTCAACACTATTCTTTCCCAGCCCCACTGGTTATAGGTGTATTAGCCCACACCCAGAGAAATTGAAGACAACAGTCTCCCTGCAACTTCTCTCCTCCTGCTAAACAATTCTAGTTCCTGCATCTATTCCTCATATAACATAATTATTTTATGGCTTTGCCATCCTGAACGTTCTCTACGGTATGTACTCCAGCTTGTCAATATCCCATATAGTGTGTGGTTCTCAGAACAACACAAATCAGCATGGAGTTGAAGGTACCATCATGCCTTTTGTTTCATGAATGAACATACCTCTTTAACAGAGCCTAAATTCACATTTAAATTCTGGCTTCTCTTTTACAACATTAGTGTGAATGTTTTACACTTAGGGAAAATCCAGAAATCTTTCCATGTTGCTGTTCAGACATACCTTATCCTTCTATAATTGGACCCTTCTTAGTGTAGAACTGTATCTTATTTAAATATCAATCAATTGTTCTCATCCTTTAAAAAATCTTGATTCCAGAAAAATAAATCTGGATACTTAGTAGAATACAATGCTTTTCAGACTATGCTCCAAGTGAACCTGGAGTTCTTCAGTCTACACTTCTAAAATTAATTGATGTGCTTTCTTATCAATTCACAGAATAAATTAAATTCATAGAATTTTCTCCAGATTTAACTCATAATTTTTTCCTCACATATTTATATCTGGTGCCACCTGTTTAACTGTGCTGAACTGACCAAGTAAAATAGTAAAATACTTTTTCTCAGAAAGCACCATGACTTCCAGTTACTTACCTCCACAAAACAATTCAACAATTTTCCATTCAATATATTAGGTATTCCTCCCTTTTCCATGTAGTTTACACATCTGATTGAAATGGTATCATTTGTTATTAATTTAACTTTGAAAAAGACCTCCTCAATGCAGACAAAATGCATTAATTTTTGTAGTCTTTCGGCGAGATTCCAGATGTAATAATCACGAAATGGGAGTTTACCTTTGTTTTCTCTCTCCATATATATTTCCACTTCTTCTGTAAGAATGTCATGAAAGACCTTGTCAAAGACTTTTCTGCAATCCAGATTCATCTGAAGCATTTACTTCCACTATTCTAGAGACTGTGTGTGTGTGTGTGTGTGTGTGTGTGTGTAATCAGTTTGGCATGATTTGTTCTTTATGGGTCCTGTGGTGTCTGCTAGTGTTCACCACTTCCCCTTGTACGTGCTCACAAATCAACTTATTAATATTCCATCCCAGAGATTTGCCTGGATTTGATGTCAAGCTCACTAGTCCATAAATGACAGGATCCATTTACATCTTTTTTAGATAAGTGGGAACACATTTATCGAGTCTCCACAATCCCACAAAGTACTGCACATTCTTGAAGCACACTCCACCATAGATGTGTGTTTATACGCCAGGGAACCAAACCACTTCAGAGAGGCCAGGTGCTGCTTTATTAGACCTTACACATCTATCAATATTTATTCTATCCTTTTCAGGATAGCATAAAATCATGCTTGCTGACAAAGCAGACCAATGCAAAATCCAAATTGAGTTCCCTTCTATCTCCCTGTCACCAGTTAACATTACATCAGTAGCCCAGGCACCTGACAAATACATTTTTACTTGCAAAATACATATTTACTTTCCAAAATGTGTGTTTGCTATCTTAGCATGCTTCACATTTCTTAGCTCTTTGAGAGTTTTAGATATTTTAATATTATGCTTAGAGATTCAAGCCAACTCCTTCTCTTTT
Organism: Pan paniscus; assembly: GCF_029289425.2. Taxonomy (NCBI): domain Eukaryota; kingdom Metazoa; phylum Chordata; class Mammalia; order Primates; family Hominidae; genus Pan; species Pan paniscus. The sequence continues at coordinate 51,812,323 of NC_073256.2, read as the reverse complement.
CTTTCTTCCTCTCTTTTTCTCTTTGTATGCTATTTTCCCCAGCATTCTCTTTATCTCTTGATGTTTGAGTTTCTAGAGACTTCCCTATTCAAGGACATAAATCTCTTTACTGATATTCTACCCTTGCTTCTTACTGGGATCATTGTAATTTCATTGTCAGTATATAATTTTTAAAGGTTGGCCAGCTCTCATGAATCCTCTTCATGTCTATCACGATAGACATGACTTATAGTGAAGGGGCACAGGGGAAGTAACTTAGAGGTTTTTTCTTCCATCTTGTTTGCTCAGATGCATGGTGAGGTTAATTAAAAAGCACAATTTTTATACAACACAAAAAATGAAACTTTTATTAGAAATGCAGCTTTAGGCAGGGTGTGGTGGCTCATGCCTGTAATCCCAGCACTTTGGGAGGCCAAGGTGGGTAGATCACCTGAGGCCAGGAGTTCGAGGCCAGCCTGACCAACATGGTGAAACCCCATCTCTACTAAAAATACAAAAATTAGCCAGGCATGGTGACGCATGCCTGTAATCCCATAATCCCAGCTACTCGGGAGGCTGAGGCAGGAGAGTCGCTTGAACCCGGGAAACAGAGGTTGCAGTGAGCTGAGATCACGCCACTGCACTCCAGCCTGGGTGACAGAGCAAGATTCCATCTCAAAACAACAACAACAACAACAACAAAAAAGAAATGCAGCTTTATACTCCTCTGACAAATTCACTATTTAATTAAACAATAGCTAGTGACATTCACATTCAGTATTAAGGAACATCTTTTGGAAAACATCAAATTTCAGAAACCACCTGGTACCATGATATTAGTCCCTGTCTGCCTCAACCCACCTTTGCTGTCAGCAGCAACAGCTTGCTCCTTCCTGGCTCAGTTCTGTACAGATTAAAAAAACCAAACGGGGCCGGGCCCAGTGGCTCATGCCTGTAATCCCAGCACTTTGGGAGGCCGAGGCGGGCGGATCACGAGGTCAGGAGATCGAGACCATCTTGTGAATGGTAAAACCCCGTCTCTACTAAAAATACAAAACATTAGCCGGGCGTGGTGGTGGGCGCCTGTAGTCCCACCTACTCGGGAGGCTGAGGCGGGAGAATGGCAGGAACCCGGGAGGCGGAGCTTGCAGTGAGCCGAGATGGCACCACTGCACTCCAGCCTGGGTGACAGAGCAAGACTCCGTCTCAAAAAAAACAAAAACAAAAAACAAATGGAAGCCTCACTTCAGCAACTACTTTGCCAAGTAGGGAGTAAGTGACGATTATTTTTCTGCTTTTGTTTTTGATGTTTGGTCTGACTGGGAAGATTGTCACCATTATTTAAGCTGGTATACTTGACTGTCTTGAGTCTAGGATTTTTTTTCTGATTTCCAGTCCAATACCTTATTGAGACAGCAATCTGTCCCTGATCCCAGACAGTCAACAGGGGCCAAGACACTTCGCATAATTCCTGAAAGTTCCTTTCAGAGATGGATCTACTTTCCAACATCTCTCATATTGACCCAAAGGACTTTCCTTTGTTTTTACAATTCAAACATGCATGGGACAGAATCTTTGGTGGCTCACAGCAATGCCCCCTGCCCATAGCAGTCTTTGGATATTGACATCCATCTAGATTTGTTAGTAGCTCACTATCATCAAAGATGGCTTCCAACCTGCCCAAGTGTTAGATGGCTTCAGGCTCATTGAAGAGTTCTCAGAATGTCTGGAGTTTCAGAAAGAGGGAAAACTTACTCCTTTTGGAATTGACATAAAATCAATTTTCTAAAGAAGCTTAAAATAAATCAATGGCTCTATTCAGATTCTCGACATTTGGGAAGATTTACAGTTTTTCACAACCCCATTGAATTGAAAATATGAAGAGTATACTTGGCTACATGAAGAAGAATATGGTAAAATAATGCAAATTCTTTGTCTGATGGGTAAAAGAAGGTCAAATAAAGAGTTTGGGTGAGATTTTAATCTTACTTAATATCTCTACCATTAGAACTGATTGCCAAATACAAGTTGAACATCTTAGGACCTGTACTTTTATCTTAAGTTTTCACAACAACCCATGATTCCCATTTTAGAGAGGAGGAAACTAGAATTTGGGGCAGTATTTGGAATGAATTCCTTTGGACAGAAAGTTTTAGAACTAGAAATTAGGATGATCAGCTGTCCCAGTTTGCCTAGGACAATGCTGGAGTTAGCCCTGAATGTCCTGCATCCTCGGAAATCCCTCAGTTCCATGCAAACCAGGACAACTAGTTGCCTTATGAGTGAACCCAAATTTGCAAGAATCCAAAATCCTTGTTTTTTCCTTTAATTGTCCAGCTTTTATTGCCTCTTCTGAGCTTTGCAATATTTCTATAAAACACTTCAGTTCTATTCAATATCTCTATAAAACACTTCAGTTGAAGAACTATTAAAATACTGATACACATTTGTTGGAAAGAAAAACAGTGACTAGTCCAAAGCCTTTTAGTTTCTTTGGTCTATCAGTGAATTTTAAGACCACTTATTTTTAACATACTAGGACTTTTTCATAACTCACTACTTTCCTCTTTGTCCAAGTTTCAACTGAGTCAAGACACTTTATTTCTCTAAAATATCCTGTTTAAGATTAGTGACCTTATACTGATAAGACTTGCTTTCTTGGTCAAAGTTTCCTTTTTTACCCACTTAAATAGCATACAAGAGTTGTTTAAATTTAACTCATAAACACAGCAAAAACACTGGAATTCTGGAAAGTGGTAAACATCACGGTGTTCATTCTCTCTCTCTTTCTTTTTTTTTTTTCTTTTGAGACAGATTCTCGCCCAGGCTGGAGTGCAGTGGCACGATCTTGGCTCATTGCAACCTCCGCCTCCCTGGTTCAAGCAATTCTCGTGCCTCAGCCTCCCAAGTAGCTGGGATTACAGGTATGTACCACCATGCCCAGCTAATTTTTTATGTTTTTAGTAGAGACGGGTTTCACCATGTTGGCCAGGCTAGCCTCAAACTCCTGGCCTCAAGTGATCCACCTGCCTCAGCCTCCCAAAGAGCTGGGATTACGGACGTGAGCCACTGCGCCTGGCCTGTGGTGTTAATTTGCGTATCATTTCAAAATGTCTCAGCAATGTGTCTTTGGTGGAATCAGAGTTTTATTAGAAGACTTTTGAGTCTTCAGTATGGATTTTTATATTTTCAAATTCGTTAACATGAAAGAAAGGGAGAAACCTTTTCTTATTACATTCTTATACCTTGAACTAGAAGTATGACTACAAAATTTTAATGAATTCAGAAGACAATGCTGCATTTCCAAGTATAAAATAAGAAGTTTCCATTTCAATTAAAAAAACAAAAAAGTCCTTTGGGGTGTGATGGTTACATGGAAAATGCAGCTTAAAGCTCATGTTAAAACTTTCCACCCTATTTGTATTAGTCTGTTCTAGCGCTGCTAATAAAGACATACCCAAGACTGTGTAATTTATAAAGGAAAGAAGTTTAGTACATTCAGTTCCACATGGCTGAGAAGGCCTCACAATCATGGCAGAAGGCAAAGGCGAAAAAAGGCACATCTTACATGGCGTCAGGCAAGAGAGTGTGTGCAAGGGCAACTCTCCTTTATAAAACCATCAGATATCATGAGACTTATTCACTAAAACAGGAACATTATGGGGGAACCTCCCCCATGATTCAGTTACCTCCACCTGGCTCCACTCTTCACAAGTGGGGATTATTACAATTCAAAATGAGATTTGGGTGGGGACACTGCCAAACCACATCACTATTCTAGCTCATAGGGAACATCTTCATCTTTGCTTGGCACAGAGGTATTCAGATTCAGTAACATCCATTATTATTTGACTCAGTATCATGCCCCATGTCACACTGTAGCCTCCTAGATGTGTTTATACCTCCCCCGTCATTTGTATAAGCACATCTAGGAGGCTACAGTGTGATGGGCCTGACACTGAGTCCTGTGTTTGCTGTTCAAATTCCAGAGCATGCCACATAGAATCAGCATTATAGCAGAGGGTAATTACAAAGATTATTTCTTATGGTGAACAACATTATAGCTCGTCCTCTCTCTTGCCTAGTATTTTTGGAGAAGTATCTGTGAAGGGGCCATGGAAGACAGACATCTCTGGAAAGAGTATTATAAAGAATAATTTGATTTTCAATATATCCTTAATGGGTACTTCTTTTTGCTGAGGACTGAATAAGAGTGGTGAATAACAAAGCCCTTTTCTCTCCTCATAGGCCTTCCAGTCTAGAAAGAGAGCAATCTGGTTGTCTCTAGGTTAGAAAGTCAATACTAACATGACAAAAGATTATTGAACACCTACTAGGTGCTAGGCCCATTCCTAGGCACTGTTGGATACAGAGATACAGAGATAGGAGAAAGACATTGTCCTCAAGGAATACTCAAAGCATAATGGTGGAAACAAGCACAATAAATAATTACTAGAAAGTGTGATAAGTAATAATATAGGGGAAAAAGAAAGTTCTGCAGAAGACAAAGAAGGGAATAGAAACTTAGGCAATTGTATTTGACATGGGGCGAGATGAAAAAAGAGGGTTGGAGGTGAGAAGGGAGGTTGGGAAAGGGGTGATGTGGTTTTCTATGGCCAAGACCAACTCTGGCTAACCCTGATCAGAGGCTGAGTGGGAGACCACAGAGGAGACTGCTGCCTGGGGCAAGCCTTGCTTCTCTGCACCCGGCCTCACAGTATGTTACATGCATCTGTCAGCTGCCTGTGATTTGTTCCTGCCCCCACTGAACTGAGAAATGAGTTTTAGGGTCAAATTCCCTAGTCAAAAATTTATTAATCTCATCCAGTGGCTGCTTATGTTTTTTTCAATTCTCATCCCCCTGAGCAAGAATACCTACGGTTTGTTCAGCTGTCATATTCTCTATCCTTCTGTCTAATTTGCTCCCAGGGTGGTTTCTCTCCTTTGTCTGAGGGCCTTATCTGAAGCTGCTTGAACTCTGTGGGCATTTTGAAAAGCCTAGAGCCAGGAGTTCATATCTATGGAAAGTTTCCCTCATAGATTTCACACTGGGGAGGCCAAGGCAAGGGCTTGGTGCGCACGAATGACAACTGCACATTGTCTTTTCCCTTCAACCAAGAGGACACAGCTGCTGGGATAGAGATGGGGAGGACAGTGAAAAACTACTAAGCTTTCTGAGATATGAAATGTTTTGAAGTAAGAAATATGTGCAGTGTGCATTAATTTGCATCCCGCTGGCATTGAGTACTTTTCATACATGCATTCGTTATGTAGATTTCAAGATGACAAAAATAGCTAAAAGTTGACCCTGTTATAAATACCTTCCTGAACAGTGAAAGGAATGCAAATCCCACATTCATAAATTTTGTCAGCAGAGAGTTACATTGATCTGTTCAAATTATCTAAGGACATAGATTTTCCATTAGCCCTCTATAACAATGTCATGTTAACCATGATCATCAGAGAGGAGGGAGGCTAGAAGTATTTCTATTTGGGTGTCTAGTTACTAAGGGAGACAACAGCACCATCAAAATGCTTAGAATCTTAAAAGCCTTAAAAATAAAGCAAGGACATATGGAAGCACCAGCAGGCTTTGTGTTCAGAGTCTGAATTGGTGCAGACCACGAGGTGTCTGGAGTCAGGCCCCTCTCAGAGCTCTGCCAGGCAACTCTTTGCTCTCAACTGGGGTGATTCCCAGGGCTGGTAAGGAGGGGTAGGAGTACTACCCCTTTCAAGCATCATTGAGTAGGGACAGCAAAAAAACCATTTCTTTTATCATTTAAAAAGAATAAGTTTAATTAAACAATAAAAATATTTTTAGCACACTATTCTAACCCAATCATTGCTTTATTTTCTCCATGTTTCATCCAAAGCTTTCTTCCCATGCGTACATTGTTTTATGTTGTGGCGACCTTGCATGTGCAGTTTGATGACTTGCTTTTTTTCTTTGGTAACATGATTTCAGAGACATTTTCTATGTTGTTACAAAAGCTTCATGTTTATCATGTTCAATGATTGAATAATACTCCACTGATCAGATACTTCATAATTTATATAATAATTCCCTTGTTTTTGGATATTTAGCAAAACTATTGTTTTTGGCAGACTTCTGCTTCTGCAGAACCTCCAGCTGTGTGGGCTGAGATGGGAAAGAAAAACCAATCCAAGCAAGCCAAGATTGGATTCAGGGGAGCACGTGGACAGGATGCCAAAATGTAGCTGATGAAAGAGAAGTAGAGTTGGTTGTGGACCAGGGTTAGATTCCAGGCTAATACAGAAGGAGCTTATTTCCCTACTTCTTCTTCTTTTATTTATTTATTCCCTTTTATCTCCACTTCCCAATTCTATTCCTCGCACCCTTCCATAAAAAACTATCCGAAGTGTTTTCCAGAAGCAGCTATCCAGAGCGTTATTTATAATCCCAGGGAGGGTCATTGGCACAAGCTTTCTGCTGGGATCCTGCCAGCCCTGGGGGATGAGGAGCAGGGAGAACGTGAGGAAACCCTGGTCAGAAGGGCTGGATGGAGAAGTCTGCCTGATGCTGAGATTTGCCTACACACAGACATAAGAATTGTCTCCAACATCAGCCTCATCATGAATTAAGTTAGGTTAAGCTATGATAAGAGAAGACACCAACAAATCTGGTAACCAAAGGGGAGGAAGCTTATTTCTTTGTCTCATCACAGTCCATGGGTGGTGTTCAGGTAAGTAGGACTCCACTCCTCCATGCAGTCATTCTGCTCTGCTCTCTTCAACGTGTAACTTTCAGGGTTTCCCTGAATATCCATTCCTGTTCACCAGAATGGCAAAAGGGAGTGAAGCATCATCAATGGAAGGATGCATGGAAATGGAGACATCCTAGCCACTTGCATTCCACTGCAGGGAACACAGCCGTGTGGACTCACCTAACTTCAAGGGAGGCTTGGAAATGTGATCCCAAAGAGAGCGAACAGATGGGGAAGCTAGTGGCATCTGTGCAATCAGTAGTACATGTGACACTTTGGCCTTCCATCTGCCTTTCTCCTCTGTCTTATTCCTGAATTGGTTCAGAATTTTGCAGAGAAGGGTGCTATTCAAAAAGCTCCTACAAAACCTTTTTGGCAGTACACTAGTATTACTTATATGAATATGCTCTCTCAGCGATATGTATTGGAGTGGAGGAAGGGGATGCGGGAAGGTTGAGAAAAAGGGGGATGGGGGAAGGTTGAGAAATAGAAAGTATTTCTCTGCAGTGTGGTTTGCTTAAAAGTCTCACCCAACTAGGCATTGTGGCTCATACCTGTAATCCCACCATTTTGGGAGGCTGAGGCAGGAGGAATGTCTGAGCCCGGGAGTTCAAGACCAGCCTGGGCAACAAAGCAAAACCATGTCTTTATAAAAAAAAAAATAATAAAAATTAGCCAGGTGTGGTGGTGCATGCCTGTATCCTAGTTACTCAGGAGGCTGAGGCACAATAATTGCTTGAATCCAGGAGGCAGAGGTTGCAGTGAGCCAATATCATGCCACTGCACTCCGGCCTGGGTGACAGAGTGAGACTCTGTCTCAATAAAATAATAAAATAAAATAAAATAAAATAAAAATAAAAGACCCACCCACCATGGGACCATATTCAATATTCCTAAAGGTAAAACTTTCTACCATTCTTGACAACTCACAGGTAAATGTTTCAATTGCAGGGGGCAGCATACATTTCTTGGCTAACAATTTGAAACTTCAACTTTTCTACACCTTTGTGTACCTCACATTGATTCATTGATCAACATTTATTGGGTACCTGGTGTGTATGAAATGTAGCTACTAGATATAAAACAGTCAAAGAATGTCAAAGTTTCAAGATAAAATGTATTTGAAATTATTACAATTAAAAATAAACTATAGGTTATACAAGACTTTTTAAATAAGAGAGATGATTGAAAAAATTGATCAAATAAAATGTGAATTAAGAGAACCTGAAGAGGGCTTCAGTTCTAAAAATAGACTGGGAAACCAAGTGGTCAAAAAATAATACTCTCTTCTTCAAGAACATTTCAGCACTTTGGGAGGCTGAGGTAAGAGGATTGCTTGAGTCCAGGAGTTCAAGACCAGCCTGGGCAACATAGTGAGACCTGTCTCTAAAAAGATAAAAATTAAAAACAAATTAGCTAGGCGTGACGGTGTGCACCTGTAGTCCCAGCTGCTCAGGAGGCTGAGGCAGGAGGATTGCTTGAGTCCAGGAGTTTGGGGCTGCAGTGAGCTATTATTGTGCCACTGCACTCCCGCCTGGGCAACAGAGCAAGACTTCATCTCTAAAATAAATAAATAAATAAATAAACAAATAAATAAACAAATAAATAAATAATAAAATAGAGGGCATTTCACTAATAGCCACAGAGAAACAACTAAGTGGAGAATTTCGTGGGAACTCAGAAAGGTGTTTGCCAACAGCAGCTTTTACAAGGCCAGGAAGAGAAGAAACTCCATTCTCTGAGCTATCTCAACTTGTTTCCTTGGCACGGCCCTGTTCGGTATTCCAAGCCCTTGATGCCTATTAAGCAGCAATAAGTAGACTCCTAAACTCAAACTCGGCAGCTCCACCTGAACTGTGTGACCTCCCCACCCCAAAGGCTGTATTCTCTGTGGTTCTGGGAGCTATGGACGAGAATCATCACAATAGCCTACTCTCAGTGATACCTAGTATGTACCAGGCACTGGGAGGCCCACTTTATGCAGAGTACGACATTGTTTTCATGACCCCCAGAGGGAGATGGTATTACTTTCCCCACATTACGTATTGGTAAAACTGAGGCTTAGGTTATTTAGCTTCCCTGAGATTACAGAGTACATCAAGGGAAAATCTGGGTTAAGAAGCTAGGGCCATCTAATGTCTGAGCATGAGCAAAAACTATTATGATGTGCAACTGTAGAACCTGGGCAGCCGCCACACCCAAAGTTACAATATGCATCCCCAATTCTTTCTTTTTATTAAAAAAATAGTCTTTATTTTAAAATCCTTCTTTCTATGTCCCTAACACCAAACCAAAATCATTTACATGAGTGTCCCCCGACACTCATGGGTGTTTGCTGTACAATTTGTTTAAGTCAAAGAGGTGTGCACCTTAATTAAGTAAGACACCGGAACTTCTCACATATGGAATTGGGTTCACCTACCTCATGGAGATCTTCTCCACTTTAAATGCTGGAGAAAACTCCAGCAGATTGTCCTGTAATCGCTATTGACAGCTTTAGGCATATGTATGTGTTTGGAGACTTCGAAGATGTATTAATTCCTGGAAAACTCAAGCAATTTGTATTTGACTTACATTCTGGACAACTGCACAGAGAATTCCATCACGGACCTGTCCCAACCGATATCGCCCCAGGAGAGCAAGCCCAAGATGTAGCAAGCTGTCCACCTGAGAGCTCCTTCCAGAAATTAACACCCCGTGAATATAGGCATGCTATATTCAGGGATCAAGACGAGCTTTAAAAACTTGAAAACCAGTTTGTAAGCCTTTCAACAGCAGCATCAACCTACGTGGTGGAAATAGTAAACCTATATTTTCATAATTCTATGTGTATTTTTATTTTGAATAAACTGAAAGAAGTTTTGGGTTTTTAAAAAAGATACTGTATAATAAAACCACTGTGTAAACTCAACACTTAAATGCAAATGATTATTGTTATTGCTATATAAGACAATCTTGGAAAAATATGAATATGCTATAAAATATTGTATGATGAAAAACAAAAACTTACGTGAGGAAATGCTCCCAAAAACCTTACTGGTCCCAGTTTTTTCCCTCATGACCACTTACATATTTAATTATCCCTGTTAACTTTTTCATGAGAGTTCCCTGTGCACTGTCTGTCTTCTGAGCCTCTGGGATTGTGTATAATCTGGCGGGAGAGTGGATTTCTGCAGGCAATCAGCAATGTGACTTTGTGGTTTTTGGTTGAAAGACTCTTCTAGATGGGTGGAATATTAATGCTCTGCTAATGAAACACTGCTAATTGGCTAGCAGGGAATTAGACTTGTCTTATTTTTCATCAAGGCTTAACCCCTCTGGCTGTTCATATTGAACTCTTTAGTCTGGAAGAGGTCACTGTGTTAAAATAAACACACGCTTATTATCTGAGGTGTTTTTAGCCTAGCAATTTGAGATAAAATGCTTGTCGTTTTAAAAGTTCAAAAACTCTTTAGGTCCTGGGAAGGATTTGTAGATCATATCCTAAAAAGGTGAGACAGAAGCTATTTATTAAATGTCATTATTAACAAAACAATTCTGATGAATATTTTGATCTACTGAGCAAAATGTACGCTGGTTTGCCTCAAAAATAAAATAACTGAACACTGTTAGAAAGAACCGTGAAGTTGAGAAATCACAGCTCACCCCCTCTCATATCTCCAAACTCTTCCAGGTCCCTGTGCATAAATACAAATAAGATGTGGCAGTTTGCTCTTAAACAGAACAAACCTGCATTCCTTAATCTAGCCCTGAAGTCATATTTATGGCAGAAGGGATAGCTGAACCCTGGTGAAGAGTGGTGACTTTCTGGGGTTCTTAGCTTTCAGTCTTCCCTTGGGAATTGGTTTCCAAAAGAAGTGCCTGCCTTCTTTCCCAGCTCTGTCACCCAGGCTGGAGTGCAGTGGCATGATCTCGGCTCACTGCAAGCTCCACTTCCCAGGTTCATGCCATTCTCCTGCCTCAGCCTCCTGAGTAGCTGGGACTACAGGTGCCCGCTACCACGCCCGGCTAATTTTTTGTATTTTTAGTAGAGACGGGGTTTCACCATGTTGGCCAGGATGGTCTCAATCTCCTGACCTTGTGATCTGCCCGCCTTGGCCTCCCAAAGTGCTGGGATTACAAGGGTGAGCCACCATTTCACAGCTTTCTTTAGCTAGATATGTGTGTGAGATGTTGTATGTAGTATCACTCATACCTCAGCCTCTAGCCAAATTCAGCAAAGTTCCCATAGAGATTACTGACTGAGAAGAGACTGTGGATGGAGTCATCTGGTCCTCCACAAATCTTGCTGTGTTCCTATTGCTGTAGGCCTGGTGGCCTAAACCAAGTCCAGCATCACCATCATATGCTAGGCTAAAAACACCTCAGATAATAAGCGTGTGTTTATTTTAACACAGTGACCAATTCCAGACTAAAGAGTTCAATATGAACAGCCAGAGGGACTAAGCCTTGACGAAAAATAAGACAAGTCTAATTCCCTGCTAGCCAATTAGCAGTGTTTCATTAGCAGAGCATTAATGTTCCACCCATCTAGAAGAGTCTTTCAACCAAAAACCACAAAGTCACATTGCTGGTATGGGAGGATGTATATAGGTGATATGCAAATACTATGTCACTTTGTATCAGGGACTTGGGCATCCTTGGATGTTAGTATTCAACAGGGTTTCTGGAATCAATCTTCCATGGATACTGAGGAACAACTCTATATTTATACAATGGAATATTATTCAGCCTTAAAAAGGAAAGAAATTCTGGCACATGCTACAATGTGGATGAGCCTTGAAGACATTATACTAAGTGAAATAAGCCAGTCACCAAAGAACAAAGACTGTATGATTCCACTTCTGTGAGGTTCCCAGAGTTGTCCAATGAGTAGAAACAGAAAGGAGAATGTTGGGTTCCAGAAGTTGTGAAAAGGAGGCACATGGGGATTGTTTAATGGGTACAGTTTCAGATTTGCAAGATGAAAAGAGCTCTGTGGCAGGATGATAGTGATAGCAGGACAACAGGAATGCATGTAATGCCACTGAACTGTGCACTTAAAAATTGTTAAGATGGAAGATTGTGTGTGTCCTTTACTGTGAACAAATAAACAAACCTGTTACATTTGCTTCCCTGCACCCAATCCTCTAGGGATTCCCATCACATTGAGAATAAAAGTCAACAAGGCTGTGGCCTGGCTAAGATTCCCTGATGACCAATGTCTCCTCTCTACCTTACTTATGGCTCTTCTTGTAGTGTCCCCAAGCCTGTTCCACTTTGGGCCTGTGCACCTGCCTGGACCTGTTTCCTACAGACACTCACCTGACTTACTCACTGAGTTCCTGTAAGCCACTTCAATGTTACCATCAAGAGGACTTTTTGGGCCACTTTACTAAAACAGCATCCTTTGTCCCTCTATTATCTTAAATTTTTTTTAAAATTTTAAGTTCCGGAGTACATATGCAGGATATGCAGGTTTGTTAAATAGGTAAATGTGTGCCATGGTGGTTTGCTGCACCTATCAACCCATTACCTAGGTATTAAGCCCAGCATGCATTTACTGTTTTTTTCTTAATGCTGTCCATCTATTCTCTTAACCTAGGCTTTTTTCCTACATTATACTTATCACTCTCTGACACTATTTTGCATATGCATTTGTTTATCTACTTATTGTCTCTCTCCCCAACCAGAATGTTAGCTCAATGAGATCAAGGATTTTGTCTGTCTCCTTTGTCACTGTATCTCTAGTGCCTGGTTCCAGTGAATATTTGTTGAATGGATGGTGCATGAATGAATGAATAAATGAATGCATGAACCAGCATTCCAAGGGCAGTGCACCAATCACTTGTATTGGAGGGTCTAAGGCAGAGGGCAGATTAACTAAGTGTCCAGGCAGCTGTAGAAGTGAATGCTGGCTGTGGTTCCTTGTACAACAGTCCCGCCCCCTCCGCCTCCCTCAGCTTAAGGCCACCCTGGGTGTTTGGGGAGGCTGAGGTGTAGGACTATTATCACCTTCTCTTGTTCCCAGCATTGCCTGACACTCTCCAGTTCACACTTTCCCTTTTCCTTCCCCCATCTGGATCTCTGCCTCTCAACTTGAGTTTCAAAGTATTAAAATCTGAGCCTGCCATTTACACATTTTTGACAAAGCCAAGCCCAGTTGCTTAAAGATGATTGGATGCAATTATCACCACCTCTAGCAGAAGTGCTGATCACTTTATTGAATTTTGTTTGAAAAAAGGAGGAAAATGCACAGCCATTGTTTACTCTTTTAGGCTTCAGTATTTGAGAAAACATTTGCCTCTTCTCCTGTCTTGTAGCTTTGAGGACCAAGCATGTTTTTAATTCAGACCTTCACCTTGGCTTTGACCCTTCACCTCTTCCTTCTAGGCCCAAGTGACTCTTCCTTTGCAGCTGGACTGTTTTTTTTTTTTTTTTAATAATATTTAAGACTCCAGAGCAATCACCACTATCACCTAGAGTAATCTGCCCACATGCACTCCAGAACAGCTGTGATGACCTGTCAATTTCCCAGGGGTCACTTTAACTTTGTTTTGGTTGTGACGTGGGATCGGGGCCTGGGAGTCCTCATTTGGATCCAGGCTGATATCCAGTCCAGATACATTTGTACTTGGAAAGCCAATCACGCACATATGGCTGAGTGGAATATTTTTTCTTTTTGTTCTCAGATGCTTTTGTTTTACCCATTAAAGCCAGAGTCTAGGCTGGAATGCATTTCTCAGGGTCTTACTAAAATGCAATCAAGTGAGTTATTGGATGTATAAGTTAGAAATTCATAAAATTCTGTTTCTAAACTTGAAGGTTGTCAGGACTTATTTTTGGCCAAACTGGGATGGTTTCTTAGATGAAAAGATGTTTAAGGTGAGACTAGAAAAAGAACAGGATTTATCTGAGCAAGGTAGAGAGGAGTAAAAACAGAATGGGCTTGGGAATTTGCAGGCAATTCGGCAGAGGAGGGGGCAGGTTTTGTGGGGAGTTGAGAGGCGAGTGAGGTCATAAGACACTAATGATCCATGTTAAGGATTCACAATCATATTCTGAAGGCAATAGGAAACAACTGAAGTATTAAAAGCTAAAGAGAAACATGATGATGATGACGATTTTTTAAAAAATTTATTTTAAGTTCCGGGATACATGTACAGGCTGTGCAGGTTTGTTACATGGGTAAACATGTGCCATGGTGGTTTGCTGCACCTATCAACCCATCACCTAGGTATTAAGCCCCACATGCATTAGCTATTTATCCTGATGCTCTCCCTCCACTCGCCCCACTGACAGGTCCTGGTGTGTGTTGTTCCACTCCCTGTGTCCATGTGTTCTCATTGTTCACCTCCCACTTATGAGTAAGAATACGCTATGTTTGGTTTTCTGTTCCTGTGTTAGTTTGCTGAGGATTATGGCTTCCAGCTTCATCCATGTCCTTGCAAATAATGCAATCTCGTTCCTTTTTATGGCTGCATGGTATTCCATGGTGTATATGTACCACATTTTCTTTATCCAATCTATCGTTGATGGGCATTTGGGTTGATTCCATGTCTTTGCTATTGTGAATAGTGCTGCAGTGAACATACATGCGCATGTATCTTTATAATAGAATGATTTATATTCCTCTGGGTATATACCCAGTAATAGGATGGCTGGGTCGAATGGTATTTCTGGTTCTAGATCCTTAGGGAATCGCCACACTGTCTATAATGGTTAAACTAATCTACACTCCCACCAACAGTGTAAAAGTGGTCCTATCTCTACAGAGCCTCACCAGCATCTATTGTTTCCTGACTTTTTAATAATCGCCATTCTGACTGGTGTGGGATCGTATCTCATTGTGGTTTTGTTTTACATTTCTCTAATGATCAGTGATGTTGAGCTTTTTTTCATATGTTTGTTGGCCGCATACATGTCTTCTTTTGAGAAGTATCTGTTAATGTCCTTTGCCCACTTTTTGATGGGGTTGTTGATTATTTTTATATAGTTATAAAACATCACACTTGCTGCAGAGTGGACTATGTGTAATGTATAGATTAGAGGGAGAATTTAAAGACGAGTAGGAGGTGGTAATAGTAAATTAAAGGCAAATGTGGATGTGGCCTGAACAAGTGTATGAAAAATGCAGTGGAAAAATGTGGATAGATTTTTAAAATAGACTTAAAAAACCAATTTGTTATTTTCTAAGTAGACTTCATTTTTTAAGGCAGTTTTAGGTTTGCAGAAAAATTGTACAGAGTCCCATAGACCTTCCCCCCATATCAGGTACACAGAGTTTCCCCTGTTATCAACATCTTGCATTAGTGCAGTACGTTTGTTATAACTGATGAACCACTGTTGATACATTATTATTGCCTGAAATCCATAGTTTGCATTAAGGTTTGCTATTTGTGTTGTGGAATTCTCTGGGCTTTGACATATACATAATGTCATGCATTTACCATTATAGTATTATACACAATAGTTTCACTGCCCTAAAAATCTCCTGTGCTCCACCTATTTCTCCCTTCCTCTTACCCCTGAAACCAATGCTCTTTTTACTTAGCGTTTTACCTTTCCAGAATGTAATAGAGTTAGAATCTACAGTACATAGAACTTTTTCAGCTGGCTTCTTTCACTAGGTGATAGGTACTTAATGTATCTCTAAGTCTTTTGGTGGCTTGATAGCTCAATTTTTAAAATAGATTTTATTTTCTTTAAAGCAGTTTTAAGTTCACAGCAAAAGTAAACAGAAAATACAGAGATTTCCCATATTCCCTTGGCTCTTTTTTTAAACACTTAATAATATTTCATTATATGAATATATCACAGTTTATCCATTTACCTATTGAAGGACATTTTGCTTGCTTTCCATTTTTACTGATTATGAATGATATTGCTATAAACACTCCTATGAAAGTTTTTGTGTGTATATAAATCTTTAGCTCATTTGGGTAAGGAGTGTGATTGCCAGATCATATAATACACCTATGTTTAGCCTTATAAGAAACTAGCAACCTGTGTTCCAAAGTGGATGTACCATTTTGCATTCCCACCAGCAATGAATGAGAGTTTCTATTCCTCTAGATCTTTGTGAGCATTTTGGTGTTTTCAGTGTTTTGGATTGTGGCCATTTCAATAGGTATGTAGTGGTACTTCACTGTTGCTGTAATTTGCAGTTCCCTAATGACATATACTGTTGTGCGTGTTTTCATATGCTTATTTGCCATCTGTGTATCTTGGTATTATTCATCAGATTGTATATAATATTTAAAGATTTGGAAATAGATGGAATTTCCTCAGAAATACCTATGTAAATTAAAAGAAGAGAGATTCTAGAAAAGAAATTAGAGTACTCCAATTTAAGAGATGAGCAGGCAGGGCACAGTGGCTCACGCCTGTAATCCCAGCCCTTTGGGAGGCTAAATTGGGTGGATCACTTGAGGCCAGGAGTTTGAGACCAGCCTGGCCAACATGGTGAAACCCCCCGTCTCTACTAAAAATACAAAAATTATCTGGATGTGGGGGGGATGCACCTGTAATTCCAGCTACTCCAGAGGTTGAGGCATGAGAATTGCTGGAACCTGGGAGGTGGAAGTTGCAGTGAGCCGAGATCGCTCCCTCTGCACTCCAGCCTGGGTGATAAAGTGAGACTCCGTCTAAAAAAAAAAAAGACTTGAGTAAAGAATAGGAGTCGGCTATAATGGAGATGCAGCAGCTTATACAACATTCTGGAAGTCCAGGGAAGGGAGTTTTTGAGGAGGGAGGCCAATTGAGTCAAATACTATCAGCAGATGAAGTGAGAAAAGGACAAAAATGAGCATCCTGGATTCAGCAATAAGGAGATTAGTGACTTTCAAAGTAGTTTCAGTAGATGGGATTTGGTGGTGGTGGTAGAAGCAGTCAAATGAAAAGGGAATATTAACTTAGAAAGCATAGAAAGTAAGAGTAGCAACTGTTTCAAGAAATTTGTTGCTAAAGTAGAAGAGAAAAATGAGTCTTGTGGGGCAGAAGACAGGTACTCAAGGTTGATGAGGGAGAATTGTACAAGTGTAAATATTGATGGGAGATGTTAAAGGCCCAGTCACGAGACTAGAGGACAGTCATTTTATACTTGAGGGAGAACAAATATCACCCCTGAAAAAAAAATTTAAAATTCACAATTATTTGATGCCAAATCTAGAGGTTCTGATTCTGAAGGTTGTACTGAGGCTTCTGTACCTGGCCAGCCTCCCTAGGTGGTAATCATGCTGGTGTTTCCCAGGTGATACTTTGAGAAACAAAAGAAGCAAAGGGATCTGGAGTACAATGGTGGGTTCTCTGGGAACAGAAAAAGCAGTATTTTATCCACGATTACACGAGCAGGTGCAGGCACCTTTGTTGTTTGGAGATAGAAAGTTTAATGGTTCTTGTCTGGTGTGCCCTACTTCTCTATGAAACAGGAGGTGAATTTTCCCCTGAGGGTGAAGGATTAAGTTTGAAGAGAGTGGCAATGATTGAAAATAGCCGTGACAAAGAATGGCAGACAGTGTGTCAATACAAAAGAATTTCTGAGAAATTTCAAGAAGTCTTTTGAGATTTATAGGTCATGAATTCTTAGTAGCAGTCATCTGCATTGTTTTGCGAGTGTCTGTAACCAAGCCCAAAATCCCAGAGTGAGTACCAAGAAAATGGTTCCTTGGATTGGTCTAGAGTATGTGTTCTTTGAGATAGAAAGATAATGGCCAGGCGTGGTGGCTCATGCCTGTAATCCCAGCACTTTGGGAGGCTGAGGTGGGCAGATTTCCTGAGGTCAGGAGCTTGAGACCAGCCTGACCAACATGGTGAAACCCTGTGAAACTCCACTAAAGAGAGTGAAACTCTACTAAAAATAAACAAATTAGCCAGGCATGGTGGCGGGTGCCTGTAATCCCAGCCACTCGGGAGGCTGAGGCAGGCGAATCGCTTGAACCCGGGTGGCAGAGATTGCAGTGAGCTGAGATCACACCATTGCACTCCAGCCTGGGTGATGAGAAACTCCATCTAAAAAGCAAAACAAAACAAAACAAAGCAAAAAAAAAAAAAAAACAAAGAAAAGGAAAGAAAGAAATAATGAAGAAGGCAGTGGCTTTTAGTGCCAAGAAAATTGTTAAGACGATGAAATCCAAATGAACCAGAAAAGAAGGCAGGAGGACCCTGGCAAAGGGAGGTGAACCAAGGAGCAGAGGTCTCGGAGAAGCCCAGCTTGGAAGGATAAGTCTTTGAGGTTATTGAGGAGAATATTTGATGGAAATATTTCAGAGTTTCAGCAGTTTTTTTTTTTTTTTGAGATGGAGTTTCACTCTTGTCGCCCAGGCTGGACTGCAATGGCACCATCTCTGCTCACTGCATCCTCCCCTTCCCTGGTTCAAGTGATTCTCCCGCCTCAGATTCTCCTGCCTCAGCCTCCTGAGTAGCTGGGATTATAGGTGCCTGTCACCACACCCAGCTAATTTTTTGTATTTTTAGTAGAGATGGTGTTTCGCCATGTTGGCCAGGCTGGTCTTGAACTGCTGACCTCAGGTGATCCACCCACCTCGGCCTCCCAAAGTGCTGGGATTAGAGGTGTGAGCCACCGCGCCCAGCCAGCAGTTTTAAATGAAGCTAAATTATGTAGGTTGTGGTCATGTAGGAGTGGAATAATAAAGTGTAGTTAAGGTGAAGGCTACTAGAGATGAAACTGATCAAGAAACGTAGAAGCCAGGACCTTCTGTGTGCTGTCTCCTGTAGCTTTGCATCTCTAGCACAGAAGTAATAGACAGTGCCAAATTATGCATAGATGGGTATTCTACTCTGAATGTGCATATAAATCAATGCATTACTTTTGTAGAGGATAAGTCTGCATATTCAGTGTGACCTCTCATTATGGAATGACTGTGTCACCTCAAGGAATCCAGAGCTCCAGAAATCTGATCACTTAGGTTTTCTTACTCTGCTTAAGCAAGGGCAGCTTAGCTAAAGGTACTAATTACAGTAGCATTCTTTTCCTCTGTGTGAACAACTTAAAAATTTCTCTATAATAGTGTTTTTATAAGTAAGGTCTTCAAACTTCCTGCATAAAAATTACTTGGGAGTGATGGTTAAAAATGCATATTCCTGAGTATAACCCTAGACTTAACAAAAGTGGATAGAGTGGGAAGTTGGGTTGTGTGCGGCTGGAATCTATCTATCTATCTATCATCTATCTATCTATCTATCTATTTATCTATCTATCTAGAGAGAGAGAGACTCACTTTGTTGCTCAGGCTGGAGTGCAGTGGCACAATCTCGGCTCACTGCAACCTCCGCCTCCCAGGTTTAAGTGATTCTTATGCCTCAGCCACTGGAGTAGCTGGGATTACAGGTGTGCACCACCACACCTGGCTTTTTTTTTTTTTTTTGAGATGAAGTTTCATTTTTGTTGCCCAGGCTGGAGCGCAATGACACGATCTCAGCTCACTGCAACCTCTGCCTCCCATGTTCAAGCAATTCTCCTGCCTCAGCCTCCCAAGTAGCTGGGATTACAGGTGCCCGCCACCACGCCTGGCTAATTTTTGTATATTTAGTAGAGTTGAAGTTTCACCATGTTTACCAGGCTGGTCTTGAACTCCCAGCCTCAAGTGATCCACTTTGCTTGGATTACAGCAAATTGCTTGGATTACAGGCATAAGCCACTGTGTCCAGCTAGGAATCTTTATTTTTAACTAGCTCTTCAAAAGATTCTTATGCACATGCCAAACACAGACACATACATGTGTCTATATGTATGTGTGCTTTCTATGTGTGAGGAGCATGTAAGTGGATGTTGCCTATGCATGGGATTCATGCAGAGCTCTCCATTCTCTGAAATATGGTCGCTCTATGCTTCCCTAAAACACACTCTCATTCCACCAACTCTGGTTTCCTTTCTTACCTAAATGCTAATATAGATAGCACAGAGAACAGTAAAGTGACTTTCTGCATATTAGTCTGAGGGATACGGAATATTCTTCAGGATGTTAGCAATATATTTCTACAGATTTTACCTTTGAATTGCCATTTGATTCCATGATACCTACCTCTCCAGTGAGGTCATAATCTATGAACTCCAAAAATAAATATCTTAGCTGATTTTGTTTTTTCTTAAAGGAAAGAGTATATGAGTCAAGGGTGAGTTGGCAGAGAAGAATTTAAAGCTTCCAAATGTCGAAAAAAGGACAACACTGCAGCTTGCTTTAAGAAGAAACCAAATGTCCTAATTAACATTTTTATCTTTGACATTTCCTGACTGCCTTTACGTGTCCCTTAGGTGATTATTATAGTTTAAAAAGTAAAAATTCAATATGCATTCTTAACCCCACTTTCATAGTTCAGTTAATCCCACGTAGTTCACCTGTTTTGTTGATCTACATTGCTAATGCCTCTTATGGAAGGCAATCAAGGGTGCTTATAAACATTTTTGTCTGGTTAGTTTAATGCTACAATCATCTGAGAGAAAAGGTACTGGTTATTTTACTCCAATGGCAAAGTACTCAATAAATTTTTTTCCTTGGGGTTAATGTGTTTTCTTATTTCAGTCTTTTGTCCTCTCTTCCTCTCTATTTCCAAATAGTATCACATTTATTTCTATGCTTCGTTTCCTATTCAGTATGTGGACGTGGCCATTGATATCTATTATGATAACTTATTTGAAAATTCTTGAGTTCTTTCTGCCCCTGCTCTTTTAAATAGGATTCATGGAAAACCCCAGAAAGAGGATATTATAGCAAGTTAACTTCTTGTAGCTGGTTTGGACTTTACAGAGTAAGTAGTATAATAATAAATGAAAAAGAAAGTAAAATAACTACAGTGGCTAGAATACATATTTTATTTCATGTAATTCTCATGGAAATTTTTGTAGTTGGGATTATGATTTTTATTTTTATAGAAAGGAAATAGGTGAGGCTCCAATAAGTGAAGAACCCAAGTTCTCCTTTTCCACTAAGTATCTCCCCAACCACTTATATTTTTAGAATCTATATCTTTTCTAGCTCCTTTCTCTTATTCTATAAACATGTTAAAAATGTCAGATCCTAAAAATACAAATTTTCCTTTGACTATAATCCGATATCACTTCTTTTTTTCACAGCCAAGTTCTTAAAGGAACAGTCTACATTCTTTGTTTCTGCTTCTTCAATTTTCCTAATTCACAGTTAACCTATAGCAATGCAGCTTTAACCCATCCTTCTAAATGCTATGTACATGCTTTAGCATAAAACAATGCCACAACAAATACCTAAGGCATGCAGGGCTTAAAACCTAGACGACAGATTGATAGGTGCAGCAAACCACCATGGCACATGTATACCTATGTAACAAACCTGCACGTTCTGCACATGTATCCCAGAACTTAAAGTAAAACAAAACAAACAAACAAACAAAAACCAATGCCACTCTTGTTCTCCTCTGTATGCAGAATTCAGTGCTGACCATGTCCTCACTAAAAGGCTTGATTTACTACCAGGATTGTTATCTAAATTAAAAGAGTTAATTCAAGAAGTTTAGAAGAGTGCCTAGCACATAAGAACCACCATTAAATATGAGATGTTGTTGATATATAGTGGTGATTGTTGGCTACTATTAATACAATGACCAGGGTCTCTATTCACCTTATAAATTAAACATTTTCAGTTTCTTTTGCTTGTTCTTTTTTTTCTTCATTTCTGCCTTTATACTCATGCAAAAGGGATCCCTGCTCTAGGGTTCACACTCTTTAAAATCAGTTGTACTGAGGTTTAACGTACATAATATAACATTCATTAATTGTCAGAGTCCAATTTAGTAAGTTTCTACAGATATGTGGTAAATTTCTACAATTTGGTAAGTTTCTACAGTCATGAAACCACCACCATAATCATGATATAGAACATGCCCACGACCCCAAAAACTGTCCCCATGCTTCTTGGAATCAATCTTCTCCCTCTACTCCTGATTCTTGGCAAATATTAATCTTCTTTCTGTCATTATAATTTTATCTTTTCTAAAATTGTGTATGAATGGAAACTACACAGTAGCCAGTCTTTAGTGTTTGGCTTCTTTCACAGAGCAGAGTGCTGTTGGGATTCATCTATGTTTTTCCATATCAGTAGTTAGTGTCTTTCTCTTTTTTTTTTTTTTTTTTTTTTTTTTTTTTTGAGACGGAGTCTCGCTCTGTCACCCAGGCTGGAGTGCAGGGGCGCGATCTCGGCTCACTGCAAGCTCCGCCTCCGGGGTTCATGCCATTCTCCTGCCTCAGCCTCCCGGTAGCTAGGACTACAGGCACCCACCACCACGCACGGCTAATATTTTGTATTTTTAGTAGAGACGGGGTTTCACAGTGTTAGCCAGGATGGTCAGTAGTTTCTCTTTTTTTATAGCTAAGTATTACAGAATACAGTTATCATCTGAGGACCAGGTAATGGCCATTTGTGCTGTTTTCAGTTTTGGACTATTATACGTAAAACTGCTATAAACATTTGAATACACGTCTTTGTGTGGACATGTGTTTTTATTTCTCTGCAGTAAATACCCAGAAGTGGGATTTGGGGGTCTCATGATAATTGGATGCTTTATTGTTAAGAAAATGCCAAAATGTTTTCCAAGTGGTTACACCATTTTGCATTTCCAGCAAAAATCTGTGAGAGTTCTCACAGCTCCACATTCTTGCCAGCATTTGGTACTCAGTCTTTTAAACTTCCACCATTCCAGAGAATGTGCAGTACTAACTCTGTGGTTTTTATTTTCATTTCCTTGATGACTAATGAAGTTGAGGACCCTTTCATGTGTATGTTTGTCATTGTTTCTTGGTGATGTGTCTATTCAAATCTTTGGCCCATTTTAAAAACTGGGTTGTTTTCTTTGTTTTACCAATTTGCTAAGAGTCCTTAAACATTCTGGATGTAAGATTTTCTTCTACATTTTCTTCTAGAAGTTTCACAGTTTTAACTCTAATATTTAGGTCTATGATTCATTTCAGGTTAAGTTTTATATACAGAGATGGTAAGGATCAAGGTTAATATTTGTGTGTGTGTGTCTAATTGCTCAAGTTCCACTTGGTGAAAAGACTATCTCCGTTATGAATTGAGTCACCTTGGCACCATTGTCAAAAATTAGTTGATCAAAAATGTGTGGCTCTATTTCTGGCCTCTATTCTGTTCCATCAATTTATTTAAGTTTGATTTGCTCTTCTTTTTCTAGTTTTTAAAAGTGGAATCTCAGATCATTGATTTGCCACTTCTATTCTTTTCTAATATAACCATATAATGCTAAAAGTTCTCTCTAAATGTTGCTTTAACTGCATCTTACAAATTTTGATCTGTTGTATTTGCATTTTCATTCAGCTTAAAATATTTTCTAATTTCTCTTACAATTTTTTTATTGATCCATATGTTATTTAGAGATGTGTTAATTTCCAAGTATTGGAGGAATTTTCCAGATATCTTTCTGTTAGTTATTTTTAGTTTAATTTTGTTATGGTCAGAGAACACACCTTGTATGGTTTTAACTCCTTTACATTTTTTGAGACTTGTTTTATGACCTAGCATATGATCTATTTTGGTAAATGTACTACATTCGCTGAAAAATAATATGTATTCTGCTGCTATTATGTGAGGTGTTTCATAAATGTCAATTAGGTTAAATTATTTGAAATGATTATTCAAGGGCATTATATTCTTGCTGGTTTTCCATCTGCCTGTCCATCAATTACTGCTAGAGGAGTGTTGCAATCTCCTACTGCAATCATAATTTGTTTATTTCCCATTTCAATTCTATTGTCAATTTCTTTGTTTCATCTTTTAATCCTATCAATTTTGGTTCATGCATTTTGAAGCTCTGTTATTAGGTGTGTAAAAGTTTACAATTGTTATGTCCTCTGGATGAAGTAGTGCCTTTATTATTATGAAATGTTTATCTTTATGTCTGATAAATACGTTTTGTTTTAAACGCTACTTGCATAATAATATTATCCACTCCATATTTTGGTAGATAAGTGTTTTCAGAGTATATCTTTAAAAGGTCAGTTATATTTCAATGAGGTTAAAAATGAGAAAAATACATTCTATATTTTGCCACATATTTATCATTTCTGGAATTCTTAATTCTTTACATTGTTCTAAATTGTCATCTGTTATTATTTTTCTTATATCTGAAGAACTTTCTTTGACAATATTTGTAATTCAAGTCGGCTGCTGGAGGCTGGAGGGCAAATCTGATCTCTGTTACTCCCTTATGGTCAGAAGTGAATGTCAGGAGTTTCGGTCCCATTCTTCAGAGAGCCCAGCTCTGGGCTTCATATGGCCTTTCCCATAGTGTGAGAATTCTGGGGGCCAAGAAAATGTGCCCACCCAGAATCTATCTCCCTTTCCACCCAGACTTATATTATGGATAGTCAGGAACCTGAAATTTCCTATGAAACAGCCAGCCTGGCTTCCAGTCCCTACCTCTTCTCTGGAATTACCCTCCTAATGGAAGACTTAGGAGTGGCTATTTGCTGCGGTGGTGTGGACAGAGCTCAAATGTGCGCACTGAGATGTCTTCCCATATGTGTGAGAGGCCTTTTGTAGTATTGGATGAACCCACAGGAGGGAGAAGGAAGGCAGGGGATCAGGAGCTAGCTCCTTCCCATGCTAACACATTCAGGCATAAAATTTTGAGTTCCATAATTCTGTATTCAGCCTGGCATTCCAAGATATTATATTTTTCATGGTAGGAGGTTGAAGTATTTTTTATTTAACATCGTGCTGGCTTAATGTATAACTTTTAAGTGTTAGACATATGGAATGTGGGCCTCTGTTTGTGCTCTTGCCTCACGCTCTGCATATGTGAGATGTGGGCTGCCTTGCTCTCCTCACTACCCCTTCAATGTATTTCTTAATTTCCCTTTATACTCTTCCCTTGTCACTTTATAAATTGGATGATAATCTCCCAAAGTGTTCACTAATACAGCTCTAGAACAGTACAGGAATACATTAAGAGTAGACTTTTAGAGAACCACTAAAGGGTTGGAAACAAGCAGACCAGACCGAAAATGCCTCTCTGGGCAGGAGAGGGGAAGAGAGAATATGCCATTAGACAATAGTAACTAAACTAGTCACTTGAGAAACTCATGGAGAAATCAGAAAGGGTGAACGATACAATGGGTGAGTCCATGCTCTAGAACCTGATTGCCTGGGATCAAATTCTGCTTCTGCCACTTACTAGCTGTGAGATCTTGGATGAGTTTCTGAATCCATTTATGCCTCAGTTTTCTCATCTATACAATGGGTATAATAATAGCAACTACCTTATGGGATTATTTTAAGGACAATAATTTAATAATTATGAAACAATTGGAAGAATACCTGGCAAATAGTAAATTCTCAAGGCATTTTAGTTAATATATTAACAAAGTAAATTGTCAGGACTCTGGCTGGGTTTTTCATACATTTTTGTTGCATGTTTTAGAACTGGATGATCTTTACTTGCCGATATTAGGATAATCTGTGGCTCTAGCTGAATTTTGCTCTAAAAGTGGCTAGATGCTCACTAATTCTACCTTCACACATGGGAAGACTTTAATTCCTGGGGATTTCAGGTGTTAGGTATTAAGACCTAATCACCTCTTAACACCTAATCATGTTAGGACCTAATACCTAATCAAGTGGTAGGACCATGTGATTGGGTTCTGGAAAAAGAAACATACACAGAATTTATGTATATCAATGTTAGACATCATCATAAAATCTTCTGTGTTAAACTCTTCTCATTTCCCTCCTCTGCTGACTAGATTATTCCAAGATTGCCTTGAATTTGTAAAATGGCAAAACCATAAGATAGAAGCCACTTGGGTTATTAAGTCACAGTTTGCAGAGAAAACACTTAAGAGAACCATCAAACTTGAATTAAAAATATATCTTATTTCATTAAGCCAATAAGGTTTTGAGATGTTTGCTACAGCAGTTAGCCTATTCTAATAGAGATGTTTGTATGTCGACATGGAGTGCTTTCAAAACAAAAAATTACAATGTGTGGAATTGGCTTAGTATTTTGTGGCGGTCAATAGGAGACTGAAACTGACTGCTTGAAAAATCATGATCTTAAGCAGTGGCAAAACATTTGGTAAAACTTATTTTCTGTGAACACTTGGAAGGTAGAATATGTGCCTATTTAAACTGAACTCTAGGAAAAGAAATGAGAAGCATAATTTTAATGGTGTATGGTTTTTATTGGCTG
This sequence comes from Pan paniscus, assembly GCF_029289425.2. Taxonomy (NCBI): domain Eukaryota; kingdom Metazoa; phylum Chordata; class Mammalia; order Primates; family Hominidae; genus Pan; species Pan paniscus. Next base: position 51,786,446 of record NC_073256.2, on the reverse strand, counting down.
TGTTTGGCCAAGAAAAAGCTTGGGAAGGAATTGGCTAGTTTGCAAGCATAAATGGGAGGAAATAGAGAGAGTTTGGAAATTCAGGTTTTGCAATATTGAAAAAGTCAGCTGTTTCTAGAATGCAAACAGTGAGAAATGAAACTACACAAAGGGAAGAAAAAGAAAGAAAAAAAACTTTAGCCACTAACAGCTTAGTAAATATTTTCAGGTGAATAAACTGATTCACAAAAAAAAGATCAGTTTCAGGATAAGGTATTCCCATTCAGAAGTTATAGCCTTAAGGTACCTGGTATTAAGTTGAATGAGATTAACTAGTATGATGGCAAGGAAGCAGAGAGATAAAATATATTTGAGAATTATGTCTAAGATCTATGAATGTGGTTTCTGGCACACACGACTACCTGGAAGTAAATTGATCAGAAGCCTATTAAGTTTTTGAGGAATTTTTGTCTACAAATAAGCCATAAACTAAACAAACAGACAAAATTAAAAACCACCAAACACCAGTTTTGACCATTTTAGAGTTCAGACAACCATTCAAACTCCAAAATTCCATAAGCATGAGGCTGTTTTCCAAGGGTCTCAAAAGGCGTTCTCCATCTCCCACTTCATGTATGACCAAGAGGAGTAAGGGACAAGATGGAGCTTGCAGAGGATGAAGGCAGCTGCAAAGAAGAGCGGTGTGTTAGTCTGTTTTCACACAGCTGATAAAGACATACCTGAGACTGGGTAATTTATAAAGAAAAAGAGGTTTAATGGACTCACAGTTCCACATGGCTGGGGAGGCCTCACGATCATGGCAGAAGGTGAAAGGCACATCTTACAATGGCAAGAGAGTGAATAGAGCCAAGCGAAAGGGGTTTCCCCTGATAAAACCATCAGATCTCGTGAGACTTATTCACCACCATGAGAACAATATGGGTGAAACTGCCCCCATGATTCAATGATCTCCCACCAGGTCCCTCCCATAACACATGGGAATTATGGAAGCTACAATTCAAGATGAGATTTGGGTGGGGACACAGGCAAACCATGTCAACTGGACAAGGACCTTCCTCACAGAGAGCATCAGCAACACCCTCTCAAACAACTTTTCCTATCATGTCATCAGGGCTCTTCACATTTTCTACTCAAATGGACTTGAGAATTGCTGTAGATCATTGACTTCTAGGCTTTTCCTACTTGTTTCCTTTGTAAGTGGGAGCATTTATTACTGTTGTCCTGCTTCTGTTCCACTATTGCATATCGCCTGTGTGTGTGGTGGTGGTTACAGGCAGATAACTGATGTTTTAATTCATAGGCTACCAGAAAACAAGGAACCATATCCAGCCCTGATGGAAGGACTAAGCATCATGTGGAGATCCTGAACTCTGATGAAGATGTCGTGATTGGGTGTGACTTTGAGTTGTCTTCATAGGTAAGTGGATGAGTGATTTGCATATGGCACAAAGAATGAGCTGAAAATTTGGTGGTCAGAATGAAGTCTATGGCAGAGAGAGGCTGGAGGCTCAGAAATTATATTTCCTCTTCCTGAGCACACAAGACTGCATTTCCCTATCTCCCTTGGAATTGGATAAAAATCACATGACTACTTTCTAGTCAATGAAATGTTGTGGAGATGATATGCAATTTCCAAGACTGGCTTCAAAACCCTTTGGGCAAACCTCTGTTCTCTCTTTCCTTTATTGGATGGCTGAAGATGTCAGAAGGACCTTGAAGCCACAGAAGGGAAGCGCCTGGGTTCCTGAGGTTTTGTTTAGTGTAGAGGTGCCCAGGAGAACCACCTGACCAGGAAGGTTCACCTTGGGGTATATAAGTGTTAAAATGATTAACTGATAGGCACCTAGACTGAGACAGCTCCAAGGCCTTGGGTTCCTAGTTAAGCAAATCCAAACCCAATTTAATGTAAATAGTAAAATAAACTTTAAGCTTAACCAATCAGATACAACCAACTATCCTCTAACTAGAGACTTTGCCAATCAGAGATCTCCAACTAACCTCTAATTAGGAACATTTCATTTTATCTAACCAAGTATATTTTCTTTGTCTTTCTTTCATAAACATCTCATAAAAGTTTCCTCTCTCACCTGCCCCTCCCAGTGGGGTGCTGAACTGCTTGCCTTCCTGTGCTGATCAGTCCATGAATTGTTTAATGCTCAAACTTGTTACATTTTTAACGTGCCTAAGTTTATCTTTTAACATAAACAAGAAAACACTGTGCTAATGTTTAGTGATTGTGATTTTGGGGACGTTAGTTCTAGCAGTTAGCACATCCTGAAGAATATACCACGTCGTATATTGTGATGATGGAGAGTAATCACTTAAAATGGCATCTTTGTTGTCAGAGATGTCAGTTTCCCATTCTATTCTTCAGAATAACCTTGACTCTGAATGAGTTCAAAATACTAGTGAGATATTTAGAAGGAGGATTAATGTTGATGGTGCTCTGGGAATTTATGTCAGTGGTGGAGTCCTCTGAGATTTCAAGGGAGGTATCTGAAGAAAGGTGAACATAAAAATAAATCAATGAGTTTACCACCTAATTCAATGGTCTTAGGAAAGTAAATTTTGTCTAGAGGAGGAAGGAAGGAATATGACACATACATATGCCAGAATTGTTAGAGTCAAGGGTACCCCTTTCTTTCCAAAGTTCACAAGAGTTGTTTGTGTATTTGTGTGGTTCTGAGCTCTGAAGCTTGTGTAGTGAGTATTATAGCTTGAGAAGTGGCCAGTAGAAGTTGTTTGTGTGTGTGTGTGTGTGTGTGTGTGTGGTTCTGAGCTCTGAAGCTTGAGCACAGAAAATATTATAGTTTGAGAAGTGGCCACTAGAAGTTGTGTGTGTGTGTGTGTATGTGTGTGTTTCTTGAATGTGCTATTCTCATTGTGGGGATGTCTCTGAATGTTGGCTGGAATCGTCCATGGAAATGTTGTAATTCCAGAACTGAGAAAGCGGAGGCAGCTGCTAACAAGCCTCCAGGGGCAAGTATTTGTTAGAGTTCAGGTTCTAGAAGTTACTTACATTTTCATCACTGTGCAATATTGCCTCAGCATTCCAGATAACAGTTTGTGGAGCGTGAAGAGTACACGAAATCTTAACAACTTACTCATGACTATTAACTATATTTAGTGCATAAAAGGTCTTCAACCATGAAGAGATCCTAGAGATAACTTTTAAAGAGGTACGCTTAAAGACTCAAATAACCAGACTTGAGAATGCATGAATCGTGCCAATCTGTTCCAGGAAATCAGATGAATTTTAGATGAATTGTTTGTCTAGAAATTTCAATTACACAGACAGCAAGAAATAATTTCCTGATGGAGTTGACTGATATGGTTTGGCTCTGTGTCCCCCCCAAATCTCATCTTAAATTGTAATCCCTATAATCCCCAAATGCCAAGGGAGGGACCGGGTAGAAGGTGATTGGATCATGGATCATGGGGGAGGTTCCCCCCATGCTGTTCTCGTGATAGTGAGTGAGTTCTTACAAGATCTGATGGTTTTATAAGGAAGTGTTCCCTGCTCTTGCTCCCTCTCCCTCATCTGCCGCCATGTAAGATGTGCCTCTTTCCCTTCTGCCATGATTATAAGTTTCCTGAGGTCTCCCCAGCTATGCAGAACTGTGAGTCAATGAAACATCTTTCCTTTGTAAATTACCAGTCTCAGGTATTTCTTTATAGCAGTGTGAAAACAGACTAATACATTGACTAAGGATGAGAATAAATTCTCCTCCCATTTTATTTTAAACCCATTGTAATCAGACATCTTCCACCCCTCCACTGAAATGATTCTCTTAAATGTCACCAATGACTCCATGTTTCTAACTCAGTGGTCAATTTTCAGTCATCTTATTTGATCTTTCAGTAGCATTCGATGCACTATTGACTGTCTTTTTCTTGGAATAGCTTCTCCATTTGGATTCCAGGATATCACATTATACATATATCACATTCCTGGAATACAAATGGAGGAGTAGATTCTTGTTTTAAATCTCTCTTCCTGAATCTGGTTTTTTGTTTTTTGTTTTATCTCCCTTCTGCTCCTTCTTCTATTCTCCTTAGGTGGTTTCTCCTCATCTCTCTGACATCTACATGAATTTTATTTCTCTTAGACTTACTCTTTAGATCTTTTCTCTTTTTCATCTGCACTCCTACATTTGGTGACTTCATCTACTCTCTTGGTTGTAAACATCGTCCATATGCCCATGATTTCCACATTTATATCTCCAGGCTGTATCTCTTCTCTGGACTCCAGATTCATATATTAATGCCTCCTGGACACCTTCTGCTGTTTATTTTTTTAACAGTTATCTCAAAATTCACTCCTGATATTCCCTTGCCAAGACTTTTCCTCATGCCCTCTTTCTGTGTCCATAAATTACAACTCAATCCTTCCAGTAGCCCAAGCCAAAGGCCTCAGTGTGACTTAATTCATCTTTCACAGTTTACTTTGTATGAAAGAACAAGTCCTTCAATGTATAATGTTCAGTGTGTGCTTTCCATGTATATCAAGAATACAGCTACTTTTCTCTGTCCTGGACTTCTGCTTCTGGCTATGATGAATTAGCTTACAGCCACACAACCCTTCTTCAGAGACCAACTAGAAAACCTGGATAAGATACAAAAGAAAATCAATTTGAGGGCATTGGAGAGCTATCAATGCAGCCAGGTGTTGAGTGGCTGAGATCTCAGAGAGAAGAAAATTTAGCAAGGCAAGTCCAAAATCTGATATCATTATTCTCATTTGTTGATGCATAAGCTGCATGTTGTAAGAAATGAAAATTCTAAAAACTGCATAAGCAACATGTGGGACATTAAAGAGCCTGACATAAATGTAATTATAGACACATATATGGGGAGGAGAAAATGAATGGAACAGAAACAATATTTGAAGAGATAATGGCTGAGAATTTCTCAAAATTGATAGAAGAAATAAAGCCATAGATTAAAGAAATACTTTGAACCACAAGCAAGATAGATACTAAGAAAACACACCTACATACATCATTATAAGGCTGCTAAAACAGTGATAAAAGACAAAACCTTAAAAGTAGCTAGAGAAAAAAATAGCACTTTACTTTTAAAGAATCAAGAGTTAGTCTGACAGCTGATATCCCAAAGGAAACGGTGCAAGTCAGATTACAATAAAAAGAAATGCCAACTTTAAAGTGTTAAAAACATTGCAATTTATGACACAACAAGCACTCAAGTTAAAAAAAAAAAAAAGGCAATCGAGAAGGCCAAATTGTAATCCGTCAGCTTTGTCCTAAAGACAAGCAGTGTGGAGGTAGTGTGATAGGAGATTTTGGTAAACATCAGACTGAATTTGAGCATCTTGCCAGATAATACTGGAGATAGCTGCAGTCTCCTTATAAGTGCGAACCAATTCCAGCAGTATTGTACTCTTGCTGCCTCATCCAAGTTTCCTCCCCCATCCCTCAGGAAGTGATTACAAAGCCTCCTTTGCCAGACTGCAGAGTAGAAGGAAATGAATGATGTGGAACTTCCTCAGCAGAATAAAGACACACATATGAATGAGGCAGGTGAGATGAATCTAGGAACTATAAACCCAGCTAACTGGCCATCAGAATCCAACTATCTTGGAACATGGGCTCTAAGTCAGTAGATCTAGATTGACACTTAAGTGAATTCTTTAATGGGGATTGAAGAGGCCAGAGTTCATAAAGACCCAGACCTGACCAAATTATGATACATCTGGACAATGAGTAATGATTCTACCCAGCTACTTAGTACTGCCTGCTGGCGTGGAGCAGAGTGCTACAGCCTGGGAGGATTTGGGAAGAACAGATGAGATGTTTGGAAAGGAATCACTTTATTTGAACATATTGGACTTGACTTTTTTTGTATTATGTTTATTGCTAGGATGGAAATTTTTTTACTAGAGTATGGACCCATTAGGGAGGAATGGCCCAAAGGATATTGCAAGTGAATTTCTGAGGGACACAGAGATGGCAATGGTGTGGTGGAACCAGCTTCTTCTGGCTGTTGAGAAACAATTATGCACATCTTTTCCCAAACCCATATTTTGTGATGTGTTTAGTAACTTGAAATCTACCACAGTAGGTGTATTTACATCACAAAATTTGGCAGATGCCACAGATCAGGGCTTTCCCCCCACTCCCCGAGAGCCAGTTACTAAACGTTTGCCTGTACACTATTGGAGATATGTCATAAGGCAAAATGTCATAACATGAATTATTGGGACAATCTGAACAGACTAAGACATTGCATTTGTGTGTGTGTGTGTGTGTGTGTGTGCTGATATCCGCCCCGTGATTCAAGCTTAGACTTTTCTCTTGAGATTACCTTCTGAACCACCCCTAGTTTTAGCATAAGCACTTCAAATTTGACTTTTCTAGAATTCATGATCTTTTCTTCCCAATCATTTTCTCTTTTGGAATTCTTTACTGTATTTCTTGGTATCAACTTAACCCAGGGACAAAAATCAGAAAATAAATGTCTTTCTCTCTGTTATTCTCCAATGATTAATGAGCTTTGACAGGCTAACCTAATTAGCACATGATATAATTTATGTATTTCCTCACTTCCTCTATTAATCCTATTGTCTTGGTTCAAGCCTTTATCCTCTTTGCCTTGTCTGGTTTCCTCACGTAATCATTAGAATCAGATAAAGTATTAGCTAAACTACACATTTCCAGGCTCCTTTCCCAGAGATTAGGATTTGGTTATGAGATGACGACTGGAACCCACATTTTTAACAGTTGACCCAGAATTCAGATGAATTCTAATTCTTAGCTAAGTTTGGAAAATACTCAGATACAGAATAAAAATCATAATTTTTAATCTTGGAATACAAACCCAACCTAATATGTTCTTTGCTTGTTTCTCTAGTTTAATTTCTCACGATTTCCCCACGCATTTTTTATCTCATTTGTTTTTCACCAAATATGTATTGTGCTCAAACTATGGGTCAGGTACTCTCTTAGGTGCTAGAAATTACAGTGGTATAAACAGATAAGTTCTTTGTTCACACAGTGTTTTGTAAATAAATTTAAAAAAAACTTTACTATCTTTATGTTCCCAAACATAGCAGTCTTAGGCACGTCTTGACACTTTGTTATCTTCTTTTGGTCCAGGGTTCCTTTTCATTTAGCTACCTTCTCACATTACCTATTGGTTTGTGTTACCACTGTTCATTATTCTATTGTACATTATTTATTTTATTGTCTATCTCTCTTTCTAGATTGCTGATTTCTTAAAGGCAGAGCCTTTCAATCTCTAGTGTCTAGACCAATAATTGGCATAAAATAGTTCTCAACCATTTATTGAATGAATGTTACTCAACTAGTAAGTGGGAAAGTAGGGATCTGAATTTAGGGATATCTGACTCCAAAGGCCCACATCCTTTTAACTATACTACACCCTCTCAATAAAGTTTTGTTCAGTTTTTCAGAGGAGCCATTTTAAAAATTATTTAAGGAGAACCTAATGATACCCAAAGATAGAGCTACTGCCTCTCCAAAGGGAGATGTGCCAATTAACGACTTTAGTTGATCAATATCTAGTCCAGATTGGGAAATTCATGCCAAAGAGTATTCTCTGGCATTTATTAAACCAACAAAAGAAGACAAATGTATCTCCTCTTATCTTGGCCTAATATAAATATAACTTTACCATGTAGATGTATCTATCCAGAATAAGGCAGGCGACAGGCTAAGTCTAGGTGATGACATTTCCTAATATTAATCTAAGCAATTAGTCTTAAACTCATTTCTAGGTAAAGATCAAGCACAGTACTTGGCACACAAAATTCCTCCAAAGCATTTCAGAACTATTGGATTATACTAGGAGACTGATATAGTTTGGCAGAAAATGAACATAACTATCAACTTAAGCATCCATTTTATTGAGGAAATTAATGCAACTCATATGTTTTTGATTCTTTCGCATAAAAAACTTGGGCAGCAAAAGCTAATGGATAAAATTTAGAGAGTTTATTCTGTCATCTGATTTGGGAAATGTGTGCTGACTCTGCTAGTTCTATTAAAAATGCTGCCCATAAAATATACTTGGACTAGCTTGGCACAAGTTATTTTAGAGCTGTGAGAAGGACTGTTATTAATAAAATCTTCTCTTTCCCTTCTAATCAATTCATAGCATTGCCACCAGAGCGTTCTTTCTATATTATAAATTTATGTCACTTCCCTTGCTAAAACACTTCTGATGACTCTACATTTTCTATAAAGAATGATGAGCAAACTCCTTAGTTGAACATGTAAATTTTCTATAACCTGATCACCATCACCCTTCCATTCACAATTCATTTCACTCTTCTCGCTATCTCAAATAACACATTACATTCTTTAATGACACCAGATTACTTGCTCATAAATGCCTCTTGATTTCCCACCTCTTTGTTCGTGACCGAGCTGTTCCGCCTTTGTTCCTTTCCTCCTGGTTTTATGGCAAATTCTTGCTATCACTAGTGATGCTGTTCCCATTCCTAACAGTCCCTCAATAATTATTCATTGCTTTCTCTTCCGTGTTCACACATGATTTATACATGTATGTATGAACCAACTCAAACACATGGTGTCACAAGTGCAAGTATAATTAAGGGAACAGAATAATCAAAGTGATTCCAGAAAATGTGGGATATATTGTTGTCATAATTATGACATTTATCCCTAGTACCTTGAGTCAAGCATTATATTTTATGAATCTATGCATAATTAACTGCCATCATTAATTCATTTATTTATTCAACAAAAATTGTTCAGGGCCTATCCTGTGTTATGCACTATCAGAGGTGATAAAGATATTGAAGAAGAAAGGATTTTCTGCTTTCATGCAATTTATATTCTATTGAAAGTGACAGAGACAGACAAGAAACAAATGACTAATAAAATAATTTCAAATAGTGGTAATTACTACAGAGAAAATGAAAAAGATCAGTATGATAGAAAGTGACTTGAGAGGTAGGAGAGGGAGACATCAGATATGAAGCATTTCTGTAATATATAGATTACTTACAGAGTGACAGAAAAAGACACACAATAGAAAAATGCAGAGAGGGTTTGAATAAACAATTCAAATTAAAAAAAACTTAATGGTCAACTAAACATGAAAAGATGCTTGAATTCATAAGTAGTAAGAAAAATTAAAATGAAAATAATGACAAAATATCATTTATATCCATTGGATTGGCAAAATTAAAAATAACTATAAAACCCATTACTGGTGGGGAATTGGGGAAATGGATTCTCTTGTACATTTTCATTAGTGTGTTTGTTTGTTTATTTAGAGATGGGGTCTCACTATGTTGCCCAAGCTGGTCTCAAACTCCTGACCTGGCTCAGCCTCCTGAGTAGCTGGGTTTATAAGCATGAGCTACTGCACCTGGCTCTTTTGTACATTGTGAGATTGCAAAACCTTACATCCTTCCCAGAAGGCAATATAGCAACATCTATTTTAACCTAAAATACAATTCCTCTTTAATTCTGCAATTCTATTACTGGAATCTAACTCATAGAAACAAAGGTGTCTATTTGCAAGATCATATGTCAGAGGATGTTTATTGTACCATTGTTAGTATTGGCCAAGCATTGGATACAGAGAAAGCTCACCAATACAGGAAAGGCTGACTAAATAAATTGCAGTTCATCTATGCCATGGAATATTATGTGACCAAAGAAAGAATGAAATACAGCCCTCTCAGATAATTTGGAGGACTTTCCAAATTTTGATACCCTTCATGATGAATTTTGTATTTTATTAACCTATCAATTGAGAAAATATATGATGACCCAAACTTTTTGGATTCTATTCATTTTTGAAAAATTTGTATTTTATTAATCCCAACATTACTATATTTATTTGAAAAATGACAGCACATATATTTGTGAGACACACTATTTATTCAGTCTATATGCAATGTTTAGTATATATATGGGTTTATGAAAAATGAATTTTGCAGCTCCTAAGGAGCTAATAGTCCTCATGTTTGGAATGAATGAGATGGGCCACAGAAAGAACACATCTTAGATGATTACACAAAGAGTTGAGTGACAGCCAATATCTTAACTTCCTGACAGTGTTTGCATTTTAAGACATAACACTTACTAATCTGATTACATCTTTGGTCTCTTTTCAGGGGTGGTGTGAAGGGAATGAGAGAAAAGAGGCTCTTCCGTGATATTGTAAATCACAATTCCTGTTAAAGTCTGTCTCTGATGTCCACCCGGAGTGCAAAATTGTATTGATTACATTTATTCTTCTAATTCTCAAGCTGCATGTTAAAGAAAATTCAGAAAAACCTTAAATATTTTATACTAAAATATTTTATCATAAAAGGAAAAATGGAGAAAAATGTAACAAATATTCATATACCTGACCCAGAGAACAAACATGCTAAAGTTTCATCCTGTTTGTATCACATTCTTTAAAAGACATAAAATGTAACAAAATCTATTGAAGTCATCACTGAATCCCTTCTCAGTCTCTATTTCTATAGCTTAGATGGCATTCTAATAAATTCTAGCTGTAGTTTATCTCCCCATAGTACATAGGTTCCATCACACTTGCTCACAGGGGCCTGAGTAACAACACAAAGCTATTATACTTCAAAGCAAGGGTGGATGATTATGTTGCATTTTTCTTAATTCCTCCTACAGAGAAGAAAGCAGCCCTCCCTGCTTAAATCAAAGAACAATGTTACGCATTTTCTCCGCTCACTTTGTAGCGCATCACAAAGCAAATAAATTCTGTGGTATGTAGGTATTGCAGAGCTTCCATTAGCATTACACATCTGGGCCTTTTGGTTTTTATACTCTTGGTAAATAAGGGAAAGAATAAATCAAATACCTTACTCAGACCAAGTCTACATTACATCAACACAGCCAGTTGAAATGGTGTTTATTCAATCATCAGGTTAGTAAAATATTCAGCTGGCTTTTAAACGTATTTTAATATGGAAAATTTCAAATATATATATGTAAATATATATATGGAATAGTCTAATAAGCACTCTTGTACCATCACTCAACTTCGAAATTATTAAATCATGGACAATACTCTTTTCTCTCTAATCCTACCACTTTCACCCTACTAGTATCATTATGAAGCAAATTTCCAATGTATAATTTCCTTTATAATGTATCAGAATGGATTTTTGGAGGATAAGTATGCTTTTAAAAAACATAATTACAAAAAGCATTTTTACCCTTAAAATATTATTTTCTTAATATTGCATATCTAGCCGTGTTCAAATTTATCTGATTGTCTCACAATTCTTTTTTACAGCTATCCTGTTTGAATCAGGATATAAAGATCATATATGGCAAATATTTGATAGTCTTTCAAAATCCTTCTTACTCTGTAAGTTCACCTTCATTTCTCCCCTTTTATCCTTGTAATTTGTTGTTATTGTTGTTTAAGAAACTAGGTCTTTTGTCCTGTGACATTTCCCACATATGCATTGTGTCTATTGCATCTTTATAATGTTGTTTAACATGGTCTTCAGTCCCCTGCATTTCCTGTGATTTGGAAGTTAGATATAAAGGCTTCATCAGCTTCAGGCTCAATTTGTTGTTTTGTTTCTAGACCAGATTTGACTGATTTTAAAAAGCAGCAGTTGATGAAATTTGTATATGCAAAAGTAAAAGGAGGTGAGGAGAGAGGAAAAGGGGAATTTTATGAAGAAAAGACTATTGTCTTCAAAGTTATGATCTAAGAATTGGGTCCTTTCTGAGATCTTTCAAATGGTCTGACCTTGGGGCAGTCACAATTCAATGCCTTCAAAGTCAGTTTCACACTGACAATTCAATAGCACAATTTGTGTGCTCATTTGGGGAAAAAAATGATACATAAGGAAAAGGAGTATAAATCTGAATGTCACAGTGCTGATGGTGTTATTTTCTTACCTAATATAGAGGTAAATCTGGGATGGTCCTTTCCATCTGTAATAGGATGTTGGCAAAAGACACCAATGGATATAAGTAGGTACAAAGGGGATGGAAGACCAATCGATATATGCAGAATTTAACAAGGGAAAATTTGAATACCAGTTCTTTAAAGCTCGAATTATCATCACTTAGTTTGGGAATACAAAATGGTGTAGGAAGGTTTCTGAAGGAAAGAACATCTCCATTCACATAAAGAATGTGTGCTATACGGCTCATCTCTCACCTGATGAAGGCACTGTTCAGGAAGCCATCCACGATGTGATCCCTCTAATAGTTGAGAGGAGGAGCATGGGAAGTTTGACTCCCAGCTTTAGAAATACATAGTAAGGCAGGGCTCCTTTTGCGGGGGCAGTAGCTGCTGGGTGGGGGGGGGGGGCGCGGGGGGGAGGATGGGGGGCTCTGTTCCTGCAGACTCCTGATTCGGCAATGGATGAATAAAGTACACTGACACACAGATATTCTGTTCTGCCAGTCCAGCTGAGGGTCCGAGCGGCTTACACCCAAACTAAGTTCTGTAAACAGTTGCGACTCGGCCCTAATCCGCTAGTCGGGCTTGCATTTATTCAGTAAGACTAAATAACAAAAGTTGTGAGTAAACACCACTAGAGGGTAAAGATTAAAGGCCTAAAGCAAACACCATTTGCGGGTAATAAAATTCTGCCTGATCCCCCCCACCCCTTGGCCGCCCCTGCAGTAGGAGGCAGTAAAGTACCCGCAGTAGGACGAAGGTTAGTTTTAAGCCCATATAAGTGAACAGGTTCGTAAGATAACCTTCCCACATTCCTTTGTACTTGCACCCTAATGTTTCTGGCTCCTGCAAAGAGACCCTGGCTGCCTTCAGGCAAGCAATCTGAAGCTATGCAAACTCTTAGGCCTTCCAAGAGAGTTTTTGACTATTACTATAACTATCTTTAATATTTTTCCCACCAGCCTGATTGAACCCCAACACATAGGACACGAGACAGGTGGAGACAAGGGACAGATTTCCCTGGCAGTAGAACGAGAAAGTTATCATGTTGGGAAGGGACTACCTGCTTCCCAGAATTTGAGCAGGCTCCTGGAGGGACAGAAAGTCTCTGTGCCAAGAAGTTGAAGGTGAATGTGAAATTCTTAGGTGTTGCAGAAAACATCTCAAGTCATAATCTAGAACTAACGATGGATTTACACAGATCAAGAAAGAAACTATGAAGAAAGGATGCCAGAAAAGCAAACTTTTGTGCAATTCAGGAAACGGCGTACAAGAGAAATAATTAGCTTTGGCCGGGCGCGGTGGCTCACACCTGTAATCCCAGGACTTTGGGAGGCCAAGGCAGGCGGATCACAAGGTCAGGAGATCGAGACCATCCTGGCTAACACGGTGAAACCCCGTCTCTACTAAAAATACAAAAAAATTAGCCAGGCGTGGTGGTGGGCGCCTGTAGTCCCAGCTACCTGGGAGGCTGAGGCAGGAGAATGGCGTGAACCTGGGAGGTGGAGCTGGCAGTGAGCCGAGATTGCGCCACTGCACTCCAGCCTGGGCGACAGAGCAAGACTCTGTCTCAAAAAAAAAAAAAAAAAAAAAAAAAAAATTAGCTTTCTTCACCTGTCATGCCCAGAGGGCACATCTGAAAATCACCTGGAAACTAAGTATGATGGCGGTTACTCACCTCTGAAATTGAAAATGTTAAAGTAAAGGAAGCACATCTTTGACGTTGTTCTTTTTCTTTTTTTTTTTTCTTTTTTTTGAGATGGAGTCTCACTTCTTTGCTTAGGCTAGAGTGCAGTGGTGCGATCTTGGCTCACTACAACCTCTGCCTCCCGAGTTCAAGCAATTCTCCCGCCTCACCCTCCCTAGTAGCTGGGATTACAGACATGTAACACCATGCCTGGCTAATTTTTGTATTTTTAGCAGAGATGGAGTTTCACCCTGTTGGCCAGTCTGGTCTCCAACTCCTGACCTCAAGTGATCCACCCACCTCGGCCTCCCAAAGTTCTCTGATTACAGATGAGAGCCACCGTGCCTGGCCAAACTTTAAGCTTCCACCGAGATTGATGTTTTTCTTATAGCTTCCCTATTATTTATTTATATATTTATTTGACAAATTAAAGTTGCATATACTTTTTTTTCCTTTTTTTTTTGAGACGGAGTCTCGCTCTGTCACCCAGGCTGGAGTGCAGTGGCGCGATCTCGGCTCGCTGCAAGCTCCACCTCCCAGGTTCACGCCATTCTCCTGCCTCAGCCTCCCAAGTAGCTGGGACTACAGGCGCCCAGCCCACCACCACGCCCGGCTAATTTTTTTGTATTTTTAGTAGAGACGGGGTTTCACCGTGTTAGCCAGGATGGTCTGGATCTCCTGACCTCGTGATCTGCCTGTCTCGGCCTCCCAAAGTGCTGGGATTACAGGCGTGAGCCACCGCGCCCAGCCAAAAGTTGCATATACTTATTATGTGCAACATGGTGTTTTAAAATATGTAATTGTGCAATGACTAAATCTAGGTACTTAACATATGCATTACCTCACATACTTTTTTGTGTGATAAGAACACTGAAAAACTATTAGATTGGTGCAAAAGTAATTGTGGTTTTAATGTAAATTACATTAAAAGTACTTTTAACGGCAAAACCCGCAATTACTTTTGCACCAACCTAATACTCTCAGCCATTTTCACACATAAAATACTTTGTTATTAATTATTGTTACCATGTTGTACAATAGATCTTTCAAATTTATTCCTCTTAACTTAAATGTTGTCTCCTTTGGCCAACATCTCCCTGCCCCCAACCTCTGGTAAACACCATTCTACTCTCTGCCTCTATGAGTTTGACTTTTTTAGATTCCGCATATGAGATCATGAAGTATTAGTCTTTCTGTATCACGTTCTCTGGGCTCATCCATGTTGTCACAAATGACAGAATTTCATTCTTCTCTGAGGCTGAACAGTATCTGTTGTGTATGTATGCCACATTTTCTTTATCTGTTTATCCACTGATGGACACTTAGGTTGATTCCATATTTTATCATCCAATTATTATTCTTTACATTTTTTGATGTTTTAGTTTATATGTACACACACACACACACACACACACACACACACACACATTGGTTTCTTATAATTACTCTGGCCAATAGCCCAGGAAGGGTAGACATTGTTTTCTCCACTTTATAAATGAAAAAAACAAGACTCAGAAGGATTCAGTGCTACCCAAGGCTTCATGGCTTTCAAGGTAAAACTGGAATCAAAACACAGATCTTCTCACTGCTAGTCTGTATTCCTTCTGTATTTTGCCATGTCACTGGCTTGGTTATTACAAAACCCTCACCCCATTTAACATTCTGATCTCTCTTGAACACTCCTTTCATAGATGGTTACACTGAAGAAATATTAGAAGTTTGAAAATCAGATTCAGTCTGTGGCTCAGGGATTGCTGCCAAATTTTTGCAAAGTGCTTTTCAATAATTCATAGTTCCTTAAACCTGGAAACTCACAGCCTAAATATAGCCTGAGAAAATGTGCTCCGGTGCTTAGTTAAGCCAAAAGCTGTGTATTTAAATACATTAAGTTTCTCTTCAACTCATATAACTACATCCAATGTCATCCATTTGTCTGTACAGAATACTTTAAAAATAACTCTTATTGAAATATTCAGGTACCTGATATGCTATTCTGTGGGCTTGTAATATTTGGGTTAGAGTTTTGCAATTTCAGCACTCAGAGCTCTCTTTCCCTTTGGTTTGACAAGGTTACATCAAATGCCTTGTGGTCACAATCTCTGCTGAGGATGCTACAGGGCCAAAGGAAAAGGCTAACATGGACTGTGGGGAAAGACCAATGGAAGAGTCCATTGAACCAGAAGACCAGCTTTCCCAAGACCGCAGGGAACTTGAATTCCCCAGCAGATCTCCAAATCTGCAGAGGGGATGTCACACTCTTGGCCAACATGGGTTCTGAAGGCCTCTGGGTAGATGAAGACAGGGCTTTGGACAGGAGTATCAAAGTCTTAACTGAATTGGTCTCTTTGAGATCAAGAAGGGACCATGCTGCAAAGGTGTCTCCAGAGGAAGACCAGAGGCTTGTTCTTTCCAGTTTCCAATCAAGTAAACCTCACTGAATCTGTCACTGGAGTCAGCCTTCCACTCTGCCTTAGACTCTCTATGGCTGTGTTTCTGTCTTACAGTCAAGCCCTGCACTGGCCTTGACTCCTGATCCCTGTATTGAATCCCATTCATAGTCAATGTCAAGACTGCCTTCTCTGCTCATTCTTCAGGGACAGACTGACTGGCTGCTTTTCTACCCTCTAGAAGGATTCGGTTTTGACCTATCTACTTCCCATCCCCATGGTCTATTCCATTCCCATGTCTCTGTTGAAGTAGTACTTCTGCAGAGGAGTTGTTCCTGAAAACCCAATCTAAGCTCGTTTCTCTTCTGTTATCTTTCAGACCCCTGTTTGCCTTCCTTCATTTCACTTATCACAGTTCACACTTACTGCTTTGTTTGTTGTTTTACCTAATTTCTGTCTCTCTCTCCCCCATTAAACTGTAAACTCCATTAAAGCAGCAGTCAAGACTATCTTGTAGTGACCTGTATCCCTATTAAATAATCCCTATTATTTAATACAATGCATGGCCCATGGTAGGTTCTTAGACATATTTGTTGAATGAATGATTGAATGAATGAATTCTAGCATCGAGTCCCACTTAAGTCTAACATCTGTTTGCTTAATCTATTGAATCCCCTTTAACAAAACTTATGACAGCATGTTGTAACTGTAATTTGAATTTGGGCATGCTGGATGTGAAGATATGGCTCATGGTGAATTCTCTACAAATATTTTCTTTAATTTTTCATTGATATGTAATAATTGTATATATGGGGTACATGTGGCATTTTGATACATGCATATAATGAGTAATGATCAAATCAGAGTAATTAGGTGACGCATCACCTCAAACATTTATCATTTCTTTGTTTTGGGATCAACAAATGTTGAGTGAATGAATGAGCAGACTGAACTTTAGCTGATTGAAGCAGGTAGCTGCAGAGTTTTATTCTATATACACAATCTCTGTTATTAAAGCAGTTGAATTTAACAACAGCAACCAGGTAAGCAGATCATTCTTTTTATGAGCACACATTAGTTTTATTTGACAGAAAACCAATACAACTTGAATACGGCTGAGGCAGCCTTGGAAAATATTTCAACCCAGAATCATTTCTTTGTTCACTCTCATTTATATCATATAGTCACCTTCCTTAAGCAGATCATTTTTTAGAGCAATTTTTAAAAATGGAAATTTTTCTTTGTAAATTAATTAGAAATCATAGATTAGAATTAAAATATCTTCCTGCCTGGTCATTAACCTTTGGATTTACATGGCACCAAAACATGCCTCATCTGAACATAATGTCTCCCTCTTCTGATACAGGACGTGCATTTACCTTATGTAAGCTGAGCTAATTAAAGAGAAGGATTTTAGTTGATTTTCTGGAGTCTCTCAATAAGAAATACCTATGCCATTTTCTTTATGCCCTTGATCTAAGGGTTTCAAATTTCTTTGAAAAAAAAAGTATTCTTGATACTGTATCTAAAAGTTATGTATTATAGACTGGATATTTATGTCATCCCAAAATTCAAATGTTGAAATTCTAACCTGCAAGGAGATGGTATTAGGAGATGGGACCTTTGGGAGGTGATTAGGTTATGAAGTTGGAATCCTCATAAATGCGATTTGTCCTCTTATCAAAGAGATCTTGGAGAGCTGTCTACCCTGTGAGGACACAGTGAGAAGATGGCTAGCTATGAACTAGGCAGCTGGCCCTCATCATACACCAAGTGTGCCGACACCTAGATCTTGGCCTCCCTGGTGTCCAGACCTGTGAGAAATAGATGTTTGTTGTTGACGCCACCTAGTCTATAGCATTTTTGTTACAGCAGTGTGAACAAACTAAGATACTATGTAACATGCAAACAAATAGTTAATTTATCAACAGAGGTTTATTACATTGCGAAATACTGTAGGTAGGCAAAGATGGGAGGCTGAGGTGGGTGGATCACCTGAGGTCAGGAGTTCAAGACCAACCTGGCCAACATGGCAAAACCCTGTCTCTACTAAAAATACAAAAATTAGCCAGGCATGGTGGCGCGTGCCTGTAATCCCAGCTTCTAGGGAGGCTGATGCAGAAGAATTGCTTGAACTCAGGAGGCAGAGGTTGCAGTGAGCCAAGATCGCGCCACTGCACTCCAGCCTGGGCAACAGAGCGAGACTCCATCTCAAAAAATCCATCTCGAAAAAAAAAAAGTAAATAATATAAAAGCCTCTAATTCAAGAAAAAAACTTCTAGTATAGTAGGAAAGACAGGCATCTTAGCAATTAGAATACAATTGATAGACATCAGAATAAGCACACAAACATGAGATGTATTGGGAAGTCAGAAGGAGAGACTGATTTTGGAAGGTGTCCTACTTGCTGGCATCCTGCACATGTTCTGTGACAGCTGTATATAAGCACAGCATATGGGAATGCACTCCACCTTTGGAAATGCTCTGGGCCACATTGCTTTAGTCCATTCTGCTACACTTCATCATGTGTTTACACTTTCCCGGATACTCTTGGCATCCACTCTGGAAAGAGAACCTTGAATTGATCACCAAACATAGGCTTTGCTTTCTAGCTTTGACATTCATCTTCCCTCCAGCCAACTATACACTGCTCCACAATTTCACACACCAAACGGATAAGGCATTGGTTCTCAACCTTGTTTGTACAGAATTACCTAGGAAGTTTTAAAATGAACTGATGCTTAGGTCGCTACAGAGATTCTATACTAATTGTTGTATATTAGTTGCAACTTGAGTGTTGGAATTCTTTAAGGCTCCCCAGGTGATTCTAACGTGAAGCCAAGGTAGAAAATTACTTGGAGGAGGGAATCTCTGTGTAGAAGAGGGGAGAACTTTTTCTCTATCTTCTTATGTTTTTTTTTTCCCCCCTTGGGACTTGCAAATTAAGCTGACAAAGATTAACAGTAGAAAAAGCATATAAATAATATTTGATGCTAATATTTTTAAAATTATATGTGTCTTAGGAGGGCTTCATAGAAAAGAAGTGAAACCCCCAAACAAGTGGTTAAACTTGGGGGATTTTCATATCTTTTTTTTTGGAACTACATTTAAAAAAAATTATACTTTAAGTTCTGGGGTACATGTGCATAATGCGCAAGTTTGTTACATAGGTATACACGTGTCATGGTGGTTTGCTGCAACCGTCACCGTGTCATCTACATTAGGTATTTGTCCTAATGCTATCCCTCCCCTAGCCTCCCACCCCTTGAAAGGCCCAGGTGTGTGTTGTTCCCCAATCTGTGTCCCCGTGTTCTCGTTGTTCAACTCCCACTTATGAGTGAGAACATACGGTGTTTGGTTTTCTATTCTTGTGTTAGTTTGTGGAGCATGATGGTTTCCAGCTTCATCCATGTCCCTGCAAAGGACATGATCTCATCCTTGTTTATGGCTGCATAGTATTCCATGGTGTATATGTGCCACATTCTCTTAATCCAGTCTATCATTGATGGGCATTTGAGTTGGTTCCAAGTCTTTGCTATTGTGAACAATGCTGCAATAAACATAGGTGTGCATGTGTGTTTATAGTAGAATGATTTATAATCCTTTGGGTATATACTTAGTAATGTGATTGCTGAGTCAAATGGTATTTCTAGTTCTAGATCCTTGAGGAATTGCCACACTGTCTTTCACAATGGTTGAACTAACTTACACTCCCACCAACAGTGTAAAAGTGTTCCTGGCCAGGTGCAGTGGCTCACGCCTGTAATCCCAGCACTTTGGGAGGCCAAGGCGTGTGTATCATGAGGTCAGAAGATCGAGACCATCCTTGCTAACATGGTGAAACCCCATCTCTACTAAAAATACAACAACAAAATTAGCTGGGCGTGGTGGCAGGTGCCTGTAGTCCCAGCTACTCGGGAGGCTGAGGTGGGAGAATGGCATGAACGCAGGAGGTGGAGCTTGCAGTGAGTTGAGATCATGCCACTGCACTCCAGCCTGGGCGACAGAGCAAGATTCCGTCTCAAAAAAAAACCAAATAAACAAAAAAACCCAAAGCATTTCTATTTCTCTACATCCTCTCCAGCATCTGTTGTTTCCTGACTTTTTAATGATTGCCACTCTAACTAGCATGAGATGGTATCTCATTATGGTTTTGATTTGCCTTGCTCTAATGACCAGTGATGATGAGCACTTTTTCATGTTTGTTGGCTGCATTAATATCTTCTTTTGAGAAGTGTCTGTTCATGTCCTTTGCCCATTTTTGATGGGGTTGTTTGATTTTTTCTTGTAAATTTGTTTAAGTTCTTTGTAGATTCTGGATATTAGCCCTTTGTTAGATGGATATATTGCAAAAATTTTCTCCCATTCTGTAGGTTGCCTGTTCACTCTGATGATAGTTTTTTTTGCTGTGCAGAAGCTCTTTAGTTTAATTAGATCCCATTTGTGTACTTTGGCTTTTGTTGTCATTGCTTTTGGTGTTTTAGTCATGAAGTCTCTGTCCATGCCTATGTCCTGAATGGTATTGCCTAAGATTTTTTCTAGGGTTTTATGGTTTTAGGTCTTATGTTTAAGACTTTAATCCATCTTGAGTTAACTTTTGTATAAAGTGTGAGGAAGGGATCCAGTTTCAGCTTTCTGCATATGGCTAGCCACTTTTCCCAACATCATTATTAAATAGGGAATCCTTTCCCCATTGCTTGTTTTTGTCAGGTTTGTCAAAGATCAGATGGTTGTAGATGTGTGGTGTTATTTCTGAGGCCTTTGTTCTGTTCCACTGGTCTATATATCTGTTTTGGTACCAGTACCATGCTGTTTTGGTTACTGTAGCCTTGTAGTATCGTTTGAAGTCAGGTAGCATGATGCCTTCAGTGTTGTTCTTTTTGCTTAGGATTGTCTTGGCTAGGTGGACTCTTTTTTGGTTCTATATGAAATTTAAAGTAGCTTTTTCCAATTCTGTGAAGAAAGCCAATAGTAGCTTGATGGTTATAGCATTGAATCTATAAATTACTTTGGGCAGAATGGCCATTTTCATGATATTGATTCTTCCTATCCATGAGCATGGAATGTTCTTCCATTTGTTTGTGTCCTCTCTTATTTCCTTGAGTGGTGGTTTGTAGTTCTCCTTGAAGAGGTCCTTCACATCCCTTGTAAGTTGTATTCCTGGGTATTTTATTCTCTTTGTAGCAATTGTGAATGGGAGTTCACTCATGATTTGGCTCTCTGTCTGTTCTTGGTGTGTAGGAATGCCTGTGATTTTTGCACCTTGATTTTGTATCCTGAGACTTTGCTGAAGTTGCTCATCAGCTTAAGGAGATTTGGGGCTGAGATGATGGAGTTTTCTAAATATACAATCATGTCATCTGTAAACAGAGACAATTTGACTTCCTCTTTTCCTATTTGAATGCCCCTTATTTCTCTCTCTTGCCTGATTGCCCTGGCCAGAACCTCCAATACTATGTTGAATATGAGTGGTGAGAGAGGCCATCCTTATCTTGTGCCAGTTTTCAAATGGAATGCTTCCAATTTTTGCCCATTCAGTATGATATTGGCTGTGGGTTTGTCATAAATAGCTCTTATTATTTTGAGATATGTTCCATCAATGCCTAGTTTATAGAGAGTTTTTAGCATGAAGGGCTGTTGAATTTTGTCAAAGGCCTTTTCTGCATCTATTGAGATAATCATGTGTTTTTTGTCATTGGTTCTGTTTATGTGATGGATTATGTTTATTGATTTGTGTATGTTGAACCAGCCTTGCATCCCAGGGATGATGCTGACTTGATCGTGGTGAATAAGCTTTTTGATGTGCTGCTGGATTCGGTTTGCCAGTATTTTATTGAGGATTTTCACATCGATGTTCATCAGGGATATTGGCCTAAAATTTTATTTTTTTGTTGTGTCTCCGCCAGGTTTTGGTATCAGGATGATGCTGGTCTCATAAAATGAGTTAGGGAGGATTCCCTCTTTTTCTATTGATTGGAATAGTTTCAGAAGGAATGTTACCAGCTCCTCTTTGTACATCTGGTACATGTGTTCTCATTGTTCAACTCCCACTTATGAGTGAGAACGTGTGGTGTTTGGTTTTCTGTTCTTGTGTTAGTTTGCTGAGCATGATGGTTTCCAGCTTCATCCATGTCCCTGCAAAGGACATGGACTCATCCTTTTTTATGGCTGCATTATGTAATGCCCTTCTTTGTCTCTTTTGATCTTTGTTGGTTTAAAGTCTGTTTTATCAGAGATAGGGTTTGCAACCCCTGCTGTGAAAGTGCTAGGATTACAGGCATGAGCCACCATGCCTGGTCTTATATATCATTTTAACAAAAGGTGATAAATTGTGGAGAAGTGACTAAATAAAGGATATGGGATTTTGGGCTTCTAGGAGTGGCAAATTGTGGGAAGGTAAATATATGGGGGAAACTAATGATAGATAAGCATTAATTAGTAAGGTTTGTTTATGCAGATTCATCTCAGTTCTGTCTCTATCTCTGGTGTTAAGGTTGGTCCTCCTGTTCCTCCTGGTATCTGAGAGGGGAAGGGGGCACCTTCACAAAGGGAAACTTAGGCTCTGCTTTTAGGCAGATGGGGGAGGGAAGAGAGTTCTGTCTGCTTTTGCTTTTTTTTCTCAATCATCTTGAAATCAAAATAATTCATATGCCAAGTGGCATAGTTTAAGGTGGCGTATTCTGATCTTCTTCACCTACCTCTGTGTTTGAACACATCCTCTATGGGAACTTCCCTTCCTGCCACCCCCAAATCTGCCCTACCTCCAGGAAACTGGATGACATTTTTCATCTCTTAAATTCCCACTCATCCCTGACTTTTGATATAGGTAAATAAGCAATCACATAAAAACTTCATTCTGTTGTGCCAACACAAGCACAGGTAATAGACATGAGTGCTTGGTCAAAGTCTTTCAAGCCCATGACCATGACTGCTCACCAAAGGAATCTTTTACCTTCATAGACTTTGCAGGTCCTGGTTTCCATCAGTGGCTTTTATTTCAGCTTCAGAGGAGTCATTTGAGGTCTTCCATGCTTACACCTAGTCAGGTGTCTACACAACTTTCACAGGCAGGTTACTAAATAGTGCATATCTAGGGCTTGGCAATAGATTTACTAGAGGAAATCACAGGCACACTGGGAAAGTGAGTGAGACATGGATTGAACTTGAGCAGTCTGTCTTTTAGATGCTCTACTAGCTGAGTTCTGGTTTGAACTGTGAAAAATGGTGGTTGTTCCTCAGAGTTGTAAACATTTGATCCTTCCCTAATTTACTTAATGGAACAGAATCCTCCAGAGTTAATTCTTTTTTCTTTTTTTTTTTTTGAGATGGGCTCTCACTCTGTTGTCCAGGCTGGAGTGCAGTGGCGTGATCTTGGCTCACTGCAACCTCCACCTCTCTAGTTCAAGTGATTCTCCTGCCTCAGCCTCTCAAGTAGCTGGGATTACAGGGGCCCACCACCACGCCTGGCTAATTTTTGTAGTTTTAGTAGAGATGGAGTTTTGCCATGTTGGCCAGGCTGGTCTCAAACTCCTCACCTCAGGTGATCTGCCCGCCTCGGCCTCCCAAAGTGCTGGGATTACAGACGTGAGCCATCACACCTGGTCTCTCCTGAGTTAATTTTATGAGAGCTATTCCAGATGATTTTATGTGTTCTTGCTGAGCTAGATTCACAAAAACTCCTCTACATTTCAAGTCAACATCATATAAATCTCATATTTCTAATTTAACAGCTTAAATTAATTATTTGTGAAGAACTTCTGTTTGTCACCAAAATTCCCCTGGCCTCACCTACTTCAACACTACAACTTTTGCCTGTTCTTATTTGCTACATAAACACCCTGTGATGGTTAATACTGAGTGTCAATTTGATGGTTAATATTGAGTATCAACTTGATTGGATTGAAGGATGCAAAGTATTATTCCTGGGTGTGTCTGTGAGGGTGTTACCAAAGGAGATTAACATTTGAGTCAGTGGACTGGGAGAGGCAGACACACTTCTAATCTGGGTGGGCACCATCTAATCAGCTGCCAGAGCAGCTAGTATAAAGCCGGCAGGAGAAGATGGAAAAGCAGACTTGCTGAGTCTTCCGGCCTTCATCTTTTTCCCGTGCTGGATGCTTCCTGATTTTGAACATCAGACTCCAAGTTCTTTAGCTTTTGGACTGTTGGACTTACACCAGTGGTTTGCCAGGGGCTTTTGGGCTTTTGACCACAGACTGAAGGCTGCACTGTCAGCTTCTCTACTTTTGAGGTTTTAGGACTCGAACTGATCCACTACTGTCTTCCTTGCTCCTCAACTTGCAGATGGCCTATCGTGAGACTTTACCTTGTGATTGTGTGAGTCAATTCTCCTTAATAAACCCTCATCACAGGCCAGGCACGGTGGCTCATGCCTGTAATCCGAGTACTTTGGGAGGCTGAGGCGGGTGGGTCACTTGAGGTTGGGAGTTCGAGACCAGCCTGACCAACATGGAGAAACCCTGTCTGTACTAAATATACAAAATTAGCTGGCCGTGGTGGTGCATACCTGTAATCCCAGCTACTTGGGAGACTGAGGCAGGAGAATCACTTGAACCCAGGAGGCGGAGGTTGCAGTGAGCTGAGATCGCGCCTGGGCAACAAGAGCGAAACTCCATCTCAAAAAACAAAACAAAACAAAACAAAAACCTCCCAATCTTATATACATCTATCCTATTAATTCTGTCCTGCTAGAGAACCCTGCCTAATACACACCCTCAGGGCAACCCATCCCTTCCGTTCATAGCAGCCACAGTTATTTCCCTGTACCTGCTTGTATCCCTCACGCCACAGAAATTAGCCAATACTGAGAAGAAATTAGTGTTCCAAGAGATTTCTGGGGAAAACTCCAGAATTCCAAAAGTTGCCATGAGATTTTGTTATCCTAATCTATGTCCTGGAGGAAGGACATAAAAAGGGTGCTTGTCATTTAGTTAGTCTCCAGCTTAAGCACATTGTTCATATTGAAAACTGGAGAACAATTTCTGGGGGACTTTTGCACTCTCGCTTAATCATAATTAACATTTTCCCTGTCTATTCCTCCCCGTGGGTTTGTTTTGTATACTACTGACTTCAGCTCAGTTCCTTGGTTCCTCCTTTCTGCTTGCTCCCCTGTGATGATCACCCAGTTTCCACTTATCTCAGTTTTGACTTCCAGGATGTGACCTGGCGCTTTACTTCAGGCCATGGTGACAATCGTAAGAGGAGATCTGCCTCTGCATCCCTGGCCCTGATGTAATTTCCCAGAAAGCTCTGCCTCATTTCAGACCCCATCAGACAGGGAATTGGGGAATTGGGTAGGGTATTAGAAGGGGTTCGCTAGAGGAAATAATTCTGATAAAACAAAGAGAGAAAAGGTGTTCCAGAAAGGAAGAACAGTAAGGATGAAGGCAAGAAAATGAGAAGAAGATGAAATACCTGGGAATCTCATTTATTTATTTTTGACAAAATGTAGAGAGAATATGGTGGGGTTCTAGTATATAAGGTCAGAAAGATAGGCAGGGCCAAAACACAGTTTAAAACTCTCTCTTTTGGCCACATTTGAGTCAAGCTTCTCTGAGTCCTCTTTCTGACTAGTCCCCAAACTTGGGTTCTGCCATTGGCCCATTTAGTCTCATTTTAGCAAGACTCCTGCTGAGTCTGTTTAGGAAAAATCGTTCACCTCCGGTATCTTGTCACTCTGGCCTGCCTTCAGCAATAATCCTGTTGAGTTGGTCTAGCAAGAATCCCCCTAGGCTTGATGTTTCCTCTTAGTAATCTTTCATCCATTGACCCCTTACCATGCTCCTTGGATATAAATCTTCATTGTCCTTGCATTTAGAATCGAGGATCATTTTCTCTGTCTCTCCTCTACTACAAAACTCCATTGTAGTACTTCCCAGTCCCCTGAATAAAGTTGTCCTTACCTTCTTTAACAAGTGTCATGAATCCTTTTTTTTTCTTTTAACAAAACCTTTGTGGACATAAGTACAACATCAGGCTTTATGGAATAAAGTATTATGTTTGCAATAGAAATGCTCAGTGCTCCCAGAATTTTTAGAGGTTGTTTAGGACTGAGATGATTAAGAAAAACACATAGAGAAAATGATATTTGGACTGAACCTCAATTTAAGGTTATATGAGATTTTTTTTTTTTTTTTTTTTTTTTTTTTTTTTTTTTTGAGACGGAGTCTCGCTCTGTCGCCCAGGCTGGAGTGCAGTGGCGCGATCTCGGCTCACTGCAAGCTCCGCCTCCCGGGTTCACGCCATTCTCCTGCCTCAGCCTCCCGAGTAGCTGGGACTACAGGCGCCCGCTACCACGCCCGGCTAATTTTTTGTATTTTTAGTAGAGACGGGGTTTCACCGTGTTAGCCAGGATGGTCTCGATCTCTTGACCTCGTGATCCGCCCGCCTCGGCCTCCCAAGAGATTTTTATATGAGAGATTGAAGGGAAGGATGAAAGGAGTGAAATTTTCACTGACGGGTGAAAAGTAACCAATACTGGGTATAGCTCAGCACCCCGACAGGACATTCTTTGTCATATGCTAATCAATTTTTTGGCCTGAAATCAAAACAGTCTAAACCTCACACTTTCTTAATCTCTGTCGTGCATCATCTTTGTCTCTGACAGCACCTACCATTTAATTTTTTGTGTTCCTTATTCATGTAGTCAATGCATTATTTCCCCTCGGTGCAAAGGTCTCTAAGGGCAGAGAATTTGTCCTAATCACTTTTGTATCCCCCAGCAAAGGCAAACATGGCCATAGCATGCATGCTGTAGAGGTCTCATATCTGTCTGTTGAAGGTATAAAGACTGAGAATTTTAATTATTTATTATTACTGTTGTTGTTTAGAGAGCCCCTTTTCAACT
The DNA here is from genome assembly GCF_029289425.2 of Pan paniscus. Lineage (NCBI taxonomy): Eukaryota > Metazoa > Chordata > Mammalia > Primates > Hominidae > Pan > Pan paniscus. The sequence goes on along the minus strand of NC_073256.2, from coordinate 51,759,595 downwards.
CTACGTAAGTATTGATTTTTGACTGGAGGGAAAACATGCTGTATTAGGAGCCAGGAGATCCCAATCCCAGGCCAGCCACTAACTCACTGAGTGATGTTGAGTCTAAATTTCCTCCTCTATAAAATTCAATGATCTTGATTGTTTTTTCCAACCCTTTAGCCAACAAAAATGACTTCTGAGTTATTCACCACATTTTAACTTTTAATTTTATAAATAGTAATTATCCATTTTTACATTAATTCTATCAGCCACACAGAGTGTCTGATCAAATAGGGAGGGGGATACTAAGAGGATATTAAGGTCCTGCTAAAATTATTGGGGCAGTCTAATGGCATATAAATATCACATTTCCATTTAAAATAGCTGATAGTGTTACCAGTGGCAAGTTTGAGTGGGCTTCGTAATCCTTCATCCTTGTCTTCTTGGGAGAAAGAATTTAGCCAAGAGACAAAGGTAGGTTTAAGGTAGAAATGAGAGTTTATTGAAGCAAAGAAAAGTACACTTGGAAGGAACTGTATTAGTCCATTCTCACGCTGCTATAAAGACATACCTGAGACTGGGTAATTTATAAAGGAAAGAGGTTTAATTGACTCACAGTACTGCAGGGCTGGGGAGGCCTCAACTTAGAATCATGGTAAAAGGGGAAGCAAACACATCCTTCTTCACATGGCAGCAGCAAGGAGAAGTGCAGAGCAAAAGGGGAAAAAGCCCTTTAGAAAACCATCAGATCTCATGAGAACTCACTATCATGAGAGCAGATGAAGGTAACTGCCCCCATGATTCAATTACCTCCCACCAAGTCCCTCCCACAACATACGGGGATTATGGAAACTACAATTCAAGGTGAGATTTGGATGGGGACACAGCCAAACTGTATCAGGAACCAAGCAGGCAACTCAAAAGATTGAGTGCCCTGCCTGGTTGTTAGCTCAGGGCTCTTACAGATTTACTATTTCCTGGTTTTTCCTGGTCTCTTCCTCTCGTCCTTCCCCCGGGGTGGATTGTTAGCTAACTGTTGCATGTGCAGTGTCTTGCCAATATCTGGGAGGGACCACATGTGCCATTTGGTGGTTGAAGCTATGCACATGCTTTCTTAGGGCAATTTTTCCTTACTGCTAGCACTAGATCACAAGCACTTTTAGAGGAAAGTCATATACAGGTCAAACTCTGCCATTTTATGCCATACTACACATGCCTGGGCCTGTCCCCAGAGGGAGGTCAAACTCCATCATTTAAATTTCTTATTAGGAAGTGGTTTCTCACAAACTCAAGATGTCTCCTGTTAGGAAATTTTCCCCTTCATGTCACCAGCTGCCTGACAATCACCTGACAGTCACCTGACATTCTTTGGGGCTCCATCCTGCCCTACTCACATCTGCCTATCTACCTACTCTAACAATAGGGCTCTAAGAGTCTGAGTGTTATAATTTAAGGACACTGATGTAGATGATCTTTCCTAACAATCGTCTAGATTTTTTTTTTCAAGTGAGTCCCCATCTTGGACAAGAAAAAAATGCATCTCACGAATCGATTTCAAAATGCCCTTTTATTTCCTCTAAAAATATTGTAAGACATATATTTAAGTATTTTAAAGTGAATGCAAAATAAACGTAATCTGCTTTAATGCATTTTGAGAAACTATGCAACACTATTTGAGATAATCAGAGAATTCCCTAAGTAGTAGGGACACCTAGGGTAAGAATCATTGAGATGGCAGCATTTGTCTGAATTGTGTGAAGCCTGGAGAGGAAGACAGGATACAAGAGGCATTTCTTAAAAGTTTCTTTTTTGGCTTGCTAAAATTTTAAACAAGAAAGCTAGACTTCCAAGTGCTCTAGCTCATTTAGGATTCTCTCCCAGTCCTTTCCTCAGCTCTAGGCTTCTTTTTCATGTCAGTCAATGCCCCACCATGTTGGAATAATCCCAAGAGGAAGTCGACTGTGCTTCCCTTTGCAGAACAAATCTCTACTTCTATAGGAAGACAAGTAGAGCAAATTGAGTTATGACTGAGAATGACATTAAGGTGTCCATGGAATAAGTTCTTATTTAGCTTTATTAGCTTCCATAGAAAATACAAACTTCAATAGCTTTATATGCTTTCCTGGGCAATACTGAGTCTCTCGTGTTTTATTTTTAGCCTTGGCAAGGAAACTGTCTTTGCCAATTTGCCTCAAAACAGGTGATGGATATAATACTTATCCCCAAGGAAAGCAGTACAAGAGCAACAATATAACCTTCATTTATATAGTTTTTTTTTTCATATTTTACATCATTTGGTCTTTGCAGCAACTGTAAATCAAAAATAAAATTCTAAGTCTCCCTTTCAACTGATGGACCCTCCCTTCAGCCAAGGGCATTCCAAAGCTAACCTTAAAAACTAGTTCAGGCCATGATGGAAAGCAAGGTGAACATGCCTCCTTATACTCTTCTCCCTTTTGGAAGTCAGGAAGAGACGACCAGCATTAACATCAACACAGAGACCTTAAGATTGATAGAACTGACTCTTTAATTCTGATAAGAAACATTTGCAATCTGTACACCATGAAATACTATGTAGCTATGAAAAAGAACGAGCTCATGTCCTTTGCAGGGACATGGATGGAGCTGGAGGCCATTATCCTTAGCAAACTAAAGCAGGAGCAGAAAACCAAATACTGCATGTTCTCACTCATAAATGGGAGCTAAATGATGAGAACACAAGGACACATGGAGGGGAACAACACACACTGGGGCCTACTGGAGGGTGGAAGTTGGGAGGAAGGAGAGAATCAGGAAAAATAACTAATGGGCACTAGGCTTAATACCTGGGTGATAAATAATCTGTATGATAAACCCCCATGACACACATTTACCTATATAATACATGTGCACATCTTGCACATGTACCCCTGAACTTAAAATAAAAGTTAAAAATAAAAAGTTAAATAAAAATAAAAGTTAAAAAAAGAGAAACATTTGCAATCTATTATTACTATTATCTCTGAAGACTGCTACCTGGAGGCTTCAACTACACAATAAAGCTCTGCAACCACTTATTAGTCTCCACAACCCTTTATTTTAACCCAGACATTCCCATCTATTGATTCTAGGTCTTTAGACAATAACTTAACTCTTTCAGCCAATTACTAATCAGAAAATATTTACATTTACCTATGACCTGGAAGCCCCTGTGTATTAGTCTGTTTTCACATTGCTATAAAGAACTACCTGAGACTGGTTAATTATAAACAAAAGAGGTTTGATTGACTTACAGTTCTGCATGGCTGGAGAGGCCTCAGGAAACTTACAATCATGGCAGAAGGTGAAGGAGAAGCAAGGCACATCTTACCTGGTGGCAGGAGGTTGGGAGGAAGTGCCACACCTTTAAACCATCAGATCTTATGAGAACTCATCATCACAAGCAGAGCGTGGGAAGAACTGCCCCCATGATCCAATCACCTCCCACCAGGTCGCTCCCTTGACACATGGGGATTACCATTTGAGATGAGATTTGGGTGGGTACACAAAGCCAAACCATAGCACACTGCTTCAAGTTGTCCCACCTTACTGGACCAAACCAATGTACATCTTACATGTACTGATTGATGTGTTACATCTCCCTAAAATGTATAAAACCAAGCTATAGCCATCCTGACGTCTGTGTCGTGGGCTATTGGTCACTCATATTTGGCTCAGAATAAATCTCTTCAAATATTTTACAGAGTTTGTCTCTTTTCATTGACATAACCTTGCAAGACAAATTGGTATTATTCCTCCTAAGTAAAAATTTGAAATGCTTGGGGGTTGTCTTGTTGAGTGAGTAAGTAGAGAAGCCAGGATTTGAATCCATATCTCTCTGTTACCAGTACCCATTATTTTCCTACCCAGGAGCCTTCTTTAAGTTCTGTTATTACTCGATCCAAGGGCAGGGAAGATTCACCTGCTTAGTGCACAGCTTGGACAGTCAGTATGCACAATGCCCTATATGAGCATTGAATTGAAATGAGTAGAAAGATGTGGTACTGTTTGAAAAGTGTCATCATTTTCAGAGGAGGCTGACAAAGGAACAAATAAAACTATTAATTCAGTGTTTTAAAGAGGCAATAAATACTAGTGAAGGCAGAAGCCAGGCAAAATCATTGAAGGGGTAGTGTTTGTTTTGCAAATACAAATGGCCCATATGGAAATTATTCAAGCTTAATAGCTTAGAAATGCAAATATAGAATAATGAGAGACAAGTTAATCCCAGCAAAATTGCAAAGATTCTTAAAACGTGATAAGATGCAGTTTTGTTGTGAGTGAAGGGAAATGAACCTCTCATAATTGCTTGTGGGTTTAAAAGTTGGTGCAACCTGCCACGAGGGCCATTTGGCAGTATTTTTCAAAACCTACAAAGTTTGTAAGTGTTATTATATAATGTCTGTCTTCCTGTGCTAGGTATTATGCTGGGTAGTAGAAATATGATGGTAAGGAAGATATTGTTCCCGCCTTCTTGGCAGGAGAGATGACTAAATAAGCAATTGCAATAATGTGATCATCTGATGAAGAATGTGTAATATATTTTCGTATAATAATAGCATATGTGTATGTGTGTATGTAATATGAAATATACTGAAAGAATAATACCAAAGTTTTTAATGGAGCTTATCTCATCTTTTTATGGTGGAATAACGGAATATTTATTTTCTTTTTAAAATGTTTTCTGTATTTTTTCAAATGCTCCTACAATTAATAGGTATTACTGGAATAATGACACTAAATCATGAACCTGCCCTTTCACAGCAATAAAAATCGGTCAGTTTGTGAGTCAATAAGAACCAGGCCTGGAGGCATCTTAAGATCTAGAATATGCCTGGCATATTTGGGGCAAGGCTCTGTGTACCCATGTGAAATCCAAATGATCTCTTCCTCACCCACTTCTGCTTTCTTTACTGCAAGCGTGTATTTGCCCGGTCTGGTGATGTTTGAACCCAGCTATCATTATTGGTTTCCAATGCAGTTCATCCCTGGCACAGGAGTCCAACCTTGAACCCAAGCTCTATTGCCCTCCCTCCTACCTTTGCTCAAGAATGGAACTTGGTCCCCAGGAACCCATTCTACTGGCTTAATAGTCCTAGACACATCTCTATGAATAGCTACAGAGCTCTCCTGGGCTTAGAATCTAGAGATTTTGTAGAGCATCCTGTTGTCCTGTCCTTTTGCCTCCTGAGTTAAACTCAAGTGACTTCTTCCTCTAGGATTAGAGATTCGGAATTTTAGGTTCCTCTAGGGAAAGCAGTGTACTTACTGAATTAGTTCTTTAATTCCATCACCCAGTACCCTGGGTCATCCTTTCTCTTCCACTGGGAGTTGGGAGACTCAAGAATGCCTTGGAGAATGTGGTTTGTTACAAATTCCCACTCCAAGTTCTTTCTTCGGCTATCCACCTGTTCTCTAGCCATAAGCTTTCCCTCAGCAACACCTCAAGCTTCTCATTAAAACCTCCCAATTCTGTACTCAGGCTGTGTTGGAACTTGATACTTATGACAACTGGCAATTTTTTTTCCCCAAAAGTTAAATTAAATAATCACAGGGTTGTGTGATTCTAAATATATTTTTAGAAAGTGATTAAATATCCTCATTTAGGCTATGAAAGTAACCCAAGTATCTTAAAAGTCCTTCTAAAATTTATGTTTCCTGATAGTTCCATAATTTAAACAATTGTAAAATTTTTCTTTAGGAGCAGCTAGCAGTGACAGAACTTATTTTTAAAAGAAGTTGAAGAAGCAAATGCCTTTAGCAAATATTCTTGGGAAATTTTAAAACAAAAGACAAAACATATTTAGATATCACTACAACATTAAAAGAGTTTGAAAGTTCTTTGATTTTCCTAAAACATCTACCTAAAGATATTTACATATGTGTTGTTTATATTCTCAGTATGGCAACACGTTTGCCCTGAATGTCAAAATTCTGTTAGTTCTCAGTGGGGTACTATCTTTAGTTACAGAAGGAAAGACAAATAGTGGCACAATGTTAATTATTTGACAGTGTATGGCAGTGATGGTTTTGGTGAAGTTCACTTATTTGTACAAAATAAGATCAGCAATTCTTCAGGTTATTTATTTTAGAAATATTAATGAAAATATATTTGTTGTCGATTGCTTTAGTATTAGAGGATTTGCACTAAGCTAGGTCACATTTGTAAAGGGGATTGATGGTTGACTAAAAGTGGACATGATTTTTATGAAACCCAGTGAAATGCAGACTCCTGTATTTGCATTTCTATGCTATTAAGCTCGAATAATTTTCATATGGGTCATTTATGTTTGCAAAACAAACACTGTATTTTAATGATTTTTGTCTCAGTCCCACCATCACTAATATTGTTTATTGCTCCCTTTAAGTCTTAGCCCTTTAGTTAAGCTGCTTCTTCTTCCCTTTCTCCTTTACATCTTCATTTCTGGGCATCTCATCTTTCATCGTCTCCCATTATACCTGTTACCAATTATCTAAGCAGCAAAAGTAAAAATGTTACAAGTCCTTTTGTGCTAGAGATTTGATTACTTTATTAGTATGGGTGAAAAATGACTTTCCTATTCAACACATCTGACACACATTGGCACACACACATACCAACAATGCAAGTGTTAACTTCCTTCCCCTCAAGAAGCAACTTCCTCTTTAAATATATTTTGGAAATTTAAGAAGCTTGCCCCGTATCCACTCCTAAGCCATCCCTGTTGAGAGACCTTGCTGCTGCTGTACCCTAGGCTACTGGCATTACGGATGGTTACCCCTGTGGACCAGGCTCACCTTCTTATTAGGATAAACATTTGGCTCAGTTGGCAGAGGCATGATGTGGGAAAGGCCATGCTTCTGCTTATTATTTGTGGTAGATCTTTGTCATTTTTTTCCAGGGCACATGTGATAATTTAATCTATTGATATAATTTGTAAAGATCAAATTAGTGTAATTTGGATAGCCATCACCTTAAATACTAGTCTTTCCTTTACACTTAGAAACATTCAAATTATTCTGTTCTAGCTATTTTGAAATATACAATAGGTTATTGTAAACTATAGTTGCCCCACTGATCTATTAAACACTTGGTCTTATTTTTTTTTCTATCAAACTGTAATATTTGGACCCATTAATCAATCTCTCTTTATTTTCTCCTTCCCCCTACCCTTCTTGGCCTCTGGGAACCACTGATCTCCTCTCTATTTTCATGATAGCCTCTTTTTCAGTTCCCACATATGAATGAGAGCACACGATATTTGTCTTTCTGTGCCTGGCTTATTTCCCTTAACCTAATGACCTCCAGTTCCATTTGTGTTGCTACAAATGACAGGATTTTATTATTTTTATGGCTGAATAATATTCTGTTCTGTTGTGTAAATATACCACATTTTAAAATTTATTCATCCATAGATGGGCACTTAGGTTGATTCCAAATTTTGGCTAATGTGAATAGTGCTCAATAAACAGGAGTGTAGATATCTCTTTGATATATTGATATTCTTCCTTTGGATATACACCCAGTAGTAAAATTGCTGGATCATACAGTAGTTCTGTTTTTAGTTTTTTTGAGGAATCTCCATACTGTTCTCAATAGTGGTTGTACTGATTTACATTTCCCCCAACAGTGTACAAGGGTTTCCTTTCTCCACGTCCTTTCCAGCATCCATTATTCTCTGTCTTTTTGATAAAAAGCCACTTTAACAGGGATAAGATGATATCTCACTGTGGTTTGGATTTGCGTTTCTATTATGATTAATGAGGTTTAGTATTTGTTCTTATACCTGTTGGCCAAGAAGATATGTATGTCTTCTTTTGAGAAATGTCTATTCAGATCTTTTGCCCATTTTTAAAACCAGATTATTTGATATTTTTCTGTTATGTTGTTTGAACTTTTGTGTATTCTGGATATTAATCCCTTGTCAGATAGATAGTTTGGAAATATTTTCTCTTATTCTATGGGTTGTCTCTCAACTTTGTTGATTGTTTCCTTTGCTGTGCAGAAGCTTTTTAGCTTGATATAATCCCAGTTATCAATTCTTGCTTTTATTGCCTGTGCTTTTAAGGTCTTATACAACAAATTTTTGCCCAGACCAGTGTCCTGGAGCACTTTCCTAATGCTTTCTTCTTGTAGTTTCATAGTTTCTGATCTTGTCATTCTTTTGATGACCCAGCTTTGGCACTTCCTTATCATATTTGGGGAATCACCCATCTTTTGAGGGAGATTCTGCTTTTCACTATGAAGGCTGAAAGTGCTAGCTAATCCTGTTCCCACTGTCCTTTGTAGAAAGGGCTATATCCTATGTCCTAGAGGCCATCCATCAGATAGATACAAACAGACCCTGAGTCAGAAGTTACTTTTGTGAAAAAGTAGAGACTATGCAGAAGCTTTTTTTTTTTTTTTTTTTTTTGAGATAGAGTCTCACTCTGTCGCCCAGGCTGGAGTGCAGTGGTGCAATGTTGGCTCACGGCAACCTCTGTCTCCTGGGTTCAAGCGATTCTCCTGCTTCAGCCTCTCGAGTAGCTGGGGCTACAGGCGCCCGCCACCATGCCCCACTAATTTTTTATATTTTTAGTAGAGACGGGGTTTCACCACGTTGGCCAGGATGGTCTCAATCTCTTGATCTGGTGATCCACCCGCCTCAGCCTCCCAAAGTGCTGGGATTTCAGGTGTGAGCCACCGCGTCCAGCTCTGCACAAACTTTTTATGGGATCTAAGGAAGTAGTTACATCCAGCTCCCAGAGGCAACAGGGGCAGTGATGTTTGTGGCAGTGTTAGGTCTCCAGTGCTGCAGTGCTAAAGTTAGAAGCTGCAGTGCTGTGATATCTTCATTGGACCATATCTGTGGCATTATTTGAGCTTATGCCTGGCTGTGTGGCTTCAGAGCCTGGTTCTCTGGAGATTCTAGAAGCCACTTGATAGCCTTTTGGATATTTTAAAGCTGACCAAAAACTTACAAAAATATACAAAAACTTCCTTTGCACTCTGAGTTTAGGTTTTCTTTTTAAAATGTTTACATTAAAAATGATTTTTTAATTAAAAATTTAAACAATTTTTATAATAATTAAAAATTAGAAATAATTTTAGACTCACATAGAAGTTGCAAAAGTAGAAAATATAGTTTTGTATATCCTTCACCTAGCTTCCCCAATGACAATAATGTACAAAAGTATAGCATAGTTTTCAAAACCGGAAAAAAGACATCAATGCAAACAATTAACTAAACTACAGGATTTATTTGGATTTCACCAGTTTTTTTCTGCACTAAAAAAATGTATAGTACAAAATTTTATCTCATGTATAGATTTGTGAGGCCACCACCACAGTCAGGAGGCCACACCTCCATCACCCCAAAGAAATTTCTTGTGCTTCTACCTTACAGTCACACCCGCCTGCCAAACTTCACCCTTGACAATGATCTATGGATTCATCATCACACTTTTATTATTTCAAGAACATCAATAAATGAAATCATATAGTACGTAACCACACACATCTCCCAAAGATGGATAATCATTCTATTTATTATTTATTTATTTATTTATTTGTTAGATGGAGTTTTGCTCTTGTTGCCCAGGCTGGTGTGCAATGGTGCGATCTCGGCTCACCGCAACCTCCACCTCCTGGGTTCAAGCGATTCTCCTGCCTCAGCCTTCTCGAGTAGCTGGGATTACAGGCATATGCCACCATGACCAGTGTATTTTTTGTAGAGACGGGGTTTCTCCATGTTAGTCAGGCTGGTCTCCAACTCCCGACCTCAGGTGACCTGCCCGCCTCTGCCTCCCAAAGTGCTGGGATTACAGGCATGAGCCACCACACCCGGCCAGATAATAATTCTTAGAAACAATTCAGCCTAACTTTACAATAAAGAAGAGAAATATTTTCTAAACACATCATATTCTATATAGATTCCCCTACTAATTGTTTCATTTTGGAAACAATGCTTTATATTATCATGCAGAAGAGTTTTAGTGCCCACCTCCTGTTTTCAGGTGTTGCTGGACTTGGGGCTTTGAAGCTGTTTCATCATCTGCCAGCCACAGATTCAAGTACCCTTATTGCCACCTTTAGGTAGCAAAATGTCCCAGAAAGACTTTAAAATGGACTTTTCCTTTTCTTTTTCTTTCTTCTTCCTTTGGACCATGTTAAATTTTCTGGTGTGACATCCTTCTCATTACTTCCTATACATGAAAAATATGGTGTTAAGATTTATTGCCTTCTTGTTAGTAGCAAACCACAAGTGACATAAAAATATGTATTCCTTCAGTTACATATATAAAACACAATGAAGACAATTATTAGTTTACAACATAATATACCACCACTTTTTCTTCCCATTGGTACTAACATGTGTCCTCTTTGATAAGGAAATGCTCTTATCGTAATTGACTCAATTTAGTAAAAACAACAATTTCACATATTTCTCCTAGGACTGACACATAAACACTCATCCACCACTTTGGCATGTCTTCTAGTGTTTTTGTGCTGGAAAGTGGTAAAACAAAATAAACAAAGGGACGTTTGGCTCGTTGGTATTTATACTAACAGCTGGCATTCAGTGTAGTATCTAAGTGCTGGAGGTTGCAGATTCAGTGGAGGCAGGACATTCAGAAAGGCAAGAGGTATATGAAAGACATTTTATTACTTATCCATATATGAGTACTGAAATCATTTTTATTTCAATAGTCACATTTATACTCATTATATGATGATTTTATTATTACATATGGGGCTGTTAATGTCTAAGACTAATTTCCTGTAATCAAGTATGGCACTTTTAGATGAATGTACTTATAAAATGCTCCAGAGAAAAACTGATAACCTGGGAATGATGGGAAGGGTTAGAACTTTCCAGAGATTTGTTGTGGAATATGTATTAGAAATCATCATTTTTTTTTAATTCTAACATTTTATTCTATCACACAAACCAAGTAATACCAAAAATGCCATTACTATACATATATTTTCGGAACACAATTACATGTGAGAAATCATCATTTTTAATAAAGATAGGTGTTTTTCCTTCCAGAAAGGCATATCAGCATCATGCGGATGAATTTTAAAAAATATACATCACTCCTGCCTATAAACATTTTGGGTTTCCATTTCTCTGGATTGAGAATCAGCTTTGCAATGATCCTTTCCTACCATAAGGAGTTTGCACATCCTTGGTTATGCTAAAGATGAAACAGGGGTAAGAACCCCTAGGTCAGAGCTCTAACAACCTCAATTGAAAAGATTCGGATAAAACTGGGGATGAGGTTGTAGACTGTAGATAGATAAGAAACTTGAAACTGACTTATAAGCCTTTCATTTTTTTTTTGTCAGTTGCCTATGACATATGAGGAAAGTTGCTGAGACCACAAGAAATTCGCCTTTTTGTTTTCCTCAGGGTAAATGAGAACCTGGCAGGAGTAGATACCAGGATCTGTAAAGTTGTAGCAGCTTTCCTTCTTTCTTTTAACTTGAAATGTTAGAAACCTCTACCTTAGATGCAGCTATCTTTAGTCCTTTATTACTGATTAGAATCACTTTCTTATTTTTCTTTAGTATTAGATAACACTCTTTGACATCATTGTCTTGCCTCTCCTAAATAGAAGTATTTTTGTCCATGTTTAGGCTGGAGTTCTAATAGGCCATTGATGAGCTCTTGAAAGTTGGGAATCAAACAAGAATTCTAGAGCAGTGCTGAACTTTCTCTAACAATGGAAATCTCTGTGCTGGCCAATCTGGTCACCCTTAATCACCATTGGCCAACTGATCATTTGAAATGTGACTAGTATGACTGAGGAACTAAATTCTAAATTTTATTTAATTTTGACTTAAATGGCCAATTTTGACTTAAATGGCTACACTAGGAAACAATGCAGCTCTAGAGAAAAAACTCAAGTGAGAGACTCAGGGCTTCTTTAAATGTAATTGCTCTCACTCAGAGATTTTCTTTCTAGAGCTCTTCAACATCTAACATCTTAGAAATTCTATAATTTGTTTTATTGAAGGAGGCCATTTGTTTACAGTCTCTCTGAATTATTTTGCCCAGACTTTTAGAGTTTAGGCCAGGCATGGTGGCTCATGCTTGTAATTCCAACATTTTGGGAGGATGAGGCAGGAGGATCACTTGAGCTCAGGAGTTTCAGACCAGACTGGGCAACATAGTGAGATCCTGTCTCTTTAGAAAACATTACCTACATTAAAAATAAATAGATAGCTGGAGGAGCCAAGATGGCCGAATAGGAACAGCTCCGGTCTACAGCTCCCAGCGTGAGCGACGCAGAAGACGGGTGATTTCTGCATTTCCATCTGAGGTACCGGGTTTATCTCACTAGCGAGTGCCAGACAGTGGGCGCAGGCCAGTGGGTGCGCGCACCGTGCGGGAGCCGAAGCAGGGCGAGGCATTGCCTCACCTGGGAAGCGCAAAGGGTCAGGGAGTTCCCTTTCCGAGTCAAAGAAAGGGGTGACGGACGCACCTGGAAAATCAGGTCACTCCCACCCGAATATTGCGCTTTTCAGACCGGCTTAAAAAACGGCGAATCACAAGATTATATCACACACCTGGCTCGGAGGGTCCTACGCCCACGGAGTCTCGCTGATTGCTAGCACAGCAATCTGAGATCAAACTGCAAGGCGGCAGCGAGGCTGGGGGAGGGGCGCCCGCCATTGCCCAGGCTTGCTTAGGTAAACAAAGCAGCCGGGAAGCTCGAACTGGGTGGAGCCCACCACAGCTCAAGGAGGCCTGCCTGCCTCTGTAGGCTCCACCTCTGGGGGCAGGGCACAAACAAACAAAAAGACAGCAGTAACCTCTGCAGACTTAAGTGTCCCTGTCTGACAGCTTTGAAGAGAGCAGTGGTTCTCCCAGCACGCAGCTGGAGATCTGAGAACCGGCAGACTGCCTCCTCAAGTGGGTCCCTGACCCCTGACCCCTGAGCAGCCTAACTGGGAGGCACCCCCCAGCAGGGGCACACTGACACCTCACACGGCAGGGTATTCCAACAGACCTGCAGCTGAGGGTCCTGTCTGTTAGAAGGAAAGCTAACAAACAGAAAGGACATCCACACCGAAAACCCATCTGTACATCACCATCATCAAAGACCAAAAGTAGATAAAACCACAAAGATGGGGAGAAAACAGAACAGAAAAACTGGAAACTCTAAAACGCAGAGCGCCTCTCCTCCTCCAAAGGAATGCAGCTCCTCACCAGCAATGGAACAAAGCTGGATGGAGAATGACTTTGACGAGCTGAGAGAAGAAGGCTTGAGACGATCAAATTACTCTGAGCTACGGGAGGACATTCAAACCAAAGGCAAAGAAGTTGAAAACTTTGAAAAAAATTTAGAAGAATGTATAACTAGAATAACCAATACAGAGAAGTGCTTAAAGGAGCTGATGGAGCTGAAAACCAAGGCTCGAGAACTACGTGAAGAATGCAGAAGCCTCAGGAGCCGATGCGATCAACTGGAAGAAAGGGTATCAGCAATGGAAGATGAAATGAATGAAATGAAGTGAGAAGGGAAGTCTAGAGAAAAAAGAATAAAAAGAAATGAGCAAACCCTCCAAGAAATATGGGACTATGTGAAAAGACCAAATCTACGTCTGATTGGTGTACCTGAAAGTGATGGGGAGAATGGAACCAAGTTGGAAAACACTCTGCAGGATATTATCCAGGAGAACTTCCCCAGTCTAGCAAGGCAGGCCAACGTTCAGATTCAGGAAATACAGAGAATGCCACAAAGATACTCCTCGAGAAGAGCAACCCCAAGACACATAATTGTCAGATTCACCAAAGTTGAAATGAAGGAAAAAATGTTAAGGGCAGCCAGAGAGAAAGGTCGGGTTACCCTCAAAGGGAAGCCCATCAGACTAACAGCGGATCTCTCGGCAGAAACCCTACAAGCCAGAAGAGAGTGGGGGCCAATATTCAACATTCTTAAAGAAAAGAATTTTCAACCCAGAATTTCATATCCAGCCAAACTAAGCTTCATAAGTGAAGGAGAAATAAAATACTTCACAGACAAGCAAATGCTGAGAGATTTTGTCACCACCAGGCCTGCCCTAAAAGAGCTCCTGAAGGAAGCGCTAAACATGGAAAGGAACAACCGGTACCAGCCGCTGCAAAATCATGCCAAAATGTAAAGACCATCGAGACTAGGAAGAAACTGCAGCAACTAACGAGCAAAATCACCAGCTAACATCATAATGACAGGATCAAATTCACACATAACAATATTAACTTTAAACGTAAATGGACTAAATTCTCCAATTAAAAGACACAGACTGGCAAATTGGATAAAGAGTCAAGACCCATCAGTGTGCTGTATTCAGGAAACCCATCTCACGTGCAGAGGCACACATAGGCTCAAGATAAAAGGATGGAGGAAGATCTACCAAGCCAATGGAAAACAAAAAAAGGCAGGGGTTGCAATCCTAGTCTCTGATAAAACAGACTTTAAACCAACAAAGATCAAAAGAGACAAAGAAGGCCATTACATAATGGTAAATGGATCAATTCAACAAGAAGAGCTAACTATCCTAAATATATATGCACCCAATACAGGAGCACCAAGATTCATAAAGCAAGTCCTGAGTGACCTACAAAGAGACTTAGACTCCCACACATTAATAATGGGAGACTTTAACACCCCACTGTCAACATTAGACAGATCAACGAGACAGAAAGTCAACAAGGATACCCAGGAATTGAACTCAGCTCTGCACCAAGTGGACCTAGTAGACATCTACAGAACTCTCCACCCCAAATCAACAGAATATACATTTTTTTCAGCACCACACCACACCTATTCCAAAATTGACCACATAGTTGGAAGTAAAGCTCTCCTCAGCAAATGCAAAAGAACAGAAATTATAACAAACTATCTCTCAGACCACAGTGCAATCAAACTAGAACTCAGGATTAAGAATCTCACTCAAAACCGCTCAACTACATGGAAACTGAACAACCTGCTCCTGAATGACTACTGGGTACATAACAAAATGAAGGCAGAAATAAAGATGTTCTTTGAAACCAACGAGAACAAAGACACAACATACCAGAATCTCTGGGACGCATTCAAAGCAGTGTGTAGAGGGAACTTCATAGCACTAAATGCCCACAAGAGAAAGCAGGAAAGATCCAAAATTGACACCCTAACATCACAATTAAAAGAACTAGAAAAGCAAGAGCAAACACATTCAAAAGCTAGCAGAAGGCAAGAAATAACTAAAATCAGAGCAGAACTGAAGGAAATAGAGACACAAAAAACCGTTCAAAAAATCAATGAATCCAGGAGCTGGTTTTTTGAAAGGATCAACAAAATTGATAGACCACTAGCAAGACTAATAAAGAAAAAAAGAGAGAAGAATCAAATAGACACAATAAAAAATGATAAAGGGGATATCACCACCGATCCCACAGAAATACAAACTACCATCAGAGAATACTACAAACAACTCTACGCAAATAAACTAGAAAATCTAGAAGAAATGGATAAATTCCTCAACACATACACTCTCCCAAGACTAAACCAGGAAGAAGTTGAATCTCTGAATAGACCAATAACAGGAGCTGAAATTGTGGCAATAATCAATAGTTTACCAACCAAAAAGAGTCCAGGACCAGATGGATTCACAGCTGAATTCTACCAGAGGTACAAGGAGGAACTGGTACCATTCCTTCTGAAACTATTCCAATCAATAGAAAAAGAGGGAATCCTCCCTAACTCATTTTATGAGGCCAGCATCATTCTGATACCAAAGCCGGGCAGAGACACAACCAAAAAAGAGAATTTTAGACCAATATCCTTGATGAACATTGATGCAAAAATCCTCAATAAAATACTGGCAAAACGAATCCAGCAGCACATCAAAAAGCTTATCCACCATGATCAAGTGGGCTTCATCCCTGGGATGCAAGGCTGGTTCAATATATGCAAATCAATAAATGTAATCCAGCATATAAACAGAGCCAAAGACAAAAACCACATGATTATCTCAATAGATGCAGAAAAGGCCTTAGACAAAATTCAACAACCCTTCATGCTAAAAACTCTCAATAAATTAGGTATTGATGGGACGTATTTCAAAATAATAAGAGCTATCTATGACAAACCCACAGCCAATATCATACTGAATGGGCAAAAACTGGAAGCATTCCCTTTGAAAACTGGCACAAGACAGGGATGCCCTCTCTCACCACTCCTATTCAACATAGTGTTGGAAGTTCTGGCCAGGGCAATTAGGCAGGAGAAGGAAATAAAGGGTATTCAATTAGGAAAAGAGGAAGTCAAATTGTCCCTGTTTGCAGATGACATGATTGTATATCTAGAAAACCCCATTGTCTCAACCCAAAATCTCCTTAAGCTGATAAGCAACTTCAGCAAAGTCTCAGGATACAAAATCAATGTACAAAAATCACAAGCATTCTTATACACCAACAACAGACAAACAGAGAGCCAAATCATGAGTGAACTCCCATTCACAATTGCTTCAAAGAGAATAAAATACCTAGGAATCCAACTTACAAGGGATGTGAAGGACCTCTTCAAGGAAAACTACAAACCACTGCTCAAGGAAATAAAAGAGGATACAAACAAATGGAAGAACATTCCATGCTCATGGGTAGGAAGAATCAATATCGTGAAAATGGCCATACTGCCCAAGGTAATTTATAGATTCAATGCCATCCCCATCAAGCTACCAATGACTTTCTTCACAGAATTGGAAAAAGCTACTTTAAAGTTCATATGGAACCAAAAAAGAGCCCGCATTGCCAAGGCAATCCTAAGCCAAAAGAACAAAGCTGGAGGCATCACACTACCTGATTTCAAACTATACTACAAGGCTACAGTAACCAAAACAGCATGGTACTGGTACCAAAACAGAGATATAGATCAATGGAACAGAACAGAGCCCTCAGAAATAACGCCGCATATCTACAACTATCTGATCTTTGACAAACCTGAGAAAAACAAGCAATAGGGAAAGGATTCCCTATTTAATAAATGGTGCTGGGAAAACTGGCTAGCCATATGTAGAAAGCTGAAACTGGATCCCTTCCTTGCCCCTTATACAAAAATCAATTCAAGATGGATTAAAGATTTAAACGTTAGACCTCAAACCATAAAAACCCTAGAAGAAAACCTAGGCATTACCATTCAGGACATAGGCATGGGCAAGGACTTCGTGTCTAAAACACCAAAAGCAATGGCAACAAAAGCCAAAATTGACAAATGGGATCTAATTAAACTAAAGAGCTTCTGCACAGCAAAAGAAACTACCATCAGAGTGAACAGGCAACCTACAAAATGGGAGAAAATTTTTGCAACCTACTCATCTGACAAAGGGCTAATATCCAGAATCTACAATGAACTCCAACAAATTTACAAGAAAAAAACAAACAACCCCATCAAAAAGTGGGCGAAGGACATGAACAGACACTTCTCAAAAGACGACATTTATGCAGCCAAAAAACACATGAAAAAATGCTCATCATCACTGGCCATCAGAGAAATGCAAATCAAAACCACAATGAGATACCATCTCACACCAGTCAGAATGGCGATCATTAAATAGTCAGGAAACAACAGGTGCTGGAGAGGATGTGGAGAAATAGGAACACTTTTACACTGTTGGTGGGACTGTAAACTAGTTCAACCATTGTGGAAGTCAGTGTGGCGATTCCTCAGGGATCTAGAACTAGAAATACCATTTGACCCAGCCATCCCATTACTGGGTATATACCCAAATGACTATAAATCATGCTGCTATAAAGACACATGCACACGTATGTTTATTGCGGCATTATTCACAATAGCAAAGACTTGGAACCAACCCAAATGTCCAACAATGATAGACTGGATTAAGAAAATGTGGCAAATATACACCATGGAATACTATGCAGCCGTAAAAAATGATGAGTTCGTGTCCTTTGTAGGGACATGGATGAAATTGGAAATCATCATTCTCAGTAAACTATCGCAAGAACAAAAAACCAAACACCGCATATTCTCACTCATAGGTGGGAATTGAACAATGAGATCACATGGACACAGGAAGGGGAATATCACACTCTGGGGACTGTGGTGGGGTGGGGGGAGGAGGGAGGGATAGCATTGGGAGATATACCTAATGCTAGATGACGAGTTAGTGGGTGCAGCGCACCAGCATGGCACATGTATACACATGTAACTAACCTGCACAATGTGCACATGTACCCTAAAACTTAAAGTATAATAAAAAAAAAAAAGAAAAAAAAGAAAAATAAATAAATAAATAAATAAATAGATAAATAAATAAATGTTCAATACTCCTTCACAGACTGTTTTATCTTCCAGGCACTCCCCTCTTGACCATACCGCATCCTTCCCCAGTTTCATGAAGAACATAGGGGTAAGCACATAGGAAATATGTCAAGAGCGTTGTGTATGCAGGTATAGAGCACTTCAACTTGCAAAAAGGCTGGCTTACAAAGGCTCATATGTGAATTATGGTTTTGCAACTTCAGATAGATTTCCCATTAACTCAGGGTACCAGAGCAACCTCAAAAATGTAAGTGAAGTTACATATGTTATACAAAACAATCAGAAACAATAAAGCTGTAATTCCAATACAAATAAAAAATTAGAAATAGAACAAATGGACAGTTTTTTAAAATTTAGGATGAGAGACAAAAGAAACAAAGGGACATAAGTGTGCACAGTTTCCTTGAAGGCGGGGTTCAGGGGAAAAGAATATGGGTGAAGAAGACATTAGATCAGAGAATTCAGCTCTGAAGTAGCACCATCACCAGTCATCAGCATGGAACAAGCGCAGGTAGTGGGCCACTTTCCAGTGATGGTTACCAGATGTTTCTGAGTTGACTGCTTAAAACTGGTGAGGGAGAGAGTACAGTAATACCTACACTCTCCGTAGCTTTTTATTTTTTAAACAAGGATCTCAAAAGCATCTGAACTGCATAGGACTTAATGTCACCTGCATAAGCTCTAAGGAATTAGTCTTATCAGGCAGGCTTGGCAGACCCATCCTCCCCATAGGGTTAGGGAGAAGACAAAAATATGTGAGGAATGTCTTGATTGTAATAATACCTCCAGCATGTGGCACAGGGTCTACTAGGGTAATTGTTGAATACATGATTGCGATATTTGCTGAGTGAATGGTATGGGTCCTGTTCTGAGCAGTCTCTCCAGAAAGAAAATGAAACAGTGGCTTCATGACCTGTGGACACTGGTCAGTCTTTTAGGGGGTTGAGGGTTACTCATATTTTGCCTCTAGAAACTAAGTATCAATAGAGTTTCCTTAGGCTCTTCTGTGGAGATGGATATAGTGTAGATATGCTTCTCTGAAGTCAATTACCATTAAAATTTATAGACGTTTTTCTTGTATGGAATCCTATGACTTCATTTAATCTCTTTGGATTATTGGTATACTCTCCTTTTTGCACTATGGTAGAATCCACATGGTTAATAAATGAAAGATTATAAGAGGCTTGCCATCAAATTGACACCTACAATTCATCTCTCTTGACCCATGCATGGGAGAAACCTGGAGAAGTACAGCATTCAGCTGACTGTGGCGGTGGCTGCTATTTTTCATGGTCTGACTGAAGTTCTAGTTAGCCCTTGACTCTTTCCTGGAATACTACTATCATTTTCAGATAGAAAAATGATAGCTTACTTGAAAACTTAGAAACAGATTGTTTTGCCTTAAACCAATTTATCTCACATCAATTTATCTAAAGGTCAACCTTCTTTGAGAATTTCTATATTCTCAGACATCCTCTTTCCCCCTATGCATTTGAGAGTTTATGTTTTCAATGTATTTCAATCAAATATATAGGGCTGATGTCTACTTTTGGATAACAGAGAGTAACAGTGACCAGATTTATCTTCCTGCCTAAAACAACTAATTGAAAAAAAGGGAGACAAAGTATGTAAAACAATGGTGTTCAGACACTGGACGTGGGACAGCACAAAGTAGTGATCCCTAAGAGAGGACAAATCAATAAGCTGAGCCCTGTGATTGCTCCGCTGACCTCCTTGAGAGAGTCCTTAGGCCACAGGGCCAGAGGGCGTGCCCTGGTGGACTGATTACAGTCAATTGCTAGACACCGCATCATCAGATTTGTGAATTTTCCAGCTGGACTATTGTACTAGAGATATTTTCATGAAGGCTTACGTTCCTGCCATGCTGACATCCTTCTCCTGAGGAAAGTGGTTTTCTCCCATTCTTTCTGCCTAAAATTGCTGTTGAATCTAAAACTCAGTTGATTCAAAATTTAAATAAAATAAAATAAAGTTGCCTTGGGCAGCATATGTGATGATCAATCAGTGAATCTATCCTTTATCTTCTGGCTTGGACCAGTTGGGCCAGGGATTTGTGTTCATGCTTAGGGTTGAAAATAAAGAAGTTACTTGACAAGAATTTTGTCCCTTGGATCATATTGGATGGTAACTAATTGAGCAGTTCAGATGTTTTCTCTTAGAAAGCATAAATGCCAACCAAAAAGTGGGACCCTAAAACTCAGGTTGTATCTTGAAAGGCTGAACAACTATTTTGATTTTCCATGAGGTCTGATATATATCTTAGTCTTAATGTAGCAGAGGGATTTTTTTCTGTTTTTCTCACAATAAATGGCTATCACCAAAAGTAATACCTTTATATATTTTGTAGGAAAATATGCAAAGTGTATATATAAAGTAATACCTTTATATATATATTCGTATATAAAGTAATACCTTTATATAGCTTGTAGGAAAATATGCAAAATGTATATATAAAGTAATACCTTTATATATATATTCGTATATAAAGTAATACCTTTATATAGCTTGTAGGAAAATATACCTTTATATATAAAGTAATACCTTTATATAGTTTGTAGGAAAATACAAACTAATAAAGATTCTTTATCAATAATAATCTTATAGTTATGATTTATTGATTTACTGTGAACTAAGCTCATTTAAACTACCCAATGTTGTCTCGTAGGGAAATGTATTATTATCATCATCATCATCATCATCATCATCATCACAGCTTTACAGGTTGTAGCCCAAGGTCAGATGAGTAGTAAGCATAAGAGTTGTGATTCAAGCCCAAGTTCAAGTTAATCTGAACAATTATTTTATGCTCCTTTTCCTCCCCTGGTTATGTTTCTTTAATCACTTTATTGATTAATATTTCATCTACCTAAGTTAATTAGGACATCTGGGAAAAAAAAAAGATGAAAACTCAGGGCATAGGTTTGATCTTTCTTTTCTTTTCTTTTTTTTTTTTTTTTTGAGATGGAGTCTCGCTCTGTCACCCAGGCTGGAGTGCAGTGGCGCAATCTCGGCTCACTGCAAGCTCCGCCTCCCGGGTTCACACCATTATCCTGCCTCAGCCTCCCGAGTAGCTGGGACTACAGGTGCACACCACCACGCCTGGCTAATTTTTTGTATTTTTAGTAGAGATGGGGTTTCACCGTGTTAGCCAAGGTTTGATCTTTCTTAATTTATTGGACTCAAAATTTGTTTTTGATGTATCTTATTCCTGGGTAAGTATTATTAAAATTGAATTGATTTTACTTGGGTGAGTTGTCAGTGACTGCTATTAAAATTGCAATTAGAATGTGTGTGAATCACCATTTTTCCAAGTAATTAAATAAGAGATTATCTCATTTTTGAGAGACTCTTAGCCACCAGCAAACTTGTTTTTAACTAATAGACTTTAAATAAAACTCATTGTGATATTTTACTACTACATAGTAGAACTGAATTCTTATCAGGGAAGGTTAATATTTCTAATCAAAGAAACACAAATACAGTTCTCACCTTCAGACAGAAGAAATTTTATTTAGAATTTTATGTTAAATAATTGGTTAGAATCTATTAAGTGTGGTTTGAAAAGGTGATTTTTTTAAAAAAAAAAAGTTCATCAGAAAAGTTCAATACAGAAAATAGCATTTGTTTTAGGAATTATCATGGGTATTAGTACAGCTGAGATTAGCAAGCATAATCTTTGGGGCCTATTAACTAGATAAAAGACTGCATGGTTTGGAATATAAGGAAACCTGGAAGATGAGCTGTTGGACTAGATACTTAACAGAGTGGCTTGAATTGATTGGTATTTTTGGCAAAGGACTAATAAATATTGTCAGTTTTCCAAAGAATTACAGAAGGAGACTAGGCAATGACATACTGTAAAAATTATTAAACCCTGCCATATTATTGCATCCATAAAATCTCACACAGTATACCAGATTATAATTTTTCTAAGATCAAAAGAAAAAAAAACCATATGTTAGGACTTCAGCTCTTTGGGGCTACTGAGCAGAGAATGTCTTATAGAAGTCATGGTTAATGAAAAAAAAAAAAAGTCTGGGCACGGTGGCTCACGCCTGTAATCCCAGCACTTTGGGAGGCCAAGGCAGGCAGATCACTAGGTCAGGAGATTGAGACCATCCTGGTGAACACGGTGAAACCCTGTCTCTACTAAAAATACAAAAAATTAGCTGGGCGTGGTGGTGGGTGCCTATAGTCCCAGCTACTCAGGAGGCTGAGGCAGGAGAAGGGCATGAACCCGGGAGGCGGAGCTTGCAGTGAGCTGAGAGGTGCCACTGCACTCCAGCCTGGGTGACAGATCGAGACTCTGTCTCAAAAAAAAAAAAAAAAAAAGAAAAGAAAAGAAAAGAAAAAGAAAAAACAAAAACCCCAAATGGCAAAAACCCAACCAATTGCCTTAGAATTAAACTCTCTTTTTGAATATGATATAAATGAATTTGGGTGTTCTTTTTGTCGTTTTAATGTTTAAAAATCATATTTGTGAAGGTATTTAGTATCATTATTAAAATTTTGCAGTACATAGTAAAAAGTCAAACAGTACTAAAAGATATGCAGTGATTATTGAGTCTCCCTCTTAGCTCAGACTCAGGAAGGTAATCATCAACAGTTTCTCTGTGTCCTTCCTAAACATTTTCAGTCATCCATATATACTTGTTTTTATACAATGAGAGTGTATTCTATTCACTAGTCTTCAAAATATAAATGTTTTCTACTAAATACAAAATCTTAGTGACATCTTCATATCAACATGTACATATCTACTTTATTCTCTTTAACGGTGGCTTATTATTCTTTTATATAGTCATACTTTTTTTTTATTTAGCCAGTTCTCTATTGGTATACAATTAGGGATCTTTGACATCTTTTCTATCATTATGGTACAATGAACATTCCTGTATATATGTCTTTGGTAATGTCCAAGTGTATATGTTGGACAAATATTTATAAGCAGAATTACTAGGTCAAAGAGCATTGGGTTATTCAATTTTGATCTTGTCCACTTACCATCCAAAGAAAATTTTAACCAATTACACTGCTATTAATTAGGAATGAGAATGGCTCTCACCAACATGGTAGTCAAACGATCTTTGTTAGTCTTATAGGTCAAAATAGAATGTTGTTTTACTTTGCAAACCATTGACTTTAAATAAAGCTGAAAACTTTCCATGTTTTAATCTATTTGTTATTTTTTCTATAAAATGCATGTTTTGCTCATATTTCTATTAAGTTTTTCATTTTTCTTTATTTGTAATAGTGTTTCATAGATCAAGGAAATTAGCAAAATACACTTTCTTATTACGTCTTCTTGAGGAAATCAATAAGCATCTTTGGTTATAGATGATTTAGAGGCACCACCAGTGATGAGTATGGTATTCAGGTTTGATTAGTCCATGATCAGTATTGATACACTAACTTCATACTAATTTATTTGATCAATGTTAGAGGTTAAAAGAGATATTTTATGTACATCATTTGTATAGTCATGTATGCCTTTTGTATACTTTCACTGCAGTAAAGTTTATACAAAGTACAAGATATAGATGTAAAATGCACAATATGTTTTGATAAATGTATATATCCCTATGATCAGTATACACTCATAACCCTCAAAAGTTTCCTCTTTCTTTTATCAATCCCCATCCCACCTCCCGTTGGTACTTACTTTTTCTCCTAGAGGCAGTCACTAATCTGGCTTTTGCCTATTATTAAACTCCATTTAGATAATCCAGAATATGATTTATCTTAATAAAATTTTCACATGTACCGAGAAGTTTGTGTATTATACTGTTGTCAGGTGCTCTGTAAAGGTCAATTAGACCAAGCTGGTTGAAATGTTTTCCATTTATTCCATCAATTATTGACAGAGGATGGTGAAGCTTTTCACTTTTACTTGTGAATTTTTAATTTTGCCATTCATGCTCTCAGATTTTGCTTCATGTATTTTGAGGCTCTGTTATTAGGTGCATAAATGTAAATGATTGTTATGTCCTTCTGATAAATTGATTTTTATTTTTATCATTATAAAATGCCTCTTTTTACGCTTGTTAATATTCTTTGCTCTGAAATCTACTTGGTCTAATACTAAAAGTGTCACCCTGAGTTTCTTTTGATTAGTATTAAGGTAGTATATCTTTTTCAGTTTTTTTTTCCTTTTCACTTATTTGTATTTTGCATGAAAACTATATCTATTGTAGGCAGCATATAATGGGGTCTTGCTTTTTTATTGAATATACCAACCTGCATCTGTTAATGGGGGTGCCTAGACTATTTACATTTCACATGATTATTGATAAAGTTACATTTAAATCTATCATTTTGCTATTTGTTTTCTATTTGTCCCAACAGTTCTTTGTTCCCATTTCCTTCTTTTCTGCCTTTTGAATTGTGAGTTATTTATGGCTCCATTTTATCTCCTTTGCTGGCTTATTAGCTTCAGTCCTTTTTGTTGTTGTTGTTTGTTTGGTTGGTTGGTTTTTCTTTTTGGAGAGAGAGTCTTGCACTGTTGCCTGGGCTGGAGTGCAGTGGCGCAGTCTCAACTCACTGCAACCTCCATCTCCCAGGTTCAAGCAATTCTCCTGCCTCAGCCTCCCAAGTAGCTGGGATTACAGGCGCCGGCCACCATGCCCAGCTAATTTTTTGTATTTTTACTAGAGACGGGGTTTCACTATGTTGGCCAGGCTGGTATCAAACTCCTCACCTCGTGATCCACCCGCCTTGGCCTCCCAAAGTGCTGGGATTACAGGAATCCTTTGTTTTTATAGTGGTTGTTTTAGAGTTTAAAAGATACATCTGTAACTTATCACAATCTATCTTCAAGTAATATACCATTTTACAAGTAGTATCAGTCATATATTCATATATTTATATCACTTTAAAGATAATATAAGAGCCTGACAGAAGGATATTTTCATCACCATCATCACCATCACCACCCTGAAGTCTCTGTGCTGTTGGTATCCTTCATTTCACTTCTACATATATTATAAGCCCCCAAATATGTGGTTATTATTTTTACTTTAAATGATATATTAAGGAGCGTTATAAAAATTTTTAAATGTTGCTCTATTTACCCATATATTTATCACTTCTGGTGCTCTTCGTTCCTTAGTGGAGATCTAGATTTCCATCGGGTATCATTTTCCTCCTGCTTGAAGAATTTCCTTCATCATTTGCTATACTATTGTTCTGTAGATAATAAATTCTTTCAGACTCTGTATGTCTGAAGAAGGCTTCATTTTCACCTTAGTTTCTGAAAGATATTTGCCCTGGGTAAAAAAATGTGAGGTTGACAATTTTTTTTTCTCCCTGTTTTAAAGATGTTCTACTGTCTTCTCATTTACATTGTTTCCAATAAGTCTGCTGTCATCCTTATCTTTTTTCCTCTGTATGCAACACATTTTTATTCTCTGGCTGCTTTTATAATTTTGTTTTTGTCGTTAATTTTAAATAGTTTGTGCTATGTTTTGATATGCATGTATATGTGTGTGTATATATATCTATTGATTTAATATTTCTTGTGCTTGGTGTGTATGGCACATTTTGAATCTGTGCATTTATGGTTTTTTTTAAAATCAAATTTAGAAATTTTTCAGACATTATTTCTTCAAATGATTTATTTGTTCCCTATTCAGCAGCTACAATTACATACGTAATAGGTTCCTTAAAGTTGTTCACTGATGCTCTGTTCAATACTTCTAGTCTTTTTACTCTGTGATTAATTTTGAATAGTTTCTATTGCTATATCTTCAAGTTTAGTAATGGTTTTCTACTGTGAATCCCATCCAGTGTACTTTTCATCTTAAAAAATGCATTTTCATTTCTAGCATTTTGATTTGCATCTTCTTAAATCTGACATGTCTCTACTTAACATGCTCGCTCTTTCCTCTACTTTCTTGTATGGCTATAATATAGTTTAAATGACTGTTTTAATGTTCTTTCGCACTTCTGTAAGCACATCTGTGTCACTTCTGAGTCTGCTTCTATTGATTAATTTTTCTTCTTAACATGGAAAGTGTTTTTCTGCTTCTTTGGATATTTGGTATTTTTTACTGGATACCAGGCTTTTAAAATTTTACCATGTTTGGTGTTAAATATTTTGGTATTCCTATAAATATTTTTGAGCTATGTGCTGAGACACAGGTAAGTTACTTACAAGGGTTTCGAGACTTGCTTTTAAGCCTTGTTAGGCGGGCCTGGAGCAGGTGTTAGTCTAGGGCTAATTTGCTCTGTTATCGAGGCAGTGCCCTTCTTTTCCTACTCAATGCTGAGTGAAATGTGAGGTTTTCCATTTGATGTTTAATGGGTGTGGGAGATTATTCCCTCTGTTCCTTTAGAATAGATCTTTTCTTGAACTCAAGCCGTTTCTTCATAAACTTGTACTGGTGAATATTTAGCTGAGAACTTGAGGGAACCCTCCGCAGAACTCTGAACTTCAATCTCTGTGCAGCTCTCACCTTTCTGGTATATCTAACGGTGAACTTTAGAAGGCTTAGGTTCCTCAGACTCCCAATTCTGTCTACTCAATTCAGGGAGACGCACACCAAACCAAGACTTCAAACATTTTAGCAAAATAGTAACTATTTTTGCTTAAATGAGATTGCACATGGATTTTTGTTACTTGCATTGAAAGTCCACCTGTTTGTTGAGCTTCAAGATATGAAGACTTGATATCTTGATATAATCCTCCATGAATAGTTTCTCTCAAACTATTAAATATTATACAAATAGGCTATTTAATTCATTTTATTATGACTATTATATAAGCTCAGTATAAAACACACAGATGCATGTGTGCATATACACACTACCACCACCACCATCATTAAAAATACTGTAAATTGGAAAACAAGGACCATCTAGAATGTCATGACCCAGTGATTGTGCCTATTTCTATCTCACAAAAAAGTCTCTAATAATTTGATAGATGTCCATAAATATTAGGTTATACAAAGTGAGTTCTGAATCCCATTATCTTCCTTCTTTATATTATCATTCTTCAGAAGACTCAAATTTTAATGTGTTCAATTTCCAATTTTTTCTTTTAGTTGGTCTTTTTCATGTATCTTATCTTATCATCTTATCTGTCTTAGGTTTCCCCACACCAACATCATAGCTATATTTTCATGTAAATTATAAAATTTTTAAAGTTTTCTTTTCACTTTTAGAAGTTGAATCTACTCAGAATTAATCTTGGTATATACTGTGAGACAGAAATCTAATTTTGCATGCAAATAATAAATATTTTCAACCTGTTTATTGAGAAGTCTGCTCTTTCCTCATTGATTTATATTACTCACCTCTGTCATATATATATGGACTGGTTTCTGGGTTCTCTGTTCAAATTCATTGATCAATTTGTCTGTACTTATCTCATAGTCTTAATTACTAAATATCAAAAGAAAGTATTGATGCCAGATAAAACAAGTCTCCCTATTAGTTCTTCATCAAAATTAACTTGAATATTCTTGGTCCATTGCTCTTTCATATGAATCTTGGTTTATTTATCTAGTTCCTGACGCGCACAAAATATTTATTAGATCTTTGGTTCAAACTTAACTGCGTATATGGATTAATTTGAGGGCAAATTGATATCTTTCTGACACAAAGTCATCCAACTAATGAATATAGCATAACTGTTTATTTATTCGTATCTTCTTTTATGTGCTTTAATGTTGTATTGTGTGGACCAAATACAATATTGTATTTTGAAGACCAAAATAGACACTCCTTTAACAACTAAGATGGACCCCCAAGGTTAACAAAACAAAAGTTACCTACTAGTTGAAAGTTCAGGACTTAGGTGATGTGACAACTTCCTAAATCCCTGTGGCTACAAAGAAACAACCACATTCTTACTAAACTCTCTAACAATAGGAGTTCAGATCCCTCCTCACTCTAATGTACAACTGAGACGACTACCACTCTGTTTGGACAGAGGACTGGCCTTACAAATATTCTTTCTTTATAAACAACTGCAGTCCTTAAGCCAGTTTCAGCCAGATTATAGAGGCTGTGCACGAGCTGTCTTTGGGTCCCATAGTTTATCTTTTGACATAAATAACCAAATTCTATCTCAGTTTAATGCTAAAACCCCACCCCAAAGTGAATGTGGGTTGTATGTTACATTTATGTTTACCCATTGCACATGCATTTGACCTCCTTCATGATTATGTATAACTTTTCCCTCAAATCTGCTGAACATGTATGACTCTACTGAGGGATATGGGCCTTATGAGGCACAAAAGCCAATCTGCATTTCCCTTCCCCGAAGAGAGAGCACTTTTAGTCCACACCAGAGACTGTCTCTTCCCCATTTGCAAGCTGATATTGCCAGTAAAGGTCTTCTTTCTACTATTTCACCATCCTGGTGATTTTTTTGGACGACAACTGTAATTTTCTTCATAAGGGTTTTTATATTTATTCCTTTTTGTTCTTGTTGTTCTTTTGTTGGGATAACTATCTACTTTTACCAATATATAGGATGGCTATTGATTTTGTATCCAAAATGCTTATAAGATAATTAATATTAACATTTTATTCATGTATTATCTATGAAGAAAAAATAGAAAACAAGAATGTCTTATTTAATAGGACAGTAAGATGTTTTTGTTGTACAAACAAAATAAAAAATTGATTTTAAATAGGACTTCATCAAAATTTAAAACTTTTTTACTTCAAAGAATACTGCCAAGAAAACAAAATAACAACCCAGAGACTGGGGGAAACTGTTTGACAATCATATATCAGATAAGGGACATGTAGCTAGAATATATAAAGAACTCTTTCAACTCAAAAGGAAAGATAGCCCAATTGAAAAAGACAGCAAAGAATCTGAATAGCTATTTTTCCAAATAAAACATACAAATGGCCAATAAGCACATGAAAGGGCAATCAAGACGTAGCCGCCCCATTCCGCCAATAAGGGATTTATAGTACCATCTACCTCCTACCCCTGTAAGCTCTGCCTTAAACACAAAAGAGAAAAATAAGATTACTTTGTAGCATCTAGCATTCAAATCCACATAGGCAACCAAGTTTTTGCCATATATGTGCTGTCACTCCACAGACATTGTGGCATCTTGCACAACTGAGTGATTCCTGATGATCTTTTTTTTTTTCTGTTAAATCTTAAGGATGAGCATCAGACAGAAAAAAATATAAGAAGCATCACCTTTCCAGGGATGACAGCAAAACACAAAAATAAATGATAAAATTAAGATAGTACTATAGAAGAAATGGTATAGTTGAAATGACAAAAAACTTGGGGACAACTGACTTTTAGGGGGAGGTAGGAGGATTATATCAAGATATCAAGATATTTCCTATACTGGGAAACCAGTAAAGGAAACATAAGAAACAATCAGAGAAATTCGAAGACGAAAAACATTATATTGTACCAATCAAGAGAATGTTGCTTCAGGAGGAGGGTGATTGACAATTCCAACTCCTACTGAAGAAGGATGATTGAAAATGGCTAGTGCATTTGACAATTAGGAAGACAATGGTATAATTGGAGAGACTGTGTATTAACTTTGGATTCTGATTTATCTGGATTTGAATCCCAATGCCACCTCTTATTAAGCTATGTAAGTTTAAGTCCTCATCTAAGTCTATAAACCTGAATCATGGGATTGCTGTGTAATCTAAATGAGATAAATGTGTAATATCTCATACATGGTAAGCTATGACTGAAGCAAAGAGAAAGATAGGGTGGCAGATAAAAAGAAGATTAGAATGAGTAGGGATTTTGTTGGGCCATCGAAGAGTGAAATCATGGGCAGAGAAGGGGGAGAAGTCTGGTATGTAAGTGGATCCAGAAGATATTCAACAGAGTCCTGATCAAATAGAAGCAGAGTGGGTAGCTCAAAAGCAGATAGTGGGGCAGAGCAGAAAATGGGATGGAAGGAGGAGACACTTGGATCAAATGGAAAAACACGATATTTTGGAGTCATTTATTATTGTGCCTTACATTTGTCCATATGCCATAAACATATATTTGAATTGGCTCATACTATGATATTTTGTTTTAAAATGGTATCAAAAAAGTTAAGATGTCCTTAATATGAGGAAATCATGTTATATATTATAGTGTACCAACAACTATTAAACTGAAAAGAAAATATTAGCCTTTACGGTTAGGTTAAAGATATCTGGAATACTCAGTAAATCAGAATCCCTTACTGCCTTGTGATGGTATACAGAGAAACCTTCCTTACAACTTAGTGGTATATTTATTAGCTCAGTCAGGCCCCTCCAAAGAAGAACTGGGACCGAGTAGATGACAAACTTGGATAGATAAGTTAAGAACAAGAGGAGTAAAATGGAAGAAATAGATCCTAATCCTTTGTTCAAGAAATGTTTAGTCTTATGGTATCCGATACATCAGGGACTCACAATTGAAATGTCAAGGTTCAATAAGCATTATTCTCTCTGTAACTCGTTTTTATTTTCTTTTTCACCAATATCCTTCTTAACAATAGTTTTCTGTATTTCTAATTTAAACCAGGCCAAGGCTTCTTTGCTGTTCTATGTATTTTAAGTCACATTTACATGATGAGATGACTATAGGTTAAAGAAGAGAAAGAATGAAGGTAGGAAGTAAGGATGGAGGAAAAAAGGATAGGAGACAAACCAGGAAGAAAGGAAGGAGGGGCCAATTTAAAACAATAGCAGAAGGATGCGGCAGAAAAATAGACTCCAGCACTTCCTAAAGTTTGAGATGCTTTTTTAAAACTTTTTTTTTCCAATCAAATAAGAACACATTCTGCTCTCTTACAGATACTCAATGCATGTTAGCACATTATGGACTCTGAGAAGGAAGCAGTTTACCTTCACTTAACTTGACATTTCCCAAATGTATGTACTCATGGTTTCCTGTGTAACAACTTTTAATAGCCATGGTAATTTCATTCCCCTGGCATACACTTTAGGAAAAACTGGAGTTCAGAATTTCACTTGCACAGACTGTTGAATTGTATTTTCTTCTTCTTAAGCACAACTTTTTATTATCTTTGACTGGCTATTGCAAGGTACCAGTTGGATTGCATGTCATTATATAATGCTCAATATCTATTATTCCAGGAAATACTGTCCATTGGTTGTATATTTCACAGCTCTCTAAGCCACAGTTCTTTAGTCTTTGAGATATGATTTGAGCAGCAGGAGAAATGAGATGAGCTCAGACACCAACAGTCATCTATTTTAGAAAGATATATGTAGTAGGCAGATTAATGACCTCCAAAGATATTCATGCCCTGATTATTGGGTTTGTGAATATGTTACCTTACATGGCAAAAGGGACTTTGTAATATAATAAAGTTAACGAATCTTGAGACAGAGAAATTATTTTGGATTATCCAGGTGGGCTCAACTTAATCACTTGAGTCCTTAAAAGTAGAGAACATTTCCCTTGTGCAGACAACCAGAGAGATGGTAGCATGAGAAGGACTCAGTCCACCATTTAACTTAACTTTGAAGATGGGAGCAGACCAAGGAATGTGGGCAGACTTTAGAAGCTGGAAAAGAATAGGGAAGAGATTATCCCCTAATGCTTCAGAAAAGAACACAGCCCTGTTGACATCTCAATTTTATCCCAGTAACACCTGCATCAGACTTCTCATCTACAGAACTGTAAGAATATATTTGTAATGGTTAAGCCGCCAGTTTGAGGGAATTTATAACAGTAGCAATAGAAAAATTATATGTATATGCAAGTATAAGAGGAGGCAGGTTAGGAAATGTTTGTACTGAGCAAAATCCTCTAGAAGGAGATTATTTTAGAAGCTGCATTCTGGCACGGTAGTAGGCAGAGTTCCATAATAACCTCCAAGATTGCTGGCCCCTGGTATATGCACATATTTCCTAGTTATTCCATCAATCACCAATATGAGTGCTGCTACCCAAGGATTTTGCAGGTGTATCTAAGTTCCCATGTCCACTGGTCTCAAAATAGAGATTATCCTCTATGGGCCTGACCTAATCAGCTGAGCCCTTAAAAGTGATGGGACTCTTTTTGGCAAAAAGAGGTTGGATGAATGAGAGGATTTGACACCAGGGCCATTCTCCACTGCTGGCTTTGCAGATGAAGGGCTTCACTGTTTGCTCCAAGATTGAGGGCAGGCTCTAAGATCTGAGAGTTGCCCCCAGCTGACAGCCAGCAAGAAAATGGGAACCTCAGTCCTATAACCACAAGGAACTGAACTCTGCCAGCAAAGTGAATGAGCTTGAAGACAGCTCCAGATGACATCAGAGCTGCCTGACTCCTTGATTTCAGCCTTGTAAAATCCTGTGCAGAAAACCGAGCCTTGCTGTCTCTAGACTCCTGACCCTCAGAACTGTGAGTGAATAAAAGGGTCTGGTTTTAAGCAGCTAAATGTGCGGGAATCTGCTACATAGCAGTAGAAAACTAATTCAGGTGGATTATGATATAATATTTAGGAGTCATATACAACTCTATTTTAGTCAATGATAAGATTGACATAGGGCCTGAGGAAAGGCACTTTCCACAGGATTATATACCTTTGAGGGTAATCAATTGTATGTGTGCCACAGAGCCTATGCATTGCAGATGCAAATGAATACTTTTTTTTTTTTTTTTGAGACAGGTTCTCATTCTGTTGCCCAGGCCAGAGTGCAGTGGTGTAGTCATAGCTTACTGTAACTTTGAATGCCTGTACTCAAGCGATCCTCCCATCTCAGCTTCCCAAGAACCTGCGACCACAGGCATGTGCCACCACCTGGCTAATTTTTCTATTTTTCATAGAGATGGAGTCTTGCTGTGTTGCCCAGGCTTTTCTTGAACTCTTGGGCTCAAGAAGTCCTCCTGCCTTGGCCTCCCAAAGTGCTGCGATTAAAGGCATGAACCACTGAGCCCAGCCTGCATACATTTTGATTTGAATTTAAAAGAATCACAAATCCCATTTTATGTTGGGGACCTGTTTAAAGGATGCTCAACTTTAAACATCTCCACTCCTATGATGTTCATTTTCTCTTTCCATTTGATAAAACAAGGCTAGCCTGTTTATTAAAAAGATGAAATATATTCCCATCAAAAGACAAATACTGATTGTATCACTCACATATGAGAGCAGACATCAGGGCACTGCATAGGGAGAAGTTGTGGAGAGGAGGCCAGCTGTCTCCAGTGCTGGGAAAGCACTAGCCATCTTGCTGAATTTATTTTTTATTTTTTTATTTTTATTTTTTTTTGAGATGGAGTTTCACTCTTCTTGCCCAGGCTGGAATGTAATGGCATGATCTCAGCTTACCGCAACCTCCACCTCCCAGATTCAAGCAATTCTCCTGCCTCGGCCTCCTGAGTAACTGGGATTACAGGCATGCGCCACCACGCCTGGCTAATTTTGTATTTTTAGTAGAGACAGGGTTTCTCCATGTTGGTCAGGCTGGTCTCGAACTCCCGACCTCAGGTAATCGGCCCACCTCAGCCTCCCAAAGTTCTGGGATTACAGGCGTGAGCCACCGTGCCCAGCCTGCTAATCTTACTAATAGAAGTGACCAGGGTTTGATGGAGAAATGTCAGAACTTTGTATCTTAGTAGGTTGTCCACATGTCCTAAAAGCATACATGCCTACCTACTTTTGTGTCCTGATTGATTCTCTTGGCCTATACACTGGAAGTCAAGATACTTAAGATAAAGGATTCAGAGGAGGGAATGAGCAGGTAATTCTCAAGACTAGAAGGACAGCGTTAATGCTGAATTCAGGATTCATGTCTGAGAAGGGTAAGACTGCTGCAGCAAATAGAAGATGAACATCAGTTTGCTTATTTGTAAAATCAGAGTTGGCAAAAGAAGCCGGTGGAATCCCATTGAACACAATCAGCAAAGCTTTCCTTTGGTGGATTTCAACCTGAATTCCAGGTTGTAGACAAAGACCTGCAAAGGGATATTTATGGTGGAAACAATAGTCTTAATTCTTATCAGAAGTGGAACACATGTAGAATAATATAGGTTGTATTAATATTAAATTTAAACTGTAGTATTAACATGAAACTTAAGAATTTTTGGCAGATATATTAATTAAAAATAATTTTTATTTAACAAAAGGAAGAACTCTTACAATTAGCAGGCAAAAAGTGTCTCGCTCATTTAAATGTGTTTGCTATGGAGACAGAAATTTTAAACCTGTGGGAACTAATATTAAGTGATAAGTTGTCTAGATCAACTCTGTAAATGTAAGACATTATATGATTTAGTTATAAGTTTTTAATCACTATCATGCAGTTCAGTGAGATGTCTTTATCGTAATCTGAACAAATTTTTAGAAAACTTGAACCACAAATAAGGATATTAGCAAGAGATAATGATTTGCTAATCTCACAAGACTATTGTTTTAGAGACTGATGTTGTGTGCATAGAATCTATTGTTTCGAGATCTGATTGTATGGCAAATTTATTTTGAGTCAGAAAGCTGAGGAGAAATCTTTTCTGTATGCTTTCTTATGGCATGCACTGCTTAAATTGTTTTTCTTTTAGGGGTGCTACTTTAAAAGCATTACCATTATGAAAAAGCAAAAGCTGGCTGGGCAAGGTAATCCCAGCACTTTGGGAGGCCAAGGTGGGTGGATTGCTTGAGCCCAGGAGTTCGAGACCAGCCTGGCCATCATGGTGAAACCCCATCTCTACCAAAAATACAAAAATTAGCTGGGCGTGGTGGCAGGCACCTGCAGTCCCCGCTACTTGGGAGGCTGAGCCACAAGAATCGCTTGAACCCAGGAGGCAGAAGTTGCAGTGAGCCAAGAACTCGCCATTGAACTCTAGCCTGGGCAACAGAGCATGACTCTTTCTAAAAAAAAAAAAAAAAAGCAAAAGCCACTAGTTATACAGAAGTTGTTCAGTGCAAATGACAAATTGTACCTATTATAATCTTCTGAGTCAAAAGTGAGTGCCCCTGTCCCTTGCTAAAGAAAAAGGGGTATTTTTTTCCATCAAGGGACAGGCACATTCATTTTTGAGGGGGACAGTTTGGAACACTTACTAAAATGATTCTTGGAAACTAAAATGAAAGATTATTTTATATGTATTCATAGTTATTTATTTAGAAAACATAAGAACACAAAAACAACGCATCCTCCATATATGACCTTGGGAAATCCAGTGAACTCTAAAAGGTGTAATGGCAATGTGTTTATTGGGCGGGATGGAGGAATGCCCAAGATCAGGACAGGCCTTATTGCCAAAGTCCTCACTGGAGTTGTGGGCTTAGCAGGTGGAACATGTATGGCAGTAATAATACTGAACTAAGTTTAGAATAATTTGGAATCCTCCAATTGGAGCAATTTTGAGTGAACAAATCAGATTTGGATGCCATTAGTTATTATACTAATAGAAATTTGGTATTCACTCAGTTTTATGGATCATACTTCACTGATATTATTAATTCCATGTCATTGCTGCTACGGTGTGCCTGGGTGATAGTGTGACATTTGAGTAGCATCTGGTACAGCTTTTGTAGCGTAACCAGGCAGTCATGCTAAAAGCAGCAGCTTTTGCCCCAGGTCTTTTCCCTGGGTTAGCTTTAATTTTCATGGGCTTGACCCTGCCAGAGGGTCAAATCTCTAATAATCTGATGTGGGGAATGATGCATTAATTAGTAAAATATATGAGAGTTTAGACAAAGAGAAAGAAAAGAGCTAGATTCTTAGTTATTGAATTATTATTAAAAAATCTACTTAGGAAATTTAATGAAAGAAGTTCTGTGGGCTGCACATTCAGGAATAATGAGGTGGAAAATATTAAATGGCATTTAAGAGTCTTCAACACAGAAAAGAAATTCTAGGAGAGTTTATTTTGGAGAAGAAGTATTTTTTGATCTCAGATTTCTGTTTAGACTTACCACGAGCTAACTTGTGGATATTATTTAAACTTGAAATTGTTTATTTTTATAAGCTTTTGTCTGAGATTTTTCTCAATTTATTCTCAATGGTGTTAAAATGTTAGTAAAAACGTTGGGTAGTAGCTGTGCATGGTTTTAGTCCATGGTCAATTAAGGCTTCACACAAATATAAAAAAAATTGAGTTTAAATTAAAGGAGATAGTCTGAGACCTACCATTCTTGATAATTCTAGGTGTTAAAATTCCACCTAATTTAGAATTTACAGGATTATCATTCCACAGTGGACATTTCCATGAGCAAACGCTTTTTAAAAGGGATATTCAGGACCCTTTGAGATATTCACCTGTGGTTTAGGTGAACCTTTACTGGGCTGTAGCATTGTCAGAAGTGTCCCCTAAGAACCTCAGAATTTGTTCCTGTGGGCACTACTAACGTGACCAGATTATGTTTCAACTAGCCTTTGGCTAAGCCTCATACAGACCTGTTTTCATAGTTAACTGTCAGCACTGGGCTCTTCCCAACTAAAATTAGACTAATTCTACTTCCAGCAGCTTGGCAACTTGCCCCTCGAGTCCACCATCTGTTACTCCTGCTGCTTTAACAGATAAACTCCCAAATCTCATACTTAACCTAATAGAAGTGTATTTCTTGCTCATAGTGTCCTAAACAGGTGCTCTAATTGGCAGGCAGCATTCCCCAGGCAGTGATGCTAGAACTCAGGCTTCATAGATCTACAACATGTGATTTCCAAGTTGGCTGTGCTTGTTGGAAGGGGTAAAAGAATGAAGGACTCATGGTGGACGTTTTTATGGGCCAAGCCTGGAAATGGTTCACCTCACCTCCACTCACATTCTATTGGCCCCAACTTAGTCATATGACTACCTCTAACTTCAAGGGAGGCTGGGAAACATAGTTTGACTTTCAAGCCAAGAAGATGAGTTAGGTTTGATGAATAATCAGTTAGTCTCTCCCACACAGACCCTTATCCCGCTGTGGGTTTCAATAGTATTTAAAATGCAACAAGCTTTTACCTTTGTTGCATTACTTCTGATTTTGCATGTGTGAATTTCTTAAATTATTCTAATTTGTCCCTAAAATATCTTCATTACAGTTTTGGTGTATATTTTTTCAAGCTATATATGACTAAAGACAGGTATATAGACATGTGTATACTAGGTATGTATGTACACTCACACATGTATATACACACACATCCCATACACATAAAATATGCACATGTGTGTATGCATGTGTATTTCAGGGTCACATAGTTAGGGCCAGATCCAGAGCTTGAGACCAGGATTGACCGTTTTGAGTCTATGTAGTATGCTTTTATTTTATTATAAATATATATATATAAATATATATAAAGTCTATGCTTTTATTTTGTTATATTTCAATCTCCAATTTGTAGAGAAGAAGAAAAAATATCCATGAGTCAATATTTCTGATAACATCATTTCTACCTTAAATTCCAACAGTGGGTAGCAAATATCTAGGAAAATATATTAAGATTAGAGCCACAAGGACATCAGATATTGGGATCTTTTAATAATTACTTTTGCCATTTCTCTCGATATTTTCTTTTAGTATTAATTATTTCTTTATCAGATTGGCTCAGAAATTTATTAACATCACTCTGAAACTTTAGGAGTTGGAAAGAGGTACAGAAATAAAAAGAAGATAGATAGATAGATAGATAGATAGATAGATAGATAGATAGATAGATATGGTATGGTATAAGGCTGAACTTTCAGAAAATTAAAGATACAATGACTAAACCCATATTATTGACCTCCTTTCCCCCACATCCAATAAAGTCTATCCAATAGGAGAATGGTATAAAAAAAATAGTACCCTGTTGGTACAAAAATTCACTTGGAGCTTGAATCAGAAACCTGGCTATAAAACAACAAAAGCAGCGGGTTCATCTAGATGAGTATGACAAGCTTTGAACCATCAATGATGACACCACTATCTCTATGCCAATTCCCAGGGCAGACAGCTTCTTTTCATTATTGCTGCCAAGTAGGAGTCCAAGAGAGAGTAGGACATTCAAATGTGTTGTTCATAAAGAAACAAACTAAAATTCAGATAAACTCAGGGAGAAATTAGCTATTCAGTGGAAAACGCTAAAAAGGCAGAACCACCTGGTGTAGAAAAAACTATCCTAAAACGGACTGTCAACATTACAAATAGCAAGAAGGACAGATAGTCATCCCAGGGTAGAATGAGGAGAGATGTTTTATTGTGGTGTGATAAGGTGAGTAATATGGAAAGATTGTTTCCAGGCAGCTGCTGCCCATTAGGCAAAGGTGGTGAGAGACTCCAGCGAGAGACCTTCAGACCAAGTTATGTGAAAGTATGCACACACCAGAAACCCTACTGAAGATATTAGATTGATCATGCTCCAAGTTTTATTTCGGCTAGAGTGTTCTCTGGGTAAAGAGAAAAAGGCCAGGCTTAGATTGTCCATATGTCTTAAACATTTAATGAAAAATTATATTGATTCCTTTAGATCCTCTGTTACCTGTCCAAGAAACTGGATATGATTCAGATTGTCTTTATAGACCTCTACTGTTTGAAATAGCCATTTCTTGGCTTTCTTTTTCCTTTCAATTTCTTAATTTTATTTTTTTGAATTTCAACATTAAACTAATTGAAGCTAGCATCAACTTTTATTGATCTCTTACCATGTGCCAGGCCTTGTCTAAATGGTTTATCTTTTGCAATCCTTAGTACAACCCTGTAAAGAAAGTAATTACAAAAATCACTTCTTACAAATGAGGAAGCCTCTTTGCTTAAGGACATACAGCTAGTGAATGGCAGAATTAGAAAATATATTGTATGTCTTTGTCCACAACCCATGCCATTTTCCCTAGAAGAGATGTTAAGTATCCCTGACACTGGGTTTTGGCTTGAATGAGGTTCTATTCTTCCTCTTATAATCAACATAGAAGCTTCTTCAACTTTCTTCCACTCTATGCTTTGGAAGCAACATTGGAGCCCTGACCAATGTATTTGTTGTAATCTTGGGCAAGTCACATCACCTTAGTTTCTCCAATGGTAAAATGATGGCATTGGATTAGATGAGCTCATGGACAAATCTCTATAGTTTGAGGAGAAGGATGTGCCATTTCCCAGCCACACTCCTCACTGAGATAGCTAGGAAGAGTCTAAGGGAGCATTTTCCGTTGCCAGGTAATGGCCCCCTTCCTTTCTTCCCTCACTGTGAGTACTGCTTTTTAAAATGTAAAGGCTGAGAAACTTTCCTGTTTGGCATCTACAATCAGAAAGCTGAGCGTGACCATGAACATCAATTTCCCATTCATCAATTTGAACTCAAGCCATGCTATCAGTCAGTTCACCCATCTGCAATCATCAGGAAAATACCTAAGTCACACTAGGAAGACACATTCATTTTTCCAGCAAAAAGGAGCGGTCGCCTCCTTTCTTAACTGATAGCTGACTCGAAGTGCTTACCCCAAAAGAATAATGCCTAACCATCACTGCCAACCTGGTTGCATATGTAAGCGTATGCCTCTCTTTATCCCTACCAATTCAGCAGGTGTTTTGTGATACCTGTCTCATCACAGGAGCAAATCATAGGTGAGTATGCTAGTTTCATTTACCCACTTTATGGAAGCAGTTCACAAAGACAAGACAAGAACAGAACTGTATCTCAGTTGTGCTTGTGAATTTTCTCAGCTGATGAGGCATATCTTTTACATAGTATAAAACCCCTCCAAATCTCATGTATAGTGGTCTATTTCTCAAACATGCATTCAATCATTTAAATATTATTGACCACATCTAAGGGCAAGTCACTTTTCTGATGATATATTTACTCACCTATAAAGTGGCCTAAAATAATATAAACCTCTAGAGTGCTAAAACATGAAGTAATTAGGAAAATGCAACATGAAAGTGCTTCCCTTTTCTGTGTAAGATACTTGCCAGTCATTGTGGAGAATGAGAAAAAGATGATTTCATAAGAAAATGGATTAGGCCCTCAAGAAGTTGCAGTCCCATAAGAGAAAGAATGTACATCCGTAAATCACCAAAGTTAAAGAATGTGGCATACATGTAAGAAATATAGACAAATGCCATGGCAGTTTGAAGGAGAGTACATTTAGGATTATAAAATGCAGCATTTCAGATGAGGGGCTTGAATTTAGCTTTAAAAGATGAATAGGATTTGGACATTAAAAAATGGGGGCAAGAGAATATAATTATTTTCTGAAGGTGCAACAAGGGAATAGAGCTAACGAGTGTATGTGAAGGAAGAATAACCAATCATTTGGTTTGGCTAGAATGTATTACACATAAAGGGACGGATGGGAAATAAGACTAGAAGTATAAGTGTAACCAGATTGAAGATGGGCTTGAAGGCTTGTCTAAAGTTTGCCGGGTTTTTTTGTTTGTTTGTTTTGTTTGTTTGTTTGTTTTGTTTGTTTTTGAGACAAAGTCTGGCTCTGTCACCCAGGCTGGAGTGCAGCAGTGTGATCTTGGCTCACTGTAACCTCTGCTTCCTGGGTTCAAGGGATTCTTGTGCCCCAGCCTCCCAAGTATTTGGAACTACAGGCGCGTGCCATCATGCCTGGCTAATTTTTGTGTATTTAGTAGAGATGAGGTTTTTCACCATGCTGGCCAGGCTGGTCTCGAACTCCTGGCCTCAAGTGATCCACCCACCTCAGCCTCCCAAAGTGCTGGGATTACAGGCATGAGCCACTGCACTTGGCAAGGATTGCTTTTATTTTGAAGACCACACATTAGGGTGATAATGGTAGGAGTAAAAGTTGGAGCAGATGTGTAACGAAAGAGAATGGGAAGTTCAGTGAAGGGCATATTGGATTTCAGGTGTATCAAGGGGCTTCTTGTTAGGTTGCTAGCGAGACTTAGAACAGGTGAACTTGGAGGAGAAGTAACATGGCGTGGTGTGATTCCCTTGGCTGTATCTTATAGGAAGCAACTTTCAATATAATTCAGTAGAACAAAGTGGCCCTGTAAGATTGCAATAAACACAATGCCTTAGCAATTCCACAGCTTATCTCAATCCTCAGCCATCTAAGAAAGTAAAGGTGACACAGGAATGAGAGTAGATGGACATGTAAGATAAAATTTTAATAAATGCATTAAAGCTGTTAATAAGAACAAGAAGTGCTATGCTGCATATGCAATGGATTTAATTTATAGAGTCTTTATGATAGGATAAGATAAAGAAAATCTTAAAGCGCTCTCAAAACAATTCAGTGAAGTAAATTGTTGATCAAGCACAAATAATAGAAATAATACACCTTAACTATATACATGTGAAGAGTAACTGAAAGATAAAAAAAATCACTGATACGTGAAAGGCAGTAAAGTCCAAAAGAATAAATGAGGTACTAAGAAGTTGCTAGCTTTTATATTTTAATGTGGTAAGTTGCTGTTTTCATCAAAGGATTTTCTGACTGGAGCATCAAAAGGAAATTTCTGGCAGCAAGAATTATTGAAATAGAAAATTCAAGGGAAGCAGTGAAAACCCCATTACCACGTCAGTGAGCCTTATCTGTAGTTTATTTTCTGCAGCTTGACTTTGTTGATGGAAGCTGGTTACAAAGATTAGGAGCCACAAAGATAAGGAAAGTTGATAGACAGAGAGGGTAACCTGAAAATAATGCACCATACAGTCAACATGGCAGAATATGATCATAACACACTTTCACACTGAAAATAGTAAATAAAAGTCATCCTCCCCTAAAGCCTCGGGAAAATAACTTTGTACAGTGATACAGGGAGAATATTATTCGAAGTCCAAATTCTTCACAGACTGTGGGCACATTGACTAATACAATAAAAGGTAGAAATCTCTGTCATTATTTCTCACAATTTTGTGTCTCACAAAAGCAAGATTTTCTATAAAATATGAAGGCTTAGGCGGTAGACTTACAGTGAACTTTCCCAAAGGTCAGACCATGAAGTTCAGGGTGAGACTAACACCAAACTCATTTTCTCACAGTTTGGGGTCTAAAATCAGGAGAACTGGCTTACACTGGGCCTTTGTGTTGATCCTGTGAAAAAACGGTGGAAGCCAAAGCTGGGAGGATCTGTAGAGGGTTTTTAAACTTTGGGCTTTCAAGGGGGTTTAAACTTTGAAAAGATTAAAAACTTTGGCTATAATCTTCTGAAGAAATGGATAGTTACGTGAGGTTTATTTTGGAGGGGTGGGAAGAAGAAATACGATCAAATCTGTATTTTATGAAGAATAATCCGGCAGGTATAGCTTAGGCTGGAAGAAGGAGAGATTTGAACTAGGAAGATAAGTTAAGAAGTTCTTAGGATGCCTGTCTAGACAGTGTCAGAGAGGATGGTCCAGGAGGTATTTCTTAAAGGGTTATGGTGGGTGGGGTGGAAGAGAAGAATCTGGAATGGATGATGTCATTGAGAGGAATAGAATAGGATAGGAGAAGTAGATTTGCAAATAAATAAGTGGCCAACAAATACGTTTTCAATTTAAAATTCATTATAGATCATTTTTACCTCAAGTGGATAATAAGGGAAAGAAAATGCATGGTGTCACCCAAAGAATCTTTGCTTTGGCTAACCAAGGGTCCATCTAAGCTCAGAAGGCCCTGAGACTGGGAAGGATATTTGAACTGGAGGTCTCAGAGCAGGCCCAGTAGAGGTGGCTGGTGGGTAAGGTAGCAGGATACAAGGATATGAACAAAAATGGGAATTTTACAAGAATTCAAATAGTGACACAAGATCCTGCAACCTTCACAAATGGGATGTCTTAACTCCCATCTATAGCCTCATTCATGCCCAATCTCTGAGACCAACTGAACACTTAAGCAGGGGAGAATTACTAATAAAAACAATTTAGAGAGCTTAGCATCAAGTCAGCCTCCCTGCTTATCCTACTCTGACTAAGTAACTGGCCCCTCTGTTTTCTCTTTTTTTCCAACAGGGTCTCGCTCTGTCACCCAGGCTGGAGTGCAGTGGTGCAATCACAGCTCACTGCAGCCTCAAACTCCTGGGCTCCTGCGATCTTCCCTCCTCTGCTTCCCAGAGGTTTGGGATTAGAGGCATGAGCCACCATGCCCAGCCTGGTTCTACTTGTTGTCCTCTTGGCTGAATGTACTGATTTAGTTAGGTGTGTTGTGCTCAACATTACTCAGAGCTCAAGTCCTTTTACCCTTCAAGAGCATGCAGGGCTTTGCCTTACGCTCCAGAATCCCACTAGCCACATATAGGGACCTTGTTAGGTATGCTAGATAATATGGTTTGGCTGTGTCCCACCCAAATCTCATCTTGAATTGTTGTTCCCATAATCCCCATGTATCATGGGAGGGACCAGATGGAGATAATTGAATCATGGGCTCAGTTTTCCCCATCCTGTTCTCATAATAGTGAGTGAATTATCATGAGATCTGGTGGTTTTATAAGGGGCTTCCTTCTTTGCTGGGCACTCACTCTCTCTCCTGCCGCCATGTAAAGAAAGACATGTTTGCTTCCCTTTCCGCTATGATTGTAAGTTTCCTGAGACCTCCCCGGCCATGGGAAACTGTGAGTCAATTAAACCCATTTCCTTTATAAATTACCCAGTCTCGGGTATTTCTTTATAGCCAGGTGAGAACGGACTGATACACTAGACTTCTCTGTCACCATTTTCCTGACTCTTTGCTTACACATCCTACTACCTGTTGATTACTACTCTAGTTAGGCTTTGGGTGAAAGCTCCTGGAATAAAAAGATACCCAAAGATATAGATGCTTAAACAAGGTAAAAATTTATTTTTATCTAAAATAATAGTCCAGAGGCGAATGGTCCAAGCTGCCAGGGCAGCTCTGCTCTGTGCATTCATTCAGGGCCGTAGGCCTGTCTCATTTATGTTAATTAATTAAATAATGAAATGAATTAACACCTTCTGGGATGTTGCTCTTGATTGCAGATTTGAAGCAAAGTCGCTGCCACATTTGACATTCCAGCCCATGTAAAGGGAAAGATAAGTAAAGGACAAGTTATTCTCTTTGAAGCAAGTAAAATAAAATTTGCACATATCATTTTCATTCACATTCCACTGGAAAGAAATGGAATTAGTCATTACCACAACTAGTCACAAGGGATGTTGTGAAAAGCATAGTTGAGTGTTTTCTTGCCTAGCTAAAATTCTGTTATTATAGAAGGGGAAACAGACTTTGGAGGTCAATCAGTAGCCTGCCACATGCACTCTGGTATTATGAGTTTATTTGTGCTCATTCAGCTCATTCTTTAATTGATCAAGCATTAATTATGAACAACAATATTCATTTTAAAAAACCAGCATTACAGGGATGTTACCCTATACACACCTATCCATTCAAATGAGCAAATTTCCTGCTTTCTGATTGGTATATATTTATTTGGAGCTACTAAACATTACATTTCCAGATCGAAAGTTTCCAGCATAATAAGTGTCTTTAGTAGTTGTTGCTAAAATTGAACCCCTAGCACAGGAGTAGTAACTTAATGACATATAACCTACTATTCCTCTCTCTTTGTTCCTGGCAGACATTGCTTATGAATAATCACACACTTTTCCATGCAGCATGCATGCAGCTTCAGGATCATTTTCAACACAGCACTCTAGAGAGCCACTGCATGAGAGGTTAAAGCAATTTGCCGTCTCCAGGTGGTTGGAGACC
Organism: Pan paniscus; assembly: GCF_029289425.2. NCBI lineage: Eukaryota > Metazoa > Chordata > Mammalia > Primates > Hominidae > Pan > Pan paniscus. The sequence goes on along the minus strand of NC_073256.2, from coordinate 51,714,783 downwards.
ATTTAGGTTTCAAAAATCATTATTGATTTGATGTTGCTTCCTTCAGTTCTGCCACTGATAGTTACGGATACCTTTTTTTTTTTTCATTTCAGACATTATTTTGGGTAAACAATAGAGGAAACATATCTTTTTTTTTTGGTCTCCTGACTTGCTTTTTAAAACATTAATTTTAATTAATTGATTAATTATTTCCAACTTTTATTTTAGATTCAAGAATACATTACCTAGGTATATTGCATGATGCTGAGGTTTGGGGTACAAATGATTCCATCACCTAGGTACTGATAATAGTACCCAATAGTCAGTTTTTCAACCTTTGTGCCCCGTCCCCTTCTCCAAATAGCAGTCCCCAGTTTCTATTGTTGTCATCCTTATGTCCACGAGTATCCAATGTTTAGCTCCCAGTTATAAGTGAGATATGTGGTATTTGGTTTTCTGTTCCTGTGTTAATTCACTTAGGATAATGGCCTCGAACTGCATTGTGTTGCTGCAAGGTACATTATCTCATTCTTTTGCATAGCACTGTAGTATTCCATGGTACATATGTACCACATTTTCTTTATCTAATCCATCATTGATGGGCACCTAGGTTGATTTCATGTCTTTGCTCTTGCGAATAGTGCTGCAATGAACATACAAATGTATGTGATTTTTGGTAGAATGATTTGGTTTTTTTTTTTTTTTGGATATATACTTAGTAACAGAACTGCTGGGTCAAATGGTAGTTCCGTTTAAGTGTTATGAGAACTCTCCAAACGGCTTTCCACAGTGGCTGAAGTAATTTACATTTCCCCCAACAGTGTATAATTGTTCCCTTTTCTCCATAGGCTCACCAACATCTGTTGTTTTTTGACGTTTTAATAATAGCCATTCTGACTGGTATGAGATGATAATCTCATTGTGGTTTTGATTTGCATTTCTCTGATGATTAATCACATGTAGGATTTTTTTCATATGTTGTTGGCTGCTTCTATGTTTTCTTTTGAGAAATGTTTCATGTCTTTGGCCCACTTTTTAATACGGTTATGTGTTTTTGCTCATTCAATTGTTTAAGTTCCTTATAGATTCTGCATATTAGACCTTTGTCAGATGCATAGCTTACAAACATTTTCTCCCATTCTGTAGTTGGTCTTTTTACTCTAATGATAGTTTATTTTGCTGTGCAGAAACTCTTTAGTTTAATTATGTCCCACCTATCAGTTTTTGTTTTTGTTGTAGTTGCTTTTGAGGACTTAATCATAAATTATTTCCCAAGGCCCATGTCCAGAATGGTGGTTTTCTAGATTTTTTTTTAAGATTCTTATAGTTTGAGGTCTTACATTGAAATCTTTAATCTCATCTTTTTTTAAAACAAAGTTCACATTTTATTCAGATTGAAATAAACTATAAAAAATTGTTTTTCTTCCCCAAAAATAACGCAATATTTTCCATATTTTTCTAGATAAACTTATTTTTGTAGGTTTTTCAGGTTTTGTTATAAATCAAGATGAAGCAGTAGGTAAGAGTCATGGAAAAAGACAGAAAAAAAACAGACAGTTGTCAGTTGTCAGTATCCATGGCCTCTGATTCTGTCTTAACCATAAAACAGAAGTGTTCAACATATACTTGCTAGAAAACTTAGGAAGATGTAGGCTCCGCAAAGGAATGTAAACAGCAACAACAAGATGTGGAACAATGGCAGGCTCTTCCATTCAAACTTTAACTGTCATTTGTTCCTTTAAGTTCATATGAGAGAGAGAAAATCTACCATGAAATCCTTGTTTGGCGAGCTCATAAGCTTCTCTTTCTCTGGTAATTTCTTGTCACTGTCCAGTATAGATTTTTAACACACTTAAAACTCCTATTAGTCAAAGATCAATTGTAGGCTTAATCCCATCTTGAGTTAATTTTTGTGTTTGGTGAAAGGTAGGGGTCCAATTTCATTCTTCTGCACATGACTAGGCAGCTATCCCAGCATCGTTTATTGAATAGGGAGAGCTTTCTCCATTGTTTATATTTGTCAATTTTGTCAAAGATCAGATAGTTGTAGGTGTGCAGCTTCATTTCCAAGTTCTCTATTTTGTTCCATCCATTTATTTGTTTGTTTTTGTACAAGTACCATGCTATTTTGGTTACTGTAGCCTTCTAATGTAGTTTGAAGTCAGGTAATATGATGTCTTCAGCTTTATTCTTTTTGTTTAGGATTGCTTTGGCTATTTGGATGCTTTTTTGGTTCCGTATGACTTTTAGAATAGTTTCTTTCCCATTCTGTAAAAAATGACATTGGTAGTCTGATAGGAATAGTGTTCAATCTGTGGAGTGCTTTGGAAAGTATCACCATTTTAATAATATTGATTCTTTTAATCCATGAGCATGGAATCTTTTCCCATTTGTTTGTGACATCTGTAAAATTTTTTAGCAGTGTTTTGTAGTTCTCCTTATAGAGTGCTTTGACCTACTTATTTAGATATATCCCTATGATTTTTTATTTTTTTTGTGTGTGGCTCTTGTAAATGGGATTGCATTCTTGATTTCTCTTTCAGCTTGAATGTTATTGGTGTATAGAAATGCTACTGATTTTTATACACTGATTTTGTATCCTGAAACTTTACTGAAGTCATTTATTAGTTCCAGGTGACTTTTAGCAGAGTCTTCAGGGTTTGCTAGGTATAGAATCATATCATCCGTGCAGAGAGATAGTTCGAATTCTTTTCCTATTTGGATGCCTTGTATTTCTTTCTCTTGCCTGATTGCTTTGGCTAGCACTTCCAGTACTATGTTGAATAGAAGTGGTAAGAGTGGGTATCCTTCTCTTGCTTTGGTTCTCAAAGAGAAGGTTTTCAGTTTTTGTCTATTTAGTATGATGTTGGCTACGAGGTTGTCTAGATGGCTCTTACTATTTTGAAGTTTGCTCCTTTGATGCCTAGTTTCTTGAGGTTTTTTAATCACCAAGGTATGTTGGATTGTATCAAAAACCTTTTCTGCATCTATGGAGATGCTCATATGGTTTTTGTTTTTAATTCTGTTTTTGTGGTGAATCCCATTTATTTATTTGAATATATAGAACCAACTTTGTATCCCAGAAATGGCGCCTACTTGATCATGTTGAATTTACTTTTTGATGTGGTGCTGAATTCGGTTTACTAGTATTTTATTGAGAATTTTTGCATCTATGCTCATCAGGGATATTGGCTGTAGTCTCCTTTTTTTGTTGTGTATTTGCCAGGTTTTTGTATCAAGGTGATGCTGGCTTCATGGAATGAGTTAGAGAGGAATCTCTCCTTGATTTTTTAAAGTAGTTTCAGCAGTCTTGGTATCAGCTTTTCTTTGACATGTGGCAGAATTCTATTATGAATCCATTTGGTCTGGGTAGTTTCTTTTTTTTTGATTGGTAGGTTTTTTATTACTGACTCAATTTTGGAACTTGATATTGGTCTGTTCAGTGGGGAAATGTATACCTTTAACAAAGGTATACTCCAAATTCTCCAGGATCTCCTTGGCCAACTCAGTCTCTGGATATAACTTACTGAGGAAGATTGTGGCTTACTGTTGGCAGATAATATCCTCAATAGGCTTGTTCTCCAAAGTTTTACCACCAAGAATAAAGCAATGTTAAAAACCCTTTGTTCTGAAGGCTCTACAGACACATGCAGCCAAGAGAAAAGATTAAATTAGTGTCAAAACAATGAAATTAGACTTACTGACATTAGAGTTTTCAAGTCTTCTAGGTTCCCATGAGAATTCTTTATAAAATGTACTAGAAATCTTCAGCTAAGGCGAGCAATGTGCATCATATGTTAAATTGGCCCCTGGACATTCTGAAGAGGCAGAAAAAGAAAAGGAGAAAACTTCAAAAAATAAAATAAAACCAACCCTGAGATGCTTCAACAAACCAGTTTGTTATGAAATTGCCTGCAAAGAAATTTCTAGATTTTTAAAAGGATTGCTATGGTTTGAGTGTGTCCCCTCTAAAACTTTGATCCCAATGTGGTGGTATGGGGAAGTAGGGCCTCATAGGAGGTGTTTGGGTCACGCAGGTGGATTCCTCATGAATAGATTAGTGTCCTCCCATGGATGCGAGTGAGTTATTCTCACAGGACTAGATTAGCTACTGTGACAGTGGGTTGTTATAAAAGTGAGTTTGGAGCCCAGTGGAGTGGCACACACCTGTAGTCCAGGCTATTTGGGAGGCTGAAGTGGGAGGATCTTTTGAGCTCAGGAGTAAGAAGATGTAGTGTGATATGATCGTGCCTGTGGGTAGCTACTGCACTCTAGCCTGGGCAAAATAGTGAGACCTCATCTCTTTTTTAAAAAAGTGAGTTTGGCTGGCTAGAATCTCTCTCACTTCCTCTCTCACCATGTGATCTCTGTACATGCCCACCTGCTTCTCCGCTTTTCCATGTTTTGACCTAGCATGTGGCCCTCACCAGAAGCTGGCCAGATGTGGTGTTTTGCTCTTGAAGTTCCCAGACTGCTGAATCATGAGCTAAATAAACATTGTATCTTTGTAAACTATGCAGTCTCAGGTATTCTGTTACAACAACATTAAAGGGACAGAGACAGGAATAATATCCATTTTTGAAGCAAAGCCACTTTACTTTTATAGTGGAAGATAATATTGTTTTCCGACTCATTTCAAAAAAACTAAAGCTCTCTCCTTCAAATATTTCAGGCTTTCTTTACCACTTTAACCTCTAGATATTATTAACCACTAGATATTATTCCATTATCTTGGTAATAGTGTCAAAGGGAGATTTCTGTTGTTGTTTTTAAAATGACTATATAAAATAGATAAATTATGATTACCTGTAATTATGACATCACCTAATAATTAGTTTTTACCTGTAGACAAGGCCTTTTGAACATAAAGAGCTCTTTGTGAAAAACAGTTAGTTGGGAAATAGGCAGGAGTAGAAGTAATTTTCAAGATCATTTAGGTTAGGTAGAGTAGCTTCCAATTTTGTAGTCTCTACTATATGTAGAAATAATTGCAAGAAAAATTTGGTGTGAATATTACTTCCTGTCTTTCTCATGTCATATATTTAAGTGAAAAAGCAAAGTGTAGAAAAGAACATATAGTATACTATCATTTGCACAAAATGTCTCTATGTATTCAAATACAGGTAAAGCATCTCTAATTCAAAAATCCAAAATTTGAAATCCCCAAAAATTTGAAACTTTTTGAGCACTGACATGATGACACAAGTGAAAAATTTTACATTTGACCTTATATCATGGGTCTCAGTAAAATTACCATCAAAATTTTGTTTCATGCACAAAATTATTAAATATATTGTATAAAATTACTTTCAGGCTAGGTATATAAAGTGTATATGAAACATAAACAAATTTTGTGTTTAGACTTGCATCCCATCCCCAAGATATCTCATTTTATCTACATGTAAATATTCTAAAATTCAAAAAAAATCTGAAATTCTAAACATTTCTAGCCCCAAGCATTTCAGAAAAGGGATACTTAATCTGCATATGTATGAAATCTTATGTATGAAATACCTGTGCTTGGAAAGATAAAGAAACTGGCAACGCTGATGTCTTGGGAAGCAGAACCAGATGTATAGTGGTGGGAGCAAGACTACTAATGGTATACCCTGTAAGCTTTTAGCATTTGTCACCATATGAATGTGTTAAAAGGAAACTTTAGACAAATTTAACAAAATTTAACTAGCAAAGAATGACTCATAAATTGGGCAGCCCTCAGAACCAGAATCAGTTCAGAGTGACTCCAGGGCTGCCACATGGTCGGATAGTGTTTATGGACAAAAACATAAAGAAAATGGAAGTGAGGTACAGAAACAGCTGGATTGGTTACAGCTAGGTGTTTGCCTTATGTGAACCTGGTTTAAACAGTTGGCTGCCTGTGGTTGACTGAAGTTCAGCTGCTGTGATAGGCTGAGCTCAGCTACTCTTTTCAAGAGTAGATTACAGTCTGTTTACACATCAGGTTGGATTAGAGTTCGTTATGTATGGAGAAACCTTTAGGCTGACCTTAAACATGTAAGGAGAGTTTTAGGCCAGACACAATTAACATAATGTGCTACCTGCTCAAAACTACGTACAATTTTAAAAAAATTTGTGGTCACTGTTATGTCTTCTAAAACATTATTTAAGATTTCTTTTAGTGAGCATTTATTATGTAGTGTTTTACTCTTTGCATAAGATTTTGCTTTAAAGATTAAATAATATTATGATTAGGTAAAAGATTCTAGATTGACTATTATTTTCATGCAACAGTTACAAGATACCACTCCATTGTCTTCTGGCCTTTGTTATCTGTGAGAAATTTATCTATCAATGTTTTTCTTTTCCTTTGCTAGCTTTTGCGATTTTTCTCTTTATTCTTGATGCATTTTAATACATTTTCATTATGTGACCACGTAAGGGTTTATTTTATTTTAATTTATTTTTATTTCTTGCTTCAGTCTTGAAGCAAATTTGTGATCTAAAATTCATGTTTTAGTAGGGTGTAGTAGCTCATACCTGTAATCCCAGCTACTCAGGAGGCTGAGGCAGGAGCACAGCTTGAGGCTAGGAGTTCGAGACCAGCTTGGGCTACATAGTGAGACCCCATCTCTAAAAAAAAAAAGAAAAATTAGCTGGGCATAGTGGTGCATGCCTGTAGTCCCAGCTACTCTGGAGGCTGAGGCAGGAGGATTACTTGAGCCCAGGAGTTTGAGGCTACAGTGAGCCATGATCATGCCACCGCACTCCAGCCTAGGCAACAGAGTGAGACTCCATCATTAAAAAAAAAAATTAAATTTATACTTTAATAAATTTTGAAATATTATTAGCAATTAATTCTTCAAATGTCACCTTCTACCATTCTTTCCATTCTCTGCTTCTGTAATTTCTATGAAATATTTGGTATTTAGACTTCTTGATCTGTATCCCATTCTCTTAACTTCTCTTCAATATTTTTTTTTTTGAGTTTCTATACTGCATTCTGCATGAGCGGCTCAGTATTATTTTCCCAATTTACTAATTAGTTTTTTTTTCAGAATTCAGATTAGAAGTTGCCCCTTCTAGTGTAGTTTTAAAATTTCAATGATTAATGTATGTTTGATGTTCAAATTATCTAATTGATTCTTGGAATCAATTGACCCACTTGATTTTGCTTTATTTCTTTTGTTGTTGTTGTTTCAAGACATTATATCCTTTTTAAGACGGCAACTATGCCTTTGTTTATCTCCTTAACATACATAATGTAGTTATTTTAAAGTTTCTATCAAGCTGTTCAATAAAATGAATTTAATCTTGGGTAAATTCCTATTCTGATTATTGATTGCAATGGCTTCCTTAGCATTAGAATTCTCCAAGTGTTTTGAAATATTAATTTATGGGTCTCTCTCTCTCTCTCTCTCTTCAGAGTTTAGCGTCTCCAAAATAAATAAAAGAAAGAAGTTGCAGATAAATTATCCATTCAGGCAGGACAAGTTTCTCTTGCAAGGACCGACAGTTTGGTGGCAACCTTAGAAGTCTGTCACAGCTCATAGTTTTGAGAAGTATGTGAAACTAATCTTTCATTCTCAGCATCTTGTATAACATTTGTCATATAGCATATCTTTGTCAAACTAATTTCTTATTTATGTGAAAATTGTAGCCACGTTGTGGCTGTGCAGTGGTGGTTGCAAGCCACCACTCATCTGCCCTATCTACCATTGTTGTTGCAGATGGCCAAAAGGGTAGCTAGGACTTTTACCACCATCTGGCAAGAGTAGTAAGGACTCCCTACCATAGGGTCAGTGGAGGATACCTGGGGAACAGAAGGGATGAGTCTCCTCTCGCCTGCTAGAACGTCAGTGGAGGCCAAGTGGAGAACCTGGACTTCAACCCTCATTGGGCACTAGTGAGGAGATATCCACCTTCCCTTGCTGGTATGATGGCAGAGGAGGCCTGCTGAAATACAAGGTTTAAATAAAAACCATAGTATCTGTGGAGAAAAGGGAATGCTTTTACACTGTAGGTGGAAATGTGTATGAGTTCCAGCCACTATAGAACATGGTGTGGAGATTTCTGAAAGAACTTAAAACAGAACAACAATTTGACCCAGCAATCCAATTACTGGGTATATATCCAAAAGAAAATAAATTGTTCTACCAAAGAGACTCATGAACTCATGTTCATTGCAGCACTATTTACGATAGCAAAGACATAGAATCAACTTAGGTGCCCATCAACAATGGATCTGAGAAAGAAAATATGGTATATATACACCATGGAATACTACACAACAATAACAAGGAATAAAATCATGTCCTTTGCAACAACATTGATGCAGCTGGAGGCCATCATCCTAAGGAAGTTAACACAGAAACAGAAAACCAAATACCACATGTTCCCACTTATAAGTGGGAGCTAAATATTGGGTACACATAGACATAGATGAGAACAATAGACACTGGGGACTACTAGAAGGAGGAGAAAGGGAGGGGGAAAGGGTTGAAAAGCTACCTATTGGGTACTATGCTCAGTACCTGGGTAACAGGATCATTTGTATCCAAAACCTCAGCATTATGCAATGTACCCATGGAACAAACCTGCATGTGTACCACCTAAATCTAAAATAAAAGTTGAACTTATAAAAAATTAAAAACATAAAAACCATGGTATTATAATATAATGCTCTAAACTCCTAGGTGTCAAGAAAACATTGCTCATTTTACAAAGAACCAGGAAAATCTCAAATTGAATGACAAAAAAATCAACAGATGCCAACACTGAGATGACACAGATGTTAGAAGGATTTTAAAGCAGTCATGATAAAACTCTTTTCACAAAAATTAATCAACACTCTTGGAAAACACAGAAAGTGTCAATAAAGAAGTTGAAAACATAAAGGATAGCTAAATGGAAATGTAATCATTGAAATAAAAAACTCACTGGATGGCCTCAAAAGCAAAATGAAAAGAATAGAGAAATGAATCATTAAACTTGAATACAGAACAATACAAATTACCCAGTCTGAACAACAGAGAGAAAATAGACTGAGCAAAGAAATGAACACAACCACAGAGACCTGTGGGACTATGGTTAAAAGCTCTAACATTTGTGTCATCAGAATCTCAGAAAGGGGAGAAATAGAATGGGCCTGAAAAAGCATTTGAGGAAATAAATAATAGCTGAAAACTACCCAAATTTGGCAAAACACATAAACCTACAGATTCAAGAAGCTGAAAAAAAACCATAAAGATGAAATCAAAGAAATCCATATCAAAACATATCATAAGAAAATTTCTGAAAACTAAGACAAATCCCTTGAAAGCAGCCAGATAAAAATAACACCTAAAGGGGAAAACCATGTAGATGACAGATTTCTTATTAGAAATATGAAAGCCGGAAGGAAGGGGCACAATATTTTTCAAATGCTGAAAGAAAAGAACAGTCAACCCAGAATTCTATAGCTAGTGAAATTAACTATGAGGAGTAAAGGAACAATGAAGACATTCTCAGGTGAAGGAAAATTAAGAGAATTTGTTTCCTACAGATCTACCCTAAAATAATGGCTAAACAAAATTCTGTGAACAGATAGGAAATGATAAAAGAAGAAATATTGGAACATCAGAAAGGAAGAATAACTGTGGAAAGAATAAAACTATGGGAAAATATAATAGGCTTTTCTTCAACTCTTTCGTTTTCTAAATTATATTTGATGATTGAAGCAAAAATTCTAACAACACTGTCTGATGTTATTCTCAATGCATGTAGAGGAAAATTTTAAGACATAAATGGGAGAGTGTAAAGGGGCTCAAAGAGAGCGTGCAGGTTTCATTTGAACTGATAAAATGTTGTTGGCCAATGACTGTAACAAGATGTGTATATAATATAACACCTAGAGCAACTTTTAAAAAGGCTATCCAAAGGAATATATAAAAAACACTATAGATAAATCAAAATGAAACTAAAAACAAGTTCAAGTAACCGATAGAAGTGCAGGAAAAAAATGAAAACAGAAACAAAAAAGGATAAAACAGAGAATAAAAAATAAAATGACAGAAATAATTTCTAACATATCAATTATATTTGAAGGGCATTATATTTAAAAAAGTCTATTTCAGAAGGTCATGTACTATATGATTCATTTCTATAACATTCTCAAAATGAAAAATTATAGTGATTGAGGAGAAATTATGGATTCCAGATGGTAGGGTGGATGGTGGGGGTGACTACAAATGAGTAGCATGAAGATTATGCGGTGATGCAGCTAGACTCATGGAGGTGACACAAGTCTATACGTGTGATAACATAGCATAGAACTATAAACATACGTTGTACCATGTCACTTTCTTGTTTTCATATTTTACTACAGCAATGTAAAATATAACCATTGAGGAAGGCTGGATGAAAGGTTCAGGGGTGTCCTCTGTACCCTGTTTGCAACTTCCTATGAATGTATAATTATATCAAAACTAAAAGTTGAAAAAAGAAGTAATTAGAAAAACAATGTTTTGAAAGTTATAAAGTGAATAAGAAGTTATAAAGTGAATAAGGTGCAGTAATGAGGAGAAATGAGTCTGATTCCATATAATACATATGTTATATATATATAATATATATGTATCAGAATATAATATATATGTGTCAGAAGAGGAAACATGTTCCCTGAAACTTGAAGAATGAATAGGACTTTGTCAGATGATATGGTTTGGCTGTGTCCCTACCCAAATCTCATCTTGAATTGTAGCTCCCATTATCCCCACTTGTCACGTGAAGGACCAGGTGGAGATAATTGAATCATGGGGGCCATTGCCCTCATGCTGTTCTCGTGACAGTAAGTGAGTTCTCACAAGATCTGATGATTTTATAAGGGGCTTTTCTCCCTTTTGCTCAGCACTTCTCCTTCCTGCTGCCATGTGAAGAAGGACACATTTACTTCCTCTTCTGCCATGATTGTAAGTCTCCTGAGGCTTCCCAGCCATGCTGAACTGTGTCAATTAAACCTCTTTCCTTTATAAATTACTCAGTTTCTGGTATGTCTTTATTAGCAGCATAAAAATGAACTAACACATCAGGTAAAACACAAAGCTGACTAGGACATTTCAGGTTTATGAAACTGACATGCCCCAAAGAGGTAAATGGGAGGAAAGAGCCTGTTTGGAGAATGGCAAGTACTTCATTATGAATAGGGTGTGTTATATTAGTGGGAGATCAGCAGCAGGTCTAATGAATTAACGTTGCCATTCCTATGAACAGTCAATGGAAACAAGTTTATTTGCCCCTGTGTATGCTGTCCTAGGTCCTTTCCCTGTCCTAGGTCCTTTCCCTGAACTATAAATTGGATCACTATGATTTCATGATAGAACTTTGAGAAGCAGAGAACTTCTTTTGCATTTTTCATGCCTCATGCCACTGACCTTCAGTTTTCCTTCTTGATCATGCATGTGTGCTCAAGATTATAACAGAAGAAAGAGGACAGAAAAAGCCAGGTAGAAATGAGAAGAAGTGGAAGTAAAATTTTAAACATGTATTAAATAATGCGTAAAGACACTATTTAAAAAAACTGCAACTATCAGAAAGCATTGATCCTATGGTATGGAAAATTTGGAGATTGACTATCTGGGGACTGGATGTGCACAAAATGCAGGGTCTTGGGCTTTGTGGGAGGCTTCTGTCAGGGAGACAATATGTTGTGGTAATTCCCCAGATACTGACTATGTTATTATCAGAAATTCAGTACTGATGCCAAGTTTTCTTGTTGTTTCAGGTCATATTTAAATGACTGGGAGAACTGATCTGCTCTGCAGAAGAAAGAATGAGGCTATAGTTTGTCAGTGTAGGTCAAATATTTCATTAATTTATTCACCCATTCATTTATCAAATATTTATTGAGGGTTCATTATGTGTTAGGGCTTCCTCTAAACACATGGACCTTTCAAAACTTAAAAACAATGCAAGAAATTTGCAACATAAGAATTTCAAAACTTTTGCATGTATTAAAAAGTAGAAACACAATTATGATATTCAACAAGCTGGAGAATATATTTGCCAAAAATTATAAAGACAAAAGTTTAATATCCTTAAAATACACAGAGCTCATATAATTTTTCACTTGAAAAATGTTTACAGAACTAAAAGAGTTCAGAGATAAAATATAAATGATGAATAAATACAGTTGATCCTTGAACAACAGGGGTTTGAACTGTGCAGGTCTATTTATATGTGCTATATGTGCATTTTTTTCAGCCAAAAGCAAATTGAAAATACTGTATTCATGGTATGGGAAACCCACATATTTGAGGGCTAACTCTCAAGCACAATGTATCCATAAGGCTGGCTGTGTGACTTGAGTATATGCGGATTTTGGTATGGAAGGGGTCTTCTGGAGCCAATCCTCACCTGTACTGAGGAATGACTGTATATGAAGTGCTGTTCATCCTCACAATTAATCAAAGAAACCCAAATTTAAATAAAATATTTTCACAATTAAAGAAAATAAGATATATACTTTTGCAAAGGGTGAACAAATATGTGTGCAAATAAGTTCAGAAGATTCTTAGAAAGTCTTCTTTTAATATGCCTTAAGAGTCTAAAAATGGGCTGGGTGCCGTGACTCATGCCTGTAATCCCAGCACTTTGGGAAGCCGAGGTGGGCAGATCACATGATGTCAGGAGTTCAAGACCAGCCTGGCCAACATGGCAAAACTCTGTCTCTACTAAAAATACAAAAATTAACCGGGCACGGTGGTACACTCCTGTAATCTCAGCTACTTAGGAGGCTGAGGCAGGAGAATCCCTTGAGCGTGGGAGGCGGAGGTTGCAGTGAGCAGAGATTGTGCCACTACATTCTAGCCTCGGCGACAGAGCCACACCCTGTCTCAAAAAAAAAAAAAAAATCTAAAAATGTTTAGTAACTTTGTCCCTGAAATGGTACTTCTAAGAATTTGTCATGAGGAAATAAAAAGGCAGGCAAAGAATTATATATATGAATTTTTTTTGATGTTAGAATAAACATTTTTAAAACAACCTAAATTCCAGTGAATCAGTGAGAAGATAGTGATACATTCACAAACTGTTCTGTTATGTAGACACTGAAAATCATATTTTGAAGATTAACATGGTAAAATGTTTAAAGTACAGATAATGAAGAAAAAATTCAGAATACATGCACGTCTGTAAAATAATATTATGTATACTTTGATTTTCCTTTTTATACTTTTTGTATCTTCTAAATTTTCTACAATAAACATATTTTACTTTTGTAATTAGTAAAACAGTTATAACTTTAATATATTTATGTAGCAGTTTAGGAATTATACAGAAAAATTAATTTTTCTAACAGTATGTTTTAGTAACTGAATATAATGTGTTTCTTCATAAATATAATTAATTCACAGTTATTATGTATTTATGTGTTTAATATTTATCTTCTGTAGTAGAATGCCAGCTTCATGAAGGTGTACTGCTGTCTCTGTGTTTGTAGTTAGCTCTGTCCGGCAGAACTTTTCACCAATGAGAAAATTTTCTTTATCTGTACTGTCCAATACGGCAGCCAATAGCGAGGCAGTGAATCGGTACTTGAAATGTGGCCAGTGAACCTGAAGAACTGAATTGTTTATTTTACTTATTTTTAATTTATTTAAATGTAAATTTATGTGGCCACATGTTGTATTGGACAGTATAATTCTAGAGAATACTGTCATGTAAACGGTAGGTACAAAATAAACACATGTATAATATTTGGATAGGTTGAGTGAAGTTATGTGATGATTTGACATCATTTGATGACCCTGGAATAAGAACAGAGATAAAACTTCATATTATCTGACCTATAACATTAAGAGTGTTTGGAAAGTTACTGGAAGTTTTGGGAGTTGTTGGTGCTAATCAAATGAAATGGGAAATGATGGTTCTAATGATAACAGTAAGATTAACACTTACTAGTATGCTTATGTGCCCTATAAATATGAATTCACTTAATCCTCCCAACCCCAAGAAATACTGTCAGCTCTCCACCTCCATGGACTCCACATCCGTGGATTCAACCAAATGAGGATGAAAAATATTTGAAAGAAAAAAAGCAATAGAAAATCACAATACAACAATTTTAAAATAATATAAATTTTAAAAACACAGCATAACAACTATTTACATAGCATTTCCATTGTATTAAATATTATAGGTTATCTGGAGATGGATTGAAGTATACAGGAGGATGTGGATAGGTTATATGCAAATAGTATGCCATTTTATATCAGAGACTTGAGCATCCATGGATTTTGGTATCCTCTGGAGGTACTGGGGCTAATGCCCTGCAGATACTGAAGGATGAGTATAATATTTCCCTTCATTTTACAAATATGGTCACCGAGGTACTGAGAAGCAGGGTAACTTACTCAAGGACTCACAGCTAGGGGAGCCAGTCCAAACCCAGGTAGCCTGGGTTCATCTGTGCTCCTAGCCTCTATGCTATAATGTCTAAATAAGCAGTGCTTATTTAATGATTTATCTAATTATTTAGATAATTAGTCTTATTTAATGACTTATCTAATGACTGGAGTGGTGTTTGATTTTAAAGCTACAGGTCTAACTTGACAATGGGCTGTATGGGTTTAGATAGATTTTCTAAATTGGGCTGTGGTACAGACTAAATGTTTGTGTTGCCTGCCAGTTCATACGTTGAAACCCTCATCCCCACTGTTATAATATTTGAAGATGAGGCCTTTGGAAGGTAATTAGGTCATGAGGGTGGAGCTTTCTTAATGGGATTTTTTTTTTTTTCCCATATAAGAAGAGATATGAGAGCAGTTGTTTCTATCCACCATGTGAGAAAACCAGGAAAAGGATTTTCATTGGGGCCTGACCACGCTGGCATCCTGATCTCAGGCTTCCTAGACTCCAGGACTGAGACATAAATTTCTGTTGTTTAAGGCACTCAGTCTATGAAGTCTTGTTCTAGCAGCCTGAAAACTAAAACAGGCCTCATACATTAGAGCACATTGAACACACAGTGTTTTTGTTGTTGTTTTATTTTTCAGTGCATACACATGAACTCTTGAAATTCATCCAACGAATACTTACAGCATGAAACTAAGTGCCAGATAGTGTGTTCAGTTCTGAAGCTACAAATATAAAAAAAGCTGTATTATCTTCTCTCCAGCAGCTCAGAAACCAGTAAAGACACATGCTATGGTTTGAATGAGTTGCCTCCAAAATCAGGTGTTGCCAATGCGGTAATAGTAAAAGGTGGGGCCTTTGAGAGGTGATTAGGTTCTGCGAGCTTCTTCCTCCAAAGTGGGATTAAGGCCATTATAAAAGAGGCTTCACACCACGTTCAGTTAGCTCTTGCCCTCTTGTCTTTCCACATGTGAGGCTGCGGCAGCAACAAGGCGCCCTCTTGGAAGCAGAGCAACCTTCACCGGACAATGAGCCTTCCGGTATCTTGGACTTCTCAGCCTTCAGAACTGTGAGAAAATACATTTTTTTTTCTTTATGAATGTGGGACATAATGAGGTTTCTCTTCAAATGGCCTGATCAATCCTTTATTCTTTAATTCATAGTACCCCCCCCATGCCTTTTTTCTTTTTCTCTTTTTCTTCCTTTCTGCCTTTGTTACACGCCCAGACATGCCACAGTACCAGGTGTTATCAGTACCAGCTCACATTCCTTTCCTTATTTGGAAAGAAGACTAGCTCTGTGGCTCATTGCAGACACCCTTTCCCTTTTCCCCCTCTCTCCCTTACGTGACCACCTTATCTTAAAAAAGTTCAAATGTTTAGCCAACCGGGATTGGTTTAGATTGTACGGCCAGACCCCGGCCAATGGGGAAAGGGTACAGGGGCAGGACTTGCGTCAGGAGTAAAGGCTCTCGTGCCCCTTTGTTCAGGTGTGCTCCCATGGTGACTGGCCAAGGAGAAGCACCCCTCTGCGCAGAAGTAAAATTGCTTTGTTAAGAATCCTTTGAGTGTTCAATTTCCTTAGGATTTTGAACGTTATTCCCAACATGAATTACCCAGTCTCAGGTATTTTGTTATAACAATATAAATGGACTAAGCAACACATAAAAAGAAATGTAATAAGTACAAAAGTGAAAATATAAAAGTAGTGTTCTGGGAACCCAGAGGAGGGTATGGGTATGTGCATGCATTTGTGTGAGACTTAGTCCTGGAGGAGTGGGGGTTCTGGTTTCTACCTCACTTTCTGCTCTGCAATTCACCCTGGCCTTCATTCATTCTGTAAGATATCCAAAATTCATGGTCAGAGCTTGAAGATTTGGGGTTGATTCACATCTGCCATTTATTAGCTAGTGACTTTGGGATAAGTTGTTTTGAGGTTTAGATAATGGATTCAAGTATTCCTACCCTGTAGAGCTCATGAGGTTTGTTCATAAAAGTCAAAATGAGATCTTGCCTGTTATAATCTAGTACAAAATGTAAAGCACTATGCCAGTTGTCAGCCAGTGTCAGGAATTTCTCTAATTTGTTAATCTATACCATCTAAACAGGATGGGAAGGCAAGCTTTTATCATAAAGAGCTTGGGTAACTAAATGGCAGACCTATGCATAAATAATGGAGTAGGCACACTGGAATGTGTCTAGACTTCAGGGAAATATCAGATCTAGCATGCCAAAGGATCTCATTTGCAAAATGTACTGTCAGTGACCGCGTTGGCAGAAGTGGTGTTGCATTACAGAAGCCTGCCTGGGAGATAAAAAAAGATAAAGGACGGCAAATTGAGTGTGCGAAGGTGGTGTCTGGAAGGGCACCATAGGTATTAGCATTAGATCTCAATTCGATATTACTACTGGTGGACCACAGAAGGAAAAAAACAGGTAATCTGTGAACATGTGAAGAATAGAAATCTGTTAGCTATGACTTAATGCTTATCAATTTAGCATAAAAAATTACATCTGTAAGATGACTTAAAGCTTTCAAAGTATGCTTAAAAAGACCTTCCCCTTATCCTAAAAAGAAAATAAATAAGACCTGATGCTAAACAGTTTGTGTTAGGCATCATCATCCCCATTTTATAAACAAAAAAGACCCAGAATGGTTAAATGATTTGCTCAAGAAGACCTCACAATAAAACCAACAAATGAGAAAGGATTTCTGACCCGAAGACCAGTAATTTCGACCAGTTATTTTCATAGAAAATAGGTGGATTTGGAAGGAAACAGAGTTCACTCAGTTGGCTAATTGGATAATAAAGTGAAATGGTAACTTTACAGGAGGAGGGTCCAGTCTGGAAAAGCTATGTTTGCCAATAAGAAACACTTACGACTCTCTTCATTGGGATTAATACTTAGAGTTTCAAGTTTTTCAGTGAATTAAATGGGAAAATAAACCTAGAGTCGGGCTCTATCTCATCAACCTTCAGCCAGACTCAAGGATTTCAGGCAAGGAGGCGGCTGGTTGGCCTTTCCCCAGGCAAGCTCTCTTTTCCCGAGCAGCTGTCTGCAATGCCTGGAGGCTGTTGTCTTTGTCAGCAGTGCTCTGAGAATTTGCCTGAATATAAGAATTCCTCAGGCAGCCCCAGGGAACCTGGCATCTCTTAAAATCCTATCAAAGATGGCTTTTGCCTAAAGCTCTAACTATCTTATAGAAGGCAAGGGAAGAGAGTAGCAATTACCCAAGCGATTCAAGCAAGAGAAATGAATTTGGCCTTCGTTTCCTAACTTCTCAGGCGAAAGTCTGTTAGAACTGTGCTTCTCAATTTTCATTGTGTAAAGAATCACCTGGGGATCTTATTAAAATGCAGATTTTTTAACTCAGTAGGTTTGGTGTGGGGGTGGAAAGTCTGAATTTCTAACAAGCTTCCAGGTGATGCTGAAGCTGGTTTGTAAATCATACATTGAGTAGCAAGGTTTTAGAGCATCTTACCCAGGTAGAATTTACCCCGATTTTCCACTTGCTAGCTTTGTGGCAGAGGTTCTCAAAACTTCAGATGCATTAGAACCACCTGAGAAGCATGAAAAAATGCAAATTTTGACTTGATAGGGTCCAGGGCTTTGCCTTTCTAACATGCAACTTGCTGTTTCAGGGACTTTAGAGGAAGCACGGGTACCCAGAAATACTCAAGCCAGTCTACACCCTTTGGAGCCACTAAGTCTTAGCTAATGAGAGGTTTCTTTAACTGGGGAAAGGTAACCATATAAAATTCAGTTAACTTCCGCCTATAAATTCAGCAAAACAACATAAGGCTAATGAGAGAGCTCGCATGATTTCTGCATTGCTGGGCAGAGAAAAGGAGTCTCAAATCTTTTCTAAGGGTACCCTGTATAATTTCATTCTGAAGGACCCCAGATATGAAAAAGTAGGAGCAAGCCGAGCACACACCTGAGATCCCAGAAAAGGATTTACAACAGACCCTGAAAGGCCAACTGCCCCAGCAAGAAGTCAGAGGACACATGTAGCCCTATAGCCAAAACTGAGTCATATTTTCTTGTTTTCAGAAACTGCTTCTATGGAAACCCACTAGAAAGGTCTCGGGGTTTCTGCAAGCAGAGATCATTTTGAAAGAGACCTGTTTTTTGATGAAGAATGGACTATTAAGTAGCAATATAAAAGTGAAGAAAATGGACTCATAGTGAAAACAGAATTATGTTCTCCTATGATCTCCTGACTCACGTGCTTAAATGACCTCTTGGGGAAGAAAAGGAATGATGTGGTTTCACCTGCCTGTACTGAACTACAAGAGGTCAAAGGGTGTTGGAAAAAACCAAGGTGGGGCTGAAAGGGCAGTGAATTAGGACCTGGAAGATATCAGTTGCAGTCCTGGCTCAGCCACTATGTGGCTTTGACATTTTGTCTTGTCATTTAACTTCATTGGACCTTCGTGTCCTTCGTCATATATGAGAATGGCATTAAACTAGACTAAAAATAATGTTCCAACTAGCTTGGGAATTCTGTGTTTTCATGACTGCAGTGATTATTTTCTTCTCGCTAGAGCTATGACAAACTGAGGACAGCTGGGGGAGAACTTTTATAAACACTGAAGAATTCATTAATGCAAATATGACAGTTGTGTGTGGAGACTTAATTACCTACTTTTCTAATTTCATTATGGCAGAGTTCTTTGCTCTGAAATGCCTTATACTTGAGAATGTTGCTTGCTTGATCTCTCTCTCTCTGTGTCTGTCTCTGTCTGTGTGTCTCTGTCTGTGTGTCTCTGTCTGTGTGTCTCTGTGTGTCTCTGTCTGTGTGTCTCCGTGTCTGTCTTTGTCTGACTCTGTCTCTCAAGACAGAGTTTCACCTTGTAGTCAAGGCTGGAGTGCATGGCATGATCTCGGGTCACTGCAACCTCCGCCTCATGGTTTCAACTGATTCTTCTGCTTCAGCCTCTCCAGTAGCTGGGATTACAGGTGCCCACCACCACGCCCAGCTAATTCTTGTGTTTTTAGTAGAAATGGGGTTTCACCATGTTGGCTGGGCTGGTCTCGAACTCTTGACCTCAGGTGATTCACCCACCTTGGCTTCCCAAAATGCTGGAATTACAGGCATGGGCCACTGCGCCTGGCCTGTTTCCTATTCTTTCTGATCCAGTCATTGCCACAGACCACATCTCTGACTTCAAAGCATTGAAGTCACAGATCTAAAACAAATTGATGAAATGAGGCCCTATTTTACAATGACCTTTTAATTTGTAGACTTTTCTAGTTTAGAATAGTCACATAATTTTGTGGGTTTTTTCCCCAAAACTCTTATTAACAGATTAATAATTTCTGTATCTTTTAATTCTGGGGCTTGGAAGTTAGACTACAGAATAGATTTGGTATCCCTTAAGGCAGTGGTCCCCAGCCTTTTTGGCACCAGGGATGGGTTTCATGGAAGACAATTTTTCCATGAATTGGGGTGAAGATGGGGGAGGGGAATAGTTTTAGGATGATTCAAGCACATTGCATTTATTGTGCACTTTATTATTAATACACTGTAATATAATACAACTTGCCATAATGTAGAGTGACTGGGAGCCCTGAGCTTGTTTTTCTGCAACTAGATGATCCCATCTGGCGGTGATAGGAGACAGTAACAGATCATCAGGCATTAGATTCTCATAAGGGGCACACAACCTAGATCCCTTACATGCACATCTCACAATAGGGTACACGCTTCTATGAGAATCTAATGCAGCTGCTTATCTGACAGGAGGTGGAGCTCAGGTGGCAATGTGAGCAATGGGAAGTGGCTATAAATACAGATGAAACTTTGCTTGCCTGCAGCTCACCTCCTGCTGTGCAGCTGGGTTCCTAATAGGCCAAGGACCTGTTTCGGGCCCCTGCTTTAAGGAATATATATATGTATATGTATATCAAGAAAGATCTTAAGATTCAGCTTAAACCTCAGCTGCTTTGCCTTGATTCCCTTAAAGTATAACAAATTATTCCTTCCTCTTTGGTCCTACAAATCATTTCTTTTCTATTATCCTTTAGTGTATTTGTAGGTGTAAGTGAGTGATCTTAGGTAATGTGTGATCCAAGTTTACACCAAACACTCAATTGCCTGGGTCCACTATTTCATATTGATTTAAAATGTGACATAATAGGAAATGTATTTGGTTTCTGCCCTTGGTTCCTGGCTGAGAGTTTCTAAAACCCTTGTAACTCCCTGAGTAGGAGGGGTGATAGGAGCGTCTTTTGTTGTTCATAATAAGCCCTTTTCAACCACATCTAAGTGATGCTAATTAGCTGACTCTTGGAGGGTGAGCCCTGGCTGCCAAAGAAATAGACTCTGTGAGGCCGGGCGCGGTGGCTCATGCCTGTAATCCCAGCACTTTGGGAGGCTGAGGTGGGTGAATCACTTGAGGTCAGGAGTTCTAGACCAGCCTGGCCAACAAGGTGAAACCCTGTCTCTACTAAAAATACAAAAATTAGCCAGGCGTGGTGGGGCGTGACTGTAGTCCCAGCTACTCGGGAGGCTGAGACAGGAGAATCGCTTGAACCCGGGGGGCGGAGGTTGCGGTGAGCAGAGATGGTGCCATTGCACCCCAGCCTGGGTAACAGTGAGACTCCATCTAAAATAAATAAATAAATAAAATAAAAGTAAATAAAATAAATTGACCCTGTGGTTAGAGGGTCATAACTTTCAGCCCCATCCTCTGGGGAGATTGAGTAAACTCATGGCCAGTGATCTATCACACTAATGCAGTGGGACTGCGGTAAAAAGCCTAAATGAAGGAGTTCTTGAGCTTGTAAGTTGGTGAACACAAGACAGGAAGGTGACGTACCCTACTTACAGGGACAGAGCTCCTGTGCTCAGGACCCTTCCAGACCTTGCTGTATGCACCTCTCATCTGGTTGTTCATCTGTATCCTTTGATAAACTGGCAATGAGTAGGTGAAGTGATTCCCTGAGTTCTGTGAGCTGTCACAGCAAATTATCGAAACTGAGGAGGTGTGGTTATGGTGAGACAGGAATGAAGCAAGGAGGTCACAGGAGAATAGACACTTGCAGGCAGCAGTTTCACATGACCAGCAAAAAAACTGTTGAAATAGCTGTATAAGTTTGGGGCTATTAAGATCCTGAAAAACCAGGGTGTGGATCAAGTTGGCTAAGACTGACTGGACCCAACATGGTACTGGATGTGACCTAGGTTTCACCTTAGATCTCACTATCTGCTCATTAACATCCTAAATCACACACCCACCAGCGCATGTCAGTTCCAGGAATACCCATATTTGGTGTAAAAATGGGTGGCACCTCAGTTCCAAGAAATCTCTACCTTTTTCCAGGAATCTTCATGAATATTCCAGGCCCTGGTTAAATCCATAAAGATAGAAGACCCAAATCCTGTTGTAGCACTCACTCCCTTGTGTATGCCCACACTCCCCTCTTGAGAGGTAATGTTCTTTGCAATAAACATCTGCACTTTCACTTTTTTCTGACTCATCCTTGAGTTCCATCTTGAGGCAGTGTCACGAGCCTGGACACCAACTGGGATCGAGATCCCACTGGCATTTGGGGACCTCCCCTAGCCTACCTGTATCAGTAGGAACCCCTGATTTGTAGCAAGGTGGGACAAAACCGTGAGTACTCCAGGAACCCACTACTTGCCATAGGCATTTGCAGCTATGGTGCAGTCTTATAGGACTAAGTCCTCAACCTGTGGGGTCTGCACTAATTCCAGGTGGTTAGTCAGAATTAAACTAAATTGTGGGACACTCAGTTGGAGTCTGCAGAGGATTGGAGAGTTGCTCAGTGTGGAATACCCACACGTTTGGTGTCAGCAGCATTATGAGTTTAGAGAAAAAGTTTTTGCTTTAAAGAATACTTAAACCATGCAGGACTTGGTAGAGATCTCTCAGGTGTACTGAATAAGTTTCACAGGAAAATGAGTGTCTTAGTCAGAGAAATCTGGATCCCTGAGGAAGAAGCTGGGCAAGTGCAAAGGAAGAATATTTTCTAAACTGTTGCTCTGGGTGGTCCATGTGGATGCACGAGTCCAGTCCCAGCCCTGACATTCCCAACTCCGGAAATCAAGGAGGTGAATCAGTTCCCTTGGCTTCAGTTTTCTCAACTGTCAAATGGAGATAATACTGTAACCGCCCAATGGGTTCACCTTGCCTGCTGCCTAGACAGTGGATTTATTAGACAGGGGAATTGCAATAGAGAAAGTAATTCACGCAGAGCTGGCTGTGCATGAGACCAGAGTTTTATTATTACTCATTATTACTCATATTGGTCTCCCTGAAAATTTGGGGATTGGAGTTTTAAAGGATAATTTGGTGGGTAGGGGACCAGTGAGTCAGGAGTGCTGATTGGTCAGGTCAGACATGAAATCATAGGGAATCTAAGTTGTCCTCTTGAGCTGAGTCAGTTCTTGGGTGGGGGCCACAAGTCCAGGTGAGCCAGTTTATCAACCTGGGTGGTGCCAGCTGATCCACTGAGTGAAGGGTCTGCAAAATATCTCAAGCACAGGTCTTAGGTTTTACAGTAGTGATGTTATCCCCAAGAGCAATTTGGGGAAGTTTAGAATGTTGCAGCCTCCAGCTGCATGATTTCTAAACCATAATTTCTAATCTTGTGACCAATTTTTAGTCTGCAAAGGCAGTCTAGTCCCTAAGCATAAAGGGGGTTTGTCTGGGGAAAGGGCTGTTTTTGTCTTTGTCTCAAAGCTAAACTATAAACTAAGTTCCTTCCAAAGTTAGTTCAGCCTACACCTAGGAATGGACAAGGACAGCTTGGAGGTTGGAAGCAAAATGGAGATGTTTAGCTCAGATCTTTCACCGTATGTAATTTTCTCAGTTATGATTTTTGCAAAGGGGGTTTTAATACCAAGCTCCTATGGTGGATACAATTAAATGACACAATGCACATAAAATTCGACAGAGCCTGGTCTGAGGTAGTCACTCAAAATATGCTAACAGTGATGAAAATGATATTGGAGGAAGGCACCAGCTGAGAATAAATGGAGCTTGATCTACTGCCAGATGGGACAAGTCATGGAGACAAATTCTAGGGACAAATCCAGGCAAGAGTGAAGCCTAACTCGGGAATTAAGGATCATGAGACATCTTCTGAAGTTAGCTGTCTTTATATACTTTCAACTCACTCTTTTGGTCCTTCTTTTGTCTTAAAGTCATGAGGTTTAAGAATGACTAATTACTATTATGCTTTTGAGACAGAGTCCCACAGGCCGGAGTGCAGTGGTGGGATCTTGGCTCACTGCAACCTCCACCTCCCGGGTTCAAGCGATTCTCATGCCTCAGCCTCCTGAGTAACTGGGATTACAGGAGTGTGCCACCATGCCCGGCTAATTTTTGTATTTTTAGTAGAGATGGGGTTTTGCCATGTTGGCCAGGCTGGTCTTGAACTCCCGACCTCAGTTGATCCACCTGCCTCAGCCTCCCAAAGTGCTGGGATTACAGGTGTGAGCCACCGCACCTGGCCTAATTATTATTATGCTTTTATTGTAGCACACTCAACAGAGGAGACCCAGCTCAATTTAGGGGAATAAAAGAATAATTTGTAGTATTGCTTTCTCCAAGGCAGAAACTACTTATTTTGAGACATATAATTATTAAAATTATAATTGGCTATTGGTAAGTTGAAAATGGAAGCCAAGAAATAAATTATGAATGAATGGAAACCCTGTGGATAATTTTTGTTCTTCTGAGTAGTTTGTGCTACTTAGTGGCCTTCAGAGAAACAAATCGATAACTATTATTTAGAGCTTCCCTGTAGCTTCCAGGGCGTTAGGAGCCCCTTCTCTATCAGTGATCCTGTAATTTCATCAATGTGGTATCATTAGCACTCCACAGTTAGCAATTAAGCTTTATCCAACAAGCTCAGTTATAGCTTTAGGGGAAAAAACTGCCAGTCACATGGAATATACTCAGATTTCAGAGGTATAGCTAGTTCTATTTAAGATAGATGAAACAGCTGTTAAAGTTATAGTTAGAGCTAGAGTAAGTATTGATTTGCAAGAACCAATTTCCTGTTTTTAAGGCAGTCTGAGGAACCAAGGGGATATCTGTATCAGTCATTTTTAATCTTGGTGAGAGGTTAAGAAGTAAAGTGCTCCCTGATAGGGCAGCATAGCATTCTGGTTTCTTACAGAGCTCATTAGTGACTGCTCCCTTTTAGATAGCAAAATATGCATTAGTATTCCACTGGCAAGTCTGCTATATTTGTAGGGTGCTTTCACACAATTACTTCAAATTAACTTCACACAATGCTGGGAGGTGGTGA
Organism: Pan paniscus; assembly: GCF_029289425.2. Taxonomy (NCBI): domain Eukaryota; kingdom Metazoa; phylum Chordata; class Mammalia; order Primates; family Hominidae; genus Pan; species Pan paniscus. Next base: position 51,690,166 of record NC_073256.2, on the reverse strand, counting down.
TAATTATGTTCTTTGTTCTGCTTGGAAACGAGAACTCACAGAGGTTAAGTAACCTGTCCTCCCTTCCAACAGCTATTAAGTAGAATAACAAAAAGTCCAGGTCATTTTAACTCATTTTCATGAGTTCTTCTGAGCAAAAACATATTCCTGGATCCTTACTTTGGATCTACCAGTGAATTTCTAGATGACCTTGAAAGTTGCTTGTCTGTTCCTCAGTTTCCTCAATTGTAAAATCAACCTGTAATAACAGGGGTTGGCACAGTGGGTTTCATCCAGATTGGAGATCTATGATTCCAGGCATCTCCAAATTAACTTTGTATCTCAGCAAGAGTACTTTAGTATTAATTATTGATGAAATGACATAATGTCCTAGCCATTGTCCTACAGTATATTTTGTTAGGGTAATAATGTTTTCAGTAATATGAGCACACTACACTGCATTTGTCCTTTAAATATTTGCAAAGAGTTTTTTTTTGATGAGTCCTTTAAAATAGTGTTCAAGATTTGCAGATTATTCTTGTAATCATATTAATTTTTCCCTCAAGTTCTAAAAAATTTGCTTTTGACATATAAGCAATGGGTTGATTTAAATAGTCAAAATAAGAGATGGACAGATTTGCTCTTACTCTAGTAAGCAGGAATTGATCTATGTTTTTTATATTAATATAAATTGGCTGCATATAAATGCCATTAGTGAAGGAGATGATTCCAGAGACTGGTCTACAAATAATCTACATATTAGATGAAAACATTCCAAGTAGAGGAAGAAATACCCATTTTAATTCATCTTGGACTAAGTTAAATATCAAAAGAAATATAAGCTTTTGTAAAGATGAACTTTGTATTTGATATATAGATAGTTGGTCTTGAAGATTAAAATTAAATACAATTCAGTGAGAAATAAGTGACTTTTATTAATCCAAAAGTATTTTGCAAAGAGAAAGAACAGAAAATAACCCGTGAAATAAATTCAAAACCCCAGAGACTATTCTTTGGATTGTCTAGCTTTTCTGAAGAAAATCCCCATAGACTTTACTCCTTCGTCTCACCACAGTTGAGCTGTAGAGGGAGTTACCTCTTCTTCTATTGCATGTTCTGCTCACAGACCAAGAGGTCTGAAAAGAGTTTAAAGGGAATGGAGGAGGTCTGGAATATCCTGATTAATGTGATTGGAACACTTCACATGAAGGAGAAAAATTCTGATCAGGACTTTCCTTGAGTCACTTTTTAAAACTCTTATCATTTCTGTTGCAGATTTTAATAACGATACATGTAGATTAATGCCGTTTTTCTGCAACTGGTATATTGATGTTCTTTCTTCTTGTCTTTTATATCAAGCACTAAATTATATTGCTAAAGCCATCCATATTATTAGTGATTAAAGGTCCTCAAAAGCAAATGCAAGCAAGTTTTATAATTCTAACAAAAAATGTGGAGAAAAAAATAAAACTATTATGGAATGTAAGAAATGTAAGAGTGCAATATATACATATGCAACATATATTACACACAGATAGGAGAGTGTATATATGCAATTCTTTTTAATAAAAATCTCTCCATGATTTCAATATATACAAGAGTTAAAAATGGAATCACTCCGGTTGAACTGGGGCTCAAGAGCTTAGACACTTTCCTTCATTCCGGGTGGAGGTCACTGAAATGCTGTCTCAGTTGGAGGGGGAGAAAAATGATGTAGTCCATGTTCATCTTACTTTATACATGAGGAAATTGAGGCTGAACATGGTAAAATACATGCCCTGATGAGTCACTTACTCACCTACCTGAGACTAATACTTAAGGCTCCCACTCCACAGCCACTGACAAGTTGTTGCTAAATTCTTTCCCTCGGAATACTGTGTCCCGTCCTCTTGTCACAATGGTGCTACTTAGTGATTTGAGTCTGTGACCTTGAATAAGACAGTTGACTTCTTTGAATTACTGCTTTCTTGTCCTAAAACAGGACTGACGCTGGGAAGTATTCCCCCGCCCCGAGACAGAGTCTTGATCTGTTGCCCACGCTGGAGTACAGTGGCGCAATCCTCGGCTCACTGCAACCTCTGCCTCCTGGGTTCAAGCAATTCTCCTCCCTCAGCCTCCCAAGTAGCTAAGATTACAGGCACCAGCCACCATGCTCTGCTAATTTTTGTATTTTTAGTAGAGACAGGGTTTCACCACATTGGCTGTGCTGGTCTTGAACTCCTGATCTCGTGATTCGGCCACCTGAGCCACCCAAAGTGCTGGGATTACAGGAGTGAGCCACTGCCCGCAGCCGCTGAGAAGTATTAAAAAGGGCAAAGGAAGAGCAGATCTTCTATAGGACACCTTTATTTCTACAAAAGTGACTCCAGGCAAAACCTTCCAAAGCCTTCAACTACAGAAACTCAAATGGAACAAAAGCCCTAACAGGAATTTCAAAGAAAACAAACACTTAGAGATACCCATTGTTCCTCTGGACATCGACACTGGCATATGCCTTAAATACAGAATGGAATGCCTGCAGTACAATAATGAGTATTTTCTACCGCAGGCTTTCCAAAGTTTCCCATGGAAGTACCTCTATCAGCAGAGAAACGGGAGTGTTGGTTCTTTTCCTACCACCAATCTCTAGGGTATGATTTGACGTGGCTAGTGTCAAATACAAAAATTAATTGGAGTCTGATGTTTTATATAAACACATACAATCCTTATCATTTTATTTTGCTTTTCTTTTTGTCTTTAAAATTATTTTAAAAGAAAGTGTATATCCTCTGAGATTTATTGCTAAGTTTTAGAGCAGAACATGGGAGGAGGGGAAGGGGGAGAAATAAAGACATTATTCTAAAATATCATTTAATTGTAAGATCAAATAGTGTGCATGGAGACCAGAGGATGGTATAATCATATTCTCCTTTGAGTCGCCTTTCAGTTCATGCTAATTTCATCTATGATGAATATCCATGAGTTCTTCTCTGTTCTCCTTTGATCGAATGGATTACTATATGTGGGCACTAATAAATATTTTCTAAGGAATTAATCTTCCCATATCTGAATAGCCTTGCCATAAACCTTTTCTTAAATCATAATCTATATAGCAAAATTACTATTCAGAAAAATGTTATCTGATTATAGATCTACAAATTTCACATTGCAAAGTATTATGGTCTCTCAAAGTTCTGCCCATTGCTATCATTTAACAGAAAGACACACACATATAAATATGTACAAGAATATATAATATATATTAAGAGCAAAACTCTATATACAAAAAACCATGTCTATCCGGTTGAATCAGACTTCTATAACGAGGAGAGGGGTTGAGCTGTGCTATGTGTTAGCTCCTGCTAGTTTTTTTTTTTTTTTTTTTTTGGAGATGGAGTTTTATTCTTGTTGCCCAGGCTGGAGTGCAATGTCACGATCTCAGCCCACTGCAACCTCTGCCTCCCAGGTTCAAGCGATTCTCCTGCCTCAGCCTCCCAAGTAGCTGGAATTACAGGCATGTGCCACCATGCCCGGCTAATTTTGCATTTTAAGTAGAGATGGGGTTTCACCATGTTGGCCAGGCTGGTTTCAAACTCCTGACCTCAGGTGATCCACCCGCCTCAGCTTCCCAAAGTGTTGGGATTACAGGTGTGAGCCACCGTGCCCGGCCCCGTTGGTTCTTGAGAGCAGGTCGTGAACATATTTTCCCAGCATCTCTTCCCAACTCCTGGTTCAATGACATCATGTTGGTAGCCTGAATCAATCAGCCTAGGAGGGAATATTTGTAACACAGGAATACACACACATCACAAATTAGGATTTGTTTCCCTGATCTTGGAGAGCTGGTTGTTTAACACTTGTCTTCGCACCACTGTCTGTTTACAAACCTTCACCAGCAGTTTTCAAGACATCTTAATTTACATAATGAACAGACTCGCTTTGTTATTTTTGTCTTCCAGTTCTCTGGGTTTACCCATTTAAATGTATTTACGACAAGTTTAATAGCCAAATGCCACCCCCAAAATTCTTTTGTGCTATGTTAAACAGAATGTTCCAAGAAAGCTATACTCATATCACACAAGGTTAAGAGAAAATAAGTAATAAATACTTGAATAAAGAATGAGAATCATATAACTAAAAGAAACTGGGAGTATATTTGTAGGCTTTAATTTTGTTTAGTATTTTTTATTGCAAATATTTGCTGTTTTTCAAATTGTTATCAAGATGTTATTTACATGCAGGGAAATTAATTCTTTTAAGCATCACCACAAGCAATTTATGAATAATAGTATATGATAATCAGCTCAAAAAATTCTCCTGTGCTGCACCTTTGTAGGCAATCTCTTCCCTCACACCCCCAGTTTCTGGCAATAACTGATCTGAATTCTGTCCCTATAGGTTGTGGATTTTTGTTTGCTTTTCGAGACGGGTTCTGGCTCTGTCGCCCAGGCTGGAGTGCAGTGGCACTATCACAGCTCCCTGCATTATTGACTTCCCTGGCTCAAGAGATCTTCCTGCCTCAGCCTCTTGAGTAGCTGGGACTACAGGTGTGTATCACCATACCAGGCTAGGCTAGTTTTTTAATTAAAAAAATTATTTATTTTTTTGTAGAGGCAGGTCCTCCCTTTGCCCAGGTTGGTCTCAAACTCCTGGGCTCAAGAGATCCTCCTGCCCCAGCCTCCCAAAGTGTTGGGATTACAGGCCTGACCCATGGTGCCTGGCCACTGTCACTATAGTGTTTTTTTCCCCCAGAATGAAATCTAGTGGAATCATACAGCATCTAGCCTTCTATGTCCAACTTCTTTCACTTATGAGACCTTCGAGATACCTCCATGTTTGTATATATGTCAGTGGTTTTCCTTCTTACTAAGTAGAATTTTATTGTGTAGATATACCAGTCACCAGATGATACACATTTGGGTTGCTCTTAGTTTTGAGGTTCAGATCTTTGTGTAGACATATAATTTTACTTCTCTTGGCTAAATATTTAGGAGTGGACATTTTGGATTGTATGGAAAATGCATGTTTAACTTTCAGGAATCTGCCAAACTGTTTTTCAAAGGGATGGTTCCATATTGAATTCTCACCAACAATATGAGAGTTCTAATTGCTCTGTATCCTGGCCAGTACTTTGTACTGTGAACTTTTTCTTTTATAATTTCAGCATTAGATATGTAATGGTATCTCATCATGGATTTAATTTTACATTTCCCTAAGGACTAATAGGGTTAGACATTTTTCATGTGCTTATTGATATTAGTTTTGTGATACTTTGCCCAGGGTTTTATTAGAATATTCGTTCTATTGTTAAGAGTTCTTTATATATTCTGGATAAAACTTTTACTGTATCTGTTTTTAAAAATATTTTTCCCAGTGTGGTATTCTTAACATCTTCTGAAAAGCAGAACTTCTACATTTTGAGGTCTAATTTGTCAATTTTTTCTTTTATGATTCATGTTTTTCTGTCCTAAAAATTTTTTGCCTAACTCAAGGTCACAGAGGTTTTAGCCTAAGGTTTCCTGCAGAAGTCATGTGGTTTTATTTTTCATTAATTTAAAATTCATTTTTGTGTATGGTTGAAGTCTATTTTTTTCTGTGTAGATATCCAGTTGTTTTACCACCATTTACTGAACTAGTTTTTTTCTTCTTCTTCTTTTGGAGTCTTCTGATCCATGAGCAGTGTATATATTGCCATTTGTTTAGATTACATTAATATCCTTATCCATATTTTATAATGTTCAGCATACAAGTCATATATTTTATTAGATTTATTAATTGTTTTGTGTTTTTGATCTTATTGTGAATGGTACTCTGTAAAATTTATATTTCTGATATTTCATTGCTATTATATTGAAATGTAATTTATTTTTATCAACCTTGCATCTTGGGTACTTGATGAACTCTATTAGTTCTAGTGTTTTTAGTAGATTCTTTGATATTTTCTTTATAGATGATAATGCCACCTGCAAATAAACACCGTGTCATATTTTTCTTTCAAATCTGTATTCACTGGCTTAGACTGATGTCCCTGCCAGCATCCCAGCAGAAGGAGTCTTGTGGAAATGGCATACAGAAGTGTCTATAGCTTCTATATGAAATAACACCTAAAGCAACAAAATTACTCTCCCATAGTGTTGGTACAGTGTAAATACTACAAATTTTCTTGGCAATAGCTTTAAAAATGTGTGTCCCATTTACTCAGTAACTTCCAATTTTAAAGCATCTACCTTTTTTTTTTAAACCTTTAAGTTCAGGGGTACATGTGCAGATTTGTTATACAGGTAAACTTTTGCTATGGGGTTTGTTGTACAGATTATTTTGTCACCCAGGTATTAAGCCTAGTACCCATTAGTTATTTCTCCTCATCCTCTCCCTCCTCCTACCCTCACCCTCTGATAGGCCCCAGTGTGTGTTGTTTCCCTCTGTGTCCACGTGTTCTCATCATTTAGCTCCCATTTATAAGTGAGAACAAAAGCATCTATCTAAAGCACATAGTTTAACAAGATGTGGACAGATTAATGCACAAAGATGTTTAATGCATAATTTATAGTAATGAAAAATTGGAAATAATTGTATATTTAATAGAAGGAAGATTTACTGAGAGGGATGATAGAATATACTGCAGTTTAAAAAAATGCTAATGTTTGAAAAGTCTTCACCGTATATGAAATGGCAAAAGCAGCAAGAGAATAAAAATTGTATATGGTATTATCTCCTCTTAAAAAATTACACATAAGAAAATATCTTGAAGGATATATATCAATATGTCAAGTCATTTTATGGTTTCTACTTTTTCTCAGTTGTATTTTCTGAAAATTCAACTCAGTTGTATTTTCTGAAAATAAACATTAATGTCTAAATTAATATTATGTTAGTCATTTTATGGCTTCTGCTTTTTCTCAGTTGTATTTTCTGAAAATTCAACTCAGTTGTACTTTCTGAAAATAAGCATTATCAATGTGCTAAATTAATATTAAAGGAAATACTAAATCAATTGCATAGTATTATCTTGGCTTGGTTTATGTTTCCCAGACACAGGGGTTCTCGGCATGTAAGTGAGTTTATGTGATTCCTTATTGTTCTTCTCAAAGAACAGATAATTATATTCAAACATTCCTTTTTATGGATATAATTTTAATTATGAGCCCTGCCATTTGTGTGAGGCTTGTTGCAACACTCTTTAGTATAGGTAATTGTTCAGTCTTTCAGCTATGCTTTAGACAGAACCAATAGCAAGGTTGTCAATTCTGATAGCAAAAGAAAACAAGGTCCTGGGAACCTGGATATTTTCTAAACCTGCATAGAACACAGAGACTCAAAAGGAATGAGAACCAGGATAAAAAGATTTATTTAGGTTAGACCTCATTTCAACAGGTCAAAGTCCCACTATTGCCTTGGGTTTCACCTAATTCACTAAGTCAGTAAGGCTTCAACACGTGTCCAATATTGGCAGGACATGAAATGGTGATGTCAGTCAACAGTAGACAGTTCCCTGTCTTGAGAGAGAATGACACAGAAGAAAGCCATCGGAAGCCCTCCCAAAACAACCCCACCCACAAGCAGACACTGACACAAGGGTCCTGGGTGTGTAGAGTTTATACAGATCTCATTGTTTTCTGAAGAAAATTGACTTTTTTCTCTATTTTTCAGTTAATAGAAAATCACATGATTCAAGCCCTTAATCCTGCATGCCTGGATAAAGTTCCCCTTTAAATGGGTCTGTTCACTTCTGATCCATTTATCTTCTACTGCTGCCTCATTCACAATAAATCCCATGCAAAGCCCATCAGTGGCTCAAACATCAGCTCCTGGATGTATATCTTGGCTGCGTAAGGCTCTCAGTGAGTGGTCCAGCCCAGCCTACCTCTCCAACTTTAAACTATATGGTATCTGAAACAAGCCGTCCAGTACAACCAATGACATCTCCTCTCTCAGACATACTTTGGACATTTATTTGGCCCTCTGTATGTTTTACCAGTCATGTTCTTTATAAAACCAAAATCTGTATTCTCCCAAATTCAAATCCTACTTTATCGTCAAGACTCAATCCAAATTCTCCCACCCTTCAAAATCTCTAATCTCTGCCGATCTCACCATTATCGGCACATTGTTGTCTTTATGTGAGAGCTATTTATTTGATGCCATCTAAAAATTGAATTGATTTCTTCTTTGGGTTATTAATTTTCCTATCAGTTTTATTATAAACTCATGTTAATTTATGTAAATCATAAATTTTGTCAAAATGAAAAATAATAAAAATGAACATTGTTGAACACTTAGTATTTGTAGGCATTTTAAAAAGACCTTGACATGTAATACTTAATTCTCATAACTGTGAGGCAGCTAAAATTATTTGCATTTTGCTTGAGGAAGCCATAATACAAAGAGGTTAAGTAACTTGCCCAGACTGTCTCCATAATCAGAACTCTTAACCTCTGCATTACACTATTTCTCATCAATATAATATAAGAATATTGTAGTTCATGTGAACGATACTTGAGCAATTATGAGACATCGTTGCCTCTGTTAACCTTTGGCCATTTTCCTTTCCAGAGCTTTATCGATTTATTTGCATATCATTTACATGCATAAGTACCAAGTGTGAGTCTCAGTCCGCAAAGTATGTAACTTTGTCTATAACTGAATTTAGTTGGTCTTAATTTTTCCTATGGCAGAAACATGATCTTACGTAATTCTCAGATGTCCCTGACACTTTCTCAGGCTGTGTTTAGATTCCTCTGGGGACCCCAGGTACTACATTACAGGGAGCTATCAGGGCCTCTGTCTTTCGAGATATTCATGGTTCCATCTGATTCTTAGTTACTGAAAGCAAGGACTCTCCACATCTGGATGTCTCTTAGCTGCTCCTTTACAGCTCAGAAGCAGATTGAAAGTCATTCTAGTCTTGGGAAGGAAACCAAGTGGGGCTGCCTAAGGCCCTTCACCATTATAGCATCTCCAGTCCAGTGCTCTTGTACTCTCTTGAAGCAGAAAAAGCTCTGTGACCTTTTCCTTAAGGACCCTACACCTGGGAAGGTTGATAGCAGCTCAGGGTCACTTTGCTTTTGGGTTCCTCAAATATTGGTAGAATTTCTATTTTATCATTTGTAGTTTCCTCCATCTCTGACATGGGGAGAAGCTGACTCAAGTTACATATAACTTGTTACTCTCCGTTCTCTGATACTTTTTTTCTCCTATTCAGGGAAAAAATAATTTTAACTGATTATGTGTACCAAATCTTCCAAAACTGAAAAGATAAGACCTAACTCTTCTGATGTCTATGCTCTCTGTCATATCGTTCCTTCCTTCCTTGAGGCAATGGCGATACTAAGTTGCTCAGACAGGAGGAGGGACCATGGGGTACAGAAACGAGGAAAATGTCTTTATCTAAAAATACCAACCTGCTATTCACATTCAGGTACACATTCAAGTATGTTAGTTATAGCAACCATATGACTGGTGGGGTTGACTCTACCTCGAAATCTTGGATGTGTTTTAGTTTGGCTTACCCCATCAGGGTCCTCTCGCCTGCTATGTATGGGCTTAACTATGGGTCTGTTGCATAAGGTGGTCCAAACAGAGTGATGATCAAGAATTTTATTCAGTGCTGTATGGAGAGATACTCTATCTTCTCTAGATGTAAATGAAGATGCTTGTGTGAGCCCCGAAAATCTGAGACAGGTCTCAGTTAATTTAGGAAGTTCATTTTGCCAAGGTTGCAGATGCGTGTCTGTGACACAGCCTCAGGAGGTCCTGATGAAATGTGCCCAAGGTGGTCAGGGCACAGCTTGGTTTTACACATTTAGGGAAACATGAGACATCAATCAATATATGTAAGATGTACATTGGTCCTGTCCAGAAAGGTGAGACAACTCAAGCAGGGAGGGGGCTTCCAGGTCACAAGTTGGTGAGAGACAAACCACTGCATTCTTTTGAGTTTCTGATGAGCCTCTCAAAAGGAGGCAATCAGATATGCATTTATCTCAGTGAGCAGAGGGATGACTTAGAATAGAATGGGAGGCAGGTTGGCCCTAAGCAGTTCCCAGCTTGACTTTTCCCTTTAGCTTAGTGATTTTGGGGGCCCCAAGATTTATTTTCCTTTCACACTGGTAACCCTGGTTTCTGCTTGCAGCCATTTTGTGAAGTAGAGTTGTCAGACTGAACAGAAGGCTGCTACTTGCAGAAGACTAAAACGCAGAGTATTGAGGGAAACGAAATTTGAGTCATGATGGTACCATGCCTGAAACTTGAACTATCTTTGGACATTTCAGTGGTTATGCCAGTTATCTTTATTTTAAATCAAATTTAAATATGTTCTCCAATAACTGAATTTGAGAACATCTCAATATCTATAGATAGATAGAAATGAGATTGCTAGACGTGAGGCATGCCGTTTAAAATTTTGATAGTGTGAGACTACCCACAGAAACACTTTGTCAATGTGTAATACTTCCGAGTATTTTAAATTATATTTCTTTGTACTTCCATCAACAGTAAATAGTATTGATCTTTTTTGTCTCTGCTAATCTGCTGGGAGAAATATAATGTAATAATGTCAATCCTCTTCACTCTTATTTTCTATAACAGATTTCATCTTAGGTAAAACCTAACTTAAATTTGTCAATTTATGGTATATCAGTATCTTTTGGTTAAAGACCATTCAATTTCAAGCAATTATGAGCCAATTCAAATTGTAACTTTCTGTCAGGGCTACTTTTCCTTTTTCCTCCTTCTCTGCCACAAGATAGGACGTGGTAAATATATTAATGCTGTACAGACAGGCTTACTTGACCTCTTGGTATGGAGAGGAAAGCCTATGGACCCTTGCATTGTCTTCTAAACCATCTGTGGTCTCTGCTTAGGGCTGCCTTCTCTGACTCTTGGACTGGGGTTGAGGAGGAAGTCTGCAGCCATGGATGCATAGAGTTGTTGACTTGATTTTGTCATGGCCTGTTTTTCCTCCCAAATGATTTGGTGCCACCTTTCCTTTGTCTGGCACTTGTCCATTTTTCTAAGGTCCCTGAAATACCCACTAGATCTCTGATCTGGGACATTTGCCCTGGAATTCAGAACTGTCATGATACTCCTCTAGGCCATGACAACTCCATCAAGATTTCCAACCAAAATCATCTGTGACCTTTCACAACCATGTCAGCACATCCATATACTTCCTGGTCTCATGGGATCAGAGTAATTCAGGTGTCATTCTGGCTCTGTCTCTAATTGAACTCCATGCGACCAAACAATATTGCCATGGACTAACCTTGTGAGACAATATTTCTCATAGTTAACTCACTCCTACCTCCACTGCCCATGGATTTCCAAATTGAGTGTGGGGCACAAAAGCCCATCCACTTTTGTTTAACCTCTCATGGAACTATTAAGGCTTTAGGGATTTAAGCTTGTTAAGGAAGCTTAATGTACTTCTCTGGGGCTTTTTTCCCCTCTCTTATCTATTAGGTTGGTGCAAAAGTAATTGTGGTTTTAATCCTTCTTCCTCACCATAAATCTATTCCATTAATGAGAATGGAAAAGATCAACATTCCATTCAAGTTTTCTTCTTGTCTGACTGATACTTTCTTTTTATGATAATTCAACTTCTTTCTACATTGGCATTTGTCTGACTCTTTCTGAGATCATAAGATGCCAAGGAAGAAGCTAAAATCTAAAGGTGCTCTCTTATAGTGCAATGAAAATTATTCAAGGGTTTATTACTGGCATTTTTTTTTTTTTTTTGAGATGGAGTTTCACCCTTGTTGCCCAAGCTGAAGTGCAATGGTGCGATCCCGCTCACTGCAAACTCCGCCTCTCGGGTTCAAGTGATTTCTCCTGCCTCAGCCTCCTGAGTAGCTGGGATTACAGGCATGTGCCACCATGCCCGGCTAATTTTGTATTTTTAGTAGAGATGGGGTTTCTCCATGTTAGTCAAGCTGGTCTCCAACTCCTGACCTCAGGTGATCTGCCCGCCTTGGCCTCCCAAAGTGCTGGGATTACAGGTATGAGCCACCATGACTGGCCCCATAATTGTTATATATAGATTATTGTATATATTACATATTATATAATATAGTTATGTAATTGATGTAATTAATGTAATTATATATTCTATATTTTATATATAGTCTAGATTTATTTTCATTGATTCACTCAACAAATACTACTTACTGAGCCTGTTATTTTCCAAAATTTGTGCTTACAGTCCACGTTCTCTTGAACTTATAGTTTCATGGAAGAAATTAATTGAAAAACCAATAGGATAATCACTATAGTAAATGCATTATTCTAAAGTGAGATACATGCTCTGAATAATGGGAATAGCAATTGAGAGAGAGTTAAAATATGACCAAGACATGGATGTAAAGGAAGACTTTTCTTAAGGAAATTATATTTGAACTGAATTATTGCAAGTATTTTTCTCAGTCTCTTCCTTGTCAAATTTTTTATGACATTTCATTTCAAAAGTTGTGTATAATAAGATAACATCCCCATATTTGCATCAGAAAGCCCAAAAGATATTTAAAAATATATAGTCATCTCAATAGCTGCTAAACATCTGATAAAACTCAACTGTTATTCACATGACTTGCACATTTCTCATTTGGTTTGTTCCTAAGCATTTTCAACTTGTTTGCTTTTTTTAATTTGCTTTTTGTGTTTTCAGTATTTTTCCTTTCCTATTGTATATGCAATTGATTTCTTTTTTAATTTTATAGGAGAGCTATTTTTATGCATTTCTCTTTGACACTATTTACTATCTCATAAATTCTGATTTAAAAACAAATTCTTTAGATTTTTTTGGATAAACAATCAAATCATACCAATTAAATCTTTGTCTTATTGCATGGCCTCAAGTACATTGTTTAATTCATAGTGATAATAGAAATACTAACCCTATTACTGAATGTAATTGGAAACAATTATGTTTCATCAGTATACATGAGGATTGTTGTAGGATTCTTGTATATGATCTTTATCACATTATGGTAGCATCCTTTTACTACCAAGACTTTATTATTATCAAGAACGGGGTCAAATTTTATCAAATGCTTTTTAAGCATCTATTGAGATAACCAGGCATTCTTTCCTTTCGTGTGTGCTGAAGCAGTGAATCACATTAATAGGTGAGTATATGTTCAATCCTCTCTGCATTTCTGAGAAATGCTCTCCTTTGTGATGAAGTACCATTCTTTCCATATGGTACTGGCTTATTGAAAGTCAATGAACTTAGATTTTGAAAATCTATAGTTGAATTTAATATGCATCTGACTCTGCTCAAGTCACTTAGTTTTCATTAACCTTAATTCCCTCATGTGTAAAATGAGTACATTCTACACAAAGTAGCTATTAGAAGTATGTAAAATTGTTAAAATTCTTCTATAGTAAAAAAAAATCACAAATGTCATTTATTACTTAAACTTATTACTCAAGAGAACTGAGCAATTATACTTAAATCCCTCACATAGCAGGCAAGAGATATATGATGTGGTATCTATGAGGATGAACTGAGTGCATTGAATCACCACTTTGGGCAGCTATACTTTATTCCAAAGGCTTAGCTCCATCAATTGAATGGATGAAGAGCCCAAGGCACACAGGTGGTACCTTAATTTTCCCCAAGATTGCATCAATGTTAGAAATACTATTAGAGATTTTTCAGTGAGTTCAGTGATCCCAGCCAATAATTATTAGCTAGTAGCTTGGCTACATCCTGAAGAATAAAGACTTACTTTGATGATCACTTAGAAAGAAAATGGCCCGTGGGATATTTTGAAGACTGTCCACTAGATGGCATTACAAGCCTGTTGGAATTGTTTTAACTAGCCATTTCTTCACCAGTTAAATACTAATTAAAGATATTAGTAAATGGAAGTTAGTGACATAGCACTATCTTTGAAAAAGTTGTCTTTTCCTATTTGTTTGAATATAAGCTAAAGGTAGCAACTACATAAAGCCATCTAGGGACAGATTTACTTTAGCCCTCACTCAAAAGCAATTGCCTCTTTAAGGAAAGAATTAAACTACAGCAAATGGACAGGACTCTCAGAAGAACAAAAAGTCAAAGATACTTTATCAAGAAAACTAAACATATTTTTGTACTCAATTGAATTACCTAACTTCTTTGAGATAAGTGGATTCCAAAAAAAGCTTAGATAAGTATGTCAACGACAGCATTAAACATGGCTTTGAAAAAAGCTGGGTAGAATGACAATGATGAAATAATTTTAGGTTTAACTCAGAGGGTTACTTATTCTGTCACCTCTTTGGGATTGCTATTGGCAACAGAACACTTAAATGAATGGAATTTAGATCATAATAACAAATAATATAAGGATTATTCTTATTAATTTTTATGACAGGAACTAAGAGTCTAAGTCCTTAGAGCCAGGACTTTTGACAGGGATGCTAAGCATTTATCCACCCCCAAAAAACTGGCTTTTCTGTTTTATTCTAACACTTCATTCATCCCTCTGCACATTCCCACCTCTTCCTGTTCACTTTACTCACTTTTATATTACAGAAGGAGACACTTGGCCGGGCGCAGTGGCTCACACCTGTAATCTCAACGCTTTGGGAGGCTGAGGCAGGTGAATCATTTGAGACCATTCTGGCCAACATGGCAAAACCTGGTCTTTGCTAAAAATATATAAAAAATTTGCTAAAAAATATAAAAAATTAGGAAGGGTGGCACACACCAGTAATCCCAGCTACTCAGGAGGCTGAGGAAGGAGAATCACTTGAATCCAGGAGGCAGAGGTTGCAGTGAGCCGAGATCACACCACTGCACTCCAGCCTGGGTGACAGAGCGAGACTCTATCTCAAAGAAAAAAAAAAGAGAAAAGAATGAGACACTTTACCTCTTTTACCTCTCTTTAATCCCTTGAGGAAGAAAGAACACACCCAAATCAGAAGCTCATACTTTTCAGAGTAAAGTAATCTATGGGTGCCACTTGGAGTCATGGGTGGAAATGCCTTCTTCAGTACATATACTGGTACCTTCAGCTGTCAGCACAGCTCATGTCCTGTCCTCATACTTTGAATATTCTTATTACAGGCTTGAGACACTTGCCTAATAGGTTTCAAATGGCTCTCTTTACAGTGGTGAAATAGTAGATACTTCATCAACAATTATTTTATGATTTTTATAAATGGACATGCCTAATAAGGAAGAGATTACTTTCCAATAGCTAGGGAGTCTTGGGAAAGAAGAAAAAATACCCCAAAGACATAATGTATCATAATCTCATTACCTAGAGTCAAAATCTCATAGACCTCAGGAAACCTGAGAGAATTAACACAATCTTCCAGTGTTAAAATTTTAGCTTCAAACTTTACCTCACAGTTTGGGGAATTCTGTCTTGCCAGTTAATGAGTAAATGGTCAACATTTTAAGACATGCCACTCTCCTGAAATCAAAGTTCAAGTAGAAAGTTCTCAGTCATATTGCCTAGTTTACAAGTGTTGAGTCATGCTGACTAAGGGGCAGGGGTGCAGAGAGGTAGAGGGGAGGGAGTCACGCCTTCACAGAAATCATGTGAATAGCAACTGCTCTATTCTAGGACTGGAGAGCTCTCCCGGGCCCTGGTCAGAGTTGCTAACCAATAGGAAAGGGAGAAGCTATAACTGCCCCTTTTAATTCAGTTGGAGAAAAATGTTTGGAATGTTATTTATGTAACTGTGACCTTAATTCAGTACAACATGCCCAGGCAGGTAAGACAAAATCTACCATCAAGTAGGTAGATGTCTGAAGGGTGTACTTTTAACTTTTCAAATACAGAACTACTTATCGTGGAATAATACTGTCATGGACACAAAGTGAGACTATGATGTGATGTGATTCACTTTAAAAACATCAACAAGCATAACAGAATGGCACATACTCCATAACTCTTTTCAGAACACTTCTTGATGAATCTTGATAATTCTTGTCTTTTTGATATAGGAGTTAAAAAGAAATTATTTAGGCAGATAGTGAGGGTAAGGAAGTCCTTGGCAAGGTTTTTCTTTTACTGAAAATCAGCCCCAAAATCATTTTCTTCTTTTTCAAAGAGCAGCCTGTAGAGTGGAGCCACAGACATTGACAAGTAAGCTAGAAGCTTGCATGGGTGAATGCCGGCAGTTGTGCCAGTAGAAAAAGGCTACCTGGGATTAGGCATGATCAAAATGGCAGCTCCACCTTCCCTTTCTCCTTGCCAGCCACGTGTACAGTAAGGAGCAGACAAGATGGGCTGGCCAAGTGGAAAGCCCATTTGTATAATAGGATTAGGGTGGGGCAACCGGCCTTTCCTGCAAGCTCTGTAAAAGTCACACCTGGTTGAACAAATCTGGGCCCTACATAAATCAGACACTGCCTCCTGAAGCCTGCCTATAAAATCTGTTGCAGTTTGCCGCAGGCTGGCTTTTCCCTTTTGGACATATCTCTCTGCTCTTCTCTCTCCTTTCTTCTGCCTATTAAACTTTCTACTCCTTAACCCACCCACATGTGTCTGTGTCCTTAATCTTCTTGGTGCCAGACAATGAACCCTGGGTACTTACCCCAGACAATGGTGCCACTTCATTTTGAGAATAGATTTGAGTTTTGGAAACAGCTGCAATGTAGGAAGCTTGGAGGAGATGGAGAGAATCACTTAGCTGAATAATTGGAAAGGTAGAAGCTACACTGCTTGATCTTTTTTTGTTTTTCCATTTTCAAATAGGAGCTTCTTTAGATTTTTCTAAGATTGACTCTGCCTGTGGTAAGGGTAGCTTGAGATGTAGAGTTGTTACGTGTGATATGGTAATATGTGCTTCTCTCCCAGTGAAAGTATTCCGTGACAAATGCAGCAACTTACAGTCACCTTGATGGCCTTTAAAGGACTCAGTACATCAAAATTGGATGTGCTGCTGGAGGAAGCCTAGAACTAAAGAGTTGAGATTTTTGGGTCACGTTCCATCATAAGGAACTCCAAAGATCATGTGAATTTATCTTGATTCTGAAATTTCATGCAATTTTCTACAGTAGAGTCTAATGCTCTAGGAATATGTTTTGGGATCACTTTTATTAAAGCGAAGTTTGCTTTATTTGCATTTAGGATAATTGGATTTGGCATATAGGAACCACAAGAAAAGACTAACAAGAAACCTATGCTAGATTAAGATCTATGCAAAATTGACCGAATCCAGCCTCTATCTTTATTAATGATAGACTCATAGGATTTAGACAAACTCTGAACAAATGAGAGACTTGGATTAGGTGAAAAGGAAGTTTCTGAACCTTCTGTCCTGGTGATCTTTGAGTTGGAATGTGATATATAGCAGCCTACCCAGAAAGCTTTAAATTCTGTGATGCCCAGTTTCAGGAAGAATAATGACTTCTTCCCTGGCATGTCATCATGATCACTATTTTTTAAACTTCAAGCAGAGTTTATTGTTTACGGAGACTGGGAATTTGTCAGTCTTCTTGATCAAAATATTTGCAAAAGATGCCTGAGAAGAAATAAGGAAAAGCAAAAAGTAGCCTTCTTTATTGATACTTGTAAATTTTATTTGTGCTTTTTTTTTTTCTTTTTGAGACAAGGTCTCCCTCTGTTGCCCAGGCTAGAGTGCAGTGGTGTGATCTTGGCTTACTGCAACCTCTACCTCCTGGGCTCAAATGATTCTCCCACCTCAGCCTCCTGAGTAGCTGAGACTACAGATGCATGCCACCATGACTGGCTAATTTTTTTTTTTTTTTTTTTTTTGGTAGAGGCCGGGGGGGTCTCACTGTGTTGCTCAGCCTGGTCTCGAACTTCTGGACTCAGATGACCCTCCTGCCTTAGCCTCCCAAAGTGCTGGGATTACAGACAAAAGGTACTGTGCTTGGCCTGATTCTTATAAATTAAAGCAAGTCATCCTGAAGCTTTGAGCTATATAGATCACCTATATGAGCTATATCTAATAAGCTACATATCATACATATGACATATACATGTGATATATATAAAACTAATATATATATATATAAACTATATAAAAGAATATTTGGAAAATTTTCTCTTCAAGAAAGTATTTCTGTGGACTTGGACAAGACTTGCTTGCTCTATAATTTTTGTCTTTCCCTTCTTATTCAAAATACTCTCCTGCCATAAAACATTTAGGTGACTAAAATGTGATCATCTTCCTCATTAAAGGAACTTGGACCATTTATATTATAAGCCTCCCTCTCTCTGCAAAGTCAGAAAAAAGTAGCCTCTCATTTCATCCTAAAACAAAGAGCTTTTAGGAGCAGAAGTGAAGAGGCAGCTAGAAAAACGTACACAGGAAAGAATCCTGAATGTGGGAGCTAGTGCCACCTTTGCCTTTGAACAGCTGTGTGCCTTTAGGCAAATCACACAACCTCTTCTGGCTTCAGTTTTCTTAACTGTAGAATATGGAGTTGAATCAGTTTCCAAGACAGTGGATCTGCAACCAGTCTGCACGTTAGAATCACCTGTAGGCCTTGAAGGAGATGAGTTCCTTTGTAGTAAAGCATAGTGATGTATCCCCAGAGCCTAGGACCTGGCACTTACTTAAGGTTGCCAGACTTGACAGATAACCCAGGACGTCCAGTTAAATTTGGATTTCAGATAAACAGTGAAAAAAATTTTAGTGTAAATAGGTCCCAAATATTTATCTGACAACCCTACACATAATGGTCAAAGTTTGTTTGTGGAATGAATATCATTGGGCCTCTACCCGTGGGAATTTCAGATAAGGAATGCCACGTGGTAGGGGCATGTGTTTCAATAGCATTTTCAGTCACATCACATGGAAATCTAACTCTTTTCCCCAGCTTTACTAGCCTTGATTGAAGCAGTTTTTCACCCTCTGACAAAGAATTATTATATCAATTGGGATGTTTTAGGTCCTAAGTAAAGTATACCTTAATTAAAATAGCTCAAACCATAAGGAAATTTATGGGTTTACTTAACAAGAGGTCTGTAGCTAAGATGATATCATCCAGGACCCAGGTGTTCCCATCATCTTTCTGCTGGGACATCCTCAGTGTGTTGGCTTTCACTTTCAGGTTTGTCCTGTTATGTTTTCAACATAGCTGTTGTATCTCCATATATCATGTCTTCATATAAATATATTCAGAGAAAAGAAGGAAGGGCAGTTTTGTGTTGTACGTATCTTTTCAACATGAGAAAAGAAATCTTTCCTAAGGATTTCTACCCTAGAAGACTTCATCTTAATAATCATTGGCCAGAATTGGCTTACATGCCTATGGCCAAGCCCAAAGGAAGGCTGCAATGCAACTGTCAGATGTTTTCACTCCTCCTGGTGGGAGGCAGCTTCTGTAACAATGAAGGAGGTGGCTGAAAATTAAATGTCATGAAGGCACCTGGGTGTCATCCCTAACTATTACACCTAGGATAATCTTTTCCTTGCAGATGACACCAACACATGAATGGGTTCTTGGCTGATAGACGAGTCTGAAGGAGTGGGAAATACATCACTCTTTAGGAAGTGGTTTCTTTGAAGGCCTTGATGCATTAAACTCTCACCCGAAACAAAAAGACATCTACATTGGTCCCAATGTGGTTCATTAGCTGTGCTATCATTTAGCCAGAGTGATTGGAGCTTTTAAAATATACAATGACATCTCTTCCTGCACAGAAAGAAATAAATTTAAAGAGTTTTTTTTTTTTTTTTTTTTTTAGACTGAGTCTTGCTTTTGTCACTCAGGTTGGAGTGCAATGATGTGATCTCTACTCACTGCAACCTCCACCTCCCAGGTTCAGTTCTCCTGCCTCAGCCTCCCGAGTAGCTGGGATTACGGGCATGTGCCACCATGCCTGGCTAATTTTTATATTTTTAGTAAAGACACGGTTTTACCATATTGGCCAGGCTGGTCCCAAATTCCAGACCTTAGGTGATCTGCCCACCTCAGCCTCTCAAAGTGCTATGATTACAAGCGTGAGCCACCACGTCTGGCCTAAATAATGCTTTTTTTGTTGTTGTTGTTCTGTTATTCACCTCAGTTTTTCATATCAAAAATATGGCAGAAAATCTCACTGCATGTACACAAATTTTAGAACTGGCACAATCCTCATTTCTTAGGGGGCTTCTTCTCAGTTGAAATTCATCCAAGTGTACTTTCATTCTTAAGTACACTATTAGAGGAAGGTAATATAGATGATAATTTTTTTTGATACCAACGACTGCTCAAGATTCTGAAAGTGCTCTGCATGCTTGTTTTAACCTGCAGTCGCTTTGATCAGGGGAAGCAGAACAAGGTGTTGCAGTGCGAGGAATACTTAACTAGCCTCAAGGCCTGCAAAAGCGCTCTGGCCCAGATTTTCACACAACGTTATGTGCTTTTGTTCGTCATGTAAGTGGGGTGGGCCGCGGAGGTGGATTCTTCCACATGCTTGTAAAACACAAATATTCAAGTGTATTTTCCCAAAGCTTATATAAAATTCCAAGTGGTATACAAAATACATTTAAAATGCCACAGATGGAGAAAAGAGAAAATAAAACTAGTATTTAATAAAAAGCTTTGGTACGCCAGAAGTGATGCTAAATGTCTGACATCTTTGGATTTATGTAATCTTGAAAACAACGTTTTGAGTTATTTTATAGGCTATTGATTTACCCAAGGTCATATAATCTAATGAACATCAGAGACAGAATGAGAGTCATTGCCAAAGAATACGTCTGCAAAGGAAGATATGTGGAATTTTTACAAATACACACTTGATAAGGAAGGTTTTTCTTTGGCTGTATCTTTGCCTGTCTTTTAAAACAATTTCTGCTTAGGGTTGAATTTCAGAGCAGGCTTTACCCCCAAAACAACACTCACGGTCATTGGTGAGATACCCAATCAGATTATTTTCTTGAATGATCTGCACATTTTCTTTTGCCTACTGACAAGGATAGGTACATTCTCTGGAGTTCACTCCATTACACATTCCAAGCATAGCAAATCAATCATTAATTACTCTCAGGAAGAGTGGTCAAAGTTCTCTTCCTTCTTTGAGTGACAGGATAGAACCGTAAAAAACAAAACCTTGGGTACTCAGTAGTTAAGCCGTATCTGATCCAATGGCCCAATTTTTTTTTCCTCAAAGTTTAGTTTAGATTCAGAAGGTACACGTGCAGATTTGTTTCCAAGATACATTGTGTGATGCTGAGGTTTCACATATGAATCGCCTGGGGTAGTGAGCGTAGTACCCAACAGGTAGTTTTCTGTCCCTTGGTTCCCACCCTCCTGCTCTTGTATTCTCCAGTGTCTATTGTTCTCATCTTTATGTCCACATGCACCCAATGTTTAGCTCCCACTTACAAGTCAGAACATGTGGTGTTTGCTTTCCTGTTTCTCGTTAGTTTGCTTAGGATACTGGCCTCCAGCTGTATCCATCCAGCATCCTAATTGTTACAGATCCTCTATTTCTACACTGCTCCCTCTTTTTCTGAGGGTAAAGGAGGGGGAAGAACATGGATTTTTGTGCTGAAGGAACAAGTAGCTTTGAACCTTCTTAAGGTAGTAAATTTGAGTTGTAGCACAAAATATAGCATAGTTTTATTTATTTTTGAGACAGTCTCACTCTGTTGCCCAGGCTGGAGTGCAGTGTTGTGATATTGGCTCACTGCAAACTCTGCCTCCTAGGTTCAAGGGATTCTCATGCCTCAGACTTCCAAGTACCTAGGATTACAGGCATGCACCACCACATCCAGATAATTTTTGTATTTGTAGTAGAGACAGGATTTCACCATGCTGGCTAGGCTGATCTCAAATTCCTGACCTGAAGTGATCCACCCTCCTCGGCCTCTCAAAGTGCTGGGACTACAGACATGAGCCACCACCGTGCCTGGCCCAAAATAGCATAGTTTCTAAATCTTGAGCTGTGTGTTAGCTCCTCAAAAAGGCTCTGATACATGCATAGGTGTGTGTAGTGGTCATCTGAGGAGTGGGTGGGACTTTGGGGGAAGCCTTGAGAATTCTCTAAAGAAAATCATGCAATAGATTCTCATTATTGCTGGAAAAAGATGGAAGGAAGAATCTAAAGGTATATTAGTCCAGTAAAAAGAAAACAATACTGCCCAAAGATTGTCTTACAGAAATTCTTCTGGTTCCTAGTAATGTAGACATAGTAAATGTTTAATTTGCTGCTCAATGTAGAAAATGTATTTATTCAATCCTTTACTGAATACCTTTTATGTATCAGATACTGATATAGGAATGAAATAGAATTGTAAATTGACATATAGAATAGGAAGTGTCACAACAAAAAAGTTAGATACCAAACTTCAAGAAAAAAAGGTGGGAACAAATTATAAAGCATTCATTCTTTAGTGTGACTCATGAATGCCAGGTCAACTTTATACTGTCTCACCCACTTATTTATTATATAAGCTATCAGTGAGGCCCAAGGCCCTCGAAAATTCTGCTCACTTAAAAAAGTGTCTACAAAAAAGAGTGAGAAAAGTAGTTTTGAATAGAACTAATAATTACAGGGAGTATGAAAAAGTGTGATGTTGGTCTTTTAAAATAGTTTAAGTCGAAGATTGCAGCCTAGAACATAAATTTCAATGGTTACCCGAAAGAGACAGCTTCAGATTTTAGGATTTAAAAAGATTTAGATCACTCTCAGAACTCTAATATTAACTTTCACTTACAGGAATACCTTCTGAAATCTAACCTGAGCCAAAGGAAAAGTTCTGTTGATAATTCTCTAGCTCAGAGAACAATTATGTGCCACTCCCGGTGTTGTTTGTCTTGACCCTTTTCTTGTCTATATCTGATTTGCTTCCAAACTCGAGGTGGGGGGACGGGGCATTATTTATGCTTATTCCAAAACCCTAGCATTGCTTAGAGTTGCAGACCAGGTAACCCTAGAGCAGGCCCTGCCCATACTTAGCATTAGTGGCAGGCTGACTCAGACAAGAGAAATCCTTCATGAGTTTCTTACTATTAATTCTTTTTGGAGGAAATGTTCTCTGAACTGGAAAAGAGTTCATTGAAAGTGTGTGAGAACTAGCTTGTACCCTGGTTCATTAAGGGGTCACACTGGATTACACAGCTGAAAGGAGGGGTTCCCTAATGGTTCATGAAACCAGGAAGAAGGCCGATCCAAAAAGTGCTAAACGTATGAATTAAAACTGAACAGTAGATTGTCCCAGTATTCAGAAAATGGCTGAAAAGATTTTCAGTTTTCATTCCAGGATTGGGCTCCTTGAAGACATACTGAGTCTTGAACAGTAAAGGTCTTATATATAATTTTTTAAATGAAATTTTAGCTAAAACAACTGGTAGACAGGTTTCCTTGACATCTTTATGGAATCTGTTAAACAAAATCTGTTCAACAAAAATATACTGAAAGACCCCATGTGAAAGGACTTCGAAAGGTCATTTAGCCCAGTGTGCCTCAGCTGCTGCATCACACCCCATGAATCCATTCAAATATCTCATTGTCCTTTCAAAGGTTCCCATTGATCTTTCATTTTTCTACTAGTCTAACCTCATCACTAATTTATTACATGGGTGTAAGAATCATTCTCCTTGCTCCTACAATGTTCTGCAAATCTACAACCCTCACAAAGTGAAAACCACAGTGCTGGGTTTGCTGTTAAAATCAAGACTTTGGCTTATCATAGGTAATTTAGTCTCTCTCTCTCTGGCTGAAAGCAGGACATCTAATACCTTTTAAAGTCTCTAGAAAAGAGGTATTGCCATCTTCACAGATGCTTCACGAACAGTCTTCTTTGAGTTTTAAACCTTGCATCTGTTTTCTCCATATTTTCTTAACCAAAGTGTATCCCACTTCATCTGGGCACCGAGTCTCCTGGGTTAAGATTTTGATTTGTGTTTTTTACTTTCCAGTGCATTTCTCTGATTGGCCCTCATTCATATTCCATAACATCCAGTGCCCATATAATGCAAAGAGTTCCATGTTTCCTGGTGCATTCATATTTGTGCATATGGTGTGTATCAAAACAGTTTTTAATTTCATATAGCTGTGCAGTCACTGCTGGTGTCTACTACTTCTAGAAACCTTGCCAGTACCATCTGTAGACACTTTAATTATGCTTTCTGACCAGAGGGCAAATGGCAGGAATTAAATACGTTATGATTGTATTCAATGAAATTTCAGGGTTCCAAGGCTTTAGCTCAGAAACAATACCAGCTGGCCATCAGTAGAAGACAGAGGTTAACAAGACCCCCACTTCAATGGCAGTGATCTGTCTCAGAGTCAGCAAGTACTGTTGACACTAAAGAGTAGCAGAACTCAGATCCTACACAAATATAACCCATTGGCTGGTCAAGATAATAGGACTGGGTATGTAAATGACAGTAACAGAAAACTTCTCTGGGTACTGGATGTACCTTTCTGGGATCAGGAGGAATTACTGTGACTGGCTTTGGGATTGCAGCAAATTAGTCAGGCTGACTTACTGCAGCTTTAAGGACTCTCCATGAGAAAAAAATACTCACTAAATTGAAGGAAATGTGCTTGCTTAGCTGACCCTCCACGTAGCAGGTGACCTAGATGTGAGGGTGGGCAGGATATCTATGGAGCCATGTAGACCAATGTCGTTTCAGCTGATCTGCAAATTATCCCCTCCTTCCCTCAGTAGTCCACCCTAAAGTGGCATGATTCACATATGACCATAGATTAACAGTTACATTCCTTCTACAATTTATTTAACTTTCTGATCATTTGGTTATATATACCTACTTGCCTCCCTATATAGCCCTCCATATTAAGGGTGGTTTTTGGGGAAAGCATGTACATGCACCATATACACTCATTGTGGTAGGAACACTTGGGTATTTTGCATTTGTTGAAAGGGAACTTCTGCTTTTCTTGTGAGGAGAATGTCAAGTGAGTGGAACGTGGAGTTATGTATAAGAGGAAGGAAAGGAAAATAGACATGGAATGAGTCCTTCATTATATGAGCCTGGTGAGGGCATTTGTGTTATTTAGAAAGAAAATTTGAGTCCAAATTCCAGAGATTAGCTTGCAGAGATAAAGGATTGGGCTCCTTGTCCTTTGTTTTAAAATCAACTTTATTGAGGTATTATTTGTGTACAATAAACTGCATTCATTGAAAATGTACAACTTGGTGTGTATACTTGTTAAACCACTGCCACAATCAAGAGAATATTTCTATCTTCCAAAACTACTTCCTTGACTCCTTTCTTTCCATCCCTCCCTTTACCCTTGGCCCCAGGCAACTCTGATCTGCTTTATTGTCACAGCTTTTTTGCATTGTCTAGGATTGTGTATAAATTGGATCATATTCTTATTTCTGAATTCTTACATTCAACATAATGATTTTGGCATTAATTCATTTCTTTGTGTGTAAATTAGTAGTTTTAGAAATTGTTGAATAATATCCCATTGTATGGATGCACCCCTTTTTGTTTATCCAGCACCTGTTGGTGGACATATATATTATTTCCAATTTTCCTTCTAGTACAGAAAGTTGCAATAGTTTCCAATTTTTGATTATTTTGCATAAAGCTTCTATAAATATTTGTATACAGGTCTTTGGACATATGTTTTCATTTCTTTTGTGTAAATATTTGGGAGTGGAATGTCTGTGTCATATGTTTAACTTTTCGAGAAATTGCAAAACAGCTTTTTCAAAGTGATGGTACCATAATACATGCCCACAGGCGAAGTATGAGAGTTCCAGTTGCTTGACATCGTCACTTACATTTGGTATTGTTCATCTTTTTAATTATAGTCATTCTAATGGATGGATAGTGGCATATCATAGTTTTATTTCAATTTCCCTGATGAATAATGTGCTTTACATCTCTTTATGCCACTTATATACCTTCATTAGTGAAATGTCTGTTCAAACTGTTCATTTCTTATTGAATTCTTTGCTTTCCTATTATGAAGGTGTAAGGGGTCTTTATATAGTCTGGAGACAGGTCCTTTGTTGATGACATACTTTGAAACTTTTTCTACTACTCTGTGGGTTGTTTTTTCATATGCTTAACAATGTCTTTTTCAAAGAGCAAAAGTTTTTAATTTTGGTAAGCCTGTTTTACTTTAGAGTTCATTGTTTTTTGTCCTAGCTAAGAAGTCTTTTTTTTTTTTTTTTTTTTTATACTTTAAGTTTTAGGGTACATGTGCACATTGTGCAGGTTAGTTACATATGTATACATGTGCCATGCTGGTGCGCTGCACCCACTAACTCGTCATCTAGCATTAGGTATATCTCCCAATGCTATCCCTCCCCCCTCCCCACCACAGTCCCCAGAGTGTGATATTCCCCTTCCTGTGTCCATGTGATCTCATTGTTCAATTCCCACCTATGAGTGAGAATATGCGGTGTTTGGTTTTTTGTTCTTGCGATAGTTTACTGAGAATGATGGTTTCCAATTTCATCCATGTCCCTACAAAGGATATGAACTCATCATTTTTTATGGCTGCATAGTATTCCATGGTGTATATGTGCCACATTTTCTTAATCCAGTCTATCATTGTTGGACATTTGGGTTGGTTCCAAGTCTTTGCTATTGTGAATAATGCCGCAATAAACATACGTGTGCATGTGTCTTTAGAAAACTCAAGGTCATAAAATTTCTCCATTATTTTCTTCTAGGAATTTTATTGCATTAGGCTTTAACTTAGGCCTATGATAATTTTGAGTTAATTTCTGTATGCAGTTTGAGGTAAGAATTGAGATTATTTTTAAGTATGGGTATCTAATTGTTTCAGGACCATTGAATCTCCTTGCCACATTTATTAAATGTCAATTGGCCATATAAATGTAGATCTATTTCTGGACTCTATTACGTTTCATTGTTTCAGATAGCAACCTTTATGTCAATACAACACTGCCTTGATTACTGTAGATGGGTACGAGTTCTCCATTTTGTTCTTTTTTGAAATGTTTTGGCTATTCTAGATCCATCTAATTTCTAAATAAATTTTAGAATCAGCTTGTCAATTTCAGTGTTTCACTGAATGCCTTTGAAATATTGGCTGGGATTGCTCTGAATCCATAGATCAATTTGGGTAGAACTGACATCTCGACAATTGATTCTTCCAATGAACTATGACTTGGAATCTTCCAATACATTTATACATGTGTTATTTCTCCATTTATGAGATTCTTCCATCATTTCTCTCAGCAGTGTTTTGTAGTTTTCTGTGAGGAGTGCTCACACACCTTAAATATATTCCTCAGTAGTTTTTACTTTTTTACTCTTGCGGATTACATCTTTAAAATTTAGTTTTCCAATTGTTTACTGCTAATATACAAAAATACAATCTTTTCTGGTATTAACTTTACATTCTGCAACCTTGCTAATTTCATATTGATTTTAGTCGTTATTGCACAGATTCCTTGGAATTTCCTATATAAATACTCATCCCATCTGTAAATAGAGTCCAATAGAGTCCAATTGTTTTCTTCCTTTCTTCATTTGCTATTTTTTTTCTTTTTTCGAGACAGAGTCTCACTCTGTCACTCAGGCTGGAATGCAGTGGAGCAATCTTGGCTCACTGCAACCTCCACCTGCTGGGTTCAAGCGATTCTCTTGCCTTAGGCTCCGGAGTTGCTGGAACTACAGGCATGTGCCACCAGGCCTGGCTAATTTTTGCATTTTTGGTAAAGATGGGTTTTTGCCATCTTGGCTAGGCTGGTCTCAGACTCTTGACCTCAAGTGATCTGCCTGCATCAGTCTCCCAAAGTGTTGGGATTACAGGCGTGAGCCACTGTGACTGGCCCTTCATTTGCTTTTGATGTGATTTTTGTTTCACTTGTTTTTTTCTTTACTCTTATTCAGTTGCAGGCAGTTTTCACTGTTGCTCACAGGGGATATCCCAGCACTATATTGAAACCTTGTTTTGGAAATGACAGTGAGAAGAGGACACAAACACAGCAGATGCACAGGAGCACATAATTCCCTAAGAAATTTAGCAGAGATCCCAAACTGCTTATCATTGAGGGGCAGGAAAACAACTGATTGAATAAAGAAAATGAAGATGCTGTGAAAGGTATACAGTTAGCTAGAAGCAGGGCTAGACTTCAGCCTTGCTCTGCTCTTGCTGTTGCTCATGGGTCTGTCACACTGAAGTCCTCTGGAGCTGGTCGGAAGGAAGGAGAAAATGCATTAGAGATGTGAAGGAATTGGATTCACTGTGGCTGGAAAACACTTACAGACTTTGAAACTCTTCGTGATTTCCAAGTTAGTAGGCTAATGTCAGCCATTGGCAAACATGCCAGTTGGATCCCTCTTCTCCCTCCCCTGCACATGCATCGCTGGCCGGAGAAGCAGTCTTAGTCTCCAAGTCTCAATTTCTGGGACATTCTCTCTTCTCTAACAGTATTAGTCTCACTTCCCAGAGTCCGTTTCCTTCTTCCCCCCAACAAAAGTTCTCAATTAAATTCTACCCTGTACCTATCCCTTGACCTTAGTTATATTTTAACAAGATAAGTCTGAAGATATTTTAAGTTCCATACAAGTGAAAGCATAAATATAAGAACACATATAAAGGAAAGGAAATAGCATTTATTGAGCAGGTACTGCATGACATCCAGAGTTGTTATTTAATCAAAATAAGATACAAAATCAGATTTATATCCTCATCATAAATAAAAGGACTGGGTTAAAGAGGTTAAGCATCTTGTTAAAGACTCTATAAAAATGAATTTGAGAAAGAACTTGAATCTCAGTCTGAGTTTTTAAGTAAAGGCCCTTTTGATTGTGCCCTTCTGATTCTTCAGTATTACTGAGCACCTTCTTGATATCTGCTGACTTATCACTGACTCTATGATATGAGATTGCACACTTGTTTGCAGGAGTGTATTTGCCAGTTTATTCCCCACTCCCAGCATAGGGCATGGCAAATAGCAGGTACTCAATGTTTGCTTGTCTAATTGATTTAAATATTCACAAAACCATGTTTCTATTTGTGCTATTTATTTACTAATTAAACAAATAGTTTTTTTAAGTGGCTCAGCACATATGTTTAGAGTAGGAGTCAGATAAATAAGCAATTCACTGTACATAATGATATCAACTATGCTAGAGGAGTGAATAAAGTGTTAAAGAAGCACAAAGAAGAGTTACCTAATCTGGCATTGGAGGGTCAGCAAAGGCTCCCGGAAGAAGGGCTATTTTGACATTAAATGTGAAGAATGATGCAGTGTCAAACACACTCCAAACAGAGGGGCAGTTGTGCAAGACTGGAAGTGAGAGAGGTTGACACATCTAAGGAAATGTAAATAGCTCGATATGGCTGGACACAGAATGTGAACCATAGAACGATGAGGGATGAGGGCAGAGAATGAAATAGGCATCAACTATGAGAAGACTGTTATGTTCTGTTAAGGCTTTATCCTGAGGGAGCCACCAGAGGTATAAAATCAGCAGATGGCAGGGTCAGATGTTTAATTCAGAAAGAACTTGGTGGTTTTCTTGTGGAAAGTGATTGAAGGGGAGATCATGGCTGATTTGAGGTGAAAAATGAGGGTGGTCTACTGTAAGGTAGAGAGTATGGGACTGGGGCAAGTGGGTGGATTTAAGAGAAAATAAAAGTAAAATTAATAGATTTTGGACACTGATTTAATTTTGAGAGTAATGGAGAAAGAGTTGTTAAGGATGATTCTTAGGTTTTGGGTTTGAGAAAATGGTGGGCAGTAGTGTCATTTAATGAGCTCTCTTGAGCCCAGGTGAAGGATTTATCTGTAGAAGAATATCTCCAATGACTATCTTCCCAGACAATTTACTAAAGCATTAAATTCATATTTATTACACTAAATTATTAGGTCCCCCACCCAACTAACTTGTCATATCTCTTTATAATACCGTCCTTTTCTGTGTCAGTAAGGCTGCAAACCTTATGTTCATTATTGGTTCCTCCTCTTCTCAATGCCTCCCACCCCTCCACTTTCTTTTTTCTTTCTTTTTTTTCTTTTTCTTTTTTTTTTTTTTTTTGAGATGGAGCCTCGCTCTGTTGCCCAGGCTGGAGTGCAGTGGTGCGATCTTGGCTCACTGTAAGCTCTGCCTCCCAGGTTCGCGCCATGCCATTCTCCTGCCTCAGCCTCCCAAGTAGCTGGGACTACAGGCGCCCACCACCATGCCCAGCTAATTATTTTTTTGTATTTTTAGTAGAGACAGGGTTTCACTTTGTTAGCCAGGATGGTCTTGGTCTCCTGACCTTGTGATCTGCCAACCTGGGCCTCCCAAAGTGCTGGGATTACAGGTGTGAGCCACCGTGCCTGGCTTACCCCTCAACTTTCAATTAGTCATCAAGGCCTGTTAATCATTGCTTATCAGTCAATGTCTCCTGAGTCAGCCTGTCTTCTATCCCCACCAGTCTGAGCCCTTATCCCTTCATGCCCACACTATTGCCCAGCCAGCAGTTTTCTAGCTCATCTCCTTACCTCCAGTTGTTTCCCAATGTACTCCATCTGGCATCCACAAGGAATGATTTTCTTTAAACAGTGTTTTCATCACCTCTCTCCCTCAGATGTGTTCAGTGCAGTCTTCTCTAGCCAGATGAGTTACTCTCAGCTTCCCAGCATGCTTTATGCATTTGCACCTAGGAAACCTTTGCATGGAATGTGGCTTTCTCCTAACACTCTCCTCTGCCTTCCTAAGCAGTCTTCGTTCTTTTGGGCTCAGTCCCAGCCTCCATGAGCCTCCTGTGACCATCCATAACAATCTCTCCAGTCCCTGAAATCCTTTGGCACATAAAAGCAATTTTGTACACTTTCTTGTGTTGTTCTCTATGTGAGTCTTGTCTTCCTATCTGAGCAGAAGGCTCTTGAAAGCTGATATAATAGGCCACTTCCCCAGTCTGTGGTGCACATGCAGAAGGGATCTGATTCTGATCAGTTCACTTGCTGTTATTTCTTGCTGCCAGTTGCCTTTGTAATTGAACACAGGTTATGCCAGTTGGATGGGTAATTGTCCACTGCATCTGGGATATTCTTGCTGGTCCAGGTCCCTGCCCAGTTAATAGCAGTGAGCTATGTTTGGTGTCAAGACCACAACTCTGGCTCATATTCCCACACTCAGCCACTGTTCCTCACGTACACTGCTGGCTGTCAGTGGCTAGATCTGGAGAGTCTTCTATTTTGGCCAGTCATGGTGCAAAATCAGCTTTCCTATTGGATCATCAATCCAGGAGGCCCTTGTCATTAGCCCAGGTGCCTTCTGTCGTTCTGGCTAGCTTCCCTTTAGGAGTCCTCTTTGTAAACTAGTATATTTTTTCTTCTTCAGAAACCACATTTCCATACCAAGGTTTATTTCAAGTTCTATATCTTTCTGGCAACTGCAGTCTTTCTTATTATTTTCCCCTCCCCCAGCAAGGAATATCTATCTACCCTACATGAACATAGTGAATAGGGTAAGCATAGGTATTGGAGGCGGGTCAGTGAGTGATGTAAGTGACCTTAACCAGAACAAAAGTGATTCACCTCAAGGTAATCTATGGTCACACCTTATGCAAAGGAGAGAGGCTTCTTTCATTTTTAGATGCCTGTGCCAAACATCATTTTCTGTCTGCCTCTTCTTCAACCCCAAATCCATTTTCCACTCTACTAAAGAGGCTGCCATATACAGACAGCATCCCCAGGGAACGTTTGTCCAGTACTTTCCATGAGTTTGGGTAAAAGGTGGGGCATCTTCAGGAGACTGCAGGCTGGGGAGTAAAATGAGAGTGGCCAAGTATTTATTCCTCTAGTGCCTGCTTGCCTCATAGCAGTTGTGGAAGGGGCTCAATCATCTATGGCGGCCGGGCATGGTGGCTCCCGCCTGTAATCCCAGCACTTTGGGAGGCTGAGGCGGGGGGATCACCTGAGGTCAACAGTTTGAGACCAGCCTGGCCAATATGGTGAAACCTTGTCTGTACTAAAAATACAAAAATTAGCTGGGTGTGGCAGTGGGTGCCGGTATCTCCAGCTACTCAGGAGGCTGAGGCACAAGAATCGCTTGACCCCAGGAGGTGGAGGTTGCAGTGAGCCAAGATCACACCATTGCACCCCAGCCTGGGCAACAGAGCAAAAACTCTGTCACAACAACAAAATTATCTATGGCAAAAGGACTGGCCAGGTACCCCTCTTCCATCACTTCAATTATCCTGGCTTCAATAACACCATTGCCTCCCTGTGACCTTCAGGATCAGGAGTAGTAACAGGTTCCCACTGTTGCTAGTCCCTGAGCACTTTAACATCTTGTGACAGGCCGCTTAGCTCTGTTTCTTCACTACATTCTCTTTGGCTAAACTCTTTTCAACATGCTGTCTGTCTGAGGCATGGACCCTCATTCCTATAATGCCCTCTCAAAAGCACCTAGATTTATCTTTACTGTTACTGAGGGATGGATCTGGGTCTGTCTACTCCATGACACAAAGCATGTGGCTGACTACTATAAAATCATTTAATACCGTAAAGAAAGATTAATAAGCTAGACTCAGTTCTTCTGTGTGAATCCAGGGTTCCTGTTGAAGCCAGCCATGCTTCCAGATGTGAACTCTGTTAGCACTGGTGTTCTGATATTGCACTGTGGATTTGGCTCTTCACCCTGCAGGGCCCTCCACTAATAATGAAGGACTGAGACTATATTATCTTATCCTCTGACAGTAGTGGCACATTGACTAGATTCAACAGCCTATTTAAAACCCAACAAAATGTCTCTTCCATCTTCCAACTCAAAAATTATAAGACATTGGGACTGATACTACTAATGAATCTAGCTAATTTGCAACTGTCCAAGAGAATGGCTCTAAAAAAATTATTTCAAGAGGGCTGATGCTTAAACATTGCTACCTTCAGGGTAACTTGCAAATGATCTGTTTGCAGTCCTTCTTTCTGTTTAACACAGGCAATGTCCATTTTCAGAACTAGAAGCATCACTAGTCATCTACAATCAAAGACAAACTCCAAGCAAATGCCTTAGCAGAGATTGCTGCTCTGCTGCTTGTTGGAGGCCTCAGCGATTCTTGTTTCAATTATCTTGTCTCCATACATCATGTTCCTGTAAGAAATTTCCAACATATTTCCAAGTTATTTTAGCTGGGTATTTTCTCTGCCAATCTCTGAATCGGTGTTCCTATATTAAGAAGCAAAGTTTCTATTTTTTGCTACTTAATTATTCTTCCCAACGGAAAAGAGGAGGGAAAGGATCTCAGGATTCTTTATCGCAGAATGTAGTGTACCTGTCTCTTGGGATGGGTTTTTTCAGCCAAATGTAAAGTTGAAGGATCCAGAAGGGCCAACACATGCAAATTTGAAGCAAGGGTTTCCAAAGCAGAAGTCCAGCACCAGCCCTGTCACACATGCGTAAAACGAATTATCCAATGGGAGCAGCACATAAATCACTCAGTAGAGAGTGCCAAAAAATTTCATTGCATGCTTTCCAGAATCTGAAACCCAAACATGCAAGAGTTCCAAACTCTTACCTAAAAATTCTGAAGGGAAAATGAACTGTGAATAGCTATGGAGAAAGCATAAGCAATTCATCCACCTGATGGGACCACCTGCTAATCAGCATTCACACAGTATTTTGTGTCCAGCTATGAATCAAAATTCTTGAGCTAAGTTTAGGGCTTAAAAAGCCAAAGACCCCTGTCATCATTACCACTGCTATTTACCAGTGACTGAGCCAGAACTAGTGTGAGTTGCTATGTTTCTTTAAGGATGTTGATCTACGTGGGTTGTGTCTGATTTGAGGGAGGAGCATGGGCCGGTTCCAGGTGTGAAGGTTAATGGGTAGTACAGTAAATCACAGTCATAGAAACTAACGGCCTTTGGAGGTGAGGGCTTTGGTTTCTTAACCCACTGTATGCCCATGGAAGAGAGAACTCTGTGTGTTAGAGATGT
This sequence comes from Pan paniscus, assembly GCF_029289425.2. Taxonomy (NCBI): domain Eukaryota; kingdom Metazoa; phylum Chordata; class Mammalia; order Primates; family Hominidae; genus Pan; species Pan paniscus. Next base: position 51,656,413 of record NC_073256.2, on the reverse strand, counting down.
CTAAGGAAAAGTACTTCCACATATTTTTTCGTAAGTGTGCTCTTGCACAAGACACAGTATCTTGTATAAACTTTTCTAAAAACCATTTATGGAATAGACAGGAAATAAACATTTCTTATAGAAAAATGTCTGCTCTCCCAGGTGTAGGAAGTAATTTGGGTCAAATACGAGGAGCTCCAAATAAAAAAAAAAACTAGAAAAAGAGAAACGGATTTCCCTCAGTGTTCAGCTATAAAGTCAGTGCTCTGAAATAGATTAGGGGTGCACAAAGCCTTGTACTGAAGCACAAGATGTGACTAAATGTATTTATGTTTTAGTTTGCCAGGGCTGCTATAACAAAGCACCATAATCTAGGTGGCTTAAAACAGCAGAAATTTATTATCTCATGGTTCTGGAGACCAAGAGCATAAAATTAAGATGACCTCAGTGAGAAAGTGACATTAGCATGATGGCAGAGTGAGAGAGACCAGTCTTCATCCCCCCACAAAAACGAACAAATAGGCAGTGATCCATGAACAAAATTAGCCTTGGGGAGGGCTCAAGAGCCCAATTAAGAATCTACAACAACACAGTGGAGCAAAAATGGAGAATAAGTACACAAAGGATTGTTGGGGAGATCCTGAGGTGTCTAGAGATGGCTAGGATCAAAGAAAAAGAGAGAGGCTATCAGGATCAACTATATGCGAGGTGCCACTGTGGTACCCAATGGCTGCTTTTGCAGAGGACACTGGCATCTTTCTTTACTGAGGTTACTAAAGCAATTCCTGTTGTTGATCCCCTCTCCTGATAAAGGAGATGATATTGCACCTTCCCCCACCCTCCACAAGCACCCAGTTGAGCTGCCCTGGGACTGGGGCCACCACCTTTCCAAACCTGGCATGTACTTCAGACCCTGGACCTAAGTCACTCTTGTGTATGTCAGTAATCCAGACCCCAGCTCCACAGCTGTTCTGTAAGTACCTGCATTCCAGTCCCTGGGTCTGCAACCATACTGCATGTGTCCACACCTCAAACACTGACAATCCTACTGCTGAATATTAGCCCTTCCCTGGGTTTTGGAGCCTTGGTTTCTCTGTGTGAACCCACACTAAGGACACCAGCTCCATTGCTGCTCCATGAGTGCCTATACCTTTGATACCTGAGTCACCTCAACAGTGAGCCAGCCCCAGATCTTGGAGGTGATGCAGCATCTCGTGTGTCTGCACTCCAGACCTGGCTCTCTGGCTGCACCATACACACCTGTGCCTCAGAAACTGCAGCTACCACTGTAATGAGCTAGTCCACACCCTGGGCCATGGAGCTATGGTCTCTCTGGGCATACCTGAACTCCAGACACTGGCTCTGCTCCCACAGTGAGTTAGCCCATATGCTGAACTCTGGAGATGCTATAGGTCTATATACACATATGTTTCAGACTGTAGCTCTGTGGCTGCTCCAAAAGCACTCACATCTCTCACACCATTATCAATGAGACACCAGTGCCATTGCTGCCCTGGACCTTAGAGCTGTGGTCCCTCACATGTGCCAATCATCTAGTTTCTGGCTCTGTGACCGTTCCATGAGTATCACACATTAGACATCAGTGCCACTGCAAGCACCCATAAGTTGGACTCAGAACCAAGAGGGGATTTCCTTGGCCACAATTTCCATGGTGGAATAAAAAATCAGGAGGAAATCAGTAGACTTCACCACAACATTCCAACAGCCCTCACTGCTACTGAAGCCTACAGCACTGGCTGCAGAAGACCACTTCACTCTTTGCTAATGCCAACCTCAGCTGACAGACCTGGATGGAGGTTATGCTGCTGCACCCTCACTGGAGCCAGAACCATTGCACCCCACCCAGTCAGTGTCCTAGAATGTAGCCATAGCATAGGGCCTTTTCCCACCAAAACCAGTCTATAAAGTCTGAAAGAGATGATTACTCCATCAGATGCACAGACCTCAACACAAGGCAATAAGAAAAATGGAAAAACACAGAAACATACCACCAAAGGAATGCCATAGTTTTCCAATAATCAATCTTTCCAAAATGGAGATCTATGAATTGCCTGACAAAGAAAAATCAAAATACTGTTGGTGGGACTGTAAACTAGTTCAACCATTGTGGAAGTCAGTGTGGCGATTCCTCAGGGATCTAGAACTAGAAATACCATTTGACCCAGCCATCCCATTACTGGGTATATACCCAAAGGATTATAAATCATGCTGCTATAAAGACACATGCACACGTATGTTTATAGCGGCACTATTCACAATAGCAAAGACTTGGAACCAACCTAAATGTCCAACAACGATAGACTGGATTAAGAAAATGTGGCACATATATACCATGGAATACTATGCAGCCATAAAAAATGATGAATTAATGTCCTTTGTAGTGACATGGATGAAACTGGAAACCACCATTCTCAGCAAACTATCACAAGGACAAAGAACCAAACACCGCATGTTCTCACTCATAGGTGGGAATTGAACAATGAGAACACATGGACACAGGAAGGGGAACATCACACACTGGAGACTGTTGTGGGGTGGGGGGAGAGGGGAGGGATAGCATTAGGAGATATACCTAATGCTGAATGACGAGTTAATGCGGGCAGCACACCAACATGGCACATGTATACATATGTAACAAGCCTGCACGTTGTGTGCATGTACCCTAAAACTTAAAGTATAATAATAATAAAAAAAAGAGAAAATGGAGGCACAGGGAGGAGAATGCCATATGAAGACAGAGACATATAGACACAGGCAAGACAGCACAGGAAGACGAGATTGAGATTGGAGTTGCGCAACCACAAGCCAGGGAAGCCTGGCGCCATCAGAAGCTCAAAGGCAAGGATCTTCCTCTCGAAGTCTTGGAGGGAGTGTTGCCCTGCCAACATCTTGATTTTGTATTTCCAGCCTCCAGAAGTGTGAGAAAATATATTTCTGTTGTCTTTAAAAAAAAAAAAAAAAAGAAAAATCAAAATAATTATTTTAAGGAAACTCAGTGAACTACAGGAGAACAGAGACAACTCAATGAAATCAGAAAATCAATACAAATAAAACTAGAAGTTTAACAGAGGGGTGGGAATAATTCAAAAGAACCAAACAACCTGGAGCTAAATAATACAATGAATGAAATGAAAAAGCACAATAGAGACTATTAACAGAGCTGATCAAGCAGAAAAACAAATTGGTAAACTCAAATGCTGGATATTTGAAAATATTTGCTCAGAGGAGAAAATAAAAAGGAGTGAAAAGCCTACAAGATTTATGGGATATCTTCAAAAGAGCTAACATGTACATTGTAGAATTCAAGGAGAATAGAGACAAAATGTATTTAAAGAATTAATGTCTGAAAACTTCCCCAATCTCAGATATAAACACCCAGGCACAGGAATCTCAGATCTCTAGCTAGATTCAACCAAAGGAAGACATATCATAAGCAAACTGTCAAAAGATAATTTTTTAAAGCAGCAAGATAAAAAAGGATCCTCACATACAGGGGAACTCCTCAAGCCTATCAGTGAATTTCTCAGCAGAAACTTTGCAGGCCAAGAGAGAATGGAATAATATTCATTTAAAGTGCTGAAAGAAAAAACAATGTAAACCCAGAATACTTTACCTGACAAAGCTGTTCTTCAGAAATTAAGGAGAGATGAAGACTTTCCCAGGAAAGGAAAATGGAGGGAGCTTACCACCACTAGACCTGCCTTACAAAAAAAATGAAAGAATTCTTCAAACTGAAATGAAAGGATGCTAATTAGTAACATGAAAACATATAAATTATAAAACTCACTGGTAAAAGTGAGTACATAATTCAGAATACTCTAAAACTATAATTATAGTATGTAAAATCACTTATTTCTAATAAAAAGTTAAAATTATTAAAAATATAATTTTTAAGGGATATACAATATAAAAAGGTACACGTTTTGACATCAAAACCAAAATGGAGTAAACATGTAGTTTTTGTATGCAATTAAAATTATCAGCTTAAACTGTTACAAAATGTTTCATAATAACCACAAAGCAAAAATCTAAAGTAGATGCACAGAAGATAAAGAGAAAGGAATCAAAGCATACCACTACCGAAAATTATGAAATCATAAAGACAATAAGAGGAAGAAAGGAACAAAGAATCTACAAAACAACCAGAAGATAATTTTAAACTTACTTGAGACAGGGTCTTGCCTTGTTACCAAGACTGGAATTCAGTGATGCGATCACAGCTCACTTGCAGCCTTGACTTCCCAGGCTCCAGTGATCCTCCCACCTCAGCCTCCCAAATAGCTGGCACCACAGGCATGCACCATCATGCCCAGCTAGTTGTTGTATTTTTAGTAGAGATGGGATTTTATCACGTTACCCAGGCTGGTCTTGAACTCCTGAGCTCGAGGAATCCACCCGCCTCAGCATTTCAAAGTGCTGTGATTATAGATGTGAGCCACTGTGCCTGGCCCAACCAGAAGGTAATTAATAAAATGGCAGTAGTAGGTCTTTACCTATCAATAATTCCTCTGAGTGTAGGTGGATTACATTATCTAATGTAAATAAATAGAGGGGTTGAAAAGATTTTTAATAGTCCAATTAAATGCTACCTATAAGATTTGCCTCACCTGAAAGGATACAAATAGACTGGAACTAAAGGGATGGAAAAAGATTCATGCAAACAGAAACCAAAAGAGGGCACAGGGTACTAAGCAACTCTTAGTAATGAGATGTTAAATCAAAAACTGTGAAAAGAGACAAAGCAGGTTGATATATAATGACAAAAAGGTCAATTCATCAAGAGGATATAATAATTGTTGCTGGATGTGGTGGCTCACACCTGTAGTCCCAGCACTGTGGGAGGCCGAGGCGGGTGGATCACCTGAGGTCAGGAGTTCAGGATCAGCCTGGCCAACATGGTGAAACTCCATCTCTACTAAAAATACAAAAATTGGCCAGGTGTGGTGGTGCACACCTATAATCTCAGCTGCTCAGGGGGCTGAGGCAGGAGAATCACTTGAATCCGGGAGACGAAAGTTGCAGTGAGCTGAGATTGCACCACTGCACTCCAGATTGGGTGACAGAACAACTCCATCTCAAAAAAAAAAATTGTAAATATGTAGGCACCCAACATCATAGCACTTAAATATATAAAGCAAAATTCATAGCTCTAAAAGAAGAGATAGATAGCAGTACAATAATAAGAGACTTCAACCTTCCATTCTCAACAATTGTACAGATCATCCAGACAGAAAACCAATAAGGAAAGATTGAATTTGTCTATACTTTAGACCAAACGAACATAACAGACATATTATAGAACAGTCCATCCAACAGCAGCAGAATACACATTCTTGTCAAGTATATAGGGAACATTCTCCAGGATAGGTCATATATTAATCCATAAAACAAGTCTTAATAAATTCAGGAAGATTGAAATCATATGAAGTATCTTTTTAACTACAATGGTATGCAACTTAGAAATGGATAACACAAACATAATGGGGAAATTTATGAATATGTGGAAATTAAACATCATCCTATACAAATGAATAAAAAACAAAAGGGAAATAATCTTGAGACAAAATGGAAACAAAACATACCAAAACACGTAAGGTGCAGCAAAATCACTTCTAAGAGAAGTTTATAGCAATAAACATCTAGATTTTAAAAAATATTTCAAACAGCCTAATATTACATCTCAAAGAAGTAGAAAACAAACTAAGAAGCAAAGTTAGTAGAAGGAAGAAAATAAGAAAGATCGAAGTAGAAATATGAAAAATAGAGATGAAGTAAAACAATATAAAACATCAATAAAACTAAGAGTTGGTTTTGTGCAAAAGATAAATAAAATTGACAAACCCATAGCTCGGTGATCTAAAAGTCAAATAATAAATGAATGATGAGACATTACAACTGATAGTGCAACTAGAAAGGATTAGTAGGGACTACAATGAAAAATTATACGACAAAGACCTGAATGGCCAGCAGGTATGTGAATGTGAAAAAATGCAATATCATTAATCATCAAGGAAGTACAATTAAAAGCACAATAAGATAACACCTCAAACCTGTTTGAATGGCTATTATCAAAAAGACAAGATCATAAGTGTTGGCAAGGATGTGGAGATAAGGGAACCCTTGTACATTGGTGGTGAGAATGTAAATTAGTATAGCCATTAGGGAGGACAGTATGAATGTTCCTCAAAGAATTAAAAATAAAACTACCATATCATTTCAGCAATTCCACTTCTGGGTATATATCCAAAGAAAATGAAATCAGTAGGTTGAAGAGGTATCTGTACTCCCATGTTCATTGCAGCATTATTCACAATAGCCAAGATAATGAATCAAACTAAGTGTCCATCAATGGCTGAATGGATAAAGAGAATGTGGTATACATATACAGTTGAATACTGTTTCAACTTAGAGAGAAATTCTACCACTTGTAACAACATAGATGAACCTGGAGGACATCATGCTAAGTGAAATAAGCCAGGCACAGAAAGATAAATGCCACATTATCTCACTTACATGTGCAACCTAAAAAAATTGATCTCATAGAAAGAATAGAAGGTTCATTACCAGGGCCTGGAATGCAGAGGGGAAGGGAGAGATATCGGCAAAAGGGCAGAAGTTTCAATTAGAATAAGTTCTGGAGACCTTTTATACAGCATGGTGACTGTAGTTAATAATGTACTCTACACTAGAAAATAGCTGAGAGTAGATCTTAAATATTCTCACCAAAAGAAAAGTATGTGAGTTGATGGATGTGTTAATTAGCTTGATTTAATCATTTAGCAGTATATGCATAGATCAGAACGTCATATTGTATACCATAAATACATAAAAATTACACTTTAATAAAACAGGAAAAAAATGACAGCAGAGCCTTACTCCCTCTGAAGTCTGCAGGGGAATCCTTCCTTGGCTTTTCTTAGCTTCCTAGAGTTCAGTGTTGACTGCAATCTCGGGCATTCCTTGCTTACAGCTGCATCACTCCAATCTCTACCTTCATTGTTACTTGTCATTCTTCTGGTGTGTCTGTCTTCACATGGCCACCTTCTTACAAGGACACCCATCACATTGGATTAGAGGCCCATCCTACTTCCACATGACTTGATGTTTAAAGCTGCAACAACCCTATTTCGAAATAAGGTCATATTCTATGGTAATGGTAGTTAGGATTGCAACATATTTTTTTTAGTGAGGGGCATAATTCAACACATACTAATTTACATATTGAAATATGGCAGGGATAAGATTTTAAAATCACAAGCTTTTTTTTTCTATTTTCTTTTCTTCCTGTCTCTTTTCCCTCTCTTTCTTCCCTCGTCTCTTCTCTTGCTTGGTTAGCCATGAAATCTTTGTGAGGCATATAGGACATAATTAGGAGAAGGTGAGAGAAACTAAGTTGATGTATATAAGAAATAGCACTGTGATGCCCAGAAATAAAATTTAAAATAAGAAAGGTGGTATGCCTACGTGAAGAAAAACAGACTGAAGATGAAAAGTAAAATATTGAAGAGGGAGAAAGAAATTTTTTAAATTTAATATGGGAAAGACAGTTAAGATGATTTTCAAAAATTTGCTACATTGCAAAGAGTAGCTACCCTTTACCAGTTGAGATCTTGAGTTCACGTCTGTGTTATACTTCATGGCTTTGTCATATCTGTATTTCATTCACATGTGTGACTGTTTTGAGGTGGATTCTTTGGAGGGAGGAAATATGACCAATTTTGACAAGGCTACATAAAGAATGTATTGATCCGACGGGCATTATTCAGCAACAGAGACATAGTAACAAAAGAAAAGCAAATATTGGCAATGTTCATTCAAGCATAGCCCAAAGGATAAAGAAACTCGATCTGTGGATTTTAATGTGATGGCTTCCCTAGCAAGATGCTCCCTGTAATAGACAACTGTGTCTCATGCTTTCTTAGCTGAGAACTACTCCTTAATGCTACTCAAGCCCATCTATTCTGCTCCTTTGCTCACTAAGCAAACTTCTCACTTTATTCCTTCAGTGGGATGTGCTAATTGTGTTGACAAAAATACTCTCATCGGGGTTTTTCTGTAAAAGGTAAGGCATAGTTCTAAGTGTTTTAGGCTTTGCAGGCCATGTTGTCTCTGTTGCAACGATTCAACTCTGCCACTCTCGTGGGGAAATCCACCATAGACATTAGGTAAACCAGTGGGAAGGGCTGTGCTCCAGTAAAACTTAATTTACACAAACAGGGGTCATGAAGAGCTGGCTCATAAGCTGTAGTTTGCAGACATTGTCTTAGACCATTCTTTTTTCATTTTTAGTAAAAATTTGAATTTCTGTTTCATATAAATCTCTCTTAGCTTGGTTAATGTGCACTGCCTTCAAGAAGCAGTCTCACTTTCAATGTGCTGAAAAATTCAACTCTCTGACTATGTGAGACTGAAGATCAGATCTGAGATCGTGGCTAATTCACAAGTATCTTATTTCTTCACAAAGTATCATGGTGGTAACCAGCTGGTTTATCCACAAACAGGAGTAGCATCTCATAAAATTTCATATCAGGGGTTTTCTGGCTTTGTTTTTCCCATGCTGAGTGGGTCATCAAAGGCCATTGAGACTAATGGTTTTACCTAGGGCTAAGTGAGCCTTAGAAATGTTAACTGACATTTAGGTTGGTTCCAAGTCTTTGCTATTGTGAATAGCGCCGCAGTAAACATACGTGTGCCTGTGTCTTTATAGCAGCATGATTTATAATCCTCTGGGTATATACCCAGTAATGGGATGGCGGGATCAAATGGTATTTCTAGTTCTAGATCCTTGAGGAATGGCCACACTGTCTTCCACAATACCCACAGCCCAAATGTCCATCAATGATACACTGGATTAAGAAAATGTGGCACATATACACCATGGAATACTATGCAGCCTTAAAAAAGATGAGTTCATGTCCTTTGTAGGGACATGGATGAAGCTGGAAATGATCATTCTCAGCAAACTATCAATACCACATGTTCTCACTCATAGGTGGGAATTGAACAATGACAACACTTGGACACAGGAAGGGGAATATCACACACTGTGGCCTGTTGTGGGGTGGGGGGAGGTGGGAGGGATAGCATTAGGAGATATACGTAATGTAAATGATGAGTTAATAGGTGCAGCATGCCAACATGGCATATGTATACATATGTAACAAACCTGCACGTTGTGCACATGTACCATAGAACTTAAAGTATAATTAAAAAAAATATTAACTGACTTGTTAAAACTAGAAGCTAGGATGTGGCCCCAGGTTTCCCAGCCCTAGTCCACCAGCTGTCGTATTGCTTCAAGTGGTCTATAATCCACTTCTGTGGTTTGCTGATTAGGACTTTGCTGCTAAAAATAATCACCAAAGCTTGAGATTTGAGACTTAAGTCATAATGTGGCAGTTACATAGTGTTGATGACAATGAGCTAGAAGATGGCTTGGCCCAAAGGAGCTGAGAGCACCCAGAGTCTCTTAAGTCCCTTAATATAGTTTGTATAATGTCTTTTAAGAATCTGTAGTACCATATGCATTTATTACCCATGTATTTGTCTAAACCTGTCTTGAACCTGTTTATGTTTTGGCTTTTACAACTAGGTTGGGCAATAAATTCCATATGCTTATTACCTTCTGGAGAAGAAGCCCTTCTTGTTAATTTAGGGCTTATTTTTATTAAAACTAATGATGACATAACTGGAGATGCCCAAGGCTGACTGCCCCAGAAAGCTCCTGAAGAAAAGTCTTTGGAGACCTTACGTAGCACATGACTGTAAAGCAGCACAACTAAACAGTGATTTCCCAACATTTTCAGCCACCAACCTTGTTAAAAGAACTTGCATGAGTTCTTAGATAAAATTACTAACAGATACGCTTGTCTACTTGTATTCATTGCAGAATTTAACATATCATTCACTATTTTTAAAACTTGTCTTCCTTCACTAGAATACAAGCAAGATGAAGGCAAGAACTTTGTTTATTACTATCCACTAACATAGTCCCTGATGCAAAGTAGGCACCTAATAAATATTGTTGAATAAGTAAAATAATATGTGAAGGTTTGAAGCCAAGCTGGAGTCTGAGGCTTTCTCTTGTCTGCCATCTAGCACTGTTGTTGAGGATACTTGTGGAACTCTTTCTGGTCTGTGAAGTGAATTTTGATTGGTCTAGAGCTTTGGTATAAAGCTTACACACACATTGTTATTGGGATCCTCTCAACAAACCTGTGAAGTGTGTAGAGCATGTAATATTCCCAATTCGCAGATGAGAAATCAAAGACTCGGAGAAGATAATGGACTTGCTCACAATTGTGCTGGTAGAAAATGATAGGGTGGCAGATTCTATTCCAAATGCACTGCACCAGTGGTTTTCAACTATTTTGACTGCACCTTGGAAGAAGTGCATTTTAAATTATGACTCAGAGGATACACATGTATGCACACACACACACACAGGCACAGACAAAGCAAACATTTTACAAAAGAACGCCCTTACTAATGTAATATATTCTGATGTGTTTATTCAATATTTAAAAAATTGTAATTGCAACCACAAGTTGAAAAACACATTCTGTACCATATATATTTTCCTGCATCATTTCCCCTCTCATAATCTTTTCTCTCCGTTTCACAAATAATCATTGCCTTTTTCCCTTCTAGGGCTTCTTAGTCTCTTCTTGCAGTCACCCAGTCTGGGGAGCGGGAGAGTTCCTCCATGCTGGAGTCGGAGAACATGAAACAGCCAGATCACTGTGAGAGGAAATTGAAAGCTTTTATGAGGGCAAAGAGAGGAGAGAAAAATCCAATCTGAAAGCTTGGACCTTTTGGGCAGGAAACAGTTAAGAGCCCACTAGATGCATTGAACTGCCAAGACCACCACAATGTTCGTACAAAGATTAGACAGAGAACAGATGTGGAGTAACCAGAATCCTTCAGAGTAAGATAGCAACGACATAAATTAACCTTGTCAAGGGCCTGACAAAGGGACCACGCGCTTTTTGAAGTCTTAAGAGTGAAGCCATTTTTTTATGGACTCTCCAAGGTTATATACCTTTAGCTAACAGAAAAAGTTTAATTAGAGCCAGTTGTTTACAGGGAAGGGAAGTGAGCCCAGTGGGGCTATCAGGGTGACTGCATAGAAAATAAACAAATGAGCCTGCAAAACAGCTGAGGTTTCCTTGAGTTCTCTTCGGCCGATAAGATTCCCGTCACCCCTTGAGATTACTTTTGTCTATTTTCCTGAAACTGGAGAAACAAAGAGGTGAAAACATTCCAGACTCCTGATCCTTTTAGTTTGGCAAGAGTTTGGTTATGATCTCTTTCAAAGCCGCCCTTTCTGGTTGTGAGACGACTAGGGTGACAACATGCCCAGCTGCAGGAGGATGAGCTTCAGTGACCACTAGGCCATGTGGCACTACTGCAGGAACCACCGCCTGGGATGTGGGCTAGCCTCGTTCGTGGATATGTAACCCAAGGCTTTGAGGAGGGCTTGATGCTTTAGTTTCCAAAAGATCAATTCTCTTTTCAGAGGGGTCCCAGCTGGGGTGAGATGTGAGCCAGAGAAGGCTTTGTCAGGACTGTGTCCCAGAAGAAAATACAGGACTTAGTGTGCCAGTGATAGGGACCTGTGAATCCAAGGCCTCCTAGAAAGTCCTAATTGAATTGGAAAATGGGGCAAGGGCTAAACACCTAGTGGCTAGGAGAGACGATGTTAGAATCTGGACCAAATTCCTCTGAACAGCTCTGCAATGCCTGGTCACCTGGGAGAAGGAACAAGGAAATCTAGCAAGGTGGGTGGGGGATGAAGGAGGAATAAGAGGCCTCTCTGAAGTGGCAGGGCTGCCATGAGTCCCTGACTGAATGCAGTGGTTTGGTGGCTGGAACTGATCAGGGCAGCCCTTGGTACTGGAAGCACGTTTACCTTGCTTCTGGGCAGCTCTCTCCCATGACCTTTCTCAAACAGGCTTTGGTAGGCCTTCATGGAGAAATAGAGTAGCCCAGAGCAGCCTAGGGCTCACCATAGTACAGATTTGAGAAAGAAAACAGCAGCAGCTGTCTCCTCTCTCAGGTAGGTGAGCAAATTAGAAAGCCCTAAGAAGCCTGGGCAACATAGTGAGACCCTGTCTCTCCAAAAAAAAAAAAAAAATTAAAAAATTTAGGCAGGGATGGTGGCACACATCTGTAGTCTCAGCTTACCTGGGAGGCTAATGTGGGAGAATCACTTGAACCCGGGAGTACGTGGCTGCAGTAAGCCATGATGGTGCCATCTAGACTCCAACCTGGGCATCCCAGCCAGAGCCTATCTCAAAAAAAAAAAAAAAAAAAAAAAAAAAAAAGGCCAGCCTAAGAATGAGTGTTTCCCTCCCGGTTCCCAGGGTCAGCTTCCATGTGGGTAGTGGAGCCTGTGTGCTGGTTGTAGACTATATGAATCACTGAAACAAGTCCCGATCCTAAGACATTCCCTTCAAACTACTAGAAATGCCACCTGGAATTTGAGTTAAACAGTGCTATTAAAAGAGAAGATTAGTCCCCAGGGAGATCTGAGAGAATTTGCATCATTCACAACTTACTAAGGACTATTTCACTTTGCTCATTTTCCTTTAATATCAAGTTGAGGTCCCTGTAGTTGAGAACAGAAGCTTTTTTGGGGAGAAAGGACACAGTTTTAGAATAAGCAATTTCTGGGAAAGGTAGTCTAGGGTAAAGTGGGCTTGGGGTTGTTGAGTATTAGAGGCCCGAAGGGTTGTAGGTGAAACTTTGTTGGGAGCAGAGGGTGTGACAAGAAGCAGATGGTAAGAAAAATGAGATCTAAGTAAATCCAAAGACAGAGCCTTGCTTTGCTGTCTCAGAAATTGTGCCTAAGGCTTACCTTGTGTTGATGTTCCACTTGTTCCTAAATCCCTGTGCTGGTGGGGTGGAGCGGGGAGGGGGCGCTTGAGTTTCCTTCTGTGTGGGATGCTCATGCCCAAGGTAGGAAAAGAGCCCTTTCTGTTTCCTGACCTCCAGCTCATGTGTAGATGAGACCTTCACCAGCAGCCATAAGCAGGCTTCATAGCTATCTCTTCTGGGCAGATGCCACATCAGATTGCTATTTGCATCACCCCTACCCAGCTTGGGGACATGGTGCCTCACTCATCAAAGGCATACCATGTTTGCCAGAAGACCAACCCACCCAGTAGATGGAGTATGTACATTTCACGCCTGTGTGTAGTTCAGGAACTTTATTCATGCTGCTCTGTCGTTGTGCAATGTACTCCCTTTCCATACCTTCAGTAGGTGAGCTCCTATTCATCCTTCAAAACTCAGCTCAAATGCCATGTCCTCTTTCTAGGCTTTCCTTACTGTCTTCATGAGATTTCTCCTTGGATAAACACCTAGCAATACATGTGTCAGATGTATTATTGTTGATATTTCTCTTAATCTTACCCACTTGACCTTGATTTTCTTGAAGTCATTTGTATCTTATTTCTATGACATACTATAACACTTGGCACCTAACATGTTCTATGGTAAACTTTTGGCGAATTGATTGGACTTTATTAAAAATTACTTCCAAGGGAACTTGCTGAAGTTCCTAGGGGTTTTTCAGCCTGTGTGTGGCCAGATGAACCCTCAGCAGCACAGGGACAAACAATGCCTGGGTTGGAATATCACTGGGTCTCTCTACTCATTTCAATTTTCCATGAAGAGCTACCTTCTCATCAAGTCAAATTCCCTTAATTCTCCTTCTAAACATCTTCTGAATTTAGCATCTGAAAAGGTAGGTTCCTAATTTGGCATATACAAAGCTAACATTCATTTCTGGGCTTGCTTAGTATTGAGAGTCTATACAATGATTGCAAATAGAATCCATAAAGTAGTACCCCACCTGATGTCCATGACGCAGCTGTGCAGTGGAAAGCAGATGTGCAGGGTTTGCCTTTCTGGTGGCACAGAGATTGACAGAGGATTAAGAGCATGGGGTGTTTTGATTTTATGTCTCATTTTCTGCTTTTGTACTGATCCAGACTCCTGTTTCTGACTCTCTCAAAGGGGTTACTTGTTTCCAAGAGTTGAGGCAGTTGGTGGGACAATCTCCGCAAAAGAGAAAAACCCATAGGCGGGGTCAGAATATTGGTCATGGTTTATTTTGACATAGTACAAGAGCAAAGTACTGAGTGCAAAGTCCTTTGCAATGGCATTTACTATTAGTTTAGGGGGAAATGATCAGTATTTCTCTTTCGTAGGACTTGAAGCCTCTCTTTCTTTCCTTCTTCTTCTATTAACATTTTCAAATACACATAAACTAGTGAGAATACTATAATAAAACCTCCATGTTTCTATCACCCAGATTCAATAATTACCCCTTTTGTTCAGCTCCTTGTGTGGCCAAATCATCAGACCACAAACCTGATGATTTCTTAGATCTGTTCCAGCTCTAATACTATAGTTTTTCTTCATGTCCTTTGTTCCTGCATTAATTGTTTCTCCAACCTAAAAAGTATAAAACTGCAGTGGCAAATCTAAATGGTGGGCTGTGTGTAAGGGTGCTTTAGTCCCCCCTCCACCTGTTTTTAATCAGTGCCCCATTCTACCCAAATAAATATACAATCTAAAGGTAATAGTAATGTGCTCGCTAAATGTAGCTTCAAGACTAAGTGCAATTCTTGATGTTGCCACCAATAGTAGACAGTGTTAATGTCCATCTTCTGGAAATCAGATATCACCATCACTACAGCTTTAAGAAATGATCTTTGCCAGGCATGGTGGCTCATGCCTATAATCCCAGTACTTTGGGAGGCCAAGGTGGGTGAACCACTTGAGGTCAAGAGTTTGAGACCAGCCTGGCCAACATAGCGAAACCCCCATCTCTACTAAAATACACAAATAAGCTGGGTGTGGTGGTGCACACCTGTAGTCCCAGCTACTTGGGAGTCTGAGGCAGGAGAATCGCTTGAACCTGGGAGGTCGAGGTTGCAGTGAGCTGAGATTGTGCCACTGCACTCCAGCCTGGGCAAGAGTGAGACTCTGTCTCAAAGAAAAAAAGAACTGATCTCTCTCCTTCATCTTTCCTTTTCATGAAATGTCTCTTTAATTGCCTTGGTGCATAATGGGGGCTATTGAATTTTTTGACGTTTTCTCTTTCCTTCTTCCTATTCTCTCTTTTCTTTTAGCAGATATTATTGGACATTTATACAACTTTAAAAATTAGACTACAGAATTAAAGTTCTCTAATACATTAGAGTATGCAAAAAATAACTTTGACTTTAGCTTTTGATCTTCTGAGCATCTGTATAGTAAAGATGCTTCTGCCTGAGCAACTCAGCATTTTTATATCCTCTTGGTAGCTCATAGCTTTTGTAAATAATGTCAGTGTTCCTTAGAGAACTGAGCTACAAGGAAGGTGGGTGGGAGATATATGCCATTTAAGAATTTTCCCATTTGTAACTCCTGACTAGTCCCTGGAAAAGCTCTATGTTAAGATATCACTGTGTGTGGCTTTTATGTATATAAAATATGTCACAGTTATTCATTAACTCCTTGATTGAAAATTTGAGTCATAAAAAAAATTGCTTGACTAGCATTTCAACTATCAAATTAAAAATTCAGGTCAGTGAAAAAAGACAGAATACAGGTATCTATATCTATATGTGTATATGTCCAAATTTGATATTACAGAATGAACTGATGAATATATGAGGTAGAGAAAGTCTCTTCATTAACTGAATAAAATGTTTTTCATCTCAGCGTTACTAGCTTGAGTTGGGGGTTTCACTTTTAATATGTTAATGAGCAAATTAAAGTGTGTTTATATTTCTATAGCATGTTCTTCTTTGTGTCAGCTATATATTTATGGAACTTTGGGAAAGTGATGTAACATCTCTGGAAACTTGTTCTCGAGTGTTTAAAAAAAAAGAACTGAAATATTTCTATCATTCGTTTCACCTTGACATGCTATATTTCAAAACCAGGATATTAGTCTGAGTCATTTTGTCATGTGCTCGGACAGTTGTTAACAAGGACATACCACATTCAAATCAATTAAGTTGCCTAGAAGCTAGAAGTATAAACACAACCATAAATAAGAAATATGTGGCTGGGCACAGTGGGTCATGCCTGGTAATCTCAGCACTTTGGGAGGCCAAGGCTGGTGGATCATGAGGTCAGGATTTACAGACCACCCTGGCCAACATGGTGAAACCCCATCTCTACTAAAAATAGAAAAATTAGCCGGCCGTGGTGGCAGCCACCTGTAATCCCATCTACTCAAGAGGCTGAGGCAGGAGAATCGCTTGAACCCGGGAGGTGGAGGTTGCAGTGAGCTGGGACTGCATCACTGCACTCCAGCCTGGGCAACAGAGTGAGACTCCATCTCAAAATAAATAAATAAAAACAAAGAAATATGCTTGTTTATCTTTTCTACTGTGGTGTTAGTTTAACCTCCAGGTATTCATGTGTATGCACCACACATAGATTTTTGGATGTATGTACACAATGAGAATTTGGTCTGCTGTACATAATAAAGCAAAAGTATTTGGTATTCATCTATAAAAAAAATTGAAAGACTTTTTTTCTCCTTCTCAAATTAGTGTTACTCCAGGGAGGTGTATGACATGCCAATTAATATGTGCATATACTTTCTCAATAGTTCTGCCTTTTTTCCCCTCAGAGCTGTGAGGCAAAATGTTAAGTCCTCTGTAGCCAGCCACTTTCCATAATTTTCCTGTTTATTCCAATGAGTGTTCTCATGGCAGGTGCATACCAATGTACCATATGGCAGTCTTCCATATCAGTCCTGTCACCAAGCCCTCCTGGAAATGAGGAACAGTATTCTCAGGACACAAATAGGACCCTAGTCAGACAGAAACTCTTGCTCATTTCCAAATTTATGACTTCCCAACATTAAAGCATTTCATCAAAAAATTAACAGAGGGAAGAACTGGGGAATATTATTGAGCCCCACCTTAGGAACACAGGATGTCATTCATTATTTCTTTGAGCCCCACCTTAGGAACACAGGATGTCATTCATTATTTCTTTCTTAATATTTATTTTTTTGAGACAAAGTTTCACTCTTGTTGCCCAGGCTGGAGTGCAATGGTGTGATCTCGGCTCACTGCAACCTCTGTCTCCCGGGTTCAAGCGATTCTCCTGCCTCGGCCTCCCAAGTAGCTGGGATTACAGGTGCCCAGAACTAGGCCCAGCTAATTTTTTGTGTTTTTAGTAGAGGCTGGTCTCGAACTCCTGATCTCAGGTGATCCACCCGCCTTGGCCTCCCAAAGTGCTGAGATTACAGGCATGAGCCACTGTGCCTGGCCAATTTCTATCTTAATATTTATTAAGTATTAACTATGTCTTTACTTTGTACCAGGAACTGTTCTAGGTGAATGGGATATAAAAGTTAAAAAAAAAATTACAAAAAAGAAAATAAGGCAAATAAAGTAAAACAAAATTATCAAGATAGTTTTGATAGAGTTGGGCAAAGAACTGAAATTAAGTGATATGAGAAGCTGAATGGCTATTTTAGAGAGTTTGGTTGGGAATGGCCTCTTGGAGGAAGTCATATTGAAGTTAAGGATCAAATGTCAAGAAGGAATTGGACATGCAAAGATCAGGAAGTAGAGAATTGAAGCTCAGGGCACAGAAAGTGCAAAGGTCCTAAGATAAGAAGGTGCCTGATGTGTTGCAGGAACAGAAGCCAGGTCAGTGTGCCTGGAAGGAGTAGAAGGGCATATGCAAGTCAGAAGCCAGATCATGGAGAGCTTCATATATATTTTTTGAGACAAGGTCTCGCTCTGTAGCCCAGACTGGAGGCAGTGGCATAATCGCAGCTTACTGCAGCCTCAACCTTTCAGGCTCAAGCAATCCTCCCACCTCAGCTTCCCAAGTAGCTGGGACTACAGGCATGTACCACCATGCCCAGCTAATGTTTGTTTTTTGTAGAGATGGGGTCTCACTGTGATGCCCAGGTTGGTCGTGAACTCCTCGGCTCAAGTGATCCTACCACTTTGGCCTCCCAAAGAGCTGGGGTTACAAGTATGAGCCACTGCACCAGGCCATAGAGGGCTTTATAAAATCAGGGTGAAACATATGGATTTTGTTCTCACAGTAATAAAACAGCAATTGTAAGTTATGATCTGAATTGTTTAAATTAAAAGTCAGCTATAGTATGGGAAATGGATCATGGAGGTGAAGAGTGTATGTACTAGCACACATTAGCTTACAGCAATAAGTGGACGAGGTGAAAGAACAGGGTGAGTTTCAGAAGCAAATTTAATAGGAGTTGCTGATAGGCACAATGTGGTTGCTAGGGGAAAGAGAGGAATCAAGATAACTTCTAGATTTGGGGCTTAGGCACTTGTTGAGCAAAAGTAATTTAAAAAAAGCCATAACCAAGAAAATCACAAGCCAATTTGTTGTCGGGTAGGAATTAAGGGTTTGGTTTTAGGATCATCTTATGATTGAGCTGCTCTTTAGACACCCACGCAGAGATAGAAAGAATATTTCTGGATATATAAACCTGAAGTCCAGAGATGTTGATCTGGAATCATTGACTTATAGATTCATTTCAAGCCATAGGTCAAATGATGTCACCTGGGGTGAGTGCATACAGAAAGAAAAAGTTTCAGGATGGAATCCTGGGACATTGTCACATTTAGAGATCCACCAGTGGAGAAGGACACAGCAAAGACCCAGAAACTTAGGAAGAAGCTTGGGAGCCTGTGATTTCACCAAAGACAAGAGAAGAAAGAGTATCTTTTAAAGGAAGAGGTCACTGGAACCTCAGAACCTCTTGATGCCACTGGAGATGCCAAATTCCTCCTGAGCCTCGTTCTCATGTCATGACTTGTTTTTCCATTAGCCAAGTCTTTCACTTGCACCTCAAATTGGAGGTGGGTTTTTATCCCTCTCTTGCTTGTAATGTAGGCCTGCACCTACTAATTTCTATTTCTCCATTCTGGCAATGACAGTTCATTTTCTCCAGGCTTAGGCAAGGCCTCTCTGATTCTGTGTCTGGCCCCTCCCACCCATCTTACAGGTGTGCCTTCCCTGCAGCAAACACTCCCACCCAGGCAGTTTTTGCCTCAGGGCAGGATCTGACAGTAAAGAGGGAGCTCAAAGGAAGTCCCAAGAGGAGAAAAGTGAAGACAGGCAAAGGAAGGGCAAGCCGACTCAGGGATAACACTCTGCTTTGAGGCTACATCTTTCCCAGAGATCTGTTTGTGTCTTCCTTTTAAACTTTTATTTTAAGTTCAGGGATACAAGTGTAGATTTGTTATATAGGTAAACTTGTATCATGGGGGTTTGTTGTACAGATTATTTTGTCACCCAGGTATTAAGCCTAGTACTCATTAGTTATTTTTCCAAATCTTCTACCTCCTCCCACCCTCTAAAGGCCCTATATGTGGTGTTCTCGTCTACGTGTTCTCATCATTTAGCTCCCACTTATAAGTGAGAACATGACATATTTGGTTTTCTGCTCCTGTGTTAGCTTGCTAAGGATGATGGCCTTCAGCTCTATCCATTTCCCTGCAAAGAACATGATCTCATTCTTTTTTATGGCTGCATAGTATTCTACGGTGTATATGTACCACATTTTCTTTATCCAGTCAATCATTGATGGGCATTTGGGTTGATTCTGTCTTTGCTATTATGAATGGTGCTGCAGTGAACATATGTGTGCATGTATCTTTATAAAAGAATGATTTACATTCCTTTGGGTATATACCCAGTAATGGGATTGCTGGGTCAAATGATATTTCTGCCTTTAGGTCTTTGAGGAGTCACCCTACTGTCTTCCACAACAGTTGAACTAATTTACACTCCCACCAACAGTGTATCAGCATTCCTTTTTCTCTACAACCGCACAAGCATCTGTTATTTTTTGACTTTTTACTAATAGCCATTCTGACTGGTGTGAGATGCTATCTCATTGTGGTTTTGATTTTCATTTCTCTAATGATCAGTGACGTTGAGCTTTTTTTCATGATTATTGGCTGCATGTATGTCTTCTTTTGAGAAGTGTCTATTCACGTCTTAGGCCCCTTTTTCTTGTAAATTTGTTTCTTATAGGTGCTGGATATTAGACTTTTTTCAGATGCATAGTTGGCAAAAATTTTTTCCCATTCTGTAGGTTGTCTGTTCACTCTGTTGATAGTTTCCTTTGCTGTGCAGAAGCTCTTTAGTTTAATTAGATCCAATTTGTCAAATTTTGCTTCTGTTGCCGTTGCTTTTGGTGTCTACATCATAAAATCTTTACCTGTTCCATAATGGTATTTCCTAGGTTATCTTCCAGGGTTTTTATAGTTTTTGGTTTTACATTTAATTTTTTAATCCATTTTGAGTTGATTTTCGTATATGGTGTAAGAAAGGGGTCCAGTTTCAGTCTTCTGCATATGGCTTGCCCGTTATCCCAGCACAATTGATTGAGTAGGGAATCCTTTCCTCATTGCTTTTATAAGGATTGTTATATACGATCAGAAGTTGTTAAGTGTGCAGCCCTATTTATGGTTTCTCTATTCTGTTCCACTGGTCTATTTGTCTGTTTCTGTACCAGTACCATGCTGTTTTGGCTACTGTAGCCCTGTAATATAGTTTGAAGTCAGGTAGACTGATGCCTCCAGCTTTGTTCTTTTTGCTTGGGATTGCCTTGGCTATCTGGGATCTTTTTTGGTTCCATATGAATTTTAAAATAGTTTTTTCTTTTTCTGCAAAGAATGTCAATGGTAGTTTAATAGGAATAGCATTGAATTGATAAATTGCTTTGGGTAGTATGACCATTTTTAAGGATATTGATTCTTTCTATCCATGAACATGGAATGTCTTTCCATTTGTTTGTGTTACTGGAGATCTATTTGAAGGTTGGAATTCCCAAATAAAAATCTCCACTACTTCATAAAGACATGCATTGAAATAACTCTAGTAATGCTGAACAGAAACGTAACATTTCTTTGGGAAAAATAAAAGTATTCAAAGAAAACTTATTCTGTAATCCATAAGTAAGCAGGGGACCAGGAACACATCTTACAATCCATCTCCATTAGTTATCTTTTGCTGCCTAGCAAATTACTGAACTTAGTAGCTTAATACAATAAGCATTTATTACCTCACAGTTTCTTTGGGTCAGAAAGTTAGGAGCAGATTAGCTAGATGATTTTCTATTAGAGTTTCTCATGAGGTTGCCAAACAGGCATCAGCCAAGATTGTAGTCATCTGAAGGCTTAATTGGGGCTGGAGGGTATGCTTCCAAGATGGTTGACTCTGATAGCTATTGGCAGGAAGCCTACATTCCTTGCCCTGTGGGTTTCTCCACACAGTTATTTGAGAATTCTCATAGCACTGATTTTCCCCAAAGTGGTTAATCCAAGAAAAAGAACAGAAAGAATGTCACTATGCCTTTTATGATCTAGTCTTGGAAGTCTAACAACATTAATTTTACCACATTGTATTTGTTAGAAGTTACTAAGTTCAGCCACACTACAAGTGAGGGAAACTAGCCTCTACCATTTGAAGAAAGCCATATCAAAGCATTTGTGGACATTTTCTAAAACAACCACACTGGCTCTAATTAGAAGTTGAAGAAATGGTGAGTTGTAGTGTCAGTCCAGTGAAAAAGAATTGGAACAGACCAGATATTTGGAATGGAGTGTCAAGGTTGGAAATTAAAAATTCACACATTTTTGAGCAAATACTGAGAACAAGTGTTCATAACAATCTCTGGAGAGACATGAGACTATGAAATGAGACTGTAAAGGCTAATTTTGCGGTGGGGAAGACCAATCTTTCTCCTTAGGTGTGACAGCAACAGGAGAGACAAACCTGCAAAAGGCCATTCCTGAAAGGAAAAAGAACATTGTGCTTCCTACCAGATACTGATCCACAAGAAAGAAGTCTCTGCCCTACAGAACAAACATGCAGTGTCAGGCAATATGGGGAAATGGTGGACTGACAAGCCTAAGATGTGGTCAATTGTAATAAAAGTTTGCCAGAAGCAGCTCAGAATTTGAACTCTGTAGCAAATATGCCGTTCTAATCCTTCCCTTCCCCCCTCTTTATGATTTAATACTCGGCAAGAGAAAGGTCACTTGACAATATTTATTAGCTCATTAACTGTAAGTGTCCTTGCTGCCATGGGGGATATTTTTTATAACAATTCTATTCTGTTCTGCAAGCTACACTGCAGGTGTCTCTCCATTGTGTAAATGAAATGGTGAGCACTAGCTTTCTACTGACATCCCAAATCCCTAACTAAATATTACTTTTTTTTTCCAGCTGATGAAAAGGAACATGATCAGACTGAGTCAGGCTTGGCTAACTTACATCAGGCCAACCATGCAAATATTAGTGTTGCCTGAACATGGGCACTATTTCTAAGAAGATGAGCTCGGGCTATCTCATTTCCCCTTCTCAGACCCCTATCCCCAAGGAAAGGGAAAAAGAAGAGAATAAACATGGATTGTATGCCAGATACTATATTATCACCCTTATAAATATAATTGAATTAAAGTCTACCAACAGCTCCATTAAACAAGAAATGTTGGCCACTATTAAAACAGATGAGGAAACTGAGTCTCTGAAAAGTTAATATGCTACATCACAAAGCTGATGGGTGGGGAATCTGGGATTCAAACCTAAATCCATGCTTTTTCTTTTTTCTTTTTTTTTTTCTCTTGAGATAGTCTCACTTTGTCACTCAAGCTGGAGTGCAATAGTGTGATCTGGGCTTACTGCAGTCTCAGCCTCCTGGACTGAAGCAATCCTCCCATCTCAGCCTCCTGAGTAACTGAGACTACAGATGTGTCCCACCACACCCGGCTAATTTTTGTATTTTTTGTAGAGATGGTGTTTTGCCATGTTGCCCAGGTTAGTCTCAAAGTCCTGGGCTTACATGCTTTTTCAAACACAATATTATGTTAAAAAAAATAGTAAAGAGGCTGGGCACGGTGTCTTATGCCTGTAATCCTAGCACCTTGGGAGGTGGAGGCAGGTGGGTCACCTGAAGTCAGGAGTTCGAGACCAGTGTGGCCAACATGGTGAAACCCTGTCTCTACTAAAAATATATAAAAAATAAATTAGCCAGACACAGTGGCGCAGGCCTGTAGTCCCAGCTACTCAGGAGACTGAGGCTGGAGTATTGCTTGAACCTGGGAGGCAGAGGTTGCAGTGAGCCGAGTTTGTGCCACTGCACTCCAGCCTGGGCGACAGTGCAGTGATATGGCTTTCTTCAAAAGGTAGAGGCTAGTTTCCCTCACTTGGAGTGTGGCTGAACTTAGTGACTCCGTCTCAAAAAAAAAAAAGTATTCTCAAACATCACACAATTTTTTGTTTGCTTTCTGAAAAAAATGAGAGCTTGGTTTTACATGATTCAGTAGTAGCCAGAGAATAAAATGTTGCTGGACCTCCGATGAGAAAAAAATTACTTAAGATGAGGGATGTTGATTTTTTAAAAATTAACAAAATATTTTAATTGTTTTCAAATATACCTTTGATCATAATTTAGTTCTGATCTGTTTTCTTTTTTTGGGAGGGGGGTAGTCTATATGCCTACCAGCTCTAATTGGTAGCAATATAATGCCCATTGACCAAAAAATACTTGATAATATTATTCATTTATTTATCCTCTGCATTCACACTCTACCCCTGGTTTAACTCCTAATCATTTAACTCAAGGGTCAACTTTCCTGAGAAAGTTACTTTCCCTCTCATAGTATGATGTATATACAGTCTTTTTGTTTTGTACGAATCACCCTACACTTTATAATGAGATAATTATTAGGCACCTATGGTCTGTAACAATTTTTCACATCCTGTCTAATGTTGGGGGCCACTGCTTTGGTGATATTTGAATCTAGGACTCATGGCACGATGACAAAAGTAGAACACTAGGGGATGAATTTATCAAAGTTCAAGTCAGTCTCTCTCTTTCCCCTCCTTGCATCTCTCCTCCTCCTCCTTCCCCTCTCTCTCTTAAACTTTCTCAGATGGGGGAATCAGTAAAACATCCCATTGCGTTGCTATGGGATGAAGGACTTCTGAAGTTCATTCATGTATGTCTGATTTGGATGGACATTGACTTTATATGACATCGATCCATAACTAGGGCCCTGGTAAACTTTTGAAGAAAGTGCTGTCCGTCGGAAGAGAGATTTGCCAACATTTGGAAACTATCCCATAGGACATGGAACTGAGAGTTCATTTCTTGTAAGTTGAGCAGAAAGTGTTTGGTAGAAGAGTATGATTAACCATGACAGGCCAATTGGTTAAACTTTTCATCATTTTTAAACTTTAAAATTAATGCCTATTTAGAATGGATCTAGCTATTCCAGAAAGTAAGAATATAGCATATTTAAATAGAATCATCACAGAACGTTGAAGTCTTTCCAGGACCTTGAAATAACTTGATTTTATATAATTAACTGATTCCCCTACTTATCCTATTCCTTTTGATTGGAATGTTGTGGAATCACTTTAAAAAAAAAAGCATTAAAGATTATTTATCTAACTTTTCTCTACTGATAGGAGCTCAAAAAGGACGGTTTTGCTTTGCATTACTCCATCTTTATGATCAAATAGGATGTAATGAGCCCAGCTGAACAGACAGGAAAATAGCTTGTTATTCAGAACCAGCCCTGAGGTTGTGGGGATGGTAGAAAAGCAGAGAGGAAATGGGGTGCTAATGATATTAGGGAGAGTGGTTCTTCAGGGGAAAGCATTTATTTTACACGTTTCAGGAGAATTATGGAGATAATTAATATTGGCAGCCGTGTTCATTTTGTGCAGGGAGGACTTTAAACAGCAGCTGACTAGATGCCAGCAGATGTGAGAGTAATAGGCCTTTGGATTTAAAATGCTGCTACAGTCACACAAGGGAGAATGAAGAGTTCTTCTTGTTCAGCGGATGTTCAGTACCAGCAGCTATAGCTTTATAAATTACCAGCTGTTATTTTTTCCTTCAGAGTTCCTCAGATTGCCTTTTAGAATTTTTCTTCCTTTCTGAAGCAACGTGTCCCACAGCCAGAAAGACCATATGTCCTGGAAGTTTGAGAGCAGTTCTGATTTAAAATAATCTATCCTGTCATGCACCCCCACAGGTTAGACTGTGTGACCAATTTGGGGTTCAGAAAGCATGGTCACCACAGACTCAGCCATTCCAGATGAACGCTTGCATTCCATCAACTCTCAGACAGTTTGATCATCGAGTGCTTGCTGCAGCACCCCCTCCGGCTTGGACCCCGTGTACGTTGTTACCAAGCAAAAGAAACAAGCAGAAAAAGAAGGGCATTGCTCTCCTACAATATTATAGGAATACTATTCTGTATAATTTTTAAAAGGTAGACAAATAGTTTTTTAAACTACACAATGCATATTGTAGAAAAGTTAGAAAATATAACAAAGCAAATAAAATAAAAACACCCTGACCCTACCAGTTACAGATAATTACTATTTAATATTTCAATGCACATATATATTTGATAGTCCTTTTTTAAATAAATGTGATCCTAATGTCTGTATATAGGTTTGTCACCACATTTTGCATTTAGCAATGAACTGGGAACATCTTTCTACATCTTTAAGTATTATTAACATCAGCATTTTAATTGCTGCCTAGTACTCTGTAGTAAGAATATACAGTGAGTTACTTTAAGTCCTTGAATGTTGTTTGGACCCCTTATTATTTACAATGCTGGGGGGAGGCACAGTTTTCTTTACCTAAAGTATTTGGGTTGTGATATGCGACTTTGTCCTGCAGAAATCTGCAGATCTTCCTGAAAGGTGCCAGGAATCATGGCTTGCTATAATGGAGGTTAGTCTAGTCCTTATATGTGCACATGCATCAAGGACATGCTAGTATATCTCACTTTAATCTTTCCTATCATTTTCTGTTGGCTTCTCTTGTGTGTCTCAAGGGTTCTCTGGTGTCCAGACCAACTTTCTTGATCATCACATTGCCATTATTTTTTGGCTGGCTGTGGCATGCATTGTTCTGAGGTCAGTCTATGACTGAGACTGTCTGGATTACATTTTCGGGTGGTGCATCACACACCATGTCGGCTCCCTGGCTCCCACTAACAAGACTTTAAAGAGATTTTTAAAAAGGCTCAGAAAGTTTCTTGGATATCAAACAGCCCTTATAAAAATAACATTTTTATGACTTAAAATGTAAATGAATCAGAAACATACGGATTAAATTTCCTTTGAAATGCCCAAGGGTTTAAAAACTGAGAGAAGAGCACTTGCAAAATGAGTTAAACTAAGTTTTGCCAAAAATAAAACACTTGAAAAATTGTTTGGGATGTTTTACAGATCCCTAGGTGCTCATGGGTCCTCTATTCTCTATTCGAAAAGTACTTCGATTTTTAAAATTTAGGTCACTTAATAAAATGCACTTAGAACTAGTTCAATGGGCATTTGGCTCTATAGTTAAGGAAATGGTATTAAAAAGTCAAATTTAGATGAAATGTACTTGAAATATGCCTACTACTTCAGTATCTTGCAATTTCCTCCTCTAGCTGCGATCATACCCTTCCCATGTGAAAAGGTGCACCATGAGAGCTTTTACTACGTTGGGAAAAGATTGATAGTATCTGTCAAACAAGTACAAATTAACACCGCTCTCCCACTTTTCCTTCTAAGGCAGTTGCTCCAGTATTTCCCTACTCTTCTATCTTAGGTCAGTATCCATAGAAATGGAGCCTAAGACAGGTATCCTTGCATAAGTGATTTATTAAGGAAGTACTCTCAGGAGAAATCTGGAAGGAGAAGAAACAGATAAGGCAAGAGCAGAAGTTGAGCAAGATGTGGTTTCAGTTGAAGTCCAGCCTCAGCCTGATCCCACAGGGAACTCTGAAGCAGGACGGCACCACAGAGTTGTCCCTCCTTGAGGCATATCCCAGGATGTATAAGTCAGTCATTAGCTGTCAGCTGTCCCTGGATAAAAAGACATAATTTCCCTGGCATTTGGAAGACGGATGCAATAGACACATAAAGGGGATCTGGGCAGAGCATGAACAGTGTCCACTACATCCCTGTTTCTCAAAGCCTTGAAGACATCTTTAATTACCCCCTACCTCCATGCTTCCCCTCTATTCAATGAGACTTCAAATTCTTTTTTTTTTTTTTTTTTTGCAATTAACCTGCATTGATCTTCGTGTATTTCCCACTGCAGTCATGTTAGCCTGGACTTTCACCTCTGATAGCTGGATTTTCCTACCCAGTTTCCAAAAGAATTCCCAGTTTAGAATATCCCCTACATAGCTTCATTATTGTCTCTAAACACCATTTTCAGATGCCTAAGGATCAATTGTAATTCTTAAATATCTAGGAGAACATTTCTCCTTTTTTTTTTTTTAAGATAAAGCATGCCTTTAAGGCTGGGCGTGGTGGCTCACACCTGTAATCCCAGCACTTTGGGAGGCCAAAGCAGGGGGATCACCTGAGGTCAGGTGTTCAAGACTAGCCTGGCCAACATGGTGAAACCCCATCTCTACAAAAATATAAAAATTAGCTGGGCATGGTGGTGAGCACCTGTAATCCCAGCTACTCTGGAGGCTGAGGGGGGAGAATTGCTTGAACTCCAGAGGCAGAGTTTGCAGTGGGCTTAGGTTGTGCCGTTGCACTTCAGCTTGGGTGACAGCATGAGACTCTGTCTCAAAAAACCAAAAAAAAAAAAAAAATAATAATAATAAACTAAAAAACCCTTTGAATCATAGTGTTCTCTTTGGAGTTCCATTAAAGATTAACATATTAAATTTTAAAATGATACTGTTTTGCTGTATCTGATATTACACTAAAGTAGATTATAATATGGAAAAATAATGCTTAAGAAAAAACAATTTGAAAAGCATCAAATTTACCAGTTAATTAAACTAAAATTTTGTTAAAGCACTTAGACTACTACCTGATAGGAGTAAGTGCTTAATAAATACTGGTAATATTATCACTGTTGTTGCAACAGTCTTATAACTGATCTCTATGGTTATACTTTTGTCATCCTTTAATGGTTTCACACACACAAACCAGCGTGATCATGTTTAAACCCCAATATTACTGCTTTGCTTGTATCGCTTCCCAATTCATTTACAATAAAATCCAATCTTTATCTTAACCTATGAGACACCGAACAACCTTGTCCTACTCATGTCTCCAACCTCAGCTCCAGCCACTGCCCAACACAAGCTTCTAGCATATGGACTTTCTTATGTTCCTTGTACATCAATCTCTTCCCTGCCTCAGGGCCTTTGTATCTCTTTCCTCCACTTAGAAAAGTCTTCTCTTTTCACCCCTCCTTGCACGACTGGCTCCATATTTAGGTCTCAGCTTAAATGTTTATTTCTCAGAAAGCCTTTTCTGATGACCTCATTTATTCATTCAACAAGTATTTACTAAGCACCGACAACAGTCTCCCTTAACTGCTGTTTTGCTTTCCATGATTTCAGTTATCTGCAGTCAACTGTGTTCTAAAAATATCAAATGAAAAATTCCAGAAATAATTGGTAAGTCTTAAATTGCACACCATTCTGAGTGGCGTAATGAAACCTTGCACTGTTCTGTTTCATCCTGCCTGGGACGTGAGTTATCCCTTTGTCTAGCATATCCATGCTATGTATGCTACTTACTGTTAGTCACTTAGTAGCTTTCTTGGTTATCAGATCAACAACAAAACAGTATACAGCTGTTCCTCGACTTATCATGGGGCTACATTCTGATAAACCTATCGTAAGTTGAAAATATCATAAGTCAAAATTATATTTAGTAGACCTACTAATATCATAACTTAGTCTAGCTTACCTTAAATGTGCTCAGAACACTTATGTTAGCCTACAGTTGGGCAAAATCATCTCATAGAAAGCTTATTTTATGCTAAAGTATAGAATATCTCACATAATTTATTGGATCCTGTAACTGCAAGTAAAAAATAATGATCATCCCAATAGATGTAGAAAAAGCTTTCAATAAAATCCAACATCCCTTCATGATAAAAAAAAAAGGCCCTCAATTGACTAGGCATTAAAGGAACATACCTCAAAATAATGAGTCATCTATATCAGACCCACAGCCAATATCATACTGAATGGGCAAAAGCTGGAGGCATTCCCCTTGAGAACTGGAAAAATACAAGGATGCCCACTCTCACCACTCCCATTTAACATAGTACTGGAAGTCCGAGCCAGAGCAATCAGGTAAGAGAAAGAAATACAAGGCATTCAGGTAGGAAAAGAAGTAGTCAAACTATTTCTCTTCACTGACAATATGATCATATATCTAGAAAACCCTAAAGACTTCTAGAACTATTATAATAAATTAGGTTTCAGGACACAAAATCAATGCATAAAAATCAATAGCATTTCTATACACCAATAACATCCAGGCAGAAAGTCAAATCAAGAACACAATCCCATTTACAATAGCCACAAAGAAAATGAAATACCTAGTAATACAGCTAACCAGAGTTGAAAGATCTTTACAAGGAGAACTACAAAACACTGCCAAAAGGAATCATAGATAACACAAATAAATGGAAAAACATTCTATGCTCATGAGTAGGAAGAATCAATATCTTTAGAATGCCTATATTGCCCAAGGTAATCTACAGATTGAATGCTATTCCTATCAGACCACCAATGTCGTTTTTCACAGAACTGGAAAATTTTCTAAGATTCATATGAAACCAAAATGCCTGAATAGCTAAGGCAATCCTAAGCAAAAGGAACAAAACCAGAGGCATCACACTATTCAACTTCAAACAATACTACAAGTCTACAGTAGCCAAATCAGCATGGTACTGGCACAAAAACAGACACATAGACCAATGGAATGGAATAGAAAACTCAGCAATAAAGCTACACACACACAACCATCTGATCTTCAATAAAGGTGACAATAACAAACAATGGGGAAAGAACTCCCAATTCAACAAATGATGCTAGGATAACTGGCTAGCCACATGCAGAATAATAAAACTTAATATTTCCCTTTCACCATATGCAAAAATTAACTCGATGGACTAAAGATTTAAATTTAAGACCTCAAACTATAAAAATGCTAGAAAAATACCTAGGAAATAACCTTCTTGACATCAGCCTTGGCAAATAATTTTTGGCTAAGCCCCCAAAAGCAACTGCAACAAAAACAAAAATTGACAAGTGGGATCTAATTAAAGAGCTTTTGCACAGCAAAAGAAACTATCAAGAGTAAACAGATGCTTGCAGAATAGAAGAAAATATTCACAAACAATGCATCTGACAAAGACCTGATATCTAGAATCTATAAAGAACTTAAGCAAAAACCAAATAACCCCAGGAAAAAATGGTCAAAGAACATGAAAAGACACTCTCAAAAGAAGTGTCCAACAAGAATGAAAAAATGCTACATCATTATCAGAAATGCAAATCAAACCACAATGAGATACCATCTCATACCACTTAGAATAGATATTATTATTTAATTATTTTTATTTCATAGCTTTTGAGGTACAAGTGGTTTTTGGTTACATGAATGAATTATATAGTGGTGAATTCTGAGATTTTGGTGCACCTGTCACCATAGTAGTATACATTGTACCCAATATGTAGTTTTTTAAATCTCACACCTCCCTTCCCACCCTCCTTCCCACTCTCCCACTTCTGAGTCTCCAAAGTCCATTACAACACTCTGTATGCCTTTTGGTACTCATAGCTTAGCTTATAAATGAGAACATATGGTGTTTTGTTTTCCATTCCTGAGTTACTTCACTTAGCATAATAGCCTGGAGCTCCATCCAAGTTGTTGCAAAATACATTTCATTTTTTTTATGGTTGAGTAGTATTCCATGGTGGGTATATTCTACATTTTATCTACTCATTGGTTGATGGGCACTTGGGTTGACTCCATATCTTTGCAACTATGAATCGAGCTGCAATAACATGTGTGCATGTGTCTTTTTCATATAATGACTTATTTTCCTTTGGATAGGTAGCCAGTAGTGGGATTGCTGGATCAAATGATAAATATGCTTTGAGTTCTTTAATGAATCTATCTGATAGTACCTATCAGGTACTATGCTCACTACCTGGGTGACAGGATCTGTACCCCGGACCTCAGCATCATGCAATATACCCATGTAACAAACTTGCACATGTACTCCCTGTAGCCAAAAGTTGAAATTCAAAAAATGAATGGTTGTATAGGTCCTTAAAGTACAGTTTCTATTGAATGCATATGCTTTTACCATTGTAAAGTTGAAAAATCTTAATTTGAACCATTATAGTTGGGGACTGTCTGTATATAGGGTTTGGTATCATGTGTAATTTAGGCATCCATTGTAGGTCTTGGAACATATCCTCTGTGGATAAGGGGGGAGGGAACTACTGTACTGTGTGCCAGGCATTATTTCAGTCCCAGAAAAAATGAGTAGAAACCATTACAATAAAAACGCAGCAGCCCCTATTCTCATAGAGCTTACATATGAGAGAGCAAAAATCAAAAGTTAGCTGATCATATGTGTGTGTATGAGAAAAGTGAGAAGGAGAGGAAGAGTGCTGAAATAACGATTGTTAATTTTAATAGAGTGGTCAGAAAAGGCTTCTTAAATTTACCTGAAATAGAGCTAAAAGTCCTATGTAGCTATATATTCTGCATTTTGTTCTTTTGTAATTTTAATTTTATTTTAAGTTCTGGAATACATGTGCAGGATGTGAAGGTTTGTTACATAGGTAAACGTGTGCCATGGTGGTGCTCTGCATCTATCAATCCATCACCTAGGTATTAAGCCCTGCAAGCATTAGCTATTTACCCCTTTGTTCTTCCTCCCCACAACCACCCAACAGGCCCCAGTGTGTGTTGTTCCCCTCCCTGTGTCATGTGTTCTCATTGTTCTGCTTCTACTTATAAGTGAGAACATGCAGTGTTTGGTTTTCTGTTCCTGTGTTAGTTTGCTGAGGTTAATGGCTTTCAGCTCCATCCATGTCTCTGCAAAGGACATGACCTCTTTCCTTTTTATAGCTGCATACTATTCCATGGTGTATATGTGCCACATTTTCTTTACCCAGTCTATCGTTGATGGGCATTTGGGTTGTTTCCATGTCTTTGCTATTGTTAACAGTACTGCAGTGAACATATGCATGCATGTATCTTTATAATAGGAAGATTTGTATTCCTTTGGATATATACCCAGTAATGGAATTGCTGGGTCAAATGGTATTTCTCATTCTAGGTCTTTGAAAAATTGCCACCTGTCTTCCACAATGAACTAATCTACATTTCCGCCAATAGTGTAAAAGCATTCCTATTTCTCCACAGCCTCTCCAGCATCTGTTGTTTCTGGACTTTTTAATCACCATTCTGATTGGCATGAGATGGTATCTCATTGTGGTTTTAATTTTCATTTCTCTAATGATCAGAGATGTTGAGCTTTTTTTCATGTTTGTTGGCCACATAAATGTCTTCTTTTGAGAAGTGTCTGTTCATGTTCTTTGCCCAATTTTAATGGGGTTGTTTGTTTTCTTCTTAAGTTCCTTGTAGATTCTGGATATTAGACCTGTGTCAGGTGGCTAGATTGCAAAAATCTTCCATTCTGTAGGTTGTCTGTGCACTCTCATAGTTTCTTTTGCTGTGCAGAAGTTCTGTAGTTTAATTAGATTCCATTTGTCAATTTTTGCTTTTGTTGCAATTGCTTTTGGTGTTTTAGTCATATATCTTTGCCCATGCCTATGTCCTGAATGGTATTGCCTAGGTTTTCTTCTAGGGTTTTCATAGTTTTGGGTTTTACATTTAAGTCTTTAATTTCTCTTAATTTTTGTACAAGGTGTAAGGAAGGGGTCCAGTTTCAATTTTCTGCATATGGCTAGCCAGTTCTCCCAGCACCATTTATTAAATAGGAAATCATTTCCCACTGCCTGTTTTTGTCAGGTTTGTCGAAGATCAGATGGTTGTAGGTGTATGGTCTTATTTTTGAGTTCTCTATTCTATTCCATTGATCTACGTGTCTGTTTTTGTACCTGTACCATGCTGTTTTGGTTACTGTAGCCTTGTAGTATAGTTTGAGGCTAGGTAGCTTATGATTGTCTTGGCTAAATGGGCTCCTCTTTGGTTCCATATAAAATTTAAAGTAGTTTTTCTAATTCTGTGAAGAATATCAATGGTAGTTTGATGGGAATAGCATTGAATCTACAAATTACCTTGGGCAGTATGGCCATTTTCACAATATTAATTCTTCCTATCCATGAGGATGGAATGTTTTTCCATTTGTTTGTGTCCTCTCTGATTTCCTTGAGCAGTAGTTTGTAGTTCTCCTTGAAGAGGTCCTGCACATCTTCTGTTAGCTGTATTCCTAGATATTTTATTCTCTTTGCAGCAATTGTGAATGGGAATTCATTCATGATTTGGCTCTCTGCTTGTCTATTGTTGGTGTATAGGAATGCTTGCAATTTTTGCACATTGATTTTGTATCCCGAGACTTTGCTGAAGTTGCTTATCAGCTTAAGAAGCTTTCAGGCTGTGACAGTGGGATTGTCTAGATATAGGATTATGTCATCTGCAAACGGAGAGACTTTGACTTCCTCTCTTCCTATATAAATACACTTTATTTTTCTCTTGCCTGATTGCCCTGACCAGAACTTTCAATACTGTGTTGAATAGAAGTACTGAGAGAGGCCATCCTTATCTTGTACTGGTTTCCAAGGGGAATGCTTCTAGCTTTTGCCCATTCAGTATGATATTGGCTGTTGCTTTGTCATAAATGGCTGTTATTTTGTGGTATGCTCCATCAATACCTAGTTTATTGAGAGTTTTTAACATGAAGGAAAGTTGGAAATTTTATTGAAGTCTTTTTCTACATTTAAAAAGACAGACAATCTGGTGGTTTTTTGTCTTTCTGTTTATGTAATGAATTATGTTTGATTTGCATATGTTGAACCAGCCTTGCATCCCAGGGATGAAGCTGACTTGATTGTAGTGGATAAGCTTTTTGATGTGCTGCTAGATTCGGTTTTCCCGTATTTTATTGAAGATTTTTGCACTGATGGCCTGAAATTTTCTTTTCTTTCTTGTATCTCTGCCAGATTTTGGTATTAGGATGATTCTGTCCTCATAAAATGAGTTAGGGAGATATCCCTCCTTTTCAATTGTTTGGAATAGTTTCAGAAGAAATGGTACCAGCTCCTTTGTGTACCTCTGGTAGAATTCAGCTATAAATCCATTTGGTCCTGGGCTTTTTTTTTTTTTTTTTTGGTTGTTGTTGTTAGGCTATTTACTACTGCCTCAGTTTCAGAACTTGCTATTGGTCTATTCAGGGATTCAAGTTCTTCCTGATTCAGTCTTGGGAGTATGTATGTGTCCAGGAATTCATCTGTTTCTTCTAGATTTTCTAGGTTATTTGCATAGAGGTGCTTACAGTATTCTCTGATGGTTGGTTGTATTTCTGTGGAGTCAGTGGTTAGGTGCCCTTTATCATTTTTTATTGTGTCTATTTAATTCTTCTCTCTTTTCTTCTTTATTAGTCTAGCTAGTTGTCTATTTTATTTTTTCAAAAAACCAGCTTCTGGATTCACTGATTTTTTTGAAGGGTTTTTTTGTGTCGTTCTCTCTCCTTCAGTTCTGCTCTGATCTTATCTCTTGTCTTCTGCTAGCTTTGAGGTTTGCCTTGCTCTTGGTTCTCTAGTTCTTTTAGTTGTGATGTTAGGGTATTGATTTGAGATCTTTGTAGCTTTCTGATGTGGGGATTTAGTGCTATAAACTTCCCTCTTAACACTGCTTTAGCTGCATGCCAGAGATTCTGGTACATTGTCTTTTTGTTCCCATTGGTTTCAAATAACTTCTTGATTTCTGCCTTAATTTCATTCTTTACCCGGAGTCATTCAGGAGCACGTTGTTCAATTTCCACATAGTTGTGTGGTTTTGAATTTTGTAATCCTGAGTTCTAATTTGATTGTACTGTGATCTGAGAGACTGTTGATTTCAGTTCTTTTTCATTTGCTGAAGAGTATTTCCAATTATGTGATCAATTTTAGAGTAAGTGTCATGTGGCGCTAAGAATAACATATATTCTCTAGTTTTTGGTTGGAGAGTTCTGTAGATATCTATTAGGTCCACTTGATCCAGAGCTGAGTTCAAGTTCTGAATATCCTTGTTATTTTTGTCTTGATGATCTAATATGTTCTTTTGTATTTTCCCCCCTTAAAGCTATTTATTAAAATTAATAATTGTTTGAAATTTTTTCCTGATTTTTTGGGAGTGTGTTTTCCAATAGACGCAATTCTGTCTTCATTGAATTTATAGTCTATCTTGTTTACTCACTATTATATTCCCAGCATGTAACATTGTACCTGATGCATAAAAATTACTCAATATGTAAAGTTGTTTATTATTAATGAACCAAAAATTAGAAATTAGAAAGTAACTCTTGAATGCAATCTATTATACTAGAGTAAAATGAAATGTTATACGTGAAAGTACTTTTTGTCATGACAAAAGCTTAAAAGGACAAAGTTAAATTGTAATGAAATGCTGCCTCAAATAATTTTGAGTAAGATATATGGCATAAATAAAAGGTGAACATCTGGGGGACCATCTTAGCAGTATGGTACATTCCATTATATTGCAACAGAGAGAAGTGGAGCTGTATTCTACCTCCAAACTCCGATCTCTATATCCCCTTTGTCATTACTCTAAACATAAAAGGAGTACCCACCAAATCTTTATATCTATCTCTCCTTCCCTATGAATGCCTAAGATGCTGAGAAGATATGCACAATGATTCATTAAGACCATTTGATGTGGATGGATGGGAATAAAATGAATTCCTTGTTAATTATTGAATAATAGGTCAATTGGTAAATTAGAAATTTTTCCACTTTTGCAGACAATTACCTCTATGTCTGGCATTAAACATCCCATTGTCCTGGGCCTTATACTTCTGACAGCCTCACTGTACTCTCTAGCTGAGCTCTTCTCCACAGGGCAGAGTGGTGGGGCCAAAGAGATCTTTGTTCACTCAGAGAACTTACCATGCCTTTCATGGTCTGGGCCCTGGATCCTCAGAATTCTTTGCCCAAAACAGCCCTGGCTTCACTTCTGGGCATGTGCAGGCTCTTCACAAAGCTCTACTTCCAAAGAGCAGATCCCAAAGCTGATATGCCTATTCCAAAACCCAAGGCAGGGTGGCCTAAGATTGGCTCCTAGTGAGATGAATACAGAGCTCAATGGCTGGGGTGTCCACATACATGTTTGTGAGGTCCCTTGTAGTACAAGATAGAACCCAGGAAGGAAACAGAAGGGACAGCTGCCAGCTGAAGTCTGGGGTGTGGGCAAAAGGGGATCAGCTCTCTCAATGCTGCCATATTCTGGCTGAGGATTTGAGAGAATCTATAGGAATTTCTGCAGGAATTCTGTTTGAATCTGGCCTTCTAACCTGGAACGGGTGATATAAGCAGAGTTGGGAGGTCTGCGCAAGTTGTAAACAGGAATTGGTTGGCTTGGCTTCAGGGTTTCACTGCTCATAGTGTGTGTCTCCTTCTATACCCTTGAGTAGATCCCATAAATGTCAGGGCCAGGCCTGTCCACTTCCCAGTCTCAGACCAAACACCTAATTCTTTTTCAAATTTTCCATTGACTGAAGAGAAATTGTGAAGACTGACAATAACTCAATCCAGTAGAAACATATCTTAGAAGAAATAAAACTATGAGGCACATTCAAGGCTCGGAAACCCATGAGGTTTCCCTATGAGGTTGCCCTATCTTTGTAATATCAGTCTGTAGCTGCAGAGAAGCACCACTCCCAAGGGTCCTGGGAGTGTCACACCCAGTGCTTGTGAGTGGGGTGTGCCCCATGAAGATATCATTTCTCACAAAAATCTGTAACCCCTCTGAGGTTTATGTTGTAGGCCCTTTTCCTAGACTGTTATTATTTCCAGGGAGAGACTTGAGAATTATACTAATAGTAGGATGCTAGTGGGTATTTTCTAAGTAAGGCCAAGAGGGCAATCAGGAAGCTGCAGGTCAAGAAGTCAAGGGATGTACAGTGTCTTGTCGATTATTCTAGTGAATGTATTTAGAAAGAATAGTTACGAATTTACTTAGATTGAGGAAAAATGATTAAGCAAGTTAAATTCCAGGGAAATTTCAGTTTGGTCTGTGCTCTGCTAGAGACTTGAGATGTGTGCAATGTCATCATTTTATTTCATGTTTCATTGATAGCTAACAATATTAGACATCTCATAATGTTTATTCACCATATGTACTTCCCCTTTTGCAAACTATCTGTCCATGTGTTTGTCTACTGATACATTGGGGTACTAGGGTATTTCTTAGTGTTTTGTAATTTTTGTTCATCTTTTATTTTGTAATACACAGGTTTTACATTTTATCAATTTACAATATAGATTTTAGGGGATTGTGATTTATGTTGTACAAAATCCACATATTACTTAGGACAAAAATAATCCTTAGCCAGATTTTGTCTTTTACTCAAGTGTATGCTGTGTAATGTTTAATCCTTTTTAAAAATTAAACCTTTTTATTTTGCAATCATTGCAGATACATAATCAGTAAGAAACAATAGAGAGATCCTGGGCACCATTTATGCCGTTTTCCTCAACAACATCTTGCAAAACTGTGGAACCATAGTCCAACCAGAGTATTGACATTGATAGAACCAACATACAGAACGTTTCAATCACCATAAGGATCCCTCAGGTTGCCTTTTTATATCCCCAACTCCTATCTCTGACCCATAACCCCTCACCCCTAACAACCACTAATCTGTTCATTTCTATACTTTTGTCAGTTCAAGAATGTTATACAAATGGAATTACATAGTACGTAATCTTTTGTGATTGGCTTTTTCTGATGCAGCGTAATTCTCCAAAGATTCATTCAGGTTGTTCTGTATATTAATAGTGTTTTCCTTGAGATTTTCTAGGTAGACAATCTGCTTTTTCAAATAAAATTTAATTTCTTCCTTTTTTTACCTGTCTTTTATTTCCCTTTATTGCCTAATTGCACCTCATAGAACTTTGAGCACTATGTTGAAAAAGCGTCATTAGGGATGATACCCTCACCTTATTCTCAAGCTCAGGAAGAAAACATTCAATCATTCAGCATTAAGAATTATGTTAGCTGAAAGTTTCTTGTAGGTCTCCTTTAATTCCTATTTTTCAGAGCATTTTTACATAAATGAGTGAATTTTGTCAAATCCTTTTTCTGCATTAATTTTATGACATTTCTTCATTAGCTATTAATATTTGCACTACATTGATTGATTTTTAAATATTGAGCCAGTCTTCCATTCTTGGATTAAGTCTCACTGGGTTGTGGTATATAATTCCCATGTATTACTGAATTATATGTCATATTGTGAAGCATTTTTTGTGTCTATGTTCATGAGATATTGGTCTGTGGTTTTTTGTTATGCTGTTATTCATTACCCAAGTATTTTTATCATTTTTATTTTGAAATTTAATATGCAGGGGTCTATAATTTTATCAATTTGCAGTATACATTTCAGTATCAGGGTATTTACTAGCTCCTTAAAATGAATTAGAAAATACCCCCTTCTATTTTCTCAAAGAGACTGTATAGAATTGCTGTCAAATCTTTATGAATGTGGTGGAATTCTGAAGGAAACAATTTGGCTCTGGAGGCTTTCTTTTTAGGAATTTTTAAATAATGAGTTTAATTTTTTTTTAGTACTTATAAGGCTATTCAAATAATCTATTTTATATTGGGTAAGCTGTAGTAGTTTGTGTTTTCTAGGGAAATGATCTATTTTGTCTAAATTGTCAGATTCATGTCTGTACAGTTCATAGTATCTACTTATCCTTTTGATGTTTGCAGTATTGATAGCGATATCCCATTTCATCTCTGGTATAGGTAAATCCTTTTTTTTTTTTTTTTTTGACGGTCTTGCTTGAGGTTTGTCAATTAATTGATCTTTTCTAATAACCAGCTCTTTGTTTTATTCTTTAAAGTGTTTATCTGTTTTCAATTTCATTGAGTTCTACTCTTTGTTATTGCATCTTTCTGCTGGCATTGGGTCTATTTTTCCTTCTTTTTTTAGGTTTTTGAGGTGGAAGCTTAGGTTACTGGTTGAAGACTTTTCTTTTCTAGAGCATGCATTTAGTGCTATATATTTTCCCAGCAGTTCTGCTTTATGTGTCTCACAAATTCTATGTTGT
This sequence comes from Pan paniscus, assembly GCF_029289425.2. Lineage (NCBI taxonomy): Eukaryota > Metazoa > Chordata > Mammalia > Primates > Hominidae > Pan > Pan paniscus. The sequence goes on along the minus strand of NC_073256.2, from coordinate 51,617,294 downwards.
TTTCATTTTCATTCAGTTCAGTGCATTTTTAAAATTTCTTTTGAGATTTCCTCTATGACCATGGGTTATAAAATATTGTTGTTCAGTTTTCAAGTGTTTGGTGATTTTCCCATTATCATTGTTATTTATTTCTAGTTTGGTTCTTTTGTGGTTGGAGAAAGTACTTGTAGTATTTCAGTTCTTTTAAATTTGTTGAGGCTTGTTTTATGGCTCAGGGTCTATCTTTATATGTGTGTTCTGTGAGCACTTGAAGAACATGTATTCTGCTGTTGGAATGTTCTATAAATATCACCTAGATCCTATTGTCTCATGTTGTTGAGTTCTTTCATATTCTTACTGGTTTTCTGTCCAGTTCTATCAATTGTTGAGTGAGGGGTGATAAAGGCCCCAACTATAATGAATGGATTTATCTGTTTCTCCTTTTAGATCTATCAGTTTCACTTCATATATTTTCCAGCTTTGTTGTTTGCTTCATGCACATTTATGATTGCTATGTTCTTTTGGTAAATCGACTATTTCATTATATAATGTCCCTCTCTGATAATTTCCTTAGTTCTGAAGCTGACTTTAATGTTATTAATATGGCCATTCCTGCTCTTTTTGATGGTTTACATAATACACTATTTTATTCCTTTTGATTTCAACCTGACTATGGCATTATCTTCAAAGTGAGTTTATGATAAACAGCATATAGTGTGTCATGTTTTTAAATTCACTCCGTCAATCTTTATATTTTAACTGGTTTTTCTAGTAATCACATTAGACACATAATTTATCATAGTCTATTGGTATGTCATATTAGTGGTTATCTCATGTTCCTTTACTCCCCTCATTTATAACATCACTGTCTTAAATCTTTCCTCTACATATACATCAGATGTTATGATTTTTGCTTCAATCGTAAGTCATAATTTAGAAAATTCAAGAGGAGAAATTAAACTTAGTGTACTGACCTACATTTTGCTTGCCATATTCATTGTTTCTAACTGAAATTTCAAGATTCCTTATCAATTTCCTTCGTGTTTGGAGAATGTTAGCCATTCTTTTAGGGAGATAAGCTGACAACAAATTCTTAATTTAAAAAAAGTCTGTGCGTGTCCTGATTTCCCCTTTATTCCTGAAAGATATTTTCACTGAGTAGAGCATTTTGTATTGACAGTTGATTTATTTCAGCACTTGAAAAATATCTGTTACTTCCTCATGGTCCCCACAGTTTCTGATGAGAAATCTTCTGTCGTTCAAATTGCTTTTACCATATAGAAAGTGTGTCATTTTTTTTCTTGCTGCTTTCCAGATTTTTCTTTTTCTTCCTTAATCAGAAGTTTAATTACTATGTTTCTTGGTGTGAGTGTCCTTGGTTTATCCTGTTTAAGGTTTACCCAGCTTCTCAAATTGTAGGTTTAAATCTTTGCAAAATGTGAGAAGTTTTTAAGCCATTATTTAATTACTTTTTCATTCTTTTCTCTTTCCTGGAATCCAATGACATAAATATTTGCTCTTTAGCACAGGGTCTTATTCATTTTTTCTAGTCTATTCTAATTTCCTGTAAACTACTTCTTTCCTCAGTCTTTTCCATTCTGTTGTTGAGTCCATCCACGGAGCTTTGCATTTCAGTTATGGTATCTTTTAGTTCTATAATTTCTCTTTGATTCTTATTTATATATTTTATTTCTTAGCTTTATAGCATTTTTTCATTTGTCTCAAGCATGTTTATAATCACTTGCAGTAGCACTTTTATTATAGCTGCTTTAAAATCTTTGTCAGATGATTCTAACAACTTTGTTATCTCAGTGTTAGCATCTATTAATTGTCTTTTTTTCATTTAGTTTGAGATCTTGTCTATTGATAACAAGTAACTTTTGACTGAGTCTTTGACATTTTGTAATATGAGACTCTGGTTATTATATAAAGCTTCAGCCTGGAGTGATGACTCATACCTGTAATCCCAGCCCTCCAGGAGGTCAAGGTGGGAGGATCACTTGAGCCCAGGAGTTCCAGACCAGCCTGGGCAACACAGGAAGACCCCATCTCTAGAAAAAATGTTAATGTTAGCTATGTGTGGTGGTGCACATCTGTGGTCTCAGCTACTCAAGAGGCTGAGGTGGGAGGATTGCTTGAGCCCAGGAGGTTGAGGCTGCAGTGAGACCTGATGAGGCCACTGTACTCCAGCGTGGGTGACAGAATAAGACCCTGTCTCCAAAAATATGTATAAAAGAAAGAAAGAAATAAGCTTTTACTTCAGCTGGCTTTTTTTTTGACATTGCTCAGCAGGGAAAAGTGAGGCCCTACTTTATTACTGCCAGAGAGAGGTAGAAGTTTAGGTTGCCCTTTGGCCTTCCTGTAGAGGGGTCTACTCATTACTTCTGGGCAGGGTACAAGTCCTGGTCCTCACATGGTCTCCACTAACACCGTGGTGGGGGTGGCCTCCCTACTGAGGAGTAATGCCAAACATTCTGACTCTGCATGGAGCTTCTTTGACACCAGAGAGTAAAGAAGGGAAGGAATACCTCATTAATGCTGGGTAGGTGTTGAAATCTAGGCTTTCCATGTGGTCTCTCTGAAAATAGCAGGTACGGACTCTTTACTTCTGGAGGGGAATCAACATTACAGCTCCTTATTTAGCCTTCTGTGACACTATCCCAGCAGGGGTATTGGAGTAGCTTGTCGCAACCTCTTGAGGTGAAAGTCTGGACTTTCCACTTAGTTTTTACTGATGTGGATTGGGTGATGGCTCACTTTACTTTTTTTGGTAGTGTTTGGCTGGGGTAGGTTGTCTGAAGGTTTTCTGTCTTGCTGGGCTGCCCTACTGTAGTCCTTTGGCTAGAGAGAGCAGACTTTTATTGGGGCTGGTTTTTGGTCTACGTATATTGACATTTTGGGGTCGTTACCTTCTTCAGCTCTAGAGTGGGAAAGCACAGAAAGCAGAAAAGCACTGCAGTGTGGTCCAGAACCTGTCCCTCCCATTGAAAGCTGCAGCTTCTAATCTTTTGACCATGAAGACTCTTGTTTATTGTCCTTTCTGCTTTGGTATCTGTGCATTTCTGTTGAATTTGTGAGCAGTTCTCTAACACCATTGGCAGTGGAATACTTTTCCATTGTGCTTTCTAACTGATTATGAGATATGAGATATTATGGGATATGAGACAAAAAAAAAATCACAAATGTAACTCACCACCATATTATTCCTTACATTGTGAAGTCTGTAGCTTACTTGCCTTCTCTTCATCTTTCAGAGACTCCTTCTGTTTGTTCTGTATGTAACGTCCAAGCTTGTTGTAATTAGAGGGAGGAATGGGAAGAAGCGCATCTAATTCAGACTCCCTGAAGTGAAAGTCCTCAAAGCTTCTTTTATTGCTCTCATTTGGTTTGTAGGTATTTTATTTTCATTTTATAGGTGCCACATGGTTCATGTTATGTTCATTCTTAAGTTTATAAATACTCATGTACATAGTTACTATTTTTAAGTCTAATGTATGTAGGATCTAAAACACTTAAATTCTCCATCGTTTCTCAATTTCTCTTAACCTGCAGGGAGAGTCCCAAGAAGCATATATATGTATGAAAAACATTCCAGATAGCATCACATTTTATTACTAATTGCAGTTTTTGATTCCACAACCCTGTATAACTTGGCATTCTGGTGAATTGGACCCGAACATCTGTGAATCTTAAAAATAGTGGTTGACTCATTATGGCTTCCTTATGTATAGGATTAAGAACACAGATCCTGGAATCAGACAGCCTGGCTTCCACACTCTAGCTGGGTGACCATGACCATGAAGAAGTTCCTGAATGTTCCAGTGTCAGTTTATTCACCTACAAAATGAAAATAATATGAGTATTAACTGAAGAGAAATCTGCTGTCATACAAATAGTTTTTGTTTTCCCTGTAGGTAAGGGGAATCTAAGATCATTTTATTCCGGTTGCTTTCCGTATTTTTTCTTTGTCTTTAGTTTTCAGAAGTTTAATTACATTGTGTCTTGATTTGGATTTCTTTGGTTAAACCCATGTAGGGTTCACCTAGCTTCTTAAACTTATAGGGTTAAGTCTACAGTAAGGCTAAGTATATTAATATGTACGTAGCCTTTACAACAGTGTCCACCTCATAAGAACCATTATGTGTTAACGATTAGTATTACCACTGCCTTCCCTCAAGGCAGCACAGAAAGAAGAAAAGTGCTGCATTGTGGTACAAAACCTCCTCCCATTGAAAGCTACGTCTTCTAATCTTTTGACCATTAGGACTCCTGTTTATTGTTCTTTCTGCTTTGGTATCTGTGCATTTCTCTTGAATATGTGAGCAGTTCCCTAACACCACAGGCACTGGAATACTTTTCCATTGTGCTTTCTAACTGGTTATTATTATAGTAATAAAGATCATACCTTCGTATCTTTGTAATTGTAGTAAGGTGCACTGCTTTCTTAGGCATTCTAGGACCTTTTGTGTGTGTGTGTGTGTGTGTTTGCATTTCCAGGTAGTCAATTATTTTCTAGGTAAATTATAATTCCAGTCACTATATCTTTTACTTCAGTTACACTGCTCAGGACTTGAAAAATGTGATTTCTTTGCTCTCTTTGTTTTCATTTTTCTTTTTCTGAGACACACATAAGTGTCTTGCTCTGTCACCCAGGCTGGAATGCAGTGGTGTGAACATAGCTCACTACAGCCTTGACATCCTGGGCTCAAATGATCATCCCACCTCAGCCTCTTACCTTGCACAGCTAGTGCTTGTTGTTGTTGTAGAGACAGGGTCTCACTATTTTCCCTAGGCTGTTCTTCAACTCCTGGGCTCATGTGATCCTCACACCTCAGCCTCCCAAAGCACTGGGATTATAGGCATGAGCCACTATGCCCAGCCTGTTTTGATTTCTTATACAGGTAAAATATCCATCCTCTAATTTCCATGTCAACAACTTCTCTGTCACAATGTCTTTTCTCCCTATGCTCTGCATTCAGGCATCTCATTAATTATTTATTTTTTACTGCCTTCAACCTTTTTATTGATAATTTTATTGCTGTGTAAACATCTCAATATTTTTAGACACTGATGCTCCTTTATTATAGAGTTAGGATGAGCAGAGAAGATAAACCAAATATTTTCTTATCTTCTTCTGGTCTATCTGCATAGGTAAAGAAAAGTCTAGGGCATTTCTTTGATTTTTTGGGGGCTACAATCAACACAATTTCTATTTATATTTTTTCTTTTATTGTATTTTTTAATATGTATTTTTATGGTCTTTTAAAGGAAATTTAAAGATGGTGGATCAGGTATAACTGGTGTGCTACCATTTTAACATAGATATCTATCAAGGGACATCACCCTATAACTGTTACTCATGTGTGAACTTGCGTATGTACTTCTTTGAACTCAAGTTTCATCATATTTAAAATGGGAGAGGAAGAGAGTGTTAAAATTATGTTTTCCAGTTGCAAACATAATCTTTATGTTTGTACTCATAGGAATGTTTAAATTGTGAGGTAGAGATAATGAAATTTAACAAATGAAGATGATTAAAAAATACATATATTTAGCCCAGATTCAGGCAATTGATTGACTATCAAAAACTCCACTCAAAAATAAATGCCTGTGTAAGGTATAACAGTTCTGATACCACTGAACATCTATCTTGGAATTGAACAATTAAGTAAATATGTGGTGAATGGAAACATCTAGGCTTCTCATTACTGGGGTGAGAGTTTACAGGTAAGCAAGGGGAAGAGGCCAGATTAGAACTAAAAGCATTCTAATAGATTAGAATTGAAAACACCTTTATAAACTCACATTCAGCATAACATACAGTTACATATAAAAATATTTATAAATATGTTTATATACACATAGATTTCCTTGTTCTCTCAACTGAAAGGGTCTGGAAGCAACAACACCCCAGGAATAACAAGCACATCTAGCACCCAGATTTGGGTTTTAATACCTTTCTCGAATAAATGGAGTTAGGGTTCCTTGGAAAATGGGCTGATTCTAAGACTGGGGCAGAATATATCTGTGATGATCCTGGAACATCCTTTAGTACCAAAAAAATAAGGCAGTGCTCAAATAAAATACAACTCCACAAGCATGAGGGCATATCAAACACGAGAATCAACTGAAGGAGCCCCCAATGGCCAAAGCCACAGCAATTTGAGCAACAAAATAAGTAAAGTGGTATTAGATTATAACCCAAAGTATAAAATAAATATCCATGAGTCCATACGGATATAAATAGTTGAATGAATTAGTAAATTGGTGAGAGTAGACACATCTTCCATGCAGAAGAATCCAAATAATTTATGGAGATGTTCTGTCCTCAAATAAATAGATCATAACCTCCCCACCCCTTAAGTATGAACTGTGGTTGGCGATTTCTTTTGAAGGAGTACAATATAGAATGGAGGAAAAAACAGTACCTTTACAGAGAAATCTGGCAAACACTACCTCAGCCAGGTGATCAAGTTCAATATTCAGCAATAAGTCATGTTGTTAGTGTGTGCTCTTGATATGACATGATGAGAATTGCACTTCACTTCTGTGATATTCCCCCTGAAAACACACAACCACAGTCTAGTTAGAACATAAAAAAAAAAAAAATCAGACAAATCCCAAGGGAGGAAAATTCTACAAAATACCCGTTCAGTACTTCTCAAAACTTTCAAGATCATCAAAAACAAGGGAAGTCTGAGAAACTGTCACAGCCAAGAGGAACCTAAGGAGATATTATGATTAAATGCAACGTCGTATTGTAGTTGGGATCCTGGAATAGAAAAAGGATATTTTGTTTTAAAAAAAACTAAATAAATAGGCATTAAGTATAAACTTTACTTAATAATTTATCAGCATTAATTTATTAATTATAACTAATACACCATACTAATGTAAGATGCCAATAATAGAGAAAATTGGCTGTAGGATATGTGGGAACTCTATCAACTGCAATTTTTTCCTGTAAATTTGAAACTGCTCTAAAATAAAAATACCTGTGGAATAAATGAGTGAATGGAAGGAAAAACAGTGTAGGAAAAAAGGATAGAGATTTTTAAAATTTATGTACTGAAGAGAGCTTTGCAGAAAATCTATTGGATTAGTTTTTAAATATAGACTAGAATAATTCTTTTCTCTTGCAAAAATAGATGCAAATAGAAGACAAAAAGTTTGAACACTGTGTAACACAGCCAGCATGTAGCCAATAGCATTTAATTTCAGTAAATAGCTTATAATCACAATAATCAGGCCAGGGACACTGAGCCAGCTATTAGAACTATTTTTTTCCAATAAAATAATTGCCTTAATTCAGACTGAGAAAATATTTGGGGGAGGAGGGTTAGAATAGTAAATACATCCACCAAAATTATTAATTAGCTTTATACAGCTATGGCCAAAGACACAGAAATAACTGGCTGTTATTAGAGAAATAAACCAAAAGAGGACAGGAACGGTATTGCACAATTGTGTGGCTTTGAAACTGTGAGAGTTTCTCAGACTTTCTTTGTTTTTGATGATCTTGAAAGTTTTGAGAAGTACTGGAAGCCATATTTTGAAATCCTATTGATACAGAATCATCTTAAAATGATGCATTTGTCATGTAATTGTTTTTCATAATGTAGATAAGTGATACATCAATGTCTTATTTTATAAATATTTCCCAGTAATCTAATGATCATAGGCTATTTTTATGCTTCCTTTAATTTTCAAGGAATTTTTAATGCTTGATGATTTTCAGTCAATTCAGTTTACTTTTCCTCCATTACAATAACATGTTATCAAATTAAATACACACATGCACAGAAGAAGAAGAAAACTACTTATAATCCCATGTTAACTGTTTAAAACGTATTTCCCATTAGGTTTAAGTGCTGGGATTACAGACATGAACCACTGTGCCTGGCTTATTTTTTAATTTTGAACTATAATTGTGACTATATGTATATTTAATTTGTATTCTGCTTTTCATCAGTTTACTACAGTATTTTTTATATATTTTAAATTTTTAATAATGTGTTGTTATATCTTGATTTACTAGTTTGTTGGATATTTAGAGTTTTTCCCAGGGATATTTTATTCACTCATGTATGTCCCAATTCCAGAAGAAAAATCGAAACCCAGTGATTTTGTGTCTGAGTATGTTGTGACTATAGCATTCTTACATTTGAAACTCAGGAAGGAAACAACTGGGGTCTAAGCAGCCAAATATGGAGGTCTAAAATATAAAGGTATTTTTTTTGAAACTGCCACATTCATTCCCTTTAGCATCCCAAAGTTTGAGCTCACAGTCTGGTTGGCCATATAATAAAATGGGATCTCAGACATCAGAGAACGCTGCATCTCAGACATCAGAGAACAAGCACCTATGAAAGTAGGCTTCTGACTTCACCTTCTCTTGCAGGGTATCATTCCCCTCAGGAGAACAGTTGTCAGAGCCACACTAAGTCATGTGCTTCATGAGTTTCCAGAGGTAGATCCATGGCAACCTCTGGTAGGACCAGAACAAACACAGCAAGGCACTTCTGGTAAGCATTGTCAGTTAGTTTTCCAGCAAGCCAATGAAAAGGCCTTTCAAATTTGCCATTGCTTCTGGCAGAAATGTCATAGCACTAGTGATATTTGTTTCACTGGAAGACAATAAATTTTGCCTTAGTTTTCCTGTCTTTACTATCCATTACTGAAGCAGCTACATTGTCTATGATAAATACCCAGGTTTCATCATCTTGTGCCAGGAAAATTTAGGAGCAGAGGTTTAATAGGCAAGAGAAAGGAAAATAGCTCTCTAGTGACAGAGAGGGGAGTTCCGAGGGTAAAAGGCAGCCTGCTGGTGGTGGATGCACCAGATTTTATAGTCTGGCTTGGGGAGGCAGTGTTTGATTTACTTAGGGCTCAGAAATTGGTTTAATCAGGTATGACGTTTACATAGGGCACTGGGGAAGGCTGGCTGCCTCACCCTAATCTTATTATGCAAATGAACTTTCCCCTTGGCCAGAGCCATCTTGTCTGCTCCTTACTGTACAAGTAGCTGGCAGAGAATGCAAGATGGAGCTGCCATTTTGAACACGGTTGGCACAACTGCCAGCATCTATGTCTACAGCTCCATTTTACAGGCTGCTCTTTGTTAGAAAGAAAAATGATTTGGGGCTGCTCTTCATTAAAAGGAAAACCTTACTAAGCACTTCTGTACCCTCACTATCTGCCTGTTATAAATAAAGTTTTTGGTGCCACAAAAGAAATAGCACTTGAATAGAAAATTTTCTTTTTTTTCTTCTCAGCAAGGCAGTTTACTTCTATAGAAGGGTGCAACCTCACAGATGGAGCAATGGTGAATGCACACCTGGACAAGGGAGTTTCGAAAAGGGGGTCTTATTCCTGATGCACGTGGCCCCTGCTGCTGTGTAGTTCCCCTGTTGGCTAAGGTTAGACAGCACAGGCTAAACTAATTCCGGCTGACTAATTTGAAGATAGTGATGGGGTGAGTGGTTTGGTGGGAAAAATGGTTATGGCAGAGCAGGAAATCGGAATGAGTCAGGATGGAGCAGGTAATCAGAAAAGGTTGCTTTATGAGGAAGTTAAGTTTAAAAGTAGAAGGCAAAGAATTGAACCTACTGACATATTGATTCTTTGAAGAGAAATTTAGAACTCATATCTAACATGCCTAACTCTGGTGTCATTGCATTGCCACACAATGTGATGGGATGTTTCCATATACTGCCATCTGACCTCAGTGCCAATTAGATACATACTTATAAGTCTTGATGTTATATCAGACATGATAATGGTACACTGGACTTGGATACAACAGCCATTTATCAGGCCACCAAGTGTATGTTTGGTACATTGAATTTAAAAGGTCTAGTGTTGGTAGGAAACACAGGTGATGGACCTCAATAACTAAAGTGACTATATGCTTCTCAAATTCACCATTCAAATGACATTAACATTTCCCAAATATAGTTTTACCAGTACTGCCATCTCCAGCCAACACATGTTTAAGTAAACCTTAGGAATGTCCTTGGGTAGCCATCATAAAGGCTCTTCCAGAAGTATCTGTTCCTCACCTGACTGAGCCGAAATACATTTGTTTGTTTTTAATCTGAGTTCATGGTGAAAATGGGAACACTTAAAATATCAAATATTGCAGCATGAAAACGCCTTCAGATATTTTCATGATATATCTTAAAAATGATGAACTATTATTTGAATTAAAAACTCTCCCATTCATCAGGATTGTATGCATTAATTCATATAATATTTATTAAGAACCTACTAGGTGCCAGGCACTGTTCTACATGCTATAAGGAAAGCAGATAAAATTCCTGCATTCATGGAGCATATCTTTTTCACAGCCCAGAATTAAGGAGCCACTGCCTCCTGAGGTGGTTGGTAATGCCAGGAAAATGACCAGTCCTGGAAAAAATCTTGACCAGACACTGGAAACTCCTTATATTCTACTCTAGGTTCACCTCTGTTGACATAGAGTGAGCAGATAGAAAGATGCCAGAAGAGGAAATCAAAGTCTTCTAAAATGAGAGAGAGAAACTATGAAGCAAGTACTGATTTTCTGATCAATGAGCAAGTTCCCAATTTTATGTATCTGGGGACTGGGGAAATTTGTTGGTTAAAGGAAAGGAGGGTGGGAGGGAAACCAGCAAGATTGAGTTGGATACACTCTACAAAAAACCCTACCATGTAAGACAGAGAAAAACAATGGTTAATATGCACTAAAATCTGGATGTAAATCAGAGTTCAAAAGCCACACATTGCCCAACTAGAAGCACAACTCTGAATACTGGGTTTTATGACTGGTTTCGAACTAGGAAGCTGCTCAGGCTTTTAAAATTTTGTGGGATAGTTTTTGGTGGTGGGAGGAAGCAGAAGCCAATACTTCAGAAACTACAGAGGACCACGGGGAGTGAGAAAGGTTCGTGGCAAGCTAAGGGCCAATACTGTCGAATTAGATTTTTTTAATCCAACAAGAGCAGTCATTAAATTTAGAGGATCAGTCCTATGTTTCACACTGCATTTAAAGGATGAAAAAGCAGGGCCACAGCTTTGGAATTAGTCTCTATCTTGTCTGGATGGGAAAAGGAAAGTCACTGGGGAGCCTGCCAAACATTGTATGGAAAATACAAAAGTGAGCCCAGGAAGAAAATAGTTTAATTTTCCCCAAGGAAAACAGACAAAAGGAAGAAGAAAAGAACTAGAGTATATGATAGAGACAGATCATACTGATTTGCATCCCTTAAACATGGTCTCTCATCACATCCTTGCAGACATTATTTGGATAATTTTGTGTCAAAAGAAGGCAAAGTAAAGGACAGGCTGTGAAAAGGGGCTCAGAAGAAGTTAGAAAAACATGGACCTTTGTATATTTTCCTGTCATAAACTACTAGTTTGTTTGGGGTGAAGCAAAATGGAGTTGAACTTGGTTAAAGGAAAGGAAGTGAAATGAAGAGTGCCTTGTTGTTCAGGTGCACGGTGCCTGTGGATTTCAGCCAAGCCACAAATGTTGCATTACCAGCATAATGCTCCTCTACCAGAAACTTGATGCAGCATCGTGGGATTGTGCTCACTGCACATGGTTTGGCCCCTTTTAACACATCAAGTGCTGTTTTTGTCATGTGACAAATAATTTTTGTCTCCTTAGATGAGAGTGACTCTATCAATTTCTCTTAAAACTTGAAGTGAAAAACTGTAAGGCATGAATAAATAATTTCTTCTGAATTAATATCGAGTATCATCTTGATCTAAATATGCATCTTCGAAGTGGGAAGGAGAATTTTGGAAAGGTTTATGTCTGTGAAACATTGAGTGAAACAAAAATCTCTGATTTCCCCCATAAATGGCTACTCTTTAATGGGACTCTCAAACTGAGACAGGAATGGTTGCCTGGTTCGTCAGCATCATGAGGTTTCAAATATTAGCTAGGCATGAAGAGTGATACAGTCATTAGACATGAACTGAAAGAAAGGATTTTTTCTGCATCCTTAAGGCTGTACTGTGATGTAAACATACACACACACACAGACACACACACACTCTCCAATGACATCAGTCGAAACTTCCTGTGAGCAACTGGGAAAGGGACTTGGCTCAGAATTCCAAGAAACCCAACCTGAGATTTTAAACCACACTTCTTTCCAGTGCTTTCCAATTGATTCAATTTCAACGAAATTATCATTGTCCCTGGTTCCAATAGCAAACTGAAGGGAGAAGTAAATTAGGAAGGAAAAACATTTTGCTGGAAAAAAAGATGTGACTCTGTGGAAACATTTCAGAGGGGCCCCAAACAGATGAAATCCAAAGGTGCTATTCCCATGATCTGTCAGGTTACCTGGAAACAGATGTTCCATGGAACTATGGCAGTGGCTGAAGGTGAGTAGGGATGGAAAAATGAGGACAAAGACCCACAAACACCTCCTCTTTCCCTCAGCCTCATTTGTGTTCCTGATATCAAAGCTAAACTGCTATTTGGCAAACGGAGAAGAAGAAGAGAGAGGAAGTCACAGTATATTTCCATTTCTTGTCCAGTTTCCAGTTCCATGTCAGTACAGCTGAACCTTGGATGGCCTAGCAACTCCCTACGGAGGTCTGCTTGGCAGAATGAAGGAGCTTGTGTTAAAGGACAGCCTTCTGTGGCTCTCAGTCCACAAGCTGTCCATCCCCTCTGACCTCCATCAGTATCACAGTGATGATAGCAGCACAAAGACTACTTCACATCAAAAATACAAGAATTTTATGCAGGGAAGACACTAGACAGTGCCTCCTTGGCCAAAGTCCAGTCTGGCTAGAGAAATTTGTCTGCAAAAAGAAAATAAAAGCTGCCCTGTGCCTCAAACAGTGGGTGGTCTAAGTCCACACACACAGCAGCTTCTCCATGACTGACAAATGGCACAATTAGTGGATTACTGGTGTAATAATGTGAAAATGTCCATTTGAGATAACATGGCTTAGCCAGGCATGGTGACACATGTCTGTAGCCCCAGTAACTCAGGAGGCTAGGGTAGGAGGATCCTTTGAGCCTAGGAGTTTGAGGCTATAGTGTGCTTTGATCATGCCTATGAATAGCCACTGCACTCCAGTTTGAGCAACATAGCACAACCCCATCTTTAAAAAGAATAGATAACATAGCTTATCAGTTACCACCACTGACATAACCAGAATACTTGACTATAATAAATTTTGAATTGCATTATAATGTGAAATCAGTTAATTGCCAAAAGTAATGTGCTTTTTGACATGAGGTTCTGAATTGCAGGGTGCTGAAAAAAAATTGCCTGTGGTATAGTCAACTATTTTTGAAAGTAGCCAAGAAAAGAATTCAGGTCTCCTGCTGGATGTTCCAGGCTTAATGATTTACCTTTGGTAGACACAGTGCTTGTTTTGGATTTCACACAAGTTGGCATGAAATCCAGAAAACTTTGAACAGATGGTCCCCAAGGCCATCTATGTCCTCAAGTAAGAATTCAATGCAATGTCTTTTGCTAACAAGAGATGTATGTCAGGGGAGAAAATCTCTCAAAATTTTAGAGAAATGTCTTTGGATATACCCAGGCCTGCCACCGCATCACAAACAGCATCATTTGAAGGCTTTGTTTCTTACTGGGGTATCCCTGAAAATCTTATCTAGGACCATATCTAAGAAAACCTCTCAATTCCTGGAGAGTTCTAAGGCTTTCAAAGAATATCCACAGTAGTGTGGAAGCTCTGCTTTCTAGCGAAACTCCTGTGGAACTTCCTGGAGTTGTGAGCCTTAATTATTTTTAGTTGACACATAATGTACATATTTATGTGATACAGTGATATTTTGATACATGTATAAAATGTGTAATGATCAAATCAAGGTAATTGCATATCCATCACATGAAACATTTATTCTTTCTTTGTGTTGGGAGCATTCAAAATCCTATCTTGTAACTATCTGAAAATACACAAAACTATTGTTAACTATAGTCATCCCACAGTGCTGTAGAACACTAGAACTTATTCCTCCTATCTAGCTGTAATTTTATATCTACTAACCAACCTTTTCTATCTTCCCCTCCCCTTCCAAGCTTCTGACAACCATAATTATATTTCGATAAGCTCAACATTTTTTAGCTTCCACATGTGAGTGAGAATGTGAAATATTTATCTTTCTGTGCTTATTTCACTTAACATAATGTCCTCCAGGCTCATCCATGTGTACATGTACCACATTTTTTTTGTCCACCCACCTGTTGATGGACAGGTAGCTTGATTTAATATAGTTTCCATTGTGAATAGTGTTGCATTGAAACAAGGAGGTTGAGACATACCTTAGATATATTGATTTCCTTACCTTTGGATAAATAACCAGCAGTGGGATTGCTGGATCATAAGGTAGTTCTGTTTTTGGTTCTTTGAGGAACTTCCATACTGTTTCTCATAATGGCTGTACTGATACATTTCCAACAACAACATATAAGAGCTTCCTTTCTCTGAATCCTCATGAGCATTTTTTTTTGTCTTTTTGATCATAGCCATTCTAACTGGAGTGAGATGATACCTCATTGTGTGGTTTTGATTTGCATTTCCCTTATGATTAGTGATGTTGTGCATTTTTTTTTTCATTTACTTCTTGACCATTTGTATGTCTTATTTGGGAAATGTCTATTCAGCTCTTTTGCCCACTTTAAAATCATATTATTTGATTTTGTTGCTGTTGAGTTCCTTTTATAATCTGAATATTAGTTCCTGGCTGGATAATGTTTGCAAGTATTTTCTCCCATTCTACAGGTTGTCTCTTCACTTCGTTAACTGTTTGCTATGCAGAAACCTTGGTTTGACATCATTCCATTTGTCTATTTTTGCTTTTGTTGCCTGTGTTTCTGAAGTCTTAGCCATAAAATCAATGCCTAGCCTACTGTCTAATTTTCAGTGATACATTTAAGTCTTTAATCATTTTGAGTTTATTTTTGTAAATGGTGAGAGATAGGAGTCTAGTATTCTTCTGCATATGGGTATCCAGTTTTCCCAGCACCATTTATTGAAGATAGTTTCCTTTCTCCAATGTAAGTTCTTGATATCTTTGTCAAAATTCAGTTGGCTCTAAGTATAGGGATTTATTTCTGAGTTCTGTATTCCATTTGTCTATATGTCCTTTTTTATATCAGTCCCATGCTGTTTTGGTTACTATAGCTTCATAGTATATTTTGAACTCAGATGGTGTGATACTTCCAGCTCTGTTCTTTTTGCTCAGGATTGCTGTGGCTCATCAGGGTCTTTTGTGGTTCCATACAAATTTTAGGATTGTGTTTTCTGTTTCTGTAAATGATGTCATTGATATTTTGATAGGAATGCACTGAATCCATAGATTCCTTTGGGAAATGTGGTTATTTTAACAATATTCTTATAATCCATGAGCGTGGAATGTCTTCCTATTTGTGCATGTGTGACCTCTTTAATTTCTTTTATCAGTGTTTTTGAGTTTTCCTTGTAGAGATTTCTTACCTCCTTGATTTTTTTGTCTCTTTAGCTATTATAAACAGGATTGCTCTATTAATTTCTTTTTCAGCTATTATGTTATAGGAATATAGAAACAGTACTGATTTTTTTTTTTTCAGATGGAGTCTTGCTCTGTCTCCCAGGCTAGAGTGCAGTGGTGTGGTCTCGGCTCACTGCAACCTCTGCTGCCCGGGTTCAAGCAGTTCTTGTGCCTCAGCCTCCCGAGTAGCTGGGACTACAGGCATGCACCACCATGCCTGGTGAATTGTTTTTTAATTTTTAGTAGAGATGGGGTTTTGCCCCATTGGCCAGGCTGTATGTTGATTTTGGATCCTGTAACTTTATTGAATTATCAGTTCTAAGAGTTTTTTTGGGGAGTCTTTAGGTGTTTCGACATATAAGATCATGTCATCTATAAAGGACAATTTGACTTCCTCTTTTCCAATTTCAATGCCCTTTATTTCTTTTTCTTGTCTAATAGCTCTGGCTAAGAATTCCTATAATACAGTGAGTAGGAATGGTGAAAGTAGGCATCCTTGTCTTGTTCTGGTTGTTAGAGAAAAAGCCTTCAGCTTTTTCCCATTCAGTATTAGGTTAGCTGTGGGTTTGTCACATATGGCCTTTTTTTATGTTGAGGTTTGTTCCATCTATGGCAAATTTGTGGATTGTTTTTCTTATATAGGGATGTTGAATTTTACCAAATGCCTTTTCTGTGTCTATGTAGATGGTTATATAGTTTTCTTCGTTCTATTGATATGATGCATCACTTTTATAGACACAGGTATTTTGAACTACCTTTCCAGCTCTGGGATAAATCCTGCTTGATCACACTGTATTATCTTTGTGATGCGGTTGGATTTGGCTTGCTAGTATTTTGTTCAGGGTTTTTGCACCTATGTTTATCAGAGATATTAGCCTGTAGTTATTGTTGTTTTTGTTGTCCTCATCTAGTTTTTTTCTTTCTTAAGTTCTGGGATACATGTACAGAATGTGCAGGTTTGTTACATAGGTATACACATGACAGGGTGGTTTGCTGCACCCATCAACCCGTCATCTACATTAGGTATTTCTCCTAATGCTATCCCTCCCCAAGACCCCCACCCCGTGACAGGACCCAGTGTGTGATGTTCCCCTTCTCCCTGTGTCCATGTGTTCTCCTTGTTCAACTCCCACTTATGAGTGAGAACATGTGGTATTTGGTTTTCTGTTCCTTTGTTAGTTTGCTGAGAATGACAGTTTCCAGCTTCATCCATGTCCCTGCAAAAGAACATGATCTTTTCCTTTTTTATGTCTGCGTAGTATTCCATGGTGTATATGTGCCACATTTTCTTTATCCAGTCTATCATTGATGGGCATTTGGGTTGGTTCCAAGTCTTTGCTATTGTGAATAGTGTTGCAATAAACATGTGTGTGCATGTGTCTTTATAGAATGATTTATAATCCTTTGGGCATATACCCAGTAATGGGATTGCTGGGTCAAATGGTATATCTGGTTCTAGATCCTTGAGGAATTGACACACTGTATTCCACAATAGCCAAATGAATTTACACTCCTACCAACAGTGTAAAAGTGTTCCTATTTCTCTACATACTCTCCAGCATCAGTTGTTTCCTAACTTTTTAATAATTACCCTTCTAACTGGCATGAGATGGTATCTCACTGTGGTTTTGATTTGCATTTCTCCAATGACCAGTGATGATGACCTTTTTTTCATATTTCTGTTGGCTGCATAAATATCTTCTTTTGAGAAGTGTCTGTTCATATCCTTTGCCCACTTTTTGATGGGGTTGTTTGTTTTCTTGTAAATTCTTGTAAATTTACAGATCTTGTAAATTCTTGTAATTTCTTGTAAATTTGTTTAAGTTCTTGGTAGATTCTGGATATTAGCCCTTTGTCAGATGGATAGATTGAAAACATTTTCTCACATTCTGTAGGTTGCCTGTTCACTCTGATGATAGTTTATTTTGCTGTGCAGATGCTCTTTAGTTTAATTAGATCCCATTTGTCTATTTTGGCTTTTGTTGCCATTGTTTTTGGTGTTTTAGTCATGAAGTCTTTGCCCATGCCTATGTCCTGAATGGTATTGCCTAGGTTTTCTTCTAGGGTTTTTATGGTTTTAGGTCTTACATTTAAGTCTTTAATCCATCTTGAGTTAATTTTTGTATAAGGAAGGGGTCCAGTTTCAGTTTTCTGCTATATTTCAGCAGTGAAGCCATCAGGTCATGTAATTTTCTTTGTTGGGAAATTTTTATTACTCATTCAATCTTGTTGCTTCTTGTTGGGCTGCTCTAGTGTTAGGTGTATATATATTTACAACTGCGGTATCCTCTTGCTGAATTTATCTTTTTATCATTATATAATGATGACATTCTTTGTGTGTGTGTATTTTTTTTTTTTTTTTTTTTGAGATGGAGTCTCACTCTGTCGCCCAGGCTGGAGTGCAGTGGTGCGATCTCAGCCCACTGCAAGCCCCGCCTCCTGGGTTCACGCCATTCTTCCACCTCATCCTCCTAAGTACCTGGGGCTACAGATGCCTGCCACCACACCCGGCTAATTTTTTTAATTTTTTGTATTTTTAGTAGAGATGGGGTTTCACCATGTTAACCAGGATGGTCTTGATCTCCTGACCTCATGATCCACCTGTCTTGGCCTCCCAAAGTGCTGGGATTACAGGCATGAGCCACCGCGCCTGGCCTGTGTTTTTAAACTTAAAGTATATTTTGTTTGATATAAGTATAGCTACACCTACATGTTTTTGGTTTTCATTTGCATGTAATATTCTATTCCTTCACTTTCAGTCTATATGTGTCTTTATAGGTGAAATGAGTTTCTTGTAGACAACATATAGATGGCTGTTTCTTATCCATTTATCCAATCTATATCTTTTCATTGAGAAATGTATACCATCTGTAGCCAAAATTGTTATTGACAGGCAAGGACTTACTCCTATCATTTTGTTAGTAGTTTTCTGGTTCTTTTAAAAATTTATTCCTTTGTCTTATAGTTTATCCTTGTGGTTTTTCAATAGTGAAAACTTTTGATTCTTTTTTGTCATTTATGTATCTGCTCTACAAGTGAGTTTTATACTTTGGTTTATTTTCATAACGGTAGATATGGTCTCTTCACTTCTACATATAGGACTATTTTAAAATTTTCTTGTAGGGTTGGTCTAGTGGCGATAAATTCCTTCAATTTTGCTTGTCTGGGACAGACTTGTCCTCTTTTTTCCTGAAAGATTGCTTTGCTAAATATGGTATTTTTGCCTGGCAGTTATTTTTCTCTTTGCAATTAAAATATGTTGTCCCATTTGTTTCTGCTGAAAAAACCTTCGTGAGTCTGATGGGGATTCCATTATATGTGACTTGATGCTTTTCTCTTGGTGTTTTTTAGAATTCTGCTTTACATTTGACTGTAACACATCTCAAAGAGGACCTTTTTGAATTGACCCTACTTATGGATCTTTGAGCTTCCTTTATCTGGATGTCTATATTGCTTCCAAGACCTGGGAAATTTTCACCTATAATTTCATTATGTTTTCTATATCATTTCTCATATCTTCTTCTGGAACTCCTAAAATGCAACTTTTTTTTTCACTTAATGGTTTCCCATACATCACATAGACTTTCTCCATACCTTTTTATTCATCTGACTGGGTTATTTCCAGAGATTTTTCTTCAAGTTCAAAAATTCTTTTATCTACTTGATCTAGTCTATTGTTGAAGGTTTCAATTATATTTGTATTAAATGATTCAATTTCTCATTCAGATCATAAAATGTTTTCCTAATTTTATTAAGCTATCCATCTATGTTCTCTTGCTTCCTGCTGGATTTCCTTAAAATCCTTATTTTGAATCTTCTTCAGGTATTTCATAACTTTTTTTCATTTGGGTCAACTACTAAAGAATTATTGTGTTCCTTTGAAGGTGTCATGTTTTCTTGCTTTATGCATTTGATAAAACAGTTATGTCTTCCAATTGTATAGAGGAGCTTTTGTAGGAAATTACTTTTTCCTTTTGATGTATCTATAAGTGTCAGTTGGGTAGGGTGCTTCGGTTTTGTTTCTTGCTGGGCACAGTGATATAGTCTCTGTATTTCTTGGGCTGTAATGAATGTGAGTATTGTCTGTGAGTCTCTCAGTGGCCTAGGCTACTGTTGTTTGTGAAGGCTGTGGCATGGCTTTCCTTGGAATAAGAATGCAGAAAAGGCTGGTTTTGTGGCTTCTGGGGGGAATATGTAGGTGTACAGCCCCTCTGCTACAGGATGGGGTAGGGTTGCCAGAAGTGGCAGTGATAGGCCATGGATCAGCGAGTCCATGGGCCCCTGGGAAGTGTGTGCAGGTGCCAGTAGTGGTGGCAGCAGGTCTTGCATGGTCAGTCTTATAATAGGCCAATGAGAAATGCATAGACATAATTTGTTTTTAAAGGGCTCAGAAATATGGGAAATAAAATGAGGGAAAAAAAGCTATAGAGAAGTTTGAAAATAAAATATTCAAATGGCAGTGCAATAAAAACATGTAGAGTAAAAGTTACATAGCTTAAAGTTTGAATGAGACCTGGGGTAGAGAATGTAAGGCTACATACATACAGAAGAATGGGGATAGCATCACCTAGTGGTTGTGACTACAGTTTCTGAAGTCTGAGAGACCTGGATTTGAATCGCCGTTCTCTTACTCATCAGAGATGTAGCTTTATGAATTTACTTAAGTCTTGATGGCCTAATTTCTTCATTTATTAAAGAGAATAGTAAACTAACCTCATAGAATCTCATGAAGCTTTTCAATGAAATTGTGTATGTATGTAACTTGGTATGAAGACTGGCATGAAGTAAATGTTCAATAAAATGTTGGTGAAAATTAGCTTGAAATAAAGCATTCATTCTGAAGAAGAATAAACAGAAGGGCCAATTTATTTGGTGGACAACAGTAGGAAGCTTAGGTATAAGAAATAGCATAGAAAATGCCAAAGGCTTTGGTGAACCATATTATCTGAAAAAAAAATCAGCACACATTGATTTTTTCAGTGGGAAAGATTATCACTGAACAAAAGTAGAAAGTATATTTATAAATAAGAATACTCTTTTGCTGAAAGCTATATAAAATTTAACTTCGATCCTTAGATTATATTTTTGAGTTACAGCCAATTCTAGGTTACTTAAAGTTTTATAAATTGGCTCTTTTTCTTCCTTGTTGCACAGATTTTGGCCATTTAACTACTTATTAAGATTTTCACCAAAAGTACTTACATGAAGATGAGGTTAAAAGTCAAATAATTTTGACTTGCCAGGTGATTAAATGCTACCAGGTAAAGAATAAATAATCACACCCTCTGCTCAATTAAAAAACATACTCTGATAAAGGACAATTTTTATCCTAGTTCCTAGTGATCTCGTTAGATACTATGCCTTCAACTTGGTTCTGCCCCAGGTGCATATGCCCAATTTCATGAAATGAAACTTTTGGAGATTATCAAGTATAAACATTGTGTTAGGGTACAAGGGGTTTAAGAACCAGAGTTTCATTATGTTACAGATAGTTAGACATGAGCAGGGGGCTCCCCACCAGGAATGTCAGGTGACCATCAAATGATGGTCAGGCAGTTGTTATACTGTCTCTCTAAAATAATTGGTCCCAGCCAGTGCCCAGAGAAAGGCAGTCTCCCAATAGATAGTAGATAGAAACACCTGAAATGTGACCAGCAGCTTCCTGCTAAGATCTCAGGAGGTGGTGAGGGGGCTCACACATGCACATTAAGAGGCAAAATGGTGGAGTTTAATTGGTATATGACTCCTAGAGACATCTGACTGGTAAGGGAAGGACCAGTGAAGGAAGAACGCCTCAAGTGAGCATGTGTACAACTCCAGTAAACACACTGTGCATGATCCCCTCCCAAATAGTAGTAGGCCACTGCAAATGCGAACACCTCACCCTAAGGGAGAAGGGAAAAGTCCTTCCAGACATTGGCTTAGGCAAAGACTTCATGACCAAGAACTCAAAAGCAAATGCAACAATAATAGATGAGACCTAACTAAAAAGCTACTGCAGTGCAAAAGAAATAACCGACAACCCACACAGCAGGAGAAAATATTCACAAACTAAGCATCTGACAAAGTACTAGAATCTACAAAGAACTCAAATTAGCAAGGAAAAAACAATCTCATCAAAAAGTAGGCAAAGGACATAAATAGACCGTTCTCAAAAGAAGATATGCAAACAGCTAACAAACTTATGAAAAAATGCTCAACATCACTAATTATCAGTGACATGCAAATTAAAACCACAATTTTAATTTGGCACATTACCCCCACAAGAATGGCCATAATTAAAAAAAAAAAAAAATAATAGATATTGGCATGGATGTGGTGAAAAGACAACAGTTTCACACTGCTGGTGGGAATGTAAACTGGTACAACCACTATGGAAAATGGTATGAAGATTCCTTAAAGAACTAAAAGTAGCACTACCATTCAATTCAGCAATGCCACTAAGTGGGTATCTACCCAAAGGAAAAAAAAATCATCATAGGGAAAAGACCACTTGCTCACTCATCTTTATAGCAGCACAATTTGCAATTGCAAAAATATGACACCAGCCTGAATGCTCATCGACTAAAGAGTGGATAAAGAAAATGTGGTATATACACACCATGGAATACTACTCGGCCATAAAAAGGACAAAATAATATTTGCAGCAACCTGGATAGAGTTGGAGACTGTTATTCTAAGTAAAGTAACTTGGGAATGTAAAACCAAACATCGTATGTACTCACTTATAAGTGGAAGCTAAGCTATGATGATGCAAAGGCATTAGAATAATATAATGAACTTTGGGGATTCAGATGGATAAAGGACTATACAGTGGGTACAGTGTATACTGCTCGGGTGACAAGTGCATCTAAACCTCAAACTTATCCCTGTAACCAAAAACTACTGAAATTAAATAAAATCTAAAGAAAAGAATCATAATTTAAAATTAAATGAAAGTAGACTGTGGACAAATGTCAACACCAAGATGAGAGAGATATTAGAATTGCCCAACAAAGATTTTAAAGAAGCCATAATAAAAATGCTTCAATGAGACATTATGAACATGCTTGAAACACATGGAAAAATAGAAAACCTCAGCTAAAAAAAGCTTCAACAAAGATGCAGACAATATAAAGAAGTAAAGGGAAATTTTAGAACCAAAAAATATAGCCAATGAAATATAAAGATGTGCGAATGGGCTCAACAGCCTAATAATGGAGGAGACAGAAAAGAATCAGTATACTAAAATACAGAACAATAGAAATTATCCAATTGAACAACATCAAGAAAATAAACTAGAAAAAATGAAGAGAGACTCAAAGACCTTTAGGATTATAATATAATATCTGATATTTGTATCACCAGAGTTCTAGAAGGAGATAAGAAAGAGGGAAAGATTGAAAAAGTACTCAAAGATTTAATGGCTAAAAGTTTATCACATTTTGGTAAGAGGCAAAAACTCTGAGATTCAGTATGACAAGGAAATATCAAAGAGGAAAAAATAAAACACTTAAGAAATCCACCTCAAGAAAAATCAAAATTAATCTTCACAAAGATGGAGAAAACATTTTGACAGAGCCTAAAAATAAATATCTTATCCATAAGGGAAAAACAACGTGAATGTCAGCAGATTTCTCATCAGCATGGAGGCCAAAAGGATAAAGCACACTATTTTTCAAGTGCTGAAATAAAGTAATTGTCAACTCAGAACCATATACTTAGTGGATATATCCCTCCAGAATGAAGGGGAAATGAAGACATTTTTAGATGATGGAAAATAAGAGAATTTGTTGCCAGTAGATCTACTCTAAATGAATGCCTTCAGAAAGCTATCTAATCAGAAAGAAAACTTAAACAAGAAGGAAGGTTATTACAAGCAAAAATATGAGTAAATAGACTCTCTTGAGTTTTCTAAGTTGATTATTGAAGCAGGAACTATAAAACTGTCTGTGGTTCTAAAAGTATGTGGAGGAATTAGTTAGAACTGTTACATTATAAATGAAGGAAGGTAAAGGGATACAGAGGGAGGTAATGTTTCTATACTCTCTTGTACTTATAAAATAATAACTGTTAGACCACAATACATTATGTATACATAAAGGAACTGCTAAAAAAACTATACAAAGGAATCTACTCAATGTGACTAAATATACAATTCTAAAAAAAATGTGTAACCCCAAAGAAGTCAGGAAAGAGGAGACATACAATACACCAAAAAACAAAATGGCAGACTTATGTCCTGATATATCAATAATTTGACTAAATGGTGTAAAGTGTTCCAGTTAAAAGACGACAATTGCCAAAGTCGATTTTAAAACATCTCATCTCCAACTCTGTGTGCTTTATAGGAAACTAATTTCAAAAAAAATTACATAGGCGAGATTAAAGTAAAAAGATGGAAAATATATGTCATGCAACCAATCAAAAGAAAGCATGAATTGCCATATTATTATTGATAAAGTAAACTTCAGAGTCACAAGAACTTCCAGAAACAGAGAGGGACATTATATAATAATAAAGAGCCAGTCCACCATAAAGATGTAGCAATTACAAATAAGTTATAAGCAACAGAGCTATAAAATGTGAAGCAAAAAGTGGTAAAACTGGAATGAGAAATAGAGATATCTACATATATATTTGGAGACTTAAAACACTGCTGTCTCAATACTGGATAGAACTAGATGGAAAATCATCAAGAATATGGAAGAACTCAACGTTATTATTCAACAGAATCTCATCAGCATTTATAGAACACTCTATCCAAAAACAAAATAAATGTACTTTTCAAGTGTCCCTAGAATATGTACTAAAATAGATACCCTGAGCCATAAAAAAGCTCAAAAATTTATAGTTGAAGTTATGTAAAATGTGTTCTTCAATCACAAGGAAATGTAACTACTAGAAATCAATGACAGAAAAAGGAAAATCTCCAAATGCTTAAAAACAAAACAGACATTTATATAATCCATGAATCAAAGACTAAGTCTCCAAAAAAGTTAAAAGCTGCATTAAATTTAATACAAATGAAAATGTAACTAAGATTTGTGTAACATAACTGAAGCAGAGAGGGAAATGATAGCACTAAATATACATATTAGAAAATATAAAAACCCAAAGCAAGTATGAGGAATAAAATAATTACTAGCAGAATTCAATGACATTGGAAACAGAAAAAAAATAGTCAATAAAACAAAGCTGTTCCTTGAATAGGTCAATAAGTCTGACAAAATTTTATCAAAGACATACTAGTATCAGTAATAAAATAGGAGCTATCACTAGAGACCCTGGGGACATCAAGAACATCATAAGGGAATACAATGAACAATTCTATGCACATAAATTTAAGAGTTTAGATGAAATGTACTACTACTTTTAACAACACACACTACCACAACTCACCCAACATATATAATAGATCATTTGAACAGCTATTAAGGAAGTTAAATTCTGTATTTAAAAATGACCCTCTCCTAAGTTAAGAAATCATTAAATCATGATGGTTTCAATGAGAATGTATATAGATGTAAGGCTGGTTTAATATTTAAAAATAAATCAATGTAACTGTTTGAAATGCTTGTTCCCCAGTGCCATAAAGAAATAGCACTTGAACATAAATTTATTTAGTAAGGCCATTTTTACCTCCTGCAGAAAGGGTATATTCTCCAGCAGTTTTGCCGGGAGAGTACACCGAACAAAGGAGACAGGGTCATTTATAACTTGATGCATCCATCCTGCTGCTGTGTCCAGTTTCCATTGGATGGAATGGTACCTCACATTCTGTATTTGTCCCGATTGGCTAGCAACTTAGAACTTTCTAAAAGAGGTAAAGGTAGAGGAGAACAAAGGACGGAGGAAGTAACTTGTGGAATGCTGAGAGAGATAAAAACACTTTTAAATAAGGAAGAGGAACAGGCTATGACCTAATGCTTGCTTGGACCAGTATAAGCATGCTAGGGCAAATATTTAGGCTAAATTGTAGGGAGCTAAGGACATAAAGTACATTGATTTCTTTATTACAGCTAGCAGATATTTAGGAATGTTAGCACAGGTCTTTGAATGAATACATTTTGCTTTTAAGAGAAGTTATTATTTATTCCTAATTAGACAGGGAGGAAAGTCTTTGAAGAGGAACCTCCATTTTACTTTTTACAGTAACCTACCATAGAACAGGCTAAAAAAAAATCATGATAATGTCAGTGAAGTCAGAAAAATATTTGACAAAATTCATCACCCATTCATAATAAAAACTCACAGAAAAGAAAAGAGGTAAAATTTCCAACTGAATAAAGGGGATCTACAATAACCCTATAGCTAACACTAAATGTTAAAAGACTGAAAACTTCCCTCTAGAACTGAGAACAAGGCAAAGATGTGCATTCTTACTACTCTTGTTCAACATAGTACTGGTAGGTCTACCCTGTGCAATAAGGCAAGAAAGAAAAATGAAAGGGCACATTTTTTGGGAAGGATAAAACTATTCCTGTTTGCAGTGACATAACTTACCATGTAGAAAATTCCAAGGCATCTACCAGAAACAAAACAAAACCCTCCTGGAACTGAGTGAGTTCAACAGAGTCCCAGGGTATAAGATAAACATACAAAAATCAATTGTATCTATATAGTGGCAGTGGAAAAGTAGACAAAAATTAACGTATTATTTACAATTATTTAAGAAATTAAAATACTTAGGTGTAAATATATAAAACATGTACAGGACTTGAATGGGAAAAATTATACAACAGTGATGAAACAAATTCAAGGTCAATATACTAGAGACGTACTCTGTTCATGGATTAGAAGACTCAGCATAGTAAAGATCTCAATTCTTCAATTAGCATGCATACTTAATTCTTATAAATAACCCAACAAGATTTTTTTGCAGTTACAGATAAGAAAGCTGGAATAATAAAAGGAATGTGTCTATGTGATTTCAAAGCCTCACATAGCTATAGTAATCAACTATATTATCAATATATTCATATAGCCCAATAAAACAGACTAGATGACCAATCAATACAATTATACCCAACTGATTTTCACAGGTAAAAAAGCAATTCGATGGAAGAAAGCTAGCCTTTTCAACAAATGGTGCTGGAGGAGTTATACATTTATACTCCACACCCACCTTTCAAAACTCTCAAACTAAATCTCACACCTTATAAAAAATTAACACTAAAACTTTTAGGGAAATACAGAAGGAATAATTAAGATCTAGGTCAAAACGGAGTTCTTAGATTTACAACAAAAAGCACAATTTATAACAAAAACATAAATTGGACTTCATCAAAAATCAAGAATTTGCTTTATGAAAGACCCTCTTTTGAAAAATTAAAAGACAAAGTACAGAGTGGGACAGAATATTTGCAAATGATATATCTGACAAATAGCTAGTATCCAGAATATATAAAGAACTCTCAAAACTCAATAGTAAAAAATAATCTTATTTAAAATTGGGCAAAAGACATGATATATTTCACTAAAAATGATATACTGATGGCAAGTAAGCACATAAGATGTTGATATCACCAGCAAATGCAAACTAAAACCACCATGAGATATCACTATATACCTATCAGAATGGCTAAATTAAAGATATTGACAACAAATGCTGGTGAGGATGCAGAGAACGTGTTAACTCATGTGTTGTTGGGAATATAAAATTATACAGCCACTCTGGAAAACTGTTTGGCCGTTTCTTAAATAATTGTACATACAACTACCATAAGACCCAACAATATGGGGCATTTGTTTATCCAAGATAGATGAACACTTACATTTACACAAAAACCGGCATGAGAATGTATATTAATTTTATTCATAAGAGCCAGAACTAGAAACAACCCAGATGTCGACAGGTGAATTGTTAAAATAACTGTGGTAAATTCATACCATGGCACAGTACTCAGTGTTAAAAAGGAACAATGATTTAATTCTCACTACAACTTGGGTAAGTTTCCAGAGAACTAAACTGAGTGAAAAAAAGCTAATCCCCAAAGGTCATATGATGTATGACTCCACTAGTATCACATTTGCAAAATGACATATTTATAAAAATGGGAACAGATTAGTGGTTGCCAAGAAGTAAAAGTGAAGTGAGTGTGCCTACAAAAGGGTAACATGAAGGATCCTTGTGGTAATGGAAATGTTCTGTATCTTCACAGAATTAATGAAAACATCTACAACTATCTGATCTTTGACAAACCTGACAAAAACAAGAAATGGGGAAAGGATTTCCTATTTAATAAATGGTGCTGGGAAAACTGGCTAGCCATATGGAGAAAGCTGAAACTGGATCCCTTCCTTACACCTTATACAAAAATTAATTCAAGATGGATTAAAGACTTACATGTTAGACCTAAAACCATAAAAACCCTAGAAGAAAACCTAGGCAATACCATTCATTACCTAGGCGTGGGCAATGACTTCATGGCTAAAACACCAAAAGCAATGGCAACAAAAGCTAAAATTGACAAATGGGATCTAATTAAACTAAAGAGCTTCTGCACAGCAAAAGAAACTACCATCAGAGTGAACAGGCAACCTACAAAATGGGAGAAAATTTTCACAACCTACTCATCTGACAAAGGGCTAATATCCAGAATCTACAATGAACTCAAACAAATTTACAAGAAAAAAACAACCCCATCAAAAAGTGGGTGAAGGATATGAACAGACACTTCTCAAAAGAAGACATTTATGCATCCAAAAAACACATGAAAAAATGCTCATCATCACTGGCCATCAGAGAAATGCAAATCAAAACCACAATGAGATACCATCTCACACCAGTTAGAATGGCAATCATTAAAAAGTCAGGAAACAACAGGTGCTGGAGAGGATGTGGAGAAATAGGAACACTTTTACACTGTTGGTGCGACTGTAAACTAGTTCAACCATTGTGGAAGTCAGTGTGGCGATTCCTCAGGGATCTAGAACTAGAAATACCATTTGACCCAGCCATCCCATTACTGGGTATATACCCAAAGGACTATAAATCATGCTGCTATAAAGACACATGCACACGTATGTTTACTGTGGCACTATTCACAATAGCAAAGACTTGGAACCAACTCAAATGTCCAACAATGATAGACTGGATTAAGAAAATGTGGCACAATATACACCATGGAATACTATGCAGCCATAAAAAATGATGAGTTCATGTCCTTTGTAGGGACATGGATGAAATTGGAAATCATCATTCTCAGTAAACTATCGCAAGGACAAAAAAAACCAAACACCACATGTTCTCACTCATGGGTGGGAATTGAACTATGAGAACACATGGACACAGGAAGGGGAACATCACACTCTGGGGACTGTTGTGGGGTGGGGGGAGGGGGGAGGGATAGGATTAGGAGATATACCTAATGCTAAATGACGAGTTAATGGGTGCAGCACACCAGCATGGCACATGTATACATATGTAACTAACCTGCACATTGTGCACATGTACCCTAAAACTTAAAGTATAATAATAAAATAAAAATTAAAACAAAACAAAACAAAAAAAACCCAACAGGGTAACAAGAAGGATCCTTGTGGTAATGGAAATGTTCTGTATCTTCACAGAATTAATGAAAATATCCTGCTCGTGATATTGCACTACCGTTTTGCTAGATGCTACCATTGGGGGAAACTGTAAAGGATACACAGAATCTCTTTGTATTGTTTCTTACCACTGCATGCAAATATACAATTATATCAGAATAAAGGTATAATTTTAAAAAGAGAACAAAACTGGAGGACTCATGGGATACCTTTCCAACATTTTCTTTAAAGCAACAGTAATGAATAGCATCGAACATATGTAACTTTTTGTGGTTAAAAAACCCATAATAAAGTTTACCATCTTAACTATTTTTAAGTGTACAGCTTAATAATGCTTAGTATCTTTATTGTTTTAAAAGAGATCTCCAAATTTTTTTCATCTTGCAAACCTGAAACTGTATACCCATTAAACAGCAACCTTCCTTTCTCCCTTAGTCTTGTCCTTGTCACCACCATTATACTTTCCACTGCTTTTTTATGGCTGCATAGTATTCCATGGTGTATATGTGCCACATTTTCTTAATCCAGTCTATCATTGTTGGACATTTAGGTTGGTTCCAAGTCTTTGCTATTGTGAATAGTGCCGCAATAAACATATGTGTGCATGTGTCTTTATAGCAGCATGTTTTATAATCCTTTGGGTATATACCCAGTAATGGGATTGCTGGGTCAAATGGTATTTCTAGTTCTAGATCCCTGAGGAATTGCCACACTGACTTCCACAATGGTTGAACTAGTTTACAGTCCCACCAACAATGTAAAAGCATTCCTATTTCTCCACATCCTCTCCAGCACCTGTTGCTTCCTGACTTTTTAATGATTGCCATTCTAACTGGTGTGAGATGGTATCTCATTGTGGTTTTGATTTGCATTTCTCTGCTGGCCAGTGATGATGAGCATTTTTTCATGTGTCTTTTGGCTGCATAAATGTCTTCTTTTGAGAAGTGTCTGTTCATATCCTTCACCCACTTTTTGATGGTGTTGTTTTTTTCTTGTAAATTTGTTTGAGTTCATTGTAGATTCTGGATATTAGCTCTTTGTCAGATGAGTAGATTGCAAAAATTTTCTCCCATTCTGTAGGTTGCCTGTTCACTCTGATGGTAGTTTCTTTTGCTGTGCAGAAGCTCTTTAGTTTAATTAGATCCCATTTGTCAATTTTAGCTTTTGTTGCCATTGCTTTTGGTGTTTTAGCCATGAAGTCCTTGCCCACGCCTATGTAATGAATGGTATTGCCTAGGTTTTCTTCTAGGGTTTTTATGGTTTTAGGTCTAACATGTAAGTCTTTAATCCTTCTTGAATTAATTTTTGTATAAGGTATAAGGAAGGGATCCAGTTTCAGCTTTCTCCATATGGCTAGCCAGTTTTCCCAGCACCATTTATTAAATAGGAAATCCTTTCCCCATTTCTTGTTTCTGTCAGGTTTGTCAAAGATCAGATAGTTGTAGATATGCGGCATTATTTCTGTGAACATCTTAATGACAGTTATTTTAAGTTCTTTGTTAGACAGCTCCTAGATCTACATTTCTTAATGTTGATTTCTGGAGATTTATTGTTTTGTTTTGTTTTACACATTTGGACCATGTTTCCCAGTTTCTTATTATACCTTGTGAGAAGAAGTATGTATGGTTGAAGTTTGGGCATTTGAAAAAAACCACCACCTCTCTTAGTCTTTGTGTACTGGCTTTATGCAGGGAAAGGCCTTCACCAATCATCTCAGATCTTTTCTGGTATCTTCCTCCTGGCATCTCCCTGTGAAACTGCAGCTCTAATATGCTGCTTGCCTCTGTTTTCAGCAGCTTCAAAACTGGGGTGCTGTTCTCTTCAGTGCTCTGAAGCAGGGGAGTTAGAAAGCATTCCCTTGGGCAGCCAGTTAATTAGGGTGTTTAGCTGTTAACTAAATTTTCATGGGTTTAACTTCCACCAATCTAGCAAAGGGTTAGCTTAAAGTAGTTCACTTGCGTTCAATTGATGCAGAATAGAGTCTTGCAGTACTTAGGGCTGTTACAGAAATTAAGTGTAATTTACTTACTAAGGGCTTTGAAGGCCCTTGGTCTTATGTAACCTTAATTTCTTAGTTATAGTTAGTATTAATGGAGACATAGGTAGGAGGAGGGTAGAAGAAATAATACGTAGTGGGAAGAATAGTATGGGTTTTGTTTTTGAATTGTCATTTTCATATTACCAGATGTGGGGAATAGCGTCACCGAGATGGAATAAATTAGGCATATGTAAAAGTACAGGTTGAGTAGGGTTATGATAGCTATAATGGTTGGGGTAATAAGGCTATTGTTTTTTGTAAATTCTTGGATGATGATTCATTTAGGCAGGAACCCTGTTAATGGAGGTAAACCTCCTAGGGATAGAATTAGTGGAATTACAGGTGTCAACCATGTTAATTTGTTTCAGTCGTGAGATAGTGACAGGGTTGTGCTTATAAGGTTGAGTGCTAGAAATGTGGTTAAGATAAGGTAAATAATCACGTTTAGGGTGATGGGCAGTTCGAGCTTCTCTGGGCAGCTCAGGGGACAAAGAGGGATATGACTCAGGACAGGATACATTCTACTCTGAGGCACACTTACACACACACACACACACACACACATACACACACTCATACACTCATTCTCACAGTGGGACTGTGTAGACAGCCAGTTCACCAAACGTGCATATCTTTGGGATGTAGGTAGAAACCAGAGTACCTAGAGAAAACCGACATAGACATGGTGAGATCATGCAGACCCTATACATATAATGGCCCTAGCCAGGTTTCTTCCTCATCAACCTTATAAGGAAATGACCTTGAATGAAAGGACGTTATCTAAGGATCTTGATACAGTTTGGCTTTGTGTCATCATGCAGATCTCACCTCGAACTGTAACTGAAAAAAGTTGGTAAATAATTATCTTGTTTTTATTGATCTTTCTTCACTTGATCTTAGCTAAAAGGCTGAGAAGTGATTTTTACTGGTTTTTCTTCAATGTACATATAGCTCATATTTATTTCAGTGTTAAATATTAGAAGTGTTTGGTCTTTATTCAGAAGTTTGGTGATGTTTTTGTGACCAGAAATATGCTGTAGGAACTTAACTCTTGCTGATATCAATTAGCCTAGGGTAAAATGGGTTTTCTTTTGTTTCATTTTGCTTAAAATCGGTTTCTAAAAAACTATCAACAATGTTAAGGATTTACTATACACAATAATACTGATATTAATTGAACCCAATTATTAAAGCAAGTTAAAAGTTAAAAATCAGGTTTAGAATGGTAATGTTTGGGTTATAGATTAGTACTGCTATTATTCAACCTATGTGAGTGATTGAAGAGTAGTCTAAGATTTTATGCAGTTGTTTGGTTAAGCCCTTCTTAACCGCTTACTATAATGGATAGGATTGTGATAGGAGCATGTTCGGGTTTGTTGATGGGAAAATTAGAAACATAATCGAGATAGGGGCTAGTTTTTGTCATGTGAGGAGAAGTATGCCAGAAATTAGAGAGGTTTCTTGGGTTAACTGTGGGACTCAGAAGTGAAAGGGGGCTATTCCTAGTTTTATTACTAGGGCCACTATTATTATTAAGGATGAAAACTGATTAATAGTGTTTATTGTTCATTGTCCAGAGGACAGGTTATTGGAAAGGATACCTATCATGAGAATTATAGATGTGGTGCTTGTGTAAGGAAATATTTGGTGGCTGCTTCTGTAGAGCGGGGATTTTTTTTTTTAAATTAAGATTGGGGTAAGGGCTAGCATGTTTATTTCTAGGCCTGTTTAGACGAGAAATCAGTGTGAGCCTAGCATTGCGATAAGAGTTCCTGTGAAAACAGGGAAATAACAAGTTGAGCTAAGGGATTAATTGCCATGGGAAGGGTGTAACCAACATTTTTGGGGTATGGGCCCAACAGCTTATTTAGCTGACCTTACTCTAGTACATAGTGTAATAGGTAGCACAGATAATTTTGGATTCTCAGAGGTAGGTTCAATTCTTATAGTTCTAGAAATAAGAGGATTTTAACCTCTATTGTAGTTCTAGAAATAAGAGGATTTTAACCTATATTGTTTACTCTATCAAAGTAATTATTTTGTCAGACATATTTCCTATGTTTGGGGTGGCATGCTGGAAATTACGACCGGCACTGAGATATATCATATGCAGAATGCTAGTTTAAGTGGTAGGAAATTTTTTTATAGAAGATACAGGAGCTGGTCATAACGGAATCAAGGGTATGCTGTTCAAATTCATAAAAATAGGGTGGTTAAAAGAAGGCTGTAGGAAATGAAATTTGTGGCATAGAGTTCTCGTGAATATATAGTGTGTAGTGCTCCTAGGAAGACAGTAGTAGTTAGGACATTTATTATGATAACAGTCATGTATTCTGCTATAAAGAAGAGGGCAAATGAGCCTGTGGCATATTCGATGTTGAAGCCTGAGACTAACTCTGACTCCTCCTCTGTTAGATCAATAAGTGCTCGGTTAGTTTCGCTAGTATGGAGATAAATCGTATTATGGTTACAGGCCATGATAGCAAGACCAGTCAGAGGAATTCTTGCACTGTGATAAGTACATATAAGTTAAATGAGCCACTTATCAGTAGAAGTGATAGGATAATGGCTAGGGTGACCTTGTATGAAATTGTCTGGGCCACAGCTCACAATGTGTCGATTAGTGAATATTTTGAATTAGATGCTCATCCTGATCACAGAGTAGACAGCCAGGCTTGATGTGGCTAGTATAAATAGGAGGCCTATATTGAAATTAATTAGAGGGTCTGGTATAGGGAGGGAAGTTCATAAGACGAGAGCAATAGAAAGGGCTAGGATTGGAGCAGTAATATAGAGGGTAATAGTAGATATTGAGGGCCTTAAGGGTTCTTTGGTGAAAAGTTTTATTGCGTCAACGACTGGTTGAAGCAGCCCATAGGGACCTACAATGTTAGGTCCTTTGCATAGTTGTATATAGCCTAAGATTTTTTGTCCAATGAATATAAGGAATGCTATAGCAATAAGAGTGGGGATAATGAGTAGGAAAAGGTTAATTATAGGCATATTGTTAAGAAGAGGAGTTGAACCTCTGATTATAAAGTTTTATGCAATTTCCGGGCTCTGCCATCTTAAGCCCTGTTCTTGGGTAGGGTGTGTGATGATTTGTTGGATTGAGATAGGATCATCTATGGAGCGAGGGTGCTTTATTAAGTGAGCCCTATTTCTCTTGTTTCATACTAGGAGAAATGTTAAATAGATAGGAACTGACCTGGATTATTCTGGTCTGAATTCAGATCACGTAGGACTTTAATCGTTGAACAAACAAACTCTTAATAGCGGCTCCAGCATTAAGATGTCCTGATTCAACATCGAGGTAGTCATCCCTATTGTCACTATGGACTCTAGAATAGGATTGCACTGTTATCCCTAGCATAACTTATTCCATTGATCAAATTATTGGGTCAATGTGTATTCACTTAGAGTAGTACAGTCTTAGTTTAGGTTGTTCAGAGGTTGGATTATGCCCTGAGGTCACCTCAACCAAAATTTTGAATGCAGGGGGAGTAGGCTAGGGCCTGTAGGCTTGAGTTTTACTTGTATTAATGAACTAAAGTTCCATAGGGTCTTCTCGTCTTATTTGTTTATATCTGCCTTTTCATGGATACGTCAATTTCACTGATTAAAAGTAAGAGACAGCTGAACCCTCATGTGGCCATTCATATAAGTCCCTATTTAGGGAACAAGTGATTATGCTACCTTTGCACAGTCAGGATACTGCGGCCATCGAACATATGTCACTGGACAGGCAGTGCCTCTAATACTGGTAATGCTAGAGGTGATGTTTTTGGTAAATAGGCGGGACAAGATTTGCCAAGTTCCTTTTACTTTTTGTAATTTTTCCTTAGAGCATACCTGTGTTGGTTAACAGTGTAAACAATAGGGTGTTTATTATATTGTTTATTAACGTTACGCTGCTAACTGTAAGTGGATTATTCCAGTCTGATGTAAGCTTACACAATGGAGAATATCTTCATATTACTTATGTTAACATTATTGCTTCTATTAAGTAATAGATTAGACCAATGTGATGTTAGGGGTTCAGTAGCGTGATTAGAATTTAAGATAGTTAGATGTTGAGCTTAAACACTTTCTTAATTGGTGGCTGCTTTTGGGCCAACGATGGTGGTAATATTTTTTACTCTCTGTAGGAAGGTTGTTTCCTAATGTCTAAAGAGCTGTCCCTGTTTTTAGACTCAGTTAAACATACAGGAAGATTAAGTAATTCTGTGGGTAAATTTAAAGTTGAACTAAAATTCCATCTTGGACAACCAGCTATCACCACTACTCATCAATCTTCTTACTATTTTGCCACATAGGTGAGTCTGCTCTTTCATCTGTTCTTGGGTGGTTCATCTGGTTTTGGGACACTTGGCTGTAGTTCTCTGTGTAAAGTTATTTCTAGTTAATACATTATGCAGAAGGTATAAGGGTTTTGCTTTGCTTTTTAATGCTTGATATAGTTCTTTCATCTTTCCCTTACGGTACTATGTCTATCGCGCCAGGGTAAAAATTTCTGTTGCGTATACTTTTGTCTAAGGTAAATGGTTTGATTAAGATAGTTTGATAAAATTTTTAGCGAGGTTTGGGGCTAGAGTTGGCTTAAAGTGATCAGGTCATGATGGAATCCTCCAGGTGTAAGCCAGATACCTTGGGTTAAGCTACACTTTGGTTTGTCCAAGCCTACTTTCCAGTACACTTACCATGTTATGACTTATCTCCTTTATACATGCATAGAAAATTATTAGTAATAGTGATTTCTAGAGGGATATTTGAGGAGGGTGACGGGTGGTGTGTGCATGTTTCATAGCCTTATTCAACCAAGCACTCTGCTCTTGGTTTATTGCTAAATCTTCCTGAGTCCTTAGATTTCATAAAGGTTGTCGTGAGATTTTCTGGACATAGAAAATGTATCCCATTTCTTGCCATCTCATGGGCTACACCTTGACCTAACATTTTTATGTGTGTACTTGTGCTTACTCAATAAACTTTTTAGGGTTTGCTGAAGATGGCGCTATATACGCTGGGGGCAAGAGGCGGTGAGGTGTATCAGGGTTCATTGATTATAGAACAGGCTCCTCTAGAGGGATATAAAGCACTGCCAAGTCCTTTGAGTTTTAAGCTGTTGCTCAGGCAAATGGTTTTGTTAATGTAACTCTAGTGGGGTATCTAATCCCAGTTTGGGTCTTAGCTATTGTGTCTTCAGGGTATTAAAGCTACTTTTGTAGTATATTTTATTTCAGCTGGAGTTTTTTACAACTTAGATGGGCTTTAACTTTATTGAGGGCAGATCTTAAACACTCTTTACGCTGAGTTCCATTAGCTCGGGTTAATCGTGCGGTGGCTGGCACGAAATTGACCAACCCTAACTATTAGTATAGCTTAGTTAAACTTTCGTTTATTATTAATAAAGATTTATCACTGCTGTTCCTGTGGGGGTGTAGTTGGGCAAAGTGTTTTGAGCTGTATTCATGCTTGATACCTGCTCTGAGGGCATTTTCGCTGGGGCAGGGATGCTTGCATGTGTAATCTTACTAAGGTTTGGCCCTGACCTTTTTATTAGCTCTATCTGTTTATGGGGTTGTGCAGACCCATCTAGATATTTTCAGTGTCTTGCTTTGAATAATTAAGCTACATTAGCTACATAAATACTTAAGTATAAAGTTGAAGTATAAGACAGAAAGAAATACATATAAATAGTCGTTTACAGTTTCGGAAATTCAGGGTCTTTAAAGTTGAATTGGCAGAGCTTTGGCTGAGAGGATTACTTATAATTAGAGTATAATTCATTTAGGATATGATATGTGGGGCAGTGCTTTCAGAGGGAGATGCTCAAGGTATTATATTAGTATTAGGGTGGAAATTGAGTTATACAAAATGCAGTATTAATTTAGTGGGAGGGTCTTACGATTTTTAGAAAAATTACATCAATTGAGTGGTAGCTGTTGTATTCATGGTTAAAATGTGCTTTCTGGGCTCCGACTGGGTTGCATTTTAGTCTTGCTTTTGAGGTTTGGCAAGGGTACATTTACCTAGGTTGATGGTAAATTCAGAGATGGGGGTGGGGGTTGCGGATCTAATCGGAAATAGTTCTTGAAAGTGAGCATACGTGCAGGTCTACTGATTGTTATGTCCTTCAAGCATGAATTAATTAACACTGTATGGTTACTGTGTCAGCCCAGAATATTCAATAAAAGCTCAGCTTCTACAATTGATTTGGCAGGAATCAAATCCGAGTTCGTCTACAGTGGATTCAGCAGGGACTAGGCCTTGCGCGATGTTGAGTGATGGCATCCCCTACAGTTAAAAATACCAAATGCGTGACAGTGCTCCTGTGACTGGTTGTCATTAGTCCATCTAGATGTCTTATTTAAGGGGAAAGAGTGGGCGATCTTAATTTTATTGACCTGATGTAAGAACTGGATGCCAGGTATAGTTTCAGTATAGTCACTCCCAAGTGAGATGGAGTCTTGCTCTGTTGCCCAGGCTGGAGTGCAATGGTGCGATCTCAGCTCACTGCAACCTCCAGCGATTCTCCTGTCACGGCCTCCTAAGTAGCTGGGATGACAGGTGTGTGCCACTACACTCAGCTAATTTTTGTATTTTTAGTAAAGACAGGGTTTCACCATGTTGGTCAGGCTGGTCTCGAACTCCTGACATCAGATGACCCACCTGCCTCCCAAAGTGCTGGGATTACAGAGACAGTTCTTTTAAAAAGAAAGAAAATGAAATAAACATACTTCAGTGGAACAAAAATGAGGCAATTCATTACTGGTAAACAAGCAATAATGAAAATACCAAAGGTAGTTATTCAGGCAGAAATAACAAATGCAGATAAGGATGTTAAGTGAAACTCTCATAAGCTGCAGGCGGCAATGTGAACTAGTGCAGTGTTTAAGACTGTTGGCATTACTTACAAAACCTGTGACCCAGAAATTCCACATCTCTTCACCTACAACTATACCTTAGTAAATGGGATTTTGCAATGGAGTATTCCATGTGTATCTGCAGTCTTTATAGAATAGGAGAAACTTAAGATTAAGCATTATGTAGAATCTCTGTTCAGATGATGAACCTGATAGACATTAACTTGTGATGGAACCTAGCCTCCTGATATAAAGAAAAAACTGCAGACCCAGACGATTGGACACCATCAAGGTCATATCTGGATCTGCAGTTTTCTCTTTATACTGTCTTATATTTACCCCCATCTGCACCATCACAGCCCTGGGCTTTCCCAGTAGCCTAATGCCTGCAAATCTAAGGCTGTAGAAA
The DNA here is from genome assembly GCF_029289425.2 of Pan paniscus. NCBI lineage: Eukaryota > Metazoa > Chordata > Mammalia > Primates > Hominidae > Pan > Pan paniscus. Next base: position 51,578,964 of record NC_073256.2, on the reverse strand, counting down.
CCCTTCAATAGTCTCATTATTTTATTTTGGTTAAAACAAAATCTGTTCACTGATTTTTAAAAATCACCATGCAAACGGCTCCTTTCTATGCATAGCTTTTCTACTCAAAACTTTGTCTTTTATTTCAAAAGCATTTAGTCAGCAGTTATTATGTTTCTAACACTTTCCTGGTAGAGGAGCTTGCACAGAGGCTATGACTTCAAGTCAAGAGAGTGACAAAAACATAAAGATGAATGAGAAAACATGGTAATGCTTAGTGAATTAAAAGTACTTCCATCTTACTGGATTTGAGACAGCAAAGGGACAGAGTAAGAGATGAAGCTGGAAAGGTAAGGCAACCCCAGTTGTGATGGATCTTGCAGATATGATTGAATTTTCAATTTTGTGCTAAATAACTTGTCATGACTTTTTACAACTTTACTCACGGGCTTAAAGATTGAAGACTCCAATTACTCTTTCACCTACCTAAATTTTTCTGAAAGGCAAAAGCTCTCCAGAAGTTTAAGGATTGTCTCTCCATAAATATATTCACAGGAGGAATATAAAACTGTATTTTGGAAAACAATGTGGATTTTTTTCTATTTAATCTGTACTTGACATAGTGTAGTGTGAAAGGATCCAGTTTCCTCCCACTGGTCCTGGTTTCCATACCATAAACACTGACCTACTTAATACCAAGACCTCTCTCTACAGACTTCATTATCTACTTCCTTTGCAGGTTTATGTTGGCATGTTTTAAAAACTCTATCTAGGGATGCTTTAGCAAAAGGACGGATCAAATTTATCTGAAAAGTGAAAAAGCACTTCATTTTCTTCCTCTCCCATCTGTCTCCTTCACTCCTTTACCTGTTCTTCAGTGTTACGATCTCTATTACACTGATCTTTTCCCATTCTTCCGATGTGTCTATGACCTTTTTGTTTCCATTTCTTCTGCTATCTAAGTGGATCTTCACTTCAAACGCTCTCTTGATGTATCCTTTTGTTTTTTTACCCCCTTTGATTTCTACCTTGAAAGACCCAAATGAACATCTTCAAGTCCAAGGACAGACAGAAAAGAGATGGAGTATATAGAAAACATTAGATAGGGGCCAGACTGAAGTAAGAAGTCCACTATGCTCCTCTACCCGTAAGCTAGGCAAGGAATGAGGGGAGCCTAAACTATGGTAGTAGAAATACAACATAGGGATTGGATTCTGGGGACATTAAGAAGTGGAATCACATGACTGTTTCTGGCTTCTGCAGCTAGATAGGGGCCAGCCATTTGCTTAGATAGGTAATAGAGAAAGCGTAGACTTTGGAGGGCTCAAATTCTTAGCTACTATGCTCTTGACCAAATGGAGCTTTTCATGAGCTCAGGGGAGAATTCTGAGATGCACGTGTGACTTGGGAGTCATTCACATGTAAGTAGTAATTGGAGCCATGGGATTTAATTAACTTACAAAAGAAAAATGTGTTGAAAAAAGAAAAAAAAAAAAAGGAGAGAATCAAGGACCAGGGCCGAAGGATCCATGAAGGAAAATGTGTCAAGAAGCCCATGGAAAAGAGAAAATAAGAAACCTGATGAATGAGCAGAATCGAATGCTATCAAGAGTTCAAAAAAGATAAGCCTAGAAAACATCCTTTGGATTTAATAACAAACAGTTAATCATTGGCACAGTGAGAATAATCATACAGATGGGTGGAAACTAGATTTTCAGTAGTTGGAAAAGTAAATATAATGTGATAAAATGGAGAAAGCTTAGATTGCTGTTTAATCAATTTTATAAAGGAAGAGGCCAAGGCATAGGTGAGACACTATTTTAAAGGTGGCAACAATTTGAGCAGGTTTAAATGTTTTCTTTTGTTTTAATTAGAAACAGGATCTCACTCTATCATACAGGCTGGTGTGCAGTGATGTGATCATAGCTCCCTGCAGTCTTGGACTCCAGAAGTCCTTCCATGTCAGCCTCCCAAGTAGCTTGGACTATAGGCATGTGCCACCATGCCCAGCTAGAGGTGGAGTCTTGCTATGTTGCCCAGGCTGGCCTAGAACATCTGGACTCAAGTGATTCACCTTGGCCTTTTAAAGTGCTGCAATTACAGGTGTGAGCCACTGCACAAAGCAATATTTAAATATTAATGGGAAAGAACTTCAAGGATAGATATAGAAGATGGGTGAGGATGGGAGATTAAAATGAAAAAATATTTTTCTGTTGCTTTATTTGAAAGGTAAAGATTAGGGATGAAACAGATGTAGGCCGGTAGGGTCTGGTTGAAAGCAAGGAGAAGCTGGAATTTCTTCCCAATGGCAATTATTTAAAGGAGGTGAAAGTCAAGGTCAACAGCTAAAAGAATAGAACAGAGGAGAAGGAAATGAAAATAAGGACCCGGCTGACACTGGCAACCACAGATGTGTAATTTCAGATTCTCAATCCCTCCTTCATAATAGAATCACTTAGGAACTTTGAAAGAATACACGTTCCCAGTTTCTCCCCTGAAAGATGCTGATTTAATTGTTCTGGGAAGAAATATATCTATCTCTATATGTAGATCTATAGATATCTATATATAGATATACATATATTTTTTTTCCCGAAGCTCCTCAGTTAGTTAGTTAGTTCTAATGTACAGCCAGAGTTCAGAAAGTACATTCTGGTGCCTTTGACTTTGTGAATTTGCACCAACAGGGTTCAGTAGTCCAGATATGTAAGTCAGAGATGGCAGGTGGTTGAATTGACCCAGCGTTGGAAATGGCTGTGCAGATTTACAGGAAAAACATTGAAGGGATGGTCCCTTGGGTCTAGGCTGAAACAAGAAAATAGACTGGTGCAAAATAGCATAGCCAAGCAGTGGCCAACAGGTGGAGAAGGAATAAGGAAGGATTGATCTGGACATAATGGAGAACTGAGTATCTAAATCCACTCCTTCATACTTTGGGAGGCTGACGTGGGTGATCACTTGAGGCCAGGAGTTTGAGACCAACATGGTGAAAGCCTGTCTCTACTAAAAATAAAATATGAAAAATTAGCTGGGTGTGGTGGCACGTGCCTGTAGTCCCAGTGAATCAGGAGGCTGAGGCCAGAGAGGCAGTGAGCTGAGATTTTGCCACTACACTCCAGCCTGGACGACAGAGTGAGATGCTATTACTGCTATTTTTTGAGACAAATAAATCCACTCCTTCAGTAATATACTCTGAAACAGTTTTTTAAACATTTCAGCACAAACCTAGAAAAGATGGTATAGAGGGTATAGAGAACAAGTGCAATTCAGTGCTTACAGTCTGGGGAAGCGGAAAGCATAGATACTGACTAGGGCCTTTGCATCTGACCATCAAATTATGTCAGGGGAAGATTCTTCATGTATCAGTCTAAGTTTATTAGAGGACAAGTCTAGTGACTAAGAATATTTAGCAACTAAGTGATTAAAATCTTCAATTTTAGTGGTTATTAGGAAGTCACATGATTTGGGGATAATCCCTGCTCTGGAAGTAGAGATAGGAGTAATAGTTTTCTCTCAAGACATGATGAATGAAATTTAGGGACTCTGGCTATATTGTTATTCAAATGATCACAAGTTATCAGCATATAATATAAGGCTTTAAATAGTAGAGGCCCCAGAATGAGACAAATGATAGCAAGAGCAAAATAGGGCTCAAGACCAAACCTATTCTGTATGAATCTAGAAAAAATTGTGAAATACTAACAGATGATGTGTCAATAAGAGAGGGAAGAGATCCTGGGCTGATACAAAATGAAGTCTTGATAATTGCCTGGGAGAAGAGAAGAAAAAATGAGTCCTAAGAATTCTTCCACTATTTCATAAGGAATCTTAGAAGCAAGATAAACATTAGCCATTGGGATTCCTTTTCCATTGTTTTTATTTATTAAAGCTAGCCTTGTTTTGTCTTCCTCTGAGACTGTTTGAATTGTAACTCTGATGCCCTCTGAACTTTGTTCTTTGATAAAAGTTGGGTAGAAAGAACACGCCACACACCACTATGAATCTGAGAGAACTTCCTGACCTGTGCCTAAAAAGACAACTGTTTAAACTTACCAGGAGGCAACATATTTCTATAAAGACTTTTTTTTTTTTTTGGGAAACAACTTTACCATTCCCATTAGGCTGACAAAGCCAGAAGAAAACATTTCCCAAGGTTGGTTTCCATCAAAACACTTTCACCAATATGGTTTCTGGAAAAAGCAATGTTTCTGTATGTTCTTCCTCAAAGGATGGTGCCTTTTAAATACCCTACATTGCACATGTGACGCATTAGGAAGAGCATGAGATTTTCTACCCTAGACATTCCTCTCTGATTTTTTTCTTCCTCCTTGCAAATGAGTGATTATAAATGGAAGCATTTATGATTTACAGTTTTTCTAAACACTTTTATAGGTGATAGTTTAAAGTGATTGAGATCTGTATTTCTTTCCTCTTCTCAACAGGCTCTTTCTCTTCATAAATTTATGGCACCACTCTCTTCCAACTGGCTGGCTTATGTTGCATTCGTGCTATTCAGCTGACTCTTCCTCATAATTGAAATGCATAAAAGCTAAAATATGGCTCAAGGGATTTCAGTTGGACCTCATATACTTGAGGGGAATTTTTCAGCATAGAATTCAAAGCCTCTCATGTTCTCAGGGATCTGATGCAACAGAAAAACAGAACCAGGAAAAATAATGCCTCTTACTTCTAATGCTACACAACAAGGGGAGCTGACCCCTTGAGTTCCATTTGGGAGGAGGACAGATGTTGGCATCTAGGCAAATGTACCCCACTCTACCTTGACCCAGGAAGTGAAAGAATGATGATGTCATCTGTAATAATTGGAATCCAGGGAGTGTAATCTACATAATTAGCTCTCCATAGGGAAGTGAACAGAACCCTCCCTTCTATACTTTAGTGTTCTCAAACACACTGAGAAAAGGTAGAGTGGAATGTTCAAATATTAACCAAAGAAGCAAACACTAAAGTCAGAAGATGTATGTTGAATTTCTATATAGCCCCCAGAGTGATTTTTCAGTATAATCACCTCTGAACTCAATACAGTTAGTGTAGTAATTGGCAAGTTTTTTGACTTTGCCAGAGAAAAATGTATTTAATAAGAAACTTAATTATCCCAGTCAAAATTTGCTGCATTAATACCTGTATCATTCTTGGACATTTAACTTCACAGGATTTAACTAAGTTATTGAATCGCATGCAAATCAGGACATGAACCATGCAATTGTTCTTGTATGTATTGTCCATGGAGCTAACCTACCTTTTCTCTTGGAGCAGCTGTTTTTGATGGCAAGAAAACAAATGATATTTTATAGTATTTAAAATTGGGGATGAATATAAATCATTCTACCATGAAGACACATGCACACGAACATTCATTGCAGCACTATTCATAATAGCAAAGACATGAAATCAACCTAAATGCCCATCACTGACAAACTGGATCAAGAAAATGTGGTACATATACACCATGGAATAGTATGCAGCCATAAAGAATAAGATCATGTCTTTTGTGGGAATGTGGATAAAGCTGGAGGCTATTGTTCTTAGCAAACTAATGCAAGAACAGAAAACCAAATACTGCATTTTCTCACTTATAAGTGAGAGCTACACGACAGGAACACAAAGAAGAAGAAACACACTGGGGTCCACATGAGGGGAGAGGAAGAGGAGCAGAAAAGATGGGTACTGGGCTTAATACCTGGGTGATGAAATGCTATGTACAACAAACCCTTGTGACACATGACATGTTTACCTGTGTAACAAACCTTCACATGTATCCCCAAACCTAAAATAAAAAGTAAAAGTGAGGATGACTATTTACCCATTAAAGCAGCTAAAATGAAAAATAGTGATAGTACCGAATGTTGGCAAGGATGCAGAGAAAGAGGATCCCGTATACACCCCTGGTGAGAATGTAGAACTGTGCAACTACTCTAGAAAATATTTGGCAGTTTTTTAAAAATTAAACATACACCAACCATATGATCCAGCAATTACACGCCTGGGTATTTATCTCAAGGAAATGAAAACTCATCTCTACACCAACACCTATTTACAAATGTTTACAGCAGCTTGATTTGCAATAGCCAAAAACTGGGGGTTGGGGGGAACCCAGATGTCCTTCAATGGATGAATGGTTACACAAACTGGTATACCCATACCACGGAATACTGTTGAGCAATAAAAAAGAAAAACTACAGCTTGAATAGACCTAAAGGCAATTGTGAGTGAAAAAAAAAGCAATCTCAAAAGGTTATATGATTCTATTTACATAATATTCTCAAAATGACAAGATTATAGAGATTGAAGTACAGATTAGAGATGGGTAGAGGGAGATACATGTGACTATAAAAGGTAACACAAGAGATATGTCATGATGGACTAGTTCTCTATCTTGTAGTGGTGGCTATGAATCTATACATGACAAAAGTGCATAAAACTATAGACAGGTGTGCCCACACACACAAGTGAGTACAGGTAAAAACGGTAAGATCTGAACACAGTACGAGAATTGTGTCACTGTCAGTTTTCTGGTTTTGCTATAATCTTATGTAACATAACTTAAGTTACCATTGGCGGAAATTGGGTGAAAGGTACATAAGGAAGCCCAGAAGATTTCATTGTAACCTGACCACTTTGAGCCAGCTTTAGCTCCAGACTTTGCTAAAGAACGTCTAGTATTTTTGCAATTTCCTGTGAATCTATAATCCTTATTTTAAGACATGAAAATGGGGCTGTCCTTTGAAAATTTTAAAAAAATAGGCCAACTTTATTTTTTGAAACTAACAAAGCCAAATTGACAATATGGAAATGTATATGGCTATAAAAGTGAAAGTTATTCACAAACTTGTACCTTTGTATGAACAGCCTATTTTCATGTTTCTGAAAATTCAATAACCTGACTCAATGTGTTTATTGACATTTTCTTCTACCTGTGAAATGCCTATCTTTCCTATTAAAAAAAAAGTTCCAGAAAACCTAGCAATGACATCTATTGCTGTACAATGTCAAGATGCTATCTTAGTGTTTGCTTCTCACCCTTGCCATATCTCTCTCCTTTCTGAAGACATGCAGCAGTTGATAGTAGCCACTGGGGGTTCAGACTTCTAAATGGCACATACTAAATCTTGATTTCATACCCAGTCCAACAGTAGAAGCCCAGACTTACAGACTAGTAGAACACTAATCTTCTTTCTTGTAAAAGTTCACCAAAGCAGACAGATGTATGTGTGTTCATGTTCATTATCCAGCTCAGAACACAAACATATCCTAGTTAATGAGAAATTTAGGGCTAACGGATTTTTCTAACCTCTGGAGGAGATACAGTCTTCCTTACTAGATCTATGACCCTGCAATCTGGGCAAGAGAATCCCCTTCCTTTGGAATCCCTACTCTGGTCCCCATCCCCATTCCCATGTTCTTCACCATGGGACAAGGATCTCAAGTTTCTTACAAAAGGCTAAAAAACGTCCTGGGTTTCTTCCCAGTAGTCAGATTATCACAGGGTGCAACTTTTGACCAATGATAAACATAAGATAGCTCTTAAAAAAGGCACAAAAAGAAGATATTATCTTCCTAGGGCTATGGACGATGGAGTGAATTTTAAAAGGAGTATTGTGAGTTACAGACGATAAAGGAGGAGAGAAATAAACCAGGATCCGTATTTCCAAATTCTAGAAGTTGGTTTTAAATCCTTCCGGGACCTTCCAGGACAATATTGCTGAATCTAATCAAACCACCAATAGCTAGGCTTCTGCATTGCAATACGATGATGACAAGGAACAGGACTCCAAACATAACACCATGCACCATGAACCAGAAAAATGCTGATCATCATTGGTTCCAGCTTTTAATGGAACCAATTACTCAAATCCCCTCAGAGAGGAAGAAGAGCTTGGGTCTGCCCAGGGACTACTGAAGAGATTCCCAAGCGCTTAACTTCAGGCATTATTTGGGTTAGGAGCTTCAATATTCACATTTCTTTATTTCTAAACAGTGTTCAGACGGTGAGACATACATATAACTGAGGTGACTGGAGAGATGAATGCCCCCTGTTCTCATACTTAGAGAGTCTAATTTAGTTTGTACTAACATTTCCAAGATCCCTAATATCTTTTTTGCCTTCCTTCATATTCTTGCTTTGAAAGGTGAATTTATGATGTCATCATTTAGGACTCAAGAGCGCTATGCTAACAGGCTAGCATAGATTAAAAGAATTGTCCTGAGATCATTGCGTTGGATACATAGCTGCATCAACTGTCAATAAATATGATCATTCTCTAAGAGAAGTAATAACAATTAAACCCATCAACTTTCACTGAGGTTGAGAAAACAAAAGATGTTCCAGTTTACAGTGGCCCCATGCCAGGAGACTGCTGAGACTGGAGAATAATCAGACTGCAGGCCGAAGAATGCTATCTTCCAAGAAGAATGTGCTAATGAAAACTTTCAGGAACAGTGATTTCCTCAAGGTTTCTACCAGCATGTTAATCAGTCAGGACCTCAAAGTTTTGCGGATCAGGTAAATATTTTCTGGCAGGTGCAAGGAGGAACAACACACAAAATTTCCTCTGAGAAAATTTACTGGGAATAAGGTCTGATGTTATACGCTGCCTATGAACTTTTTTCAATAACCATAAATCAGCCTGCTATTGATGAAAGATTGAAATATCACCTAGACCTGTGAGGATATAAGTATAGCTTATGGAGGAAGCAGGAGCAAAAAGGAAGAAAAACACTGCCTGGAGAATGAACTTGGAGTTTTCTGGCCTGCTCAAGATTAAATAAATGTTCCTTGCCTTTGGCAAAATAGTTAATTTTAAGTCTCAGCTTCAGGAATTAGTATCACTCTCCTCTGAACTCACTTCTTTTGATAAAAGTTCCAGGTTGGAATTTTTTTTTTTGAGGGGTCAGGTAAAAGATTGTGACTCTGAATAACATATTTACCTAGCGATGACTTCTAAAAGCTCAGCTGCATAACAAAGTATGGTGGAGTCAGATTCACAGGTAGCAATAAAAGTAAAAAGCCACTTTGTCAAAACCTAATATATCTGAAGTGAAACTGAGTTATGAAGTCCAAAATTTCATTTTTATATTTTTCTGTATTCAGAGAGGTAAATACCCCCATTGCTGAGACAAAGTGTTCCATCCTATGTTAATAGTTGTTCAACATCTTTGAGGTAGCCAGAGAACTGCCATAATCCCAGAACAACCTGAGTGTTCTTGCTGCTGTCACCAGACATGAGGCACCTTTCTGACACTCAGTTCCATATTGGTAAGTGAAAATAATCACACCTATCCCATTGGGTTGTTAGGAGAATTAAGACAAACACAAGGTCTTGCAAGTAATAGGTGTTCTATGGTTGGCAGCACTGAAGGAACACACTTGAAAAATGATCAGGGTTGAATATGTATTCTCAGAAATTATTCTGGAATCATCTCAGGCTACACATTCAATTTGTTGGCTTTTCTCTGAGAAGCATTCCCCCAAACTCACTTTCTTCTTAACAATGGACTGTCTAAGCCAGGAGCACGGGTTTGCTTTTTAGAAGCACTGTTTCTCTCCATGCAGTGGCTACTTCAGAAGCATCAGAAAACATGTTAAGTAGAAGCTAAAATTGAAGTCACTGGAGGTTTTTGGATGCGAAGGCCTGGCAGTATTCACTTATTTTTAAACTGCCCACACATGCATCTATCTACTCTGGTCAGTGTTCTTGTTATCTGCCACTTCCAAGCATGATTCTTTTCTTCTCCTCCTCCTTCTTACCACCATGGAAACTAATGTGACCCTGAAACGTTTTTGTGCCCTTTCTCTTCTGGTTCGATGTCACACAGTCTGTGTGGAGAATTGGAGGTTACTTCAATTCATCTTTCATTCTGTACGTTTTGCCCTCCAAATCTGATAACTGCTTCCTTCCTTAAAATGATAAAATTCCAGAGCCTCTCCTCCCACTAAACTACATTCTCCTTTCACTTCTGAACAGTGAACTACCTCATAATTATTATTCTCCACATGAAACTTTCCCATTAGACTTCCTGTTCTTTTTTGTTCTTGTGGATAAGAGGATAAAATGTGAGCTAGAAGATAATATTCACTTTTATCTGAGTGAATAAGGTACCATACAAGTTCTAATTAAGTCTTCAGGATCAGGCTGGAGGGGAGATAGAGGGTGGGGGTATTTAGTAGAAGGCCGCAGGGCTTCTGTCTTGTTTAGAGTATTTATATAAACACAGAGGATACATCAAATTTGCTGATGAACCAAAATGTGGAAAGATAAATAAAAATTGAAAGAAGAGTCAAATCATTTCAGCATATTAGAATAATGAACTAAAGCCAAGAGAACAGAACTTAATATGAAATATAGGCTTTTCCTGTTAAGAAGTAGTTGGTTATAATAATGAGAAAGTAAAAAATTCAAACTATTAGGAAGGGGATATGTCAAAAAGACCTGGAGCTAACTGGAAGAGCTCCCAATGGCCAAAGCTGGACAAATTTGAGCAACAATATAAATGCTGGATTATAACCTAATGTATAAAATATATGAGTTCATACTGCTATAAATAAATGGTTGAATTAATTAATAACTAGAGAGAAGGGAAATCTCCTGTATTGAAGAATTCCAAATCATTTACGTAGATACTCCACCCTCAAAAAGTGTATCATAACTCCTCAGTCAAGCTATGCACAGTGACTTTCTTCCAAAGAGTATATAGTATAAGAATCTTAGTATGTATCCTGACATGATGAGCTGAGAATGGCACTGTCATAGTCCATTCTCTATTGCTATAACAGGTTACCACAGAGTGAGTAAATTATTAAAAGTAGAAATTTATTTGGCTCAGGGTTCTGGAGACTAGGAAAACCAGGAGTGTGGAACCAGCACCTTGTGAGAGTTATCCCATGGGGAAAGGCAGAAGGTGGAAGAGAGCATGAGAAACAGGCACAAGAGGCCCTACTTGCTATATAATAACCTACTTTCACCATCCACTCCCATGATAATGATATTAATTCATAAGGGCAGAATTCTCATGAACCAATTACCTTTTATTAGGCCCCACCTCCCATCACTGTTGCATTGAGGAGTAAGTTCCCAACATGAACGTTTGTGGGACACATTCAAACCATAGAAGGCACTTTACTTCTGTGTTCTTCTTGCCTAAAATCCATACCCCAATATAATCATGAGAAAAACAGACAAATCCCAATAGAGGGATATTCTACAAAATACTTTATCAATACTTCTCCAAACATTCAAGATTATCAAAAACAAAGTCAGAGAAACTGTCATAGCCAGAGGAGTCTGAGACGTTACAACTAAATATAACATGGTATCCTGTTTGGGATTCTGGAACACAACAAGGACATCTAAGTAGGGTGTGAACTTTAGTTAATAACATGCACTATTGATTCACTCATTGCAATAAATGTAGTATGTTAACGTAAAAACTCTTTACTACCAGCACAATTTTACATAAATATAAGCTATTCTAAAATAAAAGGCTTATATTACAAAAAGGTGAAGAATGAGGTAGATTTTATTTTGAAGCATCTAAAAAATATTGGGGAATGTTAAGGTAAATTTTAATAGCTGACAAAGTAGCAAAGTTGTGTCCAAACTACAAGAAACTAAAGTTGCTTCCTATTGTGTTTCCGGTAAAATGAAACCTGAAGTATTACATTTGATTCTGAGAGTTAAAGAATTATACTTTAAAAATGTAATATATCTAGACAACCTCATTAAGGTAGGTAAAGATTGGAAGGTTATTTCACATGAAGAATGTTGTCTTAGCTTGGGTTCTCCCTTGAAAGCAGAGCAGCACTTAAAACAAGGGCTTATGAGTCAGTAGTTTTTGTTTTTTTTTTGGTTTGTTTGAAGTGATTCCATGTAACAGGAGCGGAGGACTTAGGAGAATGAAATAGGAAAGGAGAAAAAGTTGATACGAGATGTTTTCTTGCTGTGGGCACCTAGAGTTCATTTCTATTGACCCTTAAGAAGAGCCATATAGAATGTACCCATCATTTTCTCTTGAAGCACAGAAGTGGGGGTATTTATACCTGCACTTGTATCTCCCATGGGCTAGGTGTTGCCTCATGAACTTAGAAGCCTCTCGTCTTTCCCAAGCTGTGCATATAAACTCATGCCTGGTTTTATGAAAGCACCAAGGCGGGGAAGACTTGCTATGCAGTGGAGATGAGGTGAGTTGTTACCAAATTACTACTGTGTGCAGCTGGTTACAGCAGCAATAGATGGAATAAAAGATAGGCCAAAAGGGTGTGAGGCAAAGAAAAGAAGGGAATCTTTTCACAAGGAGAAGAGATATTGGGTGTCTCCAGTAGGAGAGGGAGAAATATCTTTTGTCACTGTAGGGGAATGGACCAGGACCTTTGATGGAAGTGACAGAGACACAGCTTTTATCTCAATCAGTCCTGTTCAGATTAGCAGTGGGAGATAGGCAAAGAAGAGGTAAACGAGTAGAAAAATGGGGATACATAGAATATGCTAGATATGATGCAAAATCCAAATGCAACAGTTATTCCAATAAATGTGAATGTTTAAACTTATTAGTTAAAAGACTGGCATTAAAATTTTTTAAATGAAACAAGGTATATGAAGAAAATATAATACAACAAAAACAATATCAAAAGCTGGACTTTGTAAGAATATGAGACAAAAATGAACTCAAACAGAAAACATTTAATTTTGTTTGCATTAGGTTTACCTGTTTGTAACTGAAAAGCTTTAAATAGCAGTAGCATAAAACTCATAAAAGTATATCTCTCTCATTCCCATAAAATGAGAAAAAAAGTCAGGAAATGGGCTGGGATGGCAACTACAAGCTTTATCAACTTAAATCAGGTTGAGACCTGGGAAGCCTCAGGGAAAAAAAAAAAAGACATATTCCCCATGGCCATTTCAGATGTAGCCATAGAAATCAAATGATTACAGTAAAACATTCTAGAAGTCAAAGGTAAAAACTAAAGAGAAAACTATCAAAGGGCAGAATCAGGATCTAATCCAGAAATTTTCTGTACTCCACAGTAGAGGAGGCTTTCCCCATGTGTGTCCACTGTATTTTAAATCTGCTATTAACCAGTGGATGCTGTGTCTCTTTTATTCTTCCCTTTTCAGAATGGGAGCTTTTACTGAGGCTACCCTGGCAAGGCTTCATTGTTATATAGTGGGTATGTGCATATGACACATATAGCTACCTGTTCTTAAGCCATGAAAACATAAGGTCATATTCAGACCTGAAGGAAAGGGTTATGCATGAACCAAGGATCTCAGATTTTGAGCTTAAAATAGTCAATGGATGGGGCTTTGGGTTGTCTCCCTTGGCAGGAAGTTCTCTTCTATGTATGAAAAGGACAAAATAAAAGGGGTGGAGCAAGATGGCAGAATAGAAGGCTACAACAATTGTCCCCTGTTGCAAGGACACCAATGTAACAACAATCCACACCAAAAAAGCACCTTTGTAAGCAGCAAAGATCAGGTGAGCACTTATGGTACCTGGCTTTAACTTCGTATCACTGAAAGAAACACTGAAGAGGTAGGAAAAGCAGTCTTGAATCACTGATGCCACCTCTCCTGAAATCCTTGGCCGCAGTGGAGAGTGTTTCTGTGCCCTGGGGAAGAGGAAGGGCAGCAATTGTGAGATACTGAACTCAGTGCTCCCTTGTTATAGCAGAAAGCAAAACCAGACCAAATTCAGCTAATACTCACCCATAGAGGGAGCATTTAAACCAGTCCCACCCAAAGAGGAAGTGCTAAGGTTAGTGGTCAGATCCTGAATTCCCACAAGCCTTGCTATGACAAGCTAAAGTGCCCTGGGGCTCTAAATAAACTTGAAAGGCATTCTAGGCCACAAGGACTGCAACACCTAGATGAGTCCTAGTGTGGACCGGAGGAGCATGTGACATACTGAGACACCAGCAGGGGCAGCTAAGGGAGTGCTAGTATCACCTCTCCCCTTACCCCAGGCTGACCCTTACCCCAGGCTGCACAGAGCACAGCTCCAAAAGAGATCCCTTCCTTCCACTTGAGAAGAAGAGATGGAAGAGTGAGAAGGACTTTGTCTTATATCTTGGATACCAGCTCAACCACAGCAGGAAAGGACACCGGTCAGAGTCATGAGGTCCCCATTCCAGGCCCTAGCTCTCAGAAGACATTTCTAAACACATTCTAGACCAGAAGGGAGCCTGCTGCCTTGAATGGAAGGACCCAATCCTGGCAGCATTCATCACTTGCTAACTAACTAAAGAGCCTTGAGTCCTGAATAACTAGCAGTGATGGCCAGGTTCTACAATGAGGGCCTTGGGTGACACTCTGAGACTTGCTGGCTTCAGATGAGGCTCAGCACATTCCCAGCTGTGGTGGCTATAGGGCAAGTCTCCTGCTTGAGCAAAGCAGAGGTAAAAGTAAAGGGTACTTTGTCTCACACCTTAGGTACCAGTGCAGCCACAGGAGGGTAGAGCACCAAGCAGACCCTTGAGGTCCCCAATTCTGAGACTTGGCTCTTGGATGGCATTTCTGGACTTTCCCTGAGCCAGAAGGCAACCCGCTCCCCCTGAAGGCTGTGTCCCAGACCAGGCAGCATTTACCACAAGCTGACTGAACAGCCCTTGGGGCTTAAGGGAACATCAGAAGTAGTCTGGCAGTACTCTGTGTGTGTGTGTGTGTGTGAGGTGGAGGTGTCAAGGGGGGAGGCTCCTCTGCCTTTAGAAAGGGGAGGGAAGAGTAGGAAGGACTGTCTTGTGGTTTAAGTGCCAGCTTCTCTGCAGTACAACAGAACACCAAGTAGACTTCTGAGGTTTTTGCCTCTAGTCCCTGGCTCCTAGACAGCACTTCTGCACCTTTCCAGGGCCTGGGGGAACTTGCTGCCCTGAAATGAAGGACACAAACCTGGCTGGCTTTGCCACCTGCTGATTGCAGAAGCCCAGGGCTTTCAGTGAATGTATGTGGTAGCCAGGAAGTGGTTATATCAGGCCTTGGGCAAGATCCGGTGGTGGTCACAGGGGTGCTTGTGCCACTCTACCCACAGTTCCAGGTGGCTCAGAAAAGAGAGCAAGGGAAGAGAACAAGAATCTCTGCCTGAAAATTCAGAGAAGTCTTCTGGATATTGTCCAAAACCATCAAGATGGTACCTCTATGAGTCTGCAAGAACTACAGTGTTACCAGGCTCGAGGTCCCCCCACTAAAGCAGATGCAGCTTAGATTATAACACCTAAGTGCTTTAGAATATACAGAAAGCCTTCCCAAGAAGTATGGGTACAAACAAGCTCAGACTGAGAAGACTACAATAAATACCTAATTCTTCAATGCTCAGACACAGATGAACATCTACAAGTGTCAAGACAATTCAGGAAAACATAAACTAAATAAGGCGTTAGGGACCCAAGCTGGATAAAGAGAGATATGTGACCCTTCAAACAGAGAATTCAGAAAAGCTGTTTTGAGAAAACTCAAAGAAATGCGGGATAAGAGAGAGGGAATTCAGAATTCTATCAGATAAATTTAACAGAGATTGAAATCATCAAAAATCAAGCAGAAATTCTGGAGTTGAAGAAAGCAACTGGCATACTGAAGAGTTTTTTAATAGGAGAATTAAGCAGGAGAAAGAATTAGTGAGCTTGAAGACAGGTTATTTGAAAATAGAAGAGACCAAAGAAAACTGAGTAAACAGTGAAGCACACCTACGAGGGATCTAGGGATCTAGAATACAGCCTCAGAGGGGCAGAGTTATTGGCCTTAAAGAGGAGGTAGAGATGGGGTGGAAAGCACATTCAAAGGGATAATAACAGAGAACTTTCCAAACCTAGAAAATGATACTAATATCCAAGTACAAAAAGGTTATAGGACACCAAACAGATTTAACCCAAAGAAAGTTACCTCGAGTTGTATTATTTTATTTAATAATAAAACTCCCAAAGGCCAAAGATAAAGAAAAGATCCTAAAAGCAGCAAGAGAAAAGATACAAGTAACATACAATGGAGCTCCAATACATCTGGCAGCAGACCTCTCAGTAGAAACCTTACAGGCCAGGAGAGAGTGGTATGACATATTTAAAGTGCTGAAGGGAAAAAAAAAAAAAAACCTTTACCCTAGAATAGTATATCCAGCAAAGTTATCCTTCAAACACGAAGCAGATATAAAGACTTTCCCAGACAAACAAAAGCTGAGGGATTTCATCAATACCAGACCTGCCCTACAAGAAATGCTAAAGGGAGTATGTCAATCAGAAAGTAAAGAACATTAATGAGCAATAAGAAATCATCTGAAGGTACAAAACTCACTGGTAATGTTAATTACAGAAAAACCGGAGTATTGTAACACTATAACTGTGGTGTGTAAACTACTCTTTAAGTAGAAATACCAAACAATGAACCAATAAAAAGTAACTACTACAACTTTTGAAAACAAAGTACAATAAAATATAAATAGTAAAAAAAAATTAAGGTGCAGAGCCTTTATTAGTCTTCTTTTTGTTTATGCAAACAATGTTGTTATCAGCTTTAAATAATGGGTTATAAGATAGTATTTGCAAGCCTCACAGTAACCTCAACCCAAGAAACAATGGATACACAAAAAATAAAAAGCAAGAAACTAAATCATATAACCAGAGAAAATCACCTTCACTAAATGCAGGCAGGAAGGAAAGAAGACGACAGAACAACCGGAAAACAAATAGCAAAATGGCAAGAGTAGGTGCTTACTTATCAATAACAACATTGAATCTCTTCAATCAAATTCTTCAATTGAAACTCTTCAATCAAAAGATAGAGTGGCTGATTGGGTGAAAAATCAAGGCCCATTAATCCTTTGCCTACCAGAAACACACGTGACCTATAAAGACAAAAATAGACTGAAAATAAAGAGATGGAAAAAGATATTCCATGCCAATGAAAACCAATAAAGAGCAGGAGTGGCTATACTTATATCAGACAAAATAGATTTCTAAAAAACTACAAGAAGGGGCAAAGAAGGTCACTATATAATCATAAAGGGGTCCCTTCAGCAAGAGAATATAACACTTTTCAAAATATATGCACCCAACACTGGAACACCCAGATATATAAAGAGAATATTATTAGAGCTAAAGGGATAGGTCCCAATATAATCATAGTTGAGAGTTCAACACCCCACTTTCAGCACTGGACAGATTTAACAGAGAAAAAACCAATAAAGAAACATCAGACTTAATCTGCACAATAGAATAAATGGATCTAATACATATTTATAGAATATTTCATCCAAGAGCTACAGAATACACATTCTTTTCCTCACCATATGGATCATTCTCAAGGATAGGCCATATGTTAGGTCACAAAACAAGTCTTAAAACATTCAAAAACTGAAATAATATCAAGCATCTCTGACCACAATGGAATAAAACTAAAAATTAATAACGAGGAATTTTTGAAACTACAAAGAAATTAAACAATATGCTCTCAAATGACCAGTGGGTCAATGAAAAAATTACAAAAATTGAAAAATTTATTGAAACAGACGATAATGGAAACACAACATACCAAAACCTATGGGATACAGCAAAAGCAGTACTAAGAGGAAAGTTTAAATCTGTAATTGGCTATATATCAAAACAGGGAAAAA
Source organism: Pan paniscus (assembly GCF_029289425.2). NCBI lineage: Eukaryota > Metazoa > Chordata > Mammalia > Primates > Hominidae > Pan > Pan paniscus. The sequence continues at coordinate 51,561,372 of NC_073256.2, read as the reverse complement.
CTTCAAATAAACAATCTAGTGATGTATCTTAAAGGACTAGAAAAGAGCAAACCAAATCCCAAATTAGTAGAAAAACAAATAATAAAATCCCAAAAGAAATAAATGAAACATAAAGTTGGGGTTTTGAAAAGTTAAACAAAGTAGACAAATCTTTAGCCAGACTAAGAAAAAAAAAAGAAAAAATCCAAATAAAATCAGAGACAATTGGTACCACAGAAATTCAAAGGATCATCAGTGGCTACTGTAAGCAACTATATGCCAATAAATTGGAAAATCTAGAAGAAACGGACAAATTCCTAGACACATACAACCTACCATGATTGAAACAAGAAGACAAATAAAACCTGAACAGACCAATAACAAGGAATGAGATTGAAGCTGTAATAAAAAGTCTCCCAGTAAAGAAATGCCTGGGACCCAGTTGATTCACTGCTGATTTCTAGCAAATGTTTAAAGAAGAATTAATCCTACTCAAGCTATTCCAAAAAAAAGAGAAGGAGAGAATACTTCCAAACTCATTCTATGAGGCCACTATTACTCTGATACCAAAACCAGACAAAGCCACACCAAAAAAAGATAACTACAGGCCAGTATCTCAGGTGAATATTGATGCAAAAATCCTCAACAAAGTATTAGCAAACCCAGCCAGGTGCAGTGGCTCATGCCTGTAATCCCAGCACTTTAGGAGGCTGAGGCAGGTGGACTGCCTGAGCTCAGGAGTTCAAGACCAGCCTGGGCAACATGGTGAAACCCTGTCTCTACTAAAATAAAAAAAATTAGCCAGGTGTAGCAGCATATCCCTGTAGTCCCAGCTACTCGGGAGACCGAGGCAGGAGAATTGTTACAACCTGGGAGGCGGAGGTTCCAGTGAGCCAAGATTGCACCACTGCACTCCAGCCTGGGTGACAGAGCAAGACTCCATCTCAAAAATAAATAAATAAATAAAAAATAGCAAACTGAATTAAACAATACCTTGAAAATATCATTCATTGGCCAGGCACAGTGGCTCATGCCTGCAATCCCAGCACTTCAGGAGGCCGAGGTGGGTGGATCACCTGAGGTCAGGAGTTTGAGACCAGCCTGACTAACATGGAGAAACTCCCTCTCTACTAAAAATAGAAAGTTAGCTGGGCATGGTGGTACATGCCCGCAATCCCAGCTACTTGGGAGGCTGAGGCAGTAGAATCACTTGAACCCGGGAGGCAGAGGTTGCGGTGAGCCAAGATCACACATTGCACTCCAGCCTGGCCAACAAGAGTGAAACTTTGTCTCAAAAAAAAAAAAAAATCATTTATCATGATCAAGTGGGATTTATCCCTGGGATGCAAGGATGGTTCAATGTATGCAAATCAATGTGATACATCTTATCAATAGAATTAAGGACAAAACCCATACGATCATTTCAATTCATGCTGAAAAAGCATTTGATCAAATTTAACATCAGATCATGATAACCCTCAAAAAACTGGGTAAAGAACACATATCAACATAATAAAAGCTATATATGACAGACCTACAGCTAGTATTGTACTGAATAAGGATAAACTGAAAGCCTTTCCTCTAAGATGTGGAACACAACAAGGATGCCCACTGTTATTCAACATAGTACAAGAAATCCTAGCTAGAGCAATCAGATAAGAGAAAGATATAAGGCGCATCCAGATAGGAAAGGAAGAAGTCAAGTTATCCTTGTTTGCAGATGATATGATCTTATATTTGGAAAAATCTAAAGACTCCATGAAAAACTATTAGAACTATTAGAAACAAATTTAGTAAAGTTGCAGGATACAAAAATCACCATACAAAAATCCATAGCATTTCTATATGCCAACAGTGAGTAATCCGAAAAAGAAATGAAAAGCCACACATAAAATTCAATACCTAGAAATTAACCAAGGAAGTGAGAGATCTTTATAATAAAGACTGTAAAACGCTGATAAAAGAAATTGAAGGACACACAAAAAATGGAGATATTCCATATTCATGGATTGAAAGAATATTGTTAAAATGTCCATACTACCCATAGCAATCTATAGATTCAATGTAATCCCTTATCAAAATACCAAGGACATTCTTCACAGAAATAGAAAAAAAAATCCTACAATTTACACAGAACCAAAGAAGTCCCAGAATAGCCAAAGCTATCCTAAGCAAAAAGAACAAAACTAGAGGAATCACATAACCTGACTTCAAATTATAGCTGACTACAGAGCTATAGTAAACAAAGCAGCATGGTACTGGCATAAAAACAGACACATAGACCAATGGAACAGAATAGAGAACCCAGAAAAAAATCCACACACCTACAGTGAACTCATTTTTGGCAAAGGAGCCAAGAGCATACACTGAAGAAAGCACAGTCTCTTCAATAAGTGGTACTGGGAAAACTGGATATCTATGTGTGGAAGAATGAAACTAGACCCCTATCTCTCACCATATACAAAAATGAAATCAAAAGTTATTAAAGACTCGCATCTAACACCTCAGCGTACAAAACTACTACAAGTAAACATTGGGGAAAATCTCCAAGACATTGCTCTGAGCAAAGATTTCTTGAGTAATACCCCACAAACACAGGCAAACAGAGCAAAAATGGACAAATGGGATCACATCAAGTTAAAAACCTTCTGTACAGCAAAGGAAGCAATCAACAAAGTTAATAGAAAACCCACAGAATTGGAGAAAATATTTGCAAACTCTGACAAGGGATCAATAACCAGCATATAGGAGGAGCTCAAACAACTCTATAGGAAAAACTCTAATAATCCTATTTTAAAATGGGCAAAAGATCTGAATACCTTCCTTAAAAGAATACTTACAAACGGCAGTCAGACATATGAAAAGGTGCTCAATACCATTGATCAGAGAAATGCAAATCAAAACTACAGTGAGATATCATCTGATCCCAGTTAAAACGCCTTACATCCAAAACTTGGGCAATAACAAATGCCGGCAAGGATGTGAAGCAAAGGGAACCCTTGTACACTGTTCGTGGGAATGTAAATCTGTAAAACTACTATAGAGAACAATTTGGAGGCTGCTCAAAATACTAAAAATAGAGCTACCATATGCTCCAGCAATCGCACTGCTGGACATATACCCAAAAGGAAATCAGTATATCAAAGAGATATCTGCACTCCCATGTTTGTTGCAGCTCTGTTCACAATAGCCAAGATTTGGAAGCAATCTAAGTGTCCATGAACAGATAAATGGATAAAGAAAATGTGGTACTTATACACAACGGAGGACTATTCAGCCATTAAAAAGAAGAATGAGGTTCAGTCATTTGCAACAACACGATGGAACTGGAGGTCATTAGGTTGAGTGAAATAAGTCAGGCACAGAAAGACAAATATTGCATGTTCTCACTTATTAGTGGGACCTGAAAATCAAAACTACTGAACCCATGGAGACAGACAGTAGAAGGATGGTTACCAGATGATAGGAAGGGTAGTGGTGGGGTTGGGGAGAGATGGGGATGGTTAATAGGTACAAAAAATAGAATGAATGAATAAGACCTAGTATTTGACAGCACAACAGAGTGACTATAGTCAATTAATTATACATTTTAAACTAACTAGTAGAACTGTATTGTTTGTAACACAAAGGATAAATGCTTGAGGCGATGAATACCCTATTTTCCATGATGTGATTTTTACACATTGCATGCATGCCTGTATCAAAACATCTGAGGTACTCCATAAATATATACACCTCCTAAGTACCCACAAAAATTACAAATAAAAAATTATTTTAAAAACCAAAAAGAAGAACAAAATAGGTTATTTAAAAACAACAAGGATGGGCTCTATCAGAGTTTAGTTTTTCACTAAGCCCATTTCCTCTTCTTCCTGGACCTACAGATAAACTTTCACTTTATTTTATTTACTGATTTATTTTTTTGAAGTTCTAGTTAATGAAATGTGAATGGCAGTGATATGCACCAGTTCCTGGCCTGGACCATAAAATCCTGGGATACATGATCCTCCATCCTTTTTCACCTTCGGCAAACTTGATGGACATCATGAGCATTCTAAGTTTAGAGGCCAATGGTTGAAGATGGTGGAGCCACGAGATGGAAGGAGCCTGGATCCCCAAATCACAGCATGGAAATGAGCTAGCTTCTTGTCTAGGGCTATATTTTAGGCTTTATCTGAGCTAGAAATAACCTTTTGTTTGAGCTATAATACATTTTTTTTTAAGTTTTATTACAGCATCTAGCAAAAACAGCAGCCAAAAACTATTGCAACAAAAGCAAATTGTAAATTCCATGTGGGAAATTATTTATATTTTCATCTTTTCTCAGCACGGAGCATTCCCTTTTATCATTTATATAAACATCTATATCTAATAAATGATTCCTGATATTTACAATTTAAAGTAGTATTGCTTGCTTTTGTGAAGAATCAAATCCATGCTCATTGTACTTTCATTCCCATATATTTCTCTAAAGTCCTCCCCAGCTTTATTATTCTCCCAGAGCTGTAACTGGACTCTTAAGTGGTTAAGTTTAATTCATCTCCATGTCAATCCTGATATATGCTGGTTTTTGCCTTATATTTTTCTTTCCCCCAAAACTGCCATACCACTATGTAGGGAAGAGTGTTTATTATTCTTCCTCCAATGTCCATTGTCCACTTGAATCACTGTAACAGAACCCCTTTTAGATAAATATGTGGCCAACCCAAATAAATAAATACTGTACTACCTAGGATGCCTTGTATCTACATACAGAGTTTTGGCTAGGCTTTTACCAAATGGATATAAACAGAAATTTGTGCAACTTCCAGATGTATCCTCTTTCTCAGTTGCTAGAATGTGCATGTGATTGCTGGAGTTCCAGCAGCCATCTTGGACCTTAAAGTGACCTTGAGCATAGAAGCTCGGCATGGGAGAAATACAAGATAAAAAGAGGCTGAATTATACCAGAAGCAGAAGATCTTATATTCCTTTTACATGTGAGAGAAATCGATTTCTTCCTAATACAGCTCTTCTTGTTTTGTTTTTTTCTCATAAAACTCAAACATAATTCTAATTTTATCTCTAAGTATCCTAAATAAATGTTACTTCTAGATTTTAGTTGGATATCTACAGTTCTAAATTATTATTCAAGAACCATACATTTGATGGAAAGTTTTTTTCCCAATTGGAGAGAACCCATTGTGTATTTCTTGTAATCCAATAAGGTTATATGATAGCCATGAAAGATACAGATTTTATCTGAGGATCAATTCAGAAAGACTCATCTTCTCTCCCAGAGCTGTAGCTGGGATCTTAAGTAGTTAAGTTTAATTCATGAGCTGGTTCTTAGATGTTGATGTTAACTCTCAAACTCTAGCTGCATACAAATACACATGCGTGTGCACACACATACACAGAGAGAGAGTAAACAAATTTGTTTCTCCAACTGGATGAAGAACATTCTGAGCATATAAACAAAGAAAATGTGCGCCTCACCCAAGCTCTCTGGTTCTACCATTTAACTCTAAATTCCATCAGTACCCTTCTGCAGACAGTTACTCAAGATACTTCTGTCTGTATCATTTACTATTTTCACATATTTTTTACTCAGTATAGTCCAAGCTTCAAAGATGATAATAAAAAGAGCACTGAAATCAGACTGACCTGAATTTACCAACCACATGGTGATTGCGTGTTACTTCATCACTTAGTTTCATTCATTTTTCATCACTTAGTTTATTTCATCTATAAAATACATTTTTTACCTCACAGAGTTGTTGAAAGAACTGAATGAGATAATTTAGTGCATGCAAAAACATGCATTAAAGTGTTTTACAGAATATTTGTGCTAAATAATTGTTGACAGATTTCCTTTTTAACTGAACTTCTTTCTCTGTTTTACCCACTGTTTTCCTCTTGAAAGAAACCTTGAAATATTCTAATCCTCTTGAAATATTCTAATAAAATATTCAAAATGGAGAAAAATTAAACAGGATCATCTTAATACTTGAAGGGGCTACAAAGTGAGGTTTATCTACAAGGATGCTCTAAATAAATTTTTTTACACTATTGATTGTTGATCTCAAATGTAAGTATCACTGGTCATGGATAAAATAATCCATAGGAAATATCAGCTCAGGAATAACCGCAGCCTTTGAATTAACTATTCCAATGTCTAAGAAGTCACTTTAGAAAGACTTCTGGCTTCTACTAAATCTCTATCCAGTACTAACATTGGCTTGCATTTAATACAGGAGGTAATGAGAGGTCATTTGAGTTGTTCTTTGAAGCAGCCAACAACTTTTATGACTGTACTCAGAGTAGAGCCAAGGACTTAATTCTCATTTGTAAACTGAAGACATGTGATTAGGTAACTTCCAGTTGTAAAAATTGTATGATTAGCTAATTATTCATTAGAGAGGTTCTAGCTCATTAAATTTATCTCACATGAATCAATTTATGTCAGTTCAAGCCTGGCAAAACCAAACCATTAAAAAACAAGTTGTTTTGGGTTTTATCTTGGGCTTGCACAGAGTGCACTACAAAAAAATACAAACAAAAATTGTTAAGGATATTTTATCCTGAGGATAATTTAAAATTTTATAGAACAATCAATAGCTTTTTCTATATGGACTATGGTTAAAAGAAGTGGAGGTGGGTTGGGGGAGGAGGAAGAAAAGGAGAGGGCTCAGAATTTCTCCCAGCGTTACTTAACACCATCTTTTTCTGCAGGCAATGATGAATGTAACACTTTTTTCCCTCTCATGATAGACCTTTCTGTCAGACAAGGACAAACCTCTTATCTTGGGGTTGAATTTTTCTCAGTAATGAGTATTTCCATCTCACATGTTCCATGACGAAGAGAAGGGAGGAAAAGCAGATATGGAATCTCTCTTCCACCATTCTAACATCATTTTCAGCATTTCTTTAGGACAAGCTGGATGTGGCTATGCCCTGAATACCTTCCCAATCTTCAGCACCAACTAAAACAATTACTTCCCACTCTGGGCTTCCAAAAGAAATTGTAGGAAACACAGTGAAAATATTTCTTAGGCAGCCATTACCTTTAAGGAACAAATTAGAGGTATTTCCATTTCTTCTGATTAGTAGTGCTATTTTTTATAGCATTCCAGGCAAATGTTAGTACCTGGGATCACTGCAGCCATGCTACATTTAACAGCCACCAGCATTTAGTCTAATATTTACAAACTCTTAGGAAGTAAGTGGGAAGATGACCCTGGTGGAAAATTTGCATAGTCTTTTCCTGTGGGGAAAGGACCTCACAGTTTTACCTAAATGCAGGCAGACTATCCCATCACAATCAAGTTATGGGCGTAGAAGGTAACACAAAATGTGCGTTTCTCTCACCATGACTCTTCTCTTGTTAACTAATACACTTTGTAATGACACAGAAAACAGCCTTTTGAAAGAAAATAAAACAAGGGAAGTCCAAATATTTCTCAAATATTTTGGTTATGCAATTGAATGCCAAGACCTAACATTAAAATTCTTTTCTTTTTTTTTTTTTTTTTTTTTTTTTGAGATGGAGTCTCACTCTGTTGCCCAGGCTGGAGCGCAGTGGTGCGATCTCGGCTCACTGCAACCTCCGCCTCCTGGGTTCACACCATTCTCCTGCCTCAGCCTCCTGAGTAGCTGGGACTACAGGCGCCCGCCACCACGCCCAGCTAATTTTTTTGTATTTTTTTAATACAGATGGGGTTTCACCATGTTAGCCAGGATGGTCTCGATCTCCTGACCTTGTGATCCACCTGCCTCGGCCTCCCAAAGTGCTGGGATCACAGGCATGAGCCACCGTGCCCGGCCTAAAATCCCTTTTTGTACTTAAAGCTACTACTTTGTGGAAAATTTTATGACAAATTTGTTTCTTGGGATTTGCAGTTGATCAATAGCTTTTATTTCATCTTGAAGCAAAAGAAGACTCTGAACAGAATTCTACTGTGCAATTCAAACAAGTTTTTGTTAGGATTAAAATATATGATGATACTGAGGGATGCTTGCATGTATATATCAATTATTTTTCAAACTTGAGGTATGGTTGAAAATTTAATATTGTATATATTTAACACATACAACTTGATGATTTGATACCTATATGCATTATGAAATATCCAGTACAATGAAGCCAATTAACATTTCTATCACCTCATAGTTACCTGTGAGGTAAGAACACTTCTGCTCTAACCTCTTAACAAATTTCAAGTATATTATACAATATTGTTAACTATAGTCACATTGTTGTACATTAGGTCTCTAGAATTTATCTTGCAAAACTGAAATTCTGTAGCTCTTCACAAACATCCCCTCATATCCCCTACTCCCTGAACCCTTAGTAACTACCATTCTAGTCTTTGACATTTTTAGATTTGACATTTTTATTTTATTTTTATTTATTTTTTTTTTTTTGAGAGGGAGTTTTTGCTCTGTTGCCCAGCCTGGGGTGCACTGACATGATCTCGGCTCACTGCAACCTCTGCTTCCTGGGTTCAAGCAATTCTCCTGCCTCAGACTCCCGAGTAGCTGGGATTACAGGCGCTCACCACCACACCTGGCTAATTTTTGTATTTTTAGTAGAGATGAGGTTTCACCATGTTGGCCAGATAGGTCTCGAACTCTTGACCTCAACCTCCCAAAGTGCTAAAATTACAGGCGTGAGCCACTGCGCCCAGCCAGATTTGACATTTTTTGATTCCATCTATAAAGAACATGCACTTCCTTCAGCCAACAAGTATTTATCAAATAACAATTATGTGCTAAAACTGTTCATAGCATTGATTACACTGTGGTGAAAACAAAAATCCATCAGATAAAATCTCTGCCTGTGTAGAGTTCACAGTCTAGTGGGAGAGGCAGACATTACATATTTAAAAGTTTAAATAAATATATAATTATTAAAACTAGGTTACTCTGAGACAGGATAAATGTAGAGAGCTTATTTGAATTGCTTTAGGGAGGGAGGTCACATAAGTTCTCTCTGAGAAAGAAACATTTAAATTAAAACCTCAAGGTTGAGTAAGATTTAACCAAGAGGAATGTTTCAGGGGAAGAATTCCAGGCAGAGAAAACTTCAGCACCATCCAGTAGTGCTGAAAGATTCAAGTTTCACCAACATCAGGCCTCAGGTGAGATAATTCTTATACTATGTTTCTAAAAATTGGAAATTTCCTGGATGACATCATGGAGTTGGATCCTCATTATGTATGGAAATTCACAGTGATGAAACACTCCAGTGATTCTCTTGACTGGATAAAATTTGGCATTTATAATGGCTAAAAATAAACTTTAGCTTTTAAGACTTGTTCACCTAATTTCACAGAAACGAAAGTAGTAGCTTCTACTTAAGATTATATTTTCAGATATAAAGTCTTGCTAATAGGGTCAGAAACCCCTAGGAAATATGCACAAATATTTATAGATGATTTCAAATACAAAGAAAATCATGCAGATTGTTATGTTTCTTTCCAGGAGGATCTCCTTGTCATTCAAAATCTTTTTTGAAAAATGCTGAGTCTATAACATCATATAATTATGTCATTTCTTATTCTGAAAAGGCTGGTAGTTCTGCCATGTTCACAAGTTCCACAGTGTTCAGAAATACTACAATACTTACAAGAGAGTGCATATATAGACTAAAGTCTGCTTTTTAGTTTAGTTGGGTTTTTTTTTTGTTTTTTTTTGTTTTGTTTTGTTTTTTTGTAGACAGGGTCTTACTCTGTCACGCAGCAGGAGTGCAGCGGCACAAGCGTTAATCACTGCAGCCTTGAACTGCTGGTTTCAGGAGATCCTCCCACCTCAGCCTCCCGAGTAGCTGGGACTAAAGGTATGTGCCACTGCAACCGGCTAATTTTTAAATGTTTTTGTAGAGACAGGTCTCACTTTGTTGCCCAGGTTGGCCTCGAACTCCTGACCTCAAACAATCCTCCTGCCTTATCTTCTCAAAGTGCTGGGAGTACAGGCATGACCCAACACTCCCAGCTTAAAGTCTATTAAATTACATCTCAAATCTCTGCCAAAGATATTGAGATTTCTAGGCTGTATTGTGTACAACAGAGCTGCCTGTCTCTCAATTCATTCAAAAAATTAGGTATATATGATTTTTATTAACTTCCTTATTGCTCTCTTAGCCATTTTCCAAAGGGTATTTCATAAAACATCAGATTTAAGGGCTTACTAGATGTGATGTTAAAAAAAAGATTTTTTAATTTAGTGTGTGGAAATGCCAAATGGAACAAATTTAAAAAGTATTATTGCATAATTATTCAGATCCTTTCATACGCAAAATGCTGATTGATAAAATCAAGAGAGGTATTGCACTTGATTTCCAAGATACCTTTATCTATAGGACCTTATTTTAACAATATTTGGGAATCAGCATTCTGTGAAGTACTCTTTGGAAATGCTGCCTTAATGAAAAATTTTAAGTTGAATGAGTGAAGCAGGTATCTAGGAATCACCTTACATGAGAACTTTTACAAAGTGTTAGTAAACAAGGTTTTGCAAATTTCATTATTCAAAATGTCACACTTAGTAAAGAAAAAGAATTGCTACCAATAAAAAGTAATAGTGAATATTAATAACTCTTAAGACTTGCTTTAGCTGAGATCATGTAGAGTTAAATGAGGATATGAGGACCTTACAACACATCAATATGATTTGTGCTGCAACTGCTTTGCAATTATAATAAAATTTCAGACTTTGTTAGAAGCTATTACGTTAGGCCAATTTGTTTTCTGCCACTATATTCCATGTCACAGGTCTAAAGAACGCATCAGCAGATAGAGCACAACTATGTTTATCAGTCTTGAATAAACGTGTTTCTTCCAATGTTTGTAGACAAGAACATGCTCAAAGCTTAATATTTATTTTAAACCTACCTGACATTGATTTGTTAACTATGCTTTCCAGAGGCTCCCAAAAAAATCACTGAAGAAAGAAGGTTTTTTTTCCAGTTAGAACGTCAAAGTTTCTCACAGATCATTGTTCTCACAAAAACAACTAGAAAAACTGGACAATTTGGAGGGTTGTGAATGCAAACTAATCAAAATAACTAAATTCCAGAAAGGGAAAAGGCTTTCTTAGGTCAGGTATCAGCAGGTATTGTTCAATGTCCACTGCCTCTCAGGATGCTTGACAGCTTCTGTTTTTATTAGTCAGAGAAAGCTTTATGAGGAGGTGAACTGAGCTTGGATGATAGCATTGGATTAGGTAGGTGGAGAGAAGGCAGGAATTTCAAGTATATGGGGTTCCTGACATGGAGAGTCTCACTCTCTGTTAATGAGACACTGTATGAGTGTGTATATATATATATATATATACACACACACATCTATGAGGAGACACTGTGTGTGTATATATATATAGAGAGAGAGAGAAAGATAGAGAAGAAAAGTAGACCAGCTGTCTGAATGAAAGCATCATATAAAGGAGCAATGGCATCACAGGAGAGGTGGGTTGACATTATTCTGTGAGAGGTCTTAAATACCAAGCTAAAGTTGTTTACTTTTATTTTCAAGGTCTAATTAAATTATTGAAAAATTTAAGGAGAGAATCCACAGACCCTTTGAAGGAAGCAGATTGCTCCTTCAGGCCCCAGGAGACAGCTGAAAAACTGTGAGTGCCCAAAGTGTGGAAGTATGAAAGAGGGATTGTCTGCCCCAGAACACACACCCTCAATGGGGAACCAACCTGAAGGTTGAGATCACGGGAGAAGGATTTAACCTCACCTGGAGCTGAGACAAATTTAGAGGGCCAAGTGAAATACCCGGGTAGAAGAAGCAGTGGGAAGAGTTCTGTGAGTTCTCCCGCTCCCCAGGGAAGCCATTTCTGACTTTGTCTCACAGAGTCCTTGGGGAGGGCTGTCAGAGGAACTGGGGAAGGATCACAGGGAGAAGGAAACTTCCAGCTAGACTCTAACAATTTTGACTGAACGTGAAGTTTCCTGGACTCAATTCAGGGGAGGGGGTGAATTAGAAGTACAGACACAGCACGGAATCCCACAGGCTGGGAGGCACAAAACCTGACAGCCCTGCTTGCATTCTTAGCTGGGAGGCTGGTAGCCTGAGGCAAGTTCTCAGCCCTGCTCACCCACTGCCTGGAAATAAACTGGGTGCTGTTGCTGGGTTGGGGGCACAGTGAGAGTGAGACCAGCCTTTTGGGCTGCATGGGAGCTGGGTGAGGCCTATAACAGCTGGCTTTCCCCCACTTCCCTGGCAACCTGGCAACCTGCATGACTCAGCAGAGGCAGCCATAATCTCCCTGAGAACATAACTCCATTGGCCTGAGAACCACAACCCAAATCCACAGCAGCCACAGCAAGCCCGGCCCAAGGAGAATCTGAGCTCAGACACACCTAACCCTGTCCCCCCACCTGATGGTCTTTCTCTACCCTCATGGGTAGCCACAGACAAAGGACATATCCTTTGGGAGCTCTAGGGCCCCACCCACCACCTGATCCTCCCTATACTACCACAGCTGATGCTCTCTTGAGAGTGCCACCTACTGGCAGGAGGCCAGCCAACACAAAACTAGTGCAATAAACAAAATTACAACTAAGGACTCTTACAGAGCCCATTTCACTCCCCTGCCACCTCCACCAGAGCAGGTGCTCCTATCCATGGGTGAGAGACCTGAAGATGGTTCACATCACGGGACCCTGGGCAGACAACCCTCAGTACCAACTTGGAGCCTGGTAGCTCTGCTGGGTGGCTAGATCCACAAGAGAAATAACAATCACTGCAGTTTGGCTCTCAGGAAGCCACACCCCTAGGGGAACAGGGAGAGCCCTACATCAAGGGAGCATCCCATAGGACAAAAGAATCTGAACAGTACTGAGCCACAGATCTTTCCTCTGATACAGTCTACCCAAGTGAGAAGGAACCAGAAAAACAATTCTGGTAATATGACAAAACAAGATTCTTTAACACCACCAGAAGATCACACTAGCTCACCAGCAATGGATCCAAACCAAGAAGAAATTCCTGAATTGCCAGAAAAATTCAGGAGATCCATTATTAAGCTAATCAAGAAGACACCAGAAAAATGTTAAGTCTAACTTAATGAAATAAAAAAAAATGATACAAGATATGAGAGAAAAATCTTCAGAGACATAGCTTAAATAAGAAACCATGATTTCTGGAAATGAAGGACACAGAGAAATGCAAAACACATCGAATGATTTAGGGAGGATTTTCTCTTTATCTTGTGGAATAGTGTCAATAGAATTGGTATCAATTCCTCTTTGAATGTTTGATAGAATTCAGCTGTGACTCCATCTGGTCCTGGCCTTTTTTTATTGGCAATTTTTTACCATGTCAATCTTGCTGCTTGTTATTGGTGTGTTCAGAGTTTCTAATTCTTCCTGGTTTAATCTAGGAGGGTTATGTATTTCCAGGAATTTATTCATCTCCTCTAGGTTTTGTAGTTTATGTGCATAAAGATGTTCACAGTGGCCTTGAATGATCTTTTGAATTTCTGTGGTATCAGCTGTAATTTCTCATGCTTTGTTTCTAATTGAGCTTATTTGGATCTCTCTTCTTTTCTTGGTTAATGTTGCTAATGGCCTATCAATTTTATATATCTTTTCAAGGAACCGGCTTTTTCTTTCATTTATCTTTTGTATTTTTTGGTTCCTCAGTTTCATTTAGTTCTGCTCTGATCTTTGTTATTTCTTTTCTTCTGCTAGGTTTGGGTTTGGTTTGTTCTTGTTTCTCTAGTTTCTTGAGGTGTGACTTTAGATTGTCTACTGGGGCTCTTTCAGACTTTTTGATGTAGGCATTTAAGGCTATGAACTTTCCTCTTAGCACCACCTTAGCTTTATCCCAGAGGGTTTGGTGGATTGTGTCACTGTTATCATTCAGTTCAAAGAATTTTAAAATTTCCGTCTTGATTTTACTGTTTACCGAACAATCATTTGGGAGCAGGTTATTTAATTTCCATGTACTTGCATTGTTTTGAGGGTTCCCTTTGGAGTTGATTTCCAATTTAATTCCACTGTGGTCTGAGAGAGTAGTTGATATAATTTCAGTTTTCTTCAATGTACTGAGACTTGTTTTATGGCCTATCATATGGTCTGCCTTGGAGAATGTTCCATGTGCTGATGAGTAGAATGTATATTCTGTAGTTGTTGGGTAGAATCTTCTGTAAATACCTATTAAGTCCATTTTTTCTAGGGTATAGCTTCAATCCATTGTTTCTTTGTTCAGTAAGGTGCGATACCACCTTAATTAATGGCCATAATTAAAAAATAAAAAAAAAATAGATGTTGGCATGGATGCAGTGAAAAGGAAACACTTTTACACTGCTGGTGGGAATGTAAACTAGCACAACCACTATGGAGAATTCCTTAAAGAACTAGAACTACCATTTTATCTAGCAATCCCACTACTGGGTATCTACCCAGAGGAAAAGAGGTCATTATACAAAAAACAAAAACAAAAACAAAAACATACTGGTACACGCATGTTTATAGCATCACAATTCACAATTCACAATTGAAAAATCATGGAACCAGCCCAAATGCCCATCAATCAAAGAGTAAAGAAATTGTAGTGTGTATGTGTGTGTGTGTGTGTACGTATATATATGTGTATATATGTGTGTGTGTATATATGTATATATGTGTATATACACATATACATATATACATATACACATACATATATGTGTGTATATATACATATATGTGTGTATATACATATATACACACACATATATATACATACACATATATACATATATATACACACACCTATACACACACACACACACACACACCCACACACCCACCATGGAGTACTACTCAGCCATAGAAGGGAATGAAATAATGACATTCACAGCAACCCGAATGAAATTGGAGATCATTATTCTAAGTGAAGTAACTGAGGAATGGAAAACCAAACATTGTACATTCTCATAAATGGGAGCTAAGCTATAAGGATGCAGAGGTATAAGAATGATACGATGGACTTTGGGGACTCGGGAGAAAGGGTGGGAAGGAGGTAAATAAAAGACTACACATTGGGAACAGTGTACACTGCTCGGGTGATGGGTATATCAAAATCTCAGAAATCACCACTAAAGAACTTATTCATGTAATCAAACACCACCTGTTCCCCCAAAAACCTACTGAAATTTAAAAAAAAGAAAAAAATATTGAAAGTTTTAAAACAATGAATGAATATGATGAATCTTTACTTGAGGGAGATTAATCTGACAATAAGCAGAATGAATTAGAAAAGACAGAGTGAAGACGAGGAGAAAGCTACAAATGTTGAAGTATAACGTGTCTTGGTATCAGGATGTAATTCCTGAATTCAAAGTGGGTAAAGGAGGTTGGGGGAGGGAGGGAAGGAGACGGATCAATTGGCCACAAAGTACATGTTCCATTTTAAGTCACTAGAACTTTTTATTATAGAGTCTAAATCTCCAGGTGTGGTCTATGCAACTTAAACTTTTCTAGAATCTCAACCAAAAAACTCTCATGTTCAGCAACAGTAAACTCAATTGCATGCCCATACAGTGAACAGATGTCCAGGCTTTTAACAAATACAATGGAAAATCAAAACCTATGGAAATATTTAAAAATGAAAAGTGCCTTGACACATCTAATGTTCCAATTTCTATGTTTTGCATTCCAATTTTATTCCAGAGTGTATTCCATAAGGAACAAATTTAATACCCATATATTTGCAACTCAGATTCTGCTTGATGCAAAGCTTACAGCAATTATTAAATGGTTAAAAATCAGAAATTTCACTGTTATTTTATGGAGACTTTCTAATTTTGATTTTATTTGACTTCTAAGGAAAAAAAAGTGTGTTGAACTCCATGACACGCATGTTATTTATGGAAAATTTAATTTCATAAAGAAGCAAAATAATCTTGCTCTATGGAAATGGTTCAGTGAATACTTCATTTGACCTCTGATATCCTCCTGCTCACCCCCAAACGCTATTCCAGTAATTTTTATCTCCTAAATGGTGAGACCTGACACTGAAGTAATGAAGCCTGTGATTCAAACAGGAGCCACAGAACACATAACCTCAGTCAGGTAATGACGTTACTGCAATTTTTAATATACTTGCTGGCATTTTCCTTCCATTATATGTTTATTTTTTCTTCTTTTGCAGCCTCTCATTTCAATTTTGAGAGAACCTGCATTTTATTGTCTCTCTTTCAAGCTTACCAGCGAGAGCAGGATTTATTTTGAAGTTTCAGGGAAAGTACTTAATGGATGTTACAACGTATTTGCTGACAATACAAGGTACAGTGCTTAAAAGTGATTAACACCTGCTTTTATCAGGCTTCCAGAACTCCCAAGTTCACTTCTTTAATTCCAAGTAGTTAAACAGCAAAATTGCTCTGAAATGGTGAAAAATTGTTCAAATAATTTCCTTAGAATAATCCTTCCACTCGTAATAGAATTTTCTCAAGATGCATACTTTTAGCCTTCTCAAGACTTATGTAGCTTCAAGACGTTTCTACTACGTGATAATTTCCAAACTATAAGAAGCTCCTTAGACTTTAAATCAATCCTTAATAATTAACAAAAATGTACTGAGAACTCATTATGTGCCTCTCTCTGTGCTGGCTGCCGTTAGAACACAAAAATACAGATGACATCTCTCTTTTATTAAGGGGATGAAGGCACACTTCAGGAGACTGACAAGACTCCTGCCTAAAATCATTAGAGGAAAGTTTCAGATGACTTGTAATGTTGTAAAGAAGAATCATGGTGATAGCTACCATTTATTAAGTGTGTGTTATGTGCCAACCCCCTACTTAAGCACTTTAATGTATTATATATGGTTCCAATTACAGGGGCTGCAGGCATTCAAAGGGGGAGAGATCTGTATGAATAGAAACGGCTTGAAAAGATGAAGAAGTTAAGCTGCAGGTCTAGAAAGGCACAGGAGATGCAGAAAGCAGCCTACATAGGGAGGGCATCACAATCACAGGTGTGGTTTGTGGAATTCTGAGGACAGCCTCCTGATAGAGACAGGGACTTAAGAGTGATAAGAACTAGTATCAAGAGTGATTGCAAAATGTTTCCAAATTTTCATCCCTCTCTATTTCCATGATCTATGCATCGTGACTTGCATTCATCTCATCAAAAAGTTTAATGTACTTTCTACATCTTGAATACATACTGATCTTTTGACGTGCTTTGGCCAATATAAAATAGCAACAGTGACAGTGTTCCAGTTCCAAGCCTAGGACTCTAGATGCCTGTGCATTTCTTCCCTCCCTTTCTTTTGTTCTCTCTTGAACCCCTGCCTTCTTCTGTGAGAATAAGACTGGGCTAGTCCCCTGAAGCATGAGACATCATATGGAACAGAGCTGAATCAGCCAAGCCTAAGTCATCCTAGACCAACCAGCCCCCAGCTGACCTTCCAGCTGGCTGTAGTGAGACAGAACAGGGACCCCTCTAAGGGCCCTGCAGAGCCCCCTGAGCCTGAAAATAAAGGAAAATCTTGAGTTCCTTCATGAGAAATTCCAGGCACTCAGCTAGCCCTGAGAACAACTTGATAAGCAAGAAAGTAATAGTAGCTTAAAACAATAGCCAAGAAGGAAGGAAGCTAGAATCATGGGATATTTTGTTCTCTGTAGAAACTAAAGATAACATCTTAACACATGTCCCTGAGTTGTGTTTTAGAAACCCAGCCCCCCACCAAATAGATCTGTGGGCACAGAGGCCTCAGATAAGGGGAAACTGAGGACTGAATTCTGCCTGCCATTCTTTGTTCTAAATTTCTTCCTGAGGTGCTTGGAGGAGGTCATGTCCATGAGCCAAAGCTAACACTCTTTTCTGCTGATTCCAAATTTTCAGACAAAGCTTTGCCCTCTTAACTAATCACAAATCAGAAAATCTTTGAATCCACCTATAACCTGTAGGCTCCCACTTGGAGATGTCCTGCCTTTTTAGTTCAAACTAATATATAGCTTCCATGTTTTTACTTATGACTTTGCCTATAACCTCAGCCTCCCCACCTTTAAAAACCCTTCTCTATCAGCCATCTGGAAGTTCAGGTCATGAGCGTTAGCTGCCTGATTTTCCTTGCTTGGTGCTCTGCAATAAATGTCTCCCTTTCTTTTGCCATAATCGCAATGTCAGTGTTTGGCTTTGCTGCACTGGGCGAGTGGTTCCTAGTCTGGTTCAACAACAGCAGGCTCATGAGTGAGGTCAGCCACAGAAGCACCAATAGCCGTCTGATACAAATGACAAGCAACAGAGTGGTGAAAATAAGGCCTGTTTACAAAGGGCTTAATAAAAAAAAATTACTCTTTGAGATATGCTTTATACTTGCCTTGTAGAACATCAAATTCATTT
The DNA here is from genome assembly GCF_029289425.2 of Pan paniscus. Lineage (NCBI taxonomy): Eukaryota > Metazoa > Chordata > Mammalia > Primates > Hominidae > Pan > Pan paniscus. The sequence goes on along the minus strand of NC_073256.2, from coordinate 51,543,065 downwards.
ATCTTCTTTTGCCTCATTTTTTTGTTCCTTCTTAGTTTCCTTTGCTGGTTCCTCCTGTTAAAGTTAGACTGCCCAGAGCTAGTCCTTAGGCCTTCTCTCCAGCTATATCTGCTAGCTTATTAACCTCATCCAGCCATGTAGGTTTCAATTTCATTTATGTGCTGGTAACCCCTAGTTTTACATCCTCAGCCTAGGTCTCTCTCCCAAAGTCCTGTCAACTGTCAACCTGGCATTTCCACTCATAAGTCTAATAAGCATTTGAACTCAGTGTATCCAAACTTGAGTTCCTGATCTTTCAGCTCGGTCCCTGGTCCACATTAGCCTTCCCCACATCAGTTTATCAGGAACTTGTTACTTCTATCCTTGCCTGTCTACAGCCTATTCACAATTCAGTAGACTGATTCTTTTAAGAAACAAGTCAGATTATGTCATTTTTCAGTTCAAAACCCTGCAATGGCTCCCCATTTTACTCAAAGTGAAAACCAGTGTGCTTACTGTGGGCCTTATATTGTCTAGTCCCTGTGACCATCTGTATTACTCTGTTCTCACACTGCTATAAAGATACTACCTGAGACTGGGTAATTTATAAAAGAAAGACGTTTAATTGACTCACAGTTCCACATGACTGGGGAGGCCTCAGGAAACTTACAATCAAGCCAGAAAGCAAAGGTGAAGCAAGGACCATCTCCACGTGGTGGCAACGGGGAGAAGTGCAAACAGGGGAAATGCCAGATGATTATGAAACCATCAGATCTTGTGAGAATTCACTCGCTATTATGAGAACAGCAAGGGGGGAACTGCCTCCATGATCCAATCACCTCCCACTGGGTCCCTCCCTCGACATGTGGGGATTATGGATATTACAATTCAAGATGAGTTTAGGTGACGACACAGCCAAACCATTTCACCATCCTGACCTTCTGCTTCACTGCTCCAGCTGTTTGTCCTCCTTGTTTTTCTCAAGCATGCCCAATATGATCCTACCCTGGAGCCTTTGCTCAAGCTGTCCTTTCCACCTGGAATTTTCTGAAACATGTACATCTATCTTAGGACTTTGATTAACTGTCCTTCACCTGACCACTTTTTCTTGGGATCAGGATTTCTATGAGACAAATCTTCCCATTTGCATTCAAGTCATTGCTCAGATGAGGCCTGTGTTGGGCCATTTTTGTGTTGCTATCAAGAAATACTTGACACTGGGTATTTTATTAAGAAAAGAGGTTTAATTGCCTCATGGTGTTATAGGCTGTGCAAGCATGGCTTCAGCATCTGCTTCTGGTGAGGACCTCAGGATGCTTACAATCATGGTGGAAGGGGAAGGGGGAGCAAGCACATCACCTGGTGAGATCAGGAACAAGAGAGAGAGCAGAAGTGAGGGAGTGAGAGGAGGGGCCAGCTCTCACATGAACTCACTCATCACCAAAGGGATGGTGCTATGCTATCCATGAGGAATCCGCTTTTATGATCCAATCACTTCCCACCAGGCCCAATCTTCAACATTTGGGATTACGCATCAACGTAAGATTTGGAGGGGACAAACATCCAAACTGTGTCAAAGAGACAGCTAGAATGATGACTCCACAAGAGCAGAGAACAGTCAGTTATGGTCACTGAGGTTTTCCATGCCCTAGAGCAGGACCTGACCACACTGGCCCTCAACAAATATCAGTTTGTTGAAGAAATGAGTGAAGATGCCATAAATCTCTGTTTTGGAAAAGGAAAAAAAAAAAAAAACCCATCACAGGCATAATAGGGTCCACATAAATAATGGCAGCATGGCTTAGTGTAGCCTCTGAATTCAGACTGCCTGAGTTCAAATCCTGGCTTATCTACTTGGTGGTGAGATACTTTGGATAATGTGTTTGATATCTCTGTGCTTTGTTTCCTCTTCTATAAGGATAATACTAGTACCTATTTCATAGGCCATAAAGAGAGCTCACAGAGTAAATTGACCTAAAGTAATTAAAGTAATGCTCAGAAAATTCTAAATACTAAATATATATTGCATTTTATTATTCTTAGTACCTATCTCATAGATTCCATATAAAGATTGGTTAAAATAAAATTCTTAACATAATAAATACTCAATTGATATTAGCTGATGATCTAGTTTCTGCATTTCCAGGATGCTTGCTTCTCCACATCAGGAAGTGGTTTTTAAAAAATTCTACTTTCAGTGTACAATATATATATTTTAAATTAAAACAGGGTCTTGTTATGTCGCCCAGGCTTGGTCTCAAACTCTTGAGCTCAAGTGATCCATTTCAGCCTCCTGAGTAGCTGAACAAATTTTTTTTTTAAATAGTCTTTCCTTTATGAAAACTCAAAATACACCCCATCTTCATACTATTTATCTCTTTAAAGTATTTTTCCCCAGGAAACTTCCTGGTTAATGGTTAAGGTTAGTTTTTTTCTTTCCCTAATTATTTTATAAATATCAGTTTTCTCCTAAGAAGCCATCATTTGTTTCTTTAATGAAGGAGTTGTGTGTGTTTAGTTGTAAGAGTTAAGAGGGGGGCAGATCACGAGGTCAGCAGATGGAGACCATCCTGGCTAACACAGTGAAACCCAGTCTCTACTAAAAAATACAAAAAAATTAGCTGGGCATGGTGGCGGGCACCGGTAGTCCCAGCTACTCGGGAGGCTGAGGCAGGAGAATGGCGTGAACCCGGGAGGCGGAGCTTGCAGTGAGCCGAGATCGCGCCACTGCACTCCAGCCTGGGCGACAGAGCGAGACTTCGTCTCAAAAACAAACAAACAAACAAAAAACAAAACAACAAAAACAGTTAACACTAGCCAAGAGACTGAACTTAGTAAGTTCTTTAAAAGGGATCGTTAATGTTCTTTCCTTATTACTATCATAATTATTACTATTAGTTTTTTGAGTCCCGGCAATCAGCTTGAATTGATAAAGGCTAAGGAATTGTGATTTTCTTAGTGAATTTTGCTTATCCTGGTTAGTAAGCACAGTGCCTGAGAATACATACTTGCTATCAGGTTTTCTGCTAAGAGAAGGGATGACCCTATTATGCTGCTAACACTCATTACTTTAGACATGGTGCTGAGAGAGAGCAGAGAAGGTATTTGGGGGGCACTGCTTTCCTATAGGTCATTGGATCATCTGATTATTGTTCTCTGCTTTATGGATCCATATGGACTCTCTTTGCAGGTATGAACAATAGCTAAATTCAATAAAAATAAAATTAAAAACCCCACTAGGAACTAGAAATATAATAATAGAATATCTTATTCTGCTGGTCCTGGGAAGTGTCCTACTAACTTGTCTATTATTTCATCCCCACCTCCCCCGCAACCCTCCCTGGGTAGGCTGTGTGTTCTTTCTTCCCAGAACAACCAAGTCTATCATATTTCAATTCCTGGAAACAATTCATCATGCCAGCAAAACAGTTACTACCAATTCATGATATCTAAGACACTCATTTTCTCAATTCTGACATCAAAGTGCGCAACCTTCTTAGAAGACTTATATCACCATACACTGAACTGAAACATACACATAATGATCCCAATTTTTAACTTAAGGTAAAAGAAAGCCATTGTGTGGATGAGAGCATTGATGTTTTGAGTATATCACAGAAATGGATGAGAATTCAAAGAATTGCATGGCTGAAGGAAATCTGAGAGTTTTCCTTCTGTTATTGCCATCACCTTTATTAATATCTATATTGAAATCACTTTAACCAGATGGTAGTGTGTATATGTACATATATGTATGTGTATTTGGCTCAATATGCCAAGAACAGAAGTCAAGCTTCTTTATATATTTGGCAATGAATTTGGAGATTCTTAAGTCCTCCAAAGGTTAGTATATGAATGTAGACTTTAGCCACTTTTCTTTTCCAATGAATGAAAACTCAATTCTATTAAACAAGCACCTCACCTGTTGAGTGGTGAAAAGAGTATTGAGTGAATCAGAAGACATAGACCTTTCCACTTAGCAGGTGTGTGACCCTAGGCAAGTCACAGTATCTCTCTGGCATTCATGTTTGGATAATCTCTTAAGAATCCTTCTCAATTTAATATTCCTTGACACTGTGATTTTTCTATAGCACTGACTTTCTAGTTTATGAACTTCTTCCAACAATCACCACGGACAACCTACTTATCCCTGCAAGAAATGATTTTGGGGAAAATTTTGCTAAATAAAATTTTAGTATGTTGATATTAGTTTGTATACTGTAGTTATATGGAGCTGTCAAGTTTAAGTTTGGCCAGAATTATTATAGTGCTGATACCCACACTTTTCCTTGCATTCAGCCTCTAGTAAAAAACTAAAATATGGCAAAATGATTGACATCAATGTGTTTTTCCTAAAAAAGTCATGTCTTGGAGTCCCTACACATTAGACTCGACATAATCTACCTCCAATTGCCTTCTCTATCATTCTTTCTGTATGGTGATCATAAATGTTCAGAATGATGACCTCAAGTTACCGCAAGATCTTTGGGCATAAAAAAATAAACTATGCTAAAAATATACTCTACCTAATAAGAAGGAAAGTCATTCAATTTTTTTTTTTTTTTTTTTTTTTTGAGACAAGGTCTCACTCTGTTGCCTAGGCTAGAGTGCAGTGGTCCCACTGTAGCTCACTGTAGCCTTGATGTCCCAGGCTCAAGCAATCCTCCTACTTCAGCCTCCTGAGTAGCAGGGGCTACATGCACATACCATGCCTGACTAATTTTTTATTACTTGCAGTAGAGACAGGGCCTTGCTATGTTGTTTGGCTGGTCTCAAGCTCCCAGCCTCAAGCAGTCCTCCCACCATGGCATCCCAAAGCACTGGTATCACAGGCATGAGCCACCACACTAGCCCTAGGCTCAATAGTTATCTAGAGACCTGTCACTCAGATTTTTTGAAAGCCATTGCTACTGTGTCTGCAACTACTTCCAGGCTATGGTCTGCAACCATAGCCAGAGAATTAGTGACTGGAGGCTACAATGTAGTCATAGAAAAACCCATCTCCACAATCTAGCTTGGCGGCAAAAACAAGAGTAGCAGCACTCAGAAGGTTTCCATCTCACTTCTGTCAGGTCTCATACAATGAGATTCCTCCAACTCTCATACCATGCATCCAATTGGAAGAATCTAATTGGAGTGCAGTGGTGCCATGAACTACGATGGCATCACTGCACTCCAACCTGGGCAACAAAGCAAGATCCTGTCTCAAAAAAATATTTTTATATTGATCCAAGAAATTCCCATTCTCTGTTTGGAACGTGGGAAATGTATGTTTTCCTTCTGATAGGCCAGTTAGGAGATCTTATTGGCGGTACTCCTAGATACTCAGCCTAAAGCTCATTCTGGTAACCCTTCCAACAATGCTGTGAGCATTCAAATCTCTGTATTAAATCTCTTTCTGCTTAAAATAGCTGGAGTGATTCCTGCTTCCAGCAGCAAATATTTGCTGACTGTAGACCAGTGTTCAGACTGCAGAAGTTCAGAGAAGAAAATAAAAAATGAGAACAAGAATTATAAAGAAGAATCTTAGGGACTAAGCATGACAAACCTGCCCCTTGGTGACTGGGAAAGCACACATTTGATAATTATTTGAAAGGTTTGGGTAAGATCTGACTACCAATTCATACTTGCACTTTATATATGTCATAATAATTTGGGTTTTTAAACCAGTCTGCAGATGATAAGACCATAGAAAATCCCAAAATCCCCTGCTTTTGGAAATTTCATTTTACTAACTTCAATTTTAAGGGATTCCTAATTTCCTAGGCTCCAATGTGTGAAATGATCCCCAAAAGAGCCATTTCTGTTGCTTTAGCCCCAGACCTTCAGAGTAAATCACAAGTGATAAAAAATGTGTTCCAGATATTTTAAGGATAACACATAAGCCAGCCAAAGCCAGAAAATATAGGCTTAAGGATAAAAATCCTCCTGAGTCCACCCTCTTGTGCCAAAGTTTTATAGGGATTGTAGTTTGGTTTTGTGGTTTAAGGTCTCAAATCATGAAAGGTCAAATTAGGAAGTGGTGCTGGGGGATTCTAGGAATGCTGCTCAAATTGACAGAAACCTCAGTCATGTTAGGAAGTACCCGTGTGCTGCTTTCATCTTATTTTCTTGGACTGCTATAGAATTTTCTTGCTCCCTGAGGTTAACCACTCCAAAGAAACCTGGTCTTTTACTGGGCCTAGTTCTCTTCATTATACAAAGCAATTGTTCTTGGCCTCTTCTCTCTAAGGTATAAAGTGATAAGCATTTCTTTTTTCTACTTATTCCTCCAAGTGACTAGTCAGCTCTGGCCTAACCTCTTTAGTATAGGTCTCCTTTTGACATAAGGCCACAGAGGACACGGTCTTGGTTATCTGCATCTGAGAGCAGGGCTTAGGAGGTAGTTCTAAGCCTAAACCATTGGCCAGTTACACATCAGCAACCACAGAGCACACTAAATTAGCTAAGATCAGGACAGGACTAAATATCTGATCTGTCCATTTGCTTGGGACATGACAACTGGCTGAGGTACAGAAAGTAATTTCCTCCAGGAACCACCAAAGAACCAAAAGGTTTTCCTGCTCTGTTTTTTTCTAGAAAACACAAGTTTCTGTCCTTTGCCCCTAGTTGGCCTTGCGCTTACTCTCAATCTATTCCTCAATTATCAGAACCATTAGGCAATAATAAATGAAGCATGAAGGTAAAGAAGGCAGAAAGTCAGAAAATCACAGTTGTTAACCCCATGAAATTGTTAATATGAGGCCTGGTATTCCAGGCTCATCACTCCAGGGGCTTCCAGCTCCAAGTGCACAGGAATGTAAGAAGCAGATGGTGGTGAGGCCATCCCAATTCTTCAGAAATTAATTTTAAGGTAGATTTTATAGACCATGACAGGATCACATTAAAGGAAGTCAGAGACACTCCATAGCATGGGGACTCACAGTCGAAACTGTGGATCTTTGAGGTCTTCTCTGGAAAGTGTTTTGAATCTTGCTAAACCAACAGGTACTCTCCCTGTCTGCTCAAAGCCTCTTTTTCTCAACTTCTCACTTCTTCCTACCTTGATGAAATCTGTGTGTTATAGTAAATAAGTGGTCAGATCATGAATCTTGTCTCTGTGGTGAAAAGAGGTCCAGCCTTGGGCTAGCCTCAAGCATAGGTAGCTTTGATGGCAGCAGAGAGCGAAATGAGAAGGCTCAAATCTCTGACAAATCACCCCCACCCATGGCTCCACTCAATATTCTCACAAAAACTTATTCCTTCAACCCTAAACTTTTTTCCCTATTAAATACAAATGACCTTTATCTTAGTTCATTTGCACTGCTATAACAGAATACCATAGACTGGGCAAGTTAAAAACTTTAGAAGTCTATTTCACACAGTTGTAGAAGCTGGGAAGTCCAAGTTCAAGGTGCTGGCTGGTTCAGTGTCTGGTGAGAGCTGCTCTCTGCTTCAAGATGGCGCCTTGTTGTCGCATCCTCCTGAGAGGACAAACACAGTGTCCTCACTCGGCAGAAGGGCGGAAGATGAAAAAGGACCCAGCACTGTGTGAAGCCTCTTTTATAAGGGCCTTAATGCCATTCACAAAGGAGGAGCCCTCAAGACCCAATGACCTCCTAAAGGCCCTACCTCTTAATACTATTGTATTGGAGATTAAGCTTCAACATGAATTTTGGAGGGACGCAAACTTTCAAACCATAGCAGCGTTCTGCCAGTAAATGCTTTATGTAATTATCATTTCTATCCCAGGATGAACCCAAAATATAATTTTAGTTATTTTATTGAGGCTTAAAAGAGACAGCATGAAGGCACCAGGTGCTTATAGATTGAGAAACCCAAGGGATACTTGGAGGGTAAGTGAGCAGATTAGAGAAACTGGGGCTTATTAAAAAAAAAATTAACTTTCTAAGTCTGTGGAACCTACATTGGCTCCAGGGCATTATATTTTAGTGCTTGCTTGTTTTGTTTTTCTGATGACCTATAAAAGGATTCTTTCAGTGTTAAAGAATAACCCACTCTAATCCCTCTAGAAATGTGAAAAGCATTCTCTCTGTATTCTCCTGGCTGGAGACCAATCTTCAGCAAATGGAATTTCCCACATTTCCTAAGATGAAGAGAGTCTATAAAGGAAGCAAAGATGCAAGCAAAAATGTCTTCACAACTACTCACAAGAAAACATTAGAAAATGAAAGAGAGGAAAAACAAAAGGCATCTTAAAGATAACCTACGGAGTGAAGCTCTGTAGGTTTACAAGGAAAAATACTTATGGTAGCAAACTTGCTTCTGGATTAAATAATTTTTTGTAGAGTTTTCCTATGACATTTGTTGTAATAAGATTATTACAAATGACAAATAATATTTGTTTGTTGCTTAGTGATTTACAAGACTTTTCTCATGACAAAGATAAATCTATTGGAAGAAACTTAGATTTCTAAATCTATTTGCAGAGAGAAGACTGATCATATTGGAAATACTAAAGGTAATACCGATTTTTATAGAAGACGTGGGAATTCTTTGAGGTGAAATGTAAGTACCAGGAAATCCCAGAGATCACCACTACAGGGAGAAACATTTCATGTTTGTTAAATTAAGAAATGGCATTTGACAGGGAGTTCTCCCTCCTTAACTACAAGCTGCTGACTTAACTCAAATCTGTACTAATTGAGGGTTTTGTTTGGCTCAAAAATAGGCTCTTAAAAAAAAAAGAAGGCACAAATGTCCATATATTACACGCCATTCCTAATTATAAAATATAAATGGCAGTACTGAGTCAGCTCAATTTCCCATTCCAGATATCACATATGGTATTAAGTTCAATAAAGTCAAAATGTAATGAAGTTACTAGAAACATAAAACTTGTATTGATCAAGTATGCTTTATCATAGGTTTTTATAATATGAAATGAAGTTAATTTCATACTTATCTCACATAACCAGAATGTGAACATTTCTGAACCTAGAGGACTCCTGGGATTTGGGGACATAGAAAATTATGATATTGGCAAAAAACATTTTATTATTTTAAGACTGTACAGCTCCTTTTTCATGAGGTTGTTACACTTACTAAACATGACCCTGCTAGAACTATGGACTAGGAACTCAAAGGCAGTCCTTTGCTCTTTGGAGAAAATTATGAAAGGCACTTTCCCTGAAAGAGGAGTTGATCACTTACATCCCACACCAGGTATCCTGACCCTATCTACCTGGAATCAGCAATTCTCTGCTCTTGTGTTATGAAATGGACTGTTAAGACATGAGAATGGGATATCAGAATTAACAGGAGGATGACTTGTTCTCAGGACCCCTAATCTGTTACATAGTTTAAAACAAAGATGGGGAAGATTTTCATTAAGCAACAGTTATTCACTTATCTACCTACATCTCATGTCTCTCCAGAAATTATTAGGTTGCTGTCAAGAACACAAAGGAAGAGAGTGATAAGACAGAACTGCCTGGCATGCTACTTTTAATTGTTTTTTTTTTTTTTTTTTTTTTTTAGTTTTGAAAAATCCAAATTAAAAAAGTCAAAGTTTTAGAGTGGTCACCATATTCCTCTTTTTTTGAGAAGAAATCCATCACTTTGATTAATGTTTACATCTATCGAATACCTTTTGGTTGAGGCCTATCTTCACTAACTAGTAATGCTGAATTTCCATTCATGACATGGCTCTATAGCTCATTTCCCTCCCTCTGTTCACTTGTCAAGGATCTGAGTTTGAGATTCTGAGAGTAGAAAAGGGTGTTTGAAAACATCTGGCTTAGTCTCTTCATTTTACATAATGAGCAACCCTAGGCTTGGGCATTTAAATAACTGGTCCAAGGTTACTCAGCCATCTAGTGGCAAAGACAAAACCAGAGTCCACACGTAGTCCTTCTCCAATGTCTCCTGCTTTTAAAATTCATCCTGTATGGTCTCTTTAAATCCTTAACTTTCCCATATATCCAGCATTTTCCTTCTGGAGATTGGTCAACGTGAGTGGACACTAACATAAGTCATGGACCCCACTAGATTCAACCCAGTCTTTGTGGGGGAATCCAGACATAATCTTACCATTGTTGGGAACCTCACTCAATTTTTTTGTCATCTTCGACTAACAGACACCTGTCCTCTGCTTTAATTATTATAATGTCAGAGGATGCTTGAATTTCCAAGATAGGTCACTCCTTTACTGAGCAGAGCTTTTTATATGGAGAAGTCTGTTTTGAGCAAAATATGCCCATCTACAACTTCCACCCATCAGGCAAGGTTTCCCAATAAAGAGAAAGTGGCTCACTTCCCTACCCCAGTACAAGAGAAGAGCAAACCATCTCCCTTGGGTCTCAGTACTTGAATCTTTGAAATTTAATAAGACATTTCCAGCCCAGAGGGCATTCTGAGAGAAATCTCAAACCTAAGGCATGTCTTCTGTTCCTGTGAGATTGACGGTTGCCATGGGGATGGGGGGAGGGATGCTGTCCTCAGGCACTACATGATTTCATCCCAGCAGAGCTCCTGCTGGGACCTAAGTGCCTGCTAAGATTTTATAGAGGTCGATCAGCTGGGCCTAGCACAGGAAGTGCTGGGTCCCTCTGCCCCAGAGCGAGGGAACATGATTTATTTAGTGTGTATGGAATGACTCTAAAATCCTTGCCTTGCTTCCCTCATAGAAAAATATAGAAATTCCAATTTTATTAGAACTCCAGGCTCCTGTTTTCAGTAATAATTCTGGGGTGGATTTCAATGATTTATAGTTAAAAGACAGAATCCCAATAAACCCTCCACCAATCAAGTAGCCATTGGTCCACTAGATGCATCTAAATGCAGGTCAGATTCCAAATGTTAAGCTCTTGACTCTTCTGTGGCTGTACCCATGAGAAAGCAGCCCAGACTGGCTTCAGCAGCATCCTCAGCATGACTCTCTAGGGCTGGGAATTTCAGCTGAGAATTCTGTTAGTCCAGTAGGCTATTTCACAAACTAATGAGAAAGTCTGCTCTTGGAAAGAAACACCACCCGGAAGACAACAGGGCCATGTTGTTTAGAAGGGGGAGACTGCCAGCTGAAACAGGCAGCCAGGAGACACCTAATATAAAATCCAGGGCTGGATTTTGTATCCAAGTGGGTCGAGGGAGAGCATTTCTTGATAGTAAAAGTCCTATCCCTAGAGACTCTGAAGAACCCTAGGGAAGTCTCAGTCCCATTCATCACCATTATTTTGTCAGGAAGTAGAAAATTGGACCTATGTTAAGTCCTTAAATAGATTTAGCAGTATCTTCACCAGTTCACAGACAGAACATCAGCTGGCATTATCAAAGTCAGTATCTTGCCTAGGTATTCTTGACTATATGGATGTGATCAAGAAGTAGACCATTTCTAAGACACTTCCCCAATATAATCTTAAATTAAAAAGCGTCATTATATTCCATGGTGGCAGTTCTTGGTAGCTTTAATTCTTCCCTGGAAATTTCAGTGTCCAGTAGAAGGCCACTTTCTTTAAATAATAAGGAGGTTTGTTGTGCAGGGGAGAAATTTCCTGAAAAACAGTGTGCTACCAGCCAACTTCTCAACATTAGACTATTGTCATGGGTCCATGATGTGCATATAATGGGTTAGGTTTTTAAAAATTATTTAAGATGTACAAAAAGATATAAAGAATATGGTGAACGCCCATGAAACACTACATAGCACAGGAAATTTAAAAATGACCTATAAACTTGAAGCCTGTCTATACCATCCCCAATCTCATTCCCCTAGGCTCCCGGAAGTAATCAATCCCTATGCTAAATCACATGCTTTTTATTCTCAAGCATTTCTTTCTAAAATTAATATACAACATTGACTTGAATGATTGCATATTTTGTATAAAAGATATTTTACACATATTTTTCTATAGTTTGATTTTACTCAACATTATATTTGAAAGATTCATCCACATTAATAAATATGGCTCCAGTCCATTCATTTGCATTGCTAATTAGTTTTTTTCTGTATTTTCCTGTTGATAAATATGTAGGTAGCTTTAATTTTGGTTAAAGAATATATTATTTCAGCTTTGTTTTTGTCATATTATTCTTGAAAGCAGTTAAACTAATATACACTCAGATGGGCAATTATTAGGGTCCCTATTGTTTTACATTCTTGCTAACACCTGCTATTGTCAACCACTTACAATTTTTCCCAGTCTAAGGCTATCTCATTATGATGTTAATATATATCTGATTTTGAGTGTTTTAAGCATACTATTATGTCTTTTATACTAATTTGTTTCCCATTTTTCTCTTCCATTTCTTACATTAAATATTGGCCCCCTTCTCATACACACATAACCAGTACTTTCCACTGCTATGTGTATTCCGGAAGGCAGGAACACAGAGGCGTTCTCAATTCTTAAAACAGAGTCTGACCCAAATAAGGTGCGTACTACATATTTTCTGAATAAATGAAATTGTATTTTGTTGTCTCTGAATTCACTACAGGTTTTGATGACAGAAATCATCAACTAGCCCCTCTGCCTATAGCAACTTCCTCCTGCGTATCCTTCCAGTACACCATTGCTAGTTACTTTTGTCACTTCCATGTTTAAAAATCTCCCATGGCTCCCTATGGCTGAGCAGGACAGGTTAAACTTCTCATGCAGACAGTTACGGCCCTTCCTCGAATGGATCCCTTTTGTTTATTCCACGTGTGTTTCACTGTGGCTCTAATATGAGCCCTCTGCTCTGTGCAGGTTGGTTTTCTTACTCTTCCCCTCATGAGATAGCTTACTGACTATGAAGGCTATTCTTAGAATCTCTATAATTTTGTACGTGTAGAAAATACTGCACATTTTTTATTAGCCTGTAAGAACATTGAAGGGCAGAGTCTTCATCTTTTCAACCTGGAACACAGTAAGAATAATCGTTGGTTTTTGGATGAATGGATTATGGGTTTTTTTGTTTCCTCAGGTAAATTTTTGCAAACAACATCAACCAAAAACTCATCTCTAGTACAAAACTGATGAAGTGAGTATAAAAACAAACCTAGGGATTCACAATCACAGTTCTCATGATAAAAACATGCTATAAGTAGGTACCAGGCACTGTGCTCTATAAGAAGGATACAAAATTTTTTCATGAGTTTTCTGAAAGGGCTTAGAATATAAAAGAGAAGATAAACATTTTCATAGCTATACCTCCCTCTCTCTCTTCATCTGTATCTATATCATGTTCTCTAGGCACAGCTGTAGAAAAACTTACCCTGTCTGGGGTGTTTAGACACAAACTAATGACCAGAAAATGTGATCTTCGGAATGGTGCTTGGAAGTCATTCCTGTGACTTAAAAAGTTCAGCTACTTTCTTTTTATTTTTTTTTGCTTAGACAGGGTCTCACGCTGTTGCAGTCACAGCTCACTGCAGCCTCAACCTCCCTGGGCTCAGGTGATCCTCCCACCTCAGCCTACCAAGTAGACTACAGGTGTACACCACCATGCCCAGCTTCTTATTTTTCCTTTTTTTGTAGAGACCAAGTCTTGCCATGATGCCCAGGTGGGTCTCAAACTCCTGGGATCAAGTGATCTGCCCTCTTCTGCCTCCCAAAGTGCTGAGATTACAGATGTGAGCCACTGCACCCAGCTAAGTCAGCTACTTTCTTTCAGCAAATGATAGGCTCAGAGAGATTAAACTCAGAAAGGACTAAATGCAAATAGCTGAGATCTTGCCTTCACTTCCTTCTTACAGTGAATAAATATGCACCCAGAATGAAGTGAGGCAATAAAGGTCCTTTATATAGGAAGATTCATAAAGGACAGAAAGCCAAATAGAGATCTAGAGTCCAACCTGTTTTTCCTTTTCCTATATTTTCTATTGGTACATGCTGAACAGACTTTTTTTTTTTTTTTTGAGATGTAGTCTCCCTCTATCACCCAGGCTGGAGTGCAGTGGCGCAATCTCGGCTCACTGCAACCTCCGCCTCCTAGGTTCAAGCGATTCTCCTGCCTCAGCCTCCCAAGTAGCTGGGACTACAGGCACATGCCACCATACCCGGCTAATTTTTTGTATTCTTAGTAGAGATGGGGTTTCACCATGTTAGCCAGGATGGTCTTGATCTGCTGACGTCATGATCCACCTGCCTTGGCCTCCCAAAGTGCTGGGATTATAGGCATGAGCCATTGCGCCTGGCCACATCTTTCTTATACTAAAAGCAGAAGCTCTGTGCTGAAGAAAAGAACAATGAAGTCTGCAGAAGCCTGATGTTCTAGTTCTGTGCTACCCACTATGCACAAAGGAGTTGCACCATGTGGTCTCCAGCATGTATCTAGTTCTAAAATTCTATGTCCCAATGATTCTAAAGTCAGAAGTGTCCTCACTGCATGTTATAGTTATTGACAAATCCAACATCTATAAGAGTTTCTGTGTATATATTTCAAGTTTTGCAAACACAAGTCTTAAGTTTTTTCTCAAAATATAGATAGTAGTTAAAAATATGAAATCACTTAATAAACACCCTAAATACTTGGTAGAATTTCAAAGTCTCTAACAATTTCAAAGGGAAGCACTTGGGTTTTCCTGGAACCTGTACTTTAAAACCAAGATCTTTCAGTAGATAGTTGCTTGCAAGGGGAAATCCAAGGGAAAAGAAATGTTCACCCACTTAAAAAAAAATCTCTCGGCTGGGTGCGGTGGCTTACACCTGAAATCCCCGCACTTTGGGAGGCCGAGGAGGGTGGATCACCTGAGGTCAGGAGTTCACGACCAGCCTGGCCAATGTGGTGAAACCCCGTCTCTACTAAAAATACAAAAATTAGCTGGGTGTGGTGGTGGGCACCTGTAATCCTAGCTACTGGGGAGGCTGAGGCAGGAGGATCGCTTGAAACTGGGAAGTGGAGGTTGCAGTGAGTTGAAATACTGCCATTGCAGTCCAGCCTGGGTGACAAGAGTAAAACTGTCTCAAAAATAAACAAACAAACAAACAAACAAAAAATCTCTCCACACAAATGGCCAAACTCATGCAGAAATGCTTGACATCAATAATCATCAGAAATGCAAATGAAAACCACAATAAGATACTAACTCACACCAGTCAGAATCACTATTATTAACATAAAAAGTCAGAAAACAATAGATGCTGGTGATGTTGCAGAGAAAAGGGAACACTCATACACTGCTGCTGGGAATGTAAATTAGTTCAGCAACTGTGAAAAGCAGTTTGGGGATTTCTCAAAGAACTTAGAACTACCATTTTACCCAGCAGTCCCATTATTGGATATATATCCAGAAGAAAATAAATTGTTCTACCAAAAAGACACATGCACTTATGTGTTCATCACAGCACTATTCACAATAGCAAAGACATGGAATCAACCCAAGTATACATCAACAGTGGATTGGATAAAGCAAATATGGTATATATACATCATGGAATACCATGTACCCATTAAAAAGAATGAAATCATGTCCCTTGCAGCAACATGTATACACCTGAAGGCCATTATTCTAAACAAACTGATGCAGGAACAGAAAACCAAATACGGCATGTCCTCACCTATAAGTGGGAGCTAAACATTGGGTACATACACATGGACAAAAAGATGGTAACAACAGACACTGGGGACTACTAGAGGGAAAAGGATGGGGGTGGGGCGAGGGTTGAAAAACTAACTGTTGAGTACTATACTGACTACCTGGATGACAAGATCAGTCATACTCTGGACCTCAGCATCATGCGATATACCCATGTAACAAAGTTGCACATGTACCCCCTGAATCTAAAATAAAAGTTGAAATTATAAAAATAAAATAAAATGTCAGATGTCTTTCCAGTTAGCTTACATTCTGTTGGAAATTCTGAACACTACTAAATGGACTGGTTATAAGGAAAACATGTTCAATGTTTTTGACAAATGTTCTGTGGAAAAGGAAATATTGTCAGTCATTATGAAAAATATTATTAACTTATTTTGAAAGGTCTGAGACTCTGAGGGAAGGAAAAAGAGGTTTGATTCATTTTTATTTATAATGGGTATTAAGAGAAAGACCAGTTGTTTTCCGGAAAGCACAGATAAGGTATAACATATGCGTGGAGATCTTAAGTGGCTTAAACACACAAATAATTACGCTCCTAAATAAGCACAAGTCTTGTATGAAAGTCCCCCAAAAGCCTCATCTGAAATCGAAGCACCTTTTGTCTCTCTGCTCTGTCACTGTAGGCTTCAGCTATGGAATGTACATTCCAGACCTCCAAAAGGAGAGGAGAAAAGGAAAAAAAAAAACCCACCTCTAAACCGAGTTAGCTCTTTTTAAAGAGCCTCCTTAGCTGTTTCACACAATAATTTTGCTTTCATCACATTGGCCAGAATTTAGTACTATAGTCACACCTAGCTGCAAAGGAGGCTGTGAAATGTAGTGTTTTAGCTAGGCATATGTTCTGGAATAAAATTAGGGTTCTGTTATTAAGGAAAAGGGGGATACTTGATATTGGGTAGACAACTAGCAGCTTCTGCTTGAATAACCATAAGGGGAAATTGAAATTGAACATTAGAAAGGATGAAATGGTGTATGAAGTTGGACAATAACTTTTCTTACATCCCAAGTTTGTGCAGTATAAATGCTACTGCTGGTGGGTCATTGAGGCTATAGACTTATGTACAATACCATGTTGAGCAGCAAAATAATAATAAAAAGTCATTATCCCCTCTTGGTCTCAATTATTTCTACATAAAAAATGAGGAAATCTATTATATATCAGTAGTTTTTAGACTTTTTCTTAGCAGCAGAATTCTTTCTTCAAACAAAATTCATGCAGATTCTCAGAGAAGACTGAAAAAGGGAGAACTTATTCCCATTGACTGGGAGCTTCATACCATGGTCTTTGTTCTCCAATATGGCCTCTGAGATATCCCAGGGCTCTAACGAAGAAAATGTGAAATCTACTGGTCTTTATGCTTTTTAGACTTCAACAATTTAGGGTTTCATGACTCAGACCAAAAACAAAGGCTTCTGAAGTCTTTCATTCATAAGGCTTTTTCTTCCAATACCTACTAAACAATGGATTTGGGGAAGAAAACGTCTCTGAGAAGCCTTCTAATATCTGACCTTGTTTGGATAAAATAAAACATAAAATTTGACCCTCTGTAAGGTTTCTCTGGAATTCCTTACAAGCACAGATGTCTACATCTTACATATCTTGCCATTTATTAAAATTAGATAAGTAGCTCAATTCAATGTGTGCTATTAAGGTTCTCAATGTTTCCCTTCATGAAGTGTTACTTCTGAAGACCACAAAAGCATTGTTTAGATAATCTACATCTGATCACACCTAAACTTCTATACATTTCTTAGTTAATGCTTGGAGTCTATCCAAAGGTGAATATTGGAGGGAGAAGTTTGACTTTCTTCCATGCAGTCAATTTAATATGGTCAGGCAGAGGGGGAAGATATTGTCCTACAGGAATTTTAACCAAAGTGCTGGAGTTTAAATTTCATGTGTGGCTTTTCCTTTATGAGGATTAGCTGCTGTGCAGGTCTGAAAAAAATGCTGGGGAAAAGTAAAATTATAGGTAGAGATGGTGTAAAACCAAGGGTGGCTTTCGAGTCACACTTATATAGGAATATAGAACTCTTTACACTTTCCAAGTTTTCCCCATCCTACTGGGACTCTTAAACTGAAATAATAATCTCTTTTCCCTTTTAAATAATTCTTGTCCTACTTTTAAGACTACTAGGGGAATAAAATAAAACACATGCAAAACTTAACATCAGCATTACTAAAACATATGTAACAGCATGCAGAAACTCCACAGATCTTGTAAAAATCCACTTAAGACCACAGAGAAAATCACCAAAAGCACAGGCCAAAATGTACTTGAATGGAGAGTGTGTGTTTGGAGGGCAGGAAACTCACAATTTACTCCTGGCTTTGTCATTACCCAAATCTGGGCCTTCTGAACAGTCATTTTTAATCTATCTGAATGTTTCTCTCACCCTTCTTATAATTGAGGGATAGTCCTCTCTTGTCTTTCAGAAATATTGGTAATATTTTGGTCATTAACCTAATATTCTTGGGTCAAATGAAAGAAAGTGGCTCATTAACTCAAGGGGTATTATAGCTCTGACAAACACTAATGAAATACAAGATGATATGGTTCTTGTAGAGTCATGGGACTGGCATTAGATCTAAGGTCATTTACAGAATACGTAAGTTCATGATTATCTACCATTCTCCATGAATCCATAGCTCTTTGGCCAAGTTCTCAATTAGTTACTCTAGATTATTTAATCCTCATGTTCCCCTGACTTCCAGGCTTTATGTCCTTCATTTTTAACCAGAGGTTTAAAAACATCAACTTTTCATACAGTGAATTTTCTTGCATCCTAAATCTAGTGCTCCAAGTGGGGAGAGATGAGGTGCTACAAATCAATGGACTTTCAGGTTTTTCTCTTCACTGCTGAGGTCACTGGGGCCCTTTCTTTCTCAATTCTAATAGTTCCAAACAGCCCAGTGGTCTCTAGTCCCTTGACCTTGAAATTTGGGCTTGGGTCCACAGTATTCAGAACTGGGAGGCAGCCCAAGTATAGCTCTTGTCTGGCTGCAGCCCAAACGTTTGGTGAAACTCCTAGAAACAAAATATCTATAAACAAACAAAATTAACTAATGCAGGACTTTTATGCCATTTGAATTTAAATAAAAGCAATTACATTTTAAAAGTCACATAGAAGTATATAAGGAAGTTTTTATTGGCTAAAAGATACTCTTTAGCAACATGATATGGTGGTTTTTAGGAACAGGGTGGATTAGTTTTTTTGTTGTTGTTGTTAGGTGTTTTTTGTTTGTTTTTTTTTTAGTAGTTGGGACTGGCTTATGTTCAGTGGACACCTGGACAGTAGGCAAACTTGAAATGAAAGCTAGATTGCCCACCAATGTCACACTGCAGAGCATTGCTATAGAAGCCACTGGAAAAAGTATTAGAAATACATTTACAGTACACATGCAGCTCAGATCATTGCTGTGATGGAGGCTGCATGTTTCATGACCTATCTAATGGTTTTTGCTTTACAGAGAATCCCAGGACAATTTACAAGTTAAACACTAGTAGCATGGGAAAGAATTCTCTCTTTGCAATAAAAGAGATCTCTTTCAGTTATAGCTCAAGTAACACAGGCAAATTACATATTTCAACTACAGGTACTAACAATATTTTAGTAAACATTATGAGCCAAAGAATTCTAGTCATATGAGTTTTAGAGCTCTTTAGGTATTTTCCTATTTGTAATGTCCATCTGCTAACTCATTCGTTTCTTCATTAATTTATTTAGCAAAGAGTAGTTGAACATTTTTTATGTACTAGCAAAATGCTACATATGATGGTTGCACAAGCATGTATAAGATACAATCAAATCTTATGTGGTAGTTTTAAAATAAGCCCATAAATTATTTTATACTCCTCTCTTCAAAAAGTAGAGCTTAAAGCCCTGCCCCTTCAATGAGGGCTGGATTTAGTGACTCATGTCTAACAATAGAATATTGCAGAAGTGACAGTATGTGGTTTCTAAGACTAGGCATGGTAGTGTGTGCCTGTAGTCCCAGCTACTCAGGAGGCTGAGGCAGGAGGATTGCTTAAGCTCAAGAGTTTGAGGTTACAATGTGCTATGATTGTGCCACTGCACTCCAGCCTGGGTGACAAAGTGGGACCCTGTCAATCATTCAAATCAATTAATCAATGGAAATAAAAGGCATTGTGCATTGTTCCTCCTTTCTCTTTTCTATTACACACACTGGGGAAGTTATCTGCCACATTGCAATGGCACTCAGGCAGCCTTATGGAGGTATCTTAATGGTGAGGAACTGAGATTTCCAGTGAACATCCATGTGAGTGACCACCTTGGAACTGGCTCCTCCAGATTCTCAGATAAGGCTTCAGATAATACAGCCCCAGCCAATATCCTGACTGCAGCAACATGGGAAATCCTGAGCTAGAATCTTCAAGCTAAGCTGCTCTAGAGTCCTAATCTTCAGAATTGTGTGAGATCATAAATGTTTATTACTTTAAGATACTAGGTTTCGGGGGTAATTTGTCATGCATTATTCAGAGGTTTCATAAGTATCTCACAAAATGATGCTTATCTCCTCAACATCTATTCTGCCTTCCTTCATTGTTTAGAGAGTCATATATAAAGACAGTATGCCTCAAAGTAATAATTTATTCTTCTTGCTACAAGAATAAAGAGATTATTCACCAAGCGTCAGGACTTGGCTGGTACGATGTTCTAGCAGGAACTAGAAGAACATGTTTTGGACTGGAGCTTGAGGGTAGTAGACCAGAAAGGATGAAATATAAGGCTGGATAGAGGAGAGTTTACTGATATGGGATCCTCTTTCTTGAATCATGATTTAACATTTTGGCAAGAATGCCTGGAGTCCATCCTCATGTGTTGTGAGAATGGCTCTTTGAAGCCTGGAAACAATGAAGGCCTACAGAAAATGAGGTGGAAACTTGGCAGAGTATTAGAGAAGGAGTCATATAGTTCTGAGAGGTGAATGTAGCAGAATGGATTGTTTAAGATCTCTCTCTATTCAGAAAATCTGCCATGTTATATTTCCAATTCTTTTTATTAAAGTAATAAGAAATTTGCCAGTGAGAATAGCGTCATCATCACTGAGAAGCACAGGAGCGGCTCTCCTCTGTATCCAGGCTTAATGACAGGAGGTACTGCAGTGGATCTGGAATCCCTAATGGGGGTAGGAATATAAGATTCTGGAATTTCAGAGACCATATGGCAGTACTTAACTACTTAGGCGAGATAGATATTCTTACATGATGGAGAGCAACAGGGGTCTTGGCTCACAGAGGTCTATGGCAAAGGCCATAGATCATAATTTTCTTTGGGGTAAGATGAATGAACAACCAATGAAAGTATTGCTTGATTTATAAAACAGAAAATATCAACAATAAGTGAGAAGCTTGATCTTAGGCACTACAATTGTAAGTCACAATCTTTTTCCCAGTTGCCATATGTGCAGTAGTTCTCAGATGTAGAGCCTATTTACTACATGGAAATCTAGGTCTCTTTGAGGAAAGTCCCTGCAATGCAAGTATATTCCCTAAAAGAATCTACACCCATTTCCCATTGAAACTCTATGATAAGGAAAGGAGGCTATCTTTTTCGAGAGCTGCTAGATACTGGGTCTGAGTTAAAACTGATTTCAGGGAACACAAAATGCTGTAATGACCCCTTTGATACAGTGTCATGAAAAGATGACAGTGGAGTGGTTTGAAGTCCATCTCACAGTAATAGTGGGTCCACCAACCCACCCTGTGGTTTCTCCTCAGTTCCTTGAGGCATAATCAGGATGGATACAATTACAAACATTTCCTAAACTTTGGAAAAGACCCATTATAAAAGGATAGTAAAGACCAAGTGTAAGATACTAAAATTCCCTCACAACCCCACCAAGATAGCAAATCAGGAACAATACTGCATGCTAGATAAAATGGCAAAGACTAGCATCACCCTCAAAGACTTAAGGAAAGCAGAAGAGGTAGTCTTCATCACGTCCCTACTTAATTCACCAATCTGGTGAAAATTAGATGGTGAAAGTCATGGAAGATGATGTTGGACTACATTAACTTAACCAACTGGTAGCCACAAGCATAGTCAATGTGCTGGAAGTAGAAGATTTACGAGGAAGATCAAAACATCCTCTGGAATTTGGCATACAGCTCTTGATATCGTACATGTCTTCTTTCAATGCCCATCAAGAAGGAGCATCAAAAGCTGTCTTCATTCACTTAGAATGAACTGCTAACCTTATATATTGACTTGTCCTAGGCTTTTGTTAGCTTTCCTTTCTCAGCAAGGTACCTTGAGAATCTTGACATTTTGCAGAACATCATGGTGATCTCCTCATGAAAGTAATGACATCATGTAAGCTAAATGGTAATAATGTCATGATAGTAATGACGTCATATAAACTAAATCTAGTAAATAGGAAGTGATAAGTACTCTGGATGGCCTAGTAAGATACATGCGTGACAAAGGATCAGAAATATTGTCTGTACAATTCAAGCACATTCCAAATTATCAGGAGGAAACCAACAGTCTGGGGCATTTTGGGATATTCCCTCCAAGGTAAATGACAAGTTATTGCACCCTGTACCTCTTACTACTAAGAAAGTACTTGGCAAACCTCTTTACATTTTGGAGAGAGCATATGCCGTGCTGGGGAATATTGCTTAAGTCATTTAGTGGGTAATATGAAAGAGTGCCAATTTTGAGTGGTGACCAGAACAAGGGAGACCTCTGCAACATGTTCCAGCTCTGAAGCAATCAGTCCTGCCACTAGGGGCATATGACTTGGCATATCTAATGTTGCCAGAAGTTACCACAGTAGATTAAACTTTAGAATTTCTCCCCAGCATTAATAGTTGAGTCGCAATACAGTCTCCTGGGGTTCAGGAACAAGGCCATGCCATCTGAGGCACAGAATTATTCACTGTTTACATAAATAGCTCCTGGGAGAGTTGTATCAGCAAAGATGGCAGAATAGAAAGCCCCAGACCTCCTTCTGCTGTAGACAGTGACTTAACAGCAATATACAATTCAAAAAGCTTTTATGAGGAATTCAGAAACCAGTTAAGACATCACAGTACCATAGACAAGCACAAAACTATAAACAGTTGCACTGAAACAAGAAAAACAATTGCATTTCACCCACTAAAGTTCTTTCCTCAAGCCAGCACAGCTTGGTGCAATTGAGAGGAAATGCCCAACTCGCAGCTTCTCCCTTGCGAGAGAAAGAGAAGTGTGGAAAATACGTCTAACATTCTAGTTTGGGCACAGGCTGACAAAAGATAGATTTATAGCTTGCCTTACTTGAAGCTCTGTTGGGGAACTGGCAGAACTTTGACATCTAGGAGCACTTTGAACAAAGAACAACTCAGTGGCTTGTTGTAGCACCAGAGAACCTGCAGTATGACCAAATTCAAGACAGGTCATTTGATATGACTGAGCCAGAGGAACAAAAAGAAAAATGAAGAAAGCCTAAGGAACTTATGGTACATTACCAAGTGGAACAATATTTACATATGAGAATCCAAAAAGGAGAAGAGAGAGAAAAAGGGAAACAGAGTTTATTTTGAAGAAATCATTGATTTCTCCCTGATATAGTTTGGATCTGTGTCCCCACCAAATCTCATGTTGAGGAATAATCCCCAGTGTTGGAAGTGGGGCCTAGTGGGATGTGATTGGATCATGATGTTGGATTTCTCATGAATGGTTTAGCACCATCCCCCCCGGTACTGTCCTTGTGACAGTGTGAGTTCTTGTGAGATCTGGTCATTTAAAAGCGTGTGGCACCTTCCTGTTCACTCTCTTGCTCTTGCTCCAGCCATGTGACATGCCTGCTCCTCCTTGGCCTGCTGCCATGATTGTAAGTTTCTTGAGGCCTTTCCAGAGGACAAGCAGATGCCAGCATCATGCTTTCTGTATAGCCTGAGGAACCATGAACCAATTAAACCTCATTTCTTCATGAATTACCCAATCTCAGGTATTTCTTTACAGCAATGCAAGAATGGACCAATATACTCCCCAGACCAATTGGACTAAATGGGCATTCAAATGTGAAAAACTCAAAGCACTCTAAGATGAATTTAAAGCAACCCACACGGAAACATATTGTAATCTAATTGTCAAAAGTCAAAGGCAAGGAGAGAATTTTGAAACCACCAAGAAACAAATAACTCATGACATACTAGGGAGCTTAAATAATATTGCCAGTGGGTTTCTCAGCAGAAACATTACCAGACAGAAGGGAGTGGGATGATTTATTTGAAGAGCTTAAAAAAAAAAAAAAAAAAAACCTGCTAACCAAGGATATTGTCTATCTTTCTATGTCTATCTATGCTATATCCAGCAAAACTTACCTTTAAAAATGAAGAAAAAACCAAGACCTTTCCAGGTAAACAAAACTAAGGGAGTTTCTCACTGGAAAGACCTGTCTTAAAATAAATGCTAAAGGAACGCTTTAGGTTTAAATGAAATAACTCCAGACAGCAACATGAAAGCACATAAAAAATATAAAAGTCTTTGATATGGGTAAATATACAGACAAATAGAATCCTGTAATTCTGTAATGGTGGTATGTAAACAGTTTTAATTCTGGTATAGAATTTAAAATGTAAAAGCATAAATATAATTATAAAATATATTAATAATGCAAAATACAAAAACATGTAATTTGTGACATCAATAAGTTAAAGTGGTGTAGGGGATATAAGGAGCAGAGTTTTTGTATTTAACTGAAGTTGTTATCCATTTAAAATAAATTGTTGCAATTAAGAGTTTTAAAAAATCTCAATGATGACCAAAAAGAAAACACCTATAGAAGATATACAAAAGAAAATGAGAAATAAAGCATGCCACTACAAAACAATAAAACACAAAGGAAGGAAGCAAGGGAGGAAAAGAGAGACAAAATTAAGACATATAGAGAAAACAATTAACCAAATGGCAGTAAGTCCTTCCCTATCAGTAATTACTTTACATGTAAATGGATTAAACTCAATAAACAGACACAGAGTAGCTACATGGATTAAAAAAAGGATCAAAGTAGTTGCCTGTAGGTGAGTCACTTCAAATCTAAAGACACACATAGGCTGAAGATGAAAGGATGGAATAAGATAATCTATGTAAATGGTGACCAAAAAAAGCAGAGGTGGCCATACTTATATCAGATAAAATCAATATAGAAACATGACTTAGACATCACTATAGACTAATTGAACCCAACAGATAGACACATAACATTCCACTCAAGAACAGCAAAATACACAAGCACACATGAAATATTCATCAGGATAGATCACATGTTAGGCCACAAAACAATTCTTAACAAATTTGAAATGACTGGAGTCATACCAATATCTTTTCTGAATAAAACAGAATAAAACTGGAAATCAATTAAACAAATCAAACTGGAAAATTCACTTACATGTGGAAATTAAGCAATATACTCTTGAGCAACCGATGGGTAAAAGAAGAAATCACAAAGGAAATTGGAAAATATCTCGAGAAAAGTGAAAACACAACAAACCAAAACTTTATGGGATATAGCAAATGTCCTAGAAACATACAACCTACCAGGACTGAATCATGAGTAAATTTTAAGATGTCAACATACCTACATCTAGCAAGGAGAATAAATCAGTAATCAAAAATCTCCCAACAAAGAAAAGATCAGGACCAGCTGGCTTTGCTGGAAAATTCTATCAAAAATTTAAAGAAAAATTAATCCCAATCCTTCTCAAACTTTTCCAAAAATTAAGAGGAAGGAACACTTCCAAATTCACTATATGGTACCAGTATTACCCTGATATTAAAATCAGACAAAGATACTTTGAGACAGGAAACAACAGACCAACATCCCTGATGAATATTGATGCAAAAATCCTCAACAAAATATTGGCAAACTGAATTTGCCAGTTCAGTGCATAAAGGTGCATAAAGGGATTATGCACCATGACTAGGTTGGATTTATTCTTAGAATGCAAGGATGGCTCAGTAAATGAAAAAAAATCAATGCAATACACAACATTAACCAAATACATTAAATAAAGAGCAAAACCACATGATTATCTCAATTGATGTAGAAAAAGTATTTGACAAAATACAATACCCTTTCCTAATAAAAACACCCAACAAAGTGTGAATAAAAATTACCTTAACATAAGCAAGGCTATATATACAAAAAGTCCAAAGCTAATATACTCAACATTGAAAAACTGAATGTTTTCACCTAATAAGAGGAATAAAGAAAAGATGCCCCCTCTTGCCACTTGTATTCAACAATACTACAAGTCTCAGCCAGAGCAATTAAGCAGAAAAAGAAATAAAAGTCACAAATTTGAAAGGAAAGATAAATTATCTCTATTCTACAGATGACATGATCTTATGTGGACAACCCTAAAAATTCCATGAAAAACAAGCCTGTTGGACTTAATAAATTCCACAAATTTGCAAAAAAAAATCAAGACACAAAAATTATTTGCATTTCCATGTGCTAACCATGAATAATCCAACAAGGAAAGTAAGAAAACAATCTCATTTCCTATAGCATTGAAAAGAATAAAATACTTAGGAATATGCTTAGCCAAGGAGGTAAAAGACTTGTATACTGAAAACTATAAAACATAGCTAAAAGAAATGTTTAAAGATGCAAATAAGTTGAAAGGTATCACACATTCATGGATTGGAAGACAATATTGTTGATATATCCATACCACCCAAAGTAATTTGTAGATTAAATGCAATCCTTATCAAAATATCATTAGTTTTTCTTTCAAAAATAGAAAACATTCTAAAATTTATATGGAATCTCAAAGGACCCTAAGTGGCCAAAATAAAATTGAGAAACAGCAAAGCTAGAGAACTCACACTTTCTGATTTCAAAACATATTACAAAGCTACAGTAATCAAAAGAGTATGATACTGACACAAAGACATACAAATAGACTAATGGAACAGAATAGACAGCCCAGAAATAGTCTCTAATGTATACGGTTACATGATCTTCAACAAAGGCACCATGGCTACATAGTAAGGAAAGAGTAGTCTCTTCAACAAATGGTATTTGGAAAATTTTACATTCATAGGCAAAGAATAAAATTAGACTCTTACCTTACACCATATATAAAAATTAACTCAAAATGGGTTAAAGATCTAAATAGAAAACTTGAAATTATAGGTTTTTATAGGAGAAAACTCCAGGGAAAATCTTATAATATTAGATTTGGCAGTAATTTCTTGGATATGATCACAAAAGCACAGGCAACAAATGCAATAATAGACAAATGGGACTACATCAAACTTAAACACTTCTGTGCAGCAAAGAAAACACTCAACAGAGTGAAAAAGATAACCTATTTAATTGGAAGAAATTAGAAGAAATAGTTGCAAACCATGTAGGGAGTAATATCCAATATGCATAAAGAATTCCTACAACTCAAAAACATCAACAAATAATCTGATTTAAAAATGGGCAAAGGATTTGAATAGACCGTTCTCTAAAGAAGATATACAAATGACCAAAAAACATGTAAAGATGCTCAATATCACTAGTCATAAAAGAAATGAAAATCTCAGTAACACATCACAGCCATTAGGATGGCCGTTGTAAAAAACACACACACCGAGGAAAGAACTAGTGTCACTGAGGACATGGAGAAGCTGGAACACTTAGGCATTATTGGTGGAAATAGTAAAATGGTGTAGCTGCTAGAGAAAACAGCAAAGAAATTTGTCAACACGTTAAAAAAGAGAATTACCATATTATCCAGCAATCCCACTTCTGGGTATATATCCAAGAAAACTGAAAGGAGGATTTTGAAGAGGTAGTTGCACTTCCATGTTCATTGCAGCATTATTCTCAATAGCCTGGAGGTTAAAGCAGCCCAAATGTCCATTAATAGATTAGTAGATGAAAAAAATGTGATGCCAGGGGCTTCAATGGCTGACTAGTCATCTGTTACTTGCCTCCTCCACAAAGAAGAAACAAAACAGCAAGTAGATAATCATACTTTAATAGATCACCTAAGAGAGGATGCTGGAATTCAATAGAGAAGTGACAGAAAATACCCAAAGCAAGGAAGGAGAAAAAAGTGAGGCAGCCTGCTCCATCAGGATTGGCTTGTAGCCAGGAGAGGCTTACCCATGAGGGAAAAGGGTAGGTGAATAACCCCCAGTGGTACACATTCCCATCATGGACTCCTTTAATCCTAGCCATGGAGGAGAGCCCCTCAACCCTCACAGGCCCTTAGACTAACATAAGGATCTGCCTGGAGACTACATAACAGATTGCTCCAGAGAGGGAGCTCACACTGGGTCCCACATATCCTCCAAGTCCTAAGCAGCTACAGCAGGGCACCATTTTGAGAGAGCATCCCTCACCAAACTGGATTCTGCCCTGGGGCCCAACATTGATATATCTGGAACCCCATTGACATCCCCTGCCCACAGTTGTATACCACTGCTGACTGCTGCTGCCAGGGCCAAAGCCTAACTATTGGCAGTAATCCTTTCACCTCCAGTAGCAGCACCACAGTACATTTAAATGTGTCCTAAGGAAAGGGTACCCCATTTATAAGGCCAACACCTGGGGCCAAAGTGTTTGCTTCCCAGACTTCCATTTATGGCTACTGCCACTTAAAATAAGCCCACTTTCCCCAGCAGTGGGGATGCTGCACAGCCATTTCCACTTGCACTTGAGCATTCTGCCAGGGGCCTGGGATCACCCCATCCATGCCTACTACAGCCAGCACCTGCACACATTAGCGAGGCGCCTGAGGACAGTCCCAACTGGACCAACTCCACTCCCACTAGTGCCTGACCAAGTGCTCCCCCTAGTGCCCAACCAAGCATCTCCAACCCCATCTGGGGGCCTGGAGATTACCCTGACTCATCCACCAATACTGGCATCTAAGCATTCCTTCTGGAAGCCTGAGGATAAGCCCATCCAACCTGCTGCTACAACCACAGCTGACACCCACCTGCAGGCCTGGGGACTGGCCCACCAAGCCTGTCACAGTCACTACTGACACCAGTGCAGACTACTTGGAAGCCAGGGGGATTGTCCTGACACTGCTAATACCATTGTCCATGCCACACTGCACAGGAGCCCAAAGACCCACTCGCTCACCCAGCCCACTAATGCCACTGCTGGCACCCAAGCCAGCCAGCCAGAGGCCCAAGAATTGGTCTGCCTGAACCCACTGACACTGGTGCTAGTGTATACCACCCTGGGTTACAGGAACAAGCATAGTCAGCCTACCACTGACACCACTGGGGCCCACCTGATATCTCCATTCCAAGCATAACTTACCACAACCTCTACTGACATGGCACCCTAAGCCACTGAGGAAATCACCGATGCTACTGATATTGTTTATAGCTAATGAAATGATATGCACACATCACCTCATGCATCCAGAATCAAAGGCAAAGTACCCTCCCAGCCAACACCATGGATACATTTTCAGGAAAAAGTCCTCCCCTACAAAAGCAAATTGAAAAAATTGAAAGAAGTGACTGTCACATCAGAAACACAGATATCAATGTAAGGACAAAGGAGATATAAAAAAGAAAATATGACACCACCAAAGGAACACAATAATTCTCCACCAATAGAATCCATTAAGAAATTTATGAAATCCTGGGAAAAGAATTCAAAATAATGATATTAAAGAAGGTGACATACAAGAGAAGAAAAATATAAAGAAATCAGAAAAACAATTCAGGATATGAATGAGAAATTTACCAAAGAGATAGGTATCATTAAAAACAACCAAACAGAAACTCTGGAACTAAAGAATTCATTCAATCAATGACAAATATACTTGAGAGTTTCAACAACAGACTAAGTTAAGCAGAAGAAAGAATTCAAAACCTGAAGACAGGTCTTTCGAAATCATCCAGTCAAATAAAAAATTTTATAAAAGAATAAACAAAGCCTACATGACAGATGGAACACATAACATGACCAAATATTCAAATTTTCTGTGTCCCAAAAGGCAAAGAGAAAACAAAAGGGATAGAAAACATATTTAATGAAATAATAGCTGAAAAATTCCCAAGTCTACCAAGGATTTAGATAGCCAGATATAGGAAGCTCAGAGATTTCCAAACAGACAAATGCAAAAGGTTTTCTCCATGGCACATTATAGTCAAGTTGTCAAAAGTCAAAGACAGAATTCTCAAAACAGCAAGAGAAAAGTTTTCAGTCACTTATAAGAAAACCCCCATCAGACTAACAGTGGATTTCTCAGCAGAAACTTTACAGGCCAGGAGAGAATGGAGTGGTTTATTCAAAGTGCTCAAAGAAAAAAAGTATATACCCAACGAAGTTATCATTCACCAATAAAGGAGAAATAAAGACTTTTCCAGATAAACAAAAGCTAAGGAAATTAATCATCACTAGACCAGCCCTACAAAAATTGATTAAGGGAAGCAAAAATACGTTATCTGCCACCATGAAAACACATGAAAGTATAAAACCCACTCATAGAGCTAACATACAAATGAGGAAGAGAAAGAACTCAAATGTTACCCCTACAGAAAACCACCAAAGCACAATGATAAACAGCGAGAAAGGAACAAAGAAAATACAAGCCAACAAAAAATCAGTAAATAAAATGACATGAATAACCAAGCCTCCAATATCAATAACAACTTTGAGTGTAAATAGATTAAACTTTTATCTTAAAAGATACAGACTGGCTGAATAGATTTTAAAAAATGACCCAATTAGGTGCGCCAACAAGATACTCATCTCACCTTTAAAGATGTATAGGCTGAAAGTAAAGGTATGGAAAATGATATTCAGATATTCCATGCAATCAGAAACCAAAAACAAGCAGGAATAGCTGTACTTATGTCAATTAAAACAGACTTTAAGTCAAAAACAGTAAAAAGAGGCAAAGAAGGTTGTTATGTAATAAAGGGATCAATTCAGCAAGAGGACATAACAATTCTAAACATATATGCACTCAGTACTGGAGGACCCAGATATATAAAGCAAATTTCACTAGATCTAAAGGGAAATATAATCTCCAATACAATAATAATTGGGGACTTCAATACTCCACTCTCAGCATTAGAAAGATAATATAGACAGCAAATTAACAAAATAGCATAGGATTTAAATTGCACTGTAGACCAAATAGAGCTAACAGATATTTATAGAACATTTTGTATAATAGCTATAGAATACAAATTCTTCTGACCAGCAAATGGGACATTCTCCAGGATAGACCATATGCTGGGACACAAAACAAGTCTCAAAAAATTACAAAAAAAATGCAAAATCAAACAAAATCGAAAGTTAATAGAAGAAAAGAAGAAAGATCAGAGCAGAACTACACAAAATAGAGACTAAAATAACTACAAGGAGCCAATGAAACAAAGAGCTGGCTTTTTGGGAAAAAAGCAAAAATTGATAAAGCACTAGCTACACCAACCAAGAAAAAAGAAAATCCAAATAAAATCAGAAATAAAAACCAAGACATATAAGTGATACCACAGAAATATAAAAGATGAGAGTATATTATGAACAACTATTCACTAACAAACTTGAAAACCCAGAAGAAATAGACAAATTTCTGGATATATACACCTACCAAGATTGAATCGAGAAGAAACAGTAAACCTGAACAGACTAATGATGAAATTGACTCAGTAATAAAGTCTCTGCCAACAAAGAAAAGTCAGGAGCAGATGGCTCCACTGCAGAATTCTACCAAATTTACAAAAAACTAATACCAATTCTCTTCAAACTATTTCAAAAAATTGAAGCACAGAAAATTCTCTCTAATTAATTCTATGAGGCCAGAATTACCTTGATATTAAAACAAGACAAGGATGCAACAATAATAAAACTGAAATCAATATGTTTGATGAACATACATGTAAAAATCCTCAACAAAATACTAGCAAAACAAATCCAACAGCACATCAAACAGCTAATACACCATGATTAAGTGGGATTTTTGCCAGAGATATAAGGATAGTTCAACATATACATATCAATAAAGGTAAAACATCACATCAACATAATGAAGGACAAGAACCATATCATCTCAATAGATACAGAAAAAGCGTTTGATAAAATTTAACATTCTTTAATGATGAAAACTCTCAACAAACAAGGCATAGAAGGAACATATCTCAATATAATAAAGGCCATATATGATAAACTCACAGCTAACATCATACTAAATGGGGAAAAGCAGAAAAGATTTTCTTCTAAGGACCGGAACAAGACAAGGATGTCCACTTTCACCATTCCTAGTCAATATAGTACTGGTAATCCCAGGCAGAGTAATCAGGCTAAATAAATAAACACTTAAATAGCATCCACCTTGGAAAAGAAGATGTCAAATTGTCCATCTTTGCAGATGGCATGATCCCATATCTAGAAAACCTAAGGACCTCACCAAAAAACTTAGAATTGATAAAAAAAAAAAAAGTTTAGTAAAGTTGCAGGACACAAAATCGACATACAAAAATCAGTAGTATTTATAACACCAATAATGAACTATCTGAGAAAGAAATCAAGAAGGTAATTCCATTTACAATAGCTACCAAAATAAAATACCTATGAATAAATTTAACCAAGAAGGCGAAAGACCGCTACAAGAAAAACTACAAAGCACTGAAGAAAGACACTGAAGAGGACACAAATGGAAATGACCATACTACCTAAAGCAATCTACATATTCAATGCACGCCCTATCAAAATACCCATGTCATTTTTCACAGAAATAGGAAAAACAATCCTAAAATTCACATGGAAACAAAAAAAGAGGCTGAATAGTCAAAGCTATCTTCAGCACAAAGAACAAAGTTGGAGGCATTATACTACCTGACATCAAAATATACTACAAAATTATAGTAACCACAACAGCATGTAATTGGTATAAAAACAGACACACAAACTAATGGAACAGAATAGAGAACTCCAAAATAAATCCATGTATTTACAGCCAACTAATTTTTTTTTTTACAAAGACAACAAGAACATACTAGGAAAAGAACTCTGTTTTCAGTAAATGGTGCTGGGAAAACTGGATATCCATATGCAGAACAATGAAATTGGATTTCTATCTCTCACCATATACAAAAATCAACTCAAGATGGATTGAAGACTTAAATGAAAGACCCAAAACTATAAAACCACTAGAAGAAAACATAGAGGAAATGCCTCAGGACATTGGTCTAAGCAAATATTTTATGGATTAGACCTTAAAGGCCCAGAAAACAAAAAAACAGAAATAGATAAATGAGACTATATTAAACTAAAATACTTCTGCACAACATAGGAAACAATCAAAACTGAAGAGCCAGCCTGTTAAATTGCAGAAAATATTTGCAAAGTATGCATTCAGCAGGGGTCTAATATCCAGAATATACAAGGAACTCAAACAACTCAACAACAACAAAAACAAATAATTCCATTTAAAAGTAGGCTAAGGTCATGAATAAACATTTCTCAAAAGAAGACATACAAATGGCCAATAACTGTATTAAAAAATACTCAATATCACTAAACCTCAGGGAAATACAAATAAAAACCACAATGAGATATCATCTCACCCCAAGTGGAATGGCCTTTTTTTTTTTACTTATGATAGATCAACTTATAATTTTTCAACTTTACCATGGTGTGAAAGGAACATACATTCAGTAAAAATCGTACATAGAAATTTGAATTTTGATCTTTTTTTAGAGCTAGCATATGCAGTATGATACTTTCTCTTGATGTTGGGCAGTGGTAGCAGTGAGCCACAGCTCCCAGGCAGCCAGCCACTCACGAGGGTAAACAATACTTGATATCTTCTTGACTAACACTATGCCTGCTAAACCATTAAGTGTCCATGCACCAGTGCCTTCTACCAGCTATTCTTGAGCCTCATCAGAAGAGACAGAAATTAATAACCCTGTTGCTGTAGCCTCCCCATCATCCAGCAATTGATTGTAGTCCAATTCTTCAAACATTCTTCAGGCCCAGTGTGCTTTCAGCTGTGTACATTAATGGTGAGTACCCATACAACCACTCTGTTTTCCACGTTAAGTACAGTATTCAATAAATTACATGAGATATTCAACACTCCATTAGAAAATAGGCTTTGTGTTAGATGATTTTGCCCAACTGTAGACTAATGTATGTGTTCCGAGCACGTTTAAGATAGGCTGGACTATACTATGATATTCTGTAAGCTATTGAAAGCATTTTCAACTTATGATATATTCAAGTTACGATGGGTTTGAAACAAAGTGGAATGGCTAGCACAACGACCCAAAGTCTCAAAATATCTGACTTACCAATGTAATATTGCCTCAGACTCAAAGGATCCATACTGTGGTGACATAGTAAGTCTAGATCGTGGGGTTCACTGATTCTACCATAAACAGCAGCACCCAAAGCTGCTGGTCTGACTGACAGAATGTTGAGACGGCTTTTTATAGCCATCCAACTTGGGTATGACAGCATGCATAGTTAGGGTGCTATCCTTCGAAATAGAGAATACACTTTGAATCGATAAGCGTTACATGGCCTATGTTGATTACAGATAGAAAATGAGATCATGAAACAAAGGGTTAGGTAAGAAGTGGCTATTCTTACCATTGTTTTCAGTGGCCCACTTGGGAAATTTGTGCTTTCTATCTTTACATCAGGCTCTGATGGATTGTAAGTACTATTGCTGGAAAGGAAATTTTATACCGGGGGACAGAATATGGGTTTCACTAAACCCAAAGCTACTGGTACCACCTAGTCCCTTGGGACTAGACCAAGGGGCAAAGAAATAACTATACTGACTGAAGTATCTGACTATCATGAGAAGATATTGTTGCTGCTATATAATGAGGGCAAGAGGAAAAAATCAGAGGATTTAATAGGAATGTGTCTTGGTGCTCAATGCCCAGTAATAGCGATGGATGGGTAGTTGCAGTAACTAAATTTGACAAAGGTTGAAATGAAAAAATGGGGGAGCATTTTCGTACATGAGAGTACAGGTTACCTCCCTGGTGAAAGCCTACAGCAGCTGAGAGTGAGAGGAATCTAGAAAGCATGACAGAGGAAGATGATCAATATAAATAATGATCTTGAAACCAGCTGCAGCAGTAGGCTACAGATGATCACTTTAACCATTTTTCTGAGCCTTTCAAAAAATTTTTTGACTGGCCATGACTTTGAAGAATTTCTAATCAGACAAATTTAACTCAACTTCGGACAGGAGTGAATGTGGGTAGTACCAGAGGTGAATTGTAGCTGATGCCTTTGCTGACCACATATATCCTCTCTGCTTTCACTGTTCCCATATACACCTGCAGGTTCGTACATCAAACAAAGCTTCTCATCTACACATCACTCTGACTGAGAGCAATTTCCGGCCACTGGAACATGTTAAGCACAAATAGGACAGGCAGGGAGGAGCAGGGCACAGAAGCTCTATGAACATCTTCAACAGTGAAAAACAGGAATTAGTAAATACATATCTAAGCTTTCTTACCTTTGGGTAGAGCAGTTATTAGTGGGCCTGGCAACTAATGACTTACAGTGACAGGCTGATTATTAACACCTTCTATTGGCTTCATTCTGCTTACTCTGAATTGCCTCCCAAATAAACGAAGCACTCAATTCCAATGGGTGGTTTGCTTCAGTATTTTGGGTCTCAGTTAAGATCTCCAAGGTTAAGAGAGATTCTCTTTCCTCATGTAGTAATTACATGCAACTTCCAGGCACTTCGACTGACCTTAAATGATTTGCTACATTCTTCTATATATAAGTCTGCATATTGCTTCTGCTTTAAATATATCTCAATAGTATGTCAAGAATATTCAATCAGCTAAAATTAGAAAATTTTCTAATCAGAAAACCAAAATCTAAAGAACAGAGGAAATGGCTTGAAGCTAAGAATTTTTGGTCTTTCATTCTCATCTCCCAACAATTTCCCATAAAGCCCTAAAAAGGCCAGTTAACTTTTTAGTGTCTATGCTTCCTAATGTGTTAAATGAGACTCATAACCCTGTGATGTAAGGGCAGTCAAGCAGATGAATTATTTAATGTTAGATGATCCATAATCTGCCACACACTACTATTTTGAAGATGCCCATGCATTATTCATTGCCAAATGCACTTATGTTATGTTATTAGAGTACACAATCTCTCACAAATTTCAGATATTACACACACTTTTTAATAGGTGGCAAAAACGATACATCCTGTGCGATATTTTTAGCTAAAATGAGTTAATCCTAGGTGGCCTAGAGTGAAATGTTTTAAGACTATATAAAAATAATAAACCTAACCTTCTGGGTGATGATAAGCATTATTACTGTATTTATTTGTAGTTCAGTAGACTCTTGGCATTCAGGGATTTAATAACACAGTTTGTATTCTTTGGAGGCAACCTCAAGGGTTCACGCCACAGAGTGATGAGTAGTTTTGTGGTGGCATAGATTTTAATTGTACAAACTAATGGCCTGATATGTGGAGGCCTCTCCCAATACCACTACTCATGAACAGTGAGCTGGCTTCTTCTCATCCTGTAAGTGGCTCACCTTAGCTCTGTTCTTCTTTCTCTTTCATGAGCAGTAACTGTTCTTAAGTGATAAAAACTTCATATATTTTTGAAAAATGGCTCTTATGGGAGAAATAAACCATTGCTAGTGCTGGTGATGAAAATGAAGAAGTCTAAGAAGCATTTATTCTTAGCCAGAAAGAGATTTTTAATAAAAAGTAGGATGTTGAACTTGGCAGACTTAAGTCCATGATATGACAGAGTTCACCAAGTGGGTACATGAACACAAGAAAAATCATTTTATGAAATTTTTAACAAGAGTTCTCACCAAATCAAAAGTTGATTTTTGCATTTTTCTCTTTTAAAACAAGTGCTCATCTGAAGGCCAGAAAGGGAGCTTTAAGGTTTTTATTTTACTTTGTAACCTTTTTTTTTTAGGACAGGTTGTATGCTATAGTAATGTTCTTTTGTATTTTTTAAAATAAATTTTAATAGTGTTTTAGTTAATTCTATTGTATTTTGTAAGAGAAAAATCACAATCTTCAAATGAAAATGTTATCTTCTTTTTTAAAACATCGAATCATTAAATTCCTTATTTTGTTGTCTTGTACCAGCCCTTCAGAAATAATGATTAAAAATAGGGATACCCGACATGCTTCTACTGTTCTTAACTTTTACTGGAATATGTCTAGGGTTTCCCAAAGTATATTTTATTGAACAGTTGTACTCCTTGAAGAAAAAGTTCTATGACAAAACTTTAGAAATCTGCCACACTCTGTTTCCATGTTAGAGAATCAAAGAGCATATTCACCTATTAATTGTACCAAGCAGCCCTGTAATTTAATATTTTATGGTTTAATTTTGTTTAATCCTGAGTTAAACTGCCTTGTCCAGAAATTAAAGAAAGAGAGAACAGTCCCCACTGTCTTATGAAGCCAAATAACTTGGATGGTACATTACAGGAGAAAAAAAAAATATGTATCAGTTTTTAATCTCATCCTCAAGCAAGTTGGCAGTCATTCATTTTGCAAACAACAATGTGAAGGAAAACCCCTGCCACAGTGTCCCCAGTGGCAACCGCAGAATGGACACCAAGGCCTCCAATGAGTGAAAATAAGTCACACATGAAAGCTTCCCAAAGTGAACAAATATTGTGCTAGAGATGGTGGACTACTAAGTTTTGCTGACTAACCAGACAAACCATCCCTATGCTTTCTTTTATAGGCTTCTGGGTCAGTTTAACCTAAGAATTATAAGGCAAACTGTGAAAAGCTTTGATCCATTGGCAACTACTTTTTCTGTTTGAATTATGATTTTTTTTTAATTTCTCTGCTCTGTGATGGCAATTCTGATCTAGGATCCTTTCCTTCATATTGTCTTAACATCAAAGTAACCTCATGGTCCATAAAAATTGGCTACATAATAGATCAACTCTATGAAGTTAGAATTATAAAAAGCTTTTTTGTTTTTTGTTTTTTGTTTTTTTTTTTTTTAATTTTTTTTTTATTATACTTTAAGTTTTAGGGTACATGTGCACATTGTGCAGGTTAGTTACATATGTATACATGTGCCATGCTGGTGCGCTGCACCCACTAACTCGTCATCTAGCATTAGGTATATCTCCCAATGCTATCCCTCCCCCCTCCCCCCTCCCCACCACAGTCCCCAGAGTATGATATTCCCCTTCCTGTGTCCATGTGATCTCATTGTTCAATTCCCACCTATGAGTGAGAATATGCAGTGTTTGGTTTTTTGTTCTTGCGATAGTTTACTGAGAATGATGGTTTCCAATTTCATCCATGTCCCTACAAAGGATATGAACTCATCATTTTTTATGGCTGCATAGTATTCCATGGTGTATATGTGCCACATTTTCTTAATCCAGTCTATCATTGTTGGACATTTGGGTTGGTTCCAAGTCTTTGCTATTGTGAATAATGCCGCAATAAACATACGTGTGCATGTGTCTTTATAGCAGCATGATTTATAGTCATTTGGGTATATACCCAGTAATGGGATGGCTGGGTCAAATGGTATTTCTAGTTCTAGATCCCTGAGGAATCGCCACACTGACTTCCACAGTGGTTGAACTAGTTTACAGTCCCACCAACAGTGTAAAAGTGTTCCTATTTCTCCACATCCTCTCCAGCACCTGTTGTTTCCTGACTTTTGAATGATTGCCATTCTAACTGGTGTGAGATGATATCTCATAGTGGTTTTGATTTGCATTTCTTTATAATAATAAAACTTTTTGCTTTTATAACTTGGGTATTCACATAAAAGTTAAACTGTTTGAAACTTCCGCGTTGCTGTTGGCTTTGGTCAGTTGCATCAATGTTCTTCAGTGAGATTTGCCTGAAGTTTCCTTTTGTGTGATACTTGGTCAAGTATTAATGGCACACTTCTATTTTTTTCCCAGCATTTTAAGACACTATATATATTCTGTTATCTATCCTCCAAAGACTGAAAGAGTTCATCTGTAAGTCTAAACAGCAGTAACTTTGAATAATATTTTTCAAAATTTTCCCATCCTATCATGTTTATTGATATATTTAAGTTTTGTATGTTCTCTTTAGCCAACATTGATAGTGTTAATTTTCCTTAAAAACTATTTCTTCCCAGATTTACAAAATCCAATAAATATCTTTTCTAAGGGGATGTTTTTTACATAAGTTATTGGGGTACAGATGGTATTTGGTCATGTAAGTTCTTTAGTGGTTATTTGTGAGATTTTGGTGCACCCATCACCTGAGCAGTATACACTGCACCATATTTGTAGTCTTTTATTCCTCACCCCCCTTCCACCCTTCCCCCCAAGTCCCCAAAGTCCATTGTATCATTTTTATGCCTTTGAGTCCTCATAGCTTAGCTCTCACATAAAAGTGAGAACATATGATGCTTGGTTTTCCATTCCTGAATTACTTCACTTAGAATAGTAGTCTCACCCAATCTCATCCAGGTCACTGCAAATGCTGTTAATTCCTTTTTATGGCTGTGTAGTATTCCAACATATATACACATATATGTATATACGTGTGTGTATATATGTATATGTATATATATGTATGTGTATATATATGTATATGTATATATATGTATGTGTATATATATATGTACACACACACACATATATATATACACACACACCCCCACAGTTTATCTATTCATTGATTGATGGGCATTTGGGTTGGTTCCATGATTTTGCAATTGTGAATTGTGCCGCTATAAACATGCATGTGCATGTATCTTTTTCAAATAATGACTTCTTCTCCTCTGGGTAGATACCCAGTAGTCGAATTACTGGATCAAGTGGTAGTTCTTTTAGTTCTGTAAGGAATCTCTACCCTGTTTTTCATAGTGGCTGTACTAGTTTACATTCCCACCAGAAGTGTAGAAGTGTTCCCTGTTCATTGCATCCACGGCAACATCTACTGTTTTTGATTTTTTGATTATGGCCATTCTTGCAGGAGTAAGGTGATATCGCATTGTGGTTTTGACTTGCATTTCCCTGATCATTAGTGATGTTGAGCATTTTTTTCATGTTTGTCGCCATTTGTATATTTTCTTTTGAGAACTGTCTATTCATGTCCTTAGCCCACTTTTGGATGGGCTTACTTATTTTTCTTTACTGATTTGAGTTTGTTGTAAATTCTGGATATTAGTTCTTTGTCAGATATATAGATTGTGAAGATTCTCTCCCACTCTGTGGGTTGTCTGTTTACTCCACTGACTGTTCCTTTTGCTGTGCAAAAGCTCTTTAGTTTAATTAGCTCTCAGAAATACCTTATTATTCATGGCTATAGCATAAGCTGTCCTATTCTACTTTCTTTCTAACCTTGCCCTCAAATTGGGAAGGAAAAGGTGAAAATGGGAAGGAACTTCAGTGACAGGTGTAAAAAGGGAAGGTAGACTGAAAGAGACCCCGTGTGAGAGAATGGGATATAAAAAGCTGCTTTATTAAACTTTCCATTCTATAGATTTTTTTTTCCCTAAAAAAGAAGTTATCACATAAGAAAGGTGAAGGCAGATAAAGAATGAGCTTTCAGATGTTTAGGCAGGCCACTATTAATCAAGTTTTTTCAGCTATAAAAAGGAATGGTTAGTATCAACTGTATCCAGCTTTTGGAGGGAAGATTAGGTAAGATACTCTACAGAGCTCTAGAAAGTAATCCTGCAGAAATATAAACTATTACTGTTACTTTATAGATTTCCAGCATTCCACTATTGACTCTTCGGCATCTAGGACAATGTTCATTATTAAAATTATGGGCCAGGTGCAATGGCTCACAACTGTAAATCCCAGAACTTTAGGAGGCCGAGGTAGGTGGATTGCTTGAGCTCAGGAGTTCAAGATCAGCTTGGGTAGCATGATGAAACACCTAAAATACAAAAATTAGCCAGGTATAGTGACATATACCTGTAGTCTCAGCTACTTGGAAGGCTGAGATGGGAGAATCGCTTGAGCCCAGGAGGTTGAGAATGCAGTGAGCTATGATTGTGCCAGTTGCTCCAGCCTGAGCGACAGAGAGACAGACCCTGTCTCATATTTTAAAAAGCCCTTTATATCGTATTGGGAAAAATGACCAAAAACCATACAAGTTATTTATGGCAAGTTCTGGCTGACCACAGGACTGTCCAGGAAAAAAAAAAAGGTGTTATAAGATGAATTGGTATATTCCTTATTAATGACAAGGAGTTGTAATCACCAATATGGTCTTCTGCACTATTTCTTGAAGAAAACTTCAGCAAATCATTATAACTTTGTAACTACTACGGCCCTTCTTAAAAGAATCGGTACTAAGACAGAAAAAAAGAAATCATTAAAAAGATGTGAGACTTTGACAAGAAACTTGTTCAGAAGAAAGATCTTGGCCTGTATCCACTTACCTATATCTTCTGCACCTCTCTTTCTGTGTATGCTTCTATTTAATATCCTATCCCTGACCTTGGTAATTTGTGGTTGGTTCTATGGTAATGGTTGCTGGAGAAGTAATCTGATTTTTTGCCTCATCTATTTTTAACATCCTTTTCCTAATGTCTTATCTATATACACTACACCAGTGGCAACTTCCTCCTGGTAAAGAGAATGTATACTTCCTGAAAGGCATCATTTTGGGTTCTACAAATGTCTCTAATGTCCCTTCTGCTAATATAATCACTCCTGCAGGTGGCAAATAGTATTTTGGTCATTAAGGGCATGAATGAGAACTGTAAAAGAAAAAAAATGTATGTATAATTGAAGCCCAAGGTATTAAATCCATGGAAATATTCTATTGCCTTTTAAAACATCTATAGAAGTGTACTTCTCTAGAGGCAATAACTGAATGAAATGTCCATTCTTGATGCTATTCAGAGACATCAATTTGCATAGTCAGAGGTGTAAGGAGGAGAAGAAGGTACCAAGTAGCCCTGGTAGAACTTTGTAGAAGTTCATGAAAGTAAAATATTTAAATAAGCAGAGACAACAGGCACACAATGGCTGTACTAAAGAGGTGCAGTCTGATTTTCTCATGACCTCCTTCCCCATATGAGAACCCAATTTCTTAAAAAAACATGATTGAGACGGTTCAGCAAAGACCAAGAAAATCAGATGAAAAACTATAACTAAGTGACTTACACCGTGAGCCACACAGTTACATGTCACTTGGGAAACTAACATTTGTAGAATTTACAATCACTTTCAACACTGGATCCTTACACTGTGTTGAAGGTATTATTTTGATTAACTTCCCATTTTGCAAACAGAATTAAGAAAATAAGACTCAGATGTTAAATGACTGGCCCTTTACTTACAGTTAATGATGGAGTTCAGGGCATGCCACTCCAATATATGGCACTTTGCCATTTGAGATAACAGCAGAAAAACGAAGGCCACTCTCATCTTTCCTTGGTCCCTCTCTCCCAAAGCAGGTTCTTTCCAGAGGCACCTACTCTATACCTGGATGATAGGCATATCCTTATCTCTGAAGATATAGGGACACAGAGAAGAATCTGGACAAACAGGCCTTGCTAAGTTTCCCCAAGTTTATTACCACTAGATCATGCACCTTTATCTAATCATGCTTCTTTTCCAAGGCCACTTCTTCATCAGACTTAGCATAAAAATACACAGGTTTATCCATTTCTTCATGACTTCATTTCCTTATGAAGGCTTCTGTGTCATGTACAACTTATATTAAATTTGTATGCTTTTCTCTTGTTAATCTGTCTTTCTTTACAGGGGTCTCAGCCATGAACCACGCAATGGATAAGAAAAGATTTCTTCTCCCCTACAGTTTCTTCTCTGCTGCGCTACTAAACACAAAGCTAGGACTATCTACAAATACCATGCTTTCCCATCACCTTCAAGCGGTTACCTATGTTGGGGGAAGGATACTCCATGCATGTGAAATGACAGATAATTAAACCAACACATAAACGGAACACTGGATGAGTCTCCTCACTCTGCTGACAGCACAGCTGGTGCAGGCAGCATAGTTGACTGTTAGTAGCTGGCTCTCATGCAACTCTGAGACTAGCTTGAAGAATTCCTATAGACCTCATCTAGTGGTATACCCATACAAAAACACCATTACGTGTGTAGAACACATATTCATTCAAACTGCAAGCCACGCTTGGATTCCCATTCCATTTGTTTCCAATGTCTGCACCCTGGTGCAGATAAAGATTCCTCAGGCTCCTTTGGTCTTGGCTTTTCCTGACTTTGAAAGGTACACAAGACCTTGCAACTCTCTGTCTCTCACAGTCACTGCAGGTATTTTTAAAATCTTTATTACAATGATTGAAAGGTAGAAAATTCACAGGTATCCCTCTGTGTTTGGAGAACCTTACTGAATGCTCTCTGAACTTGGCATTTGGACTTTTAA
Organism: Pan paniscus; assembly: GCF_029289425.2. NCBI lineage: Eukaryota > Metazoa > Chordata > Mammalia > Primates > Hominidae > Pan > Pan paniscus. Next base: position 51,500,214 of record NC_073256.2, on the reverse strand, counting down.
AGACTCTCACCATTTATCATAACCATCATTGTTCTTCCCTGGATTTTCCTGAGAGGTGTAGCAACTGGTTTTTGAAAGATTAGGATAATCAAAAAGGATGAAGAGGCTTTTCAGGTGACCCTATTCAGCTTGTTCCAAATTACTTTTGGGGAGAAGACATGAGATTCTTCTCTCCCCCATAATAAGTGTCAGCTATTCTATCATTGTTTATAAACCATGATCTAAGCTTTCCCGAGTGCCTCATGCCAGGTTCCTTTGCTTTTCTCCATTAGCATATGGTTACATGGTGTTTATGCTCCAAGAAAAAGCCCTCGGACAACTCTACTGTCAAACGTGTGTTTTTTCCTAAGTAGGAGGTCAATAGCATCTCCATATCCCCACCCAGAAGAGAAATGAGATGTTGCATGTGACACCCACTAATCATCTACTTTTCAAGGTTTGATTTGGTAATTTTCTCTGAGGATGAAGCAGCTGACAAAAATGCTTTCAAGATGGAAAGGGGGCTTGTAAACCTGCCTGACTTATTATTTTCTGCCTGAAAGCAATAAACATCTGTTTGCTTGATAAAGTAACCAGGTTCACATTTGAGGGAAACAAAGCTATTTAGTTGGCTTCCAATTACTGATTTCTCTTGAGAACATTACCCCAAGGGCTCTGGGCAGTGAAATGCTGAATATCACCTCATCGTCTCTAGATTCCCCTATACAATCTGTCAATAGCCTAAATTCCATGCCATGAGACATTTTTTCATACTATAAAATGCTGGCAAATGCTGTTGAGCATAGAAAAAAGGAAATAGTTGTTTACTTTGAGATATTAGACAAGGGCAAAACTTAGAAATTTTTTTCATATGTCAATGGATCCCACTTTTAAATAGCCAGGAGTCCAAAGAAATGACTAGATCTCTTTCGAGGTCTAGAAAGAGGTGAAACTTTTGTTTTTATTGTTTGTGTGTTATGTCTGAGTCTCGTTACCACACTTGGAAAACTTATACTCTCGGCTCTTGATTAAGTGTATTCTATAATCTGTCATCTTAAAACTAAAACAATTGTTCTTCATTTCTTTCAACAAATTGTTTGAGTAAATTTATGTGCTAGACACTCATTTAGGTACTTTAAAAATGTTAGAAAACCAAAACCAAGCATCCTTGTTCTGCTGAAAACTTATACTCCAGGTAATAAGTATCAAGCATAATAAATAAGAAGATTGCATACTGCAAAAAAAAAAAATTAAAAAATTGAGCAGAGTCATGGAAATCAGGGAAGCCAGAGAGAGGTACTGGATGAAGGACAGTTGCAATTTTAAATAGGGTAATAAGGATAAGACTCACTGAGAAAGTGACATGTGAACAAGAGCTTGAAAGAAATATAAGAGCTATCCACACAGATACTCAAAGAACAGCATTCTAGGGACAAGGGAAGCCCAGTGCAAAGGCAAGAAGGCAAGAGCGTGCCTGGAAACTCCAAGGAGCATCATGGAAGCCAATATGCCTGGAGAGAAATGATCAAGCAGGAAATTAGCAGGATACAAGGCCAGAGAAGTAAAGTTGGGAAGGGTAAAAAGAGGGGTGGGCTATGTCTACATATAAAAACCTTAACTGATATAAAAACTTTGGCTTATTCTTTGAGTGAAATGAAAGCTTTTACAGGATATTAAACAATGGAGCCATAAGAACCACCTCACATTTTAAAAGGGCCACTCTATCTGCTTTTTCAAAATAGACTGCATTAGGTAACAAGTATGGAATCAAGAAATTGTTTCAGAGACTATTGCAATAAATCCAAGCAAGGAGCTCAGTAAAGGGTAGTAGCAGTAGTAGTAGTAGTAGTAGTAGTTGTTGTTGTTGTTGTTGTTGTTGTTGTTAGTAGTAGTAGTACTAGTAGTAGAGGTGGTAAGAAGTGTGACATTCTGGATATATTTTGAAAAGTCAATAGGAATGCATGTTAGCTTGGACATGAGGTATGAAAAAAAGAGGTAAGTCAAGGATGACTTCAAGATTTTTGGCCTGAGCAACAGGATGGATGGAGTTGCATCAACTGAGATGGGGAAAACTCCAAGTGAAATAAATTTAGGAAAGAATATCAGAAGTCCAGTCTTGAACATGTTATGTTTCAAATGTCCATTAGATATTCCAGTGGAGATGTTGCATAGGATGCTAGATTTATGAGTTTGGAAAGATCTGAGATGGAGGTATAAGTCTGGCATATGTATGCTATTTAAAGCTATGCTGCTATAGGATGTCATCAAAAAAGTAAATGTACATAGAAAAGAGAACCAAAGATTGAGTCCTGGAGCTTGCCAAAGAGGTTAGAGATAAGAGGAAGAACCGGTGAGGAAGGCAGAGGAGTTGTTAGTGAGCTGGAAGAAAAAACAAGAGAATGTGGTGTTCTAAAGACCAAGGTACAGAAGCCGTATCAAGGGGGAGGGAGTTATAAAAGTACCAAATGCTAATGAAAAGGTGAAGACTGGAAACGCCCAATGGATTTAGCAACATGAATCACATTGATGACCTTGATGAGGGCTGATTAAGGTGGAGTGGGTCTCACAATGAGAAAAACACAATTGGAGACCAAGTAAAAAAAAACTTGAGTAATTTGTTTGAAAATAAGTACAAAAACTGGAGTGGAAGTTGGTGGTGAGGGGATGGATTCAAACTAAGTTTTTTGTTTTTAAAATTTTTTAAAATGATATTTGCATGTTATGCTAATGCAAACAATTCAGGATGGAGGAAAAAATGATGCAAAACTGGAGCGCATTCATGAAGAAATACTCGGGTGAGCAAGAGCAGATGGGATCCGTTGCAATGGATGGAATGGCACTGGATGTGAGTACAAATATTTCATCTATGGCTATGGGCAGGAAGGCAGAGTATGTAGGAAATGTGGGAAAGTGCGTAGATGTAACGGTGTGAGTCTGGCAGAATCTCTTTGGAAACCTCTTTCAATAAGGAAGGACGCAAGATCATCAGGTGAAAATGATGAGGATAGCGGAGGAATTTTTGAAGGTTTGAAAAAAACAGAGTGGCTAATTGTTTACACCTTTGATACTCAAAGGATGGTCATTGAACCAGCAGCATTGGCGACACCTGGGAGGCTGTCAGAAAAGCAGAATCTCAGGCCTCAGAACTCCTGCATCAAAAGGTCCATTTAAACAGGATCCCCAAGTGTTTCATATGCACCTTAAAATTCGAGAAGACCTGACCTTTGCAAGATATCATAGTAAAAAAAGCATAAAGAACATGAGCTTTTCAGCCAAATAAATTGAACTCTAACTTATGTTATTTTCAGAAAATTACTTAACCTCTGTGTAAGTTTCCTTCTCTGTAAACTGGGGAAAACTATTAATATTAGCACAGTAGAAATAAAAGTGGCAGTAGTAGTTGTTGTAATGGCAACGACAACAGGTAACATTCACTGAGCGCTCTATCAGTCAGGGGCTTGGCAGGAGGCTGGAATTCACTCAGGTGATTTCAGTAAGTGGCTCTTAACTCTGGCTTCATTACTTACAAAGCTCTTAGACAACACCAGCGGCCAGAACCCACCCCAGCCAGAGATGGCATTCCCATCTCTGGGAATGCCAGCCCAGGCACCGGTAGTTTTCAAAAGCTCCCTTGGTGGTCACGTGCAGCAAGGGTTGAGAACCACTGATGTAAGTTAATAGTCTTTAGTGAAGGGCCTACTTACAGAGATTTGGGCAGCATTAAGGAACCAAAAAATGGCATGTTGAAGCACCCAGGTACCAGCAAGAGAGGCAAGGCATTAACTTACATGGGGTTGGAAGAACAAAGGAAGAAAACAGTGTCTCTGCTGCAGTAGAGGAAGGACCACAGGTAGAGGTCGGTAGAGGTCAGCAATGGAAGCGCTGGGTTGCTGCCAGTGAGGGAGGCAAAACTCGGAGGGGGCAGGAAGGAAATTCCCTACCCTTTCTTCTCCCGCCTACTGGTTCCCTGACACTTCCTCCCATTGGCTGGCCCCAAAGTGAAGCTGGCTCGCAAGGGAATTTGGGTGATGTAGTCCTATGTAGAAGTCCTATTTTCTGGGAAGACAGCAGGCCAGAGAAGATGGGAGAATGACTGGCGGGGGAGGGAGTCTTGCTAAGGGGTCAAGTGGAGAATAAGTACAGGCACTTACTACGTGCCGGGCCCTCTTCCAGGTGCTTTGCATGGATTAACATTTTAGTAGATGGCTTCATTATTTTTCATTAAAACTCAGCACTTTTTTTATTGAATAAGGAATTGTTCCAGGTCAATTCATTATTGGAGACAGTTAAATATTTGTAAGTTTTCAGATGCACCATTCCCAGAAGAGTGCATTAACTTGTTTCTCCGTGGTCAGGCTGAGAGCCCAGGGCTCAGCATTTGCATTCTCTAGGCCAGCAGGGCACACCTACTAGGTTCTTGACAATGAGTTGGTTGCAGGAGAGTAATTTGGGTGATTAAACAACTTGCCTTGGTCCTAACGACCCAGCTTTCCAATTTGTCTTAGGAAATACATGATACAGTGGGCCCGTAAACTGTGGATCCTGCAAGAATTCTATGACCCATTACGTGCGTGAACTAGAAGAAGACATCTACAGGATCAATGATAGTTATAAAAATTCTTTTGTTATCTGTTGTGAGATATATTTTATATAATGAACATCAATTCTTGGAAAATTCTCAGCAAATACATTGTTCAAAGGCAGGAGACTTTGGGAGGCCGAGGTGGGCAGATCACCTGAGGTCAGGAGTTTGAGACCAGCCTGGCCAACATGGCAAAACCCAGTCTCTACTACAGTTACAAAAAAATTAGCTGGGTGTGGTGGCAGGCGCCTGTAATCCCAGCTACTCAGGAGGCTGAGGCAGGGAGAATTGCTTGAACCCGGGATACGGAGGTTGCAGTGACCTGAGATCGTGTCACTACACTCCAGCCTGGACAACAAAGCAAGACTCCATCTCCAAAAAAAAAAAAAAAAAAAAAAAAGACAGGAGAGGATAACTGGCTGGAAGGGGCAGATGAAGAGCCCCCACCCAGTAATGATGGAACACATAAGGTAATCTGGGTCACAGTTTAAAGCTATTTAAAAGTTGGTCGGGTGCAGTGGCTCACGCCTGTAATCCCAGCACTTTGGGAGGCCGAGGTAGGTGGATTGCCTGAGGTCAAGAGTTTGAGACCAGCCTGGCCAACATGGTGAAACCCCGTATTTACTAAAAATACAAAAATTTGCTGGGCGTGGTGGCCTGCACCTGTAATCCCAGCTACTCAGGGGGCTGAGGCAGGAGAATTGCTTGAACCCAGGAGGCAGAGGTTGCAGTGAGCCAAGATTGTGCCATTGCATTGCAGCCTGGGTGAAAGAGTGAGACTTCCTCAAAAAAAAAAAAAAAAAGAAAAGAAAAGAAAAGAAAAACTATTTAAAAGTTAACCAATGACATTTAAAAAGAATTTCTACTCAGAAGGGGGAGTTATACTCATTTGGACCCAGAGAAGAGCTGAAAGCAAAGCTTTGATGAATTCTCAGTTGACTGCAGGAACACAGCTGCTGAGTAAACACTCAACACTAGAGCAGGCAGTGTGGCAGACAAAGCTCATCTCTGGCCCCAACTGCTTTCCTGTGCAGTGATCCTGTTCTGCTTATGGATCAAAAAGATGTAGTTCAGGAAAGCAAGGTCTGGGACTGAGAACTTGAGATGGAGGCAGAGCTGAGCCATTGATTAGAAGAAGCACAAGTACAAGTACATTTTATAAAGGGCATTTCTCAAGGTCCTGCTACCCAGCATTTTGCTTCATCTGACTCCATTCATCATAGTCTTGCCAATGGTTATGTCAATCTATTGCCTTTAAAATTCATGTGATTTTGGAGAACATATTCTGAAGAGACCATATTTCCTTAAAATAACTTATCAGTATGATCGTTCGTCTAACACAGGATTCCCAGATACCTAATTAGAGTTTCATTCTAACAAGCCCACACTGAGCTAATCCTCTTAACAGTGTTAGCTGGCATATCATTTAGTTAGAAGTTCCTAGAAAAAAAGAAAAGTCTTCTGCTCGTAGGCATTCCTTCCCAATAATGGGATTCAAGCACTTGTGGCAAGTCTATGAGAGAGAAAAATTGTTTTTAAATCCCACTATACTCAAAACTGCTTAGTCTCCTTTTATATCCAGATACCCTAGGAAAGAAGTAATGAAGACTGTGTGTCAGCACTGGTGGTATTTATTTAACATGTGTTATAATCCCAGCTGACACTTTCTAATGAGTTTATTGTCACCATAGAGTTAAAGCTCCCCCACTCAATAAGCATAAACTCCAGTGTCAAAAATGAAACATAGGCAGTCCTGATGCTTAAATGGCCTGTATCGATTCTCCGGCAGTCTAACTGCTGTAGTCTGGTGCCAGTCCTCTAATTTGTGCCCTGAAGTGTATAGCATCACTTGATTTAGATGTCAGATTAAGGCAGCACACCAGTTTGAAAATTCAGCTAAAATATTCTAGAGAATTGGTTTGGGTATCTTCACCTCACATTATAAAAATCATTGCTCTCACATAAACACGGGACTATTAATATCATTCTCATTGACTTTTTTGAGTGTGTTTTATCAAAGGAAATGTCCTCACAGTCAAAGCTTGCTGTGTTTTGTGCTTTATCTGTACAGCAAATTCCATTTAGAGAAATTTAATGCCAAAGCTGAAAGTTCTGCATTCCTAGGGAATGACTATTTAGGGCATTGTCTTTGAATATGAAGTAAACACACACTCAGAATGTTTGTACGAAGCTCCTTCAGTGGTCACAATATGCTCCCTATTCTTTTTTTTTTTCTTATGAGACAGTTTCACTCTTGTTGCCCAGGCTGGAGTGTAGTGGTGCCATCTTGGCTCATTGCAACCTCCGCCTTCTGGGTTCAAGTGATTCTTCTGCCTCAGCCTCCCCAGTAGCTGGGATTACAGGCACCCACCACCATGCCAAGCTAATTTTTAGTATTTTTTAGTGGAGAAGGGGTTTCACTATGTTGGCCAGGCTGGTCACAAACTCCTGACCTCAGGTGATCCACCTGCCTTGGCCTCCCATAATGCTGGGATTACAGGCATGAGCCACCGGGTCCAGCCTATGCTCCCTATTGTTAAGCATCAAAAGACTTAGACACTTAAACGATGCTGCAAAGCACCACTGTGTTCATGGTTATATTCTCTGATTCAGAGAAATCATCTAGCATTTCCAAAGTCAAAGAGAATGGTTGAAGAACTAGCAGTGTAAATATTCGCCAAATTTCTACTTAATGCTGGCAAAACACAGGAAAAGCTAATTATCTCTCTCAAACTTAAAGTAAAAAATTGGTATACCTGGAATTATAATATACATTTTGGACACTTTAAAGAGCTAGAAGGCTGAGCATGGTGGCTCATGCTTGTAATCCCAGCACTTTGGGAGGCCAAGGCAGGTGGATCACCTGAGTTCAGGAGTTCAAGACCAACCTGGACAACATGGTGAAACCCTGTCTCTACTAAAAAAAAAATTAGCTGGGCATGCTGGTACACACCTGTAGTCCCAGCTACTCGGTAGGCTGAGGCAGGAGAATTGCTTGAACCTGGGAGGTGGAGGTTGCAGTGAGCCAAGACTGTGCCACTACACTCTAGCCTGGGTAACAGAGCAAGACTGTCTCAATAATAATAATAATAATAATAATAATAATAATAAAAAAGCTAGAAGGGACTTTGAAGATCAGCCACTCTTTACAACAAAGGAGACAAAAATTCGAAAAAGGTGAAATGACTTATTGAAATTATGAGCTTGCTAAGAGGTAGAAGGAAGACTAGAATTCAAGCCCCATTCTCCAAAGCCCCATTCCCCAAAACCTTAACTCTGGTAGATCAACATTTCGCTAGAATGTCATGAGTTTACTTTAATCTTATTATTTCTAGAGAAACTGACTTGACCTCCTTTCTGTTGAAGTTTGATATTGTTATAAGACAGCCTGGACATTGTGAAAAATTTGTTAGCAAATAGTTCAGATTTTCTGTCCTTAGAGAGTATATTGTCCCAAGTTTCTCAGTCTATGGATTTCCTTATTTTTGAAGCATGTGGTATTTCAGCTCTAAAATATTTGATCATACACAGTGTTATATAAATGCATAGGGTGAGTTTTACTCCACACTCTAGTGGTGATGAGCAGGTGTGTAATCAGAAAACCTGAGGCTGCTACAACTAACTATCCTGGCGATCAACAGTAGAGGCTTTTCAAAATACAGCAATGACACCTGTATGTTTATCACAGTATAATTCACAATTGTAAAGATATGAAAACAACCAAGGGCCCAACAGCCAATGAGTAAAGAAAATGTGGTATATATACATCATGGAATACCACTTAGCCATCAAAAAGAATGAAATAATGTCTTTTGCAGCAATAATGTCTTTTGCAATCCATTATGTCACTCTGTATGCCTTTGCCTAACCATAGCTTATCTCCCACTTATAAGTGAGAACATATGGTGTTGGGTTTTTCATTCCTGAGTTACCTCACCCATTATTGTAAGTGAGTACTTGGGAGACTCAAGAAGGGAGAGGGTAGGAGGGGAGTGAGGGATAAAATCTGTGTATTGAGTACCATATACACTACTCAGGCGACAGGTGCAGTAAAATCTCAGACTTCACCACTATACAATTTATCCATGCAACCACAAACCACTTGTACCCCAAAAGCTATTGAGAACAAAATTTTACATTAAAAATATAGAACAGTGAGTATTAGAAAGGGACTTTCTTCGGTTAAAGTAATGGCCAATCAATACTAATTATATAATAGGAGCCAAAATGAGTTCTCCACCATGAAATGGGTGGTTTTCAAGATTTGTGGATAAGCTGAAATATTTTAGAGATACTCCATTCTTGCATGAAAAGGACTCTAGCAGATTTTTCAAATTTACCCTTAATAATGGCACCTGAGGCTCCAGTCCTAAGTGTCTCTGTGTCCAGCTGGTAGTTCAGAGGGCTGTGTCCACAACATGCCAACTATAAGCTTGACAACATCTTCCTTCAGAATTTTCTCATAGGCCTCATATAAAGCATTCATTCAGAGTGGTCAATTCTTCAGCAGTCTAACGCTCTAATCTGGTGCCAGTCCTCTAATCTGTGCCCTGAAGAGTGGTTAGGGAACAAAGAAAAGATTGTATATAGAATAACCAAAGACCCTGGTTTGCTCAAGACTTGGATGTTTCTTGGACTTGGGATTTTAGTGCCAAAACTGGGACAGTTCTAGGCAAAGGGAGACAGTCACCCTATTTATTACGCAGTTCTATGAATTACATACTTGCTTACTAATAAATGATAGTCTATTATGTCAGAATTTCATCTGACACTTGTTTTAACTTTACAGATTACCTGATCACAAGTTTGTTATGGAAAAACCTAGAGTGCTCATCTATTTCTAACTCTTGGTACAACCAGTATCTAGTTTTTAAAAACCTGATGGTTTTTGTGGCCAAATTGATTTACGTGCATATACAACACATGGAGATGAATGGGAAACACACATCCATGTGTTCCCAATGGATGGGAATTTCTTGTCACAGTGATCTGGCTATTTGTATACCTATATTGTTATATGCGTATACATCTACACACTCAAACACAAACAAAAAACAAATGCAAAAACATCTTGTCACAAATAAAGCATATAGGTAGATGATACACAAACACTAATCAAGTTTTCTTATGCTTTTGTGGTTACTGCTATGAAAACCTTAACTCTTTATGTAATAAAAATTTGCAAAGGGAGGAAAACCTCAAGGATTCCTTCCAAGCAAAGTTTTGAAAGTTGTTCAAAATGTGACTGTAATCACAACTTCATTTCCTTTAACACAGAGGATTGCCCTCTTTTATGTAATGAAATGAGAAGATAGCAATTTGCTTTGGCTGTTTTCTTAAACAGTGATTATTTGCTTGCTTCATGTAACTTCCATAGACATTAATGAGAAAGGCAAACAAGCACTAAAAGTGTGTGTTTTCCAAAAAAAGGATGCTTCTTAGTATATTTCATAGGCTGAACCTTGGAGAATTCATCACTTTATGACCCGGACAACTTGTGTCCTAATGCAACAGCATCACTTACTGGCAACCTCACCAAGTGTCCATATTCTAATACAACATGACCTGAGATGATCACTTTGGATCAAATCAAACTATCTCCAGTTGTCTAGATGGTCCTTTTGATGGCCTGGATCTTTTATTATTTTACTAATACTGTTTTGAGCACAGAATACTTAGGCCCAATGAAGTTGTGGGGATTGTGCTTCAACTCAATGCTGTTAAAATTATTACAGAGAAGATATCCTAAAGGCTTAACATACATTGAAAGGCAAACAGCTGTAGCCACTCGACTTGCAAATTAAAATCCTAACTGTGAATTTCAACAAATTAGATGAATTTAGCTAATTGTCTCTACAGTTTGTTATTGATGAGTCACAAGCTTTGACAAATTTCTGGCATTTCAGACTCAAAGGGACCTTATTCACAGGTACCTGCTGAGGACAGACTATACTTTGAAACTCTTTTGCTAAGCAGGTCATGACAAGTCCTGGATGACCTTCCATCTCCACCACAGAGCTTTTCATCCAAGTGCACTCTGAAAAGCAAAGTGAGCACTTGCATCACGAATCCAATCTTTTTTTAAGGATTGTGCAATGCATCCCATATCACCATCCCCAGCCTCACCACAAGAGTGTAATCTGAATTATGCATATGATCATCTTGTTTCTTCAACTCATTTAGGCTTTTGAGAATAAAGGAAGAGAGGATTCTGTGAGAGTTTCAGATTTGGCCTTCTAGAGCATGTTATATTAGACAAAACAAGTGGGATAGGAGATAAAATCAAGAATTATCAGTTAGTGATTGAGTTGGAAAATGTATTTCAAGAGAGGGAAACTTGGGGCTATTAGAGGTTTCTTACCCATAGAACAGGTGTTTAGCTACACTTTGGGGATGGGTTTTCAATGGCAAATCTGGGAAATGACCCTCGCAGCTGTAGTACAATTGGTGGAGATGTGAAGTGACATGCACAGCCATAGATGGGAGGCATGGCTCCACTGCGTACCCTGCATTTCCCCTACCTCTCTGGTCCCCAGCTACAAGATGGAGCTAAGACTATCTGTTGCTGCTTGTTCATGACACAATACCTTTTCTTCCACATACACTGCTCAGAATTTATTTTTTCCTTATCAGCTTCCTGGGATGTTCATTTTAACCAGAATTCACTGGGTTATAAATAGGGGGTGAGAGGGGAGTGGGAAGTATCACTCTTGGGACTTGTTGGAGCTCTTTATCCAAGATATGACCTTGTTTAGACCCTGGATTTAGTAAGAAAAAAAAATCAGCCACCCAGCACACATTTCAAAAGATAACCTTGTCCTTTATATTTGCAATTCACTAACACATAGCAGGCAGGAAAATGAACCCTCAATCAACCAAATAACTACTTTTCATTAACTGGGTCACTCTTTAAACCTGGAGAGCTTAGCTAAATTGAGACCTAAATATAAATCTATCAGGTGGAAATTCTGAGATCTAATTCAATCATACTCAAATATCTTTTTCAATGAGCAGACTGAAGAGTTCAGGAATTACTTTAACTTCAAGAGTGCATCCCTTTTGAGCTTTGCAAGGAATGGTTTTTCAGTGGTGATATCTAAAATATTAACAACATACCAGTTACAATGGGCTCAACCACACATCAGCAAGGCTACGGGTTTTCAACACCCAATGCACTGAATAGCATGTTGGCCTTCAAATCAGCCCTGATGCTCTGTGGTGGTTTCACAAGTCCTAGGATGCGGAAAACTTGACTCAGTTTCTATTCCATGATCTGACGTGTTCTAACATGTTTGCCTGTCCCACACAGGAACTAGAGAACACAGAGTCCCATCTTTATCCAAGAGGCCAGGTGGGGCTAACTCCTGCATTTCATGTCCCTTGGGCTGGGCTGTATCTGAAACTGCTGTGAATGGTCTGGCTTCTTTTAGACAGCCTGAGATAGAAGGGATTCACTGCCTTTTTTCAAAGGTCACTTGGTCTATTTTACAGACTCCCCAAAGATAGATATTATGAGACACAAATTGCTTCTCCAAGGTTTGAAGAGTCATGAAACACATGATGTTAGGCCCCAACCACTTTGGCACCCATTACCAGCTCCAAATATAAAACCTTCTTTCTCAGTGACTGGCTTTCTCAGCTGGTGGTGAGGTACAGAGGACCGGGTACCCACTCCAAAAATAAAAACACATTAACCACATCCACCATGCGACTAATACTTTTCTCAGAAGCAACCATAGCCCATGGAAAGTAAGTGACGAACCCATCCAACGCTCTGTGCTTTATTCTTAAAAATTCCACTTGTTGGCATAACTTGGTACACTGCTCTGTCTCTGGGTTTTCATTTTCTTTGCATACATTAGAAATGAAAGCAGAAGTGTCCCCCAGACACCCATCACATTAAAAAAACGCAATGCACGAAAATTTGACAGGTTAGGGAATTGTTCATTTAAAAGTGTTTGTTTACTTTTCAAGAAAGTCTCTACATCAAGATTGTTTTATGTATCCAGCTCTAGTGTAGTTTTGAAAAGTTCCACTTTAAAAAATCAATTTCTATAAAATATTTAAGGAAGAGGTCTATTATTTACATTGTGATACAACAGGAATGAAATTTCTCTGAACTTAATGGCTCAACAGAGCAATAGCACAACCAGAATAAAGCAGATGTAAAGTATTTCATTTCTCAATGCTATGATCTTAAGTTAAATATGACTTGTTAGTCTCAGGGAAGAACATTGATAAACATTGAGGAATTAATGGATTGGCAGGCAATGCAAAAAAAAAAAAAGCCAATGGCATGGTGACCAAATAGAGAAAAAAAGAGAAAAATCTCTTTTTAGGTGTCTTTGGTGAGTTTGCTCTGGAATCCTGAATACAAGCCTGGGCACATTGATGCCAGAATAATATGGATCAACTCAAAGGAGTTGGAAGAACAGTAACATAAATGATTAGAAAGTAGGAGAGTGATTTATGGGCAAAGACCACAGAACTAAATACTGTCCACATAGGTTACTTAAGCAGGAGGCCAGGCTTGGAAGTGACAGCTCTGTAATTGAAGAGCACAGGAGGGAGAAGAATCTTTTAGAGGGGTAGAAAAAAAGGTTAAGTAGGGGCAATGGAATGGAATAAAATGCCTTTGTTTATGTATTTAAAAGATCCTCAGAGGCAACCTTCTGAATTCCAAATTAGCTGAGTCATCACGGCGGTTCCTCAAACTTAAAAAAATGGAAATGCCTAGGCATAAACCCTTGAAATGATTGTGTTTGCAGCTCAGAGAGGCAAAAGTAGGGGATAAAAATTCTGGTTAGATGTTGGGAAAATCTTTCCACTTCCAGATGGTGAGAAACATTAGATCATGAAGGAGGTCCCTGAGGGAATTGACAGAAATCACTGTAAAGCTCTTAAAAATCAGGCTCTCCAAAGCAATAGAAAATGCAGCAGGGAGAGAATGCCTCCTTTAACAAAGAGATGACAACAGACAAAATAATATCCATCGTCTCTCACCTTCTCCAAACCACTAGTCCTCGCTGTTACTGTTAGTGGCATCCACATTTTCACAGATACCAGGTTCTATGATCTCCTTCTGATGGGTCAGGCATATCATTGCCTCCTCCAGTTCTGGAGCCCTATTTTCTGCCAGTTTCTCCTGCTCATTATTACCTCGTTCAGGTCATTAATTCCCTCACAAACATGGTTTGTAGGAATCCTGAATTATATCTTTATGCCCAGTGTCTCACCTTCCTACTCATTCTTCCTATCAGTTCAGATTTATTCTCTTAAAGCACACTTAGATTATTTCATCTTGTTTGTTTTTTTAAACCATTTTTTAATAGAAGCATTCCAGCTAGTCAATCATAAAGGTATGATAGAATATCACCACTTTGGAATTCCTAATAAAATGATTGGTCTGGTCATTGATGATCAGCCTAAAATCATTAAAGAGCTTAATGGGAGCTTGATAATAAAAGATTCAGGCTGACAACACCCGAACCCATCGATCAATGTTAGCATCACAAAAAAAGAGACAGATAGTACATCCGCTCAACAAAAGTACACGACTCCCCTTATGAAGAATTCTTGCCAATAAATCAAAACTGAATCTAATTAAATATCTGGATATAACAACTAGTTTATGGAAAATACAGGGGACTGAGAACTATATTAAACAAAAGTCTGGTGACACAATCAGCAAAATCCAGAATATGAGACATTTTAAGGAATCAATGACCCAGTTTCTTCAACAAATAAAAGGTAAGATTTTTAAAAACAAAATACAAGGTGAATTTACAGATTCAATGAGACTTAAGAGATTAATCAACCAAACGCAATAGGTAGAACTTGTTTAAATTCTGATTCAAATAACCCATAGACTATAGTTATAGGCCAATTCATGACATTTGAAGTCTGTCTGGATAATTGTATGAAGGGATTATGGTAAATTATTGGGGAAGATGTGGGATTCAGTCATGGTGTTTTTAAGAGTTCTTTTTGTAGATTCACACTGAGGTATAAAAGGAAAAGTGAAGTATTATGTGTGAGACCTGCTTCAAAATAATCCAGAGGGAAGGAGAAGGTGGATGTGGGTTTAGATGAAGGAAAACTGGCATGAATGATAGTTACTAAAGCTCAGTGATGGGCTCATGGATTTTATTATACTGTCCTTTCTAGTTAATATATGTTTGAAATATTCCACAATAAAAAGTTTTTAAAAAGTCAATTGGCTAAGAAATACACCAATTTTGTTTCACCAAGATTATGAAGGGAACTCACTTGAGCCAAATAAAATGCTTGGCTTGAGCAGTGACCTGTTTAAGCCCAATAACTGGTTTGGTTTGATTTCATTTGGCTCCTTCCAGGTGGTCAAAGAGGTTTAAATTTTCTGTCTTTCTAGGCCTTCCCTTCACTTTCTATTAATTCTGTGGTTTTGTTTTTTTCTTGATCACCCATGGTAATAAATTATTCACTATTTGATGGCAGTAATGATTGGGAATTTGGTTTTATGGTTTGGCCATTTGGTGATTTCCGTTGGATCAATAATGTACATCTCTTCTCTGTTAGATGAGAAACAACATAAGGCCAGGTGCGGTGGCTCATGCCTGTAATCCCAGGACTTTGGAAGGCCGAAGTGGGAGGCTTGCCTGAGCCCAGGAGTTCGAGACCAGCCTGGGCAACAAAGGGAGACCCCCCCCCATCGAAAAAGAAAAAAAAAAGAAAAGAGAAACTACATAAAAATCCAACCAGTTGGTCCTCTGCCTGTTTGCCTATTTATGAGCTCAGATGAATTAAGAATTGTGTGCCAAGATCAGTGGCTTCTGCTTGTAATCCCAGCACTTTGAGAGGCCAAGGTAGGAGGATCACTTGAGCCCAGGAGTTTGAGACCAGCCTGGGCAACATAGCAAGACCTTATCTCTACAAAAAGAAAACAAACAACAAAAACAAACACAAAACTTAGCTTGGCATGGTAGTGTCCTACCAGCTACTTAAGAGGCTGAGGTGAGAGGATTGCTTGAACCAGGGAGGTCAAGGCTGCAATGAGTTGTGATTACACCACTGTATTCCAACCTGGGTGACAGAGCAAGACCCTGTCTCTAAAAAACTAAAAGAATTTTGTGCCCACCATGGAAGAGAGCAACTCTTTGCGATCTGGACAGTGAATTTTTGTTTTTAGGTTTGGTTACAACTGTAAGCTCTATGTAGGTATGTCTGTAATTCAGAAAGACATCTAACTCCTATTATTGAGAATTAAATATTTTTCTACTTCTAAAATATTTAATAAGTTAGATTATGATGTACCTTAAATTTAAGAAACTATTCTTATTGATCTGTAGAGACAATGTTTTCCAAACTTCACAGAAAATAAGAAAACTAAACTTTGAAAATTGTTCAAAGTGGTAGCCTTTTAAGAAAAAAAAATTCTTCTCATAAAAACCAACTGAAAAAGATTGTGTATAAGAATACAAGTTTACACAATTAAGGTTAAACAATCCTTGGTTTAATAATTTGGGTTTAAGAAAGCAAACAAATGCAGCTGTGTATCCATTCCCAAATTTTTATCAGCATAGAATACAAGAGTACATTTTATTTTTATGAGATTAAGGTTTAATGTCTCATGAAGAAACTAGTCTATCAGACCTTTATAAATATTTAATAGATTATTTATCAAGAAAAAATTACAGTTATTCCTAAATACCTAAGACTATGAAAATGTTAATTTGTTTTCATTTAATTTGAAACATTATTGTGAAAATCTTTTTATATCATCACTAATCATTTTAGCGTATCAGGTTGAATACAATATCTAAGTTCTCTAGATGACTTAAAACCTTGAACTAATATTATGTTAAGTAACAAATAACATTCAGATAATTATGTCTATTCTTTGAAACATAGATTATTAAGCATACTTTAAAGTATATATACATTTGCCTCTATGTTTACATGCTGTGTCACTATATCTTGTGGGTTATACTGATAAACATGTTTGGTTTTTCTACTGCAAAAAAGCATAGAAGGTGAGTGAGCAGCTGCAGAAAGTTGTATGTATTCATGAGATTTGCTACTCCACTAAAATGCTTATATATGACAGATAGGTCTCACTTATCTATTAGGTTGGTGCAAAATTAATTGTGGCTTTTAATGGCAATTACTTTTGCACCAACATAGTACCTCCCACTTTCCTATGTAAAAGAGAAGTTAGTTACTGCTATAATTTGCTTTTTTTTTTTTTTTTCCAAGACAGGGTCTCACTCTGTTGCCCAGGCTGGAGTGCACTGGCACGATCTCAGCTCACTGCAACCTCCACCTCTCAGGCTCAAGCGATCCTCCCACCTCAGCCTCCCAAGTAGCTGGGATTACAGGAGTGTGCCACCATGCCTGGCAAATTTTTGTATTTTTTTGTAGAGACAGGGTTTCACTATGTTGCTCAGGCTTGTCTTGAACACCTCAGCTCAAGTGATCCACCCATCTTGACCTCCCAAAGTACTGGGATTACAGGTGTGAGCCACCACACCCCACCCTTATAGTTTGCATATTTGACCCTCCAAACCTCATGTTTAAATTTGATCCCCAATGTTGGAGGTGGGGCCTAATGGGAGGTGTTTGGGTTTTGAGGGGAGATTCCTCATGAATAGATCAACACCCTCAAGGTGAAAGGGATAAGTGAGTTCTTACTATTGGTTCCTGCTAGAGCTGGTTATTGAAAAGAGTGTGGTGTCTTCCCCCCTCTTTCTTGCCTCCTCTCTCTTCATGTGATCTCTGCATACTCCAGCTCCCCTTCACCTTTTGCTATGAATGGAAGCAGCCTGAGGACCTCACCAGAAGCAAAGCAGATGCTGGCATCATGCTTCTTGTACAGCCTGCAGAACTGTGAGCCAAATAAATAAAACTATTTTCTTTATAAATTTCCCAGCCTCAGGTATTCCTTTATAGCAACACAAATGGACTGACAGTGACTTTGATAAAGTTATCACTAATATGAATTTTGAGGCTATACTGAGAACAATAGTGACAGAGAAATATAAATATGGTGACCATGTACAAAATGGAATGCATTTTTATCAAAATAAAAAGAGAATCTTGTCTTAAAGATCTGGCTGTTCCAGAATGTGAAACCTAGAGGATAGAAAAATACAAACAATGAATGGCTGCAGAAAGGTGTAGAAGGTTTGCAGAAAGGAGTGATCATTTTATTTCCCTTGCTTTATAATACTTGAGTCTGGAAAGAAAGCAATAATATGTGTTAAAATTTTATCAAAGGTGACTTGATTTTGATGGGTTTATCCATAAGAAAAACCTTTCTGTGTATTCTTCACTGCTAAATATATTTGCAAAAAACCTAGAATTTGATTTTTTAATCTGTTAAAACTATAAATTATTTTATAACTCTTTAACAAAACATTATTCTTTATTTTCTGTGTAGTCTGCCCAGAGAGTATAGATTCCCTATCCTGCCAGATAAAGTCTCCTTTGAATATATTTTGATAAAAATTACTATTAGGTGAACTTCATCTAAGTTTTCTACTTTTGTCTAGCTTTCATATTTGCATATCTTTGAAGTCACCCAGTGTAACCAAACCAAATGATCATTAAATAGAAAATAAAAAATAAAATGAGAAAATGATGATTTTGGAAATACACAGAAAAAAAAACAGAAGTAAGATAAAGTCACTTTTTCTCTCCCCCATTTAAGTATGTAGCTATGACTAGTAGCTTTGGGAAGGGTGTATTTTGAATAAAAATATTACATATGAGGAGAACCTATTTGCATTTTGAAAGTTTAAAATCAGTAATAGACCACATTACTTAACTATTTATCCTTCATTTCTTAGTAAAAATGTGTTTTAAAACATATTTTTAAATGTTTATTCATGCTGTAATACTTTATGGAGCGTCAACAGAAGGCCTTTTGCAGTGTTCTGAGGGGCCAAAATATAATTACTCCCAAGTACTATTAACATCACCTACATTATACAGCATAACAACATAGATCATCAAATTCTGCATAAAAGTCTGTTGTTGTACTGAGTTTCCTGATGCATGATAAAGGCAAATGTTTTATTAGAAACAGAAAAATAAATTAAAACAAACCCAGGATTTTCATGGTGATTAATTCAAAATTATACCAAATTCCTAAAACAACTGTCTTCAGATTAATTACACGGAATAACATACGCCAATGTCATCGCCACTACTAGAAACATTTATTTTGATAAATAAAAGCTTTTTTTACAATAAATTAATACCACTTATTATGCCAGGTCCCCAAAATGATATGATAAAGAACAAATCAGGTTTCTTTGAGAGCTGGCAAGCTCTTGAAGATTCCTTTCAACTACTCATTTTGTAGAAAAGAAAAATGAGGCACAGAAAAATTAGGTGACTAAGGCTACATGGCTAGTTTTTTGCTTTTGCTTTTGTTTTGGTTTTTGAGACAGGTTCTTACTCTGTCACCTAGGCTGGAGTGCAGTGGCTCAGTCACAGCTCACTACAGCCTTGACCTCCTGGGCTCAAGCCATCCTCCCACCTTTGACTCCTAAGTAGGTGGGACTACAGGGACATGCCACCATGCCAAGATAATTTTTTTTGTTGTTGGGGGTAGACATGGGGTTTCACCATGTTGCCTAGGCTGATCTCAAACTCCTGGGGTCAAGTGATCCACCCGCCTTGGCCTCTCAAAGTGCTGGATTACAGGCATGAGCCACCACGCCAGGCCTACATGGCTAGTTTTTAATAAATTCCAGTGCACTGCTCATTTTATCTAGTCAAATATAAGAGTGGGAGATATGCAAGTTTTTGGAGACTTTTTTCTTTTTTGAGAAATAAAAAATACATGACAAATATTATAGCAATCATCTCTACTATCATAGTAGAGAATTAACATAGTTCAGAATTAACAACTGTTAACATTTTTGTCATATTTGCTCCTAGTCTATTTTTCTTTAATGCATTCAACCTTACTAACATGACTAAAAGTCCCTTTAAATATCACTGCAAGTGCTATTTGGGATATTTGGGATGTAAACTTCTAGTTCAGCACTGTCCACCAGAAATATAATGGGAGGCACATATGTAATTTTAAATGTCTAGTAGCTACATTTAAAATAAGACAGGAACAGAAAATTAAACACCGCATGTTCTCACTCATATGTGGAAGCTAAAAAAAAAGTTGATCTGATAGAAGTAAAAAGTAGAACAGAGGATGCTAGAGGCTGGGAAGAGTAGGGAGAAAGGGAGGGATAGGAAGAGATTTGTTAAAGACAAAATTACAGCTAGATGGGAGGAATAAGTTCTCGTATTCTATACCACTGTATAACTATAGTTAATAATAATATATAGTTTTTGACAGCTAAAAGGGAGATATTGAATATTCCAAGCACAATGAAATGATAATGTTTGAGAGGATGGATATGCTAATTACCTTGATCTGATCACTATACATTGTATGTATCAAAATGCTACTAGGTATCCCATCAATATACATATTGATGTATCAATTACATATTGACAATGTTTATGTAAACATTAAAATAGGAATATAAGTAATAATGTAAACAATTGGTTCATGAATTGTGACAAATGCATCATACTAATGTAAGATGTTAATAGCGGGGAAACTGAATATGGATATATGGGAACTCCCTGTACTGTTTGCAATTTTTCTGTAAACCTAGAACTATTCTAAAATCAAAAGTTTAACCAAAACTGGAATGATACAGAGAAGATTAGCATGGCTCCTATGCAAAGATGACACACAAATTTGTGAAGCATTACATATTTTTTAAAATAGAAAAACATTATTCTAAGTGAAATGGGCCTGTCACAGATGACTGCATGTTGTATGATTTATATAAAATGACAAGCTATAAGTACATCCTTAGGGACAGAAAGTAGAATGGTGATTGCCTGACTGGTAATGGGAACAAGGCTTCTTTGCAGTGATGTAATGTCCTAAATTTATTGTAGCAATGATTACACAACCCTATGAACATATAAAAACAACAACATTAAATGGTACAATGTAAATGGGAGAATTGTCTGGCATATTAATTCTTATTTCAATAAAGGTGTTTTAAAACAAATATAACAAGTTAATTGCATTTTTTAAAGTAAAAAGAAACAAATGGAATTAATTTTAGTAATTATTTTATAGAACCCAATATATCCAAAATATTATTTCTGCAGACAGTTAACATTTAAAAAGTGTTAATGAGCTATTTTTACCTTTTGTTAGTAACTTACTCTCATAGCACATCTCAATTCAGATTGGTTGTATTCCAACCACTCAATAGCCACATGTGGCTAGTGGTAGGGATTGGACCAGCCCCTCTCATTCATTTTTTAAAATGGTTTCAGTATATATGCATTCACTATACATAGTATTGTTTCTGTATTGTGAGTTTAAAGTTCCATACATGATGCACTGCTGGAATCATTCTCTACTTTCTTAACATGTTATATTTAAGATCTATTTGTGATAATGTGTGTGCATCAAATTATTTAAACTGCTATAGTAGCCTATTGTATGAATATAAATTATTTTATTTATTCGTTCTCCCATACACATATGTTTAGGTTGTTTTCAGTCTTTTGGTTTTATAAATAAATATGCAATGAACATTCTTGTACCTGTCTACAACCTCCTAATTTTGCTGAGTAGGAGAGGGATGCTGAGAGAAATTAAATAACTGCTCCAACGTTACAAAGTGATATGATTATATAATTGCTGACCTTAAGGAACTTATTAAATAGATGAGTGATTTTGATTTGGAAGACAGCTTAATCAAAATCACTTTAGTAACTTTTCCAAGTTATACAGCTCTGCCTCCTTACCTACCGCAAACTCTAAACCTCTGTACCAGTTGAGACCTACTAGAAGGTGATGGGGTGAAAATTTTGAGATTTGTCTGAGCCTCAGAGTTTAACAGTTAAGAAATCTCCCCAGCTTCTGTGTTCAGGGAAATGGCTCATCACAAAGGGCCACGTTGCCCTCACATATTGCAAGAATGCCTTCTCTTGTGAATCCCGTAAGACTTCCAGTCCATCCTTTCTCGTGACTTCCTTTTCAAAACTCCAGGCTTTCTCCCTCTTCTTTGAGATGTTCCCCATTCATGAATGTTCTGCCTGAATAAAATCATACCCTTAACTTTATAGGGCATTTGTCTTTCACAGCTTTGGTGACATGACTTGGATAGGATCACATCTTGCTTTCAGATCTCTGTTTGTTCCACCCAGGCAAGGAGGCTTGCTGGAGCCCTTTGTGCTCTGTTCCTGATGGGCACTCTGAGGACCAGGGGTGGTTCTGACTCTTCATGCTGGACTCCCAACTGCTGTGCTCTGGGGACCCATTCCCATTGGCAGCATGGTGGGCCCTTGACTTTGATTGCTTGTAAGAACTCACTTGATTTCCAATTGTGGCTTCTTTTCTTTTCTTTTTCTTTTTTTTTTTTTTTTTTTTTTGAGATGAAGTTTCACTTTTGTCACCCAGGCTAGAGTGCAGTGGCAAGATCTCAGCTCATTGAAACCTCCGCCACTGGAGTTCAAGTGATTCGCCTGCCTCAGCCTCCCAAGTACCTAGGATTACAGGCATGTGCCACCATGCCCAGCTAATTTTTGTACTTTTAGTAGAGACGAGGTTTCACCATGTTGGTCACGCTGGTCTCGAACTCCTGACCTCAGGCGATCTGCCCACCTCGGGCTCCCAAAGTGCTGGGATTACAGGCGTGAGGCACCATGCCCGGCTGGATTGTGGCTTCTTTTGATTTTGTGGTCTGACCATTTGGTGATCTCTGTAAATAGATTAATGATTTTATAGAAGTCTTGTCTCTCTTGGGTGAGAGCTGACGGACAATCTAGTGTGTTAATCTCTTATGTTTGCCTACCTGTCCATATTGAGCTCAAATAAATTGAGGATTCATACCTGCTGTGAAAAGAACAGCTCTTTGATATGAACCAATAAGTTTTGTAATTATGTATTTATACTTGACCCATGGCTAAAATTTCAGAATTGAAACTGTAAGCTCTCTCTATGCCTGCAGGCTTATGTATTTATAATTCAGAGAGGCCTTTACCTCTCATGTGTGAATGTGTAACATTTCTCTACCACAGGATGATATTAGCCATTAGATTATAAAATCTCTTAATGGTGCTCTATTCTTGTTATTTCAGAGATAAGTAAATACTTATATAAATTGAATATTCCTAATATTTCCAGAAATTAAGATAATTGAATCTAGCTGGGCGCGGTGGCTCAGGCCTGTAATCCCAGCTCTTAGGGAGGCCGAGGTGAGAGGATAGCTTGAGCCCAGGAGTTGGAGACCTGCCTGAGCAATATAGTGTGACCCCGTTCTCCACAAAAAGGAAAAAAATTAAAAAATAAAAAATAAGTGAAAACTGAATCTCAAATACTTTCAATGTCTTGATTTAAAAATTATTTTTACAGAAACTAACTTGGATATGATTTAGGAATTCAAGTTCACATAATTTAGATAAAGCTTTGGCAAACAAGACTAGTTTAATATTTTTGGTTTTAATAAAAACAGCTATGTCTTCTCTGATTTATCAGGGTTAAGCGTAATATATACATAGATTTTTATTTCTACTTGGGAATGTTCTGTGTAAATGTATACAAGTTTACTGATTTATTAAGCTTGTATTACTAATGTTTAAGATTAATGTTTAAAATTATGGAAAGTATAAATTTGTGTTTAACCAAATAAATTACTATAATGACAAACTTTATTTCAATAGTAATTATGTTTTATAGTATGTCAGCTTGAAGATAATTTCCAAGATCTTTAGGCAACTTAAAACCTCAGATTTACACTAAAGTTAGTTAATTGATAGATATTTATTGAATACGTAAATCATTTCCTAGTAAGACAGAGTACTGAAACAAAGCAAAGTCTTAAGTTTATCTATATTTTGCCTCTTATTTTCTGTTACTTGGAGATTATATACTTGGGCCTGTTAATGAACATGCTGATTTTTACCACTTCGTAAAGTTGTACTATAAGGAATGTGTGGCTGCAGAAAGTTGTGAGTTGTATATTCATGAGCTCAGCTTGTCTGCTGAAAAGAATGGTTTTGTCCTAAGGTGAAATGACTGACTGTTGTTGTGCAAGACAAAACCTGAATAGATGTACAAAGTTCTCCAAAAAAACAAAGGGGAAATTTATTTACCATGGTCAAAGTTAGTTAAGGTTTGATGGGTTTATTTACAGGATTTTTAAAAAGAGCTTGTGTTTACCTTGTCTGCTTTAATAAAAGTTTGTAAAGGGTTTTTTTGTTGTTGGCTGTTTTTTTTAACCTTCTAAGTAATCATCAGATTACAGAACAAAGAATAATATTCTTCTTGAACAAAAAGGAGAACTGACGATGTTGAACTTTAATCCTTTACTGGTGTTCTGGGAAACGGCTAACCACCAAGAATCACCCTGCCTGGTATATTCCACAATAAGAATACCCTCCACACTCTTCTCCAAACCTCTAAGTCTCCCTGCCTATCCTTCTTCATGGCCCTCTTGTTTGCCTGCCTTTCTAAACCCCAGGTGTTCTTGCTCTTCATTAATGAATGGTTTGACTGAATAAAATAATCTCTTTAATTACCAAGTGCATTTTGTCTTTCACAGGGACACAACCCTTAGATTAAGTAACCTTGACAAGTTAATAAATGTAGCAAGCAATGCCTGTACAAAAAGAAAAAAAAAAAACAAAGATGATAAAGTGGTTTATTTTGTGATGACTTTTATGGAAACAAGCTTTAAGTAAAATATGAAGGAAAAGAGGGAAGTTTCAGCTTGCTGGAAGTCCCTAAGAAAACCAAAACTATCTTCCATAAGTACTGTCCCCAGGGGTGACCAGAAACTGCCCGAAAGAAATAAATTATTACTAAATTTCCAACATCAAATCAGACATTGCTGAAAATAGCAGAAATACGAGCCATAAGTGCAAGTCCTGCTACAGTATGAGCTGGAATTTCTTACAGAAAAAAGTTTTTCGGGAGGCCGAGGCGGGCAGATCACGAGGTCAGGACATTGAGACCAGCCTGGCTAACATGGTGAAACTCCATCTCTACTAAAAATACAAAAAATTAGCTGGGCATGGTGGCGGGCACCTGTAGTCCCAGCTACTCGGGAGGCTGAGGCAGGAGAATGGTGTGAACCCAGGAGGCGGAGCTTGCAGTGAGATGGCGCCACTGCATTCCAGCCTGGGCAACACAGTGAGACTCTGTCTCACAAAAAAAAAAAAAAAAAAAAAAGTTTTATTAAACTCCAAATCCTGACAACGATGGAGGGCTCATAGTAGAATGTTTATGGCATGACTTGTAGAGGGGGGATATCTTGAGTAATGATCCCAGAGCAGCTTCCCACCCTCAAGAGACAAAGGTGCATCCAGAGAGTAGGAAGGAAGAATCAGGGGCTAGGAGTAACTGCTTGGTACCTTAGAATGAATCTGTTGTTCAGGATGGATTATGTAAACACTGTCAGAAACCTTAGGTCTTAGAAGAGAAGACCTGGCCTATCAGAAGATAGTCTAGGAGACTGCAGGCCTCTTAGAAGTGCTCCAAGTCCAACCAAAGCTGAAGTGGATACTTGAAAGGCAGGGCATCAATGTGAGCACCTCAGTGTAGCCTAGAAAAGGCCGGCAAGAATTCGTCAGCCCTCAAGGAAGAGCACAGAAGGGGCTAACTGGCTTTGCTTGTTGGGCTAACATGATGTCAAGTGTTGTCTGGGGTCTGAGCTTGGGTCTCAGATAACCACAGCAGATGTAGCAGGGCCAGAAATGGATGTGCACGATCAAGTGTTACAAGCCACATCTTAGCAATGGTCAAAGAGGACATGATGTAACAGGAAGGCCAGATAGCCCTCACCTTATCCCAGGACAATAAGTCACAATATTTCAGCCACCTGGAAACTTGTTTAACTTCCATGGAGAAGGATGGCAAAGTAGAGAAACTCCTGGATTGATCTGGTGGCACACAAAGATACAAAGTTCTTAATTGGAAGTGAGTGAATAACTTTGAATTGGTATGTTTTTGGCTATCTTGTGGAAACAGATACTATAAGGTTGTAAAGCTACATTAAGTTTAGTTTTGCAAAAACACATTTTTGCACATGTACATTTGTGAATGTGAAATGTTATACCCACTGTAAATTATAGGTAGAGTGAAATTAACAAGGAATTAAGAAGAGATCAGATGATAGAAATGATTCTTAAGGTTTTCTGGATCGTGACCTTAAATAAAGATCAAGGAAAGAGGAACTGGAATTTAAGAAACTAGCATGGTGCAAAATTCGTAGAATTCTTCTCTAGGAGATAATGCAAAAAAGGAAAAGATGATGGGTCTGTTGAACCATATTCTCATAGAGAAAGTTTATCTCTGACTCCAGAACCAATAGGCGAAACTTTGAAAACGGTTTGTCTTTCTGAATAGATAACCTACCTAAAAGGGTTGGCCTAAGAGTAGGATTGGCACTTTTCAGATAGTCTAGATCAACAATCTGGACATATGGTTCTACAGATATGAGTGTATTGGGGTGAATATGTGACAGAAGGCTTGAAATGTAGTGTGGTTCTTGAAAATTTGGATGTCTGATTTCTGGGTCCATGCAGATAACAGATCACAGTTCTCTAGCCAAATATTCCTCCCTCTAAACTTAACTAGAAGTGCAACATGAATTATAGACTGCCTCCTGGATCCTTAGTTAACATAAATCAATTTACTGAAATGAAACATCTTTGGATTTTTGTGTAAGATGATAACCATGTTTGTGTATTTCAGATCTCTGATGACACACACATACACACACACACACACACACACACACGAAATATCCTGTATGTAGTGACAGCTTCTTCTTTTACTTCAAGTACCCTCATATTCTGTGAATATTGACCTATCTTATTTGCCTTCAGAAAAGTCCTTCACACTGAAGTATAAGTTTGAAATGCTTATCTCTTAGGAGGGAGCACCCTTCACAAGATCAAAATCTGAAGCAAATGAAAGAAATGCTAATAATGAAATAGCAGGCTACATCCAAGTGAATGAGAGAAATATATGGGGATTACCACCTTTCCTAGACCCCCTGAAATCATACTATCTTATTGGTGATCTCATAAATGCATATGTTGATGGGACCAGCAAACATTTTTTAGTTAGGGATCAAAGTTAAGCTAGTTGAGAATACAGAGCAATATATTTGTTGGAAGCTTGGAAATACATACCATTGGGGTTTATATTTCAGCGTCATCTGGATTCATGAGAGTTTCCTAAACAGAAACAGGACTTTAAGAAAACAGTTCTTTATGCAAAAAGCAAGACAAATTTGAAGAAACAGTAGTTGCTGGCAGAGTGGGTCCACGGGGATAGTGTGGATATTAGGAAGGGAAGATAATGTAATTATGACACATTCTTTATGGTGCATCCATAAAAATCTGCTGACCTCAAGCAATCCGCCCACTTCAGCCTCCCAAAGTGCTGGGATTACAAGCATGAGCCACTGTGCCCAGCCTGCTGATAAACTTTCTATGTAGCATATCTCTGTTGGCCTGAGTCAAGTTCCTTAATGCAGGCATGGCAATCTCTTCCTAACATAAAACTCCATTTCTATGTTTCTGGCCTAATGATGGCCTAGTTCAGCTGCATGTATGTAAAATTCTTTGAGAATCTTGATGTGAAGAACTTAGATTTTCCTGAGGAGGAAAAAGGTTCCACCACTTCAGCAAACACCCCAGTGTCATAAGGCAGTACAACCACAGCCGAGCTTCTCTCCCACAGGACAAAAACAAGCCAACAAAGCCCATTCCACAGTCTCTTGGTGGGAGTTCTCATGGCTTAGAGAGACAAGTCCCATCCTATCATCAGGACGTAATGCTAGTGCCTGTATCACTTGTGCTCTGAACTTTCTGCCGTTCTATCTCTCCTTTCCTTTTTTGAATTATTTCAGGGCCTAATTTCATGAAAATACACTCAACCTGAGCAGCTTCTGACAAAGATATATAGGCTCTTCATGCAGGCTAATAATTTAACACCCCAAGCAGACTAATACACTGCTACCCTTTCCAACGTGCATACTTGGGTCATTTGTTCACATTGATTTGGAGAAGAAATTGAGAGCTGCCTGGGGGAAGGACAGAGAAGGGCCTGGCAGCAGGCAGCTGGGCTTACTCTCTTCCTTGCCCTGAACAATCAGTTCTGGCCACAGAATGTACATACCCTCAGCCAAGCAAAAACCCCAGCTGCCCTCTGGGCTTATCCTCCTTAGTGAGGAGCTAAATGAAATGAACATGTTACGATTCTCAAATACAACCTGGTGGGGCAGTGGTTTCGGGCATTTCTTAAAGAGATTTTTGAAGTATTTTCCATAGTAACTTTAGTATTCATCATATGAGATATGGCACTTCCTAGCCGTGCTACTTTTTAACCTCTCTCTGCCTCAGTTCCCTCATCTGTAAAATGAGAATAATAATCATATCTACATCATTAAGTTGTGAGATTTAAAGAAGTTAATAAAGTTTATTCACTTCTAACAATGCCTGCTACAGACTGGACTACATATAAGCATTGGCTTTTATTAGTAGAGTAAGAAGAGGAATTTGAGCAGTTACAATTTTCTCAGTCTCCTTTCCTTTTCAGAAAGGTTTGGTCACACTTGTAACGTTTGGCACTCCACAAAGATTAGCATCCTAGACATCTTCTGGGCTGATCCATTCCTTAGTCAGGGTCTGAATCTACAACAGATACCAAAACTGGAGCGTAATGTAAGAAGCAAATATTTAAGTTGGACAGGAGGTGTAGTGTGTTCTCAGAGGCATGGAACTCTAAAATGGGTATACAAACTCAGAAACCCTTTTTATGGGTACAGGAAGAATTGAGACCAAATCATTGATGGTGGTAGGGCAAGTGAGATGGGAGTGGGGTTGAGGGGCTATGTTATTTATTTATTTATTTATTTATTTATTTTTATTTTTATTTTTTTTTCAGATGGAGTCCTGCTCTATCACCCAGGCTGGAGTGCAGTGGTGTGATCTTGGCTCACTGCAACCTCTGCCTCCTGGGTTCAAGTGATTCTCCTGCCCAGCCTCCCGAGTAGCTGGGATTACAGGTGCGTGCCCCCACACATGGCTAATTTTTGTATTTTTATTAGTGATGGGGTTTCACCATGTTGGCCCGGCTGGTCTTGAACTCCTGACCTCAAGTGATCCTCCCACCTCGACCTCCCAAAGTGCTGAGATTAAAGGTGTGAGCCACTGTGCCTGGCCAAGGGGCTATTAAGAGAAAATATACCCAAACCTATATATTCAAATGCTGACTTATCATACACATCTCTTGAGAGGCTGTATACACTTTTTCCAGTAATGCTGCTGTATTTGAAAACATTTCAGGCAATGTGAAAATTTGCAGAACAGCCACATTAGAAGGTATACCTGAATAGAAATCAGTGTTTTATTTCTGATCGCCAATCTCTGTCAGGCAGTGGGGCCACACACTGTATTCACCAGACTTGGTTCTGGATGTCGTCTGACCATTTCTAAAATGCCAAAGGACAAATCATGCACTTTTACCACTAAGGCTACCCAAAGCTAAATTCTGGCAATGTCAGCAACATTTAAATAAGGACATTTCATTTATATTCTAGATTGTGATATTGAATTTCTAGAATGTCTGTTAAGAAAATAAACCACATTACTTTGCAGTTGTTTTCTCAGTCTTGTGTATTATTAAATCAGTGTATGCTCTAGGTAAATTAAACTCAATGGCTCATGATCCTGCCTAGAAAAATGAACAAAATACAATTAACCATGTACTTACTTTGCAACAGCAGTGTAAGGTGTAATGAGACTATTTGTAAAGTAATTCTGAGTCCTTATTACGTGAATGCAAATCATCAGTATTAAAATCAACAAATAACACAGCTGTCTGTGATGGAGACAGTCATGGTAAGGGTTTTAAGCAATCTCTTAAAGACAGTGTTTGAGGAGCTATTTCTATTCCCTCCCTTGTAGGAGCTAATTTATCCTTTGTAGTGACAGGAATGGAAATGCTTTACTTTGGGAATGCTGACTGCATTATGGCTAAGCCATTTGTGACTACTAAACAACTTGTATCCCAGTAGGACTGATAGAACTCAGAATTGCATTCATCACTGTGTTTCCACCACAGAGACTCTGCTCAATGGAGTCACGCATTTATCATTACAGTTTCCACCTCGAATGAGGTACTTAGCTGGGATTTGCCTTCAAATTCCAACTGGTATGAGCCTGTGGATACCAACAAGCAAGACACATATTGAGATGGCAGGCCCTGGAAAAATTACCAGGAAAGTTCATAGCTTCTCAGTCCTGATGTGTAGCCTAACTTTGGAAAGTGTCAAGAGCACACAAGACAGCTGTGCAAGCATCTGGTCGACCTCTGGAATGGCTAAACACCAGCCAGGAAGTGGGAGAGACCGCACGAAGCTGAAGCTTGGCAAATTTTAGACACTGAACATGAGAAATACCATCAGACAATTTCACCAGAAATATCATCTTAGCTCTTTTATTTTATTTAGCAAAGCAAAAGTTTTCAGTACCCATATCCTTAAACATGAAGTCTCATATTTTGTAAGATTAATAGTCTCAAGAAGACCACCCCTTACTCCTCCTTTACCAGAAAGTTAGGAGGACCCTAATATAGTAAGGAGAATGTTTGCTTTACTCACTCCACAACTTTTACTGGTCACTCACTGTGTGCCAGACACCGTGATAGCACTAAAGAGACAGAAGTGAAAAAGACATGGATACAGCCCTTGAAGGGCTTACTGTTTCAAAAGAAATGACAACGTACACCCTCACATGTAAGGAGGGCTATCAGATCAAGAAGAGCATCCTTCAGGTTTGGAAATGGTAACCAACAACCTGCAAGAGTTAGAGATGTCTTTGCAAAAACATTTACTTTGGGGACAGCCTTAAATGTTGACTAGAAATTCACTCTAAAGTAGTAGGGAAAGAACAGCCTAAAAGAGCATCCTCTGGGGCTGAAAACACAGAACTGTTTGGTGTACCAGGAGGTGTTATAGTTTGAATTGTGTTTGCCTGAAAGTCATATGTTGAGGCTCTAGCCCCAGTGCCATGGAATGTGACCTTAGTTAGAAATAGGGTCATTGGGGCTGGGCACAGTGGCTCACGCCTGTAATCCCAGCACTTTGGGAGGCCGAGGTGGGAGGATCACTTGAGGTCAGGAGTTCAAGATCAGCCTGGCCAACATAATCAAACCCCATTTCTATTGAAAATACAAAAATTATCCAGGGGTGGTGGCAGGTGCCTATAATCCCAACTACTCAGAGGCTGAGGCAGGAGAATCACTTGAACCCAGGAGGCAGAGGTTGCAGTGAGCCAAGATCACCCCACTGCACTCCAGCCTGGGCAACAGAGCGAGACTCTGTCTCAAAAAAAAAAAAAGAAAAAAAAAAGAAATAGGGTCATTGACGGTGTAATTAGGATGACGGGATGAAGTCATACTGGAATAAGGTGAGTCCCTAATCCAGTATGACTGGTGTCCTTATAAAACAGGGAAATTTCGACAAAGACAAGCATGGAAGGAGAATACCATGTGAAGATGAGTGCAGAGATTGGGGGTAGGGTGCAGCAGGAACCAAGGAACACCAAAGATTGCCAGCGAAGCACTAGAAGTTGAAGGAGAGACCTGGAACAGATTCCTCCCTGATGGCCCTCAGGAGGAACCAGCCCTGCTGTCATGTTGATCTCAGGCTTCCGCCTCCAGAACTGTGAGGCAATACGTTTCTGCTGTTTAAGCCGCCCAGTCTGTGGGCATTTGTTACCGCAGCCCTCAGAAGCTGGTACAGGGAGAATAGCAAGAAGCTCTGTTTGACTGAATTGGAAGTCATGTAGTTCTGAAGTGGAGACAAAGCCCATAAGGGAATGGAGCTAGAAAGGAGATGAGGCCTTATCCAGGGTCCCTTCATGTCAAAATCAAAAAGGACATCTCAAATTTGTCAACAGAAGCGAACAATGGTGTTTTTTTTTTTTTTAAATAGATATGGCTGAACATTTTTATTTAGACTCAAAATGGGAAAAGCAAACCAATAAAACTTTTGAATTTTTGCATATAAGTAGACACTAAGACATAAGAAGAGCATCTGTCCGGATAAAACTCAAGACAGCACCAATCTACTTTATGTTAATGTGGTTTCTGGAAATACTGACATACTGATGAAGGGGTTCTGGGAAGTTAACATAAAGACAATTCCATGCAGGTTTTAAAAACTGTTGACTCGGATTTCCCATGTTTGTAGAGTTCTAGAATGTAACACATTATACAGTGCCATGTTATTCTGGCTGTGACTTGTATTTTTAATCACAGTGTATTTGGTTTGGTGTCCAGACATCTTTGTGCATACATGGTTCTTGACTAAGTGTTGCAACTTCCATAGTTGGACTTCCCTTCAGAAACAGGCTTCTGAGTGCCCAAGCAGAAGGCTCAAAAATAAGAGGGATGACTAGGCTGTCCAATCTCCTCCTACACTGCAGTCTTCACCCACAGACCACCAGGGAAAGCATGCTCAGTTTTACACTATTAAAAAAAAAATTGTACTACAGGAATAGCTCCTCATCAGCAGAAAGATAGCTTAAATAACCTAATAATTCCTATCTCTAATGCTGTGATTCTTTAGAACTGTTCAAGGGAAGAAATTCCCATTGGGCTGAAAAGATGGAAGGCATGGAGAAAAAAATAATAAAACATCTTTTCAAATAAAAAAAAACAAAAACAAAAACAAAAACAAAAACAAAAATGGTGGTTTTTAATGAAGGGATTAAACTCTGGAGAAGCCGAGAAGCTGGGGCATGCATGAGTGGCAGCAACTAGTAAAAAGATTCTTGCCCAGAGTCCTTGGGCCCAGGCACAAGATTGGAAGGCTGTGAGACTCTTGGAATTTTAGGTAAAATTTTGTTTGATCATGAATCATTATAGGGTACTAGTGAGTACAAAAATTTTGAAGTCAATGGTATCGGTTCCAAAGCCCCATTCTAACATCTATTAGCACAAGGCCATGGATAATAATTTCTCTTCCCGTAACCTCTGTTTTCTCACTGAAAATTGGATGGCCTTTCTCTATATGCTGGTTATGAGAATATATTGCTATGTTGTGCATAAAGTATTTAGGATAATGCCATAAAATATGTGTTCTTTTTAAAATACCTACTATTATTTCATTATTCATGTTTTCCATGTACAGGTAATAGCTCAAAATTGAATTCAACACAACTTCACTGAGAGAATTTTCACATTTAGTTTTTAATCCCTGCAAAGCCCAATGATCAGTGTGACAAAGTTAAGCCTTCAAGTTCTACATCCAAATTAACATTTGCTTGAATAGAGTAAAATCAATGATTTTTAAAATTAGGAACACATTGCCAATCTCAGTGAATGGACCCTTATAAAATTCAGGATTAATAATCATTCTGTCTTCAGCAGGGATAAGTGACCAAGACAATTAAGTTCTGGCTAATAGGGCCAAGTTCTTTGATTCTTGGAACTAAAGTGACTGACATAAACTAACAATCATATACATGTTAAATAAATACCCTAGTATGTGTGTATATGTGTGTGGATATTGCATATACAATATGGCTCTGAGTTGTCCAGCATTATCAATACACCTGATTAACCATTCAGATACAAGTCACTTGATAAATCTATTTCAAAAGACTGGCCTATTGAGCCTAAAATTCAGATTTGTGCTAACACATTGCAATGGATTTTTGTTCTAATACGTTGTCTACAAATTTTCCACAATCATAAAGTAATAAAGCTTTTAACATCAAATTGAAGAGGGGTGTTTGAATTGATGGATGGGATCATAGTATGCAATATTTTAATTCCACATTACAATTCAGATTACATCATACACATCTGGACATCTGTTAGAGTAAAATCTCTCTATCTCTTTAATACAAAGGCCTTTAATAATCTTAGTTCTGGAAGAGGGGAAAGCTACTATTTCTTTTATTGAATACTGGACCCAGGATCATGGTCTGAAGCCAGGACTGAAGTTAAATGTAAGTTTGTTTGATATAGAACATTTTCTCTCTACAACATCACATTATCTTTTCAACTATGTATCAATAACACAAATATATAAAGAATGAGAAAGGAAATTCCTATTTCCTGAGTACCTACTATGTGCTTGACACTTTGGCATAGATTACCTCATTTGATAATCATTTATTACCTTCATTTTATAAAGTAGGATTTGGGGATTCAAAGAGGTCCATTTCCCAAGTGCACTGATCTAATATGTGATAGAATTAAGATTCCAATACAAGTTTTCCGACTCCAAATTCACTGTTTTTTTATACTACAACAATAGGAGATTGCTCCCTTACCACCATCCCCCAAAATATCCAGCTTAGCTTTCTCTCTCCAGATACAATTTTATAAATGTGCATTACTGTCATAGATTGGAATATCAAACCAAGGACTTGAGTGCATATAGTTTGAGAGGCAATTCCAGGCAGAATCTTTAGGGGAGTGGGGAAGCAAAACAAAGAAGAAAAAGAAACCAATACAGGGGCTCAGAGAAACTCTTTCTCAGTTACTCAGGGATTATGAATATGCTAACAGTGGACTCTGCTAGATAATGTCACTTATCCCAAATGAGTGTGTTTTACATGTGGAATGGATGAATACATTAACTTCACTAGGGTGTTTGTCTATTAACACATTTTACTCCTCCCAATGAGGAGCTAAGTTCTTTTTGCTGCTTCATACTGACTTCCTTTCAGTTATCAGCTCTCAGCTCACCTGCTCTCCCCAACTTGTGAAATGGCCAACATGGTCTTCAAAGTGCATTCTTCCCACTTTTTTATGGTATCACTCTCTGTTCCCTCATTTTAACTTAATCTTAAGGTCTGTAAAGACCCCATCTCCAGATAAGGTCATATACTGAGATAGTGAGGGTTTGGATGTCAACATATGAATTTGAGGGTTGAGGCTGGACATACAAGACAGCCCACAACAGCACATATACAAAAAACTAAATCAGAGCCATCGAACTGATCATTTATGTTAGGTTTAGGAATAATCTGGGTTTCCGGCATTTCGAATGATTGTCACATTTAAAAGAATTTGGCATTTTAAAATTCTAAAAGATTAGCTTTGTGAGGAAACATAAAACATGTAGTTGAGTCATTCAGTTTAGACTTGGAATTTTAAGTTGAAATGTATGAGATTTTGACTGTTTATAAATAATGTTAGGCTATTTTAAAGAACTTGAGATTATATTATATTTTTAAAGTATAATTTAATACATTAACTTGCAATGTCAAAGGATCTGGGAAAGTTTTGCTTGTTGAACAGATATTTAAAATATATAGTAATAGAATCTATTATATTAAATTTATAAATGAAGTTTAAATTATTTTAAGGCAGTTTAGCTATGTTTGTAAATGGGACAGAATATTCAGAAGAGTGTCAAAATATTAATTAGTTCTCTTGGAAATGACTCTTAAGTATCAGTAGACTTATAACTGTGATAATGTTATTTTTAGGTTAAACTTAAAAGCTTAAGGGAAAACTAGGGTTTTTAATTTGTCACTTTAATGAATTGAACATTAGTTTTAAAAAGCAGCCACTAAAAACATTCCCTGTGCATCAGCCATCCTTCAAAAACACAAAAATCTCATCTAAATATTAAGAGCATCATGTCAGAAAGGGTTGCCTTTTTAACTTAAACTAATATTTTTATCTTACTGCAAAAGCAGTACAAATATTATAGAAGCATTTGAAAATATTTTTAAATGTTTGAAAACATTAATAAGAAAAAGATAGTAAATGGCCGGACACGGTGGCTCACGCTTGTAATCCCAGCACTTTGGGAGGTTGAGGTGGGCAGATTACTTGTGACCAGGAGTTCCACACCAGCCTGAGCTATATGGCAAAACCCCATCTCTACCAAAAATACAAACATTAGCTGGGTGTGGTAGCAGGTGCCTGTAATCCCAGCTACTCGAGAGGTTGAGGCAGGAGTATCACTTGAACCCAGGAGGCGGAGGTTGCAGTGAGCCTAGATTATGCCACTGGACTCTAGCTTGGGCGATAGAGTGAGACCCTGTCTCAAAAAAAGAAAAGAAGAGAAGAGAAGAGAAGAAAAATTATGTAATCCAATACATAATTATGACAGTAAATATTCTTATAGCAAATGTTTGCATATGTCAGGGTTTATCAAAGTGAGATTCCCAGATCAGTTGAGCAGCAGCACCTGAAAACTGGTTAGAAATACAAATTCTCCGGCCCTTGCTCCCTGCAGATATATTGGATAACAATTCTGGGAGCGGAGCCCAGAAATCTGATTATAGCAGTCCCTGCAGGTGATTCTGTTATATGCTAAAGTTTGAGAACTGATATCATACATCATAAGAGTTTCCACAGGATAATTACCTAGGAGTAATACTGCTTGATCAAATTGTTTTTTTCTAAACTATAGACTTTATTAAGATTTCACCAGTTTTTCCATACATTGACCTTCCATCTTCCAGGATCCAATCCAGGATCCTATATTCCATTAGTCCTCATGTCTCCTTTGTCGCCTAAAATCTGTGACAACTTAGGCTTTCCTTAAGTTACAAGACCTTAATGTTTTTGAAGAGAACTTATCAGGTATTTAGCTGAACATCCCTCATTTGGGGTTTATCTGATGTTTTGTCATTATTAGACTAGGATTATTAGTATTTGAGGGAAGAGAGTTGTGGTAATCTTCTCATTGCATCATATAAGAGAGCACCTGATGTCATCACGACTTATTACTGGTAATCTTCATCTTTACCACTTGGTTAAAGTGGTGTCTGCTAGATTTTTCCACAGCTACAATTTTTCTATTTCCATACTTTATTCTTTGGAACCAAGTCACTAAGTCCACCGCATACATTGCTTGGAATTCTCATGTAAGAGATTTCCTCTTCTCCATTAAATGATTGGTTACTTGCTTGACTGGTCATTAGTAAGGATCCATAATATTTATTGATTCTTTGACTTACAATCCAATACAGTCTTTATTTATTTGTTTCTCATGTTTTCTGCCTTTGGCCAACTCTTTCAGTTTGGGGTCCTACATTCTTTGTTTCTCTTTTCTAACTTTCTGGCACTGTGGGGTGCTTCAGGCTTCTTACTTTGTGTTTTTTCTGCTCAGCCCCAAAACCAACCATTTCTTCAAGGAGCCTTGGTTTCTTTGACTGGTGAATGGTATTGACTAACCAAGATCTATGCACTAGTTGTGCTCATTGCCACTAGAGTTGTATTAATTCTAGGCCTTCTCAGTGGGCAGAGCTAGGAATCATGTATACTTTTAAGAATTTCAGTATATATTTCCAAATTGCTCTCTCTTTTTTTTGGTTTACATTGTTATACCACTATTGTATGAGAGAGCAATTTTCCTATGTTGGTCTAAAAGGGTCATTATGATTTATTTAAATTTACCAAATTGATACTTTTTAAAATGGTGTACATCCCTGAAGTTTTTATTACTGTGCCAATTAGATATTTTTCAGTTACATACTAGGCATTTTACTTTCTCCTTTTATAAATTTTCTATTTGCAGCATTTGCTCATTCATTTTTCTACTACTGGTCATTTTGTAACTACAGTAAACTACTTAATTTTATGCTATTTAGATATTAAGATGACAGAAAACTAATACTAATGGCCATGTCCAGTAAGCCTCTTGACTTAATTATATTTAGGGAATAGAAGAACAGGCATTCAGTTACCTTTTTTTACCTTAAGCTCACCTGAAAAGACAATTGTTAACACAAACTCCAGAGTGGAATGAAATATTTGGAGAATCTCATATTGACCTCCCATTGCACTGACAGCAATCACTAACATCCTATGAGTCTGTATGAGGTATGGAGGGATTTTAAGTTTTTCTCCCTTCTTGTAGGAAAAGTCATGATTTAGTTGTGCCTATATCCTGATTTATAGGAAATAGTAAGTTGTATGAACTCCATTCTCTGAATCTATATGAGCACAGAATTTTGGTATACTTGCAAAGGAAAGTTAAAATGGAGTATGAAGCTTAAAAGTGTGCCATAATATTATAACAAGGAGAGCTCATTTATACTATCATTTATTTTATCATTTAGTATAAGATACTCAGATGCAGTCATATGATTCAGCATGGGCTTGAAAAAGAGCACAATGGGGCCTGGAGCGGTGGCACACGCCTATAATCCCAGATCTTTGGAAGGCCGAGGCGGGTGGATCACTGAGGTCAGGAGTTCAAGACCAGCCTGGCCAACATGGTGAAACCCCATCTCTACTAAAAATACAAAAATTAGCTGGGTATGGTGGTACATGCCTGTAATCCCAGCTACTCAGGAGGCTGAGACAGGAGAATCATTTGAACCTGGGAGGCAGAGGTTGCAGTGAGCCGAGATCATGCCACTGCACTCCAGCCTGGGTGACAAAGTGAGACTCCATCTCAAAAAAATAAAAAATAAAAAATAAAAAATGCCCTTTGGGCATATAAACTACAAGCCTAGTTTCAGTGGCTAGAATTGTATTATAAAGTTGTCAAGCGCTGTAAAATCTGGCAACATCTTTCTGCTCTCATTTACTTCATCCACCATCCTTTGTTTAAATCACACTGAGCTGACTGCCATCCTTGACCATGCCAGGCGTGCTTTTGCCTCAGGGACTTTGCACACACCGTTCCCTCTGCCTAGACCATTCTTTCTCCACATGTTTACACGGCTTCTCCCTCTGCTCTTACAAGTTTGCTCCAATGTCACCTTCTCAATGAGAACTTCCTGACCATATGTTAAAAGTTGTAATCCCTCACTCCCAGATTGCTTTCTTAGTTAAGGTAATGCTAGCAGCTGTAAAGTTAAAACCTTAACTCTCGATGGCATACCACAATAAAAGCTTTATTCCTCATTCAAGTAAAGTCCAAATGGTAGGTGGATGTGAAAGGACTGGAGATTCTACTCCACACAGTCCTTCAGAAACTTAGCCTGATGGAGGCTCTGCTATCATCACAAGGAAATCAATAGATAAGGAAAGAAAGAAAGTGGGAGTCAAGGCAGGATATTTTTACATGCCAGGAGAGAACTCATTCAGAATTACTCTACCCACATTTCACTGGCTGGAAGTCAGTCACAAGATTACATGTAGCTATAGGAGAGACTGGGAAACGTGGTCTGACTGTATGTCCAGGAGGAAAAGGAAAAAGGTGTGATTAACAACTAGTCAATCTCTTCCATACACATAGTAGGCATCATTAAAGACTTATTGAAAGACTGAATAAATAATGTATCAAGACTGTGATCCATTCAAATCAAGTTAAGAGGTGTTTTGAGGAATTCAATGAGTGATAAGCATGATTTTGGATGGTGTCAAGGGATTTGTATTTAGGTGGGGAGGTGACATTTGCTTTCTTGAAAAATTAGCATACAAATAAATATAGAAGGAATATTATCTGTGGCTTGTACTACATGTCATTGAGATTCAGCTGCGACCTCCATTCTGCCTGCCCATTTCTGCATCAGGGGCCCAGGTTGATAGATCGGTCACTATTGGGAGCATTTTTGGTAACTGTGACTAAAACACAGAACTCTGGAGGGTCTTACCAAAGAACTACACTGCTTGAAAATGACATATGTGAACTTCCACTTAAACTCATCCACTAAAACTAGCCACATGGCCCAGCCCCAAATGGGAAAAATTTGAATATTTGGCAAGCAACACCTAAGACAGTCATAAAGGACAGTGGAGAGTTAAGTTAGACAGGAGGTACTAGTCTTATGTTTACTCTGCACAAACATGGCACTTGGGCAGAAATTAATTCAAACTGCAAAATCTTCAAAGCCTCTAAAACTTATCTGTTCACTCAGATCACTTTAAAGTTCTCCATTGTTTATCCAACTCTACAAATATTCACTTGGATATTTGAGTTGATCTAATTTATCAATTTCTTATTAAACAAAGTTTTGAAGACCCATCAAGCTAGATGCTAGGGATACAGTGGTGGACAAAGCAGTGATATTCCCTGGCCTCACAAAGTAGTAAGCTAGGTTAAGGGTCAGCAAACATTTTTTCTACAAAGGGACAAGTAGCAAATATTTTAACCTTTGCAGGTATACAGGCTGTCATCATTACATTGTAATTACATTGTAATTATGTTGTAGCATGAAAGCAGCCATCGTCAATACAAAACTCTATGAGTGTGACCGTGATCTAACAAACTATCAAAAACAGCAGGCCAGATGTGGTCCAGAGGCTGTAGTTTACTGGCCCTGATCTATTAGAAGAATCAAATATATATATTTTCTTAGAAAGAATAATTTTTACTCCGTAATTTCTTGCTTTCATGTTCCATCAGAAAGTTTGGAGAGAAGTCAGAGGCTTTAGTTCAAATCAGCAATGTCAACAACTCTGTGTCCTCGAAGTGTCCCATCCCTGAGCCTCAGTTTCTTTATCTGTATATAACATAAAGTTAGGAGCAGGGGAAGCTCTAAGATCTTTTCCCTCTGTAACGTTCTATTTTCCTATTTGTGCACTTGAATGACCGGATATGCAGGAGACTGGGGCAGGGTGGATTCAAAGTAAAGAAAAGAAGAATCATCAGAGGTGTGACCTTCATTGCCTACCTGCATGTGATAGCCATATGTCTTCTTTCAGGCGGGGAAGCATCTTACTTCCTTTTTTTTTTTTTTTTTTTTTTGAGATGAAGTTTTGCTCTGCCATCCAGACTGGAGTCTAATGACACCATCTTGGCTCACTGCAATCTCCGCCTCCCAGGTTCAAGCAATGCTCCTGCCTCAGCCTCCTGCATAGCTGGGATTACAGGTGCACGCCAAGATGCCCAGCTTATTTTTGTATTTTTAGTAGAGATGGGGTTTCAACCATGTTGGCCAGGCTGGTCTTGAACTGCTGACCTCAGGTGATCCACCCACCTCAGCCTCCCGAAGTGCTGGGATTACAGGCGTGAGCCACCGTGCCTGGCCACATCTTACTTTCTATTTTATTTTTATTTTTTATTTTATTATTATTATACTTTAAGTTTTAGGGTACATGTGCACAACGTGCAGATTAGTTACATATGTATACATGTGCCATGTTGGTGTGTTGCACCCATTAATTCGTCATTTAGCATTAGGTATATCTCCTAATACTATCCCTCCCCCCTCCCCCCATCCCACAACAGTCCCCAGTGTATGATGTTCCCCTTCCTGTGTCCATATGTTCTCATTGTTCAATTCCCACCTATGAGTGAGAACATGCGGTGTTTGGTTTTTTGTCCTTGTGATAGTTTGCTGACACCTGCTAAAGCTCTGAACAGGATGCTGGGCACACTGTAGATGCTATTCTGCCAACTGTTCCCTCTTGATCCTCATTTCTTCTCCTTTGTCTTCCTTTATCTTCCTTCATTCTCTCTACTTGCAGTGAAGACACCATTGCAAATTAAATTCTCTTGTAAAAGGTACTAACTGTTTTCATAAAAAGTAAAAAGCTGGCAAAGAATATGGTTTCAGTCTTTTCATTTCTGATGCAAGCAGAGATGGAAAATTTATTTAGAAAAGAAAGTGCCAAAGATAAATTTCATGGATAATAAAAGTTCTTAACAGAGGCAGGTGGATTGCCAGACATAGCTCTCCCCCTGACCTGCCCTCATTTCACCACTCAGTGCAGAGTGAGGCATTTATCCAGTGTGTGAAAAGTGTCTTTTAAAAAAATATGTGAGTTGAATTTAGAAAACAAGCTTGTATGGAGAGGAAAGGAACTTGAGCCTTATTCCCTTATTTTTTTTTTAAAGCTGGAACTAGTTCTTTTTAAAATATAGTGAGACTATTAGACATGGCACATAATGAACAATCAATATGATTTGTTTCTCTAAATTTGTTTGTGTTTTTTGTTTCTTTTTTCCTCATAAGGTGTATTCTAACTTCTTCCCTAATACAAACTACACACACACACACACACACACACACACACACACACACACACACACACAACATTTTCAAATGGCTTTTTGGAATATTTGAAAAGGACCAAATATGTGATTATGGAAGACATGATACAGCCCCTTCCACCTCCCAATAATTGTTAAGTACTATATTACAGTGAAGTCTTTTGAAGTCTAATCTTATAAAATTTACATTTTGAATTTGAGATCAAGAGGTTTGGAAAATTACAAACTGAACTCTGCAGTTTTCCAAGGTTCAAATTCATTTCTAAATAATGCTGTGAGTCAGCAATTTAAGGCTGTCATGTTAGATTGCTAGAATGTATATATATATGAAAATCCCATAA
This sequence comes from Pan paniscus, assembly GCF_029289425.2. NCBI lineage: Eukaryota > Metazoa > Chordata > Mammalia > Primates > Hominidae > Pan > Pan paniscus. The sequence goes on along the minus strand of NC_073256.2, from coordinate 51,458,350 downwards.
CAAGATCATCTGGAATACCTTCCCTCTTAGGCAGAGATTTTTCTTTTCTCTTGTTCTACCTACTTATCTCAGCTTTTTTCCCCCTCATTTTCATTAAGGTGTCCTGAGCACTGAGTACTGGAGTTTAGATTTATCAAAGAGCTGGCATTTTTGGAAGGAGGTACAATGGAAGATGAGCTGGACAAGAGCAGGAACGTAATGGAATATCACAAAATCTAGCTGAATACGGAGACAGAAGAAGAACAGAAGGAACTCAGTGACTGAAAATGATAGGGAGAGGGCATTAGGCAGTATTGGATGAGGTCCAAGTCCTGTGGAGGTGAGGACATTTTAGAAAGTTAAGAGGAAGGGCGGATGTTGTGTCAGGAAGTGAGCATCAATTAACAAATTAAAAGATGATACAGTTTCTAGTGATAATCAGTGCGGTTATGAGTGCGGATGGCAAGGCATGAGTGAAAGAGAAGGTCACCGAAGATGAAGAGGTTGAAAAACTATGAGAACAGGATGTTTTGTTTTCAGATTCTCAGCTGATGCTATGGAGAGCAAAACTGTGAGCCTATGGAGCAAGTATGGAATTCTGCAATGGACAGGGAAGGTGTGTTTGCACAATGAGAGCAATGAGGTTGGGGCCTGACTCCTGTGCCAGGAGCCAATGTTTCTGAACATTGCCTTGGGTACACCTTCACTTGATGAAAATAAGAATAGATAGCACTTACTGACAAATTGCCATATGCCAGACACTCTTGCTGAGAACTTTAAAAAATTTTTCTCATTTACATTTCCCAACAACATAATAAAGTAGGTGCTATTATTTTCCCCAATTTTACAGATTGAGAACGAAGAGTGAAAAAAGAAAAATTAATTTGGTCAAGTAGACACAATTAAAGTTGTGGTGGCCATTTTGAACCCAGGCAATCCATCCTAGAGTCCATTTTCTTAACTGCTACACTGTATTGTCACTCAATTTGGAATCCCACAAAGGTGAGGCTGATGACCCGAGTGGGAAGAACTTTGCCTGAAATATGGTAAGAAACTGCAACACCCTAACAATTTAAAACGAGTTTTTCAGATTTCAGAGGAAGGCCCTTAAACATGAGACACAGAGACTAAAATTGCCTTATGTCAAATGACTAGAAAGAAGGGAAGACTTAATTTTCATAACTCCAGGGGGGCACCTCTATCAGTCCTCTGAGAACATAGGGGAGAAAGCACCATTCTGACCAAGGAGACTGCTTAAGTGGCAGTGTGTTTGCAGACTTGGCAATTCTGAGAATACTCACCATGCGGTATCCGCAGACCATAAAGAGAGGGATAGATAAGGTGAGCAGGATTCCCCAAGCTGCAATGTGCTGTAGCCTAAACTCGTTCATCCTATTAAAGCAGATCATATTTGCTGCCCTGGGTTATTTCTAAATGACTAGAAAATCTACTGAGAATCCTAACTCTAAAGTATAAAACTTTGGAAAGACCAAATAAGAACTCTGAAGCTACAGTACTTTATCCCGTATCGATAGACTCACTTGGGAAAATCACTGTTTTGCTTTCAAGTCAAAAAATAAAAGTAAATTTCAGTTAGTAGCCATGATTCCTCATGGGTTTTTTTTTAATTCAGATGAAGCAAAGTATATATCTGAGAAACAGCTTGATATAAGGCTAAAGAAAGGAGACCCAGACACTCTCACACTGTTTTCTTTACCAAATCAAGTGTCAGCTCCCAACTGAGAGACAGTGAGATGAGTTATGACCACATGAATGAAGCCATCAGAGGACAGTGGGTACAGGGGGCACTGCCATAGCCAAAAGATGCCCAAACGTCAGAAAAAAAATGCAGTATCTATAAAGAGACTGGTATCAGAAGGTCTACAAAAGGGTCAGAGTAGCAGGAGCCAGGTCAAAATTTGGAGGTGAGTACAGATATAGGGTGCAGGTTCTGGAAACGGGGATCTCTTATCTGGGAGCAGAGAGTTTGGCACAGAAATCTTCAGTGTAAGATGCTCTTGCTTGGAGAGCTCAGAGCATATTCCCAGAATCAGTGGCTTCTAACTACCATGCTTTTTATATTTCTACCCCATATAACATTTGACCCTCCTATATTTCCCCCAGAATGTCTGCATCCACTATAGACATACTAAAAATTATAGTTGAGAAAAAGCAAGAAAAAATAACAATAATGAAGCTTCTCCAAAATATTATTAACCTTTGATATGTTCCTCCAGATTTTGTCATATGTGTATTTGTATTTTCAAGAATGGATCATATTATACATAATGGTTGATAAATTGCTTTTCTCCCTTGGCATTATATTGTACCAAAATATCCAGGAGAATATAATTCTTATGTTACATCAACTATTCCAAAGCATAGAAATTGATGGACATCATCCCAACTATAGGCCAGTCTTGCTAGCAAACACTATGATACAAAATACCAAAGTATTCACAAGTTAAATCTAATAATATACTGTGACCAATTAGGATTTACTGAGGAATATAAGAAGGTTTCAACATTGGGAAATCCATCCATGTAATTCAATAGGCTAAAAACTAAGGGAGAAAAAATATGATTATCTTAATGATAGATATCACCCATTTCTGATTCTTTTTAAAATTAAAATCCTTTGTCACTTGGAACGGAAAGAAAATCCCATAGCCTGGATGGATAACTAACAGAAACATGATACCTAATCGTAAACTATTAACCATTTATAGTAAAGGGTTTTTTTTAAGCTTAAAAAAGTGATATAGTTATCCTATATCACAGCTACACTTCAACACTTTCTTATTTTCCCTAAGGTTCTAACTAATGTAAAACACACAATGAGAAATAAGTGGAACAGATATTCAAAAGAAAGAGATAAGATAGTCACTATTGTCTATCTAGGGCATACAAGAGAAGAATCACTCACAATGTCTAAGAAAAAGATTGGAAAAGATAAAATATTTCAGCCAGGAGTGGTGGCTCCCACCTGTAATCCCAATAGTTTGGGAGGCTGAGGCTGGTGGAACACTGGAGCCCAGGAGTTCTAGACCAGCCTGGGAAACATGGTGAAATCTCTTCTCTATAAAAAATGCAAAAAATTAGCTGGATGTGGTGGTGTGCACCTGTAGTCCCAGCTACTTGGGAGGCTGAGGTGGGAGGATCACCTGAGCCCAGAAGGTCATGGCTGCAGTGAGCCATGATCCCTCCACTGCATTCCAACCTGGGCAACAGAAAGAGACTCTGTTTGTTTTGTCTCAAAAACAAACCAACAAAAATAATAAATAAAAGATTTCAACAAGGCAGCTATGTGCAAGATGAACTTAAAAAATAAATTCCTTTCCAAAACACTGTCAATAATTTGAAAATAAAATGGAGAAGGAAAAGATCACACTTACAACAGCAACCACCACTCTGTGCTACCTAGGAATAAATGTGATAATAAATGTATGTTTGTGAAGAAAATTATAACATATTTTTGGATATATATATAAGAAGATCTAACTAATTTAAAAGATACAGCATGTTCTTGTATAGAAAAGCTCATTATAAAGATCCTTCTCCCTTTCAAATTAAACAATAAAGTTAATGATTAATGGGGTTAATTTTTTTTATTATACTTTAAGTTCTAGGGTACATGCGCACAATGTGCAGGTTTGTTACATATGTATACATGCACCATGTTGGTGTGCTAAAATACGAATAAATATACTTTTATCTTTTCCCATATCTTTGTAACCTGTTCATCTGGAGGCCGCCATTGATCTGGGGACAAATTAAGATTTTAAAGCAGAAGCTCAAAGAGAAAGAGCCAATATTCAGATTTCTACTTCAAAAATAGAATTTTTGATTCCACAGCAAAGAAATTGTCTTGGAAGCCAAGGTTTGGTGAGTGGGGAAGAGAGTTCCTAAGTTTCATAATCTCTCTTTTGTATTTCAAGTGCTAAATCTGACTAACCTAGATGATAAGGTTGTACCATTATCAGTAGTGTGGATAGAATGTAAATTGCCACATAGGGAAGTTCCCATAAGACGAAAGTAAAGGCATAGAGACCCCTTCCTTTAGAAGGAAAGGTATTTGGAAAAGAAGTGAACAAGGTAGAGTCACTGCCTAGATCCCACATGAAGATCATTATAGTACATTAAAAAATGGAAACAATGTATATATGTATCAATAATAGGTCAATAATACATGGTCATGTAATAGAGTTTAAAAACAATAATTCAGGTACAATACAACCCTTAGCTATGAAATTACACCATGAGAATATTTACATTTCAATAAACATATATCTACAACATCACTTCTAATGGCTGCATATTTAACGTTGTATGAATATCCCATACTTTTCTATTTCTAGATCCCTAGTTTGTTTCATATTATAATTTTTAAGTCATAATAAACTATTTTAGACATTCATGTTCATACATTTGTCGGCTATTTGTTGGTCAATGATTTCCTTAGGATAAATTAATAGAAGTAGAATTCCCAGGACAGAATGCAGGCAAAATTTTAAGGCTTTTGGTACATATTAATGGGTGGTTCTCCAAAACAGTTCTACCAGCTGTGTGGTCAGTGCTGGATAATATTTTAAACAGGGAGGAAAGAAATGGGTACACTTAGCTCAAATAATAACTGGAAAAATTGTGCCAGAGAAGGTATACAGACATTCCCAAACAGTTCTGTTGGTGGCTTTTCTATATAAAGTTCTTATGTCTTTAAATGTGTGCAATCATTGTTGTTGTAGTAGTATCAGTAAGCCTTATTTCATTTGCCAGATCAAAAGAAGCCTTCCCATAGAATCAGCATAGCAGAGTGAAAGGTAAGGAGGCATAGAAAAAAGAAATCACCAAAACTGAGGTAGAGCTATGGCTTCATATCTAAACCCTATTTTATAGTATCTGTATTGATTTGGGAAAGTCACCTTAATCTCTCTTAATATTCATTTCCTCGTTGTGAAATAAGAATATTATCTATGGCTGTGGGAGTAGTAAAATGGTACATGTGGAAGGACCCAGTATAGTGCCTAGCACAAAAGACATTACATTTTTATTTTGGTTTCCCTTCTAGAAAGCAAAAAACTAAGCAAGTTTTACTCAAATAAAATCGATTACTTTATGCATGGAATGCTACTACACATGAGAGAAAATGTGTTGGATGAATCCCAAGACTGGAGCTTGAGTTCTGTAGGCACTTTTCAGACACTACCTCCCTGTCACTAACTTCCTATGTGATCTTGAGCAGATTGCCAGCTCTTCCCGAAATGTGTTTTTCATGCCTTTAATGATGAAATGTGCTCTGAATCAAAAGATCTCAACCTAAGACTAATTTTGTTTCTATGTGCATTTTCCTAAAGGCAGGGTTCATAGCTGTCAACAGATGTTCCAAGAGATCTGTTTTTCAGTAACGATTAGCAATGTTCTGAAATCTAGATGGTCTCTAAAATTTCATCCATATCTTACACTCTGATTCTGATTAAGCTCATAATTGGCTCTTACTTTTGGTTCAGTGTTATTTATTAACATGTTTTGAGGCTATGTAATATTTTAGTGGTGACTCACCAGCCAAAATTTTAGGTTCTTTCTTGGCCTTCAGACTTCCCTGCAGTTTTCTCACAGCCCCTAGGAAAAAGGTATGGCCGGGGTATTTCTACATGAAAGTTTCTGATTACCCAAGTGGTTTCCTAGACTTATTGTCCTCCTCATCCTTCTTAGTTATTTTCTTTCTTTTTTTTTTTAATGTTCTCTCTCTTGGCCAATTCACCAGAGTAAAGATTTAATTAATAGGTGGCAACATATTGCAACTCTCACTGCCAAGATTCATGATTAAGAAAAGAGCCTGTGGGTTTCAGATCTTTGGTTTCTCTTCCTTCTTTTTTTCAAATCAGGCCCCTTATAAAACACAAAATTGTACTGAGGACAATGTCAGAGTTCAATCTTTCCATAATAAACGTGAATATATGTGAATATTAAAAAGTAAACGGAAGGAAAAAATACTAAATGTATATGATTATTCTGGTAACCAACATATTTACTTGCAATGAAAGTGACAGTGTTAGAAGACTGCATCGCAGGACTCAGAGAAGTATTCATCCTCTTAATATTTATCAAGGACCAACAAGGTACCATGCAAGGGGATGTAAAGGACAGAATAATGAACCTGAATCCTGCCTTCAGGGAAATAATCCATTATCAAGATATGTAAGAATATATGTGTATGCAAATAACAATAATACAAGGTAATAAGTGATAAGTTGCAACTCAATACAAACAGATAAATTGCTAAAGTTGTCCCATAGTCAGAAGAAAAGCTTTAAAATGGGGGAAATGGGGAAGATATATACGGGTTAGTAACTGAGCTGAATTTTGAGTAACAGTAGAGTTTGGACCCATAAAATACTGGTATAAACACATCAAACAGAGGCAGTGGCATGGACAAAGTAAGGAGGAATTTGAAAGATTCGAGGCCTCTTTAGGATACTTATTTATTTCAGCTCTAATTAACATTTCTTGATATCTTAGAGGTAAAATACATAAATGAGAATAGTAAGAAATAAGATGAGAGCAAGTCTGTGGCTAAATTGTGGTAGACCTTGAAAGACTAGGAAGTTTTTAGTTCATTCTATAAACCATGAGGAAACACAGAAGGTTTGTAACCAGGGAAGTAATATGACCCCAGTTTACATTAGGAAGATTAATATTTGGCAATATTTATTGTGGAAACTAGCTGGGGAAGCAGAGACTGAGCAAAGATAGACATCGGTAATACAAAGAGTAGGAAGAGATAGGAGAGAAACTATGAAGGTCAAGGTCAAGTCAGTAATTTTTTTTTTTTTTTTTTGAGATGGAGTCTACCTCTGTCACCCAGGCTGGAGTACAGTGGTGTGATTTCGGCTCACTGCAACCTCTTCCTGTTGGGTTCAAGTAATTCTCCAGCCTCAGCCTCCCGAGTAGCTGGGATTACAGGCACCCACAACCACGCCCAGCTAATTTTTGTATTTTTAGTAGAAACAGGGTTTCACCCTGTTGGTCTGGCTGGGCTCAAACTCCTGACCTCAAGTGATCTGCCCGCATCAGCCTACCAAAGTTCTGGGATTAGAGGCGTGAACCACAGCATCCAGCCTCAAGTCAGTAATCTCAACTTACTGGATAGGAAGGATCAAGAGGAAGGAGAAAAAAAATTTGACTGCAGGTTTAAGTCTAAGGATCTGGAAGGCTAATGGGGCTGCAAAAACAGGACATCCAGATTTAGTAAAGAGTATAGGACAGGATTTGGATGAAAACAGCCAAACTAGTCATGATTAATGATCATCATCAATGCCATTTTGGGAACAATATGCTAACAACTGTGCATTAGTAAGCATCTTCCAACAATTTCTTTTCACCATATTTATCTTACAGGTAAACAAGTAGCTAGATAGCTTCCTCTTCAATATTGCCATCTCAAAATACTTAAAAATTGTTATTCAATTTAAAATGTGTTTCATTGCTATCTTTGTGCCACCATAATATCTTGCATATTCCTGTAACGCTTGATGGTATATGTTTTGGAATATTGTATAAAATGCTATCATTTTAAAGTTTTGCTTTTTTACCTGCATTGCAAAGATTGTCATCATTTGATCAAAAATACTGACTAGTATTAGTTTATAGAATAAATTTGTGGTTGTAGTTATAGAATAAAAGCAGCAGGCAAAATGAGTGACATTATCTTGGTGGAAATGAGAAAACTTGGGCATGCATATTCAACCGAAAAGTGGACACCTGCAAATCAACTTCAGTCAATAAATTTCATGAAAGGTAGAACTGTTTAGATCTTTTTACTTTTCCAAAAAAAAAAAAAAATATATATATATATATATATGGATTTTTATGTAAATCTTGAATTGTAATACATTATGCAGATAAGATTTCCACTTCTGGCCATATCAGAGTAACTTCTACTGGACTTGCCTTTGCATCATAAATAAAATACTAAAAAACAATATGAAATAGCTGTTTTTAGATCTTTGATAAAATGAAGTTCAGGACTGTGATCCATGAGAAAAGGTAAATGCAGTGAGCCCTGCATTGGCTCTGGATTTCTACCTAGAAGCATGTCCAGATCATGGGACAAGGAAAGAAATTCAAGTAAAGCAGGAAGGTCTCCCTTAACTTAAAATACAGATGCTGAAATTAGAGGAGGCAAAGGAGGTTGGAATTCAGATGACAGAGTACCCGAGGAGAGAAACGTATACAGAAGTAGAACTTCAGAAATCTGCATCTAAGTCCACTTGACCTGATGCCGTATTACACTGGACATGTGTGGGTGAAAATGTCATACATAGTATGCCAAAACTACTGGTGAGTTTTAATCTGACAAATTCCTAGAGCTTACACAGGGTTGGGAGACATTAAAGTTCTTAGAGACAATGCATTAAAAACTCAGATATTCAGGAGAGACTCCAGAAGAATCATATCTTAGTATTAGAGCTGAACCAACTCTAGGGTAAAGGCTACTCTAGATCTGCCCTAACAAAATTTTAAAAGTAGACTTGAAAGGATCAAGTTGATTTGCAAATTACTTAATTATCTCCCAAAACAAAATTGTTCAACGTTCTTTAAGGAGAAGACAACAAAATCTAGACCTGATAATTTAATATTCAACATCCAAACAAAAATGTTGAGGTATGTAAAGAAAAATGTTCAGTATAACCTGGAGAAATATTCATGGCAGAAATAGATCCAGAAATAACAGACATGATCAATTTAGTAGACTTTACAATTGCTTTCATAAATATGTTGATAGATTTAGAGGAATAACCATGAAACTAATGAGAAAAATAGAAGATTGAAAAAGAATAAAATAGAACTTTTACAGCTAAAAATTATGAAAATAAAAAAAATTCCATGGATAGAATTATCAGCATGCTAGACAGAATTATCAGCTGATTAGATACTGTAAAAGAGAAAATTAGTAAATTTAAAGATAGAGCAATAGAAGTTATACAAACTGAGGAATAGATATTTAAAAAGACTGAAAAAAAATAAAGAAATAGAGAGCCAGTGACCCATAGGACAATAATAATTAGTCTAACATATATATTACGGAAGTCCAAAACAAGGTAGAAGGAGAAAAAAAATTGTAGAACCAATGGACAAATTGTTTGACACTTTTTGAAAACTGTAACCTAACAGATCTAAGAATCTTGGCAAACTCCCCAGAATAGTAACCACATAAATATACATCATAATAAAATTACTAGAAAGAGAAGATAAAGTAAAATCTTACAAACAGCCAGAGGAAAGAAGAAACTTTACAATAATAAATAATACTATGAAACAAATAAGGGAAACTGCAGACCTCATCAGAAACAATGCAAACCAGAAAAGAAAAATACAACAGCTTTAGAGTGTTGAAAGAGAAAAGCTATCACTCTAAAATCCTATAGCCTCCAAAAATGAAGGTCAAATAGCGACACTGTGCATCTTAAATCTTCAGGTTTGCAGGCCAGGTGTGGCCACTAACCCCCTACCGGGAGGGGTACATGAATGGGATGGTGGAGAGTCCTGGAAGCAAAACAAAACAAAAGAAAACAAACAAAAACTTGGCTAAAGGAAGGAACCATAGGGACTAAGGTTAACCCAGGTGGGACTCCCAATCACAGAGCTTGGTTCCCAGAATAAGAATAATGTCACAATGATAATGAAGGTCAATTACTTAAGAAAGGGAATTCTCATGTGTTTAGGGTACAATGAAGAATGCTCAGGGGTATTAACAGATGTTTTTCCTCAAGAGTATCTATTAGATGATCGATAGCATTAGATAATAGGGGGATACAATGACTTTTCCTTTTAAAAAAAATCATAATACAATGGATTTGTAAACACTTAGAAAATTATTTTTAAATTTATGAAGTTTGCTGTGGGTTTGGCCAGGGTCTGACTCTACCTCAGGCTGATCATAGGGAGTTGTATCTACTTTCTATTTTACTTCCTTCTGTTGACAATTGCATTTTTCTTAATGCTTCGTGCTTGTTTTTGAAAACTTGAACAGCACTTCAATTCCTAGGTTACCAGTGGAGAATATAAATTTCAGCAGCACAGGCTCTGATTTTTAATGCCAGTAGTGAAATTTCCAATAGACTCTAATTAACAGATTTAAAAAAAAATTTTAATTGACACATAAAATTGCAGATATATATGGAGTACATAGTGAAGTTTTGATATGTATAATGTATAGTTATCAAATCAGGGTAATTAGCATATCAATCAACTCAAACATTTATAATTTCTTTGTGTTTCTAACCAGAGTTCAGGTAGCTTTGTGAACAGTTATCCCATGAAGGCACCCTTATATTCCTCCTGTTTTACAAAGTGGGGAAAGGAGGTGGCCTCAGCCACCAAGACTTTTCATTTGTTCTCCTGGTGGTCTGTGAGAACTCCACTAGACCTCTGAAGAAATAGCCTACTGCAGAGATGACTTTAGAACCATCTGAAAGTTTACCTTTAGAGCAACCATCCTGCTCTCAAATCATCCATCTTTCTCTTTATATCTGAAATCCCCCCCCACCAAATAGAATCCCTCCCTTTTCCTCACCTACCTCAAATCCTGCCAATTCTTTCCCTCAAATCTGTCACTATTTTCTGTATCCATGACCATGGCTGGTCTTCCTAATCCTAGTTTCTATATTTAAAAATCATCTTCCTTCCTGCCATCACATTATTTTATTCTAAAACCTAGCACTCTTACCTAAATGTATGTGTTATCTCTAGATAAAATTCCAGACCCTTTTATATGGTATTCAAGAATCTTCACAATCTGGTTAATGAAGTCTCCTAGTCTCGTCTTTAGCAATCCTGACCTGACCTTGCCCCCAGACATCAACACCAAAATACTCTATACAAATAATTCACAAAGTTTAGTTGACAGCTTGATAAAATGTGCGTCATTGCAGCCATAAAATATCTTTCCTGCTTACTGGAATAAGTGATGTTTGTCCCAGGGAAGAAGAGAAAGGATGATAGCTTGAAACTATCTGTATTATTGGTAAATGAAAAAAAGTTTTTGATTAAAACAATATGTATCTCTTAAATTCATTTCTTCTGAGTCAAGGAAAAGAGACGCACACATTTCAGACTCTAAAGCAAGAACAGCCTGTCTATGCTAGGGACAGGCTTCAGCAGAGGTGTTCCTACAAAGGGACTGGGAGGTCAAGAGACTACCCAAGAGATGGGTTTTTCAAAGATGACTGTGTATATCCTATAGTTCTCTCAGTGATTAGAGAAGAACTCAGAGAAAGACAGAGGCAGCTTTTCTTACATGTTGATGTTTATTTGGATCCCTTAGAAGAACATTCAGAATTCAAAGAAGTAGAAATAGCTCTGTTTTCAAATGGAAATGAGCAAAAAAAGTCAAAAGTGAAGAGAAGCTCAAATGAAGAGAAGCTTCAGGAGATAGAAAACAATTTGATCCAGAGTCAGGGTGTTAAAAGAATCATCTCTTGGCAAAGATGAATGAAAGGGAGAGAAAACAGGAAAGTCCAAGGTGAGGTTAAGAAGGCAGGCAGGGCAGCTGCCCAGGGGAGGGTGGCAGGCTGACACCCCAGCACGGCTCCTCCAGGATGTCCTCAAAGCCATCTCCAGGGAAAACAGTGCAATCAGTGAGAAGTGAGGCTGAAGGAACAGCAATTCAAACCTGAAGGCAAAATGATGTAGCCCTAGACCCAGAAAGGAGAAGAGCCCTCATCTCTAAGGGATTTAGGAATGCTTACTTGACCAAAGCCCGGATGGAAATACAGGAAAAGAGTGGTCTTCAGAAGGGGGCTAAAGACAGCTCCTGGGTCTGAAAGAGGAGGAGCAGGGAGTCCTCTCTGTTCACCTCACACTGAGGTTCACATTGTGAGGGAATCACCTTGGTGGTGATGAGAATAAAGTCTACAGGGTGAACCGCAGTGAAGGAGGGCACCCAGAGGGGAGATGGTAGGGCTGGGAATGCCCCTGGAGACCACATTCTTCCTTTGAATTCCTGAAAGGAAGGAGCAAAAAGCTAAAGAGATCAGTGACGGTGGGAACTTAACTCTGGGAAACTCTAGCTTCTTTGAAAGTGGAAGGATCTAGTGATCCTGGGCTTTCATTTCTCACCCTGGGCAGTTTTCTTTATTTACTTTACTAAATTGGCCTCTACAGGCCTTTGGATTTATCATCCTATTACAACTACAGCAAAGCAGAGGAACATGACATCAATATGGGCTGGATTCAAGGGGCAAAACTTCATGGGATGAGTAGAGCTTGAGCTAGAATCTGGTGGAGGGAGGGAGAGGAGAATCTGTGTGTCTGAAGACTTGAAGGTAGAATGAAAGCTTTCAACCACATGGAATTCATTGTCTTCGACTGGGAAAACATATGAGCCACCAAAAGGATCCCAGAGCAGGCTCAGTGTCACGGAGCTCTTCACCTAAGAGAACTCCCAAGGGTTATGCTCCTATGATGGAGGAGGCCACTGCTATTTCAGCAATGGGAATGGGTTTATGCTGAAATTAATGGGAAAAGAGCAGTGGGCCAGAAGTCTCAATTTCTATTCCTGGTTATTTGTTTGATTTGTTATGTGCTGGAGCAATCCGCTGAAACTCTGGACTTCAGCCTCTTTATCAGTAAAATTAAGGGATTGGACTGTAGAACCTCCTAGTTTCTTTAGGCTCAAAAGATCCATGATTCTAAGAAAGATCATTGTGTCTGGAATCTGGGTATTCTGTTGGAGGTTAAGGTGAGTAGTGTTTTGTTTGTGGAACTGCAAGGAAATCACATGCTTACTCAACCAATATTTATTGAGCACCTACTATGTGCCAGGCACTAACTATTCTGGGTGAGAGATATAGGAGTGAACAAAACAGATGGAACTCCCCTGCTCTGAGTTTACATCGTAGTGTATCGGGGGAAATTCAGCCCCTGATATTTCAACATGGGTCCTTTTCTATTTTCCCTAAGTGTCGGCTGGTCTGAGAAATAAAGGGCAAGAGTACAAAAGAGAGAAATTTTAAAGCTGGGTGTCCAGGGGAGATGTCACATGTTGGCAGGTTCCGTGATGCCCCCCAAGCCTCAAAACCAGCAAGTTTTTATTAGTGATTTTCAAAAGGGGAGGGAGTGTACGAATAGGGTGTGGGTCACAGAGATCACATGCTTCATAAGGTAATAAAATATCACAAGGCAAATGGAGGCAGGGCAAGATCACAGGACTGGGGCGAAATTAAAATTGCTAATGAAGTTTCGGGCACGCATTGTCATTGATAACATCTTATCAGGAGACAGGGTTTGAGAGCAGACAACCGGTCTGACCAAAATTTATTAGGCGGGAATGTCCTCGTCCTAATAAGCCTGGGAGTGCTACAGGAGACCAGGGCTTATTTAATCCCTTATCTACAACAGTAAAAGACAGACATTCCCAAAGCTGCCATTTTAGAGACCTACCCCTAGCCACACATTCTATTTCTTAGGGCTGTTCCTTGCTGAGAAAAAGAATTCAGCGATATTTCTCCTATTTGTTTTTGAAAGAAGAGAAATATGGCTCTGTTCTGCCCAGCTCTCAGGCAGCCAGACCTAATGGTTATTTCTCTTTTTCCCTGAACATCGCTGTTATCCTGTTCTTTTTTCAAGGTGCCCAGATTTCATATTGTTTAAACAATTTGTGCAGTTAACGCAATCATCACAGGGTCCTGAGGTGACATACATCCTCCTCAGCTTACGAAGATGATGGGATTAAGAGATTAAAGTAAAGACAGGCATAGGAAATCACAAGAGTATTGATTGGGGAAGTGATAAATGTCCATGAAATCTTCACAATTTATGTTCAGAGATTGCAGTAAAGACAGGCATAAGAAATTATAAAAGTACTAATTTGGGGAACTAATAAATGTCCATGAAATGTTCATGATTTATGTTCTTCTGCCATGGCTTCAGCCAGTCCCTCCGTTCGGGGTCCCTGACTTCCCGCAACAGTAGTGGGGGATAAGGAACAGAAAATAAAATAAGTAAGACACAATACATAGTATATTTAAAAGTGTTAAGTGCCCATATGCAATGGTGTCTAGAATTGAAGAACGTTGTGTGTGATCAGTAGAAAGCAAAGGATTAACCAAAATTAAGCACCTTGGAACAGAATAAAAGCACATTTTTTTTTGTCTGTCCGCCTGCCATTTAGCATTTGGCTGTTCTAACTTCTGCATTCCTAATAATGTACACACTTTCATCATACATCCTTCATATCAGCTGCTGTGACCAGGGACTGTGGCAAAAGTTACAGTTATCAGACAGCTGTCTGTTGATTGCCTGACACTGTGACATCTAGAACACCCTGTCCAAGGCCAGTGAAGTTCCTGCTTGACACTGGCAGTCACTGTGGACTGCAAGCTGCTTTTATTTTCCCTTAGCTAGCATTTTTTTTTCTTTTTATATTTGAAAATTCTAAATGTAATGATTTTTACTAAATTGCTCTCTGTTACCACTTGAATTTTTTTTTTAGAGAAAGGCTCTTGCTATGTTGCTCAAGCTGGCCTCCAATACTGGTCTCAAGTGATCATCACTTCTCAGCCCCCTGAGTAGCTGGGATTACAGGCATGCACCAATGTACCTGGCTTGAATTTTTTTTAGTTAAAAATTTCTCAGAATTTTTTCAACGGTGTATGTCAAAGTTTAAAACAAACTCCCCATTTTGCACGTCCATTTTCTAGGTTAATCTCATTAGTAGGTCTAGATAAGGCATATTTGTGTCAAAGAAAGGAAGTCATCATGCTCCAGTATCTTAAGAAAATTACATTTTCTGAAAGCAAGTTGGCTTCATCTAATCGCTCTCAGACACTTTTTTTCCTAGACAACCAAACACAAATTGGCCAATCCCTTGAAAAAAAAATAATTCAAGCATTAGAGAATGAGGTTAGAGTTTAAGTAAAATAAAACAATCTGAAAAACATTTAATCACCCAAGTTACCAGTCATCTGAATAGACAGGAAATATGTGAACATGTCCTTTAGACCCAAGTAGTAGAACCAAAGGCCAATATTTAGAAATACATAATTTCTTGGTAAAAGGCAAAGCTCAGATTCCAGCCTAAATTACAGTGCATATGTAGTGATTGGTTACAGAGTTGATGGGGTGGGGAGAAAGCCACAGAAGTGTTAATAGAGACCCACAACTGCACTGGAAGGAACGTTGTACCACAAAGAGTGAGAAGAAAAGACAAGAGATAAAGTTGTGATGCTTGGCTGTGGATTTCCCTGTGTTGAGTTTTGAGATGCCTGCTGGCTGAGTCAGAGTAAAGAGAGACAGCTAGCAACGTGGTGCGGGGTGAGGCGGCCATACAAGCAGAGGCAAACAAGGAGAAAAAAGGATAAGTTCTAGAACAGATGTCACCTGCTGGAACAGCCCTTGCAATCCAACCAGGTCATGATAACCTCATCATTAACCTGTAGTTCAGTGTGGAGGGAAAAGGAGTGCTTTGGTCTTTGTTAAAGTTGCCTTCTTACTTTCTCTCTTCTTTCCTTCCTGTGCTCATATGAGCTTTCTAAGGGGGCTTGTGTCGCTGCACTTTAGCACTTCTACTAATACTGATAAATTATAGTAGTGATAGTAGCAGTAATAACATTAAAAGAAGATACTTATATCGTGCCTTCTATTTTCCAGTCACTGGTCTAATTAAATGTATTAACTCACCTCATCCTCGCAGCAACACCATGAAGCTGGTACAAATCGTATCCCCCTTTTTCAGAGGATACCCAATCCTCTGAGCCACAGAGGATTGGGTGACTCATTCAAGGTGGCACAAAAAGATTCACAATTAGATTGGAGAACTTCAGATCATAGGAATAGCTAACCTCTACTTTCCTGGCTATTCACGATCCACTCGTGAGAAGGACCTGGAGACAAACTACAGAACTGGGATGACCTCCAGAGGGTTGTCTTGTCATACTCCGACCTTACTCACTGTAACACTATTTTAGGTCTCTAGGGTCAGATGGTGACATCAGGGTGGGAACTACCAATCTCTGGAGAGGTATTTCATTAGGGAATATTGAAAAGCAGAGTTGATGGGGGCTACCAAGGACAAAAAGAAAACCAGGACTACTGGGACAGCAAAGCAATGCCATTAAAGAAACTGTTGAATGTCCTAGAGAAATACTGAGATTTAATATTCATGGAAAGATTGTATAATTGTAAGTGCCAAATCAGGACACATGGTTTGACACAATGTCCAAAAATTAAGCAGAACATTTAGAATTTGGACTATCCCAAAAATTAAACGAGGAAAGGTTGCTAAAATAATGTATCTGAGACAGGTATGGCGGGTGGCTCACACTTGTAATCTTAGCACTTTTGGAGGCTGTAGTGGGAAGATTTATTGAGTCCCAAAGTTCAAGACCAGCCTGGGCAACATAGAAATACCCCGTCTCTACAAAATAAAAGTAAAATATTAGCCAGGCATGGTGGTGCTTGCCTGTAGTCCCAGCCACTCAGGAGGCTGAGGTGGGAGGATCACTCGAGCCCAGGAGTTTGAGGCTGCAGTGAGCTATGATCATACCATTGCACTATAGCCTGGGTAAGAGAGGGAGATCTCATCTTCAAAAAAAAGAAAAAAGAAAGAATGTATCTGCAGTGTGTCAGTGTGTGTGTATGTGTGTGTTGTGTTGGGGATGGGTGGTGGCATGGAATCCATTTAATTCACTGACCTAGATACTGAGACTGTTTTCAATTAGCTTGTTGTTAGATGGCATTTAGCTGAAGAACAAGGACTCCCCATAAAGGGACATGTATGTACATATGTGCATATAGAATCTTAGATTCCAAAGATATATTCAGCTACCAGAACAAACTAACGAACAACACTTATTTAGACTTAAACAAGTCTAAACAAGTCTATCCAGATAAATAGATTAGCCCTGGTGATTACCCAGAGCTCTTTCCTTTGATATCATTCAATAGTAACATCACACCACCCGTCATCCATCCCTGCTGCATCTATGCAAATGTGTGGAGAAAACAAAAATCAAAAACCAAAAAAACTGGCTTCATATTCATGGCACACATCTCGCTGGCTTTTGAAATCTTCTGAGGGTTCTTTAAATTATTAGGACAAAAATCCCAAGTGCCCTCCCTTCCCTACAACTGCCTGAAGCTTCAGCTAGTTGCTTTCTGGATAGCTCTGTCTTCCCATAATATGAGACACTTCAAAGGAGATGTCCCCTTCTGACAGGGAGAAGAGCCAGGGGGAAATCCCCTTCAGAACATCTCCCATAAATGCTTCCATTTCCTGTAACACAAGCAGGAGACCGCAAAAATGAACCCTCTATGAGACACTGTGGTGGCATTTGTCACAATTATAATCATTTATTGTGATTTTCTGTTTTGCCTGCATGGGAGTCTGCATCAGTCAGCACTTTACAGAGTATAAGACACACAATAGTCATTCTCTAAAATTTTGTTGAAAGGGATGAATGAATTTACTGCTTCTGACAAGAAAAAGAAACTTTAAGCTCAAATGAAACACACACACACACTCACAAACACACTGAAAAACCAAAATATGTTTCTTTACTTTATTGATTACAAAGAAAGTCAAATTACTAAACACAGTAACTTTCACAATTATGACAATATTTCTTTCTGCAGTCTCTTCCCCCATCAGTCCCCTTAAAAAAAAATCTGAATGACAGCTCTTTTATTATTTTTTATTGTCAATAAAATACTTCTTCCAGGAAATCTACAGTATGACTCTTATTCACTAGGAATAAGAAACATTCAATGGGCACTTACCAATGATAGACCAATCCCCACAAAAAGGCATCGTTGTCTAGCTTAACAGATGAGAAACTGGGTCTAAAAGAGCAATAGCAACTTGCTCCCTCTCACCCAGATATTAAGTGGCAAAGTTGTGATTTATACCTCAAGGTCTTGTTTTCACCACTAAAAGTTACTTCCTCACTAGTTTCATAACCTTGCCTTTTTTAATGTCAGAACAAAACTGAGCAAGTATACTTAGGGAACTGGGAAGGGGAGGAGTGAGGGAGTCTAGGAGTTATCAGGAGCAAGAACAGCATTCTGGGAGGAAGTCAGCCTTGCTAAGAAATGAAGAGTGCAGTGAGACCTCATGAGCTAGAGGCAATGGACCATTTATAGGAGTGCCAATGAGTCATTTTAGAAAGAGTGAATTTTAAAGCCTTGCCATAAGGATAATGATATTGAGATCATCTGCTCCAGCAGAGCAAGAAAAAGATGACAACATCACAAACCAGCAGAGAGCCCCAAATTTAGTGGATGGTAATGTGGACATGATTGGAAGGGTATTGAGGCTGATTGTTGGCTATAGGACCTAGAAGCACAAGAATTAATGTCTGGAACCTGAAAAGCTCCTTCAGAAAGGGTAAGGCATTTCAGAAAACTTCTTCATAAGGCAGAAGAAGTTACTAACACAATTGCAAAGGTGCTGGATATACAAACTTCAGTGCTTCTTAGAAACCACAGCTTGTGGGGTGGTGGGGTCTCCTGAGGGCAGGAATGTCTGACTTGGTGAATTTGGCCCAACTGCCACTGACATGGACAAGGCTGGACCTAGGCCTACTAAAATTTTAGGGGTGCCAAATATCTGTCTCCAAAATCTATTCCTCAGAGCCTGGCACAGTATCAGGAAGTCTCACTATTCAAATTGCTGCGGGTTTAGATACAGTATGCAGAAAACATCTGTTGCTTTGCAAATTCCCAAGAGTAGAAACACTACATTGTTTCTGGAGCAAGATGTCAGTTCCTAAGCAGAAAGTAAGTTGCTGTAGTGATTGGGCAAGACGATTTTTGAAAGAAGACAGAAAATGTCCAACGTCCAGAACACACAACTGTGCCCAAGATGATAGGAAACAGAAGAGAGACTGTGGGGTGAGAGATGGCATAATGGAAATAATTTATTCAATCAACAAACAATACTGAATGTCTCTATACTAAGCACTCCTTGAGGCACTGAACAAATATGAACAAAACAGGCAAAAATGCTGGCCCTCATTAGCATGTAACCAATGATAAATATAGATAGACCTTTCTTACTTGGCCCTTTCTCTTTGGCTGAACCAACAATTGTGGGCTTGATGTCTTTAACAGAGAGGGCCAATGAAAATAGCAAAGTCATAATTAAACTTGATCCTACTTATGCCAACATGTTCTTTGTCTCACCAATGAAGAAACCAAGGTTAAAGGCCTAGTGAAGATTACACAGCTAGCGAGGGCTGAGCTGAAATTGCATTTCAGGACTTGGGGACTGGAGAGGCAAGCCCCAGGTAGAGCATGGACATTGTGGTCAGTAGAACTAGATCTAGGCCAGGTGCGGTGGCTCACGCCTATAATCCCAGCACTTTGGGAGGCTGAGGCGGGTGGATTACGAGGTCAGGAGATCAAGACAGTCCTGGCTAACATGGTGAAACCCCATCTCTACTAAAAATACAAAAAATTAGCTGGGTGTGGTTACAGGCGCCTGTAGTCCCAGCTACTCAGGAGGCTGAGGCAGGAGAATGGCCTGAACCCGGGAGGCAAAGCTTGCAATGAGCCGAGATCATGCCACTGCACTCCAGCCTGGGCGACAGAGCGAGACTCCATCTAAAAAAAAAAAAAAAAAAATTAGATCTGAATTCTGGCTCTGCTAGTCAGGTGACCTTGAGCAAACTTACGACTGTCTATCTCACTCAGTGCTGGGATGATAAAACCTGCCTCAAATGGTTGATAAAAAGCAACATGAAACACAAAAGTGAAATATTTAGAACAATTCCTGGCATAGAGTAGGTGCTCAATAAATGATAGCTATCAATAACAACAAGTTACTTAAGCCCAGGAGTTCAAGGTTATAGTAAGCTATGATCACACCACTGCACTCCAGCCTGGGTGACAGAGCAAGACCCTGTCTTTAAAGAAAAAGAAAAAGAAGAGGAAATAACAAGTAATCCATGTGATCTTCCTTTTCCATTGCCTCATACTTCTTGCCTGGATTGAATGCCCACTTAAGGCAGGACATTCCCCACCTGAGCCATGCTCCTGTAAAATATAGACCTAGGAATAGACACAAAGAAGACCCAGCCGTGAGGTCTTCTCACTCCCATTCCACAGGCACAGGGAGGTACACAGCATCAGCTGGTCTGGTGTGCTATTTTGTAGGCCAGTTTTGAAAGCTTGTCCCTTTGAACACACAGAAGTCAGGAAATGCAAAATTAACATTCCCAGAGTAGCCATAACTCACTTGCAATGCACACTGAGGCATAAATTTCACTGGAACTACAATAACATAAAGCACTGAGCATACGAGAGTGGGAAAAGTTAAGACTGTTGCTGAAATCATAAATTTAAATTTCTTGACTTGGGTGCATTTTCATCGTCACCCATGATACTGCACTGTAACATAGCATTCACACTAGAAATTGCAACATAATTCAGAGGCCCTTGTGCATGTGACTGAGGTAGTTTTCTCTATAGGGACCCCTTTTCAAACATTCATAAGGATTTCAAGAAAATAACCCTCAGAAGAAATATTAGTCTCCTGGGGAATGCAGCTAAATCCACCCAGCATGAAAGGATATACCTACATTTATTTTCCAGCAAGCTCTGGAAGCAAGCAACCTCTTTCAAGTGCTACATCTCTGAGAGAAGGTGGTTTACCCACTCTCTGCCATTACTGAGTCTTCCACATGGACTCTGAGGAAACTGTAGTGATATACAGTAGTCCTGTCTTTTCAACTGGGATGGAAAATGTCAGATATATGGAGGTCAAATAAGTCAGTGCATGCAAGTTGATTTCTACTGAGAATGCACAGTAGAAATCGTTCCAACATTCCTGCAAAATATAGAAGTCAGGGTGTGAAATATGCCACTGGTACTCCAGGTTTACAAACTCTAGTGGAGACTTGCAAGGTGGAGAAAACTGGTAGGAGATATCACAGAGCAGGAAGCAAGTTGCCATCTCAGTTCCAAGCTCTCCTACCTGGGCCTGGGTGCCTTGTTTTAAAAGGATGGCATAATGACAGTAGTACATTATCTTCATAGAGGAAGGAGACCACAGGATCTCTTATGATTCTATCCACTGTGAACAAATATGCTTTGCTCATAAAGTCTAACCTCAACCTCGTTTTTGCACAGATTATATTCTGAAACTAGCCTTTCCCCTAAAGGCTCATGATTCTTCTTCTTGAGACATTATTTCTCTGAGAGAGGACAGATGCATCCTGTACAGGTAGGCTGTTTATTTCTCCATAGGAAAAAGAGTCTTTCCAAGGACTATTAATAACCAAGACAGTAAACAAGGTACATTAAGTGCCTGATCCCTAGTAGAGGCTCAACAAATGTCAATTTCATTTCAGATACCTGTGCCAGGTAATTAGTGCCCTTTCTTCTGAGTGAAGTGTCCCTTTTTCCCCCACTTCTTTATTCTCCTGTTCCCATTTAGAGATGGACAGAGAGCTGAGCGTGGTGGTTCATGCCTGTAATCCCACACTTTGGGAGGCCAAGGCAGGACAACTGCTTGAGCCCAGGAGTTCAAGACCAGCCTGGGCAGCATGGTAAAACCCTGACTCTACAAAATAAAAATAAAAATAAAATGAAAAAATAAAAAAATTAAAAAAAAATAGTGTGTTCTTGTAGTCTCAGCTACTCCGGAGGCTGAAGTAGGAGGATTGCTTGAGCCTGGGGTGAGCTGTGATCACACCATACTCTAGCCTGGGTGGCAGAGTGAGACCTTGTCTCAAAAAACAAACAAACAAACAAACAACAATGACAAACAACAGATAGGCAGAGGATTGACATACAGTTCCTTGGGCTTCCTAAGCTAATCCTTAGAGGTTTTTCTGAACCAAACTCTGTAAGAGACACCTTAGATCATTTTGGACACTTTCACTTTCATTTCAGAAACCAGAAAACAAAATCCAGTCAAAAGATTATTTTAATATTCCTTGCTCTGTAGTTTTCATATTCCCTTCCATGGTTGTCTTTTACAGGCCTGTACTGCTTGTGTAATAAAAAGATGTGGCAACTGAATGCTGATCTTTAATCCAAGTTGCACCCGTCTGAGCACTGGGGCTGCTAAAACCGTCACAAAGTGAGAGTTCAATCTCTGCTATCTCAGCCATCGCGCATCCTGTTCATGACCAAGCTCTGCAATCCTTCCTTGCCAGTGTTTCTCAGGTCTGCCCCTTCCTCTGGATTTCCACTGCTGTGGCCAGAGACCAAGCATAAGAGACTTACATTTTCCTTTTCCCAGTCTTTTCTGCATGAAATATTGTGATGCAAAATGCTATTCTTGAAACTTTTCAGGGGGTCATGATACAACTCACACAGAATCTAGAAGAGGCTCTTCATATCCTCTCAAGTCAAATCATGACTTCTAATCAAGTTCTGTGGGGCTCTTCATTGGAAAGAATTCTTGAAATTAGAGGCAAGAAGGTCGAGAGAGACGTAATAGTCATCCTCAAACATGTAGGTACTTCTGTGAAGGATGTGTTTTTACTCAGGAGACAGAATAAGATGAAAGAAGTTTAACTATAAAAATACCGTTCATTGGAATAAAATAACAAGTGTAATGACTTGCAAATCTAGCTTATGTTCAACCATCTGTACAAGGGTTTCCTTCAACCTTCAGCTCTCTCCACTAAAACTTTCCTTCTTCTGACCTCACAGCTTTTTCTGCACCATTTATTTTAAATTGGTCTGCCACTTGGCTTCCTGACAGCTCTTGTGTTGTTGCTTTGCATATCATTTACCTTGTTTGAGATGTATGTCTCACCTCTTCGAGGCATGTTCTGAGTTTTGTCATATGAAACCTTTCCAAAGCAAACTGCTGTTCACTCTCACCATTAAATTTCCTTTCATTGAATTCTGTCACTGTATTTTTACACAGTTGTCCTTATGGTTCTCTCGTTGTTTCTTCTCATTCCTCTACCTGCACTTTAAAAGTTAGTGCACCTCAAGTGCCCTTTTGTTGGTCAATTTTTTTTTTGTCTGACTACATGTAAGGAAAGTTTAAATTTTATGGTTATGGGATCTTTAGAAAACTGGGGACTATTAATTAGAGATCATCTCCCTGGAGAATTGCACAAACAAATAAAATTTGGCTTCCCTGTAGCTGATTAAACATACCCTAGGATGAAATATATCCCGGGAAGTGAACATCTGATCTACACACACTCTCTAGTTGTATCATTTAAACTATAGGCCGATTCCCAAATGTATATATTTCTTCTACATCTTTCCCTTATGTTTCAAACACTCAAATCAATTGATCTGCTGAAATATGATGCCTCTGTCTCTAGGTTGTAAAATATTTTCCTTAGATTAACTTAAGAGTATTTATTGCATCTTCCATGTTTTGGGACTATTTCTACACCTTAGGCCACAGAGAATTATTCTAATCTATGACATGATAGCCCTTCCCATGTATGAAGACAACTATGATAAACCCAGCTGCTTCAATCTCTCTTTTTAAAAAGTGTATCCAAAACCCTTACCTTTCTCTCTGTCTCTCTTTTTTAAATTTAGAACCAGAGTCCACCCTGGCTGGAGTGCAGTAGTGTGATCATAGCTCACAGCAGCCTTGAACTCCTGAGCTCAAGCAATCCTCCTGCCTCAGCCTCCCAAGTAACTGTGACTACAGGCACATGCCACCATGCCTGGCTAATTTTTTATTTATTTTGTAAAGGCAGTGTCTCACTTTGTTGCCCAGGCTGGTCTTGAAAATCTGGACTCAAGCAATCCTCCTACCTCAGCCTTCCAAAGTGCTAAGATTACAGGCATAAGCCACCATTCCTGGCTCCACCTTTCTTTAGGTGAGTAATGATTTGTCAATGTCCTTCTTAAAATTGGGACCTGTAGTTGATCACGATATTCCAGGTAGGTTTTGACAGTGCAAACTACAGTGTGACTTTATCCTCTCTTGCGATAGATGCATAATGGCTAAACTTACTCAGTTTTTCCCCACTTATGATTCATATTGAAATATCAACTAGAACTCCAAAATTTTCACAATTATTGCTATTAAAGCCCATTTCTCAGACCTTGTAGTTCTATAGTATGGTTCTTTTAAAAGAATCAAAATTCATCGTGGTCGTTTCAACCTAGTCTTCCAAAAATCAAAGTCATTTTCCATTTTTGTTCAGTCATCACTAGTTTGTGCAAAGCCCTGTGACACACTGTTAGACAGACTTACCATTTTGATCCTGATTCGTTAGTATCTTGCTATGAACTCATCTAACTAAACTACAGTTAAAACCAATTTGTCAATAGATGTATAATAAAAGAGGTTTTTAAATACGCTAGACAAAACAGATGTAATGTAGACAAAGAGTAATTTGGTTTATCAGTCAAGAAATTTTCTCGAAAAAAAGTAAATGGCCCAACTTGTTCACAGTGAGATTATTCTGGTTCCTAGTATGGCTGCATCATAAAAAATCCAAAAATTGATCAACCATTTCTAGAATTTAACAGACATCTCTAACATTACCACAAAAGAATAGATTTCAGAAACTACCTTCTCAACACTTTTGAAAATTCTGAAAATATTTGTTCATCATTTGATTTGTTGGTACCATTCCTGCTGTTCTCTACAAATTCTCAAAAACGAACGTCAGTGGTTTTAAAAATTGTATCTCCAAACACTGGGAGAGGCTGGGTGAAATTTGCACAGAGCCTCCCTGTATATTTCTTTGTACTTTCCTATTACTAAAATTATTTTTAATTTTTTAACTTTCGTTTTAGGTTGAGGGGATACGTGTGCAGGTTTGTTACATGGGTAAACTGTGAGTCACTGTGGAATGGTGTACAAACTATTTCATTACCCAGGTAATGAGCATAGCACATGATAGCTGTTTTTTTGACTCACCCTCTTCCTACCCTCCACCCTCAAGTAGGCACTGGTGTCTATTTTCCTTTTAGTGTTCATATATTAAATGTTTAGCTCCCACAAGTGAGAAGATGTGGTATTTGGTTTTCTGTTCCTGTGTTAATTTGCTTAGGATAATGGCCTCCAGCTTCATCTGTGTTGCTGAAAAGGACATGATTTTGTTCTTTTTTGTGGCTACATAGTATTCCATGGTATATATGTACCACATTTTCTTCATCCAGTCCACCATTGATGGGCATCTAGGTTGATTCCATTACCATTGTGAATAGTGCTACAATGAACATATGTGTGGATGTGCCTTTTTGGTAGAACAATTTCTATTCATTTGGTATATACCCAGTGATGAGATTGCTGGATCTATTTTAAGTTCTTTGAGAAATCTCCAAACTGTTTCCCACAGTGGCTGAACTAATTTACATTCCCCAAAGCCGTGTATAAGCACTCCTTTTTCTCTGCAACCTTGCCAACATCTGTTATTTTTTGACTTTTTAATAATAACCATTCTGACTGGTGTGAGATGGTGTCTTATTGTAGTTTTGATTCACATTTCTCTGATGATTAGTGATGTGGAGCATTTTTTCATATGTTTCTTGGCCACTTGTATGCCTTCTTTTGAGACGTGTCTGCCCATTTTGTATTAGGTTTATTTTTTGTTGATTTGTGTAAGTTCCTTAAAGATTCTGGATACTAGACGTTTGTCAGATGCATGGTTTGTAAATAATTTTCTCCCATTTTGTGGATTGTCTGTTTACTCTGGTATACTTTCTTTTGCTCTGCAGAAGCTGTTGTTTTTGTTTTTTTTTTAGATGGAGTCTCACCCTTTTGCCCAGGCCAGACTGCAGTGGCACTATCTTGGCTTACTACAAACTCCACCTCCCGGGTTCATGCCATTCTCCTGCCTCAGCCTCCCAAGTAGCTGGGACTACAGGTGCCCTTCACCGTGCCCAGCTAATTTTTTGTATTTTTAGTAGAGACGGGGTTTCACCGTGTTAGCCAGGATGGTCTTGATCTCCCGACCTTGTGATCCAACCGCCTCGGCCTCCCAAAGTGCTGGGATTACAGGCGTCAGCCACCGCGCCCGGCCCAGAGGCTCTTTTTTAGGTCCCACTTGTCTATTTTCGTTTTTGTTGCAATTGCTTTTGGAGACTTCATCATGAAATCTTTACCAAGGCCTACGTCTAAAAGGGTATGTCCTAAGTTTTCTACTGTTTTTCAAGTTTTAAAGTTAAGTCTTTCATTCATCTTGAGTTGATTTTTGTGTATGCTGAAAGGAAGGGGTTCAATTTTAATCTTCTGCGTGTGGCTAGCCAGATATCCCACCTCCATTTATTGAATAGCGAATCCTTTTTCCATTGTTTGTTATTGTTGACTTTGTTGAAGATCAGATGGTTATAGGCATGCAGCTTTATTTCTGGGTTCTCTAACCTGTTCCATTGGCCTATGTGTCGGTTTTTGTACCAGTACCATGCTGTTTTGCTTATTGTACCTTTGCAGTATAATTTGAAATTGGATCATGCGATGCCTCCAACTTTATTCTTTTTGCTTAGGATTGCTTTGGCTATTTAGGCTTCTCTTTTGGTTCCATATGAATTTTAGAATATTTTTTTCTAATTCTGTGAAAAGTGACATTGGTAGCTCGACAGAAGTAGCACTGAATCTGTAAATTGCTTTAGGGAGTATGGCCATTTTACCAATATTAATTCTTCCAATCCATGAGCATGGAATGTTTTTCTATTTGTTTCTGTCATCTCTGATTTATTTTGGCAGTGTTTTAAAATTCTTGTTGTAGAGAACTTTTACCTCCTTGGTTATATGTATTTCCAGATATTTTACTGTTTTTGTGGCTATTGTGAATGGGATTGAATTCTTGATTTGGCATTCAGCTTGGACATTATTGGTGTATAGAAATGCTGATGTTTGTACATTGATTTTGTATCCTGAAATTTTACTGAAGTTGTTTATCAGTTCTAGGAGCCTTTGGGCAGAGTCTTTAAGGTTTTCTAGGGATAGAATCATAGTGTCTGTGAAGAGAGATAGTTTGACTTCCTCTTATTTGGATGCTTTTTCTCTCTTTCTCTTGACTAATTGCTTTGGCTAGGACTTCCGGTATTTTATTGAATAAGAGTGATTAGCGTGGGCATCCTTGTCTTGCTCCAGTTCTCGGAGGGAATGCTTCCAGCTTTCGCCCATTCAGTATGATGTTGGCTGTGGGTTTGTCATACATGCCTCTTATTTTGAGGTATGTTCCTTCAGTGCCTAGTTTGTTGAGAGTTTTAGATATGAAGGGATATTGAATTTTACTGTAAGTCTTTTCTGAATCTATTGAAATGATTTTTTTTTTTTGGCTTTTAGTTCTGTTTATGTGATGAATCCCATTTATTGATTTGCGTATGTTGAACAAATCTTTTATCCCAGGGATAAAGCCTGCTTGATTGTGGTGCATTAGCTTCTT
The DNA here is from genome assembly GCF_029289425.2 of Pan paniscus. Taxonomy (NCBI): domain Eukaryota; kingdom Metazoa; phylum Chordata; class Mammalia; order Primates; family Hominidae; genus Pan; species Pan paniscus. Next base: position 51,431,039 of record NC_073256.2, on the reverse strand, counting down.
GATGTGCTGCTGGATTTGATTTGTTAGTGTTTTGTTGAGGAGCATTAAATGTATGTTTATCAGGAATATTGGCCTAAATTTTTCTTTTATTGTGTCTCTGCCAGGTTTTGGTATTAGAATGATGCTGGCCTCATAGAATGAGCTAGGGAGGAATCCTTCCTCCTTGATGTTTTCAAATAATTTCAGCAAAATTGGTACTAGCTCTTCTTTATATGTCTGGTAGAATGCAGCTGTGAATGTGTCTGGTCTAGGGCTTTTTCTGGTTGATAGGTTTGTTACTGATTAAATTTTAAAACTCATTATGGATCTGTTCAGTATTTCAGTTTCTTCCTGGTTCAATAGTGGGAGGTTGTATGTTGGCAGGAATTTATCTATTTCTTCTAGGTTTTCTAATTTGTATGCATAGAGGTGTTCATAATAGCGTCTGAGGGTTTTTTGTATTCTTGTGGGATCAGTGGTGATGTCACCTTTGTTATTTCTGATTGTGTTTATTTGGATTTCTTTTTCTTTATTAATCAGCTAGTGGTCTACTAATTTTATTTATACTTTTAGATGATCAATTTTGGTTTCATTGACCTTTTGTATGAATTTTTGTGTCCCAACTTTGTTCAGTTTTAGAGTGATGTTAGGTTAATTTGAGATCTTTCTAACTTCTTGATATAGGTGTTCAGTGCTAACTGTCCTCTTAACACTACTTTAGCTGTGTCCCAGAGGTTGTGATACAATATATCTTCATTTTCATTAGTTTCAAAGAATTTTTGGATTTCTGCCTTAATTTCATTCTTTACCCAAAAGTCATTCAGGAGCAGGTTGTTTAATTTCCATGTAATCGTATGGTTTGGGAGATTTTCTTCTCATTAATTTCTATTTTTATTGGGTTGCGGTACAAGAGTGTGGTTGGTATGATTTTGGTTTTTTGAATTTGTCAGGAATTGCTTTATGGCTGAGCATGTGGTCAGTCTTAGAGTATGTGCCATGTGCAAATGAGAAGAATGTATATTCTGTTTTTGTTGGGTGAAGTATTCTGTAGATGTCTGTTAGGTTTATTTGGTTAAGTGTCATGTTTAAGTCCCAAATATATTTGTTAGTTTTCTGTCTCAGTGATCTAACACTGTCAGTGGGGTGTTTAAGTCTCCCACCATTATTTTGTGGTTATTTAAGTCTCTTTGTAGGTCTTTAAAACCTTGTTTTATAAATCTGGGTGCTCCAGTGTTAGGTATATATACCTTTAGAATAGTTAAGCTTTATTGTTGAATTGAATTGAACTGCTTATCATTACGTAATACTCTTATTTATCCTTTTTGATCATTGTTGGTTTAAAAATCTATTTTGTCTGAAGAATAGCAACCTGCTTTCTTTTGTTTTCCATTTGCTTGATGTATCTTTTTCTACCTTTTACTTTGAGCCTATGGTTGTCATTGCACTTGAGATGGGTCTCATGCAGACAGCATCATCAGGCTAACAATTGAGTCTTTCTTCTTCTTTTTTTTTTTTTTTTTTTTGACAGAGTCTCCCTCTGTCACCCAGGCTGGAGTGCAGTGGCATGATCTTGGCTCACTGCAACCTCCACCTCCCAGGTTCAAGTGATTCTCATGCCTCAGCCTCCTGAGAAGCTGGGATTACAGACATGTGCCACTAATTTTTGTATTTTCAGTAGAGATGGGGTTTTGCCATAGTGGCCAGGCTGGTCTTGAACTCCTGGACTCTAGTGATCCACCCACCTTGGCATCCCAAAGTGCTGGGATTATAGGCATGAGCCACTGCACTCAGCCGGGTCTTTCTTCTTTATCCAATTTGCCACTTTCTGTCTTTTTAGTGGGGTGTTTAGCCCATTTACATTCAAGGTTAATATTGATATGTGAGAATTTGATCCTGGCATCATGTTGTTAGCTGGTTGTTACGTAGACTTGCATTGTATTGTTTCTTTATAACGTCAGTGGTCTATTTACTTGTGTGTTTTTGTGGTGGCAGGTTATCAGTCTTTCATTTTCACGTTTAGCACTCCCTTCAGGACCTCTTGTAAGGCAGGCCTGGTGGTAATGAATTCCCTTAGTATCTGCTTGTCTGAAAGGATTTTGTTCTCCTTATAAACTTATAAAGCTTAGTTTGGTTGGATATGAAATTCTAGTTTGGAATTTCTTTTTTTAAAGATAAGTCCCCTAGTCTATTCTGGCCTATAAGGCTTCTGCTGAAAGATCCTCTGTTAGCCTAATAGGGTTCCCTTTGCAGAAAACCTGCACCATCTCTCTAGCTCCCTTAAAATTTTTAAATTTTGTGTTGACTTTGGAGAATCTGATGACTGTGTGTCTTGATGACTCTATGTCATCTTGTGTAGCATCTGGCAGGGGTTCTCTGGGTTTCCTGAATTTGCATGTTGACCTCTCTAGTGAGACTGGGGAAATTTTCATGGACAGTATCCTCAAATATGTTTTCCAAGTTGCTTGCTCTCTCTCCATCTTTGTCAGGAATGTGCCAGTAAATGATAGGTTTGGTTTCATTACATAATCCCGTATTTCTCAGAGGTTTCACTCATTTTTAAAATCATATTTTAAAATGTTTGTCTGCCTCCATTAATTTGAAGGAATTGCCTTCAAGCTGAGATTTTCCTCAGCTTAATCTATTCGGTTATTAATGCTTCCAATTAAATTCTGAAATTCCTATAATGCAGTTTTCATTTCCAAAAGTTCAATGTGGTTCTTTCTTAAAATGGCTATGTCATCTTTCAACTCAAACTGATTTCCTGAGATTGGGTTTCAACCTTCCTCTGTATGTCCATGGGCTTTCTTGCCATAGAGATTCCGAATTCTATGTCTGTCATTTCAACCATTTCATCCTGGTTAAGAACCATTGCTGGGGAACTAGTACAGTTGTTTGGAGGTAAGACAACAGTCTGGCTTTTAGAGTTGCAGGAATTTTTGTGCCGGTTCTTTCTCATCTGTGTGGGCTGATGTTCTTTGAATCTTTGAAGTTGCTGCCTTTCAAATGAAGCCTTTTGCTTTTATATTCTTTGCACCCTTGAGGGTTTGATCATGATATAAGTTAGGTTTAGTTGATGGGCTTCATTTCTGAATGCTTTCAGGGGGCCAAGGCTCAGCTCAGTATTCCTGGACTACATGCTCTAATCTTGCAGGGCTGGCACCAGGCCGGCAACTTTGTTCTCTGGTCCCTCCAAGTCAAGCACCTGCTGTGCTAGAGGCATCAAGGTGTTCACAGTCTGCTGGCAACAACACTCTGACAGGAGATGCTGGCAAAAGCACTCTGGTGGGATGGTAGGGGTCCCCACGTATATGCATGCTGGCATGGAGGTGGGGTTTGATGCACGTGTGCACACTAGTGGAGCAGCCAGGGGAGGCTGCAAGCAAGTGTGCTCTGGCAGGGGGAGGCTGCTGGTAGGTGCGGGTGGGGTCTATCTGCCAAAGTGCTCTGTTAGGCAGGGTCTGCTGGCAAGAGAGATATGGCAGTGGTCACTGGCAAGCTGAGGCTGCACTGCAAGCAGATGTGGCCACGCAGGGACCCTGGAAGAGGCTGGAAGACAGGGGGTGCTCAGGTCAGACTGGCCCTATCCCGGGGACAAGACAGCCCTGTTCTGCCCAGGTCAGACAGTCAACAAAGGCTAGAACCACCTAGAAGAATATGGCAAGCCTGGGGAATGGGTGCCCATGGCCGTACTCTCTACTCCAGCCACTCCCATGCCAAACCTTTGGCTATGTGCAGGCTGGAGTTCTGTCTCTGCCAACTCTTTGGGCAGTTCCTCCTGCCAGCTCAGATGTTCATGCAGGTCATGGGGTCTCCTGTGGCTAGGATACCAGAGGTCCATTACGAGAGTGGGCCACTCCACACCTGTTTCACTCACCTTTTCCGTAGGAGTCGCTCAGGGCCAGGAAAGAGTCCTAGCGCTCAGGAATCTTGCGCGAGGTTCCCAGCTTCCCCTCCCCACCCTTCAGCCCACGGTCCATGTCCTCCCACTGTCCACTCTCAATGCCATCCCTCTAAAGATCTGTTCAGAGTGTGCCAGTCTACTGGGCAGTCTTGTCTCTTTTTGAGGGAGAAGCTCTTCCTGGCTGCATCTAGTCAACCATCTTGGCTCCCCCTCTAATTATTTTTAAGTAATTAAAAAAATAAATTCAATCTGCAAAGTTTTCTTTGTAGTTTAGGGCAAATGTATCTAGACCTAAACATTTGCATGTGTTTTAGGAGCTAGATGCCTTTTGAAATGATTCACCTATCTTGGGCTTCAGTTTCTCCTTTACAGTGTTTGTCTTATCCTTCCGAATTTGGACACAATTTTCTTTATCAGGGAAGATCAAATCCACAGGGAATAGAGTAGCTTATCTCCTGCCATCCATTCTCAATGCCACACATCTCCCTTTTCTTGTTTGGTATTCTCTCTTCAACACTAATTCCTGCCCGTCACATATTCCAGTGAATTTTCTTTCCCTCTGGGTGACTCTCCTGATTCTGTACTTACCCATGTCATTCCTTTACATTTGTTCTTGACCACGAGCTATTCCCTTTGCCCTTGATCTGCATTACTTTAGAAATCTCACTTCATCTGATATTCCTTTGGTGCTAAGTACATGGTAGTGTGCTTTTTAGGTGCTGTGAACTGCAACTCCAAGGTTATTTTTATGGAGACAAAAATTGCTTCTCTTTTACTATCATTTTAGTTACTCTTGTGGAATGTGGTCTTTTCCCTCATCTTTTGAGTATAAATTCTGCTAAAAACTTTCTCTGACTTAAATAGAGGGAAGAGAAGACTTTTACATTGTTTCAGTGGGTTAAGATTGAAGACCTTATGGAATGGTGTTTGCTCCTCTGAAACTCCAAACTGCTTTGTCTAGGCCCTCTTAGAGTCCTCTTTGAATTAAACTTTTTCGTGTGGATATACTGGCTTCATTGTGTTCTCTCATTAGGGGCCTGTGACATCCAGCTGGGACTCTTTCAAATGACTTCTCACTTGGAGTTGGGTGTAACCTGTTAGAAATCCATCAACCTATCCCTTAGTCTCATGTGGAATATTCCAGAGATTTCTTGCTTAGCCAGATTTCTCCAGCTATAATTTCTAGGCAGGAGTTGCCTGCTTTAGGGTGATTTTCTCCCAACACTCCACTGCAATTATTTAGTTCCATCCGTGTCACATATGGGATGCTAAATTCCTTGTAATGTATACTAAAGAGAGGGTTAAAGGAGGGTTCCCTAAAGGCTTTATCCAAACTCCTTAAGGGCTTGATACCAGAAGAGCGCAGATTAACACATAGCAAGAAAATACATTCCGTCAAACATAATCCCATCTGTACCTGCCAAAACGTTCCCCCTGCTTTACTAACATCCTTGTAACAACATTGCGCAAGGGTTCTGACACTTCTTAGATAAGCACTTCATTCAGCTCCCTGTCTCCTTTACAGAAGGAAACAGGCAAATTCCAAATACAGTCAACTCCGTTATCAGGCTCTTCTTATCCAGTATGTGGGGTATCCAGCCCTTTGTTTCTCTTCTGTCTCCTTCCGACTGCCTGCATTTAGGATGTGTTAATTCCACTCTGTACCACCACTTCAGGGCATTTTTGAGGGAAAAAAAGACATAGACTGACAAAACTGTTTTTATTTTACTTTTTATTAGCATGCCTAATAAAGACCTGGGTAAGTGAGGTCACTGGAACCAAAGAGAAAAATGAAGCTTCATGGCTCCAAGCACATTTGACTTTGAAACACTTAGCTTCCAAGATGTCCTGATATAGCAATAACAGTTACCCTGAAAGGGCCTTTTTTTTCCCGTAGAAATTGCTAGGTATTTCCCTTTCCTTTCTCTGCTGAGCCACTTTCCTTGCTATTTTCTCTGTCATAAAAGATAAATTATGCATAATTAGTTAATAAAGAATCTGTGCCATTGGCATCTAAAATCCTTGAAAGTGTTGGAAATCTCCATCAGGACATCCACCAAATTTCCATCTATCACTTACCCTCTTCTAATTAAGGGATAAATGGAGGGGGGAGGGAATAAATGAAAAAAAACATTTATTAAATCTGATCTCCTCTCCCTTGGTTTGTGTGATTAAGTGATTATTCTCTAGTTTTTATGTAGCAGAGGGGATTTGACCTGCATATGGTTTAAATAGGCTTTGGAGGGTTATGAAAGACAGGGAGCCTAACTGTGTCTACCTCTGTTTCTGTAAAGAAAATATGTTTAGGTTTCCAAAGAAATGATTCACAGACAAACTTTGGAACACAATTTGTTTATAATGCAGAACCTACCTAGGTCCCTGGGCTTTTCTTACTGAGGCAGCCCCTTCTAACAGAGAATCTAGGGCTGTAGCAATCCCAGTAGAACTCACTCTGAAATGTTTTAAAGAGAAGTTAGAAATTTATTTAGGCAGCTAGTTTGAGCATGCAGGCTAGGACATTGCTAGATGTTGTATTACTTCCTATGACACCTGGGACTTAGTTACTTTAAGTGCATAAATCAGCCTTCTGAGAAATATTATTCAGTTTCCTGAGCTTAGTTTAAGCTGAATTACAAGTGACCCTGTAGAATTATTTTATTCCCCTTTTGCCTGAATTCCTGTGGAAAGGATTAAAAAACCACGTTGTCTGCTTTTATTGGCCTAGTTCCTCTCACCCCACCCCATTTTAATAACTTCGGCTCCTTAAATCTATATTCTCTACACAGTCTTTTATAGAAATCTGTCAAACATGTAAATGCATGAAGTTAACTAGGCCTTCACTATTTCTACAACAACTGGTGCGTAGACAGAAGATGTGATGGCCCTTTGGGTACCAATAATTTTCTGGGGACATAAAAATGAGGATTGCTGCTTTTGCCAGATCTCCCAGTGCTTTATGACATCACCAGGCATTTTGTGACAACATCACTTTAACAAACAGGCTTTGGCCCTAGGCTACAAGCAAAAGAACATGTTTATTGATCAAGACAGAGCAGAAAAGACTGGAAGTTGGAAAGAAAACTTCCAACATTGCCTGGAGAAAGTATTCTGAAGAAAAACTGGATTCAGACATTTCTGAAGGGGAACGGAAGAGAGGAGGGCAAGGAGGGTTGAGGGTTAGACAGCACTGAGTTGGAATCACACAATTTATATACACAAAGAGCTCAACATCACTGATCATTAGAGAAATACAAATCAAAACCACAATGAGATACCAGCTCACGCCAATCAAAATGGCCATTATTAAAAAGTCAATAAATAACAGATGCAGGCAAGGTTGCAGAGAAAAAGAAATGCTTTTACACTGTTGGTGGGAGTATAAATTAGTTCATCCACGGTGGAAGACAAAATAGTGATTCCTCAAAGACCTAAAGGCAGAAATAACATTTGACCCAGCAATCTTATTACTGGGTATGTACCCAAAGGAATGTAAACAATTCTGTTATAAAGACACATGCATACATATGTTCATTGCAGCACTATTCACAGTAGCAAATACATGGAATTGATCCACATGCTCATCAATAATTGACTGAATAGAGAAAATGTGATACATATACACCAAAGAATAATATGCAGCCATAAAAAGGAAGGAGATCACATTCTTTGCAGGGACATGGATAGTTGGAAGATGCTATCCTCAGCAAACTAACACAGGAACAGAAAACTGAGCACCGTATGTTCTCACTTATAAGTGGGAACTGAATGATGAGAACATGTGGACACATGGTGGGGAACAACACACACGGGGGCCTTTCAGTGGGGGTGGGGACAGGGAGAGCATCAGGAAGAATAGTTAATGGATGCTTGGCTTAGTACCTAGGTGATCTGTGGAGCAAACCACCATGGCACCTGTTTACTTATGTAACAAACCTGCACATCCTGCACATGTACCCTGGGACTTAAAATGAAAGTTGAAGAAAAAGTAAATAAAATAAAAATAGAAATAAAAACCATTTTTAAAGCCAAAAAAAAAATTCTAATCCAACACCTGGGCTTTGTGATGGTGTGTGTTTCATTCCATTTTAAATTGTGTGATAAACATGAAAGCTCCTGACGCTTTGCTAATCCAGATTCTAAACGAAGCAATAAAGGAGAGGTTCTAGTAGTAAATGTAAACTGGCAAAACTGAGTGGCAAATAGTTCTTCATTCTGCACTCTCCGCTTCAACACTAGTCCTAGATTCACTGGCCCTGGAGTTAGAAACAGCAATGATTTCAGTACGGAATATCTGGTCACTAGGGGTACGCTGTAGCCCTCATCAAGACAAATGAGATATTACCTTTTTTTCAAATTAAAGTTGGAAGTCTCTAGAAGAATGTTTGCTAGGGAAAAAGAAAGAATTTAAGATCTACTGTGGACATAGAGCAATTATATATATAGTAGGTTTCCAACATGCATGTATGTTAATATGTAACCATGGAAGAGCACCTGGGCTATGGGCCCTTTTCCACAATCCAGACAGGGCTGAGACGATTGTTAGACCAGGTTTCCACCGCCCCCTCCTTTTTTTTTTTTCCCAAAAGGCCAGTTACATTTAGTGTTGTATACTGATTCCATGAAAATATATATTTCTCTCTCTGCATTTTTGCCATGGTTCTAGATTTTGCTACTAGATTACCCTTGGAGCTGCTGCCATAGAGAGAAAACTGGGCGGTGCAGACGATGCACTTAACTACTAGGGTATTTCTTAGATTTTACATACAAAAAAGAATGAAACCCCAAATTGTCTGAGTGAGACTCAGATTTCTTCCATATCTGAGTCTATAACTGTAAGTAGATAACACAAAGATATGTATAAAAAAGAGCAAAAACACAATTAACAACACCTGCATGCCCAACCAACACTCATTCACACATGCTTCTTAGACCCACTTTACTGAGAGGACCCAACAATTTCTTCAGTTCTTGGGACTCAGAGAAGTCTGTTCATATTCTCTGCATCCAAATGGCAAATATGGAGGTCCTATTTCCTCCTGGCTGTGCACAAATCCTCCTCTTCCTGAGTCATCACAAAGACAGCCAGGATTCTTGTTGGAAAATAAGTGGACAGCAAGAAAAAAATGCAGACTAACCTGCACAGTGTGCACATGTACCCTAAAACTTAAAGTATAAAAAAAAAAAAGAATAATAAAAGCACCTATATTCACCAAAATAGAATATGGTAGAAAAACTATAGATCTATTTTAATAAACTGGACGCTCATACATTAAAAAAAAAAAAAATACAGACGCTTTTCAGCCAGTTCTATGAGAATTTGCTGTCCCATTGGTTTTTCTCTCCTGAAATGAAAATGTACCAGAAAGAGAAAAACAGATAAATAAAGTAAAATGATGATAACGTCTCTCATCTTGGTAGACTATCCTCAGGGAATAATGAAATTCACACTAGAGAATTTTATGATTCACAATTTCCATTTGGTATATCTTTGCACTCCTTGGAGCAACTAGTTTAGGGTTTGTTTGGAGTCTGATTTTCTTTTTCTTTTTAGGGGGAGGTGGGCAGCCTGGTCTAACAGCAACATTATAAAACCCTGGAAAATACATAAAGTCTGAGAACTGTAACAATCAGAGAAGGAGGAGACCCATTATGTCATCTGTCAGACCCAGGGGAAGCAGTGGAAGATTCTTTCTTAGAATAGATTTTCTACTTCCTTATCCCGTTGACTTTCAAATGGCTCTAGGGATGGGGTTTCCACCACTTCCTTTACTACATATTTCCCCAATCTCATAATTCTTGCTGTCAAAATTTTTCAGGGTGTTTAGTCCAAATGTTCCTTTTTTTCTGAAAATGGCAACTGCTTTTCCTTACTCAAAGTTGTGTCCTACCTGTCAGAATGAACATTCTATCTTTTTGAAGCTGTATAACCACTTTCCATTTTGTCACCAGAACTCTTCTCTGATTCTCTCCCTCTAGAAGTCATCGTAGCAGCAAGTAGGCAGGGAACATATAAGGAAATCTTGGCAATTAGGCAAATATATTTTTAGATGGTTGGGCTGTGATATCTCAGCATTCCAACAATAGAATTCCCCCCAACTTCATGGCTCAGAGGGTTCACCTGATATCTCATCTCGGTGCCACAAATTGAATGTGAACTTGACACTGAAGCCCCTAGAATTGTGCAGTGCACAAACTCAACCAACCTAGATAGTCCTATAAAAATTATTTTTAAAACCCTTCCCTTTTATTAAAGCTTCATTCATGTCTATCTTGCATGCAAATGTACACTGATGTATATATGTGCCTGTCACATTGAAATTATAATTATACAATTCTTAGGGGTATTTTCCTTCTAAGGGTCTTAATAGAGTACAGAAGCCAGAGTGGCCAAAAAGGGCTGTGTTCTTCAAATACTGTAGATGTGTGTTCTGATCACTAATTGCTGCTTCTGATTACAGAAGCACAGACAGAGTCTGTGGCCATTCTTGTCATACCTCCCCCATTGTTGCAAGCCCCTCACCTTCTGACTAAAGTGACTTCCAGAAGATTTGAAGGGATGTTGCCTTCTCCTCGCTTTTACTTTTCTCTTTTTTTCCCCTTTTGGGAGCCAGTCATGGAGGACTAGGGCATTCAAAAGCAACCGCATATATAGGAAAATTAGAAAGTCAGTGTGTATGCACAGAGGAAAACATAGGCTCAGAAAATATCTGAGAAGGTCTTAATTTTATGCCTTAGACCAGTATTTGGCACAGAAACAGCCTGCAACAATAATAATTTAGAAAAAACAGCAAACATTAAGAAAAAGAATGTCTGAATTTTAGAGTTAGCACATTATTAGATTCAAATGGCCACCTCGACAGAAAAGAAATAACAAGGCATATGAAGAAATAAGAAAATATATTTCATTCAAAAGAAAAAAATAAATAGAAATTTCCCAAAAGAAGACCTGAAGACAGATCTACTAGACAAAACTTCAAAACAACTATCTTAAAGATTCTCAAAAAACTAAAGGAAGACATGTATAAAGTCAATAAAATAACATATGAACAAAATAGAAATACCAATAAAGAGATGGAAACCTAAAAAGAATCCAAAAATAAATTCTGGATCTGAAAAGCGTAAAAACTGAAATAAAAAATTTACTAGAGGAATTCAAAGCTAGATTTGAGCACAAAGAAGAATCAGCAAACTTGAAGATAGGACAATTAAAATTATCAAGTATGAGGAACAGAAAAAAAAAAAGATTGAAGAAAAGTCAACAGAGCCTAAGACACCTATGAAACACCATCAAGTGGACCAACATATGCATTGTGGTGAGTCCCAGAAGGATAGCAGAGTGAAAAAGGGAAAAAGAGATTATTTGAAGAAATAATGACTAAAAGTTTCCCAAATTTGATGAGAGACATAAACATCTGAGGAGCTCAACAAACTCAATTTAAGCACATTATTATCAAACTGCAAACCCCAAAGACAGAGAATCTGAAAAGCAGCAAGAGAGAAGCAATTCATTATATACAAGGGCTCTACAACAGGATTATCTGCAGATTTCTCATTGGAAACTTTGGAGGGCAGAAAGCAGTGGTTGATACAGTGCAAAAGAAAAGGAAATTTCAACCAAGAATCTTATATCTGGCAAAACTGTTCTTAAAAAGTGAGGGAGAAATTAAGACACTCTCAGATAAACAAAAGCTGAGGGAGTTTGTTACCACTAGGCTTTCTCTGTAGGAAGTGCTGATGGGAGTTCTGCAGGTCAAAACAAAAGGACGTTAGACATTAACTCAGAGCCATAGGAAGTAATAAAGAGCACAATTAAGATAAATAAATACATGGGCAATTATAAAAGCTAGTATTATTGTAACTTTGGCTTGTAATTCCACATTTTGTTTTTTATATAATTTAAGAGACTAATGGCTTAAAATATTATTAGTTTATTGTTTTGGAAATACAATGTATAAAAATGTAATTTTGTGACATCAACTGAAAGGGATGGAAACAGAGCTGTAAAGGAGTAGTTTTTTATATTATTAAAGTTAAAATGGTATAAATTCAAATTAGAGTGTTATAACTTCAGGATTTTATATTTAATTCCCATGTTAACTACGAAGAAAATACCTATAAAACATACAGAAAACGAAATGAGAAGGGACTTAAAACATTTCACTACCAAAAATCAACTATAAATACAAAGAATACTATAATGCAATAAATCAGGGACCAAAAAAGATATAAAACAAATAACAAATAACAAATGACAGAAGTCCCTCCTTACCAGTAATTACTTTAAATGTATATGATTAAACTCCATAATCAAATGATAGAGATTGGCAAAATACATTTTTAGAAAAACATGATCTAACCATGTGCTAGCTACAAGAGACTCACTAGCACCAAAGACACTAATAGATTGAAGTGGAAGGATGAAAAAATACCTCATGTAAACAGTAATCTAAAAAGAGCAGGGGTGGCTATACCAATGTCAGACAAAATAGACTTTAAATCAAAAGAGGTTATAAGAGACAAAAAAGATTATACATTCATAAAAGATCTACTATAGCAAGAAGATATAATAATTATAAACATTTACACACCTAATAACAGACCATCAAAATATGTGAAGTAAAAACTGACAAAATTAAAGGAAGAAACAGATAGTTCCAATAATTGCAGACATTAATTCGCCACTCTCAATAACAAGCAGAATAACTAGACAGAAGATGCATTAGAAATTAGAGGAATTAACACAATAAACCAACTATATCTAACAGACATATTCAGAATACTGTACTCAACAACATACACATTTTTCTCAAGTGCACATAGGACACTTTCAAGGATAGACCATATGTCTATATCCCAATAGATTTTAAAATAGATACCATGCAAAGTATCTTCTCTGACCACAACAGGATAAAGTTAGAAATCAGTAACAGTAGGAAAACTGAAAAATTCACAAATTTTTGGAAATTAAACAATACTCTCTTAAACAAGCAATATATCAAAGAATAAACCACAAGGGAAATTGGAAACTACTTAGAGATCAATGAAAACAAAACAGAACATACTTATGGGACACACCAATACTTATGAGACACAGCAAAAGCAGTGCTAAAGACACAATTTATAGCTGTAAATATATTAAAAATCAAGAAGGATCTCAAAACAACAAAGTAACTTTACAACTTAAGGAACTAGGAAAAAAAACTAAACTCAAAGGTAGCAGAAGGAAATAATACAGTTTAGAATGGAAGTAAGTGAAATGGAGGATGGAAAAGTAATAGACAAAATCAATGAAACCAAAGCTTGATTATTTGAATGATCAACAGAATTCACATTGAAAAGAAAACTACAGATCATGAACATTAATGCAATGCTTATTGCAATAGTGTGAACACTGATGCAAAACTCCTCAGCAAAATACTAGCAAATCAAATTCAGCAGTATATTAAGAGGATTGTACACAATGACTAGCTGGGACTTATTCCCAGAATCCAAGAATGTGTTCAACATAGGAAAGTTGATCAACATAATACACCACATTAACAAAATGAAGAAAAAACGTGCATGATTATTTCAATTGACACGGAAAAGTCACTTTTCAAAATCAACACTCCACAAACTATAGTTTCACGATTAAAAAAAACACTAAACAAACTAGGAATAGAAGGAAATAACCTCAATAAAATAAAAGCCATATATGAAAACCCCACAGCAAATCTCATACTCAATGGTGAAAGACTGAAAACTCTTCCTTTAATGTCAGGAAGACAAGGATGGCCACTTTGACCACTTCTAGTGCATATAATACAATAAATTCTAGCCAGGTCAATTGACAAGAAGTAAATGGCATCTAATTTGGAAAAGAAGAAGTAAAATTATCTCTGTTCACAGATGATTTATCTTATACATAGAAAACCTTAAAAATTCCAAAAAAAAAGAAATAAATGAATTCAGTGAAGTAGTAGGATACAAAGTCAACACACAAAAATCAGTTGCATTTCTTTATACTAACAATGAACAATTGAAAAATAAGAAAACAATGTTATTTACAATAGCGTCAAAAAGAATAAAATACTTAGGCATTAATTTATCCAAGGAGCTGAAAGACTTGTAAATAAAAACCACAAAACATTGGTGAAAGAAATTAAAGAAGACAAACGAAGAGATATTCTCTGTTTATGGGTTGGAAGACAATATTGATAGATGTCAATAATACCCAAAGTGATCTACAGATTCAATGCAATCTATCAAAACCATAATTTTTTCATAAATAGAAAAATCCATCCAAAAATTAACATAAAACCTCAAGAACCCCAAATAGCTAAAACAACTTTTAAAAAGGCCAAAGTTGAAGGAGTCATACTTCCAGATCTCAAAATTTACTATAAAGCTACAGTAATAAAAAAAAGTATGGCACTTGCAGAAATACAGACATATAGACCAAGGAGTTGAACAGAAAATCCCCAAATAAACTTGCACAAATATGGTTAAATTATTTTCAACAAAGAGGCTAACATCATTCAACAGGGAAAAGATAGTCTTTTAAACTAATGGTTCTGGGAAAACTGTACATCCACATGCAAAAGAATGAAATTGGACTCTTACCAAATATTATATGCAAAAATTAAATGAATCGAAGACCTAAATGTAACACCTAAAAGTATAAAACTCAAAAGAAAACCTATGGCAAAGTCTTCATGGCATTGGATTTGACAGTGATTTCTTAGAGATGACATGAAAGGCACAGGCAACAAAAGAAAAAATAGACAAATTGCCTTCATGTCAATTTAAAATTTTTGTGCATCAAAAGATACTATCAACAGAGTAAAAAGCCAACCCACAGAATGGGAAAAAAATACATACAATTAAGTATCTGATGAGGGGTAGTATCTAGAACATATAAATAATTCTGTTTTTGTTCTAAATCTGAAGAACAAAAACCAAACAATGCAATTGAAAAACAGTCAAAGGACTTGAACAGTCATTTTTCCAAATATATGCAAATGGTCCACAAGCATATGAAAAGATGCCCAACATTGCTAATCATCAGGAAAATCAAATTAAAACTACAGTGAGATATCATCTCACACCCATTAGAATGGCCACTATCAAAAAACTGCAAGCATTAGCAAGGATATGGAGAAATTGGAATCCTTGTGCACTCTTCATGTTAATGTAAAATGGTGCAGCTTCTATGGAAAACAATATGGAGGTTTATTTAAAAATTAAAAGTAAAATTACTACATGATCCAACAATCCCACTTCTGGGTACATATCCAAAATAATTGAAAACAGCATCTCAAAAATATATTTGCACACCCTGTTCATTGCAACATTATTCACAAGAGGTAGAAGCAACCTAATACCCACTGATGGATGAATGGATAAAGAAAATGTGGTATATACATACAATGGAATATTATCAGTCTTAAAAAGGAAGGAAATTCTGACATATGCTACAATACAGATAAATCTTGAGGACTTCATGGTAAGTGAAATAAGCCAATCACAAAAAAAAATATGATTCCACTTATTTGGGGTACATAAGAGTACTCAAATTCAAAGAGACAGATAGTAGAGTGGTGGTTGTCAGGGGTTGCAGGGAGAGGGAATAAAGACTTACTGTTTTATACATACAGAGTTTCATTTTTGCAAGATAAAAAAGGTTCTGGAGATGGAGGGTGGTGATGTTTGCACAATGTATTTCTCGACATCACTGGATTATAAACTTAAGAACAGTTAAGATGGAAAATTTTATGTTGTCTATACAATAAAAAGTTATTGAAAAGAAAGTTCAAAGTTATGAACCTAGAAGTAAATCACTCCGACAACAAAATCAGAAAAGAACCCAGATATTCTTTGCTAGGCCACTGCTTCTAATCAGTTCTTCTGATGATCCATTTACTATGCATTTGAGAATGTTTTTTCCCTTTCCCTGGATCTACATTTACTATGCATTTGAGAATGTTTTTTCCCTTTCCCTGGATCTATTTTCTAGCTCTAAAACAAAGAAGTTAGCCAGATAAGTGGCACCAAGCTAATATCCAAAGAATGGTATTTCTGTCCATGTGTTTTAAGTCAGTGGATTTTTAAAAATATTAACAACATGGATTTTTAAATTCTAATGACTACCACTTGATTTCCTTTTCACATCGATTTCTATTCTCTCCTCCTAACCCAGTAGTTCCTCTTCCTACTCTGGAGATATGCAGCTCTAGGGTAACTGGCTCCACCAGCTCCCCCTTTTCGTGTTGCTCTTTCATTACTTGCTGCTGAAAGCACCCTTAATCACTGGCGTCATCTGATAGACAAGAAGATCTGTCAGCTCTTGGCCAAAATACCCACATGGCAACATTGGCTGGAACCCATAGGCCCTGCACCCTTTATGCTTAGCCCACTTCACTCATGTGATTGCCTGTCTGCTATCTGTAGGAATTTTGGTTTGTGACTCTAGGGTAAATGATACGGTTTGGCTGTGTTCCCACCCAAATCTCATCTTGAATTGTAGTTCCCATAATCCCCACGTGCCATAGGAAGGACCTGGTGGCAGGTAAATGAATCATGGGGGCATTTCTTCCATGCTATTCTCATGATGGTGAGTAAGTTCTCACAAGATCTGGTGGTTTTATAGGGGCTTCCCCCTTTCCTCAGTTCTCCTTCTTCTCCTTCCTGCCGCCATGTAAAGGACATGTTTGCATCCTCTTCTGCCATGATGGTAAGTTTCCTGAGGCCTCCCCAGCCCTGTGGAACTGTGAGGCAATTAAACCTCTTTCCATTATCATTTACCCAGTCTCAGGCAGTTCTTTATAGCAGCATGAGAACAGACTAATACAGTAAATGATTATGTGTTACATTATTTTATATACTTTATGGATGCATCACATGTGGATGGCAGCCCTGGGTGGGCACATTTTGTTTCAATTGTCTATTCAATGAAGTCAAATAGCAAGTTTTTACTGACATCACCAGGCTGTACTTTAAAATGACCAGACAAGTGGTTTTGGCATTGTATGAATGCTGCCTCGGTAAAGATCTGCTGAACTTCACGTAGAAATATGTGCCAAATCATATGCAAATTTGTATTTTTCATGGGAGCTAAGAGCTTTGGCACTTGATTCTGATGTTTTTTATAACTAAGTGTGTAGCACTGGCCAAGTTCTGTATGTTTAATCCTTTTAATCATTCAATATAAATCATGCTCTCAGCCCCTTAATCATTCTTGTTATTATTCTTTGAAACTCCTCCAGTTTCCTTACATCCTTCATTGCTTAAAGAAGAGTTTTTAGCAGGCCTGTTTCACTTCCAAGAATCTATTTTGTGATCGAAGCAGTGGGGGGTTTAGAAGATTCAGTTTCATGAGAGACTCCAAAGGAAATGTACGACTTAGACCTTGAACGTTTACAGACATTTCATAGGGACTCGATGGACACCTGATCTAAAAAGATAATTTTACATTCTTTTTCTCCTGAGTAATACAGAGAAATATTTGTATTATTATGGCCATTGGTAATATAGTCTATTTTTTTCATTGTGTATTTATTTAGTATTTATCATGTGAATGAGAGGGTTCTTACTCTTCCATGTTGAATCTAGAGAAGGAGAGAAACAGCTAGTAGGAGAAATCCACTCGTCACATTTTTCAGGACCAGATACTTAATTTATTGTCTATCAACTGTTTTCTCTTTAATCTGACTGTACTAGTGTTGGAGGATGGTGTAGCAGAGACTCATGGAAAAAAGAACCCTAGATGAAGTGGTAAAAAGATAAGTTGATGGAGTGTCTTAAAAGATATCTACCTTGACTTGTATCTACTTTTTCTTTTGTCTACAGGCCTATCCCTGTCTCCTACTAGAATGCCTGCTCAAGAGAGTAAACATTGTCTTGCTCAATATCCTGCCCCAAAACCTAGAAACGTGCCTGCTTTTCTAGGCATAATAAAGGTTCAATGAGCATTTGTAGAATGAATGAGCAATGACCTTCGGCCTATCACTTTGTGCTTTGATAAGGATAACTGTTACTTCTTCATTTTATATGAAGCATTGTGTAACATATAACTATAAGGCAATTATTAAAGTCTCCCTTAAATGCCAGTAGTCCTTTCATACTAGTTGGTGCCCAAAGATGCTCCCACAGAGAAATTTACAGCCATCACTGCTCAAGGCCAACTCTTATCTGAAGCATGAATCCCCTCTGTTGGCCATCTTGCCAGTTATCATTTAGCCTTTGCTTGAATATCTCTAAAACAAAGAGCTCATTTTCTCCCAGAGCAGGCCTCCTTGTGCAGCTATGATAATTAGAATGTTCTTTCTTGTTAGCTAACATCTCTTTTTTTCCTATAACCTCCATCCATTGGCTTGGTTGTCAGAAGCAGATTAATCTTTCTTTCCACTGGGCAGTCCTTCAGGTATTTAGAGAAATTAACATGGCCTCCCTAAACTTCCTCTTTTGTATATTAAATGTCCCTGGTTCGTTTTCACACCCAGAAACATACAGCAGAAATCTCAGCAAGGGAGTCTTCCAGATATTCACATTGAGGATTGAAACATGAACAGCAGGAATGGACCTGAAGGGTATTCATTGTATACCATTGTGTATTTCCTGTATGAAGGGCTAAAGGGCTAAGCCAATGATTAACTAGCTAACCAACCGCATTAGTCCATTCTTGCCCTGAAATACCTAAGGTAATTTATAGAAAAAAGAGGTTTCATTGGCTCATGTTTCCATAGGCTGTATAGGAAGCATGGCAGCATCTTCTTGGCTTCTGGGGAGGCCTCGGGAAACTTAAAATCATTGGTGGAAGGCAAAGGGGAAGCAGGCATGTCTTACATGGTCAGGGCAGGAGGGAGAGAGAGTAGGGGGCGGTGCTACACACTTTTAAACAACCAGATCTCATAAGAACTCTATCATGAGAATAGCACCAAAGGGATGGTGCTAAACCAAACATGAGGGATCCACCCCCATGATCCAGTCACCTCACACCAGGCCCCACTCCCAACATTGGGGATTACAACTGAACACAGGATCCAAACCATATCACCAATCACAAGTCATTCTTCAGGGCCATAGGTCCGCATGAGAAGGGAAGAATGATTGGAGGTATGGACTCAACTACTTATGTGGATCCAGTTTTCTTCCCACAAGGAACTTGTGCCAAAGCTTGGAGTGATAGAATAGTGAGAACCAAAGACCAAGGTTACAGAAATCTTTGGTCAACAGTGAAAATATAAGACTACACTCTTCTGAAACTTGAGTGATGCTGTATACCACATAAGATGAGACAATGGCAGAATATCATGTCATATTGGATAAGACAAAATTAGCTCCACAGCAAGGCAGGTGCAAGGATGGGGAAGTGGTGAAGGAAACACCATCGGAGTGACAGGTGATATTTAAGAAACAACTAGAGGCAGGAGAATAGAGAACTCAGGTCACAGCTGAGAGGAGAGGGTTCTGTGTCTGGCACATGTGACGCCTCCTGGGTAAGATTTGAGGAAGACTGGAGTTCTTATCAATCTGCCAAGAGAGATGTTATTTTGTAACTGTTGTTCCCCCAGCATCAGGAAATATTAAGTATGCAAAAATGAGAACAATAGCTTGTATCCACTGGAGTCTGTTTTTTGGGCCAGGCATTGTGTTACCACTGGAGTAGCTCATTTAATCCTCATGATAATTTTGTGAGGTATGTACAATTCTCATCTCCATTTCACAGATGAGGAAATTAAGACAGAGAAACTGTCTCATCCAAAATTGCCCAGCTAGTAATAGCAGAGCTGTGAGCCTGACTTCTGAAATGATATAAAATTCTGCATTTTAGTAAAATTTAGTTTGGGCTCTGTGTCCCAGCCCAAACTCCAATGGTAAAGCATTTAAATTTTGGTTGAATATCGCAGTTGATTAACTGGTGCTTTAATCAATGTTTTTTAAAATTGCTGAATCTAAGTATATAGACCACATCAAACAAAAAACAGGCAGGAAGGCTGGGTGCGGTGGCTCACATCTGTAATACCATCACATTGGGGAGCCGAGGAGAGTGGATCACCTGAGGTCAAGAGTTCAAGACCATACTGGCCAACATGGTGAAGCCCCGTCTCTACCAAAAATACAAAAATTAGTCAGGCATGATGGCATGTACCTGTAATCCCAGCTACTTGGGAGGCTGAGGCAGGAGAATCGCTTGAACCTGGGAAGTGGAGGTTGCAGTGAGCCAAGATTGCACCACTGAACATCAGCCTGGGTGACAAAGCGAGACTCCATCTCAAAAACAAAACAAAACAAAAACAGGCAGAGAAATGAAGTTAGTTAATTACTGTAAGAAATGTGCTTACCAACAGTGACTATATGATCATCCATACCTTGTCACTGAACTGTGGGTGAATGACTACTAGTCTTCATGTAAGTGCAGCCCTTTCAGGTGCAGAACTAACACTTCACAAGGGAGCATCTGTCTGACACAGCCTCCTCTACTCAGTATTAAAAGATTAATGCAACAGGTGACAACCACCACCCCATCTCTCATGTATCTATCACCATCTTCTATATCCCTCAACAACCTCCTCAGAGAACTTGCCACTCTGGTCCAGTGAAAACTAAATCCTCCCCTGAGAAATTCCAGGTCATCTTGTTTTATAAAAACCTTTTATGGAACCATAAAATGCCTCGCCGCCTTAGAGAAGTTGGCCTGGTAAATGAGAGCAAACTGTGTTGCAATGAGCTACACAAGTTGAGCAAACTGCTGTTTCTTCTGGCTAGAGCACATCCTTTTTCCTTATTGGACTAAATGCATTTAGCAAAAGAAAACAACGTTTTAATTGCATGCTCCTGTTTACAGCATGCAAATCATTTAAGACTGGCGTTGTTGTAAGCCAGGAGAAGGCAGACCAGAGCATTCTAGATATGCTTATACTTTATGTGCCCAAGAACGCAGCCATTTACAACCCAGTGGTACTTTACTGCTAATGATCTTTGAAGTTAACAAGGTTTGCAAAAGCTTCTCAACATTATTATTACTACTTATATTAATAGCATTAGTGATCTCTTTTATTCTTCCAAGACTTAGCACTACTAATTGGCATCAGTATAAACAAAGGTATTAATGCTATCATGCAATGCAAGCAGAGCCAACGCTGGCAGCTTTGTGGGTTTAATATGGAAATGTTTGCTATCTAATGAGGACACAAAATGTTAATCTGCAGAACAAATTGTATTTATAGAGAAACTAATTATCATATGCAAATGTGACACACATCACTTGCAAAATTCCTGTTGCTGCTGAGTGGGCCCTCTTTGACCTTTGTGAAAAGCAGCACTTTGAAGTAGTAGCTAATGGTTTCATGCACTGAAGCTGATTAGTTTCATTTTCATACAGAAATGAGCTAAGTGGAAATGATGGTAGCTCCAAATAAAAGCACCAAAGCCACTGCTTCTGTAGCCATAATATGCACACTATTTTGGTATCCCTTCCTTTAAAATTCAGGATTCTTTTGCAATTTTTGCCATATCTTAAAAGCTACAGAACAGCTGTGCAGAGTAAAGAATGTTTTAACCCCGTTAATAGAAGATTAAGAATTGTTATCATAAATACAGTCCTGTGGGGTGAAGCCTATCTTGATGTTTTTATAATTATTTTTGTGTTTTGTTGTTCTTTTGTTTGTCTCCATTGAATAAGGAACTCCCTCAAGTATATGAGACAGATCATTAGATCTAGTGAACATGGGTTCACTCCTATTCTTGTTTATTTCTTGCTTTTCTCTTTCAAATATGTGATCTCCAATAGCAAAGTCATGGAATCAATCTAAATGCCCATCAGTGGTAGATTAGATTAGAAACAAACAAACAAACAAAACACTGTGGTACATACACACCATGGAATACTATGCAGCCATAAAAAAGAATGGGTGAGATCATGTCCTTTGCAGCAACATGGTTGGAGTTATAGGCCATTATCCTCAGTGAACTAATGCAGGAACAGAAAACCAAATACCGCATGCTCTCACTTAAAAGTGGGAGCTAAACATTGAGTACCCATGGAAACAAAGAAGGGGACAGATACCAGGGCCTACTTGAGGGTGGGAGGAGGGAGAGGATTGAAAAACTACCTATCAGGTACTGTGCTTATTACCTAGGTGATGAGAAAATCTGCACCCCAAACCCCCATGACTCGCAATTTACCTATATAATGAAACTGCACATGTACCCTGGAACCTAAAAGTTAAAAAAAAATAAAAACACAAATATATGTGTTTTCTAGTTTGAAGCCTTATAGAACTATAAAACACTGGAACTTAAAACACTGGCCTTAGAGAGCATTTCAATTAGTTCCAATATTTCATTTACAGATAAAGAGAGTGATGCAGAGAGATCAAATGGCATGCCCAAGATTTAGTGATTTAGTGGAAGATAATAGAAGTCAGATGATTTTTCTATGTGCTGAGGACTAAACTCTGATTTTTTTTCTTGCCCAAATTCCTAAGGGATGTGGGGAGTCATGCCCTACAAATCGTAAATTCTCCTTAGACGGGTTTTATTTAACCCTATATACTGTGACTTACTTTCCAAACTGACTTTGGCATAACATTATGAGACAAGGAAGAAAATAAAAATATTTTACCCCCAAACATATTTCTTTGCCATATTTTGAAATGGCCCTGTAAAGTGGTTCTTTGTGGTGGAAAATTTGCATCTGTAAAGAATCTCTATAAACATAGCCAGATCTTTTTCTTCCAGACCCTCCCAATCCTAAAGAGACTGACTAAGATCTGAATGGAAATATTTGTCATCTATTGTCTCTAAGGGCAGCCACCATAAGACTTCAAAAGAATTTTGGTCTCCACAATCTTTATCTTAACCTGAACATTCCCTTTCTGTGAATTCCAGGTCTTTAGACAAACTCAACCAACTGTCAACCAGAAAATGTTTAAATTCACCTATGTCCTGGAAGCTCCCCACTGCTCCCTCACCTGCTTTGAGTTATCCCGCCTTTCTGGACCAAACCAATGTATTTCTTAAATGTATCTGATTGATGTCTCATGCCTCTCTAAAATGTATAAAACCAAGCTGAACCCCAACCACCTTGGGCACATGTTCTCAGGACCTCCTGATGGCTGTGTCACAGGTCATGGTCACACATATTTGGTTCAAAATAAATCTCTTCAAATAATTTACAGAGTTCAACTCTTTTCATCAACAGTGCTTAAGTTTTTTGTTGTTGTTGTTGTTTTTAATCACCTCTACTGTAGCATGGTTAAGTTTAGAGTTATATGAACACTTAATTGCTTTTATAACTTCCTATGGCAGATGTAGCTGGCAGAAGGCCTCAGGCAGCTTCTGGACATATAGTTCTGCTAATTCTCATCCTGACATAAGGGATCTGATTCGCCATTTTCCAAATGCCTATTAGGCTCTGAGGACAGAAAAGCAAAAGAAACATTGTCCCTACCCTCATGGAACTCACAGTTTGCTGAGAGACCAACATACATAAAGACAATTTCAATAATGCAAGGGAAGCGCATTATCTAAATATGACAAAGTGTATAAGAACACAGGAAAGAAATAAGTGCCCAATACTTTGCATCCTTCAATCCAATCAAGTTGACAATCAATATTAACCATCACAGGATTCAACTTAAAATTTTGCCTGGCATAACCGGAAAACAGACAGGTATGGTTAGAACAGACTTCAGAGGATGTGAACAGAATCACAAAAGACACATAGAGCTCAACATCTGAAGTAATAAGTCAATTTTACAATTTTCTTGAAATTACTTTTCTTCCAGAGGCCTTTGTTTACAAGGTGTAATTGTATTTATTTAAGTTCAAATTTGGATTGAACATGAAGAAAAAAAGAGGAATAAAATGGACAACTCACCAAAAGTAAAAAACAAAAAGGAAAAGCTTTGTGACAACAAATGAATGAAAAATGAAGCAAATTAAGAGACCTGGATGGAACATTAGAAGACACAGAGCTTAATCTCTCTGGGTCTCAGGGTGCTTGTTTGAAAATATGGGGCTTATTTGCAACATGTGAAAGGCAAAAAGTAATATTCCTAACATATAAAACCTTCTTATAAAGTTAAGAAAAGAAAAAGAATCTTTGAATATAAAAGTGGGCTAAACACAGCAAGCTACAGTTGAGAAAAAGAGAAACAAATGGTTAGCAAACTTATTCAAGTGCTCAAATTCATTTGTAATTAAAGAATAGTAATTCACAATTAAAATATCTCTTACCTACATTCTACTTCCTCTCTCTATATTATCATATATAACATGCAACCCTTCATGTTACTAAAGTCTCCATTTTATAGACACAGAGATGTTAAGTTACTTGCCAAAGGTCACAACATAGCAAACAGCAGAGCCCCAGTTCCAGCCTGCCTCTAGGGGCTGTGTTTTAACCATCATGTTAAATTGCCTTGAAGACACACTGAGAACTCAACAATGGTTTGGCAATACTTGTTAAAAATAGTATGTAATATTGATGAATGTTTAGGGAAATAGACACTCTCCTATACTAATGGGTAAAATGACAACTAATAAACATTTCTGTAGAGATTTTAATAGTATGTACCTAAAATCTTTTTAAAAGTGCATTGTCTTTAATGTAGCATTTCTTTCGTTTTCTTTTATCCCATTGAAGATAGTATGTATTTAACTCTAGGAATATCTGTCAAGTTATTCATAATAAAAAATGAAAACAATTTTTAAAAATGAAAGCTCGTTTTGCTCTATTGAGCAAAGATAACGCCAATTATTTTGCTTTCATTCAGTGGAATACTATGCCGCCATTATGATGATATTTTAATTTCAATTTTTAGTTCTTAGGTACATGTGCAGGTTGTGCAGGTTTGTTACATAGGTAAGCATTTGCCAAGGTGGTTTGCTGCACCTATCAACCCATAATCTAGGTATTAAGCCCAGCATGCATTAGCTATTTTTACTGCTGTTCTCCCTCCCCCAACCCCAACCCTCAAGAGGCCCCAGTGTGTGTTGTTCCCCTCCCTGTATGACTATATTTTATATTTTAGAATATTAACAGAAAAAAACTGCACTGTTTATTGGGAGTCAAAAGCAGGTTACATATTATCACTTTTTTGTTGTTTAGAAAAATATTTGCATATATTAGTACCAAAACAGGGGGTGGCATGGAAATATATTTACCAAACTATTAAGTGTGATATATTTGAAATGTGGTAGAATTACCAATGAGATTCATGGTTTTTTTAAAATTTTACTTCTAATATTTTTCAGTAAGCATCATCTATTAAGAAAAGAATTGGGGCTTTAATTAAATGCTTCCTAAAAGCCCTTTTATGGTATAGTCTATAAGTCATGTTTTGTGAATTGTTCTGTATAAAGAGTCATGTGGAGGTATCAACACTGACCTCATATAAATGTCCTGTGGGGGTTTAACTCAGAATCAGGTGATCTGTCTCCTGCCCTTGGCTTGGTTACAACCTAGCTCCAGATAGTTAGAACTAGAAGAGATCTTAGAAACCAACCTGTCCCAAACTCATTTAACAGATGAGAATGCAAAGGTTGGGCTGCAGAGAACAGATGACTTCCCTAAGATTGATGGTCAGTGCGTGGTGACCTGGGACTAGAAGACACATCACCGTACCCACAGGTTGGTACCAGTTTTCTTTCACTACACTGTTTTTCTGGGCTTGCATGAAATTAGAGCCCTAAGTTAGCAATTTCTCATGTCAGAGTGTGATGGCTACAACCGTAGGTTTCGGGGTCAAATAGCCCATGTTCAATGCCAGCTTTTCTGTTTCTAATTTTAAGACCTTAAACAAGAGGATCAGCTTTTTTGGGGCCTCATTTTTCTCAATTGCAAAATGGTGATTTTAATAATACTCACCCTCTCAGGCTATAGTAAGGATTTTAAAATGGAATAAGGTATTTAAAATGCTTAATGCAATACCTGGCTTCAAGTCTCAGCAAACATATGCTATTATCTTTCTGTTTTGCATCTTTGGGCATGGAACCATATACTGACTCCTGCATTATGTCCTGCTGGCAGAGAGGAACTGGAATGATGATTGGATGCTGCTACCATCGTCCAATTTCACCATATTTGCAGATAGCTAAAAGCCTCATATATCTTCCCTAACAAAGGCGGAGTTACTTTCTGTCTACTGCCTGCCCTCTGGGGAAATCACTTTTGCACTGCCATCACACTGGCAAGCCATCCAGATTTACAAGAAAGGCTCAAAATTTATTAGTTAAGGGATGGCAGCTCTTTATGTAAATAAGTAATAAGGATGGATAAGAAAAGGATCACTGCAGTTGGCTGCTCTGAAGGATGCTGTTGAGGCTGAGGTCCTTCCTTGCAGGACCTATGCAAATAAATGCATGAGTGCGGATCCCACTTATACACAGGCCTTCACCCACAAGTCACTCCTGACTTGTGCAAAATCGCAGATGAAACTTATGGTCAGAATTAGGATCAGAGTGGAGATAGGGAAAGCAAACAACAAAACAAAACCAACATGACAATGGACTTGTGGGTAAAAGCTGTGCACCAGAATGTGCAACCACTTTGCTTTGTTGTATGTCTTTGGGTAAATCTTACAGCTTAAGATGTAGGAGTTGGGCCAGTTTTTGAGTAAGGTACCATCTAACTCTGACATCTAATGAAGATAAGATTTAGGGTCCAGGGCCCCCTTCCTAGTAGACTCAGACCACACTCAAATTATAGGGTGTAACCTTAGTTTGTATGGAAATGATGGGGCAGAATTGTGGAGAAATGCTCCCTCAAACAACTGACCAACCTTTCTTGACCTGTGATCCACATCTGTGATTCCATCATAAATAAGCTAGTAGAGTTGATCAGGGATCTTGAACTTCCAAATCCCATTAGCATCCTGCTAAGGATTTGGCCTTATTCACCCATTGCTTAGCTTCCAATATGTAAATGCAATTAAATTACATTTGGTTGAATATTTAGGAGTTATTTAAAAATAGGTGAGAACAAGAACTCATCACATTTGGTTCAGCCAAGTTGCAAGCATTCCAATCATTCATTTGGACCTCTTATTGGTGCTCAGAGAAGCCATAGACTCGCATCACCTCTGTAATGCATTCCCTGACAGAAGAGGAAGAAAAACACTGCCATCCCTGAATGTGTGGAGCAGTTATTGCTTGATGAGTTTCAGAAGATTCAATCTTTCAAAGTAATGCCATGTGTAATTTTCACGTGCAACCAAAAAATGCTGTTTTCCATTGACATTTCAAGTTTATGATAAATTGACAGTGGAATACTTTCTTTTTTTGTCTTTTAGGTGACAGGGAGAAGTATTTATCAAGAACACCCATTCTCTTAGCCCTCAGAAAATATCTACAAATGCACCACCACTGAAAGGTGACAGCTTTTATAGATTCATAGTGACTTACAACCTTCTACTTGGCTGCAGGAAGGCAAAAATAATCAATTTTCATATATCATGGAGCAGAGGAGAAGGGGAAATGAGAAGCAACCTGAGAAATGCCTCTGCTAAAAGATGTGAAGACCCCAGCTAATACCCCATCAATTCCATGGTCAAAAAGTACAAAGGTTCTAGAGAAATAGGCTTGAACAAAGCAACCCAATCAAGGTGAGAGGACACAGAGAAACAAGGTCTTCAGGCTAGCTTAGCTATTGAAATGATCTAATTAAATAAAACAATTAGAGATTGGCTTCTGTCCTACAAGTGGTACCCCCCTCCCCATGAAATCACAAGGAATGGCAAGAATCCAAGATTGCTTAAGTGATTTCTTATTTAACTCAGTCCTTTAAGTGGCTTAGCAAGTGTTAAATTTAAATGTGTGTAAAGATTATTACCCCCGCATACCCAAAAAAAAAATCAGGTGAAAATTGTGACTATGCATACACAGGGCCACACATATAGGTCAAGAGAAAAAATAGCTTCGGGGATATTCAGAGATTTAGCTTTTAGCAAAAGTCATTTTTCTCCCTTCAGTAAGCCTGTGATCTTTTAATAGCCACTTTCCTTGATTGCCTTCTAGATCATCGTCTGCTGCCAAGTGCCCAATCTGAACACCCAGACTCTAGGTCTTGGTAGGGGAGGGGGATGTGGGATGATCCTCAGACCAGAATTCTGTAAGCTTTCCCAGACTCAGCCAGCGGCATCACTCTCCTGCATTATATAATAAAACAAAGCCTCAAGTTCAGATTTCAAGAATCATTCTTTTTACTTTTGAATATTTTTATATATTCTGAGAAGTAAGGAATTTGGAAAAATGCCCTCCTTCTTTTTCAGAGTTCCTTATATGTTTTTGAAGATATCACATAACAGTTAAAATATTTTAGAAATATCATGAGATTAGAGAGAGAGTGAATTAGTAAAATAATTTATTATCCTGAAAGCTAATGAGATTAACTTGCTTTTTACTTTCTGATTTTTGGGGGGGAACAGAAATATTACACTTTTACAATTGTTTTATTCTTAATAGGTAAGTATGTGGTTGGACCAGATCCTATGGGCTGGTCCAGATTTTAGGGTGCAGAGAACCTGGGATAGTCTTTGTTTTAATACTAAAACCAACCAACAAGGAGGGAAAGGATATATACAAGGGAAAAGACTCAGATGCAGAAACTCAGATCCCCAAAACCTCCTCCCCAGGGTACACCTGACCTACCTTGTTATTTACCATGTGAGAAGCCTAGATCTATGGGTTTGCTGCTATTATGCCATTTGGCCTGCCCAGGAGCTTCATAACTACTCCAGTCAGCACTCGGGTACACTCTGTATCACATAAAGCATTTCTCGATGTGCCACTATTACATGCTTAGCTTGCTTTATTTTTTAAACAATACATTGGCTCTAAAGGAGACCTGTGTACAGCAGATTGGACTACGCCTATTGCAGTGTTGAACTGCTAATGATAATCTTTGATTACACTCCTCTTTCTTTTGAAAAACTTGTGCATATTATTTTTCCATAACCATAGGCATAATAGACAATTCACGGTTCTAAAAAGAAAGTCAATATCACAGTCTGTATCCTAGCCGTCACATCTACTGAATACCCAGCACTTGAGCAAGTGTTGAGATTCCTTCCAAAGTGTATTGAAGACATGAGCCTTAGCCAGAGTAGAGTTTAAAAGAGGAGAATCACCAAAACCTCAATAAGAACCAGCACTACCAACAAATGCTCCCACTTTTATTGACCACATAATACATGCCAGGCACTGAGCTACACAATTTACATTTATTATTTCAAGTTTTCCCAGCAATCCTTCACAGTATGTTAAAGGGTCACTTTATAAATGAAACACATCATGTTTTTCTTTTTTAAAATTTTAGATTCAGAGGATATATGTGCAGGTTTGTTACATGGACATATTGCATGATGCCGAGGTTTGGGCTTCTAATGATCCTGTTGTCCAAGTAGCAAACATAGTACCAGATAGGTCATTTTTTTGACCTGTGTCCCCCTGCCCACTTTGGACTCTCCATTGTCTAGACAAATTGTGTTCTAAGACATTGTGACTTCTCAAATATCACAGAGAAATCATCGCTGTTCGGATCAGAATTAGAAATATTTAATCCAAAACTGATATTTATTTCACCACACCATATTGCCTCCTAGCATCTAAACAGGTCCACAATTCTGTTTCTTACTTGTCCTTCTCAAGGAGTCAAATAATACACTAATGTTTTAAAATTTCATAAAAATAGCCGAGTATAGCGGCTCACACCTGTAATCCCAGCACTTTGGAAGGCTGAGGAGGGAGGACTGCTTGAGGCCAGGAGTTTGAAATCAGCCTGGGCAACACAGCTAGACTCTGTTTCTACAAAAAATAAAAAGCCAGATGGGGTGGTGTGCACTGTAGTCCCATCTACTTGGGAGGCTGAGGAAGGAAGATCACTTGAGCTCAGAAGTTTGAGGCTGCAGTGAGCTATGATCATGCCACTGCACTCCAGCCTGGATGACAGAGTAAGAAACTGTCTCCAAATAAATAAATAAATGAAATTAAACTGCTCTCTTGTTCATTTGAGACTATGGGATTAGATCACCTCTCCAGGTGAACCCCACGCTAACTTGGCAAAAAGTAAAATAAGGGCTATGACAAGTTAGGCCAGGAGAATAACTAAGTTGCCCTCCTCAGAACCTTGCTTGGCTCTCACATAGCCTGGGAATCATGTGGAAAACCCCATTCACCCTGTAAAGGGATACAGAATGTAGCTGATGATACTAGTTGTTTTAAGAGTGAGAGGGCATCTCTGAAGACAAGACAAATGACATACAATGTAGCTTACAAAGTACACCAAACAGCAAATCTAAGTAGACTTCAAAGTTAAATATAACACATTTTTTTTTTTTGAGGCGGAGTCTTGCTCTGTTGCCCAGGCGGGAGGGTAGTGGCATGATCTTGGCTCACTGCAACCTCTGCCTCCAGGGTTCAAGCGATTCTCCTGCCTCACCCTCCTGAGTAGCTGGGCCTACAGGCACATGCCACCATGCTCAGCTAATTTTTGTATTTTTAGTAGAGACAGCGTTTCACCATGCTGGCCAGGCTGGTCTCAAACTCCTGACCTCGTGATCCGCCTGCCTCGGCCTCCCAGCACATAAGACTTCTAAGAGTAGATAGCAGGTATGGGACTCCAACCAACTGAGAGATAACAGATGAGAAATTTACCAGATGCAAATGATAAGAGACGGCAGCAGGGTTAGCTGAGATGTTCAAACGGCGGACGTCATCCTCCAGAAACTGACTATCTTTGGCTGAGAGACTCCGCCAATCATCACTCAGAGACTGAGAAAGACTCTACAGCACCACAGTAGATGAAGATGAGAGGGCCCTTCCCCATCTTCCTCAGGACACCATGTCCTCCCTCACACCCAGACTCCATCTTGGGAAGGAGAAAGATGAAAAGCTCCACTCTGAAAACTTGAACATTAACCTGTAGGTGACCAGCAGGAACTGAAAAGAAATGGTTTAAAGAAGACACGGAGAGATTGTCAATTGACCAAGTTAAGTTCCTCCACTACCCAGCTGGGAAGAGGCACTTGTAAGGAAAAAGGAATAATAAATAAATAAGCAAACAGATAAAGAAATGAATGAATGAATGAATGCAATACAAATTTGTTTTGTTTGATTTTTGCACATCTAAGTAAGGAGGAAAATATTTGCCCATTTGCTTGAAATAATTCATTAGAAGATTCAGAAATTATAGAAAATTATAATTCTGCTTCCCAGTAAAAAACATTATAAACATTTCGATAATTACAATATACATGAAATTAAGATCTATACACAATTATACATCTTGACTTTTGCATATGACTTTATGATTGTGGAACTATGTCAAATGTTAATGGTTTTGTAACAATCAACCATCTAGAGACACCATGATTTATCCATTTTACTATTGCTGTTTATTTACTCAAACTATTATAAACAATGCTGTAATGAACTTTATACATCAATCTTTATTTGACTATATACTTATTTTCAATTCTTCAAACCAAAATCACCAAATCAAATGATATAAACCTATTTTAATGTCTTCACAGGTTTCGTTATGTATTTTCTGAAGGTCTATACCAATTTTTCTGACAGCAGCAGTATATGAGTGCCTTTTAAAGGCATCATAGAATATACGGCATTGCCAATTCTCTATAAATTGGTAAGGAAAAGATAATATATAATTTCTGTTCATAATTTGTATTTTATGGTATATAATTTGTATTTTTTGCTTTATATTCAAGTTGAATATTTTTATTATTTTTATTAGCAACTTGAGATATGTGAAACCTCCTTTCTACATATTTGAGGTGTTCTTTTAGCTGAACAACCTCATTGTATGTTAACTGTCATATTTGTCACATATATTTTTTACATTTTATTTTTCACTTGACATGTTTTTTTACTTTCATGTGTTCGAATTTCATCCATTGCCCTATGCTCAGAAAATTCCTGCTCTAAAATAACTTAAGTAATTTGCTTTGCTTTTATGGATTCTACATTTTTATTTTTACTTTAACATTTTAACCTAACTGAAAATTTTTCTTAACAAAATGAAGTTTTTAATTTCTTCTTTTTGGTTAATCAATTGTCCCAGTGGCATTTTTTTTTAACACTCAGTAATTTGAAGTGACTTCTTTACCCAGATAATAAATGTGTATATATAGATACTGTTTTGGTACCTTTTATTCTATTCCATTGACCTGTATGATGATTTTGGTTCTAGTATGATGTCATTTTAATTATTTTAGTTTTATAATGTGGTTCACATCTTGCCTTACTTCTCTTTTTTGGAACTTCCTTGGTTGGGCATGGTAGCTCACGTCTGTAGTCCCAGCTTCTCAGAAGGATGAAGTGGAGGATGGCTTGATACTAGGAGGTAAAGGCTGAAGTGAGCCATGATCTGCACTCCAGTGAGACCTTGTCTCAAAAATGTCCTTGGGTATTTATGCCATTTTATTATGTGACCAAAATAAAAATAATATATAATATTTTGTCAAATTTCAGAGAAACAAACAAACTTTGGGATGTCCATCTAAAAATTAGCCTGGGGAAAATTTTCAATTATTTAAACTTACCAGTTAAGAACATGTTTGCCTCTCCATTTACTCAATTCTTTTATTTTCATCAATAACATTTTTAAAATGTTTTGATTTTTGTCTGTTGGGTCCTGAATATACCCTTTTAAGGTTAATTCTAGATATTGGGTATTTATGGCAACTATTACAAAAATGGAAATTTAAAAATAATTTTTTCTGTATATATCTGGTATCTTAGTTCAGGCTGCTATGACAAATTACCATAGACTGAGTGGTTTAAGGAGCAGAAGTTTACTTCTCTTAGTTCTGGAAAGCTTCTCTTAGATCTGGAAGTCCAAGATCAAAGCAGGTGCAGTATCTATGAGGGCCTACTTCCTGGTTTGCAGTTGGGCATCTTCTTCTGTGTCTTCACATAGCAGATTGCAGAAATGGAGGAAGAAAGAGATCTATTGTCTCTTCTCATAAGGGCACTAATCTCATTCAGGGAGGCTCCAACCACATGACCTGCTCACTTCCCAAAGGTTCCACCTCCTAGTACCATCCTATTAGGGGTCAGGGTTTCAACATAAGAATTGGAGGAAAACACAAACACGAACTCCATAACGTCCAGTATATAGAAATACTTTTTATTTATTTGGGTTTTTTTCTGTTTTTGTTTTTGAGACAGAGTCTCACTCTGTCACCCAGGCTGGAGTGCAGTGGCGTGATCCTGGCTCACTGCAACCTCCACCTCGGGGGTTCAAGCAATTCTCCTGACTCAGCCTCCTAACTGGGATTACAGGCACGCACCACCATGCCCAGCTAATTAGAAATACTTTATAAATGCATTTAGTTTCTTGTACCTGACTTTCAGAACTCTCTTAAATTTTAATTTTATTTAATTTTGATCTTAGCTCACTACCACCTCAAGACTTTCAGAATTCTTATCAGTGCTAAGAATTTTACACAAATTTTTGAGATTCTGCTTTGTATTTTTTAAATGTTACTGCTACAATCACCATTTAGTTTTCTTGTTCTATAATTCATGACTTCAACATAACAAGATTATTAAAGCTAAAGTATGTGTTAAGTATTGAAATTTTACCTTCGTATGACACATACATAATAAAAAGAAAACATTTTCTTGTAGCAAATAATTGAAAGAGCCTTATAGTTTCAAAGTCAATAGTTCTGTGATAGTCATCACTTAAATTACAAGTAGACTCTCGCAGGAAAGCTTCTTGCAAACAAACTAGTCATGCTTCAATATTCTGATGACAATAATTTATTATATATTTTCAAATAGCTAGAAGAAAAGATATTAAATATCCACAACACAAGGAAATGATAAATATTTGAGGTGTTGGATATGCAAATTACCCCCAATTTGCTCACTATATACTTTACGGATTGAAACGTAATGATGTACTCCATAAACATGCACAGTTCTTTTTGTTTAGACTGAGTCTCCCTCTGTCCCCCAGGCTGGGGTGCAGTGGTACGATCTCCACTCACTGCAGCCTCCGCCTCCCAGGTTCAAGCGATTCTCCTGCCTCAGCTTCCCAAGTAGCTGGGATTATAGGCACATGTCACCATGCCTGGCTAATTTTTGTATTTTTTGTTGAGATGGGGTTTCACCATGTTGACCAGGCTGGTCTCTAACTCCTGACCTCAAGTGATCTGCCTGCCTTGGCCTCCCAAAGTGCTGGAATTACAGGTGTCATGAACAATTCTTATGTATCAACTTTAAAAATTAGAAAACATGTATTTCTAAAAAGATATAGAATAAATAAAAATAGGCCAGAAAGGAACTTTACCCCAAACTTCAGGGTAGCTGTGTCTGAATCATTTCCAGCTCTTTTTCTCTTTTATTTATTTATTTATTTATTTATTTATTTAGAGACAGGGTCTTGCTTTGTTGCCCAGGCTATAATGCAGTGATGCAATCACAACTCACTGCAGACTCAACCTCCTGAACTCAAGTGATCCTTTTGCCTCAGCCTCCCAACAGCTGGGACTATAGGCACACACCACCATACCTGGTTATTTTTTTGTAGAGACAGGGTCTTTCTGTAGTGGGCAGCTGGTCTCGAACTTCTGGCCACAAGCAGTCCCCCTGCCTTAGTCTTCCAAAGTGCTGGGATTATAGGTGTGAGCTACCATGCCTCGCCACTGTTTTTTCTTACCCATATTACAAAATGTAATAGCCAATTCAATTCTTTGTATTCCTAAATATTGGGGTTGGTAGGTCAGAGTGCATAAATCTCTCAAAGATTTGGCTGTTAAAAATTGTGTGATTTCTAATTTTTACTTTAATTCTAGTCAAGGCTGAATTAAAGAATTTGAAATGTATAATTTTTTACAAAATAACATTATTGGCAAATAGTCATAATTTTTTTTCTGCTTCATATAGGTTAATGTTTCCTGTAGAAATGCAAATAACGCTAACAGCAGTAAGCATCCCTGCCTTATCACTAATTTTAAATAGGAGAGTTTCATGTTTCATTATGAGGATGTTGACTTCACTGTGATTTATAAATGATTTGTTATACGGAGAAAATCCCTGGATCCTGATATATCTTTGTCAGTAGGCTTTGAAATTTATCAAATATCATTTTGGCATGTCTTGAGATTATTCTTTCAGCTTAAACCCACCTATGCCTAGCGTTCCATTATTAGAACAGTAAGCATGTGGGAGTTATTTATATCCTACTGCTCAAGGTCATCACCAAGGTCTGATTTTTCAAATTCAAAAAATTGCAACCTCAGGCATAAATGGGTTAAATTAGCTTCTTACAATGAGAACACATGGACACAGGAAGGGAAACATCACACTCTGGGGACTGTTGTGGGGTGGGGAGAGGGGGGAGGGTTAGCATTGGGAGATATACCTAATGCTAGATGACGAGTTAGTGGGTGCAGCACACCAGCATGGCACATGTATACATATGTAACTAACCTGCACAATGTGCACATGTACCCTAAAACTTAAAGTATAATAAAAAAAAAAGAAAAAAAAAAAAAAAGCAACCCTGTCACTAGATGTATTTGTCTCAAAGAATATTGAATTCTACCTGTATTCATTAGATAAATGATAGAAACTAAGGGAAAACTCCTGGCGATGTAAAGAGTTTTGATTTTTGCAACATGCCTCTAAAAAAAACCAAAAGTGACCCCTCAGTAATGGGATGGGACAGACTTTTAAAATACTTCAGAGATCTCTAGCAAGTACAATATTGTTTACTTCAAAATCCCAGTAAACTTGAGGTTAATATGTCTGGATTATAAGGTTCAAATGTGATATAAATCAATTTAATGTTGTTTTCAACTTTCTCTTGGAGTCAAGGCGTCTTTTGTGTTTAGCACCTATAAATAAAAGTAAATGCACTAAAAAAAAATAAATAAAAAAAATAAAGTATCTTAGCATT
The DNA here is from genome assembly GCF_029289425.2 of Pan paniscus. NCBI lineage: Eukaryota > Metazoa > Chordata > Mammalia > Primates > Hominidae > Pan > Pan paniscus. The sequence goes on along the minus strand of NC_073256.2, from coordinate 51,395,247 downwards.
CGTATGATAAACTCTTGAGTGTTGCGGACAATTTACTAATTTTTCTGTTAGGCAGTGGAGTGTGGACTGACAGTGCTGGGGAGGAATGGACACTTAGAAGCAGAGAAGCAGCAAAACACCCTGACTCCTCCTGCTGAGAGGTGCACGTGGGCAGGAGACATCATAGGAAAGGCTCCAAGAGAGGGTCTCAACTGACTGCTGCTTTACATATTTATAAACGAGTTCAAGAGGGACTGGGAATACCCAATGGGCTATGCCACAAACGGACACAGAAGGGGAAGGAAAGGATTTCATCAGGAAATGGGAGCCTTTGGAGCTCAGCCTTGTGTTGGCCAGGGGTCCTGTGTTCTCCAACTCACACTTGCTGAGCTGGAGTCTCCTAAACTACTGCCAGAGTGAGAAAGGACATTCCAGAGCACCAAGGATACATCTGTCTTGGTCACGCTTTAAATTGCTAATGTATTTTAGAGTTTTAGCCTGTACATATATATGTACACAGAGGTAACTTTCATGTTACTAAGCTAAATGAGAATATCAAGTTGAAAAACTTTCTAGTAATATCTGACAAACACAGTAAACACACACACACACACACACACAAAAGAATACAGATAAACGTTTACAGAATATATATATGTTCTTAAACACTGGGTTGTTTGTTGCTTTTTTGTACTTATTGTCAGGATTTATATTATTGGGGATTTTTTCAACTTTTTCATATTAATTCTCGGTTACATAACACAAAAGTTATCTGTTTCCTGATAGTTTGCAAAACCACACTGTGCTACATAGTGAGACCCTGTCTCTAAAAAAATAAAAGCAAAAACTTTACAGACTGGGAGTCTGAGAATCAAACATATGTATTTCTATTTATTTTGTAACAATTTTGATTATATGTTTTCAGAAATGTTTAAATAGAGTATTATTCTATCCCCATTATCATTCTTAATTTGGTTTTTCTCATTTTACTTACTCTTCAAAAAATTGTGCATATTTTCATAATTTTAAATAATCAATTTATATTATTCATCATCTTGTATTCTTGTTCTCTAATTTATTAATTCTCTTTTTTCTTTCTGTATTTCCTTGGTCTTTAAGTTTCTTTCATTTCTCTCTTAGAAGAAATAGCTCAATGCTGTGATTATTTTTTGTGGGGTTTTTTTTTCTTATTAAATAAGGAAAGTCTTAACATGTTGATATGGTTTGGCTGTGTCCCCACCCAAATCTCAACTTGAATTGTATCTCCCAGAATTCCCATATGTTGTGGGAAAGACTCAGGGGGAGGTAACTGAATCATGGGGGCTGGTCTTTCCCATACTATTCTCATGATCGTCACTAAGTCTCATGAAATCTGATGGGTTTATCAGGGGTTTCTGCTTTTGCTGCTTCCTCATTTTCTCTTGCCATGTAAGAAGTGCCTTTTGCCTCCCGCCATGATTCTGAGGCCTCCCCAGCCATGTGGAACTGTAAGTCCAATTAAACCTCTTTTTCTTCCCAGTCTCGGGTATGTCTGCATGAAAACAGACTAATACATGTGAATTTTACTGAAAGTACTTATTTCACTGCACATCAATGTTGAATGTATTGCTTTGTCATTGAATTATATATAATTATAATTCTACTTAAGATTTTACCTCTTATTTAGGGTTTTTGTGTTATATTTTTTATAATAGATTGAGTTTAGGAAGACTTGCTGACTTCTTTATATAATTGAACACCTTTTAATTTTTAAAATTCTATTATGAGTAAATATGGCTTGTTAAATATTTGTTTCTTAATATTTAATTTTGGGCTCAGTATTGAACCCTTCTGTAAATGCCTCATGGATTCTTGAAAAGGTGAGGGTTTTTTTTCTTTGTATGCAGAAAATAACTGTATTAAAAAATTGTAATAACAGTCCTTTGTCATAGTATTTATTTTTATTTACCTAAAACATTAAAGTTTTGGGTTAGGCTAAATTCTCCTTTTAAAATACCCCTGCTACATTTGGTCAAGGTTAATCATGTGGATGAAGAGTCAGGCCGCCTGTTTTAAAACTTGGTTTTGTACTTAACCAGCTGTGTCATCTTGGTCAAGTTAGTGCATGTCTCTAAACTTTAGTGTCTCATTTATGAAACAAAGATAATGACTCCCAACTTAGCCTAAGAGGTAACGGAGCTATAGCAATTGGCATTGTGCCTGGCACATAATATGATCTATAGCTTTAGTTTTATTAGTAGTAGTATTGTTATCATTATGCTCCATTCATTTCTAATGTTTTCATTTACATATTTTGATTACAAGCTAGCTACTTATCATATAATTATAGACTGTGCATAACAGCCTTACCAAATGGCCCACTCTCTCCATTTTACTCTTCTGTGTTTTTGATTCTATTATTGCTAACTCCAATGTATTTCTGTTTAACTTTTGTTTATGTATCATTTTTGTTTACATTTTTTGTATCACTGTTTAGGTTTTGTTTTCATAAATCACTTAAGGATCTTAGTACAGTTTTGTTTTGTTTGTTGAGACAGGGTCTTGCTCTGTCACTCAGGCTGGAGTGCAGTGGTGCAATCAGAGCTCACTATAGCCTTGAACTCCTGGACTCTAACAATCCTGCCACTTCAGTCTCCTGAGTAGCTTGGACTACTGGCAGACACCAACATGCCTGGCTTTTTTTTGTTTGTTTTTTTTGGAGAAAGGGAGTCTTGCTTGTTGCCCTGGCTGTTTGGGAACTCCTGGCCTCAAGCAATCCTCCCACCTCTGCCTCCAAAAGTGTTGGGATTACAGACATGAGCATCCAGCATTAGATTTTTTAACCTGTTTATTGCTTGTTACCTTATGTGATACACTTAGACTTATTTATATGCCATCATCTTTTTCTTATGCTTCCTTAAGGTTTGTTTTCTTTTCTGTCTCCTTCAGGTTACATATTATTTGCTTTAATTTTTTTCTAATATTTTGCTGTTAATTTTACAATTAAGTTTAAAAGTACCATACATCTTTGGGGACCTACTTTTGTTGTGCCACTTTTGCCCACCTGAATATCTCCTCAAAAGTACAGCTTTAGATTCAGAAGTACTTTGACACGGAATATAAATTTCATTTAATATTTTATGGTGAGATGAAAAAAAGTATTATATTGCAACGGTAACAACCAACATTTTAACAAATTCTGCTTGAACAACTCTCTTTCCACGGGACTTCTCTCTTTGAAATCCCTTTAGTCACGGGGATCAGCTATTTTCCCTAATTTCTTTCCTGAACTCTTCAGGTTGCACATATTCACCATTCACTTCCTCTTTCACAACCTGCCCATGGTAAGCTCAAGTCCGCAGGTTTCTGCAAGCATAAAAGAAACAATTTTCGCAGTTTGTTAGCTTTTATTTCTTGCTTATTAAGTATGGGTTTTGTGTCTGGAGGTAAATTGGGGTGGGTGGATTCAGTGCACCCTCCCATCATACATACTTGAGCCTATGTTGTGATTGCAAAATTTAAGAGAAAAATCAAATAATATTTAATTTCTTCCTAGTATGAAATAAGGAACTACACTTGCCTCTTTTTCTTTCTGCCTAGAATCCTTTTCAATATTTTTCCCGTTTGATGAGAGATTAAACCTAGGTTGCTGTTATTATTGAAATTTGTATATTCTGCATACTGTCCCCAAAACAGTCATACATTTTCATTTAAATATTTATATTTATTGAATTTATAATAATTATTTAGACCTCATGCATTCTTTCGATTTGGCTTCTTTTAAACTTTTCTAGGCATTGATCATATACTTGAATAATAGTAGCAAAGACAATGTGAAATTTAAAGCAAACACTGTGTGTATAATTTGTAAAGAATGGTATGAATAAAACACATAATTAGATAGATTTTATGTATTAAGATGATTAGAGTGAAGGATTAAGGTTAAGCCTAGAGGTAAATATCCCAGAAAAGAAGCTGGTGGTCATTGTTTCACAAAATAGCCTGGTGCTTATCATGAAGGCGTTACATTTACAAGGCCATCAGTTATTATTAGTTCTCTAAGTCCACTTTCAGAAATATGCTGGAAGTGCCAATTACCTCTACCTGGTAAGTGAGGTTGGCCAACCCTGTATAGAAAATTTACATAGACAGAAATTTAACAAGTAGACGTATTCCATTGCATAGGGATGGATAGAAGAAAAAAATATACCAGTGGACCTCAATCAGAATTCTAACATGCTAGCCAGGAGTGGTGGCTTATGCCTGTAATCCCAGCACTTTGGGAAGCTGAGACAGGAGAATCGTTTGAAGTCAGGAGTTCAAGACCAGCCTGGGCAAATAAGGAGACACCATCTCTTTAAAAAATGTAAAAATTTAGCTAGATATGGTGGCTCACACCTGTGGTCCCAGCTACTCAGGAGGCTGAGATGGGAGAATCTCTTGAGCCCAGGAGCTTGAGGCTGCAATGAGCTATGATTGCACCACTGCACTACCGTCTGGATGACAGAGCAAGACCCCATCTCATTTTTTTTAATGTAAAAAGAAAAAAAAAGAAATCTGATGAGCAGCCCCCAAGGGATAAAGAAAAGCACCACTGGAGAAAAAACAGATAGATAAAGATACAGACAAATCAGAAGAAAAATAAAGTGTTCTGAGGCTGTTTTAAAAGCGGAAGTCCAATGCCTACAAAATTTGTACATAAAAAGTTCTAACTGCAATTAAAAATATGTTTATCCAAATATTGTAGCTCTTGAGCAAATGAATGCAACAATGGAAACAAATTTTTTAAAAAATACTGACTGCCCTGAAAATGAGACCAATGAGCTGAGGACTTGAAATGGTGCCATCACCGTGTACTCAAGCTGTAGAAGAAATGCAGCCAGTCTGTCAATAATCTTCAGTGAAGTTAGATGCAATTCCTTCTTGTTTTTATTTTTAATGTTACATTTTGCATGCTGAATAGCAGAATATTTTTAGAACAAGCATCTTGGTTCCTAACTGACTTGATAATTTCCAGAATAATCCCTCTTTGAGTTTGATATTTTCTACACGTAGTTGTCTGGACAGAAACATGATTAGCTCAAATGCCAATGATCTGTGAATATTAGCCACTCCCTTGCCCCACCATTAAAAGAATATCCAAGACAGCTTTTGCTGTGATAGGGCTGCATGGAAAAAGATCTCCTAAATTTCAGTTGATTTAAACAACAAACAGTTCTTACTCACAGCTCTGCAGGTTGGCTATGACTGTTCTGCTGGCTTAGGTCTGTTTCAAATGCCTTCTCATCCTATGGCCAAAGTCAGAGAAGTGGCTCCTGTCCAGGGTGTGCTACTATTATGAGGAGGGCTGGAGTGCAAGAAGGGTGGCAGAGACTTTCAATGCCTCTTAAAACCTTCCTTTAGAGTGAGCACACCCACTTCTTCCAGCATTCCACTGTTCGGAGTAAGTCATATGGCCAAAACAACAGAGATGGGCCTCAATAGTGTTTGCTTCCAATAGGGGATGAAGAGAAAGTGATTATTTGCTGAATAATAAAATCTTTCATAGTCCTCGCTCTTGATCTCAAATATTAGTGCTCCTTCCCTCTGTGTCCAAAATGTACTCATACCTTCTCTCAGGCAATTCTCCAAAAGACATTAGATTTGAAGTCCAGGATCTTGTACTAACTTCTGTAGCAGGTCCAGATATGGTTTGTACTGTTTCAGACCCCAACGAGGTAAAAAGAAAAGCTATTTACATCCCCTTATGACCACACACACACACATACATACATCATACAAAAGTGAAACAACACAAGGATGACAGCAATAAACAACCCCATTTGGACAGGTGAAAAATGAGAGGCACATAGTAGTCACTGATCCAGAACAATTCTGAATTCCCACTGGACAAATGTTCCTTGTAAAAATGCTTCATAAGAAACAACCCCAAATCTCAGAGGCTTACAGCCACAAATATTCGTTTTGCACAGGCTGGTCTGTAGGTCAGCTATGTGGACCCTCTCCAGGTAATAAGTCAGTTTCAGAACAGCCTCCATGTGTTTTCTTATTTAAAGTCCCAGGATGAAAGAGCAGCTACCAACTAAGACATACTATTTCATCATGCAGGCAGGAGTACATGAGGATTGATAGAAACATGTGCCCTGTCACATCTGCCATGTTTCATTGACAAAGTCATGTGTCCAAGCCCAACTTTAATATTACACTCCTACCATAGAAGGAGAAGGAAGAGAGAGAATATTTGCTAGACAACAAAAAGGATGACATGTATTTTAGAGGATTTTTCTCTTCCAAAGAAATCCAGTGAAATAATCTTTCCTAATATTGAAAGAGCCCAATGGGTAGTTAAATGTTCTTCATGTAAATTATGCTGCAATCAGAAGGATAAGTTACACTTATCCATTGGATAAACATGATGGGGGAGTACACAGAAGTACATAAATTCCACTCTGTTCAGAGAACGGGATAACATAGTTCAACGGAGAATTGGAAATCAGTTTGAAATACCAATTTAAAAAGGCAAAAAAAAAAACAGACTGATGCAGATGAATTTCACATAAATGTGGAGAAATCCAATAAGGTAATCCATAATTCTTTCTGTACTTGTGCTGCCTTAACAAAAAAATAAGATAATTCCCAGGGAACTGGACTAGGTTTATGCCAATTTTGGATACACACAGAAGAATTTGAACAGAAAAGAATCTGCAGGATGAATTAATGAAGTTACAAAAACACTGATCATAGTGGTTAGAAAAGTCTCATGTCTGTTTTTCTGGGTGAAGTTGCCACATTTCCAAGCAACCAAGTATTGGGGTTAACATCCAAATCTCAGCCTGATTAAAACATGCAGATGATCCCCGACTAATGATGGGTTCAATTTAATGACTTTTGTCCTTGCAATGGTGTCAAACCATTGTTTTTCACTTTCAGGGCAGCATTCAATAAACTTCATGAGATATTCAACACTGTATTACAAAATAAGCCTTGTGGTAGATATTTTGCCCAACTGTAGGCTGGTGTAAGTGCTCTGACCAAGTTTAAGGTAGGCTAGGCAAACAATAATGTTCAGTAAATTAAGTGTATTAAATGCATTTTTGACGTGGAATCAACATTTTCAACTAACGGTGGGTTTATCAGGACATAAACCCATCATAAGTTGAGGAGAACCCATTCATTAATTGAGGCTTACACAAAAATCTCCAAGAAGCTTAGAACAGAGCAGAGTGTGGAGAGCAAGAAAATTTCGTTTGCCATCTTTTCAGAGGAAGCAAACTTGGAGAGGACTTACGTAAAATGACTATGCGCTTGTGAGAGTCATATTCTTTAACATTACAAATTACAGCATCACAAGAGTACATCGACAAAACAAAAGGGCTCAGCCCCTGTGAATACATGGATGCCAGTTTAATGTTACAAAACCAGATTTTATATACTTTCTGGATTGATCTATGCTGTAGTTTGATTTATCCCCTCCAAATCTCATGTTGAACTTTGATCCCTGATGATGGAGGTGGTGACTAATGGGAGGTGTTTGGATCATAGGAACAGATCTCTCATGAATAGATTAATGCCCTCCCTGGGGCAGGGAATGTGTGAGTTCTTGCTCTATCAGTTCCCACAAGAATCCCCTGGAAAGCTAGTTGTTAAAAGGAACCTGGAGGCCGGGTGCAGTGGCTCAAGCCTGTAATCCCAGCACTTTGGGAGGTCGAGGCGGGCGGATCACGAGGTCAGGAAATCGAGACCATTCTGGCTAACACGGTGAAACCCGTCTCTACTAAAAGTACAAAAGAATTAGCTGGGCATGGTGGCGGGCCCCTGTAGTCCCAGCTGCTGGGGAGGCTGAGGCAGGAGAATGGTGTGAACATGGGAGGCGGAGCTTGCAGTGAGCCGAGATCGGGCCACTGCACTCCAGCGTGGGCGACAGAGCGAGACTCCGTCTCAAAAAGAAAAAAAAAAAAGAAAAAAAAAAAAAAAAAAGAAGGAACCTGGAATCTCCACTCTCTCTTGCCTTCCCTCTCGTCATGTGATCTCTGCATATGCCAGGTCCCCTCACCTTTCACCACGAGGGAAATCAGCCTGAGGCCCTCACAAGAAGCAGATGCTGGCACCATGCTTCTTATACAGCATGCAGAACGATGAGCCCAATAAACCTCTTTTCTTTAAAAACTTCCCAACCTCAGGTATTCCTTTATAGCAACACAAATGGACTAAGAAAGTCCATTCTTTCTTTTTTTAGGGCAATTTTGCTTACTGCAACTGTAACTAGCTTGTGGCCACTTTGATGGGTAAGAAGATACTTTAAAATCAAAGGAGAGCTCCTAAGGCTAAAGTAGTCATAATCCATAGCTTAGCCTTTCCAGAAGATCACAGATAAATATTAAACTATATGAATCATTTATAAAATCTCTCAAGTACGGGTTGGGGGTGAAGAGAAAAGACAAGAGAGAAGTTTAACCTAATTGTTGAGGAAACTATATGATTATTTGTGCAACCCTTTTCTTTTTTTGCAAAGTTCAAAGTTTCATTTAAAATATTTTTTATCTTTACAAATGTATGCAGTACTTGTGAAATTTTGTTAGATGTATATAATGCATAGTGATTAAGGGTACTTAGGGTGTTCATCACCTGAGTAAAATATGCTTTTGTTTAACTACAGGCACCCTAATCTGCTATGAAACATAAAATTCATTCCTTCTATTAGGTTGATGCAAAAGTAATTGCGGTTTTTGCCATTACTTTTCTCCAATCGAATAACTATGTTTGTACTCGTCACATCTCTTTAGCCATCCCACTCACCCTTCCCAGTCTCTGTTCTCTCTCTTTCCACTCTCTACTTCCTTGTGATCAAATTTCTTATCTCCCACATGAGTGAGAACCTGTGAAATTTGTCTTTCTCTGCCTGGGTTGTTTTACTTAACACAATGACCTCCAGTTCCACCCATGTTGCTGCAGATGATAGAATTTCATACTATACTAGCCAAATAGTATTCCATATTGTATATGTACCACACTTCAACCATTAATCCATTGATGGGCATTTAGGTTGATTTGCTATCTTTGTTATTGTGAATAGTGCTGCAATAAACCTGCAAATGCAGGTAGCCTTTAGAGAAATTCATTTCTTTTCCTTTGAGTAGATTCCTAGTAGTGGGATCCAAATTTAATTTAAATACATAAACAACAACTTAGGTTTCATTGTGGAATAATCTTTGTAACCCTTCTGATATTGAGCAATCAGATCAGATAAAGAACACTTTCCACAATGGTGGCTGAATTAGGCGTGTTACAGGAAAACAGCTCAAAGAAAGCAAAAATGAGAATAGGAATGTTGCCTGCAAAAGACAAAAGTCATCATTTTTTTCTTCATTTAATGTATGCAAATTGAGCAGCTAACATGTGCAAAGTACTGGAATATATGTATGTGGACATAGATGTAATATATGCCAGGGAGAATACCAAAGTATCAAACTTCTCTCAGGTGCTCACACTTTGAGTGAAGATAAAACACAGTTAACATACACATATAACTCTAATGCAAGGTAGAAAATATAAACATTCATTTAAATATCATTAAATCATTTTAAAGCACAAGTAAACAACCATGAGAATTTTGTTTCCCTGAAAGAAGAGTACTGCTAATGCAATACTCTAAAAAGGCAGAAAAAAATTAACTTCTATTATCATAAAAGCTCATCACAGATGTGCAAAGGAAAAGGGTATTACTAGCAATGATAAAAATAGAAAAAACTAGAGCTGGAGAAAAACATTGAAAAGTAGTGAAAAAGGCATTATTTTGATTATTTGAGTATATGAGTTTTAAATTAATGTATTTTGGCATAATGACTAAAATTAATGAAATTACTAATGCCTGACACTCCTTTGGTACGGTTCTTAAGATAATTGCAGTTGTGATTAAAAATACCATAATAGCATTTCATGGAAGAGAGAAGAAAATTAATTAATCTAAGAATAAACAAAATATGCATTATAGAGCATCCTGTGTCTATGGTATGAAGGCAGTGTGTGTGTGTGTGTGTATATATATATATACACACTCTAAAATAAATATACATAGATTAACATATATATATATATAAATACCATTTATGGCAGTTTTAGAGATGAAATTGCTAGGAGATTTTAATAATTATAGATGAGTTGTCCTACATTTGAAACCTGGAATCTACCAGCATGATTTATCTACCAATTTGCAATCACTTCAAAGAACACAGAATACAACACAGCAGATAATAATGGCTTTGTAAGTGTCAGATCCTTTTAAGTGACTTCCATAAGGAAATGACTTAAACACATAGAAGAGAAACAAAAAATCTAAATCTGCAGTGTCATAATTAGGCCTTAGCTATTGCCCCACACATATTTCCATTCCATTCCATTCAGAGGATGTGGCTGGGTCACATGCTCATCAGCCTAATGCATCCAAAAGGTAACTTTGTTTTTATTTTTATCTTCTTAGAAGAAATAGTTCAGTGTTATGATTATTGATTTTAATTCCCTCTTGTTAAAAAAGAAAACTCTTAAGATAGTTTTTGCCTATTTTGCTGTAGGAAGTATTCATCTGGCTGCATGTCAAAGTGTTTAATGTATAGCTTCCATTGTCATGGTATTACATATCATCTATAATTCCACTTATGATTTCTCCTTTTATTTAATATTTACTTGGGTTTGGGAAAATTGCTGACTTGTATTATTAAAAATAGTTAATTTTTATTCTATTATTAGTAAATGTGGCTTGCGTGATTTCTGTTTTTTTAGTATTTTATATTTGGCCCAGTATTGAACCCATTCTGTAAATGTTTCATGGATACTTGAAAAGATGATTTTTTTATTTGTATATGGATATATAAACTTTATTAATTAAATCACACCAGTCCTCTGCCTTCTTCTTTTTGCTATTTAAACATGAAAGATGTAGGGCTAGACTAAGTTCCTCCCCTAAACTCCCCCATGCCCCTTACATCAGGGTTAATCACGCAGATTCCAGTCAGGCTGCCTATTTTAAATCCTGGTTTCGTACTTACCAGCTGTGTCGCTTTGATGAAATTAGTTAATGTCTAAATATTAGAATCTCCATTTGAAAAATGAAGATAATAATCCCCTACTTCATAAGCACAGCTTTAGATTAAGAGATAATGCACATACAGCAATCGGCCCAGCATCTGGTACATAATATGGTCAATAAACATTAGTTTTAGTATTATTGGTGGTATGATCATCATGCTCCATTCATTTCTAACATTTTATTATTTTGTTAATTTTCTGTTCCCTTTTACTGATATGTACTTGCAGAGAGACAGAATGATTGGCCTTTGATGAAACTGATGAGCCCACTTTCTCTACAAAGCATGGCGGCATGGCTGCCAGTGATTCCAAAGCACCAGTTTTTCAGACTAAGCTACCAGATCAATGATTCCCAAAGAGTAGCTCTCTCTCACGTTACATGAAGACCACCTGGAGAACTTTTTAAAAATAATTTCTGCTCTAGAATTTCTGATTTGATGGAGAGAATGCTGGAGACAAGTATTTTAAGTAACAGAACTGGTGATGGTAGTTGTCCATGAATGTAAGACAGGTCCAGGAGAGAGAGAAGTGGCCTGAGCCCAGCCACATCCAACAATAAACATTCCTGTGCTGGTGCCCATCCACCCAGGGAATGGAGGTAGGAACGAGGCCTTGCATTGCATGGCACATTTTCTGTGTTCTGGCAAAGGCAGTTCTTTAGCAGGAAAGAAAGGCATACCCAAAAGTAATTTTACCTGTATGACAGCGCTGCAGAACCATTAAGGTGACAGAATTACTCAAGGAAGGTGATGACTACAAGGAAGACCTCACAGAGTGGTGATTCATCTCTAAAGAAGGAATAGGAGTCCACCACAGCAGAAAAAAAAGGGGTAGGGGCATATACAGAGAAAGAAAAAAATATTGGAATGTGCATTAGTCAGTGGGGAGAATACAAGTGTCCTAATTTATGAATAGGATGAATACAAACTGGTAGGTTGGTAATAAATTGGAAGTATGCATACCAGCAATTTAAACTTGGGATAGTTGCATAACCTGTTTCTCTATTTACTCATTTTTTGGCTAGACATAATGTAATATTCACCTGAAAAAGGTCAGTGGAATACAGAGTGAGTTCACATAAAGCATTTAGTCCACAGCACGCACTGAAGAAAGATTAGGTTCTACTACGATATTATTTTTGTTGTTGTTGTTTTATCTTGAATTTGTTTAGAGAGTTAGCTTTAGTTTAGAGAATACAAAATTAGCAAGTAACTTCTTAAAATGATGATATACAGCGTCATTGTGGGTGAAGAGGACACTAGCATTGCTGATAGACATGCAACTGCTAAGGAAGAAACATAAAATATACCTATCAAGAGCCTTGAAAATTAATGTTTATTAATTTTAGCCCACCAATTATATTTATGGGCAACTGCCCTACGTAAATATTCTGCAATATGTAGAAAAAACTAATTATGCACAAAAATGTTCATTGCAGTATCATTTGTGATACCAAGAAAATGGAGAATAAAAAGATGTATCAGGCAGCTTTAAAAAATGATTTTTACCCTGCATTTATAATAACAGAAAATAGGCTGGGTGCAGTGGCTCATGCCTATAATCCCAGCATTTTGGGAAGCCAAGGCAGGCAGATCACTTGAAGTCGGGAGTTCGAGACCAGCCTGGCCAAAAAGGTGAAACCCCCATCTCTACTAAAAATACAAAAATTAGCTGGGCGTGGTGGCAGGTGCCTGTAATCCCAGCAACTCTGGAGGCTGAGGCAGGAGAATGGCTTGAACCCAGGAGGAGGAGGTTGAAGTGAGCCGAGATCACACCACTGCACTCCAGCCTGGGTGACAGAAGTGAACCCCTGTCTCACAACCCTCAGCTCTTTATATGACAGATGACAAAAACAATCGTGACCTGGAATGTATCCCAAGCAGTCCTTAAAGCCAGCAGGGATATTTGCCAGTGCAGAGCAGTCTTGTGGAAGGAAAACACTCCCTGATTCATTGAAACTTCCTAAATGTGATGACACAAGCCAAGTCCCTCCTTTTCACTACTATTATCTATTTTTTTTAATAATTTAAGTTCTGGGATACATGTGCAGAACGTGCAGTTCTGTTACATAGTGATACACGTGCCATGGTGGTTTGCTGCACCCATTAATCCATCATCTATATTAGGTGTTTCTCCTAATGCTATCCCTCTTCTAGCCCCCCAACCCCCACAGGCTCCAGTGTGTGATGTTCCCCTCCTTGTGTCCATGTGTTCTCATTGTTCACCTCCCACTTATGAGTGAGAACATGTGGTGTTTGGTTTTCTGTTCCTGTGTTAGTTTGCTGAGAATGATGGTTTCCAGCTTCATCTATGTCCCTGCAAAGGACATGAATTCATCCTTTTTTATGGCAGCATAGTATTCCATGGTGTATATGTGCCACATTTTCTTCATCCAGTCTATCATTGATGGGCATTTAGGTTGGTTCCAATTCTTTGCTATTGTGAACAGTGCAACAAGAAACATACGTGTGCATGTGTCTTTATAGAATGATTTATAATCCTTTGGGTATATACCCAGTAATGGGATTGCTGGGTCAAAGTGTATTTCTGGTTCTAGATACTTGAGGAATCGCCATACTGTCTTCCACAATGGGTGAACTAATTTACACTCCCACCAACAGTATAAAAGCATTCCTATTTCTCCACATTCTCTCCAGCATCTGTTGTTTCCTGACTTTTTAACAATCGCCATTCTAACTGGCATGAGGTAGCATCTCATTGTGGTTTTGATTTGCATTTATCTAATGACCAGTGATGATGGGCTTTTGTTCATGTTTGTTGGCTGCATAAATGTCTTCTTTTGAGAAGTGTCTGTTCATATCTTTCACCCACTTTTTGATGGTTTTTTTTTCTTGTAAATTTGTTTAAGTTCCTTGTAGATTCTGGATATCAGCCCTTTGTCAGACGGATAGATTACAAACATTTTCTCCCATACTGTAGTTTGCCTATTCACTCTGATAAGTTTCTTTTGCTGTGCAGAAGCTCCTTAGTTTAATTAGATCTCATTTATCAATATTAGCTTTTGTTGCCATTGCTTTTGGTGTTTTAGTCATGAAGTCTTTGCCCATGCCTATGTCCTGAATGGTATTGCCTAGGTTTTCTTCTAGGGTTTTTATGGTTTTAGGTCTTCCTGTGTAGCCAAGACAATCCTAAGAAAAAGAACAAAGCTGGCGGTATCATGCTACCTGACTTCAAACTATACTACAAGCCTATAGTAACGAAAACAGCATGGTACTGGTACCAAAACAGATATATAGACCAATGGAACTGAACAGAGGTCTCAGAAATCTACAAAACCTACACATCTACAACCCCAACCCCTTCCATCTTTCTCCTTTTAACTCTCTTGCAAACTCACATGCCACCTTTGTGCCGTCAGCCTCTCCCCAACTCTTGATGGTAATATTCCTGAACTATTTTCATGCCAGTCATAGCCTCACTCTCCTCCAGAAACCAGACGTCAAAAATCAAATTTTATTCAGTACTCTGTCATGGACAAAAGAGCTTTCTCAGTCTTACTGGCACAAAAGAACTTGGTTGTCTTTTTTAATCCCTATTAGTATTTATAATAGAATTATAGTTGTTTAGTTTATTGTGAACAAATTTCCTAAGGAAAATTACTCTAGTGTTGATTTAATGCATATACTATTTAATTATTGACACTATATATTTTATAGCCAACAAAACATTTTTTCCCAATAAAAACAGCATTTAATAAGGGAAGTGAAGTAATAAAATATTTTTTCTCTCCAAGAAAATTCCATATCTATACCCAATAGCTATATTTAAAAGGCTAATTTCAGAATTCATGAAATTTTGAAAATGATGAAAGTTACCCAATAAACATCAAGGAATAATGTTATAAATCTTTTTAAGAAAATCCTAAATTGTCAAACATTGGAAAGTAAATCTAAAGTGTATGCTTTATTATTTCCAAGTTGGTTGTTTTCCATGATCTTGAGAATTTGGAAACCTGACATTGTTATTGTTGAATTCACAGCAATGAATTCAATGGCAAGTTTGTAAGTGTTCATAAAAAAGGAAAACGGCAATGTTAATATCTTTGAGATACAAGGCCTAAGAAGAAGCTTTTCACACATGCATTGGTTGTAATATTCTGTTGCAAAATTCTATAAAGCTTCCTATATTATTGATTTTAGTAACAGCTTTGTTTTCTTATTCCTAAACCTTTTTTGTTTTTATTGTTTCCATTCTATTCTGGTAGATATTTATGACAATATGAAGAAGTAAGCCACCATCTTTCTCAGTTGCTATAGTTTTTCAACTTTCTGAAACAAATATCCTGTTATTCCACATACTTAAACCTGAATAGCTACTTTGCATCATTCTGTTATTGGTCCCAAGTTAGGACCAAGTACTAATTTCCTCCAGTGGAACTTCTCACATTATCAGTTTCACATTGTAAACCCTAAAGAGGAGACGTTCCACCCAATTTGGTTCTAGCTTAAAATCTACACCCTGGAAGAGACCCCAAAATACTGAAAAGGAGCAAGCATTGATGAGTAGAGTTTTACACCCAGAAGACATAAGCCATGACCATCCCAGCAGTTTCAAGAACAAAAACAAGAGGCTCTTCAAGGTAGAGCTACCTTCCCATGCTAGTTCAAGGCGAGGGCTTCAAACTTTCCACACCAAGCAGTGTAAATAATCAGCGGTTCCCATTCTCACCTTGGAAGAATGCATCAAGGGGTCATAGCCAGTTTTTCCCTATGTATGTTCTTTTCCAGGTTCACATTATACTTTACTTTTATATCAAGGTATAATTCACATACCATAAAATTCATTCTTTGTAATTTTACAGCTCAATGCCTTTAGCAAATATGTAGACTTGTGCAACTCTCACCACAATCCAGGCTTATAACTTTGCCATCACCCCCCAAAATTCCCTCAAGCATGTTTGCTTTTAAACTGTTCTCACCCCCAGTCCCAGGCAACCTATATTTTTGTTGTCTCTATAAATTATTTTTCTGGATATTTTTAAAAAATGGAATCATACAATATAGAGTCTTTTGTGCCTAGAATAAAGGTTTTGGGTTTTATTCATATTGCAGTATACATCAGTATACTGGTGATCAGTATTCAGTTCCTTTTAATTACTGAATAGTCTTCTGCTATATGGATATATCACATTTCGTCTTGTCTGTCTACTAATTTATAAACATGTGGGTTATCTTCCATTTTTGGCTCTTAGAGATAATGCTGCTATGAGCAGTAGTGTACAATCTGCATGAAGACATAATTTTCATTTTTCTTGGGTAGATTCTTAATAGAGCGGCTGGGTCATATGGTCAGTTTTATTTAACTCTTTAAGAAAGCACCAAACTTTTCCTAGGTTGTTGTTCCATTTTACATTTCCAACAGTTTCTCCCCATCTTTGAAGCTTCCTAAATATCATGCTACACACCAGGTGCCAGACTCTTGCTTCTGTCTCTACCAGCCTCTTTAACCATTACCTTAATTTTTCCCCTTTCAGTTCCAACCCTTTGCCAACATTTGGTGGTAACTGTCTTTTCATGACGGTCATCCTAGTGTGTTTAAAGCGGTATCTCACTGTGTTTCTTATTAAGTAATGGTGCTGAACATGTTTTCAAGTGCTCATTAGTAATTCATATTTTTAAAAATAATTTCTTATTTCATTTTTAGCTATTTACTTTTTAGAGATAGGGTCTCACCACCATGTTGCACAGGCTGGTCTATTTTATGTTTTTCAGAGACAGGGTCTCACTCTGTCATGAGGCTGGAGTGCAGTGGGGCAATCAGAGCTCACTGCAGCCTCAAACTGCTGGGCTCAGGAGATTCTCCTGCCTCAGCCTCCCAAGTAGCTGGGCCTATAGGAGTGCACCACCATGTCCTGCTCCCATGTTTTTGATGAAATGTTTACTCAAACCTTTTGTTCATACTGTTCACTAGATTTTTCTTATTAAATTGTAAGAGTTATGTTTCATGAATACAAATTCCCTATTACATAAAGGGTTTGTAAATATCTTTTCTCAGCTGTATCTTTCATTTTCTTAAAGGTATCTCTTGAAGCACAGAAGTTGCTAATTTTAATATAGTTCAATCATCCGGTTTTTTTTTTTGATGACTAATAGTATCATCTCTAAGAACCTGTTGCCTAGGCCAAGGTCATGAATATTTTCTCCCACATTTTTTCCTAAAAGTCTTATAGTTTGAGCACTGACATCTACATGTATAACTCATTTTGAGGCTTTTTTTTTTGTATGTGTAAATGTAATGGTCAATCCAGAGTGTCAATTTGGATTGAAGGACGCAATATTGATCCTGGGTGTGTCTGTGAGGGTGTTGCCAAATGAGATTAACATTTGAGTCAGTGGACTGGGGGAGGCAGACCCACCCTTAATCCAGTGGGCACCATCCAATTAGCCACCAGCAAATATAAAGCAAGCAAAAAATGTGGAGAGGTGGGCCTAGCATCTCAGTCTACATCTTTCTCCCATGTTGGATGCTTTCTGCCCTCCAACATTGCACTCCCGGTTCTTCAGTTTTGATACTCGGACTGGCTTTCCCTGCTCCGCAGCTTGCAGACAGCCCATTATGGTACCTTGTGATCGTGTAAGTTAATAATAAACTCCTCTCTCTCTGTGTGTGTGTGTGTACACACACACACACACACACACACACACACATATATCTCCTATCAGTTCTGTCCCTCTAAGAAAACCCTGACTAATACAGTAAGCAAAAGGTCTAACTTCATCTTTTGCATATGTGGATAGCCAATTGTCATAGCACCATTTCATTTCTGTTATCTTGGCATCTTTGTAAAGAATCACTTGGTCATACATGTAAGGATATATCCCTGAACTTTCATTTTTTTCCTTTGATCTCTATGTCTATCTTTACGTGATACCACATTGTTTTAAGTACTGAAGATTTATAGTACATTTTAAAGCTGTGTAGTATAAGTCCTCTAACTTTATTCTTCATTTTCAAAGTTGTTTTGCCTTAAAGTATATATTAAGAGATCTGCAGTAGCTATATTATGGCTACTGTTTGCATGGTATATCTTTCTCCATTTATTTACTTTAGCCTATTTGTTTCTTTGACTCTAAGGTCCATTTATTGTAGGTAGCATTACACTAGATCTTGATTTTTTATATATAGTCTGACAATCTACATTTTGAGTGGAGTGTTTTTAATACAGCTTTCTCAATCTTTAAAGGATAAGAGTTTTCCATTGGTCTTAGGAACCAAAATATTGGTGCCACTCCAAATAAAAGTAGTAAATGTATACTCCTTCCTTACTTCAACAGCCCTAATTCCACTAATTATACCTATCACTATCACCTTAACAGACACTTACTCATTATTCCATTTACATTTAGTGTAATTGTTGGTATGGTTGGATTTGCAACTACCATTTTGATTTGTCTGTGTCTTTTGTTCCTGTTTCTCCTTTATAACTTATTTCATGTTACATCAATATTTTTAGTATATTATTTCTCTGTTGAGTTTTTCCCTATATTTCTCGAATTACTTTTTAGTGGTTGATCTAGGGTTTATAATACGCATCTTAACATAGTACAGTCTACTTCAAAATTATGCTAACTCAATACAGTAAACTTTAATATACACATCTTTTCCTTTCTCTTCTTTTGTGCTGTCTTATTGAACAGCTTTCTGGAAAGAACATCCGTATATGCTATGTACTCAGCAATAATATTAATTTTCTATTAACCTTCTATCTTTTAAAGAGACTAAGAACAACTTTAATAACACACCAATGAATGAACTTCCTCTGGCACTGTGAGCAAAGATCCTGGTGTTCCTGGCTTGCCATGCCCTGGTCCATCTGCCAGGCCCACAGGGTTGGGGTAGGGAGAGGAGGGGTAGAAACTGCTTAGACGAAAACACCATGACTCATGCCGATTTTACTTGAAGTTCAGTAGCTTTTGCGAATAAATGCTTCTTGGATTTTTAAGCCTTGGGCCAATTTCTGCAGCACTCAAACGGCTGGTATTAAACAGTTTTATCCAGATTTTTACTGCTTTTGGGGTAAAGGATTTATTGACCTCCTCACTACATCATGCTAGAAATGAATCTTGCTACTGTTTGTACTTTTAAAAAGCAAAAACTCAGGTGAGTTGGAGGAGAAACTAAATTGGAAGCCAAAAAAAAAAAAAACAGAAACAGGAGAGAAAATCTTATAGCTTTGTTACACACTATGACCGGCTTCTGAAGATTTGACAGGACTTTAAACTAGATGTCTTCTACCACTGTGAAATTTGAAACCAATCCAAGTTAATACATTAATCAGAAAGAGTACTTTTTTAATTAGAAAAGAATATATAAGCCTTGCAACAATTCTTATGGATGCAGTAAGATATAGGGAAAAAAATCATGATGTGGAGTATTCGGCCATCAGAGTCACTTTGGACAATTTAGTTAACCTCAGGCTACTTCAGTTTACCCATTAGAAAAAAGGATGATAATATTTAGCTCAAAAAGACATTGGAAGGGGCTAAATACAATGACAGTTATGAAAATGACTAGCTCGGTATCAAGTAATATTTGAATATATATTTATTTCCTATTCTATTTTTTATCCAGCCTTTCAGGAACTCAATGTTTTTCTGCTTAACCTGACCTCTAGGAAAGGGTTTACTTTAAGTCATTTACAAAGTATAAGTAAATGTATCACTTTTACTTGGGACTTTCTCTTTTTAAACCAAAGGTCTGATTTTGGAATCAGAACATTGATTACGTAGGGAAGTTTGTCTCTTTAAAAAATTCAGGCATCATTAAAAGTATAAATTTGTTTTGCTTTGATTTTAAAGGAAACTCTTTTTTAAAAAAAATTCTATAAATTGCATCAAGGTGAACAAGCCTATGTGGTTGAACCAAACAAAATTCATATTATTTTACCATTTTGATCTACAAATATGGCAATTTCATAGGTTCAACTTAATGTGTTGGAAATAGAACTGAATTAGAAGTCAGGAGAGGGAGCATTATTTTACCACTAACCAGCTGTCTGAAAAGAACAGAATCATAAGCTAGCTCTGTGATTCCTGAAGCCCTTTTTTTCTTTTGAGACAGAGTCCTACTTTGTTACCAGGCTGGAGTGCAGCAGCATGATTTCGGCTCACTGCAACCTTCACCTCCTGAGTTCAAGTGATTCTCCTGCCTCGGCGTCCCGAGTAGCTGGGATTACAAGTGTGCACCACCAAGCCTGGATAATTTTTTATTTTCCTTTTTTTTTTTTTTTTTTTTTTTTAGGTGGAGATGGGGTTTCACCATGTTGGTCAGGCTGGTTCGGAACTCCTGGCCTCAAATGATCCACCCACCTCAGCTTTCCAAAATGCTGGGATTACAGGCATAACCCAAAGCTCTTCCTAAGGAGTAGAGTGATTCTCATCTGCTCTCGACATAAGTATTTACCTCTAATCCTGAGCCCAGTCCACTTTCTAACACCATTTGAAGTGCCAGCAAAGATCAGTAGTCAACCTCTCAGAGTGGTGTAGGGAATTTCCAGTGTCCCATAGAGTGACCCATGTTTGAGACATTTCTTAGTTAGGGAAAGGTATCAGCACTGACTTACCATTGCCCAGAAATTCTTCCAGTTTTCTGGGCTTCATAGCTACAACAGACTTTCAGAGGGATTTGCATAATTTTCCCTCAAACAAGCATATGATTGATGATTGGATAAGTATAGAAAATTTTTTTCAAGAATAGTTTTTCCAATTTGGAAAAATCTATTTCAAATAAAAAAAATATTGCTCATGGTATCATTATCCAAAGAAAACCACTCTTTTCACTTTAGCATACTTTCTAAGATTTCTACATATGTTTTACAAAATTGTAATAATGTTAATAAAATCTGCCCCCAGTTTTCTTGCATAATGCCTTGGCATCACCATCTTTCCCTGTTATTGCAAAAAAAATTACATGGCTGTATATTGTTTCATCATTTGAAAAGCCCTACTTATTTTAATAATTTCCTATATTAGCATATTTAGATGCTTAGAGTCTTTCTTTTTTTTATACCATACATAATACTACGGTGTGACATTGTGAAATACATATTTGATCTCCATCTCCATAATACTATGGTGTGACACTGTGAAATATATATATTTGATCTTTATCTCCAGTTCCTGACACAGGGCTCTTTGGAATCTCCTGAGTGTTAGGAGTGTTTTTTGTATGCTAATGAGATGACTAGTAGCTGGGAGTCCCTAGATAGCTTCAGGATGGAGGCTGGTCACTAGAAAGACCACAGCATGATTAGAGAACTGGGACTTTCAGCCTCATCCCCTTGACCTCCAGGGAGAGAAGTGCTAATGGTTAAATTAATTACCAGTGATCAATGTTGTAATCAATCTTGCCTTGGTAATGAAGCCTCTATAAAAAAGCAAAAGCACTGGGTTCTGAGAGCTTCTGGATAGCTGAACACATGGAGATTCCTAAAGGGTGATGCACCTGCAGAGAGACCCAGGAGTTCTGTGCCCCTTCCTCCATACCTTAACGTACCCATCTCTTCATCTGGCATCCATCTGCATCCCTTGTAAAATCCTTTATAAGTCGGTTAACGTAAGTAAGGCACTTCCCTGCATTCTACCAGTCACTTTAGCAAATTAATTGAATCCAAGGAGTGAGTGATGGGAGCCCCAGTTTATAGCCAGCTGGTCAGTCAGAAGTATAGGGGACAACCTACTACTTGTAACTAGCATCTTTGCCTTTAACGTGTTGGATCTGACACTATCTTCAGGCAGATAGCATCAGAATTAAATTGAATTATAGAACATCCAGTTGGTTGGTGTGAGGAGAAAACCCCACACACATCTGGTCACAGAAGCATTCTGTGTCATATGAGTGGCTGTGTAAGCGAGTAGGGAAAAAAAATCAGTTCGGGTTTTCCTATCTCTCATTGCACACTCATTTTAGTGTCAGAAGTGTTGAGTGGTGTGTGAGCTAGACTAGGAAAGACACTGTACTGTTTCCTGTATCTTAAGATATGGTAAATATCCTTTAGTATAATTTTATTTTTTTGTCCTATTTAGAATTGTTTTGTTCGGCTAGATTCCTCAAAATAGATCAAAATATATGAAAAATTATAAATTAAATAAATATTTGTTGAGTCTAAGGCGCACAAGGCAGGCTGCTACAAGCTAAGATAAATGACATTGAGTCTAGAATAAATTATTCATAATACTGGAGACATAATCTCTCAATCATTAGAAAAGATGGGTGGGAGTTGTGGGGACCCTGTGTGTGTGAAGTAAATCACACGAATGGCTATTGTTTAGTCTTCATTGGCTGTCATCAGAGATAGTTATATTAATTTGGTATCAGAGAAAGGAGTAAGGGCTTTTCAATCTTAAAACTCAGGGAGTAACGCAGATTAGTTAATTCATAATCTAAACAAGTGGTGCATGACATAAAACAATCAAACCCAGAAATATCTCCAAAGCCTATAATCAGTTTTATATCATTCAGTTCACACCATAGGGTGCATTAATGTAAAAAGACCAGGGCCGGGAAATAGAATCATTAGTATGTAGCAGCAATTCCCTTGTTAATGATTCAAAGCTCATTTTTCTCTTGCAGGCAAGATTCATGCTATAGTTCTACTGTGTTAAACCCTTCCCTAGACTGAGGTTATCTAGAGAGGAAACGTGATGTTGTCACACCGTTTTAAGGTTGGAAGGACAGCTCCACTGTGAAATACAGGATCTCCAAGCTACCTGTCCGAGTTCCTCCCTCTCTCAGGCCACCATGTGAGCCTCTGTAATGCCTGGCTTCCGTAGTGGATTCTCTTCCCTACCTGGACTCTGTTTGCATCATCACTTTACCTTTTCAAACTTTTTGTCTACCTTCTCCCATATGCAACAAAAATGATCACTTCTGCTTCTTAGGCCGTCATTCTAAAAAGGCAGAGATAGTATCTGTCTCATTCATGGTGTGTATCAAAAATCTAGACAGTGAATGGCACACAGTAAGTATTCCATAAAGGATTATTGAATTTAAAAAAAAAGAAATGTGTCCACTTCCTTCAGGGGCTTACCCTCTGATAATGCATACTGAAAAATTATTCATGCCTTGGGATACCCTTCCTAGGTAACAATAGCACTTTACCCAAGCTCTTCTGAACCTTAACCCAAAGGGGCAAGAAGGGTGGGAGTTCAGGTACTGTAAAGGTAACATAAGAGATACTGGAAGGGAGAAATGAGATGACTGATTTGCCCCTTGGCTCAGCTTCATGCCCTACAAATCCCGTCATTCCTCTTCTCAAAACTCAATGGCATTCTGTTACCTGCAAGAGCCTATCTGCTTACACGGGTTTTCCAGACCTCTGTCTCTGCAGTGCAGGGGAACGAGAAGGCTCCTTGGAAGCAGGATAGAGCTGGGTTCAAATCTGAATTCTACTTAACAATATTGCAACTTTGAACAAATCACTTAAGCTTAGGAAAACTCAGTTCTCATCTAGAAAATGGGGGGGAAAATAAGCACTTGGCAGGATGTCATAGGGACAATAAGACACTGTAATGCAGAGACTGAGACAGCATTTCCTACCCCAGCCCTCTAACTGCCTACACTGCAACCTTGCTGAATTATCTGTGGTTTTTCATTTCCACATTGATATTTACCAACTTCATTTACTTCCACATGTTGCTTCTTTAAGTTGGTTGCCCATCTTTGCTCCTCATCATTTTTATTCATTCATTTAACACTTATCTATGGACTGCCTGCCACATACCAGTCATATGCAACACAGCAATGTCTGCTCTCAGAAAGCTGAGACTCCAACATTGGATACAAAATTACAAAATGGCAGGAGAAACAGTCTTGCTCAAGTTTTGCTCCAGCCTCAAACCCACCTAGCTATATCTGATAGAACTGAGTTTTTTCCATAAAAGTGTTTATTTTTATAATTATGAATGGATGTTTATTGTAGAAAATTTTAAAGAGACACAAACATATAAAGAGGAAAATAAATAGCACTTAAGATTCTACCATCAAAGAATACTCATTAATATTCTTTATGAAGTATCATAATACCATATTTTCATGCATATTTAATATATACAATTGAGAGTACATGTTTACTTTTTTAATATTAAAATATTAGATAGTAAAATATTTTACATTAAAAATGTAATATAGTTTGATCATTTATTCCCATCTCATTAGAATTCTTGGCAAATATGTCAGTTAATGACTTTATCATTTTTTTAGTATCATTCTTCAGTTGCTAGGCATATAGCGAAGATTTCTACAAGAGCAATTAAATTTTAATATAATTGAGTCCTTTTTCCACGTATTATCTGGTGCACAGTTAAGTTCTCAAAATTATGCTAAGTGTCCTTCAATTCCCTGACTGTGTTTTCCCATGTAATATGATGAACCAGTAATTCTTTCCAGCAGGAACTGCCTCTTCATTTAGAGTAAAAAATGAATCAGTTACTATACCCAGGAAGGTGGTAACTATTCACTAGATTAAATCATAAAGAAGCTTGCATTTGCTTTTTATTTTAATGCTTAAATAACAACTATTTACTTTTCAGATAACAAAGATAATTTAGAATTATCGATATAAATAAGTCCAGTGATTCTTCCAAAACTTCTCCTTACCAGGAGTAAAAACACTGTAAACTTTTATTTCAAAAACTAAGCTATTGCTCTTACTTAACTTCCTTCCCTCTCACAACAATAACAATCCTATATGTATATATAAAATCATTATCCCTGAAGTCATTAGAAGATAAGGTAATATATTAGTGTGTTTGTGAATCTCAGTAGGATGAAATTCTTAATAAGAAGAGACAAATCTATTTCTTATTTACCTTCAAGTTTTATTAGTGTTACAATGTTTACAAAAGATTTTGTTTTCAGTGTGATAATTGGTACTGGTTTACATTTTTTTTTCTTTTCAACTTATTTTAGGTTCAGGGGGTACATGTGTAGGTTTGTTATATGGGTAAATTCTGTGTCACAGAGGTTTGGTGTACATACTATTTTGTTACTCACTTAATGAGCATAGGTACCCAATAGGTACCTATCCTTCTCCACTCTCCAATCTCAAGTAGGCCCTAGTGTCTACTGTTCCCTTCTTTGTGTCCACGTGTACTCAATGTTCAGCTCCTGTTTATAAGTGAGAAAATGTGGGATTTGGTTTTCTGCTCCTGTGTTAGTTGGCTTAGGATAATGACTTCCAGCTCCATCCATGTTGCTGCAAAGGATATGATTTTGTTCTTTTTATGGCTGTGCAGTGGTCCATGGTATGTATGAACCACATTTTCTTTACCTAGTCTAACCACTGATGGGCATTTGGGTTGCTTCCATGTCTCTGCTATCGGAAATAGTGCTGTGATGTACATGTGTCTTTATGGTAGAACGATTTCTATTCCTTTAGGTATATACCCAGTAACGGGATTGTTGTTTCAAATGGTAGTTCTGTTTTAAGTTCTTAAACTTGAGATATCACATGCATTCCTAAAATGGTCAAATAAGAACTGAAGTCTTCTCAATCTTAGGCATCCTATCTTCCATGTATTTGTTACATTTTCTTTCTTTATAATCCTAAGATATAATAAATTGTGTTACTTTGGCTCAGTCTCAAAACAAGATTCTCTTAAATTATATAATGCATAATCTTTGCTTTCAAAATTTAAACAGTGGACTGTTAGTAACTATGCTTACATGGCAGAGCCAGGTTAATTGTGATTATTTGTCAGTTCTTTTGGACAGAGTCGCCACGAAACCTTGAAAATCGACAATTCTATACGACTGTGGACACATACTGCCCATGAGACACCGATACAAGAACAGCAACAACAAACAGCTTATATTTTCTGCTGGCTTTTTTCAATATCTCCAAGACATTCACCATTCTGGTTATAGTTGTGTTGTCCCAGGAGGAAACACTGAGTCAGAAATTTAGGTGCAGTAATTTATTGAGGGAGAGCTTCCAGAAGAAATCAAAAAGGGAGCCAGAAAAGCAGAGTAAGGAAAGATGAAACCAAACAAGGTGTGATCCTGAAACTCCAGCCTCAGCCTGCTCTCACAGAGACCACTAGCATAAATTCAACCCTGGAGTTTGCTGTTCCAGGAGCTGGGTTATTTTACTCCCGTGACATTCAGTCATTGGCTATGAACCAACACAAAGTGGAAAGGGAATCTGAAAGCAAACTCCCACAGAGCAATGTTCTGGAAGTTGCAAATAGATACCATTAGCTATTAGCCATTAGCAGCAAGGACCGGGGCATAGGACCACAGTGCTGAAAAGAGATCAGAGGAGCTTTGGGCAAAACCCAACAGTGCCTGATACACATTCTAAACCAGCGACTGCTACTGCTTCTGTCTTATTCTCTACTGGTAGAGATAGTTCATCCATAATCAATCTGTACTCTCCACAGGAGTCTTAGTCTGTTTTTTGTTGCCATAACAGAATACCACAGACTGGTTAATTTACAAACAGAGATTTATTTGACACATGGTTCTAGAGGTTGAGAAGTCCAAGAGCATGGCACTGGCATCTGGCAAGGGCCTCTATGCTGTGTCAATCATGGTGGAAGGTTGGAGGGTAAGGGAGGGAGACAGTGAGAAAGCAAGAGAGGGCCAAACTTTTACAAAAACTCACTCATGCTAACAAACCCACTCCTATGATAACATTAATCCATTCATGAACACAGACCTCCTGGCCTAATCACTTCTTACTAGGCTACCCCATCTCCCAACATGGTTGCATTGGGGATTAGATCTCCAGCACATGAACTTTGGGGAACACATTGAAACCATAGCAGCAAGAGTCAGCTCCTTCTACAGAATCAAATACTATCTAACTGACAGGAACCCAAATTCTCTCCAATTATTCTGGAAATCTCCATTATGTGATGACTCAGAGTTGGTATGTCTCATTACAAACATGTTGAATTGCAGGACATCTTTCCAAAAAATGGTCCTACTAATAACCTTAAATAAGTCAGTAGAAGATGCTCCAACCATAGGGAGGTTAAGAGGTCCTGATAAGAGTGCCTGAGATTTCAACAAGTGACATGACCATCTCCTGGAGTTTAATTTGGTCCTAAGAACTCTGAGTGAGGAAATCACTGACACATACTCCCACAGTAGGGGTTATCTTTTAACTCAACATTGGCATCCTTTCAAAACTTCTTAGATAAAAGTGAGATGTGTCTTCCCAAAGAATCTCACACCCTCATGGCTTCCAAGTACAAACTGTATAAACATGAACCACCACTCGGTATCATAACTGCACACAAAGTAACACCACCCTGGAACTAGAAAGTAATAGAAAAGCAAATCAAGCCTTTAGACAGGTCAAAAAGGAATCATAATTTATGCACACTCATGAAGATCTTCTTAAAATTATCTTTTTTTCCATTTTGCTATTTTTTTCTTCTCTCATACGTTGGCAGGAACCCCAAATTTCCTCTTCTTCATCCCAAACTCCAATTAAAAAAGCAAATCATGTCTCATAAACTAAAACCTGGAAAAGCTCTCTTTATATCTCACTCCCCCCTCTGTCTCTCTCTCTCTCTCTCTATTGTGGTAAGAACACTAAACATGAGCTCTACTGTCTTAATATATTTTCAATATATTGATAATGCTGTATTTATCATACAATGTTGTTAAATGTAGGCACAATGTTGTATGGCAGATTTCTATAACTCAATTATCTTGTACAACTGAAACTTTATACCCACTGAATAGCAACTCCCCATTTACCCCTGTCCCCCAGCTGCTGGCAACAACCATTCTGCTCTCTGCTTCTGTGGGTTTGCCTGTTTTCTATATCTCATGTAAGTCACACCAGTTCTCTTACTAAATTTAGTAGCTGTTTGCCTTCAGCTCTCTTCTCTAGCTCCTCAAATGCTCTCCCTCACTTATTGTCTTGATAGGTATTACAAGGCTTCAGTAGTTGACAAAGCAAGGCAGAGGGCTCTTTATGTCACTGGAGAAAAATAAGGTGGTACAAGAATGCTGTAAAGTGATGGGGCAAGAGAGGTAGTGTGAACAGTCCTGCCTTGTCTTGCCACCCACCTGGATTGCCCCTTAATGCATTCTCATGAGCCACCAGGGCACTCCACAGTGGAGACACTCAGAGATGCAGGAGGCACTCTTGGTTGCATACCAATTCGAAATTAAACGAAGCCTAAGGATACCTCCTACAAAGGGAGCCCATGTGACAGAGCTGCTGTATTCCTTCACTAACATTAACTCACCCAGCTCTGATTTACTCTTTTTAAAACCTTCTTTAAAGGTAAGTAAGGTGAACCATTACAATATAGTGTTACCTCAGGGCCTCTCAGTAAGGCCCCTCAGACCCACAAATTCCTCCTTCATTTGGCCTTGCTGCTGCTTTAAATCTTTTGATAGATCCAAAAAAATGCAGTAACAACCCTGGAAAGAAGCCTGCTTAAACTCTTCTGGGATAGGAGCACTTGGGGAAGGGGCACATCACATTAGGGAGCCAAGAAAAAGCAAAAAAAGAGATACTGCACCTTCAAGTTACATTTTGCATATGTCAAAGCTTTGCTGGGAAGTCATCTTTCTTTCTCCACCTCTATTTCCGGACTGGCGGGTATTACAAAAAAACCTCTAGGTAAGTCATATATGTATTCTAAGCACACTTTTTGAAGCAAAGTGTGGAAACAAGGGTCTGATGATCAGTTTTTCTTTTTTAAAAAATAAAGTTAATATCTTCTATTATATACATTTTGGAAATATAAAAAAGATTAAACATAAATTAGCTGTATGTAATATTTTTGCTATGAGGCTTAAATAACAAAACTGTCATTACTTTGTGAGGAGGGGATAGCTCTAATTTATATGCTCACAAAAGACTTGTATCTACAATATATAAAGAACTCTTACAACTGAATACAAGAACTAAACATTCCAATTTTTTAAGTAGGCAAAAGATTTGAATAGACTTCACCACGTATAAGATATTGGTGGCAGCTGTGGAAGACAGTGTGGCGACTTGTCAAGGATCTAGAACCAGAAATACCATTTAAGCCAGGAATCCCATTACTGGGTATATCCCCAAAGGATTATAAACCACTCTAGTATAAAGACACATGCATACGTATGTTTATTGCAGCACTATTTAAAATAGCAAAGACTTGGAACCAACCCAAATGCCCATCAATGATAGACCAGATAAATAAAATGTGGCACATATATACCATGGAATACTATGCAGCCCTAAGAAAGAATGAGTTCATGTCCTTTGCAGGGACATGGATGAAGCTGGAAGCCATCACTCAGCAAACTAACAGAACAGAAAACCAAACACCGCATGTTCTCACTCATAAGTGGGAGTTGAACAATGAGAACACATGGACACAGGGAGGGGATCACCACACACCAGGCCTGTCACGGGGTCAGGGGGAAGGGAAGGGAGAGCATTAGGACAAATACCTAATGCACCCTGGGCTTAAAACCTAGACGACGGGTTAATAGGTGCAGCAAACCACCATGGCACATGTATACCTGTGTAATGAACCTTCACATTCTACAAACATATCCCCCCCAAAAAAAATTTATTGGAAAAAGAAAAATCTGCCAGAAAATAGAATGCAAAATTATAATTTTCTATATGTAAATTTATAAGACAAATTGTATCTGAAACATTTAAATATTACTAAAAATTTTATTCAAGCACTTGATATCCATGTAATTGTTGAAGTAAAATTGAGAGTTGTAAAAAAAAAAAAAAGATATTGGTGGCAAACAAACCCATGGAAAGACGCTCAGTATCATTAATCATTAGGTAAATGCAAATTAAAACCACAGAATACTACTATATACTTTCTAGAATTTGTTTTTAAACAAAACTGACAATAATAAGTGCCGATAAGAAATTGGAACTGTCCTACCAGGCTGGTAAGTGTAAAATTACACAGTTACTTTTGAAAACAATTTGGCAGTGTTTTTCAAGTTAAACATTCATGTGCCACAGGACTTAGGGTTTCACTCCTAGGTATTTTTAAAATGCAAATAGATGTCCACAAAAAGACTTGCATGTGAATGCTCACAGCAGCTTCTGAAAAGTGGAAAGCAGTGCAAATGTCCATCACCAGATGAATGGATAGACAAACTGTGGTGTATCTATACAAGAAAATACTACTCTGCAATAAAAGGGATGAACTATTAACATACACAAACACATGAATGGATATCAACAACATTATGCTGAATTAAAGACACCAAATACAGGATACTTCATGTATGAGTCCATATCTGTGACACTCTACAATAGGCAAAACCAATCTACAGTAATAGAAATAATATTAGTGGATGTGCTTAGGAGAGACTGACTACAAATGAGTTGAACAATGAGAACACATGGACACAGAGAGGGGAACATCACACACCAGGTCTGTCAGGCGGTCGGGGGGAAGGGAAGGGAGAGCATTAGGACAAATACCTAATGCACGCAGAGCTTAAAACCTAGATGACAGGTTAATAGGGGGATTTGGGCAGTGCCATATATACATATATATTTGTTTACTTTTTTTTTTTGAGACAGAGTCTTGCTCTGTCACCCAAGCTGGAGTGCTGGAGTGCAGTGGCATGATCTCGGCTCACTGCAACCTCTGCCTCCCAGGTTCAAGCAATTCTTATGCCTCAGCCTCTGGAGTAGCTGAGATTACAGGCACCCACCACCATGCCTGTCTAATTTTTGTATTTTTAGTAGAGACGGGGTTTCTCCATGTTGGCCAGGCTGGTCCCAAACTCCTGACCTCAAGTGATCCACCTGTCCTGGCCTCCCAAAGTGCTGGGATTACAGGCATGAGCCACTGCGCCTGGCCTGGGGGGTGCTATATTATGAATGGCTGTGCCCGGCTCACCCCTCACTACCAAATTCATATGTTGAAACCAAATCCCCAAAGTGAAAGCACTAAGAGGTAGGGCCTTTGGGCAGTGATTAGGTCATGAGTGCAGAGCCCTGTTAATGAGATTAATGCCCTTGTAAGAGAGACTCCAAAAGCTGCCTTGGCCCTTCTGCCATTTGAGAAGTCAACAGTGTGCAACCCAGAAGAGGGTTCTCATCAGAACCCAACCATGCCAGCACCCAGTTCTTGGACTTCCCAGCCTCCAGAACTGAGAGAAACTGTGTTTATAAGCTACCTAGTTTATGGTAGTTTCTTATAGCAGCCTGAATGGACTAAGATAGGGAGTGACAGCAATGCTATAGAACTTGACTAGGGAGATGATTGGACAGGTGCTAACATTTGTCACAACTCACTGAAATGTACTCGTAAAATGGGTACATCTTTATGTAAATTATAATAAAGGTGAAAAAATAATTATTTTGAAACAATTAAGGAGTTATTTAAAAGTCTTTATTATTAATAGTGGCCGTCCAACAAATCATTACTGAGGTTAATCAATCCATTGATAATGTAAGATCATTTGAAACATACCAGAGGAACGGATTCTCTGTTTATGGTAATGGAGTAGGTTAGAGAGCTTTTTTCCCAATGCACCAAAGTGAGAGTGTGAATTTCCATACCCTCTTATGATTAACCTCAGTGGCTATTTTTTTTTTTTTTTTAAGACAGGGTCTCGCTCTGTCACCCAGGCTGGAGTGAAGTAGCACAATCATGGCTCACTGCAGCCTGAACCTCCTGGGCTCAAGCAATCTTCCCATCTCAGCCTCCTGAGTTGCTGGGACTACAGGTGCGTGCTACCATGCCTGGCTAATTTTCAAGTTTTTGGTAGAAACGGTCTCACTATGTTACCCAGGCTGGTCTCAAACTGCTGGGCTCAAGTGATCCTCCTGCCTCAGCCACCCAAAGTGCTAGGATTACAGGCATGAGCCACAGAGCCACCCAACCTTCAGTTAAAATTGTAAAAATCAGGCCTAAGCTATGATAAGAGTCGCTATTTTTTTATCACAAGAAAAATGCTTCAAAAATAAAGAATCTTCATGTTAGTTGTCATTACTTTTTATTTAACACATGCATCTGCCTTTGGGATATTGGTGCAGCTGGTGACTGAAACTGGGGAGCACCCTTCTCACCTCTGCAAGCATCCATGTACATCCTGATATTTACATAGGGAACTAGGGATTCCCCTGATGAAATATGGAATGGGATAGTGATTCCAACTATGTTAAAAAATTAACAGGGTAAAATCTATATCTCATGGGCTATGTAGGCCCAGCCCAGGAGGGGTCACTGAAAAAGGCAGTGAAACCCCTGAAAGGAAGTGAGTTGCTGGAATAGCAAATGGAACAGACCAAGAAGGCCTGAAAGCAACACGTAAGCTGAGAACTAAGTAATCTAGAATCAGTTACAAGGTAAGCACAAATAAATTTTAACCCATCTTCCCTTGAACTATGTGTGGGGTTGGGGAACATGCCCATGGTGTATGTGTGTTGGTGTGTGTGTGCACCATTTGCCTAAGTGTATGCATGGGGTGTGTGTGTTCATGAGCTAAAAGAAGTGTACCACCAATGATCCTTTGGACCCAGACACTGATTTCCTGGGTGTAACAGACCTTAGGAGTGGACTTTTCAACTGCAGCTACAACCTGGTGGGATGGCTGGGGCTTGGACTACCAATCCCCAGCACAACAGCAGCAATATCTTAGGGTTGCTAGAATTCTGGATCCTTCAACAGAAACATTGGGGATTTCTGATTGCATTTTATTATCAGTTGTTAATAGTGAGCGAGGCCAAA
Organism: Pan paniscus; assembly: GCF_029289425.2. Taxonomy (NCBI): domain Eukaryota; kingdom Metazoa; phylum Chordata; class Mammalia; order Primates; family Hominidae; genus Pan; species Pan paniscus. The sequence goes on along the minus strand of NC_073256.2, from coordinate 51,362,509 downwards.
TCCCAGGCTTAACCTTGGCTGCAGCAGTACTTTAGAAACCTCAAACTATCAGGGGCTCCCGACTCCATGAAATCAGCACCCATTAGGAGTTAGGAAAAAAGGAAAACTACTGGGCATTGATCTAGCTTTGAGGATCATATATCCATTTTCAAATGGGCAAGTAGAATTTGGAGAAAAATGATTTAAGGACATGTAAATATGTCACTGGGAAGTCTCCAAAATATTTGGGATCTGGATAAAACTAAATTTTGATCAACTAGCTGAGGACACAAGCCAGTAAGATCTGGTTGATCTCTGAGATAATCCATGAGGAGAGCTTAGCAGGGTGCCTGGCTGATAGTAAGCATTCACTAAGTTTCCATTAGTGTTGTTAACATAAATTAGTTGTCACTTGTGTTGGCAAGCTAGGAAAGCCTGGGATACACATGCTACGCATTCATAGTCTCACTATCCAATGAAGACAAGTACTTGTGATAAATTTCCTTCTGGACATTTTTAAATGTGTAAACTTGTTGAATATCTACAATGTGCTTAGTCTGATTCTCATTTGCTCTTCACGATAACCATATTACCTAGGTAGTAGTCTCCATGCTGTAATAAGGAAGAAACCTAGGATCAAAGAGGTTCAGTATCTTGCCTGAAGCATTCAGCTAGAGAGCAGGCTGAATGCAGTGGCTCACGCCTGTAATCCCAGCAATTTGGGAGGTCAAGGCAGGAAAATCACTTGAAGCCAGGAGTTCAAGACCAGCTTGGGCAATTAAGCAAGACCCTATCTCTACAAAAAATAAACAAATACATTAGCCAGGCATGGTGGTGCATGACTGTTGTCCCAGCTACTCAGGAGACTGAGGTGGGAGGATCACTTGAGCCCAGGAATTTGAGGCTGCAGTGAGCTACGATTTCCCTACTGGACTCCATCCTGGGTGTCACAGCAAGGCTCTGTCTCTTAAAAAACAGGCCAGGCATGGTGGCTGACATTTGTAATCCCAGCAGTTTGGGAGGCCAAGGCAGGCAGATTACCTGAGGTCAGGAGTTCGAGACTGGCCTGGCCAACATGGTGAAACCCTGTCTCTACTAAAAATACAAAAAAATTAGCCAGGCATGGTGGTGGGTGCCTGTAATCCCAGCTACGTGGGAGGCTGAGGCAGGAGAATCGCTTGAACCCAGGAGACGGAGGTTGCAGTGAGCCAAGATCACATCACTGCACTCCAGCGTGGTTGACAAGAGCGAGACTCCGTCTCAAAAAAAAAAAAAAAAAAGAAAAAAGAAAACTAGATAGCCATGAAAATATGAGCTCTAAAATGTTACACATGAATACCCAACACAGATGTATATACACTTAAATAAACATAAGCATAATCCATCATATTTTTAAGAATAAGGTGATTTAACTTTAGAACTGTCTTAGAAAATCTAGAGTGTGTGAATATCTTGCAAATACATAATGAAGCTTCTATGGTGAGAATTTCTGTTTCTATTTTTCTGCATTTCTTTCTCTTTTACTTTAGTTACCCCTTGTAAAATTTCCCAGAAATATCCAAGTCCACAAGCCACCTTCATTAACCTGACATCAGGACAGGGACACCTGTGATCTAGGATAACACTGAGCATCCTATGGAAGTCTCCATGGGTTAGAGAAGTGAATGTGTCATAAAGAGCACTGGACTATCACCAGTAAGATTCCCCCCACACCAGTTATCTATGTTATAATAATGTGACTGACAGACATGGGAAAGATGAGGAAATGGCATTTGAGAGAATGTCAGTCATCTTCAAGAGTAGCTAATTATTGAAAAGCTGCCCTAAACTCTCTAAGGGTAATCTTTGTTTTCCTTTCAGAAAAATAACTTTGGGGTCAGGAATGGTGGCTCACACCTGTAATCCCCGTGCCTTGGGAGGCCAAGCTGGGAGGATAGCTTCAAGAAGCCAGGAGTTCAAGACCAGGTGGGACAACGTAGCAAGGCCCTGTCTCTACTAAAAAAAATATTAGCTGGCCATGGTGGCATGCACCTGTAGTCCCAGTTGTATGGGAGGCTGATGTGGTAGCATCTCTTGAGCCCAGGAGTTTGAAGTTACAGTGAGCTACAGGTGCAGCACCGCATTCCAGCCTGGATGACAGAGTGAGATCCTGTCTCAAAAAAACAAAAAACAAAAAAACAAGAAAAACAACTTTAAAAATGTTAACCTTAGAGTATCGTTTGACTGCCATGGCAGGATGTTGAAGTCAGAATCTGGGTGTATCTGAATTGATCCCTAACTCAAAGTATGAGATATCTCACATTTACCAGATAAGGAAGAACATCTCTGTCTCCTGATTGCTCTTCTTGGGACTTGTGCCCTGGACAAGTTGTCTCTTGGCTTAGATCCTGACCTCACTTTGCAAGGCAAAAATTGCTTTTCATATTGCCAGATGGTGGGTGTAGCCACCTCTAACAGTGATTTAAGGTCCCATCAACTAAAACATCCTTCAAAATAAGTTCAAGGTCAGACAGTGGTTTTGCTAACTACTTTACTGTAAGCAGAGTTTAAAATTATTTTGCTCATAAACTTGACCACAATATGCAAAAATACCTCCAAGCAGGTAGCACATTTTGATATAAAGAGTGTGGTCTTAGGAACCAAATAGACATAAACTCCAACTCCTATTAAGAGGGTAGCTTTGGCTGGGTGCAGTGACTCACACCTGTAATCCCAACACTTTGGGTGGCCAAGGTGGGCAGATCGCTTGAAGTCAGGAGTTCAAAACCAGCCTGGCCAATATGGCAAAACCCCATCTCTATGAAAAAAAATATATAAAAAATTAGCCGGGCATGGTGGAGCATGCCTGTAGTCCCAGCTACTCAGGAGGCTGACACAGGAATCCCTTGAACCCAGGAGGCGGAGGTTGCAGTGAACCCAGATGGCGCCACTCCATTCCAGGCTGGGTGACAGAGTGAGACTCAGTCTCAAAAAAATAAAATAAAATAAAATAAAATAAAAGGCGGGTGGCTTCAACCTCAGACATCTTTTTGATAGTTCCATAGTTCCATATAGTCTTGACGTTTTTGAAAGATATATTCAGAGCACTTCAGGTATAGTCAAATTTTAAAATACTATTAGAACATGTAATTTATATTATAAAATGCTATGCAAACATAAATAGAACGAAATCACTGAAATGTGGATGGTGGGCTCTGATTAATCTCACTCATCAGCTGGAGGGTTCCTGCAAACCCTGAAAGTGTTGACATTTGTGATTCAAAAATTACCGGGTAATACATGTCACTAACCTTTGGAGTAGTTTATGAAGAGATAAAATAGTAAAGCTTGGGGCTCACACCTGTAATCCCAGCACTTTGGAAGGCCAAGATGGGCAGATCACTTGAGCCTAGGAGTTCAAGAACAGCCTGGGAAACATGGTGAAAACCCATCCCCATCAAGCAAAACGAAAACTTAGCCAGGTGTGGTGGCACATGCCTGTGATCCCAGCTACTCTGGTGGAAGGATTGCTTGAGCTCTAGATGTCGAAACTGCAGTGAGCCATGATCATGCCACTGCACTGCAGCCTGGGAGACAAAGCAAGACCCTGTCTCAAAATAAATAAATAATAGATAAAGCTCAAAATTATACACACAAAATAAAATACTGTATGACATTACCTGTTATACAGATGGAATTTGATCATTCTAGTTTCCTTCTAATTCTACTCCCATTTTATTTCTAGATCTGGTATTCCAGGATTGACAATAAAGAGTACAACACCAATAAAAAGAATACACTCTACATTGCATTGATCTGGGTTCTGTTCCAAAAATGCATAACACTTCCCCTTAGGTGGAAAGCAACTCAAGTTCAATGGGAAGCCCAAGTGTCAAGGAAAAAATATTATCCCACCCCTTTTTTATCAAGGATTGGTACTCCAAACAAGCTGAAATTTAAACTTGATTGTTTTCATGATTAATTTCTGCTTACTTGATAGGCTCTTAAAATCAATGTGGCCACTCACTGACACTTGTTTTGGGCAGCTCAGTCACTGTCTCACCTGGCCCTCGCAGCGATCTGTCAATTCCATAAGGCACAATGTACACTTATTGGCTATTGCATTGGGTATCAGAGAGGTATTTCAATTTACTAAATAGGACCACTTTCTCTGTGTTATTTGATCAGGCAAAAGAAGGAAATGAAGAAAAAAAACCTGTTAGGAAAAGACAGCAATTTTGGGTACAACTCAGTGAAGTCATTTGCCCTCTTTGAGTGTTAGCATCTCAGTCTCTTAAATTGGCTTTTCTCACCCAATAGTGGGGGTTATGATAAACACTATACTGAACAGCCAAAGAGCTTGGAAGCTATGGAAACAAAAATTCACATACATCTTATACTAATGCTATAGCTGAAATCCCAATTTAAAGTTTAAATAAAGTAGAGAGAGATTAAGTGTAGTTGTTTCACTTGTTCTGAATTTGTTAAAACTTGCTAAAGTGTTTGCATTCTTATAAGCTAACTGAATTCCCTGTGGGACTAAATTGGAGAAAACACATGCATATGAATTAAATATTTGAATTAATGTAGGATTCCTCAGCTTGTGAAAGAATTTATTTAAAGAAAGCACCACAGTGAACAAAAAAAAATTCCATTTGGAAAAGAAAAGTTAACTATCAGTGACTTTTTGTGCACGGCCATGGGATGCAGGCTTTCTAACATCCTGGACTAGAGATTCATGATCTCGTTAAGTCCAGTAGCAGTTGTTAGTTCAATTAGGCTTATAATAGAGCTCTAAAATCCTTTGATGGCTCCCCCTTTGACATCAACATCTGATACAGGAGTTAAGAAGAAATCATTTAGGCAGATAGTGAGGGTAAGGTTTTCCTTTTAATGAAAAGCAGCCCCCAAATCATTTTCTTTTCTAACAAAGAACAGCCTGTAAAATCCAGCTGCAGACATAGACAAGCAAGCTAGAACCTTGCACAGGTGAATGCCAGCAGCTGTGCCAGTAGGAAAAGGCTACCTGGGAATAGGCATGTTCAAAATTGTGGCTCCGTCTTCCCTTCTCCTTTCCAGCCAAGTGTACAGTAAGAAGCAGACAACATGGCGCCAGCCAAGTGAAAAGTCCATTTGCATAATAAGATTGGAGTGGGGCGGCCAGCCTTCCCCACACGCTATGTAAACGTCACAACTGGTCCAATCAATCTGTAGGCCCTTCATAAATCAGACACCACCTCCTCAAGCCTCTGTATAAAATCTGGTGCACTCGGTAGGCAGGCTGGGATTCCCACTGGGGCGGCTCGCGCTCTCTTTCTCCTCTCTCTCTCTCTCTCTCTCAGAGAGAGAGCTGTTTTCCTTTCTCTTTCTTTTGCCTATTAAACCTCAGCTTCTAAACTCATTCGTGTGTGTGTGTCCGTGTCCTCAATCTTCTTGGCGTGAGACCACGAACCTCAGGTATTATCCCAGACAAAGACGCTGCATCACATCCACCCGCTAGTACCATTATTTTCCATCCACTCACTGTTCCACTGGGTGCAACTGTTCCCCCTCAGTCCTCTGCTGAGTATCACTTTGTCACTCTGTCTGCTACTCTATTCTAGGTGTATCCATGTTCCAATGAGTATCATCTGGATACTATCATATCCTACAGGGGTCTATCCTTTACGCTCTACTGGGCTTCAAAGTCTTCCTCCTGGTACTGTTGCTGGTTTGCCATGCATTGTCATGAATGCTTTGGTGACATTACCATACCCAAACTGTTTTTAGTTAAAAAAAAAAAAAAAGCAGGGATGCTTCCCTTCTATTTATGTTTCAGTTTATCACATAGATCCTGAAACATGGCATTGTACTCCACTCTTTTAAAAAAGATTAGTAATGCAAGTTTATTTTCCCCCACTTTGTACATTCAAACCCTCTACTCTCTATAGCTCCTAGGTATAAATTGTCATCCTGCTGGGAGGGGGATCTAGGTGACAGACATCACACAGTAGTCAGGCTTCCTTGCTCCTCTGTTGGGTAAGGCTGTCTCTATGGGTCAAACTCTTGTTGCCAGGCAACTTCTTCCTTCAGAATGAGAACTCTCCCAAGAGGACCTTCAATCCATATGCAAACAGCCTCTGGCAGCTGCTCCCACCAATTCCAGAGACATGCCCAGGCAAGACTGAATCTCTCTTCCAGCTAAATTGAGAGTCTCCATTACATTAATTGAAAGGACCAAAGATTATTCTTTAGTAAGATTATTTTCTTTTATGATAGATATATAATAAAACAACAATATCATAATATTATAATCCATCTTCATTTATAAAACTATCCACTCCACCCTGCTGCTAACATATTCTTTTACCATTCATCTTGGTTAAGACTAGTACAGAGAAGGACCTTGAATGAATTAAGATTTTGTTTTATTTTTTTTTCTGTAGAGTCCTATGATCTTCCCTGTTGACAATGATAAATAAAGTAGTAGCTCTGAATGATATTTATTAAGATCCTCTAAGTTCCAGGCATAGTGCTAAGCATTAGGGCTAAAGGTGAACCCAGCATAATCTCTAAAATCTATGAGCTCACAACTAGCTGGAAGTCAGCCATAAATGTGAATATAATATAATGTGGTGCATGCTGCAACAGATAATTTGAAAACCTAAGAGAAAAGCAATGATCTGATTTTTGTAGAAAAATTCTATCAATTTAGAGTGAAGAAAGTTTTAGCTACCCTCTGATCTTCAACTCTGAGGTCTGTGATTTTTCATTCATGATGGGCAGGCTTACCCTGTTGTCTGTATTAGTGACTGTATTTTGATAGCCATACAAACTGCTTTCCATTAGTACGCTCACTTTGGGAGTAAATCTAATTTGCAAAGTAGGCATGAGTATCTGGGTGACCAGAACTATCCAGTAGTACTTATTCTGCAAACCACCATATTCCGTAGATGAAACAGTCACACCTGAAGCATCCTAACCCACTGGCAGGCCAGCCTGGTCCTCCCTGATGTGGAGAGTTTACCACTACCTGTTTAGGCTGGATTGAAATTAAAACCTTAATTTCCCTGAAGACTGATGGGTAGGACATGTGTCAACACAGCTCCTCAAATGTTAAGTTAAAAATGACCTACCGGGCATGGTGGCTCACGCCTGTAATCCCAGCACTTTGGGAGGCTGAGGTGGGCAGATCACCTGAGGTTGGGAGTTCAAGACCATCCTGACCAACATGGAGAAACCCCGTCTCTGCTAAAAATACAAAATTAGCTGGGCGTGGCAGCGCATGCCTGTAATCCCAGCTATTTGGGAGGCTGAGGCAGGAGAATATGTTGAACCCAGGAGGTGGAGGTTGCGGTGAGCCGAGATTGTGCCATTGCACTCCAGCCTGTGCAAGAAGAGAGAAACTCTGTCTCAAAACAAAACAAAACAAAACAAAACAAAACAAAACAAAACATAAAACCTGCAACGTTTCCAACAATGTCAGAAATGGAGGAACATGGAAAGGTTTCATTCCTCTATGAACTCCCAGAATGCCAAGAGGGAAATATTTTTCCATAAAAGATGGTAAGATGAGGACAGTCAGCAGGGGAACTTTCCAGAAACATCTTAGAAATCTTCAAGCTGGGCGCGGTGGCTCACACCTGTAATCCCAGCACTTTGGGAGGCCAAGGTAGGCAGATCACTTGAGGCCAGGAGTTCAAGACCAACCTGTCCAAGATAGGAAAACCCCGTCTCTACCAAAAATACAAAAAATTATCCTGGTGTGGTGGTAAACACCTGTAGTCCCAGCTACTCGGGAGGCTGAAGCATGAGAATCACTGGGACCTGGGAGGTGGAGGTTGCAGTAGACTGAGATCATGCCACTGCACTCCAGCGTAGGCAACAGCATGAGTCTGTCTCAAAAATAAATAAACAAAAATTAAAAAAATAAATCTTGAAACAGTGGACACAGAGCCTGGCACAGTGCCAGGAGAGCAGAAAGCGTTGGTGGAATGCTACCAACTGATGGTGGCTGGTAAATGAGTGAATGAATGAATACAGATAATGGGGACAGTGAGTTTTATCCCTACGTCAAATGTTGTTATTATAAATAACTTAAAAGAGAAATATATACACCTACTTTGTACCCACAAAAATTAAAAATAAATAAGTAATTTTAAAAAGAGAGAGACAACCTGGCTTCAGTCAGAATTTGTTCTCCCATGTTACACCAAGGGAAATAATCTATGATGGTGGAGAGGCATGAGCTTCACTTAAAAAGGTGATCCTCTTTATGAGTCCTATGTGGTAGACATCTCTATAGGAGGAACAGATAGAGGGAAGTGGTGAAGATCAGGGCCTTTGGTATCAGGCAAATCTCGGTTGATTTCCAACTCCAAGGGTTGCTGGTTGTATGCAATTAGATTCCTAACACAGCTGAGCCTCAGTTTCCTCATGAATAGTATGAGAATGATAATACCTGTTTCATAGCATTGATGTAAAGATTAGGTGATGATATCCATGCAATGCTAGCACAGTACAACATGAATAGCCCACAGCTACTATCAGGATCTGACTGAGCCAATGAATAGGGTGTTGGGCTTGTCTCAGCCCCTACCTCTTGGACTTCTATAAGTGCATGAACAGTGTTTTCTCCAACTTCTTAGAATAGATGTTGGCAACCTTTCCAAAGCCCAGGCTCAATGACATCCTTGGATCCTCTACCACCTCATACCACACGTCCACTTAGTCATCAGGCCTTTCTCTCCACCTCATAAATTCCTCCCCACTCCATTTTCTACTCTCCATCTTCTTTGCCACGAATCCATATTAGATTCAGGCCATCATCACTCATGTACAACATTACCTTCACCTTCTAAATTCCATCTTGCTCTCTCCCACTCCCTCTCTACTCCATTGCCTTAGCATCCTGGTCTCCAGAATCAATTTTATAAATCCCATTTCTGAACATGCTTATTAATTGCCTCCAGGGTGGACACAATGAACTTACTCCAAAATTTAGTCCCGGTTAGCTACATCAGCCCTATATTTGAATCCACTTCTAATTCTACCTACCACCACACCTACTTGAAAAGACCCTGCTCTTCCACTTCTCTGGGCATTTTCTCATGAAAAATAATTTGCGGTAATAACATTTACCCCATTCTTGGTTGGGTGAACAACAATTCTTTTCAAACCTAGCGAAATTATAACCCTCAGACAGTAGTTACCTCTTCTGTGCTTTTGTGGCACTTTGTGATATTATCATCACTGGACCTTTAAATTTTCATTAAAACTATTAACTGAGCAATTGCTCTGTTATATATATTCACATGGCTAGTTTTGCTGTGATTACTTTTGCACCAACCTTTTTATATATATATATATATATCTCTGCAGTGCAATTCTGCTGCTGAAGTATTACAGAATATCTAATTAAAGTAAGCCTTAAGCCAGGAGAAAACTGTACCATAACCTTCATAATCCTATATATATGTGATATATATATGATATGATCATTATATATATACACTGATACATATATTTATATATCCTAAACATCACAATATCCTTTTAAGATTGTTCAACTCTTATAGGTAGATAAACTAGGCTCCAAGATGTTTAGTAATATGTCAAGGTTAGGTTTACATGCACCTATGGGTGAAGTTGGTAATAAACATAGGACTAAGGATTCTAAATCTTGTGTTCTTTTCACTGAAGCACAACCTCCTCAGCTGTAGTTTATGTGTCAGTATCCAGAACACATTGCTGTAGTTTATGTGTCAATCTCCAGCACTAGAATGTATTCTCTTAGAAGGATTAGATGAGTTTGAATAAGATACATTTTACATTTTGCATCCCCGACTCTTAGCCCAGTGTTGTGCCTATCACACATACTCAGTGTAAGTTTGTTGAATGAAAGAATGAGCTTTGAGTAAATGAATGAGGTTTGCATGAATCTTCTTGGAGGATCAATTTCGGAAGGGCTGCAGGAAATGCTGGAGATTAATTCTTAAACATCTTGGCCGTGTGTGGTGGCTCAAGCCTGTAATCCCAGCACTTTGTGAGGCTGAGGCGGGCGGATCACGAGGTCAGGAGATCGAGACCATCCTGGATAACACGGTGAAACCCCCGTCTCTACTAAAAATACAAAAAAATTAGCCGGCCATGGTGGCGGGCGCCTGTAGTCCCAGCTACTCGGGAGGCTGAGGCAGGAGAATGTCGTGAATCCGGGAGGCAGAGCTTGCAGTGAGCCGAGATGGCGCCACTGTACTCCAGCCTGGATGACAGAGCGAGACTCTGTCTCAAAAAAAAAAAAAAAAAAAAAATCTTAAACATCTAATAGGCAGACAGCGTAGCCATGGCTATGAGCAGTAATACAGAGTGGTCCCCTTTACAACCTTGCAAGGGAATATGGCTGTACAAACTGACTACATGTGAGCATTGCCTCCTAGGCCACCTCTGTCACTTGTGTCTTAGATTGCAACGTTGTTCATGACTAGTTACATGCAGTTTCTTGGGAAGTCATCTGTCACTTACCTAAAGCTCCCCTCATTTCCATCTTAACACAAAATCTCCATCACATAGCCCCACCCAACCGGTTATCTCTCCATCTTTCCCTTCTGAAGATAGCAAATTAAATGGAACCAGACAAAAGCTAAGTCCCCATGGGGATGCCTTTCTATCAAGCCTGAACATAGCTGCCAAAACATTCTGTGACTTCAGGGCCTTGATTTTTTCTTTTTTCATGTTTGAAAAACAAAATCTGTGAAGCTGAGTGTCCCCAGTAAGGATCATAAATATCAGAATTTGCTCACAGCCGAAAGCCTGCAAAGGCATGAGGTTACTCGGTATCTGCCACAATAAGAAAGAGCATCTTGGTCTCCTGACTTCTCTGCTTACACCTCCTGCCCTAGAGAACCTGCTGTAAGGGAGGTCTTGGCTACACTGAGGGGGGCAGACATAGTTGATCAAAGTCCCAGACAGCTGGACTTAGCTGCTTCCATCAGTGTCTTCAAGGTCCAGCAGCCATAGAATAATTTCAAGGTCAGACAGTGGTTTTGCTGATTACTTTACTGTAAGCATGTTTTAAAATGATCTTGTAGATGCTGAGTTACCAGGTGTCTATTCCCAGGGATGCTGTCTCAGTCCCCTTGCCTGATCCTGTTGAAAAGGCAAAGGTTTCACTGCATTTTCCAACAGCTGATGAGTCATCTTGCATATCTTATAGTTGCTCTGCTCCTGCAGTTGCCATAGGGCAAATTGGAGCCCATTCTGCAGCACAAGTCTGCTGCAGAGCTATTACAGAATACTTAATTAAATTAAGCCATAAGGCAGGAGAAAACTGTGCCATAACCTTCATATTCTGTGAAACTTTTCATCGTTTGCCAAGCATCAATTTCCTAAAAACGGGGGCTGTAGCACAGCACCAGGAGACCAAATTCTAAAATGGAAATTGTGATTGTTTATGGTGTGTGCATGGATGCTGAATCACAGAAGCAGGGAGGGAGTAGAGCCAAAGTGCTGGGCATGTGAAGGAGGAGGACACCGTACACAATGACCTTGAAATCTAAATTAGCTCCTGCTAATTAGATGAAGCAAACTATCATTTCCATTTCTGAATTCGTAAAATTGTTTTGTTCTTAAGGAAAATGAAACATCTGTTCTACTGGGCTAACTCAGTTCTGAGTAAGTTTGTACTCTTATGTTTTGAGGTAGCAGGGGGAATAAAATGGGCCTCCATCCTGGCAGCAGAGCCTGGACCCCAGCTTCCTGATGACACACATTCTTGCCTGGCTTCCCCAGGGGAGCTTGAAGGGCAGGACCAGCCATAATCAGTGAGGCTGCTAAGCTCAGGAACAGTGCCTATCCCTCTCTCTTTGCCAGACAAGCTAGTGTTCCTACACAAGAAAATTGCCCCAAAGGAGGACATAGTATTTATTGAGCACCTACTATATGGCATTGTTCTGTACTAAAGCTTGCATAAAACAATGATCAAATGTAAACCCTACAGTGAATCTGAAGCTCAAGGATGTAAATTTGCCCAAATTGTCCAAGTGAAAGAGGAAGGATGTAAGCCTAGATCTCACTGGTCTCAGAGCTCGTGTTCTTTATACCATATTTTCCTTTTACCATAACATAGGCAAATTCTAGAGAAAGCTGCACAATGTTTGTCAGCTTCCAACATGGAATGCTGACACATGAGTATCAGCAAGAAAGAGCAGGAAGTTACTACTCTCTGGATTTTCTTCAGGGGCTTTAAAGATGACTAGCCTCATGGCCTAATAATAGCTGAGGAGCTGTCAGCTCCTCTTCAGGTCTTCATTTTATTGGCTGAGTGATTGTGGACAAGCTCAGTCATTTTACATCCTCAATTTGTGAATTCCAAGAAAAGAGTTATACTAATCTAAGTGGTTTATTCTGAATCTTTTGCTTGTTTTTTGAGGCAGGGTTTCACTCTGTTGCCCAGGTTGGAGTGCAGTGATGTGATCATGGTTCGTTGCAGCTTCTACCTCCTAGGCTCAAGTGACCCTCCCACTTCAGCCTCCTTAGTAGCTTGGACCACAGGCCCATCACTAGATTCCACCAAGAGGAATCCATCACACCACCATGACTGGCTAATTTTTAAATTTTTTGTAGAGACAGGATCTCTCTATGAATCTTTTGGACTGTGAGTTTATAAGATAAATAAAGCACTGACCTGGCTTTGGAGCACAGATATTCCGGCTTTATAGATTTAACCATGTACAAGCCCCTGGGTTGTTCATATTTCAATACCTGTGTATTGGTTCATTCTTACACTGCTATAAAGAACTATCAGAGACTGGATAATTTATAAAGGAAAAAGGTTTAATTTGACTCAGTTTTCCATGTCTGGGGAGGCCTCAGGAAACTTACAATCATGGTGTAAGGGAAAGTAAGGCACCTTGTTCACGAAGCGGCAGGTGGCAAGCAAATGTGGAAAAGCCCCTTATAAAACCATCAGAGCTCATGAAAACTCACTCATTATCATGAGAACAGCATGGGGAAAACCATTCCCACAATCCAATCACTTCTCACCAGGTCTCTCCCTAAATGCCCAGGGATTACAATTCAAGATGAGATGTGGGTGGGGACACAAAGGCTAACCATATCACCCACCTTGATCATTCTCTTCATTATGGTGATTGTACTCTAGGAACAATAGCTCCCACCTAAATCGCTGTCCTGAACATAACTTCCAACTTAGAATTTCATTCAAGAGGACAAAGGGGCCTAGAACATATTGTGGCCAGAGTTGTAGAAACTATTGCAACTCTCGCTCCTCGGGCAGGTTTTACTTACCATAAAATCATACTACTAGAACTTACCACCTCCCTTGAAATAGCCTTAGCAAAAATTGGTGCAAGTATATCAGTGATACAAAAGTCTTTAGACTCACTAGCAGGAATGGTTTTTGATAATAGACAAGCTCTGTGTTACCTCCTAGCTGAATGAGGAGGAGACTGTGCTGTCATCAACAAAACCTGTTGCACCTACATTAATGTGTTTGGAGAAGTGGAGACTGATGTTCAAGACATTTTCAAACAAGCCAGATGGTTACACACACTTTCTCAAAGTAACCAAGAGTGGATCAAACCTGTTACTGATTGGTTTCCAAAAATCACTTGGCTTCTTCCATTCCTTGGACCTTTGTTCCTTGTCATTCTTTTAATATTTGGTCCTTACCTTTTTAATGCTTCTACTAAGATTGTATCTTCCAGATTACAGAGATTCCACCTACAGGTGACTATGCAATCCCAATACCAGCCTACAACAGCAACTTCCATTTACGTGGGGCCTCTTGATGGAATCTAGTTTCTCCCCATCCCCCACCCTTGAACGAGTTTTTCATGACCCTTCATTCCTTTCATGACAGAGAACAAGAAAGGGAAAAACGCAACCTATCTCCTTCAGTGCTCCCCTTTCAGCAGCAAGTAGCCAGACAGACCCGATGCCCCTCTTCACTATGGTGTTTTCCCTTTCTTGAGACCCCAACAGGCAGCAGGTAGACATGAGGCATGGGGGAATATAAAGGGTCAAAGGTTTGACCAAAATATTTGTCAGAGGGAAAATGAGGAGAGCAAAATCACCTGGTGACTATTGCACAAGCCCCAGAGGAAAAAACTCCTTGTCTGAGGAATTTAGAAGGGAGCAAATACCACCTGGTGACTATTAGACCATCCAGAGGCAAAACTCCTTATCTAGAAAAATAAGAAGTAATTAAACTTCCCTAGTATCTAAAGTCAGCATCTGGTTCCAGGCCTCTTTCAACTTTGATGAGTATAATAATTAAAATTTCTCTGCACCTCTGGAATGCCATGCAAAAACTCATTTCATAACCCTAAGCTTCTACCTTAAGGTCTACAAATGCTCCTAAGGAAAAATCCACCGTGGTACACGCAGTCCTCCCACTGAGGTGCTCCGCTGCACCCTTTTGTAGCATTCTTCCTTTCTAATAAACTTTCCTTTTTCAATCCTATACTGTTGTTGGTAAATTCTTTCTACCAACCCGCGTGTCAACCACTTCCCAGTGCTGGGGCTATGACACCTTGCTGGGCACATATCACTATCATCATTTTCGCCAAAATCATTATACAAGTCGCTAGGAAGTTCTAAGCTCTCCCACGTGTCTTCTGAGTTCTCCAAACTGTTCCAACCTCTGCCCGTTACCCCGTTTTGAAGTGGCTTACACCTTTTCAAGTATCTTTATAGCAGTACCCCACTCTCTGCGGTACCAATTCACTGTATTAATCCATTCTCACACTAATCCAAAGAACTACTGGAGACTGGGTAATTTATAAAGGAAAGAGGTCTAATTGACTCACCATTCCACATGGCTGGGGAGGTGTCGGGGAACACACAATCACGGTAGAAGGGGAAGTAAACACAGCCTACTCCACAAGGTGGGAGGAGAGCAGAGTGAGGAGTGAAGGGAGGAGAGCCCCTTATAAAACCATCAGATTTCGTGAGAAATCACTCACTCCATGAGAACAGCCTGGGGGAAACTGCCCCCACCCCCATAATCCAATCACTTCCCTCCAGGTCTTTCCCTCAACACCTGGGGATTATAATTCAAGATGAGATTTGGGTGGCAACACAAAACTTAACCCTATCAACCTGGTTGTCAACCTGCTGCACTTCAGGTGGGGAATTTAGAAGGTCAGGAGCAGTGTGGTATCTGCTATCCCAGGTGTGGACACCTTCAGGCATCACTGAATAGGCAGCCTAGGAGACTAATTCTGAGTCTGACAAGCACAGATTGGCAGGGATTGCAGGTGTGATCAACTCCATGCCAGGGACATGCCGTTTCACTGGAATTTTCAAAAAGATCTGTAGGTATTTCCTATCCAATTATCTTTAAAGTTGAAAGTTACATAAAATTCCATTGATGAGCAGGTAGCAAACTGGGTATGTATATTGGACAGGAAAGCTTAAAAAAACCACATGGCTATATTCTTTTAATCTTTGGGTAACTAAATTTGGAATTAGCTTTAGAATCACTAGGTAAACCAATAAACAAAAAGCCTTACATTTAAGTTGACAATTTGACAGATTTTTTTAATCAATAAAGAAGACTACATTTTCAGGCTGGCAAACTACTGGGAAAAGAAGACTTCTGTGGTAATATTAGGTGCCCTTCCTCTCCCTTTCAAATAGTTACACTGTGCCTACGTATGAAGTGGAATTACCTAGAAAATATCCCTGAACACTTAGTCTTGCAAATCAACATTCTGTCCAGAATAACAAATTACATATTTCACTGATTTATACGGCATGTTCATTTCATATGTTTTACTCAACCCACACATCTGGAAAACTTGTGGGCTTGTTCTATGCAAGGATATCTTTGTACCTCTTCAAAGGACTGAGCACTTAGGTTGGGTTTGATGTTACGGTCAATAAGGAAATCTTATTTATAAGGCTGACCTAAATGTGGTACATATATACCATGGAATACTACACAGCTATTCAAAAAAGAACAAAATCATGTCCTTTGAAGCAACATGGATGTAGCTGGAGGCCGTTATCCTAAGGGCTTTAATGCAGGAACAGAAAGCCAAATACTGCATGTTCTCACTTATAAGTGGGAGCTAAACATTGGGTACTCATGGACATAAAGATGGGAACAATAGGCCCTGGGGACTACTAGGGGGTGAAAGGGTTGAAAAACTGTCTGTTGGGTATTATGTTCGCTACCTAGTGAATGGCATCATTCGTAGCCCAAACCTCAGCATCACACAATGTACCCATGTAAACAAACCTGCACATGTATCCTCTGAATCTAAAACAAAAGTTGAGAAAAAAAAACAACCTGACCTAGTGAAGAATGCTCAACTAGAGGGCTTTATTTTTGAGACCTTGAGAAGATGCGAGAGGGGATGGAAGGAGGAAAAAGAGAAATGAAGGGTTAATTTTAATCTTGGGTTCCTGGGTGGAGAGGGAGCCAAGACAAGCGTAAAGGTATATTTAGTACTCATGCATTCACTGCAAAATCTAGTCTAAACTTTGAAGCCTCCATTCCTTGAACTCTGACCTATAGTGTTTTTGACCATGACTTAGCAAGCTTGGTTCTACTCCTACATTTCTGATTTTGTTGTAACAATTTACAGGTTACTCTTTTCTTGATCTTAGCTTTAAAGGTCACTATGATCCCCTAGATTCCTCATGTGCTTGCCAACCTATGGCAACTGAGTCTCTCGCTGCCAGGGATACATTCTGTAGATGTCCAGTGTCTACAATGTTCCAGACACTGTCTTAGGCGCTGGGCATACACAAATAAGACAGTGTCTTTGTCTGTCCTCAATGAACGGATGGTCTGCTGAGGGAGGAGTTGCAGTTAACTACAAGTTCTGAGATAGATGGAAAATGCTGTGTTGGAGAGTGTATGGCGTGCTATGAGATAGCAATGGAGGAACACTCAAGGCCTGGAAACTTGGAAATAGGTCATGGAAGGAATCCCAGAGAAGGAAACTCTCTTTATCCAGAGAGAGGGTGAAAGAAGTTTGTCAGGAGGACGAATGGAGAAGGGAGTTCCAGTAAAACAGAACAAGGGCAGGGATATGTAGCAAGCACAATATTGTGCTTCCTGAGATATGTGGATGACTGAATGTTGTATGTAGGATGATTCTAGGATCAAGCATTAAATAACATTGAACAAAACCATAGAAGTAACTGCTCTATCAACTCCCTCTCAATCCTGGCTAACTCAGGGAATAAATCTTTCTGTGCTTCCCCAAAATATTTTCTATCTCTCTAACACTTTCTGAACTCCCTTTGTGTCAAACAGAGAACAGGCTTATTGCTCAGACCTTTGAGCAGGCAACAGTATCTGGTTAGAACTTAATAACTTTGTTTCATTTTTATTATATTTATTTTTACAGTTTCATTTTTATTATGGCAACTGATAGCAGTTTTCCATTCACAGCATTGATACAAAGTTTTAGTTGAAATTACTTTATTGTAGTTAAAAATGTAGTCAATTAAAAATAAACACTATGCAAAAAATAATACAGGTGGTACATGAATATGTCAATAATCATAAAGTTCATATGCCAATGACTAGGGTTTCATAAACACTGGTGTGGTGTATTGGGGAACTAGAAAACCATAAAATCAGACTGAAGAATGAAGGCTGGAGACAAGTTATGAGTGACAGAAGCCAGATTGTGAAGGGCCTCCTATGTCAGGTGGGGAGCCATGGAGGGGCCGTAACCAGGAGACTGACACAATAAGTTCTGCAAGTTAGACAGAGTCTTCTAGCATGGTGTGAAGGATGGCCCAGGGGAGTGAAAGGAAGTAGATGAGTCAGGAGACAAATGGATCTCAGTGACAGATGCTGATAAGAGCATAAACAAGAGCCGAAGCAGTGAGGCTGTGAAGGAGGGTGTGGACTTGTGTGACCTGTCAGTGGTACAATCACCATTGTCACCAATTAGATGTGGAGGGAGAAATCTAGACTATTGCTCAGGTCTGGCTTGATCAGTGGGTGAAATGTGGCTCCACTAACCAGATGAGGAGATGTTTCCCCTCACTTGCTCCTTTGCTTGGTAACTGACATGATTTTGACCCCGAGTGGAACCCTTCATCTCACTGACTCTGCATTAATAGCTCAATAGGAAGGATTCAAGTTCCTTCTCTTCACAGTCCTGGCTAGAGATCTAACACCTCAGGCAAACAGAGCAGAATCCAAAATGTGTGGTGGATTAGCATATTTTCATTTTGTGAAAGAGAAGTTTTTGGTCAAGCACATCATGGAAAAGATGAAACACCATGGGACTCTGCCCTAGAACTTTCTAAAGGGCCACCACTAATCAAAGAGGACTTTCTAGTTCAATACAATTTCTCTAAATTCTTTCTAACTCCAATAATTTCTGACTGAATTTCTGTTCACAGTCTGAAATTGTGTGGTCTTCCGACTTCAGAACTTTTGAAATCAGAGGTCTCAGTGAAGGGAAGAGCTGGGAAGATAAGGGTTATAAACTAAGAAGGTACTAAAGGAGGCCTTTGTTTTGCAAAAAAATAAAAAATAAAAAGTAAAGGGAGAATGGAATCTTTGTGGGGGAGACTCTTGAGTGAGGGCAGAATCATCTTGTTATCGGAAGATACCTGGTTACAGGGGGTTGGGTAGCTTGGAGTAGGTGGCTGTCATGCACAGCATTTTCTCTCTTTCTTATTCTTAATGGTGAAGAGAACCTGGGATCCAAGATAAAATTGTCTGTGTTATCTGAGGAGCCACAAAAGTACAAATCAAGGAAGCCCTTTCCTCTGAAGAAGATGAAAAGTTCACTTTAGGCTCAACTAGGAGAAACTAGAAGTCCTCTGCTGTTGAAGCAACTCACTTCAAGACAAGGGCTCCTCCAGTAAGGCAAAAAAGAATCATCATCTAGGGACCAGAAGACAAGTATTAGCTTAACTCATGATAATAATTAGAAAGGTGCAAAGTTTACATCTATAATATTATTTCTTTAATATAAAAATAATAAAATGTCCTCATGAATTATATTTATGATGAGCTAGAGTTATGATTGTTTTCAATAAAAAGTTTTTCATTTAAATGAAGGATAAGGAACAGAAAGTTTTATTAGACTCTCCTGCCATTAACAAAGCCTATATTACAAGTCTGATGATTGATATCAGAGCTTAAGTAACTTCCACCTTGGATGTAGTATGAAGTTTGAAGGGATTGAATCCAAATAGGCTAAATCTGTAAATTATTAATTGCTTCATACCCAGGATGAGAAAAAAAAATTCTGTTTTATGCATGGAGTAAAGACTGAAGAGGACGTGAGGAATTATTGGATGGATCATGGGAGCTACGTGGTTTCTCACATTTATAATTTAATCTGAAACCAGACTCCTCTAATTTGGTCGCTCTGCAGACTTCTGGTGGGATTATATATATATATATATATATAATTTTTTTTTTTTTTTTTTTTTTTTTTTGAGACGGAGTTTCACTCTTGTCACCAAGGCTGGAGTGCAATGGCGTGATCTCAACTCACTGCAACCTCTGCCTCCCAGGTTCAAGTGATTCTCCTGCCTCAGCCTCCCGAGTAGCTGGGATTACAGGCATGTGCCACCACGCCCGGCTAATTTTTGTAATTTTAATAGAGACGAGGTTTCACCATGTTGGTCAGGCCAGCCTCAAACTCCTGACCTCAGGTGATTTGCCTGCCTCGGCCTCCCAAAGTGCTGGGATTACAGGCATGAGCCACTGCGCCAGGACTATATATATATATATATATTTTTTTTTTTTTTTAAAGAAATGGAATATGTCTGAACATCCTGTGTAGAAACTAAGACAAACAGATATACTGTCGACCTAAGATCATTTTTGTTCATTCTTCTAGATGTTTGCAATGATGTTTGGAGGTAGTATTAAAACTCTACAGAGTCATGGTTTAGTAAATTTCTGTTAAATTATATTAATAATAAAACACATGTAATAAGCTGCTAAAAATCAGAGTTAACATGAAATGGTATGGCTGCATAAGAAGCACGCTGAACTTATACTGCATCAAAAAAACAAACATAAAGTTATGGGTGGTGGCTCATGCCTGTAATTCCAACACTTTGGGAGGCCGAGGCAGGAGGATCACTTAAGGCCAGGAATTGAAGACCAGCCTGGGCAACATAGCGAGACCTTGCCCCTACCAAAAAAAAAAAAAAAAAAATTGCTGGGCATGGTGGAGCACACCTGTAGTCCCAGCTACTCGAGAGGCTGAGGTGGGAGGATCACTTGAGCTCAGGAGTTACAGGTTGCAGTGAGCTAAAATTGAACCATTGCACTCCAGTCTGGGTGACAGATCAAGACCCTGTCTCAGAAAACAAAACCAAAACCAAAACCTAAAGAACTTATCAAAGCTACAAAGTTAAATGTTATTTGGTGATATGTTTCTCAACATACTGTTGTTATTAAAAAGGATTTGCTTACTGACACTATGTTGGAGAAATGATAACATAAAGTTTATTTGATCCATTGTGCAATGGGGATATGCAAATGTCAATCCATTTGGAACTGAGAAACCTAGATTCCAAAACTTAAGGAACTGGAGGGGAAGGAGCAAATAGAAGGTGGCATTTGAATACTAGCTATGTGTTAGACACTTTCAGGCTTCCTTACATGTATTCAAGTTTAATCCTGACCACACCACAGTCTTGTAAATCAGGAAAGAAACTTGGAGGAGGAAGCTGCCCACAGTCAGTAAGTTTCTAAGTGGTGGGGAGAGTGCTTTGACTACAAAGTTCCTGCTCTTTTCACTTTAGGATGCTACCTACATGTCAAAATTGTGAATTCATTCTCACTGGTACACTTCATTTCCTTAGAAAGCTAAGTTTAGGAAAGGTGCATAGAATCACTAAGCCAAGGAAATTGGCTTCTAGAATCACTCTAAACCAAAGCTAGAAGGGCTCACATTCTTCTAAAAAGAAACTTAGCTGTAGATGTAACATAACATACTGTATACACAAAGGTTGAAAACAAAAAACCTGTTTCTGCTTGAGGCAGGGAAAGGGGAAGAACGCAATAGAAAGAAACTGGATTTGCAGTCAGAAAACCTGGGTACAAGTGTCAGCTCTGCAGCTCTCTTAGATGTGTAACTCCAAGAAAGATTTTAACCTTCCTGAGCCTAAATTTTCCTCATCACTTACCATATCATGTAGAGAGAACAAAAAGGAGATAAAGGATGTTTTAAGCCATAAAAATATTATAAAATGTGATTTTTATTTAATAGTTCATTTCTCTCTGTATTAGCAAATCTATACATAAGCCATTAAAGATGTTTAAATCTACAGAGGTAATTCTTTAGCCTTTTTGGCATCCTGTGGGGTGGGCAGAGATGTCCTTTCTTCTTTCCAATTCTGTTCCAATAAGTTCATTTGAAGGGAAAGGGTTAGAAAGAGATCCTGGGTGAAACTATTATCCCATTCTCTGTCTCTTCTTTAAAAATTACTGGTTTCCTTCTCCTGGTCTGTTTTTAAAAAGCTCAGGTAGATCACAATAGATTTCCTCCAGGTAACAAAACTCTTTTCCTATTTCCCTGATGAATAAAGTTTTGAAGCATGTTAAAGTTCAAAATCAATAGCTACCCAGAGAAGACGAACAGTTATAGTACCAGGAGGTCAACAGGAGCCTAAAGATACCTGCAGGGGAGGGCATGACCACCCTACTCAACACCAACCTTAAAGGTTAGGAATATTGCAGCTTCCTGTAGCAACAAGACAGTTTTGTCTTTCATAAACTGAAAGTATTGGTATTTCCTGCCAAGTTAATCTTTTGGAGTAATAGTTCCCTTACATTTATTTTAGTAAATCAGTTTCAAAGAGGACAAGCCAAACATAGAGTGCAAAGTGATTCATATAAAGTCATCGAAACTTTCCACTCCTTCCAGCATCTTGAGTCTCCAGATTTCAGACCTGCCTTATAACCCCAAATTGTGAACATCAAGTCCTTTTATCATTCATCATTAGGACAGAAAAGAAATCTAATGATTGGGAAGACTCAGGTTAGAAAGACTCAGGTTTGCTTGTTTCCACAGGCAGCCTGGGTTTGAAAATCAAGAGAGAACATGGTTTCAACCAAGAAGGGAGAATTATAGTAATTATCCAGACATTCAATCTGGCTGCGAGTCTTCACTCTTTCCAAACCACCTCACCTCCTTCACACACGTGCTTCTGCCTCAAATACTATATCCCAGGCAAACAATTTTAACCAAAATTACTACGATAGCTGCTTATAGTGTTCAATTTGGTTACAAAGCCTCAGCAAAAACTGTGAATAATGTCTCAATCTTTAAGTTTTAAATATTCTCTGCATGGCTGGTTGGCTAAATGACTATAGAGCAAGTGAAAGAGTGTGGTGGCTTTTGGAGAGTGTCTGTTTGGAATTTTTGTCTCTCTATGTGTTTGTATGTGCATGAAAACTAAAGTTGTTGCAAATGTGAAGATTTCAAGCATTTTTGAAAATTTATTAATATAAATAGGAAAAACTAGCTCAGTCAAAAGCTACAATTTAAATTTCCTGGACATCCAGAGTGTTTGGAAATGATCCTAGAGGAGCCATAACTAGGTAATAGGAATTAGGTACACAGATGGAGGTGGACATTGGTGGGAAGTCTCAGGTTACCCCCAAACTCCAAAGGAGGCCACTGTTCACCCCAAAGGATTGCTGACCTTTACTTCATACACTTCAGAAGCTCTTAACCTACCTGGAATAATGAGTGAAATGCTTGGAATATATGAAGGGTACCATGCAAATATCTATTTGTTAAAATATGGCTTTTGTTTAGGTTAATTGCAGTAAGAAAAGTAACACCCTCATTTCTATGACTCAGTCTTAGAATATGAGAATTTTCTCATGCAAAGGCTCCTCCCTGAGCAGTTAGATAGACATGAGTTTGATTTGTTTTATTGACAGAATAAGGGGAATGAACCCAACTTGGCCTTCTCCTCTTTTAAAATTGTGAATCCGTAAATTGTGGGCCCAATGGAAAGTCATTAGTGGATGGCATGGCCAGGTGTCAACTGGCTGCCTTTTAGGCCACTATGGGCCATTGGACTACTTGAACCATGAGAGCATTTTTCGTTACCTTTCGTGATTGAATGGCACATTGACATTTTCATTAGTCTGAAGGAGTTTCTTACTGCCACTACAAAAGATAGCAACAGCCAGGATCCAGGCAGTCATGCCCTAGAATATTCTCTCTCTGTTATTGTGTATGGAGGAAAAAGGAAGCATAGTACTGTCTGGTTGTGCGGCCTCTTCAACAAGGAAGAAAGTGATAAACAGCATTGGTAGGGAGGAGATGATTTGAGAACAGGTGGTGTGGCAAAAGCAATGGACAGACAAGAAGCAACGTATAGACAAGGTGATCACGGGGTCCATGGAACACAATCCTAAATTAGCACAACTATGGGAATGAGATGAAAGGTGCTGGTCTAACAGACTGAAGCTGTAGTCTGCTGAGCAACACTCCCAGGTCTCCACAGAGTAGCATTTTTATTGCAGTATGTCTTTCATGGAAAATGGACAAAACTTTAAATAAATCACAATTACTTATTGCTTAGTATTTTGAATAATAAATTCTTTAGTTTATCAGTACCTCACGGCCTTCAATGTGCATTCTTCAGATAGTTTCAGTTACATATACATTCTTTCTCCTGAACAATAAATTATTCTTAAAAAAAAGAAAAGGAAAAGATACATAATTTTAAAGCAAAGAAAAACAAAAGAACATATATTTTTGACATTTATCTTAAACTTATATGAAAACAACTCTATATGTTAGATGCTTAAATATAAATAATAAAGGACATTATGTTATTTACAATGTTACATAGTAAGTTGAGAGAGTAAAAACTGACATTAACTCAAAAAGACAGTAAATGATATAAGAAAACACCCAAGTAATAAACAATATGTATTTACAAAAGAATATATAATAGAACTTGTGATATGTGGCCATTTCCTTCTGCCTACATTTCTCTTCAGTGTTTCATAGGTCTTCGCAGATAGAAATCTCTGGCTGGTGGAATGCAGCCAGTATTATTAATACAAGATAAGACCAGGCCTTCCTTATTTTCACCAATGTGAGCCATGCGCCCTTTAACCCCAGGCCATAAAAAGGAATAGTTAGTGAGCAAGTTACCCTGGATAAACTCCACCTCTAACAAGACAGTCACACTGAAACAAGAAAGAGATAGCAGGTTTGGGACACATTCACCTACACAGAGGACCATTTTGTAGAAACTAGAATGCTGTCCAGGCACTCTTGGGGGCAAAAGTCACACTAGGCAGGAAGGGAAAGTAAGATAGAAAGTGAATCTTAGGTGAAACAAAAGGAGTTTTGCATGTATTTGCATGTATTATGCTCCACTGCATACACCTCAGTGGGATACGATTGTAGACCTGGGAAACAAAGTTGCTGTCAAACTCCTGGGCAATTTCTACTACCTTAAAACCTAAGATAGCTTTCCATATGCTGGGAACATAAGTTCACACTCCGATCACCACTGCACTGCCGGAATTTATTAACAGAGGTGGTCAAGAGTGATGTGACAAGCATCACAGAGATACCCCTGTAAACACAAATCTAGTGGCCTTGGCAGGTGATGCTGAGCAGTCAGCTGGCCTTTTCTATGAAGGGTGCAAAGGATGTCCCAACTATAATAATATGCCACCTCTGTGAGTGATCAGAATCAAGTTAGAAATACAATTTCCTCTTGTCTTCAATTTTCATATATATTTGCAATTTTAAAATGCATAGCAATTCTCATTGTAAGAAACATGTTGCTCATGGTTCTCAACAGAAACTTCTATTTATTCTTAAAATTCTTCCACAATGGGATATCTGAGTACCCCAATGCCCAAAGAATTTGAAACAGAATTTTTAGGGTTTTAAATTCATGGTAGGAATTTCTTCATTGAAATAGCTAAGGATGAGTCAAGGCCTTCAAAGGCAATGTTAAAATAATTTAGAGAACGTCATTGGACTGACTGTCTTCTTCCCCATGCTGTGAGCTTACTCATTACTGCAGAATTGGAAAATCAGTGCAACCTGACAAAGACTCCTCAGTGTAGGTTAAAAAGCAAATGAGGATACCACTGAGCACAGAGAAAGTGGCATGTGAAGAGTGACAGAAAATTTGAGATACCAAATACTAACAGTAACTTCAAGAACCTGCAGACAGGCATCTCTGTGGATTGTAGGAGCATGTGGGAGCGTAACAACATGACTCATGCCCAGCCTGCATTTTTCTGCTAAGACCTACTTGCATGTCATTTCTTCTTTTTAATTGTTAACATCAAGATTTGGTGAAGAAATACATTCAGTTCACCTGCAAAAAAGAAGCAATTACTCTCACTGACTTCATGAATCCCCCCGATAACCTGTTTCCCATTTATCCCATGGTTCCTAGGAGGCCATGTGAATCCTAAGTAAAGCTCCAGCCCTGATTTCACAGATATCAGGCAGGCCATGAAATGGGTTCTGTGTTTCAAATCATTTTTTTTCTTCCATTTTCCTGAATTAGCAGTTATTTCAAACGTTAATATTTATAGGCCTACCTTTGGATTTACCATCACAAAAGAACATGCAATGCTTAGACCAACCTTAGTCCTACTTTATGACAGTAAAGCAAAAATTAAAGGAGGTGGGGGAAATGGGTGAGAGAGCCTGTAAATGGAGAGGTCAGGACACAGGTGGGGGTCACTTCTGCAAGTAAAGGTGCAATCTTTCCAACAGGATTGACATTTCCTGATGAATCATTACTTGTGATTACAAATCACATACACATCGGCCATTCCTGATAAAAAATGTTCATGCATAGTTATGACCTGATCAAGGCAACATGGAAAGATAAAAGAAAAATAAGGGGGAGAAAGGGGTGGTCATCCACATTTTAAAATTTCAACGGAGTCACTAAGCTTCTCTCCACCTATACAGTCACTCCTTCTGAACACTCTACGATGGAAATACTTCCCTATGATGACAAGTCATCGCTATGTACAGCAGGCACGTTTGACTCTAGAAGTATTTCAGACAAAATGCTGCATGTGCTGTCTGGGCTGGGCTTTTTGTGCCGTAATATGCTTCTTTTTGAGCCAAGAAGACACAACCAATCACTAGCTTCAAAATCAGTGAAAAATACATGTCAGAAATGATTGCACCTTTATCAGCCATGTTTTGATCGTCAACTAGATAAGCTGCTGGATCATTCCCCCAGAGAGAAAGTGACACTCAGTCCTCTTGTAAGGTGTTAGATTTACCCTGATAGCAAGCCAGAACCCATTTTCTAAGCTATCCCTAAAACTGTTGCTTTTTGTCAAGAAAAATAAATTCAAATAAAGTAAATGAGAGCTCCTTTTAGTAAGAGCAAGCTGTCTTCTGATTAATAATATAGTTTTTTTTAAATCACAGTATTACTTTCTTCCTAATATTTAACATTACTTAATGCAGTTTCTTGCTGTATTTAATAGTAGCATGCTGTTGGATCTACTATTATCTCAGAGCCCAATGAGGCAAACCTTTGGCTGGCAGAGTAGACACAACTCATTTCATATTCTGAAAGCAAAGAAAACTTCATACACAAGAGAGGCGTATCTGGATGGATGTGCCATTTCAAGACATACTGATTGGGTGCTACTACAAGCAAACAGAGGGACAGTTGCAAGTCTTGCAAATCATACATCCAGTCAACATCATAATGCAATGCACAAGAAGCCAGCAAAAACTGAATCTATGAGAGGTTTTGCCGAAATACTGTGGAAAAGCAATCACTGTAACTGTACAAAACTTGCTCTCGACATAACATAACATAAAGGCACCATTGATATCTTTCTCGTTTTGAAATACTGTAAAAAATTGCTACATATGGCACATAACACATTTTTACATACATATATTTAATTTATAAAAGTTTTTTTCCTGTTTTCTATTTGCAGAACTGCTAAAATAAAATAAATTGTTTAATTTAAGGTGGAATACTTTATTATATAAAATAAAGTTTTACAGGTGAATCTATGTGTTTATTTAGGTTTTATACAGCAATAGGGTCTTGGTTAGCAATTACACTAGACAGCCTGGCCTGGATTTCTTCCTGTGTCGAGAAGCGGCCTGCTGGGTTAGTCCTGCTGTCAGCCAGGCGGAAGGCAGGTGTTGCCTCAAGACTGGCTGCCAGGGGGTTCTGTATGCCCAGGAAAGGCGTATCTTCACCTACTCTTTCATCTTCTGTTTCACTCTCTGAGTTACTGCTCTGGGAGCTTGTGTTGCTGTCCACTTCCAATCTGTTAGCAATGTGGCCATTGGGCTTGGTTCTTTTGGCCCGCCGGCTATTGGCGAGTTTCTTAACAGGCTCTTGGGCTGGCTCGTACTCTTGGGTCGTTTCATACTCCTCATCCTCCACTATCCTCAAGGGGCTAGCAGGGAGGCTGTTACTGTCATGCGCGGGGTTGTGGTGGAAGGAGCTGAACTGCTGAGGGTGATGGTCAAACTTCTTCTCCCGCAGCCTTGGTGGTGTCACGAGAAGTAGAGGTCTCTCTTCTTCCACGAAGGGGCTGACTGCCATGGAAGGCATGGACACCGTCATGCTGGACACGGGTGGAGACATTTCCGAAGGGGGCGATTTGGGGGAGCTTGGCGTGTGGAAATCTACAGGTGACATACGAGCCGGGGTGGTCATGGCTGACACATACCTGTGTGAGCACAGAATACCCTGCATAAGTGTGGTGCAATAAGAGGCACATAGCAGGGAAGGTAAGGGGACAGAGTTCACGATATTATATCATCAGAGAACAGAGAATTTCTATTCATTGTAGGCTGCTCAATTATTTAGGCTAGGAAATTCCACACCCTTGGAATCGAAAATTAGGTAGCCAAGAGTTTCCTCACAGGAGTGCATGCAAAGATCAGCTAAATTGCCTAGCTCATCAAAGCTTTTGGGATTTTCAATCTCATCACAATTATAAATAATGGCATATGAGCCAAGACAAGAAGGCATTAGGTCCTGGAAACCTCTCAGCTTATATAAGGACCAAGGCTCAGGGATTCGGAAGGGAAAGAAGTATTACTTAAATACTATACCTTCCTAAAGGCCAAGGGGTCTTAGAGAATGAAGCCCAAATGGGGAATGGAAGAAGATCTAAGATGAGTTGCTGATAGCTGGATCTGCATGCATTTGGATCTGTGTGCCTTGTTTCTCCTTAGCTCAGCTATAAGGTTATGTCTTATGAAAAAAAAAGAGCATAGTAACTTAGATTTATTCCTGACAACAGTGTCATACATTTGTGTGCTTTTCATTTTTTCCATGAAATGCAACTAGTTAACATTCAATTTGGAACTATCCATCCCAGTGTCCAACAAACACAGTCAAAGGTAAGCCTGAGAGAACCTAATTTGGCTTCACAGTTACCACAATGGAGGTTATGTCCAATCTTTGGTCTATCTCTCTTCCAAAACCCACAGCTATATCAGTCTTTGGTCAATCTCTTTCATGATGCCTCAAGGGTTGGCTGTACCCTGTTACCTTCTATCATGTTATGTCTGATAATGCTCAGTGACTCTTGCCATTAGGCCACCGAGCACACTGTTTTCACCACACCATGCTTTCTTCCCCCACTATAAGAAGTCCTGACTTTTGGCACTGAGGAAGACGTGGCTTATTCAGAGTCACATTTCTCAGCTTTTGATAAAAAATGCTACCAATGCACAACACTAAATGACTCTTTTCTTCACACTGGCATTCACAGAGTCTAATTTGACGTGACCTGAAATGACATGGAATGCCATCATCTGAACTCTTGCTAACAGGAACGGAAAACGTATGAACCTCCCTGCTTCTCCCGGAGTCACAGTGATACAGACGTGAGAGCTAGCTGCCTCTAAACTGGGAACGTGCCTGAGAAATTGAAATATGTGGGCCTTGAGTCTTCAAACTTTTGGCTTTGGGGGTACTTAAATTAAGCTCTCTGAGAAATGCTAATTTAAATTCAACCAACATATAAAAGTGATTCATCTTTTCTCTCCATAATCTCTAGGTTCAGGAATATTTCGTAGTCCTAGATATCATCTAGAAGCCCAGCACAGTGGGGAAATGTCAACATTTAAGGATAAATATCACTTGTAGTGATGAAGAATGATTTCATCTCTAACTTCCTTTTCATGTTTCAAAAAACAATTGAAACAGAATGGATAGACTTCCTTAATACATAAAAAAAATATGAATTTAAGACTAAAGTTTTAAAACAGTTTAAACCCTGCCTACTTTTTCATAGATTGGTTGCAGGGAAACATCTGATTTCATAAATTCCATAACGTTCTAAAATATCATTTTTGGGGAAAGGCCCTTGAAGAAGTAACCAACAGGCTTGCAAGTCCAGAATGTGTGGTTTTTTTTTTTTTTTTTTTTTTTTTTTTGAGGCGGAGTCTTGCTCTGTTGCCTAGGCTGGAGTACAGTGGCACCATCTCAGCTCACTGCAGCCTCCGCCTCCTGGGTTCAAGCAATTCTCCTGCCTCAGCCTCCCTAGTAGCTGGGACTACAGGTGAGCACCACCATACCCAGCTAATTTTTGTATTTTTAGTAGAGATGGGGTTTCACCATGTTGGCCAGGATGGTCTTGATCTCCTGACCTCGTGATCTACCCACCTCAGCCTCCCAAAGTGCTGGGATTAGAGGCGTGAGCCACCGCGCCCAGCCTGTCATTTTTTATTGTAAGTACTCCCCAGTCCATGAGTGGAAAGAGTCTATGAAAGTCATCCCTACCCATGGAACTACCACGTAAGTATGAATTCGACATTATGTAAACCTTTCAGTAAATGGTCAAGGATTAGACTAAGATGACAATAAAATAAAATAAAATAAAATAAAATAAAATAAAATAAAATAAAATAAAATAAAACTCAGCGGACTTGCAAACGAACAGGTAATAGCTTACCTCTGATTTCATAAATTCCACAAAGTTCTAAAATATCATTTTGAAGGAAAGGCCCTTGGAAAAGTAAGCAACAGGCCTTCAAGCCCAGAATGTGTTATTTTATTGGAAGTACTTCCCAGTCCAAGAGTGGAAAGACTCTATCAAAGTCATCTCCTCCCATGTAACTACCACATAAGTGTGGATTTGACATTATGTAAACCTTTTAGTAAATGGTCAAAGATTAGCCTGAGATGACAATAAAATAAAGTAAAACCCAGCAGACTTGCAAACAAATAGGAACAGGTAACAGCTTACTGATGGGCTAGAAATACCGGTCATCTTCCAGCTCAGGTGAAAATGGAGAAAGAGAATCTATGAATTCAATATTACTATTTAATATCTCTTTGTTTACTTTCCTCCATTCTTCATTTTACCTTTGCTATAACTCCCCCAACCCAACCCAATCTCCTCAAAGGAAAGCCAAAACATTCTGGAATAAAGGGCCATCTTGAAGGCAGTATCTGCTTTGAAAACAACTCGTGAAGACTGCCAGACGCAGCATCCAAGAGATTTATTTATTCATCCCTTCTTGGAATTTCATAAAATAGATACTATAGGGTGGAGGGCAAGCAGTTGCCCCCCATGACATTCAGCAATGACATAGCCCTTGATTTGACTTAACTGAGGCTGGAAGGTAAGACAGGGTTAGCAGATAAGAACACGAGGCCAGCTCGACCACCGAATCAGAGTTTGGATAACTGGCAAATTGGAATTATAGAAGGGTCCTTATCAAGCATTGATGCCATCTCTCTAATGTTACAACTGAGGACACCGAGACCCCGAGTGGGTCTGAGCCCATGGCCAGAGCTGGAAACTCCATGTGCTGCACCTTCCGCATCAAAGCATCCCAGCATTTTAAGAGTCTGTTGCCTGTCAGTCACTGGGACGACGAGAGAAGCTCAGAAGAAATAAGTTCCGTCAAACAAAGAGATGACTTCATCAACTAGGAGCACTCCTAGAACAGGTAACTGCCGCCCCTTATTCTGATTAGAGTAGATTTCCTGAGGTGAGACCGCAGGTGCTCACGGGGATTCTCTGACTGAGTTTCTCCTCTGCAGTAGCTTTGCCCTTCGGTTTTACCTTTCACTATGAGGAGAGTCTCGGTAGGAATCAGGGGTTTCTCTGGCATGCCTGAGGAAGCTGTTACATTCACGAGGGCCTCCTGTGCCATTAAGACGTCCTCTTGGGCCCCCAGTTGGGCTACTGTGCCTACTGTTTTCTACGGATGACATCACGATTACAGAGTGGCTTTCGGAAAGGATGCTTTCAGTGTGTCCGTTGCTCCAGCTGCGGAGGAAATGGGAGAGACAATCAGATATTTCGTGCAAAAATTATATGCAAAAAATGGAAATGAAAGGAATGGATTCTGACAAATGTTTCAAACTACTGATGCACCCGGAGCTCACTGTAACATCACTTGTCTCCGAATAGAATCGCCACAAAGGTAATTTGCTATAGAGAGGATCTTGATTCAGATTGGCTTTGTAAGGGTAAGTATATTCACTTGTTCATTCATTCAATAAATATTTTCGAATGCCACTCCTCAGTATATAATTATAATCTCTCTGTTCTTGAGTGGCTTAGATTAAAGAAACATTTCCTTGTATGAGCTACATTTGGAGATCTAGTGTTGGTCTTGGTAGAGTAAGTGCACTCAGGTGGGGATCACCAGGGCATTTGAGAATTTAGGGTTCCACTATTTAACCAATTCTCATGTGCATTTCCCAGGGCAATCCAATTACTGAAAGAAACTGACTTCTAAGTATTTTGCAGAGCCAAAGACAGACTTGTCCCAGTGTAGCAATTCGGTGAGTAGCAGGGCATGAGTAAAGACAATC
The DNA here is from genome assembly GCF_029289425.2 of Pan paniscus. Classification (NCBI taxonomy): domain Eukaryota; kingdom Metazoa; phylum Chordata; class Mammalia; order Primates; family Hominidae; genus Pan; species Pan paniscus. The sequence continues at coordinate 51,330,763 of NC_073256.2, read as the reverse complement.
TCAGGAATGGGAAACAACGGCCCTGTGGAGTTACCTAATTGAGGTTCAAATTTATGCAGGAATTAAGGGCAAAGCCAGTTGATTTTCAAAATCTGTTGCTGCCCAAAGACCATCCATTTCACTGCCTCCTTTCTTAGGCAGGGATATCAAAAGGCAATGTGCAACAATTCATTCTGAGAGAAAAGCCGTGGAATTTTTAAATTCTCATACCTGTGGCTAGGAGTCTGGGTGACAGTAGTGGAGTGATGGGCTGTGGAAGTATAGTGACTGGTGGAAAAGGATGTCTCTGCTTCTCTCTCAACAATATGCTCACTGGAGATGACGTTTTTAGATACGTATTGCTGGATAAACAAAGAGACACAACTTGAAGATTCATGTAGATTCATGTCAATCAAAGCACTAATATTGTCATGTAAATAAAAACGCTAACACTGTCACAAACACACAAATCTATTTTTGTACAGCTGATTTGTAATAAATTCCATTTCCCCAATGGCCAGGTGGAAAATCCTGTCCTGGCTACTGTGGCTTTTAGATTAGATGAATAGAGTTAAAAAAAAAAATACTCTCTGGATGTGCATCCAATGTACGGCCCATCATCCCAACTACATTTTATCAGCAAAAGTCCTATTTCTTCTATTTTATTTTAAATTAATAATATGACTAGAATTCCATACAAATATCCATCCAATATTCATTTGTTTCATGGTATTGCAAGGTGAAGAAGGCTAAATGCAATTTGAAATAGAAGCAGACAGGTGGTTTGCATAATTTCAAATTTCAAAGCACTAGAAAAAAATATTCAAAATCTCTATATTTTGGGCCTACCTTTCTTCTTCCATTTCCTAGTGCCCATGTTGCCCTACTAATGTCACTGAAATGTTTAACTTGTTAGCAGTGGTAGGGCTAACAAGGCTACTGATAAGGGACTTAACAATTGTTGTCAATGCACACATCTTGACAAAGCACATAATATATGGAGGACATTTCTATTTAATGCAGGTAGATTCTACTTTTCTCTCTTTCTTCTTTCTTTCTCTTTCTTTTCTTTTCTTCTCCTTTTTTTTTTTTTTTTTGAGATGGAGTCTCACTCAGTTGCCCAGGCCAGAGAGCAGTGGTGCAATCTCAGCTCACTGCAACCTCCACCTCCCGGTTCAAGCGATTCTCCTGCCTCAGCCTCCCGAGTAGTTGGGATTACAGGCATATGCCACCATGCCCAGCTAATTTTTGTATTTTTAGCAGAGATGGGGTTTCACCACATTGGCCAGGCTGGTCTTAAACTCCTGACCTCAGGTGATCCATCTGCCTCCCAAAGTGCTGGCATTACAGGTGTGAGCCACCGTGCCTAGTCAGAGTCTACTTTATTTTCATCAGCAAACCACAGTAGTTTTTACTGTTTCTATTAGGGAGGGAGGCCCCTTTTTGAAGTTGTGTTTTAATTGCTGTTAGTATTTATACCAAATTGAGTTAAATAATAGGAAAACCAATAGAAAGGAATACTCTTTGATGAAATAAGGCACTTTATAATCTGACGGTCTGTGGGCTCTAAATATATTCAGGGAGATCCAAAAATATACAGCTTGAATTATGCTTGAAACTCTAGCTGGTTCTCTTAGTGGAAAGGCTATTCCATGTGGATCTTCCTGGGAAGTACAGCTAGCTTGACTTAAGGAAAGGATACACAGTGACCTACTTCTAGTCCCTGAACCATTTCACTACTGCTTTTTGGAAGGCAACATAAGCTCAGTGAATCTAATGAAAAAAATACTTAACAATTATTGAACACTCACTAAATGCCACTAGGCTAAGTGTTTTATGCAAATTACCTTATTCAAGGCTCACAAGGAGTCTCTGAAGTAGGTATGATTTTTAGGTCTGTTTTTATATTGAAGAAATAAGGTTGAGAAAAGTTAAAGCCCAAAGATGCACAATGTGAGCAGTAAATGTAATCTAGGCAGTCATTCTACCATTTATATATTATAACATGCAGAGTGACAGATTATAGTTCCTTTTGTAGTGAATATCGTTATCAAATGTGGAGAACATTGTGATGAACACTGTTAGAGGGTGAAAAAGCAACAGAGTGTGTTAACCTATAAGCACCTTGCTCCAACAAAGTCTCGAAGGTTTTTGCTACAAGACTTGCTGATAGTTTAGTAAACACCAACTCTGTAGTTGGGTCTATGATATATCTGTTCCATTCAAAATATGCCTTTTTCTATAGGATAGAAAATGGTACTACAATATAAGCTTCAAGCTTTGTGTATTAAAAAAACCATACATCAGAGCAATAATTTGAAAACAAGAAGGATGATGCTGGAATATAAAGAGCAATACTCCAAAAGCCAAGAGATGCTGCGGCTCTGGCCCTTATCTGTAAAAAGAAAAAGAGAGATTTGAAAGATAATATCTTCAAACTCTCCAGAACCTAATATTCTATGATCTAGTTGTATTTAAAAAACTGAATGCTGAGTGTTTGGTACAGTATGAAAAAAATATTTTAATGATTATGGATATATTTCATCTGGAGGGCTTGACATCATTTAGAAAGGGCCAGGGAAGAAGCTGGCATGACACTCTTCTTTTGCTACTGAGAAGGGTGTTTGATAAGTCACTTGACCTTTCCACGCCCTAAAGGAAATCAGAATCCTTTGGAAATCATAACCAGTAAATCATCAGGCACTGTGAATTGCCCTAAGAAAATAACTCTAAAGCTCTTTGCTCAGTTATCTGTACTAATCAGTTACAGAATGGAGTAGCCTGTATTTCCAAGTTATATATGAAAACATTCTTTTTGATTATCGTACTATTAAATTTGTTTTCTCCCCACTCTCTCCACGCAAGCCCCAGCTATGGCCTCCTTGCAGAACAAACCCAACACTATTATTCCAACCCCTTAATGAACACTTTATAAGAGGAAATGTGCTGATTTTACAGTAACCAAATCCACTTTTAAAAATGTTCCCATTATTTTCTCCTGGCAAAAACCTGGATTCCTGGAAGCCATGGTGATTAATGGCAGCAGCTAAAAGCTTAAGAGCTTTTGAAAATAAACTTCAAGGCGTCTGAACAAAGGAGAGAGGCTCAGTTTTTTCCACTGGCCAGAGTCAACGTACATTCACCAGCTGGACATTCTCGGGGGGTGGGTTAGGATGGTGAGGCCCATTGGCAATGTTCATCATATTGTTTCGTTCAGACCGAAGGCTCTGCCGAAGACGGTCATGAAGCTTTTTCCGCTGTTTCCTGGACATAAGAAAGGGAGCATTTATTTTTTTCGATTATTTTCACTTCATAGTAGAGCCAAGTCTTTATTCTACCAACATCTATGAGTAGCTCAAGGCAGTAGACTGGTGATGAGGAAGAGGGAAGGGAGTGTGTCCACTGTATCCCAGAATAAGTGAAACCACACATCCTTACCAAACAGATTTTAAAAGCCACCTGGGATTCTTATGGAAATTTAGCTGTTTTACTGAGAGACAAGAAAAAAATAGGATAACACAAATAACTTGATAATTGACTAAAATCACAAATTTCCTAATCAATCCATCTTTGCCTAAGTCTTACAAATGGACACTTATTTGTCTTAGATAATAATTTGTGCTGGGCTGGGTGCGGTGGCTCATTCCTGTAAGCTTAGCACTTTTGGAGGCAAAGGCAAGAGAATTAATTGAGTCCAAGAGTTTGAGACTAGCCTGGGCAACATGGAGAAGTCCTGTCTCTACAAAAAATACAAAAATTAGCCGGGCTGGTGGCGTGCACCTGTCATCCCAGCTACTCGGGAGGCTGAGGCATGAGCATCACTTGAACGAGGGAGGGGGAGGTTGCAGTGAGCTGAGATTGTGCTACTGCACTCTAGCCTGGGTGAAAGAGCCAGATTCTGTCTAAAAAAAAAAAAAAAAAAAAAAAAAAAAAAGCATTTATAGCTTTTCCTGGGGTCTCTTAAGAAAATGAACTGAGTTTTGAATATACACAGTTAGCATGTTTGTGAGTGTATCCCATGTATACGCGTGAGAATGTGGACATATTTTGCCAGCGGATTTTGGCACAATCGTAACATGTTCCTACTCTGGTAACGCTTTTTGTGCAATTAGGCAGCGAATATTGAGATGGAATCTAATGAGACTCACCAGGTCGACTCCAGGAAGGCTTATCTCTATCCCTTAATTCTGGCAACACACTAAATCATGGGATATTGACAAAATACAATCTATGCTTTGGATTTTGTGGCATAAAAGCATATTATTTTTCTTCCTCAATGCAACATTCAGATTATGAAATATTCCCATGGATGGTTTGGCAACAGAGTATTGTGCAGCAACATTTTTTCAAAAACCTTGTTAATTTAACATATTAGGCTTGAAATGTAAGTTATATGTAGGAGAGAAAAGTGAAGAGAATCCATGTCACATAGTAATTGAATTTGTTAATATGGACCAAACTTCAAGACCAAACATAGGGAACCCAAATCTATTCTAATGTTTTCTCTCTTATGTTTTCAAAGAAAGTTTTGCTTGATTTTCCTCCCCTGAGATTCCTTTTTTACATGTCAGGCTGTGAGAGCATTCATACTGGCAACCTAATTAGATAGAATTTAAAAATAATAATAATAATCACTATAACTCAGAAAACTGCATTTCAGATACCACGAAAGGTTTCCTTTATCTCGTAATTTTCAGTGTAAATTGGATTTGTTCTCAGTAGTCCTTTGAACTGAAGGTACTACTGCACCCTGAATGCAGTCAGTCTCTAACTCATAGAAGTTTTTCTAGGTGCAAGTTAGTTTCTTTTGGGGATAACTTAATTATACTAAAGCCCTCAAATGGACTTCTGGTACCCTCTCTCTCCTTTTAGAATGAGGTGCCTTCATTCTGTCCCACCCACACACATACCTTCCATACAAGCCTGTCCCTCCAGGCCTTTATCCACTCAGGGGCTGTGGTCATTGAACAGAAATCTTTACACGAATAGGCAAACAGCTTTCTATTTCTCTGTTTAGGAGACATCCTCAAAATGGATTATTCAGAGGAAATAATCTCCCCCTGCCCCTCCTTTTTTTTTTATCCCCAAGACTAGGCTGTGGAGCTCAGATTCTGCAAAGCCCTGGCCATCTAAGCTGTCTCTGCATGAAGGAGAGAGAAAGGCATGGAGAAAGAAGGTTTACTTGGTTTTGCAGTAGGCCACCACACACATGATGCCGACCACAAGGAGGGCGATGCAGATGCCGGTTATGGTCAGCACTCTCTTCTGGTACAGCTCCTCCGCCTCTGGAAAGGGATGAGAGCAGATGTCATCACAGGTCACTTCCACTTGCCAGGACTGACTACAACCAAACAGTGGGCATGCTGCATGACATTGTCCATGTTCACAAGAAAATAAATACATGACAATTCTTTACATTTACACACATAGCTAAGGTACAACATGCTCTGCACTATGCTTTGAACATAAATATAAAAAAGCCAGCTGGGGCCATTTACAATACAAATATTATACTCAGAAATTACTTCTAATTATAAGCTATAGAGATATATATAGTTGATAGTATGGAAATCATAAACATTAATTATAAAATAACTATTTGGTTAAAACTCTGTAGTTTTATTTTTTTTTGTAGTCTCTTGCAAAATAAAATATAAAAAGCTCTTGCAAAGACAACAGGAATCAACACCAATTAAAGGAGATGGAATTGGCATCACTGGGCGCCCCCCACTTCCTCCTTCCTCCCCTCTTTATCCCTCAGCCCCTGGCCTTTTTGTATTTCCCAGATATTTTATATCATCACTTTATATCCAGTGGTCTTTACAAAGAGTCATTTCTAACTTAAATATATTAAATTCAAAGACATTTGCAAACATGAACTTGGCTTGTAGTTAACTAGTAAATTGAGTCAGGCTCTCTGTGATTTAACAGTAAAATGTGAACACAAGAAGCAATACAATATGAGGTAGCAGGGCACTGTATCAAAGAAAATCCTATGTGATGGGTAGGACAGTTATGGGCTCAAATGGTGACTTGTCCTTTGGAAGACAATTCTAATTACTCCACCAATTGTACTTAGGAACAAGTTTTATTTGTCCAAAGAGGTCACCAGTACAAATGATGTGTGACTTGGAATAGAGTGCACATTCCTACGTTGGCCAACTTGGCAAATGAGCTAATGTAGATTATACTAAGGAAATGTGACACTTAGAACTTTGAACCAAAGATACTACTGCACCCAAAATGCGATCAGTCTCTAATTCATAGAAGTTTTTCTATTTGCGAGTTAGTTTCTTTGGGGGATAAGTTGATTATACTAAGGTAGGTCAGGTTCTTAACAAGATTTGCTGATTTAATAGGGACTCTGATCCCTAAGGACCTGAGCTTCCAGTGAGTCTAATTACATTTATTGGAAGATCTTCACAAGTTCACTCAGAAAGAGAACTCAACTGGTATGAAATAAGCAGTGTAAGCTGTTCACTTGCCATTATGATCAATAAATTGGTCAAGAACTGGGGAATACTGTACAAACAGAGCTGACTATTCTGGACATCAACAAGGGAACCTCAAAGCATATTTCCATATTACATCTGCAGTGGCACAACTACACCTTTAACTACACCTTTTTCTCTTTTGAGAGAGGGCAGCTTGCAGGAAGTTTTCTTGAAATGAAAAAGTGAATTTTAATTTCTAGGATACAGTGGACCTTATCATGAAACAAAACATTTCCTACAAGCCGAGCCCATGATAATCAAATTCCAGTAAACAGGTCAAGAACATTGTCAAATCAAATTAATATAGCACTGATTATTAACAGGAGGAGAAGGAAAAGAGAAGTCAGTGGGTAAAGGACTAGAATGCTGCATAGATTATACAAAAACAAATCAAAAGGGTTGGAGGTGGAAAGGAAAAACAAACCAAGAGGACAGACAGACTGACAGAATGACAGAGAGACCAAGGAAGGGAAAACAAGGTTAAAAGTTAAGGAGCCATCTGAAGTCCCTGGCACAGCATGCCTGATACTAAGGGAGGAAAAATAAAGAAAGAAAAGAAAACCAGAGGGAGGAAATGCTTGGGTGGGAAGAAAAGGTGGATGCAAAGTTGGAAGGGTCATTCCATACAGCATAACTCCTAATCTAAGCTAGCAGTCATGTGGAAGCCACAATTAGAAAGCGAAGCGGCTGGTGCATTGCGGTGAAACAATGCACCAGGAGATATTGAGTTGGTATCACGGATTTTGTGTGCAGCAAAAGTCAGATGAGGACATGGAATGTGAGTGCTTATATGTTAATTGCGTATGCCTGCTGCCTCCCCTCCCCCATAGCCACAGGACAGGGAATTAATTTCTATGGGGTGTTATCTGGTTGAAGCTGCTGCTGTAGCCTCTCTTCCTGATCTTGGTATCCTGATCAGGTTTTAGGATACATGTCTAAGAAGCAGAGCTGTCACCCCACTGGTCCTTCTCTCCCTGGGACCCAGGACGCAGAGCACAGCTCCCTGGGCTGTGATGAGTTGGTGAAGAAATAGGAGTGTAGGTATTATTGACAAGAGATGAAGGCCCTGTATGATTGTCCTCTTTTCCTTCCTCTATTGTTTTCTTCTTTGAAGATGGGCAAGCCTGTGGTTATTCTTGTCTACTGACATCTTAACATCCTATCTTTAGAAAGAAGCTGGGAAACTGCTTCTGCAAACTTCAAAAATGGGGACATGGACAAGGGCTAAATGGGAAAAAGGAATCATGCATACTCTCAGGGATTCTTGGGACAAGTTGTCTTTTGGTTGTTGTTAATTACAGAAGAATAGATTGAGCTGCGTTTGGAAACATATGGTGCATGATGATGGGTGCATTTTTCTATGCAGTGTAGGAAGACACACATTTTCCAGTAAAATGATCATTTCATGGAAATAAAGAGGTAGCTCAGTAAAGGCCAAAGGGTAATGTAACAGCACTAGAATGAGCTGATTCAAGCGAAGGCCCATAGAATACAGACGTGGGATTAAAATCTTATATTCACATCAGCATTGACCAGATGCACTACAACCCTTATCCTCATTGCTATTTGAATTTTTCATGGTTTGGCTCAATCAGGTGATCCCACACTATGAATGTGATCAAGGAAAAATACTTGGTGAAAAATAATACAAACAATGGATTCTTTAACCTCTTTTTTCCCCATATTAATTTTTTTCTTATGTGTCAGGTCAACTGGGGAAGAGCAAATTAGAGACAGACAGGGCTAAAAACAAGAGTCCGTCATTCCGATCGGTGGGTCTGTCTCTCAATGAGCACAAATGCCCCAGAGTCTTCATGGTTTGGCTGGACTAACATGTTTCCAGATCAAGCACATTTTTCAGTCTGATCTGGCCTGGCCAAGAAACAGAGCCCTTACCTTTCTGAGTTGTACTTGACCTTTAAGGTCTGATTTTCCTGAAGGATGCAATGTTCTGGTTTAGTACACCGGCAAGCCTGGAACTATGAGCCTCTGGAAACTGTACCTTTGAGAAGCATGCAGATAGCAGCCCCCTGTGTCTTTTCTAACCCATAGAAGATCTTACTGAGGGGGAAGTTATATATCTCAACTGTCTTTCACTTTACTGTTGGGGACAGAAACAATACATTCTATAGTCAGACCCTCCAGCTATAAAAATGAGAAATATGCTATTAAGGATAGAAGGGTATGGGGTAATGGTAGAATTTTTTCCCTCCCTGCAGGATAGGCCAATAATCCATTTCATAAGTGGGACAATTTTTTTTTTCCCCGAGGGAAGAAACTCCAGTAGATAGCTCCCCTCAGTACACAACGTGCTCCCTAGTAATAGAGGTGCTCCCCCTTGTGTTTCTCCCTCTTGGGAGATGTTCTGCGAGGCACAAAGGCCCATTCACGTGCACCTAGGGGCTTCTCATCAAATTGATAGTTTACTCCTTATTTTTTTTTTGTTTTTTTGAGGAAGAAATGGGCAACCCATTGAGCAATCCCTGTAGCTGCTAGAGCTTGCAACTGCCTCATTTCCCGCAAAGTCTGGAAACTACATTATGTCCAGCCTGTGATGTTATCATCCAAAAGAAGGCAGCAGCTGTAGGATACCCCTGCTGCATGATGTCCCTGAAGCCAGCTGGATGGGGACCAGATATTCTGTGAATCAGGACATTGTGTCACTGACCCAACCATGGTCCGGGACTGCAGGCAGCATTGAAAAAGACTGACTGGCCTGGCCCTGTGGAGTCTCTGGGAAGGTAGCACAGCTCCTTACTCCCCAGAGACTGGTCTTCAATCCCAACTATGTAGGATGAAGGCCTTCCAAAAAAGTGTGTCCAAATTTTGTATACTCATATATTTTTCTTTTACTTTGACAGTGTGAAATTTTCTATTTGATTACTTGTCTGGATAATCTTCATGACTCAAATTTAATTCCATTACCACTGGAATCTCCACCTAAAATAGCACAAGGCTGCTTTCTTTCTGTTTTCTATTTCCTTCTTATAAGATAATGAAGTTGACTAGGGTGGTGCTTGAGTATCTCCAGAAAATCTGAGTAATTCAAGTCTGTGCATTTAATATTGTGTTGTAACGTAAGGGCTTTCTATATACATTACATTGTTTATATTAAATAGATGATTTTTACATTGTATGCCAAAAATCCTACCAGGCTAAGATGCTGTGTGTTTTTTAAGCAGATGGATTTTAAAAGCCTTTGTTCTCAGGTCTCTGAGTGGATTTCCCCTGTATCCTTTATGTGCTACTACTACTTACCCCAGCTTTTATATAACAGCAGAGCTAGAGCCAATCAGTGGGTTAAGCAGCGTGGGATATATGTGAATTTGCAGCAGGTGGGGTACTTTTAAACTCTAAGTGAAGGATGCTTAGGAATCTAAAACCTGCTGCACTCAGTAACATTTCAGTAAACTAATCATAGATTGAAGGCAGAGAAATCATTGTTATAGCTGTATGATCCCTTCTAAAGAAAAAGGAAATTAGTTAGGAACTGAAAGGTAAGAGTAGGAAGGGAAAAAGATTTCAGCTCATAGGCTCTAAATTCTGCAGGCTAAAAGGAATGATGATTGGTCCATACCCATAAATTCAATCCCAAGATGCTCTGCCAATGCAGAAAGTTGACAAAAAAAAAGAAAGAAAGGGAAAAAGTTTCAGAAAAGAGCAATACACTGCACTCCAAAACACATTACACATGACTATTATGGCTCTCTGTGCGTGCACATTGAACCAGACAAATGGTGTGTGGTTAAGAAGCAGTGCTCAGGTACGCCTCTGTGAGTTCACATAGGGAACGTCTCTTTTTATGAGGTGTGCAAAATACCAGCACACTGTGTCTTTATTAACCCTTAAAAGACCTTACTGAGGGAGAAGTTCTGTCGCTGAACTATCCCCTAAATTATTTCCTTGTGTGGGAATGGAAAGATTATCTTTATAATCAGAAAAGGCATTTGATACTATTTCATTCCTTTTTTTAAAAGGCAGAAGCAAAGTTCCAAGGAGGTGAATTTTATTTAATTAAATTAATTAATTAATTAATTTTTACCCAAAGACACCCATTGGCAGAGGCAGGAGCAGAAGCCAAGAGGATGGTAATTTGGTCTGAAAATGTTATCAGGTTGGACTTGGATTTTTGATTGTGGGTAGCTGGCCTCAAATACTTCTTGCTCATTGGTTATGTAATTATTTTCTTAGCTGTATCTCTTTTACTTCTTCTAATCTTCCACTTTCCTCATCACTTGTCTGTTTCATTCACAGAAAGCAACAAATGCTTCTGCCCCAAAACCCCAAACAGGGGCTTGGGACACTGGACACTCCTTCTAGTTTTTCTCATATAAGTTCTGTATGGCATAGGACAATTCTACGCCTCACTTTTTTCAAACTGTAAGGAAAAAAATAAGTGGGAAAGATCCAATTCCTAGGGTTTTTCATCTTATTACTCCTTTAAATCACAGAGAGCCAGTGAAATCACTTCTCCAGAATGCTGGACTCCCATGCACACAGCCACTTGGAGGACCTGCAGGGCTGCCCAGGGAAGTGGACTCAAAGGTATGAGCCAAGAGGCAGCAATCCTGGCAGCTGGGACTCCAGAGACTCCAGGATTGCAAGAACAGCAGAACCTGCAGAGGCTCCATTGAGGAAGTGGGGGAAAACAAGCCCCCCAAAAAATAAAAAATCTCCAGGGATGACACTTTTCATTCTCAAAACCAAAACTGATAATCAAATTTCATGATGCGGAAGGCTCTAGGACTTCCTTTATCTGTGTGTGTGTGTGTGTGTGTGTGCGCGCGCGCGTGTACATACGCCTATGTGTGTGGTCAAGAAGCAGGTTGGAAGGAGAGACAGCATATCAATGGAGATCTATGTTTTCTTTCTTTGATCACTGCCTCGAGAGATACAAGGGCTATTCAATGATATGGCAAGGTATCTCTTAAGTGTGAAAAAAATGCTGTGGAGGGGTGTTTCTCTTACAAAAACTTGCATTTGGGCATGGAAAAAGTACCTCATATAGAGAGGGAAAAAGCAGGAGATGAGTGTGCTGGAATCATCTTGGTTTCGGGTCCTGCCTCTGCCGTGGAACTTTTTAGTGACTTTGGACATGTTAATTTTTCATTAACAAAATATTTCTTATGCAAACACATGCCTCACTGGGCATGCCTGGGGAATAAAGGAGACATGAAATATGTTGGCAAACAGCAGAAGGGTTTAACAGCTTGGGTAGCAGACACATCAAGAGATGTACCCTGGGCCACTTACTGTATTCTCGTTAACTAGCCAGAAAAACTCTGTAAGCTCCGGGGATACTTGAAAACTTAAAAACTTGCTGCCCTTTAAGGAAATAAAGCTCCCCAGATTTTTTAAAGTATATATATATACACATATATGCACACAAACACATATATCAAAAAGTACACTGCATAACAAGGATAATGGGAAGCACTATATATAATAATTTCCTCTGCCTTGGGTCCAGTGTACACAAGCAAATAAGCTATATTTTTCATAAATTAAAAGCTAGGGGATTTAGTTACGATTAACTTGGTTGCACAATATTCACAGCAAAATAATTTATTCAAATCCAGATAAATTTCTCTTGCCTCTGTGCAACACTCAATTGGTCAAAAATTGGTCATTTTTTTTTCCCATTTGCTTTCTTAATACAAACTTTGGAACATCAACGTGAAAACATTCATTTTCCAAGGAAGTCAATAATAAATTTCCTTACTCATTTCCATGAAGGTGGGACCCAGATTTTCTTTCTAGAGCCCCCTCCCTTCTCTTGCCTTTTTCTCCTACCAGTCAGTAATAATTTAAGGGTTAAAATCAAGCGATGTCTACAGAAACTCTTTCCAGAGAGTCAGGACTCCATGCCTACATGAACACTGCTCATGATCTATATTAGTTGCATAGAAAGCTTGGTTAAGTCTTCAATAAAATTAGTAGCATGCCCATGCATACATATTACTGCATTTACAGTTTTATAGGTAAGTCTGTCAGCCTAACTATAATTTCATTTCACGGGAAGTCATTCATATCAGGCAGCTCCAATTTCAAATAATTCAATGGGAAATTGGTACTTAAAACTGGAATCTCTTCTGGCCATAAGCCCTAACAAGGAAACAAGCAGAGGGAACATGCATCAGTCATACTAGACCCAGAGCAAATAATGCTCTAATTCATTTTTACTATTGGTAGCTACATTTCTTTCATTGTGAGTCAAAAAAAAAAAAAAGCAGAATACACGAACACTTTTCATTTTATGAAAAGGTTATTACTTTCTATCTGTTCTACTTAATCTAATGTTGTCCTGGGCTCATTAAGAATCACATACTTCCTATTGAACTTCTGCCTAGCCACTACATTTTTCAAATTAAATTAATAATTCAAAAACACAAAGTTTACTGTAAACAATCTAGTTTCCTTTTCTACATGTGATTTCCTGCTGTGCTCTGAGCAATATAAAAAATTAATTTAAATCTAAAAGTCTTCAGAAACTATTAAATATTGACTCACGAATCCTTTGTCTTAGGATTTTATAATTGCTTGAGGAAAACTGATTAACCTGTAGGTTAATTTAAATTTTCATTTGCATTAAAGGAAAGAACAATAGAACAACTTTCTTTTACAAAAATTATATATCCATGCAATTGTGATTCCTGTTAAAATTTGAAGACATTTAGGATTTTTCTCTTTAACGTCTTGGGCCTGTTTATGCTAATCATCTCAAAGACTTAAAATCTTAAAGTCTTGACTTTCTGTACCGCTGAGATTTCGAAAGGAGTTCTGTCAATGCCAATTCTAAACAGGACCAATTTAGTGTCTGTCTTTTAATTTTAGACTTACCTTTATAAAATGGAGATACTGTTTTTTTTCACATATGCCAATCCGTAGTGTCACTGGGCCCTTTGAAATGTTAACAGGAGACTTTCTCCTTAGTTCCAAATTCCATGTGCACATAAGCACACTCACAAACACACACACAGTAAAATCTCACTAACACTTGGCTGGAATTTATGGCAATTTTGTCACAGGTGAAGTGTTCCTCTATTCCACTTTTAGCAAGATACATGTTTGATGAACAAGCATAATTTCAACAGGTTGCATTTAGAAATCCATGCAAATGATGGATGCACTAGTAACCTGTGATTCAAAACTACTTTTAAGGATATCTGCTAAATTTACTCAGTGTGAGAATGTTCCTAAAAGTTCTAAAATTACAATCTTTTAAAATATTCTAAATTTGAGCTATTCTATAATTAGGTCCTATGATATGTTAGTTTTCTATATGACATACCTGCTCTGTACTGCCCCTAACTATTGAAAGTGTGGGTGCTTTTTCTTTTTTCCTCCCTAAAATCTGTACATTGATTATGGAGTGCCTGTATACACACACATATGTGTGGACACACACACGAACACACACACACACACACACCCCCCACACCACATATCGATGAATACAATTTTTTTCAACTAGGAATTCTGTGTCAAGTTAGGTCAAATTTGAAGCTGACTAACCTTGACAATATTTTCCTAGAAAGTACTATAAATATAATGTTTTATTTCAAGGCAAATGACTGCCTTATAAAATATACATTTGTCCCTCTCTTTCATATTTTAAGTCAGTTTTTATAAATCAGTAAATGGCTCATTGGACATTCTGACCAGAATCACTGTATCAAGTCTGAATGATGTAAGTTTTATGTTAAACTTAAAAAATTATCTATTCTTTAGAATGTTATTTTTCAACTGAAAATGCAGTTTGGTAAGTTTTGAATGTTTCTCTTTGAAGCTGGGGACTATCTTTTCCCAGTTTGTGTTCAAAATTTATGTTTTCCAGACTTTAAGACTACAAACAATTAAATTTTAAAACGGTCACTATGGTGACATTCTCTATCTTTATTCTGGCTTTCATTGCTACTTGAACATAAAGTTCTTAGAGCAGCACAAATTTATTTTTCTGACTTCTATGTAGGGGTTTGCAGAGATAAAAATTGAAAAAACTCTCGGTAAGACAACACTGGAAAGCTATTTCTGATTGGAAGCTCTTGCTTTTCCAGACATGAGGCATCTCTGTTGCACAGCCATTACATATATTGTTCATAAATGTGCAATCAATCTTTGTTAAATCAGGTTAAATATGAATGCTGCTTTCCTGGATGTCGTCCAAAAGTGGCATTGAAAGCATACTAAAGAATTTATTTAAGGAATCACACTCTGAACTTCACAAACACATAGTGGTTATTTTAAAATGATATCTTCTGAAAAAGCAAACGGTCTAAAAGAGAAGTTGAAAATATTTTCTCTGGTTACTACTGTCAGATCTAACTACATAATTATGCTGGGAAATAGCTTCATTTTTAATGCTTTTATTTATATAGTGCCTGAACATTGCCTTCAAAGCACAGTAAAACTCTTAACACCAAAAATGTAAGAGTAACTTAATTAAGTGTTCAGAATTGTCATTAAAATCTAAAGTATGATTTTACTGCATTTATCTAGCCACATGGATTTGCTGAGTCTATGTTATTTAAATACAAATACACATTTCTAAGAGAAATGCTTTAAGGTATTAAATAACATTCTGTTTTTCCCTTTTATTTTTATTTTCTATCCTAGCTTTAAAAAATTAACTTAAAAATTAAATCAAGCTATTTGCTTTAGCTGTGGATAGAAAAATTCTCCCTACTAAATGCATATTACTTAAATGTTTGTGAATAAAGTGAAGGCTGTTTGGAAATTTTGCAATGCCAATTTACTAATTTTTCACAATAGAAAATGGCCTACGAAGTTGTCTTTGATATGTAGCCTATGTAAATAAATAAATACTACCTCCCTAAATAAATGATTGCACATTACGGGTCTAATCTTAACATTATACATTATAGAATTTATTCTGGAAACTTCTATGACTGTTAACAGGAATTACAGAAACTTATTCTCTGCATGCATCAGAACAAGGGTAAATCTGATTCTTTTAGGACCCCTAAATAACCAACTTACATCACTGTTTCTTATGTTAGGTGAATTTAAACTGCAGTAAGCTATGTGACATATTTTTCGGGGTGAGCAATTGACAATCTAAATCAGTGGTTGACAAATCCAGCCCACTGTCTGCTTTTGTAAATAAAGATTTAATGGAACACACCCATGCACATCAGTTGTATGCATTGTTTCCAGCTGTTTTCATGCTACAATAGTAGGTTTGAGTTGTTGTGACAGTGATGGTGTCACCACAAATCCTAAAATATTTGCTCTCTGAACCTTTACAGAAGAAAAATGCCATTCTTTCATCTACAAGGATAACTACATGATATGCATTTTAAATGCAATATTCTGAAAGCTCCAGGATCAGAAGTTATAAACCCAGTTCACAATAGGACAAATACATGGTTTGGTTTATATAATTATGTACAATGTGAATTGGGTCTTTTAGGAATGATGTTCAAAACTTCAGGAAGCCACGAACATCTATCCAAACTTCCCAGTTTTGCCTTAAGTTATTAAGTTTTATATATATATATGTTTTGCCTTAAGTTTTATATATATATATGTATATACACGCACACACATATATATATACAAACACATATTTATCCTATAGTTGAGTTGTTATATCTCAAAATAAATATTTAAACAAATAACAGTAACTATTTTATTCTAAATTACTTTTGAAACTAACATAAAGAAATGCTAACATAAATAAATAATTGTTTAAACTAGTGCCTGAATTACTTGTTCCCTAAGCAACATAAACAGAAGCCAGGATATCTCATTTGCTGTGAAATGTTTGTTTTTAATTTTCCTACTTGATGCTTTTTTAAAAAAATGCCTCAATGCAAACTGTTTGGTTAATGAAGAAAAACATCTGAACTCCTTTTATTATGTTTATTTGTGACAAATAACACATTCTGAATCAAAATTAACTTACCATCATTTCAAGTGCGTATCGGTTACAGCTTAGCAACACCCTTTTCAGGATGTGGTCATTGTATAAAGAAGATGGACTGTTCAGTAGAATGATTTTTATTTTATCAATAAAAGTGAGACTTTGAAATGCCTTTATTATCATTTCACTGCTTGATATTGACTATCAATTTGTATCACATCATTCAATATCAATTCCAGAAACATCCGGAGCCTCACACACCTATTAGTATCTCAGAGACAACTAGTCGCGAACAGAGGAAGTAATACAATTGCTTTTGTTAATGTTCTCATGCGACAGGCAGAGGCAGTCAATATTAGACCTGGTAAGACACATCTAGCTCTAGGTGGAATCTGAGGGGAGATGCAGCAACAAGAAAGCAGCACCAACTGAGCATGCTCCTATTCAGGCAGAGACAGAAAGGGAGTGGACGTACTGTAGAAGCTGGCCATTACGTAGTTTTGGCAGCGATCACCAGTAAACTCATTTGGGCACCTGAGAGAAGAAACAAAAAAACAATGGTAGAAAAACAGAGAAAAAGAGAAGAGGTGAATATATGCTAGAAAGAAGCTCCTTCAGTGTCATTTGACTGAAACTTGGTGAGTTCACCCTCAGGAACTGAATCTTTGCCCTGATCATGGCTTTCAGGCTCTGGCACTTCCCCCAAATGGTTAAAAATTTGGACAGAATGCAGTTCTTAAGTTGGTATGGTGGAAAGATCCCAGCCTTTAAGTGGTTGCCTTCTTTCAAAGGGAACCCCTTAAAATGAAATCTGATGTTTTATTCATCTCAATTTTCCATATGATGGCTTTGGTCACACACGTTGGAAGAAAATGTTTCTCGGTTGGCTTGCCTGCAATAGTTTGTCAGCATCACGGGCCATCGTGACTGGCCATTCTTGTAAATTGATGACTTAGGGACCCACTTTGAGAGACAGTTAAATAAGGTAACACTGAATGGGTTTATGCCTTGAGAGGTTAAGCCATAATTAGAACAAAATGAATCAGTTACGACTGAGCTGTAAAAGCACCAAGTGGTAGTGATTGTTGCTGTAGTTGGGGGAGAAAGCAAATTTCAGATTATTTTAACATACTTTCTTGGTTTTGGACTTTCATGGGCACATTCTCAGTACATCTTGCTCCAGTGAATCCAGGTTGGCACCTAGAGGGCAAAAATGTGGTAAGCAAAAAAAAAATGCTAAAGACACTGAGCTTTCAGACTGGCAATTTTCCTCCTATGGAATATGGAGATTCCTAAAAATGATCTGGTACCAAGCAATATAAAGAAAAGAAAAGACACAACATTTAGAAAACCATGTCCCACGAAAACTGTGGGTTACAGATTTTTGTTGTTGTTTGCTTCAGTCTTCAAATGATTGGTTAACTGAAATTTAACTAGAGTGAAGTTGAAATGTGGAATAAGAGGCAGCATGGCCCGGAGAGCTGTCAATTTCCCTTTGGCATGACCCTATTTGCCACTGATCATTGATTCTCACTATGTTGAAACACTGGTTTTGATAAGCGCTAACATGATTCCATCCCTGTCTCTTATCAATAAATGATCTTGAGCTTTTTCTTTTATATACTTATTTCACTTGTGTATTTATTTCATGGGTGTTTTATGTTACAAGTTAAGTCATTAAACAATAGAAGTCAAGTACTTTCACACTATAATGATTATTGACAAGAAAAACTACATTCCCTGTTTTTTAAAAAGACATTACAAAAAAACTCTTGTTTTTAAGGTTCAAAGATATTAGAAGCAGATTTTTATCAAGACAAATTTCACTTAATTGCATTATCCCAAATCAAAGACAAATACATTTTAAAATTTAGATCAGTTATTCTTACGCAGAATTACTTAATACATGTCATTTTGCATTTAAGGAAAAACTATTTTTAAAACTGTATAAAATTTTTCATGTTATTCACTCACATATATTTAACTATCAAAATTCTAGAATCTTGATACAATATTGTTCTTAAGGTCATGCAATGGGGCTGTGCTTAAATATGGAAGCTCTTTATAATTACCACTTTTTTGTTGTTGTTGTTGCTGTTACTCTAATAACTAAAGCATTTTAAGTAGGATTGATTTTACCAGTACATCCTCTAATAAAAAGGGCCACTGAAAGGTTCTAGGAAGCAATATACTTACAGATAGAAAGACCATCATTTTGAATCCTCAACATCCATCATCATAATTATTATTAATAGTTCATCTATACAGCAACCATCAAGCAAAGAGCCTATCCAAGTTAGCTCTGGTAGCTCATCCCTAGTGATTTTTACACAACCCTTTTCACTACAGAGTAAATAAGAATACATACTATATTTTTGGCATCAAAGAGATATGAACAAAACTGTTCCTTGTTACCAATATAGGGGTAATTTCATTTCCCTTCAAACCAATTCACCAAGTGACTTGGTATATGTAATTCTCCTACTTTATGAAAATGGCCTGCGCGATAAAATACTAGCAGTTTCAGATTTTTTGCCTTGTGAGTATGTGTTTAAGCTTAAACAACAAACATCTTATATTGACACAGCTCTTTCAAAGTCTTGGAAACACCTTCATATAAGTAAACGGATTATTTTTGTTTAGAATATTTTTGCTGCAGGGAATAGAGGAAGAGCTACCTTGAGAAATATGTCAATAAGAAGTATAAGCTTGGCCGGGTGCAGTGGCTCATGCCTGTAATCCTAGCACTTTGGGAGGCTGAGGTGGGAAGATCACAACAAGGTCAGGTGTTTGAGACCAGCCTGGCCAACATGGCGAAACCCTGTCTCTACTAAAAATATGAAAAATAGCTGGGTGTGGTGGCGGGCGCCTGTAATCCCAGCTACTCAGGAGGCTGAGGCAGGAGAATCACTTGAACCCGGGAGGCAGAGGTTGCAGTAAGCTGAGATCGTGCCATTGCACTCCAGCCTGGGAGACAAGAGCAAGACTCTGTCTCAAAAAAAAAAAAAAAAAGAAAAAAAAAGAGGTTGGGTCATTTCTCAAAAAGACGCCATTTCGCATGCTTCAATAAGAATGTCTTCACATTCTTACTGAACGTATATAAGAAAAAACACATGGGAACTTTTTTCATATAACTTATTTGACAAAATTATTTCTGAAGTAAATAGGGTTTTTATTTGTTTCTCTACCAGGACTATAAGTTCATATAGACAAACCCTATAATTAAAGCAGGTGTTTCCAGAATTAATGATGTATTCAGTAATTATCATTCCACCCTGCTTCTTTGAATTCTTGATAAAAGTTAAAATTCTCATATTGAGCACAAGTAATCCATTTGTTTCTTACAAAAGAACATAGTATAAGATATGTGAACACGCTGTGTATGTGTAAGAGAGAGACACACACCACACAATTGCTCAAGGCAGGAAATGCCCTTATGTTAGTAAGAATCATTAAATTAACAAATAGCTAAGGAATCACGAGTTCCTTAAGAGAAGGAAGGCATTTACAAGGAAATTGTCATTAGGCATCTTATAACCAGTTCTGTGATCAGAAGGCACAAGACAACTAGGTAAAGGGAGTCAGAAATCCTACCCAATCAATTTTCTAACTATTATGAATTTCTAACACGATGTTTCCTAGGAAGCTAGCATAAGACGATGGCTTATCTCTATCATAAAATCATACGGAAAACTGGGTGTACTAACACCAGAACTACTTGAGGTATGCAAGTCATTTTTTGGAAATACCAGCTACCTCTCAACCAGAACTATCCTTTTGCTAGTGTTTGTCTTCATTTGGGAGATGAATTTTCTCAGCATTGTTTCTTAGTGTTATAAGACCCTGTTATTACTTAGAACTGACAGCATCAGCATCTCCTAGGAGTGTGCTAGTGTAAACGCAGGCCACAGCCGAGAACTATGGAATAAGAATCTTCATTTTAACAAGATCCCTAAGAGATGTGGATGTAGATTAAAGTTCAAGACGTAAGGTACCCTGAACTGGGAAAAGGGAGGCAAACGCCCTCTCTCGGCACTGTGGTATCTTGCTGTTTGGACATGGACATGCTATTTTGCTTTACGGGGTCTCATTTTCCTCAGTGATAAAATGAAGGAATGTAATTAAGTGATTATCAAAGACCTCTTTTCCCACTAAGGTTCTGGGAAACGATACTTATTCTAACACATGGAATCACTGCTAGAAAACCCCAACATCATTTCTTCTGAATGCATTACCAGTCAGGGACGACAGAACTCAATGACTTCTAAAAATCTTTCTTGATAAAATGGATTTTTAAGACAATTGTTGAGGTAAAACAAACTGCAAGTGCCTAAGCAACTCAAGTGTTCAGCAACAAAAGGATGTAGCCTTCAGAGACATCTAAATTTGTTGCTAAATGAGATGGAAGGGAAAAGCAGAAACTGAGATAGTTTCTGCATAAGCAAACTGCACACTGCATTGATTGTGTAGAGAAAGCACATGCAAATGAAAACCCAGTTGATCTATAAGCTCTGTGAAATTCTGTGGAATTACTTCTAACAGACTAGGGAGACTGGCTTCTGATACATTTCTATTATCAACATTGTATGTTAAACATTCAATCCATCACTTTCCTGGAAGATAAGAATAACAGTAAATCAAACCTGAGTTTGAACAATAAGCTTTGGCATGAGTTTGAGCAAATTCCAAGAATTTTATGTCTGAGAACAATCTAAGTATCTGAATAACAAGTACTTGTTGTAGCTTTAAATATATATACATATGTGTGTGTGTGTGTGTGTGTGTGTGTATGTATATACCATTCGTTTCATTAATCAGATTAGAAGATGGAAATCAGGGTTTTTAAAAATTTTAGTATTTGCTCTTAACATGATCATGTTTGTTCTATATTTGTTATTAATGGGGTGAAAATTCACAGTTTTTTCTGAACTTAGGCATCACTCTTTCCCTGTCCTCCACCTCCCCATCACCCACTTCTATGCTCTGGGGAGAATTCTCTCCTTGCCTTTTGTATTGCACCCTATCCTGACCTCTTTCACTGCACTTATCTGTATTGTGATGATCTGTGACACACTGATCACATTCTGTCAGACAATGATCACATTCTGATCATTTTGTATCTCTAATGCCTAGCACAATGCCTGGCTCATAATAGGCTCTCACAAAATGTCCGTGAAAATGAACTTAAGATCAGACCACAGCGTCCGTATCTGATCAACAATTGTATCAAAGGAGACTTTCAGGCCAGGTGTGGTGGCTAAGACCCGTAATCCCAGCACTTTGGGAAGCCAAGGTGGGCTGATCACTTGAGGCCAGGAGTTCAGGACCAGCCTGGCCAACATGGTGAATGGCTCTATCAAAAATACAAAAACTGGTTGGGCGTGGTGGTGGGCGCCTGTAATCCCAGCTACTTGGGAGGCTGAGGCAGGAGAATCGCTTGAACCCGGAAGGTGGAGGTTGTAGTGAGCAGAGACCGCAACACTACACACTGGCCTGGGTGACAGAACGAGACTCCATCTCAAAAAAAAAAAAAAAAAAAAAAGGAAGATTGTCATACAGTTAATTGATTTGCAAGCACAGGTCAATCTTGAACATCTGTCTGTTATAGTTTATGATACACTCTCCTCTGTGGACTCCCAGATAATTTTTTTTATTTTTTGAGACGGAGTCTCGCTCTGTCACCCAGGCTGGAGTACAGTGGCAAGATCTCAGCTCATTGCAATCTCTACCTCCCAGATTCAAGCAATTCTCCTGCCTCAGTCTCCCCAGTAGCTGAGATTACAGGCATGCACCACCATGCCCAGCTAATTTTTGTATTTTCAGTAGAGACGGGGTTTTGCCATGTTGGTCAGGCTGGTCTCAAACTCCTAAACCTCAGGTGATCCACCCGCCTTGACCTCGCAAAGTGCTGGGATTACAGGCATGAGCTGCTGTGCCTGCCCTCGAATAATTTTTACAGAAATTCCCAGTATCCTTCTCACAGTCTCCCTCCCTCCAATAAAATCCTTTAACATCATGTTTGCAATTTGGAAAAGATTCTTTGATTCTTTAAAAGTAAGTCTGTTATCTTGAATTCAAATACTATTAGTGAAATACCAGTTTACTTCAGATTCAATAAAGCAGTGCATTCTACTAACCAAACTTCTGCCCAGCACCAGTATAATAAAAACTGTGGTTAATAATAACTTCAATATACTGTTAATATCCTGATATGCTTACTATGTAATCAACCATAGATGTATGTATTTTGAAATAAATTTAATGCTTGGTGTATTTTTTATATTCCAATTGAATAAATTATTTTCCATTTTTTCTTGGTGGAGATTCTAGACGTTTTTAAAGATATTCACGGACCCCAAGAAACTTCTAGTTAGGGTTGGCTAATTTTATAAACCACACATTTATGGTCAATTTATAAACCATCCTTAGACATCCTTTCTCTTCTCAGCTTCATTTTCATCAAACCCTCCCTTGATCAGGAACAAGAGGAAGAAAAAAAAAATACAGCTGATATTTCCTCTCTCTCTAGTCATCATTCCACAGTGAAATATTTGGACAATTTAAAAAATACCTTGTCGAAAAATGAAAAGTCCCTATTATCTGTCTGCTTTTCCTCAATACTAGCTGTGGTATTTGAAATTATTTGATGTCTATGTTTACAAATATTAAATGATAGAAATATCAACAAATCTCTATCAAGGAATATTGGTGAGAGAGTATCAGACACCAAAGGCTTTGCTCTCTCTCTGTGTAAACTCGAGGTGGCAGTGTCTACGCCAGCTCCAACTGTGCTGGTCTGTTTTCCTACAGTATCGTGTTGCAAACACTGACTTTTCTCACCTCTTAGCCAGCTCAGCATTCTGCCCAGAACTCGCCCACTCACTGGCTGAGTATCTGTGTTGTAGATTATTCTTTCCCAAATGTATTGTTACTATTAGTCTGCATTTTTCCAAGATGAACCTCATTCTGTTATCTACCTTTAAGTGAAGTTTCTTGAGGTTTGCATATGCTTTTCTAATTTGTGTTTTAGCGTTCTTTCTAGCATCATCTGCAAAAGACATTTATTTCCCCAAGGGAATGCCCTCTTTAACATCATTAAAGAAAATATTAAATATAAAATGTTTCCTTCAGATCCAACCTACATCTCACCACCACTGTTCAGACAGTATATATCCTCCATTTTCTTTTTAATGACAATCTGGGGACTAGTTTCCAATCCATGAGATAAGAGGATACATAGAGTGGCCACACTAGACTCATGGGTAAATGCTGAGAAAAAAACCAAACCAAACCAAACCTAACTTGTCCTGCCTTTTCAAATGTTGTTTTTCAATGTCCAGGACATACAATCCCAATAATGAGGGTGGCAGTGTTTGTGAATTAACTTCTTGTTTGAACCTTGGTGCCCTTCCTAAATCTCTGTTTGCACAGCTTGCTCTGAAATGCTCATCTGCAGAAAGACTAAAACCCTTGCCCATGTTTACTCTACATGATGAATCCTTAAGTTGGGGGTCAAACAATTTCATCGGATGTGGGATCAATCTACATCCCATACATCTCCACGTCATTGTGACACAATGACATATCGACTGCTAATTTGTGGTTTGGTTTTCCTCTCTTGAGGAAGTTTCCCTGTCTCGTCAAACAGCTTAGGGGTTCTGAGGGGCTTTATAGCCTTATCCACTTCACCAGCCTCATTCTGTGATAAAACATCTAAATATTCACTTTTTCCTTAAATCATTCAATATAAATATTTCAAAATTGTGTATTCGTTTTCCTGTAAATTGACAATTTGTACTTGTATACATTTATGGGGTAGAAAATGATGTTATGATTTATGAATACAACATGGAATAATTAAATCAATCTAGCTAAAATATTCATCCACTATTCACAATAGCCAAGTTATAAAATCCACTATTCACAATAGCCAAGTTATAAAAAATCTACTATTCACAATAGCCAACTTATAAAATCAACTTAAGTGTTCACCAACAGATGAATGGATTAAGAAAATGTGGTATATATACACAATGAAATATTTTAAATTGACTCTATATACATCTCAAGAGTATGACTGCATACTCTTTTTTTATTCTTTTTTCCACAGAGCAGAGTCAGCCTCTGACTAGGTCTTTCATTGTACATTCCCTTAGCTCAATTAATATCCTTCATAGCACTTGGCAAACCTGTGATTTATAATTCAATTAATTACATGAAACATGATTGTTACTTGCAGTAGCCTACAGACTCCATCAGGCAAAGACCAGTATGGTTTTGTTCACTACTTTGTCCGTAGCATGAGCACAGAGCCTGTCTCATATGAGTTCAATAAATGTACATGGCTGCTCAACTGATTTTTATAAGTGAGGAACGAAGCTATTCAGAACACTTAGTCAATGCACCTGATTTTAGGTAAAACTACACCTAAACTGAATCCTATAAAAACTAAAGAATTTTCTTCAACTCTACCTCAGTGAGTTAAAAGTCTAAATGAGTTAATAAATTCCTCATAAGCACATAGTAGGATTCTAGATATATGAGGACATGAAAGAAATAGAGGACACAGTCGTCTGAAGAGCGCACTATCTAGATCCACATGAGTCCCACCACTTGCTCTCACAAATGCTGTCTATATCTGTTAAATGTTACAATATTCGAGAACAGAGAAGTACCACAGGCAAGTGTAACACTGATTCTAAAGAAAGAACTCTCCTAGGCTGGTATTGGTGTTAGCAGCAATACTACAAATACAACAAATACTACAAATACAACGAAAGTGTGTTCTTATAGACTGGAAGTTCTAACCCAGTCCTGTTTATTTTTTCCAAATTTCTCTTTCTGCAGCCATGATGATGAGACTGCAGGACACAACTGTGAGTTTGTACCGTTGCCCCCTTGTTTAATTGTATTAATCCAGCTACTAATACATATTATAAAAGTTACTATCATCAGCATCATTATGTCAGTATTTTATAAAATGTTAACCTTAGCTAGTGCCTTTGATGTCTTTGACTTTCTCTTCCCATCTTACTTAGTCCCCAGACTTCTTCTAGCCTGTAAGGAAGACTCGCTTCCCTAAACATCTGCTATGTCTATGGTGCCACTCTCCTGCTCCAGATGTTACTATGGCTCCCTGTTAGCTATTACAATACCCAAAGTCCTCTGCCTGACCTTCAGAGGTCATTAAGTGGCTCCACTGTTTAACTTAGTTCTTTTATTTTGTTCATTTGTTTGCTTTACTTCCTAGAATTAAGCTGCATGTTACCGTGTCTCAGAGAAAGAATTCCTACAACCACAATGCCTTCCTGGTATAAAGGAAAGACTCTATAAATGATGATTATATTTAAAAAGTCTTCTCTAACTTATTTCAGTCTTTTCTTTCCCTTCTTTAAATTTGTATTACCTTAATAGTCAGCATTGTACCATTTGGCATATATTCACTCATTGATTTTCTATTTTAGCAATTTCATTTTCTTTAACAGACTGAGTTCCCAGAGATCAGACACCATTCCTTATATTTTCTCTGTGTTTTAAAAAATGCCTGGCGAATAGCTGTTCTATAAACAAATGTTAATCCATTTATGCTTAGTGTTCCATTATTGGGACGCTAAGCCTGTGGGAGATTTTAATATCCTACTGCTCAAGGTCATTGCCAAGGTCTGACTGCAAAAATTAAAAAAATTGCGACCTCAGGCATAATTTGATAAATATTTCATTTACATTATATATATTATCAAATACGTTGGATAAATATTTCATCTATCAAACTTAATGTATTATATTTGCTGTGATTTTGTCTCCCATAGTTATGTTTTTCATACCTGTCTCTTATAATAATGTATAATATAATAAGGCCCTACATGGCTTCATAAACATTCATTATACAAAATTATAAAAGTCTATGTTTACAGATACCTTCCATCTTTCCAAATTTAGTTTGTTTTTTGTTGTTTTTGCATTATAAGGAAGCTAATGATCAGAAATATTAAACGATCTGTCAAAGAAAAGTTATAAAGATAGTTGGTGGTCCCAACAAACCACATAAAACTGCTACTCTTAAGTAAAATAAAGAATTAGAAATTAAACATGGGCCAGGCATGGTGGCTCATGCCTGTAATCCCAGCACTTTGGGAGGCCAAGGCAGGTGGATCACCTGAAGTCAGGAGTTTGAGGCCAGCCTGACCAACGTGGTGAAACCCTGTCTCTACTAAACACAAAAAATCAGCTGGGCATGGTGGTGCATGTCTGTAATCCCAGCTACTTGGGAGGCTGAAGCAGGAGAATCGCTTGAACCTGGGAGGCAGAGGTTTCAGTGAGCTGGGACTGCACCATTGCACTCCAGCCTGGGCAACAAGAGCATGAAACTCCATCTCAAAAAAAAAAAAAAAAAAAAAAAAAAAAAAAAAAAAAAAAATTAAACATGATAACACAGTCTGTTAAAACAGGTGTATATATTTTTCCAATGTCTACTGAGAGAATGTAATACTACCATTTACTTTTTATTATAAGGAAAAATAAATTTTGCTTCCCCAGAGTTAAAAGTACTTTAGCAGAAATGAACTCATTTAATTTCACTGACTCCCTGGGAAGAAATTTGGAGAACATATTAACTTCATGTTATAAATAAATATATTGTCCAGAGAGTTGAAGTGAAAGGACATAAGACTGTTCACCAAAATTGGTAGTTTAAAACTCTAATACCCTCCAGATGAAGGCACATCTGTCCACTGGACAACATGTTGGACTTATAAGCACAGCCTGATATAAAATAATTTTTAGATTAAAAAAAATCACATCAACATCTTCCAAAGTAGTTCTCCACTGAAACTGTTCAGAAGAACAGATACACAAGAACAGAGAAAAGATGCAAGAGGAAATCTGGATAATTTCATGTTTGATTTCATGTGTCTTGTTTCTTTGAACCACAGGACTACATAAAGCATCAGAGGGTACAAAATGGAATGATTCTTTTCTCATCTTTATATAATCTGGAATAGTAACTATTTTTTTCCACAGAATAAATTTTAAATTACTGTAGAGAAAAAAAATATAAAAGATGAGAACTACCACTGAAATTCCCACACAGTCCCCAGGAGGAGGTCCAAGCAATCCGGAAACCTCTCCTCAGAGAAGTTTTTCACTGTTAATATGTTTAATCCATTCGAAACACCTTGTTCTAAGCAGAGAGACAAAAGAGATTTGCTGTAACATCTTCTACTTCAACTCCCAAGAAGACAACAGCAGATTAGGTGACCAGAGAGACTACTTGGAAACTTCCATGCTTGTGGTGTTTCTGAGTCATGTCTTTAGTCAGGGATAAAGCTGATTTTCAATGATGTGGCTCATGCTTCAGCAATGCTTAGCTCTAGACAGATAGACCATATGGAAACTATGAACTGGCTTCATAGACAGGACCATGATGAGCCAATGCAATATTTTTATGTCTTCTGTTTCTATTCAAGTGGTCTAGCGAACAGTGTATTATCATAAGACCTAGTATATTATGTCTTTGTTTAAATTCTGACTAGTGATTATTTTTAATGCTATAGATATTTTACATACAGGATTTTAAAAAATAAAAACAGTTTCATGTAACGAGAAAGGTTTGAAATATTTTAGATGTAAAATATACTCTCCAATTCTTCCCTCAAGGTTCTGGCTTGCTTTAATATGTGAATAAAGTCACCATCTCAAAGGAGGGGGAAGTTATCAAAATCATAGATGTCAAAGATTTTCTTTCTGATAAGATCCAGTAATAATTTAAATCACTTACCTAAAAGATCCTAATTACAAAAAAAAAAAAGGTGTAATTTCTTAGAACTAGAAGGCAAGAATGATCCACTAGACAATTAGCTCAGAGGATGGCTTGGGGCTTTAATAATTATCAGAAGAGTAACAAATGTTTCACTTCAAGATTTTTAAAATATAGCACATTTTTACTACTGGATTAGGCTTAAGATTTAATGAGAAACTGTGTTGAGTGAAGAAAAATTGCAGTTGTTGGCACAATATTAAAATGAAAAAACTGAACAGCACTTACACGAATGCATGTTTTGTATTGGACGTGGGAGGGCTAAATAATAGCTGAAATTAATATGTGGAAAAGAACTGCCCTGGTTCCTTAGAGGTATGCAGAAACTATCGTATGTACTCACTCAGCTTGTAAATCTTTGCAAAGTGATGATGAAAAATGATCATATTTCATTACTATAATTAAAATATAGTGGTCTCAGATGCTTTTCTGAAGAAGTAAAAATATGAGACATAGATAATATGGGTACACTGTTTAAAAAGGAGAAGAATTTAAGGACCTATAATTTAAATGCTTTTTCAAGGAGATTTATTAAAATACAATTACACTGTATGCTTAAGATTAGGAAAAAATAACAAGGCTTCCCCATATAACAAATGAACCTCATATTTTATAGATTACAATTCTCAGCTTCTGGCATTTTCTATTTTGATCAGAGAAAACCTTACAAACTAAAAACCCGGTTCATCCCAATTTGCTATGATAAATATGGGGATGTCTCATATTTGTGCTGTATTCACAGCAAGTCAGCAGAACTAAAGACTAAATCAGACAGATTTTTATTCTGCTGCAAGCATATAGATTTGAATATTTTAGTGACCAAGAAGTGAATCTCTAAGATTATTTTTTAAACAATAAACATAGTCGTATGAGATAATTCAGATCTAAAAGGAATGATCTTTTCTACATACTGTTTTTTTAATTTTTTATTCTATTTATTCATTTTTTTTTGACAGCCTTACTCTGTCACCAGGGCTGGAGTGCAGTGGCGTGATCTTAACTCACTGCAGACTCAACTTTCCGGGCTCAAGTGATCCTCCCACCTTGGCCTCCCGAATAGTTGGGACTACAGGTGCATACCACCATGCCTGGCTAATTATTTTTCTGTATTTTTTGTAGCAATGGTGTTTTGCTACATTGTCCAGGTTGGTCTCCAACTCCTGGGCTCAAGAGATCCATCTGCCTCGGCCTCTTAAAGTTTTGAGATTACAGGCATGCACCTGGCCTCATACTCGTATTTCATCTTGCTTTAATATTTTTGCAAGACTTTTACCTATCATTTCACTTTGGCTTATAAAAATTATTTATTTCCGTGAAAGAGATGTTTAGTAATTGAGATTAGAATTTTACTGTTCTGGCTCTAAGTCTTTTATTCACTCTAACAGATTATATTTACTTTTACAAATTGTCTGTCTTTGATAAAATCAGCTATACAACCACCAACACTTGTCTTGTCTTGGCACTGTATCTACTTTTTTCAAAGAAGAGCTTTAGAGTGCAACAAAGGAGAAGTTCTGGAAGGTGCTTGTTCAGAGCCATGAGGTCCCATCAGGCACGCTACAGACACGCCCAATCTACCACAGCTCAGAGAGCAGCAAAACATGGCCTACAAAATGGTATTTTCGATCGTTGCTTTTTTTGTCTTTAAAACATATGTTTTTTAAGATGCACTTCCTTACTTATAAATATAATTAAGATTTTATTAGAATTGGCATCTAAATATTTATATAGTATTTCTGTGATGTAAAAGGGACAAGGCCTTGTTGACTATTTCTGGTGCCTTTTTCATTTTGCTAATTGCTCCTATCAGTTCAATTGCCTCTCTAACAGACTTGTTCTTCCTTGTCAAGATTTAAGTCACACACCAATATTCTAGCAGAAAACAATTTTTGTGACAAAATGGTTTTCCCTCCTTTAGAACAAGCATTGCTGCTTTAGAATAATGTCCCCACTGCATGTTTTTGCTGGGGACTGCTGGCAAAATTTATTAGATGTTCTACATCACATTTTTTAAGGAACGACTTTTAAAATACCTTGCTTTTGGGATATAGCTGTTCGTGAAGAGCAAAACAAAGGTGTATTTTCATCATTTCAATAAAACATTAAATATATTTTTATGCCCACATCAAATTTTAAGTCCATATACCGTATGTAGACTAAATATCAACAGTAAACTTAAAATGCATGGCAAAATAAACATACTTTTTAATGAGTCCTATTAGTTTTTACTACAAGGTTTAAATATTTAATGTACTGATACTATCACTATCTTATGCTGCCTGTTGAGAGAGAATAAATTGGATACTTCTCTATTTTTATTTTTTTTTTATTTTTTGGGACGGAGCCTCGCTCTGTCACCCAGGCTGGAGTGCAGTGGTGCAATCTCGGCTCACTGCAAGCTCCACCTCCCAGGTTCACGCCATTCTCCTGCCTCAGCCTCCCGAGTAGCTGGGACTACAGGCGTGTGCCACCACGCCCAGCTAATTTTTTTTGTATTTTTAGTAGAGACGGGGTTTCACGGTGTTAGCCAGGATGGTCTCGATCTCCTGACCTCGTGATCTGCCCGCCTTGGCCTCCCAAAGTGCTGGGATTACAGGTGTGAGCCACTGTGCCCAGGCCTAAATTGGATACTTCTTAATGGTGCATCAACTCCTTCAGGTCATTGGAAAGACAGTGCTATTCTAGATATATCTATAGACAAATGAAAGAACACTGCTGTCACCCACAGGGATGCTACATACAATGTATTTCCAAATATATGCAATTTACTTTTTTCTCTTTTTTTACTAGCAATATAAAACTAAACTCCATTTAAAAAATAGTTATGCAACAGTAAGACAATCCCAAGTGTAATAGATATATGTCAGTAAATAATCTTCTGCCCTTCTGCTTCTTTTTGTTGTCTTATTCATTTGGCAGGTGATCACTGGGATAAGAAAGCAACATTATCTTACAGCTTAATTCATACATTGGATGTAGAAGTAGATACCAAAAGTTATAGGCCTCTGTGATATCTGCACATCTTTTCTGAATAACAACAAGAAAAACCACAAGGAAAGCAACACTATAAATAACATGGCAAAAAACAAAAACAAAAACAAAAAACACCTCACACACATTGAAAAGAGCAAAAAACAATTCTGCATATGACAGAGGAGTGATGACGAATGGTGCGAATGTTTTAAAACACTCTACATACAAAACAGCATTATTCAACATGACGCAACAAAATTGGAAAAAAAGCAACAATACATCATGAGACATAGAATCATCTGAAACAAGGAGTTATAGACATAAGCCACACACAGGATTTCTTTTCTTACTTGCACAAGTATCTCGAGGGGTTTGAAAGGTCTTTCACCATGAAGCACTCCCCTCCATTCACACAGAAAGTTTTCTCCTTCTCCGCACATTTTACAAGATGGCTTGTCCCAGTGGTGGATGTAGATGTAGCTGAAGAGGAGAGAAAGGAGAAAGGTTAACATTGACTTTTTTTTCCCCTTCTAAACAGCCTTTAATCTTAAATTATCCTAAAAGGAAGAGTTCATATAAGGTACAGATTTCACTAAACTTGCAGACCTTACAAACAATAGCAGAGAAGTTAAGCTGTTTGTGGTCTCACTACATAGAATCAAATTATAAAAGAGAGAATTATAGAGTTAACTAATTTTACTATAACTAAATAGGAAAAGAGGCTCAACATTTTTTAACCAATATTTTATCTTCCAGGTAGTTGGAAAAGAGAAGCTCTATTGTCATTAAGCAAAATACATTTCTCAGGAAGGTTCAAGGTAATGGTATAAAGTCATGACAGTGCAGCTCAATTTAGACATCTATTTTTAATGGCAATCAATTGATAAAATTATTTATTTTTGAAATGTTTTACATGCCTATTGACTTTACATTTTTTAGACATGATGTATATATTGAAAAAGAAACACAAGTTGGCTTATTTGTTCCAAATGAAAACATTATAGATTATTAGTCAGATACATATCAACATGCAGATTAGAAGCCATTCTCTTCTAAATTTCTTTTCTACTCTAATTTCTTAGAGGAACATGGTTGAATGTCCAAACGCCATCATACTTTTAAGGAAATGGAAAGAGTCTAATATCACTGTAAATGTAGACTAAAGCACTACAAAATATCTCCATTTAGAATGAGAGGTAGAAATAAGTTTCAAGTTTGGTTTGCAACACCTTCATATAATGAACTTAATATTCACTTGTCAAACTTCATGTTACATGAAAGTGGGTGCA
Organism: Pan paniscus; assembly: GCF_029289425.2. Classification (NCBI taxonomy): domain Eukaryota; kingdom Metazoa; phylum Chordata; class Mammalia; order Primates; family Hominidae; genus Pan; species Pan paniscus. Next base: position 51,298,327 of record NC_073256.2, on the reverse strand, counting down.
TGAATTATACAAAGCCAAAGCTCTCAGCCCCAGGCCACCAGGGCATTTAGTACCAGGATGTTTCTTCTCATATCATTGGGAACACCATGGGCAATACTCAGTCCCAACCAAAAATAGTCTAATATACACAATGTTTATCAATGATATTTTCAGGATGAAAAGCAAATCCAGTATATCAAGCCAGTACAGATTCTGTATACTCTTTTAGGAAAAAAAAAAAAATCCATCTTTAGAGGCAATTTTTTGTCTTGTCTACTGATACATTCTTATGAATTTTTAATTCCTTTTTAATTCCTTTCTGTCTTCCTTACTAGTTTCTATTTTATTATTTGCATGTGAGTTTCATATGACCTTGTTTACTTTTATTTGACCTGCCATGTATTACTTTTCCATTTTCTTCTGCCTTTCCTGTTCATTTCCTTCGAAAGTCTACATTTTGTTGTGACACATAACCTAATTTTGTCTTCTCCCCTGCTTGATTTTTATTCTATCTGACTGGAATACTCAATATCTGATTATTCCATTTCTGAATTACTCATGGCCTTGCTTACCTCTTATTATCCTGTCTAAGGCATGTTTTTGGACCCCTTTCATTGATCTCAGCATGGCTTTTTCGAATAACAGCAAAAGACACTCAAAACAACTTGGATTTGGAGACAGATGTGGTTTAAATCTTGTCTCCTACTGGCTTTGAATAAGTCATTTAACCACTCAGATGCTCAATATTCCCATTAAGAAAAGAGGGGTAATGGCACTCTTACAGAATTCTGTAGAGATTATAAATAATCTAGATAAAGGAATTGGCAAAAAAAATTGGCATTCAATGAATAATAGCAAATATTAATGGGCAAGCAGGGAAGGCTCTTAATTTGGGTATGTATAAGAGAGAAAAATCTTGACAATGGAAATCTGGGGACTTCAAAGATGTATGCTATTTATTTATTTTTTTAAAGGAGAACTTTATTCCTAAGGATATGCATGTTATTCTGGAATCATTACTATGGATAAATAAGAATTGGACTAATTTTTTATTACTCCAACAAAAAGCTATTTTCAAAATACATTTCAAGGCATCTTTTCCAGGCCTACAAAGCAAACAAACTAAACAAAAGGAATAAGAAAGAATGAGTAGACAGTTGATTTTTACCATCAATTATCAGTTATACTTTAACATCTTCATTAAGAAGAGGGGAAACATGATTTGCATTGTTTGGTCTGTAAAATCATGGAGTATACAACATTTCTATATATCACACAGCATATAATCTTAACATAATATCCTTTCATGTAAAAAACTACTTATTTAGGTGCTATGTATTAATATTTTCATCCACGGCAATTGCCTTTAAAAATATCAGGAAATGGGCTGGGTACGGTGGATCACGCCTGTAATCCCAGCACTTTGGGAGGCCGAGATGGGAGGATCATGAGGTCAGGAGTTTGCGACCAGCCTGACCAACATGGTGAAACCCCATCTCTACTAAAAATACAAAAATTAGCTAAGCATGGTGGCGTGCCCCTGTAATCCCAACTAGTCAGGAGGTTGAGGCAGGAGAATCGCTTGAACCTGGGAGGTGGTGGTTGCAGTGAGCCGAGATTGCACCGCTGCACTCAAGCCTGGGTGACAGAGAGAAACTCTGTCTCAAAAAAAAAAAAAAAAATTAGGAAGTTTGCCTCGAATGTTAAAGGTTTTGTGCGGAAAGGCTTTCAACTGCTGACAGAATTCCATAGGATGACAAATGGAGCAGGGTATCCTTGCTGTCCCAGGTGACAGTGCTGAATGGGCCACCTGTGGTGTGCTGTCACCACGCAGTCCTGCAGAGGAACTCTGAACCTCAAGCAGACCCTAGTGGCCTTTGCATCTCTGACAGGTTGCTAAAGATTGCCCTTCATGCAACCTGAACAGCAAACACTGCATGGGCTCTCTCAGGACAAATGCCAAGGCTTTTGCTAAAAACAACAAAACCAACATTCCACCTCCCCCCAAAATGTAGACACTCCTTATAAAATGTAAACAATAAAAAAAAGCAGTGATATAAGCAACACATAGACATATTTCTTCCCTAGACTCTGATCTTATGAGATCATCAACATAAGATTAACAAATATGTTAAAAACTAGAAACAACCCTCTTTTTAAAAGGCCTTAAAAATATATCTCTCTGAAATGATTATCCTTGTAATGCTATCCTGAAGCCCCTAGCTCTGACACAGTCATTTAAAAAATTCTTAGATCATTACCTGAAACTAGTAATGGGATATTTCATAGCAAAATGATTCTTGGAGGGAAATGAAGTAGCAAGTATCTCATACAGTTATGGATTATTATGCTTAGCACTTTTATCCTTTAGCAGTAGTGAGATCAAAAAATGATCACGAATTGTAAGGCAACAATGAGCTCCCAGGTGATGCGAAGTGTTAACTGAGTGGATGCAGCTGCTCCAAACCAGCAGCCAAGCACAGGAATAAGTTGTAATTGTCAGAAGAAGCCGGGATGGAGATGGTGCTATATACACTCTTCAGATTTTCGCCAGGTTTCCTTTTGCTCTCCTTATTTGAACACAGGGCCCTGACAGTCTTACACAGGCCTATAAATTTCGCAGTGATATTTTTTCTCTGTGCCGTACACACTGAGTATTCCTAAATCAGTTTCCATTTGGTAATTCAACCAGGATGTAATGAAACCGACAAAGCGGGTCCTATGCCAATCAGAGCAAACAGCATTCTTTCTGGGGGGGCTGGGAGGAGTTGTATTAAAGGTAAACTAAAGATTTGGAAGATAAAATATGTTTCAATATATAAAAGATGATACCCCCCAATAGTTGTTCCAGGAAGGAGGTGAACTGGATCTCACTAAACCTTATCTCCCTCTGATTTATGACTAGTTTTTCACAATTTGTAAGTTGTCTTCTAGTGACTACAAAATGAACAGCAATTAGAAACACTACAAAATCTGACATTACTTTGATGTTTGCCATTTATGTGACCACTTTATCCCAAACACACTTTCCTTGGTATATCAACAACTACAGTATTATAAGGAAGAAAGTATAAGGTAAAGCAGAAACTTACTATTAGGTTGGTGCAAAAGTAATTACGGTTTTGGCCATTCCTTTTTAATACCAGAGAATGTATTTTGTAGTATTTTACTCTAGACCTGGTTTGCCTTGGCAAAAAAGGTCAGGACAAATGATCATTGCTGGGGAAGCTGGACAGTTCTCTGAAATAGCTGAGAACTGGGGGACTACTATTATCATTTAGAGGTTCCAAAAATCCTTTACCACACAAAAGGACTCCCTCCTTCCTTCATGCCCTTCCTCTTTCTTCCTTTCAGCCTGCCCCTCCCTCCCTTCTTTCTTTCCTTCCTTCCTTCTTTCCCTCCTTCCTTATTTCCTTCCTTCCTTCCTCACCTCCTTCCACAATTGTTTTTTTTTTTTTTTTTTTTTGAGATGGAGTCTAGCTCTGTTGCCAGACTGGAGTGCAGTGGCACAAACTTGGCTCACTGCAACCTCTGCCTCCCAGGTTCAAGCAATTCTCCTGCCTCAGCCTCCTGAGTAGCTAGCTGGTACTACAGCCACGCGCCACCACACCCGGCTAATTTTTTTTTTTTGTATTTTAGTAGAGAGGGGGTTTCACCATGTTGGCCAGGACGGTCTCCATCTCTTGGCCTCATGATCCACCCGCCTCAGCCTCCCAAATTGCTGGGATTACAGGCGTGAGCCACCACACCTGACCCACAATTCTTTAGTGACTGTTTATTATGTGCAAGACATAATGATAACAACCAAAATCACTGGGGTTAAAAATTGTAAGACCATGACCAACTCTCCCTAGAAGAAACCCTTCATAGATAAAATGTACTGAAATGAACACTGAAGTTGGCTGGGAAGAATCAGATCCAAGGCACAATTTTCCAATTATTAGCTGTGGGACTTCTCTCTATCTACCTGCCTTAGAAAATTCAGCTGCAAAAATGAGATACCAAAGGGTTGTTGCCAAGTTTATTACAACACTTTGTCAGTTGCAACACTGCACACAAATATATGATACTGTTACTATTACTAATGACATAAATATTGAGCAAACAAAAGTAAAAAAAGAATTCTGCCCAGACTGAAATGTTACATATATAACCAAGCCTCAATAGTTGTTTCTTAGGAAATTATTCTTCTGCAAAATGTGAAAAAACATGGCCTAATTTGGAGTGACAATCATTGAGTGATTATAAAGCATTAAGTAAATATCAATAATCTATGTTTAACTTTATCAAAACTACTTGTCAAAAATGTATAACCACTTAATTTCCTTATAAAATAAAATAGAACAATTTAAGAGAAATTAATATCATAAATGCAGGATTATTTTACCCTTTCAAGATCTACATAATTCTTTAATATTTCTGACTGAATTTCCAAATTACAAGAATTAAACTTACTTACAATATTATGTATTATGTGTTACAACAATTTTTTAAAGTATAAAATATTTTAAAATAGTGTCATATCCATAGCATGTAGACTGTAATATAAACTTCGTTTACAACTTAAGATTTTGGAAATAATACTATTGCCCATTTTGTAAATACTCAGAATAAATAGCTGAGAAATAATCAAGTGTTCTCTGCTTGTTATTAAATATTTTCCCATGGAATCAAACAGTATTTCCTGTAGAAGGCTAGGTGTTTTTCTTCTCAAGACAGGCTAAAAAGAAAATAATACTGTAAAGGATGGCTTGCTTTTCTTGCTTGTTTTAAGTGGTGTTTTCCTTATCAGTGAAGTAGACAAAACCAGTAGACCAGGACCATTACACAAATGCAAACTGCTGATAAAAAGCCACTATTCTTCTTTGACAATTAGCAGGAATTAGCATGACTATACAGTGTATATATACCCCACAAAGCAATCATTAGATCCTGTTTCCCTTGAATGAATTAGTCCTCACCCACAGCTTTTAGGACAATTCTTTACGAGTTACTTACAGAAAATTAAACCAAATAACTCTACGCCATTTGCTTAATAAAATATGCACATTTTAAATATTTGAATATTAAACTGCTAGTCACTACAAAATTACAGATTTTTTTTAACCTTACCTGTAATATCTTCAATGCTTATGTGTTTAGGAATCTGCATACTTTCCTGCTCTTTGAGGTCCAGTTAAAAAATCTGAAATTATTATTCTTGCTCTGAATATAGCTCCTTTGCAATTAGGTATAATGAGCAGACTGAACTCCTACTGGGGAAAAAAATGCTTAGGTGGTTCCTGAAGATGAAGCTCTGGAGCAGAAGCTGAGCAGAAAGAGCTGTGCCACCTAATGTAGCTTTTCTAGATGCCAAGGGAATGATAGGTGGAGTCATTAGTTTTCCAAAGGAAAGGTTCAGAGCCAGGCTCAGAACCACGGAAGCCTTGTCATTCTGGGTTGGCATTTTTTCCTGAGAAGTCATTCAATCCTTTGCTGAATAGCAAATATGTACTTGAAAAAGAAAGAAAGTGGCCAGAGGAGATCAAAGAACCTGCATAGAGTTGGAGGTTCCCAGAGCCAATACAGTGACTGGAAGTAATGTATCATCTCTCTTGACCTCTCCTTGACTGAACTCTGCTCAAGAAACAAAAAGGGAAGCCAGGAGAATCCTCAGGAGACGGTTAATGGAACCAGGACTTTCTAAAGCAGAATTAGGGCATCCAACTCCATGGAGCTCAGGACTTAGCTAATACGCTGGGAGCACTTAGAGGTTTGTAGACTTCCTACAAGGTGACACTTTGTCCAAAGAACAAGTTGACACCAAGGGCCAATGGAGATTAACTGGTTTAACTGATGAACTTGGTCTTTGGCATTGTTCAAACATATATAGAATTGTAGGACTATCAAGGATCTTAGCACATTTTATAGTTTATTCTATATTTTAAAGGAGGATAGAGATCATCTCAAAAGAATAGTTCTGCAGTCTTTAATAAAATACCTCTAGCTAAGAATTCACAAAAGTACACAGGGGAAGGCTGCCCAAGGTCACATAAGTGAATTAGAAAATGCTTCCTAAGTGGGTAAGATTCCTTTCTCCCTTACAAGCTTTCTGGGCAGACCCTGATATTATTTCTTCCTATTCAGCAGAATGAAAAGTGACCTTTGGGTGTTTCTCCTGATAAAACAAAATTATAATTTTTGTTGTAACACTGATCTCATTTGTAGCTAAACAGAAAGCAGATTCTAAGTTCCCAGCAGTGGCTGAGCAAATGATTTGGTGTCATTAGACAGTGTTATCCTTAGAATAATAAGATTGCCAGGAAAGGTTATTTTTCAAACCTACAAGTTGCTGTTTTTTTCTGTTTTTTTCAGACAGTGCATTTTACTCATGGCACAGTCTAATCATCCTAAGTCTACTATTTCTTAGGAGAAACATCTCAATGATACGAATACCATGGAGGATGTCATAACTTTTCCAAAGAAGAAGAAAAGTATCTTCCCATAGTGGATAATTGACTAAATGGAGTTACAAGAAAGCTACATTTTCTTCTTCACAAAGCCAATAATCTTTTCTTAGCTGAGAAGCCAATTCCAGAAACACAGTTCTGCTACATATTTTCTACTAATCACTGACAGTTTTATATGAGTATAAAATTTCCATAGCCGGAGTCCACAAACTTTCAAGCTGTCCCTTGAATCTTTTTCCATCAATACTTAGATTCTAAAGGAGTACAATCCGTCTAGCCTGCAAAGCAAATATCAGCAGGCCATCTGACTGGCTTAATTTGATATATTTATAGATCTCACCAGGCTAAATGTGGAAGGCACACATTCTTTACTATACTCTGCATTTTCTACCAGGATCATTTTGGGTGGAAGAAGGTCATGTCAATGTAGAAAATGTTAACCTGTCACTTTCCAAACTAGTCAAATCTTTCGTACCAAGCAAAACAAATCAAAACAAAGAGGACTGAACATCCAACAAGAATCAAGGATTCAGTTATTCAACAAGCTACTGAAATTACCATGTGACATTTAATGACATGTTAATTTATTCACCAACTAAAGCCCACTTAGAAATGAACGTAGCTGAAAGGTCAAAAGAGAGAAATCATAAGGTAAATTCATTATCTTATTCAACAAATTAAAAAAAAAAACATCATGGCACATCAACAAATAAAAGTCATATGGTCATTTCAATGGATACCGAATCAACCTTTGATGAAATTAGAAAGTCAATTTTTGTAAAACTATTCAGTATTATCTTTAAACATCAAACCTGAATTTAATCAAACATCCACATACATGTAACCAACAGGGACTAAATTAAGTGGCATCAAGAGGGGATGCAATAAAACCCAGAGAACTTTACAGGACAAATAACCTGGTTTCTTTAAAAAAAAGTTAAACGTAGAAAAAGGAGACAAAGGGAGCTAGGGCTAGAATCAAACAAAGAGTGAAAAAAGGAGAAAAATTCGAATATCAACACTTAAAATAGCATTAGGAAATATAGCAACCAATCAAAATGGTTGTGAATTTTATTCAGATCCTGATTCAAACAGTTACAAATGTAGGAAATCTGATCATGGATTAGATAATGAATAATAATATGAAGGGGTTATCATTAATTTTTGTGTGTGTCAAACATGTTATGGATATATTTAAAAATAGAAGAGTCCTTATCTTTTAGAGATACATACTGAAATATTTATACATTAAATGATAAGATGTCTGGGATTTGCTATAAAATAGTAAGAGAGAAGGGAAATGACTGGGATGAAGATGAAACAAAACTGATAACTGCTGAAGTGCGTGATGGCTACATGCAGATTCATTACACAATCCTTTGTATTTTCAGGTTTTTAATATGCATGTTTAAATGGATATTATATATGTACTTGTTTAAATATATGCTTATATTTATATTTAAAATTTTAAAATGCAAAAATATAATGATTTTAGGTTTTTCAAAACATGTCTTTATATTGTAAAACTAGAATGATATTCTGTATCATCTAAGAATATCTGCTTTTAGCTAATAATCTAAATGATCCTTAACAGTGAAACTCTAGGGGAGATTTCCATGACTGTCAAACCCAAGTAAAGGATATTGACTATCAGTGCTACTATTCAGCATTGCTCTTAAAAGTTCTAATCAATGCAATAAGGCAGGAATAAAAAAATTATGATATAGCTTTAGAAAATGAGAAGATAAAATAATCACGATCTGGAGATGATATGGTTGGATACCAGTAGTAACTATCAAGAAAACCCAGTGAAATAATGTGATCATATTCACAGCAGCAACAGAAAATATCAATCAGTTAGGTTAGTCAGGCATGAATTTAACAATAAATGTGAGAATGGGAACTATATTAAAAGAATCATATATTAAGAAGGTGAATTTGGCCTATGGTTGTGGGAGAAGATGGCATTCCACTAAAGGGAAAAAACAAATAAATGTGGAGGTAAGAAAGTAAATGTCATGTTTGGTGGTGAGAGGCAGCAGTTCAATTTGACTAGGACATGGATTATAAATAAGGAGGTGAAGTTAATGAAGCTATAAAATAATAATGCAAACATACCAGAGAAGCCGTTGATAACCTGGTTGGAATTAATGTTTAATATGTAGGCCATGAAGAGAGTTAGGCTTTTGAGTAGGGCCATAATTAATGAAACTAATGGTCTCTCCTGCAGTCTTTGGAAGGGGAAAACATGGAGATGAGACTAGTGAAGGAGGTGAGAGTAGAAGAGGGTTTGAGGATAACAGTGTTTGCAAGAAACTGATGGAAAAAGAATAGGGATCATATTCAGGAAATGACACTACTTTATATTTATATACATTAAAATTTGAGAAGAGCTAACTGCTGGAGTTCCTTTGTATTTCACACCTTGTACTACACCTCTAAGGCATTCAAACTGCTTATCACACATTTTCTCATTACTCTTCACGCAATCTAGGAAACACTCATCATGTTAACAGAGGAACTGAGGCCCATTCTCAATATGCAATACTCACTGGTAACACTAAAACGTCTGTTATAGGTAAAGCTGTCACTGTGCTTTCCTAATCTCACTAGACTACGTGTCTGTTGATATAAAGGATCCCATTAAGATGGACAATACCATAGCTGGCTTGAAATGATATGTTTTTTACAGAGATGATGAAGGCAGTGATGTGCCTATGAGTTTTAGAAGCATCTTCACTCCAGGAAATGATTTCTGACAAATGTTTTAAACAATCTAAACTTTCAGTACTTTGAGGCAAGGAGCCTCCCTAAAAGTGTAGCAAAAAGTGGGTTCTAGGATTTAGACACAATCTTCCAAGTGTTTCGGGTTTGAGCCAGGCCTCTTTGAACAGTGGCTTTGCAGGCAAAAAGCCTAATATTCCTTAGAATGTCGCCCATGCAGCTTGAAACATGCCTCTCTAAAACCCCAGACTGCACGTTGCTATATACCATTTAGCCAAATCACTGCAGTTCTGTGTTTGTGTGATGGTTGTGGACATAAATAGCCAGTTTATGTTTCCACAAACACAACATTTTCCTCACTGAGGCCAGAAATTGCTGCACGGAAAGCAACGAAGCAGTAAAAGTAGGTTTGAGCATATGAATCTTGCTCCATAACACTTGGCTAATTTCAGTCCATATATTTTCCCACAACTCCCAGGAGTTCCTTGTTCCCAAGTTCATGATCAGAGTAGCAAAACATGTCTCCCTGTAATACATTGTGTTATTAAATGTATATCTGCTGTTAGGTTTCCAGTACAAATTCTATAGTAACCAAATAACACATGAAAATCTAACTTTTTAAAGTACTCTACGTCATTTCACTCATGACCAATCTGAACAGGAATAAAACCAGTTTCAAAAAAACATATAATTTTAAGTGCTTTACTTAAAGAAAATGATTTCCTTTTTTTCTTGCCCCTCCCCACCCCCAACCCAACACCAGGACTAGCTGGTCGTAATAGTTCTTGCTTCTCTAAAGAAAATGTACATTTTAATTCAGAGAAATAGGCCATGGGGAGGTAGTATTGCTGCAAATTCTGTGTCTTTAGTGGAACAGGGCCAAAATGATAAATTAACTTTACATTATGCCTAAAGAAGCCTTCCCTAAAACCCGGTGCTTTTTCTTTTTCTTCTTTTTCCATTTTTGGGGCTCCACACTCAAACATAACAAGCACCTGTTTTTCTACTGTTGGTTTTCAACCTAATGTTGTTCAATGGGAAGGAAGCAAACAGGTGTGCACACTCCTTTTCTACATTACATAATATTAAAAAAAATTGGGGTTCTGCATCCTGCTATCATCATCTGGCCTTGCTGCTATGCACACACACACACATGCACACGCACGCACACACATTATGCAGTTGTTAGAAAAATCTAATGGAAATCATCTTGGTTATATTTAAACCAAAAAAGGGCATGTGGAAGAAGATCATAAAAAGAAAAGTAGAGCAAAGGTTAGGGCCTTATCTCAGCTTGCCTGGCTAAATTCCTGCATCGTCAGACACAAGGAATATTAAGGTCCATACATAGGACCTTAGTTATAATTCATTAGTTTTTTCCTGGTAGCACTGTATCTATCTATGTATATGGGCTAATAAAACACTTCCATCTCCTGGAGCTGTAATAACTCAGAATGACTGAGGTCTTCCCCCTCTTCTTTTAAAACATAAACCATTTTTGTAGACGCTGCAAGCATGTGTTTAATACACATCTTTGTTCTTTCCATCCATTACTACAAAGCCACCTAAAAATCAAAGCATTGAAAACCAAATGGTAGGCTGTGTTCATTCTCCCAATTCGGTTCCTCACATTTCCATGCAGTTCCTGTAGAAGAGTCAAAGTCTTCAGTTGAGATTTGCCATTTACTCAAAAGCTTTCAAAAAGTAGAACACTTTGTAATACAAAATATGTGTAGCAGGAATTTGCATTTCTAGTTCAGCTCAAATAGGCGTAGCCAACACCTAGTGAGGCATGTTCTAATTAAATAACCACAGAATCCAGTGACTCCCATAATGGAGAGACATATGCAGGAGCTACACTTCTGAATCCCACCAAGGGAAGAGTTCACAGATGACAGGCTGGCTGTAGTGATGCCTCTAAGCAGAAAACAAGGCCTTACCAGGAAAACAAGACCTTGCTAAGAAGAAGAAACCAGACCTCTGATCCTATTCTTTAAAAAGGCCTGGTTTAGGCCAGGCACGATGGCTCATGCCTGTAATCCCAGCACTTTGGGAGGCCAAGGCAGGCAGATCACAAGGTTCGGAGTTCAAGACCAGCCTGACCAATATTGCAAAACCCCATCTCTACTAAAAATACAAAAATTAGCTGGGTGTGGTGGCACACGCCTCAGGAGGCTACTCAGCTACTCAGGAGGCTGAGGCAGGAGAATCACTTGAACCAGGGAGGCGGAGGCTGTAGTGAGCCAAGATCACGTCATTGCACTCCAGCCTGGGCGACAGAGCAAGACTCTGTCTCAAAAAAAAAAAAAAAGGCCTGATTTATTCATGGCTTTCCCTTAAGAAATCCTTACTTCTGAAAATTTTTGAAATATGGAAAACTTTTATTGAAAGACAGACTTTACTTGGTTTCACACCTTTTCAGTGTGTTGGAACTTCAATCACAGGGATGGCATTGTCTCTGAATAGAAATCAGTCACCGGTGGGAGACCTTTTCTGTCTGGAGGCTCCCATCATTTCCTCATGCCTTTCATGCCTAGCGTTATACTACAGACTGATCCTTGGATTTTCCTCTAAGTCTGAAAACCTGAGGGAAGTGAGTCATTGCTCTACTGAGATCACACAAGTCCTAGGAATTCAATGGTCATAGTTCAAAGGATCTTAGTTACCACAGACATGTTATAAAAATTCAGCAATCTAGTTGGGTGTAGTTGTTCACATGTGTAATCCCAGCACTTTCAGAGGCTGAGGCAGGTGGATGGCAAGAGCCCAGGAGTTCAACCAGCCTGGGCAACATGGTGAGGCCCTGTCTCTACAACAATTTTAAAAATTAGCTGAGCATGGTGGTGCGTGCCTGTGGTCCCAGCTACTTGGGAAACTGAGGTCCAGGAGTTCAAAGTTAAAGTGAGCCATGTTTGTGCCACTACACTCCAGCCTGGGCAACAGAGCAAGATCCTGTCTTAAAAAAAAAAAAATCAGCAATCCTTCATTGGCCCTTCATGCTGCTTTGAATAAAAAGGTTATCAAAATCTGTCAAATGGCTGCATGGGTCTATCACAGCCACTGAGTCTGGCCTGAAGCTCATGCTTGGGGAGCTAACACTCTACTTGCCAAAGTACTGTGCGTGCACGCGCTTGAGCTTGTGTGTGTATGTGTGAGTGTGCATGTGTGTGTTTGCGTGTGTGTGCATGCGCATGCAAGAGAAAAGATGACTGAGCTAGGAATTGAGTCACGTGTTCTTTTGATTTGTGGGATCAGTGCTTCAGGCTCAACGTAACAAAGCTGACCACTTTCACAACTCTGAGAGAGGAGTCATGGATGATCCAATTCTAGAGATAAGAGATATAGCTGAATTAATAAAATTTTGGCTGTATTTTACAAGCTCTGTGACTAGGCACAGCATGAGGTCAGTACAAAGTTCCAACCATGCTTAGATCAGAGAACCACTAGAGCAGAGGTCCAGACAGAAGAAATCCATCACTATCACAGTAATGGTAGGAAATATCAGGCGTGGCACCAAAATCTTAACCATAACTACCCTAAAAACCATCAGGAGGATTTCAGAATCAAAATAACAAAAAGGACATACCCTCAGTGCTTAGCTAAACTCTATGACTTAATAAGGTAAAAATGAATATTTGAAGTTAGATGAGAAGTCATCATTTTAACGAGGTTGACATGGATCTGTATTGATTCCAAAGACAGAATTTTTATGTGTAGCACTTCTAATTCTCCAGACATAATTTACAATAAGAGACAAGTTCCTTAAAAATTATTTAAAGATTGAATAGCATGCGCAGTTGCTGCCAAATAGGAGACATACTAAATTCCCCTTCACTTTTCACTTGCTCCTTACTTACAACTCCTTTCACTAAAGGAAAAAAAAAAAAAAAGGTATCAAATATGTCTGCTGACCATTACATGTAAGTCTAGTAGACTCTTTATAGACAATTTCCATAAAACACAGCATCCAAAATGGAAAAATGGAAATTAACTTTGAAAGTAAAGAAAGGCATAGCAAATTTAACTAGATTATCATCATTACCTGTGATAAATACTTTTCTGTCCCAGAAGCATAAAAATTGGAGAGGCTGTCTAGATTCTTTCACATGCTAGAATTGATGTCTAGAAAATACTGTTTGGGATATGGTTTCTACAAAGTGCAGAAAGACTGAACCATCAAAGTCATTATTGGCTCAAGGAGAAAAGTACAAGGAAAAGGGCCATGTAAGGTAAGGGTAATAATAATAAGTTATTACCTATGCAGGCTCACTCTGCCATCCGTTATCCAACTTACTGGGTGTGAAATGTTAAAAGTAGAACTAAGATTCTGGGATTAACATTCTGTTGGTTTTCTTATTATTGAAGAAATAAATGTACTCATTCTTAATAGTCATATTTCTAGAATGAGTCATCACCAACTATATTTCAATATAGCTGAGAGTAAAACATCACAGAGCACTTTAAATGTGCTCACAACTACCATTTCTACTGGGCATGCTATTTATCATGTTCTGGTTATCTTGAAGGTGATCTTCAAGGTAGGTCACGAGGGAGGAACTGGAGAAATGAGAAGCAAAGAAAGAAGACATTTTGTAATTGCAAAAATGGAGGTGTGCTCTGGATAGCATGTTTTGTTCTTAAACATCTTCTTTCCTCTTTATAGCATAACAACTTCATAGCGTAACATTACAGCATAACTTGATAGTGTAGCAATGATTTTTTACAGCAATCTTGTCTTTTGAAGTAGAAATCATTTTTACCACGACCAGTAGGTGTTTGGCATTGATAATGTTAGCTAGGCATTGTAAAGGTATGTCTTTTGCTTCTCTTCTTCCTGGTTCCCTTTTTTTGGAGAAGAAATGAATGCAGATAAAATCCAAGAGTTATCTGTATAGTAAAGCATGAAAATTCTTAGCTAAGACAAGATAAACTGACATTCATTAAATATCTACTATGTGCCAGACATTCTAGCATTTTAACACCTTTAGTCCTTAACAAGAAATAGGTGACACTTTCTCTTTCTCATAGTTGGAAAAAAAAAAAAAACTGAGGCTGAAAAAAGTTAAATGGCATGGCTTTGTTCTCAAAATAATAAAGAGGAATTCCAAGGCAGGTTACTTGCTAGGCCCATAATACAGCCACTGAAATATTCTGCCCTATGACGCCTCTTTCATTCCAGAACTATATATGTCACCTTGTAGCTAAAATCAAACAAGGCCATTAGAGAAGCCATATTCTTCTACATCTGAATATTTCTCTATGTTTGCAAACTACATTGTCAGAGAATGAGACTTAAAATATTACCTTTAGGTTGTGCATTCTTAGCAGAAGGCAGGAGGCCACTGTGAGTCAAACTGATGCATTTTAGTTTTCACTCACGGAAAACGCTCTGTCTGTATTATCTAGTTTTCTGTTGTCTGTTTCAGTTTATCTATCTAGTTTTCTAGTTGTCTGTTGTCTTATATTTTTCATTAAGCTTTCCTAAACACTAGAAAACTAAACTGATCTTGAATAGTTAGACTGAAGTATAATATGAAAGTTATCAGAAATTCAGTGATGTGACCACATAGTGCCAGAGTGTTATAAGGGATTCTATTTAACCTTCATTCAGATTATCATCATTTTCCTTTTAAAAAATATGCCTTAAAAAACAACTTAATTTTCATTTAGTAATGATTGTAGAGTTAGAAAAAAATACACACTTTACTTTTTTATGAGACCAAAGAGAAATGCATATACATAAAAATGCACATACAAATATAAATATGCTGAGTTATAAACACCATCAGGGAGTTATGGCAACAGGAACTATTCCAAATGAAATGCTAAATTTAGTTATGATGCCTGTGCAATATTTAATATTTGCATAAGATCTCTGATTGACCGCAATGCAAAATTAATACCACTGGATCCTTTAAAAGCTGATTGTACACAACAAAGAGATAGGGAGAAAAGACGAAAAAAGTATTTCTATAAGAGATGCAGATAAATTATATAAAATAAAAAAATTATCTCCAGGGACATTTGATGTTAGGTTCATTTCGTTGACTTGTAATTTTCTTTAACCTCATTTGTATATAATATGCAAATCACGCACAAGAAACTCTTAAAAATAGGTCTGATGGTAGCACTCCTTAATTAAAAGTTAATTCCTGACTGTCAAGTAATTTAAATGAGCAACATTTAAATAAATGGGCTCTTCTAAATAGTTAACATAAGACATCTTTCGTTTGGTTAAATTACATATGAGGATCATCTAATCAGACTTGCTTTACCTAGTTACTCCTAACAAAAATAATGCTAAAAATCAGAGTGGCAGACATATTTAAAGTGTTTACTAATGGCAAATAACTGCAAAATTGGAAGAACAATGTAAAATATGAGTTAATTTGTGTAATTTTCATCAGTCTCTTCAGTATTCCGTTGATTTTCTACTAAATTTTATTCAATTGACTATGCCAAGCCTTATCTTCACCCATCTAAAATTTGAAATACAGGCACACATGTTCTCAGAACCTCTTGAGACAAAAAATATATATATAATAAAATATGCCAGGCTCATTGGCTCACACCTATTATCCCAGCACTTTGGGAGGCTGAGGCAGGAGGATTGCTTGAGCCTAGGAGTTCGAGACCAGCCTGGGCAACATAGTAGTACCAGACCCCATCTCTACAAATAAAACAATTTAAAAATTAGCCGGGCATGGTGGTATGGGCCCATAGTCCCAGCCACTTGAGAGGCTGAGGTGGGAGGATCATTTGAGCCCAGGAAATTGAGGCTGTAGTTCATGCCACTGTACTCCAGCTGGGGCAATGGAGTGAGGCCCTGTTTCAAAAAAATAAAAATAAAAATGAATAATAATAAAATAAAATTTGAAATATAGCAAGGTAAGTCACAGATTTGTTCAAAATAAGTTAAAGCTATGGAAGAAATCTGAGAATCACAGAATTTTCTATTTACTTCGGTGATAAGAGAGCTGAGGCACATGGCAAAAATATTATATAGTTTTTACCTACAATTACATATAAGAGGCGTGACTAAAATATTGAACTTTGTAGTTTCAAATGCACCATTAACATTTTTCACTTAGGCTTCTTTGTTTCCTAAAAATAAGCAGTCAATGTTGAGTAGAAGTGTCAAGAAATCAATAAAAAGTAATTAGGAAGAGTGTTTAATGTCCTTGAGAAAAGCTTTGAAAGCAAAAAGGGAATCTTCGGCTTAGTGAACAGTCAACATTCTTACATTTTCTTCCATAATAAAAAGAAAAGGCAATAATTTAAATTACTTTTTTAATAAAAATAAAACATACAGATGTCAAGTGTCACCCTGGGCCATATTGCAGTTAATGCGGTTGCTTTCCATCATAAAAATCCACCAGTGAAAGCTGTCCCGGGGTAATGACTCCTTCCTATAGGCAGTCACTGTTATATGTACCCATGTGTGATAACAAGCAATAGAGCAGGAACCCTCATGTTAACACTCAGTTGCTTTAGCTAACCATTCCTGTCATCTTAAAAGAGAGAAACCGAGAGAAAGGAAAGAATTATTGTGTGACTTCAACATGCCAGGGCAAAAATACACATGATCTCATAGGCTCTCACAATAACCTGTAAATTCTGTATTATTTACCTGCACTTATTAGAAAGTAAACAATATCTCAGACAGATTAGGAGTTTGCCAAGACCCTACAGGTGGAAAATAGCAGAGCTGGGATTCAAACTCAGATCTCTGACCACAAAGTCCCTACTCAAATGTCTTATTCAATGGAGGTTCTCAGTATTTTGAGAGCTAAGGACTCCTTTCAGAATTTGGGGAAAGCTATCAATTTTTGTTTACATGTACAAATAAAAACCAAGCATACAATTTTGGAGTTTCATGGACCTCTTTTTCTGAAGCCAATTCAAGTTAAGAATTCTTCACATGAAGTCTGGCTATAAATGACCTTTGACATCTTCCATAATGTAGAAAACTCAATAACATGATTCCATTAGAGATAAGACTAAAAGCTGTTTCCTTCTATGCATTATTTTATTTGCTTTGTTTCAGAGGTCTTTTTCAATAATCTGTTTAACTATTTCAGAAGCAGATATAAGAACATTTGAGAACATCACCAAAATTATTGTAGATCATCAAAAGATAATATAAGTTAGGAAAGGAAAACTTAATTAGGAGTCTTTTGGATTATGTTAAGTATAATAAGGATGATTTAACTTTTAGGACTTTATTACAAATACTGCCACTATTATTTTGTTTTACAGATTATTTATGATAATAAAGGAATATTTTATTTAAAAGGTATCCCTGTAGATTAAAAAAAATACTTCATACATATAACTTCAGAAGCTGATGGGGGTATGAGGCCAGGGAGAAAGAGAGTCTCTAATTTTTTTCTTTTTATTGAGAGAACAAAGATGCTTACCAGGCTTAAATATTCTTATTTTTAAGTTTGGACTAGCATTATTTAATACAAAAGCCCAATTTTCTGAAAGAAAACTGCAGTAATTTAATTTTTTTAAGTACATTCCTTCTGAAAAAAAAATCTCAAAATGCCACAAACCAATTAGATATATTTTTATTTATGTGTTTGCAGAGTGCACAGCTTCAAACACACCAGGGGACTGTACCTAAATCTTTTATTAATATCATATTTAATAGGAAATTCCAAGTTGACTTATTGTAACATTGAATACAGAAACCCACTCATATGATTGTAAACACCTTTGGAATGAAATATAACTGTGTCATTGCTGAATAGTTAAAGGTAACAGTTTATTTCATATTAAATTTGAAACAATCTCTGACTGATTCTTTCCTTCTCCCCTCAATTGCTCTGAAACAGTTCTGAGAAGGCATTTTGCTATAGTGACTTTTTTCCCCTCATATCTTTCTCTCAGGAGTATGACAAAAGATTTGAAAGAAAATCTAGCTTTTAAGTTTGTACAATCTTCTTATCATAGGACATCATTACCACTGATTTTAGGTCATATATTGTTACAACTACTAAGGTGTTGTTATTATTACTAATCAATGTAAACATTACAATGTATTTTTATTTTATAGAAATGGAATGGCAAGTCTGCTATATCTAATAATTTGTTATAAATTACTCTAATTATCTGAATTAAAAGCATCATTTATCAAGTGATGAATAAGACTGCAGCCCAGCACAAAATACGTTTTTCTTTAAAAGGCATTGTTTTCTCTACAAATAGATTTCTTTTTACATTTTTTAGAATATTCAGATGATAATGGAATTAAAAAAATAAATAAACTGGCTTTATAATAGAATCTTGTAAACTTCTAAATAATTTGAATTATATTAACTCTGAAAATTAAATAGCATTTATCTGCAAAGAAAGATTCATTTCTAAAGCTTTCTTTCTATTGAAATCCCTATTCCATAGGAGTAATTATGACTATACATTTTAACGACCAACAGAGTCAAAGTATACAAGTGTGGCTAATATTTGGTGAAATATTATTTGAGAAAATTTAAAATTCTGAAAGAAAACTACCATTCCTTTTTTATGACCTCAATCACCAGGTCTCAGGGACTATTATAAAGGAAATTTTTAAATTTGGGTATCCTCAGTGTCATAATTAGAGGCTAACGTTGGTAAGTGAAACTGTCAATCAAATATTCCTTAAAACAAATGTCATTTTATAATTCTACAGTCTTGTAAAATTACACACAAACACACACACACACACACCTATATATACCCATGCACTTCTTAAAGTTCTTAGTTTTCAAGTTTAACTTAGAAAAAAGCTAATTGACCATCATATGGATAGCAAGCCCCTGCCAAAACTAGTCCATTTGACTTGGTCTGTAGCTTATCACAGAATCTCAGATAAATTGATAAAACTGTATGCATTCTTTCTTGTTTGCCTACTCAGCTACTTATAAGTCCCATTTATCTAGCAGTAGAAAAATAAATGAGAGAAGATATAAAGTATTCTAATATATCTATGCCTACATCTGATCTGTTTGTAAATATAATTAACATTTGAAAATCCTCCGTAAAGCTTCATCCAGAAGGGGCTTCTCCACGACAGTCACAGACCTTTGGTCTCTACTACACTGCTATCAGCTCAGATCCATTAGAGACAAAGATTTAGTTTTTGTGAAACTGCTATAGGCATCTAAACCTGAGTTTGGATAATTTTTATCAGTCCAGTTTATCTCATTTGCTAGATCATCTTTCCATAAGCAAATTCCTCTTAAGTAGATTAATATCCTTTAGATCTAGGTGTCTACCCTCCCTCTGTGTCTTAAAATATGGCCACATTTTTTAAAAAGAAATTTATAGAAATAGTCAAAGATAAAATGGGGAAGCCTTGGTAGGTTGGGCAATTCCTTGTAACTAAAGAAAGCAAAGACTTGTTGAGGACATGTAGGAAATGTTTTTCAATGGGACTCATTGCAACGGCAGGTAGGGTTTAACTTCAAACTATTCAAGATTCATCTTCCAACCTTGAAGTTCTATTATTCCAAGGATAGGATTAAACTTGATATACACCAATGATGCTGGTAATTTTGGCTAAACTCAAACATTTTCATATTTAAGATCTGATATGATTTTTACAGATCACAAAGTGCTACATCTAAGTCTTAATTTCAAGTATCCTGATTCGAATTCATCAACTAGTACCTTGTTCACTCTGGGATGGGAAATAAAGAGTAGATCAAGAGGAGATCCCCTCTCAAAGTGGAGAAACACCTAATGTCCTTCACAAATTTTCTACTTTTGTACATCTCTAAAGCAAACATTTTGCCACTTTAGCACTTTTCGTCAAGGATAGCAGAGGCTACTTAAAATACATTGTCACTTGGCCGGGCGCGGTGGCTCACGCCTGTAATCTCAGCACTTTGGGAGGCCGAGGCGGGCAGATCACAAGGTCAGGAGATCAAGACCATCCTGGCTAACATGGTGAAACCCCATCTCTACTAAAAATACAAAAAATTACCCGGGTGTGGTGGCTGGAGCCTGTAGTCCCAGCTATTCGGGAGGCTGAGGCAGGAGAAAGGTGTGAACCCGGTAGGTGGAGCTTGCAGTGAGCGAGATCTCGCCACTGCACTCCAGCCTGGGCGACACAGCGAGACTCCGTCTCAAAAAAAAAAAAAAAAAAAATTCATTGTCACCTATCCCATGCTGATTGCTATTCCTAAAAGCTGTATTTTATTAAATATAGTTTTAAAAATTCAAGTGGCTACCAAAGAGCATTTTTATGTTCATAATTTTATAAATATATCCAACAATAGAAACAACTCTACATTTTTTAAAGTCAAACTAATATTTTCAGATGCCATAAAAAGCACGTCAATGATCACAAATCTCGAATGACAGGCACTAACGGCATGTTTGTCCCCACAGATTACTAATTTCATTGATGAGACTTTCTATAGCTTTTATTGGCCATCAGCAGATGAATGCACCAGGACCAATAAAACCTGTCTGTAAATGATAAATATAATCTTGTTTGCGCTATGACTTGAGGAACATTACATTTTAGTGATATTTTTCCAAGAAGGAATGCTTAAATGTGATCCATTAATTTCATGACAGTAGTGGCAATAAAGTATGAAATAATGAGATTTATTGCACAGAAGTGCAGGCAACACTTAAGTATTTTTCTCAAATCATAAAATTCTTGAGACTTGGGAAACCAAGAATTTGCTTTTTCATACAGATTTTTAACTATGCCTTTTGTTTGTTTATCTTACTGTTGTTCCATTATAAAATATATGATTGCTTGTTTTTTATTTGCTTATGTGATATGCAGATTAATCTTCCAGTTCATTATACAGAAGTTGTTTCACTTAGTCTTCTGCAAACTCACTTGAACAATTTAGTAAACCTTAGCCCGATACTATCACTGCTCTTCAAATGAAAATATCCAGAATATAAACTCTTGAAAAAAGGAAATGATCATTTTGAAGATTCAACTCTAAATTCACTTAATCCAGCTCAACAAATCACTAAAAATTACTCAGCAAGTGGTCACACTTTTTACTTAATATGTCCCTCCCACCTCTACGGCCTCCCCAGAGGACATTGGGAGATGGGAGATAGAAAGAAGAAATTAAGGAAACATTGCCTTTAACACACCTTGCATATATCATTCCTTGCTATGATATCTGGTAGGCAACTAGCAATTTGTTAAATTAACTCATTTCCTCTGACTCATTCTTTGTTACTGAAGGGCTACAACTCTGTTCTATGAAGAACCACTACTTTGTAAGTGCTTGTTCAGCATATTCCATTTTTGCTGATGGTATCTGAAATTAATCAGTGTGCCAATCTGAGCACACACAAAGGTATCAGAAAGGGCAGCGATGGCAAAGACCATCTTTAGCAGGAGTCACTGGGGTAGAGGTCTAGTGTTGCCCTGGTGAAGCCAATACTTTTTCAAAGATCGATTGTGTTGTAACACCACCTCAATGACAGCAATAGGTTTCAACCACAAATTTTCTTAAAATATTCTCAAATTAAAGAATAGACCATACATGTTGTGAACATTTTTATATCTAATGCTTTGTTAAATTTTCCTGTCTTAGTTCTAAACAGTTTGTATTCTAAAAGAAGCCATGTCATGGGTAAAAGTAAGAATACAACAGGTTTCTAGTCCAATGTGTTCTATCCTGTCAGCTGCTGACCAGAAGAAAGTGAATGACATTTCTTTTTTTCTTTTCTTTTCTTTTCTTTTTTTTTGTAGACAGGGTCTCGCTCTGTCACCCAGGCTACAGTGCAGTGGCACAAACATGGCTCACTGCACTCTAGCCTGAGCGACACAGCGAGACTCTGTCTCAAAAAAAAAAAAAACATCATTAGTGAGCTATCTCTACAATATCATAGGACTAAAAAGATCAAAGCATTTCTGCAATCATTTGGGAAATCAAACAGATATGATATTTCGGAACTAATAATATTTATTATAATATTTAGAATCCAAAGGGGTCAATGTAAACCCTTTTCTGACTTATGTTGTTGGTATTCAGCCCCTAATAAATTCAGTTAAAGAATGTCGTAGTGTTTCAAGGCCAGATAATAAGACTACAGAGGTGAGGAATGCCCCTGTGGTCTTCGAATATTATTTCCTCATCCCTCCCATCCTTTGACCACAATAAACACTGTTATGAAAGAAATTCAAATATAAAAATATTTCTGTAAACAAATATAATTAAATGCCACCCTGTTAAAACTGTTGATTTATTTAAGGAAAACCAACATGAAACCCAATCAAATTTTGCAATTCTAGGTTAGCCCTCATTTGCTAACTTTTATGCTTGCCTGTATTATTGTTGAAAACCCAGCCATTAGAGAGAGGGAAGAGTGAAAGACAAAAATGGGACTGTAAGACAATAAAAACAGTCTAAACAGCCTTCTCATTCACCTCATTTTCTTGACTCCTCCCTTCCTCAAGTTTTAAGAACTGACTGATAATTTTGCAAGTGAAAATTCAGGCCTGGCATGGTGGCTCACACCTGTAATCCCAGCACTTTGGGAGGCCGAGGCAGGCAGATCAGGTCAGGAATTAGAGACCAGCCTGGCCAACAGGGCGAAACCCTTCTCTACTAAAAATACAAAAGTTAACCGGGTGTGGATTGTATGTGCCTGTAATCCCAGCTACTCGGCAGGCTGAGGCAGGAGAATCGCTTGAACCCAGGAGGAGGAGGTGGTAGTTAGCCAAGACTGCGCCACTGCACTCCAGCCTGGGCCACAAGGCGAGACTCCTCCTCAAAAAAGAACAATTCATAGTAATACGGACAAGAGAATCATATATTAATCCATTCTCCTTTAAAAGCCAATCTCTACCAACACAAATGCCCAAACATGGGTTGCTGTTTATTTCAGCAGATTCACTTGATTTTCATACAAGTGTGATTTTACGTATGACTATTAGGCACATGTGAACACTGACACACGTCCCACACATAGCCTTTTAGAAGAAAACACATTTTTCCACCAGCTTTTTCACAGAAATACATGAGAGTGATGTCCTAGAGTCATTTTTTAGATGTGGGCAGTCTCCAATCAATGCCTTAAAGACAGCACTCAGGATACACTTCCCTAAAACATCCATTTCCTATTGATTTTTTTTGTTGTTATAAATGACTCGTATTCCCACAACAGGAAAAAGAATTCAAAGATTTTCCATTTTTGATATTTGGTATGTGAGTCAAGTCTCAAAGATAAGAAGTTGTTACTTTTACAAAAAGAGTCATCTGAGAAGGATACTTGATTACTAGGAAAACAGAAAATACAATTCCTAGCACTTTGATTTATCTTGTGATGAAATCTTAAGGAAAAGTCACATTTGTGATCTCACGATCTTGGTATCCATTGTCAGTTTATGGACTTTCAACTGTACTTAGGAAAGTTTCAGTTTAAGGGGGTCCCTTATTTACCAAGGTTTCACGTTTTCTTTTTGTTCAACTAAATGAATGTCAGATAGTTAAAATACCTTAAATTGTTCATGGAATAAATCAGGGTGAAATCACAGAGATAAATTAGAAAGTGATAATTGATCTATAATCTATAATTTTCTCCATTTATTTTTGTCAAGTTAGAAAGTGAATCATCTTTTAGTTGAAAACATTCACTTTAGTTGACAGCTTGGCCTACTTCAAAATAGATTTTAATAAAGGGAGAAATCAGGAGTTTGTAAGATATGAAACCTTTTGAAAAATGCAGGCTTACTCACATTGAAGACCAAAACAGTTAATATTTAAAAATCACCTTCAAATATGCTGGCCCCATGGTCTTTACGCCCCTCTATCACTGAGTTGTTATTCTTCTGGGAGAGCAATGCCAGGCTTTTTAATAGTGAAAACTGGGCATTTACTGGCAAGTCATCATTTCTTGCATTCTTGTGTCTTGATTTCAACACATGGAATGAATGTCACAGTCATAACAAAAGAAAATAGTTCAGATTTCTCAGAAGCAAAAGATGTCTGACTTACTAAAAAGTCCAAAATTGCAGATTTTCTAAAAAGATATTGAATCATTAGTATGCTTACACAATATATATTAGAATATACATACATTCTTTGATCCTTCTTTGAAAATAGAGAAGATGAGGATAGAAGCATGAATGCTACTTCCAAAAAATCAGGGTGCTCTGAGAACATGAACAGGACTCGACTTCTGGAAAGTTGCAAAAGGCTTCTAGGGGAAGTACTACTGAGTTGAAATTTGAAGGATGATAAGTTAATTTAAGTAAGCAAAGGGCCAGCATGGTGTGGGAGGTGTGTGGATTGGGTTAAGACATGCAGAGGAGAGGCCTTGCTTGAAGACCCAGAGGCAGGAGGGGACATAGCCAGTTCCAGTAAGTGAATGCAGGTCAGTGTGACAAGGGTCTAAAGGGAAGAGGATGGGAAAGGGGAGGAAATGAAGGGAAAGGGGATGAAAAGGAATCAGGGCAAGAATATGCATTAATATGGCACTTGCTTATCTTAAAATGTATCAGTGTGCTCACTCACATGAATTACATATACTATCTTAGCATAATACACTACATATTCCCTTTCTACCCTTATTTACATTAACAAATAGTTTATCAAGTCCTTCTATTCATAGATATAAACTTTAACTCTATTCTTTCAGCTGATGTGCAAGATTAACTCAAGATATCAACTAGTGGAGGCAAGCAAAACCAGGATTTATTGTGTTTGTAGTGAAAAGATAATACTAGTTGAATAAATTTAAAAGGATGCATATTTTTAAAGATAATTCTTATCTAAATTCTATGTATGTGTTAATAAATACATATAAGTGTCTTTACACTCAAGGAAAAGTATTTACCTGTTATTTCCTTAAGAGAATTTACCCTCGACCTGACTGGATCATTTGATTTTTTTGTTTATATCAATTGTGAGTTAAATAAAAGCATTCATTTTTGCCCTATCATTTCACTCACAGTATTGCCAAAATTATTTCACCAGTTATACATATTGAAATTTCATTATTATTTCATTAAAAGTGAAAAGAAAAACATTCTAATAAATTATATATACCAATATATATGGGGAGGCAATTGTTTTATATTCATTATTTTTTTGCTAGCTAAAGCACCAAAGACAGATACAGAGTTTTAATCAGAACATCTGCTTAAAAAATAACTTGAATAGCTGGGGAAAGGGTGGAAAGAGGAAATGGGAGGGGTCTGCTAATGGGTATGAGGTTTGTTTTTGGAATGAGGAAAATATCCTGGAGTTAGATAGTGGTAATGAGTTGTACAACATTGTGACTTTACTAAAAACACTGAATCGTACACTTTGAAGTGTGAATCTTATAACGTGTAACTTATACTTTTAATAAAGTTGTCAATAACATTTTATAAATAATTCGAGTTATTAAATCCTAGAAAAGGAGGTATGTACATTTAAATATTTTCTTAATTTTTTCTTTGTCCTATTCACAGCCAGACCTCTACATTGCTCAATATGGATTTACACATTGACATTATAGGAACATTTGAACCATCTGTAATATTAGCATGTTTCTAGAGAAAAGATGGCTCAAGACAACAAAGGGTAAGAAATTCTAAACCAATAATCTCAAAAGCTGTACCAATCACATTTATGTGGTGACATAAAATAAGAAGTAAACAAAGAAAGCAGAAAATTTTGTTCTCCTATGTTTGAAGTCATTTTTCCATTCTTTTAAAGTCTTTATATAAAATTACATCTGCATTTGACTAAGTTCAAAGATGGTTCACACAACTGGACAACTGTCACATAATTCTACTTCATTAAACGTTCTCTACTGACTTTTCTAGCAAAGCAGATTTCATTCCCTACAACTGCATTAATCACTAACCCAGGCAAGCTGTTTAGCTAATCAGAATCTGGGTCTGACAACTGCTCTAATTTACTGATTTCCATTTTTGTGCCACTACAGCCATACCAAGCCCCTCAATCACTGTCAACTACAGAACAGGAGGAAGTAGACAAGTTTCATTTTTAATGATTACTTAATTAAAGGCAGAGTTAAAGTTGCATGGTTAGTTTTTATCCATGCAAAATTACTTATATGTACTATCAAACTAATTGGCCATGGAACAAATGCACTCTCTTTTGAAGAAGTGGGAACCCAAATGCAAATTCACAAGGATGGAATCGAGAGAATGCATATTATTTATTTAAGACACCTAAGTATATGTGGCAAAATAACTTTGGGTTAGCTTTAAGGTCTTTATCCATAGAAGCATTTATAATGGCACTTGTGAATTTTTTTCCAGGAAGGTTTACACCTTATTTGTAAATGAATGAGGTGGAATATACTTTCAATAAGGAATACATTCCCTTAGTCAAGTATCTAGGTGAAGTTCTGTCTGGAGGTAGTGGTTAGACTTAATAGCTTCTGGAAATCGCTCCTAGTCCTGAGATTTTAATATTATATGAAAAGTGAAAACCAAGTAACAGCTCTATGGGGGGTAGTTTTATTGTTTCAATTTCATGATATATTTGATCCCAAAAGAAAGACTAGAAAGCCTCCAAAATTAGCCTGGGAAGAAGAGGGTAAGCCATAGAGGATGTGAGCCATTCTTCCCCAAGCACTGGTGCTAAGGCCATCCTGAACTCATCTGAAGAAGGGGCCTTTGCTCCCTTGTACAGTTCCCCGGCTCACCTCCTCCTAGGCCTTTATTTGGTCTTTCTTCCTTCCCGTGAATGCTCACGCCTCTTTCATGAGCCTGGGCTTTCTCCCCACTGCAATAAAGACAGGTATGTCTGCTATTGAAACACCTTAATGCTGTGCTTATGTCTTAAAACACCCTCGCTGAAATGTGGGCACATTATCAAAATCAGTCCTTGATACTGAGAAGACCCTGTCTGCCTGCATGACTCTCCTGTAATGAACTTTTCCTACAGTGGAATGACTAATACGTATTTCTTGATGTTTCTCTCCTTCTATGTTTCTTCCATTTTCCAGCTGTTCCTTGAATGCGATAGAAAAGAGGCAATTCTCTCCTTATCCTTTACTTATATGCTTACTCATTGAAAATTGCTGTTACCTTTTCATATATATATATTTTTTTTTGAGATGGAGTCTTGCTGTCATCAGGCTGGAGGGCAGTGGTGCAATCTCAGCTCACTGCAACCTCTGCCTCCTGGGATCAAGAGATTCTCCTGCCTCAGCCTCCCGAGTAGCTGGGACTACAGGCATGTGCCACCATGCTCAGCTAATTTTTGTATTTTTAGTAGAGGTGAGATTTCACCATGTTGGCCAGGATGGTCACGATCTCTTGACCTCGTGATCTGTCTGCCTCGGCCTCCCAAAGTGCTAGGATTACAGGCGTGAACCACCATGCCTGGCCATTTTTCAGCATATTGATGTCTAACAGCTTGTCCCATATTATATTGAGGTATCAGTGATGGCACTGAAATTTGTTTTTCTAATTCTTAATAAGTCTAAGCCATAATCCAGATGCTATAAAAAGTAACAGGGCCATACTGCACTGATTTGTGAAAATCTTATCTGCTTCTGCAATTTATTTCTGTAAGACAGTTCAATTTGAAGTGATCACCATGTCTTTTTATTGGTCTCTAATTTGCTCTGTAGTAACCAGCTCTAGCACATACATAAATAGGTTGGATATAGGCCTCTTTCTGGCTCTAAAATTAATTAGTTCTCTCTTTTAGAGAATTTTATCACTGAGTTGAAATTCTACTGCATTACACATTTATGCATTTATGCTGGAGCACTATACCAGCCCCAGGAAAGACTGTAGACACTTGAAGATGGTCCAACATTATCATATAGGCAATAAGAAAGCTCTGTCAAGCTTATAGAACAAAGAGACAAGTATTCAGCACTAACCAATCCTCTAATTTGTTAAAACCAAAAATGAGCAGTTAACTCTGGATATGAGTAGGAAAAATTTAATAACTGATTAAGAGTTTCTCTAATTACCCATGCATCTCTAAGAAATATCTATTTGAAGGACTGACTGGTGATGAAAATTATAGCCATGACAAAGCTCATAGAGGTGACTAGCCCACGGCTATCTTCTCTGATGTAACCTAGGGATTCTCCAACAGAATAGCTGACTCAAGCTCAGCTCACACAATACCACTTCAATCTTTCTCAATCCACTTCTCTGAAGAACTTGTTTCTTAAGTTCTAATGTTTAATGTGACAATGAAATCTGCTCTACAGATGGAATTGAATTGCAGGCAACATCCATCTAATCCTATAGCTTACAGGACTTTCACTCTATTAACCTATACCAAATACACAATTCAGGACAGCAGACCATCTTTAAAGACAGATTATGTTGGCCAGGCGCGGTGGCTCACGCCTGTAATCCCAGCACTTTGGGAGGCCGAGGTGGGTGGATCACCTGATGTCAAGAGTTTTGAGATCAGCCTTGGCAACAGGGTAAAACCCCATCTCTACTAAAAACACAAAACTTAGCTGGGTGCGGTGGCGCACGCCTGTAATCCCAGCTACTTGGAGGCTGAGGCAGGAGAATTGCTTGAGCCTGGGAGGCGGAGGTTGTAGTGAGTCAAGATTGCGCCATTGCACGCCTGGGCAACAAGAGCGAGATTCTGTCTCAAAAAAAAAAAAAAAAAAAGATAGATTATATTGTATTTTAACCTTTTTGAAAAAGAATCACGAGGCTTTACTGCCTTCCATCTTCAATGAACTTGTGAAAAAAGTAAGAAGGGCAGGTAAAAGTGATAAAAATTTTTGATGCTGTTTAATATGATCAATACTTCTGAAATTATAATTTGCAGGGCTCTTGAGTTCTCTCTAATGCAGAACAGCCCAGAGGTTATTGTTGCTGCAGGAGTTAAATGTGAATGAAAAAGCAAAGGCAGAAAGTGGGGAGGGCAAAGATACACAGGTTTCAATTAAAGAGTGCTGTGTTATTTTTTCACTAAAGAAAAGGAAATGTTGATTTCTACCAGTAATATAATTTTCCCCTCTCTAAGGGAACTAGGGAACTTTGAAAGTGAAAAGGATCATAACATTATCCAACATGATCCAACTTTTGGGAAAACTTTTCTAAGACATGAGTAGTCTTTTTATTTTCTATGTATTCCTAAGAATGTTGGTTTTGATGAAGATATTTTCCTTCACATTATAGATCAGTGACATGAAGCTCTCTCTTCAAAACAAAATGGAAAACCATCTTCATTTCCACCTGGGGCTGGGGGTGAAGAAGGGAAGAGCAGACATGGAAAACTGGCAAACACTCTGGGAAGGGAGGCCAAGGCATTCTTTTGGGTCAAAATCATCTAATTTTGTGGTCGCTTTCATTGACTAGTCAGTCTGATTTTTAGCATCCAGACACTGGCTGAAAGCACTGGGCACATTCTTTTGTTTTGCCTTTGGACTGTTTAGAATTGGCTTGATTATATCATATCCTTATTTGGATAATATAGTTTGATAACAAGGGGACACATAATACCTTGCTCCTTCTGATTCTTTAAACACCCTCATTTGTAAGCACCTGATTTTTAATAGATGGCACTTAATGACATTAGCAAAAAGAAGGTCGTTCTGACCATGTGCCATTTGATGAATCTGTAGACCCACACATACCCGGCACAGTGTCCCAGCCAACATCACAGTGAACGTCAAGCAACTTCACATTGCGTGTCAAACAACGTGTGCTTTCCGGAATTCTGCTTTGTAATCCAACAGAGAACAGTATAACTAATTCTTCCTTGATTGCTCTGTGGTATCTTTGTTCCCAGTACAGAAAATGCCATTATTTTGCATTTTACTCATTTGTGTACTTTCCCATAAAACTGTGATAAGGGTACATTGCTTTTCTCAAGTTTTGTTCAGTCTTTTTCTTTTTTTCTTTTCTTTTTTCTCCTTCCTTCCTTCCTCTCTCTCTCACCCTCTCTCTCTTTCTTTCTTTCTCTTTTTTGAGAGAGGGTCTCACTCTGTCACCCATGCTGGAGTGCAGTGGCACCATCATAGCTCACTGCAGCCTTGAACTCCCAGGTCCAAGCGATTCTTCTGCCTCAGTCTCCTCAGTACCTGGGATTACAGATATGCGCCACCATGCCCAACTAATTGTTTTTTGTTGTTGTTCTTGTTGCCTAGGATGATCTCAAACCCCTGGGCTCAAGCAATCTCCTTCCTCAACCTCCCAAAGTGCTGAGATTACAGGTATGAGCCACCATGCCCAGCCTGTTTAGTAATTTTCGAGTTCACAACTTTGCTGGTATATTTTAGTATCTCAAGATTGATCAGTGTGCTAAAATTTCATCCGCTCTCACCTTTTGCATCATCAGTAATTGCAGGGCACCATGCCAGGTCCCGTCAGAGTTGACTCAAAGTAAAGAGGACTGAACCAGGAGGGTCCTGAAAGCCAGAGTCCTAGCTCCCGTGGACCCTCGCTGTGGGATTTCAGGCAAATAACTTACTCTCTCTGGGCTCTACTATTCTAATCTGTAAAATGAGTACACACTAAAGCTCCTTTGATTTTACTACAAAGTCACTGAGTAGAAGCTGTCTGGGAAAATATTATCAGTGTCAAGGCTGTGTGTGAGCAAACTCTCCCTCTCTCACACACATGTGCACACACCCACACGTTCTGCTTAACTCAAAGGACAATATCTTTTAGACATGACCTAATTTTATTTAGGCTCAGGATCTTGTCAGTGTGGGTCTTCATAGTTGTTTTATACAATTAAAATATGTGATATGAGACCAGAGCTCAGACTTTATTATTATTAGTCATGCTCAAAAGAAAAAACAAGGAAATGATCGAGCACCATGATGGGTCATGAAGAAAAAACACAATAAAGAATACTTTAAAAAATGAAGCACCTCACGAGACTAAATATTAGTAATAACACAATCTCTGAAATGTCAGAAGAGTTACATATAGAACATTCTGGAAAGGAAAACACTTAAATTGGAACACTTATCTATGGGAAAAAAGAAACAGTCATAAGAATATTGGCAAAGTATTACGATGAACATCTGCAATCTAGGCTTTAAATTATGATAATAATTGATATTAACAAGTGTTGGATACAATTTAGGACATGTATTTTTAAAACGTGAGTTTTAACCAGATAGATTCTAGACGTGACAGGCAGAATGGAAGATTAAAGTTAGAAGACCATCTACCCTCAGTGAAAAGAATACACTAGTCTCTACCTGGTAGGATAGATTTGATGTGTAGCAGCTATGGAAGCACAGCTGAAACCAAGCCAAAAACCTTCTCCTTTGGCTGGACAGGAAGAAATTAAAGTCCAGGGGAAGGCAGACAAGCATGAGGTATGCATCATTATGTGCACTCTTTCAAAACAGAATCAAAGAGGAAAATGCTGTGCTTCTCTTTCTCAAAATTAAGAGGGTCTATAGAGCTAACTTGTCTTTCACGTACTCCTAACAAACATAATGTAGGAACAAGGGAACGAAAATTGTTTGTGTTTATGGGGGCATATCTCCTTATTTCACAGTGGTTCGCAAAATTTTGACTTTACTGTATCAGAGGAAGGAAATGAAGAAAACTAATATACACATTAAAGTACATTTTCTCCAAGGTGGATCAAAATTTCATAGTTTTTTTTCAGACCAAATATGTTCTATCTAATGATTTCTGAAATACAGACTGGCTAAAAAGGAGGAGCCTCTGTTCTACACTCTACATGCCAGGGCCTTTTATGCCACTTTGGAAACATGAGGCTTTTTTTTTTTTTTTTGGAAATGAAAATATTCACTTAAAAAATGAGTGACCTGGTCGGGTGTGGTGGCTCATGCCTGTAATCCCAGCACTTTGGGAGGCCGAGGTGGGCGGATCACAAGGTCAGGAGATCAAGACCATCCTGGCTAACATGTGAAACCTCATCTGTACTAAAAATACAAAAAATTAGCCAGGTGTGGTGGCAGGCACCTGTAGTCCCAGCTACTTGGGAGGCTGACGCAGGAGAATGGCGTGAACCCAGAAGGCGGAGGTTGCAGTGCGCCGAGATTGTGCCACTGCACTCCAGCCTGGGTGACAGAGCGAGACTCCGTCTCAAAAAAAAAAAAAAAGAGTGACCCATAGAGAAGACAAATGAGGTTGTCCTCAGAGCCATTGGCTAAAATAATAATCTTTCTGCATAATGTAGCTTTGGTATCTCTTCTAGGATTTTATGTATGTGCAAACAGCAACCCTCACT
Organism: Pan paniscus; assembly: GCF_029289425.2. Lineage (NCBI taxonomy): Eukaryota > Metazoa > Chordata > Mammalia > Primates > Hominidae > Pan > Pan paniscus. The sequence goes on along the minus strand of NC_073256.2, from coordinate 51,266,031 downwards.
CCAGTCTCTTCCTTAAGAATAAGTGACTTCTTCGTTGTCCACAATCAATCATGCCAGCTACCGGCAAAGGCATTTGGTGATGTGGCTTCTTTCCAGAAGGACTACGAAAGTTTGCTTGTAGTGAGAACCCTGATAAGTGTAGTAATGTGTCCTTTTCAACTACCTAACTGGACCTGCACATGTCAGGTGGCAGGACTCCTGACAGAGAAATTCCATACTTGGCCATCTCGAAGGAGTGGCGGTAGAGAAGGAAGGTAGAGAAAGAGGGTGTTTCTCCTCCTGCCCATCATGGTGCTCTAGTATCCCATGCACTCGGCAGATTTCCTTCAGAAGTGCCACACTGACTCTTACAACACTGGCCTGTGACTATTCTGTCCCTTCCAGGTGTACTCTGCTTTTGTTATTTTTCTGCTACTTAAAAGAGAAAGCTCATTTGGGCACGAAGTAATCAAAAGGCAAATGCTGTTGTTCATTGCACACACAAATATTAATCCAACTTAATACATGGATATTTTTGTTCCATGACCCACTTTTGGAGATGGGTAAATTGTAGGGTCTAATTTTTCCAGGAAGCCTTCATTATACCATCTTTCCCTCCTTAAAGGGGACTTTGATTATCTAAGCCAGCCTTCCAGGGCCAAAGCTCAGTTGGAATCTAGGGAAGCAAAACAGTTAGATTGTGTTTGTCACAGCAATGCCAGGCAAAGACCCTACATGACAGAAAATTGTGTGCTGCTGGACAAATTGACTTTGCTAAGAGGCTGAATGAAACTGACTCACTCATGATCCATTAGGCAACTGGCTGGAATCCAGCAGGCTAGAAAATAGCTACACAGAATAAATCTTTGAGTCTGTTGCCAGAGGCCAACTGTGCTAAATTCTCATAGTGAATGTATGTAATAGGTAGTTTTGACCCTGTCCTGAGAACACTTAGCACACACAAAAAAATCACTGATTGTATTTGGAAAATACTTCAAGTCATTATGCATATTAGAATTGGGCTTTGAAGGCTAATTAAGTTATGGAAATAAAGTGAGAAGAATAAGAAATAGACCTTAAAGGTTTATTGAGTTTAGATTAGAAGAGTCTTATATATATGGTGGATGTTCAATAAAGGTATTTCACTACTAGCTGTGAAGATTATGATGACATGATAAAGTCAGTATCACCTTTCTTTAGGGAAAACAAGATATACAGAATTCTCTTTTAATTATCAAGGCAGAAAGCAACCCAAATATTAATGTGAAACGCTAAAAGAAGGATCCTGCTAACGTATTTCAGTAACATCTCCCTAATCAGCAGGAAAAAAAATACAAATTTAACTACTTAATCACAACAACAATTCCCATAACTTCTTTGCTGTTCTTCCTTCATTTAACTTTTACATGATCTCACAACTCAAAAAGTTACATTTTCCCAAAGTTTCAATCAGTTGAGCAAGAGTACATGAACTTTCAAAAAAATTGCTCAATGTGTCACAATAAATATCTTTATCCATTCACTAGTATATAGAAAATTTTGTGGTTGCAATTGCAATTCTCTTTTTCTCAGATCATTTTTAGATTCTGTGTTTCTTAACAGCATGACTAGTGCAATTTGAAGAAATGTGGTCCTGGAAAAATAGGTATGTTTGGGGTGGTATTATCAATAGGGGAAATGGAGCACTGCGTGGAGTGCAGAGTCAGGAAGAGAATTGGCATCTCACCTATTTTTGTTTGTTTGTTTTGTTTTTTGAGACGGAGTCTGGCACTGTTGCCCAGGCTGGAGTGCGGTGGCAGAATCTCGGCTCACTGCAACCTCCCATTCCTGGTTCAAGAGATTCTCCTGCCTCCCAAGTAGCTGGGATCACAGGCTCCCGCCACCATGTCCAGCTAATTTTTTGTATTTTCAGTAGAGACAGGGTTTCACCATTTGGCCAGGCTGGTCTCGAACTCCTGACCTCGTGATCTGCCCACCCTCATTTAAGATAACACTAAGTCAACACAAAGTGCTAGGTTTATAGGTGTGATCCACAGCACCCAGCCTGCATCTCACCTTTTAATGTGAGTGAAAATGAAATTTATAGAATGTCTTTTCTTGGGGGAGTTAGGATTAATAAATGGCTAACACACACACACACACACACACACACACACACACACACACACACAGAGGGAAACAATAAAATCTCCAAGTTTCCATGTAACTAATAGAAGAGATTCCTTAGATGGCAGCCAGATACTCCTACTAAAAATATAAAATAAAATAAAATCACCTTAAATTTCTAATTCTTTCCTTTGTGATCACCAGCTCAGCCTAAGTACCAAGAGCTCTGATAAAGAGTCATTCTGCTCAAGGTTACTGCTGATATTCAAAAGAAAAAAAAAACTATGTGTGTATGTTTATTGCTTTCTTTACATGCCCATGGAGTTTATCTTCACCAGGAGATCTACAGGTGCTGATTTTAATTCTTTGGAGTCCTGGGCTTTTATAAACTATCACTGGCTCAGAGCTTTGAAGCCTAGAGAAAATGGAGCAAGGCCTAAAATACTGGGTTCCGTGTCTTGCAGCTATACCACCTACTCCCCTGGGAATGAATGCAGCAGGAGGTACTTAGCTGAGGCCTCCATTGTCCTTATGGCATACATCTCTGGAGGATGGTCCAGCCATGATAAACTTGCAATACAGTAGGTCTGCTCTGGCTGGAGCACAGCAGACATTTTCCCATGGTGCTGGGTGAGTGGAGGAGTCACTGAAGCTGCCTCAGGGGTAAGGGACTTGCTTCGGGGGGCGGGGGGATAAGTAGACCATGGGACCAGTGGAATCAAGGGTTCTTGGGATCCTATAATTACTTCAAAAGAGGAAATCTGGTCTCACTGTTTTAAATACAAAATAGGATTTCATTTGGAGAAAACAGAGAGTCAAGTGCTTTAAAAACTTGAATTTCAAAAGCATTGAGATCTAAATCAGCATGGAGTAGCTGGCTGTATTGGACCCCCTCATTCAAGATAACACTAAGTCAATGATCTCAAAGTTGAAGGTGTATCAAAGTGTATCAGGAAGGGCAAGGACATTCTAGAATGCTTTCCCTAAGATAGACCTGAAGTCCTAGATTGACCCCAGAATCAAAGCAGCTTCCTACTCGTTCCTCTCTTCTAAACTGGACAATGATCTAATTCATGCAATTAAGATTAGAACGGAAGCTAGCACATTTTCAGAAGCAAGAGGTAGGACTGAATCTGACTAGGACATTATCATGACATGTATGTGAAATTCTATACTTTGTCAGGGTTTCATACTCAAGCCATGAGCTATATTTTGGTTATGAAAACGATGTGAATCAGCTAGTAGGTAAATGAAATAAAAATATAGATATTTATATTTCCTATGTATAAATATGTATATGTATATTACACATACATATATGTATACACATAGCATTACATTGTTACATATACATATGTGTATACATGTTACATAAAGTATATGTATATATGTAATTTGCTTCTTTGTTAATAAGTAAGCCAAAAAAGAGACCTCACTGCAAGGAGACAGAACAATTTTTTAAAAGCACAATTGCAGGTATCTCAGCTCTCCACAAGAATATAAAAGGTAAATATTGTCAGAAGAAAAGAACAGAAACAAAAACAAACAGCTAAACAGCCGTTTATTAAGTTGCCTCAATCCAAGTTTAGTTCTAGAAGCAATCTTTGTTCATTCTTTATGTTATTTTCAAATATTAAGAAAGAAAGGTAATTTTTATCATGTCACATTTACGAAGAAACAAGAGTCCATGAACTCTTCCTTTTTTTTTTTTGATTTCTCTTATTGTTGCCACGATCCCAGTTTTATCTACAAACTGCTGAACACTGGAGTCCACACTACAAAAGCAGATATTATGAGAATCTGTGAAGCAAAAGATCTTATCATGAAACTTTTGCAAATTTTACTATTTGATCACAAAAACCTAAACTATACAAATAATAGGCTCACTTTTTCTTGGACTGCTCTACAGTTGGCTGTACGGTTGCTTTTTAGTCATATCAACCCCTTTGGGTATTCAAGATACTATCTTGCTTTTCTTGGCTGCAGCACTCCCTCTTGGAAAACATCTGGGCCACAAGGCACATGTTGTGTTTAAGATTATGGTGTGACGACCCTAGGAGGCCAACCAGAGCCTAGACAATATAAGAACAAATGCAATTCAAAGTAATTCAACATTTCAAATGCCTAATAGATGAACCAGCAGCAAGCTGTGGTTTCAGGAGTATAATAAAATCAGGAATAGGAATTCATACAGAATCAAACTGTTCTAACAGTAAAGAAAATATACATTTATTTTTATTAATGAACAACCTAAAGCAACAATTGCTTTAATAATGTTATTTAAGTAATTGTTGAAAAAATGTCACTGTTATTACACTGGCTCTAACTGGGGACTGGAAAAATATTTTCTGGGAGTTTTAACTGAGGCATGAAACTCCTTGCATGTCAATATTAGGTATTCATTCATAATTCAACAAATATTTATTGTGCACGTACTGCATGAGGGGCTGGGGTTGAGCAGAGGGGAGGCAGACAGGTGAAGATGAAAAGTAATAAATGGTAATGATGATTTGATCATGAGATTTTTGACTTAAAAAGTTTACAGTGTGATAAGAAAAATTAGGCACATTCGAAGATAACCATTTTAAAAAGCTGCTTTTGACAAATCCTTGTAGCTGGGAAAAAGGGCCGTATCTGCTCCATGCTTTGAAAGATGGTTATAATGTCAATTAATGGAAACTGGTTATGGGGCACAGAAGTTTAGGTGAGTTGAGCGGCTTACGTGGGAAAAGCCATGAAAAGTATAAAGAGCACTGAAGGAACATGGATCTAAGAGCTGCATGTTTCGTACGTATGTTAGTCACTTATTCTTTCTTCCTTTTATTCTCATTAAACATATTGGTAGCCTTATGCCTTGTTTTCACATGGTTTTCCTTTCTGTATACCATCAAAACTAATTCCTGTTTTCTTCTGTAAGATCTAGCTGGAACGTTAAGGGAGTTCATTTCTCCCCTTCTCTACAGTAACCACCTGATATAGTTTGGATATTTGTCCATACCCAAATCTCATGTTGAATTGTAATCCCCCATTGTTGGAGGTGGGACCTGGTGGGAGGTGACTAGCTCATGGGGGTGGATTTGAACTCCTGACCTCAAGCAGTCTTCCCACCTTGGCCTCTGAAAATGCTGGGATTATAGGCATCAGCCATCATGGCTGGTCTATTTTTTAAAATAGTTTTTCATTCACACATTTTAATAAAAATGTTCAGCACATGGATAAAGAGCTTTACTTGTACTCTTACATACCTCTGAGCTGCAGGTTGACTACAGTTATGATTATATTTGATGTAACCATTTACTCTATCTTTTACAAGAACAGCTTGTGGTTCGGACCTAGTGATGTTCTCATGATCCTCATGGAAGAGGCAACAACCATTCCTATGTGAATTCAGATCATCTCCCCAGGCAACTAGAGGGTCCCTGCCTGGGAGGAGCACGGTCTCAGCTAATGGTTCTGAGCTTCTGGCTTTCCACTGGCAATGGATCACCTCCCTAATGGTGCTTCCTCCTCACAGTGCGTTCAGACTCGGGCTCACCTTTGCTAATTTCATATGTGGTTTCTGGTTTTCCCTTTTCTTCCCCTGACCTTTGGGATAACTTTAAGTGACTTCAGAAGATAGTGCTCTGTTGCAGTTTCTTTCAATGCACATACCCACTTCAGCCACCATCCATCCATCAGCTATCCATCCATCCATCATCTAGTCACCCACCTTCCTCCTAAAATAGTTTGTGTAAAATTCCCACAGATGATACCAGAACAACCTTGTTTGCCCCTTTATTGAGGAAGGGATAATAAGAACACATTTTATATTTCACTAATTCTTGGTAGCTTTCCTTGTCTCTTTTTCTCTGCTAATTATCTTTTCTATTCTATTAATATAGAGTGGTATGCTAAAGTGGTTGCACGTGGTTGATACAGCTTTATATAGATCAGGCTTTTTAAAAGAAATATCAACTATCCCAAAGACTCCTCAATCTGGCACCCATTCAGGAACAAGATTATGAAGAAGTTAGCACGCAAGATACCATACAGGCTCTTGCATCCAGATTCAAACACTGGGTTAATTCAAATCAGTTCCTAACTTCAATGCTAGCAGGCTACACCTCCTGTGCTTTGTGGTATCGCTGTATCATTAATACCAAATGATCTGTCTTCAAGGAGCTCCCTGAGCCTGGCCCATACATTGAGCACACTTTTCTCCACCTCCTGTGAGTCATCACTGACATTCTCAGGCACAGAACAGGTCTGTCTCACAGTCTCCGGGGCTCCCTCATCTAAACCTTGCTCAATGTACTCCATGTCTAGACAGCCTTGTCATTTGCCTTATAGAATCAGAGGGCTGGATTTAAAAGGGAGCTATCCAGATTTAAATCACCTTCCTTTAACTGTTGATATCTCTTAAATGGTAATCAGGTGTCCCACAAATAATCTTGTATCTGAGGAGGGAATTTCTTTTATACCTTCTGAGTTATTTTAAACCCAGGGCTGACACATGAAGAAGCACTTTTCTCCTCCTGTCACTACCGGCCCTGTCTCCCTGACTTCACTCATTGTGGCACAGGTCCAAAGATCTCATTTAGCTGTTATTTGAAGGAAAATATTATTTCCAGCTATCCTCACTCTTTCTTTAATGTATCAACCCTAATGGGATACAGGAAAACTTTATTTCCATTTCCTTTTCTCATCTTTTTGTTTGATTTTCAGTTCAGGCTCATTTTTTTTTCTACCTTTCAATATGAGTAGTGCTTATAATTTGGAATCCTAGATTTTTTTTCTCTTTTTGCCATATATTTTGTCTTCTTATGGAAAGAAGTAGCAAAGAGTCATATTGGTAACTTGTATTTGCCACAATCAAGGAGACAGCACTAACCAGAAGTAAAAAACTAAGGAGGTTTAATAACTTAGACTAGACCACAGAAAGAAATGCTTAAGGCAGCAATTGTAATGATAAAAACACAACTGTATCTTTCTTCTTTGTGCTCTAACTTTATAATAAACCTTTTCCGGAGATAGGGTATCAAAATTATAGAGAAAGCTATGTATTCCAAAAATTAGAAACTATAAATACTCCAATATGTTTGAAAGTAGCATCAGATAGGGTCAAATTCTCATGTAGTGTGTGTCACTTTCTTCAGGTTCTCAAGCTGGAAGATTCCATTTCTGTGGGATCATTCCCTAGTGGAACTGGATTTCCTCAGATCTCCTTTCTCTCAAATCCCTGTTGGAGGAAGCCTTCTGCATGCACCACTCTGAATTTGGCTCATGGATTGACCACATTTTCCTCTACTCTTATGAGTCATCAGCTAGATGGTGTGAAGCACAAAGATTTTTAGTGTTCTTTGTAGATATTTTTTCTTATTATTATTTTAAAGTTGAAAAGAACGTTAGACACTTGAGACTAGTTGCTGACACACTATACATGAAGATTTGCTAGGACTCTATTACATTGTTTCCATAAGCAATTCTCAATGGAAGATGAGGGAGTCAAAATCTTAGAAGTCTAGGAACAAACATCAGAATTTGCTTGTGATGGTGGTGGAGGTAGGAGTGTGGAGGGAAAAGAGTTGGGCTGTGTCTGCAAAACGTCTCCTCCAAGATTCTGACAAGTCTCCAAGGGAGGAGTTCCCTCACTTTCATTCTAGTTGACAATCACTGATTTAGACTAAGTCCCTCCAAAAGAATAAATTGAGGCCCCACCACGCTGTGACTCCCCAAATGTAATTAAACCAGTGATGGTGGCAGAGCTGAGATGTGAATTCAGGTGTATTGACTCTCTAGTCAAATCATTTTTCCTATAAATCCTGTTTTACTTTGTCTAGATGAAAGAATATTTAGTACTAAAGAATTTGGAGGTAGAATAATCCTCAAAAATTTAAATTTTTTTTTATAGTCACATTCCTGTGCTGATGAAAATATTCTGTATGTTGACTGAATCAAGGTCAATACCTTGCTTGGGATACTGTTCCATGGTTTTGCAGAATGTTACCATTGGGGAAAATCGACAAAGGGTACAGGGGTTCTCTCTGTATTATTTCCCACAACTATATGTATATCTAAAATTATCTCAAACTCAAAAATTATGTTCAGTTAAAAATGTATTTAAATTTTCAGCTAGACTTACTCTAAACTAGGATATGTATGCATTTTTTTTCCTGAAAATATCAGTAGTGTCAAAACTGTCAAAAATTTTATACCACCTACTTAATTACCTTTCTGCTCTTACAACTAATTTCCTAGCTATCTCACAATAAAATGTTGAAACGGACATGAGTTGTCAAAAAATCAATGCTAAGCATTGACTAAAGTTGTCTGTTCAAATTTGAGAAGTAGAAAGGTTCCCCCATAAATATTTGAGGAAACTGTTAATTTTTAAAAAAGAATGATATTATAGGACTGTTTCCTCAAATAACACCTCTTGTAGCTTTCTTAATAGTAAAAAATTTGTGAAAAAAGAAGGCAAAATAATATAAATGGAAGATGATGACACCTCAATTCCATTAAAGTGTAAATAATTTATCAACATAAAAATAACTTACCAGTACAAAGGAACAGGTAAATCCCTGCTAAAATCACTTTTTTCCCTACCACTCTATTTAAAATTGGAATGCCTCTTGAGAAATGAGGAGAATCATCTTATTTTAATGACATAGGTCAAAAGCAAAAATCAAATATTTTTTCCTGTATGTTTATCTCTTACATACAATAATTCTTTAAATGTAGGTAATGTTTAAAGAGATCTGAGTATAAGCCTGACAAAATTTTTTAAAATGGTAATGTACCTTCTGATTTGTTAACATTGCCTCTATGCCCTAAGAATTCTAGAGCTGACTATTTTTTTCTTTGAGACAAAGTCTCGCTGTATTGTTCAGGCTGGAGTGCAGTGTCATGATCTCTGCTCACTGCAACCTCCGCCTCCCGGAGTAGCTGGGATCACAGACGTGCACCAATATACCTGGCTAGTTTTTTTGTATTTATAGTAGCGGTGGGGTTTCACCATGTTGGCCAGGCTGGTTTTGAACTCCTGGCCTCAAGTGATCCACCCATCTAGCCTCCCAGAGTGCTGGCATTACAGACATGACCCACTGCGCCTGGCCAGATTTTCTTTTTTTTTTTTTCTTCAAGAAGCAAATTAGAAGAGCTCAGGGTTTTGTATAACAGGAATTTAGACCAGGATCCTGGCTACCATGCATGTTGAGTCAGCAGGAGACAATGACAATATCCGAACTTAGGTAAAACATAACAGCATTTCATCAGTATAAAGGCATTACAGAAAGGTAACCAAAGAGATGGTTGGCTTAAGAGGAATCTTTTCTTCTAATCTTAAAAAGTAGGAAGGGTTGGAAGACTTCCCCTATGTAGGAAGGAGGAGAAACATTAGGATGAATTAGCATGAGGCAACCCTTCTCCTGGCAGAATTGCAGGCTCCAATAAAACATGGGGGTGGCAGAATGTGGAGTCTGAATATCCATTGTGAATGAACAAATGGGATCCTATTTTTGTCTTCATGAAAGCTACTATGCCGAAAAGTGCACTCTGTTTGGTGATTCCACCCTTTCCATCTCTTTTGTTAGAGGGAGACTGTGAAGTAGTTGATGCCAATTTGCATCTACAGTCAATTTCCGAAGACTGACACTGAATCTTTCTGCAAATGCTTTTCTTAAATCGTGTTGTTCTGCAGTGCTGAGCCTCCCTGACAGTACTATAGCCCGTGTTTCCTTGCTTTATGGCAATTTACATCAACACAAGCCCTGAATACTGTCAACTGACATAACATTCTAAAGCAAAGAATAAATAAACATGAAAATTGACTCTGTTGGCTTCTGGTCATAAATGCAGAAATGGCAAGGTTCTCATTTGTCTGCATTTAACAACAATGTGTTTCTTTATAAAGCTGATCCAAAATTTTAAAACTAATTTTAAAAAGTCAGAATTCTTGTTGTGCATAAATAATAGCTAAAGCCTTTAAGCAATAGAGGTAAATTAAAATTGCCTTCTCTAAATGGCTGTGATAGTATTTATTATTATAAAGATAAAAGGTTATATATAAAATTATACTGTAAGTATAGTTGACATTGTTATTAGGCTACATTGTTTTTGGTTCCAAAGTTTATCTAGGAATTTTCTTAAATATTTGTAAAAATAGCATGTGCTCTATAAATCAGTTTAGATAAGATGCATATTTCTTACTCTAAACTAAGTTATTATGCAGGAGAATTGCTTAAAAGACAACATAAGTTTTCTTACATAAATTTTCTATAAATTACAGATAGACAACAGTTTTCATTTCTAGAAGCCTTACCATATATTTATTATTCTAATATTTTGTACATGTAAAAATAAAAGCAGTATACACTTGGGATATAGCACCTGCGGCCTTGCCCATGACAACTGTTAGAGATATTCCGAGTGGCAAAACAGTCTATAGCTCTGTAGAATATTACATTTATCTTCTAGAAACCAGCCAATGTATTTAGAAAAATTAAAAGCAGGCATCAGAAGCAGGTATTATGCAACTAGTGGTATTACAGGGATCATTTTACTCATGACTAAGGTTTAATGAATTTACTACATATTTAAGCACCATAAAATCTCTTTTTAGTCATGACATATTGAAAACCACAAACCTGTATTGTGATCATGGGAAGACAGATGATTACAACCGAGGTGACTTTTTAATAATATGTAAATAAGGTACAGACACTTAAAACGCTGAAAATCTAAATATTAATCAATGCTGCTTAATGCACATGAATGGGTGATTCATCATAATAATAGCATAATAACTATAAAAATAGCATCATAATTTCCTAAGCTTCTAAATCACCTGATTACCTACAAAAAATAATTACACAAATTTTGATTAAGGCAAAAACTTTCCAGTCATTTTGTCACTCATAACACATTTTACCTGTAATTGATTTATTGAAAATAGAAAATGAGATCAATGAAAATAGTAATATTTATTTTTAACTGATCACAATTTTCATTAATATATATCTGGAATACGTGCCTTGCACATAGCAGGTCCTCACTGAATAGGTACTTAAAGAATGTATTACTCCATGTGCATGTTAACGTTATCTATCTCATTTTGCACTGAGATTTGGAAATAGTCAACATTTACTTCCTGGCAAGTATTTTGTGATGCCTTTAAAGTCCCTCCTATATCTGTGTAATGGACCTTAATAAATGGGTCACTGTCTGTTTCATGTCATATGCACTAAAATCATTATACATGTTTATTTGCAGACAGTTTCCTGTAAGTGTCCCAAACTTGCTAGAATTGCAGCATTTGTACAAGTGACGATATTCCAAGAGTTAATTATTATGAAACTTTGTTTACAGATATTTCCCAAGTAGCTGTAAAACTGTTTTGTTGTTTGGTTTTGTTTGGTTTAATTATTAATTCATCACTGTGTAAAAGATGCTGGTATCAATATATTCTCCATGTAGTTCTATGCTGTCTTACTATACTTTATAATATTGACAACACTTTGCTATCTTTAGTTCTCAGTTAATACATTTTAAAATGGGAGACAATACACAGGAAAAGGTGCAGAAGAAGGAGAAGGGCACAGTGAGTTAATAAAGAATAATGAATTTCTGCCTCTGAAGAATTTCTTAAGGCAGAGACACTTCATTGTACTTAAATGAAAAAGGCTCACTGATGATACAAGAAGAACACGTAAAGAACCTTTTGCTTTGTCTGACTAGGTCATGCATTTTGATTGCCTGGTCTAAACATACCAGCAGAGATTATATTTTACATTTAGTCACTTCTTTTCCACAGCAATTATCTATAAAATCTATTTTGCAGATTACCAGAAAACTTTCATCAGTATCCATAATAAGACTGACATAGTCTTCATTTGTATATCTGATTCCTACTCTCTTACTGAAAGGAGAGGGTCCTCCAAGTCGCTATGTTTGGCCAGCATTATTTAATACAGAGTAATGGAAAGAGAACTGGCTTTGCAATCAGACAGATCTGATTTTCCATCTTTGGCTTCATAATTTATTAACGTATTCTTATGCTTGTTACAGAACATCTTAGATACTTGTTTCTCATCAGTAAAACAGGATGGTATCATGTATTTTATTGTATTACTTTGAAGAGTAAAAAAAAATACCCAGGTAATTCATTCATTCATTAAATATACTGGATGCTTGGGGTACAAAGATAAATAAAATAATGCCTCTATCCTCCTAAAGAAGCTTATATTCTAGCAGAGGAAGACAAATAAACAAATAAGGAAGTTTAAGGGCATTATAATAAACTTCGGTACAGGTTACATTGGGAGTAAAAAGGAAGAATCAGAAAATTCTGGGTAGGGTAAGGATATCAAGAAAGATTTCAGAGAATGTTATCTTTGGCTAAGTCTTTAAAAAGTCCAGTCCTGTCATCAATAAATGGTTACCATTGCTATCATTAACATCATCATCTATATTATGTCTCTCCTTCAGCCACCTATGGCTAAATCTCCATGTTCACAGAAGTCAGGTTCTCACACGGGCAAACTGGATCATGCCTCAATAAACTGGGTTTATTTAAGTTGCATACAGAATCAATTTACTATAATTAATTGTGCAGTAATCTATGTAGCCTGATCCACTCAGCACTTGCCTGGACTTTCCTGGTTTTAGCACTGAACATTCAGCATCCCAGGCACCCCTTGGTATCAGTTTTAAAACCCAAAGTTCCCTGTCCTGGGCAAATAGGGGCAATTGGTCACCCTAGATCTATATGAATGGTTAATGTGGCTTAAATTATTATTTTCCATTCCACCCACGGTGCATTCATTTTGAAAATGTGGAACTGAAGATAATTTCTAGTCAACCAGCCATCATCAGACACATTAACAACCATCTTTTACTGAGGACATGGTAATTATGTTAGACATTTACCTAATTCAACTCATTACTTTAATTCATAGTTAAAAGCAATTAAGAGTAAATCTGAAGGATTAACCAAAAAGTAAAAATGTCATAGGTTAATTTACGAAATGACATCCTCGATGTCAAAAATAATGATGTTTTATTATTTTGAAATTTATCACTTTTTTATCTTTTAAAATACTAGAAAGGAGCAAGGTAATAATGACTTTCAGGAATTGAGACACTTATATTAGCTCGCAGGGATAAACATATTTGTAAGTGCATTAGCAATAATTTCCTTCATTCTGATCACAATGAGTATGTTTCCATGCAAGAATATCTGAACTCATTATTTTGCTTTCAGGTGAACACATAAGATCAGAAAAATAGATTGGACTTGCAATTTAGCCTTTACTAACTATATGCCAAAATTAAGCCATTTTCACTGACATGACCAGTTGACTTCTTTAAAAAGTAGGTATCAGATTATTTTGGTAAGAAATGCCTAAACACTCAAATTAATCTTGAATAGTAGTGTGGTATCTTGTAATGTAGATTAAATTTATACAACAGTGGAGGAAAGGAGTTCATTCAACTTTGTTATGTATTAGGGTAAAAAAGTGACAGCATCTTTGAGAGAGCTAAATGCTTAATTTTTTTGAGAAAGAAAACTACATTATGATGCAAAGATAGTTACTGGGCCATAAAGGGAGGGTACGGACTTCTATTACCATGATTTTCAATTTGCAAAAGCTGCATTTCATTTATAACATTAAAACTACTATTTAGAAAATGAACATGTACTATATATTGTTAAGGATTTAACTACTATCAATACAGTTAAATCGCTGGCATTATGCTCTGGAATTCCAAAAATATGATGATTATAGGACATTTTACCTTTTATGTACAAGAATGAGCATGAAAATACTAATCAGTCATTTGTCTAGAATAGATAGCTTATTATATCTGAGTACATATATTTCCTTTTTCCTTTTATTTTATTTTGGGGTGATGTCTTGCTATATTTTCCAGGCTGGACTTGAACTCCTGGACTCAAGCGATCCTCCCACCTCAGCCTCCTAGTGAGTAGCTGGAACTACAAGTGCACAGCACCCAGTCAGTCTACTTTTTTTTAAATGCCATTCTTTTTCTTATATTTTTCAACTTACATCCTACCCAAGCAGTTGCCAGTATTTAATAGCCAACCTTTACCCAGCTCAAGTCACCAATAAATTAAAACTTTTTTTGAGCTATTAAAATTACAGGAAAAAAATCTTTCATAATACATGGACTTAAAAGATAGCACATTCAGCATGGGTTACTTTTGTACTAGTCTGGGTGCTGTGCATGTGATAATCTGTCTTTCACATAAAATAATGAAAATGGTTATCTACTTATTGTCCTTACCGGTGAAGTGGTATTAATTAATTTCACCAAAGCCCGGAAGTCCAATTTAACCTCCTTTATTCTTATGCTAATTGCTCTGAAGAAGGTGAAGCAATTGATCGAGACAAGAGCTTATTTCAAAAGCCTTGTATATAATGAGAGTGCTTCTGAGCATTCATTAAAGCTGACCATCATATAATACTAGCGATGAGCAGTTTAAAGAACCCGTAATTGGACTCAGAGTGAGAAAGTCAACACTAGTCATTTCCTACAAGTGTAATTTTTTTTTGAATAGAAAAAAAAAAGTCTATGTTAGGTAGGCTAGAGGACCAAAAGCCAAAATATCTGATACTGACAGCAATCTTAGATCACAGGTGACATTTACATTATTATTCGTTTCTTTGCTTCCCAAACCTGCAGCACAATTCCCTGCCATCTCCCCACCCTGTCCTTTTTAAGTAGCTTATTTCAGATAGGTGACCTGGGACATTAGCGGAAAGAAAACAAATCCAGTGAGACTTCTATGATGGGCTGTTGTAAAATGTGAATTTATACTCTACTTGACTTGAAAATAATTTAAATGTAATTAAATCTCTAAAGGAGATTTTTTATGTCCATCATCCCAGGAAACAGTTAATATGCATGATTCACCCATATAGGAGATAAAAATAGCATTTGTCGGTAATATAATGTGATCAAAAACCATTGTAGAAAAACCAATGAGTTTAGAGGATTTTTGTAAATAGAATCTGAATTGAAAAGATGATGTGATATAGCAGAGGACAGCAAAGGTCGTGTTTCTTAATGATAGGCCTGATTAGGTACACTTGATACAGGAAAGTGCCATTGGTGAGAAAAAAGTTTTGGTCCTTGTTAGAAACGTGCTTACTCTTAACTGCATAAGTGCGATTTGTGGGGGTATGGCAAATTGGAAGGAAAGGCTGCTAAATTTTGCTTTTAGTTCTGTGGTCTGAATGGCCTGCTAGGCAAGTGGAAATTGTTTGCAGGAGTATTTTTAAAGTATCTGGGAGAAATTTTAGAAAAAATTCCAGAAAATATAAATGATTGAATAAATTTTTTCTTTTTTTTTGAGACAGGGTCTGGCTCTGTCACCCAGGCTGGAGTCCAGTGGCATGATCTCAGCTCAGTGCAACCTCGTCTCCCAGGTTCAAGTGATTCTCCTATCTCAGCCTCCCAAGTAGCTGGGACTACAGGAATGTGCCACCATGCCTGGCTAATTTTCTGTATATTTTGTAGAGACAGGGTCTCCCCATGTTGCTCAGGCTGGTCTCAAACTCCTGAGCTCAAGTGATCCACCCCCCTCAGCTTCCCAAAGTGCTGGGATTACAGGCATGAGCCACTGAGCCAAGCTGAATTAAATTCTTGTAACATAAAGATTCTGAAGGAATCATAATTTAATAGTCATCTGTAGTGTACATGCTATAGAAAGATGACTAAATTGTCCAATTTCCTAAAATTATCTGACTTAATTATAGAAGAAAAGAAGTTAGGCAGTATTTGGGAAAGAGTCAACTTAAGTATTTACTAATAAATTTCAAAATTATTCACCTGTTTGAAGAGGAAAATTTGATTCCTGAACCTTAAACTTCAGGATTATCATAATTTTACATATTTTTCAGTCTCTTTCTATACTCTTGAGGTAAACACAAAAGCCAATCATTAAAAAAGTATTTTCTAAGAACTTAGCACATGCAAAACACTGTGGATGATGAGATGACAAAATCTTTACTTTTTATATAATGTATTCCTACATTAGAGTCAAGGAGACAATAATTAATTTAAATAATATTACTTAATATTAATTGACTTAACCATCCCCACTTGAATAGTGACATAAATCTCACACTTATACCCCATTTCTCATCACTTAGTGTAAATGGAAGAAAGTTAGGCAAGTTAGACAAAACTGAAATGTTGACTGTTGTTCTTCCTAACAGTACCACGTTGCAGGAACTGGGATGACTGCACTGACTAGGAATACTAGACATTCCCCAGGCACCAAGGACAAGGTGAGAACAGAGAAGCTGCATAACTCAATCCATGCCTATCTGATAAAACCATAGCCAATATTGAGTGTCAGCCGTTGTTAAAGTTTACAAAATCCTATTCACATATATCATCTCATTTAACCTTCACAGCTAACCTGAGAAAAGTATGTTAATTTTATAGGTGGGAAAAACATGAAAATGCTAAAATTTAAACAGATTGCCAAGGGTCACATGAGCAGTAAATGGCAGAGTTAGAACTAAAACTAGGTTAACAAACTTCTGTCATATTGAGAAATACAGAACATAATTATGAGAAAGACAACCCAAGTGGCAATAGATCTGCCACTGAAGGTGGCAGCCAGACAGCAAAATGTTGCACAACTCCACCTTTCCAAGTGTGCAAAGCCCCCCTGGGGTCATGGCCACCTGTTGTGGTCCATGATCACTGACTTATCAGGAGCAAGTCCCCAGTTAGCTTTCCTTGGCACCTTCCCCAAACCACTGAGGCCATCCCTTAGAAAAAGCGGGAGTCACTGACCTGAGTGTCACCAGACGGTATCAGTTAGGTGGCCACTAAAACATCAAAATGAGGCAGATGGACTTGGCTGTGTTGTGATACTGACCTCCATGGCAACGCTCATCTGTTATGACTATTAAAATAACAATAATTGCTACTTTTACCATGATTATTATTATTGTCATGATGTCAGGCATATATCCTAAATAAGTTAGTGAAAAGTGTTGGCTAAGTATCTAAGTGTTCCTGATTCTCTCAATTTGTGGTCATTTGAATTGAGAATGGCTAGAAATTTCTGTTTACTTAGTAAATTCAAGCAAGGCCAAATAAACATGACAAATTAACTTGAGTATTTCACAAACAAAAGAGTATGTGTTTAATCAAATAATTAATAAACTAACATATTTTACCATATTTTATTGATGATTAAAAGCTGCCTTATAAATGCGTTTTTGTAATAGTTCTCTTTCTTCCTCTTCCTAACAATCCCCCTGGTCACCCATATACGTGCATACCAAGCTAGTATCACTTATCTCTATTCCCCAATCTCAAGCATTTAAAACAGTTCTGGAATATACCTGTTGCTCAATAAAAGAATAAATATTTGTTTATCATTTCTAAGCAGAAATGATAAAATTCAGATAGCCTAAAATTTGAATTAAATATTTTACTCTTTGAATACAGCCAAGGTGTTTTTATCTGTAGACAAGTAAACTACTCTTATTCAAATCTGAGCAACAAGCACTTTTTGGGGAAAATAATAAATAAAGTCTTAATGAAAAGTCAGATTGACAAAGTCTTGAACTAAGCCAAAGAACATCCACAAAAGTGCTTCTCTTAATTAATGTGTAAGGAGTCTAAATCAACATTTGCTTATAATTTTTAAAATATCTTTTGCAAATAACTAGATCTGTGCTGTGGAGGAAGAATGTTCTTTGTCAGTGCAAACCAAACAAGAAACAGTATGGATTCAAAATTCTCAAGAAAAAAATATATAGCTTGGTTTGGGTAGGTGACAGTAGAAACACTGGAGAGTAATTTTCACCAGAACATATATAAATGTGATCTTGCTCTTTTTATGGCCAGTAATATGAATAACACCATGATTTTGTACAGTGTCCAATTCAGTACCATGAGAGCCATTCCCTCATTATGGTATTGAACTGGTGCAAAGCATGAAATTCACCCCTAAGGTGAAACTGTCATGCTTACTTTCTTGCAGTGGTATCCCATATAATACAAAAGCCAACTACTTTCACATCCTTGCTCCATGGATATGATTGAGAAGTACCTTAGTGTAACAGCTATAGCTCTAGATTCAGAAGGAGACTTGGGCTCAACCAAAATATATCACTATCTCCTTGTGTGATCAAGGGTGAGCCACTTCACATCTCTGAGTCCTAGTGTTACCATCTTTAAAACTCCGGAGGTGAGGGGAGCAGAGAACCATTTATACTAAATGATACCATTTGTTCTTTCCATAATTCTAAGAAATTAAATTAAATTACTACTATAGATGTAAAGTGTCTATAAACTGTGATAAATTGAAAAGCCATGCATTCAGCATTCCATTCGGATATTTTGCCTAAGTCTTTTGGACATAAAATTCTTTGCTTTTTATATCAGCTGCTCTAAAAGAGCATCAGAGAACATATTCAAGCAGTTTCCTGTGGTCTGAATGACATTGTCCCAAGGTTTTCTTCAGTTGTCATATACCAATTTAGTGGAGAAACCTTTTAAAACAACACATTTACAATCATTGCTCTCACTCTTTGCCTATTCATATCCTTAAATGTTGCCTAAAATTGAGCACAAATTGAAAGGAAGTCTCTGCCCAGGGTGAGGAAAGATTCAGGTGAGAAATTTCATGAGCTTTTTAGTTTGACTAATGAGCTTCAGTTATGCTTTCTTACATGAATTAAACATTACTTTTTATTTTCTGTTCATGTCTTGGACTTTGAATAATTACAATTTTGTTTCATAAAATAAAATTGGATAGCTCTGGTAACCCCTTATATGGCAAAACACGAATTCTTCAGTTAAAAAATAAAACTGCACTGTATTGATGAGACAAAGACATATATAAAATTATGTTCAGTGTTTCTAACATACCTGTACAGGGTTAGAAATAGAGGCAAATAATAGATGCTCCTATGGAAATAACTTTTGTCCTGTATATTAGGATAAAGCTGGAGTCAGACATAGGTGAAATAAATTAAAATGAGTCAAGATTACTTTATTCAATTTTCATCATGACACAGTAAATTTTAGCCTTATAAAAGTCATGTTGTGGCATTTTTCCAGCCACATGAAGAACCTTAAATTTCTAAGTAAAAGGTTTCATGTGTACCCTACAGCAGTGGACAAGAGCATTCAGCTCAAGTGTCATTCTAGGGTAGTGTCACGTAACCTCAATTTTGAAACAGGATATTTCTAGCTGACTGCACAATTCATGGGTCTTTAGAAATGTGGGGCAATGCAAAGGATTTTCACAGTTCAAAGGCAGGCACGAATTCACTAGAGTGGATTCTTTTCCTGTAGATGCCTGACTTACTATCTCTAGATAAGAAAAGACCACATGGAAGAAACTACAAGACTTAGTAGGTTGTTGTGTGTTTTTTTAATCCATTTTCCACTGTCAAAGAGCCATAACTTAAAATTACAACTTGCTATTTAATCTTCTAACCCATCAAAAGAAAATGCTGGAAGTGGAAAGAGTGGAAGACAGTGATTTGTAAAACAACTGTATTTTAATTACTGTATTTGTTATGACTGTCATTTATTACACAAATATGATTTAATCGATTCCACTATAGATAAACAGAAAGGCTTTTGAATATGAGGTTCTATGATTCTATTTCTACACTTAGAGGTGCTTTAAGTGATAAAATGATCTATAAATTATATCATCTACCCTCTTATACGATAGTGCCATTTCTATTATTACATAATTAACTGAATTGAAACATGTATAAAGTTTTGAAAGAGATTTTACTTTCCTTCATATAATACGTTATCAATTGATATTGACTAGATCAGCGGTATTTGCTCAGTTGCTAGAATCCTCCAATGGCTTTAAAATAACTCGCTTTGTGGTCTGACACCAAACCATTTGAAAGGTATGTTTTTGGCTTTGGTTTGTTTTAATTACAGGCATAAACACTATGGTCAAGACTAGATGCTTATTCTTAAATACAATTCAATTTTAACTTTTAAGTTCAGTGAGAATAATCTGCAAATTCTTGTTTTAACAAAGAAATGATTACTTCATTGTTTGTGGCTTATAAAAAATGAAAAAAACAGAGTTCTTTATATCCACAACCTATGAAGAGTGAGAGAGACGGCATCAAGAATATTTAAGTACTTTGTCAGGTTTTTTTCTCAACATTCTCTGGGCTAAATGCCTCACAGAACATAACAACAACAATGGCCATTATTACTATTATTGTTATTGATATTATTTTAATGAGGATAACAGAAGAATAGTGCTGTAAGGTCAATATTGCAAGATTGTTTTTGATCTTAAGATGAAAGATATTAAATGAAAGAAACATTTTCTAATTAAAGAAAGCTTACCATGTCATCATCTGTGTACCTATGTAAATTAATTTTTTGGCTACAACAATATCCATTCTACAGAATATCATAACATGTAACCAATAAATCATGGACATTTGGATTTATTTACAGAGTTGTGCTGTTATAAATAGTAACATAAATGTGGATTAATCTGTCTAAACTAGAATTTGGGAGTTCCAGAGGTGCCACTATTTTTCATGTGGGAGATACTCATAATGAAAGAATACAGAGTAGGTAGGAGAGTGATGTCAGCAGTAGTGCATAAAAATATTTAAAAATAAAAAAAGTAGAAGATGAAGGCCAGGCATGGTGGCTCACACCTGTAATCCCAGCACTTTGGGAGGCCAAGGAGGGTGGATCACAAGGTCAGGAGTTCGAGACCAGCCTGGCCAATATGGTGAAACCCCATCTCTATTAAAAAATACAAAAATTAGTGGGGCGTGGTGGCACTTGCCTGTAGTCCCAGCTACTTGGGAGGCTGAGGCAGGAGAATCGCTGGAACCCAGGAGGTGGAGGTTGCAGTGAGCCGAGATCATGCCACTGCACTCCAGCCTGGGCGACAGAGCAAGACTGTCTCAAAAAAAAAAAAAAAAAAGTAGGAGATGAAAATCACATATTGGAATAGAAGTCAGAATGGCTCTAGCTTCCAGGCAAGCAGAGTTGTAGTTAATTTAGAAAAAAATGACAAGACACTCCCATAAAGTACAATTCAGTGCCAAAAGGAGGTTTGGAAAAGTAACACAAAAATGAAGACTTTTTCTTTTCACTTAAAGTGGATATAATGATTTTCTAATCACATAAATATGTTTATGTCACATTAGTTTGCTTTTTATTGAATTTACTAACTGAATTGTTGTTTAAATGAAAGCACATTAAGCTTATTTATGGAGACATTTCAGGGGCCCATCTTAAAATACTAAGATTTAATCAATGTAATTAACATTTTATTAGTATTTATTAGTTTCTGCTTTTAGGATTTTCCTTATATTTAAAAATTCATATTTTAATAATTAAAACAAGAAAAAGGTGCAAGAAATTGGTTGCTTGTGTGTGCGTGCATACATGCTGCTTAACATTTTTTAAGCATTTTAAAATGAAAATCACCTTGTTGATTATGAAAATGTCTATATTCCACATATTCCATTTGAGATGTAATTAATGAAGGAAAGATTTCCCTTAAAGGGTAGACAAAAAATTATCCCCAGGAAACTTCTAATCCATTCCTCTCATTTGTTATGAAGGCTCTCTGATGCGAGATACCTGGAACAAAGACCTCCCTAATCAAATCAGCCTTTGCCTTTCCGGGTAAGGCCCAGCATGTCAATCCTGCTAAAAAGCAGAAGGAATCCTGAAGCAGAAGGTTGTAATATGATGAGGAGGAACAAAGGAAGAGGTGAGGAAAAGCAAAATAATCCCTGGCCTTTGTCACTGAGCTCCTTCCAACATCCATTAGTCAAAAAGCTAAACTAGAATCATTCAAGGATAATTTTTTTAATTTGCTAAAAAAAAAAAAAAAGCAGCATAAGAACAAACCCAAATGAATATAGTGGTCTTGAGAGAAAGAATAATAATTAAGTGGCAAAAGCTTCCTATGTGTGTTGTCTGCTAGTCTCCCATATATGCCTCAATTCTTGGGGCTAACAGAAATCTGGGTCTAGGCTGCCCTCCTCTCAATGTGAGATGTGTGATTTTATTTACTTTATTAATATTATTTTTAACTGACAAATCATAATTCTATACATTTACAGGGCACAATATGATGCTTTGTTATGTGTATACAATGTAAACTGACTCAATTGAGCTGAGTATCCATCACCTTGCTTACCCATGGATGTGTGATTTTAAGCAAACCAAGGAACCTCTCTGGGCCTCCACTGTCCCTTCGTTAAAACAGCTTTGGCCAGGGTTCACTCCTGTAGCAAATGCTGTCTGAGCACCCTCTGTGTAGTAGGGGGTAACATATGTCAAAGTACTTAAATATTTTTAAGATGCTACCCAAACAAATTTAACTTACGAAATTCATTGATTTTTCACCATTTCTGCATACATAACATTGACATCTTCTAATATCTTGATATGTTTCCCTGTTCCCAGAGATCCCAAGCTTTGATGGAGGGAGGTGTGAGAGTGTGTGTGTTGGTGGGAGAGTGGATAAGAACGGAATAACTCCCAAAATATCACTAATAACCCTTATAGTCAGCCATTCTCTTTGGAGCCTGTGCAGAAGGAAGAGAGGCCTGGAAAACTCACTGAAGAAGAGAAAGGCAGCCAGGGAAAAGGAAAAGTTGTGGATTCCATGTGGAAGCAAAAATTTAATGAATTTATAACTTCCAAAACTTCCTCTCTCTCTTTTTCCCTCAAACTGGAATGTGATTTGTCCTAAAAACCCTTTCACCTCAAACCCTAAATATATCTGCACTTAATCAAAGAGCCAAAGCAGCTCAAGTTATCCTGAAGTCCTGTAGCATAACAGGTTTAGCCAAGGAGAAGAGAAGGAGTTTCAAGAATATGTTTTAATTAAAAGTGAAAACCCCTAAAAATAAAGAGAAGTATTTTTTAGCAATAACAAATCAAATGTAAAAATTCCAGGTGTTTGGACATTTAATGACATAAAAATGCACATGATGTTAAATTTTAAATGGCAAGATACGAAATCGAATGTTCATCTAGACATCAGTTTGGTAAACACACATAATTCCATGAGATAGAAATGGGATACAACAGAATGTAGTGTATTGTGTCATTTTCCTTTCTTTTGTAATTTTCACTAGTCCAATGTTCTTTAATAAATACAAGAATAACAAAAATAATAAAGACTATTTCCAAATGATGGGCTTAGGGTCCAGTCTGGCTAGGAAACTCACAATTCAATGTTTTAGCATATATCATCAGGCAAAACTATCAATTTTGAAAGCCCCGACTAAATAAGACCAACTCTAATCACTTCCTCAAAGTAATGAAATATTTTTTAACCAAATCTCAGATGAACTGTCTTGTTTCAAAGAAATCCACCAGAAATCACTCTATTAACTTAAATGTCAGCGCACAACAGAGAAAACCTGCTGAACTCCAAACGCCAGGCTCCAATCTTACTTTACTTATCTCCTTCTTTCTAGACACGGTTAGCCACTGGGTTTTATACATGCTGAACAATTCAAAGTACATGTAGCTTTTGGCACTCTTGGTTATTTCCTTTTTCTGAGGTCCACATGAAAAGTTCTAGAACATGGAATTTACTAAGCTATAGAAATTTTTGGTTACTTCTTTTGGGCTCCAGGGTTCAAGTGGACCTCAGCAAAAACGAAAACCCTAAATGTTTGCCAAAGATTGAACACACCTGATACATCAAGAGTGAGTCCAAATCAATATCAATGGGGAAAACCATCACGAGGTATACATGCTTTATTCTATCTTTTGCTATTTGCATTTTTTCTCCATAATTTTCATGTCAGCTCCCTTATCAATCCCATGCTCATCATGAATGAGAAGTGGATAATGAGCATCTATCCAGAACAATGTAAAATAAGCAGCATAATGGCAGAGATGTTTTAAGGCTTAAGTGATTCCCAGAAAGGACTCAGTTGTCAAAATATCACTTGAGTTTCTGTACACATCAGCACTAAACTCTGCCTCACAAACTGTGGATGCTTTCTTTACTGTATTCCTATATTAAAGAGAACACTCTCTATCAAGGAACATCAAGGAAACAATTCTATTCGACACAACCAAAAGAAAATCCGTTACTAAATGATAGAGTAAAAGAAAAGATTTTTAATGTTGCTAGCAGAAGTTAGGCCCATACCGATTATAATAATAAAGGCTATTGATACTAACATGTTCTCATCTTTTTACTATTTCTAACGTTATATAGTCTTGAGTCAGCAATGCTTACAGAGAAGGAAACTCCTATTTGCTGAAAACAATAGGAATCTTATAGAATGGAAATTAAAGAGAAAATTAATGTTTTACCCTGGAAACTAAAAATCAAACAAAATATTAAATTAATAGTTGGTATAATTAATTATGCTAAAATATGACCAGGAAATTTACTATATTTTTCACACACATGAAGCAAGAAACAGTTCCAAGATACTGGGTGAGACAGCTGTGTGGTGAAACTAGTAACTCAGAAGTCTCCCTAGTAAGAGCCTTCATTCCACCATGTACTTCATCCCCAGTAAGCACACAGCCAAGAGGGCCACCACAACCCTGACACTTCAATAACCTACACTCATATTTTTCTGACTGAGACCCACTAGTGATAGAAACTAGGTTACTTCCATGAGCTCAGTTGGAGAAAATAGTCTGTTGACAACGCAGAGCAGAAAAACTCTTACCAGGAAATCCTGGCTAGGACTTTGCTGGGGATTAAATAGTTGCAAAAGGGGGATATGGACAGGGACCTTTAACCAGCATGTCACTTTTTTTTTTTTGAGATGGAGTCTCACTCTGTCGCCCTGGCTGGAGTGCAGTCATGCGATCTCGGCTCACTACAACCTCCACCTCCCAGGTTCAAGTGATTCTCCTGCCTCAGCCTCTCAAGTAGCTGGGACTACAGGCACCCACCATTACACCTGGCTAATTTTTGTATCTTTAGCAGAGATGGGGTTTCACCATTTTGGCCAGGCTGGTCTCCAACTCCTGACCTCAGGTGATCCGCTTGCCTCGGCCTCCCAAAGTGCTGAGATTACAGGTGTGAGTCACCGTGCCAGGCCAGAATCCTGCATTTTAAAGGAGTGGCATAATGATCCCTTCTTCCCCTTTGCCATCATCGTTATCTATGGAAAAATGTAATGAGATCCTTTTTATAAATAATTCAAAGAGGCAACTGCATTTTTGAACTAACTGGTTTGAAATAGTTTGGGTGTGTCAGTAATCAAAGTCAATCAGCCAGTTTTAATGAGTTAAGATGAGAGATCTTATAAATGATTGAAAAAAAGAGAAGAAACAAGTGAACTCTAAGTCTCTGCTCTAGCTCTCTAGATAAAAACATCTCTCTAGCAAGCACTTACTGCATCTTCACAAACCCAGAGTACTATTAGAAGCTGGGTTTTCCCTACAAGCATTTTTAATATATAATAAGAAAAGTATGTTTATCAGTATGTTTCCATAGGAATTCTTGTTTTTCAGAAATTTGACTAAATTCACTAAAAAAAGGTTCCATTGGTTTAACTTTCACACCCACCACAGATGAAAAAAACATAATTAGAATGTTATACCCATGTTCATATCAGTATTATTAACCGGTTAAGAGGTGGAAGTAACACAAGTGTTCACTGATGCAAGAAGAGATAAACAAAATATGGCATATGCCATCACGTGCCATATAAGGACATTTTGGTCAACAGGAAACTGCATCTACGACAGTGGTCCCATAAGATTATAATACTGTATTTTTACTGTACCTTTTCTCTGTTTAGATATGTTTACATATATAAATACTTACGATTGTGTTACAATTGCCTATACTACTTAGTACAGTAACATACTTGCACAGTTTGTAGCCTAGGAGCAAAAGATTCTATCGATTAGCCTAGGTGTGTAGTTGGCTATACCATCAAGGCTTGTGTTAAGTCACTCTATGATGTTCGTACAGCGATGAAATGGTCCAATGACATATTTCTTAGAACATATCCTTGTCATTAAGTGACGTATGACTGTATATATAATGGAATATTATTCAGTCTTAAAAATGAAGGACATTCTGATGCATGTTGCAATACACGCGAACTTTGAGGGCACTGTGCTAAGTGAAATAAGCCAGTCACACGAGACAACGCATGATTCCACTTATATGATGTTTCACAGAAACACAAAGTGGAATGGTGGTTGCCAGGGACTGGAGGGTGGGGAAAACCAGGAGTTGTTGTTCAATGGGTACAGAGTTTCATGTTTGCAAGATGACAAAGTCTGGAGCTCTTTCTCACAACAATGTGAACACATCTGACACTACCAAACTGTACGCCTAACAATGGCTAAGACAGCAAATTTCATGGTATGCATATTTTACCACCATGAATCAAAAACAGACTGAACAACAGCCACATAGAATTTGCATGCTGATTCCAGTGCATCTCCTGCATGAAATCAGTTCCAGACAAAATGGAAGTGATACAATAGGGCCAGGGAACCACGCTCTTTTTTCTCCCCCTCTTGAAAAATATTAAAATGCTGCTTCTATTTGCAAGTTTGAAAATGAAAGGCAAAATTCAATGGATCTAAATGGAATCTTTTCATATATACAGTTTCCAGAAGGGTTTTTCACTTCAGTTATTGGTTAAGTTCCATTTCTTCTTCTAGAAGGAGGGCCTCATAGGGCAGGGTCTGAAGTGGTGAAGCACAATCAGGTTTCTGATTTCTGCCTACATTCCCACATTCATCTGAACATGTGATTCTGAAGTCTGTCTGCAAAGGAGTGCCTACAAGTTTATATATTCACTATACTTAAAGAAGAAGTAAGCAGAACAAAAATCTAAGTTCCAGGCCAAAATGGAAAAATGTAGCCTTCTCTTTTAAACTACTGCTTTGGACGTGAAGGAATCTGGGTGCAAATGCAAAAGAATTGCTCATAAAAGAAGTGTCCCTCAAGAAACACAAGATCAGACAGCAGCAGCAAGAAGTAATGGAAACTGGAATTCTTGCATACTGAATGAGTTTTAATTAAAATAGGAATGCATCTTTGAATTATGTTAAAATAGCATACTCACTAATTATATTAAAATAGCCTACTAATTTTTTTCTTTTCATACATTGTTTTAATCACTAGAAGTATTTTCACTACTTTTAAAATTCAGATTCTAAAAATCAGCTGTTGATATTAACTAAGTATCACTGTTCTAAATACACAACTAAAGAAGAAAATGTTTTTAATGTTAATTATTTACATCTGCAACCACGTATGCTTGATACACGTCTAATATCAATGGCTTGTTTTTGAACAGCACAAGTGGAAATTGTACAAGTAGAAATTGCACCCTTTCATTTAGAAGCTTTGACACACTGAAAATAAGCACCAATACACTGATTGCCTCTTTAATCTTGAACTATTCCTTTCCCTGGAACATAGTGCATACATCACCAAAATTACATGGATGAAAGAGCTACAAATTGAGTATGCCATTATTAATAGCCTGCCAAAATCTTATATTAACTGCTGGACATCAGAATTCATATTTTGAACAAACTGAATGGACTAACTTGTGGAATGTAATGAACACACAGCTCTTCTTTGAATACTCCATGAATAAACAGGAAAAAATTAACAGCAACAATTTTGTAGGGGAAATATTTTTACCTCTTTTTGTAATAATTGTACAATTAAAAGCTTGAGAATACACATGTAGCAGCACTAATATAAAAGAATCTGTAATATTAAGTAGGATGCCATGGATATACTATGCAGAGACTATGTACTAGAACAGGCTAAATATAAATTCAATATGAAATTCCACTTGTAATTTCCATACAGAAATAAATCTTAGTACATAAATTACCAGTGCCTATTAAAGGGAACGCACACTCGAAAAGAGGTTTCATTCATCAGCAACTAACAATGAATAATGTCAAAAAGTAAAGTAAAAATGACTTTAAGTTCTGTATTCTATCAATTTTAATTTTTGTATAACATCAGGGGAAGAACAATTAATATTATTTAACTGAGCAGCTTCATCAGGAAGAAGTAATGAATGTTTTCTGGAAATTGGAGCACAAGTCACTTCCTGTCATAAATCTACTGATTTTGCACATTAATAAATACATAAAGACTTAGGAGAACCCAATAAATACATGTTGAATAAATGTATGAGGTTGTCACTCAGAGATTCATTAATCTAACAACCGCTAAATTACTAATGTGCATGGAATCATTTCCTTCCTTCTCCGCATTCAATTAGTTCAGTGGTATTCGTTCCTCATAGTCTTCCTTAGACTCATGCATGGCATCCCATTTCCTTCTACACCATTCAGATTGTAACTATCATCACCATCTTCATCATCATCATCATCATTTCTACACCATCAGTTTATTTACAAAAAGGAACAATTTTTTGTGTGTGTGTGTGAGGATTAGACAATACATGAAAAGCACTGAGCACACAATACGTGCTTAATAAATGTTCGCTATCAGCAAATTCCTTCATACTGACTCAACTGGCCGACTCACCATGCACTTAACATGTCTGTTTCCCTTGGGCCTTTACTCCCATCTGAAATAAACACACCCATCAGAATCATATGTTACTCTCAAGGCCCACCTCAACTATCCATGCAATATGAAGATGCCTCTGATTCTCTTCCTTCTTAGCCTTATTCCTTCTTGTTTTTTTTTTTTCACCTCAAACTAAAGGATTTTTTCTTCATACATCTCATATACTACCTTATACTCCAGTTAATGGCAAGGGTTTTATGTCTTTGATGAAACCAAGCTCTTGGGAGACAGAAACTAGCTCTTTCTGTCTCTCTCAATTCTACTACTCTGAACTCAGGGCCTTGTAGAGAACAAGTGCTTAATCTGTTTTTCTAGGTATGAGGAGGTAAATAAAACCAAAGATGAGACTTAAAACCTAATTCATAATATAAAACACATGACTATATCAAACACCTATGCAGTAGGATGGATGTTTAAATACACACATGAGTATTAAAGATGATTCGAGCTGCTGGAATAGAGACTAAGGAGGAAAGTTTAATGATGACCACAGAGTATAAGAAATGTCTCTAAAGAAGAGTGGAACCTGATCAAGACTTTGCATAGTAGGTAAAATTTGAGAAGCAGAGGAGGACAGGGATGTAAAGAGACTGCAGGCACAGGCTGAACTGAGTACTTGGTATTTGCAGGAATATGTGACCATCACTTCTGCAACAGGAGCCTTCACCCTGTCTAGAGTACTAGAATATGAGAAAAATGAAGTAGACTGTCTAGAACTTTTCCTGCTTCTCCTCTCTTGAAAACCTCCATTTTGCTGCTTTTTACTTTCCAGAAAGTGAAGTAGAGAAGATATAATATGTGGAACAAAAAATAGTTGGCACCTTGGCAACTTGACGAGTAATTTGAGAAGTAAAATAAGCATTTACTAGCACTTTTGCTGTGTATTTTCATCATAAATATAGAAAATTGACAGCTTAATAGAGAAAGGAGAAAACCTCTACCTGGGACATGCAAGTACTTCAAAGTCTTAGGGCTTATAGTATACATGGTGCTATGTGAAGCATCTGTACATGGATAAAAGAAATGCTTGACCTTGAGGAATACATGCATGTCAGCAGAGTACATGGGAAACGGGTGGAAAATACTGGATACTGTCAAAGCCTAGAGGAAAGAGAGGAAAGTACTTAGCTCACCTTAGGGATAAAGTGCACATTTCTAAGATGAGTAGACTTCTGAAATAAAGTTTAAAAGATGACTGAAAGTGAGCTGAGAGGGATGGGGCAATATGCTTTAGATAAACTGAACAACTTGAACCAGGTTTGAATGCTGAACAAGATGAATTAAAAAGAAACCATAAAATAGGAATAAAGTGGTTTGTTGGAAGCCTATTCTACATCCCCCTGGGACTTCATTCCATCATCACGTGTTGTGGGTTCTGGATAGTGTTACCGAGTAGTCTAGGCAGACATCCTCAATTTCACTGCAACTTTTCTTTTGTATTTATAAGGATCTCTAGTCACACATAAAACCGTATTGATTTACAGGAGGCTCTCAGGCATATCTCGCTTTATTTTTATGAGAAGGTAATGTCCACAGTTCTAATTTTGATAAGAACCTTGATTTATTTGGCACCTATGCATTGGGAGACTGAGCAAAATGATCTTTAGATCATCTCCATCTCAGTTGGTGATAACCGTATCCTTTCAACTACTTAGACTGAAATCAGCCTTGACTCCTCTCACTCAAATCCCATATCCAATTCATCATTACATCATTCTAAATCTATCTTCAAAATATATTCAGAATCTAATAATCCAATAATGTCTTTACATTCCCTCCTACAACTCCTACAAACACATCTGGATTACAGCAACAATCTCCTCAGTGGTCCGACTATTTCCACCGGGATCTTGGGATCCTTCTCCACAAGCTATTCTCAACGCAGCAGGCAGTGATCCTATTAAAACCTAAGGCATCAAGTCCCATGGTCACTCAAAACTCTGCAATAATTCCTCATCTCTTTCGGTGGAAAAGCCATCATTCTTACAATGAATGGCATGCTTCCCTGATCAGGCCTTCATCACCTCTCTGATCTCATCTAATACCTCCTGCCTCCCATGCTACACTTAAGCCATTGGCTTAAGTTGACTACATTGGCCTTCTGCCTGGGCAGTAAGGCCTTTTCCCAGAGTCTGGAACATTCTTCCATACGGCCATATGGTTAACGCCATTAATTCATTCAAGTCTTTCATCAGCTGTTACTTTTTCAAAGAAGCCTTTCCTGACCATTCTGTTTATGTATTTCTTAAGGGTATTTTTGAAATTTTATTTCTTATTGATACATAAGAGATGTACACACTTTTGGGGGTACATGTGATAATTTAATACATTCATATAATTTATAAAGATCAAATCAGTATAACTGGGATATGCATCATCTTAAATATTTGTTTTTTCTTTATGCTAGGACATTCAAATTATTCTCTTATAACTGTTTTGAAACATGCAATAGACTCTTAGAAACGATGGTCACCCTACTAATCTATCAAACACTAGGTGTTATTTCTTCTATCAGACTGTATGTTTGTACCTTTTAATCTATTTAAAATAACTATGCTCCTCCACCAGTACTCTGATCTCCTCACACATATTTTCCCCATATGATGTACCGCCTGCTAAGATAGTATATGATTTCTTGTTTATTATTCTTTTGTTTGTTCTCCTTTTAGAGGTAAACTCTTCTCTATTGAGCAGGCACTCAATAAAGAATATAGAACAACAGAAAAAATAAAGTCTTCCACCATTAAAGAATTATCTAATTTATAAGAAGCAGCATGGGATATTGAAAAAAAAAAAGCCCTAAATGAAGTGGCATTCCTGTTTTTTAGACCAGCCCGTGTTTCTTACTAATTGTATGTATTTAAGACCCAGTCATTTCACAATTCTGGATCTCAGTTTCCTCATGAGTAAAGTAAAATATTTTGATTAGGTTATCTACAAGATCTCTCTGTTTTTAAAATGTTAATGGCTCTTCTGTGATCTTGTTTAATAACACTGAGATACTTCCAAATCACTGTTATCTTATCAATGACAGGACCCATCATCGCATTAATTTATTGAGTGCATCTGGATAATGAGTAGATTTCTGTCTTGGTAAAATGATAGCATTGCAGAATTCAAAGCCTTTGCAACGGTTCTTCAACAACTAAGATAAGTTACTTTTCTCCTTGTGAATTTGTCCACCATTTTATGACAGAATAAGAAGTTACAGCAATAAATTCAGATATACACACATATGATTGTCCATGTCAATGTCAACAGATGGCATTTTGCCTGAGAGGGCAGCGTTTTTATTCAAACCATCCATGTCGCTCTATTTCTGACTGACAGGTAGATTGATGATTATCCTTTTCTGTTCTCCTAAATCCTGAGAACAATGCAGGTATGATGGTAACACATAAATCACACAGAGGAAAAACCACATGAACAAACCAAACCAAAATAAATAGTAGCACATCCATAGCTTTGTCAATAGGTCCCTTGGAATTCCTGGCCCTTTCCTGAAGCCTGTTATTGTAATCACAAGCTATCAAACTTGAAATCTAAGGAAATGCACTTTAATTGTTAAAACTGCCTAGTAACGACAGCTCATGCTTATATAGCGCTATGAGCCAGAGACTATTCCAAACACTTTATGAACACCAACTCATTTGATCCTCACAAAAAGCCCCTGAGGAAAGTATAGTTATTGCCACCATTTCACAGATGAGAAAATCGGGGCACAGATAGTTCATAGTGTGCATGCTGTCACACAGCCTGAGACAGGGCTGGGACTTAAAGCCAGACAATCTGGTTCCAAAGTGTGTGCTCTTAATCACCATACTATCATGAAATAAAATTCTTTGCTGCCTGAAGTCTCTTAAACTCCATGATGTGAATTTTTTAAATCACGTCAGACTTTGCAAATTATATGTTAAAATGTCCAAAATCATGTCTCAACAAAGTTTGTAATGACTAAACTCTATATTGAATTCTTCAAAATTAAAATGTCAGTGATTTAAGACCCAGTTTCAGATTATTTTCTTCCTCTTCCACTCCCATAAGCAAGTTACCCTCAGTGTAACTTTTATTCCATAAATATACAAATGAGATACCTACTTCATATAAAATACAGGTTGAGTATCCCTTATCCAAAAGGCTTAGGGCCAGAAGTGTTTTGGATTTTGGAATGTTTGCATTATAGTTACCACTGAGCATCTCCAATCTGAAAATCCAAAATCTAAAATGTTCCAACGAGCATTTCCATTGAACATCATGGTGATGCTCAAAAAGTTTTGGATTTTTGGAGCATTTCAGATTTCAAATTTTCATATTTGGGATGCTCAACCTGTACACTGCTTGGTACTATACAGGTCATAAAAATGAGTTAGCTATAACTCTGGGCCTTAGGAAATGGTCAGTCTACTATGAGCAATAAGCAAGTATCCAAATAAGAACACGCAAATCTAAATGTGATAAAGCACAAGCAATAGGTTATGGGGGGTTGGAGGAGGTCTTCAAGAAGAGGGGTTCCATCATCTAATTTGGAGAGGTGAGTCTTGAGGCCTAAGTAGAATTTGGGAGAGGAGAGACTGTTTGAAGAGCACATTTATAGTAGAAAAAATAGAATGAGCAAAAACATGGAAGAGAAAAAATAATATTCAGGGTCAAGTTCTAGTTGGCTAAAACATGGTCCATCGGGATGAAGACTGGGGAGACAGCTGGAGTTAGGGAAGACAGGAAGTTTGGGGTTCTGCTGCAGGAGTGTCTTCAATATCACAAGAGAGTTTATGAGATATGTGCTTTGTAAATATTGGTGCTATGGTGTCCTCAATAAATGAAAATAAAAGTAATTTGTGCTTTATAAATCATAAGGTTTCACAATAAATTTCAAAACAGATCCCATGAAGCCCACTGACTAATTTAGTAGTGCTCATACATTCAAAAAACAATTTCCAATTAGGTGCATGATCAAGGTCTAAAGATTTATAGCTGGCTGGCCACGGTGGGTCACGGCTATAATCCCAGCACACTGGGAGGCCAAGGTGGGCAGATCACCTGAGATCAGGAGTTCAAGGCCAGCCTGGCCAACATGGTGAAACCCTGTCTCTAATAAAAACAACAAAAAATTAGCCAGGCATGATAGTGCATGCCTGTAGCCCCAGCACTCGGGAGAATGAGGCAGGAGAATGGTTGAACCCAGGAGGTGGAGGTTGCAGTGAGCCAAGGCTACGCCACTGTACTCCAGCCTGGGCAACAGAGCAAGACTCTGTCTTAAAAAAAAAAAAAAAGAGAAAAGAAAAGATTTATTACTGCCATTCTACATATTATGAAAGGAGGAACAAGTGAACAAATAAAACATCTAGGAATTAAACTCAGCTCCCCTAAATCTGCCCTATAAATCTAAGGACCATCAGAACCAAGTAGTTACTCTTCATTTGTCATTCACTTCTCATCCTTGAACTCTGTTGATCCAGAACAGAGCAAGAGTGACATATAAGCAAAATATGTCATCAAAACATGTCACCAAAATGTATGCATTTCCTCAAGGAGAGAATCTCACTCAGAGAGATTTTATCCTTTATATAAATGTTTAATACAAATGTTTAACCTGATTAAAATTTGCCTTTTAAACCTGCAGGAGACCAGAACTGTACATCAGAAGTGCAGAAAAAATGTTTCACTTAACATACACTGGTTGCAAAGTGACCTGGTAGCTGAAAGCCTAGAAGAGATGAAAATATCAACATTTTCTGGCTCTATGTGGTCTCTGGCAAGAAGGTTAACATCTTTGGGCTTGTCTCTCTGTGATAAAATAAGAGATTTGGTTCAAAGTGTCTCTAAGATGGCTTAAAGCTCTGTAATGCTAATTTTGATTATGCAATAACGCAACATACAATCAGAACATACGTAGGTCTGGGTTATTTAGTAAAAGAGCTAGAATCCCTAATACAACTCAGTATGTCCTAATGAAATAACAGGAGTCAACAAAGTTATAACATAACCCAACTATGTCCTAAAGACATCACAGTATTCAACATTGTGAAGATCCTATATTCAATAAATCCCATTTAAAATGACAGTAGTCACTAGTATTGTAAGTTATTAAAAGATTTCAATCCAAAATAGATAAAAAAGTTTCAAGGTGACAAATCATCAGCTATTCAGAAAACTCAGCAATCTTGAAGAATGAATTTTGCAAGGATTTTGAGAATCCTTGTATTGATCCCACTGATTACATGTATAGTTTACTAAATAGGCAGCGGCTATGTAGGTTATTGACTGTGTGTACCACAGGTTCCATAGTTCAGATCAATTAAGATTATAAGGATCATATTCATGCAAGACTAAAGTTACTGGTCAGGGGTTAATTTAGATGTCTCCCTGTTATCGTGGAAGTAGGAAGATTTAAAAAAACTGAAGTAATTATTTTACATATTTTTGTTTGTTTTTGATGTCAACTGAAGCCTTTATAGATTACATGACATTATTTTTTCTCTTCCTTTTGAAGAATCATACGAGTTGCTTGTTGGGAAAAACTGTGAAATTCAGCTTGCTTTAAAGATTATGGTAAAAAGAGATCAGAGTAGTAACCCTGAATTCTGCCAGTAATCATTCTTAAGATTTGCTTTGTAGGCAGTACTTAGCATCATGTAACAATCAATGGTTACTGATTCCTTTTGCTCCCAGAAGAGCAAGCAATTATGACCCAGGAAGCTCTACCAAGGGATTACAAACAAATGCTAACAAGAGTTCAATTCTACTATCCTTAGATCATTCCATTTATGTATGGAGCTTTTATTGCTGTGACACCAACATATTTCATAAAACAATTACTTCCTGTTACTTAGCAAAGGAAGAGGCAACACTGAAAGTCATCAGGCTAATCATGGTCAAGACTGTGGTTAAGGTCTCATTCACTCTCTCCCACTAACCATCCAGTGAGAAACCACAGGTCTGGGCCATCTACTCTATAACCTCTGATGCTTTAGGACACTGGCTTCAGAGCAGGGTGGGAGAGAGAAGTGTGGAGCCATGTGCCCTGAGATCGCTGGAGAAGAAGGAATAGTTGGGGTATGAAAGAATAGAGGAAAGAGAAGAGTAACTATGAATGGCAAGTATGAAAGAAACAAAGTGAGGGAAAAGGAAGGTAAATGGGGGAAACAAAATTATATTACATTGTACACCAATACAGGCAACACAGTTAGGAACTGGAAGATACAGGGTCTTCTGCTTGCCTATGAATTAAGTTTCTTCCTAATGGCAACTATCATTGTCTTCAGTGTTGCTCTCATCTTTCTTCCAAATGCATATGCATATATGTACATTTGGTTTAATTTTAAATTAATAACTTTTAAAATAAAATAAATTATGAAGATTTTTAAATTTGATAATTACATGCATATTAAATTCTGTGCTAACTCTGGCTTCAAAGAGAGTTCATGAATTTCTCCTTTGGCTGGGAGACAACCACCTCATGAAATGCAACTCAAACACTAAGTGCCTATCACTGAAAATCACAGTAAATCAAGTCTTGTCCTACCATGTTTCTGATGAAAAATTTAAAATATTTTACCTGAGGAAGCTTTCCATTTTATTTCACCAAGTTTTATTGGGTCCATCGGCTTATTTCCATTGTACAGTCAGAAAACTTATACCCAGGCAAAACATACTCTAGATTGTTATCAAATATTTTATGCTTCGAAGGGGCTGCCTCATTGCTCCACTATTGATTTAGAGTTCAATTTCTGCAGCAAAGGTATTATACTTGAGTGAATAACAATCAAGATGAAAAAAGCATAGAAGTTCTCACATATTTCTAGTTCTACTTCAAAGAATAAATAAAAATACATATATTATGCCCACTACTATACATTTTTGTAAATGGCAAGCTCTTACAAACTTATATCTGTCTGTTAGAAAAACCATAAGGTATACAACAAAAATACCAAAATCCCTTAAGTGTGTATATCTAGAACAGCACTGGCTTCTTCCCTTTTTGTAGGATTCTGGCCAATAATCCAGCTAATAAGATTTCATTTTAAGTTACTTGCAACAGAATCTCCAATATATACTTAAGCTCCAATTATTTTTTACTTTTAAAACACTTTTTTTTCTCTTTTACTCTAGCAGTTAGGCATAGGGCTAGAAGTTTTTTTGTCCACCCCTCCCAAACCTATTAATAAACAACCTGCTTGTCCAAATTTAAAAATATTTTTATCTGCTCATTTTATTGTCAAATAATTTTCCCCTTTATTTAGAATATTATATGTATGAATTATATGTATGTATATATACACACATAGATACACATAGATGTATTATACTCAAAGAATTTCTACATTTGATTTGGCTCATATAAAATTATTTGATGTATATTATTTCCATGGTTTTTGTCAAATGCTGAAAACAACTCATAGACGTTAATTCCCATCTTTTGAGATCAGGAAATCCCAGTTTGGAACAATAAAAAGAGTAAGGTGAACATAATCTTAGGATTCATGGTATTTCTAGCCAAGTTCTTCCCCTGCACCACATCTAAACTGTATAGATTGTTTTCCATTGTCCCAATCTTTCCAAAGACAGTACTTACTTGACAAACACAATTTTACATACCATGCAGTCTTTTCCTCTCTCAAAAGTAACTCCTTATCACTTTCCCTATAATGAAGCCCCTCATGCAGTGATTTTTGGACATTACTCAAAAAGTAATAGTCTATGTAACTCAAAAAGTAATAATCTATGTATTCTAACCAATTTTTATAAGGGAAAAAATACTCCTTTTATGACACTGGGCTCAAGAAATTAGTAAAGTCCTACAGACCATTTTAAGGCATAACAAATTAATTCACTGGTAAAGAACCCCTACAATTTATTTCTAGAAATGTTAGCACTTGTGAATATATGCATACACGAACCCTGATAGAAAGGGCAAAGAAGGAATCCAATATATTTTTAAGCTCTGTTTTCTTTAGGTACAGTAACCACTTTTGTCCTTATCACAATCTCTTGAGAGTTTTAGATGTTAACATCCCCATTTGTTTGGATGTAAAACTAAATCTCAAGTGAAGTGATTTCCTCAAAGTCACACAGCATGCAAGAGGTAGAGCTGGTATTTGATCTCGAGTTTCTAGTATAATTCCTACTTTAGCATGATGTATCATCAACTCTTCACTTCCTTCAAAGTTTTTCATAAGGTTCCCCTAAAACCCCAAAAT
Organism: Pan paniscus; assembly: GCF_029289425.2. Classification (NCBI taxonomy): domain Eukaryota; kingdom Metazoa; phylum Chordata; class Mammalia; order Primates; family Hominidae; genus Pan; species Pan paniscus. The sequence goes on along the minus strand of NC_073256.2, from coordinate 51,228,174 downwards.
GTATTCTCCAGGCATTGTTACCAAACCACTGTCAAGATCAAAGGAGAAAAAGAACAAAGTGAGGCAGGGAGTTAAAATAGAATGAGGGACAAAATTGGTGCTGGTTTCGTATTTTTTATGTCTCAGGCCTAGGACTTGGAGTTTTCCAAAACCTCATTTAATCTCCTAACAGCCTCAAGACATGTATATTATTATTATTATCATCACATTTAAATGAGGAAACAGATTTAACATGATGGTCTAACTTGCTCAAGGCCATGAAGAGGGACAAGTAGGATTGAAATTCAAGTCTACCCACTGGAAAGCTAACACCCTGAGACAATAAACTGAGAGAATCAGAGTTGTAAGAGACTTCAGAAGTAAATATAGTTAATAATCTGCTAGGAACATAAATCTCCCTCAACAGCGTCACTGCTTGAATACTTTAAACACTAAGGAACTAATTTGTTTCCAAGTATGTAACACATTTCAGTTGGGATAACGTTGATCATTAAAACATTTTCTCATATATTATATTGTTGGGAGACAGATGTCCAGCCTCCGGAGGGGTGTCTTATACATATCAATATTATAAAGGTAAAATTATTTTTTTTTTTTTGAGGCAGAGTCTGACTCTGTCACCCTGGCTGGAATGCAGTGGCACGATCTCAGCTCACTGCAACCTCCACCTCCCAGGTTGAAGTGATTCTCCTTCCTCAGCCTCCCGAGTAGCTGGGATTATAGGCATGAACCCCCATCCCTGGCTAATTTTTGTATTTTTAGTAGACACAGGGTTTCACCATGTTGGCCAGGCTGGTCTGGAACTCCTGACCTCAGGTGATCCTCCCACCTTGGCCTCCCAAAGTGCTGGGATTACAGGCGTAAGCCACCGCACCTGGCCAAAATTCTCTTCTCTAAAGAAGACATCTGCTATAGGGTGATAAAAGTTTTACTAATTAGTATTTAAATAATAAATGGGAAAAACAAATCTTTTAAATTATGATAACATAACATATGCTACTTGAATAAATGCTAAAAACAGTTTTGAGAAGAAAAGCAAGTGTAGCAAAGGTAAGGATGACTTCAGTTTTAGTCTCAGCACTGCTACTGATTGGTTGTAGTGACATTGGGCAAGTCACTTCACTTTTCCAGACCTGCCTTTTCTCACTTAGGAAGTGACACAAATAATCTCTAAAAATGTTCAGCATATAAAATTCTATGATTATAAGATACTAGTTATATTATTCAGAAACACCCTTTGAATGTCTACACACACACACACACCCATACACACGATAAAATTCACTGCAGTAAAGATTACAATCAGCTTTGAGATGATGAGGATTAACTTCACTCACTGCTAGTCAATCATTCTTCATGTGAATAGTATATGAACTCATGTCTTTATTCAGTTTAAGAACTAAACAACTTAATGGCAGATTCTAGTCTTTGTCCATACAGTGAAATGAAAAACCCTTGGGAATATTTTAATACTCTTGATGTTATGCAAGCCAAAACAATACATAAAAATATGACCAAAATATAGAAACAAAAATATTTACAGCTACCAACTCTCTAGAATCTGAAAATAATCTTAGAATCTTTATGTACATGCTAGAAGAATTATGTATATATTTTTCATCTTAAGAGGATGCTCCTAAAGGGCCAGACAGATCAAACTTTTCTCACTACTCCAATGGTTTGATTAGATAGTGCCATATGGTGAATCACCCCTGGCTACTCAGCCTGTTGGTAGCAGAGGTGGGATTGCTGTCAGTTAAAGGACATTGCTGGGCAAGTGTTCAGTATTTGGTAGATGGAGAAGAAAACATATTAAGAAAAGACAGGAGTGGAAGTCAAAAGGTGAATAACATGACAGTAAAGAAGAAGAAATGCTGAATGAAGAGGGTATATGTATAAGGAAGCAAGAAATATCTCAAATTCCATTATGCAATTAGATTCTTAAAATCCACTAGAACATAAGCTCCCTGAGGGCAGGCACTCTACTGTTTTCCACTGTCATATAACTGGTCTAGAACAGAGTCTGGCACAGAGTAGGCACTTAGCATACGTTCACTTAATGAAAAACAAACAAACAAACAACAACAACAACAAAAACCAAAGAGGAAATAATAGAAGAAAAACAAAGCATTGATGTAGAGCAAAAGTAATAAAAGTAGAAATATGAGCATAAAAGTAGATGGAATGTAGTTTATGCTGTAGTAGAACGTTCAATGGACTCTGTGGACAAGTTATATTCCTGGTTCTCAGGGGCATCTAAACAAGTCATAACTTTTTATGCTTTGGTTTTTCAATCTATAAAATACCTCTTCCTTCATACTTTAAAAGGATACTATGAAGAGTTGTTAAAAGGAAGAGGGAAGGAGGAAGAACACAGATGTATGGTTTGGAACATCGTTTTCCGGGAGTACAGAAATGCTGATGTCCAAAAACAGAAAAACTGGAATCAAGCACACTAAAGAAAAAAAGAGGAAAAGATCAAGAAGAAGGTTAAAATTTGATTTAATTATGTCATTAAGAAACTGGTATATTGGTCATTGGCTAGAGATTTTTTTTCTATGTTTGTAATACATGAAAGTGCCATTCAGCATTAAAATGCAATAAATAAAGTTTCATTAAAGACAGTTGAAATTATTTTGATATGACGCAATGAAATACTGACCTATAAAGCCAAAATGACATAATTACAAAAATAAAAAAGAGTCAATACATAATTGGGAAGGTAGGAAGGAAAGGGGAGAAGAAGTCTGAGTTGGGTATCACAGAATAGAGAGGAGAAAACAAAATGGGTTATGAAGAAAAAAAGTGAGCCATAGAGCAATCTGCTATATATGAGGGAAGAACTCACCCTAGGCAACCCATGCTGTTTTCAGAAGCAAGCTGAACAACGTATGGATGATCTAATAAAAAGGGAAAAGACCACCACGACTGAAAATTTAATAACAGCGAAACAGGAAGGCGAGAAGAAAATTTAATTTTAGTGATATGCACTAAACACACACCTGAACAGTGGTCCCACTTAAAGTACTTCCCTAATTCTCAGTCTGATGCTACATTAGTCTCTAGCTCCAACTCTCTACAGTAAGGATACGATGATAGAAGAAAACAGTAGAGAGAGAGAGTGTGTGTGTTTAAATTCTCAGAGACAGAGACATTTTCTAATACTTTGGATTTTGCCACATTTCTCAGAGTTTAGTATATTTTAATAAAAGAATTTCAATAGGCATTTCTGAGCCTGGGTTTCTTCATTGGTAAATTTATGAAATTATTCAGTTCCAATAGAAGATCTTTCAGTCTCTTCCAGTTTTTAATATTTTAGGCTGTAATCGGCTATGATTAAAGTGGGGAGAAGTTATTTAAAATCACTGTTCTGAAATACCTACAAATATAGTTACCAAGAACTAGAAGACGGATGCATTAGAATTTAAATGAACGGCACTTTTAAATAGAAGGAAAGAAATCCTATGGTATCTCCAACTCATCATGTTGATCTTTTGCAAATGGTTACTGATTCTTATTGTCACTGCGGTAACAATGGTTTGTCATACAATCCCATAATAAGACTTAGGACAAAGCAAAACAAAGTTGGCCCAAGATGAAAATACCAACACATTCTTGCATCCAAGAAACTGTTGTCAAGCAGGGAGGATCTCATATCCAGAAAACATTTTCTTTCAAGATGGTACCACTGTTTCCTGGCTATAATTTAATTAATCAGCTCTTTTTATGATAATCTAAGTTTGCAATCTCCCAACAGTTAGGGTAGGAAAAATTTTAAAGCCCAGACAAAACAAATGAATAGTGCAAGTATTATGTGACTCATTGAGAAGTAAAAACTTAATTAGTATCATGACAATATAATCATTGTGGTAGTGGGAAACCATTAACCATATTTAGAAATACTTTAGAATAAAAATATATACTTATATACTTTCATTCCAATTCTGCATTGGACTTCTTAAGACCTACATGAATGCATAGATTAATATCATGAAAATACGAAATATTACTTTATGAAAGAAATACCCATTTTAGAAAATTCGACATAGCCACTATACCTTAAGGCAATTTAAAATGTCATATTTTGCCTTTTATTATAACAAAGACAAAGAATGTTGCAATTTGACAAGAGTCAGTGAGGGAGTAATTCTAGTATTTATAAAATAAAACTCTAATATTAGTAGGTAGATTGGTTTGGGGAGCAACGCTGCAGACACAATTACTGGGACTGTCTCTCTTCTACTCTCTCAGGCTCCAGGATAAAGAAGAATCAATTAGCCTTCAACAGTCTATGACCTTGAAGGCTACAGCTCTGTGCATAATGTGCTGAATATGCTGAGACAGAAAAAAAAATGGAAACGGGAGAATAAAGTCCTAAAACCACTGAAGAGCATGTTTCACATATGATAATGTCATTTTCAAATATAAGCCATGACAGCTTAGTTTATGTCAAAAACATGCACGGTAAAAGGAACGTCCCAGTTCTTTCTGTGACTAAACAATACTTTCTTAGTTGAAAAATACAATCCCTTTGTAAGCTTTTTTTTTTTTTTTTTTTTTTTTTTGCTTTCCATTAATTAGTGGTTACAACCTTTTTAAACAACAACAAAAACAACCACTTACAAGTCTCTAAAAACAAAGCTGCCTGGACCAATCCCTTTCAAACACTACTCTCCCCCCAACAACCTCCCCCCACCTCCAAAAAAAGTAGTCTCACAATTTTTACAATACAAGATTTGATGTTTTTTTAAGGAACTAGTCTAAAAAATTCACAGAGTTTCCTTATAGGTTTCAAAGTCTTAACCAACTAACTGTCTACCCCTAACTTTTCAGGAGAAAACTACTTCCCAGACTGCTTCTCTAGGCTTATCTCCGATGCACTTCAAAACGTTGCAGCTGTGCATCTGGTCAAACTGGCCACAATGATGCTTTTAGGCAGCAGTAAATCTTTCCCATTTATTGCAGATGCCACAATATCAATGCCCTGGCTTGGGGGAAAAAAAACTGATAAGGAATATGTAATCTACTAAAACACTTAGTAGAAAAATTTACTTCATAAAATAATTTATCAAAACTTCACAACATACTTTCTGACATGGTCTTAGATCAGGAAAATGTGTTAGATGTTTCTTTGTTTTCCTGATTTCCTCAGATGACAAAATTATAGAATTTAGTTGAAGTGTTTTTCAAAGGGCAATTTTTTCTTTCTCTGGACAATGAAACCTGTTCAAGCAGATTTCAATTAAAGACAAGTTTAAAATGATCAAGTAACCTTGTCCTCCTGGTGAATTTCGCTTCTTTTTGCAGGATCTGTACTTGCTTTTTATAGCCCGTCATTTCATCTGGGTATTATTTCCCAGTCACTTTGCCAGGTGGGAAGAGGCAGCAAAGGCAGTGATGTCTGTCAGACCTTTAATGATGCTTCAGGGATTTGATAAAGATACAAAGCAGCGTCTGCATGAAGGAGGTTTTCCCTAATTGCACCTAGAAAACAAGACTTTTTTTTTTTTTAAATCTTTGCCACTGAATCTGGTGTTCGTGAAATGATCGGGAGTTACAAGCACAAATCAAGTTTTTCTGTGTTTCTACAGTATGCTGCACTACTTCACACTGAACATGATGTCTGGAAAAGGTATTCTTTATTCTTCATTACTGTCCAGAGGAAAAACAAGAGGCATTTCGTCAGAGAAATTGTCAACTCTCTTTTAACCCTAAGAGCTTTCATGCAAGTTATTAAGAACCAAATTTTCTGATCTTGTACTTTTCTACTAAGTAAATATTCCTCATGGTAAAAAGTGATAGGAGATAGAGACAACAAAAATAAACTAGAAACATTTTTAAAAGGCTACAGAAAACTCCTCCCTTCTATATTGATATTTAGAACAGTCATGCTTTCATTCCTGTCAACTTTCCACTCTAAAGCTATTGCAATTACTCAATGCAAACAGGAATGTATTGTTTTTAAGAGCGTGGGCTCTCTGCACATCACAGGTTATTAAACTGGGCTGCTGCAATCTGCCAGACTAAGATGACATACATCAAAAAAAAAAAAAAAAAAAAAAATGTACCTCACTAATGGATCTTGTACTTTTTAACAACTGCCAAGGAAGCTATTTAAACATTTGATTATAGAAGACAAAACTAATTTGGGAAAATCCTTCATGCAGAATCCTACCGTGTCCTGGACAAAATAAAGCTGCCACTAATAAGTGCTCACTAACTGAAAGTACCATCTGGGCAGGACAGCAGTCGTCTCAAGCTAGTGAGAGGCTAGTAAATGTCTTAAGACTTGCTGCAATCTCAAAGAACCAATTACGATACAAAAGTAGGGAGAAGTGGTTAGGGAACGGGAAGGAGAGAGAGACAACAGGCAGCTTGGGGTCGCTGAGAGGTAGAGGGTAACAGAGAGATGACAGGAAATCTATGATGGGGAAGAGAAAGACACAAAATAATACTCACTGGTATATGAAAGTCACATTTCTATAAAACATAAGAGATGGCGTGATGTTTTAATTTTAAAATGTGTTAGAAATAAATTGAATTTAACTTAAATTCAAGCATGACTTGCAGATGCTGAAGTTTTTCATTCCCAGTACCAGATTGAGCAATGTGGCTAGAGAGAGCTGCTGTTACAACACTGGTTCAGACCCGGAATTTGCAAGATCATTTTACTCGGCCCTTTGATGCCATCCCAAGCATCTCAAACATAGGCTTTGCTTAAACAAAACCAGGCAACTAAAATGCAAGAAGAAAGGGAAATGTCCTTTGGGGACCTCAAACCCACCCCTTTCCTTTATTCATCATCATCATCATCATCATCCTCTCTCTCTCTCTACTTACAAAGTTTAGGAGCAGTTTGGAGATTAGTTTCTGTTGTTTGTGGCTGAGTTGCTGACTTGGGCGTTCTCACCTCAGGGTTCCGGGTGGGTGAAGGGAAGGATGGCGCAGTGGACGGCAAGAAAGAAAAGGCAAAAATACGATTCTTCGGTGTCGGTGCCGCTGATGGTTCAAAGGAGACAACAGCCTTGTCACCTTGCACTGTAACTTGAACCTCACTTTCAGATTGAGCCCTAGAGACAGGTGAAGTGTATGCCTCAGACGACACCCACACAGCTGAGGCAGCAGTTGGGTCCAGAGAAATAATAGGGTCCTGGCCTAACCCCCCAGGGTCAAGGTGAGTAGGAGAGTCATATTCAAAGATCTTGTCCACAAATACCCACTTGAGGCCGGCGATGCAGAGGCAGAGGCTGACCAGGCAAGCCAGGATGGGGACAATGCAGATTTTCTCTGAGTTGAGGCAACCTCTCAGGCGCTCAGCTTCTAGGCACGCACAGCAGGGCACGGCCAGGCCCACGAGTCCAGGGGTTCTCCCATCTTCAGTCTGGGGCTCTGGCATGTCTTCTGCTGCCGGAAGCCCATCAAGAGATGGGTCTGCACTCAGCTGAGTGGAGGGGCTGGAGGACCTCTCGGCGGCGACCTCAGACATGTCTGGGGAATAAATCTCCATCGGCTCACCTCCAGAAGAAGGCCTGGCCGCTCTCACGGTCCATTACCACGCAGAGGCCCCCCCAGCCAAATGATACAGCATCTTACAGGGGGAAATCGATAAATCGTCCAAGTCCAAGGCCATTATTAAAATCAAGAAGAGTTCAGAAAGATGCAAGGGGGGAAGAAAAGCTCCTAGCAACTACAAAATCAAAGTATATCGTAATAATTCTTTAAGCTGCTGTTTCTGGGCCACTTTTCTAGTTCTTTTAAACGCTACTCCAAACCATCCCGGGCTCGTCAAGAGGACAGGGACCAAAATAGATCGACGGAGCTGCCGGCTGATTAATTAAGTAAACCAGTAGCCCAAACTGAAAGGCATGTTTCTCACCTCGAGCATCTGAAGCTGGTGTCTGCTCAGATGAAGAAAACAACTGTCATGCAGGAGAAGTAAAAGCAGAAGGAGGACCAGCGGCGGTGGCGGCGGCGGCAGCAGCGGCGGCGGCAGGAGAGGCAGTAGTGACAATAGCAACAGCATCCTGTTGTGTTAACGCGACGACGGCTGAAAGGGGCTGAATCATTACAGAGCAGCAGGTGCCTGCCCTCGGAGCATCACTGCAAACAGGATCAGAGGGCTCCGGAGGCAAGAGTGCAGCCAGGAGGGGCGGTCACTCCCTTCCCCGCCCTGCCTCCACCCCACCCCCGACTACTCCTCTTTGTCCTTCTTGAGTGCTCATTCACTTTCTTCCTCTGCGGCTCTTCTCTGCTTCAGTCTCTTTCTCTTTCTTTCCCTTCTTCATCCAAGCCCGTCCTCTCTCTCTCCTCTCTCTCTTTCCTCCCCCTCTCCCAACCCCCACTCCCCGCTCTCTACCCACACTCTAGAGCTGCAGGCTGGTCTGAGTAAAATCAGTATCCCCAGCCACACAGGACTGCCAGTGACTTCCTATTTTATCCAATTAGAAGGAATAAAGGCCATCAAATCAAAGAGAGGCAGGCAGGCATCAGTTAAGCCTAGTCCCCATGGCCCCCACCCGTTTTCCTCCTTTTTCTTTCTTTCTCTACAAAAGCTGTCCCAGTCTTCTTCCACCCCCACCTTGCTGGCTTTCAGTCTCTTTCCTTCACCCACTGTTGGGTCAGAAAAAGCCAGCGATCGATGCTAGCAATCTAACAAAGCTGGGATGGGGATGGGGTGGGGGGTGGTGTAGGTGGGACCTTATGGGTTGGACCTGAGGCTTGAAGTCTGCTATCTGATTCCTCCCTAGAGAGGTAAGCTTTTCAACAGCAATTTCTTCCTGCCTGCTGCTGAGAGATAGCATTCCTTCCCTAGCCCTCTAATAAGTTTTGTTCACTAAGAGGACTGTTATTACCTGATTTTCAACCAACAGTTTGAACATTTTTTTCCTAACCATGGACAGCTCTGCCTTTAGCCCTTTTTGCAATGACTATGTAAGACTTTGTCATGCCCAGGGAGAAATGCTGAGTACAGGCTGGAGGAAGGGAGTGCTAGGGGAGGGGTTGGCAGCCCATATATCCCCTGCTGTGGTCCCCTTTGAATTTCCATTTATTCTATCTCACCCAAAGAAGACTAATAATGTCAAGCTAATAGGAAGCACCAGTAAGTAACAGAGTTATGATGCGAGCAAAGCTACCACTTCATTTTTAGATTAGCCTTTCATGGTGACTCCACACTGCAGAGGTTTGAATTCCCTGGCACTGTAATATATACCACATGTCCTCAGCTATCACCGCACTGAAAGTACTAAGAGTTTTCTATGAGAGCATGCCTTTTGGGTTAGGTTTCAGGAGCTTTACCTTTCAGTAGTTTCAATGCTGACTGTTTTTTTCTTTTAAAACAACAGTCATTAAAACACTAGAAGAAATGCACTGTTCTTAATACAGACCACAGGCTTCCCCAAGCACTGTGCTGCACATCACTGCACACAATATGCATCTGAACCTGTAATCCACACTTACTGTGACTGGACATCTAAACGGTTTCCAAGGAACCATTTTGTTCACTTATGTCAATAGGAGTCTGTAAAACTCTCTCTAAATCTATACTACATAGCCATCATATGAGTCCCTGAAGCAGTAAAATTTAGAATTCAAGTACTGAGAAAATCCGCTTTAAGCACATTATATATTGTAGGGCACAATCTCCACTACTTTGAGGTATGTTTCAGCTTTAAACGGCAGGAGATAAGAATATTATCACTTCTTCCTTCAAGATGAAATTAGTCCATAATTATACATGATTTAAAGGGTCTTAACATCTTAAACTGTGTTTGCAGTACTATAACTAACAACAACAAAAGCCTGTGCCAATTTGCATAATTGTAACCATGACTATGAGAAGTTTATGAGCAACATGAGTTATCCTTGAGTTCATCTCTCTATAATCTGCACAGTAAATGGTGTTTAAAAATAATTCCTATGCTTATTTTCTAGGTTTATTTGACTTCAAAGCAGTGAGACCTCTCTTACAAAGATTCTAGCAAAGGACATACAATTTCACGGTGTAGAAAACATCTATTGAAGCATTTAAAGCATTCAAATTGAAAGATAGTAAGATCTCAATGATCAATATTCATGTAAATATTCAGAAACAATATCAGCAGGTGTTTATGCTAAACTAGGGTAATTTATAATTTCTTCAAAAAGCACCCAGTTGAAATATATGGCACTGAATTCCCCAATTTTGACCTAAACCAAAACTATTATACTCAATACACCAGCATTTCATCCAAGGCCAAGGTCAGCTAAATTTCAAAGACCAAAATGGGGTTCAGGTGGCCTCAAGTCAGGCAGATAGGAGAAAATACCAAGCATGATAACCCATAGTTTAGAAAAGTGGTCTTTAACTTACACCAAGAGCAATTATTCACCTTACCTCAACCATTAAGAGCAAACATATTCAGCAGAAAAAAAAAAAAAAAAAGTTACTGGGCATTGCTCTAGCTGTTATACTGAAAATACCCAACACTTATAGAGAAAACCAACATTTTATACAAAGACTAGGACAACACATCAGAGAGAGAATCCTATGGACTGCCACAAGTACTCTTTCCCTTGGACTACATGAGCCAGACTTTGGGATGTGTCTGTTTTTCCCCCGAAAGTCATTCCACCTTGGTGCTAAGACTAATCTGCAGACAGCCAGCTTCCTATAACATTGCTTTTTTTCCGCCAAATTGGAAAAAGAATGTAAATGGGGAAATGGAGAAGGATGGGAGGTGAAGAATAAAAGAATTCTCCATTAGTTCTACCCTTGGGACTAGGACCCAGAAGTTGCCTTTCTGCCTTCATCAAATCCTCTATAGCAATAAAAGAGTAAGAAAGGAAAGTGTGAATGGGGTTAGAGGTCAGAATTTCCTTTGGATAAAACATGCATGTTTGTAGGAAAAACTGCAAGGATATATCATTTTAACCCTTTAAGCTCCACCCCAGTAAAGCCCAGGAACACCCCATTTCCATGTCCTCTTAGAAAAATAAACTACACAATTTTTTACTACCTAACCTTTTACCACCATCTCCCTCACAATAATAAAAGCTACCTTTGTTGAGTTCCACCCAGGTGACAGGCACTCTGCTAGGTTCATAATATACATTATTTCTGATCTTCACTAATCCCATACAGTCCATATTTATCTTAAATTTTTTTTTTTTATTTCATTGGCCCAGGCAGCTTAGGTAATTTTGCCATGGACACATAGCTATGTGGCCAAGATTTGAGTACGTTCTGATTCATCCTATTTCTGCTGAAAAATACTGCTTTTGTTATTTCATCAAAAGGGTGCATTTGATTATATTACTGATTACATATCACTTCAAGGAGAGACTATGAGAACCAGAATATGTAACAATGAAATAGGAATTATTACCTTAATATAATTTGTAAACAAACTTAAAAGGATCTAGTTTCCAAAATAAGACTTCTACAATTTTGCCTAATAATTTTTAGAAATTATAAGAATTAAGCATAGGCCATTTAAATACTGTCTATTTATCATTTAAATCAAATGAGCTCTTCCATGGTCTCATTCCAGGACTTTCCTTGGGAAGCGATTTCAGTTATGTATTGCTGTGAAACAAACCGCCCGGAAATAGCTTACAACAACCGCCATTTTATTCTGTAGGTTTACTGGGTTCAGCTGAGTGGTTCTTCCGCTTCATTTGACGTCAGCTGGTGCTGCAGGTGAGGTGCAACTAGGTGGAAACGTTCAAGATGGCTCCCACACATGACAACCGGCAGCTGCTGCTAGATGCCAGCCGGCACTGTGAAATGGTGCACCAACCTGTGGCCTCTCCTTGTGGCTTGAGCTTCCCACAGCATGGTGGCCAGGTTGTGAGAGAAAGCACCCCAAGAAGAAGAAAACACAAGCTGCCAGTTCTCTTAAAAGTCTGTGCCTGAAAGCAGAACAAACTATTTCCACTGCATCCTATTGGTTAAGAAGTCACCGTGCCAGCCCAGACTCAAGGACAGAAGAAATAAATCTTGAGGGAGAAAGTGGCAAAGAATTTGCAGCCACAATTAATCTGCCACAGAGGATAAGGAAGTAAATGCTAGTATGCCAACCTGGATCAAGAAAAGACACGGTAATATAGAACGGGATTTGGCAGAATAAAGTAAAATATATTTGTATTTCTGATCCACTTTCATAATATTTCAGCTTCCTTCTAAGCTGGCTTCAATGAAGAAAAAAATCCTGTAATATCATCAAATAAAAAATACTAGAATTCCTCAGCTACTTCAATTCAAGCTAGGCTATGAATTCAAGCTAGTCATTCTGCTTTACTTTTATTTACTTTATCATCAGAAGAATGTACGGTAGCTCCAACAGATGAAAGAGAATGATAAATGACATTTTGCTTTTGACCTTATTACTCACTTATTTTCTCTTTGACTTTTTTCCTGTATCTTGGCAAGATAACTCTAAAAATATTATCTCCAAAATCTAAAAATATTATCACTGAAAAAGTTTATTCTTGCTCCTAAATTTTACGGCTGGCAAAAGAGTAGAATTTACTTCATGGTATCTAACATAAAATAAAAATGATGGCAGCAGTCGTTTCATTTGGAGAGATCCCTACATACAAATGGCAATTATTTATTTATTTGCTGAGGAATTATGAAATCATAATTTTCACAAGAAAGCTCCATGCCCTGAAGTTGACTTTCAAAACTTGCAGCTTCTCTGGAGGATAAAGTACACCAATGGATCTGTCAGCTTCTTCCACCTATCCAAAAAACATGCCCTCAGCTAGGTCTCAGCTCCTTGACGAAGCCCTTCCCGTTTTTCCAAATCATAGACCCAGCATTTCTTAACTGTACCATTTATTGGGGTACATGTTCACAGTCATGTGTCATCATTTAATTACATCGTGTATACAGGGCTGAAGAATGCAATTTCTTTGAAGGCAAAGACTATCAGTATTTGATTGTCCCAAACTTAGAGCTGGGCTGTCCATTCAATACATACATTTTGTTTGGTTTTACTTTTGATTGGGATTGCATTACACGGATTATGGGGTCTCTAATAAATCAGCAGGCTTTATTCATAGCCAACTATCTAAAATACCCTCTATACTCCTCCTCTCCATTTTTTCAAGCCTTTTAATGGCCTATTCAGATACTTCCTTATCAAATTTTCTCTGATTGTTCCAAAATATGCCTTGAATTAATTTAGCCTGATCTAGCGAAACTCAACTACCACAGATCCTATCAGTGGAGGGAAAATTTGGAATATGCTAATATTTAACTATTTTTTCTTGTCATTCCTCTCTCCCCAGCTAAATAGAAAAGTTCTCTGAGAGCAAACCAAATACATGTGCTGTGTGATGTTCTTGTACATTATTTATGATGCAAAATAGGTGAGATGAATGAAACTCATTTTACCTTACTGGGCATGTCTTTTCTGCCCACTTTAAAGGTGAGTCAAGACTGATTATTCTTACCCAGTGAAAATGTTCTCAGAGCAGACAATTTGACTTAATTTTAAGCATTACTTTGTGAGATGCTGTATCAAGTACTTGATATTGACTGTGCTCTGTGTTCTCATTCTGTAACACGATGAGCAATTTACTCTGGTACATTTTGTTCTTTATGAGTTTAGATCCTCTGTAACTGAAGATACAGTAAATGATCTCAAAGATGAGGATGTGAGAATTTCATATGGAAAGACATTTTAATTGCATATGATAGTTACAGTGAGTTTGCTTTACTTTGGGAGAACCTATTAATTTCTCACTCTCCATAAGTAAAATCATTAATTTTCTACAAACACAGTTTATTGGTCATTTTACAAGTTGCCCTTCTTTTAAAATTCCACTGGAGAGGTTTTGGAACTAGATGGAAGGGGTGGTTGCACAACAGTGCAATAAATGCAACTGAGTTGTTGACTTTCAAATGGTTAATTTTGCTGTGTGAATTTCAACTCAAGGAAAAATGAGACTTTGTTATGTGTCGGCTACCCTTTCTTCTAGAAAGTATCAATAGGCAATATGGCACTGAATCTCAGGCAATTATTAACTATGAACTCTGAACTTGATATTAATTTACATACATAAAAAAATATATATATATATATATATATATATATATATATATATATATTTAGAGACGGGGTTTCACTCTCTCTCCCAGGCTGGATGCAGTGGTGCAATCCTAGTCACTGCAGCCTTGATGTCCTGGGCTCAAGCAATCCTCCCACCTTAGCCTCTCAAGCAGCTGAGACTACAGGTGCATGCCACCATGCCTGGCTAACTTATTTTTGAACTATTATTATTATTATTTTGTAGAGGCAGGGTCTCACTTTCATACCCAGGCTAGAATGCAATGGTGCAATCATAACTCACCATAGCCTCAAACTCCTGGCCTCAACAGTCCTCCCACCACAGCCTCCCAAAGTGCTGGTATTACAGTCGTGAGCCACCACGCCTGCCGATATGTATATTTTAAATAGGGAAATAGGATGGAGTTGAACAGAAAAATAATATTTTAGTATATAAAATGGGATAGAAAGATAAGCCTTTGCTCATGTTCTCATAAGCCTTTTGAATTCAGAGTCTCAATGACATATCCATTTACTAGTTTCTGTGTGTGTGTGTGTGTGTGTGTGTGTGCGGGTCTGAGATCTTTGGGATGAAGGACTCCACTGGAAATAAGTGCCAAGGATGAGGGGCAAATGGCAGTCTTCCTGTATTATCTGTGTTTTCTTATCAAACGTGATAAACTCAACACCAGAATGTCAGCTCCATAAGACCATGCGCTTGTGTCTGCGTCCACTGCTATATCCCCAGTACCTAGAGCATGCCTGGCACACAGCAGACATTGTTAAGCAAATGCATCCAAATGAAAACGACATAGAAGAGGGATGAATAAACTATGGGAAACATCTTTGAGACGTGCGTTTTACCAGTGTGAGTAAATGCAAATAATGTTAAATTACTGTGTGGTGTGTGTGCGTGCGTGTGTGTGTGTGTGTGTGTGACAAAAAGAAGAAAAAACAAAAGAAACATTATCTTTATGCAGACTAATCTGAGGTTATGTGGATGAATGGTCATTTCTAACATTTACTGGAGCAATACATATTGGCTTAGCTACCTTGAGCAAATATCTTTGCTGTGTCTCATTAATATTCACTATTACAGTTACGTTCAGGGCATACAGCAGCACAGCTCAGAGAGATTTTCTGTTGTTTGTTTTTCATTCTTCTGGCAAATGTAACAAAAACGCAAGATATAATTTTGCTTTTATGTACATATCCAATGTGCAATCTTATTTAATGAAAATGATAATGGATGTAGTTTAATGCAGTAAGAGAAGTTTTAGCTAAAAACAAGGAAGAAATACCTTGAATAACCAATGTCGGTTTAATATAAATTCAGCAAAGTTTTAAAAATGGGAGTGATTGAACTTGACTTATACTTAAGCACTAGCTATTTGTTTTAAAGTTCAGTTGCTTCTCAGCCAATTCTATAAACTGGTCCCCCAATCAACCCAGAAATGTAGTTAGTCAGTATATAGCACAGCATATCACTTATAGCAAATGCTCTAGAAATATGTGTTAATTTGATTTTTAAATCTCCTGCTTAAAATAGAGAGAAACAGTTGAGCATGAGATTATACACATGTGAAGGCAGTTATGAATTACTCATAAGAGAGTACCAGCTATTCAAGAGACTGAAACTTCACATAAGCCCATGTATAAAATATACTTGCACAACATTCCCAGAATAAAGAAAGCTTGAGGAAAGGGATTACCTGAAGTATTCTACTTTTAAACATGGTTCAAATTTCTTTTCTCTTTTATATTTATTTATTTATTTTGAAATGGAGTCTTGCTCTGTCGCTTAGGCTGGAGTGCAGTGGCGCGATCTCACCTCACTGCAGCCTCCACCTCCCAGGTTCCAGTGATTCTCCTGTCTTGGCTTCCTAGGTAGCTGGGATTACAGGCATGCACCACCACACCTGGCTAATTTTTGTATTTTTAGTACAGATGAGGTTTCTCCATGTTGGCCAGGCTGGTCTCCAACTCCTGACCTCAGGTGATCTGCCCACCTCGGCCTCCCAAAGTGCTAGGATTATAGGCATGAGCCACCACGCCTGGCCAGTTCAAATTTCTAAACCTGAAAAGACCTTAGCCAGAGAAAATGTCTTACAATATACGTTTTCCTTAGAGTACACACATTTTTTTTCTCCTTGTTGCTGATCAAAATGAAAATACAAAGTTGCACCAAAGGAAACAAAAAAAAAAAAGGAGAAATAAAAATATATGCAGTTTCCAGAACTGATTTGGCATTCTTAGTGAGCCACCTGTCAGGCAACACTACCGTAAGGTCATAACCTTTATGATGCTCATGGAAGCAGACGTATCCCATTTAAAATGAAATGCCAATCTCCTTTTCCTGCTGCTTTTCAGCTCAAGGGGTGGAAACCTTTTCTGTTTACAGAAAATTGTTACAATTTTTATTACTTAAAATGATATGAATTTGAAAGTTATAAGATAAAAATATCTTATGATTTGACCTCCAGCTCAAATGTTTCTACCATAAATTATACAATAGGTTGCTAGAGTCAGATTTGTTTAAGAATGACTTGCTTCTTTTCTGTCCAACATGGTCGCTCCTGCCTGTGATCCCAACTACTAGGGAGGATGAGGCAGGAGGATTGCCTGAGGTCAGGAGTCCGAGACCAGCCTGGGCAACAGAAGGAGACCATATCTCTAAGACGCTGGGAGAAAAAAGAAAACAGACTTGTTTCTTTTCTTTCTATTTCAGTAGTTATTTGGAGTAAAATAATTTAGGTTTAATGCAAAGGTCAACTGTAATCTCAATAATAATTAGATTTAAATTTTTTTATTGACTGAATGTTGGAGCTGCAACAGGTCTTACCCATGAATTTTATTTATTTAATTTTTTTATTATACTTTAAGTTCTAGGGTACATGTGCACAACGTGCAGGTTTGTTACACAGGTATACATGTGCCATGTTAGTTTGCTGTACCCATTACATGAATTTTATTTTATACAAGAAGAAAAAAAGTTATTGGGAGGTAAAAACAAACAAACAAAAAACCTGCTTAGAGTCACACAGAAATTAATTTCAAAGTCAGGACTGGGAATCACATCTATTTCTCCTTCTTTTTAATTAATTTCTACAAAGGAAAGCTCTTTAGTTGCATACTGCCAACTCAGATACACACACTTGATTAGATAGTTTAGACTTTCTCTCGCCTAGAGCCGTGAATGATGTCTGTACCAATACCTCACTTTGACTGTTTCCCTGGACCATTTCTACTTGAAAGTTTACTCTTTAATGCTCCCACGACCACTTGTGGTCACAACTCTACTTAATGGGCCTCTTTCTGAAAGATATTCAGAGACTAATATTCATATTTGGACTCCGTTATTAAACAGCATTTTGTCAAACTAAGGGAGCACACGAAATGTGTGCTCCAGAACCCAACAACTTCCCCCGAGAACAGGCTGGAGATTAGACGCTACCTGAATTGTGGGAGCATTACAATTAGCTTTATTGCTTACATAGGAAAGTATAGAATAAAGAAACTACAGAGGATAGGAAGGCAATGTATCCTCAGGAAAGAAGACTGTCACCAAAATGGGAATCGCCCGAACATTACTGCAGTAGCTCAAACACAAACTGTACCAAAAATTATCAGTATCTGGGAATCAGGAAGCCAAGGTTACATCCTGTTTTAATTTGGAGAATTAAAAGCCTGGGACAGGGGAAGGAGTAATTATTAGGAAACAGGAACAAGAAGGCTGCTACTGTCTGAGTTATACTCTGAAATATGATGACTAGAAAACCCTCGGTCCAAATATGGTGGCTTATTTGAGAGAAACATATATTCTATTTGATAGCATAATCCATGACCTACATGTTCTCTTAAACAATGTAATAAAATATATATACTATGCATGCTGGGATATTTGGGGGTAAAATGAACTCATATATACAGGAAATTTCATCAAAAATAAAAAGTTGATAGATAAATGGGTAGACACTCAGTAAGCAAATATAGGAAAATATTAACTGTAAAATCTTGGTAGTGGGCATAAGTTTGTTTACTGAATAATTAATTCACCTTTTCTGTATGTTTGAAAATTTCATAATAAAATGCTGGAACTTTTTAAAAAATTTTTCGTGGTGTTTCTGGGTTCATATATGAAAGGAGCCTATCTTGATATACTATAGTAAGTTTTATTATAAAACTCATTACCTATGCCAAACAAACAAAATAATCCACCAATGCTACATTTAGTAACCTCCACTTGCTTATTTTTTTCCTCCTCTGCAACATCCCCCAGCCTCCACCCATCACTACCTCTTTCCCCTACTACTTTTATTTTAAGGAATTGATTTTTAAGATGAATTTCAAAATTATATCAAGGGTAAAAGATTCATATAATTTTAACCATTATCTAATGACAATGAGGTATCTTTATATGGCAACCATTAATTGCTATAGAACATCTAAGAGCTTTTTCTGTCCCCCTCCCCTCACCCAATATCATTTTTTTATTGAGAAGGGATTTTCCTTAATGCTATACTTCGATCCCTGGGGAATTAGAACATCTATGAATAATGTGACTTGAGAAAATGTAAAGTTCACATTACTGAAAAAATCTGAAAGGTTAGATGCTAAGCTTACTCTGTTGAAATCAGTAGAATCCTTGGGTTATTCAGGACGCTCCCATTCTGAACACACCTTTTCCAGTGGTCAACTGGTCAGTGGACCCTAAGGCCAGAGGCTCCAATGTGAAGGTTGAGCTTCTCTGCTGCTGGATTTTCCACCCAGTGATTCATACAGATATTTTATAAACTATTAAATATGTATGATGCAGTACAAAGCCCCTCTAAAAGCATCTGTATTTAACTAAATCATGTCCCTGACAGCAAGAGGCATGCAGAGCAATTTAACCTAGCAGGAAAAGTACTTCTTTTACAAATTACTGCAGTGCAGAGCTTCAACCATATGCTTCTTTTTGCCCCCACCCCCCGCGCCCGAACACATCCAGTAAGAAAGGAACGGCTTAACTTAATTTGTTTGAAATGCTTTTAGATAGGATTCTAAAACAAAACATAAGTCTTTAGAAGTGTTTCTCAAAAATTTTACCACCTTAAGGCTTTGCCACTACTCTGTCCCTAGAGATCAGAGAAATAACCCAGCCTCAGGTTAAGTCTCCTTAACCTGGGGTTAAATACCTGGAATTAGCCCTGTCTCTTCTATCATGCTCTTCCAAATGTCTACTGCTGTTTACTGACTGACATCAAAGGCATCTAAAAAGTATCAATGTACACCTAGATCCCCCATATACTTCTCTTTCACCCTAAAAAAGATTCAAAGAAAAAAGTTTTGGATGGAAACTTCAGGGCACATCAAAAGTTAAATGATTGTTACCCATTCACAACCTAAGACCAAAGAATCTAGTGAGATAAGAAGAACCAATTAAGCAGTTTTCCAAGGTACCTAAGCATTTGGCAATGCAAAAGAATAGCAGAGGGATCTCTACATTTTTAAAAAACTGCAATGACAATGTAAAACATTTTTAGAAATCTCATGCACAGAATTAACTGTGCTCCCAGAGACAGGTGGTTTTACAATAACCTGTGGTGGGGGAAAAATGTATTGAATGAGTACAAAAATAACTAACTTACTGTCAAAAAAAAAAAATCAGGGCTAAATGCTTGAATTGTCCAACTCAAAATGAAATGGCATGACTGTAATTCAGCCAACTGATCAGGAAATGTGCTGTGCAGCATTGAAATGAACTTCTTTTCACAATCTGGCAGGTACAAAATGGAAAACCTCAGGATGACCTGCTTTTCAAAAGCAGTAGATTTCAAATTTTAAGGTCACTGTACAGGGTGTAATAAAAATAGCTACCATTTCCAAAGACCTAATCTGTATGTTAATTTACTTAGCTACCCATCCACCTATCCATCCAAAAGATGTTTACTAAATGACCGTATCTGTGCCAGGCATTGTGCTGGGGTTTGTAGATTTGGTAAGAGGAAATTAAAATAATTTCCATCTTATAGTTTTCCTTTTCTTCTAAAGTAACAAGTGCAATCTGCAGAAAGTGAAGGCATGATTTGAATTTTTAGAGTGGTAAGGTCTGAGTCACCTTAGAAAATGGAAGAGAAGGCTGACTGTGAAAAACAGAAACAGGTCAGACATTGTGCCAAGTAATATATATACATCAGTTCTTATTTATAATCTTTACAATCAGTATGCAAAGTAACTGATATTGTTCTTATTTTACAGATGGAAAAAGTGAGAATTTAAAAAGATGCACAGATAACCCACAATTACATAGCTAGTAAGTGGTGAAGCAAAGATTCAAACCATCTGAACTTCAAAAGCCATTTTTTTCTGTACCATTGTACAATATCTTTATACTGATACAAAGTATGGAAGAAGACTTTCAAAGCATTTTTTAAAAACATCAATTACATAAGAGATCATTGTTTTTGTTGTTGGGCTCTACAATAAAATTTTTATTTGGACTTACACAAGACTCAACAGGAGGAACAGAGAACAAAAGAAGAAAACAAAAAGTGATGATGAGAATGTACATGTTCACATACATATTACAGTTTCTACTTTGGACAGATTTATTTCTCCGATCAGTTTAGCTTTTTCCAACACCAGGATTTAATGTGGAATATTAGGCTGTCAACTTAATTACGCTATGTGTCTTAAGTCTGGCCATGACGAAACCAAACCATTTAAATGATGTTGCTAGTAAGTACATGAATCAAAATAATTTAACATAGTAAACAGTATGATGGCCCTCTGTTGCATAATTCTTTGAGCATCAACAAGATGAAGGAAGAAGGCATGCCACAAACTCAGTTTAGCAGAAAAATGTGATTTCTCTCTTTCATTTTTTTAAGAGTTTTAATCAGTATTTGAAAGCACCATACAATTACAGCAAATTAGAAATTAAAATAAAATGAAAAAGGAAGATCAGGTCAGTAGTTACTGTTTCCTCTGCCACAGATTTCCCATTTATTTTTAAGAATGTATGCTTTTTCAAAGTTTTTCCACAGACATTCTAGGTTGATCCTGTCTCTGCTGCTTTATGCAACTTTTTTTTTTTTTTTTTTTTTTTTTTTTTTAAGACAAGATCTTGCTCAGCCTCAAACTCCTGGGCTCAAGTGATCCTACTGTTTCAGCCTCCCAATTGGCTGGGACTACAGGTACACGTCACAACACCTGGCTAATTTTTAAAATTTCTTTGTAAAGATGGGATCTCACAATGTTGCCCAGGCTAGTCTCGAACTCCTGGCCTCAAGCGATCCTCCTGCCTCAGCCTCCCAAAGTACTGGGACTACAGGTGAGAGTCGACTCACCTACAGACTAGTGCTCCCAGCCTTAAGCAACTTCATTCATTCCTTCAGTTATTTTTTTAAGCAAGTGCCTCATATGTACCAGGACCTACCCAAGACTGAGAGAAAGAGGAAGGAAGGCACTGGGGAAAGAGATTGCAATCGTTTCTGCTTCTGTGATATTTAAATTCTAGTGGAAGATTTAGTTTTCCTAATCTTAGGTGGGCACAAAGGCAGACTTCAGAAGTAAGAGTCCATAGTCTTATAATGGATTCTATTTGTGCAGTTGACACATAGTGGAGTCATTCTTTTTTAATGAGCCTGTCAGGAAACACTGTTTATTGTATATGCATGTCTAAGTATCTGAAATTTTCCTTCACTCCGGATCCAGTTATGGAAATGTTTTCTTCTGATAGTGTTTTGTTTGATTAGTGATAGAAGAAGAATGCAGAATTCAATTCCAGAAGGGATCATGCCCAGGCAAGAGGCCTTTCGAGGTACTGGACAATTACAAGCAGAAAAACATAATCTGTCTGTTTCCATTCTCGGTAACCATCAAAACAAAACAGCCACAAAAGCAGACTAGGCTGTCATAGTAATTTAATGATTGCATTTTTTTAAAGCTGTTGTCTTGATTGTTTTTGGTAGATGGATTAAAATAAATAAATAAAAGAAAGCATTAATACAGTTTATTATTATCTTTTTGATGAATTGAAGCCTTCTTATTTACTGGTGATACCAAAGCACAATTTTAAAGTACAGTTAGTCAGATTTCCTGAATTGTTAAGGAAATGTGTTAATTTCATAGAAATTCTAAAATATCAGCATAAAAAAGTAGTCAAAAATCAAAGAGAAAAAAATGAATTACATGCATATAGATAAATATCTGATTTAAAAATTTGTTGCTTATAGACCCTGGGTTAATTAATAAGGAAATTCTACAGGACTCAAAGAAATAAGTGTTAAACATTTTGACTAAACATGAGTCCTGATAACAACCCAGCTCTGCAAAATCATTGGCATGTCAAATGCTAACAAGGATGAGAATGAGTTTTAGAATTAAACTTACAAGCTATCATCTTTCTAAATGAATGAGCTGCTCAGAGATGAACTGATGGTAACTAAAGAAATCAATAATAAAATGATCAGGATGAACATCCTGTATCATATTAGAAACAATTTTCCCTTCTTTCAGTTAATTCTGATGAAAATATACAAGGCTCTAGAGCAACAAGTTTCTCATCAACATCTAAATCAATTTGAATTTTTTATCCTTACGATAGAATCATAACACTGAACATTGTCACTGTGTGACATGTCCATTTTTTTTTTTTGAGATGGAGTTTTGCTCTTGTTGCCCAGGCTGGAGTGCAATGGCGTGATCTCAGCTCACCGCAACCTCTGCCTCCCAGGTTCAAGCAATTCTCCTGCCTCAGCCTCCCGAGTAGCTGGGATTACAGGCATGCACCACCACACCCGGCTAATTTTGTATTTGTAGTAGAGACGGGGTTTCTCCATGTTGAGGCTGGTCTCGAACTCCTGACCTCAGGTGATCCGCCCGCCTTGGCCTCCCAAAGTGCTGGGATTACAGGCGTGAGCCACCACGCCTGGCCAGTGACATGTCCAATTAAGTCACGTCTAGTGAAGAAAAGAGTGTATACTTCGATGGAACTCACTTGTTTTATATTAACGTGGCTTATTTTAAAAGGTTGCTAAAATGATTTTCACTTTAAAAATCGGTTTCTCTTGTTTAAATACTATTTTCTCTGATGCTCAAAAATAAAACATTACTTTTTAATGCCATAAGTTTATAAACACTTTGAAGTCAAAAGTATAAATATGCATTATTTACTTTGCTATTAACTTATTAACACAGCATTTACCTTTTTCATTACAAATTGAATAATTTGTTATACCACTAAGTTACATGGAGCATTAGATATTATGTTAAACAAAGATCTTGTTGCTATTGTTCTTAAGAACAAGTGTGTCCACCCCCAAAAAGCCAGTGAATTCTGTGCAAATTAAAAGAGATTTTTTAAATGAGTAGTAAATCAGGTCCAATTATGAGCAACGGAGTCTCAAAGCGTCCTAGATTAACCTCACCAGAACGTTCCATGTTGAATTAAGCATGCAGTTTGGTCAGCAAAGATATTCTTTTTCTATATCTTGTTTATATCTACTATAAATACCATAAGCATTCCATTAGCATTAACCCAGTGATTAATGCATATGTCATGGACTCAGGTTCTAATCAGTGATAATAACTGCCTACAACTATTTCCACAACTGTTCATCTCCCAACTCTTTTACCCTGACTAACAAAGAAATGCCTACTAAAGTCTAAGAGTTCATGTAGTTACAGGAAACCAGATGCATTATTTATAAGGATGCAGAGGCTAGAAAGTTCGGCTGTGTCGCTTACCCCAGCAGCAGTAGGCTCTAAGCTATTGGCAATAGGACCATTGCCAGTGCATTAGAAGATGAGATAGAAGGGATCCCTGCCAAATAAAATAGCTAAGTAATAACAAATGTTAAAAAAGGAGAGCCTTGGGGGTTGGAAGGAGTCTTGAGGTCACTGTTGAAGCACAATTCAGGAGATCACCAAGCTTTTGCACTCAATACAGAAAGAAGAGTTGTAATCCCAATTAATCCTTTGTGTCTTATCTTTCTTGAGTATTTGCTTTTTAATTACAACAATACATTCTTTTTTTTAAAAAAAGTTACTACAGTATCTGTACATAAATGAGAAATTACAACTGGTATAAAAGAGGTAAAGTGCACAGTATGAGATTTCAAGTTCAGATATAATTAATTGTGTGTTTGTATGGTCTGCCCTGTTTAGAAATCCATACTACTGTTTTAGTGATCCAGGAAAAATCAGTATTTTTCTTCTTTGATTTCAAAGAAAAATAAACCCAGACACAAAACGCTACAATTTCTTATTCTTCATGTGTTCCAACTGATATATTGCTACAGGCAGATACCTGTTGTGGCTTTAAGTAGATTTTGAGATAGTGCCATTCAAGTTTCATTTTCTGTTTAATTATCGTCAGTCAGTTGGAATTTACACCACAGCACAAGAGGCTGCATGCTTTAAATGTTAACAACAGCAGGGATGAGAATGCCATCTTGCCTGAAAAAAAAAAAAACCTAAAATCTGACAAAATAAGTCAATTGAAACATAGAAAAAAGAAAACTTAACATAGGGATTGTTAAAACAAATAACCTTCCATATCAATCTGAAACTTAAACTAAAAGCTATGGTTGTAGTCTGCTTCTCAAAACTGATCTGAATGTTACCATCAACTTCAAACATGAAGTAGCTGAGGCTACATATCACATGGTGTGTTTATTCTTTTCTTTGAATAACCTAAGCATTTCAGATGTTTAATGCATATACCTTTTATCTACAATGTCATTCTCATCATTATCTCTTCATCCCAAATGTGTGCGCACTGGGAGGTAGAAGGGATGAAGTTTGTGGCATTATTTTTAAATTATCCAAGTATCAAATAAATATAATTTGGTACCTAAAATTGTTCTACCTTTAACACCTTTTATCATACTAAATTGGTGTGTCTATTTCTGTATCTTGCTTAGGAAACTGGGTTCATAAAGCAGATTTGGTCATCTCATTAGGGAAAAAGGACCATTTCTGAAAGTAGCTGCAATTATCATTTGCCCTTTAAACTAGTAGGATAGAGGTCACAAGAAGAGCTTTCTGAGCTCAAGAAGTGTTCTTCTGAGCCTTCAACCTCTACCATCTGTGGGTGAAAAGAATACAGGATGAAGAGTCAGAAAGACTGAGGTTAAATCCTGCTTCTACCACTACTTGACAAATATTGAATTGTCTTGAGTATCAGTCTCTACATCTACATAATGGGACTAACAATATCCATTCTCAGATGAAAGCATCTGACACATAGTAGATGCTTATTAAAATATATTATTGTCATCTATTATTACTATTAAAGATAATAAATGAAAAATCCATGTTATTGACACTGTTGCGGCACTTCTCTTGTTCCCAAGCAAGTGCCTCTTCAGCACTACAGAGAGGAACAGCGACCAGTTAATAAGTAGATTCTGAAATAATTTGTAATAATCCTATCAAAGGAGAAACTGATTTTTATAAATTACCATAAAAACAAGTATTTATGATAAAATGAAAAAAATCTTCCAGATATAAAAAACAGAAATAAATTTAAAATATACATAGGTAGAATGTGAATGCTTCTCAAAATGTTACAAGTTCTCTAATAAATATTATTTAAGCCAATGTTAGTTTTTTAAAACTTTGATTTTAAAATACTTAAATATCTGTGCCCATGATTTAAAGTGAAGGTGGTTTTCTTTTCATTGTAAATGTGTACAACTTAAAAAATGATAATCCAACAAAAAAATTCATTAACTCACTGTGGATATTGACATCCATTTAATAAATACTCCAGGGGAACTGGCATAGTAATAAGTTATGCGAATAGAAACACAAATCAACCAAAATTCTTCCCTCTAGTATTTTACATTCTGGTGTGGGAACTGATGTGCACATCACTATGGATAAGAAGTGGCAAGACTGTGGTTCAAGCAAGAGCTATGGGACCACCTAGAGTGAACTGCTGGGGACTAGAAGATAGTCTAACATCTGAGTATAACTACAAAATAATACAAGGTTTGATTTTACTCCTTGATTGGACAAAGAACATTTTTTATAATTTCAGACCATTATTTTAATAAAATATACCCAGGTCTTCACTTCAAATAAAAAGGAAGGAGAAGAGTTATGACATTTTGAAAATTGAGACTACAGCCAACTCTATTCTTCATGAAGACCTTCTCCACCAGAAGTTTTTATTAGACTAATTCCTCGGTGCACTATTTACCCAAAAGATCACAGCCAATGTTCTAGAAACCTTAAAAAATAAGCAGGGGCTGGGCGTGGTGGTTCATGCCTGTAATACCAGCCCTTTGGGAGGCCAAGGCGGGTGGATCACTTGAGGTCAGGAGTTTGAGACCAGCCTGGCCAACATGGTGGAACCCTGTGTCTACCAAAAATACAAAATATTAGCCAGGTGTGGTGGTGCACACCTGTAATCCCAGCTACTCAGGAGACTGAGGCAGGAGAATCGCTTGAACCGGGTAGGCAGAGGTTGCAGTGAGCCGAGATCATGCCACTGCACTCCAGCCTGGGTGACAGAGCGAGACTTCATATCAAAAAAAAAAAAAAAGACAGAAAGTTTTATTATACTTGTTTCTGTGTGTACACATGTAGTGCATGTTACTTTCCATTTTTCTTCATTTTTTTCACTAAGCTGAATGAGTTTAAATATCAGTCCTCTTTACAGGCACTGTAAAATCATTTTTAAAGGTCTTAATAAACCTCTTAGGTATCTTTGAATCATCTATTTCCCTCCAAACCTTATCTTTGTTTCACATACAGTCTCATTTGCACACACAAGGTAACTCTCCCACCCCCATAATCTATGTATCCTAAAACATACCCAGGGACCCTTTGTATAGTTTATTTTCTCACAGATAACTTGGAGAAACTCTGAACAAAGATGTATTTATGCTGTGGAACATTAGGGAGGTGAAATTAAGAAGTTGGTATGAGAACAGCAGAGGAAAAAAATGCATCTGGATCAAGTAAGAGAAATGTACAAAATTTCTGAAAAATCTATTATGGCCACTTAAATAATTTTCTCTCAGATATATGTAAGGCTATGCCTCTTCGTATCACATTTCATCATAAAAATATCCTGTTTGACAAGGCAGGTTCCTCCTGGTACATTTCATCAGAGCTGGGGCATATTAGATTTTACAGCTTAAAAAAAATGCAGCAACAGCAACTTCCTTTTCATAGCTTTGTAGACTGAGAATTATTGAAAAAAATCTGTTCTCAAAGCTACATTATTTGTGAAAGAAATGAATTTTTATAGGCTGATTCCATACGTAGATTTCTAGGTTAAAATGTAGGACAATATTTGTGTAGAACATTAAAAACTAACATTTTAAATATTTTGTCATGCAGAATTTTATTTTTTAACATACCTTAATTCCCATTTGTAGTTGAAATCTTTATCAAATGGCACAGAAGCTTCTTGTCAGTTAGTCACTGCTCTTAATACATGAATTTTAAGAAAATTGAGGGAGGAATGATCATACAGGCAAAATTTTTGTTTTATAATTTTAACAGATTAATTTACTTTACTGGATTCCTTGATTATAACTAGGCATCCTTTTTAAAATTTACCACTTCTCTCTTCTTTGGATCAACTCAAGTCTTTAAAAAATAAAAATTAAAAAACAAAACTAGTCTTACTTAATGAATAAAACAAGTTCACGAAATTGCAAGCTGGGTATGGTGGCTCACGTCTATAATCCCAGCACTTTGGGGCTGAGGTGGGAGCATTACTTGAGCCCAGAAGTTTGAAACCTGTCTGAGCAACATAGTAAGACCTTGTCTCTATTAAAAAAATAAAATTGCAACCTTTTCATATACACACATTTCCAGATGGCCTAAACAAAAGTATCTCCTCGGATATGTAACATAGCCTTTGCAAATCCATCTCTGGATCAAGGATAAGTGTCTGCTCATCAACAATGATTCAACTTACCATACTATAGTCATGTTTTTCTAAAAGTTTCTAGTTATATTTCAGAAAGTTCCCCAAACTATTTTCAAAATGCTATTTAGTGTAAATTAATTTCCAGCACCTTCAATCATCACTAATCTTTTATTCTTGACGGTAAATTATAGAATGTCATCATCTTTTAAAATGAGATAAATTTCAGGATTCTGATTTCTTAGTAAAATGACCTATAAATATGAAGTAGAAACAACAATTTGCTATTTTAGGAGACAGACAACAGTAAAATAATAATAATAAAAATAGTAATAATAATAATATTTTCTTTTTCTTTTTTTTTTTTTTTTTTTGAGATAGAGTGTTGCTCTGTCACCCAGGCCAGAGTGCAGTGGTGCGATCTCAGCTCACTGCAACCTCCGCTCCCAGGTTCAAGCAATTCTCCTGCCTCAGCCTCCCAAGTGGCTGGGATTACAGACATGTGCCTCCATGCCTGGCTAATTTTTGTATTTTTAGTAGAGACAGGGTTTCACCATGTCGGCCAGGCTGGTCTCAAATTCCTGACTTCAAGTGATCCGCCTGCCTTGGCCTCCCAAAGTGCTGGAATTACAGGCATGAGCCACCACACCTGGCCAAAATTTTCTTTTAAATTACATAACCACAAATGGCTTCTCTATTTTCTTTTTTCTTTTTTGAGACGAGTCTTGCTCTGTCGCCCAGGCTGGAGGGCAGTGGCGCGATTTCGGCTCACTGCAAACTCCACCTCCCAGGTTCACGCCATTCTCCTGCCTCAGCCTCCCCAGTAGCTGGGACTACAGGCAACCGCCAGCCTGCCCAGCTAATTTTTTGTATTTTTAGTAGCGATGGGGTTTCACCATGTTAGCCAGGATGGTCTCAATCTCCTGACCTCGTGATCCACCTGCCTCTGCCTCCCAGAGTGCTGGGATTACAGGTGTGAGCCACCGCACCCGGCTGGCTTTTCTATCTTAAGGAATATTACAAAAAAATAAAAACTTAATTTGAAAGTCTTCCTCTTGCCATATTTTACTTCCCATTATGATTATGTGTCATTATGCACAATTAATCACAATTAAACTTTTTACTTTGCTGCGAACTCCTTCAGCCCAAGGACTATTTCCTATTTATCTCCCCCAATCATTACACCTCCCACCTCCCACTTCCCAAGAAATATGCATACACGTTTCCTAGCCTCATGCTGAAATACAGTAGGACCTGGTTATCTATTCATTTTCATTAAAGAGAGGGAAAGCTTTGGCCAAGCGCAGTGGCTAACACCTATAATCCCAGCACTTTGGGAGGCCAAGGTGGGCAGATCACTTGAGGTCAGGAGTTCAAGACCAGCCTGGCCAACATGGTGAAACCCCATCTCTACTAAAAATACAAAAATTAGCCAGGCATGGTGGCACGCACCTGTAATCCCAGCTACTTGGGAAGCTGAGGCAAAAGAATTGCTTGAACCCGGGAGGCCGAGGTTGCAGTGAGCCGAGATCACACCACTGCACTCCAGCCTGACGACGGAGCTAGACTCCGTCTCAAGAAAAAAAGAAAAAAGAAAAAAGAAAAAAAAAAAGAGAGGGAAAGTTTTCAGTGATCTAAGGATCAAACAGCAAAAACAGGGCCATCCAATTTTAATTCACCTACATTCACCACTCACTTGCTACTTGACCTTAAGTGTCACTTGGCCTATCCCTATCTATATGTTACTTTCCCTACCGTTGAAATAATGAGAATAGTCCAAAATTGCTTTAAAAATTTAAAGGAAAGACTGATTAAATTTGTGATAATTACAAATACAAATTTCTGCAACATTTCACAAAGCCAGGCATTCTCTCTCTCACTCTCTCCTTCTGACATTTCTTAAAAAGCTCTTTAAAGTTTGGTATTCACTCAAGAGGTAGTGCTAGAATACCTCAGCAAAGAACAAACCAGAGAGCCCATCGTTGATGGATAAATTCAACCTAAACACCAAACCTGAAATCAGAGATGGTTATGGACTTGAATAAAGATGAGCATAGCTCTAGGCTATAAGCCACAGTGACCCAATTAATTGGTTTTTGAGAGTTTGCTGACCTTTGGTAGACTAAGAGATAAAATGAAAAGTGGCATTCCAACACTTTTGATGATTAGCTAAACTATGTATACACAGCAAGTTATTAAAGAAATGAATTAAGTATTCACAGCTTGTATGGGAGGTGCATTATAACAGAGTGGGACAGAGAAAAGTGGAAGATGCCCACAGATGAATTACCGGAGTTGTTATTTCGTTTAAGTTTAAATGGTGATGTCTATAAGTCTGATAAAACCTCAATCAGTGTTATCTCACAATTGAACAAGACCTGGTGAGTTTTCTATACAATATTATATGGAATGGGCTAAGCACGCTCTTTTTCTTTCCAAATTGAAAACAAAAAACACCCAAACCCTAATCAACATACAATTACTCTGGTAAAAGAAACTAGGAATTTTTCAAAATCTCCTCAATCATGGATTTTTTTTAAAGGATCCATATCAAGTACTCTGACTTTTGACATCAAAGGTAGAATATTTTACAGATTTCAAAATGCTTCCCATGCATTCTAATTTCAAAACTGTAACTCATTTCTCTACGTTTTTCTACTTTCTTTCAAAATGCAGAATTTCCTGGGTTAAAAAGAGGGCACTGTTAAGAGTAATTATAATGGCTCATAGGTACTAATGAGTCTTTTAAAAAAATGATACTGCAATTATATTCAGTTTTCCAGCTTATTATTTTCTTCAGATTGCTCATCCTGCTTAGTTTTGTCTGCCCAATGAAACACAATTTTCAACAACACCTATTTTTAATTTTCCTTTAAAATTCTGTTACTAATACCTATTTTCTGATTTTTCTAAGGTTGTTTGCTTATCAGTTGTCAATGATTGTGTTGTTGTTTTCCTGTCTAGCTCACTTTTCCCTTCTTTTGCTACAGAACTCTCCTCTCTGTAATGATTCTACACCATGTGGTTCCCATGGGGCTGAGCCCATCTGCCCTCACTAACCCCAACACACACAGCAGTGGATATGTGCCCCAGCCCCCACTCAGCTGGAGGCATTAATCTCCCTGGATGCAGTATTTTAGGGTCAGACATGATGCAATCAGGGCCAATCAGATTCTTCCCTAAAATGTGCTGTTTAGATAAGGAGTAGACTTTCTCTTCTTTTTAGAACTACCTATTTGTTCTTTGACTTGGGACAAGTCACAGATTTCTGAACGTCAAGTCCCTCATCCATGCGATGAAATCTAAGCCACTGAGTTGTATAAATAAATGACTCAAAATAAGAAAATATGCCTTATAAAATGTAAAGTATGATGCAAGTATCAATGATCTATATCTATATCTATATCTATATCTATATCTATATCTCATACACATACACACACACGCACACACATATTTTATGGTCCAAAAGAATAATTCTGTAAAGCGTTAATTTCAACCAGTACGAAAGGTCAAAGCTTAATCAAAACTTTTTAGATTCTCTCCTCCATTGGTGGAATGCAATGATAGACAGTGAATGACTTTAGAAAGGGCAAAGGCAGAAGTGAAGAAATAAATTATACTCACAAGCAGTATTGTTTAAAAAAGAAAAAGAAGATATATTCATATACAGAATAAAAGAACCGATTGTGAAGGCAGTAACTTGCTTGCACCTATGAATGGCTATAATATACGAGCCCCAACTCTTGCACCAAGTCACTCTAGTATCCTAAAAATCTGTAACTAACTCTCCAGCCAACCAAAAAGATGAGGTAATACGAGTAGGGCAATTTTCTTTTTGAATTATTATTTTATTGCTATATGATGCATGATAATTTGTTTGTCATTCTCCACAGTGGGCAGAGCCACCAACCCATGAAAAATGCCATGTTTATGGAAATCTGAAAACACAATTTGCATTCAATTAAAAGTAGCTCTCCAACAGTGGCAGGAGAGGTTCACATGTTATGACCAATAAACATCTGAAATTGAAATGGCATTTTTCCAGCTAAGAATCATTTAGCTAAGCTCCCAGAAGTTTTTTTCTACCATAAAAGCAGGTAAGTCAGTTACAACTGAGGGTAGAATGTAAGAGCCATGGGTCTAAATTCCACCAATGGACCACCCAGATCTGGTCCAATCTAATCAATACATATTAGTGTGCTATTCCCAAGTGAAACCGTTCTATCTCATTATGACAGAAATGTCTCTGCAAAGACATTCTTTTCCTTCAGCTAGCTTTTTTAGGTGCCAAATTAAAAACTGAATTGTTCATTTCATTCAGAGATTTCATGGAAGACTTCCTGGATTAGTTCCTGTAAAATGAAGCCTTAGCTGAGAATATATAATATTTTGAAAAGACATAGTGATTTCCTGGCAAAGAACTGTCAGCATCATCACTTAGGCTAAAATCATAAACTCGTTTCCTTCTCCAACAATAAGGGCATTTTCCAAAGTTGTTGAAGTAAGATGTAGAGACTCTCTGACTTTTATTCTCTTTTTAGAGCCATGTCACTTTTCCACACACTAGCTCTCTTCCATACATGAAGGGACCACCTTAAAGCAAAGTTGTGCTAAATGATATACATGCATTTTCTCACATTAGACTTCCCAATATATGTTTAAAATAAATAGCGTTCTTCAGACCTAGAAACTGAATCTCGGGGCCAGGCATGGTGGCTTATGCCTGCAATTCCAATGCTTTGGTAGGCTGAGATGGGTGAATCACTTGAGCCCAGGAGTTCAATAGCAGTGTGGGGAACATGGCGAAACCCTGTCTCTAAAAAAAATTACTCAGGTGTGGTGGCACACGCATGTAGTCCCAGCTACTAGGGAGGCTGAGGAAGGAAGACGGCTTGAGCCCAGGAGGTCAAGGCTGCAGTGAGCCATGAGTGCACTACTGCACTCCAGCCTGGGTGACAGAGAGAAATCCTGTCAAAAGAAGAAAAGAAAAGAACAAAACAGAAAAGAAGAGGAGAGGAGAGGAGAGATGAAACTGAGTCTCAGGGAAGTCACATAATTTGTTTAAAATTATACGGTAATTAGCAGCACCAGAATTTATTTCTTTTATTATTTTTGAGACAGGGTCTCTGTTGCCCAGGCTGGAGTGTAGTAGTGAGATCATGACTTACTGAAACCTCAATC
The DNA here is from genome assembly GCF_029289425.2 of Pan paniscus. Lineage (NCBI taxonomy): Eukaryota > Metazoa > Chordata > Mammalia > Primates > Hominidae > Pan > Pan paniscus. Next base: position 51,195,078 of record NC_073256.2, on the reverse strand, counting down.
TCCTGGGCTCAAATGATCAATTTGCTCAAGCAATCCTGCCACTATGGCCTCCCAAAGTGCTAGGATTACAAGCATGAGCCACCGCGGTTGTCCTCAGCATTAGTATTTAGACTTAAGAGCATGAGTCCACTCAGCATTTGTGCTCTTCCCATTTCATTCACCTGCCATGCTTTGACGTGTAACATGAAGATCACTTGGGTACAACTGGCCCCAGACAAGTCATTTACTTGAATCCACCACATATACTCCCAATAAACTTGGTGCCAAAGGCTACTTTTCAATCCACTCACAGAATCCCATTTCTTTCAATAGTAAGGGCTTTTTCTTTGAGGCAGCAAAACGTTATGTGACATAGCAGTCCACTGCATTATCTGGGGTTAAATGCTGCTGTGTGACTTTGGACAACATATATCAGTTTCAACGTACAGTGTAATAAGTTTTCATGATAACCATGAGTCATCATCCATGTAAAACATCTAGCACAGCACTTGGCACACAGTAAGCCTTCAATAAATGCTTGCTGTTATTCATATTTGAAACAGATATTACCACTTCAACTGTTTTCCCGGGATTTATCTTGATTTTCTTTCCTATTACTATTTGTTAGATTTTCCGTTTTGTTTTCCTCATTTATGTATTAAATTGGAATGGATGGTGCTTAATTCAGCAAAGTGGTTGGTATAACAATTTTTTATGGTATTCAACAGAATTGTCTGCAAAATGGGGCTACTAGCAGCTGGCATCTCCAGAAGAAGTCATTAAGGCTTGTTCCAAACAATCACTTTACTTCTGCTGATTCTATAAAAGGAGCAGCAAGAGAGTCCTATTGACTGTTTTGTAAGGTTCAAGTTCTTCTCCTAAAACTTGTCACTTATATGTAATAGAAAACTCATTTAGGCAATTATTTATAAGTTTTTAGTCACAGATGCCTCATTTACAAAAAACAAAAGAAAATAAAGAAAATTATAATTTTGATCTTTATTAGATTAGCATAAAGAACTTAAAAATATAATTAACAACTCTAAACTAGTGAATGAACAATGGAAGTTTCCAATTTCCAAAAATTGAGTAGTAAAAATTGTCTTACAAAGGCAAGGACTAAGAACTTTGATATTTCACTAATATTTACAAGTGGTAGGAAAAATAAACAGAAAGGGGGCAAAACCGATAATGTGTTTGTAAATGAAAAATCCCTTAAAAACCTCCAGTCAAGAATGATTTCTTTATTGTTACAGTGACCTATAAAATATATTTCTGATTACTATTTAAAAACATGAGAAAAATGCTTATAATATATTAAGTAGGTAGAAGGGTAGGTGAGTGACTTCTATTTTCTTCTTTTTGTTTTTTTCTTTTTCTTTCTTTCTTTTTTTGTTTGTTTTTATTTTAAGAGAGACAAGTTCTCGCTCTGTTGCCCAGGCTGGAGTGCAGTGGTTCAACCATAACTTAGGACAGCCTCAAACTCCCGGGCTCAGGTGATCCTCCCACCTCAGCCTCCCAAGTAGCTGAGACTTCAGGGCTGCCACCAGGCCTGGCTAATTTCTTTATTTTTTATAGAGATGAGGTCTCAATGTGTTGCCCAGACTAGTCTCGAACTCCTGGTGTCAAGCTATCCTCCCTCTTTGGCCTCTCAAAGTGCTAGGATTACAGGCAAGAGCCACCATGCCTGCCCTTTTTTTTTTTTTTTTTTTTTTTTCTTCTAATCCAACATGAGTTAAAGAGGAAAAAAGGGAACTTTGGGGGCTGTGAAGTCAGATCCATCTCCTCTGCCTATATCTGTTTGCTCTGAAAGCCTCCCCTGTCTTACACTGACCCCCAAATCGCAGAGAACTGTTTAATACATAAAATGTTTGCTGAATCCATACTACTTCAGAGAGGCTTTTCAACATTTACTTTAGAAAACACCAATGTCATTAGTTCAAAGAATGTAGCCGGTACAGGCACAATCACATTAGAAAAGCAGAGTTCGCTTTTCAAATACAGGGATTTACTAGCATCTCCTTGCTGGCTAAAATAAAGTGAAAAGAAGTCTATTCTTTGAAGCTGATTATTTTTGACCAGGCAAACTTTTCTGAGGCCTTTGACTTTTTTATATATTTGGCATTTTTGAGTTTGGCTTATTGTTATTGCTGACTCTTCAAGGTTCACCTTCAGCCTTTACTAAATGGAGATATTTGTACCTCACAGTTGTTCCCTGCAATGCAAGTCCTGCGTGTGGCTGCCTTGAAATGGACTGTGTGCTTCATGCTATTTTCATTATTGTAACTAAGACTGGACCTGGTTCCTGCCACGACTGGTTTATATTTTCAAACTGAAGAGCATATTTTCATGAGATTAAAAAATGTAATAAACCTGCCAATGTACCCGCTGAATCTAAAATTTTTAAAAACACACTAGGATTAGTAAAACATGCATATTGTAATTATAAAGAAACAAGTAAAACAATAGTTAATATGAAGAAGTATAATGAAAAAGCCAAAGAAGAAAATAAAATGGAACACCAAAAGTTAAAAACCAAAAACAAAAGCAGCCTTGGTTTTACCTATGGCTTTTCTCTTTCGCTAACACCTCACAATGAATTGGTTAGGGAATCTTGCTGGCTTGACTTTCAAACTATTACAGACTGACTATTTTTTGCCACCTCTACTGCTACCAGCCTGGGCCAGGCCACTATGCTGTCAGCAAAAGCCACCTAACTGGGATCCTGGATTCTACCCTTCCTCCCAGTGAGTCATTCTTCACACAGGAGCCAGAGTGATTCCATTAAATACCAATGTCCTGACAATGGTCTACAAGGCACTACATGCTCAGACCCCAGGGTCTGTGGCCCTCATCTTCTATATTTCATCCCTTTGTTCCTTCTACTCCAACCCCACAGGGCTCCTTATGGTCCCCTACACGGCACATGAGCCATGCTTTTGCCTAAGGGCCTTTGTACAGCCTGTTCTTTGCCTAAATACAGTTTTCCCAGATGTTTGTTTTTTTGTTTGTTTGTTTGATTGTTTTTCTTGAAACAGAGTCTCCCTCTGTCACCCAGGCTGGAGTGCAGTGGCACAATCACAGCTCACTGCAGCCTCAACCTCCTGAGTTCAAGTGATCCTCCCACCTCAGCCTCCCAAGAAGGTGGGACTACAAGTGCATGCCACCAAGTCCAGCTAAGTTTTCAATTTTCTGTAGAGCTGAGGTCTGACTAATGTTACCCAGACTGGCCTCAAACTCTTGGGCTCAAGCAATCTTCCCGCCTTGGCCTCCCAAAATGCTAGGATTATAGGCATGAGCGACCATGCCCAGCCAGTTTCCCTAGATGTTTGCAAAGTTAACCCTTCACTTCTTTCCACTTTTTGTCCAAATATCAACAATTTAATGAGACTTACCTTGATCAACCTAATAAAAATCACAAGTTTCAACTCTCCTTATCCCCTCCCCTCCTCTACTGTTTCTCATTTTGGGACTATGTAGCACCTTCTAATATATCGTGTTACTAGTTTATTATATTCACTGTTTATATTCTCCTAATAAAATTAAGTTCCACAAAAAAATGTGTTCATGAATCAATTCAACCATATTTACTGAGAACTTACCATGACCCGGGGTGACTGATGTGTGAAAATGGCACATTGAAATATTTTAATATCATGGTACACAAAGCTTCCTTTCTTAGTTTTAAACCATTGCCAAATATCAAAAACTAATTCTACTGAGAATTAGGGAATGGAGTCAGATTTCATAATTATTTCTCTCTCAGTGATAATGCAATGAATAGAAACATAAACTGAGAGATTTATTTCAGTTCCCCAAAGCTTAGGAAAACCAAAAGTATTTTTTTACATTCCCAAACTGCTCAGATATGCTCAAGGATAGTATCTATGGTCCCATTGATGATAGCATGAAGGGTTCCAATTACAAGAGTTTCAATAACTTTATTCAATGAATTACACAGGAGAGAAATTATTTCCAGACAAAATGCCAAAAAAGAAAAACCTAGTATTTGCTTCTGCAGAATAAACACTTAAAAAAAAAAAAAGCTCAATGTGATTCCTGGATGCTAGCTATATAAAATCCATATAATTATACTAATCTTTTTATAAGTAGAATTAAAAAACAAATAGCACAAATTCCCTGGCAGAAATTATCATTTTGGAGGATATGATGAGAGCCCTTGGAACACATAGGAAACTAATTTGGCCCTTTCTAGCATTTCATTTCCTGTTTGATCTCACCAGGCTATTGCCATCAATCCAGTTAAATGACGCTTTATGTAGTTAAAATATAGCCAAAACACCATACTTCACACAATAAAAGATAATTTTATACCATATAGTTACAGTTCTAGTATCACCAACCTGGAGGGAAAGGCTGTAACATCAAACAGGATCTATTTAAACAGATTGACAAAACAACTTAAATTGCCAAAAGGACAGACTTTCTTTTCATGAGTTTTCCTACCCTGCTGATAGCAAAAGGAAATTGTTCCTTCAACACACTCCCCAGATCGAAATAGAATAACTAGGAACATCTATTTATTGAAGAGCTTATCAAACTGAGAAATGCTTTAAATAAGGAGCTAGCATAAGGAAGAGAAAGACTGTAGTTATAAGTTTAATTTTCAAGGTTTGACAAACTCCCCTGTTGAGTATCAAAATTTAATACGATGATATTCTCAATTTATAAGTATCAAAAACTCTTTATACTAGTCCTTGCTAATATTTTAAGTTCCCCCGACATAGCTCAAAACCCCAATCAATCTAACAGTTATAGAAGTCCACAAGCACAAAGCCCATTTCACATTAAATAGACGAAAACTAATCTGAGATCTTGCCTAGGGGCTTGCTTTCAAACATTTTCATAATTAGTTACTTGCTATCAAATTTGAATTAAGGGCATCTATATATAGTTTTCTTACTCCATCACAGCTAACTTTATATGAGAATGAAGAAGTTTTGGAACGGAGGCTCCAAATAGCTGGGTATCATGCCTCAGGCAGTTGCTGAAGGCATCCAGAGAAGCTGAAGAGACACACAATGTGCTCTACTGCTTGCCAGGAATTAGGCCTCAGAACTTGTGCAATTATTTCTCAATATTCAAAGCCACCAGATTACCCTAAAATTAATACATTTGTGGTGTATTTTAATATTCTTATGTATATTGGGAGGACAGGATGTCTAGTTGTCCTTAAGCATATTAGGAGGCCATTTCTACTCCAAACAGCAAATACCACCTATTGCCAAACTCAATACTCTGACCCTTAATAGGGGCAGAAGATAGACGTGAACATGACCTTCCAAAGCAGATAGTGCCTTGGGTTAAAAACCAGTGAATAGAATATTTAAGTATACTTACATGAAGAAGTATTTGCTCCTTCTGTGGATACTGATATTCTAATGGGAGACTCTATAAAACATAAAAGTGGAATGAGGCTTTATTGAGTCATGCTGCTTGGACTCATAAATTAGAAATTTGCCAGGCTTGGGTATCGCCTAGTAAAAGAGTACTAGAACACCGTGCAACAGAGAAGCTGAAGCATTTATAAGTCAGAATGCAATACTCAAAGACCACAAAGGAATATTACCATAGTCTAGACCCAAAGACTTTTAAAAGGGATGAAAATGGAGTCAATCCATCTGTAAGAATATCCCACACACCAAGCATTATCTGAACTTCTAAGAGAGACTACTCTGAGGAGATACACACCACAGGTGAGAAAGAAAATTCCTTCTTTCAGATGTGGTCTTGATTTTGAGAAAACATGAAACCAAAGAGAATAATCCCCGGATTCCAAGAGAGTGAAAGCCAATTTTCATGCATGCCAAATAAATAAACAAACAAGATTGAGAGTATTTCCAGGCAACTTGGATCTGCATAAACATCCTGACCAGAAAGTGCTGAAAAGTCCATGCAAACTCTGCTAGAGCAATAGAATAATTACATTAGGATCAAACAAACCATGCTAATTAAATAAATCATACAATAGTTGGGGATATCTAGTAGCAAGATTTTCTCAGGTAGCAAAGATAAAAGAAGAAAAAACAGTCATTAAGTACAGAGAGAATGGAAAATATGACTCATGCAGAAAAAAGCATGGAACGGATGGGTTTTCATTAGTAAGAAATAAAGAAGTCTTAGTATCAAAGAAGGATTGAAAGTCAACAGCCAGAAAGTTATCAAGATTCAAGTCACATATTAAGAAATAATAGTTATAGTCAATTTCCCAAGATAAGTTCCATATAAATGTAAAAGCTCTTTTTTTCCTAATGGCATTTACTGGAGTCAGATAATGAAGTCCCTATATTACAGAAACATGTAAATGAAAGGTGAAGAAATTTAGAATATGTGATTTTTTTTCTTTTTTTCTCTCTCTTTTCCTCTTTTTTCCTTCCTTCCTTTCCTCAGAAGAGTAACAACCTCTTAGACTCCAGGATCATACCATTCCGCAACACACATACACTTATATCTTAGTAATGACATATGAATATGTCCTAAATATAGCTAAAGTAGTCTAGGATACAGAGATGTTTAGCTTTTATGGTTTTAAAAAATGGCTTTGAAGGGAAGAGGAAACGATGGAGGTAAGATGGAAAAAGACATGTTGATTATAGGTCATTCTATAGTTTCAACAAGGTACCAGCCATAATGAAAAACTCAATGAAGCTAAAATATTAAATGTGGAGTAATAAAAAGAATATTGAACTTGAAGTACCTTCTCTTCTACTTCCTGATGTATATGACTTAACATTTCTAATACTTCAGTTTTCTCATCTGTAAAATGAGGAAAAATGATGTCTTGTTTCACAAGTTTATTGTGATTATCAAATGAAATTTAAGAATTTTTGTAAAAGAAAAGGCACCATGCAAAACCAAATTACTATTGTACCTCTGAGATGAATTTCCAATCTTGGGTCTTCAAAAATTTTCTTCCAAATAAAGATTAATTTTTAAATGTTCTAAGGCTCTATTAATTATAGAATTACAAAGAATAAGAAAAAGTTAAAAAAATGAAATACATAGAGGATAGATTAAATTCATAGCTTGTGAAGAAATCAATGAATTATGGTTATATATGCATTGCTAGAGTTGGGTTCTAAGTTGCTAATATCTGCTCAGACTATAAGTGCTATCAGCAAATACTACAGGCAAGTGAGAAACCAACCAAAACAAAAGACAACAGCATTTTAAAATGTCAGGCTGTAAGTCTTTTTGTTTTGTTTTGTTCTGTTCTGTTCTGTTTTGTTAAGTTTAGCGATCCACAACTGATTATTAGAAACCCAAAGGTCACAGATCAGATGTTGACAAATTACCCAGGAATACACTCTGAGGGGTGAAAGAGTAGAAGGCAGCTAAGAGAATCACCTGGAAAGACATAAAAACTGAGCTTGTAACTCAGATATATCTCCTTTACTTGCTTAATGTCATTAAGTTGCACCTAGATATAGATTTCTTTCACTCATGTATGTTTCTCAGGCCTAAGTTTGAAGACACAGCAAGAACCATCCTCCCTTAAGTAAAATCCAAAAAGACAGAACAAGGTTGAGAAAAATATTGAAGCAGAAAACAAGAGCAGCTGAGAGGTCTGGATGCAGAAGGGGTTCTGATTAGTAGAAGGAGCAGCCAGCAGTTATGGTTGTCATTCTGGTTAGTAAAATTTGCCAGGCTTATTTTCCTTACCTGAAGACACATATGCTCCTTCAGTTGAGGCTGGCATGCCAGTGATGATCTCTGAAAAAAAAAGGTGATAGGACATTATGATATATAAACAGGAGGCCGGGAGCAGGTACCACAACCTGCCTTGGAACTAAAAGTTAAGTGTAAAGGAAGGAAGTATTGCAAGGGAGTGAGAAAAGTCCAGGCTTTAACCATACAGAGAGTGAGAAATGCAGAAAGACAGTCCAAATTGATAGTTCTCCTTTCTTATGCAAAGAGCATAAAATCAGCTGTGCTAAAATAATTAGGAAGCATTCACTGCCTCCACTTGGGTCAGTGAGGAAGAATTTATGTCAAAGAGGCAGTAGGCTTCTCAGGAAGAAAAGTCGAAATAGGGGAACTAAGAAAGTCAAAGCTATCGGATTGCCAAGCTGTAGTAAGAATTTTTAAGTTACAGATCTTTGAACAAGTACATTTTTGTTCAAAAATAAAAGTAAGCCATGTTTCTAATTAGGATTGGTGAAAAACATCAAGTTCTGGCATTGAACTCTATTTAAAATTGCCAGTGAGAATGAAGACAGGTGCTTATCATATGATAGACATTAGCTACCCAGGCAGTAAGTATGCAGCTCCCACCCAAAGAAATGAAGGATGAATCCAACCTGTATACTTCTGGATACATCATTTTCATGAGGATTGTGATAGTCTTATTCAAACTTTCAACTTGTTTTCTTACTGCCTTTATGATGGAATGGGTAGTTACACTGTCTAATTCCATATTCAGTTCTGAAAAGGGCTTCAGTTTGGCAGAATCTAACACTTTTAGAAAGGTACAGTTTTAGGAAGCCTGGAAAGATGTAGAGATGCAATGATGTATATCATTCAAGTTTCACTGTGTCATAAGTCTTGCCAAACGACTTAATGGTAGTTCACGTTTTCTAACCAGGACAAAAGATAAGCTGAATCTACTGCGATACTATCTACTGTACAAAAATTCTGAGATCTAACCGAGAATCCTAAGCAGGTCATATATAATTTTATGTTTAAATTAATATTCTGTTAATCATGGAGTAGAAAACTTTATTACTAATATAATCATCTTTAAATACAGATATAGCCATTTAGGGTTTCCAAGATTGGACTAGTCTAGCAGGTAAGCAGAATCAATTTAAGCGCCAATATTTCTTCAAACTCTGAAGCTTCTCTAGGGACAAAAGATTTTGTGGAATTGAAAGGGAAACAAAGTCATGTGAGACTCAGCAGCAATGTTTAAGAACAAGTGATTAGCAATAAACCTTTAGTAAGACCAAATGTGTCTTTCTGCTGCAAATTAAGTGTGGATGATCCTCTCTAATCACAGATTAGGAGGGCAAACTACGCAAGGAGTAAGCTTGGTTTCAATACATCAAAGTTGCCTACGTTGGCTCTTACATCCACTAAAAATGGGGCTAACTGAAAGGAATTAGTATGTGATGGTCCATCATTTTCTCAGGATTTTCTCAAGCATCAGGCGAGAAAGAGGATATTCCGAATTGGTAATATGAAGATATCTGTTTCTGAAGCAGCACCAACAAGCTTTCTTGATTTGGGCTGCAGAAAATGAAATTGTTCTTCTTTGAGAAAATGTAATCTCAAAGAAACTATATTAGAGATACAAAGCGTGTGTCCTTCTCTAGAAATATCTAGAAGGGCCATGTTTCCAAACAAAGGACCTACACTAAGAGAGATGCTTCCTTCTCTTGTCCTTCAGGATTCATCAATGACATTACAACCAGATGAAGTCGTAAACCCAAGGTGCTCAACTAGAGCTGGGCAGAAGTCCCAATCCCAATTGGGATATCAAGACTCTTTTCAAATTTATTTTTGACAAACAAAGTAGCTGTCCACTGTGACCTTCCAAGAAGAAAAAAAAAATCAGAACTTTTCTATCTCCAGCAAAAAATACCTCAGATTAGAGGGAAGGTTAACCATAATGCTTCATTTTTTAATTGAATGTTACCTAAAAATATCAGAACAGGAGGTTACTACAAAGAGGCATCTACACAGAGACAACTTAAAATAACTCCTCTTCCTAAAATCAGGTATTTATCTTGGAGACCTTAAAATATCTTTAATTATTATGGTTTCAAATACAAACTTTCTGAATTAACCCTGGAGGAAATACAAGCTCAAAAGTTAACCTATACTTCTACACCAAAGGAGTCTTCATTGTAAAAAGAATCTTGCTAGTAAGAAAGTTAATCTTTTTAATTAAAACCACTTAGCAAGCATTTTTATGTGTGCTATGGGTAGAATTTATAGATTTGGAAAACAGCCTTTTGTTAAAAGTAAATTGAAAGTAATTTTATATTACACTTACAGACTTTTAAAAAAGCATTAAATCCTGCAATCTTTATGATGTTTATTTAAGCAACATATTTTCCCATAGTAATTTGGCATATTACATTTGTTAATTTATAAAGGACAGCCCCTTCATTAGTGCAAATTAATGAGGTTTTAGAATTATCAGAAACTGAACACAGCTGAGCAACTTATGGTGAACAGGCAAGTAAACATAATGAACATTAGTATATTTGTAATGTTTGAATTCTTTCTTCATAAACGGGGTCTGGTCTCAGGAAAAAGTTGCATGGTCTCAAAGATATCTTCTAGAAAGGAATTTTTCTAATTATTATGAATGTAACATGTTTGCAATTTCATCATGATCATAATACACTAAATATAATTATGTAGCAAAATACACATATGCACATTGTATACAGTATATACAAACATACATAAAATGTGTCTGTGTGTATTCTAACATTCACTTATGTGACTTTTTTTCCAAACTTATATGTCACTGCTGTACATACAAAAATTTTGATCAAGTGATTTCTTTAAAAGATTTAAAAGTGGACATATTTATTTATTAGCAGTTATAAAGATAACTTAAGGAACATCTTTAAGTACCCGAATTCTTCCTGTTCATAATGAATGCTTACTCTAAGGCAACTGAGAAATTTTGAAATTAATAAACAGTGTAGACAGGATGGATACCATACATTGAAAAGACAAATCTACCCTATTGCTTTCATATTGTTCTCATGTATTTGCCTTCCTGGGCATCCTACATAATACAATATACATGTAGACTGTTATACAAATTATAAAACATATTTTACATGCTTTTCAACATAACTGCAGGTTGTTTCCCAATACTGTGAAATTTCTAACATCATTATCAATTTGGGAAAGGGGGTAAGGCGAAGCCTATTACCAGTATGAGTCCATTTTTAAAAGCTGCAATTGATAATTTAATTAAATTTTATAAAAATAATATTTTTCTGCTCATCTCAAATGAAACAGCTATTTTTTTGCTACAAGCCCAATTGCTCCTGTGGGAACTTGAATCTCATTCAAATAATTTTTCTTCTGATTAAAAAAGAAAACTTAGGAGAAGATATGATTGATTAGTTGTATATTTTCCTATATTAATCTTTTAAAAGAAAGCATTACTTAATTAATTTGGAAACCAGTAAAGTCTATTATTCTCTTCCCTACTCTAAAGCCCAGGAGTTTTCACAAAGCTTGTTAGCTAAGAATTAATTGCTAAGTCAAGGTTTCCTATATACAGACTGAGCCAAATAAACCACAAATACAAATGAACATATAGTGTGTAGGGTGTGTAAACATGATGTATGTGGCCTTTTCTGCTGTCATATACGAATTCATGAAAGGAATTCACTCATAAGTTATCACATAATTACTGCCTATGAGATCCTTTGTTATATGAAAACCCAACTGGTCTTTGTAAGCTTTACATTGTCCCAGAAGTAATTAGCAGATTGTATAGGTTGATATATGTCTACTACAGGATAAATTACTTTCTCTAATTCTGAATAAAGTAGAGGTTGAAAGGCATTGGAAAAGACAGAAAACACCTACATTTCTAAAATGTAGGTTGGCAAAATGCTTGACTCTATTATTTTCTAAGTGCTTGAAAACAGTATAAGTATGGCCACTGTTACACCCAAGCATATACTGTTTCAAGGGGAATTTCCTAATTTTTTAATCATTTCGTTTATATTTAGTCACTAATCCAGATAGATCTAAACAATGAGTTTCATTGCAGAAGACTTTTATGATCTAATTTTATTTTAATAATTACTATAGCTTCCTTAATGAGATTAAACATCATGCCAAACAGCAAGGTCATCTGGGGAGAAAGTAAACAGCTTCCAACGACTGTCTCCCCCAACCTCCCCATCTCTCTTAGAATCTTGTATCAAAATATGTTCTAAACACGTTGGAACATACAAAAAGTAACTGTGTGAGAATTTAAGTAAATCACAAGGAATCCTCTGCATAGGAAAAAATTAGGGTAATTAGATTGCAGCAACCTACAAGGATCATTCATCAAGGAAACCTGTATAGAAATTCTCAAAACTATAGCCATGAGCTTCTTGGAAATACATAGAAAAGGTGAAAAAATGAAATTAATAAAGTGACTGATAGTTCATAGAAAATATAAATTAAAATCTCAAGGGGAGTTCTACATAATGTAATAGTTTGACAGCATGTTCTTATTTTAACAACTTTTTTTTTTTCTAGAATCCACAATGAAACAATAAATTCTTGACCGGGTGTGATGGTTCACACCTGTAATCCAAGCACTTTGGGAGCCCAAAGTGGGCAGATCATTTGAGGTCAGGAGTTAGAGACCAGCATGGCCAACATGGCGAAACCTTGTCTACAAGAAATACAAAAATTAGCTGGGGTGTGGTGGGGGGTGTCTAGAATCCCAGCTACTCAAGAGGCTGAGGCAGGAGAATTGCTTGAATCCAGGAGGAGAATTGCTTGAATCCAGTGCAGTGGCCGAGATCCTGCCACTGCACTCCAGCCTAGGTGACACAGCGAAACACCATTAAAAAAAAAAAAAAAAAACGAAAGAGAGAGAGAGACAGACAGAGGGAGGGAGGGAGGGAAGGAGGGAGGGAGGGAAAGGAAGGAAGGAAGGAAGGAAGGAAGGAAGGAAGGAAGGAAGGAAGGAAGGAAGGAAGGAAGGAAGGAGGGAAGGAAATTCTTGAGAATTCTACTCTCTATCAGCCCAAGTCAACGGTAAATATCTATTTAGGAAGACATGGTTCAGTGGTGCGGCAATTTATAAACCCAGTAGAAAGTGCCCTTTTTCTCTCAGAAAAAGTGTTTCTGTGCAACGTCTGCCCTGATTCCTAGGGAGACAGGAATGAGACAATACAAAGGCAGTGCATCTAAGCCCCGGAGAGCTCAGAACCCAACTGAGGCTTCTTTGACAACCAAGCATTGAACAGAATATAGCAAATTCTTAGATAGCAGTGGAAGAGGATAAGGGATCAAGATGATTACATATTTTCCTTCTGGATGCACTATAACTAGGACTCTAAGGTGCAGAGCAAAAAGGGTATCTCCTCTAATGTACAGGAAACTGGCCTTGTCAATCATGGTGCCTGCCAAGCCACAGGCCCAGGTGAGCTGCATGCTCCACCCCCAGACTTTGAAGAGAGGAGCTTCCGGGCAGCTATGTTTCCGGCTCCACCCTCCCTAGTTGAGGCAGCAGTGGACGTATGACCAGACAGCAGATAATTTGTAAGTTCTCTAGGTCTTTTAATGAATATGCAACAATCAACTTTGCTAATAGGATTCTTGGTCTGCGGAATTTCACTGGGGAACCAAGGAAACAATCATACAATAGAGGTTAAAGCTGAAAGAATGCCTGAAATTGCCATGAAGAATATGGCCACGTGGGGGCAAGAAACAGGTCAAAGTTTGGAATTATAAAGAGGCGGAGTCTGAAAGTAGGAGAGGTGAGAAGAGTAGGAAAGAGTACAAAAGTTAAAAAAAACTATCAGAAGCATATTAAAGGTAGAAACACCAGAGAGAAAAGCCACAAACTCGCATTGCTTAAATTCGCAGAGATGCTCAGCATACAATTCCATCTCCTCAAGGCTGAGTTATAATGAAGTTCTAGTTCTTCGCCATAGAATCCCTCACTCCTTAGGCCTCATACCGTTCCTTCAGCTTCTGTTCTTTATAAGAAAAAGAATCTCACTTAAACATTTGCAAGCATATAGTCAGATACAGAGTAAGGTTGGGCGCAGTGGCTCACACCTGTAATCCCAGCACTTTGGGAGTTCAAGGTGGGTAGACTTATTGAACTCAGGAGTTCCACAGTGGGCAACGTAGTTGAACCTAGGAGTTCCAGAGTGGGCAACATAGCAACACTCCATCTCAAACAAAAAAAAATTTTTTTTTTTAATTAGCTAGGCGTAATGGCATACACCTGGCTACTCAGGGGGCTGAGGTGGGAGGATCCCTTCAGTCCAGGAGTCAGAGGTTGAAGTGAGCCAAGATCACACCTCTGCACCCTAGCCTGGGTGACAGAGTGAAACCCTGTCTCAAAAAACAAAAAAGAAAACACACACAAAAAACATTTCAGATACAGATGGAACTGCACTGTGGTAGGAATGAAGCAAAAAAAAAAAAAAAAAAAAAAAAAACCTGGGTTCATATCTCCTTTTGCTGTTAAATATCTCTGTGATCCTGAATAAGTCTGTTTTCTATACTGTCTTTTATTCTTTTTTAATACAATGAAGGGGTTGGATAAGGATGATCTATTCCTAACATTCCAAGAAGAGAATAAAAAGAAGGCCAACTTGCATTGCAATTGAGACTCTTCATTCTCATTCTTCAGAGGCTTTCATTACGTAAGTCCATAGGAACCTATTTCTGAAAGAATTTTTGTTGGTTGTTTAAGACGGATTTACTTAAAATATTCCATGAACTTCTCTTTATTCTTGCCAGGTAAAAAAGACTCATTATCAAAAACACCTCGAGTTTCATCTCTCTACCCTATAATTGGTCAACACTACATATTCAAATTTGATCACTAGACCAAGACTTCAGTGAATTCATGTGGAAAAAATGAATTAGCTGTTTTTCCTATGTAAGAAATGTAAAAAGCCATATTATCAAACTTTCAGTACCCCCAAATTAATAAAAAAGGAATTCTATGGGTTTTTGCCAGGAATAATATAGTAGTAAATAATTCATTGCTTAATCCTGTAAATCAGAAACCATGGAATAATCAATATGATACTTCTGTAGACACTCAGTGAGACTATGACACTAGCTTTAATTTTATTTTCCTGGGACTTTGTAGTATAGCTACACGAATCAAATCCAAGTGTCAAAAATCACAATTGAATACCATTAACTATGAGGAAACACACTGAACCAAGCCAGTGACAAACTAAGGAGAACGAGCTTCAAACAATGGTTATAGTAGAAAGTAAAAAACAGCCCATTAAAATTAATTTTTTAATGTGTGTTTCAGGTAGCATCCTATAGAATTCTACGTGGGGTAAAGTAATACTAGCAAACTATTATTGCTTAACCTGCCCTGGTTAAAAAATAAAGTGATGCTATATATACTCATATAAATTTTAAATGGCTTTTACATTTTAAACTGTAATAAACAGGACTCCTAATGGTAATGGAAACTCCTTTTCCCTGCTCTCCTTTACTCTCTATGGAGGGAGACATTTAAAATGAAAGTGATAAACTTTGATTACTCTGTGATGGAGCAGATCCTTGAGAAGTCCAGAGAGGATGAGGCATTAACCTGAATTTTCCCAGCCCTGTTTCTGATTTTTATCTCCCTTCTCACTTTCTTAGTATGTTACAGAAGAATCAAGTGACAAAAACTACATCAGCCTCCCATAGAATTAACCCTTAAAATTACTTTAACTCTACCTGTGCTGACCTGGCATTTTTACCTTATCACTTTAAGAGCGCTTGCCCTTGAAATGCAGAATCTTTCTCATCTCCTACCAAGAAGATGCAATTAGGCTTGGTTATATAACAGATGACAAATTTTGTAAAGGCAATAGTTAAGTGCCATAATTCAATACATAAATAAATAAATAAATAAATAAGCACTAAAGGTTTTAAAATAGCATTTGATTATTCTAAAGGGTTTAAAGAAGCATTGCTAGGTCATCATCATCATCAGCTCCTATAGATGATTCCATCAAATCATGGAGTATCAGGCTATTACAAAACACAAAGCCATCAGGGGTGGTTCTTTTAATTTCCTGGAATAACTCACAGAAGTTGTCAGAGGTGGATTGTATTTCTTACCTCTAAGTCATTCATTTGTTTAACAAGTATTGCCTGGTACTATTCTGAAGAAAGCTGAAGATGAAGCCTCTTCCTAGTAGGAAATTTATTGCCTCTAAGACGGTCCTAATTTCAAAATTAATAGGCCTAAAAAAAATTAATGGTTTAATTTTCTACCATCTAATGCCAGATGTAATGGGAATAAAATTGCCAGAATTGAGTCAGGACTGTATTCTGCACACACACAGAATATATGCATATTATATATGTATGCATATTATATATGTAATACATATAATACATATATAATACATACATACTACATATATAATACATATGTTATATAAAAATAAACATATATACATATATAATGCATATATAATACATAATATGCATATATTCTGTGTGTGCATGTATACATATTGTGTATATATATCCTGTATATATATATGACTGTATTCTGTTGTTCAGAGAGCCAAAGACTTGACTGCCCTCACTGACCAACTTAAAAAAATAGTATAACCCCTATATTTTAGCAACCCAACCTATCTCTGCCATTCATGGCCTTATTAAAATCCTTTTGTAAAAAATATATGTATATTTCAGGTCTATATAATCTCATAGAGTACAGAAATTTATGAAAGACATACAAGATCCTTGAAACATCTGATTTTCTTTCTCTGTTTTTAATTTGTTCACAATGAGATTTAACACACCAGTCTATTATGAGTCTTACCACATGTTTTGATTACTCTTGTTACAGATTGAGGAACAGAATGCCGTAGGTATCTCTTACCGTTTGATTCCACGATGGTGATATTGGCAGAGGCACTGTCATTTCCTAATTTGCTGATCACTTTGCACATATACTCTCCAGAATCAGCCAGTGATGCCTTGTTAATGCGAAGTTCTGACTTCCTATAAGATCAGGACCAAAGTGGTGTCAGTATATATCACAGAAATCCAATAAATATAAATACATACTTTCCTATGCTTTCAGAGTTCTCAAACTGCCTCTCCCCACCTTACACATATGTTAAAATACAACTTCCGTTACATTGATCTGACCTCATGATTTTACCTAGAGTAAAAGTAAGATGCATCACATTTAAGTTATACCATGGATTTCATCTCAATTTTATCACCTAAATCAGTAGTTTAAAGGAAGTCTTCTGTGGTTTTTATTTTTACTCCCTTACCATCACCAATAACTGTGTTATACTTTAGATTTTTTAACCCAATTGGTAAATTTTCTTACTTTTCTATATCCAAATGCCATCAGCCACTAGGCTTTAGGAAGAGAAAGTGTATAAAATCATTTCCTACAAGTCTGTTAAGGACACTTACTGAAGGTTAGAATAGATTTTAAAAATACTGTGCACTCTTCTTCTCAGTAGAGTAACATCAAGAATAATGTTAATTTTGAATGAAGAGGATTTATCAATTCCAAAAGGAAGGGAATTTTTCTTTCCTTAAGATTCTCATTGCTGGGAGCATAGTACCACATGAAAGGTTCTTAATACTGGAATAAATATTTGGGCAACATTATCACACAGTTTTATAAAACTCTGAATATTACATCAACATTCACTTTTTTTTTTAACATGGGCAGCATTGTGATTTGCTGTGTCTGTGTTTTACTGTTGCACATAACCTATAATTTAAGCAGTCTCCAAGATATAAGAACTCAGAACAGCAGGGATTGGCTCAGAGTTTACTGAATTCTTTCTAAAGAATTATTCTAAAGCCTGGTGTGGGGGCATGCCCCTGGAATCCCAGCTACTTGGGAGGCTGAGATGAGAGAATCACTTGGGCCCAAGAATTCAAGGATGTAGCGTGCCATGATCATGCCGGTGAAGAGTCACTGCACTCCAGTCTGGGCAGCAGGGCGAGACCCCTATCTCCAAAAAATAATAGCAATCCTTCTATGCTCTAGCCTGGTAACTGTGATTTATTGGGCTCTTAAGGGGATAACGACAAGGGAGAAAACAAAGGAGGAAGAAACAACAGCAATCCTTCTGGTTGCAAATCTCCCACGTTATACTTTGCTAGTTTTCTGGTGAATTTTCTGGTCTTCTTGTCACACATTAATGTTAACTGAGAAAAATCAATTGTTCCAAATATAATTCCTACTAGTATCCTCCAGTCTATCTGATTGAACCACCCAAAGTTCCACATGTAGGCCCCCTGATCTTCCACCTCTGTGCTTTTGTCTGTGTAATTTTTTCTTCCTACAATGGGGGTCCTGCACTCCTATGCATCAAAATCTCAGCTGACTTTCCAGGGCCATGTCAGGTGCCAATTGCTTCACCAAGCCCCTCCTGGTCATGTAGCTGGAGCTGCTCTCACGTGTCTAAATTCTGACAGCCCTGAGTACGTCTCTCATGAGGTTCCTTCAGTATGTCTCATGTCTTGACCTAGGACATATACTTTGGAGAGTGTAGCTATAATGTCAACTTCTTGCTAGTCTCGTGGAGCATACATCAGGCTATGCTTTGTCTTCAGACATTATTGAATAAATGTGTGAATGAATGAATAAAATATCTGGATGTTTGCTTAAGTACTCAGCAGAACCTAATATTTCTAAGGCTGGTTGGGAGGAAAGAAAAATGCCATAATGAGAGGGCAAAGACCATCAGAGGTGGTCCAGACCAGGGGCAGTGGTGGTCAAACCAACATAGGGGTTGAAAAGTTAACTTCACGGCTGGGAGCAGTGGCTCATGCCTGTAATCCCAGCACTTTGGGAGGCCGAGGAAGACAGATCACGAGGTCAGGAGTTCGAGACAAGCCTGGCCAATATAGTGAAACCCTGTCGCTACTAAAAATACAAAAATTAGCCAGGTGTGTGGCATGAGCCTGTAGTCTCAGCTACTCAGGAGACTAAGGCGGGAGAATCATTTGAACCCGGGAGGCAGAGGTTGCAGTGAGCCGAGACCACACCATTGCACTCCAGCCTGGGTGACAGAGTGAGACTTGGTCAAAGAAAAAGAAAAAGAAAAAGAAAAAGAAAAGTTAACTGCGCTAGTCGGGACTCAATGATGTCAAGAGGTAAACCTGAGGTAACAAAGCAATGTGTTTCCACATTCAAATAAATTTGGAAAATATTAGGTGAAATAAAGACAGGCTTTTCATTATCTTTAATCTCACAGGATTTCTCAACATCTTGAATATGCTGATGTACTCTGACTCCCCGAAAAGGGATATATTATTTATTTTCTCTCAAACTTCTTTGACCATGGAATCCTTTTCATTCACAAGGCATATCTGTTAATGTTTTCTGAAAATAATGGTCCACGGAACAAAGTTGACAAAAAGCGGACGTAATTTAACAGCCTTATCTATCTATGGAATGGGGAGACCACCAAGGGCCATTTAAAGAATATACACACATCAATCAGAGACATTATTCACAGGAAAGTTTCCCCGAAGTACATCCCTATAAGCCAAAATGGGCCTTTTGATGATAAGTATCTTTGCAAATAGATATGTCTTAACAATAAAATATGACAACTTTTAAAATCATCAAAATAAAACAATATTAGAATATCACCCAATGCAGGCTGTATTAATTTTGGGGCTGAATTTTGGAGCGTTCAAATACCGTATGATTTTTTAAATGGATTATCAGCTATTTATCTACTTTGATCATATATGATAAGTTTCCTTCATGACAGGTACCTTTGAAAAATAGTGAGAAAAAAATGGATAAGCACTGTAAGATGTTCCAGCCCAACATTTAGCATGGTTTGCTGGAAGAATTTTCATGTATAACCATGAAACCACTAGCAATAATAGATAAATTATGAACAATATCAGGGTGGGGCATAGTATCTTGATTTTCAATGCCACAGAAGGAGTAAATTTCTAAAGTAAGAAAACTGTAGCTTTTCTTAAGTCCCCAAATTCTGAGATAAGATTACAACAACATCCCAAGAATTTACAACTCCAAGATTATTACAACACCCTCAAGAACAACCTTTCTTTCCTATTTATACAAATCTAGGAACAATCCTGTTTGTATGTAAAGACTCCTTTCTTGACCCAGTGCAATTAACATTTTAACTATTGAACTAGATGGAACTATAAGAAAACATGGTAATCATATTTACAGTTAACATAATCTTAAAGGGATAAGTCTTAAAATCAAACTTCTCCTAATAGGCCTTGGCACTGTTTCCTGGAATACTATTCCTAGTAATGCAATCAAATGTTAGGCTTTAACAGAAAGAGAGATTTAAAAAAATGGTTCTATGCTAAAATAAATGTTGCATTAAAAAAAAGTTAAATAGGTCTCTTTACAACAATGCATCTCAGTGGTTTTTTGCAAATCTGTACTGTGAATTTCTAAGGCAGCCATGACATGTGGCCATGGAATCTTTTCTATGGAGAACACCCTTGGGAATCCTAGGACAGAACATCAATGGGCCAAGACTAAGATTCAATTTGATCGAGATAAGCATCACAAGTACATTCACGTTCGAAAACTGGTGACATAAATACAAGAGGAGATATCCCTCGACTACAATATATGCAGAAATAAGGATTTCTAATTAGCCACATGCTTATTATTAACCCATTTTTAAAACTATTTTTAAGAAGAAAGAATAACAAAAAAACCTTATGTACTCTTTAGCCAAATTAATATTAAAGCAGAGCATCAATCAACTTGGATAAAAGCCCCAATACATTCCTCATTGGCTGGATCATATCTAGAATGCTGAATTATACTTTGGATATACTTTGGAATGATATTTGATGATAAAAAAACATAATTAAAGGACTTTAGAAGAGGGTGATCAGAATTGAATAGGGCCTAGAAATCTTATCACTAGAGAGGATTATGTTAAAGAAACAGAGGTCCCACTGGCAGACAACTATGAATGAAATATGAGTAGCTATTTAAATGTATTTCCTGGATGCATATAGAAAAGGAAATTATTTGGGATTGCTAAGTCTTACAGGAAAACTAAGTCTTACAGGAAAAAGGAAACATGTTTTGAATGATATTACATAGAAGCACTTTTCTGAGCATTCAAAAATGTATAGGGTGTCTTGTGAAAGAGTTAGGTTTTCTCTTTGGAAAGATTCAAGTCTGGATAGCCACCTGCCAAGCACATTCTTACAAGAATATCTCTGTGCAGAGAAAGATTAAATTAG
Source organism: Pan paniscus (assembly GCF_029289425.2). Lineage (NCBI taxonomy): Eukaryota > Metazoa > Chordata > Mammalia > Primates > Hominidae > Pan > Pan paniscus. The sequence continues at coordinate 51,174,144 of NC_073256.2, read as the reverse complement.
ATCAGTGGTTTCAACTATTTTTTACAACAAAATCCTGTTTTAAAATGAAAGCTTAAATCAGAACCTCATATTCAAAAATATCACACAGAAAGTGTTCCAGGTCAGAGTGACTGGTAATCCTTTTTGGAATTCAATAGAAATTTAGGACTCTACAGAGACATCATTGGAAAACCACTGACCTCAAGGAGCATAAAGATCCCTCTGAACTCTAATGATACATTTAACTATGGGATTCATCCAGCCTTGTGTCCTAGAGTAAGGACAGAATGTAGTAAGAGTGTAGAATGAGCCAAATCTTCCTTGAAAATTATATATTGCAAAAAGATTTGGGGCTTTGATAAGTATGGATACAACAGTCTTCTTTTTCTCTTTTCTGTAAGATACCATACTCTGTCTATAAGAAGGAAATTAGCTTGGAAAGACTACTTGATTCCCTTATAGTCATAAATTTAACTTTTTGCTCTTTAATTGATGAGTTTTCTAGGGATCTGGAGGAAGGTTGGTGTTTCAATGGATTTTTATTTTCTAAAAATATTAAATGAGTTAATTCGTGTAAAGTGTTTAAAATAATTTTTGCAATATAGTAACTTCCCAATAAGTGTTAGCTATTATTATAGTAATTACATTCTATATTCCTGAAATATTTGGATTTTCATAACAAGCATGCATTACTTTTAGAATAAGAAAAAACAGTACAGTGTAAAAATAAATTAATGTGAAGTAATTTGAAGATAAAAAGTTCTGAATATTAATTTCCTTTTCATTTTTTTAATATCAGAAAGCACACTGTGTTTTTTACTGTGTGCTCACTTACAAGGTGAATTCAAGGTTCCATTAGCTATTATTTAGTTTAGTTTTATTTTAACTCGATTATTCTACCATAGTTACAGGCTAAGGCAACTTAAACACATATGGGGAAGAACTCTTCTGTTTATACAGTTTTGGTTCCCTGACCCCTAAGGAATTATATAGACAGTGTTTGTGTGTGTGTGTGTGTGTGTGTGTGTGTGTCCAACACTGCTTCAGATAGTGTAAAACTGATCATCGTGAAAAGGACAAAGAAGTGAAAGAGGAAATTATGATTTTTTTTTTAAGTATAGAGACGAGGTCTTGCTATGTTTCCCAGGCTGGTCTTGAACTCCTGCGCTCAAGAGATCCTTAGTAGCAGGGACTGCAGGTACACACCACTGTGCTTGGCTAAAAGAGAGGCTTCTTAAGCAACAGAACCAGTCACTGTACCAAGTGCCTCACATAAACCATATGGAATGCCACTGAGGATTCCCATTTTCTACATAAGAACATTGAGATTTCATTATATATAAAGTTCAAGTGATCTGCCAGAGTTGCTCAGCTAATATGAGAAAAAAATGCACATAAACTTTTTCCATTATAAAGTCAAAAAAAGCAACCAGTAAAAATAGAGGAAATAATTGTAATATTTGTCCAATGTAACCAATGACAGCCAATTTTAAACAAAATTAAAATATGTAAGAGCTGAGGCAAAATTAATGGTGTCCAAAAGTGTGTGAAACATACAAATAATAGGAAGCCAGTCTTTAATAAAGCTAAGATAGAACAGGTATTTAAATGAGGTCAATCTGCCAGTCCTCACATATGAATCTGTCACACGCCAAGCTTTTTAACTAGTTTTCTTGATCAAAATCATCCACCAGTCAAAGAAAACAAGAACAAAGACATAAGCAGATATACAACATGAGGGTAGTTTCCATTTCTTTTCATTGGCCTCACACATGGGTTAGCCAAATAAACAAAGGCTCAATGGGAATTCAAAAATCATACAAAGAACACGTAGGAATGTAGTTTTTAGTAGGACCGTGGGCAAAACAAGGGTAAGATTTTACAAAATAATAGAAATTGCATATTGCTGGAAATTGTTCCACTAAACACCAAGGGATTAAAAGGATATGTTGGCTGCTATGCATAATCTGATTATAAGAAGTGTGAAAAAGAAGTCAAGACTAAGGATTGGGAAAGAGTCAAAGTATTTAATTAAAGAGAATCCCAGAAAAATCTTACACCTCAAACTAAACTTCACCTCTGCTTGGTTGATCATAGCCTAAGAAAAAGTTTAAGTCAAGTAACCAACTAACAACTGCAAAACACTAATAGTCTGAATATCTTAGTAATTAAAAATCATTAATAGTAATATATAAATGCATCTGAAAAATAATAATCTTTTAATTAAAGACATTATCCTAAGCATGCCAGAGCCCTATGTTCTGACTTCTAACTTTATGTAGCATAATCACAAATGTCTGTTGAAAAAACACAAGACTTAGAGTCAGACCTATTTCAAATCTAAGTTTAACAATTCATTACCACTATGATCTACAGGAAGAAACTCAGCTTCCTTCATTTTCAGGATATTAATGTTTTAAATGGGTATAACAATAATTATATTCCTTCTACTTATATTTACTGGATAAATTGAAATAATAGAACACCTTGCAAATGTTAATTAAATTGAGATTCAGTTGGATCCTTTAATCTTAAAAAAACTGACAATGCTTTTTTTTATAAAAAGACACAATTTTAGAAATGACAAAATACCCAATTCTAAAAACTGATAAGATGATCGCTTATCAAGTAGCTGTCCACTCTATACAAAGTATGTCTTATTTTTAGATCAAATATGTTAACTGTTTTGCTGCGAGTAATTTATGGTTGCATCACTTCAATACATTTTTCCCCATTTAATTCTTTCCAGCAAGACTATTGTTTAAAAGAAGTAATTTCTGACTATTGCCCTTTCTGGTATAATGGGATTTTATTAATATGTAGACAGTGCTCTTAGCTGTCTGGACCTATGAAGCCAATATGAAAATGCTTTTCTGAATACTAATGATACTTTTATATGTCATTGAAGCCATGTAACAAATTACCTCTTTAAGTATACATGTACCTTTTCTAAAGCCTATTCATTCTAGTCAGTGCACTTTTTTAAAAAATTCATTTTCTCATCTTATCTACCCAACTTCATTTGCTTCTCTCCAGGTAGCATCAGATTGAATATCTGCAATGTGAGATGCCTTCTTCTAGATGAAATTCTCCTCCCTCCCTTCCTCCTCCCCTGCTCTAACAGTGTTTCAATACATGACTTCCAGAATTTCCCATGTTTCATGTAAGACTGAACCGGATAATCTCTGTACAATCTTATGACCCCCGACCCTGGGCACAGAGATTGTAATGCCCTATACCTCTTTAATTTCTCCACAGTCCTAGCATAAAACCTTTCATGGGCACTTAAATATTACTGGTATCCTTTGACAGCCACGTAGAAATAAATGAGACATTACCCTGCATGTAGAGATAACTTCATTTCTTACTAACTTGTCTGATGAAAAGCAAACACCAAAATCCATTCCATCCAAAATCTAGGAGTATTTTTTTGCCCTGTTAAACTTCTTTATAAGAATCATACTTATCTTTTCAATTCATTCATTGTATTTCCTCCTCCCCTCATGCACATATGCTGTTAAACATGAGACTTAGAGTCAGACCTATTTCAAATCTAACTTGAACCATTAATTACCACTATGATCTACAGGAAGAAACTTAACTTCATTCTCAGTATATTACATTTTTTAATGGGTATAACAATAATAAACTCAGCTCTCACTGAGTCTCTTACTAGTTATATGACTTGAGGCAAAGCAGAACACTTTTTTGACCCTCAATTTCCTAATCTGCAAAATAAGATAGTTGCCATGTGCTGCTGAACTGCTACATATTGGAATAATGTAAAAAAAATTAGTAATATTAGGTATAAAAATGCCATGTCTCTTTACAGTATTATATTTTGTATCTTTGAAGTACCACCTGCTGCAGAAAGTGATACAACCCTTTCTTTTACACTTTATTATACTTCCAAAGCTATAGATCTATCTGACATGATCAATAACTAGAGTCAATATGTAGTTAATAAAGTATGTAGCTAATAAAACCACAGAAACTAGAAAAAAAATTACAGTCATCAGAGCAAAATCTTTGATAAGATTAAATTTAATTCTCATTGTAATCACTTTGCTAATGAATGTGTAACAACTTTCTGGTTAATGTCCTATACAATCAAAGTATAGGAGATTGTTCTGTTGCTTCTGTTGCCATACTTGGGGGTTCACTGGAACCCTGTGAGATGTGAGTGCAGAAAATGTCATCTTTGAGTTTGGAACCACTATTATACATGTCACGTTGATTAAAGGACTCTTTAGAAGCAAAAATCTAACCCACTTATCTCTTCTCTGATTTCAAAATGTAGTTTGATATTAGAAGAAATGATTCTTAAGTAAGGAAGTAAATAAGAATGAAGAGTGTAGGGATGATAACAGAGTATCATTTTAGAGTAGATACAGAATGCATCCACCAAGATGTTACAGGAATCACATGAAGCCATGTCAAATATGGACCTCCTCGGGGAGGGTAGGAACATGTAAAATTCTTGCTACCTAAGATTACCTAATTTTAAAATCTGCTAGAGTGATGATGTGCTTTATCAGCAGTGTCAGTTAAAAATTCTTATTAGATAAAATTATATCATTAACCCCTTGTTAAAAAATAGTCTGAATTCAACTGGTTACATTCCAATTCTTTCCATAAATCTAAGTATTCACTGAGCTTTACAATGAAGTTGTGATTTTAACTGTGTAAGGCACTGGTACTCTAAATTATCATATGCATTTGTCTTATTTTAAAGAAATTGCATTTTTTTTTTGAGGTGGAGTCTCGCTCTGTTGCCCAGGCTGGAGTGCGGTGGCGTGCTCTTGGCTTACTGCAACCTCCACCTCCCGGGTTCAAGTGATTCTCCTGCCTCAGCCTCCCAAGTAGCTGGGATTACAGGCGCCCACCACTCCCAGCTACTTTTTGTGTTTTTAGTAGAGACAGGGTTTCACCATGTTGGCCAGGCTGGTCTCGAACTCCTGACTTCAGGTGATCTGCCCTCCTCGGCCTCCCAAAGAGCTGGGATTACAGTTTTGAGCCACCGTCCCGGCCAAGAAATTGAATTTTAGGATCTATTACTATGACAGCATCTACCACTAATGCTCTCTTCGTTCTTCCCTTCCATCTCTTCTTACTTCCTACAGTTCTTTCTCCAGCCATCCTTTATTTCCTTCATCAATAAGATGTAAGAACCACAAGAATTCTTGCCTATGTGATAACATGATTCTTTGTCATTATATAATGAAACAGCTTTTCACTTATTATCTATTATGTTTCTGATAGTAAATTCACTTATTAGGGTCTAAATAACATTTATATGTTATCTTATTGCTGGGGGCAGTCTCTACTATTTTATGCATTATACTTACCCTGGCTTTTTTTGTATCTTGATATTTTGTGGTTTGTTTTTTCGATTCAATTCATTCCCATTCTTGAACCACTTGAATCTGAGAGAGGAGTATTCCGAACTGGTTTCACACCGAAGGACTAGTTTGGAACCTGCAGCCGATTCCTGGCTTTTCATCTCTTTCAATCGGGGAGGCAAGGCTAAAAGAAGAAAAGAGAACGAAAAACAACTCTGATCACCAGGCAATCTTTCAAAGAGAAACATTTAATCTGGAGTTAGCCTGATCAAGGCACCATTCCAAAGGTTTTATTAACAGAGAGAAAAACAATTTCAAAATGGATGAGCGAAAATGGATCTCATCTTGGAGAAAAGTAAATGCCCAAATAAAACATACCCAGAAGCAGAGAACCAAGATTAGAAAATTATCCCTTAAAAAATTCTAGATAGTTTCAAGCTTTATATTCTCTGATGCCATTAAGAATCCTGAATGTTGGTAATTTCAAAAAACCAAAAGCCTGTGTTAAAGGAGCGTATGTAGGCCGGGCATGGTGGCTCACGCCTGTAATCCCCCAACTTACGGAGGCTGAGGCAGGAGGATCACTTGACCTCAGAAGTTGGAGTCCAGTTTGGGCAACATGGTGAAACTCCATCTCTATGAAAATACAAAAATTAGCTCGGCATGGTGGCATGTGCCTGTAGTCCCGGCTACCTGGGAGGCTGAGGGGGAAGGACCACCTGAGCCCAGGAGGTCAATGCTGCAGTGAGCCATGATCCCACCACTGCACTTCAGCCTGGGCAACAGAGTGAGATTCTGTTTCAAAAAGAAATTTAAAAAAAAAAATAAAAAATAAAAAGGAGAATATGTAACCGGGCCATTATTTTTAAAGCGTGTTCACATCCCAAATCACAGGGTATCACAGTTCTGTGAATAGGCGCAGGAAGCATCACATCCATTTTTAAAATCGGGAAGTTTAATTTCAGAGATAAGTAAGTGGCTGACTTTATCCATGGTTACAAAGTTTGTGGGTACTCGGAGCTAGGGCTCATTTCACTATCCTGTCATCAGAGGGGACCAAAGAACACAGAAAACCCATCAATCTTAACAATGGCTCCTTTCTTCAAGACAGAAATTCTCTGATGCTATCACTCTTTGACTGGACCTACAGAGTTGCTATCCCATACACAATGAATGGACCATTCCAGATGACCACTACTCACAACAAATTCTCTCTTTGATTGGATTTAGTGCATCTAAATAGGCTCAACAGAGACTGTGAGTACTGAAATTATGCATTAGCTTGGAGAATACATTAAACACCTACATACCATTCTTATTTTAAGCAAGACTGCTTAAAAATACGTACCGAAATACTTGCAGATAAAATGTTACAATATCCAAGATTTGCTTCAAAATAATATGGTGGTGGGAAATGGATAGGCATAAAGGTGAAAAACAATTACCAAGAAGCTGATAACTGTGGAAACTGGGTAATACGGGCATGTGGTGGTGTGTTATGCAATTCTATATAGTATGTCTAATTCTGTTTATCATAGACATTTCTTAAAAGCATAGATGAATAAATTTTCCTCTCACACATAATTTCACTTAATAATCAACAAATGTCACAGAACCTGAGAATTCAACAACTCTGTTTCCTGAGTCTCAGAAAAGCCAGCTACAAAATCTACTTCTGCTCCAGTTCAGGAATGTTAAACAGAAACTCCCAGAAAACAAACCCAGGCAAATGAGTCTATACCTCCCTGATTCCGTACCTAATTATTCACCGGGTAAGGGGCTCAAGACTCCAAGGACAGTAATCAGGATCACCTAACCATGAACAGGAAATGGAGTACCTTTCCTACTCAGGGAACTCTATTTGTTTTTCTACGATTCTGCCCTTGCCAAGTAAATCCTAAAAATGTCAAGAATGAACATACGAAGTTTCCGATAAATTTCAGAAAAAAATCATTTGAATGCTGTGATTTCTTAGCAGTGCCCCTACAGCTACATATTCCCCTTATTATTTATTTGGTGGCTGGGAGATGAGGTGGAGAAGCAGCCATTTAATGTAGTTGACACACTGGCAAATTAGAAAACGTGTTTTAGCTGTTCTTAGCCCTTGATACCTGATTATTTTGTCTGGTTCTTTTTTTTTTTTTTTTTTTGACAGCTTGAAAATATTTTTTTTCTGAAGAGCTTTCATAGAAGTCTTTATAAAATGTGGCTCATGAATCTCTGTTTTGCAGGTTTTTTAAAACACTAAATTCTCATGTTATCTGAAATAGTGTCTACATATTTCTGTTAACTCCTTAAGATCATTTTTAATTTTGTGAGCCTGGTGAAGGGATTTATTTATTTATTTATTTATTTAGACAGGATCTTGCTCGGTTGCACAGGCTGGAGTGCAGTGGCATGATCATGGCTCACTCCAACCTCCACCTATTGGGCTCAAGTGATCCTCCCACCTCAGTCTCCTGAGTAACTGGAATCAGAAGTGCATGATACCACCCCTGGCTAATTGTTGTATTTTTTGTAGAGACAGAGTTTCGCCATGTTAGACAAGCTGGTCTCCACATCCTGGGCTCAAACAATCTGCCTGCCTTGGCCTCCCAGAATGTTGGGATTACACGTGTGAGCCAATGGCCTGGTGAAGGGTTTTAAAGAAACAAATCTGCTGGTGCTAAATGACACCAAAAAAAAAACTGGTTTACATATATTAAAAAAAACATTGCCTCATTAATTTATTATAAACTGAAATAACTAGTTTGAATTCTTCACCCCTCTGGATTTTACATTTAACTTGGGAACACACCAGAACTTCCAAGGTTTATTCCCTTGCCTCTAAGCAAAATGCCTTATACATGAATTTTCTTCTGTCTCTGCTGCCCCTGAGACAGCAAGACCAATGCCCCCCTCTTCCTCTTCCTCCTCAGCCTACTCAACATGAAGATGACAAGGATGAAGACCTTTATAATGATCCACTTTCACCTGATGAATAACTATATTTTCTCTTCCTTGTAATATTTTCTTTATGTTACTGTATTATAAGAATACCATATATAATACATATAAGTTAAAAATATTTATTAATCAACTGTTTGTGTTATCAATAAGACTTCCAGTCAACAGTAGGCTGCTATTAGTAGTTAGGTTTGGGGGGGGTCAAAAGTTATACTTAAATTTTTGGCCGCACAGGGAATTGGCACCCCTAATGCCTACATTGTCTGAGTGTCAACTGTACTTCAGATACCTTCTCTTTAAGGACCATGTTTCCCCACTTACCACTCCATATATTTGCTTATCAATATAGTCTGAACATAAATCTATGGAGACTTTGTTTTCTTCCACTTTGATAAACACTTTATCATAAAATCAGTTTGCCTCTCTCTTTCCTTCTTTTCTCTCTCTAGCTCATCTCTCCTTCCTCTTCAACTTCTGTCTTCATTAGTTTATTTATTTCTGTATTAGGGGTCTTGATTTCAAACATGAGGAAACAATACGACAAATTCAAAATGAGAGATATTCTATAAAACAGCTGAAGTAGGCTTTAAAATCAATGTCATAAATAACAAAAGAAGACTGTAAATGTGATATAGATTAAAGGAGATTAAAGAGACATGGCAAGTCAATCTAATGTGGAGCTACTGATTGGATCCTGCTCCAAGGGAAAAAGAGCTATATAGGATATTATTGGGACTACTGGGGAAATCTGAATAAAAATATTGTATCAAAGTTAAATTTCTCAAGCAGGAGCACTGCATTGTGGTTACGCAAAGGAATCTCCTTGTTCTTAGACAATATCTGCTTAAGCATTTAGGGGTGAAATGTCATGATGTCTTCAACTAAACTTTAGATGGTTTAGCAAAGAGAAATACATTTATACATATACATGCTAACACATACAGAGGAAAAAAAAAACCGGGAGCCTTGGTCTGTCTCTGATTTTCTGCCTTTCTCATCTGAGCTTTCTGTCATTAGATAAAAGACCTAGGCTTCATTAAATACGCACGTGTGTATGTGTGTCTGTGTGTGCATGTGTGCATTAGTCTGTTCTTTTTTCTTTTTTTCCTTTTAACTTTTATTTTAGGTACAGGGGGTACATGTGCAGATTTTTATATGGGTAAATTGAGTGTTGCAGAGGTTTGCTGCCCAGATGATTTCGTCGTCCAAGTAATAAGCATAGTACCCAACTGGTAGTTTTTCAATCGTCACATTCTTCTCACCCTCTGCTCTCAAGGAGTTTTCTTCTTTATGTTCATGTCATTAAGTATTTTTAAACTCTTGGTTAATTTGTAGTCATGAAAGAAATTCTTGTAAATATTTGTGTTAATAATTTATAAGTTAAATTTAATTAATTAATAATAACATTACATTCATTTAAATCATTTAAATTCTGCAAGCGGTATTGCACTGAAATGCTCATATGGTTCATCCTCACGATCGTGACTTCAGGGCTCCAACCCTACTATGGTCTTTTGATGGAAGGAAACCAATCACTCATTGGGCAGGTCAACATTTCTCCTTTCCTTTTGGGGTCCATATGCAGAGTGGTACATTCCTTGCCTTACGAGATGATCCACAGTGCAATGAGGCAGAGACCTTCAGATCCAAGGTCCTTCTTAGCTAAAATATCCCCTCCTAAGCTGACCCTGATGTATGAACATTTCTCGATGTTTGGGGTTCAAGGATACCTCTAGTGACCAGCCTGAATTTCTCTCTCTTGCACATAGTTCCAAAATCATCAGTTGTGGAAAAGCTCACGGCTACTCTAACTTTGCATCCCTAGAAGTCCAGGTGTAATAATGTGCCTGCTGAGTCCTTCTGGGGTAACTTCTATGACATGAGGATATCCAGCTTTTCAGAAAACAGCTCTCTTAAGTTGATAACTCAAAATCCTCCATAGCGTAAGTGAAGAAACACATCTGTGTACTACTGACAGAGCTGCACAATTGCATCCCTGACCTATGGATGTTCTGCTGTCAGTGGTACCCTCTAGACAAGGACTATACAAAGTTTCTCGCTCGCTCAGGGCAGAGCACAAATTCAAGTATCAAGGACACAGGGCAAAAATTTTAAACCTTTTTTTGTCCTTGTGGATATTATTTCAAACTTTTTGTCTTCCAGGACTACTGGAATAGCCCTGAATATTTCACAGATTCTTATAAAAGTGCAAACTAATATTTGAGCCCATGTGGTTTGTATGATTTTTTTTCATCTATCCATAATGAGTCAATTTTCAACAGAGTAAATTTTCTTTTGTCAGAGATTATATAAATAGCTATCTGTTAACAGAATTCATTTTCAATGTACATGTGTTTCTCAGGCATATGGTTTACTCACATGAAACAATATCATTTATTTCACTGAAATAAAACCTATTCACCAAGTATCTTCTAATACCCAGGAATAACTTTATAAGGCCAATGGTAGTTCCTAAACTTAGGGTCAATTCTTGTTAACTAAGTACTCGAATTTTAAAAGTGCAAAAAAAATTTTACTTGTCTTGAAAGTCTTATCTAAGCATAAAAGGTCTGTTAATTAAAAATTGGTTGAAGGCAAGCTCAAGGCTAAGTTAATGCTTCAAATGCAGGAGGTGTTCCGAGAATCTTAAGCACGATTTAATTGTATTTGGTCTACCGCAGTTCATAATTTTGCTTTCTATGTGTTTCTAGAGAGGCGGTAGTCCCACACCCTGAAACAATTTAATAACAGAGCAACTTTTAAGCAGTCTGTGCCTAAATCTATTTCAAACTCGCTTGACATTAATATAAACATATCCACATCCTTAGAAATGCATCAACAGAGGCAGACAGTCCAGTGCAAAGAACAGCCTTTTAAAACAGACATGCAAATGCTGTCAGAGCAATGCCACACATTTCACAGGAGCTTCTTTTGAATACTTCTTTTTACAGGCTTTAAGTGTTTTCAAATATTTTAAAAGATCACAAATATACTCCTCTGACTAACTCAAAACATGCAGGTATACAAAGTATACTTCCAAAGTCTACTTTTGTGTTCTGCTTTTCCTATTTGCTATGTCACACAATTTAGGGAAAAAAATGTGGTTGTAATCCAAAAATACTTATATTTCATATTCTGACCACCACAAAAACTCAATGCAACATGTTCATTTATTCCAATAATTTAATGGGTGAAAGAATACTTGTGGTAAGGGCAAAATAAATTTCCAAAAAGAAAAAACCTCATTCATCTAAGCAATCCTCTTGTTTTAATCATCTACTGTGCCCTTATTTTTCAAATATTATTCGTGCAGCTATATCAAATATTGTACTGTATTGTTAAGAACAGGAAACAAATTTTAGCATGTGTCTGCTGCAGAGATATGCTGATGGCATGTGACACTAGATAAATTGTTATTTCTGGTCTCTGAAGGATCTGACAATGCAAAGCTAGCTCATATCTTTATTCTCCACGTTTGTGCAGCTAATCTGAAGAGCCTCAACACATTGAACAAATTACACAGGAAACCTGCAAAATGTTATCAAGTAACAATGAGCTTTCAGCTATGATCCCAGCTAAGTCTTCCCTGCATAAATGTGTAAAAAGCCCACCATCACATATGTGCAGATCCCACAGTGACAACCGGTGACTGACAATTATGTTAGCTAATGAAAGCCACACGAATACCATTAATCAGTCCTCTATGCAGGATGTCCTTTTGTTAATAGTCATGTTAGAAGTAGATAAATTACTATGGAGAGTCTCCAAAACTCCCCCAGTCATATTTCTCCCTCCTTGTACTATCTCACGAAGTTGATTACAGTCCTGCAACAGAGTGGATAAACTTTGTGCTCTTCCATCTGGTCTTCTCTTCTGAGCTGTACTCACAAATTTGGCTATAAAAGGGAAAGTTTGTCTTATCAAATGTGTAAATATAGCTGTGTAAAACGCAGCACATTCTAGTGGTAACGGTATTTCGGAATGCAGCTAGGTTTTAATGCCCTGCTACTGACGCAGTGGGTGATGTTGAGTTATATCCCGAATCGCCCAAAAAGATCATTATTTGTTGCCACCTGTGGTGATGTTGTGCTCACCCCGCCCTGTGCTCTAGCTGAATCAGGCTTAGACAGAATGTTCTTGATTCAAGTTAAATAGGGTTCCCTGTGAGCTGGAATGGAGCTGCTATTTGTCCCTGACTACTGAGGAAGGAGGATGGCACCTTCATTTGAAATAAAAGTTGCCATAAAATTCAGTATTTTGTTATAATATATTCTCAAGATGACTCTCTTTACCACTGGCAGCAAACTAAATCCAACGAGCAAACACACTGGGAATAGGCTTCAAAGTAGGGTTAAGATGGCTGGACTCTGGAAATTCCATTCTAGCAGTTCCATGTCCAACTCCTTATGTAATCCAACGATGTGTATATGAACTACTGAATAATTTCTTTGCAAGCACATCACATGCATAGAACGTGTCATTATACAACATAAAAGAATAAAATTGGGGGCAGTATTTCAGCATTTTACTTCTAACACTCATCATAGTGGTGCCACTACAGCCAGAGTTGGCTTCTTACTAGTGCTTCATTTTGATTTCCCAAACATATTGGTTTCCTTTGGTGGGGGATTTTACATACGGATGTCCTCCAAGTTTCACTTCTCACAATTAGTTGCTACACAATGACTGAAACAGTATGATTCTTTAAGATATTTGATTTGAGGGTATAAGCCACAATCAGCTCAGTTAAATAGAATGCTTATGCTAAGGCCATTGAAGATGATTAATCAGATTCTCCATCTGAAAACCATACTCAACTGACTGCACTTAAAAAGCATGTAGAGGGCTGGGCGCTGGTGGCTCACACCTGCAATCCCAGCTCTTTGGGAGGCCGAGGCAGATGGATCACTTGAGATCAAGAGTTCAAGGCCAGCCTGACCAACATGGTGAAACCCCATCTCTACTAAAAATACAAAAATTAGCCAAGCATTGTGGCACACATCTGTAATCCCAGTTACTAGGGAAGCCGAGGCACGAGAATCATTTGAACTGGGGAGGCAGAGATTGCAGTGGGCACACCACTGCACTCCAGCTTGGGTGACAGGGCAAGAGTCCATCTCAAAAAACAAAACAAAACAAAACAAAAAAACCCACATGTACAAACAGAGGGCCATTCAAGGAATTTATCCCTACCAAATCAAACAAGGGTCAGCGAGTTAATAGCAGGGGGTCACAGTCTCTATTTGGAGGGTTAGGCTATTGCCTGACTGTGTATGTGTCCATTTGGATTGATACTATACCTAAACATCAAAATTTCTAAATTTATTGAATGGAAGATATACAGGATCTCAGGCTCTCCTAACCCAAAGTAGGACTTCAAGTGTCTGCTGAAAGGATGAGGAAGAATCTGGAAGACGCTGACAAAGAAGAAACCCAGGTACAAAATGATTCCAGAGGCCCCATCTATCTTCTCTATGACTTTTTATTATTTGGAATCGTGGGGCCCTGTGACATTGTTTGTGTTCTGCATGTCACTGGGCTAGGACTCTTATGCCGCTCTGCCATCAGACACTAACAAAAAATGACATGTAAATCTAACTGGAAAATTGTCAAGTAAGTCGTATTATCTTTACTTTGAAGTTTTCATGTTCTGTATTTCTCTTATCTGGCCATCACTGTTGGACTCTCAAACTGGACCCTGCCTCAGCCGAGACCCTGGTCTTGTTCCTTGCTAGCTCATTTATTTCACCTAATTTCAGAGTCTACCCAGAGTGGTCAGACGGTTCTTGTATTATTGCAAGAAAAGCACATTACCTTCTCTGCTTTAATTTTTTTTTTTTTTTTTTCTTTTGGAGGCAGAGTCTCACTCTGTCACCCAGGCTAGAATGCAGTGGTGTTATGTGATCACAGCTTACTGCAGCCTCAGAATCTTAAGCTCAAGTGATCCTCCTGCCTTAGCCTCTCACATAGCTGGGACCACAGGCACAGGCACACACCACCACGCTGGGCTTTTTGTTTTGTTGTATACAGAGATTCATGTTGCCCAGGCTGGTCTCAAACACTTCAAACAATCCTCTTCAAGGAATCCTCTTGCTTTAGCCTCCCAAAGTGCTGGGATTATAAGTGTCAGCCACCATACCTCCTATGCCCTCAAGTCAAAGTTGCTCTTCTCCATTGATTGACCATGGTCTACAAGATGCTGGTTTGCTCCCTTAACTGTTAATGTGACTTGTTGTCACTACATATCCGCAAAATTACTATTTGGTCAAATCTCCTTTCATATGCAACAGTTCTGGTGTGTATTTCATGTAAGGTACATAATGATTGTTTCCATTTACAGGTGAGGAGATGGAAACTGATAGGGGAACTTAATGTCGTAAGTCTAACAAGTTGCAGAACCAAAACTTAAACCTAGGACTTTTTACCATACCTAGTTTTTCTACAAAGTTTGAAGTGGAGGCAGAAAACGGAGAGAAGGACAGTAGATTAAAAATCTGGGAAAGATCACTCCATTTCATAGCCACTACAGTAAATTTTTTTGTTCTTATAATGAGCTATGTAAACCAAATCACCTCTCCACATTTGTCTGTGAGAAATTGACAATACTGTAAAATTCTACAAGGGAAAATGAATGCAGGTTTATTAGGTGAGATAATTTTTCACCCTGATAATTGAAATTAGTTATTTATTGAAATTAGCAATCTCTCTTTTCTATACAGTTCCTTGCCCTATACTTCACAGTTAGGGACTAAAGATAAAAATCTTAAAACAACTATAATATATTTTCAAAGCCTATGAGATGAAGTTAAATAAAGTCCTTTTTATTTACAGTATATTTATATATAGTATATATAGTAGTATGTAATGTATGCATATATACATTATATATATATATATAGTACTTTCAACAATAAACACCTTTGAATAATAATAGCTGATACTTATTAAGTACCTACTATGTGCCAGGCATTGTTCTAAGAGCTTTATGCTCATTAACGTTTTCAAGTTTTATGATAACTCCAGGAGATACGTATTACTGCCATTATCACCAACTTACAGATGAAGAAACAGAAACAGAGAGGTAAAGTAACCTGTCTATAGTCACACGGCTGGTATAATATCAAGTCAGTATCTGAACCCAGGAAGTTTGACTCCAGAGCCCTGGCTCTTAACTACCAGACAATGTGCTAAAGATTTTATTTATTGATCTATCAACAGGGTCCATATTTTCCTCACAAAACCTGGGATACACCACATGACATTATTTCTGCACTTATTCCACGTGTAAAAGACAGTCTGAGAAATACAGTAGATATGCAAAATTGCTGAATTTTCTGAGCTACTTGGATAATTGATGGGGAAATAAAACAAGGCAATACTTGCGATTGGTGTTAAAATAATTCTTTTGAACTATGCAGCTGTCTGTCATATGCCAAATGCCACAAGGGTGAACAGTGCTGTATCTCACTCCTGTGTTCACTGCGATGTGATAACCCCCACGTGAGGATACAGCAACAAAAGTGGCTTAATGGATTAATGTTGTTCTTTCGAGGTGTAAAGGCAATACACCATGACAATGAATGCTGGAGCAAATCACTGCGCCGCGGCCAGCAGCTGGAAGGTAAGTGTTCAGCAGGCCTGCCTAATTGATTCTGTCACCACAGCTGCCCCTAATTATAAGAACATCTCACTCTCGGACATAAAGATGTCCAGCAAGCTTCACTGAAGGCAATCGACTCACAGGGTTAAAATGGATCCAGTACAGTTTTACCTAATTGATGTGTAGCAAAGTTCACGTGACATAAGCTTATAAATATGATTTTTTCCATTGTCATAAAAGAGGATTTTTTTCTTATGTGTTATACATACCAGCCATATTCACTTCCAAAATGTTAAACAGAAAAATTGAGAAACATCTAGTTACTAAAAATTAAAAATATATTTACCTATTTTCTTATTGTCAAGATTTTTCTGTTCTGATGTGTTTATTGCTTAGGTAAAGTTAGCACATTAACATGATTTTGATATGTTAATATTTGTCTTTATAACCATTTCTTCTTTGCTCAAGTTGAATTACATTTAATTCGTGCCACTAAAATTCTCTTTTTTATTTAAAGAAATTTACTTACATGTTCTAAACTAAATAAATTCCCAGGTAAGATGAGTTAGCAATTGATTATAATTAGTTTTAAACAATGATAACTATGTGAAAACTTTTAAGCAGTGCGTATAAATGAACAAAGTCCCTGATTCATGATCTAAGAACATTAGTTCCCTATAATCTATTTTTCACATAGCCATTTAAAACTTATTCCTTCTGTGAAAAAGAAAAATTTTAGCAGAGCTAATTCTGAAACAAATGTGTCCTTTCAGGACTTCTAAAATCTGTTTCTTTGTTATTTAGTCAGATCTCCTTTCTTAGTAATTATGGCTTTCTGATTTTTTCATTTTTGTCCACAGATGACTTATTAAAGAGAATGATACTAAAACCTTAGTACCTGCCAGGATTGAAAGCCTTCTTTACTCGTTGAGGCCTACAATATCAAAGTTAAATTTCTCTCTCCTCTGTTCACTACAGTTTTAAGTAAGCAACGTTGCATCCCTTCTTCAGCAGGGTCCACATTTGACTTTCTAAGGACCTTTAAAACCTCCTTGCACTCTTAAGCAGGTCCATGGACAACCTAACAATTGAATTCTTATCATTTTACTTCTACCCCACAGGAAAGATCAGGGAAGGCAAATTCCTTATCTTAGGGTTCCCAGTGACATGAATTTGCTGAAGAGGTGGAAAATAACCAAAATCAAATTAAACAGATTGTTGACAGTAAGAAACTTGGTGCTACATTATTCTGTGACTACATTCTGTGGCCACTATAACTACAAGGCTGCTGCACTTTCCCATACTGTCCTCCAAAGTCAAACTGTATGATGGAAGTCAGTGCCCTTTGGTCTCATAAAACACACAAAAAGAAATCCCAATAAGAAAGAGTCTAAATGTGTAGTCTCCCCTATTTTACATAAAGCATAAATTCCTTAAAGAATCTTTTGAAAGTGAAAGTGAGCTGCTTCCCATACATTCTGACACAACCCACTGACTCCCAGAATGTAATACAATTTTCTCAGCACAAAGACTCAAACATGTTACACGAAAGAAGTCAAAATGAAGCTCACTTAGCATGTCAACATATGGTTTTCCTTACCCTACTATTATCTACGCTGGAGACCTTACTTGGATTGCACCATCTTGTGTACGGCTTTTTTCGTGCTGAACAATGAGATCATGTATGAAAGTACTTTGTAAACAGTAGGCTAAATAGTGGTAGTCTAAGAAATGCCTTCTGGGTGAGCCCAGGGTAGGGCATTGATGGTGAAATTTGCATTATCTGAAGGGAGCTTTAAACAATTTAACCATGAGCTCTCTAGATTTTAATTTCCTTTAATAACACGATCAGTACCAACCATGAATTTAAATAATTCCCCATGAATCCCTAAGGACACTGGCACTCCACTAGAAGTATCTTTTGTTTTGTTTGTTTTTACTTAGAAAGAAGGTTAATTAGATTCTTTGTTAATAGTTTATAAGTCCATGAATTTAAATTACTGAACTCTACACATAACATCTTGAGCTTTTGCCACAAGCTTGATAGACCCTATCAAAAAGAATGGAGACAGGAAACTTAGGTAAAGTACTTGTTTGGTCTGCAGGATGAAGCAGTCACAAAATTACTCTGAATCTCAATCATCTTGAGCAGAAAAAGGAGGGGAAATAGCACCTGCCATACCTATTTCAATACAGTTGTAAAAATCTAATTAAAAAGAGCAATAAAAGCATTTCGCATATTTTAAAAATTAATATTATTAACTCTGATTTAACCACCACCATCTATAAATATCTAAAAAAAAGCCAGAAAATGTTAGGTTATATAAATCTAGATGGCACGAAATTACATAACAAATATCTGAAAAACTACATATACTTTTGGTCATTCTTGAGAGACAAAAAGAAAAAAAAAGTAGCTGGAAACTATCAAGAAAAGTTACCGAAATGCTCAAAGGAAAGGGCAGCCAATATAAGGGAATACACTAAACATTATAGAATCATACAGACTGATACCAGGAAGGCCAGGAAGAAAGTAACTGTTCTTTAAAGTCATGAAATCTTAGAAAGAGCAAAAGCATTTTTTGAGAATTTGCAGAATACTGCAGTTCTCAGAAAACCTTGAAGCATGAAATACATAGTCTTTGAATAAAAAAGGAAGTGAAGTTTTTGCACAATACAAAATATAATTTGGAAAATGCTTATTCAGCGGGGCTATACAGGAAAATGACTCAGGAGACAACACAAAGGAGAAAACTTGGGCTTTGAAGTCAGGTTGGCTCAGGTTCTGATTCCAGTTTTCCCACCTAAAGTCTCGTGGCTTGGCCAAGTCCATCTATTACCTAGGTGAACTTCATCCTCATCTGCAAGGTAAGTTTACCTTCCACAGGACGGAGTGAGAGAATCAAAGAACTGTATCCCATACTTTGAATAGGATACTGTCACACACACAATAAGCATCAATAACCGCTCATTTTATTTTAATAGCAAACTCATAAGGAATTAATTAAATTCATGGGTGGAACTGATCATGTTATTAAAGGAAATTAAAATATAGAGAGCTCAGGCTGGGCGCCGTGTCTCACGCCTGTAATCCCAGCCCTTTGGGAGGCTGAGGTAGGCAGATCACTTGAGCCCAGGAGTTTGAGACCAGCCTGGGCAACATGGTAAAACATCATCGTTACAAAAAATACAAAAATTAGCCAGGTGTGGTGGCATGTGCCTATGGTCCCAGCTACTCCGGAGGCTGAGATGGGCAGATCACTTGAGCCCAGGAGGTTTAGGCTTCAGTGAACTGAAATCATGCCACTGCACTCCAGTCTGGGTGACAGAGCAAGACCCTGTCTCAAAAATAAATAAAACAAAATAAAATAAAATAAAATAGAGTTCATGGTTAGATTATTTAAAGCTCCCTTCAGAGAATGCAACTTTCACCCTCAGTGACCTACCCTGGGCTCACCAGATGGCACTTCTTAGACTACCACTATTTAGCCTACTGTTTACAAAGCACTTTTATACACAATTTCCCTTTAGCACAAAAGGCTGTAAGATGGTGCAATCCAAGTAAGGTCTGCAGTTTAGCTAATAGTATTGTACCAATGTTAATTTCTTAGTTTTGATCAATATAGCAAAGCTATGTATTATTAAACGAGCTGAATAAAGAGTATAGGAGAACTCTCTGTCCTATATTTTCAATCCCTCCATAAATCAAAAATTATTTCTTCTAAAACTCAAGATGACTAAACTCAATTTATGTCTTTTGAATAAGTGTCTCTTTTGAATAATAAGTTAAGTATCCCTCTTCCATGTTTCTATAAAACCATTATTATTCCACTTAATATAAGGTATTTTATCTTTACACGTGTTTGTTTCACTTAGGAGACAGAGGCTCCTGGAAGTTAGGGGCTTTATTCTTTTAATGCATCTTTTATCCTAATAACTAGCACAGTGCTCAATAATGTTTACTGAATGGAAGAACGAATGAGCAAAGTCAATCTGTGATTCAAACACTCCATATCAAGTGAGCTACTAGTTTAATGCACAGGATTTATGTAAAAACATATTGAATTTATCAGGGTTATCACTACCTTTATTACTCTATCATATTAGCCCATGATATGGTCTGTTCCTAGCCAAACACATTAGAATGCTCTATATTCTTCTTCTGGCATCCAGCTAGTATCTAGATCCTGCCTTATTCATGTAGATAACTGGCTTCATTCCCTTAGGAATTTGTCAGTACCCATTCATTCAACAAATATCATTGTGCATCAGTTACATTGCTCTCACTGTTTTAAGTACTGGACATATAGAATTGAGTATGAAAACCAAGATCCTTGTTCTCCTGGAGTTGACATTCTGGTTAGGGGGCAAGAGATAGAGACTTTATTAACCAATTAAATTTCTTTCACAAGCAATTTATTTGTAAAATAAATCCTTCCTCTTTACAATCTGAGAGCACAAAAAATTGTTAAAGTAGCTATATCCTTTCCACTTAAATTCCACATAACTCCTCTTCTATTTAAATTGAGGCTTTGAGAACTGATCACTAAATCGGTATATAACCAACTAATATTAATCAGTTGAACACTGCTCAATGGGTACTATGTCATTTGGAAAGTGTTTATTCCTAATAACAACTTATTTTCCTTACTAAAACAATTATTTATTAAAAATTACTAAGATATTATATTCTCAGTACTGCATTATACTATGTTACAATTTTACCACTTCAGGGCTAAATATAAATAGTGCAATATGCTGATTAAAAGCCTGGGTCAGACAAACCCAATTTCAAGTCTTAGTCTCCCATATGCTAGTTGTCTGACCTTGGACAAATTATTTAAATTCTCTAAGCCTCGTTTTACATTTTCTAAAATGTAAATGAAATAGAACCTATCTCATAGGGCTACTAAAATGATTAGATAAGATATTGCAATTAAAGCACATAGCAGTCAGTGTGTGTCACATTGCAAGCACTCAACAAATGTTGGTAGCTATTCTTCTTATATTATCACTTAGGTTCTCAGAAAATTTTAGCAGTTTATGAAGCTCTCTAAATTAATACAAAGTTTTTAAATAACTGCCCACTTAGAGTTGAGACAAGTGGAAACAAATTCATTCCTGTAGCAGGCAGAATAATGGCTCCCAAAGATCCTAAATCCTGATCCCCAGAACCTGTGAATATGTTACCTTACACAGCAAAAGGGACTTCACAGATGTGATTGAGACCTTGAGATTAAGGATACTAACATGGGGAAATTATGCTATATGGTCATTCCTCACTAACTGTGGGGGATTGGCTCCAGGATACCCTGCAGATACCAGAATCCATAGATGTTCAAGTTGCTTACAGATGACCTCCTTATCAGCAGCTACAAAACTCATGCATAGGAAGGGCTGACTATATTATCCAGGTTCACCCAATCTAATGGTGTGAATCTTTAAAAGGAGATTATCTTCCCTTGGTGCAGTTAAAGAGGAATAGTCAGAGATGTCATGTTGTTGGCTTGGAAGTAAGAGGAAGGGAAGCCCCTCTAGAAGCCGAAAAAGGCAAGAAAATGATTTCTCTCCTAGAGCCTCCTGCAGCCCTGCCAACACTTCAATTTTAGCCCAGTGACACTCCTAGCAGAATTCTAACATTTAAAACTGTAAGATAATAAATTCATGAACTCATGTTGCTTTAAGCCTCAAAGTTTGTGGTAATTTGTTACAGGAGCAACAGAAAACTAATACAGTTCCCAAGGAGAAATCAATTGTGTTGATTTTCTAATATTAGCAACTGCGGGACTCATCTCATTAATTAATACACAGGACGTTAGTACATAAAAATAGATAAACCAGAGTGAGGTAGAAGGATTAGCTCACATGTCACTTCACCTCCATACCCTCCTATTCAAGGTTCAAGAAACAGCCCCACACCAAAGGGATCACAGAAGCTGAGGAATGGAGGTGGAAAACCATGAGGAATTCAGGAAATGAAGTTCAATCCCAGAGGCTGACCTCAACAGTTGTGACCCAGACAACCCTTCTTTCTCTCCAGCCTCAGTTTCTTGCGTGTAAAATGAAAAGTCAGATCACCTCCCAGTGCTGTTACGCTCTAAAGTGAGCCATGAAGATCTATTCTGGGTTTTTGTACATTGTGTTTCAGGAATCCACGAGCAGAGAGTTACCGACCTAATTTTTATATTTAAACATAATTTATGAATGCTTGCATCCCAGTGGCAATAGTATACAAAAAAAAAAAAAAAAAAAAGACAGAAGAAAGAACTTCTACAGAATTTTCCAAGGCTTTCAAAAGTTTTGGGTTTCAGAGCCCAAACCCAAATATTGGTAGGAATGTGCTTAAATCTGACAGTTAAGGTAACAAAACAAAATAAATTATTTTTCTAGTGACTACTACTTAAGTAGCAGTATTTTTGTCTTTGCTGATAAAAATATCATTTAGGAATTTTAATAAACCTAAAAATTTAAGCAAAACCCTCACAACAAGCCTTTACAGATTAACATCACATTCAATTCTAAGTCAAGGTCTAATGAAATCCCTCACTTGGGAAGTACACACCATAGTTCTATGACATACTTCCTGTTTAAACTCTAGCTCTAAAGAAAGATATTTCTTGCATTACTTTGGTGTACCTCAAATATCTTACATATCCCAAGGGAAAATTATAGATCAGGTCCAAAAGTCTGCAGCAAATCTATTGAACAATTATCTATTTGCAATGGGGGAAATCATCCTGAAATAAGTTAAAAGCTATAGAGACATCACACTTAAGAACCTAGGTCAAACCAACCTTATGGTCATGAAGGCCATTCCTGAACAATTGTATTGTCAGCACTGTGGGGAAAAAAAATCTATCAGCAATGCAGTGGACCTCTGTGATTTAACCATCAGACAGTACCTCTGAGAATTCAAACCCTTAAGAATTTTATCACGTTAGTGACAAAAAAAAAAAAGGAGGACAGAGAATGTCTGCAGTGGTTCTGCCAGCGTGTGTTAATGTAGTAAGTCAGACCTCAATAGACATATGATATCAGCACATGAACAATTTGAACCAATAAAGGACTGGCTTTTTGTGATTAAAGAGACAACCTTAGTATTATAACACATGAAGATCTTATTTAAAAAGATCTGGCCGGGCACGGTGGCTCATGCCTGTGATCTCAGCACTTTGGAAGGCCGAGGCGGGTGGATCACGAGGTCAGGCATTCCAGACCAGCCTGGCCAACATACTGAAATCTTGTCTCTACTAAAAATACAAAAAATTAGCCGGGCGTGGTGGCAGGTGCCTGTAATCCCAGCTACTCAGGAGGCTGAAGCTAGAGAATCGCTTGAACCTGGGAGGCAGAGGTTGCCGTGAGCTCAGATGGAGCCACCGCACTCCAGACCAGGCGACTGTGTGAGACTCCATCTCAAAAACAAACAAACAAGCAAACAAAAACCTACATGAGCTAATAGGCCCATAGACCTGCCTTCCTTACTGCAAGTGGTGGCTGGTTTTCTTGCTTCCAGAACCACTTCATCTTCCTTTTATGTTAAACTATCTGGAAAAGCTGATGGCACAGATGAAGTTACAAAGACAGCTCCTCATTTTTGTAAGAAGTGCTATAATGATAGTACATAACAGTTTAAAAAAAAGAGAGAGATGGATAAAGAAGTTAATACTGATTTCTGCTAGAAGAAAATGTCCTCAAGAACCAAGGTCTCGAAAAAAAAAAAGTGTTAAGGTTTAAGGGTACAACGATTCAACTAAGTTGTTGAGAATAAATGTTGTTAGAGCCGTAACTATGCTAGTTTTTTATTAGGTTCATTGTTATTCTTGTTGGTGTTCAGTTTATAGTTTCATAAGTTTTGAATTCTCTTCACCTAGCCCTACTTTTTCCAGAAGCCTCTTTATTTTGTGTGTCATTTTGCAAAATGAGTTTTGTTTTGTCTTGCTTTGTTTTTCCCAAAAAATGCAAGCATGGAGTTACAGCAGAAATGTCTGTGGCAGGACAGGGACCTGTCAGTGGTGTTGCAGACAACTTCCCCAGGCCAGAGGTTCCCAAACCTATAACTGTATACATAAGTCACTTGAGCAAGTTTACTAAAATGAATATGAAATATTCATGGAACCCATTGAAAGACTCTGATTCAGTAATTCAGAGAAAAGCCTAACAATATGCTTTTTTACATGGAATCAACCTAGGTGCCCATCAATGGTGGACTGCATTGAGGAAATGTAGTATATACACACTGTGGAATATCATGTAGCCATAAAAAAGGAATGAAACTGCATCCTGTGTAGCAACAGGGATGCAGCTGGAGGCCATTATCCTAAGCGAATTAATGCAGGAACAGAAAACCAAATACTCCATGCTCTCACTTGTAAGTAGGAGCTAAACATCAAATACTCATAGACATAAAGATGGCAAAAACAGACACTGGGGACTACTAGAGCAGGGAGGGAAGGAGGGAACAGGAGTTGAAAAACCAACTATTGGGTACTATGCTCAGTATCTGGGTGATGGGATCATTCGTACCCTGAACCTCAGCACCACGCAATATCACTCATATAACAAACTTGCATACGTAGGTTGAATATAAAATATAAGTTAAAATTATTTTTTAAAATAATATAAATATAAAATATAAGTCGAAATTATTTTTTTAAAAAGAGAAAAATATAGGGAAAAAAAGAATCTGCCTTTTAAACAAAAGCATCGCAGGCGATTCTCATACAGGTGGTTAGTATGGGCACAACTTTCTCATAAATATTACACTGTGCCAGGGGCAGCCCTCTCCAAAAGTTATACGGCATTTACAGAGTTAATGTCCACCCCATAAAGTCTTTCCAGTAAATTTTTTTTTTTTTAAGAAAAAATGTTTAAGATTTATTGCCCTGGGTAAATTATAGGGAATTGAGACTTAATTTCACTTCTGAAAAAATTCAGAATCTTGTAGAAAGAGACAAATGAAAATTATGGTTCAATTGGCATTGGGATAGTTATCTACAAGGCTCAAATTGTTAGCACTCATATTCAAAATAATAGCTAGGAGTCAATACAGGGTTTAAAAAATTATTTTTTAAAAAACAAAAAAAGAAGAGAAAATGAGGGAAAGAGAATCAAATATTCCAAAAAGTTTCTCCTGAGCTAGACACCTCCTTCCATTTTTATGTGTCACGTGAGATGGACTATTCTCTAAGGGCTGAAAGTAATTTCATAATATTTAAACAACTGATTTAAAATAATTACATTATTTGAAAATTGCTAAGAGAGTAGATTTTAAATGTCCTCACCACAAACAAATGCTTTGTGAGATGATGACACGTATGCTAAATAGCTTGCTTTAGCCATTCCACAGTGTATGCATATTTCAAAACATCACGTTGTATACCATAAATACATACAATTTTATTTGTCAATTTAAAAATTAATTAAAAATAAATTTTAAAAAATAAAACACATATTAATCAGGAACACATTTATTTTGGAGAATTCCTATGAAGGTTGCTTGAAGATACTTTTTTCCTAAACTTTAAAGCTATGTAAGACAAAGAACCCATTTTAAATTTGTGCTTTCTATAAGACTAGCATATCTGGGTCCTCAGATTTAAATGACCAGATCTAAAAAATAATAGTTAAGAATTATAAAAGGTGTAAGAACTGCCATTCCCAGACTGAGTTTCCCCCTTATTAGAACATTCAAGCCTTACATTGGTGTCACCATTTAATCTTTACAAGAATATTCTCTCAAAATTTCCTTACTTTATACTTATTTTCTAGGTAACCATGAGCATTAAATGCCCACAGGGATATTATTATCTCCAGTGTAGATCTCTACTTTGAGATCCAGACTTTGTTAATGTTGCTTATCTTAAAAAGTATAAATATCCATGCAGTTGAGCAGTCCTAAAATACAACTTTTCATTTACTCACGCCCTATCTCCAGCCCACTACAAAGTGCAGTTAATTTTACTACCACCCACCCCCACTTTCCCATCCCCAACCCTTCCAGGAAGGGAACTTTTATAGTATTAGGCAATAAGCAGAGCCGATGAACTAGTAATTTGTCAACTATAAAGCAACCACAAAAGTAGGAAAGAAGAGAAAGAAGAAGTAAGCCAACCACAAGGCAATTGAACATGAAGTGAGCTAAAACATGCATCCTAGAAAAAGAGGAAGTAGCCAAGAATGAAACATCACGAAGAATGGCAATGCCTATCATGAATGTCCATGCCAGAGGGGTATGTCCAACCAGCATGGACACTAAGACAAAGGTCAATTGTGAAACCTGGGGAAAAATCTGAAGCTGGAGTTAGAAGAAGAGGTATTCCTAGGGAGCAAGGAATGGGATTTATGATCTGCTGTTCAGCTTTATTCTATGTTTGGCTTTAGATTTGTCTAGGGTTTACTTCTGTTCCTGAGTCATCTGGAGTTCCCTGAAAGCAGAGAACTCCATGCTTTCAAGGTTGAAGCATAACTGATTCTCTCACAATCTGGCATTCTGAACAGGATTCAAGGTTCAGAAATTCTATGTACTAACATAGGAGAGTTAGGTGGCAAAGCTGTAGTGTAAACTGTATGAAACAAAGATTACACATTGTGTTAGGCCATTCTTGCATTGCTATAAAAAATACCTGAGATTGGGTAATTTATCAAGAAAAGAGGTTTAACTGGCTCACAGTTCTACAGGCTTTACAAGAAGCCTGATGCTGGCATCTGCCAGGCTTCTGGTGAAGCCTCAGGGAGCTTTCAATCATGACGGAAGGCAAAGGAGTAGTGGGGGACATCACATGGTGAAAGCAGGAGCAAGCAAGCAAAAGAAAAAGAGAGAGACCACACACTTTAAAATGACCAGATCTTAGTCATTATCATGAGGACAGCACCAAGGGATGGTGCTAAACCATTCATGAGAAATCCACCCCCATGATCCAGTCACCTCCTACCAGACCCCACCCCCAATACTGGAGATTACAATTCAACATGAGATTTGGGTGGGGAAAAATATACAAACTATACCACACAGTGATCTGATCAAGCACTGAATTTGAGATTTCTTAGAATTATATATTTGGGTAAGTTTATTAAAGGCCTTTTGAAGACCTGATGAAATGAGAGAGGGAAATGAGGCCTGGAGAATGTAAAATTAGAGACATAATTACGGAATGTCTCACCCACTTGGAATTTGAATAATTGCATCTACCCAACCAGATTAGTAATGTATAAAATCTTCTATCCTGTTTAAATTTGAGAGGTTACAGCATTATGCTCCTAAGATCTTTAAAAGGTCATGCTGCTGTAAAGACACACGCACATGTATGTTTATTGCAGCACTATTCACAATAGCAAAGACTTGGCACCAACCCAAATGTCCAACAATGATAGACTGGATTAAGAAAATGTGGCACATAGACACCATGGAATACTATGCAGCCATAAAAAATGATGAGTTCATGTCCTTTGTAGGGACATGGATGAAGCTGGAAATTGTCATTCTCAGCAAACTATCGCAAGGACAAAAAACCAAACACTGCATGTTCTCACTCATAGGTGGGAATTGAACAATGCGAACACATGGGCACAGGAAGGTGAATATCACACACCGGGGACTGTTGTGGGGTGGGAAGAGGGGGGAGGGATAGCATTAGGAGATATACCTGAGGCTATATGACGAGTTAATGGGTGCAGCACACCAACACGGCACATGTATACATATGTAACAAACCTGCACATTGTGCACATGTACCCTAAAACTTAAAGTATAATAATAATAAAATAAAAAATAAAAATAAAAAGGCCTTTGATAAACTTACCCAAATACATAGTTCTAAGAAATCCTAACTCGGATTCCTAATGAAAAGACAGAACTGGCTGGAGAACATAAGCAACGCCAGGTAAAGAAAAATTGAATATTGCTACAGCAAATGGTAAGGATATATATTTTATGTCAGCATATTGGGATAATAGTATCTCTTCAAGGACTATTATAGAGCAGAGGTCAGCAAAATACGGCTCATAAGCCAAATCCTGCCTACCATCTGTTTTTGTAAATAAAGTTTTATTGGAGCACACTTGCATTCATTTGCTCATAAATTGTCTATGGCTACTTTTGTGCTACAACTGCAGAGTTGGGTCTCTACAGAAATGTTTGCAGATCCCTGTTACCGAGTCAATAAGTCATCATGGAACATCTGTAGAATTTCATCTAGCAATAAGAATTGGCAGGTTTCATAAAGACAGACAGCAGAATGGGAATAATCCATGCAGGGTCTGCATTTTGAGGTCTAAGAACAAACTGGATATACAGAGTAGAATATTCAGAATGTTATCTGAGAATGCTAAGGGAACTAGAACCCCATTCAGATAAGGAGAAGAAGCTAAGATATACTTAAGATAAAT
Source organism: Pan paniscus (assembly GCF_029289425.2). Classification (NCBI taxonomy): domain Eukaryota; kingdom Metazoa; phylum Chordata; class Mammalia; order Primates; family Hominidae; genus Pan; species Pan paniscus. The sequence goes on along the minus strand of NC_073256.2, from coordinate 51,145,893 downwards.
GTTGCCATTACTCGGTTCAGGCAAAACATTGTTTGCAAGTGGGGATAGGATATACAGATTAGGAAAAATGGTGGCGAAATTAACCTCAAAGTCAGAAAATAAATATGTTGCAAATTTGTAGATTAATATATTATTTGATATTTATTTATTTGGTGTGTATAATTTTATTTGATGATGATTTCCTTCTTTGAAAAAATGAGATGACAGATTCACCCAAACTGTGACTTTGTAGAAACCCTTGGGTAAGGACAGTTATCAGAGAGAGGAAATGAGGCCTGTAGAATGTAAAATTAGAGACATAATTATGGAATGTCTCAACCACTTGGAATCTGAATAATTGCATCTACCCAACAGAGGAAAATGCTTCTGTTGCTGTATTAGTAACTTATAAAATATTCTATCCTGTTTAAATTTGAGAGGTTATGGCATTATGGTATAACTATCAATGATTTTCAGCTACTGTATAATAAAGAAAGCTGAAATAAGATGTAATTGAAAGTTAGGATAGTACATTGCAGTTAAGACGACACTATGCTAGGATCAGAACTGTGACGGGATTATTATTCTTCGAGGAATGAAGTTTTGGCTTAATAAATCAAATGTGTATAGTAACAATAGAAGAAATTTTAAACGATACCTTAGAAAATTAATCCTGTACCTCACTTATGATATATTGATGACATTCTGTGCAATTTATTCCTATGAGGGCTCTAAGATCATTCACATTGTTTATAAAATTGTGCTGAGTTTTTCTGAGGGAATTAGCAGAAAGAAGCTAAGTATATAAATTTCAAAAATTAAGACATGGAGGAAAATAGATTTTGGAAAGACTTCAGGAGTGTGACACTTATGTCATAAGCATTTCTAAAATGTGTTGCAATTGTTTCTTTGAAAACAGGAAATGAGAATAATAAAAGTGGATGAGAAAAAAACACTTGTGGTAAAAAGTGAGAAGACAGGCAGATTTTAAAATGTGGGCAACTTAGGAATATAGAGAAGATAGGACATAAAAGTGAACATAAAAGGACAAAAAGCTAGCAATAAACTGTGTATAAAAATTACATGGGGTTTGGAATCAGTTTACGAATTGAGTTCCAGCTCAGTCTCTGACTATTTTTATGGCCATGTGTGTATATTTGTAACTTAAAATGAGCATATATAGTCACTGCCTGTATGTAATTATTTACTGAGTTGTCTTACCATGGGAATTTTTCTACCTATTCCTTTTGAGTAACTTTGAAAATTCTGCTTCTGTTGTACCTTAATTGCAAGTCACTCAATTTACTCCTATTGGTAGTAACAAGAAAAAGATGAAACAGAGTTTTGAAATAGACATGAAGCAAAAGTAATGGCAAGAGGAATGGAGGTGTTTGCAAATAAAGCTTGAAGAAAGATGTGAGTAAAAGGAAACCTAGGCCTTGAAAAAAAACAAAACAAAAAAAAACTAGCTTCTGCTGGTTGATATGAAGGCAAAGGAATCTAAAATTCGTACATGAAGGCTGAGCTGGGGAGGTGGGAAGAGACAGGACCCAAGCAGGAAGAAGACACAAGTCAAAATCCTGAAGCTAAAACCTGAACGTCAACACCTCCTCATGGGTGCTGTAAAACCACGATGGCATTGACTATTTGACTATAGGCCCAGACCTTTGATAAGAAAATGCTGTTGAAAATCTCCTTGTATGCACATTATTTATAAAAGAACAAGTGAATTCACAAGCATCCCAAGCTGCAAAGGAACTAAGATCCTAAAACATTTCTGGTGAGTAAGGAATGCTAAGCAGAAATTAATAATAGGGCCCGGCATCCATTATTACTAGTTTCAAATGTAGATGTCATGTCATTGCTGTATCTTTAATTTGGAGCACTGTCTTTATTGTTTTATGTTACTGGCTATAAAAATATTTATGAAGACTATAACAAGTTCACTCCTAACTTCGATCCTCTTAACCCACCTTTCCCACCATAGGCTTTTCTAGGACCTAACCAGGCGCAGTTCATGTGGACATCTATATACATGTTGCCCATATATTCACACATAAACTATGCTCTTCTTTCATACATAATATGGAATAAGGAAGGCACTTTTTAGAAATTTGGCTCAGATTAACTTTCTGGGCATGACAAACTCAGTGCAAATTCATATCATTCACTTACACTCCTGTCTGTTACCAATACCCTATAATCATAATTCATATTAACATAATTATCTTAGTATTGATTACCTAAAATATCCATAATCATCAATAATTTGTATCAATACAAAATAATGTATGTGACACTTTATCTTAAAGAAAGGGTCCTTTCAAAACAAGAGTTGATAACAAGGACTTTCAGAAATTAGGACTTTCTGAAGCTGGGAAATACACTGAATGTATGTATTTACATACATTTGAAAATATTCTGATTTTTATTCATCTTAACAAGCTTAATGATAGAGTGGAGCAAACCACTTATTTAGAAATACCATTTAAATTTTTTCTGATGAACTTGATGAAGTTCAAGTAGTGGACAACACCAAAAAAAATATTTAAAAGCAGGCCCTTTCTTTTCTGAAGTTTTTATATATAAGTCAGAGTTTTATTTAAAAATACTTCCTAGCATCTTTAGAATATAAGCCCTCCATGGATAAGAATCATGTCTGTTCTATTCTCTGTTTATTTCCAGAACCTAGCACAATGTACAGAATGTATTAGGTACTTAATAATTATGTGTTGAATAAATGAATGCACAAGCTTCCTATAAGACCTAAAATAAAAATTTTTAAAAAAAGAAACAGCAGAACATGCATGTTATATAGAAAATATAAAGATAAATATCAGAGGCCAGGAGCAGTGGCTCACGCCTGTAATCCCAGCACTTTGGGAGGCCAAGGTGGGCGGATCACCTGAGGTCAGGAGTCCGAGACCAGCCTGGCCAACATGGTAAAAATCCCGTCTCTACTAAAAATACAAAAATTAGCCAGGCGTGGTGGCGTGTGCCTGTAATCCCAGCTACTCAGGAGGCTGAGGCAGGAGAACTGGTTGAACCCAGGAGGCAGAGGTTGCAGTGAGCCAAGATCGCACCACTGCACTCCAGCCTGGGAGACAGAGCAAGACTCCATCTCAAAAAAAAAAAAAAAAAAAAAAGATAACTATCAGAAAAAGAATTACCTAGAATTGTTGAGAGGGCTTGTTTTTAGAAAAGAAAACTAGAGATGAAAACGGATGGGAACAGGAACTGATGCCCACCCCCAAGGTAAATGTTTTACTTGTGTATGATTGTTTTAAAAAACAATGAGCTCACAATAATTTAATAAAAATAAAATTTTATTTAAAAAATGGTGATTTCTATACAAGCCTGTATTTCTGATAAATTATGAAAGAAAGTCAGAAGCAAATAAACTGTAATATTAAAGTGCAGAAAAGAATAAATGAGAAAAGAAAGTACAAGTGCTTCCCCGGCAATAAAGACAGTTTTCATATAATTTTTTTCAGACAGATACCAAGTATAAGTCTACTATATAATCTTTTCTTTTTTAAAGGAGAAAATAGACAGAAAGTTAAACAAGTAAGAGTATAGCTTTCTACTGAGGCAATCCCAGATAAACTGAACTACAGTATCACTAAAGTGAACCATCAGAAATGTACGTATACATGCACACACAGCACACACACTTCAAGAATCATCTTGGCCTGGCCAGGCACGGTGGCTCATGCCTGTAATCCCAGCACTTTGGGAGGCCAAGGTGGGCGGATCAGTTGAAGTCAAGAGCTCAAGATCAGCCTGGCCAACATGGCAAAACCCCTCTCTGCAAAAAATTCAAAAATTAGCCAGGTGTGGTGGTGTGCACCTGTAATCTCAGCTACTTGGGAGGCTGAGGCAGGAGAATTGCTTGAATTTGGGAGGCAGAGGTTGCAATGAGTCAAAATCGTACCACTGCACTCCAGCCTGAATGACAGAGCGAGATACTGTCTCAAAAAACAAAAAACAAAACAACAAAAAATGATCTTGGCTGATTTCAGCCTTTCAATGTAACTTACTGCTTCCACAGGGTAGTCTGAAAAACTTTTTTTTTTTTCCATTTCAAGGATTTTCATTTTCACATGGCTCTTGGATGAATTACTTTTGTTCTTATTTATAATCTTTGTTTGTTTGTTTTATTTCTCTGTACTAACAAGATATTGCCTGCAAGTAAAAATTTGTTTTGACACATTTGCTAAAACTATACAATCACAGCAAGTCTCTCAAACCTAGATACTATTTTCAAAGATCTCTTTTGACTTACTCAGGCATGCAAACTTTCATAGTGAGCAGGATTCTCTGCAGGCATGATCCTAAAACTTTGGCGAACATCAGAATCCCACAAACAGCTTATTAAAACACAGGATGCCGGGCCCTATCCCGGACAGCTTCATTCCAGGAGCTCTGGGGCGAGGCCAGGGGATTTGCACTACCCACGAGTTTCCAGGTGATGTTGATGTTGATTTCACCCAGCAGAAGAATCTCTTACTAAATGTCTCCTGGTGTTCTAACTTCTATCATTTGAAGAACTTGGATATATTCCCAAAGCATATCTCTATCATCCATCCTTTGATAATACTTGAGTTTTTAAAAATAAGCCTGATGATTTTAAATTTCTTTATCTAAATTTAACTTAAAGAACTAGTGGAAAAACCAAAGCAAACTCCAAAGTCCACAGTGTAAAGCATAAAAAGCTCAAAGAGATTCAGTGAGTTAGCATTCTCTTGAAGACAAAAGTGATAACAGCTCACTTGGAGGAAACTTCAATATTGAAACGAGCACTTCGAGATTTATGGTGTATTTTAGACATGTAGGAGCAACTGTCAAGAGAGAATGAGCTCTATTGCAAATAAGTGATTCCCAAGCAGCGAATGACCAATCCCCTCCCATTCATATCCTAACCATATTATTTTCTGCTTTAGTAATACTTAGGCCTTAAGAATAACGGAAACACCTGGAGTTGATTTTAACACTACTTTCTAGCCCAGGGAATGGTCCAAATCCCATCAGGCTAAATCTCACCCTTGACCTGCCAAATATGATTACTGGAGTCCAGTCACTTCCCTGCATTCTGCAGCTGTTCTTCCCCCTTCTCCCTTCATAATTATCACATCTACTTCTCTGCCCAGAACTCTAACAGCAGTAAGAGCACACACTGCCAATTCAAGTGGAAAAACAATTTCTTCAATTGACACTCCAAAGCAAAGACGCTTGTGTTGACCTCTTCTGCCAACTATTTGTCTAGGCAATGCACACGCCTTAAGACACTTCAAAGGCACTTTCATTGGTGATGGCCTGAAGCAGGCACTGCTAGGGTGAAACAGCAACTTAAGAGTGCCAGGGCAATAAAACACAACAGTTTATATAAAAAAGAAGTGAGGGGCACCCAAAGTTTTTACGTCCCAGACAAGGCAGAAAGTGAAGTTCCAAACTCATCTACATAGATCCAGTGGCATCAGATAATGGACCACCAGGCTGCAACCCTCTCCCTGCCTTGGCTATGGGACTTTGGTCAAGTCATCTAACAACACATCATTTCACTCTTGAAGGCTAAGCATCAGACTAGGCCAGAGAAATTTCTTTTTTAATCTAATTTTTGATGCATTGGCAAAACCTGGTTTCTTCTCTTGTAAATTTGGTAGCAACCACAGCAATTGCATTCAGTGAGATTTACACCTTGTCAAGTTTTTCTTAGCCATATTTTGCCCCATTTCATTGAGATATTTAGGATTAACCCATTGACATTTTGGTTTATAAAGTCCATCCCTTCCCCACTTGAGGCATTTCTTAGAGATCTTCTTTCTCAAAATTGACCAGATATAAACTTCCTTAGATTCTGAAGGCTAACAAAACCAGAGTCAATTCATCCACAGAATGCTACTGGCCGGGTGCAGTGGCTCATGCCTGTAATCCCAGCACTTTGGGAGGCCGAGGTGGGCACTTGAGGCCAGGAGTTCAAGACCAGCCTGGCCAATATGGTGAAACCCCGTCTCTACGAAAAATACAAAAATTAGCCGGGTGTGGTGGTGCCTGCTTATAATCCCAGCTACTCGGGAGGCTGAGGCAACAGAATCGTTTATGGAGGTTGTAGTGAGCTGAGATCGCGCCACTGCATTCCAGCCTGGGCCACAGAGAAAGACTATGTCTCAAACAAAACAAAACAAAACAAAATGCTACTTTCTGAAAATCCCTAACTTAGGTACTCTTCAGATCAACAAATTTTTTCTGAAGCATTAATATTTCCCTAACATTTTTAGCTCCTTAATGACTAATGATTCCTCTTCCATTCCTGGAAGGTAAGTTTCTCACAATAACCTCCTGGCTGGAAACAATTAAAAGTGCTGAATGAAATATAATAAACATCACCTTAAAAGAATTTGACAAAAAAATATCACTTTTTGGACAAATTCTAAGGCAAATCTCAAACCTTAGAGATAGACGCAAAATACTTGGACAAAGCAACTACTTTTTCTTCAAGGGCATTTGCTCATCCTGGAGAAAGGGATAGAGGCTCCAGGATCTTCCTGAAGTGGGGAGTCTTAGAGTAGACCCTCTTCACATTAAGCTGGGACCCCAAAAGGAGTAAAGAACCCCAAAAAAGCTACACCAAATCTAAACATACCCATTTAACCCCAGATAACTAAAGACATGCTGTCTTTTTTTTTTTTTTTTTTTTTTTGAGATGTTCTGTGGCTGGAGTGAAGTGGTGTGATCTCGGCTCACTGCAACCTCCGCCTCCCAGGTTCAAGCAATTCTCTTGCCTCAGCCTCCCAAGTAGCTGGGATTATTGGCACCCACCACCAGGCCCGGCTAATTTTTGTATTTTTAGTAGAGATGGGGTTTCGCCATGTTGGTCAGGCTGGTCACGAACTCCTGACCTCAGGTGATCCACCCGTCTCCTCGGCCTCCCAAAGTGCTGGGATTACAGGCATGAGCCACCGTGTCTGGCCAGACACATTGTCTCGATCCTGAGTTCAGCCAGAGGGAAAAGCTGAGTCTACAGACAGGTTTCTACATGCCTAGGTGTGCACAGGCTGGTAGGCCACAGAACCTCAAGCCACGAACTCGGTAAGTTTCCAAGTACCCAGCAGTAACACTTACCTTCTCGGCAGGAATGTGCTTCTATCCCATGCCTTGAGGAATGACACAGATAATTTTTACAGAGCAATGGCCAACACAGGGTCAGAGACCAACCATCAAGCACAGAAGGAACCAAGGCATAGACAGTGAGAACCAACACAAACTGAAATTACCACACACAAATTATGAAACAACTAGGCTTACTCTGCTAAAAGAAATAAATAACAACCTGAAAAATATCTACAGAGACCATGAAAATATAAAATACAACATAGAAGGTTTGAAAAGGCACCAAATAAAACTGCTAGGTTTAGGGGGGAAAACAGTCCTTGAAATGAAAAACTTCATGGATGGTTTTGGCAGCAGACCGCACATAGCTGAAGAGTCAATGAGTGAAGGGGAAGATAACTTCAAAAGAAATACAGCGGGAGAGTGAAACAAAATGATGGGAAACGTGAGGGAAGTAAAAAGAACCAGTGATCAGAGAAAGAAGGTCCAACGTACTTTTAGTTGAAGTTCTAGACTGGGCATAATGGTTCACACCTATAATCCCAACACTGGGAGGCCAAAGTAGAAGGATCGCTTGAGGTCAGGAGTTTGAGAGCAGCCTAGAAAACAGCAAGACTCTATCTTTAAAGTATAGAAAAAGAAAATTCCAAAAAGAGGGAAGAGAATGGGATACAGGAAATTTTTAAGAGATATGGAGAAGAATTTTCCTGAAAGCCAATTTATATGTTTGACAAGCCCAATGGTCCTGAGTGGGATAAAGAAAAAGGAATGCATGATAGTGAAACTGACAGGGGAATGGGAATGGTGGGCAGGGTTAAATGCCATAACTTCAAAAAAGATTTGTTGGAGAACAATTTTTTTTTTTGAGACTGGGTCTTTCTCTGTCACCCTGGCTGCAGTGCAGTGATATGATCATGGTTCACTGTACCCTCAAACTCCTGGGCTTCAGCAATCCTCCCACCTCAGCCTCCCAAGTAGCTGGTACTACACGTGTGCACCATTATAACCGGCTAACTTTTTTTTTTGGTAGTGGGGAGAGGAAGATGGTGTTTTTCTATGTTGCCCAGGCTGGTTTCAAACTCCTGAGCTCAAGTAATCCTCCTGCCTCAGCCTCCCAAAGTGCTGGGATTATAAGCGTGAGCCACCACGCCCAGCCATAGGACAAAATCTTCAAAGCCTCCAGAGAAGAAAGGCTGATCACCTTCAAAGGAATGAAGTTAGACTGACATTCCTACCTTCTTAACAACTCCTGATTGATTAAAGTACCCTGATGAGACTAGCTGCATCTTGGTTTTAGACCAAACTGTATGCTTTATCTAATACCATAATTGCATGCTGACTAAGCCCATTCTCTGAACTCTTTCTCAAGGTAATGGGAATAAAGAGGATGTAAATTTCTGAAAATAATTCTGAAACAATCGGCAGCTTTTAACTTTATTACCCTATAATGTGGTGAAGCCACTGTACTAGAAATAATGATGCTTAGCTTATAAGTTTTGTCTGTGTTAAAATCTTCCCACCAATCAATTAAAACACCTTCCTGGAGTTAAGCCACAGGGAAAGAGAAAAAAAAGTGGGACTGATTCTTTCCTGGCAATAAATGAACCTCCAGGTGATAGACTTAAATATATTTTTAGGCCATTCATGAAGCACCCAATGCTTGCTCAATATTTCTTCTTTTAGATTAAGTTTTTGAGAAACAAAGCTTTTCTTTCATCTATTTCCCCTAAGATCTTTGATTTATACTTTATATCCTATCAGCCAACGCTTAATTATTATTGTAATAATGACAGACAGCATTCTCTGTTTCTCTGTGTGAGACTCGGTGACTCTGATTTAAAAAGGCCATCAAAATGATTTATCATACACATTCACAGGGACGATCACAGCAGCTTAATCCACTTCACTTAAAAAGCAGTCTGCTGCTTGTCTAAGACAATACTCATTTTATCGAGAGGAGAATAGATACATTTGGGGATCTTAGTAATAGAAAGTTTAAGAGGTATCCTTTCAATGAATAGCTTGATGACAATTCAGAGTTACTACAGAGATATGGTGTCATAAATCAACTTAATGTTATGATTCTTCTGTTAAGATGATCAACAAGGTTGAAAAAGTACTTGATGAGTTTAGGGAAAGAGATACCTCTGGAAATGAAACAGAGCCTATATCCAAAACGGAAGTATCAGCTATAGAAAGTTAAGGATGGAGAAGAATAAAAACTGAATGTGAAGAACATAAACCACTGAGGAAAAATTATTCTCAAAGGTTCTGTTTAGCCTGTATTTTCCACTGCTTCATATCTTTCTGCTGCTCAGCCGAGGTTAAATCCCACAACTTCAATTGTATCACATACTCATGAGAGACGACTAAGTTAAAGGTATCTGAGAGATCACAATTCATAACCAGTACCCAGTTTCTATTGAGAATTTAATAAAAGGCTTCTGCACTAGTAATTCACAAATATACTTACCATCTTCTACATTTTCACTAAACAATTCACATACCTAAACAAATCTTCTAGGTGTTCACTAAGATAAATTAACACTACAATTTCACCCATCAAAAGTTATTCTATAGAAGATAAACTGTTTCCTACATAAAACCAATTTGCTATTTGCCTAGACTTTATGTGACTATTATTCTTCAAATACTTTAGGCTTTCTAAAAACATAGTCACTACTAAAGACTCTAAGTGAGGGATGTCCAATATTTTGGCTTCCCTGGGCCACATTGGAAGAAGAATTATCTTGGGCCACATATAAAATACACTAACACTAATGACAGCTGATGAACTGGAAAAAATAATCACAAAAAAGCTCATAATGTTTTAAGAAAGTTTACAAATTTGTGTTGGGCCACATTCAAAGCTGTCCTAGGATGCATGAAGCCCATGGGCCATGGGTTAAACAACCTTGTTCTAAGCGAAAACATACCAGGAACACATCACACCAAATCAGAGACCACTGATCTAATAAAATGCCGACTTTGAATCATAGCTTTCTTCTACCCCTAAAGTTGTTATACCTCATCTACATCAACCTTGCTAATTATTAGACAAGGAAATAAATCCCAGATACTTTAAATGATTGCCCGAATCATATACATTTAGTCCTCCTCTGTCTTCTTGACTGCTGCCCAGAACAGTGCCTTTCCATGCCAGTACATGGTGTTATTTGACCAAGGTTCCTGATTCCCTCTCCTCCCAAGAGACAGCTACTCATGATACACTTTTACAGGCTCACACACTTACCCACATTCTCACACACACGTACATACATGCACACTCACACACTGAAACCATGCCGTCACCCTTCAGCCCTCTCAGTCTGGCCCAGGCATGCTTCCTGGTTACAACCCAGAGGCGACTTTGAATCCATCACTGGCAAGCCAGGCACAGTGGTTCATGCCAATAATCCCAGCACTTTGGGAGGCCAATGTGGAAGGACTCCTTGAGCCCAGAAGTTCTAGACCAGCTTGGGCAGCATAGCAAGACCCCATCTCTACAAAATTAAAAAAAAAAAATAACCGAGCATGGTGGTATATGCCTGTGGTCCCAGCTACTTGGGAGGTTAAGGTGGGAGGATCACTAGAACCCAGGAGTCCCAGGCTACAGTGAGCTATGATCACACTATTGCACTCCAGCCTGGGCGACCAAACGAGACCTGTCTCAAAATAAAATCCATGACTGGCTGGGAATCAGCAGTTGTCTGTACCCCCAGCTTTTTGGGTGGGCCCCCAGTGAACTCTTCAGTCCCTTTCTAGCCACTCTTTAATTCTCTTGTTAACGGGGCCAGCTGGGTATGAATCAGCAGACTTTAGGAGTCTCTACCACCCTCAAAGGATCTGTGTCTTCCTGAGGGCAAAGCTCCTCCCTGCTATAATCTGTAGAGTGGCATTCTTCCCATAAATGGGTCCCAGAAATCTTTAGGACACCCATGTGAGGCCCAGACCAGAACCACAATACTTTGAGTCTTCCTTTCTTTTAGGATGCCAAATCCTACAAATAAAGGACTAAATAATCTTATAATGTGGGGAAAATAACTGCAGGTCTCATTCCCCCAAGCTCCTCCACCCCCCAGCCCCCAAAAACCCCTAAATAAATAAATATAAATAAATCCCCTAATGCAAACTGAACTACTGCCCTGGAAATTTAATAATGGACTAGGAGCCCTTTGACCCCTGGGTCTCTGGGTCAAAGATAATTCAGGTTGTTAGTGATAAACTGTCACTGCAATCAGTGACTGGTCAGTGGCTCACAGATGCAAGCGAGTGACTCAGTGGTCTCAGAGCAGCTGTCAAGGGACAAGCACTGAGGATGCTTTTTTGCATGCACATCATTTACAGAGAGCCCACAAAGATCTCTTGCTTGTTTTCAGAGTTTCCTGCATAAAGGCATTGGTGCTAAAAAAAGTTTAAGAGCGCTGAGGCAGCTCATTACTATACTATACTAATTCACATTCACACACACACCCATTACCCTCTTTTTCCATGTTATGACATTAGGACTACTTATTTTATGGTCATCTTGTCAGTCAAAATTTATTGAAGCTACTTGGGTACAACATACTGCAAGAAGGAACAAAAAGATATAAAGATTCGGTTGATTTACAGCCTTCAAATTCCTATGAATCATAGGTACTCTAAGCTATTCCTCAATGGCACAGAAATACATCTCTCTTATCTGGAAGCATAATAACACCCAAAGCACTATAAAAGTGAAGCTGAATTCATATATAGTGCCATCTTGAGACTGAAAGTATAGCATGGTAATAATTAAAATCCTTACCCTGAAATCTGGAGATCCGGGTTCTAGTGCTAGGATTGATGCCCTTGTTGTTTGTACCTTGTGGTTTTCCTCAACTAAAAAGATGAGATTCGAGCAGATGACCTCTAAGACAACCTTTTCAGTTCTAACACTCTATGATTTTTCTCAGGACTACTGTAGTTATATTTAAGACCTTACTTTTTAGGCAGTACTAATATTGTTTAAGATTACTTTCATTACCTACCAGGAACAGTGGTCGTTTATTCATATAACAAACTCTTAACATAGCAAACATTAGGTGCCAGGCAATGGCCATAGTAATTTACAAAGATTAACTTCTTAAACTGCAGCATCTTAATCCATTTCTTAGTTGCTTCTATGTACTCAAAAACAAATGTAACAAAATATTTTAATGGTAGCAAGAATTGTGGACTGAGCAAACCTCTAATTCCAATTCATTAGTCTGAATAATTAAGCACTGATTATGACTTACACAGAGAGCTTCAAAATAAACGGCGCAAATTTCAACCACAAAAATAACAATTTAGGAACAAATCCATGCATCACTGATACTGCTGAATTGCACTCATACTTTCTTATTAACTGACAGTAGCATAATAACTAAACTGCTACCCATCAACTCCTACAACTCAATGTCTTAAGCAAACTAGCCATACTTCCTCATTCAGTCAGTTACTGAATAAATTTTTAAAAACAAAGACTATGTTCTCAGCACCATGATGGCACCTGGTGATATGACAACATAAAAGACAGATATGACTTTGTGGCTTTTACATTCTAGAGATGTGAAATGCTAAACTCTGCATTTATGACCACTCAGCAGAAAATTCTTCTGGCTGAGGACAATGGTTTATTTATTTTTTTAAATTAAAATACATGAGTGCCAAAATAAAATGCTCAAAATAGAATTGAACTTGCTCTGACTTTGTTCTTGCAAACAAAAAAAAAAAATAAATTGCAAAAACAATAAAAGGACTCAGATAAATAAAATAATTTAAAGTATATTTTCTGTATTATAGAAAATAAGGTGATAGAATGTAGAAAGTTACCTATTTATTTATGAACATTTATTGATGTCCTTACAGCTTAACAGCTATGCATTTATACCAAGTCTTGAAAATACTATTTCATTTATATCTTATTTTATTTTATTCTGACACAGGGTCTCACTCTGTCACCCAGGCTGGAGTGTGGTGTCATGATTCCAGCTCACTGCAACCTCTGAGAGCTCAAGTGATCCTTCTGCCTCAGCCTCCCAAGTAGCTGGGACTACAGGTGCATCCCATCATGCCTGGCTAATGGTTTTTCTTTTTCTTTTTTTTCTTTTTTTTTTTTTTGTATTTTTTTGTAGAGACAGGTTTTTGCCATGTTGCCCAGGCTGGTCTTGAACTCGAGCTCAAGCGATGCTCCCACCTCAGCCCCTCAAAGTGCTGGGAATACAAGTATGAGTCACCATGCATGGCCTTGAAACACCATTTCAGGCAGCTAGTAATCACAAAAGTAATTCTTTAAAAAGAAAACCTATCTGACCATTTAAAAGGTAGCTCTAGTCAATTTAAAGTATAATAATGTATTGATACTTTTTGAATCTGATTGAAAAGAAAGCCTGTATCCATAAAAAGTATATAAGAACATTTCCAGGCACTCTGCAAATTTGGTACTTAGAACCATGCATATGTATATCACATACAATCATTTCCCATTTCTTATTTTCTAGAGTGACCAGAAAAAGAATGACTTCTTCCATGAAACTATCAGTCATTACCCAAAGAAGAGGCTTTTAGTTACAAATGTACCATAAAATATGACAATTATTAGAATGTCCACCATTGGCTTAATTTGTCAAGGGAGTTTTCAAAAAAGAATTGCTGTATTCATAATCAAAAACCAGATTCTTATAAGGTCTGAGTAGTGATTTTTTTTTTTTTTTTTTTTTACATTTTAGAGTGAGATGACATACTAATACTAGCAAAACATTGTGAATTTTCCAAAGGGTTATTTCTCTCTGTAAATTAATGTGAGAATTCCAAGACAATTTGGGGGGTGAATAAATTGTTCTTTTGATACGGTTAACTTTTTTTTTTTTCGCTGAGACAAGTCTTACACTGTCACCTAGACTGGAGTGCAGTGGTGTATCATAATTGCTCACCACAGCCTCAACCTCCTGGGCTCAAGTGATCCTCCCATCTCACCCTCCTTAACAGCTGGACCACAGGCACATGCCACCTTGCCAGGCTAACTTTTTGGATTTTTAGTAGAGACGAGGACTCCTGTGTTGCCCAGGCTGGTCTTGAATCCCTGAGTTCAAGATATCTCCCACTTTGGCTTCCCAAAGTGTTGGGATTACAGGCATGAGCCACGTGCCTGGCCACAGCTGTAACTTACATTGCTCCAGAGCAACAGGATTACTCAGCAACTATGCCATCCAGCTGTGGATGAAATGCACAGACACAAATCCCAAATGGCCATCTGCATTAAGGTCAAGAGTAACTTTATGAAATCACATATCTAAAATGACAAGAAGAGCCTCAGGTCTTCTTTGGTTGCCTCTTTCATAGAGTCCTGTGATATCAGAGGCACAGCCACTTTGCGGCTCTCCCAAACACACAGGTCCAAATGCAGGTCCCTGTTAGATGGTTGCCACCACCCTCTGTTTATAGAGTTTTATTCCTATACTGGTGTACTCAGGGCAGAGCAGCAGGATGGTTATGTCCTTCCTTTTTCTATTTCATAAGGGAGAAGGAAATCAGCATATCTTAATGGAAAGTAAACGAAGGCACTGAAACATGTCTTCACCTGACACAGCATAACCACATTCACCACATGCAGAAGTGGGGTTTTCACTGGGCTTTTTAAGTTTAGTGAAAACCGAATGCATAATATTTATTCTGTAATCAGTAGCATATTGCAAGTAATCACATTTCCCCATGCCATGCACAGTCCAATGTAGAGGCTCTTTCAGTCAAGGCGGCCTTGTGTGGATTCAGTCTGAGAAGGCGATGATTCTGTAGAGGCCACAGGGACTATACTCTATGCTCTCCCTTAGCTTCTGTTGATTCCTGGAGAACGATAGCAGTCCTTGTCTTTTCTGCCTTCTTTTAAGTGGATCACTATCCTTTTGGATGGGGCATAAATGATATGCACAACATTTAAAACTCCACTGTTCCTTTCTAAATATCAAAATATAGTAAGTAACTATTTCTATTGACATTTCTCCTTCCTGTCAGGTTGAGGGCACTTGGGAACACACAATATCATCAACATGTTTCAAAAAAAGAAAAGAAAAACCCTCAAGACATAAGTCTCCCATTTCTATTCAATTTAATATATGGAAAATCATGTATTTCATTTTCCATTCAACTCACTATTCAAATTATTGGTTTCCTCTTGACAAACCTACCCGCTCATTTCCATAATGCCTGTAAGTATTACTCTTTCCCAAAATGGATAATGCATGAGCAATCCCCCGGGAAGGTTCCAACTCTACAGCAAGGTGACCTCACTAAAAAAAATTATAATCATAATCTATTTTCTGTATTTCATCTAATCCTTCTGGGGACAATATACCAGCCTTCAATATTTTTCCCAGAAATAGATGACAATCAGTTTCAATATGACTGCTATTATAACTGTTTCTAAAGATCTACCATCTCATGGGCTTCAAGACAGACCCCTCTCTTTTGTTACTTATTTTTAAACAATTGAAACAACAGAATGGAAAAGGAATACTATAATTTTAAACAATAAAATGTTGTGCATAATCCCAATGCTGTACTTCCATTTCACCCTGTTGGCAGAAAAGAGATAAAATACCAAAAGATATAAAAACAGATTTGATACATACACACAAAAACAATGCCTACTTGCTGGGCGCAGTGGCTCATGCCTGTAATCCCAGCATTTTGGGAGGCCGAGGTGGGTGAATCACAAGGTCAGGAGATCGAGACCATCCTGGCTAACACAGTGAAACACCGTCTCTACTAAAAATACAAAAAAAATTAGCTGGGTGTGGTGGCAAGCGCCTGTAGTCTCAGCTACTCGGGAGGCTGAGGCAGGAGAATGGCATGAACCCAGTGGGGGGAGCTTGCAGTGAGCTGAGATCGTGCCACTGCACTCCAGCCTGGGCAACAGAGCAAGACTTAGTCTCAAAAAAAACCAAAAACCAAAAAACAAAAACCAATGCCTACTTGATACACAAATGAAAAATTGTGTTAACTTACTATACGTAATAACACACGTTATTTGTTCTGACAAAAATATCACTGCAAATTGGAATTTTGACATCTCCTTGTAAAGGCTGGTTTTAGATTCCCTGTGGGATTGCTAAAGAGACTGTGCTATCCTTTAAAAATGCAACGTAAGTCTCTAAAATTGGGAGATTATATGTAACAAAGGGATGAGTTATAAACATATACAGTTTTAAAAACTGGCTATATTGAAAATTGAACTTTATTTATAAAATAGGCCATCTAATAATGAGATGCATTTTCACCTGATGATAAAATTCACACATTAAAACTACTAAAAAGCTTGCATTGATGTAGTACTGTGAAAGTGAACAAAAGGTTTTCTTTTCCTTTTTTCATATTACTCCATAACTAAAGCCAGGATTATTCAGCAATCTTCCATATTTCCTACTCATTGCTCTGTAATCTCTCTGTAGAAATAATGGTGGTTAAGATAAGGTGCAATAACTATCTGCTAATAGGTCAAATAAAAATGAGTCATATTTTATGGTGGAAACTTACTACTTTTCTCACCAAGGGAAAATGCTAGTTGCTCTGTCATTCTAATTTTATGCTAAATTCATTTAATATGGATATGATTTGAGCTGATTTATTGGTTGTAAAAAATGTTACTGCTTCAATTATCCCTAGCTCAGATTTCTTTTACGTATTACTTCAATCCTATTTAATTATCAAAAACGTACATAATTCTTTTTCAAAGTTGTCATTATTACTTAAAGAATATGTAAAGAATAAGTAAGGTCAAATTACTTTTTCAAAGTCCAAATATTAAACTGTATGACATGGACAATATTCAGCCAGGTATGACCTACAAAACTGACAATTTCATATGATTCAATCTAATAAAACATTCTGTGACTCTCATATCATTGAAAGTAAAACTCCACAGCTGCCCAGAGAAGGCAGCTCCCTGCCCATCAAAGCTGTGGAATGAAAGGTTTGGGGCACTGTGGCAGTCAAAGGCTATTCCCATCAACGACAGATTTCTTGGAGCAAGAAACCAAGAAACAATGGGAACAATATTACACTTTAAAAAGGGAAGGGGAGTAATATCCTGAGAGTAACTCATGTCAAAGATAACAAGTACAGGGTGGAATTAACATAAGCAGGTAAACCATAAATAACAAGTCCTGTGTGACCATATTAAAATATCAGCCCCACCGGGCGCGGTGGCTCACGCCTGTAATCCCAGCACTTTGGGAGGCCGAGGCGGGCGGATCAAGAGGTCAGGAGATGGAGACCATCCTGGCTAACACGGTGAAACCCCGTCTCTACTAAAAATACAAAAAATCAGTCGGGCGTGGTGGGGGGCGCCTGTAGTCCCAGCTACTCTGGAGGCTGAGGCAGGAGAATGGCGTGAACCCGGGAGGCGGAGCTTGCAGTGAGCCGAGATGGCACCACTGCACTCCAGCCTGGGCGACACAGCGAGACTCCGTCTCAAAAAAAATACATAAATAAAATCAGCCCATGATCCACAAGAATTAGTCACTCAAACCTGTGTTCAAAAATGTGCACTCAATCAAAGTGGGGCTCCTAAACATTTGTTGCCCCCGGGTTGAGGAAACAGAGAGATAGGAAGAGATGAAAATAAATGTGTTAGTAAAGATCTGTTGTCCAACTTTGACACTTTCACATATAGTTTTCCAATGCCAGAGTGAAACTCTTAAATAGCACTAAATCTCTTTGTGGGTACCATGTGCACTTCAGTGGGAGGGAGTTGTTGTAAGGCGTGATTGGAAGGTATTTAAAGATGCTTGATTCTCTTGGGGGAAATTCCTAGAGGGAATTAATCTGACAGATGTCCCCTTGCAAGCTAACCACTGCATCAATATCATCAGAATAATGTTTTAAAATATTCTAATTTAGAATACTTAATGAATTAGGGCTATGTGGTCCAGCTGGAAAACAAACTCCAGTTGAGGCAGCTAACATGTATGGAATCGGGACTCTGTTCTTCCAGTAAATTGCCCAGAATACTGCAGTAACTTAAAAAAAAAAAAAAAAAAAAAAAAGAGAGAGAGAGAGAGAGAAGAAAAAAGCAGTCAGTCTTTGGGGAATAGCAGTGTGATGCTCCTGGAGCACCCTCTGGAGGCCAGAAAAAGGTGACACGGGGCACAGGAAGAATGAAGAGAATTCTGATCATCTCTGCCCTTATGTAGAGGCAGAACTCCACAGATCTCACTTGATTTGGACTGAAAAATGCATTTTATCAGTCATAATCAGGGCAACATAAGAAAGTGCATATCTAATTTCTAGTTTAAAAATGCAAAAGAAATCTAACGTGTTAACGACATTCTCAAATAATTTTGTTTCCTAATTTTAAAAAATTAACATATTTTCTGCCTACATTCTGAATTCTTTCGGGAATTTACTGCAGAGGCTTTTTAAAAAAATATTTAGAAGAAAGAGATGAGAACATGGAATATTTTCCTTAATAAAATGTACTTTTGTAAACAGGGTTATATACAGTGAATTATTAGTCAATTGTTGAAAAGTAGCCAGCTTTATGTTTAGTAAAACCAAAAATAAATAAAGCTGTCCATTTCTTCTTTTTTTCTAACACCTCACTTTTTCTAAAGCGACAAACACTGACATCTATTGGTATTTTGGTAGCTCGCTTTTTTTTTAACCCATTAAAACATACGCAAGGACACACACAAGTGCAGACATGCACAAAATTAGGAGAAATCCAAAATATCATTAGTTCCTTCAAGAAAACTTCATTGTATGTACCTTAGTGGCATATTTTTTATCTGGGTAAAAGAAATCTGTTTTCAAGCTAACACTATCTGATTTAATTTTTTGTTTTTTCTATTTGTCAAGAGGGGGAGCTCCAGGGTTAACTAAACTACCAGAAGTTCATTCATTTGCGTCTTTGAGCAAATAAAGTGACTCACCCAAAATACTGGCATTTGGTTTGTTTTCATCTATCCTAACAGAACATCATAAACTATCAGTACTGTTCAAATCGAATTTAACTTGTTACTTGGAGAATGCTAACAGAACATTGATTTGGTAAGAATCTATCACACTTCCAGAACTTTAAACACTACCTATAGCCATTCTGGGAAGGCTGAGGAAGAAATAAAAAACTAGAAATGTGGATTTAATATATTTCTTATTTTGTTTATATTTAGAAACACCTGCACTCAATTCTATGAACATTGCTGGCAATATACTGTTATGCTTGATAAAAAGATAGTGAGGGGCAGGTTGGTGCACACTTTTGTCTTTCAATTGCTGCAATTTATACGAGTCCCAAAAGAGAAGATTATGTATTCTATACAATAAAATGAGGTTTAAGCATCAACTCTTAAGTGTTGCCAGAAAAAAGAGTCATGTTTCAAAATCTTCTCATAGCTTGAAACCTCAACATCTTTCTGCCAGAGATAAAATTATGTTGCACCTCACTCTACTTTCAATATTTAGATAGAGTTCAGTACTGTTTTCATAATGTATATATGCAGTTATGGAATTTGACACTCTTATCCACTTTTCTCTAGTTTTACAGGTAGTACATATTAATATTTATAACCACTGTAATCTGAGGTCAGCTTTGGATATTTTTTACCATAAAAGGTAAATTTTGGAAATTATATCAAATATCTTTTCAAAGACACAGATAATTCATTTCTTAAGTAGTTTTATAAAGACAGCTAATATTACTGGGCACTTATTACATGTTGGTTGATGTTCAGAGTGCTTTTCATGGATTATTTCCTTTAAGCTTCATGAAACCCTCATGATAATAATAATACTATTATTATCCCCATATTACAGAAAAAGGAAATTTAGGCACAGAAAGATTAAGTAACTTTCCCATGACTACATATTTAAGGAACAGCCTAATTAGGATTTAAACCCAGGCAATCTGGCTGAAGAGCTAAGGACTAGGCCATCTGGCATCTTGCTGCCTAATAGCGAGGAATTTTCTTATTTTCGAAAGGATAGATGACAAAATACACAATATACATCTGTTTTACTGCCTGGAACATGGTAAGAATTCAATAAATAGCAGGTCCCTCATTAATAAACATAAAAGTGTCCAGCACAGTGCCTGGCATGTAGTAGGTATTCAGTGTTCATGTTTGTCTAATATTTTTTGGTTCTATATATATATTTTTTCTCCTCTTTTTCATTAGTGTTATCTGACCATTTCATGGGTATGAGAAGTATTCATGTCTGAATATACAACTTTCTTCCGCTCTTCCTGCTATTTTAATTCTGCAAAATAATTCCTATTTCATTCTGTGAATAATCTTTAATGTTTTTAATAATTACATAGGCTAGGTGGTTACAAGTAACCAGGTTGAAACAGATCACTGGACATTCCTCTTGTTCTGTAAACACAGGCTGCCCTGTTAGGGTCAGGGTACTTTATACGCAAGAATGTTTACAAGCACTTCAGCCTGCAGAGCCACTTAGTGAGGGAAACAGGTGGGTGATGTCATTGGGGAAACACACAGCCTGCTTCTACCTATTTGGGATGCTAGGTTTCTCAATGTTTCCATCACCCAGACTCACAAATGCCCCTCCTACCAGGAGTGAAGGGAGACAGGATAGTTCTAGAATCTGGCTAGGCATGATAGTGAATTTTTCCCAGGTTATTTAAGAGGAAAAAGAAAAAAGAATTCCGTGCAGAGGTGCAGAGTAAGAACAACATATCGACAAACAGAGAATCACAAAGGAAGCTTAGAGTCAAATACCAATTGGCCAAAAATTAAAAAAAAAAAGCGGCCAAGCGCCGTGGCTCATGCCCATAATCCCAGCACTTTGGGAGGCCGAGGCGTGTGGATTGCGAGGTCAAGAGATCGACACCATCCTGGCCAACATGGTGAAACCCTGTCTCTACTAAAAATACAAAAATTAGCTGGGCATGGTGGCGCACACCTGTAGTCCCAGCTACTCAAAAGTCTGAGGCAGGGGAATCACTTGAACCCAGGAGGCAGAGGTTGCAGTGAGCCGAGATTGCGCCCACTGCACTCCAGCCTGGTGACAGAGCGAGACTCCGTCAAAAAAAAAAAAAAAAAAAAAAAGCTCTGGTTTTGTAATTCAGGCTTCAAGAGAAAAAGCCTGTTGAGCTGAATCAGTATGAAAAGGCTGGATATGGGAGGTCCAGCACCAAGGAGACCCAGGCTGTTACAGGGCTCTTGGTACGTGGATCAGTGATACAGCACCCAAGACTATTCTTAGCTTGCTTATTTTGAACAAAGAAAAGGAATCAATGACTCCAAGGGCTTGGGACCTATTAGAGCTATTATTATGGAATAGATAATTGTGTTGAACATCTGCAGCCCCAATAGTGTGCAATTCAACATTTAGTTAATTGTATAAAAGTGCAGATGCTCTGAAATAGCCATGTATGTATCGCATATCAGTCACTCATGCCATATGAAAGTTAAAGAAGCCTTTTCCCCCTGAAAATTTCCCTCCAACAGATGTGTTTATGCCTATGCGTACAATATAGCACACAGCGGGGCTGAGTGGCTGAGATCCCACCCCATTATCTCTCCCCTGACTGTCATGAGGCAATGTTAAAACAGCCGAAGAGAGGCTTGGCTATTGCATACGTATCATCAAGGACAGACAGTTGCAGTGGCTGTTTTAAGAAAGGAGTGAAACTTGGAACTGACGGGCACTAAGATGGGAGCAATACAAGAGAAACTTGTCCTCCTAAGTCCTAATTTGGGCTGGCGTGGCAAGTGTGAATACTAGAGTTATGGCATCTATAGGTCGTTCCTTTGGGAATGCCTGAAACCTAGAGTGTGGGTTTTTCTCACAAACCATCATAGTCATCAGGTATGAATTCTCCTAAGACAAGGAAAACTACACTGGCACTTACCATTATAAGGAAAATGACAAAGAAGGAAAGAAACACTGATTCTGAAGCATTGTATTTAATGCCATGTGCTTCTATATAAAGCTGGTTTCAAGTTGTTGACCATTCTTTTTGAATCAAATAAAGAATACATATTCTTATCTGGTTTAAAAAGCACAAGATGCTTCGAAGGGGATAAAAAGCCCCTCCCCAAAAAAGATTATAATCTGGTGGAAAACAGAGACAAATATACTAAAAACTAACCTACAGCCAAATTCACCCCAATTTTTCAGGGAAGACAGTTAAGCAAATGTCACTTAAAGATACTGACTTAGCTGGTTTAGAGGGAATCACTGCTGTGCCACTGGAAAGCAGATGAGAGCCACCAAGGAAGCTCTGGTGCTCTGTGTCAAGAGAGCGTAGCTAAAAACAAGACAGCTGCCTACCTAGTAGATGAGATCTGGAGAGCACAGAAATTCCTGCCCCTCCCCCACTGAACTTGTCAAGTTGCTGTGTTACGGTACTGCTGCTGGGAGCCCTTGACAAAATGCACACCTATTACCTGAACAGGATGCTACTTCAGACCACTGGCCCCTTCTTAATTCATTAGACCATCTACAGAGGACCACAGAAACTTCTTCTGAAGGCAATGAGCAGGGAGACAGGAGAACACAACCACAAACAGTGATAAGAGCCCCCAAAATAACTCCTTACAACGATTTGAGCTAGGTCTGAAATCTCCGTAATTTACTATGATGACCTTAGAAAAGACAGTAGACAAAGTCACGCAGGGAGGTAACTAGTCCAGCTCCCCAATTTCATATCTTGTTGAATAAAGTGCTATGGTCTCTCCCCAAAATATAGGGTAAAAAATAAGGAAAAATTCAATACACCCTCATGAGGGGCAATGATCAGTAATTGAAGTGAATATGATCAGCAGGATCTTATTAAAGAAGCAAGCACAAGAATGGCCAGTGGTGAAACAATTACTCTCTGTTCAATTTCTGTTTTGCTCAAAACTCTGCTGAAGGTCTCTGCCAATAACCCAGGTTCTGAAATGCTATCAGTGATACCAGTAAGAAGACCAAGCAAATGTGGTTTGTTTTCTTCCAGCAAGGGACAAATACTTCTACAGTATTACTGTAGCCACAGTATTATCAAGTACTAGTGAATTAATTCTGCAGAAGTGCTTCATGAAATGTGTGTTGGGGGTACGCTCGAAGCGACTTAAGGCATCTGGATCAATTAATAATTGGGAATTGCAGAGGCAAAAAATAAATTCTCCCCCATCTCCTTCCTCCCCTCTTTTATCAGCTACCTACCAATCACTCATAAACAAGTATTTATTCGACATGCCTCTTTTGTCCAAGGTAATGTCCAAAGCATCAGCGCTTCCTAGGGACATCTAAGGTAAAGCTTTTGTTCATGCTCGTGTTCTGATGATGAAATACAAGATTTGTTTCTAGAAAGCTTCAATTGCCATTTTATTATATAGATAACCAGCAAACAATTGGGTTCAAAAATTCAGATAAACGGTTGTTTTCTTACATCTCTTGGGAAAGTAAATTAACCATATTTATCACAGAGGTCTTGAAAAATAGAACTGTTAAGCCAAAAGTTTGTAGAACTTGTTTGGGGCAGAGCTGATTCCTGGCACTGGACTAGATTTCATCTGCTTCGCTGACCTTTAGGAATCCCTGCCGCTGCTCTTGAGTCTCCGTAGCACAGGACTGAATCAAGATGAACCGGCGCGCACTCTACATCGCTTGCCCTGTGCCCCAAAACGCCGAAGCTAACTTCCCACGCGGCTTCTTGCTCGACCACCCACTTCTGCGCTGCCAGGCACACCGAGGGGACCGGCTCTCCCTCCAGGCGGCCCGTTCCAGCGTTTCCCGCTAGAGGGCACACGGTCCCCGTGCAAAGCGCTTATGGCGCGGGGCACGCGCGCACGCAGCCTCGACTCCTATACCCCAGGTCCCACTCCCGGGCTGGGCTCAGCCGCTAAGGCGCTGGGGAGGGGCCGTGCCAGGGAGCGAAGCGCTCCCGGGACTCTGGGAGGGTGCGGCCGGGACTGCTGTCCCTTGCCCTGAGCTCTGGGCGTAGGCGCCCGGTAGGACTCGGCGCCCAGGTGAGCGGCGGCCCCCAGGAGGGGAAGCACCGCGCGACTCCACGGGTGCTCAGAGCGCAGGGCGAAGAGGACGGGCGAGGGAGAGGGGGAGGGAGAGGCCACGGCATCCGAGGAGGAGGAGGAGTAGGAGGAGCAGGAGGAGGATCGTGGGGCCCGGGCCGCGCTGCGCACCCACCTGGGCTCTGGCTGCCCGCCGCGGACTCCGGCTTCTTGCCGGAGCCTCGCTCCTTCTTCTTGCCCTTCCCTTTGCCTCTGCCTTCTTTGCGCTCGGACATCTCGCCGGAGACGGAGCGCTTTACGCGGACGGCTCTCGGCGCAGGCGAGTTTGGTCCAAGGGCTCGATCGGGTTTGGGAAAAGTTTGTCCCTCGAGGGGGAGAGCGAGCGGCCGCGCTGAGGCGCTCGCGCTGCGCGGGGGCGTCTCCCGTTGCCTGCAGGGAGCGCGGCGCGGACGCGGCGGGCGGTCCGGCCACCTGGAACGGGCGCTCGCCCTGGCTCTCGGGGCTGCTCCTGTCGCCCCGGGAAGTCGTCGATGGGTCCCGCCGCTGGCGGCTCGCGTCCTGGCCTCTGCCCGGCGCCCTCGCAACCCGATCGGGGAGAGGTTATCACCGTCCTGCTCACGCTCCCATCGTCCGGCAGCCGCCGCCGCTCAGCTCCTGGCCTCCGCGCGAGCCCGGAGTTCCAACAAGTTTCGGGGAACTCCTCGCCGGCTCTTTTTCAATTGCCCCGCAGCCACCCACCTCCCGCCCGCAGGTTGGAGGCAGGCGCCTCCTTCGCACCCTCCCCTGGCCTCGCCCCCTCCCTCTTCCCCACCACACCCCCACCCCGAGGCGCGGACACGCCACCGGGAGGAGCCTGGGCTCGGCGCTCCCGGGCGCAGCCCCTTTTCCTCCCGCGCTGGCCGGGCGGGGGGTGGCGGCGCGGCTGCCGGGAACCCCCGACAGGGGTCGCTGGACGCTGCGCGGAGACCGAGGCCAGCGCCCCGGAGACCCGGGAACCCAGGCGGAGACCCGAGGCTCTCGCTGCCCGCTCCCCTCCGCAGCCAGGCAGCGCCTGGGAGGGCTGCTCCGTCCCCTTCCACGCGGAGAAGGACGGCGCAGAGAAAAGTTTGCGACTCCCACACCTGTGCCCCAAGCAGAGGCTCCGTGGTCAGGAACCCTGGGAGGAGTGCGGGGGGAACGTTGGTGGCTTTCCCAGAAGAGTTCGGGGTTCATTCCTTAACTCACTTAAGTACAAAAGCCCTGTCGCACGCAGGCGAAAATAAACTCTAGGTGGAAGGGAGTTTAAGATAAGGCTTCCTTCCAGGTGCACAGGAAGGGCTAAGCGAACCTTAAAGATGCTAGGTTGCGCTCTCCTGCTGGGTCTGCGCCGTGTGCGTGTGTGTGTGTGTGTGTGTGTGTTTAGTAAGTGCCTGTTAGAAATCTTCAGCTTTTCCTTAAAAAATAACCTGGCCTCTTCTAAGGGGGTGCCCTTAAACTACGTCTCTTACTACAACTTAATTTTCAGAGGAACTGATAAAAAACATAGTTCGGAGCACGACTCAGAATAATTAAAATTACTGCAGCCGCTGAAAGTCACTCAGTTCTGCCGAGTGGAAAAGCAGGCAGGGAGGGGTAGAATAAAGACACAGAACTGGAGATCCTTAATTCGTGAATGTGGGGTTTCTCAGATTCAAACTTTACTCAGAACTGCGCGTGAAACCTACTCCTTCCCTTGTCCTCCCTCTGGTGGAGAATTCTAAAGAGCAAGGAAATAAGGCATTGACCCCTCCCCTGCAAAGGACAAAAGTTAAAGACCAGGGTAACGGGCACCACGGAAGGATCCAGAATTGTCCACATGTAGAGAAAACATTCTCAGAGTTATACCACAGCTGTGGCTAACTTACACTCTTAATTCACAGTGAAATACTCTTGTGTTGTGGTCGGGAAGTGGTGAGTTGGAACAATCCATATTCAAAATCTATTGCTTCACTTTAAAAGTGACTTGCTCTTGGTTTTCCATTTTCTGGGGTCAATGCTAACTGAACCATTACCTACACACGACCTTCTCACGGTATTTTCTGATGGCCGCAATTTAAATAAAAGTGCAGTCTGGAGTGTCTCCTTGATATGTAGATGGGAAGGGAGGGAGGGAAATATGTTCACTTTAAAACTGTCCTAAAATCACACTAATTTTATTCTAGTTTAATTTGCACTGTCATAAGAACGAAACTCTGTTGAATGGGTTTAACTGTGAAAAGATATCCTAGCAGTCTTGCCATCATTATTTATAGTTTAAAAGTTTGATGTCCAAGTAGCTTCTGATAGCCTTCCTACAAACACCAAATATAAATTTCACTGGGCT
Source organism: Pan paniscus (assembly GCF_029289425.2). NCBI lineage: Eukaryota > Metazoa > Chordata > Mammalia > Primates > Hominidae > Pan > Pan paniscus. The sequence continues at coordinate 51,119,481 of NC_073256.2, read as the reverse complement.
ATAAAGACAGCAAAAGCAGAGAAAAGATGATGAATATATCTCAGTAGCACTATTAATATTCCACAGAGACGTATGCAAGATGGAGTCTGAACACTGGCTGAAATAACTCTGTTTTCCCAGGAGGGGGCCACTGCTCAGTAAGCAAGAAATAGCAAAATTCAGAGAAGTCCTTTCGAAACAGATATTTTGTCCCAAGGATGTGAGACAGCATAAGGGCTTAGTATACACTACCACATATTCTCTAACATGGCATTATGTTAGAATTGAAGGACTGAAAGCAAAGATGTATTCTGGGATCTTTTTTAAAAAATAAGATTTTCCCCAATTAAAAAAAAAAAAGCTCAAAATCCATTTCTATGGAAATGTTGTAATCCTGCTACTTTTGTTTAGGGTCTGGATGTTTTGCTTCAACAAAACAGCTTACTGGTCATTTTTAGAGTAATTTTTCAGTGAGATAGGGGAAGAGCCTACGATTTTGTGATACATTTTCATTTGAATGAACCTGAAGAGGTAGTTGACAGTCTTCCAAAATTAAGCATACATGACTACAAAAGAGATTACAGATACTATGGTGGCTTTAAGATAAAACATAAAAGCAGGATTCCTACAGGAATTTTAGGGCTGAGGAATGAATGAATATGAAGGGAGGGAGGTGAGTATAAATGAACATTTAATAATTGTTTTTCCTTGGTTTGATGTGATGGAGGGGAAAAGACAGGACAAAAATTGCAATGATAAATATTGAAGGGACTTTAAGGAAAGATGATGAAATGGCAATTGCATGACAACAATTCTTTCTGGAACCATATCCAGATTCTCGAGTTACATTTTAGTTATCACTTGTAGCTGAATTCTCAGGAAATTCAAGGCTCAGTCCAAAAAGGTTTTTTTCTAAAAATCGTTAGGTCTTTATGTTATTTAATGTTAATTTTAAGGGGTTTTATTACATTATTTATGACCAGCTAAAAGATTAACCAAATAAATGTCCATTTCTTGGATAGTTAAAACATTTATGAGATTTATCAAGAATTTGATATTGTCCTTAAATTATTCATCTCTGTGGTCAGGAGTAGCAAATGAATTTCTTTTGCATTTGTAAAAAACCTTGGAACTGACCAGAACAAGGGATGGAGAAAAGAGGAAGAATATTTTTGCTTTAAAAAAAAACCCAATTGTATAATTTAGAAATGATGACATATCTTAATGATTTAATTTTATTAATTTGTGTATTGTTCAGGTCTTAGATCATGTATTATATAGGGTATATCAGCTCCCAGGTAAATTGTCAACATAACTCCTGATAAAAAGAGTACAGATTTTAAAAAATAAACACCTTGGGCATTAAAGAAATGCAAAATTTAGATCTCACATTAAATGACAGCGTAAGAGAAACGCAATCGTGTGCCACTACATTTTTCCTTGGCTAGACTTAACTTTTAGAAGGACTCTTAGAATCTACAAAGCTGGCTGAATATATCCTCTCAGTAAATCCCATTTGGGAAATACTCCAAGAAAATTTTTAAAACATGGAAAAATTAAAGAAGACTAACAAGACAAATTGCATTTTTGGCAAAATATTATGCATGTTGACAGTAATGGGACTTTAGAATTCTGCAAATAGTCACTTTTAACTTTTTTAAATCAAGTAACTTAAGATAATTTAAACAAAGATTACTTTTTTAAAAACTTTGCAACAAAGTTGACATTAATGAAGATGCATGAATGCAAAGAAAATCTCACTCAGCAGAGTCAACTTCAAAACAACCACTAAATGTATATGATTCATTCATTCACCAAGCATTTACTGAACTAAGTGATAGACAGGCCGGGCATGGTGGCTCATGCCTGTAATTCTTACACTTTCAGAGGCTGAGATGAGTGGATTGCTTGAGCCCAGGAGTTCAAGACCAGCCTGGGCAACATGAGGAAATCCTGTCTCTACAAAAAAAAAAAAAAAAAAGATACAAAAATTAGCCAGGTGTAGTGGTGCTCCCCTGTAGTCCCAGCTACTGGGAGGTTGAGGTGGGAAGATCACCTGAGCCCTGGGAGGTTGAGGCTGCAGTGAGCCATAAATGTGCCACTGCACTCCAGCCTGGGTGACAGTGAGACCCTGTCTCATAACAATAAATAAATAAATAAATAAATAATAAGCTAGGCAGTAGAGAAACAGAAATAAAATACTGTCTCTGATCTCATGAACCTAAAATATTGTGAGAAAGGCATAAAAACAAATTAAATATGACAATACAATATGAAAAACAAGGCCAGATGAGTTTTCTGGAAATGAAGCTCATAAAATTTGGGGGATCTTTTAAAAGAAAAATACTGCAAAATTAAACTTACAAATTTAGGTAATAAGAAATTAAAGAAGCTCTTGCAAGTCAGAGGCCCTGAAGAGTAAGCTGCCTTAGCTTATGGTAAATTCACTTTTAGTGATTCCAAGCATATTCCAACATCTGCACCATAATTACAGCAATGGTACTTGACAATTATATACTATTTTGGAGATTAAATAATACTGTTACATAATATCACTATAAATAGGAGACATTAACAAGCAATCAAAAGGAATACACACAAAACTGAGATAAGCAAAGACCATCCTATGAGGGAGGAAATTGAGGTGAAAGGAGGCTTAATAATTCACAGATTTGCGATTGTCCTGTGTGTTCAGTTAGACTCTTAGCATCAACATGCATGTTGAGTTTATTAGGCAAAGCACTTCTGACCAGCAAGACACTCTGGCAAAACTAGAAGTGGTACCCTCCATTTGGCAAATATTTAATAGAATTACTAATTAGTCATTGTCTGCTGTAAAGACAGTTTTATGATAAAATTATGAGCTTAGAATTCAAAGAAAAATGCTAAAAGGCAATGTTCAAACAACATTAAAATCAAATCTATGTTTATGTTTTTCTGCTTGTGTGACTTTTAAAAATTACTACATACTAATTATTACTATTATTTATCATTACTATTAATAAGATTACTGTCAGGATTGTAGTGTCATGACTGATATCATGGATTAAAAATTGTTAATACTGCTAAATACTATTGCCGAATTTCTTCTTCTGGCCCTGATAAACAGGGCCAACGTCATACATTTCTTCTGTAATAAGGCAGATATATAAGACAATCATTTTTGAAAACATTTGAATTTCTTATAAGAAGAATACCATCCCACACAACTTTTCAGTTATTTTTTCTGACCTCTGCATTATTTATCCTCCTCAGTCCCCTGGCAACGCACCCTTAATTTAGATGTGTATATGATGCAAATATATATATACTTATATATGCATATGTGTACATACATATATACATATGCAGACATACATGTGTATACATCTGTTTATTTGTGTGTCAATATATATGTATCTGGGTATATAATTTCTCATTCCCTTTACTGGAAATGGAAAGCATTGTCTGTATTTGAATATAAGCCTATAAAAGGCAGAGATTATATAACCTTGTATCCATTTATTTTATATTTCTATCCATTAGAATTCCTAGCTGTACTTTGCATCTGGTAAGCACTAAATACTTTGCATAGAATGAACCTAAATAGAACAGAATGAAGATAAAAAGCCTAGTTCAGTGATTACCATTTTCTATCAATCAATGACTAATTACCTACTGTGACAATCATTTTGACACCTTCTTTCTGTGGCCCACCCATCCCCAAGTCCTGTCATTTTGACTTCAGTCTTCTTTTATGCCTCTTCACTAAGTACCATCCCAATCCGAGTCTTCATCCTTTTTTGTTTTGACTGTAATAAAGCTTTCCACCTGGACTATTGCTTCACCCAATTATCTTGCCACATACTGTAGTCAGAAGAGTCTTTTTGAAATGCAAATTTAATCCAGTCACTTTTTGCTTCCCAGGAGTCTATCCAGTGCCCTTGAAGAAGGAGGCTGTGGGTCACCCCAGCCTTATCTCCCTTTGCTTCCTGCACAAAGGCCTCCTTGCCCCATGCCTGCATAGCTTGCATCCTTTGCAGCCTTAGAGCCTTTGCACTAGCTATGTCCTCTGCCTGAATTTTCCCACAACCACCACACTTTGCCTAATTCCACTTAACATTCAGGCTTCAAGGGAAATTCAGTTGCTTGGAAAAGCTTTTCCTTACCTTTGTACACTGTTTCATCCCATCCTGTTTTAACCTCTCTTTACACTTTTTGGTGAATGAATAAATATTACTTTCATATGTAAGACTATACATACAGAAGTGTGTGTGTACTTAGGTTTATTCAGTCAAATTTTTGATGATGATGATGATGGTACTGGGCATGACACCTTGATATAACTTCTGTTAAAATAAGCCTTTCCATGAACAAATATGTAAAATAAAAATCTGGACTAATCAGTATAATCTCTCAATACCTTCTCTAAAAGGTGAAGTTATAAAATGATAAAATGCCAAGAAGCATAATTACTTTTTTTTCCTGAATTTGCTCTGCAAATTTCACCTGTAGATTACGTTCATTGGCTTCATTTCCTCCCTTGGATTCTTGTGAGGTGTCAGAGGAGCCCATAAAATAGTTGGGTTTTAGCAAAGATACTCTAACAAAGTGATAATGGATGAAAACCTGCAAACACTGCATTGTTAGAGGGGAATTAAAAACTTCTTGTCCTAGGCATAATGTAGGTAAGCTTCCTCTCGTCATTAAGATTATTTTTCACTTCACAGATTAGTGATAAATCCCCAAAGAGTCATTTCATAAAGTGACACCCAGTAAACACCTTAGAACTATCTTTGAGTTTCGATTTAATCTCTCTAATATTTTACTATATTCCCATCATCCATATTCATACAGCAAATGCCAAGGCATTTCTCCATACATACTTGGCGCTTATTTTCTGTGAATATTTATTATACAGCCGAGAGAGATTCAGATGCTTTGATGGCTTTTAAGAGTGATCCCACAAGAACCTCTTCAACGTTCCTATCTTCTTTCCTTTCAAAAGGCACTTTCTTTGTTATTTTGAAAGATTCAACCCTGTTAAATTTACAATGATGTTAAAATATAAATTGAATGTCATGAGTGATGAATTAGTACTTCAAATATTTGAACAGCGAGAGTAATTTAATAGGTCGACTCTTTCTTTTTTTTCCTATGTGTTCCATAAGAGACACCTGGTAGAAAGCATTTCCAAAACAGATTATAGTATATAGGAAATTACTTCATAATGTCATCATGATAACAGGGCTGTATGGAGTGAAACACGGACCCATCATATTCTGTACCTGGCCCAGGCATGTATTGTAATAATACCACAATTACTCTTTTTCCTTCTTTCCCACATAATTCCTTCTAACTTCCTTACTAAATCTTTATGAAAACATCCTCCCTTTTCTTCAGTTCCTCCTCATGTTAGAGTGCAATACTTCATATATCTGACTTGACTAGGGATTTTTAGTTTCGAGGTGAAAGCCAAGAGTGAAGTTCTTGGTGGAATGTTACAGTCATCTCCACCCCTGGATCCGGGCCTAGAACTCAAGTTTCTTTGCAACAGACTAACTTTCAACACACTATATGTTTGGGAATTTTGTGTATGTGTGTGTTAAAAGAATCTATGTCTTTCAATTCTCATTCATTTGGGAAAAGAATTTCACAAGTATTAACAACTCAAGAAGGCAAGTCATCTTTTAAAGATGATTTAGCAGAACAATTAGCTAACTTGGCAGAAACCAAATGGATGTCCCACAAATAACTGGTGACCAACCATGCAGAAGATTACATTCTTATGGAAAATGTTGTTTTTCCTGCTTAATCATAAAGATTGGGTTGGCTCCAACTCTTTCCCATAGGTGCAAGATGGAAACTACCTAATTCAAATGGTGCAGGGAGCTCTGGTCTTGCCTAGGGTCTTATTCAGCATGTAGGATTCTTTGGAGCCCAGAGAAAAATTCTGGGGGTGATCCTGGGCCTTATTCAGTTGAATGCCTAGAATATGTTTGGATCATCATTTGTGAATAATCTGTTTGTCCCAGAGTGTGTACTGAAGTCTCTGTGATCCCATAAAGCAGTTATATCCAGGCACAAAAAAATTATTTCAGTACACCTGAGATTTGTGTCTTCAAGTTCTGGTTTTGTAGGTGGAAGAAGAAAGTTACTTTTACTAAGGTGTCTTTTCTCTTGCTTTCAGATTGAATGACATTTTTATTTTTGTTGTCGTTGTTTTTTCCAAAAGATAGTCTGACAGAATGACATGGAAGTCATTTTTATTTTCATAACAATAAGCAGAGTGCTGAGAGTCAGCAACATACTAGGATTCTTATCAGATGTATTTATTATGGGTGCTAAATATAGCTCTGTCTCAGAAGCACAATGTAAAGAATTTAATATATATTTTCTCAACTCATTTTTTTTCCTTCTTCCCCTCTTCCCTAAGAAACTTTTATTAAAATCTAATCCATACTCTCCTTCCTTTGTCCTGCCGGTTTACCTGCCCTGCCCATCTCTACTGCTGGGTTACCCCAATTAACCATTATCTTTCCCCATTCTATCGAAGAAACCATAACAACAACAACAACAACAAAATCTTTCTTTTGACCCTTCCTTTACTTTCACTACCAAACACTCTCAGATTTTTTTTGTTTATCAGTTCAAGGACTCTGTCTCGTCTCCAACTCTCCACCAATCTAATTAAACTGCTCAAAGTTTACCAGTGCCTTCCAAATTGTCATCTGAACTCTTCTCTTTTTAATCCTTTTTATGCCTAGGGGACATTGATACACTCATCTTAAAACCTTTTCCTGGGACTCATAGTAAAATCTCAGTGGCATGACTTTCTGCGTGTCTTTTTCTTAAATCTTTTTTTTTTTTTTCCTTAACTTTCTCTTAAATGCTGGCCCATGGTCCAATATTTAAAACTGTTTTCTTCTTAACTACATGATAATTCTATAAAAACATCATTTACTTGCCACTACCTCAAATGTTGATAATTCGTAAATGTTTATCTACAGCTGTAAGTTGTTCTCTAAACTGCAAGCCTGTATTTCCAAGTACCTGAAACTAAACATGCCCAAAGACAATTCATTAATCTCCATCCCTTCCCCGCAAAAAAAAAAGCCAGACAGAGCTCAAGATCAGAAACTAGGCATCATCCTTCATTTTTCTCTTTACATCTTCCTTTTCTTCTCATCTGCCTCCAGCCACCTGGTGCCCCCAATTCTACAGTGTTCACCTCTGAAGCAGCCTTTATTCTCATCGCCTGTCTTGCTTCTTCCCTGACCTGGGTCCTCTTCCTCATTCTTTGACTGGGCTTGTAAATTCTCTTCTTACGCAGCGTCAGTTTCAGTTCACACCCCCAGCCATCCCAGCTCCTGCTACCAGAGTTAATCTTCTAAAATAGAGCGATTATCTTGTCATTCCTTCGTGTAACGTCTCTATTAGATTCCTGCTGCTATAAAATAGAAACTTCTCCTTAGAGGGCAGCCAGGTCCTTTCCAATCTCATTGCTGCATAAACACTCAATCTCTTTTCTATCTTCTCCTGTGCATGGTGGGCACCCTGGCCACACTGAACTATGGTTTTCTAGCCTCTTATATTTTCTTGCCTCTATGATTTTAACTGTGTTTTTCTTACTACTTGGAATTTTCTTCCCCTTTTCTGCCTGCTAAAGTTCCATTCTTCCAGACCCAACTCAAAACTTGCCTCTTCTGTTTTTTCCTGATGTTACCAAAGGGAACCAGTGGCTGTGGAATATGTGTATTCCTTCTCTGTATCTTCAGTTTAACACTTGCATTATTATAATTACTTGTTTTCAAGTTTGTCTCTCTGCCATGCAGTAATGATGCCTCAGGAATCATCTCTTTATCTTCTTAAAGTACACAACCACCGTATGTATATTAAAATGAATAGACTATAAACGTATGCAGATAATTCACAATTTACATTTAATTCAGCTTCGGAATGATTGGGCTGCCATTGAAGGGTTTTGAAATCTTTCCAAATAGAACTTTTTACTCCAACTCAATATACTTTAACAAAGCAACTGTAACTTTTTCAAGCTCTGCAGCTGTATTAGCTATATCTTAATTCATTTGTTCAGCCAAAAGTTACAGTTTGAGGGATTTAAGAACAAGCCTAGCTGATTTTTGTCATTACATTTTGATGTCCCTAAATTCACTTTCACCTACTCTGTGCTTTATTTCCCCATATTTAAAAACATGGTATAATCATATGAACACGTGTTTCTCATGAACCATCATGGGGTATTATAAGGTTCAAACAATTTCTTGTCTATAAATTCCTTTAGGAATAAAATTTTTATCATCTATAGCTTTGATCTTGATTTCTGAAAAGTTTAATTGTAACTCTTGAAGGGAGAAAGAGTCCCTACATATAGTTGATATTTTTTGATTGCTTGAGATAGGCTCCCTCTCAGAGGGTGCCTGTCACTCAGTAGCTCCCTCCGCCATCCCCCAATCTCTGCCTACATATGCTGAGACCCTCAGAGGGTCACTGTCTCAGCTGAGCGCAGTGGCTCATACCTGTAATCCCAGCATTTTAGGAGGCTAAGGCAGGTGGATCACTTGAGGTCAGGAGTTCCAGCCCAGCCTGACCAACATGATGAAACCCTGTCTCTACTAAAAATACAAAAATTAGGTGGGCATGGTGGTGCGTGCTTGTTATCCCAGCTACTCTGGAGGTTGAGGGAGGAGAATCACTTGAACCCAGGAGGCGGAGTTTGCAGTGAGCTGAGATCGCACCCCTGCACTCCAGCCTGGGCAACAGAGCGAGACTCTGTCTCAAAAAAGAAAAAAGAAAACAAGAGTAACCATACCCATCAAAACCTGAGAAGGAGAAGCCTGTCCTTGAAAAAGCACTGATGTATCTGACTGAGCTTTGAACTCTGACTCTGCTGCATCTCTGCTATTTCCTCATCTGTAAAATGAGGATTATAATATTGACTGTATCAGTCACCATTGTGAAGATTAAATGAGCTCATGGAAGTAAAGTCTCAGCCTGCATAGGCACTAAGAAAATGGCAGCTCTTTAGTTGCCACTCTCCCCTGACTTCCGGCTGCTGCTGCTCCTGCCAACCCAGCACAGGTGTCCCCAGACATCTCTGAATCCAGGCCAGCCTTATTAAAAGAAGCTTCATGCCCAAAGAATAGGTAAATTTTACTATTCAATAATTAGTGAAAAGGTAATTCTGAATTATCCCTGGCCAATGCCCTTACAGCTACAAAGAATATATGAACCCAATAAAAATGCCATATGTTCATGGATTTGGAGTTTTTGTCACCCTAGTCTGAATTTACCTTCTCTTGTCATCCCTTTCTGGATTTCTGTAGGATGGAAGACAATGAACCAACTCAGTTGGGGGGCAGCAGAAGGGAAGAGAAGGCAAAAGGAAATCTAGTACTTGAATGAGTAGAATCTGACCAACGTGACAAACAGAATTCTTTTTTTTTTTTTTTTTTGAGACGGAGTCTCACTGTGCCACTGAGGATGGAATGCAGTGGCGCGATCTGGGCTCACTGCAACCTCCACCTCCCAGGTTCAAGCAATTTTCGTGCCTCAGCCTCCTGAGTAGCTGGCATGCGCCACTACACCCGGCCAATTTTTGTATTTTTAGTAGAGATGGGATTTCACCATGTTGGCCAGGCTGGTCTCCCAATATGCTGGGATTACAGGCATGAGCCACTGCACCTGGCCGACAAACAGGACATTTTTTGAGACGGAGTCTTGCTCTGTTGCCCAGGCTGGAGGGCAGTGGCGCATCTCCGCTCACTGCAAGCTCCGCCTCCTGGGTTCACACCATTCTTCTGCCTCAGCCTCCCGAGTAGCTGCCCACCACTACACCCGGCTAATTTTTTGTATTTTTTTAGTAGAGAAGGGGTTTCACCGTGTTAGCCAGGATGGTCTCGATCTTCTGATCTCGTGATCCACCTGCCTCGGCCTCCCAAAGTGCTGGGATTACAGGCATGAGCCACCGCGCCCGGCCCAGCAAACAGAATTCTAAGATGACTCCCAAGACTCCTGTCCCCTGGTACACACATGCTGTATGATCCCCTCCCCTTTGAGCACAAGTGAGAATTACGACTATGATGGGATACCACTCTTGACTAGTTGTTAGTCGGTTGGCTTTGAGCTAATCAAGAGGGAGATTGTCTTGGGTGGGTCTGACCTCATCAGCAGAGTCCTTAAAAAGGGAGTGAACCTTTCCTGAAGAGAAATATTCTCCTATTGGCTTTGAAGAAGTAGCCGTCGTATAATGAGAGGGCCACACATCTAAGACCTGAGGGCAGCATCTGAGAACTTGGAGCTGCCCCTGGCTGACAGCTAGCAAGAAAAGAGACTTCAGTCCTACAGCTACAAAGAATTAATCCTGCCAACAACCTGAATGGACTTGGAAGAGGACTCCACGCTCCAGATTAGGAGACAGCCCAGTCAACACCTTGATTTCAGCCTGATGAGACCCTAAGAACAGGACTTCGCTATGCTGTGCTCAGACTTCTGACCTACAAAGTGTGAGTTAATAAATGAGTATTGTTTCCAGATGCTAAGATTGAATTGCATTGGGCAATGTGTTACATGGCAATTGTATGATGTTGCAGTTATAAAATAATTTTAATTGATGTAGTGTCTCAGACAGGAAGGGGCTCAAGGAGAAAAATGATAACTAGGAAGAAAGTTTGGAATGTGTGGTAATGATCTCTGTTCTGCTACTTCCTAGCTCCGTGGATTTGGGCAGGCATTTTACTTTCCCAGACCTCACTTTCTTCTCCCTCTGAAAAATGAAGAGCTGGTCAATGGGCAAGGCTATCTCCAAGTTGCATTCCAGGCACAAAAAGTGCACTGACATGGTATTTTACATCCTAGGGGTATAAAATTCTAATTTTTTGAAAGGCTAAACCAAGGCACATGGGGAAGCAATTGGAAAAAATTCACAAAGAGCAGATGATCAAACCTCATTTGGAAATTCAATCTCCTCTATTTGTAGATCATCCTGTCTCTAGCCCTTTCTTTGACCATCAGCCAGACTCACAGAACATGGAATGGACACCAAGGAGGTTTATGAGCCTTGTCCATGGGTCCAAGGAGGACCTGAAGAGTTGTGGCTTTTTTTCTATTTTTAGAGGGTCGTGGTTTGTTTTTATTTCCCATGGGGAGACTTTTGGTATTTGTTCTCTGCCAAAATAATCAGTAAGATAAAACACCAATCATGAAGGTGAATGCTATATAAACTTTAATGCACATTTATGGCAGACATAAAGAACTTTTCTATCAGTAATAACAATTTAACTCAAAAACATATCACAGCCTAAGGATTCATTAGGGAAATATGTACATGTTCCTAAGGAGGTCCATGGTCCTGAAACAGCAAACTTTTTGGCCTGAAAGAAAAGATTTGTTTAAGTGTGCTGTTTTTGTTCTAGGACATAAGTTTTTATCTGTTGATCTGCACAAATAACCCAAACAGAAACTCCTTAAGAGACACAAAAACAGGGTAAAATATTTTAAATCTACAAAATCAGCTGGAATAGAATTATAGCTATGCAGTTTAGAAAAAGGTTCCTTTCATCAATATTTACTATATGATTATGACCAGGTGAATTTATCTCTGTTTCCCAACCTCATTAAAACATAAAACATTTCCATAAAGCCATTTTAGCTTACATGTGTTTTTCAGGGAAAATTGCAGTGTGTATTAAATAATTCCAAGAAACCAAAGTAATCTTAAAATTTTAAATCCTGGAACAATCTTAGAATGCTCAAAAACATAGTGTGCTTTAACTCAGCCCACAGCCTCTATATGGGCAAAGTAAAATTAATAATAATATAATGAGCCCAATTTAGATAAATTGAGCCTGAATTCTAAAGGAAACGTTGGAATTGAGATCTGAACCATCCAGATTGGTTTATACATTGATTAAACTGTTACAATCAGACATCAGTGTTTCTATAGACAGAACTTGAGATCATCAGTAAAAGACATTAATATGCCAATAAAAGCCATAAATAGCCAATAAAAGCCAAGTATTTCAATATCACCGTTCTGTGGCACTAGAACTCATATTTGATTAGACTTACCTGACTTCAATCACACTTACCATGTTTTGAAAATATCTGTGAACTAAGGTGGAGTTACTGTGAAATTAATAAAACCTAAGCCTCTGAGCCCCACATTGGCAAGAATCCTGTCCAAAGCCAATAACTAATTTTACAGTGGGGATTTACTATTTTTTTAAGAAAATGCCTCCAAAATTTAATCCTGTTTGAAGGAGTCTATAAACATAGTTTATAGCTTGAGGAATACAGTAAAGATTCAGACAAGTTTACCAGCTAGGGTTTGCTCTCTTGACTTTTGACCAACTAGCTGTTTTTGCTGTTCTTTTTACTTTTCAAGGCATGGATTTATCTTAAGGCATGGTTGTGGAATTACCTGTCCTAAATGTTTTAGATCATCTTCCCCTTCCCAGGGCAGACAGCATTTCCTCATTACCATATTCTGAGTATGTGGGTTTATAAAGCTTCTCCAAGCGTTTCTGGGTAAGAAGTATGTGGCTGTTAAAGAGAATGTCCTCTTTCTGTACTCATGAGTATGACATCTATTTACTCACTGACACTGTGACAAAAACTGCCAAAATTACAGTTCTATTTCCATACATTTCTTATAGAAATGTCTAGAATACAAAAATAATTTGTATTTTTAACATTACTCTTTAGTCTAACCTTTCTGCCTTATAATGAAAACCCTAGAAAATAAAGATCCTGTCTGAATACATTGCTAATATGTCCTTGATCAAAGCGCTATCTGCATTTTTGACATTCAATGCATTTAAACTTATACATAAACATGTGATAAGTTCTTTGAGGGAAGATGTTCTGTTATTGGAATCGTTATCACTTTCATGGTACTGAATATGGTGCTTTCACCTGGCAGGTACATTGAAATTTTTGGTGGATAATGAATGAATCTATTTTCTATGTTTAGTTAATTAACAGTGTTCCATTTTGATAGGTTTACTTGTTTTCTCTTTTTCATGGCTAAATGTACTATTTTTAGGACAATTAATTTTGGAATAAAAATAAAATTTGTTCAAAAGAGATTGTCTCAGCTTCTACCTGATCCTAAAACAGTGTGTTCTGTGATTATTTAAAGGAAGAAAATAACATATAGTTGAGGTAATTATTAAAATTAAATTGACTAAAATAAATTAATCTAAAAACATTTAACTAGTTGCCCATGCAGACATAGCCTTAAAAAATTTAAGGTATTTTATAGCTACATAACTAATTAAATCCGTTTTATTGTACTTGAATTTCTAGTTAAATATCCCGATTACATGCTGTTTCCAAACAGAGCAGTTTAAGCTTATATTTTCTAGATCAAGCTCTTAACAGCAGTAATGTTTCTAGTGATGTTGTTGTTGGTAATGACGTCTTCAAATGTTATCATTTTGGGAAATTGCGTATTTCTTCTATTGTTTGTATATAACCATTTATATTATATATACACAGGAAAACATGTTGTTACTCCAAGTGTTATGGACCGTAATTATGAAAGATAAAGAAAAAAATGTTAAGTGTAGAAATGGAAGCATTCTTTTTTTTTTGGGTGAAACATCAGCAAGTCACATCAACATGTAGTAATCTAAGGCATAGGTTATATCTACAAAATCCCAAAACATACACATGAATATAAAAAAAAACAGCAACTTAAGTAAATGTTTTTTCTACACCTTAGAAATTGTTACAAATTTTGCATTTTAGAAAAATTACACAAATGTATGCAGCAATTATTTTTCTTAAGGCATTTTAAAAATTACAATTTTGACATAATCATGATTAAATCATATCTAGTCATGAAGTAAAGTTTTTGTTGGGAGGCCTTTTAAAGGTTTCACATAAAAACCTTTAAAAACAAATCTCCATGAAATCTCTATTAGTACATGATCAAATTAGCTCACTATGAATTATAGGAAAGATTCCCTAAAGAAATAACTTGACTGAAAAAATTGTAATGAAAGTATCATTGTCTAAAATGTCAATTAAAATAAAAATCATATATCTTAAATAAAGCAAATGTTTCCATAAGAGAAATTCTAATACCATTAGAGCAGCTTCATAAACACAGCTGTTTTTATCTTAGTTAGAAAAACACTGTTTCTGTAATTTGGTTTAATTGCATTTCAAGTGAAAACATGTTTTGTTCTCATTAAGTGTCATTTTCATTTCTGATAGGAAGTCATAGGTACTTTGAATTAACAGCACCTTAACTGCAAGGACAGTTTTGGAAAAAAGTATTTTGAAAACACTTATAACACATACTAGCTTTAATCAGGCAGACAGTAAAATCTTGGGGAATCTTCTCATTTATAAGTAAATGGATATAAGCCAAGTTAACTTGTGGACATATTTGAAGAATCATTGGTGAACTTTACTTTGGTAAACACAAGCTCTGATTAATCCATAATCCCAGTAAATATTACTTCTTGAAAATCTGGGTGAGTTACTGGCACACTATTGAATCCAGGCTCTGCTTGTCTGGTGCATGTGTGGTCTCCAAAAAAGAGAAGGTTTACTGCCTGCTATGTTAATAGATTATAGATAGAGAAACCATAAATTCTAGTACGTCAGGGAGCACCCTGGGTTATACTTTTGGTCCAGGTGTAATTACTAATAGCACCTGTGTTCACTCTTAAACATGCTTATGTTGGTCCATACATTGCAGTTATTCTAGTCATATTTTTATTTAGGAAGTTTTCTGTGTTTGTTCTTGGCTATCACTTATTTAGCTTTGGCTTATGTGGTAGACAGTATACTAAATATTTCATTTATCCCTCTGTCATTTAACTTTCACGATAACCCTATGAGGTAGAAGTATTATTTTGCGCTTTCTCATTTTATAGATGCATAAACTGAGGTTGAGAATAGCAAAATTCTTTACCTTAACAAGTTACATAAGACACCCCACACAACACCCTAAGTAATATTAAAAATACCATTTCGTAAGTTGCAAAAGTTTTTAGGTATTTGAGCACACAGTATCATTTTATACTGCCACAATAACTTTTTAAAATGGATCTTCCATTTGAATTGCATAGTTTCCCTTTTTAAGATTTTTCTTTTATTACTTTGGCTGAAAATCTTTGGCACAGAAAGTAAGAAACTTTGCTTTTCTTGACCATTTTATCAGAGTAATCTTTCCTCTAAAAGTAATTAATATTTAATTAATTTTTAGGGAAAAAATGAAAAAGAAAGCAGAAAGATATAAGTGGACAAAAACTGACTTTCTTGGAGGCATTTTAAGTGACTAGAATTTTATTTTCCTTAATTAGGAAAACTCAGCATTTCAGCAGATTACATGGTCTTCTCAATTTCCTTCTTTTTCCTTTTTTCTAGTTTTCTAGAATTTTCATTAGAATTGCATGGTATTTTCTAGGTTTTCTCATTTCCACTAAATCATGGATAACATCTCTTTCTTTCTTTTCTCTCTTTTCTCTCCTTCTCTCCTTCTCTCTCTCTCTCTCTTTCTTTCTTTCCTTTCTTTCTTTCTGATGGAGTCTCATTCTGCCACCCATGCTGGAGTGCAGTGGTACAGTCTCTGCTCACTGCAACCTCTGCCTCCCAGGTTCAAGCAATTCTCCTGCCTTAGCCTCCCAAGTAGCTGGAATTACAGGTGCTTGCCACCATGTCTGGCTAATTTTTGTATTTTTTTTTTTAATAGAGATGAGGTGTCACCATGTTGGTCAGGCTGGTCTTGAACTCCTGACCTCAGATTATCTGCCAGCCTCAGCCTTACAAAGTGCTAGGATTACAGGCGTGAGCCACCACACCTGGCTGCATCTTTCAAATACAACTTTTAAGCCCCGAATACCCAATTATTATTAATAGGTAGTTTGTCCTTAGAATATAAGAATCATTATTCACTAGAACAGAATGCCCAGCTTTCACTATAACCACTTAATACAAAGTATTATTTGTGTATCTGGTTACAAAAAAAACTCCTAATGTGGAATAGGGATGTGACCAGAGAGGAAAGAGAAAGGAATGGAAAGGTAAATCAGTTCTACTTGAGAGACTCAAAGGCATATAAATCCTATTACAAGATTATCAAAGCCATTTTCAATCTAGAAATCAAACAACTTAATTTATTATTGGAAGTACTGTATGGAAATAGAGTCATTTCCATACTCTAAACCGTGGACCACATATATGACAGTGGTCCCATAAGATTATAATGGAGCTGGCTGGGCGCGGTGGCTCACGCCTATAATCCCAGCACTTTGGGAGGCCGAGGCGGGCGGATCACAAGGTCAGGAGATCGAGACCATCCTGGCTAACACGGTGAAACCCCGTCTCTACAAAAAATACAAAAAATTAGCCGGGCGTGGTGGCGGGCACCTGTAGTCCCAGCTACTCGGGAGGCTGAGGCAGGAGAATGGCATGAACCCGGGAGGCGGACCTTGCAGTGAGCCGAGATAGCACCACTGCACTCCAGCCTGGGCGAAAGAGTGAGACTCCGCGTCAAAAAAAAGAAAAACAAAAAGGATTATAATGGAGCTAAAAAATTCCTATCACCTAGTGACATTGTAGCACAACACATTACTCATGTGTTTGTGGTGTTGCTCATGTAAACAAACCTACTGTCCTGCCAGTGGTACAAAGGGCTAGTCCGTGCAATTATGCACAGTACATAATACTTGATAATGACACTAAATGACTATGTTACTGGTCTATTATTTACTATCCTTTTTATTGTTCTTTTAAGTGCACTCCTTCTACTTATCTGAAAAAAAGTTAACTGTAAAACAGCCTCAGGCAGTTCCTTCAGGAGGTATCCAGAAGAAGGTATTGTTATCACAGAAAGTAACAGCTCCATGTGTGTTACTGTCCCTGGACTTTTTCCAATGGGACATGATGTGGAGGTGGAGGACAGTGATATTGATTATCCTGATCCTGTGTAGGCCTAGGATAATGTGTGTGTGTGTTTAATGTGTGCTTTTAACAAAAATGTTTAAAAAGTAAAATAATAATAATTAATAATAACTTTAAAACAGAAAAAGCTTATAGAATAAGAATATGAAGAAAGAGAATATTTTTGCACAGCTGTACAATGTGTCTGTGTTTTAAAGTAAGTATAATAAAAGTCAAAAGGTTTAAAAAATACAAGTTTATAAAGTGAAAAGGTATAGTAATTAGGTTAATTTTGGAAGAAAGAAAAATTGTTAATACATATTTAGTGCAGCCTATGTGAAGAGTGTTTATAAAGTCTATAGCCATATACAGTAATGTCCTGGGCCTTCACGGTCACTTACCACTCACTCACTGACACCCAGAGCAACTTCCAGTCCTACAAGCTCCATTCGTGAGAAGTGCTCTGCATAGGTGTACCATATTTTATTTTCTATACTGCATTTTTCTGTACCTTTTCTATGTTTAGATATGTTTAGATGCATAAATACCATTGTGTTATAATTTCCTACAATGTTCAGTACAGTAGCAGGCTGTATGGATTTGCAGTCAAGGAGCAATAGGCTGTACCACATAGCCTAGGTGTGTAGTGAACTATACCATCTAGGTTTGTGTAAATATACCCTATGATGTTCACAAAATGACGGGAATTGCCTAATGACACATCTCTCAGAACGTAGCCACATTGTTAAGTGAGGTACGACTGTATATGTTCTGGACTATTCTATAAAGCTATCGTTGTCAAATTTAAGTATCAATCAGTTATTTAGTGGAGGAATTTGGTTCCTATGTTTTTATTCAAATTGAGTCCAGGACTGGAATAGTCATGCAATTCTCCACAATAAAGATCTCAGTGAAACTTTATACAAGAACCAGTCGTGTGTTGAATTAAAGCTACAATATGTTGTTTTTAATAGGACCTGTATGTATTCTATATATGAGAAGAACCATATGTTGTTTATAATAGGACCTATATGTATTCTATATATGACAAGAACCAAACCCCCTTACATTATATACTCAGACATCTTACCACTCCTCTATTATCTACTCTAAGCAGGCAAAGAATGTGGGAAGAAGAGAAGAATTTCTCTGAGAAAGAGTAAAGATGAAAAAGAACGACATAATCACTCATGAACAGAGTTGCTATCACTAATTCAGGCTTAAAACTAAACTTCTGTTATACATATATGTACATGCACACATGCCTATTGTTGTACTATTCAATAAACTAGATGCTTGCCTTTGAGGTCACCTGAGAAAGCTGACCTCGCAAGTTCAATCCTGTCCAACAACTGGTGCACATATCCAACACTTACCACATGCCTGTAACTTGCGTACTGGGCTTTGTACTGGATTGCAGGGAAACAGCGCTAAGTGCAATAAAGCATCACCTTGATTAAGCTTATACTCACATAACAAGTAACTAGACATATAACAACAGACAGTACTTTCATGTAGTCATATATGAAAAATAAAAGAGCAAAAGAAGATAGTGAATAAAGGAGGCTTGGCTATTTTACACAGAGTGATCAAGGAAGGCTTTCCAAAGAGGTGGTATTTAAGGAGAGACCTGGATGATAAAAAGGAGTGAGTTACATGCAAATCAGAAGGATAAGAATCACAGGTGGAGAGAACTGCAAATATAAACATCCTGGAGCAGATATAAGCTTGATGCAAAGGGGAACGACACATGTACCAGTCAAGAGGGAGGCAAGAGAAAACCATGACCATGCCTGGGTGATTGCAGGAGAACTGGGGAGAAGCGGTTGGATAATGGACATATTCTGAAGGTGGCGCTGTCAGGATATGCTGAGTGAGAAGTGTATGTGGGGTGTGAAAAAAAGAAGAGGAACAAAGAAAATGCCTGGATTTCCACCTAAGCAACTGGGTGGAAGGTAGTGACATTTATTGAAATGGGCATCAGTTTGGGCAGAGTGTGTTTTTAGGTAAAGGTCAGGGAAGGATGAGGAAATCAAGAGTTCTGCATTAAGTTGTCATTTGAGATGTCTAATTTGTTTTCTTTTTTTAGCTTTTATTTGTATAGATTTAGAAGGTACAAGTGCAGTTTTGTTATACTGATATACTGAATAGCGATGAAATCTGAGCTTTTAGTGTACATTGACCCATTAAGTAATTTCTCATCCCTCGAACCCTTCCCACCCTCCCAACGTTATGAGTCTCCAATGTCTATTATTCCAATTTCTATATCCATGGTACACATATTTAGCTCCCACTTATAAGTAGAGAACATGTAATATTTGACTTTCTGTTTCTGGGTTATTTCACTTAAGATAATGGCCTCCAGTCCCATCCATGTTGCTGCAAAAGACATGATTTTATTTTTTATGGCTTAGTAGTATTCCATGGTGTGTGTCTGTGTGTGTTGTATGTGTATGTATATATATTATGTTTTCTTTATCCAATCCATTGATGGACACTTAGGTTGATTCCATGTCTTTGCCCTTTGTGAGTAGTGCTGCAATAAACATATAAGTGAGGGTATCTTTTTGATATAATGATTTCTTTTCCTTTGAGTAGATGCCAAGTAGTGGGATTGCTGGATCGAATGGTAGTTCTATTTTTAATTCTTTGAGAAATCAAGTTTGCAATGTCTTTTAGTCCAAGTACAGATGCCAATTGGGTACTATCTGGGGCATAGGGGAAAGGTTGCAGCTGGAGATATAAATTTAAGAGTCGTCAAAATATACATGGACTATGAAGTCATGAGACTAGATTTCTTAGGTACAGTGTGCAATTACAGAAGAGTGAAGGGCTACAAATGGAGCCCTGTAGACCTCTAGCATTTAGCCCTCCAAAAGGAAGAAAAATGAGAATGAACAAAGGAGCCTGTGGGTCAGAGACAAGAGATGAAGGGAAAAGACAAGAAGGTGAGGGATCCCCAAATCCAAAGAAATAAAATGCCTCAGGAAGAGAATATGTCAGTTGCTACTGGTTGTTTGAGTATGATGATCACTTGGGATAGTTCACTGGATTGTGCAAGATGGAGGTCACTATTGACCTTGACGGGAGAAGTGGACTGTAAGCTTGATGGAAGTGAGACAGAGGGGACTCCAGTTTTAAAGAGAGACTTGGACCCATGTGTTTATCACCTTGGCCTCCTATATCAACAGACTAAAATAGCCTCTAATCTGCCTCTTGGTATTTACGCCTTGTATAATCTCCTCACTTTGAGTATGGGCGGGCCTGGTGACTTGCTTTTAGCCAATAGAATGTGGCAAACGTGATGAGATGTCATTTCTGTGATTATGTCACACAAAATAGTGACTTGTATTTTGTTGGCAGATTCTCACCATTGCTAGCTTTGATTAAACAAACTGCTATAGAGAGAGAGCCATGTGGCAAGGGATGAGGGTGACCTCTGGCCCAGAGTCACTAAAGAACAAGACTGTCAGTTCATCAGCTCATCAGGAACTAAAACCTGCCTGTAACTCCAGGAGCATACAAGTAGATGCTTTTCCTTTTGAGCCTTCCCATGAGACCCCAGTCTTGGCCAGCACCTCACTGCAGCCTTGTGAGAGACTCTAAAGTAGGGGGCCAAGCTGAGCTACACCCAGTACCTTGGCCCACAGAAACTCTAAGAGAATAAATGTGCATTGTTTTAAGCAACTAAGTTTATGGTAATTTGTTATATAGCAATAGGTAACTAGTACACCTTTTGAAATGCCACTAAAATGAGGGTGAGTAAAGAAATAAAATGGGTATTGACACACAAGAAAAGAAAAGCTAGAAGAGATAGAGTAGAAAAGACATTAAAATTTTATCAGATGGGCAGCTGATGAATTTGTAACAACTGACTTGTCAAAGTCACAAATGCTGAAATCTACGCTCCTATAAAGAAGGAAATCAACAAGAAAGTTGATTTGTGCTAAGTAATTATAGAAAGCCTCAAAAATTGGAGGCACCAAGTACCAAGGAAGCTAGGAGGAAAGGGGGTGGGTGTTGGTGCTGAAAACAGAGGGAATGAATTAAAGTATATACACAGATCCAGGCAACACCTTGAATAACAGGTAACCAAGCCTTCTCCATGTAGTGGGGGACAGGAGGTTTAGTCTATGAAGAGATTAAAGCAGAAATATTTTGAGCTTGGGGATGCAGGCTGAGAGACTTGTAAATGTGTGGTCTCAGACTGAAAATAGAGAAATTAAGTGAAAGGCTACATTTGCAATGATGATGACTTCTATCTTCCTATCTCTTACCAGTTCCCAGAAAGCAGGCAAGTAGGCTTAGACACTACACACACACACACACACACACACACACACACACCCCTACCTCATGCTTAAGATGAGAATAATCTTGTCTAGAAAAACTGCCTTCCTTGTGACAAAAGACTGACTTTCAGCAGTGCCACAGGGGCAGCCTCAGGGCCAGGCTGAGCAGGTGTGGTTCTGGCCTCTGCAGCCTCCATCAAGGAGGACAGCATTGCTTGCATCTTTTTCATGGGCACCGGACTCCTTAGCTTTGGCTCAAATGGGGGCTTGTAGCCCTACCTTTCACAAGGAGAGGACAACCAGGAAAACAGTCTCCCAAGTGCCCATCTGATAATTTCCTTCCTCTGTTGTGATACATACACAACCTAGAAGAAGCTTTGAGTATTTCTTTGCTGAAGGTTTCAGCGGTAAATCTGCATAGCTCTGGAGGGCAAATATTGGATTGCATTATATTTGTTTGCAAAAACTTAACGGAAAAGCTTTTCCTACTTAAAAATAAAAGTTGAAAACCAGTGATTTCGTTGATAAATTTGAAGGGCTGTGTAGGGTAAATCAGGCAAATGAAATTCTATTCATGTGACGGGCGGTTAATACGTGAGCATTGAAATAGCCTAGGTTTGTGATGATAAGCTTGCAGATATGCTTTGTCAGGGAGTGGACTGGGATGACACAAGAACAAACAGAACATCTGATTCATTAGATGTAGTGGTGACAGGAGTAAGAAATTATCTAGCATTTTAAATCCGCATGACTTAGGAAATTCGGTTTCCATGATAGACAGAGGCATCAAGTTAACCAGAAGAATTGCTGGAGGAAAAACCGTTGTCTGGTTTTAGACCCATGATACTGAAACAGGCTGTTCATCTGGCAACTGGAATGTTTTTTTCTTGACACTGTGAGAAAGGCTTTGGATCTAGAAAAAATTTTGGAATGGCAATAGAAAAAAAAAATCTTTAAGGAAAAGCATACTGAGTCAGCTAAGAGGAAAATACAGTCCCAGGAAAAAGGAACCAAGAGAGAAAAAGATGGGTAATCAGGAAGGTTGGAAAGAAATCAGGAGAATTTGTTGCCGTAGAGGGAAAGAATATCAAGGAGAAATGAGAGGTAGGCACTGTTAAACATTGCTTAGCAACTAGGGAGGATAAAAGACTAGGGAAATCACAGCCACTCAGGAAGCTAAGGTAAGAGGCTTGCTTGTATCTAGAAGGTCTGGCGTACTGCAACCTCCACCCTCTAGGCTCAAGCAATCCTCCCACCTCAGCCTCTCAAGTATCTGGGACTACAGGCACATGCCAGCACACTGAGCTAATTTTTGTGTTTTTTATAGAAACAGAGTTTCGCCATGTTGCCCGGGCTGGTCTTGAACTCCTGAGCTCAAACAATCCTCCTGCCTCAGCCTCTCAAAGTGCTGGAATTACAGGAATGAGCCACCATGGCCGGCCCAAGAAATCTGATACAGGACACCAGTGGAGCCAGTTCTTTGGTCAGAGATTTAAAAAAAGGAGGCAACAGTGGTGAGGAAAAGCAATCATGAATATAGACCTACTGTTCGCAACTCCTATTTTTATTTATTTATTTATTTATTTATTTAGTTAGTTAGTTAGTTAGTTAGTTATTCAGAGACAGAGCCTCACTCTGTCTCCCAGGCTGGAGTGCAGTGGCATGATCTCGCTCACTTCCGCCTCCTAGGTTCAAGTGATTCTCCTGCCTCAGCCTCTCAAGTAGCTGGGATTACAGGCACGTGCCACCATGCCCAACTGATTTTTGTATTTTTAGTAGAGGCGGGGTTTCACCATGTTTGTCAGGCTGGTCTTGAACTCCTGACCTCAAGCAATCCACCTGCCTCAGCCTCACAAAGTGTCAGCTACTTTTATTTTAAAACTCCTTTTCACTATTAAAATTACTGAGGACCCCCAAAGAGCTTCTGATTCTGTGGGTTAAATCTACCAGTGTTTACTGTACTAGAAATTACCACTAAAGAAGTTAAGACTTTAAATAAACTCTTTTAAAAATAGCAATGCTAACTCCATTAAATAGTAATATAAATAACCTAGTTTTTATGAAAAATATATTTTCCCTAATAAAAATAATTTTGAAAAGAAGAGAGCACTGGTTTACATTTTTGCAAATCCCTTTAATGTCTTGCTTCATAGAAGGCAGCAGGATTCTCATATCTGCTTCTGCATTCAATCTGTTGGAATATGTTGTTTTGGTTGAAGTACATGTAGAAAATCTGGCATCAAATAGATGAGTAGTTGGAAAGGGATGTCCTAAGGAGACTCAAGATCTGTAGAGGTCCTTGACCCAGGCGTTGAGCATTTCTTTGAGAAACTTAACAATAAAAATAGACAAATTAAGGGCTGGGCGTGGACTCATGCCTGTAATCCTAGCACTTCTTTGGGAGGCTGAGGGTGGAGGATCGTTTTAGCACAGGAGATCAAGACCAGCCTGGACAACATATTGAAACTCCATATCTATGAAAAATTCAAAAATTAGCCAGACGTGGTGGTGGGCACCTATAGTCCTAGCTACTCAGGCTAGGTGGGAGGATCACCTGAGCCCAGGAGTTTGAGGCTGCAGTGAGCTATGATGGCACCACTGCAGTCCAGCCTAGGTGACAAAGCCAGACCTTGTCTCAAAAAAAAAAAAGGCAAATTGGGTGCCAACTCAACAAAGTATTAAGTTTGAGAAAAGGATTCTGAGTTTGCTTGTTTTTAACAATAGGAAAGACCTAAGGATGTTAAAGACATTTCTAAGCCAAAAGGAAAGAAACAAGAAAGGGAGAAATTGAAGATATAAGAGAAGAGAAAATTGTTGAATCAAGTTCCTAATAAAGGGCAGAAATGTCAGGATGAATAGCAGGAAGGGAAGTTTAGCTTTTCAAAAGGGAATGCCAACTTTTCCTTATGACACAAAAGCATGAACTAGGATACGTGGTTATCCAGAGAAAATCCAAGGCCATGAGAACACAGTAATAGGACAGGAGGAAGAAAGGTGAGGCACCTTCAGTCTTTTCATTCAAGGGTGATTTACATCATTTGCTGAAAGTAAATAACGTGCATGCAATATTGCAGATAAGGAAAGACAGCTGTGGGGGAGGTAAAGAGAGAAAAATTAAAATAATGATCCAATGAGCAACATTATGTGGAAACTGACTGCAATGTGCTTAGCCCACAATGAGGTCCCAGCAAATGTCTTGTTTTAATCAATGAAAGGGCAGTAAGAAGGGGTTCTCATTGGAGGTCATGGAGCAAGACAGCGTGGCTCTCTAGGGACCTGTGTTAGTGGCTGAGGCCTGGCACAGTAGGACACACTTCATAGATTCCAAAGGACTGATTCTTTCTCTGGAATGGAGGAAGTCCAAGCCACACGAGAAATACTCACAATGCAGATGGACTTCAGATTTGTCGCCGAAAAGCCGAGCTTGTAGAGTATCATCTTCTTTTCTGCACATAATTCAAGTAACCACTATACTCATCTGGTATTTATTTCAGGAAAACTCTTTCCAACTTTCTGTCATATTTTTATTAAGAGCTCTCATATTTACATAGGAAATCAACTAAAAAAAGCAGGAAGAGAGAGGTGAACTAAAGAAGTTTTTCCTGTGGGAATTTTAGTTAGGCACATCCATTACCACTTTTAATTGAGGGAGTAAAAGAAGCCATTTCAAGCCGTATCTTCTTCAAAAAGCTATCCTTGAATCTGCTTTTTCCTCTTTCTTTAAGAATAGCTAAAACTCTCTTTTCCTGAAATATTTTCACTCAGTTTCAATCTTTGAAACGATCACCTTTCAATACCTGACTTTGCTTGAGGTCATTAACTTATAATATTAAAAAATTAAGTTTACTTCTCTTCAGTGATAATGAATATTAATATACCTTCTCTGTCTTTGAGTTTTATTCTTCCTATTTATTTTCTTAGGTAAACTCTTTTGAGCACTTCTGTATTCATTGCTTTTCATGGGGGCATTCGTGTTGTATTCAACTCGGTTAAACCAGCACTCTATGACTGTTGCATTACGAGCCAGTTCCATGATCTACAATAAGCATTTCCACCCTTGATTACCTTAATTTTCACATCTACAAAATGAAATATTGGAATACTGAGCACTAAAAAGGCAGAATATAATACACCTATGTGTTGTCAAAACCAACCATTTAGATTTTCTTTATATTTATTGCTTTAGGGAAAGACAGACAAAAAAATAAACCTAAAGGATATTCTATATCCATTTGCCTTTACAGTGGTCCCCGTTATCCACAGGGAATATGTTCCAAGATCCCCAGTGGATGCCAGAAACCATGGATAGTACCAAACCCTATATATACTATTTTTTACCTATACATGCATACCTATGATCAAGTTTAGTTTATAACTTAGTCACAGTAAGAGATTAGCAACAATACTTAATAATAAAAAAGAACAATAATAATAATAACATGTTGATGTCACTACTCTTGTACTTTGGGGCTATGATTACATGAAGGGTTCCTTAAACACAAGCACTGCTACATTGTGACAGTTAATCTGATAATCAAGATGGTTACCAAGTGACTAAAGGGTGGGGAGTGTAGACAGCATAGATCCCCTGGACAAAGAGAGGATTCATGTCCCCAGAGGGACAGAACAGGATGGGCAAGATTTCACTCTACTCAGAATAGTGCACAAGTTAAAACTTAGAAATTGTTTATTTCTGGGATTTTTTATCTAATATTTTCAGACTGCAGTTGATTGCAGATAACTGAAACTGCCAAAAGCAAAACTGTAAAGAAGGGGGGACTACTGTATTCTCACACAGAGCCTATGCTGAAAACTTCACTATATACTCATATGACTTTAGACAACATAAAAAGAGTAAATGTCATTTGTTGTTCTTTCCTATATTGCTGGCACTTTAGTAAGAACTTTACATATCTCTACATATCTCATTTTAATTTCACAACCACCCTGTGATATCAGTACTCTTATCCCCATTGTACAGGTAAAGAACCTGGGCTAGGCTGGATGCAGTGGCTCATGCCTGTAATCCCAGCTCTTTGAGAAGCCGAGGTGGGTGGATCCCTTGAGCCCAGGAGTTCGAGACCAGCCTGGGCAACATGACAAGACTCTGTTTCTACCAAAAAAAAAAAAAAAAAAAGGAGCTGGACAAGGTGGCACGTGCCTGTGGTACCAGCTACAGGCAGAAGTGGGAGTATTACTTAAGCCCGGAATTTGGAGGCTGCAGTGAGCTGAAATCTGAGCCACTGCACTCTAGCCTGGGCAACAGAGTGAGACCCTGTCTCAAAAACAAAAAACAGAAGGAAACAAAAGGACCTGAGCTAAGTAAGCTCTCCAAGTTCACACCAGCACTGAGTGGTGAAGCCAGGCTTTAACCCCCTAAGTATACACATATGCAATTACAGTGCCTGTGTTTTTATTCTTTAGAATATGAGGGTATGTGTGTGTATATGTGTGTGTGTGTGTGCAGTATACACATGTGGAGTGCAAGCAGTAAATAAGAGGAACAGAACACTTATGAAAATGTGAGAAATTTAGGTGAAAATCTATCCCAATTGCAGTTTGCTTATCCGCCTCCAATACACAAGAAAACACGGTGGCACAAAGAAGGGTATAGAGATATGGAGGAGCTTCTGAAAAAGTTACTTTTACCAAATAATGTCACACAAAAAATCAAACGTGTTTATCACAAATTTCAAATCTCTCGGAAGGAAAATATTCTGCTTAGTTTGGTTTTGGTTCAATCCTGGAATCTCCTGTATTATCTAAAAGAGTACGCTGGGTGACCTTCATAGCACCAGAGCAGAAATTTAATTTAGAATTTAGTAAATAAAATAACAGGATATGTGTGTGACATTATTGTTAGTTTATCTTAGGATCTCCCAGGGGAAATCTGGTTTGTGTAAATTTCTATCCAACTCTGAAAATGTTTCAAATCTTGCGTAAAATCTATTATTATTATTATTTTCATAGATGTTATCTGAAGCCATTTCCTTCTCCAAGGTAATGCCTCCTCCCTCAAAAAAAAAAAATCAGTTATACGTACTACATTTAGCTTAATGAAATAACAACCTTTAACTTGTGGTAAGAGCCATCCATTCAAATCTATTTATTTTAAGTGTTAGTGAGTTTTAATGTTTACGGGCAAAGTATCCATTGAGAAAACTACTCTTGAATACAGAGCTATTTCTTTTTGTTTTAACAAATAGGTCCTGCTTTCCTTTATAAGAATTTGATGTCTTCCAGTTTTCTTAAAGAGCTTAATAATGCTCAAAACTAAATTAACTTTAATTAACTCCAAGATAATAGCCACATTATATGGCAACTTTCAACAGTATTTAAGTGTAAGTCTATTTCATATCTGGTAAAAAAAAAAAATTCTAACCCTAAGAAATTTCATCAACAGAAAAACTGATACATTGCTATTATAATAACAACGTAATTTTGTCATACTACTCATTAGTTAGAATGCTACAACATTAAAGTAGCTGTTAGGAGAAACTTATTTATGATTTATTTAAACATGTACATTGTATCCAGTAGTCTACTAGTTAATGCTCCTGAAACTAAATCTCTCTGTTAACTGAACCAGATTTTTAATTACGAATAAAATTACTATGCCATCTGATCTTATTCACATCTTTGTAGTCAACTTTTTTCCCCACGGTTATTTCTCATTTCTTTATCCTGCCATTACACCAAATCAAATGCTATTCCTTTAAAAAATACAGTAACCTTTTTTTCTTGGTTTTCACATGAAATTTTATGTCTGTGAATTTTTTTCTTTCTGCATCCTTATGGTAATAAGCACTGGGAAACTAGGTCCTTTGCAGAGTTGGATGGTCATAAAAAGCTTTCTTCCTTGTGCAGCTCAGGAGGACATCTCTAGTCCTCTTTTTTACATCTTCATATGTTGTCACTCTTTGTACAAATTACATTCCAGTGGGAGTTAGGGCAGCAGGAACGGGGAACTCCAAGCCTCATTCCTATTCACATTCCTAATTCTGCCATAGGTCAGTTTGTCACCCACACAATTGGGACTAGATATTGCAAGGAATTATGAGATTCTTTACGGATTTCAAAATAGAATTTTCTTCTCTATCTGCTCTGAGCACTGGGCTTTTGAAGATTTGCTGTTCTGTGTTTCTGGGGCTCTTGGAAGCCTCCTTGGCATGTTCTGGAGGTAGAGGTAACAAGCATCATAGCAATAGGTGACATTATGCTAATTTCACTCTGCCTCTGTATGCTCTTTGAATTGCAAGGATGTTCAGGATCAAAATAACAAGCATGAAAAGGATGTGATGAGTAAGTTCTGAAAAGGACTGGAAAGTCTGTCACCAGCAATGGCCTAGGACAAAATTGTGAGATATGGAAATAAATATTTATATTTGATGGTGGTTCTATTTTTTTTTATCTTTTCCTTAGAACTTGACATCCAGGGATTTTAAACAACACAGCATTCCCCTGCTCTGAGCCCCATTTTCCTGTTTTCGTCTCCTGTTTCTCTGTCCTAGATTTGATTTTTGCTAGAGAACATTTAAACCAATTTGTGTTTACATGTTAATATTGTAATATATTTTCAATTTAATTATCTTAGGGGCAATTTCCTAAGTATAATGTATTAACTCATATGAATATTGTGGGAAAGTACTGCAAATTAAAGAAATCTTGTCTTAGCACTCAAATGACCCCATACAGGCCAGTCCCATACATGACATATAATAAATAGCATTTCATTATTTTATGCTCCATATGAGGCTACATGGGACATCCCTTCATAGTTACTTCCCCAAATATATCTCAAGCTTTCAAAAGCATAGGCTATATGCTTAACTTTTTTGTATATTTCGTAGAGCTGCATGTTAGTATACACACATTAGACATGTAATACTTATTAAGGCAATTTTCACCGACACATAGATACATGCCTTTTGAGAAACATATAAACACCTCTTTTGTCTTCTTTTGATGAAGCTTTTTCCGTGGGGCCTCCTTCCTCTCAAATGTGATACCTAATACAAAATCTTCTTCTGCTGGCCGCCCCACATGTACCACTTAGAAGGTATATCCTGAATACTATAAGAGTGTTTAACAGGAGATATGAATCTAACCTTTATTACAAAATAAAAATTCTTCAAGGATTTGAACTTAAATGGACACCTAAAAAAGAAGTAGTACTTTACTAAGTAAAGAAGGTGGATAAGTACTCCAGACAGACAAACCTGCAAGGAATTTGATGTATTTTATAAAAAGAAAAGGGGACAATGTGGTTGGAAAACAAAGAACTCACTTAGGCTCCAGCCATACCATGTTTCTCAGGGTAACCACAAAGGTAAAATAAGCCCCAAATAGGTGCAAGCAGGCAGATGGAAAACTATAAATTCAGCCAAATTTTATTTTATTCTGACATAAAATTACTCATTTTTACTTATAGAATTTCTTAAATATTTTCCTATTTCCAGAGATCCTCAATAAAGTCATCTTTTTTCCCTCCCTAAGTATCTTTCCAATCTGCTAGAGAATTCATCGTCACTAGGGCGCAGTAGTTGCTGACCAAACAAAACCATGAATTGCTATTCTTGATAAATTACTCATTCACAACTAGTAATAATTTGACACTCTTACCTTCTTACGTACTATGACTTCTATTAACGAAGAAGCGTGACTTTTAGCTAATGGAACATTTTTGTGGCTTTTATAAAACAATAATCTGAACAGTCAACAAGCTGAGAGCCAAATCAAGAATGCAATGCCATTTATAATAGCCACACAAAAGTTAAAATTCCTAGGAATAAATCTAAGCAAGGAGATGGAAGGTACCTACAAAGAGAACTATAAAACATTGCTGAAAGAAACAAATAGATGACACAAGCAAATGGAAAAACATTCCATGTTCATGGATTGGAAGAATTAATATCATTAAAATGGCCGTATTTCCCAAAGCAATCTATAGACTCAATGCTATTCTTACCAAACTACCAACATCATTTTTCACAGAATTAGAAAAACTATTCTAAAATTCATATGGATCCAAAAGGGAGCCTGAATAACTAAAGCAATCCTAAGCAAAAAGAACAAAGCCAGAGGCATCATATCACTGAACTTCAAACTATACTATAAGGCTACAGTAACAAAAACAGCATGGTAATGATACAAAAACAGACACATAGACCAATGGAACAGAATAAAGAACCCAGAAATAAAGCTGCACACCTACAGCCATCGGATCTTTGACAAAGTCGACAAAAATAAGCAATGGGGAAATGACTCCTTATTCAATAAATGGTATTGGGATAATTAGCTAGCCATATGCAGAAGAAAAATTGGACTGCTGCCTTTCACCGTATACAAAAATTAAGATGAATTAAATATTTAAACACATGATCCCAGTCTTTTAAAATCCTAGAAGAAAACCCAGGAAATACCATTCTGTACATTGGCCTTGGCAAATAATTTATGGCTAAGTCCTCAAAAGCAATTGCAACAAAAACAAAATTGACAAGTGGGACCTAATTACACTGAAGAGCTTCTGCACAGGAAAAGAAACAATTGACAGAATACACAGACAACCTACAGAATGGGAGAAAATATTTGCAAACTAAGCAGTGGGCAAAGGTCTAATATCAAGATTCTATAAAGAACTTAAATCAATAAACAAAAAACAAATAACCCCATTAAAAAGTGAGCAAAGGCCTGAGCATAGTGGCTCATGCCTGTAATCCCAACGCTTCTGGAGGCTAAGGTGGGAGGATCATTGAGCTCAGAAGTTTGAGACCAGCCCAAGCAACATAGTGTGTCCTTGTTTCTACAATTTTTTTTTTAATGAGCTGGGTGTGGTGGCACACATGTGTAGTTCCAGCTACTTGGGGGCTGAGGTGAAAGGATTGCTTCAGCCAGGAGTTTGAGGCTGCAGTGAGCTGATCACACCACTGCACTCTGGTCTGGGAAACAGAGCGAGAACCTGTCTCAAAACAAAACAAAACAAAAAAAACTGGGCAAAGGACATGAACAGACACTTCTTCTCAAAAGAAGACATACAAGCAGCTACCAAACATATGAAAAAAATTCTCAACATCACTAATCATCAAAGAAATGCAATTCAAAACCATAAAGAGATACCACCTCACACCAGTCAGAAAAGAAGTCAAAAAATAATAGATGCTGGCGAGGCTGTGGAGAAAAGGGAATACTTATACACTGTTGAGGGGAATCTAAATTAGTTCAGCCACTGTGAAAAGCAGTTTGGAAATTTCTCAAAGAACTTAAAACTACTATTCAACACAGCAATTCCATTACTAAGTATATATCCAAAGGAAAATAAATCATTCTACCAAAAAGACACACACACTTACGTGTTCATTGCAGCACTATTCACAGTAGCAGACATGGACTCAACCTATGTGCCCATAAACAGTGGATTGGATAAAGAAAATGTGATATGTATACACCATGGAATACTACACAGTCATAAAAAAGAATAAAATCATGTTGTTTGCAGCAACATGGATAGAGCTGGAGGCCAATATCCTAAGAGAATTAACTCAGGAACAGAAAACCAAATACTTCATGTTCTCAATTATAAATGAGAACTAAACATTAGATGTACATGGACACAAAGATGTGAAAAAGTAAACACTGGGGACCACTTGGGTCAGGGGGAAAAGGCTGAAAAACTACATATTGGGTACTGTGCTCATTACCTGGGTGATGGGACCATTCATACCCCAAACCTCAGCATTATGCAATATATTTGTGTAACAAACCTACACATGTATCCCCTGAATCTAAAACAAAAGTCGACATTATTTTTTTAATCTGAACAATCAATAACACAGTTTTATTTGAAGCAATGAGTTTGTTAGTAATCTATAGGGTAACAATTAGCTTTCCAGTGTATCAAATTTTCAAGCCTAATCAAAGCTTCAGCAGTAATCCACCTGACCCAAAATACTTGCTTATTTCCTACATACTGGCATAAATCACTATCCATTAGATGATGTTTTTGTATTAAAAACAAAAACAAAAACAGATGCATTTGGTAATATTTGAAAATCCAGTTCATGTGGCAATAAAAATCAATAACTGCTTACTTTGCCAAAATGTGTAACCTATATTTGGGGATATAATAAGAATTTTCCATACAACCATAATCAAAACATTTGTTGTATGTTACATGCATCATATAAATTGAAGTATCAAAGTTTTCAAGCATGAAGCATGTTAAAAACTTTGGATCTCAGAAAAGATCAAATAATACGACACATGTGCAAGTGCTTTGAAAATGGCAAAGCACTACAAAAGGTATCAAGTAAGATATGAAAGTAATATATATACATATATATACACACACAATAGCAGAAACCAAATGTAACTGCATTTCTGCAAATGATGTAATGATTCTTGTTTGTCTAATTTGCATTTTCGGAAAAGACTGCTCATATGTTACAGCAGCAGCTAAGTTTACAACAATTTTTCTTTGTTCTTGGCAAACAAAAAAAGGTTAAGAATTTGCAGACAAGTCTTGGCAAAGAAGTGTTCTGATTCAGCTTTGCCAATCCCTGAGACCAACAGTATACAGCTGGAAAATACTTAGGTTATGAACCTGTTAGAAAAATTTTCAGTTACTATTGCTAATCAGTACAACAACATCTTCAAGTCATAATTGGGCCTTGGGTATTAAAATACTGTTACAGCATTTTACCCACTAGTTGGCTCTCCCCTTTCCCATTTAGATGGTCAGTTTTTCTATGCAGAAATATTATATGTGTTGATATGGTAAAACTGCAAAACCAATACTTCCCTATTCTACCTAAACATAAAATTTGACTTGGAATGTCAAATTTTGTACTGTCAAAGATCAGCCAGATTATTTCCTATTTCATAAAGTTTTGTTTTGTGACACAGATCTTCACTGATATATATAAAAATGCTGTTGGAAATTTTATTCTCAAAAATGATATGGATATTTTTGTATCCAATGATACTTCTGGTTGGATTTGCATATTCATTGACCAAACCTCAAAATTCACAATATGGTAAAGCTGGAACAAAGTTTATAGATCACATAATCAATTCCATTGACCCATTACCCCTACTTGACAGAGAGAGGCTGAGCCCCAAGGAAGCATATCTATAATGGATATGTTTCTAGGCCTTTTGTTTAAAGTGACAAATCAACTACTATAGGAGAAATGATGACCACTTTTTTTTTTCTGAAGAGCTAAATGTTGCAAGAATTTTCACTCCTTTCCCTTTTTCTTGCTTGCTTAGACAGGATATATTTCCTCTTTGTCAGCCTGCCTCACAGCCCCAAATTCTTTTGCCCCTTATATGGAAAGATATCACTTGCTTAAGCATGTTGAGAAGCACAAATAAAAAAGAACGACTAAAAAGATTTTTTATACACACACACACGCACACACGCATACACACACACACACACACACACACACACCAGCTTCAGCAAGCCAACCAATATAGAGAATTACCTAAAATAAACTATTATGTAGAATAGAGTACTAAGACCTGACATTATCCTAATCTCACTTTGGCTTGATTCCTACCTCTTTGTCTTTATAGAAAGGTCACAATTTTACTGTCCCAAGTTTTCACATGTATCCGTCTTTGTTTGGATATTCTTAAAACTAAAACAAATAAACAAAAAAGTTAAAACGAGTTTGATATCTCACTACCTGAAATAGCTACTGCAATGCTATTTTTAAAGGAATAGAGTTATTGTTCTATTTCTTCTTTGTGGTTTTCAAGTTACAAAAGAGATGTATCCTTATTATAAACAAATTCAAACAATATACAAGTATAAAAAGGAAAATATGGGAATTTCTCCCTATAACACCTCCTACGTAAAGCATCCATTGTACCAGGAAGGCAATATGGTATTATGTCTAAGACTGAAGTATTGAAACCACCCTGCCTGGATTCAATTCCTGCTCTTCCACTAACTAGCTGTGTGGACTTGAACAAGTTACCTATTTTTTCTGTGCCTCATTCATGTCATCAATAAAAGGCACTAGGAAAAGATACTTACCATATAAGGTTGTTATGTAGGGTAAATGAGATAATGGCACTTAGAAGAATGTCTGGTATATAATAATTGCTCAATCAATGCTAGCTATGATTATCAGATCCTCTTGGAATGCTAACAAAGGTATAAGTAGTAATAACAGTGAACAGCTGTTGAAGGAAATTCATGTGATCATAAAGCTATGATTTCAGTTTGCATTTTACCATTCTGTTATCCCAATGTCAAATTTAGTTTAGTAAGTTATGATTAATATTGCCAAATGGCTAAATTATATAGCTGATGTCAAAGCCTTTTGAAAAGTAGGCATAATTGTTGAAGTAATTCAAATAATTTTTATTCTACATGTATATTGTCCAAATATGTACGTCTGTTTAGTATCTAAGCAGAAATGTCTTTCTGTGAAAATTCCAATTCCTCTAGAAGCTTCCCCCCTCCATCCCCCTCATCCCCCATAAAGGACCATCTTCTGTCCTACCTCTTTCTTCTCCTTATTCCTGGATTATGAAGAAGGCCAGCTCAGGCCAATCCATTCCTGTGGCATGGAATGCCCATGATCACATTATAGCCTCCTACCTGGCATGTGCTGGGCAGGAAAGAGACCAGCACAATGTCCAGCACAAGAGGGAAGCTTCTGCCTTAATTCTACCCCACTGGTCCTGGCTCTGCCCATTTCATTAGCTTCCCAGTGGCCGTGCATCACAGCTCCCTGGGGCTGTATTCTCCCCATTTAGGGTCACAGCTGCATGCTCCTAACCTCATGTAACTCATCTACTTCTCACATGCTCAGAAATTTCCTTTAAAGCACATCTTTGCCTTCACAGAGTATATTTATATTAATAAAGAGTTCTTATTGTTTTTATCCATGAGCATGTGTGGCTGACTCAAATACAAGCCATTGCAACTTGGTGGACAAACCCTAGTTGGTACACACTTTGAAAAAGTGCTCAAAGCCAGCCAATCTAGGAGGCATGAGATAATCTAATTACGGTTGCTTCTTTAACTTTCAGTATAAAATTCCTTTGTGTATTTGGGGCTAAGCTTAAGTGGAACACTGATCAGAAGTGTCTGTGATGGTCTGAAAAATAATGAGAAAAAGTGCAATGCTTTCATGAAACTAAAGACAGACGGGGTTTTCTGTGGGGATTCACGGCTATAAGCATCTCTTACCTATTTATTACCTATTTATTTTATATATATATATATATATATATATATATATATATAGACAGACACACACACACATATATATATATTTGTAAATTTGTGTGTGTGTGTTGAAAAGAAACAGTGATGGCCAAGCAGGGTCATGTAAGTTTGTTTACTGATGTATTTGTTGATAAATATCTGTTGTATGTTTTTCATAATTGTTTGAACATGTATGTCTGGTTGCTCCGTGAATTGAAACAGTTTCCATTTCATCTGGTCCAGGAGGTAAAATAAATCAGTCCACTACTAAAATACTTTAAAAACATACCCTCATTTTCTCAAAGCCCCTAATCTATAAGCATGGTGAGAAAATTAGCCTTTGTCTTTTTGGAATCCTCTCCCCAGAGATTTTTTTCAGGGTATGGCCTGGAAAAAAATAGGGAGACCCTGCTCCAAAAAAAAAAAAAAAAAAAAAGGAAAGAAAGAAAAGAAGATTCCAATAGAATACAGAAAAAAGGAAAAAGAACAATATTTATAAGAACCTGGAGAGAGAAGTTGAGAAGACGAAGACCTGTTTTTTACTTTTTTGGGTAGCACTGCTAAGGGTATGGCCCAGGGTATGGCCTGGACTAGAGAGGGTGGGGCCATCTTCCGGATTACTGAAAAGAGTCCTGTCTCAGCCTGCATGGTCCTTAGGGTGCGGTGGCCCTGAGGCTTCTGGGTGCCTGGCTGAGCCCTTTGTTTTAGTTATCAGTGACATCATCAGCCCAACATGAGCACAGCCATGTCTTCTCCAGAATCACTCATCCTGCACTTCCCCATTTCCTCACCTTCTACTCCTCCAAAGACCAGGCAGGAATAGAGGTGATGTTCCATTTTATTAGAGTCCTGCGACTTCTGGGTACTTTTTTATTTCTTTAGCAGTGCTGCCCAAAAAAGTAGAAAACAGGTCTTCATCTTCTCACCTTCTCTCTGCAGGTACTTGTAAATATTGTTCTTTTTCCTTCTTTCTTTATTCTACTGGAATTTTCTTTCTTTCCTCCTTTTTTTATTTTTTATTTTTTTGAAACAGGGTCTCCCTACGTTACCTATGCTAGAGTGCAGCAGCACAAACATGGCTCACTGCAGCCTTGACCTCCTGTGCTCAAGCAGTCCTTCTGCCTCAGCCTCTCAAAGTGCTGGGATTATAGACACGAGGCATTAGGCCTAGCCCTCCTTTCTTTCCTTTCCTGTCTTTTCTTTCTTTTTTCTTTCTGTCTCTCTTTCTTTCCCTTTCTCCCTCCCTCCCTTGCTTTTATTATTATTATTATTATTATTATTATTATTAATGTCTAGGATAGCTATGTTCTTTCTCCTGTTTCTGACCAAGACATTTTTTCCACTAGCTAAGAATCTTCTCTCTTTTGGAGCTAAATTTTAGGGGGAAAACAAGCAAAAAAAAATTCCAAAAACTAGATTTTCACAGGCAAGGCCACATTTCTTCCCTGTAGCAATAATTGTAGGGTCTGAGTGAAAGGAGAGTAAAAGGATAAAGACAGATGAAATGTTAACTTCTAAACATATTAGCTCCCACCACCACCACCTCCAGTACACACACATCAACAGGCTAGGACATCCAAAATATTAATGAATTACTGAGAAGGTGGAAAGTGGAGAGGTTCAAGCCAAACATATAGCTGCCTTTTCAGGACCCTCAGACTTAAATCCAAAATGAAACTAACAAAGTCATCCTCCTCAATGAAGCCCTCCTTTGCTGTCTCTTTTCTCTATTTCTATTAATGGAATAAACAAACAACCAATTTACCAAGCTAGAAATGTGAGTGTCACCTTTGACTCTTCCCCCTCTCCTTTAATCACCTGCATCCCTCAAATTCCAATTCCTCTTCAATCTACTTTGGCGATGGCATCCAAAACCTTCCCTCCTCAGGCTGCCGACACTAGCTTAATCCAGGCTCTAATCATCTCTGTTTTAAAGTCTTAAGTATTTTTTTTAAGATTACAAAGTTATATGTGAATAATAGAAACAATTCAGGCAGGATGTGGTGACTCACACCTGTAATCCCAGCACTTTGGGAGGCCGAGGTGGGAGGATCATTTGAGCCTGGGAATTTGAGACCAGCCTGGGCAACATGGTGAAACCTCATCTCTATGAAAAAATACAAAAATTAGCTGGGTGTGATGGTGGTCGCCTGTAGTCCCAGCTACCTAGGAGGCTGATCCCCTGAGCCCAGGAGCTTGAGGCTGCAGTGAGTCATGATTGCACCACTGTACTCCAGCCTGGGTGACAGAGCCAGACCCTGTCACAAAAAATAAAATAAAATAAAATATAAAATAAAATAAAATAAAATAGGAAAAGAAAAAAGAAACAATTCAAAGTATATACAAGTATAGGCCAGGCGCGGTGGCTCATACCTGTGATCCCAGCACTTTGGGAGGCTGAAGTGGGTAAATCGTTTGAGGTCAGGAGTTCGAGACCAGCCTTGCCAACATGGTGAGACTCCATCTCTACTAAGAATATAAAAATTATCCGGGCACGGTGGTGTGTGCCTATAGTCCAGCTACTCAGGAAGCTGAGGTCTGAGAATTGCTTGAACCTGGGAGGTAGAGGTTGCAGTGACCCAAGATTGCACCACTGCACTCCAGCCCAAGTGACGGAGTGAGACTCTGTCTCACACAAACAAACAAACAAAAAACCAAAACGACAACAAAACCACAAAGTATATACAAGTATAAAAAATAAACAGTGTAGGTTTCCTAATAATTCTACATATCAGAATGACAACTGTTAAAACTTTGTTTTTGTTTTGCAACTTAAAAAATAGCCCTTAGGCCAGGCGCGGTGGCTCATGCCTGTAATCCCAGAACTTTGGGAGGCTGAGGCAGGTGGATCACGAGGTCAGCCGTTCAAGACCAGCCTGGCCAACATAGTGAAACCCTGTCTCTACTAAAAATACAAAAAAAAAAAAAAACTAGCTGGGTATGGTGGCAGGTACCTGTAATCCCAGCTACTCGGGAGGCTGAGGCAGGAGAATTGCTTGAACCTGGGAGGTGGAGGTTGCAGTGAGCAGAGATCGTACCACTACACTCTAGCCCGGGCGACAGTGTGAAACTCTCTCAAAAAAAAAAAAATGGCCCTTATATTGTGGACATATGTTTACAGCAGAACATATTATAGATCTCTACAGGGTCTCGCTATATTGTATATTGCCCAGGTTGACCTCAAACTCCTGGGCTTAAGGAGTCCTCCTACCTCAGCTTCCTGAGTAGTTAGGACTATAGGCATGTGCCACCACATTCCACTCTACCATTCTTTGTTAATGGTTGAAAAGTGTTAGCTGGTTTAGCTACGTCAGAGTTTAACCCATCTTCTATGAATGGACATATGAGCTGCTACTGCATTGAACATCCCCATAAATACATTTTTGTAGTCTGGGTACGGTGGCTCATGCCTGTAATCCCAACACTTTGGGAGACCAAGGTGGGTGGATCACTTGAGGTCAGGAGTTTGAGACCAGCCTGGCCAACATGGTGAAACCCCATCTCTACTAAAAATACAAAAATTAGCCAGGCATGTGATTACATGCCTGTAATCCCAGCTACTTGGGAGGCTGAGGCATGAGAATTGCTTGAACCTGGGAGGTGGAGGTTGCAGTAAGCCAAGGTCATGCCACTGCACTCCAGCCTGGGCAACAGAGTGAGACCCTGTCACTCATTTGGGCAAAGATTTGCAAAGGATTAATAAGTACTACCAAGTTACTTCCAAATGTTATACATTGCCACTAAAAGTTTATAAGGGCACCTCATGTTACTCTTTAATGGGACTGTTACATTATAAACTTAGTTTTTTTGTTGTTGTTTTGTTTTTTGCCAGCAAATTCTCCCTCATGCTGTTTATCATTTTTCACAGCCAGCAAAGTTGTTTCCTCAAATGAACAAAGCAGATCAAACACTTTACAGTTGAAATGCCTCTGTAAGTCTCTGTAATCAAGAAGAAGCAACTAAACTGTGAAGTGTTCCATTCAATGGATTCACAGACTGGCTTCAAACTACCATTTCAGTCTCTTCTTTGGACATTGTCTCCTACAAACTTTATATTCTACTACTTCAAAACATTAGAAAATGTTTCATGCTTTGGAGATTTTACAAGTACCCTATCACTAACCTGCCCTACCCTCTGCCTCCCCTTACCCTGAAGTGCTTTAGTAACTCTTGCTTGCTCTTACAACTATTTAGTAAGAGGCATGCTCCATTCTTTGTACTTCTATAAAGTTTTGTTTTCACCATTCTGACTTAGAGCTTAATCATGAACATATCTTCCCTCTCTCCCACCATAGGGTAAGAATTTTGAGGGAAAAACCATGCCAGGTTCACCCCTAGGTTTTTTTCAACCCTAAAGTAGAGTCTTTGGAACGAAGTGGATGTCTAATACATTGTTCAATAAATGAATGGCTAAATGGGTTGAGGGTAATTAATCAAAGAATAGATAGAATGCTGTAGGAGATCGTACACCCTTGAAAAACTGCTTTTTTTAATCTTATTTTTTTTAGAGGCAGGGTCTCACTCTGTTGCCCAGGCTAGAGTGCGGTGGTGCAATCACAGCTCACTGCAGCCTCAAACTTCTGGACTCAAGTGATCCTCCTGCCTCAGCCTCCCAAAGTGCTGGGATTACAGGTGTGAGCCACCATGCCCAGTCAAAAAGATCCCCCCACATACCCCCCAAGATTTCTGCAGAGAGCCTGGTTGAGGGAGTGCAGTATGAGCATTTCCTTGTCTTTTCCTCTCCAAATTTAGATTGGCAGGAGAAAACATTTGTAAGAAATAATTCTTTGGGTATTGCGACTTTTGTGATTTTTCGCTTGAGGACTTTTGTGATTATTCCTTTTCCTCCTGGAGACAGCTGTTGTTTTCTCTTTGTCTCTGTCTTTTGTGTTGTTTGTCATAAGGAGGAAAATCATAGAATAGAATATTGGCACAGGTGTATAAGCCTGTTGTTTGAGCCAGCCTCACAGACTGGTGACTTTAAAGTTCTCAGCAGACTACAGACCGTTTGGGCAAATGTTGTTGTGGGTCCCCAATAAAAAAGAAATTCGATGAAGTCCTCCCTTCTGTCCCAAGAGCTTGACTTAGATCTAGTAACAGCATGCTCTGTTTGTTTTGTTTTGTTTTTTCTTTCTTTCTTTTTTAAAGAGACAAGGTCTTGCCCAGGCTGGAGCGCAGTGTTGCGACCATAGCTACTGTAACTTCAAACTCCCAGGGTCAAACAATCATCCTGCCTCAGCCTCCATGTAGCTGAGACTACAGATGTGCACCACCATGTCCAGGTAATTTTTAAATTTTTTTTAGAGACAGGGTCTTGCTATCTTGCCCAGTATGGTCTCCAACTCCTGGCCTCAAGTGATCCTCCTGCCTCAGCCTCCCAAAGTGCTGGGATTATAGGTTTGAGCCACCACGCCTCACCTCTGTCTGTGTTTTTGCCCACTGGGAAGCACAGGTGGTTGGGCCTGAGTCTGGAGGTGCTCGCTGTCAGTCAAGGACCCTAAAAAACACTAGCAAAATTTCCCACCTGGCTATGTCAGCAATCTGGGGAATTTGTCTAAATAAAGTGTCTCAGCTCATACAAGGCACTTGTTGTCCTTCCTCATTGTCTTATTAGTGCTGAAAAAGTCCCATCTCCGTATTGCCTCCCAAGTGTCACAGGTCCACAAGTCTGTGATTGCAGGTGCCTCACTTTTGTGTGATGCTGGAGATACCATTTTCACAAACACCATTTTTGCTGCCTGTGACCATGAGGGTCTCAGCTCGCTTCCTCTTTGGCTGTTTTTGGGAATGACTTTCCACCATGAGGGCAGAGTCTTCTGCACCCTCTTTGGGGACAACTCTTGGTCCCCGGTTAAACCATAAAATGGATGATTGGTTTTGAGTCATAAAAGTCTTACTGGTTTTGTGTCACATTTTGGAGCACGTATACCTTTGGAGATCCTAAATTGTCAAAGACCAGATGATGGAACTGGGATTTGAAAAAGCTTTTATGTTTAAAAGGATATTTAGAGAGCTCTCACCCTAAATAAACATCGTATTGCTACCTATGGGAGGATCAAGTTGAAAGAAGGAAACAAGTGTATCATGGTTAGACTAGATAGCTCCCTTAACAAAATTAACAAGCATAAATTAGATTTAGACAAAAACTTAAAATTCACACCCATCAAAAATCATCCCCCCAACCCCACTTTTAAAATGCCTGCTTGACAAAGCTTAGTGCTACCAGAATAATTTACTGTTTGTCCCAGAAAATAACAATTGATAATAATAACAATGATACGCAGCAACCCTGTAACAGACAAAAATGCCCGAAAACCCCCTTTTAAAGGGACTACTTGAAAGTTTACATCCTTTCTCTTCCTCCTTCAGCTGTAAAATATTCTACCACCCAAAACTGTCTTCTCAAGGACCTGAGGGCCATCTCTTTGATATGTAAACATCTAAGGAAATATTAATAACTTTGATTTCCAGCCCAAAAGTCACCTGGCTTTAATTTCTGTTG
This sequence comes from Pan paniscus, assembly GCF_029289425.2. Taxonomy (NCBI): domain Eukaryota; kingdom Metazoa; phylum Chordata; class Mammalia; order Primates; family Hominidae; genus Pan; species Pan paniscus. Next base: position 51,077,585 of record NC_073256.2, on the reverse strand, counting down.
ACTAAAACAATAACCTGAGACTAATGCTACTGTCTACATTAAATTATTATGTCAAGAAAAAAAATTTTTAAGTCTCCACCAACAATATTGATAAAAAGCCTTAACCCTCATTGAGCAGGTAACCTCTTGTTCCATCTGCCAGAAATACAATTCAGATTTTTTTAAAAAGACAAAAATGCCAGCTCATATAAATTTGTGAGTTTTGTGTTTCTATATTTATACCTGACCTGTGGCTAAAATCTTAAAATAATCTCTATTTGTTTCTGTCTTTAAATAAATTAAATTTTAAAATAAATAAATCTTTATATGTTTATGTGTGTATATATGTATGTACGTTGTACCTGTGTGACATTTCCTCACTTCATGATGGTATTACCAAATTAATAAATGAGTTCTATTCTAAGTTGGCTTAAAAAAAACACTTATAAGTATTGCTAAAACACTCAGAAATATAACCAAATATATTATTTAATGGTTAAATATAACCAACATGTTTTCAAGTTTATCTGATATAAGATAATCTTTGGTAAATAAAACTAGTTTTGTTACAGCAGGTAGCTAGTCAGACACGAGCAGGGCAGGAGAGGGTTCCCTTTCCCCACAACCAGGAATGTCAGACGACCATCAGGTGATGAACAGGCAGTCCTTAACTGTCTCTCTAAAATAATAATTGGTTGCAGCTGGCACCAGGGAAAGGCAGGCTCCCAACAGATAGGAAGAGCCTGAAACTGCTGATCAGCAGCTTCCGGCTAAGATCGCAGGAGTTGGGTAAGTGGGCTCAAGCATGGCACTAAAAGGCAAAATGGCGGATGACCTTCCTCTAGGAACACTGGATTTGCTAAGGGAAAAAATACCTCAAGTGGGCATGCGTACACGTCCAGTAAACACACTGTGCATGCGGACCCTTTGAAGTGCTGGCAAGCCACTGAGCATGTGGACAGCCCACCCCAAGGAAAGAATCAGGCGAGAAGGAATGCAAGACCCCAGAAGCATGCCAGCGTATAAAACCCCAAGTCAGAAGGTCAAACCGTGCACCTGATCTCTCAAGTCGCCTGCTTGGCCATCTTCCACTTTATTTCCTTTCATTCCTGCTCTAAAACTTGCCTCGGTCTCTCACTCTGCGTATGTCCGTCAGCTGAACTCTTTCTTCTAAGGAGGCAAGATGCGAGGATGCTGCATACCCGTATGGATTCACCGCTACTACCAGTTTAATATTATTTCTTTAATTAAAGAGAGTTACGTCTTCAAGTTGTCAACATGAAATATACATTTTATTCTACTTGGACTTACTAGTCAAACTAACATTATAACTACTGAGGTTTAAGACTATTAAACTTATAGATGGCATTTTAATCAGATTGAGTCATTACTCTGACAAACTTTATTCAACAATAACTGTTTTATAGTACAGTGACTTAAAAATAGTTTCCGACATCTTTTTGGTGACTTGAAATCTTAAAGTTATACTAAGTTAAATGATGGATATTCATGAAATAGGTAGATAATTTCAAAGAAAATAAAATACCAAAATACTAATTACTAAAGTTTATCTATTTAAGTTTATTTCCTTTTTTTTTTTTTTTTTTTTTTCTGAGACAGAGTCTCGCTCTGTCGCCCAGGCTGGAGTGCAGTGGCACCATCTCGGCTTACTGCAAGCTCCGCCTCCCTGGTTCACGCCATTCTTCTGCCTCAGCCTCCTGAGTAGCTGGGACTACAGGCGCCCGCCACCATGCCCAGCTAATTTTTTTTTGTATTTTTGGTAGAGATGGGGTTTCACTGTGTTAGCCAGGATGGTCTCCATCTCCTGACCTCATGATCCGCCCGTCTCAGCCTCCCGAAGTGCTGGGATTACAGGCGTGAGCCACTGCGCCCGGCTACTTTTGACTTCTTAATTTGGCAGAGACTAAAGGTATTTGGATCTGTTAATAAACCTGCTCTTTTGCCACATTGAGAAGTTGTACTGTTAGGAAACATGCCTCTAGAAATTATGAGAGAATGTATTTATACCTGTGCTAATGTAGCACAGAATGCATGTATGTAACTGACAGTTTATGATTGTTTATTTCTTCATTTTCACTGAAAGTTAATGTTACTAAGGGTTAAGAAATCTAATAAATATATGTAAATGAACTACTAGTAATAATAGGATGAAGAAACAAAACTCTGCAGGCAAAGCGTACAAGGAGAGTGAGATGTGTTTTTGTTAAAGAAAAATGACAGTGACTTTTATCCTAGAGTAGTTTAGAGGTCATTTAAATAAGAAAGACGAAAATAAAGGACAAAAATGTGAATTGATATAGAAAGTTGTAAAGGTCAGTGAAAAAGAGAGAGAGAGAGAACAGAAGAGAGAGAGAATCTTACATTGTGTGGCCACGCTGGCTAGGACTGAATGGGTGTATTTATAAGGTTTTAAAGAATGAGCTTAGTAGTTGATATGGGTTAAATGTGTGTCCCCACCAAATCACATGTTGAAATGTAATCCCCAGTGTTGGAGGTGGGCTCTGGTGGGAGGTGATTGTAATCATGGGGGCAGATTTCTCAAGAACGTTTTAGCACCATCCCTCTTGGTACTGTACTCATGATAGTGACCGAGTTCTCGTAAGATCTGGTCATTTAAAATTGTGTGGCACCTGACCCCTTACCCTCTGTTGCTCCTGCTCCTGCCATGTAAGACGCCTACTCCACCTTCACCTTCTGCCATGATTGGAGGCTTCCCGATGCCTCCCAAGAAGCAGAAGCTGCTATGCTTCTTGTATAGCCTGCAGAGCTGTGAGTCAACCTCTTTTCTTTGTAAATTACCCAATCTCAGGTATTTCTTTACAGCAATGCAAGAATGGACTAATACAGTAGTGTATTGATGCAAAACTACTTTTAAAATGAGCAAGTTTTCTTGGTTTATTAATCTATTTTTTGTTCTTAGAGAGACAGGGTCTCACTATATTGCCTAGGCTGGTCTTGAACTCCTGGCCTCAAGCAATCCTCCCACCTTAGCCTCCTAAAGGACTGGAATTACAGGCCTCAGCCACTATACCGAGTAGTCTATTCTTGGTAAGAGATTATGAAATGTTTTCTTTACCTCTTGAGTGATACACCTAGAAAATAAATATTCTGTGCTTTATGTTGCACTTATTATGTCTTTGATTATTTCAGGAAACCAAGTTGTCTTAAGATTGAAAGAGTTAAAATTTTTTATGATTATGTTATCTTCCATATTTATCTTGAAAATCTTTTATTGTCACTTTGGTTAAATAGATAACTAAGTATTGTTTTATAGTGATCTGTGATCCCATTTAATCAACTGTTCAAACCTTTTCACGTTTTTCACTACTTCCCTAAATCAAATTCCAAATGAAGTCTTCTTGACCTTGAATTGACTCTGGAATTTCCCAGAGGGCCCCTGGAAAACTCTCAAAGGATTTGTTCTCTCAGTTTGTAAAAAGAGAGATGAGCTTATTTAATATGCTAAATTGCATGGGAAGCACTGTCAAATAAAGAGAAGATATTTAACCATTCCTGGGTTATATTTGTATGGATATAATGATTTTGATTTTTCAGAAATCATATAAAATTCCTAGAAATCTGTCAATGACCTTGCTGTTCATGAGATGTCTTCATATCACATTATTATCTTAAAATCCTGTATGTCAGAGAAACAACCAAATTTCTTTATCAATTGACTTATAATGAACTCTCGTCAGATCTTTAGGTATGGCCATTTTAAGTCATTGTCATTCACAGATAATTATTGTTTTATGCTAATGCTTTTCTGAAGGCTCATGCAGTCAGCAGTAGGCCAGCATGCCTCATCTTCAACAAAGAAAGAGCATATTAGAGATTCATGAACAAAACCTTGGCAGGTACTCTGGAGTACAGGCTTCTGCTGACATTGCTTAAATAACTTCAAGATTATAACACTGGACCCAGTAAGGATTTCCAGAACTAATGGAGAAGATGATGGATTCATAAATCCACTAATCTAAGATCAAGCAAAACAAGAATTAATTACATGGGACTGAACGAACTGATAAAAAACAATTATAATTTTTATGGCCTTTTTGATTGAAACCTTGCTTGTTATTTAATGTTCTATCTTCTGGATGTCAGGAAACCCTTTCTAAAAGCTACCTGTAATTCACAATAATTTAATAGATTATGTCTTCATAAACAAAAATGAAATATTTATCTTTTGCCCCTACCTGATCTCTCCAAAATTCAGAAATGCTTATTGAGTACTTCAATTTTCATGGCAATATAGTTATTTGCCTAAGTTCCATAAGAATCTATTCTCCTTGGAACAGAACACAATTGGAAACATTGGCTGTCCTACTAAGGCTTTGACTGCAGTGTCATGTTTGAGAATAATGTGTGTGGAATCACATATAACCCAATAGTTTTAAGGAACTAAGGTTGACTATATGGCACCAACGCTTACAAAGCTCCCTTGGAAAAGTAAGACTCGTATCTGGTTTATAGCGTTCCTAGCCTTACAGGTGGGTAAGGAAGGTAACTTTCTGGCAGGCCCGGGAAACTCAGAATGTTTTAGAGTCCTCAAGAAAAGGGAAATTCACCCCAATCTATAGGTATTACAGATAAAGTCTAATGGCTAGTTCTTGGCTTGGCTTACTACTCTCAAGAGCTTTTAAAAGTCTATTCTGAGAGGCCTTATTAAAAGTTCCAGAAGAGCAAACACAAAAAAGCCTACATGCTAAATTACTATTCTTGCTGCACTTATTATGTAAATAATCTGGCCAAGTTTAATGAGACTAGACTCAGTTGCCAGACACAAGCAGACATACTTTGATTGTTTTTGATCACATTGGGGGTGATTGTAGAAAGAAATTTTATGTTTTAATGGAAAACTATAACCCACCCTTGTGAATATTCATTATCATTGAGATATTTCCCCCCTTTATAAACTGAATCCTGCCATCTTGTAATTAATGTTTCCAGTCTTCTCTCACCCTTGTGACTTAGCATCACTGAGAACCACAATTGCCCTTTTCTTGGAGCCCTGGAAGCTGAAGTTGGACAACTGAACCTAACTTCAAAGGAATTATCACTACCGTAGTTTGGACCACTCAGGAAGCTCACCGGAATATGTTCCTTCAAACTCCGGGAAATGCACGTGACTGAGACTGCCCCTGTTATCCTCAATCCACCATCTAAAGACACTTCATCCAACATTTATTTATTTATTTATTTATTTATTTATTTTTAAGACAGGATCTCACTCTGTCCCCCAGGCTGGAGGGCAGTGGTGTGATCATGGCTCACTGCAGCCTAGACCTCCTGGGCTCAAGCAATCCGTCCACCTCAGCCTCCTGAGTAGTTGGTACCACAGGTGCATACAACTACATTTGGCTGACTTTATTAGAGATGGAGTCACACTGTGTTGCCCGGGTTGATCTTGAACTCCTGGCCTCGAGCAATTCTCCCACTTCAGCCTCCCAAAATGTTGGGATTATAGATGTGAGCTACCGCACCTAGCCTTGAATCCAACATTTAGAAATCTTGCCAACTAACTGCCTTCTGGACTCAAAAACTGGCTTTAGAGTCTGCTCCAACCATTAATCTTTGTTTTTCTTTTGTTTTCATAGAAATGCCTCTCTTTAAGTGTGTGATTATTCACATAGCATAAAGGCCAAACTTCAGAGGGGTGCCCCACTCCCACCTGCATGCTGCTTCCTGAAATGAGATACAATTGTTGAAGTTGACTGACCTATTTCCAGTACTAGGAGCCTGGTTTAGTGAGATCAGTGGGAATGTGCTGAGATTTGCTCTTTTCTGCTTATTTATTCTCGTTCTGATCTATGTTCTTTCCCTTTGCAGGTCTCTTACCTCTCAGGAACTAACCCAAATCTTGTCTTTATAGCCACCAACTCAGCTTTTGAGGTATGCAACTCCCTGGACAGTTCCAGCTGGGTAGAGATGAAGGAGGTTGAAATATGCCACCCCAAAATATGCTACTTTGGCATAAGGATTATTTTGAGCTGAAGGCAATTGATAATCAATGGATGCAGGAACAGTTCTCTGTCTTTCCCTTGTACACCTAAAAGCAGAGCAAAATTTCTCTTTGAGATAGGTGCCCTCTCCCCCACACCACCAGGAAGAAAAAAGTGACCCATGTTATAAAGATAGGGAGTCAACACTGAGATGAGTTTGCATAAACAAAACTTACTAAAATAGTCCTTACCTTCTGATATGGTTTGGCTGTGTCCCCACCCAAATCTCATCTTGAATTGTAGTCCCCATAATCCCCATGTGTCATGGAAGGGACCTGGTCAGAGGTAATTGAACGATGGGGGCAGTTACCCTCATGCTGTTCTCATGATAGTAAGTGAGTTCTCACGATGGTGAGTGAGTTCTCACAAGATCTGATGGTTTTATAAGGGGCTTTTCCCCCTTTTGCTCAGCACTGCTCCTTACAGCCGCCATGTGAAGAAGGATGTGTTTGCTTCTCCTTCTGCCATGATTGTAAGTTTCCTGAGGCCTCCACGCCCTGCAGAACTGCGAGTCAAACCTTTTTCATTTATAAATTACCCAGTCTTGGGCATGTCCTTATAGCAGCGTGAGAATGAACTAATATAACTTCCATTAGTTTCTCTCATACATTTTCTAGTCACTTCTCCACAATTCGCCACTCCTTGATGTCCAAACCCTCTTTCCTTGGTTAAGAAGGGTTTATAACCCCCCTAGTCTAACCACTTCTTTAATTTTCACTGATTTTCTACAAGCGCTTTTGCATATAAATATTAATAAAATTGTGGGGCCGGGCACAGTGGCTCACACCTGTAATCCCAGTACTTTGGGAGGCCGAGGTGAGTGGATGACCTGAGGTCAGGAGTTCGAGACTAGGCTGACCAACATGGAGAAACCCAGTCTCTACTAAAACTACAAAATTAGCTGGGCATGGTCGCGCATGTCTGTAATCCCAGCTACTTGGTAGGCTGAGACAGGAGAATCACTTGAACCCGGGAAGGGGAGGTTGTGGTGAGCTGAGATGGTGCCATTGCACCCCAGCTTGGGCAACAAGAGCGAAACTCTGTCTCAAAAAAATAAGTAAATAAAATAAAATAAAATAAAATTGTGTGCCTCTTATTAATCTTTCATTATTATTGTTTACAGTCCCTAATTTACCGAACCTAGAGGAAGAGCAAAAGTTTTTCCTTTCCAACAGTCCCCTCGCATGTTCCTCCAGCCCTAGACTAGTCACGTACATGTGTTAGTTCTCTGCACAGCGGCAGCTTTGATGTGGACCAGAGAAAAGTCAACTGTTTAGTACCAAAAATTGCCTTGACTTGGACTTCTGTGGCCCCAATGCCTCTGAAAACACTTGCAGAAATATGTCAATCTGTAAGTTAAAAAATGATAATTATGCTAAATTTAAATTGTTTATCATTTTAGGTATCATTTTAGAGATTTTCCTTTTTTTTTTTTTTTGATACAAAATCTCTCTGTCGCCCAGGCTGGAGTGCAATGACACAATCTTGGCTCACTGCAACCCCCGCCTCCCAGGTTCAAGTGATTCTCCTGCCTCAGCCTCCCAAGTAGCTGGGATTACAGGTGCCTGCCACCATGCCCAGCTAATTTTTGTATTTTTAGCAGAGACGGGGTTTCACCATGTTGGCCAGGCTGGTCTCGAACTCCTGACCTCAGATGATCCACCTGCCTCAGCCTCCCAAAGTTCTGGGATTACAGGCGTGAGCCACCGTGCCTGGGCGAAATTTTGCTATTTCTGATAAATTCTATACAATAAGACTCAATTTTATCTCATTTAACCCCAACAAAAGAGTTAAAAATTATTAGTATATGGGCACTTGGAGGTGAAACATTTGAATCAGAAGACAGGTATTATATTTTTAGTTCTGAATCTTACTAGCTGCGTGATTCTGGGCAACTTACTAAAAGTCTGAATTAATTTCCTTATGTGTAAAAGGAGAATGAGAACTTACATCTGCTTTTCCTATGTTACATAATTTCATCCTTAATTACAGTAAGGATTACATGAGATGTATGCATGTATTGCTTAAGTACTAAATATAATTTAATTTCTAATATAGACAGAAAAGAGATTCTAGGCTTGTCAATTATTTTTCATGTTTATAAAATTTAACCTATGAATTAAAATAATAGTGATAATGAAGCCATTGGGACCTAATATATATAATCAGTCATTTTAAAAAGACAGAGAAGAACTCAAATGAAAGACAAGCCCTACATGATCCCATGCACCCTGGTTAACCAGTCTCCCTCCCACACACACCTACCCTTTCTAATTTTATTTTATTTTATTTTGAGACAGGGTCTTACTCTGTCCTCCAGGCTGGAGTGCAGTGGCTCAATCATAGCTCACCGCAACCTTGACATCCTGGGCGTAAGCAATCCTCCCTCCTTAGTTTCCCAAGTAGGTGAGACTACAGGCACGCACCGCCATGCCCAGTTAATTTTTTAAAAGATATTACTTTTTTAGAAATGGGGGTCCCACTCTATTGCCCAGGCTGGTTTTCAGCTCCTGGGCTAAAGCAATGTTCCTGCGTGAGCCACCATAACTGGCCAATCTTTTCTAGTTTTAGATGAAAATCTGTTGAGCAATTTGTAAAATGTTCAGGGATTTTCTCTGGTAGTCAACCCAGGTAGAATAACAAAGAAATAACTTTACTAACATCTAATATTCTGTTAACTACTGCTTAAGGGGAAGAGCTAAAACCAAGAAACCTGCTGAGAAATTTGACATTGTGTCTGGGGGTTTTGCTAAAATCTACAGGGCTTCTGTGAAAAAATCAAACAATTTACTTCTTACCTAGCACTATTTGTTCAGTTTAATATCATCGGTCTTTGTAAAAGTCCTGGAGGAATCTTTTCAAATTATTATAAATATATTACATTTACCCAGGCCACCACAGAGTGGTAATTCTGTTCAGAAATAACTGGTCTGATAAAGTTCACCAAGAAGATCTTATTTCACAAGTTAGAGAAAGTAATTTGAGAATACGATAGACTGGACTGGGAAGGTCACTTCTCTCTGTGCTGATATGAAAAAACAGAACTTCTGATGTATTAGTTTGTTCTCACACTGCTAATAAAGACATACCCCAAACAAACAAACAATAACAAAAACAAAACCAAACAGGCTGGGCACAGTGGCTCACTCCTGTAATCCCAACACTTTGGGAGGCTGAAGCAGGTGGATCACCTGAAGTCAGGAGTTCGAGACCAGCCTGGCCAACATGGCGAAACCCCATCTCTACTAAAAATATAAAAATTAGCTGGGTGTGGTGGTGAGCACCTGTAATCCCAGCTGCTGGGAGGCTGAGGCAGGAGAATCCCTTCAACCTGGGAGGCAGAGGTTTCAGTGAGCCGAGATCACACCACTGCACTTCAGCCTGGGCGACAAGAGTGAAACTCTGTCTCAAAACAACAACAACAACAAAGACATACTCAAGACTGAGTAATTTATAAAGAAAGAGGTTTAATGGACTCACAGTTCCACATGGCTGGGGAGGCCTCACAATCATGGTAGAAGGCAAAGGAGGAACAAAGTCAGGTCTTACATGGTGGCAGGAAAGACAGCATGTGCAGGGGAACTCCCCTTTATAAAACCATCAGATCTCGTGAGACTTATTGACTATCACAAGAACAGTACAGGAAAGACCTTCCCCCATGATTCAATTACCTCCGACGGGATCCCTCCCATGACGTGCGAATTATGGGAGCTACAATTCAAGATGAGATTTTGGGTGGGGACTTAGTCAAACCATATCACCTGGTCACTGTTAACTGTAATTATTAGTATTACCCACTAAGTCTATTTCAATGTAGAAGCAAAGAATCAAAGGGAAATACATCGGAATCACAGAAGGAATGGGAAATTTTTTATGTTTCTCTGTATTTTTTTGTAGTTTTCTTTGTCTTTGTTACACAACTTGTAAAGAATATTTAGCATGACTACAATCCATTCCCTGGCTAGAATTTGTATACAGGACCCAAATTACACACTTTATGACTTTATGACGCATACCGTATTTGAAGATTTGGAAACAGGGGGTGTACATAATTTACTACCAAGGACAATGAGGCTGGATGCACAGACACAAAGGGGAACTAAAGGATGATTCATTAATTGCCCAGGGCAGAAATTCAGTCTGAATAAATCTGGATACTAGTTTTTCTAAGCTCTCATTTTCATTAAATGCTGAATTTTCACATTTTTAGTTTTATATTAGTTTTTGTTGTCTGTCTCCAACTGTCCATTTAGCTTTTATATATGGCCACTAAATAAAATTCTTTTTGTTAATTTGGTAATTTGGGCTTCTTATCATGGTTGATTGCTACAGAATTGATCGAGAGAAAGGATAACTTTTTGATCCCCTCCCCCGAGTGAGATGGGCTCCTCTTTGTCCATTTCAGCTGGGTAGGATTAAAAAAAATTAACAAATGGATCACTTTGGCTTTTATTTGGAGACAATTCATGTGTTAAAAAGTAGTATAATCACATTATAAACATTAAAGAGAGGGTTAAATTAGAATACGACAAATTAGTATGAATGTGAATATGAATAGATATATGGAAGAAATACGCCAAAAATATTAAGAATATTCTCTGGTGGGGCAACTATGGGTTATTTATAGTCCCTGGTAGTTTCCAAATGTTCTACAATAAACGTGTATTACTTTTATCATCAGAAAGAGAAGTAAATTTTAAAGGGATGCTTATAAATCAGCATCTTAAAAGAAGGAACATTTCTGTTCATCTTTGAATTCCTTGCAGTACAGTTTAATTGAGAGAAGTGTTTTATTATTGTAAAAGCCACTTGATTACACCACCGCATTTGTTACAAACAAACAAGCAATTAAGAAGAAAAACTATTACCAGTGAGGTGATTGCTTATTAAGGAAAAAAAAATCATTTTTGTGTTTCCTTTTTCATTATGCTACCATTTCCTTGAAAACACCTTTAATATTTCTTCTTTCAAGAAAAGGATAGATTTTATAACCATAGAATTTCAGGGTTAGAAGGAACCTTAAATTCTGTCTATTCCAACATCATCTGGGATTATCCAACCCAAACCTCAAATCCTCCAACAGGGGGAACTCATTATCTTTCAAGTCAAAGTTCATCCTTGCAACTTCAGGCAACATTAAGAGCAAAACTGGCGTATTTGCATTTGTTTAAAATTTTTCTTCTGGTAGAGAATAAAGATGCTGGCAATGGATTTAATTTTGTTTTTAATAACAATCTACTTTAATGTACCAAATTAGCTGAAGGATGACAATTAGCATGGGGAAAGGCTGCCATTTCAAATGAGGCAATTATAAGAATGTCATTGTATCTGTTTGAGATGCATTTCCCTTCTATACCAGTTGGTTTTTCAATTGGATGTCTAGGAAGAGGTAATCTTTCTTTCTAAAGCAACAAAATGACTTGCATTATTTAATTTTAAACAAAGAAGAAATAATTCAACGACAAATATAAAAGGTAGTCGTTTTTGGCGGGTCATCTGAAGTTTGTTATTTTCTGGGATAGGAAATGGGCGTGGGGAGGGAGCATGCCCCAGTGAGTGGTCTGTTAAGCAGCTCTAATCCAGACTCTGTTTTTTCTTCTTAGGGGCCTCAGAACCTGTCATTCAGTTTCTTAGTTCATTTGTTCTAATGGGTGCGAGTCACTAGTCTGCTGTCTTAGGAGATTAACAAGAAAAGAGGCTCTGGTTTACAATAAATATCTGAAGCTTCCCAATTCTGTGGATACCTAATTTAACACACACAGAAGGGTTGTTAATTACCTCCATTTGGGTAAGCACGGTAAAGTTGCCATTGGAAATCCCTGGCAGTAGGGTTTGTTTTTAAAGTGACGCAACAAACAGAGGCCTTTAAGCTCTATCTTGGATGGAAAAGCTCTGTGTTAATTACAATCCAGTCTCCACCTTATTTTTATTTTCATTATGACACTATGGTTTCAGAAACATTTCAAACAATTCTTGTTAATACTCTTGGCTAAAAATACATGAATTTAACCCCCCAGCCTCTCCTCCCCACCAGATACACACTCAAAATTATTTGTTTAATAACATTTGTTTAATGAAACAACTGCCTAGACTGGGACAGACAGTTCTGAGAAACTAGGACTGTGAGAGTACAAAGAATTCTAAAGGTTTCCAATCAATGGAAAGGCAGGGGTGAATACAGATGTTACTCAGAACACAGGGACGGAAAACAAGATTCATTTAAAATATTTCTTGGGTTCGTACTCTTTCTTTTCACCTTGGAAATCCTCATATTTTAGAGTTTATTTACTTGAAAAATAAAGGATCCATTCTAAGTTACTTAAGGACATCTGTCCATAGGATGATATTAATCAAGTCTTCGGAGTGTTTCACAAGCTAAGCTAAGTGCTGCACTGCAACTCAGATCTGGAATGTATTGAGAGAGGTCTTCTATATGGATGTATGCTTTCTACAGGAAAAAAAAAGATGAAAGGGAAGAAAAGAGGCAAAAGCAAAATTCTAGGAGTATTGGTGCATGGAAAAAACTGAAAACAAAGTTGCAAAACCAAATACCAAATGTCACACAGGTCAGCTGAAAGTAAATCTATCAAGAACTCAACCTCCTAATCCAGTGCTGTGACCGAATAATTGACTCCCATATAACTCAATTCCACAAGGATTTATTGGCCACCTTGAGCATGTGCTCAACATTGTGCTAGGCCCTGATGAATAATAGACACAATCTGGTCCCCCTGACTGGGAAGAAAATGGCTTTTTCTTTTTTTCTTAATGTGTTGACTAAGGTTTTATGTCTCAGCTGGATACATTTCTTTGATGAGTGAAATAATTACGGGGATTATATTGAAAATGTAGCTTTGTGTAGAATACATGATATTCTCTACTGATATTTCTTGGTTATATAGCATATTTGACTTGACATTTGCAATACAGAATTTAGTCTAGTTTTCCACCTTTTTAAAAGTGAACAAGCTATAGTAAAAAGATATAAGGGGGAATGATACCCCATCTAATTCCCAGGTAATCACAAACAAAGGCAGCCTCTGTGTATATCCCTTCGGCCTCACAAACCTCAAAGAGGAAGTGGCCCAAGTTCAGGAAGGTGCTATCAGATCCAGGTGTATTATTGTGGATCTTCCATTGTGCAAGTGGGCACTCCACACTCATTTCTATGAATACATTATAATTCCCAGAGACATTCTTGGAGCCAACTGAAACAGCTTTTTCCTCTAGCAGCTATGCAGATGGCTAGAGCCTGGGGAGCCATTCTAAGCCAGACTACCCAGGGAGAGAATCTCTAGTACCTGGTACGTATCCAATAACATAGGGTTAACTGAAAGGAAGGGAAATGAAGCTTCTATTTCGTTTGCACAGAAGAACATTTTGCTCATAAACTCCCAGTCTCCCAACCAAATTAATCTGCTTGTTCCCAGTCTCATCTTAAAATATGTAAGCAGTGAAGCATCTTTTTCTACACAATAGGATTGACTGGGAAATTTATTAAAATAGTAATTTTTATAAGCATATCAAAATAATAGATTCAAAGGTGTATCTCCTTGAATATATCCTCTTTGTGCTATAATATAATGAGACTCATTTTCTTGTAAATCGGTTATTTACGATTAGTTCCAATAGTACTAATCTAAGAAACTAAGAGAAATTTCAATAGTAGCCACAATAATTGTGTTGATATCAAATTGATCATCTCTAAGAGATGTTGCTCACACAATATGCTAGGTCCGTCTCATCTTCCAGGATTTCTGCAAGGTAGGGATAGTTAACCACATCATAGAGATTATTTAGGAACCATAATAATTAAGCAGTGACACCTTGAGATGAAGGGGGAAAAATTAGTTCTCTCAAGAACATTTGTAAACGTTACCCCTTAATATACTATGTATTCTTCTGAAACCATCAACAGAGCCATGACCAAAAGTACCAAGAAAATAAAATGTAAAATTGGAGATGGGGTGAAGTCACAACAGGAGTGCTGAATGGTGATGGATGGGCAGAGATCAGAACGAGATAGACAAGGCCTTCACTTTAAGGACAGAAAGGGTGGCAAGCACTCTTTCTTTTTCAAACTTGGCTACTTTTTTAGGTGTGAAAAATAAAACAAAGGGGTGAATGGGCAATTTTAGTAAAGAAATAATAAAACTTGAACACAAAAAGGGTGTTAACATTTCTTGAGACAAATGATTTTGGTCTCTGGCAGTTGTTTGGGGCTTTAGGTGTCCTTCGGCTCTAACATACTGATCTTTCTTCATGTGGCCATGAGGGAGATGAGTTATGCTTCTGCTCCATATTTAATACCAATGATACCAATAGAATGCTTCATAGCTACTGAGTACTGAAACAATGCCGATCAACTATCACCCACTTCATGAATCACAAAGCCTGGCTCAAGAATAGTCCTGCATATCATTATGCCCCAGTACCTGCTCATTTGCACAGAGCATCAATTCTAAAACTGGAAGGCACATCAGAATTGCATGCAGGCCTTGTTAAAATACAAGCTGAGCTACACCCCCAGGCTTCTGATTCAGTATGTCTGTTGCGTGGCCCCCAATTTTTTTTTTTTTGAGACAGAGTCTCATTCTGTCACTCAGACTGGAGTGCAGTGGCACGATATCAGTTCACTGCAGCCTTGAACTCCTGGGTTCAAGCAATCCTCCTACCTCAGACTCCCCTGTAGCTAGAACTACAGGCATACACCACTGTGTCCAGCTAATTTTGTTTATTTTTTATAGAGATGGGGTCTCACTATGTTGCTCAGGCTAGTCTCAAACTCCTAAGCTCAAGATATCCTCCTACCTTGGTCTCCCATTGGGATTATAGGCATGTGCCACCACATCCAGCTGCAAGAATTTATATTTTTAACAAGTTCCCAGGTGAAGCTGATACTGCTGCTCCAGATACTACACTTGGAGAACCATTCCCCACAGGGACATACAATTTAAGTGTATTGAGAGCATCCAAAGTCACACATAAAGAATAATGAGGGAGGACTGAGGAGTCTTTCAATCAGACTCCAAATACAATGTTCTGGAAGAGACTTGAAACATTAATCTCTTAAATATTAAAGTGGCGGTGATGACAACATTTTGGATGAGCCAAAACTTGGCTGTATTTTCCACTGACATAATATTTGCCAGCTATTGTTAAGTGAAATCCTTTTACAGACATTTGGAGAGCCATTATGAGTTATTATTTTAAATATTTAGCTTCCATCATTTAATATTTTTGATTATCTGCAGTCCTGGGCTCACAAACTCTGGGTCCTTCACCAGGAAGAAACCTGGGAGTCTCCTTAAGAAAAGTCTGCCTGTGGTCCTGCTACAGTAGGTAGGCAGACATGAGCAGAGCAGGACAGTGCCCCCCACCCTAACCAGGAATGTCAGGCCACCATCAAGTGATGAACAGGTGGTTGGTAACTGTCTCTCTAAAATAATTGGTTGCAGCCAGCTCCAGGGAAAGGCAGTCTTTTTATAAATAGGAAAAATCTGAAACTGGTGATTATCAGCTTCCCGATAAGGTCCCAGGAGTTAGGCAGGGGGCTCACACATATGCACTAAGAGGCCAAATGGCAGAGTTTAACTGGTACATGACCTTCTGGGGGCATTCACCCGAAGAACGCCTCAGGTGAGCATGTGTACAACGCCAGTAAACACACTGCGCATGCTCACTTCCCAAGCACTAGCTGGCCACCACACATGCGGCAGCCCATCCTAAAGGAAGAATCAAGGGAAAAGGGATGCGAAGTGCTGGAAATAGGCCAGCATATACACCCCCAAGTCAGAAGGTCAAATCCCTGTGCTTGACCTCCAAGATGTCTGCTTGGCCCTCTTCCAAGTGTATTTTACTTTCTTTTCATTCCTGCTCTAAAGCTTTTTAATAAACTTTCACTCCCTCTCTGAAACTTGCTTCAGTCTCTTCTGCTTTATGCCCCTCAATGGAAGTTTTTATCCTAAGGAGGCAAGAATTGAGGTTGCTGCAGACCTGCACAGATTCACCACTGGTAACAATCCCAGCCATGGGCCAGGTGCCTGTCGTTACTCGAAACTCTGAAGTGTCACTCTGATCTAGATGCTACAGATTTCTGTGCCATCTGAGGCTCCTCCCCTCCACCCACTGTCTCTCTATTTCTGCCTGCCTGTTCCATAGATCATAGAGTTAAGAGAGCATCACTGAACAATTCATGGAAGCTGTAGCTAGACTACAAGCAGTTGCCACCATGCCTGGCTAGTTTGTTTGTTTGTTTGTTTGGGTAGAGATGGGGTTTTGCCATGTTGCCCAAGCTGGTCTCTGACTCCTGGGCTCAAGTGATCTGCCTGCCTTGGCCTCTTAAAGTGCTAGGATTACAGATGTGAGCCACTGTGCCCGGCTTCTTGGGACCTTTAAGCTATTTTGGGGGGTATTTCCCAAGTGGTCGGAAGTATAATGGCCTCTCTTTTCAATGGCTTCATTTGCTCCCACATTTTATTTCATATGTTACCATCACAATTCTAAGAGAAAGATTACTTGCACCTTCCCATTCTTCCATGAATTCCTCTGATTTTGCTCTGGCAGTGTACTTGCTCAAACAAGCTTGAATCTTAATAATCTTCCTCTTTATTGCAGATTATAAGAACGAAAAGTATGCTAAAAGTAATGAAATCAGAGTGAGTGAGTGATTGGAAACTCTGTTCTTCATAAAATATTTGGGTGAAATAATGGAAGACTCCATCAGTCCTACTAGAAACAAGGTCTGAGATTAAAACCAAACAAAACAAAAAATCAAGGCACAATAGAGAAGAAAGTGCTGCAAGTTAATTAGCCAGCAGGATGCCTTTCATTCAGGGGTAGACTGCGGTGCTCTAAGAAACCACAGTCTCCAGAAAGACCCCTTCTAATGGAGCCCAACAATTAGAACCATGAGCTGCCTTTGTACCCTTGTTGCACAACCTCGTCCCTTTAAAATAGATCTGTCACTAATGACTGAAGGCTGCATGTAAATTTACCTCACTCCACAACCATCTGCTGAGCATTCTTAGTTCTGACTCCGGTTGAAAGGGACGGTAACGAGTTGCCTGAGTAGACCTGCTCTCTTTAAAAATCCTTAAGACTCTAACGTGTAGAGAAATGCTTCTGATCCACAGAAACCAGATTGTGTTCCCCAGCAGATGCTGCATGCCCTGATTTTCAGAGTTCAGTGGCACCAAATGCTCACAAGACAGTCTGCACTCCAGGGAATAGGCATACGGAGGCGGTCTCAAGCAATCCAAGGGTAAAATGTTGCACATTTCATTTGCTCTTGGATTTCTAAAATCAGTTGGCTCTTATCTCTGAAATGGCAGAGTACAAAGATACTTGCCCACCCCAGTGGAATCAAAAGCTTACTTTTGGGAGGAAAATTAGGCTATTGGAGGATACCAGAAGTCACCAAGCCCTGCCTTACAAGCAAGAATTAAAAAAAAAACCAACCTCCAAAAATGTATCTTTTCTGATCAGTTTCTCTCTCTGTAAGACTTAAGAAGTCAAGTGAATCCAAGTTGCATTTCGTTTCCCTTTACCCTCATGGTGTAGAAATTGAGCAATAGGTGGGGTCACGGGCACATCTGAGGCAGTATTGCAGCTTTTAGTCAGAACTCGTTTTTACCCAACTTCTGCTTTTTTTGTTTTTTGTGGTTTTTTTCTTTCTTTTGAGTTTGAAAATCCAACACTGTTTTACATGTTATTATTATTTTTTTTTATCAATAGTGGAAACTCAGAAATTTGAAAGATGAGATTTTGCTTTGCCAATTAGGTTCATTTGACAAAAATGTACTTTATATGTTTTTAATTAAAAAATATGATTTATTTGCTTACTCTGGATTTTTCATATTCACTTCAGTAACATGTATCAGACACCTGCTATTAACTAGATCTAGCAGAAGTAAAGACAATTGAGAGTTGGCATTAAGTTCCAGCAATTCTGGGTTGGGCACAGTGGCTCACACATGTAGTCCCGGCACTTTGGGAGGCTGTGGCAAGTGAATTGCTTGAGGTCAGGAATTTGAGACCAGCCTGGCCAACATGGCGAAACCCCACCTCTACTAAAAATACAAAAATTAGCCAGGCATGGGAGCACACACCTGTAATCTCAGCTACTCAGGAGGCTGAGGTAAGAGAACTGCTTGAACCCAGGAGGTGGAGGTTGCAGTGTGCCAAGGTCGTGCCACTGCACTCCAGCCTGGGTGACAGAGCAAGTCTCCATTAAAAAAAAAAAAAAAAAATTCCAGCAATTCTGCAGCCTCTTGATGAAATAATGGTGTATTTAAAAACTTGCTTTTACATTCTTTTGAGGTCAAACAGTAAATGTAGCAAACAGTAAAAATAATTTCTGGAAAATAAAAAATTCAAATATTCTAGCACAATGTCAACTTTGACTATATCCTATTATCAAAGGCTTCTCCAGATTAATATTCCTGTGTCCTAACAACCTGGGTGGCGTAAGTAGAGTTTCATTGCATTTATGGATTCTGAAAGGGCAGCTTTCCCCTTTGTGCTATGAGGGACACTTATCCTACAGGAGGTGCCCGGAATTTGTTAGCTATCTCCCACTATTGTTTTGTGTTAGTTATAACAAAATGTAAAAGGATTATTCAGTAAGAAATTCTGAGGCTGGGTGTGGTGGCTCACGTCTGTAATCCCAGCACTTTGGGAGGCCGAAGTGGGCAGATCCCTTGAGGTCAGGAGTTCGAGACCAGCCTGGCCAACACGGCAAAACCCTGTCTACTAAAAATATAAAAAATTAGCCAGGCATGGGGAGGGGGGGGAGCGCCTGTAATCCCAGCTACTCGGGAGGCTGAGGCAGGAGAATTGCTTAAACCCAGGAGGCGGAGGTTGCAGTGAGCTGAGATCACTCCATTGCACTCCAACCTGGGCAAAAAGAGTGAAACTCCATCTCAAAAAAAAAAGAAAAAAAAGAAAGAAATAAGTGCAAATTGGGGAAATATAATTTGCAAGGCTCATTTATTCAAGGATAACTTTAGGGGTTTGAGTGGGAAAGATATAATTGGTATGATCACCTAAATAAGACGTATTATGAGATTTGAAAGAAAAGATTACAACTTTAAGGGGAAACTTAATTAGATAGAAATGCCACAGAAGCAGCAACTTCTCTCAGGAGTTTAAAATGCAATATTCTGACAATTGTTTACTTGTTTGGTTAATATGTGTGTTCTCAATGAAACGGGGAAACAAACTAGTAGTTAATTTCATTTTCCTTTCTTCTTCCTTTCTCCCACCTACTTCCTTCCTTCCTTCTTGAGTGTCTGCTTTGCAGCTACCATTAGGGATATGAAATAAAAAAGACAGGGACTCTGCCTTTGAGGAGTTCGTGGGGTGGAGAAAGAGGACAGACAGATATGTAAACAATTAAGGAAAGATAGAAGCTTATTATTAATATGAGAGAGGAAGCAGAAAAGTGAAGAAAGGAGGGAGAGCAGACCGGGTGTGTGGCTCACGCCAGTAATCCCAGCACTTTGGGAGGCCGAGGAGGGAGGATCACCAGAGGTCAGGAGTTGGAGACCAGCCTGACCAACATGGAGAAACCCCATCTCTACTGAAAAGACAAAATTAGCTGGGCGTGGTACTATAATCCCAGCTCCTTGGGAGGCTGAGGCAGGAGTATCGCTTGAACCCAAGAGGCAGAGGTTGCGGTGAGCCAAGATTGCGCCATTACACTCCAGCCTAGGCAACAAGAGTGAAAATCTGTCTCAAAAAAAAAGAAAAAGAAAGGAGGGAGAGCAGACACTATACTGAGCACTGCAGAGGAAGTAACAGGTAGAGAAGCCAAGAAGGATTTCAATTTCAATTTCAATTTCAAGAAGTTTAGTATTTCTGAAACCCTTTGGAATCCTTCTTTGCACAAGAATTCTCTGAATGGGAGGTTGCATGGTGTATTTTCACTACGCCTGATCTTCTTTGTGATTAATATTTAAGTGGAAGGATAGATGATGGTATGAAGATATTTCCAGGCTCTTTTTACAGGCTAAAATTTTAATTCATATAAATTTTAAGCATCATTATTCTCTAAACATGAAATGTTTCCATTAAAACATAAAACCCAGTGGTAATACTTCATGATTTTAATAGGTCACAAATAAATGTGTTAACTTCTGTAAAAAGAAACAGAAATAGGCAAACCAAAAGCCCCTTTTCTAAGCTGAGAACGTATTTATTGGCCTAGCAGAAAAAGACAAAAGTGAGTTCCTATCTAAGTCTACAGTAGGAGAAAGAAAAAAAAAAAAAGGCATAGGTATGTTGTACAAATGACTCCAGATAGATTCTATGCCTGCTGGACAGCACCGTTTGTATTTCACAAAATCACCTTGACTTCAAAATGCTTCAAACTGAACTCATTGTGTTTTCATCAAAGCCCATGTTAACTTCTCTATTTTCTGAATGTTATCACATTTCATCAGTGATCTGCTCTTGAAATCTCTGTCAAAGTTGACTCCCTTCTCTCATGTTTTCTGCACATCAGCCAGTCCTTAAATCACACTAATTCAAAATGTATCTTGTCATTGTCTATTTCTTTTTCTGCCCACTGACAGCATAAAGGTGGATGTTCAGTAGTTTGTACCTGGGCATTTTAGTAGCCTACCAGTTTCTTCATTCCTTTCCCTCTTATTTCCACTGTATTCTCCTTAGTACACTGGTTTTGTTCTATTTCCTGCCTAAACCAAACCTCAAATGACTTTCCCTGAAACTCTAGGTTTTGCCCAAACTTTCTTTTTTTTTTTTTTTTTTTTTTTTTGATACGGAGTCTTGCTCTGTCACCCAGGCTGGAGTGCAGTGGTGCGATCTTGGCTCACTGCAAGCTCTGCCTCCTGGGTTCATGCCATTCTTCTGCCTCAGCCTCCCTAGTAGCTGGGACTGCAGGCGCCTGACAACACGCCCGGCTAATTTTTGTATTTTTAGTAGAGACGGGTTTTCACCATGTTAGCCAGGATGGTCTCGATCTCCTGAGCTTGTGATCTGCCCGCCTCGGCCCCCCAAAGTGCTGGGATTACAGGCGTGAGCCACCGCACCTGGCCACTTCTGCCCAAACTTTCTAACGTCAGTGGACATTGGAGGCAGTGATGGAAACTGTGAAAGGGGTAAAGTTGTTTCTGGGGGTCCCTGCCCACCCACATCCCCTCTTCTCAGTAGTGTAAGGAAATTGACATGACAGCTCACCTATGCTCAAGTGGGGAACACAAAGAAGATTTACCTAGCCTCCGACATTGCCTTCAAGATCATTATAAGGTTGGAGATGGAGAGAAGGAAATTCTAGCAAAGGCTTATCAAGTGACAAATGGACTTATCACATGTAAGCAACTGTGGCATATGTTGAGCACAAGAAGTTGAAGTAGTCACTTTGCTCTAAGTCCAGACTAATGAACAAGAGGCAACTAAATGCATAACTTTCATGGGGGGAGAAGGAAAAGCCGGAGATGGAGTAGAGGTCAAATGATTTGACATCTTCCTAACACTACAATTCTTTTGGTTTATTCTGTGAATGCCTCTTCAGAGACAAGGCAAGTGGGTAATTACAGGGAATGGAAATGTTTGTCACAACTCAGAGAATAGACTAGAACCCCCAAGGAAGAGAAGTCCTCTCTAGCCAGGCTGTGCTTTGGATTTAGCCAGAGAAGTGGCAGAGAAGTGGAGATGAGGATTAAGATTATGAACTATAAGAACTAGAAAATCTGGAAGAAATGTTCTCTTTCCCATCTCCCCAATCAACACACACACACATATTCATGTCAGTTATGGGTTCCCTTGGATCATGCCAATGTGGTGTCATCCTGACATGAATTGAGTGTGTAACATACACAAGACAGGAACTGTGGGAAGACACCTGGCAACCTAAGCCTCATGCTGTCTAACGCCCTGTCCCCAGAGATCAAAGCCTTGTCTCAAATGAGTCATTTGGCACTTTGGTGTAAATAAGTTTTAAAGCTGGGGTTGTTCCCTAAAATCAACCTGGTGTAAGAACTGCTGGTTGACGGCTGGGAGTGCCTCTGGACCTTCAGTTCAGCCCATCTGTCTGCATGTTATTCCACTACCCTGTTCCCACCCTCTTCCCCACAGCTCCAGTCCTTCTGACTCAACACTCGAAAGAGTCTTGGGACCTTGAGTCTATCTGCCTGTTCCCTCTCTCTGCTCCATGCATTTCCTCTTGTCAGCACCCGTCCCCTGCTCCTCGTGTATGGAAGAGGGACTGGGCTTATCCCACAGAGCACCCCATAGTCCTTGGAATGGCTCCTTCCTAATCACAGCAGAGCAATGAAGGGAGTGAGGTTGGACAGCTTCAGGGAAGCAGGGATACTGAGATCCCAGCCTGGATCTGCCCGGAAAAGCATGGCAGATGTGATCTCAGGCATTACCAGTGATGTGCAAAGAATGGATGGAGAAACTGATATGGATGTTATTTACAGATACCAGAGACACACACACACACACACACACACACACACACACAAAAGTAGAAAGAAAGAAAACAACCCCCAAATTTGGATTGGTTCCATAAGGGTAATGTCAATGATCATCATTTTCTAGCAAGAGCTGATTGTATAACTCTCTTCCCAATTTCCTGTTATATGCCTCATTTTGATAGTTTCAGTGGGCCATAGTGACAGTATTTTAACAAATCAGGAATTTTCTTTTTTTTTTCCTGGAGAGCTGGTTACCAGCACAACAATGATTATGCATATCACTAATGTGGTAAATTAAGTTTTCTGTGAATTTTATTTGATTGCAGGTGCTTAATTCTGTTCACGGTTCTGTTCCCAGTCATCTTCTGTTACTCATACAGCGTCATCATTTGTTTGTTTTGAAAGAAAGAGATGGAAATTGTCTATAGAATGAAAAATAAACTCATCTTAGTATTCAGGGTACTTAGTAGTTGGAGGCCAGGGTATTTTACTGTTGCTAGAACTTTCAGTCCCAGTTAGAGGTCTTCATACTAACCCCCCAACAAGCTGGGCATTTCCTTATTCCTGTATTCTACTTACACTGGCACCATTCACTTGATGTACTGTGATGCCTTTTTTCATCTCCTCCACCCTAATCCAATCCATTCTTTAAGGCAACTGGAAGGCCCAGCACCTTCGGAAAGTCCACAAAACACTGTTATGAATGCTATCTATATATTAATGTATTTAGTCCTTATAGCAGCTATTTCAGACTCCTATCAGCTCTATATTAGAGGTGAATCAATTAAGGCAGAGATGTTAAATGACTTGCCCAAGATAATGCAACCATTAGCTGTAAAGCTGGGATTTGAACTCATGCAGTTTGACCATTAGGTCCATAAATGTAACCACTGCACAATACTGCTTCACTCAAGAGCCGGGGTTGAGAGTATTATCTATGGACCATGATAATGGCTAACTTTTCTTGCTTTGCACTTGTTTCCTTTGTCACTCGTTGGCACATGCTAGTTAATGTCAACTCCAACTATGTGGCTTGCATTGTCACTCTTTTTCTTTTTTGTTCTAACACAACCTTTATTTGTTTGTTTGTTTATTTATTTATTTATTTATTAAGACAGGTTCTCAATGGGTTACCCAGGCTGGTGTGCAGTGGTGCAATCTCACTGCAACCCCCGCCTGCCAGGCTCAAGCAATCCCCCCACCTCAGCCTCTTGAGTAGCTGGGACTATCTGTGCACCCCCCACATACCCAGCTAATTTTTGTATTTTTTTAGAGATGAGGTTTCATCATGTTGCCCAGGCTGCTCTTGAACTCCTGGGCTCAAGGAATCTGCCTGCCTTGGCCTCCCAAAGTGCTTGGCTTATAGGCATCAGCCACTGCGCCTGGCCTATTTATTTTAAAATTATTTCTTTCTTTAATTGACAAACAATAATTTATATGTGTATAGGGCACAATGTGATGCATATTTTAATGTATGTATACTGACATGGTTTTAAATCTCATGTTGAAATGTAACCCGCAGTGTTGGAAGTGGGGCCCAGTGGGAGGTGTTTTGGTCATGGGGGTGGATCCCTTGTGAATAGCGTGGTGTTGTTCTCCCGATAATGAGTGAGTTCTTGCTCTGAGTTCATATGAGATCTGGTTGTTTAAAAGAGTGTGGCACCTCCCCGTCAACTCTTGCTCCCTCTCACCATCTGATATGTGGGCTCCCCCTTTGCCTTCTGCCATGATTGGAAGCTTTCTGAGCCCTCACCAAAAGCAGATGCTAGCACCATGCTACCTTTATAGTCTACAGAACCATGAGCCAAAATAAGCCACTTTTCTTTACAAATTACCCAGCCTCAGGTACTTCTTTACAGCAACGCAAAAACGGACTAACATATATATATTGTAGGAAGGTTAAATCAAGCTAATTAACATCTCCATCACCTTGCCTCGTTTTTTTTGTTTTTTTTGTTTTTGTTTTTGTTTTTTTGTGGTGACAACATTTGAAATCTTTTTTTTTTTTTTAAGCAATTTGGAGATGTACCATACATTATTTTTAACTGTGGTCACCATGCTGTGCAATAGATCACTGAAGTTTATTTTTTCTGTCTAACTGAAACTTTGGATCCTTTGACAGCATTTCCCCTTCCCTATCTCTCTCCTAGCCCCCAGACCTGGTAGTCACCTTTCTACTGTTTCCATGAGGCTGACTTTTTTTAGATTCCACATATAGGTGAGATCATTACAAATTGCTTCTGCCATTTTACTTTGTCACCTCGTAGGCTGGGACCACGTGCTCTGCTTCTCAGTAGCCTCTCTTCACCAGGTGCTTAAGGAGCATTTGTTCAATGATTCAGATAATGATCTCCCTAAATTCCTTCTCATCCTTTTGCACCTCCTTTCAAAGCCTACCAAAATATTGGATGTCTATTTGACAGATCTGTATGGGTCTTTAAGTGATCCTAAAGAAGATATATATAGTTGGATTTTCCTTTACCAAGAAACAAGAATGGGCTGGGCATGGTGGCTCACACCTGTAATCCCAGCGCTTTGGGAGGCCAAGGCGGGTACATCACAAGGTCAGGAGATTGAGACCATCCTGGCCAACCTGGTGAAACCCTATCTCTACCAAAACAGAAAAAATTAGCTGGGCATGGTGATGCATGCCTGTAGTCCCAGCTACTCGGGAGGCTGAGGCAGGGGAATCACTTGAACCCAGGAGGCAGGGATTGCAGTGAGCTGAGATCGCGCCACTGTACTCCAGACTGATGACAGAGCAGGGCTCTGTCTCAACAAACAAAAACTAATGAGAATAAATTATGTAAAGAAATATAAGGGTTAAGATGCTCTAAACCTTTGAGTATCTGACCAGACATTTGCACTAAGCCCCTTTACTCTACTCTCTCCTTTTCTTTGAACTATGACAAATAAATTGGGCTCAATTTGTTCAGTTTAATGAATTTATTTATTTATTTTTTGGAGACTGAGTCTCATTCTGTCGCCCAGGCTAGAGTGCAGTGGTACGATCTCGGCTCACTGCAACCTCTGCCTCCCAGGTTCAAGCGACTTTCCTGCCTCAGCCTCCTGACTAGCTGGGATTACAGGCACCTACCACCAAGCCTGACTAATTTTTTTTATTTTTAGTAGAGATGGGGTTTCACCATGTTGGCCAGGCTGGTCTCAAGCTCCTGACCTCATGTGATCCACCTGCCTCAGCCTCCCAAAGTGCTGAGATTACCAGTGTGAGCCACCACATCTGGCCCAGTTTAATGAATTTAATTCTCCCATAAGGTACAGGGACTGGGACCCTGACAAATTCCTTGGCACTCCGCCAGGGTCTGTCTCTTATGTTTTTGTTTTTCCTTGAAATTATGTTTATATGAATTAGGTATAGATTTACAATGTATTTCAATACCTTAGAGCAGGTAAGCACACCCCCTTCTTAGTAAACAGATGTTATCTTAAGAATTTTCCCCAGTAGAACTCAATGCAACAGTTTTCAGGAAGGTGAAATAGCAGGTCCAAACAGGTAGCACTGGAGATAATATCCAAATTCAATTATATTCTTTGCTGATGTAAAGACACACACCACAAAGAGGTAGTTTCAGCTTGTGGGCGTCAAATGAAACTTAAAGTATATTGGGGTTTACTGATTTCCTTTTTTAACCTGAACTCATGAAACATCTTGGATCATTTTAATGCCAAAGGACAATTTGAATGGTTTAACCCTTGGCTCTCGATTACCTTCTCCTTTGTCTTTATCCCACTGTCATCATGTGGTCTACACTTCTGTCTTCCTTGGATATACTCTATTTCCATACGCATTTCGTAGTTGATTGTTGATGCTTGTTACATTGAGCTTCATTGCACTCTAATGTGCTATATGATTTTAGGATACAATGATCTCTATTAAACGTTGGGGAGTATTTCTTTTTGGCTTGTTTGCTTTTTATTAACAGTATCAAATAAATAAATAACACGTAAAACAAACCAGTCATGACATTAGCATAGGCGTGTCCTACACAGTCATTTTTATGGTATTACATTGGTGTCCCAAAACATTTGAATGTAGGGTGGATCTGAAAGCAATAATTGAACACAGTTAGCTCATTGCAAAAGTCTTTGGCCTGAAGAGACCGCTCCGGCTGAGAATCACTAAAGGGCCCCCAGGCTGCAAAAAGGCCCCCCCACATGGAAGAAGCCCACTGGGCAAATGCCTCCCTGCTTAAGGGCCAATTCTAGCCTGGCAGCTCATAAACACCATTAGCAAAGCCTACTGCTGAGTTATTATGCAGCAGAAGGATACTTGAAACTGCTGGTTGGTATTGTTGTTTTATTTCTCATTTGCCTGGGTCAAAGTGGCAACACTCACTCAAAAAGATCAGGCAATTTCAATGTCTCAATTGTTCCAGAGGATGAGAAGTATATAGAGATTTATTATCTGTCGTGATTTTTCAAATCTCCAATGCATTCTGTTACAGATGGACTGTGGCATTGGTGAAGATAGCCCAGAAAGCTAAGCAAAAAGGAACAGAGGGAAACTGACTTGTTTCTACTAACATCTTTTCCAAGATGCAAACCTATAACCAAAGTGACACATTGCATTCATTAAATTATATATGGAGTTAAACTATGTATTGTGAGAGACCAAAGAACAGATATTACTATTTTTATGAGAAGACACTCAATTAATAATTCTTATTAATAATTCTCATTCAATACTATTTTTGGATTTAGTTTTTATCTTTCTGTATCCTCTATTCCTCTCCCACCACCCCATCTAACCTACTTCCAAAAATCATTAAAAGTTAAAATTTTGATGGCAATTGAGAAATAGGTGGTAAAACTATGCCAAAGGTATTTTTAAAACAACATATTTAATGCTTTGATGCTCTTGAACAAGGGGCCATATCCCAATGTCTCACTTGTTAATATACCTTCCTATCATCTGATTCGTGACATTAATATATGAAAATCTAAACAGCATATATAAGACATGAGTTTCAAGCCTGTTTTACTTTTGAGGAGAAAAACGTTTTGGAGGAAAAGGCCCAATCATTCTGAATTGTCACATTCATTAGGGCTCATTGGTATTGATGATGCTGAACCGCTCCTGCAGAACCACTGCTTGAGGCGTATTCTTTACAGAGGCGAATACGATGAACTCTCAGTGGTGGCCGCTGACCTCTGGTTCATGCCATCTTGCAGCCGGCTTTCCAGGATGAGAGCATCCTTGATGGCTTTGTTCTTTCCTTGTGTAGACCTTGAAAAGCTGAGGAAACTTTGGAAAGGCACGGGTCCCAGTGAGACGATCAGACTTGTTGCTGGAATGAATATTTAACTCAATTGGCTTTCTGCTTCCATAATCATCAATTCTCCCCTGGAATTGTATTCACATTTTATGAACTCTCTGTCTCATCGGCTTCTTTGATCTACATACATTGTCTTCCATTTGGGCATTTGCTGCCTCCCAGCTCGTCAGCCCTTGAGTCCATGTAAATAATGTGCTACATAAGAACTTAGTGTTTCCCAAATAACAAAAGATAGATCTGAATGCTTTAGTGCACCACGAAAGGCTGCTGAAACCATCAATCTTGCTGGCTCTTGTAGAGGTCAAGAGACGGCAGGGCCAGCTGGCCAATCAATTAACCACGAAATTCAGTTTGGAGCTTAAGAAAAGCTGTCTCTGTGTTATTCTTTCCAGCAAAGTAACTGTCAATATTTACTGCAGGTCATGTATAAAAATGGAGGAAATGAAGGGAATTACTATCAAGAGTAGCAAATGCTGGGATCATTGGCAATTCTCATGAGTTGCCAAAAAGAGTCTGTTCTACCCAACATATAATTTCCGGAATCAAATTGAACATGGAAATGTCTTATAAACCCTCTGGAGCTTGAAAGAAAAGAGATCACATGGTCCCCACCCATAAAAGATTATGTTCATTTTTCTCCATTGTCATCATGAGTACTTCAATATAAGTCAGAAAGAAACTTCCTGTTTGACCTCCTGAAATGAAACTTTTCTGTAATTGTATGTGATCCATTGTATTCTTGATGCCTATGAGCACATAAAGGAGGTGAATCAATAAATTAACTGATAGCTTGTGCAAGGAAATAGGATCACGAGGGGTAGCCCCTGAAGAATGAATCATCCCTTTCATATATGACCAGCTGCTCTATCTCTTAGAGCCAGCTCTGGAATTCTTTACATACCTTGCTCTAATTCTTGTCACTGGTCCCTTTTTTCCCCTATTTGTCTTTAATCTCACAGAAAGATATCTTCTCCAATTTTCCTTTTTTCCCCAATTTTTGTCAAATACACCTTTATAATAAATTCTCATTTACCTTATGTATCTGTGTGTCCTTCACATCCACACATGCAGATATGTAATACTTTCTCTACCCTGCAGGATCCAGAAGCAGCTACCTGTCTAATTTTTACTACTCTTCGGCAAGATAGGCATATTTGATCTCATTTCTTAGAACAGAAAATTGAAAATCAGAGTGATGAATTAATTGAGACAACCCACTTAAAGCACCTAATTCAAGCCTGATACATAGGATCAATACATGTTCTACAATATTAATAATTTTTATTGCAAATAACTTAACTTCCCTAACATCACAGAACCTGTGAGTGATAGAACCAACATTTTCACCTAGATTTATTTAAGCTCTAAGTCCCATCTTCTTTTCCCTCTGCCACACTTTTAGATCATTTCTGCCTTAAGAAAACAGGCACAGGCTAGGCATGGTGGCATTTGCCTGTAGTCCCAGCTACTTGGTAGGTGAGGCAGGGGGATCATTTTGAGCCCAGGAGTAGTTTGAGGCTGTAGTGAGCTATGGTCATGCCACTGTGCCACTGCACTCCAGCCTAGGCGACAGAGCAAGACCTTGTCTCTGAAAAACAAACAAACAAACAAAAAGAATACATGCACAGAAATCAGAAAAAATAGGAGGAGGGTATGAGTAGGCACTTTTTTTTTTTTTTTTTTGAGACAGAGTCTCTCTCTGTCACCAGGCTGGAGTGCAGTGGCGTGATCTCAGGTCACTGCAACCTCCACCTCCCGGCTTCAAGTGAATCTCCTACCTCAGCCTCCCAAGTAGCTGAGACTACAGGCATGCCCCACCACACCCAGCTAATTTTTGTATTTTTAGTAGAGATGGGTCTCTCGATCTCTTGACCTCGTGATCCTCCTGCCTCAGCCTCCCAAAGTTCTAGGATTACAGGCGTGAGCCAGCGTGCCTGGCCAAGTAGGCACTTTCTAAGGTAGGAGACAAGCAGTGGTGTCCAGGGACCTTTGAAGGGATGGCAGTAAGCTGGGGAAGCTGCTTCTAACACTTGGGGCTTTTTCACAAGGTAGTAAAAGCCAGGAAGTAGGCAGGAAAGATCAGTGCCAAAATTTGAAAAATAATGAGTTTCTAGGGGAGGAAGCACTGTCTATGAATCTTCATGGTATTAATTACTCCATTCTCCTAGAGAGCAATCCTATGATCCTATGTGCTTTGCATAAATAAACCAATAATCCTCAAATCGACAAATGAGGCCATACCAGTAGAGTACCTAGCATCATTCTTCCCACATAGTACCGGTGCCATAGCATACAATTGCAACCATAAAAACAGGAATATCGGCCGGGCACAGTGGCTCACACCTGTAATCCCAGCACTTTGGGAGGCCGAGGTGGGCAGATCACAAGGTTAATAGTTCGAGACCATCCCGGCCAACATGGTGAAACCCCACCTCTACTAAAAAAAAAAAAAAAAAAAAAAACACACAAAAATTAGCTAGGCGTGGTGGCACGTGCCTGTAGTCCCAGCTACTTGGGAGGCTGAGGCAGGAGAATCACTTGAACCTGGGAGGCAGAGGTTGCAGTGAGCCAAGATGGTGCCACTGCCCTCCAGCCTGGCAGCAGAGTGAGACTCCGTCCAAAAAAAAAAAGGGAATATCACTGAGAGCAGTCCAAGGCAGAACCAGAGGTAGGGTCTTCAGGAACCTGGAGGGAAGGGTTGCTTTTGGAAATATCTGCATGCCTATAGAATAGAGACCGCATGGGAGAGAGTGTGCTGTGAGACTATCACCATCTGCCTTCTAATGGAATCAGTTTCCCAACTCCCAGAAAAACTCTTCTTACCATTGTCATTTTTATTTCAAGGAGTTCCCAGAATGTTTTGAGGAATGGGCAATATTGTTAGAATAAGTGTATGATAGTCAAGATCTATCTAAACAAAATATTTATTTTAATTTCACATGATTGTTTTACCTACAAGTATGGGACAGCATGTCTGTGTTCATCAAAATTTATATGAGTGCTGTACTCTGCCACAAATATATGGGAATCTATTACTGTAAACACATCTGGTAAATGACTAAGAAAAGTATTAAATGGAAGGGTATCTCAATGGGGTTGTGTCCAGGGATCAGGATGCCAAGAGAAAACATGTAAGGGTGGGGCTGGGCTCAGTGGCTTATGCCTGTAATCCTGGTACTTAGGGAAGCTGAGGTGGGAGGATTGCTTGAGGCCAGGGTTCAAGACCAGCTTGGGAAACATGGCGAGACATCGTCTCTAGAGAAAAATTTAAAAATGTAGTTGGGCCTGATGGTGCGTGCCTGTAGTCCTAGCTACTCAGCAGGTTGAAGCAGGAAGATCAATGGAGCCCAGGAGTTTGAGGCTGCAGTGAGCTGTGATTATGTCCCTGCACTCCAGCCTGGATGACAGAACACGATCATTTCTCTAAAGACAAACAAAAAACATAAAATAAAACTAGTACAAGGATAGAAGCCCAGAGTTGATTTAAGTCTGCGGAAATCATAAACCATAGGTCACACTTCTCATTGATGAGGTACTTGTGGGTTAGAATACAATTAGGTATATTTGTTTGGGTCTAGAAACCAGGATGGAATTAGAGAATAAAAGACTGAGCAATAGCATGTTATAGTATTAGAAATACTATAGAAATAGGAAAAGCCCTGATTATGACTTTGGAGTTCTGATCCAACATCTGGGATTATTTATATATTTTAAAGGAAAACGATGACTTTTAGCTCTCAGGATGTTAGTTTCCTCAACCATAAAATGAAGAGCCTCGAAAAGATTTCGTTTACCAGATTATTTCTGAAGTCAATTCCAGTTCTAAAATTCCATCACTGTGCACTAAGGCAAATTGAATTGAATAAGTATTGTGTATGCATAAAATACTCTATTTTTAAAAAGAATAGTAATTATCACATTGGTAACAGCACGCATTCATCCAGTCCATTCTCCATACCACTGTACATATGTACATATGTAGATATGTTACCTCTAATCCCTTTAACAAAACGATTTTGCAAATGGAGCTTAGTCATTGAGTAACTTGTTCAAGGTCAAACTGGATTCTAACTCTAGCAAAGACTTCATTCTTCCTACTTAACTGTGTAGCCTAAATTCCCCTACTCATTTGTCATTCATAAACTTGTGTCTTCCCAATAGCAAAAGGTCAAAACACATAGCGAAAATACTATTAGAATTCCAGGAGAAATCTGACAGTAACAGAATTCTAAAGGGAGGTTTATTACATAAATAAAGATATTAACTTTCCAGCCTCACCAGATGGCTGCCACTCCCTACCACTTAGTCTCAGCATTTCTTTACAGTGTTACGGGGGAGGTGGGGAACCGCATGACAATGCAAACAACAACAAAAGCACTAGTAAGATGCATGTTACAAAACACAAAGCACTCCCACAGATATTGCAGTTGAGCCTGAAGAGTACGCTTGCCCTAAATGTGAGGAAATGTAGGCAAGGTTAAGACTTGCTCAGAGTCACCAAAACAGGACTTGTAGAAGACCACAAAAATCGTCTTCCAACCATTCTGGTGTCCTTTACACTACTTCTGTGACAAAAACTGCACATTTTAAAAAGATGAATGTGTACTAAATGCATTTCATTAGGGATTAATATCAGGGAAAATAAGGAATAAAGGCCAAGGGCCGGGCATGGTGGCTCACACCTGTAATCCCAGCACTTTGAGAGACCAAGGTGGGTGGATCACCTGAGGTCAGGAGTTCGAGACCAGCCTGACCAATATGTTGAAACCCTGTCTCTACTAAAATTACAAAAATTAGCAGGGTGTCATGGCGGGTGTCTGTAATCCCAGCTAATCAGGAGGCTGAGGCTGGAGAATCACTGGAACCCAGGGGTAGAGGTTGCAGTGAGTTGATATCACGCCACTGCACTCTAGCCTGGGCGACAGAGTGAGACTGTCTCAAAAAAAAGAATAAACGCCAAGAACTCAGAGTCAGAGTCTTTGGAAGTAACTTCCCATTCCCCTCTCCCTACACCAGTTTTGTATTTATCCCTTGATAAATTCCCAGTGGCTTTGTAAAGTGGTGGAGACACCTGATGAGATATTGGCTGGGCCAGTTTAGTCATGTGGTTGTGAGGGAGAGAGTGAGTCCCCATCTCCCTCTTCTCCCTGTTTAAATATAGGAATTGCAGATGGTCCACACTGCTCTATAGACACTTACTACCAATTTTCCTCATTCTCATTTCTAGCTTTCTTTTCATAGATAGTTCCAATTATTTTGAGCATCAGCCCTAAAGTTATTTACAAAAGAGTTAGATGTATAATTTTTAAGTTAGTTGTAACTTAAATCAGCTTGTTTACCTTGTTTGGGGTCAGTAGAGCTGAGAAGGTAGGTTGACTCAAGAATAGACTCTGAACAAGTAAATTTTTTTCTTTCGGTATTTGAACATTACAAATGTTATATATTAAGTATTTAACAGGGGCAGTTTCTAAGCACGGACTCTATCTTGGGGGATTTTTTTCACCTTAAAAAATACGTAAGGCTTTGTTTAATATGTTTATTGTTTCTTACTAAACCCTACTAGATTCAACTTGTATCATCTGTTGTATCTGAAATAAAAAATTCTTCTAAATAAAATATTTTAAAAAGGGTACTTCACCATTGCTTGGTAGCATGATTGATGGCGATTGATCTAGAACCACTACCCTTTTATAAGAAAAGTCGATTAGAACAACCCACCTAAAATGTAAATGTGACAAATTACAAAATGTAGGGGAAAAAACAGACTCACTTGGGTCCAAGAAAAAGTGATTAGAAAATGGATTTTCTGACATAAAAGGAGCAGTAGGTAAGGTTAGTGTGTCCTTTCACCCACTAAGCCATATAGATAAAGAATCTTATTGTTGTTGAAACAGATAACTGAACAGAAGCAAAGATAAGTCCATTGATCCAAGTTAAACTGAAACAGAATTAGTGTCTGAATTAGAAATGGGACAAGTGCAGGGAATTGGCTGTTCATATTTCAATAGACATAAATGACTCCATATGTTGATAACTTCTATTAAACAGCCTGCAATCCCCAGCACTCTGGGAGGCTGAGGTGGGAGGATTGCTTGAGCCTAGGAGTTCAAGACCAGAAATGCAACATAGAGAGATGTCTCTACAAAAATATATATTTTTTAGAAATTAGCCACGCATGATGGCATGCGCCTATAGTCCCAGCTGCTCAGGAAGGTAAGGCGGGAAAATAGCTTGAGTCCAGGAATTTGAGGCTGCAGTGAGCTATCATCATGCCACTTTCCCCACTGGGTTACAGAGCAAAACCCTGACTGAAGAAAAAAAAAAAAAAAGACCCAACGAGGGTAGGGAGACTGTGGGTTGCAAAAAGGCTCCTAAAAGATTAGCAAAAACATAATGAAGAGTTGAGTTATCCAATGAGGTTCATTTCGGAAGTATTAGGGTAGGATTCAGTACCAGCAAACACAACTAGTGATCTCCCAACCTTCTCTTTCCCCCACTCACACTCATCCCAAAGTAATTCTAGTTTTATATGCTCTTGAATGGGAGAAGTACTTATAACAGAATAAGAATAAAAAGGTTGAAACTCAGATTAGACATGGATAAGAGGTTAAAAAGAGTCCTTTTCATGGTCGGGCGCAGTGGCTCACGCCTGTAATCCCAGTACTTTGGAAGGCTGAGGGAGGCGGATCATGAGGTCAGGAGACGGAGACCATCCTGGCTAACACGGTGAAACCCCGTCTCTACTAAAAATACAAAAAAGAAAAAAAGAAAAAAATAAATAAATTAGCCGGGTGTGGTGGCTGGCGCCTGTAGTCCCAGCTACTCTGGAGGCTGAGGCAGGAGAATGGCGTGAACCCGGGAGGCGGAGCTTGCAGTGAGCCGAGATGGCGCCACTGCACTCCAGCCTGGGCAACAGAGCGAGACTCTGTGTAAAAAAAAAAAAAAAAAAGAGTCCTTTTCGGCCGGGCTCAGTGGCTCACGCCTGTAATCCCAGCACTTCGGGAGGCCGAGGCGGGCGGATCACATGAGGTCAGGAGATCAAGACCAATCTGGCCAACATGGTGAAACCCCGTCTCTACTACAAAAAAAAAAAAAAAAAAAAAAAAATTAGCTGGGCGTGGGCGTTGTGGCTGGCGCCTGTAATCCCAGCTACTCGGGAGGCTGAGGCAGGAGAATCGCTTGAACTAGGGAGACGGAGCTTGCAGTGAACCGAGAACGCACCACTGCAGTCCAGCCTGGGCGACAGAGCAAGACTCCGTCTCAAAAACAAACAAACAAAAAAGTCCTTTTCCCACACCGAGTGGATTAAACATTTCCCAATATTCTTTGATCTTATTCCTTAATTAATTTGCTTGTATCATCCTCTCTTAGGATTCTCGGGCTTCCTCTGACTTTCCTTAGCATCCTCTTTCCCTTGAAGATTAGAATCTTGAGGGTCTCACCCCATTCCCTAACAATTTACAAATTTACAAATTTCCTTTTACTGATATTTACTGTGGATCTGGCATTCTGCTAAACACTTTATAATGATTGTCTCTATTTTACATATGAGGAAACTGAGGCAGAGAGGTTAGATGCCTTGACTACATCTCACCACTGAGATGATGGGGTAGTGACTGGAGCCCCTTCAGTTGGACTTGGGGGATCAGAGTTTTAATAATAACCCTGCTACAGCCTGCCCATGACTACCAACAAGAACAGCACAAGCTTTCCCTTTTCTCTGGCCCCAAACTTGGTTTACCATCCACGTCACTCTCCCCTGAGGTCCGACAGTCCCCGTGTGCTTGTTTTTATGATTTCTCCTTGCTTCATCCACTTCACTGTCTTCTTGACTTCTGTTTCCATTGCGTTGTGAATCAACTCCTTCTGCTGTACATGTACTAAACATCTCTCTTTCCATGTCTTTGTCATTATAGAAAACTGACTCTCTCAATGATGCCACATGACTGTTATATCACTTCTCAATCTACCTACATCTATCTAAATTTCCCAAAGGAGGGGGATGTTGGCTGAGTTATTCCTGCACCACGTTCAGACTTCCACATCACCTCCATCGTTTCCCTTGTTAGTTATGTGAACAGGTCTATGTACAGTTTTGTCACTTCTGACAATCTTATTTCCTATTGGTTTTGACTGCTGTGCTAGTGGAAGGATAAACTCTGCCTTCATTACTCTGTCCTTAGTTCCTAGCGCAGTGCTCAGAAGATATCTATCGAATGAATAAATGACTTTCTCAATGGCTTCAATCCCTTGTTCATGTTCTTCCCCTCCACTTAGTCTCCCACTTCCAAAAGAAGTGACACTTCCAAAACCGAAGTGGCTAAAAATAGATATTGATGGTGTAACATTAGTAGTCCCTCTCCCAGGCTTTTAATGGATAATGAACACACTTCTTGCTGAAAAAAAAAAAAAAAAACTGTAATGTTAAATTGCTCAAATATTTATTTAAGTAGATACTAATTAGTGACAGCTCAGATAGAGAACAGAGTGAATAGAGTAATAAGTGGAGAACAGAAAAGTTGAAAATCTCCTAGGAAGAACATATATAAGTTTATATTTTAAGGAAATAAGGAAGGTTCACGTTATTCAGAGAAATGTTAAAGAGAAGTTGTGAAAAGTTGTGCTAATCTAGGTACTTAGGGCAAAAATGTAGAGGTGAGTGATTTTGGGAGGATGAAGACATTGAGAATGCAGCTATAAATTAAAGGGTTTGAAGTAACTATTTATAGGGCCTTTTTGTTTTTTAAGTTAGAGTTAAGATTTATTCCTGGAAATACAGACTGAAAGGGTTTTCTCAAGAACCAACTAAAAGAACTAACTTCGGTCAACCTCAGGTTACAAACAGACAGAGGCTAAGAGGAAAAGTAAGATTAATCGCTTATAAGGAGGCTAAGCTGGACTGTAATTATTCTGCATCGGGGTAACTTTCTATCTCAAAGAGTAGGTTCCCCAGCCCCCATCACCCCCACAGGAAAGTCATTTCTTGTGTGCTAATGGTTGTGCACAAGTGTCATGCTCCTGACAAGTCAATAAAAGAGGAAAGGACAGAGAGATTAGGAGGCAGAGGACTGCAATCCCTGGAGCATTACATACTATTTAATGTGTTGTGTTTATCGCCTGCTTGTAGGTGACTGCCAACAAGACAGCTTCCTGGAGGCTTCCGTGTTGGGTCCAGATGTTTATCGTTGGGATTTTCAAAGTACCTAAGAGGCACTGCAGAAGCTCTGTGCACTAGGAATTTCACGCAAAGAAGAGGCACAATCAACAGTCCTGAAAAGCTGGCCTATACCAAGAACTGAAATTGAAGGAGCCAGGCTATAAAATCCCTGAGGCCCTTTCTGATGTCATTGACCTTTCACATCATACCAGTTCTGGCTGTCATCACCCTCTGACTGTTTCTCTCCTGTGGTTCTCACCCACTTGTGACTTTCTATTGCCATGTAGAGTGTAGTTGTTCCCTACATGTTATACTCTTTAAAGGACAGATCTACATTTGGTTTATCCTTGTATCTACTTTAGCGTAATATGTGGCCCCTACTAGGAAATCAGTCAATGCTTTTTGAATGAATAAGTGATTTCTATGAACTAAGCTCTATGCAGAAATTGCTTAAGCATGGAAAGAAATTTTCTTATGCAGCAGCTATGTGTTAGACTGAGTATATACTGGATTTTGCATGGCATCTATTGCAGAACTCAGGAGAGGACAAGCCTGCAATAAAAAGGATGCATACTCATGGATTCAGGGCAACAGTGGTCCTGGTCTACAGCACACTTTCATGGGGGCTCTGGGACCAAAAGGCGGGCTCTGACAAAAGGCTGATGGAGACGAGCTTTCTTCTTTCCCAGCTAGCTAATCACTTTGCCAAATAACTGCTGAAATTCCAAGCGGAAACAACAACAACAAAATAAACAGAACCATTTCAGGCATATTTTCTTGCCATAGGCATGTAGCTAGTACTTTTCTCCTATGTTGCTTTGTGTTTATATTGGGTTCATTCTAAAAACTTACGTCTCAGCCTTGCAAATTCTATATCTGAAAAAATGTGTGTCTTTATGGGAGGCAAGGTTAAAATATGAATTTTTCAAAGGGGAGGATTGTAAAGCTAAGCTAAATATCAGTAAAGGTGATGGGAGTCAATGGCCTGAGGATGAAATCCTGAGGGGTTGCTGTGTGTGCTTTTACTATTGATCTCATGTGAATGATAATATTATTACTGCCACAATAATATTAGTAATAATATTATCATTCCACTTATTTTTATAATATTCACATATATATCAGAATATCACTATTATATGAATAGAGGAGTTACTGCTTCAGGTCAAATACTTCTGATTTAAAGAGAAAATCATATAGAGAAGTGAGTCCATCCAAGCAGAAAAAGTAGCAAGGCCGTGAAACACACTGACCAAGTGAATTCTTCATATTTCAACTATCCCACAGCAAACCAGGTTCTACAATAAAATGAATGGGGATAGCACATTCCTGATATGAGGACTAATAACTGCAGGCTTTTAGACATAATCACCCAATGATCCTTGCAAACAATTATTACATCAGTGTAAAGTTTGGGGAGACATCTGAGGAGTAATCCTGTTTAACCACTTCATTTTACTTTGAAGAAATGGAAGCCCAAAGCAGTTAGGTGATTTCTTTTTGTCACATAACAAGCATCAATGCTGGCATCAGAACCTGGATATATATTCAAATGCACTTTTAGATGCTACTGGGTGATCATCCAGGCACTGGATTTTTTTTTTTTTTATGTCAAGGTAATATTTATTGTCATCAGTGAAATTTTGTTTTTTGAAATAGGGTCTCACTCTGTCACTCAAGCTGGATTGCAGGGGTATAAACATGGCTCACTGCAGCCTTGACCTCCTGGGCTCAAGCAATCCTCCTGCCTTAGCCCTCCAAGTAGCTGGAACTACAGGAACATACCACTATGCCTGGCTAATTTACTTACTTACTTACTTATGTATGTATGTATTATTTGTAAAGATGGAGTCTCGCCATGTTGCCTAGCTTGGTCTTGAACTACTGAGCTCAAGCGATCAGCCCATCTTGGCCTCCCAAAGTGCTGGTATTACAGGCTCATTCATGAAAATTTTGAACATATAGAAGTATCAAGAAAAATAATGAAAATTATCTGAAGGCTCATCACTGTAGCATTGTTGTGATAGATCCTTCTTGTATTTGTTTATTTGTATTGCTAACACACTTTTTAACTTTTTTTCTATTGTAAATATACTTTTTTGTATTGTGGTTTATTATGTTAATTTATCTGAAGTATTTCTCTCCATGATTACATGACTGTAAAATACCAAAGAACTATATATGCTGTATTTTATATCACTATTTCCATAATGTTGGACTTTTTCTGTTCATAAATGAAAATTTCCTGAATACTTCTCTTCAGAAAATGCTTTGTATAAAAAGATAATATTCTTAGAGCAATTTCCCAAAATAATAACTGCTGGATTCGAGAGTATAAGTGTTTTTGAAAATTTTAATACATATTGCCAGAAAGCTCGCTGGTGTTTTTTATTAATGTCTTTGTTGTTGTCATATCCTCTCAGAAATAAAATTGTTAATAAATTCCCCTTTGACTTTAGGACTCTCACTCTTTTGAGAACGTTAATGGTCAGCAATAAACCATGAATATCCAAAAACTACTTTCTTAAATAAGCGGGCTTGCTCAAGGGAGCATCAAACTCACTGAGCATTTAGGCTAAATCCTACAGCTATGACACAGCAGGAGACCCTGTTCCTATGAACTAAAAGAAGCAATATAGGTTTATGATATGATGGCAAGGACTGTCCTGTAAGACTTTGTTATTAATTACAGAGAGACTATTCATGGGCAGGTGAATTTCCCAGGTTGCATAATCACATTCCTCTCAAGGCTCAGAATCATTTAAAGTTTCTATTATTGGTTTGTGCTTGTTGTTGGTTTTTTTTGTTGTTTGTTGTTGTTTCTAAGACAGAATCTCACTCTGTCACCCATGCTAAAGACTGCAACCTCCGCCTCCCAGATTCAAGCTATTCTCTTGCTTCAGCCTCCTGGGTAGCTGGGACTACAGGCACACACCGCCAAACCCAGCTAGTTTTTGTATTTTTAGTAGAGACAGGTTTTCACCATGTGGGCCAGGCTGGTCTCGAACTCCTGGCCTCAAGTGATCCACCCACCTCGGCCTCCCAAAGTGCCGGGATTACAGATGTGAGCCACTGTGCCTGGCCGCAGGTGAATTTCCATGCTTCATAAATCATGACAGACCTTATTCTTGCTTAGATTACCATTTTACCTGTGATAAGTCTTTTGATAAAAAAGAAAATAAAATAAGAAATAAAAAGGTAAAATCCCCAAGATTCTATAATTTTATAGCTGGAAATGACATAGATATCCATGAGTTCTGGTTTAATGACAGTATTTAATAAAAAACAAAACAAACAAACAAAAAAAACCACGGTCTGGGAAGATTCAGATATAATGGTTGTACAAGTAATGCAACCTGTTAGTGACAGAACCCCTTCAGAAAGAACATCTCATACATTTTCTAAGTGAAAAATGAAACAAGCTCTCACATTCTTTTTGCAGTATGAACTACAGGAGCATTAACATCTCTGTGTTCATGAACTCTGGGATTTGGACAAGGACTTTAATTTTGTTCTGTGTCATCACTAGATTAGAGTTGGGGTAGTGCTGTGACTATGTGAAAGAGTGCTGGATTGGGATTCTGCAACCTGGATGCGGTCCTGATCTAGGAGCGAGATACTTAAAATCCCTATCCTTAGTTTCCTAATCTAGAAAACAGTTCTGTGTTGACGACATCACGGTGGGGTGGGGTGGGGGGGATAAGTTTAAATTAGGGAATATACATGAAAATAATGTAAAAAAACACCAGACATTATTTGAATGTAAAGAATTCTAAGTTTAGCCAGGCGTGGTGGCTCACGCCTGTAATCCCAGCACTCTGGGGGACCGAGGCGGGAGGATCACGAGGTCAGGAGATCGAGACCATCCTGGCCAACACGGTGAAACTCCGTCTCTACTAAAAATACAAAAAAAATTAGCTGGTCATGGTGGCAGGCACCTGTAATCCCAGCTACTTGGGAGGCTGAGGCAGGAGAACCACTTGAACCTGGGAGTCAGAGGTTGCAGTGAGCCAAGATCGCCACTGCACTCTAGCCTGGCAACAAAACGAGACCCTGCCACGAAAAAAAAAAAAAAAAAAAAAGAATTCTAATTTTTTTTTTTTTTTTTTTGTGAAGATGGTCTTGCTTTGTTACCCAGGCTAGAGTACAGTGGTGCAATCATGGCTTACTGTAGCCTTGACCTCCTGGGCTCAAGTTATCCTCACACCTTAGCCTCCTGAGTAGCTGGGACTACAGGCATGTGCCACCAAACTAGGCTAATA
Organism: Pan paniscus; assembly: GCF_029289425.2. Classification (NCBI taxonomy): domain Eukaryota; kingdom Metazoa; phylum Chordata; class Mammalia; order Primates; family Hominidae; genus Pan; species Pan paniscus. Next base: position 51,036,425 of record NC_073256.2, on the reverse strand, counting down.
TTTTATTTTTTAGAGAGACGAGGTCTCACTATGTTGCCCTGGCTGGTCTCGAACTCCTGGCTCAAGTGATCCTCCCATCTCAGCCTCCCAAAGTGCTAGGGTTACAGGCATAAGCCACTGCACCCAGTCAGGATTCTAAGTATTAATATAATTTTTCCCATTTATAATTTAGCATCAGGCCAGGTGGATTTAAAGTTACACTGACTAGTATAAAAAAGTCAAGAGATAACAAGTGTTGGTGAGAGTGTAGAATAAAGGGAACCCTTGTCCACTTTCAGAGGGAATGCAAATTGTTATAGCCATTATGGAAAACAGTATAAAAGTTTCCCTTCCAAATAAAACATTCTGCTACCATATGACCCAGCAATCCCTCTTCTGGGTATGCCCAAAAGAGATGAAATAAACACCTCATGGACATATCTGCACTTTTACGTTCATTGCAGCATTATTCACAATAGCCAAGATATGAAAACAACCTAAGAATCCATTAACAGATGAAGTGGTAAATAAATTGTGGTATAGATACACAATGGAATAATTATCCAACCTAAAAAGGAGATTCTAGCATTTGCAACAACATGAATGAACCTGCTAAGTGAACTATAAGCCAGACATAGAAACAAAACTACTGCATGATCTTACTTACATGTAGAATCTTAAAAAAAAAAAATCAAATACATAGAAATAGAGAGTAGAATGGTGGTTACCAGGGGCAGGGAGAGGAGAAAATGGAAAGTAGATGAGAGGGAAAAAACTTGTAATCATGTAGAATCTGTATGTCTAGGCTGGGCATGGTGGCTCACTCCTGTAATCCCAGAACTTTGGGAGGCCAAGGCAGGTGGATCACCTGAGGCCAGGAGTTTGAGACCAGCCTGGCCAACATGGTGAAACCCTGTCTCTACCAAAAATATAAAAGTTAGCTGGGCATGGTGGTGCATGCCTGTAATCCCAGCTACTCGGCAGGCTGAGGCAGAAGAATCATTTGAACCCAGGAGGCAGAAGTTGCAGTGAGCCGAGATTGCGCCACTGAACTCCAGCCTGAGTGACAAGACTGAAACTCCGTCTCAAAAAAAAAAAAAAAAAAGAATCAGTGTGTCTAGAGATCTAATGTACAACAGAAAGATTATAGTAAATAATATTGTATTGTATATTCAAAATCTGCAGAATAAGTAGATTTTATGTGCTCTTACACACAAAAATGTTAACTATGGAAAGTGATAAATATGTTAAATTGCTTGCCTATAGTATTTATTTCACAATGGGTATGTATATTAAAATATCATGTTCTAGGAATGTAATTCTCCGCAAACCTAGCTGCTGAAACTGCCTGCTGTAACCTGAAATCACTTTTATCTAATAGCGGCTAAAACAACCACTGTGAGTCTAAGATTAGTTTTACCCACTGCACTGTTGTCACTCACCGATCAGAGGTTGCCACTCCCCAAAACTTTGCTAGTGCCAATGAAATTTCTTTCAGGACAAGACATTTCTTTTCGTAAAACCTCCAACCTTCTCTTTGTTCTTCTGACATACAGAAGACTATCAGGTCTGTGTGTATGCCCTGTATTGCAACTCTTATCTCCCCCAATAAAAAGGTAAATTTAGAGATTCATCTCTATATTTTGTTTGACTTTACACCAGAAGAAATAAATGCTAAAAATCCAGGGCAAGGAAACAGGGTGCCAAACAGAGTTTTGCTTCCTCTACTAGATTTTGGGAACTTCGCATCTAAAACTTTTCAAGTTCAAGCTTCTTATTTTATGAAGAAGAAACTGAAGCCTAGAGAGGTAAACTGTGGTTTCATTTAGTTATTAGATATCTAAGGCTATTCTATTCGAACTATTTGGTGGTTTAGAAGAATAGGTAATTTTACAATAGTTGGTTAGATTATTAAGTGGTGGAAGGGCACAGGAGGTTTTCAGACTCAATTAAGGGAAAACTAGTTCTAGGATATCCTCTCTGAGGATTTCTTTTCTTTTTTTTGGAGACAGAGTCTTGCTCTTGTCGCCCAGGCTGGAGTGCAACGGCGTGATCTAGAGTCATTTCAACCTCCGCCTCCTAGGTTCAAGCAATTCTCCCGCCTCCCAAATAGCTGGGATTACAGGCGCCCGCCACCACACCCAGCTAATTTTGTATTTTTAGTAGAGATGGGGTTTCTCCATGTTGGCAAAGCTGGTCTCGAACTCCTGGCTTCAAGTGATCCACTCACCTCAGCCTCCCAAAGTGCTGGGATTACAGGTATGAGCCACCGCGCCCAGCCATCTTTGAGGTTTTCTATTGAATACAACTCACTAACAAACTTTTTCCTTACAGACAACAGCTATAGTAGTATAATAGGCAGTTTTAGAAGGCACTTATTTTATTTCCTTCATAGACTGTGATTGAGATGAGATCCAGAAGATATTAAAGTTTCTTTGCAAACCAGTCTTTCATAATATAGAAATTTCTTATTTACACCTAAACTTTTTTAAAAAGCATTTTTTTCTTTTTAAGAAAAGGTTTTTAGTACTATTAAATCATGAGACAAGCTGAGCCCATTGGAAGAGTAGGAGCCAGAATTGTTGAGAAAGTTCTATTTTACTGAGAATAGAGAAAAAATAGAAAAGACCACTGAACATTTTAGGGTAAATGACAGAGCCCCATATTCAAAATCTCAGTAACTTGCATCCCACATAATTTTATACATATATATGTTTCTCACTTTTTAGATCTATGAAAATTATAGTCCTATAGGATATATAGTCTTAACATCTAGACATAGTCTTTTGTGTTGTCTATGCTGGTGTGTGTTTTTCTTCTGTGGATAGAACGAGCGGTTGGCTTTTCTTTATTTCTTGGATAAGTCTTAAAGTAGAGGCAAAAGACAAAAAAAAAAGCAGTAAAATAGGATATATTTTGTATTCGGATGAAGAAGGGAGAAATAGATAACTCTCACTTTTTGCTGTATTGTGCTCTTGGAAGTTGTTTGAAAGCAGAACCAGTGAAAAACAAATTGTTGTTGTCTGGGTTTTTTCCAAGCCTCCAGTTGCCTGCTTTTGCTCATAGGCTGGCAAAGTAAAATGCTGACTGAGTTTATAAATGGATCTATAGAAACTGATGAATCAGGTCCTGAAACCAAAAGATGAGAAGATGTGACTAGCAAAAAGTTAAATAGAGGTGATTTTCAAGCATCAAATATTCAAAGTTGAAAGGCGTTTGGGTTTATTTATGTTTGCTCTCAAATTGTAAACTCTGACAGGTACTTAAGAGCCTTTCCCAGAAAATGGTTTTAACAGGTCGTGTACAGTCAATCTTAATGCTTACAGCCTGGAACTGAAGATGACCTAGCACCTTTTAAGTTAAATGTCTAGTTACTTTCATCTATGAAGGCTCTGTAAGAAATGAAGTAGTTATATACAGATATATAGTCCACAAAGTGTCATTAATTAGCACACACAAGAAGCTGGACATGTTGTCTGACTCACTTTAGATGGTGTCTTCTAACAATTTTCATTCATTCACTCTTTTGTTTATTAAGTAACATCTATGTGCCAAACCCTCTTCCAAGGCCTGGAATTACTGCCGTGAACAAACAGATAAAGTTCTTCTCTGATGGAGCTTGCTTTCTATTTCAGGGGCAGGAGTGGCAGGAAACAGACAAAAGACATATCAGTAAAATATCAGGCAGTGGTAAGTGTTCTGCACAACATTAACATAAGGTGTTGTGAAGTTCAATGACTGCTACCAACACCAGCCTGAGGTGAGAGAAGGCCTCTATGAGAGTGTGGTATTTAATTTGAGATCTGATTAGACAAGATATCAATCTTTTGCAGATCTGAGGAGAAAGTGTTCCAGCCATAGAAAATAGCAATTGCAAAGGCCCTAAGGCCTGTAGGTTGGAGGAACAGCAATAACTGCAGTCCAGTGATTGTGAGGTATAATAGACAATGGGAAAGTGACAGGAAATAAGATCAAATAGGGGCCAGGACAGGGAGTTTCATTTTATTCTAAATGAAGTAAAAAGCCAATAGAGAGTTTAAACAAGGGAGCAACAAAATCTAATTCATGTTTCCTTCTTCTTTTTTTTTTTTTTTTTTAAATTAGAAATGGGGTCTCACTATGTTGCCCAGGCTGGTCTTGAACTCCCAGCAATCCTCCCACCTCAGCCTCCTGGAGTAGCTGGGATTACTAGTGGGAGCCACCACACTTGGCTAAATCATACATCAAAGAGATCATTCTGGCTGTTTTAAGGAGAATTTGTTAGAAAAGGCAAACGTAAAATAAAAATAAAAAAAGGGCTTAAAAACTACTGCTAAACTATGCAAGAGAGTATAATAGCTTAGACTAACGAGAAGAAGTAAAGATAGGAAAAACTGAAAGGATTCCAGGGATACTTGGTATTAGAGTTTATAGGATATGGGGATCAGAAGACAGTGAGGCAAAGAAGGGAATAACTACCAGATAGCCAGCTCAATTAATTGGGTAGATAGCAGTGGTGTTTATTGAGATGGGCAAGACCAGAAGAGCTGGTTGGGGAAAACCCTGAAGTTTTGTTCTGACGATGTTCAATTGGAGATGCCGAGTGGACAGCCATATGCAGAAGTCAGTTGGACCTACGAGTCTGGAGTTCAGGGAGACACAGATGAGAACTAGAGTGTTAGGTGTCATCAGTATATGTATGGTATTTAAAACCATCTGAGTGAATGTAATAAATGAAGAGAATACTCCCAGGGATGCTTGGCATTTGGAAGTTAAACAGAGGAGAAAGAGTGAAGGACAATGAGAATGAGCAGCCAGTGAGATAGAAAGCCAGGAGGAAGATTTACCAAAAATTCATAGTTTTGCCTACTGTAAGATCTGGTGATCCTCTCCTCTCCTTTAGCTGTATTTGGGGAAACAAATAAGCAAACACAAATTCCAGAATAATTGTAAGCCTCTTGGTAATGCTAATTATCTGAATTAGCTGAACCTCACAAATAACATTTATTTGTTTCACATAGATAACTGCTGGGAGAAGGGAGAGGGAGCAGTGATGTCAGGAAATGACTTCATCTGCAATAAAAGCATAAAGAGGTATGATATCTACACATGATGAAAATATCATGTCAAAATTCATAAAGCAAAACCTATAGGAAATAAAAGAAAAAATGGCAGAAATATATTTGTTGTGGTAGACTTTAGTTCTCCTCTCTCAGCCCATGACTGATTTATTGCCTTTGGAAATGTGAAACAATCAGGATAAAGTCTCCAGTTAATTTCTTCTTATAGCTCTTTGATCCATGCTTTGAGAATGAAAAGCTAAAGCTACATAAGGCCAGAGAAAAATGGTCAGAACATGGCTCAGCATATTAAAATACTTTCATTTACTTATTTTATTCTTATTGTCTATATTTAAGCTGTATAACATGAAGTTTTGATATGGATATACAAGTTCATAGTTAAGTGATTACTATGGATCCAATGTACTTTTAAAGTGCTCTACATGAGGCCGGGCACGGTGGCTCATGCCTGTAATCCCAACACTTTGGGAGGCCGAGGTGGGTGGATCACGAAGTCAAGAGATCGAGACCATCCTGGCCAACATAGTGAAACCCCGTCTCTACTAAAAATACAAAAATTAGCTGGATGTGGTGGCGCGTGCCTGTAGTCCCAGCTATTTAGGAGGCTGAGACAGGAGAATTGCTTGAATTCCGGATGCAGAGTTTGCAGGGAGCCAAGATCGCACCACAGCACTCCAGCCTGGTGACAGAGTGAGACTCCATCTCAAAAAAAAACACAAAAAAAAGTTGCTTTAGGTGCTGAAGACCAAAACCTTCTGTGGAGAAGAGGCATCTGAATAATTTGCTTCTATCACATTAAGTAACCATAAGCATGTATATGTATGCACTAACTAGAAACTCCATCTTCCTGGTCACTATGCCTTGTTTTGTTATGATAAAACACAACAAAACAAACAAAAACTTTCCCCAAAAATGTCCTCTTGAAATTTAATGAAGCCTCTTACTTTGAATACCAAGTCCTGGTAACAGAGAGATTTGGGCCAATTGTCATGTAAATGATAGAGGAACACTTCAGTTCAAAAGAAAAGATTAAAGTAGAAACATTTTCTTTTTGCTGGTTATTGCTAAGAGGAATCATATTAAACTTTAAAAACATTGAATACATAGGGATTTCTATTTCCTTTTATATTACAAGGGAGTTCTCTATTCTAGTTCGTATTGTTTGAATTGGAGAAAAAAATCAGTGACGGGGTGGAAATAATTTGCTTTCTACAAGAATGCAAAAACAGGAGTGCTCTAGGAAAGGAACCAACTACAAATGTGAAAGCACTTTACAGAAAAGAATCAGGCCATACATGACTGGACACCATCCTTCATGTGGACTGGGATCATGTGTTTTGCTTACTGTATGTGGAACAGTATCTGACAAAGTAGATGTTCTATAAGTGGCACCAGAATGAACAGATGAATGCAACTACCATGTAGGTCGAACTGTGATAGATTTCAGTTGAAGAGAGGGACAAACTTCTAAGAGGAGATATAATTTATTTATTTATTTATTTATTTATTTATTTATTTTTTTGAGACAGTCTCACTCCGTCACTTAGGCTGGAAGTACAATGGCACAATCTCATCTCACTGCAACCTCTGCCTCCAGGGTTCAAGTGATTCTCCTGCCTCAACCTCTTGAGTAGCTGGGATTACAGGCACCCACCACCACGCCCAGCTAATTTTTGTATTTTTAGTAGAGTTGGGGTTTCACCATGTTGGCCAGGCTGGTCTCGAACTCATGATCTCAGGTGATCCACCCTCCTCGGCCTCCCAAAGTGCTGGTATTATAGACGTGAGTCTACGCCCGGCCAGGAGATCTAATTTCTTTCAGTGTCAAGTAACAATTAGGATGTACAGTTGACCCTTGAACAACATGGATGTTGGGGGGTCCAACCACCCGTGAAAATCTGCATATACCTTTTGACTCCCCCAGAATTTAGCTATTAATAACCTACTGTTGACTAGACGCCTTACCAGCAGCATAAATAGTTGATAATGCATAGTTTGTGTGTTATATGTAGCCTATACCGTATTCTTACAGTAAAGTAAGCTAGATAAAGGAAACTTATTGAGAAAATCATAAGGAAGAGAAAATATATTTACTAATAATTAAGTGGAAGTGAATCCCCATAAAGGTCTTTACCCTGGTCATCTTCAGATTGAGTAGGGTATGGAGGAGGGCTTGGTCTTGCTCTCTCATGGGTGGCAGAGGTGGGAGAAAATCCGTGTATAGGTGGACCAAAACTTTTCAAATCTGTGTTGTTCAAGGGTCAATTGTCTATTTGTCTCAGGTCCTTTTTAAAAATAAGATCACATTGCTTGTGAAAGAAAGAGAACATGAGCAAACAGGAGTGCTAATTATCAAAACCATAGGTCAGAAAATACTGTGAGATTTTTGTGAAAAGGAAGGGTGTAAAATGTACTGTTTCTCACTTAAAGAATTTGTTTTCTTGTTATGAAAATGAAAATTCGGTTGTGCATACATGGGAAATAATTCTAAAATTAAATAACATGGGTCTATGAATAAAAGGTTGTTTGAACAGTTTTTCCTCGAAGGGCTGACAGCCAACGAAACAATTAGTAAAAAGAACAGCATTAGTCATAAATAGATTTCCCTCAGGAGACCAAGTGGGTAGATCACTTGAAGTCAAGAGTTCCAGACCATCGTGGCCACCATGGTGAAAACCTGTCTCTGCTAAAAATACAAAAAAATTAGCTGGGTGTGGTGGTGTGCACCAGTAGTCCCAGCTACTCAGAGGCTGAGGCATGAGAATTGCTTGAACTGGGGTGGAGTCCGCAGTGAGCTGAGATCATTCCACTGCACTCCAGCTTGGGTGACAGAGAGAGACTGTCTCAAATTAAATAAATAAATAGATTTCCTTATTCTGTAGTGATGTGATCTTTCAAGAGGTTTAAAAAAAACATGTTGCAATCCTGTTGATTGAGTTCCTCAGCTCTGATTATCAGTCTCATTGGATCATTAACCTAATTGGTATCTAAATCAAGGAAAACTATTCAGTGATTGCTTCTTGATTTTTAAAAATATTTTGACTGGTGAATGCAACAACTTATTTATCTTGTATCTTAAGCTGTGCCTGCTATACTGTTGTTTTGATTCAACTTGAAAATATAATTTACTAATAAAAACACTGAATTAGCAGTAATGGGTCAAATTGGGCTGTGATAAAATTCACAGAACTCAGAAAATCAAGGGATCATCAGGGATATGATTCCGTGGAAGATAATTTGGAATTACTCTATTGTAACTTCAGACATAGAGAAGCTCTTGATATAGTACAAATCCTTTATTTATAGGTATAAAAAGGATGGTTTAGTATTGAATGTGCACTATTTGGCAGGTGTTATGCTGGTAGGATCACGTATAGTACCTCATTTCATTCCCACAGAAAACTGGGATTCATAAAGCAAAGTGATTTTCTTCTGGCCAATGATGCTATATGGGTAGGCTAAGTCCGGAGCTGAATTTGTTTTTCTGCTTTCTAATACAGTAATGGTTGCTTAACGATGGGAGTACCTTCTGAGAAATGTGTCAGTAGGCAATTTCATTACTGAATGTCCTTACACGAACCAAGATGGTATAGCCTACTACACACCTTGGCTATATGGTATAACCTATCGTTCCTAGGCTACAAACCTGTGCAGCAAGTCACTGTACTGAGCACTAGAGAACTGTAATACAAGGATAAGTATTTATACATCTAAACTTATCTAAACATAGAAAAATACAGAATAAAAGACAAAAAAATGGTATACATGCGTGAGGTCTTTCCCATGAATGGAGCTTGCAGGACTAGACATTGCTCTGGGTGAGTCAGTGAGTGAGTGGTGAGTGAATGTGAAGGCCTAGGCCATTAATGTGCATTACTGTAGATGGTCTAAACACTGCACACTTGGCTACACTAAATTCATAACAAAAATATTTCTTCAATACTAAATTAACCTTAGCTGGCCAGGCACGGTGGCTCATGCCTGTAATCTCAGCATGTTGGGAGGCCAAGGTAGGAGGTTCATTTGAGCCCAAAAGTTTGAGAGCAGCCTCCAAAAAAAAAAAAAAAAAGAGGGATGGGAAGAGGACTGGGCACAGATTAAGATCTAGGCCAATGTCGGTTCTTTTTCTTACTAAAATTGAGACATTTGACAGTTTTTAATTGCCCTTGAATTTGGTTTTCTTCTTTCTGAAGTAAAGACCTATCTCATAGGGTTTCATCAAATAATACATGTCAAAAAAGAAAAACCTCGAAACAGTAAAGGCCATACATGAGTGGTTCTCAATCCTATTATACTGTTTTTAGAAAAGTTTCTAAGGCATCTTAAATATCTTGAAATGAAATTCTTAGCTGCTAATAATTTTTCTACAAAGATGATTTTAAATAATCAAAATACTACCTGTCACATAAAAGAGAAAGGAAAATAATTGGTAATACACAGTAAAATACAGATCCAGAATTCCACCACAATTCTGAAATCCAAATGGCTCAGAAATCCAAAAACATTTCACAACTTACTCAGCAGCAATCCTGATATAGGCACACATGAAACTGTTGTGGCCTTTATTTTTCCTGAGATATTTTTCAAGGCAGGATATGCTTTACGCATCAGAAATTAAACTTTTACCCAGGCAATTGAATATACAGGCTATCTTCTTAGAGAAAACTAAAATTTGTAAAGCCTCACCATGGAAAAGATTGAGGTGGATTACATCCAATGTTTGTTTTGAAGAACACAGGGAGTTTCTCTGCACCACAGTCTGATGTGCAGGGATGGAAAGGCTGGGCTTGCCTGAGCTGCAGCTGACTGGGGATGGGTTGCAAGGGGGCAGCTGGATCCTAGCAGGGTTAAAAGGAACCTGGTTTCTTCAGTTATTATAAATGTTTTAGGTCGGTGTTATTTGTTTCAGGAGTTGAGTATCAACAACGATGCTCGAAATCACAAATAATTGCTGTGGAAAGACCGTCTGTTGCCTAAAATTTAACCAAACATTTTATTGCAGAAAAGCCTCTGAGCCATATGGTCCTACCCACCTCCTGAAAGACATTTATAGTTCACTCTTTCCTATAAACAGTTTAAAGTAACCATGATAAACATTCTGGAGAAAAGCTAAACTTGCATTTGCTCTTCTCCTGTTGATTATTTGCGATAATAAGAAAATGTTTACACACGCAGAGGTGAAGTTTATGTGGGAGGCCCTAATGCATACACCCCTTATACGGTGATTTACTGCTTGTTTATGATGAGAATCAGAAATAATGAACATGATTTTCTGAACTGACACATCATTTCAATAGCTCCTGTGTACGAGGCTCTGATACATAGATTGTCAATAAGACCTTAATTTCATACAGAATATGTTAAGGAGCAAGATATATGTTGTCTCAGTTTTTTTTTTCCTCCAATGTTGACTAAAAATTTTTTTCCTAAGGCAAAAGTGTCATGGAAAATATCTTTCCAGAAGCATTTTAAATTTTCAGAGAAAGACCTAGAACTCGGGAAACCAAAGTCAGGGCAAGATTTAAATGAGTTACAGGTTCAGAATCTGGTTCCAAATGTCTGGAAGTCAGTACATACACAAATTAACATAATTTTGTTAGTACTTGTTGGAATTTTCTACTTAACGAGAGTAGACATCAATGGAGAGTGGCATTCTAAAATGGAAAAATAGCTTATATTCTATGCAGAACCTGGCCTACTGACCTCTTTGTCTCAAGAAAAGATTGCTATGGGAATGATGTCTATTTGTAGTAAATGTCTTATTAAAGAGAAATTAGAAGGAATTGATAGCTAAAAGGTATTTAAATATTGTATCAGAGAAAACACTTTAGTATTTCTTATTCTTACATAGTTCGAACAGTCTAAGCAAAATATTGAACATGGTTCAGAGATAGATACCGTATTCTTTTGGACTCACAGTAGAAGTTTACACATTAGAATATTACCCTCTATACTTCTGTTTTTCCATCAGATCTATCTTTTGAAACATGTAATGGCTCATAGTTGCCAAGAGAATGAACTCAAAGCTTCTTAGTATAGCATGCAAAGGTTTTTACAATTAAGCCCCAATTTATCTTCCTAGGATTAGCTATTTCTCACTTATTCTAGCCTCTAGCCTATGTGCTCTAGACTTCAGTGGTTCTGTACTTTTTACTATCCTTTGGCCAAGAAATTCCCTTCCATGCCTCTGTCCCTTTATTTATACTGTCTTCTCATCTTGGAATGTCTTTCCTCTTTTTTTATTTCATAAAATACAACGTAAGGCCCAACTCAAATGTCACCTCCTCCATAAAGCCTCCCCAACTCAAAGACAGTCCAAAACACTCCCTCTTTAGTTCACATCACAACTGTAGCACCAAGCAAAGCCCACTTTTTATTACCAGTCCATTCCATGTGTTATCCCTTCAACTAGATTTAGAGCTCATTTAAGGCAAACATTGTCTTATTATCATTGTAGTTGACGGTTGATTAAATGTTTATTTTTGAGAATGACTTGATCAGAAGGAAGTTAGGGCTGGGCATGGTGGCTCACATCTGCAATCCCAGCACTTTGGGAGGTCGAGGCGGGCAGATCACTTGAGGTCAGGAGTTCAAGATCAGCCTGGCCAACATGATGAAACTCCGTCTCTACCAAAAAATACAAAAAAGTAGTGGGGCGTGGTAGCACGAGCCTGTGATCCCTGCTACTTGGGAGGCTGAGGTGGGAGAATCACTTGAACCTGGCAGGTGGAGGCTGCAGCGAGCCAACATCATACCACTGCACTCTAGCCTGGGCGACAGAGCAAGACCTTGTCTAAAAAAAAGAAGGAAGTGAGTTTGATAGGTGAACACCTAAACTTTATCCCCCCCAAATAAACAAAATGAAACAAGGCAAATATTAGAATTAGAATTTAAGGATATTAAGAAGTATTTTCCAGTGACCCTGTTCCAAGGCTAAAAGTTCAGCCAAAAAAGCTTGAGGAGGCATGGAGAATCAAGAAGCAAAGAGTTGCTATCAGCAACTCAAACAATTTGATCCCCATCTTTATGAAGCCAGAGCAGTTGTGTCCTTGAATTTCCTGATTTGACTGCCAGAAGAACATGAAATTTGTGTGGCGGGGATAATAAAGACTGGCTAGAACATGAGAGTGATAAGGACAATTACTGGAGAGAGAGGGAAGAATCCCCCTCCCCGGGGAAAAAGGGCATCTCCTTATTCTTGTGCTGGGAAGGAGGGCTCTGAATTTGGGCTTCCATTTCCTTTCTCATTGCCCTGTTTTGCCAGGAGGCAATAGTGCAAAGCAGTGCATCCAGGTTCCTAGGTAGAAATGAATGGAGCCTATGTCATGGTTACTAGGGCAGGAGGGAGGATAACAAGGGCTGGGCAAAAAGAATCATGTTATCAAGCAATCAGATGGCTCTGATGGTGAGATTGAAAGAGAGAGTTAGAAAAGAGATTTCTGCTGCAAAGTCAAACAGAAATTCAAATGTTCACTCCCATATTATTTCCCACAATGTTCCACTTTTGGGAAGTTTGAGAAAAATTATAATTATTATCAATATATAAAATAGTACTAAGAGATACCATAGTTTGAAAGGCCAAAGATCCGTATATCTGTATATTCCTTCCTGTTTTGTTTTGTTTTGTTTTGTTTTGTTTTGTTTTGTTTTCCAGTCCTCCATTTAACAACTACCTTTGTTAAAAGGTAGTTGAGGGCAACTCCCTTAGAGAAGACTTTCCAAATTTTTCTTCAAATGGTTCTGGGAAGTTTCCTCTCTCCTTCTCTTGCCAACTGACTTGTCTTTAACTCAGAACACACAGGCCTGAGATAAGTGAACAAAAAAGCACTGCAACCATCTCACCCTTGCCACCATCTCTTTCCTGGCTCATAGCTTAAAACAAAAGTTTAAGAGACTCTTCTATGCTCTTCATTGAATTCTGTCTTCATTTTTTTATTATTAAATAATTTCTAGGCCAGGTGCAGTGGTTCACGTCTATAATCTCAGCGCTTCGGAAGGTGGAAGCAGGAGGATCATTTGAGCCTAGGAGTTCAAGACCAGCCTGGGCAACATGGTGAAACTCCATCTCTACAAAAAATACAAAAAATAGCCAGGTGTGGTGGCATGTACCTGTAGTCCAAGCTATTTGGGAGGCTGAGGTGGGAGGATTGTTTGAGCCTGGGGGTTAAGGCTGCAGTAAGCTGTAATTGCATGATGGTACTCCAGCCTGGGTGGCAGAGCGAGACCCTGTCTCAATTTTTTTTTTCTTTTTTAGAAATGAGGTCTCACTGTGTCACCCAGGCTGGAGTGCAGTGGCTATTCACAGACACAACCGTTGTGAACTACAGCCTGGAACTCTTGGCCTCAAGTAATGGTCTCACCTCAGCCTCCCAAGTAGCTGGAACTATAGGTGCTGCTACTCCACCTGGATTTTATTTAATTCTTTATCAACCTGCACTCACAGGGTTGTGGTGTAAATTAAAGGAGATGAAATATGTAAAATAATCTAGCATAATGTCCACTTAAAGTGCTCAATAAAATTATTCTATTCCTGCTTAGTCCCCTGAAGGCCTGAAGATTCTATCTTCGCTCTATCATATTCACCTGCCCACCGGGTTGCCAGGTTTCCTATAGATATTATCATATCTAAAATTCAATCACAGTTCAGTTACTTTGGCTCCAATGATCTCTTCTCTTGCCAGCCCGTTCCCATCCCGGAACTTTATGTGCCAGCCATTTTGAAATGCCTGCCAATCCCCAAATATCCTGTGCTCTGCCATAAATCTTCACGATTGCATAGGTTGTATCTGATGCACTGGCTCCCTCTTCCCTTTCATGAATGGCATGTTTCTTCTCATACTTTAAGATTTAGCTGAATATATGCATGGTGTGTAGGAAGTTAATAGATGAATTTTTCAAAAATAAACAACAAAAAAGATTTAGCTGAAACATCCTTACTTTTTAATACCAGTATATCCAAATATGTATTGCCACAGTATATTTCCACTCTGCTTTCATGTTTCTTCTGTTAGACTGTGAATTTTAGCACATAGCTTATTCATCTTTGATGGTGCCTAGTGCATTGCCTGGCATATAACGGGTACTCAATGAATGAATGAATGAATGAATTTTCCTATGCTTAGGTCCAACAAAGTACATTGTAAATGATTATATTGTTTTTAAATCTCAAAGAAGCCTTACACCTGAAATAAATGGAGCAACAGCAATTTTGGAGTTAAGTTTTTTTGTTGTTGTTTTTGTTTTGTTTTTTTTTTAGGCTGGAGAGACAACCACAGTCCCACTAGGTTTGATGTACTTCAGTTCTATCAACAACTGATTTCACTTAGGATAATTTTATTTATTTGTTTATTTATATATTATTATTATTTTTTGAGACAAGGTCTTGCTCTGTTGCCCAGGCTAGAGTATGGTGGTGCACTCACATCTCATTGCAGCCCTAAACTCCTAGGCTCAAGTGATCCTCCCATCTCAGCCTCCTGAGTATCTGGGACTGCAGGCATGCACCATCATGCCCAGCTAATTCTTGTATTTTTTTGTAGAGATGGGGTTTCACCATGTTGCCCAGACTGGTCTCAAACTCCTGGGCTCAAGCAATTTTCCCACCTCAGCCTCTCAAAGTGTTGGGATTAGAGGCGTGAGCCATCATGCCCGGCTGATGGCTTTGGACAATTTTAAACACCGCTTTCCTCCATACTGTTTTTTCAACTTGTTATTCAGAGACTCACCTCCCAATCCTCCTCACATCCTTCCTAAACACACACACACACACACACACACACACACACTTCAGAGGATTTTCTCAAGATAATTCAACATGATGATGACCTTTAAGAAGAAGCCAGAATAGAGTAAACAATGAGCACTTTGAAGAAACATTTTGTTGTCAGCTTATATTTGGGCTGAGGGCAGTGGCAGGGGGGACCCCTGGGGGAGTCAGGAGGTGCCGAGGATCCTCTACCATAAAAGCTACAACCCGAGGAGGAACCTCTACCATAAAAGCTACAATCCACCTCCCTCCCATTGTTTACACAGAAAAAAAAAATAGCTAATTGACGTAGGATGTGGGTGAGCTTGGTTTTCATCTCAATCCTGTTTTGCCTCATCTTGCGGTTACCTTAGGAGCACTTCAGGGCCAACCATTTCCAGTGCTTTAGAGGGTAAAAAGAAATAAAAGAAAACAACTCAAAGACTTTGGATCCTCCTCCCAGACTCAGGCCAGCTAAAAGAGTAATTCCAATCCCCAGGAGCTATGATTAAGTAAAAATTATGAAAATGTCAAATTCAAGATCTTGAGAGATTACACTAATTTAAGCCCTCGATATTTTATTCCTATTGATAAAATAACCTGGTTTAGAAATCCTCCTGGCACCAGAATCTCTAGCAAATAGCATTAAACATTAGTCATTGGCAAAAGAAGTCTTGAGGAGGGAATTTTCAAGTCCTTTTGGTGGTTTATGCTGTTTTCTGTCCATGTGGGTATATCTACATCAGTTGGTGATAAAAATAAACGCATTTACTTAGCTTAGATTTAGGTGATATTAAAGTAACAATGATTTAACAATTGCTTCTATGATGTTGCATATAATATTTTGTTCATGTTAAAATTTAGTGGAGACTCAAACTGAAGTGAACATATATAACTAAGCTAGCTTAGGAAAGCCAGAGTAATATACTCAGATGAAATACCTAAACTTTAAAATAATGTTCTACTAAAGTTAATGATTACCTATAAAAAGTTCAACCCCTAAGATTAACACTTTGGAAAAAATTATCATAAGGAGTTATAGTAAGAAAGTCATCCTTCCTTTTACCATGCAATCCATTATAGAACAACTGTTGCTTTACATATATATATATTTTTTTGACACAGGGTTTGGCTTTGTTGTCCAGCCCAGGGTGCAGCCTTGACCTCCCTGGTTCAAGTGATCCTCCCACCTCAGCCCTCCATGTAGCTGGAACTACAGGGAGCCACCGCCATGCTCGACTAATTTAAAAAAATATTTTTTGTAGAGATGGGGTCTCACTATGTTGCCTATACTGGTCTCAAACTCTTGGGCTGAAGCGATCCTCTCTCCTCAACTTCCCAAAGTGCTGGGATTAGAGGTGGGAGCCACTGCACCCACGTTTTATTCAGTTTCCTTTAAGCAACAATTAAAAATTGCTGACTAAGAGAATATAATAGAATAAAACATGTCTCTTGCTATTCTAGTATGCTGATGTCCCAAGATTATCAATTTCCTCTGTATGCAACTACATATGATGTAAATGTTTCCCATGGTGATTAGCTTCATTGTTATTTTGCAGAAGTGTTTCAGATGGACTTGCTATACCACCGTTTCCATTGGAAAACCAAGAGAAGGATGAGACAATCTTATTAAAAGTATTTTAGGGCCAGGCAAGGTGGCTTATGCCTGTAATCCCAGCACTTTGGGAGGCCGATGCAGGTGGATCACGAGGTCAGGAGTTCAAGACCAGCCTGGCCAACATAGTGAAACCCCGTCTCTACTAAAAAATACAAAAAAAAAAAAAAAAGTTAGCCGGGTGTGGTGGTGGGCGCCTGTAATCCCAGCTATGTGGGAGGCTGAGGCAAGGAGAATCACTTGAATCTGGAGGTTCAAGTGGAGGTTGCAGTGAGCTGAGACTGCGCCACTGCACTCCAGCCCGCACAATAGTGCAAGACTCTGTCTCTAAATAAATAAATAAATAAATAAATAAATAAAAAAGTATTTTAGTTTTCTGAGCACTAAATGTCCTTGGGTATGAATTAAGAAAAACTTACCATATTTTTCCCCATGGCTATTTTACTGAATAGTGCTGAGGTTTATATTGTCTGACCTTCCTTCCTGACCCTAAACTTCTCTCAGGAGTGTGGAGAAGCTTTGCATGGAAATGAGAATCCTCTTAAGCCTTTTATTCATTTTTCTCCTCAAGACTTTAGTAACCCAAGAAGAAATACAAATAAGATATTCAAGAGGGTGACCCCAAAGTTTTGATCTGCATTGCTGCTGCCAATATAAACACTCCTTCTGTCTACAGGAAATCAATCTTCCTTTTTTTTTTTGTTTTGGGACAGAGTCTCATTCTGCTGCCCAGGTTGGAGTGCAGGGGCACAATCTTGGCTCACTGCAATCTCCACTTCTCTGGTCAAAGCAATTATTGTGCCTTAGCCTCCTGAGTAGCTGGGATTACAGGCATGTACCACCACGCCCAGCTAATTTTTGTATTTTTTGTAGAGACAGGGTTTCACCATATTGGCCAGGCTGGTCTCAAACTCCTGGTCTCAAGTGATCTTCCCACCTTGGCCTCCCAAAGTGCTGAGATTACAAGCATGAGCCATCCGTGCCTAGTCAAGAAATTAGTCTTTCTATAAACTCTTATACCTCCCAGAAGATGCCCCTTCTGAATCTATGCAAATCCACAAGCATAATGAAAAAAGAAGTAAATCACTCGGCTGCTTCTGAATATGCATCATACCCATGTTAGGAAAACAGAGACAGGTTCTTGTGACACAAAGCTGCAGTTGAATGAAATGCCATTTCAGATCGGATTCGGTCTGTGGCAATTCTGATTTCAAGGTTTTGTGTGACACCAATAGTGCTCTATATGTGTTATGAGCTCCAGAGACAGTTGTTAAAGCTGCTTAAAATAAACTGAGGTTTAGTCCAGAATTTAACAAATTAGTCCATTTATTTGAGATTTTGTTTCCTTTCAAGCCCTTATTCTGGGGATATAAAAATGAAAATATGTGCCTTGTTAACCATATAGAAGGAAGAGTGCTAGTACCAAAGACCAAAGCAGTCTTCTCGGTGAACATCCCCACCCCACAGCCTCTTCTCATGTACAACAAACCCTACTCTTCTCTCCTGCCTAGTGATCTTCAGGTGCTTAGAGCCAAATTTTAGACAATTAGTAATCCATATGAAACACCCTCACTTCTGATAAATCCTGGGGTGGTTTGTGAACATCAATTATGCCTTCCTTACTTAATCTTAATAGATGACAATTCTGGCTGTCATAAGAAGATAAAAATGAGCCTCAGCTATTCTAAATAGGTAAGGAATGAATTAAAGAAAAGAGAAGAGAGAAGTCAGTTGGCCAGTATCATTGTTGTTTGTTTTTTTGGTTAATGTCCATTTTGAATCAGGGCTAATATTTAGGCCTCGAACTGCACATTCACAGACTATGTCACCCAGAAGGTGAAATAAGCAGTGAGGCAAATCACGTGGTTCAATAATCTCAAGAAATGAAGAAATGTACCAGCAGGATTCTTAGGGGAAATTCACTTGTGGACAGATGGTGTGCTTACCACCAGCCACTCTTGTCTTTGACTATTACAGTCAGCTCTCCATATCCATGGGTTCTGCATCCGTGGATTCAACCAACCATGGATAAAAAGGTATTCGGAAAAAAAATAAAACTAATGTACATTTAAAAATACAGTATAACAATACTTTCTATAGCATTTATATAACTCTAGGTATTATAAGTAATCTAGAGATGATTTAAAGTATTCAGGAGGATATACAAGGCTGTGTACAAATACTATGCCATTTTATAAGCAGGACATGAGCATCTGTGGATTTTGGTATCTGCAAAGGGTCCTGGGACTAATCTGTCATGGATACAGAGGAACAACTATAGTGTGTCGCCCTCAGGTGATGATCAATCTTGGTATTGCCTTTTGCAAAACATCCCATAATGGCTACTTTCCTCCCCAAATTCTCTGTGAATCACCACTACATGTAAGGGCAGCAGCTAGGAAATATTGTTTTGTTTGATCTTGCTCTGCAGAAAAATCAATCACAGACATTTAAAGCTATCGAGGCTCTTTGAACTGATTCAGTCCCATCTCTTCCTCTAAAGGTAAGATGGGCAAGGCTCAAAGGGGCAAAATGACATTTCCCAAGGTGGCCTCATTTGTTAGACCTGCTCTTCTTTATTGCTGGATTTGTATTCGTCAAAGGCAACTCTTCTACTTTTGACAAAATTGTGAGACTTCCCAGGAAAGAATGCTGTTCCTCATTGTGGCATTGAGGAATGGATAGAAAAATATAATTAAAATGTCTGGGATTACCAAAATATGGGTTCCCCCTTTGGGAAATGCCTGAGTCCTATCACAATCCACTAACAAGTCAACTGCTTTAATGATTTAGTTCATGTTACCTTGGCTCTTCTACAAAGTAGAAAAATAGGTGATTAAAACATGCTTCATCCATTCAGAATTGCATGCAAGTAAAATTATGCATATATGGGAAACATAAGAAAATGGTATTGGGCTGGACATGGTGGCTCACACCTATAATCCCAGCACTTTGGGAGGTTGCAGTGGGAGGACTGCTTGAGCCCAGGAGTTTGAGACCAGCCTAGGCAACAAAGTCTCTACAAAAACAAACAAACAAACGAAACCACCCCAAACAAAAAACTACAATTAACCGCACATGGAGGGGCACACCTGTAGTCCCAGCTGCTTGAGAGGCTGAGGCGGGAGGATCCCTTGAGCCCAGGAATTTGAGGTGGCAGTGAAATATGATAGGGCCACTGCCCTTCTGCCTGGGTGACAAAGTGAGACCCTATCTCAAGAAAAAGACAGACAGACAGACAGAAAGAGGAAAGAGAGAGGGAGGGAGGAAGGGAAGAGAAAGAGAGAGAGAAAGAAAAAGAAAGGAAGGAAGGAAGGAAAAGAAAGAAAGGAAAAAGGAAGGAAGGAAAAAGGAAGGAAGGGAAGGGAGGAAATTGTATTGTATATCTTAATCTTCAGACACTATCAAAGCATTGTGCCATGATATTGATCCAAGACAAGAACACACAATACAGTTCATACTGTCAAAAAATCACTAGGATTTTTCTAAAGCCATACATTTTTTTTTCTCGCTTTAAGAAACTCCATAATAGAAATGCATTCTCGAAAAGCATGATTTTCTAGTAAATGCAAGACATTTATATAAACAAAAAATAATCATAAATGCTTCTATATAGGAAGGCTTGGTAAATAATATGTAGATTGCTAGTTCCTATTGTAGGAGAAAAATGTACATCAGCCCACAGAACAATTAAGAACACTTACTAGGAGTTTGTGTTCATACGGACACTTCTGGTACAAAATGGAAAACTTTGTAATATCTGCCCTTCCATTGTTTCCCCAGACATCTGGAACCATGGCTGTCTTTCTGCCTTAGCTGCCACTTGTCCTAGCATCCTTCCATGTTCAAGCTCTCTGAGTCTATTTCTTAACCAGGTTCACCTTGCTGCATCTTTTTGCATGTCAAAATCTGCTTATTTCAGTCTACTATTTCTTTACTTATGCTTCTAGTCCTTTGCCCATTGTCACCAGAGGAAGTATATTACTAAGTTTACCACTTGCCTGTAATGAAAGATGTGAATGACCTGATAAAGCTCAGCCAAGGTTTATGAAGAGGCAAAAGACAAATGGAAAGGCTCGGACATTTAGCATAAAGACAGACACCCAAGCTGGGTGTGGTGGCTCATGCCTATAATGCCAGCACTTTGGGAGGCCAAGGTGGGAGAACTGCTTGAGACCAGGAAGTTTGAGAGTTTGATACCTGCCTGGGAAATCCTATCTCTACAAAAATGAAATTAAGAAAAAAATTAGCTGGGCATGGTGGTATCCACTTGTAGTCCTAGCTACTTGGGAGGCTAAGATGGAAGGATGGCTTGAGCCCAGGGGGTCAAGATTGCAATGCAATGAGTTATAATCACATCACTGCACTCCAGCCTGGGTGATAGAGCAAGACCCTGACTCAGAAAAAAAAAAAAAAAGACATACTTTCTAAGATACTCATAGTTGTTGTATCCAACACTTCTTCCTTGGGTAGTTATTAAACTTCACAGAATACAAAGACTCACTTTTTCCCAAGTTTGGAATCCACCACCTACCTTGATTAGACTAGTTTAAGGTCAGCTTGACAGTACTCTGAAAAACAGTTGATTCAATGGAGGCTGCTTTTAATGGCATGTCCTCAATACATCTATTTCTAAATCTTTATTTTTTCTTAGTCAAGCATATGCTATATAGAGTACACTATTTGTGGTACATGGTGAACTAAGACTTTTGGCCCAATCACAGGCTTTATGAAATGGCATCAAAGAGCATCTGAAAATTTTTAAAAAGGAAAAACAACTGGACTTTCGAATATCTCAGAAGCCACTTGGTTTTCTCTTTCAAGCCTTTCCTTCCAGGGACTTCCATTGTTCCGCGCCCTGAGTGAAGTGTTTCACCTTTTCCCTGTAGTGGAAATAAGCAACAACAGAGCTGCTTTGTGAACCAGAAAGTCATGAAGCCTTTCCAAATGAGGAGGATGTGGGAAGTGCCAAAGAGCCAGAGGGGCCAGGCAGAAGAAGAATGGGCCTGACTTCCTTTAGCTCATAATGAAGGTAATTCTTTGAGTCCAGGCTCAGGTAAACCTGCAGAAGGAAGACAGTCTTTGAATCTAAGCAGAAGAGGGTCAGTGTTTAAGTGGAGAAAAGCAAACACTCTTCTCCCTCTGGACAGCTACATCTGCCTGTGTTGCACCAGATGTGGAGCAGCTGTGTGTTCTCCCAGATGATAGTCAGATGGAAATGATGGAGAAAGAAATCACCTTCTGTATGCTTCAGGAATAGAAAACAGGATTAATCCTTATTTGCATGACACATTAGTGAGATAAAGTCTTTTTGATCTCTATTTTGAATGGAAAAAAATAACTATCATTTATGAAGCACTGACCTTCATAAATGAAGCACTAACCTAGGAGCTTTAAATATGCTTTATTTTGAATTCTCACATCAATTCTGTGATACGGTTAAGATATTTTCTCACGTTTATGAGAAAATCGAGTACCAGAGTTGAAGGTCAGAAACTGGTAAAATCTAGTCTAGAACTCAAGGTCACTAATGTCTTTTCCCTGATGTTTGGCCTTGGCACCCACTGTTAGCGTTACATTTCTAATTTATTGTTGAAAAACCAGGTTGAGTTTTCGAATGGCCTCTGTTGAGACTCCAAAGTAAAGCTTCTCTTTGAGATCTTTGAAGAGTCTTGAAAGCAGAGAAATTGTCTAGATATTTTTTAATTTTTAAAATTATTATTATTATTTTAAAGACAGCATCTCACTATGTCTCCCAGACTGGAGTGCAGTGGTGCGATCATAGCTCACTGCAGCCTCAAACTCTTGGGGTTGAGGGTTCCTTTTGCCTCAACCTTCAGAGTAGCTAGGACTACAGGCATGTACCACCACACCTGGTGGCTAATTTTTGGAAGTTTTGGAGACAGGGTCTCACCATGTTGCCTAGGCTGCAAACTGTCTACATATTAACATCAAAGAGTGACAGGAAGGCTTGCACGTTCCCAGGTATATAAAATAATTGACTCATAGAGCTCAGTCTGTGCTTCCAGCAGCTTGGATGGTTGCTACCACGGAGATGGTACAAACAGCAAGCAGGCAGGATGAATGCCAGGACGTTTGCATCTGGTTGTTCATAGAAACATAACCTAAAGCATGTACCAACAAAAACTATCAGGGAAAGTGCCTAATTTCAAACCTATAACTATTTTCTTAATCTCTGAGCATGAGAACACTAAGATCTTTTCTCTTTATATATTTAATACCAATATCTAAAACTGAAAAGCAAAGCTATTAACTAACAAAAGAATAAGTATACTGACGAAAATTTGCCAAATTTGCCTGAATTTAACTGTAATTAATGAGTGTGCTTTTCAGAATATGAGAAGAAAAGATCTTTTCTAATAAATACACAATTCTATGTCAAATTCTGTTTCTCAACTTTTTGCTTTGTGAAAACCTTCAATTTAAAACCAGCATAGCCGTGTTCAGGCAAGTCTGAATATACGTAATATCTTCATGTAATCTCAATGAAAGAAATACTCAGCCCTTCGTTTTAATTAATAATACCATATAATACAAAGATGGCATACATGTTGGTGAACTACTGCATTTCATCCTCTGTCTAGATGGTTCACTGAGTCACAGTCTTGATGAGTTTGTGACATCATAATTCATCAACATGGAAACAACTATGATGATGTGTTACCCTGTGGACACTTAGTCATCAATCAGTTTGATTGATGACTCTCTGCTATGTTCAGCTAAATCAAGTTGACTTACACCTTCACAAATTAAAAACTGCTCTCTGTAGTATATAGCATGATGACCAAAAATAATGACTGTTTAAAAAATATGATCAAATTAAAGACACAGAAATAATCATTCATAATCCTGCCATTATACAAATCACTTCTTGGCTGGGTGTACTGGCTCACACCTGTAATCCCAGCATTTTGGGAGGCCGAGGTGGGCAGATCACTTGAGCCCAGGAGTTCAAGACCAGCTAGGGAAACAAAACATAGTGACACTCCATATCTACCAAAAAGAAAAGAAAAGAAAATTAGCTGGGTGGTATGGTTTGACTCTGTGTCCACATCCAAACCTCATCTAGAATTGTAGTCCCCACATGTCAGGGGAGGTGCCTGGTGGGAGATGATTGAATGATGGGGGCGGACTTCCCCCTTGCTATTATCATGACAGTGAGTTCTCTCGAGATCTGATGGTTTAAAAGTGTGTGACAGTTCCCCTCTCACTCTCTCTCTCTCCTGCCACCTTGTAAGAGGTGTTTTGCATCCCGTTTGTCTTCCGCCATGATTGTAAGTTTCCTGAGGCCTCCCCAGCCAGGAGGAACTGTGAATCAATTTAACCTGCTTTCCTAATAAATTACACACGCTCAGGTAGTTCTTTACAGCAATGTGAAAATAAACTAATATACCAGGTGTGGTGGGGTGCACCTGTGGTCCCAGCTACTGGAGGGGTTGAGGTGGGAGGATGAGGATTGCTTGAGCCCAGAAGATCAAGGCTGCAGTAAGCCATGATCACACCACTGTACTCCAGCCTGGGCCATAGAGTGAGACCCTGCCTCAAAAAAAAAAAAAAAAATCACTTATTCGATTTTTTAGTAGTTAATTATAATTTTTGCTCTAGGGTAGATTCAATTTTTATATAATTATAAACTCAAGACATAATTTTAATACTATAAGCAGTTTCCTATAGTGCTATTTAGCTAATATGATGTTTTGTTAAGTTCTGATGTATTTTGAAAATAGCCTGTAATGTCCAAAGAAATAGCATCTGGTTTGCAAAATAGGGTTGGGGAGCAAAGGTCGAGATTGTGACAGTGTTCTGACTGTGGCTTGTGAAGGGACATACAAGTTATTTTATTTTACTTCTTCAGGTTTCACGAGAGAAATTAAAGCCTTATCTTTCTTTTTCATCAAAAGGCAGTTAAGATTTAGAAAACAAGACTGTCATGATCTTCCTGGAATAAAACTGCCAAATAAAAATTTAGATGTAATCCAGTAAAATGTAAGTCCCTGAAGCAAAGAAATGACAAATTATGAGTTTTGTATCCTCATTCCTCAGTACAGAGTACGTTTTTAACAAATGTTTATTTGAAGTAAATGTACAACTAAAGATTTGAGCAAAAAATAACTGTTAGCTAATTTATAATTTAGGAATCTGTTCAAATTACTTTGTGATTTTTAAACTTATATGACATTAGTGGAGATGGATCTGTGAATATGTAAAATGATTTTACATTATCTAGGGCAAGTTTTTCTATCAAAAGACATTTAGGTATTTGGTTGCCAATTAAGTATAAAAAGTTATTTTTATCAAAATTAAAAGCTTTTGCCTTGTGGAAAAAAACAGTAAAGAGAATAAAAAAGACAAGCTATGGACTGGGAGAAAATATTTGTAAATCACATATCCGACAAAGGACTGCTATCAAGAATATATACAGAACTCTTATACTCAACAGTCAAAAAACAATCTAATTAGAAAATAGGCAACAGGAACAGAGAAACATTTCACTAAAGATATACAGATGCAAATAAGCCTATGAAAAGATGTTCAACATCATTAGCCACTAAAGAAATGCAAAGTAAAACCAAAATGAGCTATCACTATGCACTGATCGTAATGGCTAAAATAAAAAAAGTAACACCACCAAATGCTGGTGAAGATACAGAAAAACAATTGCTGTCACATTGCTGGTAGGAATATAAAATGGCACATCTAATTTTGGAAAATATTTTGTCGGTTTCTTAAAAACACTAAACATGCAATTACTATCAGATCTAGAAATCACACTCATTCCTAGGCATTTATCTCAGAGAAATGAAAATGTATGTTTACACAAAAATCTGTGTATGAGTATTTATAGCAGCTTTATTTATAATCTCCCCAAACTAGAAACAACCCAAGTATCTTTCAATGGGTAAATGGCTCAACATCCCTAGCATGAAATACTATGCAGCAATAACAAAGAATGAACTACTAGTACACAAGCACCTAGAAAATCTCCAGAGAAGTATGCTAAGTAAAGAATGTCCAAAGAATTATGCTGATTGGAAAAAACCAATACCTGAAAGTTATATACTGTATGGTTCCATTTATATAACATGCTTGAAATGACAAAATGTTAATTATTGCCAGGGTTTTAAGGTGAGGGTGGGCAAAGGAAGTAGAGGTAGCTATAAAAGGGCTAAGCACAAGGGATGCCTGGATGAAAATGTTCTGTATCTTGATTGTATCAGTGTCAATATCAAAGTTGTGCTATTGTGCAATAGTTTTCAAGATGTCACCATTGGAGGAAACTGGGTAAAAAGTATTGTTTGCATTATTTCTTATAGCTGCATGTGAATCTACAATTACCTCAAAATACAAAGTTTAATAAAAAATTATTTTTAAAGAAGACACTGTTTTAAAATTTATTAAGTTATGGTTTCCACAAACAACATAATATCTGAATATATTAACTATCAAAAGTATCTATCTTTTTGCTGAGAGGCATTTACTATTGGGTGGAATGTAGCTCACCAGTTATAATAAATAATATCAAAAGAAATGTATTTCCATCAGATATGTCCTATTGAAAACATAGTATAAAATAATGATACTAGTAAGAAAGGATGGTGTTATGTTGGTAATTAAAATTCTGAATTTTAAGGACCATCTTCATGGATAAAGAACCTCAAAATTACAACTCCACATTCATAATGCAGTAGTAAGGTATTTTGCAAGCTCTTCCTTCCACTCTCCCTAATGCTTGTTTTTGTGAAAACCAGTCATGAAATGAAGGAAACTTCTGGTCTGGCTCTGGTGTGAGATTCTTGAGTTTATTTGCCCATCAACAAGCATTTCTTTAGAGCTGATCATAGAGCCAGGCTTCATGCTGCGCATTGGAGGCAAGACAGAGGTAAACATGACCTATACTTTCTGTCAAGGAATTCTGCACATAAAGGAGGGAGGAATACTTCCTTAGTAATAGACTTTTACAATATAAGGTGGTGAGTGCAATGACAAAAACAAACAAACAAACAAAAACAAACAAACAAACAAAAAACACTAAAGGAGGCACACAGGAGTGACACTGAGTTCAGAGAAGGCATTGGGGGAAGTTGCAGGAATGGAGGGTTTTTCAAGACTACCTAGGCTATGGACAATGAATAAGTAGGTAGGTAGGTAGGTGTTAGCAAGGTTAAAAACAAAATAGTCTAGACTTAAATTCCAAGTCTAAGTGAGTTTAGGAAGTGGAAGATCCCCTGATATGGCTTAAAAATGGGCCAAATATCTCTCCCATTGATCCCCACACAATATTATGATGAGTAGGTGCAAAGGCATAAACAGTCCCAAACATCTTGGTGACCTGCCTGGCCAGGAAACACTGGGAGAGTTGTAATGGAGATTGGTGCTGAGTATGGCATAGTGCATCAGAGATTTTTTAAATTGTGTGTGTGTGTGTGTGTGTGTGTATGTGTGTCTACTTGATCATGTAAAACCCAGTTATGCACTGTGACACTGACATCTTTATCTTTAAAACTTTTAAGTATTTTAACCATTTTTTATACTATGAAGCACTATAAGATCTAAGTAACCAGGAGCTTCAAGCAAAGAATAGAAACATACAATATTTGTATAATGTTCTATGTTCATTCACATGGATCCAATGCACACAGTTTCATCTTGAAGGACCAACGACAGCCTAATAGATGACTGCTTTACATAGAAAAAGACCTGGCATAACTCTGTCCAAGAAAGACTGTTATCTCAGTGATGGGACTCATGCTTAATTTAGCAATTGAAGATGAAGTAGGAAAGGATAAATCTGAATCTGAAGATTCCTTTACAAATCATTGGTTGGAGAAATCAAAAGGTTACTGGATAACTATAAAGCCAACTTAAGCTCCTAATCCTTTCAAAAGCAAATTATTTGTTGAAAACTTAAGGAATGAAGATTGAGGAATAAAATGAAAGTATACACTCTGATATGGTTTGGCTGTGTTCCCACCTGAATCTCATCTTGAATTGTAGCTCCCATAATTCCCACGTGTTGTGGGAGGGACCTGGTGGAAGACAGTTGAATCATGGGGGTGGTTTCCCTCACACAATTCTCGTGGTAGTGAATAAGTCTCACTAGATCTGATGGCTTTATAAAGTGTTTTCCCTTTTGCTTTGCTCTCATTCTCTCTTGCCTGCTGCCATGTAAGATGTGCCTGTCACTTTCCACCATGATTGTGAGGTCTTCCCAGCCACGTGGAACTGTGAGTTCATTAAACCTCTTTTTCTTTATAAATTACCCAGTCTCAGGTATGTCTTTATCAGCAGTGTGAGAAGTGATTAATACACACTCCTGGTGAATGTATAAGGTTAGGACTTATTTCAGATTTCAAAGAATGGAAAATGGTAGATGAATATACCCTATGAAAGGAATCTGCATTTTGAAGAATAAAAAACATTTTACCAATAAAACCTTACTATAGAAGTACTGGCATATATCCATGAAAATAAATGACAGGTAAACATAACTATATTAGGATGTACATCCTATATTAGGATCCTAAGATACACCCAGAATTATTGAAAAATAAATATTTATGAATTTTATTGACTTCTAGTTCTTCAGAACTTTGAAGTAACTTGATTTTATTTTATATTTTTATGCTAAAAAATATTGCCTGGTAACGTTTTTGCTGTGGACAGAGACTTCTTTACTTACAAATGTAAAACACTGACGTTTGTGGATTATTAACCAGACACATTTATAGAACTACCTATGCAGCTAATATTATGACCACAAATACAATAGCTCACTAGTGCTCCAGTAACAGCAGAAGGGACCTATATGAAATACTTGGATTATGCAAAATTCTATTCTCTAACTCTGCTAGCCAACAAAGAATTGTTTTGGTCAGTCAACTGGGGAGGTCTCAACAATTACCCTACACAAAGCCACTAATTCATTGACTTGAGCTATTACCATATTTGTGAACTTTCCCTTCCTTCAGTTTGGCTAAAGGTGCTCTTAAATATAAATCTCCCTCGTTATTGGGAAGAAATTTTTTGAGAACTCTTTTGTGATATGTGGACACCTTGGCCCACCTAACCAATAGGCAAACCAATGGGACTCTGGGGTTGCCATGATGATAGCTTCCAGATCCAGAGCCAAAAGTGAATCTAGAAAGGATCTGATTTAAAAGGCATTTATGGAAATGTCTGCCTCCCATTGTGCCTATCTGCCATCTTTCTTCACCCATCCCAATTTTTAACAATTAGACAAAACCATAGGCATAGTGTCTCCAGAAGGCCACTGTTAAAAATCCACCTGGGAAAACATGGTGATTACATTTGTCCCTCAGGTATCCACGGGATGTTGGTTCCAGGACCCCTGCCTCCATACCAAAATCTGCAGATGCTCAACTCCCTGACATAAAATAGCATATTTGCATATAACCTATGCACATCCTTCCATATACTTTACATGGTCTCTACATTAATTACAATACCCAATATGATATAAATGCTATGTTGTATTGTTTTTATTTGTATTATTTAAAATTTTTTTTTTTCAAATATTTTCTCTCTTCAACTGGTTGAATCTGGAAATGTAGAATCCCCAGATATGGGAGGGCTGATTATACTGGCAATCTCCTGTAAGTTATTTTGGCAATCTCTTTAAATTATCTTGTCAAATTAAGTAATTGTTACTTTGGGAAGCACAGAGTGCCTGGAATGGAGGCTCTGGGCTTCTTTCACTGGTGAATAGGGAAGAGAATAAACCCGTGCACCTCTGAAGCTGGCTCCAGAGGGCTGTAACTCCCAGTGGTGGGTCCCGATCTGGGCTTCTGGGGCATTAAGAGTTCAGTTATTCGGGGCATCCTAAACCATTTGATTCCAGTCTGTCACATGTAAAGTATAGGAGCATGTGCATATTACTTTTCTGAATCCTAATGTTTTAAATTTATAAAGTGTGGATAATCCTACATATTTTTCACAGGCATTGTTAGTATTAAAAGGAAGAACAATGCTTTTAGCACTCAGCATAGTACCTGAAAATATTTCCTGAATAAATAACATGTATACAACGTTTAGCTCAGTACTGTACCCAATTCATGGAAGTTTTTCAATAGTTAAAACTTGAAGTCTAAGTTTTTTATTTTATTTTATTTTATTTTATTTTGAGATGGAGTCTCATTCTGTCACCAGGCTGGGGTGCAGTGGTGTGATCTCGGCTCACTGCAAACTCTGACTCCCTGGTTCAAGTGATTCTCCTGCCTTAGCCTCCCAAGTAGCTGGGATTACAGGCACGTGCCACCACGCCCAGCTAATTTTTGTATTTTTAGTAGAGATGGGGTTTCACCATGTTGGCCAGGATGGTCTTGATCTCCTGACCTCAGGATCCGCCCACCTAGGCCTCCCAAAGTACTGGGATTACAGGTGTGAAGTCTAAGTTTTACTGTGAGGTATATTCTGAAAACTGCCCAGTTATCATGCATGGGGAAGGCCACAAACCTTTCAGTTCAAGGAAGAAAAAATATTTATGCTATGAGAAATATTTCCTACTCCTGGTGAGGTTTAGGATGTGTCAAAGCGTTAGTCCTACTGAGACTGAGAATTTTATACCAGTAGGAAAGAGGGGTGAATTCTAACATCCATTTAGAGCTGCATAGATGAGAATTGTTTCTGTGTTGCCGGGCACCGAAACAATACGCTTTACAAGACAGAACATTTCCTACTTATCTGCTACACACATTTAGCTTTTTCTATTTTGGTCCATTATTAATCTATAATTATTCTCTTTTGTGGAATTGAGAAATCACAGCAGGAGGTTACATTGCTTAAAGAATTAATTATTTCCTGAACAAGGAAAATTGGAAAAAATACAAGCCCAAAAGGGAAAAGTTCCTTCCCATTTCCTGAGGCATGCTAAGAAGTCCACAATTAGCTCGGTTTCTGATAGTTTCCACAGATCTGCTACTGGACATACCTAGTTTTTCCTCCAGGAGCCTGCTATCCATAATCTCTCCCCTGCCCTTTTGGGATTCTGTCACCTCTTTGCTAACTGGAGGGTGTCGAAGTGAGTTGGAACTTCCTTTAGAGCCTTGCATTTCTCTTTCATTCTGATATTTTCCTGATGTCTCATCACTTGTTCCTTCCATTTGATGCAATGCTGCCTAGTTCTCAAACACAGATGAGAGGAAACAGGGCCCCAGTATGTCCTACCCAGCCCACTGGAATTTTTACCACCCAGCACAATGACTGTCCAAGTCAAAATAGCTATGGGGGCAGATAGTATGTGCCATGTGCTAGGGCCCCTGCCCTGACCTCACCTCTTGGCACTCACTCAGATAAACAGGCAGAGTTGTACACTATAACTAGAAACATGACAAATATACAGTCATCAAACTCTTCCCACTTCCCTTTGACCTATAATGGTAAACTAAATTTAATCATTGTGTAATTGACCACCATTTAAAAGCTTTTGCTCCACCCGAATGCGACTTGCTGAAAAATAGATCTAAGATCATCCTGAGAAGGGCAGACTGCACTTCGTTGTGATATTAAATACAGTGTGATTGGCTGGGTGCGGTGGCTCACACCTGTAATCCCAGCCCTTTGGGAGGCGGGAGGATTGCTTGAGTAAAAGGAGTTCGAGACCAGCCTGGGCAACATGGTGGAAACTCTGTCTCTACTAAAAAATACAAGTGCACACCTGTAGTCCCAGCTACTCTGGAGCCTGAGAAACAAGAATCGCTTGAACCTGGGAGGCGGAGGTTGCAGTGAGCTGACAGCCACTGAACTCCAGCCTGGGTGACAGAATGAGACTCTGTCTCAAAAATAATAATACAAAAACAAAAACAAAAACTGGTGTGATAAAGTGGAAAATGCATGGACTTTGCTGTGAGGAAAAATCAGATTCAAAATCTTCCTTCTGATTATGTGGTCTTGGGCAAATTTTTTAAACTCTCTTAGGTTCAGATTTCTTTTTTGTAAAAGGGAGATAATTAGTAATGTCTACTTTATAGGGAGTTGAGAGGTTTAAATGAATTAATAAATGTAAAATATGCCTAGAACACTGTTTAGTACATAGTTAGCTTTCAATATATTCTATTTATTTTTGTGACTATCCTTTTATCCTCTAAGTTTCTATTACTGTCTAGTAGGGATGAGCCCAGGTTTACCTAATGATGGGAGTTATACCAGGTGTATTAATTATTTCAAGGATCTCACTCCTTCCATATACATCTTGACAGGCCTTTCCCACCTGATAATTGAACAGGAAAATTCTACAATTAGGAATTCACTGCTTTAACCTGGGATTTAGTTGCTTATATTCTATTAAATCACCATTGCCCTTTAGGAAGCCAAGACTTCAACCCAATAAATAATAATGACTACCATGTGTGGAGTAACACCTTTTCCCTGTGACATTTCTTATCTCATCTTAAATTGCTTAACAGTCCCATAGGGTAAATATTATCCCTACTGATAGTATTCACACATTTAGGTTTACAGTGATAATTAGAACAAAAATGGTTCAGAAGTCACCGACTCAAGTTGTTATTGCTGTTGTTTCTAAATTAAAAAATTACAAAATGTAATTTTTTCTCTCAGAAAAAAAAACCCTGAGAGATTGACAGAGACTATCAATACACAACTAAATTAAATCATCGTTAAAATATTTTGTGTTGTGAAAACACAAAATAAGCACAGACAGGGTATATGAAGACCTCCTTTCTAAGGTGGGTCTTGACCTTGGAAACAGGTATTTCTGATGAACTCTGAGAATATTAACTCTCCCTTGAAGTCTTGTCTTTTGAGGACTACTAAGAGGGGTGACAGGTTTGGTACACACAGATGAAGTTACTCGCAAGGCAGAGGGAAACATAGACTACTTGGGGAAGAGACTACGTGATGGAGAGTGAGTGTCCCTGGGAGGCCTGAGAATAAGTGCTGGACCAGGACGTGTGGATTCCCGTTTATCAGCAAGGGACAGAATCCTAGCAAAAGTGAGGACCTATGCCAGGGCTCTGATACCTATTTGCTAGAGTGAGCACTGCCTAGTATCATAATCCCCATCCAGTACTGTATCCTGAGTGACTTTATGTATTACACAGTTCACTTGATATAAAATAAAATCAGTAAGAGCTTCATAGATAGAACATACGCTCTAGAATCAGAAAGATCTGGGCTTAAATCCCAACTCTGCCACTAACTGGTTCTGTGATCATGGGCAATGTGTTTAACTTCTCTGAGCCTCACATTCATTCTCTAAATGTGTGTGTTTGTGTGATAATATTCACTTCATAAGGTTTTGTCAAAATTAAATGAGGTAACAGGCTTCAGGAGACACAGGTGGTGTCCAATAAATGCTAGTTATTATTATGGTGACATCTCTAGACTATGAGCTACTGGATGTCAGGGAACATATCTTACTCATTTTCATATTCCTGGTACCTATTTTATAAAGTCAATGCTTAATAAATAAATGTTGACCAATGCTTAAACTAACAAACATTGGGAAAAGTGTTTCTGATGTACCAAAAATACCAAAAAAAAAAAAAAAAACAAAAAACCCAAACCATTGCAGTGTAACATGAGGTATAATCAGACCATAAATGTTTGCAGTAGCAAATGACATATTTTCTAGTAAATGGATGCTGTCGTTAGTCAATACTTCTGTAGCTGCTTTACCATTTAATCATCATTTAGACAAAAGGAAATGCACAGTCCTTATTTTCAGTGTTGAACATAACACAATATTTGCAAGTTGTCAGATATTAGTAAAAATGACTTGGATGACTGGGAGCAGCTCAGGCCTAAGTCTGAATGGAATTGCTTTGATATCAGGATATCAGACTCTCCACACGCCCATCTCTAGCCTCACTCCGTGCCACCAAACTCTCACCCTGTGCCCAAGCTCTGCACATGTGTTCTTAAACAGTTTGCCAGGCTTGTTTTAGGAAAAAGCAAAACACATGGTTTATTGCTGCTCATAAATATGGTACCAGATTTCTCTACTTCCTTGGACACAGTGAAGCAGAGAAATATTATAACATTCCCTGTTTTATGAGTAAGCACAAATAGTTCTATATTTAAGGAATCCAGAATTCTTAAGGGCATCTTGAAGGGTAGGACATCCCTTGAAAGAGAATTCGTGTGGAATGGGAATTTGGCCTTAGGTGATCTTGACACTGAATGAGTCAAGCTTACATTACAAAATCCACCAGCAATAATAGTAGCACTGTCCTAAGGCTGGAAACACACTTTATTGGAAAATGCAAGTCAAGAACAGGATGTTACTAAGCAACTTCCTTGCCTATTTGAACCTATAGTGCATTCAGTTTCCATACACACACATATCACATTCAGGTTTAACCTTTTTGAACTGCAAAGATAAGATTAGAAAAAGCAAAATGTATGCACATACACCATATGGATATGTGTTTTTAAATTATTTTAATTAATTTACATTTTTTTCTTAAAAATGTACATGGTTATCAGTCATGGTATAGGTCAAGAGCAATGACATGACAAAGAATTGTGGACCTGGAGCTATAGCAAGGAAGTGGATGGATGGTAAACCATATAACAGATGTAGGATGTCCAGTGTCTGAGGAGAAATGGCCACACTGTTTGCGATAACTTCTTGTATTGCCAGTTTACAGTATTGCCCATGTGTAAGTATCAAAACAAAAAGGGAGAGAAAGGAGGAAAAATTATTCAAATGAAGCTTTTATTTTCCTCTACTGAAAACAAAGCATTATTTCTTCTTGAATTATTAGCTGTGTATCTCTAATCCAAGTCATGTTCTAACAACTTCCCTGTAATTAGAAATATACATATTTGCGTAAGTTACTGCCAAGGTGCCTAGGTATTTTACTGGCATTAGTAATCAGTATATGGCAAGAGAAGCTGAGCCAGTGGGCAAAAGGCTTCATAGTGTTTGGGCCAAAGTGGTAAAAGGAGACTGTGATTATGTTTGATGAGGCCAAGACTTGGTCCTAGGAAACCAGGGTCTGAAAACACTTACCTTCAAACTTTGGTCAATTTCACTAAGCCTGAGGGCGTTGTTGCTTCTGGCCTAATTCTCCCATTTGGGTCTTGTCATTCTAAAAAACAAAGAGGAGGGTAACTTTGGATAAACACTTTGTATATCACAACCCAATTCATATTGTAAAACATACAGCCTGTTCGTTTAGTTGACTTGGAAAAAAAAAAACCATACTTCATTTCACTTCCACCCTCAGATCACTAATGTCCAACATGACTATGTTGGCTTGCATAAGGCTATACCTTGGTATTTTTGCAGTCAGTGTTCACTAACAAAAACCTAACACATGGAGTGGAATGAACAAGCTTATGTATGTTACACTAATTTATGCTTTCCAATGTGGACTGAATATGACTAGGTCCTATCCCAAAAGCAAAACAAACAAACAAACAAACAAACAAAAACCTACCTGGTATGAGAGAGTCTGTAGAAATTTCTCTAGGTCTTGAACCAACTGGAAAATATACAGGGCCAGATCCAACAAAAAGACATCTTCAAGGGAGGTCAGGGGTCTGGAACAATCCATTACTTTTGCTGAAATAAAAGCTGGGTTTCCATCAGGGAGTGATGCAATAACCGGGAATTATCAGAGTGCTGTCATAAGCACAGGTTCTAGGACTTGCTGAGTCGTGACACCTCAGCACCAGGTATTTAGTTCTAGGAATTTGCTGGAGGACAACCAGCAGCTAACTGAGCAGCCTTGGTTCTTTTGGCCAAGGGTGTCCTCCCTTCACACGTAAGTGTGAAACCCTTAAGCAGAAAGACCTGGAGTTCTATAGCAGCAACAGCCCTAAAATGTGTCTTCCATTTAGGGCTATGATTGAAATCTGCTAACAAAGGCAGACAACACATCCCAACAATGAAGCCCTGCTTTAGAACTAACAAAACTGATTTCTACAGATACTGTTTCCAGGCTGATGTTTTAAAGAGGATCTGTAAGGAAGAAAAAAAAAGAAAAGAATTCACTCAAATAAAACAATGCTACTAGGACTTGATGGAGAGGTGAATTTTATTACATTTCACCCATATCTGCTTCCCCTCCTGGGGTGGAATTATATTTCCCAAAGATGCTGAAGTCAGACTTGAATTGACTTGCTTTACCACCGAAATGGAAGTGGAAGTGACTTGTGTGGTGTCCAGGTAGAAGCTTAAAATGTAGCATGTGGTTCACTGTGATCATTGCCTTTGCCATGGTGAACATCAATATGAGAAGAGAGACTCCTCCAACACTGTTGGTCCCTTAGGGACGTGATGTGGAGAACAACCCCCAGTCAACGCTGGCCAACACTCAGTGGATGTTATATATTTAGAAAATAAACTTCCGTTGTTGTAAACTGTTAAGATTTTGGGGTAGTTTGTGACCACTGAACAATCTAGTCTAGTCTGGCTAAAACACAGAGCAACTTGGAAGAAAACGTTTGCAGGGTTGAAACCGCCCCTGTTCATATTGTATTTATACATTAGTCAACATAAATAATGAGGCATTTCTCCATTTCCTTGACACTGAGCATATTTCTCCAATTGGTGACTAAAAGAGAGCTTATCCTGTCGCACACGTTAGAACAATCTTAGAATCATTTGATAAATGTAATTCAAACACAATAGCCCATTTTTTTCTTCATTACTGAAGGAGCTATCAAATTGAAGGTAATCAAAAGGATTGAAAACAGGTTTACCAATATGTTGTTACCTCTAAAACGCACATGCAAGAAAATCAAGTCATGCATGTAATAAACTATAACAAGATGATTGGCATATTGACAAGGCTGTTGGCACAAGCTGTCTTTGGCTCTCTGCCCCAGTCGCAGCTCCTCTGCTATGGAAATCTGCTTTTTGGCCACTGGAAAGGCAGCCGTCACATCTTTAGAGGTTTTTTAAATTGGTAAGAAGAGGCTCTGAGCAGCTGTGATCCCAGGAAGGATAATTAGGGTAACAGAAAATCAGAAAGAGCCAAGTGGAGGTGGAGGATCTACCACGTTTAATGCCATGTCCAAAGAAAAATAAGACATTTGTAAATATTTCCTTGTGATTTTTCAGGGA
The DNA here is from genome assembly GCF_029289425.2 of Pan paniscus. Taxonomy (NCBI): domain Eukaryota; kingdom Metazoa; phylum Chordata; class Mammalia; order Primates; family Hominidae; genus Pan; species Pan paniscus. The sequence goes on along the minus strand of NC_073256.2, from coordinate 50,999,949 downwards.
AAACCATATGCTGGAAAGCAGTATGGTAGGAAAAAATATCAAACTCATATCACAATGGCTTTTCTACTTTTTCTATGGGCTTAAAGAGTTAAAGTTAGCCCAGATGTGGAAGGACAACAGATGGGTGCATTCTGATGACTTACAATTCTGGATAATAAAATGACCTAAGACTCTATTTAGAGAAATAGAACAGCTACTCGGGCTGTTTACAGACTGAGAAATATCACGATAAGCAAATGCAGGCAGTTCAAAGGAATGATTAAAAAAAAAAGGACAAGTGGATAAATAATGACCTGATGTTGTTGCGAAAATGTAGTATAACTCTTACATTGTTAATATAAACACAGATGACCTTTGCTTTTGCTCAACTTTCGTCTTCAAGACAGGAAACAGCAACTGATCTTTATCGGAAAAGTAGAATCTTCCACTTGCTTCTGCTGTACTGACATTACGGTGTATGTCAGAGCATAGCAATGTCACTATCTTTTCAAACCACATGTTGAAAGCCTGATAGGTGGTTGAAAGAGAAGCTTATCCTGGGCATATGCTTTGTGTGTTGCAGAGACAGTATAGACAAGGTTAGAAGGAAGGCATTGTGTGTGTGTAGGGTGTGGTGTTGAGACTGGGAGAGAAGGGCCTGTGTCTACATTTTCTGTGGATGTATTCTTCCATTTATCATCTTCACAAACATAAACATCCTAGGAGAATGTCTACTACTTAACAAACAAATCAATCTGAAGTTCTTTTGTTTTATACATTACAGTAGGCAAGTCCTATATTCTGGATATACTGTAAACTAAAACACAAGGAATTGTTTATGAATTACACAATATTTTGCGTCAGAAAAGTTTCTAACATCTGAACTAGCTTTTCTCTATTTCAAATAGAAATTGATTCAGATTTTTTATGGCATATACATAAAAATGCACACATCTGTCCATCAATACAGCACTTTATTCATACATTGATGTTTCAGTTCTGTAGTTCACAGCAACCCACGGCCATTGATGAATCTTCTCTCCCTGCTCTTCACTGGATATTTATCTAGTCATGATTTCCTAAGTCATGATTTTGCCCTAAATGAAGTTATCTAAATTGACCTTTCATTTCTCACTGCACAGTCTATTTAGTCTGGGCTCCAAAACAGACTTTCTCAATATGGGACCAATTCTGATTGCTCTTACTTATTAAATATTTCTCACCTAGCATAACACTTGGAGAAATCACCTTTATGTTTCTTTATAGCCATTATGTAGAGCGCCAAATCCTGTTTACTTGGACCTGCGGCAGGATGATCCATAGTTTCTACCCACTCTAACCCAGCCCGAGAAACTGTTTCTAGCAAAGGACGTATTCTGTATTCTAGCTCTCAGCCCTGCCTCTATATGCCATCATGATGATACCAGGGATGTTTCCCTTCCTATTCCAAATAAATAAATTCACGTATACTTTTCTTAAGCCTCTAGCTCCTCTATCATGTGACTTTAATATTAGAAACTTTACATGCTGGGACCAATTACTACCTAGTCAATCAGAAATAATACTACTATAATCTCAATCATGATTTAACAAGTTTTTTTCCTGCAAAGGGTTAGATAGTACATATGTTTTCAGCTCTGTGGGCAATATGGGCTCTAGATCTCTTAGATCCCTGTTACAATTAAATAAAACAACCATGGTAGCATGAAAGCAGGCACAGATATAAAGAAATGGGTGTGATGGGTGTGTTCCAATAAAACTTTATTTATAAAAATAGATGGGGGAGGTAGTTTTGGCTTGTGGGCTGCAGTTTGCTAACCCCTGATCTAAATCAAACAGACACATAGCCATTGCAAATTAGAGTGTGATCCTGGTAAAAATCACACTTACAGATGGTCTTCACATTTCTTCTGGATTTATTGAGGGGATGTAAAAAATCAATATGGAGAGATAATTACTGCTTTCTAAATAGGACTCTACTACAGCTATTAAAAACATTGACATTATCCCAACTTCTCCTGCCTGAAGGCATTTGTTCTATGGATATTGGCAACGGATGCAAATGCCACTCCAAAGAGGCATGCATTTAGATGTTTTCTTTTGTTTGTTTCTTTGCAGCTTGGATAGTATCATTCTATTTGGCCTCCTTCATATTCAGTGGTGCTTGCCTAGCCAAGATGGGTTGGAGAAATGCTACTGATATATAGTAAATCATAGAAATGTATATGCAAAGGACTTAAAACAATAGCTGCTTTTCAATAAGTACCAAAATATTATGCCAGGGACAATCATATATGACCTCGTTTATCTTTACTACATCTTCTAGACGAGGAAACAAAGACTCAAATATATGAACTAAATTCCCTCCAATTTTTTTTGGTTTTTTGTTTGTTTGTTTGTTGTTTGTTTTGTTCTGTTTTGTTTTAACAGAGGATCTCACTCTCACCCAGGCTGGAGTGCAGTGGCAGATCATAGCTCACCGCAGCCTTGACCTCTGGGACTCAAGTGATCTTCCCACCTTCCATATTGCTGGGATTACAGGAATGCACCACCATGCCTGGCTAATTTTTATTTTTGTAGAAATGGGGCCTTCCTATGTTGCCAAGGCATGTCTTGAACTTCTGGGCTCAAGCATTCACCTGCCTTGGCCTCCCAAATTGCTGGGATTATGGGTGTGAGCCACCACGTCCAGCCTAGAATTGCCCAAGATTCTAAAACTAGTAAGAGGCAGATCTGGAACTTAAACCAGATCTCCTGACTCACTTGAATATGAACTTTGCATCAAAATGGTAAGGCCTCATTTCGTTCTTCATTTCCCAGATTTTCCTGATTCCTGATCACAAAATTGGTATCCGTGCTTTTGATCTCATTGAACCCCCAAAAGATTACCTTTTCTAAACATTCAAGGTGAGTGTGCTCTGAGAAGCCATAGTGAAGTGTGTTGAGGCAACTTAGCTCTAGAGGCCCAGAGTGAGTGCTTTCAGGCTGAGTGACCTGCTCACACTAGTCCTACAATGTAGGACTAGTGGATGCCACAAGTCAAGAAATGGAGGGAAAGCAAAGGTCATACAAGCTTTAGCAATGGACTGGAGAAGGCAGTTTGAGTTTGAGAGAAGAGTCTGAGAAACCCGAAGGAAAAAGAGTCTGAGAAACCCGAGTTAGAACTCATGGATATACTGCTTAGACCCAACTAACCAAGTCAGCCGAATGTACCCGGATAGCTGCTGGATGATTATCTTCTGGATGGCTATCTATAAAGAGGGCTTAGGAACTGGGCAGGAGACATAAACCTGTAGAATTCCAAATAAGGACTTTCCAAATATTGGCTCAAAATAACATTCCCATTCATTATTATTCCAGTATCTGCAAGGAATTTGAGGAAAATATGTTATGGCAGGGTTCCAAACTGACTGACTGACAACCAGTCAGAAAACTTAGAGTAGATAATCTTGAAACTGGTCATATCTTCATAGAAAACTGCATGCAAAGCAAATATTTGAAAGCCACATTTTAAGAAAGGAATAAGTGTATGGTGTGTTTGTGTGTGCCTGTGTGTATGTGGGTTAGGTGGTGGGTCTCTGGCACAGGTAGAAGAGGAAAAAGTTGTGACTTTTATTATTTATTATTATCATTTTTTGAGACAAGGTCTTGCTTTGTGGCCCAGACTGGAGTGCACTGGCATGAACATGGCTCACTGCAGCCTCCACTTCCTGGGGCTCAAGCAATCCTCCCACCTTAGCTTCTCGGGTAGCTGGGACCACTGGCGAGAGCCACCATGCCCGGCTAATTTTTTGTATTTTTTGTAGAGACCAGATTTCACTTTGTTGCCCAGGCTGGAAGTCCTGACTTTTATATTAGGATCCTGCTGACCCTATATCTTTGAATTATTTGACTGTTTGCCCAAACATGTGTTTGCTTTCATGTAGACCAGACCTTATAAATCTTGAAATAATCCATCAGTGAAAGGAGAAAATGCTGCCTTGTGTGTGGCTGTGTAATAAAGATGAAATGGCCTCTGATGAAGTGTGAGGCCTCCTCAATTACCTGTCCTGGAGACAATAACCTTTAAAACACATCAAAACTGTGAAAATATTATTGCTGAAGGCAAAGGGATTGATACTTTCCAGTGAATTGAATACCACAGGCCACCCAATGGAGCAATATCAATTATAGGGCAGTGCTGTTTCCAAGATGCTCCTCTAGAGCATAGGGTTTGGACCAGAACAATCTCTCTTTCATGGAGAGTGCAGTTGACAACTTGTACTGGGTCACTGGGGGCATCTCCAAAGGGCTTCCCAGGTGATCTCACACATGGAGAGTGTAAATGAGAGAGTAATTTAAACCATGTGAAGGTTTGGCTTCTTTTTCAAAACTGCAAGAAAGCCTGATTATATCATAGTTAGTTATTACACAGATTCAAACAGTGTGCTATGAGTTAAACCAGGTCCCCTGACACATCACAACTGCATTCAGTTACAGTCTGATGCAGCACAGTCAGAATGTAATTCAAAAACCATTAGACATTCCATTCTCCTATCAGCTTGGCAAAGAGCCAAAAAATTGACAATACCCAACGTTGGCAAGGTTGTTGGGAGAAGCTGGCACTGTACTACACTGTAGGCAGAAAGTAATCTCATATGACCCTTTGGGTTGGCAAACTGGTAATATGTTTAAAGATACAAAATCTCTAAATCTTTTGTCCCAACAATTCTACTTTCAGGAATTTACCACAGAAGGAAAATTGGTCAAAAGCTCAAAGATGAATGCATGAGGTTCATCAGAGCATTGTTATGAGAGCAAAAATGTTGTAAATACTCTGTGTTCATCAAGAGGATTTTGGTTAAATGGATTAACCAAAACTGTACACACATCCATAAAATATTTTGCTGATAAATTATATTGATATCTGTTTTAATTGAAATGGGAAACTATCAATGATATTATTTTGTGAGGAGTATGTTAGAAAAGGAACAAAGAACAAGTTATAAAATAATATGTTTAATATGACCATATACATATGTGTGCATATGTATATGATCATATTAGCAAAACTAGCTGCTTCAGGGTGAAAGAAATTGGGATGATGCTTTACTTTTTTTCCTCTTTCTACTTTAAAAAAATTCTCTTTTTTCTATTTCTTTTCTTAAATATAAGTTTATGGGTATAAGTGCAGTTCTGTTATGTGGATATATTGTATAGTGATGAGGTCTGGGGTTTTAGTGAAATCATCATCCACATAATGTACACTGTACCTCTAAGGTAATTTTTCATCCCTCAACCCTGCTCACTCACCCACCCTTCCAAGTCTCCAGTGTCTATTGTTCTGTTCTGTTATGCCTGTCTGTACACATTATTTAGCTCCTATTTATAAGTGAGAAGATGCAGTATTTGACTTTCTGTTTCTACTTTTTATGTTTTGATTTTTTTCATGTATCTGCATTAATCTTTATTATCAGAAAAAATAATAAAAACACACAAAATCAGCTTAGGTGTTTTTCCTCTCTGCTGGCACCTGCCTTAAAGATGTTGCACTGTGTATGCGAAGTGATTTTCATTTTCCTAAGGAAAGCATCATTACAAAGAACAGGAGCACAGGAAGAAGGAAAGCTTGGGGTCTGTGGCCTATTGGTGCACACTGCATTAGCTACTCTAAAGATAGAGGAATCAATAACTTGGCTCTAATAGCTTGTTAATCATCACACTGAACTTAAGCTTCACTTGTATAAAATCGTCTTGGAACGGTAATAGCCCTGCTGTTTCACATTGCTTTTCTTTCCCAGGGCTTTATTAACATGACCTCACTCATCATGCGGTGTGCCTGTGAGCTCTAGCTGCCCAGCAATTATCTCCCATTTGAAAGAGAGAAGCTCCAGGCTCAGAGAAGGGCAGATGTTGGCCAGAACCTACAACTGGTATGCCAGGAGTAGGCAAGTCAAATCTTTATTTTTCTGTACTTTGGGAGCCAATTTTCGTACATCTCATATTGGTCCCTTCCCTACCTACTTCTTGATAACAGCAAATTTGATTCAGATCAATTCCTTTTTCCCTCTCTCTCAATCTGGGGGTCTATAGTAAAGGATTTAGCCAGGTCTGGTTTGGTTTGGAAAAAATTGTTGTACTTCGCATAATGTATTCAAAAGATGAGTGTATTAGTCTGTTCTCACACTGCTGTGAAGAAATACCTGAGACTGGGTAATTTATAAAGGAAAGAGGTTTAATTGACTCACAGTTTCACACTGCTGGGGAGGCCTTAGGAAACTTGCAATCATGGCAGAAGGCAAAGGAGAAGCAGGCACCCTCTTCACAAGGGGCAGGACAGAGTGAGTGCCAAGCGAAGGGGGAAGCCCCTTATAAAACCATCAGATATCCTGAGAACTCACTCACTATCATAGGAACAGCATGAGGGAAAACTGCTCCCATGATTCAATTACCTCAACCTGGTCCCGCCCTTGACACATGGGGATTATGAGGATTACAACTCAAGGTGAGATTTGGGTGGAGACATACAGCCAAACCATATCAGTGGGAAAAAGTATCTGATAGTATAATGGCAAGTATCATAAAGCCCTATTTGGATTAAAACCTGACAAATCCCTACATTGTCAAGCACTGTTATGAGAGCAAAAATGTTGTAAACACTCCACATCCATTGATGGGAGTTTGGTTAAATGGATTAACCAATAGCATGTATCCAATCATGAAATATTTCCAGTAATCCCATGTTTAGCAGGAAAAAAAAAGAGAGAGAGAGAGAAAGAGAGAGAGAGGTGAGGGTGGTCACCCATCATCAAGTGACAGAAACTAAAGGATAAAAGGCACATTTAAAGAACCTTCGATGTTGAGCCCAGAGCTTGAGGGCCTCGAACTCTCAGCAATTCTGGGCAAGCCATCTGGAAAAGGCCAGTTGTAGAAATTTTGCTGGATCTCAAAGAGGAAATACGAAAAAGGAAGTTTTTGGAACTTTTCTTTCTCTTTTAAAACATCAAAATAAAATGTGGTCCTGAGAGAAGAACAACAAAAACAACCCCCAAGGGAAGTGGAGCCACAAACCACCATTAAGTCACAAGAGGAGCATGTGCCACCCCACCGGGAGCTGTACGCACTTGGCTTCTTCCAGCTGATGGTCACACTGAAAGTCCTTGTCATACGCTTGCACTTTGTCATGTTAGCTGGAATTAAACACAGAGAGTACGAGCAGCAACGTGGACTCTCTAGACCCTGACCCTCATAAGAGGATTGCCTTCTGGAAGAGTTATCAGCATCAGGCACTTTAAGTTCTCTGATGCCATTGACCAACTGAGCCATCCCGGCTGTGTTTTTGTGGTTCCATCTGTTTATTGGGACTATTAAAATAGAAGATGCGCAATATAAACAGGGTGTGAAGGGACAATGAGCAATTACCCCACAGATTTTTCTGGACTATGGAGAGAGACAAACAATGTTTCACTTTGCATAAATGTAAAAGAAGATGTACTTGTGTTATGACGAGGTATTCTAGTCAAGCTGCGTTATGTTGTACTAGTTATTCTAACCTCTTGTTTACCTTGCATGCAATATTATTGAAATGGGTGTTTTTAAAAATGTTTTGAATTCTGCAAAAGAAACGTGACATGTATGAGAATTAAAATCTGTTAACAAAAAAAGAATGGTTTTAAATAATTCAAATAGACTTTGAAAGAACTATTAACTTGGTCCACTCTCCCAGTCCTCTTTTTCTTGCATCTTTTACCTTTATTATCTAAGGGTATTTAAAGACTTGGGTATTTATAGGGCACATTGATTGGGGTCTAGTTCTACCTTTACATGAATATAGGCCAGCCACTTGTGATGCCCCTTGACAGAGGACAGTGGCATAGAAAACACATTGTATTGGTCATTGTAGTTGTGGAGTCTGTTTTAGAGAATATTTTCACCATCCAGAGATTACTGGCTCCTCCACCAGAAAAATGTGAAGCTCTGTTCCAACACCTACTGCAAAACAGTATGGAGATATTAACAAGGTTAAATACTACAAGGTCCCATATATTTATGTCCCCTGTGGTTAAAGTGGAGCTGGAACAGAAAGTTGTCTCTTATCTCCTTCACCTTCTGTTATCCAAGGCCAATGCTTAATTCCATTATTTATCATTTGTATATTTCCACCTTTTAATTTTGATCCTTAAGAAAAACTCTAGGAAATCCACCTCTCAAGTGCTGAAGCATGTTCTCAAAAACACAACTATACAATATCTGAGAACTCTTCCTGTGTTGAGAAGAACCTATTTTCCATGATGATTTCCAACTCAGTTTCAGGAAAACAAGAAGTATGATTATATTAAATGAACACATTAATTGTAAGATGTATTCTGTTTTCATAAATGTTGAAATGTGAATAGCATATCTCAGAATCCAGAAAATCCAGTGCTGGATGAAGCTCATCAAATTTAAACATAGGTAGTATAAAAACATCTTATTTCAAATATCTGCACTTGTCTACTGAACTGCAATGCTGGTTTTAAGAACAATTTTAGAGTAATACGAAAAACTGTTTCTTAAACATATTTACTGACAGTCAATAGCTTTACAAATTTTACTTTGGCAATAATTATTTGTAGGTGTATATTACTTCTGATATCTGTTATACTTGGGAGAATTTACTTAAGAAGATACCTTATAGACTTATCATTTTAATACATTTAAAACTGCCATGATAAATATGATATGAAAGCCAACAGACACATATGGCTATTGGGAACCTGAAATGCATCTAGTCCAAATTAAGATGTACTGTAAGTGTAAAATACGTACTAAATTTCAAAGACTTAATGTGAAAAAAAGAATGTAAAATATCTAATTGATATTTTTTATATTGATTACATGTTGAAATGACAATGTTATATGTATATAAAAGAGAATATATTATTAAATATATTAAAGAGTTAAAGAGAGTATATTATTAAAAGAGGTTAAAGATAATATATTATTAAAATTAACTTCACTTATTTCTCTTTACCTTTTTAATTTGGTTACTAAACATTTTTAACTTCATATGTAACACACGTTATGTTTTAATTGAACGCACTAGATTAGAAGAATACCATTAGCATTCATATACTTTACAGATGAACAAACTTCTCATTTAGATCCGGTAACTGTAATATAGTTGAGAATTATAAATAAATATCGCTGTATTTCCAAAATGCTTCAAAAACATTTAGTATAATAATCTTGACTTTCAAAGACAATGCATAGATCTCCTCTTCCTCTGTTTCCCTCTGCCACTATCTAGTGATAGCAAAACTATCATAAGGATTTATCTGGAAGCTATTATTTTCATTTTTCAAGATAAGGTCAATATAGTTGCTTTGGAAAAGGTGCATAAAAAATAAGTGATTAACAACAAATATCGTGGTGAAAATACTTCCCTAATCTTAAAAAAGAAAAACAAAACACTATTACAATAATAAAAGTCCTATGCGGAATGGCATCAGAAATCCACCACAAAGTATTTTTGCAAAAAATTTAACTCTTAAGCTAAATGATCTAGAGCTACTTCTATAACACACCCCCCCTCCCCCTCCGCCCCCGTGTGACTAGAACAAATCTTGAGAATATCCTAACAGGTTCTTCTGTAAAAGACCAAAAAGAAAGTTTGAAAAGATAATGTCTCTATATCAAATGGAGAGATGTGTGTGGGAAGTGTATCCAACTAAATGTTCTATGAGATCTTTGAACATAAAGACAATTTCCTGAAGTGTTCTATGGATCTGAATATCTGTGAATATTGTCATGCTTGGGAGGTCACACAGGTCTCCCAAGTCTCACTTCTGATATACATTCTATCCTATAATATTCTCCAGAAAACCAAAGAATTAGAACCCTCAAGGAAGACAATGAAAGACAGTCCATTTAGATGCTCCCTGTACCTCACCAATACCTGCAGCAGTATCTTATTGAATTGAGGAGAGTTCAAACTTCCACTGACAATTACTCAAGGGCATTTTGATCAACATACCTATGCTGTTTAGTTACCCAAGGGTGACTAAATAATTGTATGGCAGTTGATACTAGTGCTATTTTTCCTATCCTTATTTACATCTTGAGTAGAAGGCACACCCCCAACAGACTGAGCTATTCAAAACGGTGCTGGTTGCTTCTCTAGTAATATTAATAGTGTTTGTATGTCCTGTCATACAGCTCAACCACAGTGTAAGCTGAGGCCTTTCCCTTTTTACCTTAACTGGAGGCAGACAGCCACTTGCATGATTTAAAACCTCTCACCAGAATATTCAAATTCAGAATCATCTGGCAGGCTGGTTAAAATGCCAAGCACAGTGACTTCATGCCTGTATCTCAGCACTTTGGGAGGCCAAGGTGGGAGGATTGCTTGAGCTCAGGAGTTCAAGACCAGCCTGGGCAACATGGAAAAACCCTGTCTCTACCAAAAATACAAAAATTAGCCAAGCGTGGTGGTGCACCTGTGGTCCCAACGACTTCAGAGGCTGTTGTAGGAGGATCGCTTGAGCCCAGGAGGTTGAGGCTGCAGTGAGCTGAGACTGTGCCACTGAACTCTGGCCTGGGCAACACAGCCAGACCCTGTCTCAAAAACAAAACAAAACAACAACAACAACAACAAAAAACAACAACAACAAAACAAACAAACAAAAACAAGGGAAACACAGACAGTTAAACCCTAACCCTAGAGTTTCTGAATCAGGAGCTTAGGGGTGAGACTTAAGTGTTTGCATTTCTAACAAGTTTTCGGGTCAAGTAATGCTGATTCTGCTGGTTAAAAGCCTATATTCGAGATATTTCGATATCTAAATCACTGCTTTAGATATCCATTCTATTAACCCTCCCAGTTATGCCCTCATAGAATGGTGAGGGGAAGGAAGGAAGGGAAGAGAGAAAGAAGGCATGTGAAAGAGACGGAAGGAAAGAAGGAAGGAAGGGAAGGAGGTGAAAGGGAGGAAGGGAGGGAAGGACAGAAGGAATTAAGGAAGGAAGGGAGGGAGGGAGGGAGGAAGGAAGGTGAAAGCGGGGAAGGAAGGAAGGGGACAATTACCAACTTTGCCAGGGTCTGGCACCACACTTAACACTTTATATCACAAAAATCATTTAATTCTCATGATGACACTAAAGGTAGGTAATATTATATACTATTCCAGATAACTAACATGAGGCTTAAAGTGCATACATCGCTATCCAAATGGTTATATATTTGTAAGTGACAGAATTGTGATTTAAACCTAAGCAGGCTGATTGCAGAGGCCTCACCATGATGTTATACTGACGCTTTAGCAACTTACTCATGAAAGTGTCTGCAGTGTATTGTCATTCCTATCCTTTTCCTACTAAAGGCTGCAGTGTGGTCTCTCTGCTGCAGGGCTGAGTATACAGCAATCTGCACAGATGAAACTAAGCAGTAAGGTTTGTGTACAAAGGGACTGTCTAGAATTTTCCTGTTAACATGTACTTGGCCAGCCATAATTTTCAATAGGGTGAAAACTATGATCAGATACAAAAACCACAGGTTGTGATGTAGGGAATGAATTGAGTAAAAAGGGCATAGGGAAGGAGGGATACAAATACAAAGAGAGTTAAAGGGGGTAAAAGGGGGAATGAAGTGTACATGGAAACAAGTATGTATGAAAGGGGAAAGGTTAGAGAAGCTACAGCCATTTCCATAAACTGTATGGTCTTATGCATTCATGCTCAAAAATTACTGTTTTCCTCTTCTCTACCAGAGAATAAACATGAGGCTGACTGCTTCCTTCATATAATAAACATAATGATGTAGAAATAAGAACAACCCAAGGAAAAAAATCACTGAAGAAAATGACAAATTCAAATAATATGAATAGACATAAATGGATTGTGATTGCCGCATTTTTTTTTTTTTTTGCAAACTCTTTCCTTTCACATCCTTTTTCTTTTTCTTTCTTTTTCTTTTTTTTTTTTGAGACAGAGTCTTGCTCTGAAACCTCCACCTCCGGGTTCAAGCAATTCTCCTGCCTCAGCCTCCCAAGTAGCTGGGACTACAGGCACGTGCCACCACACCTGGCTAATTTTTGTATTTTTAATAGAGACGGGGTTTCATCATGTTGGCCAGGCTGTTCTTGAACTCCTGACCTCAGGTGATCCACCTGCCTCGGCCTCCCAAAGTGCTGGGATTACAGACATCCCTGTTTTTAAAAGTGAAACCTGCCTTCTATAGAACACATTCCCCCACAGAAATACACTACAGAAAATAGATCTAATAAAGTGGAGTTTTGTTCAAATGCTTCCCTCACAATGCCACTAATTAACATGTGACTTTGAAATAAAACCCACAAAGTTTAGGTATCACCTCCCTAAAATGAAGGACATGCATGAGATCGCTGTTTTTCGCACTGTACACTACTAAGCCCAGGGAGTTTCTTGGGTATCCTCCAGCTGCCAGGTTTGAGTTAGATTCTCTGGACTCCTAAACCTAGATTCAACCGAAGCACCTTAACATTTACCTGGTTTACTTACTGAGCTTTTGTATACAATTTTGTTTGAGAGCAGAGATTTTGTCGAACTCTAATATTAATTGACCCTAAGATTCTAAAACATGGCTTAAAATGCAATAGAGGTTTGAAACTTGATTTTCCAGGCACGTTGGCACTACTCTCCTGCTACAGGGAGAAATAAAGTACCACAAACAGGAGCAAAACCAGATTTAGTTGGTTTCAAAAGTAAAATACTCCCATAAGGATAGTCTCTGAAACATGCCTTTATCTACCAGAGGTGATGCATATCTATAGAAATCTTCAACTGACACGGACGGCTGTCTTGTGAACAGGAAGGGCAACATAAGATAGTGACTATGCAAAGCATTTACAACATTGTTTTGCAAAATTAGTGTTTAGGATGCTAAGAAATGGCAAGAAAAAGGGAGATATGTGGGAACATTAATTGCCCTAAAAAGCAAAGGAAGAAAAATATCTCATTCCTAGTTTGAATTGAGGTGGTAGAAACCAGTTGAGTCGGCTTCGAGCTGAACAGACTCATCTTGTGTTTTTCCTGGCATCTCAGCTATAACCATAATGCAGACGGGTGAAGGCCAAAGAGCCAGTGGACTGAGCCAGCAATGCCAATACTTCAAAGGGTCCTGAAACTAACTTAGAGGAAGACTCTGAGTCCCTAAAGACAGTGATGACCAGAAACCTTCTAAGACACATTAGGACTTCCATCAACAAGATTAGAACATGCCTTACCTCACAGCCTTCTCTGAGTCCAAAGTGGTCTAAGCCCAAACATCCTAGAACCTTCAGGATTTATAAATAACTCCCTCTTTCAACCTCTTCTGAACGATGTGATATCCTAGGCATCATTTAATCTTGGAAAGGACAGTTATAACAGAAAAAAAAAAAAAACCTAGAAGAAAAACTCTTCCAACAGAGTCCTGGAGGGTTCTATACCTGTGTCCCAGTTCACCCTGGGGCAGAGAATGGCTCTAAGGTCCCTTTCACAAAGTTGTGTATGTTCTGATTAATAAGAAATCATGTTAAGCCTCTGGGTATTCATTTTAATCAGTGTGCTAGAGATGCACACTGCCTATGCATGTTCAGCAGGTGAACTAGGATCAATCATATGTTCCACAGCAAATTAAAGCATCATTGTGAGGGAAGCATTTGAACAAAACTCCACTTTATTAGGTCTGTTTTCTGTAGTATATTTCTGTGGGGGAATGTGTTCTATAGAAGGCAGATTTCACTTTTAAAAACAGGGATGTGTGTAATCCCAGTGCTGAGATTACAGGCGTGAGCTACCGCACCCAGCCTTTATTAAGGTTTTCTTAGTTTTTATCTAATCTCCTTTTTCTGCTTCAGAATAGAAGTAAAAATGGAAGGCTACAAGCCTAAGGAAACATGGTAAAATGTAATTTCAGGGTCTCATGGAGCATACAGTATATTTAGTTACCATCTCTCCTCAGGCTTGTAACAGGCCTTTTACTCTCATCTATATAGCCTGAATGATTACCCAAGTAAATAAATAGTCCTTGAGGGCATGGTTTGTAATGAAGGTAGTATTTCACTGAGTAACTACATCATAGAACATTTAACCAATCGCCTATTATTGTTTAGCATTTAAGTTGTTTAGATATTTTTACTGTTATAAATGTTTTGTGATATATTCACATACATCCATGATTATTACTTAGGGTAAATTCTTAGGATAAGATGGCTAGATCAAAGAATATGCACATGTTTCAGGCTTTTGGGACACAATTAGGAGAATGTGAATCAAACAGATGGAGCACGTGGTCTCTGGGTGAATTCAGACTCCTTCCAGATGCAGTGTGTAGCTTTGGGCGAGTAACTTAACCAGTCTATGTATAATTTCCCAGTTTTAAAGTTAGGTTGATAATCAAAACAATAGTACCTATTTCAGAGGGTCTTTGTGAGGATTAAGTGTAAATGTATATATACAGTCATGTGCTGCATAATTACATTTTGGTTACTGACACACCACATATACAACTGGTCCCATAAGATTATAATACCATATTTTTACTGTGTTTTTCTATGTTTAGAGACACAAATACTTGTCATTGTGTTAGAAATTGCCTCCAGTATTCAGTACAGTAATATGCTGTACAGGTTTCTAGTCTGGGAGCAACAAGCTATCCCATAAAGCCTCAGTGTGCATCAGGTTAGGTGTGCAGCAAACCATCTAGGTTTGTGTAAGAATATTCTATGATATTCAGAAATCATGAAATTGCCTAATGACACATTTTTGGAATATATCCTATTGTTAAGTGACACATGACTGTATATTAGTCAGGGTTCTCCAGAGAAACAGAACCAATAGGATGTATCTGTTCATATATATATATATATATATATATATAGAGAGAGAGAGAGAGAGAGAGGAGAGAGAGAGAAAGAAAGAGAAAGAGAGTTATGACAATTAATGGAATGACTGGAAAGTCGTAAGATCTGCAGTCAGCAATTTGGAGACTCAGGAATGCTGATAGTGTAGTTTCAGTCTAAATCTGAAGGCCTGAGAACCAGGAGAGCCAATGGTATAAATTCTAGTCTGAAAACCAGTAGCCTCAAGACTCAAGAAGAGCTGATATTTGCATTTGAGCTTGAAGGCCAGAAGATTGATGTCCCAGCTCAAAGCAGTCAGACAGGAGTAGTTGCCTCTTACTCAGCCTTTTTGTTCTATTCAGGTCTTGATTGGATGAGGTCCACTGACATAGGGGAGATGAATCTGCTTTTCTCAATCTACCAGTTCAAATGTTCATCTCATCCAGAAACATTCCCACAGACACACCTGATTAATGGCTGGACAAATGTCTGGGACCCTGCGGCTTGGTCAAGTTCATACATAACACTATCAGAGTACGCATGGTCCCCAACTTATGACAGTTCAACTTACCTATATTTTGATTTTACTTTCATTTTATTTTGATTTTAGAATAAGATGGCTAGATCAAAGAATATGCACACGTTTCAGGCTTTTCGGATGCAACTGATTTTACACATGGGACACATTGATTTTAGAATGGTGCAAATGCAATACACATTCAGTATGCTCTTTGACTTTTAATAGGGTTATGTGTGGATCAACTTACAATGGATTTATCCAGACATAACCCCATTATAAGCTGAGGAGCATCTGTATTTACATAGCTTAGCATATAGTAAGCCCCTGTCCATAATGCCCTAATGAAGGTCAATTATGGAGCACACAATATTTTGAGATTAAGCTGATGACTGATAAAGAATATTCCTTTCCTTTATTTTAGAGCTTGCACCTCTTGGATAGAAAACTGGACTGAATTGAGGTACATGGCCTCAGCCTCTAAATTATGCAGAGGAAACTGTAGACACTCCTAATGGTGGATTTTGAAGTGCCATTATACATAGTACAAACATTATTTCTTTTCCTACTTTATAAAGTTTTACTCTACTTATTCCTATTTTGTGTCCCACACCGTTAAGTCTCCATAACTCAAGAAGGGCCCATATGGGAGTTACAGGCCCCAGATTCTGGTTTATTCTGTAGCCTTGAATAAGTATGAACTCTTGGATAAGCCACCTGTCTTCTCAGAGTCTCTAGTTCCTCATCTGATAAAAAGTGTGGGCTGGCTGGGCGTGGTGGCTCATGCCAGTAATCTCAGCACTTTGAGGGGCTGAGGTGGGCAGATCAAGAGGTCACCAGATTGAGACCATCCTGGTCAACTTGGTGAAACCCTGTCTCTACTACAAACACAAAAATTAGCTGGGCATGGTGGTGCGTGCCTGTAGTCCTAGCTGCTTGGGAGGCTGAGGCAGGAGAATCGCTTGAACCCAGGAGGTGGAGGTTGCAGTGAACCGAGATTGCGCCACTGCACTCCAGCCTGGCAACAGAGCAAGACTCCGTCTCAAAAAAAAAAAAAAAAAAAAAAAATGTGGGTTGTGATCACTTAAGCCTGTTCACATCTATATTTCCATGGTTCTGTGCAAATATATAGATTTCCTTAAACAGGTTCATAACCAGAGAATAAGTGCCTTGCAGAAGGCTGGTGTCCCACTAACAAGCAGACTCTGGGGACTTTCAGTAGTCAGGTGGGCAGATGAGGGGGAGGGACAGGTTAATTACAAGTCTAAAAGTGGTCAGTTTCTTTGTTGAAGCCAATACACTCTGGTGTGAAGAAGAGAAGAAGAAATGAAAGACTAATGGTCATGTGCTGAAAGTGGAATTCACTGGGCAAGAATCATGCACCTTTCTAAGAATTTTGAATACTTATTTTCCTAAATTGTTCTCCAGAAAGTTTGTATAATATACATTTTGGAAGAAAGATTTTTGAGAAGATGCTTTTGGCCTGCCATGGTGACTCACACCTGTAATCCCATCACTTTGGGAGGCTGAGCAGGGTAGATCACTTGAGCCCAGCCTGGGGAACATGCTGAGACCCTGTCTCTACAAAAAATACAAAAATTAGCTGGGCATGGTGGCATGTACCTGTAGTCCCAGCTACTCAGGAGGCCAAGGTGGGAGGACTGCCTGAGCCTGGGAGGTAGAGGCTTCAGTGAGATATGATGATGCCACTGCACTCCAGTCTAGGTGACAGAAGGAGACCATGTCTCAAAAAAAAAAAAAAAAAAAAAAAAAGTAAAGAAAAAGATCCTTTCCTTAGGGCAGGAATGGGGGTGAATCACTGACAACTTAGCCCAATCTCCTGTCTCAGTTTTTCTCCATACAGGGGGATATTGAGTCCTGCTGCCTCTGATTGTTGGTGGGAGAACTGAAGAATCCTTTCAAGGAATAGGCCAAAGCTCCTTAGAGGCAGGGTTCGGAGGGGATGGCTTAAGCAGAATGCAGAGATAACGATGGTACACCCTGCCTATATGCCTATAAGACACAGATGAAAGAGGCATTGAAGAGATTCTCTCGCTGGGAGAAATCCATCAGCAAGGTTGCGGAGCATCTCCATCACCCTTCCAATTTGCTCTCATTACCTAGTTAATCCTCACTTAGTGCTTTCCTGTGAAGAGAGTCAATGTCATCACCCAGTTTGCACAAGAAGAAAACAGAGAGAAAAAGAGAGAGAAGTTAACTATCAAAGCTCATCTCTTCGTGAAGTGCAAATGGAAGAAGGTAAAGTATGACGTTAACTGTACCTGCTCTGTTCACTTTCCATTAACTGTACCTGCTCTGTTCATTTTCCATTAACTGTGCCTGCTCTGTTCACTTTCCACTGGAATCCTGGGTGTTGGCTCATGTCCTCATTCTGTTCTTAAAAACAGCTTCATAGGTTCTAGATATCAGCCCTTCATTGGATGTGTACTTTGCAAGTATTTTCTCCCATCCTGTAGGTTGACTGTTAACTTTGTTGATTATATCTTTTGCTGTGCCAAAGCCTTTTAGTTTAATAAAGTCCCATTTGCCTATTTTTGTTTTTGTTGCATTTGCTTGCTTTTGGGGTCTTAG
The DNA here is from genome assembly GCF_029289425.2 of Pan paniscus. Lineage (NCBI taxonomy): Eukaryota > Metazoa > Chordata > Mammalia > Primates > Hominidae > Pan > Pan paniscus. The sequence continues at coordinate 50,982,042 of NC_073256.2, read as the reverse complement.
TAATGAATTCCTTCCCTAGGCAATGCCCAGAAGAGTTTTTTCTAAATTATCTTGTAGGATTTTTATAGTGTCAGGTATTACATTTAAATCTTTAATTCATCTTGAGTGAATTTTTGCATATGGTGAGAGATAGGGGAACCAGTTTCATTGTTCTGCATATGGCTAGCCAATTTTCCTAGCACCATTTATTTGATAAGTCAAAGGACACCATTCAATCAATGGATGATTGAATCAAGAAAATGTAACGTATATACACCATGGAATACTACTCAGCCATACAAAAGAATCAATTCATGTCTTTTGCAGCAACATGGATGGACCTGAAGGCTATTATCTTAAGTGAAATAACTCAGAAACAGAAAGTCAAATATTGCATGTTCTTACTTATAAGTAAGAACTAAATAATGAGTACACATGGACATAGAGTGTGGAATAATAGACATTGGAGACTCAGAAAGATGGGAGGGTGGGAGGAGGGTGAGGAATGACAAGTTATGCAATAGGTACAAGGTACACTATTTGAGTGATGGTTACACTAAAAGACCAGAGTTATATCCATGTAACAAAACTGCACTTGTACCCGCTAAATAAACAGAAATTTAAAAATAGAAAAACTTAAAAAAAAAAAACCCAGCCTTCTTGTTTATAAAATTTATGCATTCCCTGTGTGCATTCAGGTATCAACAACCTGTTCTTTGTGGAAGCTCAACAGAGTCTTCTTCCCTTCTTAAAGTATCTTCCCCCACCATCATGCACACATCTTTTTGCAGTTTTTGGAGATTTCCCCCTCTGCACTAGCCACCAGACCAAGCAAGCTAATTAAAGGTAATGAGCCCAGCAGGGATCTAAGTGCTTTCTCCCATTCCTTCCCCAAATAACTAGAGAGCTTCAGGGCACTAACTAACAGCTCCCATATGCTGAGGAATGGCTTCTCACTCTGACCTAGTCAGCTTGGCTCTCAGTCTCACAGTTCAAACTGTTCTTGAACTCTGGACTGGACTGCACATCTCGGCCAGCTGGCCCACCCTCCCTGACCACTGAGCCTGAGGGAACAGGGCAAAGAGGGCAAACAGCTTGGTGCAAGGTCATGATCAGGAAAACAGTTTAATGACACATGCTCATCACCCTGAGAATGATTCATTTTCCTATAAATAGAGAACACACGATCACCTTCTTATCACAGAATCCCCTTCCCCACTGCCTACCCCAAGTATGTTCAGTGACCTAGCAGTAACTTATTGTCTCAGAAATGACCCAAGCCTCTGATGAGTTACGGAGGAACATCTCTGGGCTTCAGAGCCCAGGGAGCACTCACTGACAATAAATGAGTTCCAGAAACATTTTGTTTTCAGGCATAAAAAGGAAATGCAGCAGAATGACTCTGTGGACTGAAAGTAAGGGTTTGAACTTGGTGACTTCTCAGATTCCTTCCATCCTGATACATTCTGCACCAGAGTTTAATCAGTTACACCTCTCCTAGCAGTGAGCTGAGACCCTATAGTCAGATTCTTCTTTTTTGGAGCTACAGGCATATTTTGATTTTAAAAAATCATAGTGCTTCTAATTCCCTTATGATCAGAGCTTAGAGTAACACACTTCATAGTTGTTGTCAAGGCTGGAGGTAGGAATGCTCACTGTTTCTCCCTTTGCCTGATACTTTCAGCGAGGCTGTGTATGGCAGTGTTGGACATATGTACTGAAAGGGATACAGAGAGAGAGAGGTAAGGAGGAAGAAGGGCATGTCCACTTTTATTCTGGAGACAGAGGCACAAAAACACAGAGCAGTGTGTTACTTCTTTCTCTCCACGCTCTTTCCTCCAGCCTTCAATCAATTGATGTTAGACATCCCTCTTATTCTAAAGTAAAATTTTGGAATTAAGTATTGACTCACCTAATAGGTTCTTCATTGTAAAGGACTAATGGATCCTGCACTGTTCTTGTCAAAATGAATTCAATAGACAAGATTAAGACCAGCCTGGCTTTAAAACATATATAGAGAGAGCTACTAATAGATATATGTAATATATATATATACACACACACACACATATATATATAGTCTTCTACCAAATCATTGAATTACGTCACAGAATATCAGTGACCCTAATATTTGTACACTAATTTTATAGCTTACAAAGCATTTTCCCATATATTACCTCTGTTAAAAATTTTAAGCATTTCTATGAAATAGGAGAAGGGAATTAATATTACAGATGAGGAAACAGAGATCTGATTAAGTTACTTATATAAGAGCATATCCATGACTTTGTGACCCCAGGGCTAAAGCTGAATCCCACACTCTTCCCATGATAGCCTGATACCTTTGGATTTCAAAAGTTGAGTTTACACTAAACTCCCTTTCTCTCTCCAAACTTCTCTTTATTATAGAATTTGGTTTGAGATTGCCTTTGATCCCTGGCCACAAGGATTTAAGTTTGTTCATTTGCTGCCAGAGTTCCTTTCAAAACTGGTGACCAATTTCACAGTCAAGATATACTTATTAAGCACAAATACTTATCACTAGCAAGGCAATCTTCTAAGCACTAAAGAAAACCGAAGATGAAGGCAGATCTTGCCTTTAAAAAAAAAGGACGAAGAGAAAGAATAAGACTTATGTATATATAATATTAAATATGAATAAACTTTGGGTAGGAGACATCAAAATCAGATTCCTCTATGGCTACTAAGTATCCACTTGCTTTGTGTTCTAAAATCTGACTAAATCTGTAGAAAATAATTCCATTAAATAAATATATAAACTAGTGCGCAGAAACAGAATTATAGATGAAAAAGTATATCAGGATATATACAGTGCTTGCACATACCAGGTAAAAATACCTAATTTTTACTAAGCCCTTACTATGTGCCAGAAACCTAAGCATTTTTACAGGATTAATTTATTTTAATCTTCACAACAACCTTTGAATAAGGTACTATGGTTATTCCCATTTTATAGATGATAAAACAAAGGCATAGGTATATTTAATCTTTTGTCCAAGACTGAGCAGCTCAAACCCACACAGTCCGGTTCCCGAGACCGTGCCCCTGACCATGCAAGATGAATTATCCCATGTAATTCTACCAATCTTATGAGAGACACTATTATGTCATTATATTTAAGATGAGGGCACTGAAGTTTAGGGAAGTTAGGGGGCTTGACAAAGAAGGAATGAACATGGAGCCAGTAAGTTGAGGAACTGGAATTCAAATCCAGGGTTTCCTTCTCCAAATTCAGAGATTTAGGACAGAGCTAACAATCAACCCAAAGACACATAGCCCAATTGCCCTGGCTGCAGAAGAGCTATCTTAGGATTACCTAAAATATTTTATTTTCTATGTGTCTTTTTTGTAACACTTGTCAATGACAAATTCACATTATACCATTAGAAAGAATTAGTGAGGATATTTGTTCACAGAGTCTCACAAAAATCAGATTCTCACAAAAAAGTAAATTTTTAAAAGCCCACTAATGAAATGAAAACATATAAAATATGTTAACTTAAATATCACTAAATTCAAAATGATATTAAGCAAATATAATCAAGAGGGCATTATGAAGATTATGGTAAAATACTCATGATTGTAAACTGAGATTTGAAAATTGTATAGGAATAGTTTCATAAAGATTACCTGATTATCATAGGCAATAATTACATGGGGTATCTGGAATTATAAATGAGCATTTTGTCTCTACATGACTGTACAAGTGTGGGTAACCAGTTGTTTGGAGAGGAAAAAAAGAGAGAAAGATCAGACAAAATCAAGCATCTGTGTTTAAATATTTCTAAGAAGGATATTTGTTTTATATTCCCAAATTACTCATCTATGTATATAAAAGATATAAATTTCTCCCCTCTGCTGTTGGAAGGCTTTAGTTGCAAAGGCACAGAAGAAGTCACCATAGTACTTGAAGCATTTGCTTATTTAATATTAAACAGGCTTGGTGGCTTCAAATGGGAGTAGGAGAATAAATTACAGAAATACTTGCAAATAACCTAATCTGCAAGTCCTTTAATTGAATGGAGAGTGAGGAGTGAAATGGACCAAGGAAAGAAGTGACCTAAGAACAAGAGTTTGAGGCTGGTATCTGGTTTCTTCCTTGAAGAGAGAACACATAACTTCCTTTCTTTCCTCCAACTGGGTTTGCACCTAGCTTAAGGTGGACCAGAGGCAACAGGGACAGCCTGAATATGGCAAACTGGCAAATTCAGATCTGCCAGTTTCAACTGCCCCATTGCATTCCTTTGTAATCACTGCAATTTCTCCATGTTTGATATTTCAACTGTTCCTTTTAGTGATTGGCGGTACAACCCCTGACGTGAAAAGAGCTTTTTGCTCATCCTTAGGAGCAACTGGGAGGTAAAGAGGAATATCATGTCCCCAGCCACAGCGAACATGGAAGAAGTTTTAAGATGAAGATGAAGGCTGGGCACAGTGGCTCACATCTGTAATCTCAGCACTTTGGAAGGCCAAGGCAGGTGGATCACTTGACATTAGGAGTTCAAGACAAGCCTGGCCACCACGGTGAAACCCTGTCTCTACTAAAAGTATAAAAATTAGCTGGGTGTGGTGGTGCAAGCCTGTAGCCCCAGTTACTAGGGAGGCTGAGGCAGGAGAATTGCTTGAACTCAGGAGGTGGAGGTTGCACTGAGCTGAGATCATGCCACTGCACCCCAGCCTAGGCCACAGAGCAAGACTCCATAAAAAAAAAAAAAAAAAGATGAAGAAGAAAACAGAATGAGTTTCTGAGACACTACAAAAGAGGAAGCATGAAGAAGGTTCTGATGGGGTTGAAATGGAGGTGTGAATGCTGAACAGCAGCAGCAGGTCCCCTCATATATTCATGAAACGAATGCATACCAAGCAGTGTGCTAGGCACTGAAGACACGATGATGAATAAAGTAGGCATAGCCTGTGTCTTCAGGGAGCTTACTGTCTAAGGACACTAGGCATTGAAGAGAGGTATATAAAATACATGAGTGTGCAGATCAGGTGGTTGCTATGGTTCCTCCTTCCCTGATTTTTGTCATTACCCCCGCCCCTTTGCATCCCAAGTTTTGGCATTGTGGGTACCACTGCAGCTGTGGAACTGCACAGCACTGAGATCATTTTCAGAGGCATGTCAAGCACCTGCAGGTGCAAAACAGGAAAACATTTCTCCAGGGTCTTCTCTCTTCACCTGCTTCTCTTTAGGCACCTAGGTGACCAGGACCTTCTTTATCCCCACTGCTGGTCCAAAATCTGCTATCACCATTGCTGGGGTATATTTACTAAATGAAAAGCGTAAGGTGCATGGTAATGCATATAGTAGGTGAACATTTGTTTTTTGTTTTTTAAAGGCACTACCTGCTTGGGAAGGTGGCAACAGAATCTGCTCTTGCCTCAGAAGAGGAGTGGGTGGCTAGAGACAGGGATGGGAGAGAAGGGAGAATTTACTGTTCATATTTTTGTACTTTTAAAACTTTGTACCATGGGAAGACAAAACAAATTTCAAAAATATCAAGATCTCTCCTCATTATGATCCAAAAATGTACCTTCCTTCTTTCCTCAATGAACTCTCACTCTCTAGGATGTCGATCTGATTAAAATAATTGCCACTTAAGTGTAAATTATCCATAAAAACAGAGGTGATGTGGGTGGGTACTATCTATATCTCAAAAAATGTGAAATTTTCGAAACATGAGCGTATGAAGGAGACTTTCGAGCAGGGAGGGATTCAGATACTCTATTTAGAGAAGGCTTTCCTTGTCAGGTTCAAACAGACTTGGATTTGAATAAGCTCTTTTATCTTATAAAAGTGAAAATCTATAAGACTGTGCAACTATAAGCACATTTCTTAAGCTTTTTGAGAGTCAATTTTTGTATCTTGTAAAATGGGGATAAGAACTACTTCATGGGATTGTAGCGAGGAAGAAATAACAGGAAGGCTATCAAGTGCCTTGCACACAGTAGGTGTTCAGTGCTTGCTCATTTCTTTTTTCTTTTCTTTTTTTTTTTTTTTTGAGACAGAGTGTCGCTCTGTCGCCCAGGCTGGAGTGCAGTGGCATGATCTCGGCTCACTGCAACTTTTCCGCCTTCCAGGTTCAAGCAATTCTCTGCCTCAGCTTCCCAAGTAGCTGCGATTACAGGCACCTGCCACCGTGCCTGGCTAATTTTTATATTTTTAGTAGAGACGGCGTTTCACCATCTTGCCCAGGCTGGTCTCGAACTCCTGACCTTGGGTGATCCATCCATCTCGGCCTCCCAAAGTGCTGGGATTACAGGTGTGAGCCACTGTGCCCGGCCAGTGCTTGCTCATTTCTTTCTTGGCTTCTGTGTTTTTATTTTCCTCAACAAGGCTGAGGAAAAATAATGTAAGTGATGTAAGGATACGAAAATACATAGAGTAATCCCCCCTTATCCTCAGGGGATACATTCCATGACACCCAGTGGATGCCTGAAACCGTGGGTAGTACGAAACCCTTTATATACTATGCACAAATATCTTTTTTCTTCTTCACAGTTCAACAGATAGAAGATCTAACAACTTCAGCATTCAATGTTTTTCTTTCCTTATTAAGACCTTTCACTCAAAGGAAGCACTTTAGGGCTTCTCTTTGGCAGCTCCAAATCTCCAGCATTGCTACTCTTGTGCTTTGAGGCCATTATGAAGTAAAATAAGGGTGACTTCAACACAAGCACCCCCATACTGCCATGGTCGATCTAATAACTGAGAGGGCTACTGAGTGACTAACAGGTCGGAGGCATAGACAGTGTGGATCTGCTGGGCAAAGGGGAAGAATTCATGTCCCGCATGGGACAGAGTGGGACAGGGCAAGATTTCATCATGCTACTCAGAATGGCATGCAATTTAACACTTATGAATTGTTTTTTTTTTTCCATTTAATATTTTTAGACTGTGGATAAATGAAACCAAAGAAATCAAAGCCACAAATAAGAGGGGGCCCACTGCACCTATTTCCTTTCATTTTATTGAATGGCTTTGTAAGAAGTTCAAGGCTGATGAGAGTGACAGGGTGTGTTAGATAGACAATGAGCTACAAAGGATAAGGAAAGTGTTTTCTCTTTTTAAAAAAACTTTTAGGCCAGGCGTGGTGGCTCACACCTGTAATCCCAGCACTTTGGGAGGCTGAGGTGGGCAGATCACCTCAGGTTAGGAGTTCAAGACAAGCCTGGCCAACATGGCAAAACCCCATCTCTACTAAAAAATACAAAAATTAGCCTGGCGTTGTGGTAGGCGCCTGTTGTCCCAGGTACTCGGGTGACTGAGGCAGGGAGAATTGCTTGAACCCAGGAGGCAGAGGTTGCAGTGAACCAAGATCGCGCCACTGCACTCCAGCCTGGGCAACAAGAACAAGACTCTGTCTCAAAACAAACAAACAAACAAAAAAACCAAACAAACAACTTTTATTTTAGGTTCAGGGGTACATATGCAGGTTTGTTATACAGGTAACCTTGTGTCACAGGCACTTGACGTACAGATTATTTTGTAACCCAGGTATGAAGCATAGTACCTGATAGGTAGTTTTTCTGATCATCTCCCTCCTCCCACCTTCTGCCCTCAGTAGACCCCAGTGTCTGTTGTTCTTCTCTTTGTATCCATGTGTTTTCTTTGTTTAGCTCCCACTGATACGTGAGGGCATGTGGTATTTTGTTTTCTGTTCCTGTGTTCATTTGCTAAGGATAATGGCCTCCAGCTCCATCCATGTTTCTTCAAAGGACATGATCTCCCTTTTAGCTAAATTCAGCCTATTTCATCGAATGTCTATAGAATGCAAAGCCTTTTTTTAAGTGTTAGGGACATAGCAGTGGACAAAACATGAAAATCCTTGCCCTCATGAACCTCTAGTGAAGGGAGACAGACAATGAATAAAATAGATAAATGATAAGTGCCAGAGAGAAAACTAAGGAACAGGGAATGGGGTACTGCCAGAAAGCAGGGCAAGTTTGCAGTTTTATTTTTTATTTTTAAATTTTTATGTATTTATTTTTTAACTTGTATTTTAGGTTCAGGGGTACATGTGCTGGTTTGTTATATTGGTAAGCTGCGTGTCATGGGGCTTTGGTGTACAGGTTATTTCATCGCCCAGGTAATAAGCATAGTACCCTATAGGTATATTTTCTGATCTTCTCCCTCCTCCCACCCTCCACCCTCAAGTAGGCCCTAGTGTCTGTCATTCCCCTCCATGTATCCATAGGTTCTCATTGTTTAGTTCCCACTTATGAGTGAGAATATGCAGTATTTACTCTTCTGTTCCTGTGTTAGTCCGCTTAGGATAATGGCCTCCAGCTCCATCCATGTTCCTGCAAAGGACATGATCCCATTCATTTTTATGGCTGCATAGTATTCCATGGTGTATATGTGCCACATTTTCTTTATTCAATCTACTGTTGTTGGGCATTTAGGTTGATTCCATATCTTTGCTATTGCGGACAGTGCTATCTATGATGAACATATGTGTACAGGTGTCTTCATGACAGAACAATTTGTATTCCTTTGTGTACATACCCAGTAATGGGATTGCTGGATTGGATAATAATTCTATTTTAAGTTCTTTGAGGAATCGCCATGCTGCTTTCCAGAATGGCTGAACTGATTTACACTCCCACCAGCAGTGTATGAGCGTTCCCTTTACTCTGTCAGCATCTGTTATTTTTTGACCTTTTAATAATAACCATTCTGACTGGCGTGAAATGGTATCTCATTGTGGATTTGATTTGCATCTCTCTGATGATCAGTGATATTGGGTAATTTTCCATATGCTTATTGGCCATGTGTATATCTTCTCTTGAAAAGTGTCTGTTCGTGTCGTTTGCCCAGTTTGTAATGGGTTTGTTTGTTGCTTGTGAATCTGTTTAAGTGCCTTATAGATTCTGGATATTAGGTCTTTTAAGTTTTAAATTAAGTGATCAGCCTCCCAAGTAGCTCAGACTATAGGGTTGCACCACCACACCTGGCTAATTTTTGTATTTTTGGTGGAGACAGAGTTTGCCACGTTGGCCAGGCTGGTCTCAAACTCCTGACCTCAAGTGATTCACCCACATTGGCCTCCCAAAGTGCTGGGATTACAGGAGATGTTTAGTTTAATAAACTATGCTTTCTACATAGATATTTGAAGCGATACTACAGATTTTAGGCTCGGGTTAATTTAGGATTCTGACTATTCAGCATTTCCTTATTAACGCAATGGCAGCCTAAGTATTTATGTTCCTAAGTAAGAAAATATCCAAGAAACTGGTATTGGTATCTCAAAACAATTTATAGACTGCACTGCTATAAAGACCCTCATGGGTGTGAAGAGGTGCAGAGAGGTGATATGGGGAGAAGGCAAGGAAGCTTCCTGCAAAACGAAGTCTGCAAGGTACTTAAACTTACATGTACTTGAAGAATGAACAGCTTTTCTCTTTCCAAACCTATTACTTTCAAATGCAGAAGACATGGAAAATTTAACACTTCTGGAAATCATAAAAAAGAACACTGGCTTATACCCTATAATACCTGATATTTGATAATAAAAAGAATTACAGGAGGGAAAAGTCTCTACACAAAGTTATGACTTTTTTTCTACTTTTCACCCAAAACTTTTCTTTTGAGACAAAGTCTCTCTCTGTTGCACAGGCTGGAGTGCAGTGGAGCAATCTCTGCTGACTAATACCTTTGCCCTGGGGTTCAAGTGATTCTCCTACTTCAGCCTCCCAAGTAGCTGGGATTACAGGCACTTGCCACCACACCTGGCTAGTTTTTGTATTTTTAGTAGAGAAGGGGTTTTGCAATATTGGCCACGCTGGTCTTGAACTCCTGACCTCAGGTGATCTGCCGCCCTCTGCCCCGCCTCGGCCTCCCAAAGTGCTAGGATTACAGGCGTGAGCCACCACATCCCCCTAACCCCAAAACTTTTTTAAAAGTCACTTTGGGATGAAAATCAAAATCACAGATTATCAGTTGAGTCGAGGGAAATTTTAAATACGTGTCTCAGAAAAGACAAACAGAAGGTTCTAATTACATTTTTAAAGACACATAAAATTAACGTGTTTTACCTTATATCAGAAGTTTGAGACTCTTTTATATTTCCTAATTAATCCCCCTCAATGTGTTTCATCACATGCTAATGAACCTTCTTCAATAGAAGGGACTCTAATGAAAAAATAATCAGGGCAAGATATATGAGATTTGCCTGTTTCTGTTAACTATTTTCAGTTTTTTTGGCTTGAACTTCTTGACATCTCTACCTCAGTCCACAAAAACAGCCAATAAGTACTACATTGTTTTATTTTTGTACATTCGTACAAAATAAATGAGGTTATTTTAAGCAAAGATTATCAAACAAAAAGGTTTCTATGATATTGCAATATATGTAATCTCAAAAAACTCATATTCTGCAAAATCACATACCGTATAAACAGAACTTATGAGAAAAACTGCAGAAAGGATATATCACTTAGAACCTATAAAACTTTGTAAAGTCCAAACAAAAATGATAATTGATACCTCCCAATAATTGGGAGATAACTTGCACCACCCAGGCCAACTGTTCAGCATGGCAGGAGGCTACCACAATGGATGTTCTAAAAAATATTAGAGGCTGGGTGCAGTGTCTCACACCTGTAATTAATCCCAGCACTTTGGAAGGCTGAGGTGGGTGGACCATCTGAGGTCAGGGGTTCAAGACCAGCCTGACCAACATGGCAAAACCCTGTCTCTACCAAAAATACAAAGATCAGCTGGGCATAATGGCAGGCACTTGTAATCCCAGCTACTCGGGAGGCTGAGGCAGGAAAATCGCTCGAACCTGGGAGGCAGGGGTTGCAGTGAGCCAAGATTGCACCATTGCACTCCAGCCTGGGTAACAGAGTGAGACCTGGTCTTAAAAAAAAAAACAAAATATTTGGGTGGAAATACAGGTAACGTGTTAAACAGAGCTGCACTGATGAGTGCTCAGACAATAAATAGAAACAGAGTGCTCAGCCAGTGGGGTTGCTGTGAGGGTGGTGGCAGGGAAGGGAGACCTGCTGTAAGCTATGAGCCGTGGAAGGCTGCGCTGTACAACTCTTTAGAGGAGGGGCTGAGCTGTGGACTTTTATTTTTTATTTTTGCTGGAGATTATAATTTTACTCCAGTAATCTGGCTTCTTCAGCCAAGAAAAATCCATATATAAACTAAAGGAATTCTGTGAAATAGTGCTATTTCCCTGCTCAACAATCACATACCAACTAATTCTCATTGCAGAATCAGGTGTTTGTGTATATTAGAGCAGAGCAGACTGCATAAAAAAACCAAATACTTCACAGAATAGATTTTTTTCTCTAATGAAGGGACAAAGATAAGAAAGTGAAAACACAATAAGTGTGCAGTTTGGAAGGTACATGTCTTTAACAAATTCATGCTTTTATTTCCAAACATAATCAGATGGATGATACTTTAAACATGCCAAAATAATGGTATGGAAGACTAAGACAAAGAAAGAATGTCAACTTGCTTTCATGTAATTTAGAAAATGCATAAAAAACCTGCAATAGACTGGGTATCACTGAGGTGAGTGCTGGCTGGGGAAGAGGAGGGTGTGTTTCAGAACCGGAATACACATGGTAACCAATGACTCATCCACTGATTTTAATAATATTATAAATGAATATAGTGATGGTCACTAGGACAAATAGTCAGAAACTCCAAGTAGGGTGAAAACCAATATCCACACACCCAATTAGAGGAAAATGTGCTCTCATTTACTGGTACTGACTACATCTTATGAATGGTCTTTTTTTTTTGATGTTAAGTCAGATTGCCTCCATATATATCATTAACAAACATAAAAGAGTATAGATACTTGGAAATCACAATATGTCAAATATGTTGTTCAAAATTTAAATACATTTATTGAGTATTTATTATGTACAAGGCACCAAGTTTTTATACATATTAACAAAACTAACATCCCAATAACCTCATGAAATAGATTTTATTATTATTTTCATTTTACAAATGAGGAGACTGAGGATTAAAAGTTAATCAGATTTTTACTCTGGTCAAGATAGAGTAACAGGGATCCAATTTGTCTTTCTATCTGAAACAACTAAAATAATAGAGAAAATATATAGAAAAATTAGCTTTCCAGGCATTAGATATCTATAGATTATCTATCTATGTATCTACCTACCTATCTATCTACCTACTAATCTGCCTACCTACCTATCTATTTATCCATCTCCTATTGGTTCTGTTCTCTGTCAAACACTGACTGATACAGATTTTGATGTGAGAAAGTGGGGTGCTCCTCTAACAAACACCTAAAGATGTAGAAATGGCTTCGGAATTGGGAAATGGATAGAGGCTACAAGAATTTTAAGGTGAGTAATAGAAAAAATATAGATTTCCTTGAAGAGATGCTTGGTAGAAATGTGGACATTAAAGGTGATTCTGTTGAGAAGAGACCTCAGATGGATGTCAGCATAGTAGAGAAAGCTCTGTAATAGAAATAAACAACTTGAAATATAAATTAATAAAACAATATCATTAATAATAGCATCAAAAATATGTACTATTTGGGCCAGGCACAGTGGCTCATGCCTGTAATCCCAGTACTTTGGGAGGCTGAGGCAGGTGCACCACCTGAAGTCAGGAGTTCAACACTAGCCTAACCAACATAGTGAAACCCCATTGCTATTAAAAATACAAAATTAGCCAGGTGTGGTGGCTGGCACCTGTAATCCCAGCTACTTGGGAGGCTGAGGCAGGACAATTGCTTCAGCCTGGGAGGCGGAGGTTGCAGTGAGCTGAGATTGTGCTATTGCATTCCAGCCTGGGCAACAAGAGCAAAACTCCATCTCTAAATAAATAGATAAATAAATGTACCATTTGGGCGAACTCTGACAAAATATATACAAGATCTCTATGTGAAAAACAATTGTTGAAGAAGTTTTAAAGAACCAAAATAAGTTGAGAGATAAGACTCAATATTAAGTTATTAGCTTTCTCCTAGTTGATCTTCACATTCGTGAGAATCCCTATCAAAATTCTAAAGAACTTTATTTTGGTATTAGAAATTGACAGTTTGATTTTAAAAGTCCTCTGAAAATACACAGAACCTGCAGTAGCCAAAAAAAATGTCTAAAAAGAAAAACATTGGAGGACTTAATTTACCAGACTTCAAGATTTATTATAAAGCTAAAGTCATGATGACAGCGTGTTACTGGTTTAAGGATAAGTATATATAGATCAATAGAACAGAATAGAGATACCAGAAATAGACTTACACATAGTCAATTGATTTTTAACAAAGCAGCAAAGGTAATTCAGTATAAAAAAGATTATCTTTTGGGCAAAAGATGCTTAGGATGCTTGGATATCCACATGTAACTAAACTTTGATCCATAACTTGCACCATATATAAAAATTAATGTAAAATGGATCATAGACATAAAGGTAAAACCTAAAACCATAACATGCCTAGAAAAAAATAGGAGAAAATCCTTGTTATCTTGTTTGGGCAAAGTTTTCTTAGCTACAAGACCAAAAGCACAATCCAAAGAAAAAACTTGATAAACTACACTTCAACAGATTTAACATCTTTCCTGCAAAAGATACTGGTAAGGGAATGTAAAGGTAAGAAACAGACTGGGAAAACACACTTGTAAACTACATATCTGGTTAAAAATGTTTGCAGAATATGTAAAAAAAAAAAAAGTTATAACTCAATATAAGAAAACAAACAACCTAATAAATGAGCAAAATATTTGCATAGACACTTTAGCAAAGAAGACATACATATGCAAATAAGCTCATGAAAAGATGCTCAATATCATTAGTCACTAGCGAAATGCAAATTAAAACTACAATGAGATGGCACTACACACAGATTAGAATGTCAAAAATTAAAAAGAATGAATACGCCAGTCATTGCATGATAAGGATTTATTGTAATTCCCAGACACTGCTGTTGGGAATGTAAAATAATTCAATACTTTGCAAAGTAGTTTGGCAATATTTAAAAGTGGTACACATGTACCTACCCTATGACCCAGTCCTGGTTCTACCACTTACTAGTTGCTTGATCTTACATGAATAAACTGTTGTTCACTATTATTATTGTTAATAATAAAAATCCCTGCACTAGCTCATAAGCTCACTCAGGCTGCATTATCCACATAGTACTTTGTATATACAGGAAGGGGACGTGAAAAAGGTCACCATTATTTAGAAAGTATTACATATGGAATCGAGGACGATCCTCAGGTCGCCATGAGATGAAATATGCATTCCTTGCGTTCTCTTTTGCTGAGAGTGACAGTAATCGTAGAGCCCATTCCTTATAGCCATTCTTCTCACCACTGATTTCATACTATCCGAAACCATTTTGTTAGCACGACAATACTTCCTCTTGTAAAAGGTGCCACATGAGGACTTACCTATAATGAAGCACAGCAAGGCTGAAAAAGCGATCTTCTTAATGCTTTGTCACCCCGTAAAAATGACACTTCTGTTTTTTTGTTGAAGGATTTGCCAAATGGAAGGGGCTAAATGTCAATCTCACTTGAAGGCCAAACGGAAGTCAGATTTTATGAAGGGGGAGAAGGAGAACAAAGAGGGTAGGGAGAAAGACGTAAGTTCAAAAATGTCCAGTTGTGCTTGGTCTCGAGCAAGCAACCACGAGGTAAGGGATAAGTGATCCTTGAGGATTTAGAATGTTTTCTTGGTAAATCACTCTGTGAAAACACCCCCAAATTCCAAAAGAAGGAAAAGGCTGAAAGAGGAGAATTTCCACCAGCCCCAGATTGACTTTGTAGGTTGCTGTGAAGGATTAGGCAAAATCTCAAGGGACTTGCAAAATGTCAGTCCTGTTTGGTTGTGCCTGTTTCAAGGGACTAAAGGTTAGTGACAGAGAAGACGTAGATAAAACATGGCTTAAGTGATACAAAGCGGTAGATAGAGCTGGGAAGGGAGGTTGAGGAGCTGGATAACAGGAAAGAATTATAACAAATTTAAGAATATCTAAAGAACATTGTCTCTCCTGATTTATAAACCAGCTACTCAGCATGGAGATGGGGGCATGGTATAGTTCTGTTTTCAGTGTAAGTCCACACAGTGACAGAGGTAAAGATAAAGGTGAGAGATAAAGACCAGATATAGATTAAAGCAGGAACACAGAGTTTATTCTAGACTGCTATTAAGTGCTCACTGTGTTACTGACACATTAAAGGAAGTAGGAAAACAAGAGCAAAAAGAGTGGAGGAACCAGGCAGAGTAAAACATATTTAGAAGGAATAAGAGATGCACGATAAGACCTACAGAATGTAAATATTAGGACAGAGCAGATGGGAGGAATATAAAATAGCTGGATAAAGGAAATGAGGATGGTGACATATCATATTTAACACTGGAGACCAAGTTTGTTTATTTAAACTTTTATTTTAGGTTCATGGGTACATGTGCAGGTTTGTTATATAGGTAAACTTGTGCCACAGGGGTTTGTTGTACAGACTACTTCATCATCCAGGTACTAAGCCTAGTACCCAATTGTTATTTTTTCCGATCCTCTCCCTCCTCCCACCCTCCACCCTCAAGTAGGCCCCAGTGTCTCTTGTTTCCCTCTATGTGTCCATGTATTCTCGTCATTTAGCTCCCATTTGTAAGTGAGAACATGCGGTATTTGGTTTTCTGTTCCTGCATTAGTTTGCTAAGGATAATGGCCTCCAGCTCCATCCATGTTCCTGTAAAGGACATAAATTTGTTCTTTTTATGGCTGCATAGTATTCCATGGTATATATGTACCACATTTTCTTTATCCTGTTTACTGTTGATGGGCATTTAGGTTGATTTCATGCCTTCTAGATTGTGAACAGTGCTGCAATGAACATAAGCATGCATGTGTTTTTATGGTAGAACAATTATATTCCTTTGGGTATATACCCAGTAATGGGACTGCTGGGTTGAATAGTAGTTTAATTTATAACAGCAACTAACACAAGCTTCAGTTGAGACTCAGACAAGAGAATAATTTTCTCCTAGTGGGACAGGAAATTGTGCCTCTTTATACAAAAGTCTCATTCCCTGTTAAGAGGAAGATGGTATTTTGTGGCCTGTGGGAGAAAAAAACCATGTTTTCTGTCTTTCTCCAAATAATAAAGTATGCCATATTTCACCATAAAAAGAGGAAAAATATAAAGGTTTTTGTTGTTGTTGTTGTTGTTTTTAAAGGCAACATAGTACCTGATCTCTCAGGTGTATGGTCTGGGAAAATTACCATGTTCTCAGAAATCTCTGAAAAGATGCTCAGTAAAAACAACCAGTAATGAAGTGGTCAGTGTGAGGGCAGAGACAGTGGGACAGCCCTGCTAGGCCTGGCATAATGGGAGCAGTTACTCTACAATCCCTGGATCCCGAGGGCTCTCTCTCTACCCCTCCACTTGAGCATCCTTCTGGACTTAAAACACACGTACTTGCTGACTGACTGGTTTCCCATAAAAGCTGATCCTTTGTTTGTTTTAATTAAAAGATTTTTACTTAAGACTCATTTTATCACTCCCAAATCATCAAACACATCATGAGGCCCAAAACTGTGTAACTAAACAACACTGAAGCACTAATGTGGAAATTAGCAAATCTGTATTATCAAGTAGATCCTAAAATTCCCTCTGCTGGATAATATTCCAAAGGACAGAAATAACACTAGGAATCTTTCATATAAAATACAGCTTAAAGCAAAAGGCAATTAAATGGCACTATTTTGATAAATAGATGATAATGGTATAATTGGACATATTAAAGTAAACCAACATCAACAACAACTCCTTCATTTAGGTATAGATGCGAAAAAAGGGAGAAACATGTAGATTTGCCAAATGGCATACAACATTCAAAAAGTACTGCCTTCCCATGTTTTTACTCATTTCATGTTGATGAGCTATATGCCAAAATTACTGCTTTTATGGGATGTAAGAATCCTTAAAAGTTTACGTTTGCTTGTAAATGTTTCAATAAAGGGCTTTACTAAATTAAAAGGATTTAGAGGAAGAATGCAATTCCTGTCTCAAGCTGCTGTCAGAAGACAGGTTTACAATGACTCCTAAAGTCATCCTTCAGTTATATATGGTCCCCTTATTGGTGGCATCTAATAATAGTGCAGGCTGCTGTCTTCATAATGGTGATCGCCAGCCTCTCAGCTTTTCCTAAATGTTATTTCAATTTTTTTCCCAAATGAACCACCTCAGTTCTATCATTAGCATAATGTTTTATAAGAGTCACTTGTGGCATTAAGTGCCCAACTGCTCTTTTCCTTCAGAGCCTGTGGCCATTTTTCAAAAGTTTTAATATTTCCTAAGGATCTGTGAATCTGTCTCAACATCCACAAATTCTGTTCACATTTTTAAATAACTATTTTAAGTTGACTGAATTATCCTTTGGACTCGAGAAAAGTACATCCAAAATATCAGCAGCTGATCTTTCCCCTACTTAGTGATTCTGTGGGTTATTATTTTTGTCAATTAAAAAATATATAGGAATCAACCTAAATGCCCATCAGTGGTGGACTGGATAAAGAAAATATGGTACATATACAGCATGGAATACTATGCAGCCATAAAAAAGAACCAGATCATGTCCTTTCTAGGAACATGGATGGAGTTAGAGGCCATCATTCTCAGTGAACTAGCACAGGAATGGAAAACCAAATACCACATATTCTCACTTTTAAGTGGGAGCTACATGATGAGAACACATGGACACAAGGACAAGAACAGCAGACCCTGGTGCCTATCTGGGAGTGGAGGGTCAGGGTGGAGAGAGGAAAAGAAAAAGTAAGTATTGGGTACTGGGCTTAGTACCTGAGTGACAAAACAATCTGCACAACAGATCCCCGTGACGTGAGTTTATCTATATAACAAACCAGCACTTGTATCACTGAACCTAAAATAAAAGTCAAAAAAATATGTATTCCAGACTGGGCAACATAACAAGAACCTGTCTCTATGAAAAATTAAAAAAACCCTACCTGAGCATGGTGGTGCATGCCTGTAATCCCAGCTATTAGGGAGGCTGAGGTGGGAGGATTACTTGAGCCCAGGAGGTAGAGGCTGCAGTGAGCCATGATCCTGCCACTGCACTCCAGCCTGGGCAACAAAGTGAGACCCTGTCCTGCCACCGGCCCCCCTCTCCCCAAAAAAGGATACACACACACATACAGAAACCAAGCTAATTTATTTTATTTTAACAAGATGCTTGAGAGCTTCAGTGGATGAAAATAAAATGAGTTGTGTGTAAGAAATCTAAAATATTGAAAAAATGTCACCAGACATGACAATTTCACTTAAAATATTTGATACTTTGGAGTAGCTGTCAGAACATCCTAGTAAAGTGTTTCTTTACAATTGATTAAGAGACTGTTGACTTCTCACTTTTTTTTAAATTTTCTTAATTCAACAAATATTTACTTGGTGCTTAGTCAGGTCCAGCTACTGTGCTGAATGCTGGTACTACAAATGGGAATACAGGCTCTGTCCTTTAGGAGCTTCTGGTCTAGGGAAGGCACTGGACAGATAAACAGCCAATTACCAGAGTATGGTCAGTACAGTGATGGAGGACGTGGGCATTGTAGGAGCAGATAAGAGGGTGTCTAGTCTCAACCTAAATATATCAGGGAAAGTTTTTCTTTTCTTCTTCTTCTTCTTCTTCTTCTTCTTTTTTTTTAAGACAGGGTCTCGCTCTGTTGCCCAGGCTGGAATGCAGTGGCATGATCACGGCTCACTGCAGTCTTGACCTCCCAGGCTCAAGCAATCTCCCACCTCAGCCTCCTGAGTAGCTGGGACTAAAGGTGCTCACCACCATGCCTGGACTACAGGTGCTCATCACCACGCCTGGTTGTTTATTTTTTGTAGAGATGGAGTCTCACTATGTTGCCCAGGTTGGTATCAAACACCTGGGTTCATTCGCCCTGCCTGTGCCTCCCAAAGTGCTAGGATCACAGGTGTGAGCCACCAGGTCTAGAACAGGAAAAGTCTTATGGGGAAAAGACTGTCACCTATGAGAAATCTCAAGGATAAATAGGACTTATCTAAGTGAAATGGGGTAGAGAGAAGAGACAGGAAAGCATTTCCAGAATCAGGGACACCAGAGACCCCAGGAGAACATGGCATCTTTTAAGATGTAGCCCAGGCATAGAGAATGGGAAAGCAGAGTGAAGAGGGTGCAGAAAGGGGAGGGAAAAAATGACGAACAGTAAAACTGAAAGAGCTGGGTGTAGTGGCTCACGCCTGTAATCCCAGCACTTTGGGAGGCCAAGGTGGACAGATCACTTGAAGTCAGGAGTTTGAGACCAGTTTGGCCAACATGGTGAAACCCTCTCTCTACTAAAAATACAAAAATTGGCTGGGCATGGTGGCATGCACCTGTAACCCCAGTTATTGGAAGGCTGAGGCACGAAAATCGTTTAAACCTGGGAGGCAGAGGTTGCAGTGAGCTGAGATCGCGCCACTGCACTCCAACCTGGGTGACAGAGTGAGACTCCATTTCAAAAAAAAAAAAAAAAAAAGAAAGAAAGACTGAAAGAAAAGCTGCAGGACCTTGTAAGAATTGTCTGTACAACATTGGAAGCAATATCACTCTGATTGCAGAGAAAGGGTTGAAAGTATACAAGACCAGAAAGTAGGAGACCATTTAGGCAGAAAGTCAGGTGGTCAATGAGGATGGCCAGAACTAGGGTAATGGCAATACAGATGCAGAGACATACTGATTCAAGAGATATTAGATAGGTTCAACCAGACTTGATGACTCATCTTTCAGCGGACAAGTGAAATGAAGAAGAGAGAGTTGGAACCTATTAGAAAGGTTTGTAGAAATGAGGCCACCACACTGAAGCCAAATATTTAAATATCTTCTTAATATGCTATAAATTCTACAAGACCTGCGACTAGGTCTCCCACAGGTTGAACCCAGTTCTGCAAATATCAATATTAATCTAATCTTTGCATAGCAAAAATCTCTCATCTCTGCTGATAGGCTTCTTTGTAGGACAAGATTATAAGCAAGACATGCCAAGCATTACAAAATCGTCACAATTGTCCCTTAACAGTTACTGAAATGATATTTGGTTTACGTTTCTTTGCAGCTCCCCCTGGGACCTGTGACTCTTCAACACACAGTGGAAGGGACAGTCAAGGTTGCAAAGATGTGCTGGACAGACGTTTTAAGACAATTTGGCGATAGAAAGAGATTGCAGATTTCAACAATGACTAATAAATAAAACACCCTTTATATTTTTGATTGATAAAGGAACATCGTTCAAGAAGGTCAAAATGTGGCTATTTCCTAATACGAATTTTTAAAGCAGGTGGCATTAGGTTACCCTAATACAAAAGGATGCCCCTAAATTTCCCAGAAGCCATATGGGTACATTTAAAATTACAGAAAATTCCATCTGGAACGTTCCTTCTTTTCTTAACATAAAACTCATTCCTATTTCCCCCCCAAAAAAAACTTTATCATTTTTTATTGATTTTTATTATTACTAATTTATCACCTAAAGGTCATTATGAGAAAAGGCAGAAAGCTGAAAATAGAATTGGTGAGGGAAAAACCAATAATGCTGAAATGGGATTCTGAGAAATAAAGCATTTTTTGAGACGAAAAAAAAAACCCTCTTGTAATCAGTAACCAAATGGACGAGCTGAAATTCTCAAAAACAATGTGTATGGTCTACTGTGGGGTTGTTTCCAGACCCATCCTTCCCAGAGCCTGAGGCGGCAACTACACTCTGTGACCTTATTTCTTCTTAATGTCATTGTAGCCACTTAAAAGATGCCTGTGGATACATTCATTAATTCAGCAAGCATTTATGAAACACCTCCAGAGAGCCAGCCATAGTTCCAGGTTTCGAGAATTTTACTTAAGATGTGGGAAAACCCCTACGTTAGAAATTTTGCTTGCTAATTAATAACATACCCTCTCTTGGCTTTTGGCACACGTACATACTAAGAAAATTACTAGATCAGATCTTTGTCCAATAATCTAATTACTTATGTCAACAGAGAGGCTCTTCAAGTATACTTGATTCACTTACCTATGTAAAGTTCACAACCCTTTAAAGTTCTTCAACTTACTGTAAGGGGTAAGACTGGCAATATTTGCATAGGTGAGGCTGCTATGACAAAGACATCAAAAGGAACATCCATCTGGGTAGTGCTGAATAAGGCTAATGAGAATTCTGATTGGAAATTTCATTTCATGTTGCTCATTGACTAAGCTGAACCTGGCTTTCAGGTCACCTGGGCATTACAATCCTCATCTGAAAGTCTGTTTTTGTTTTTTTCCAAGTGACTGAATCGTAACAAGCTTGAGGAGACAGGCGGCTTCCTAATCCCAGCTCAATTGATATCCATGTAACAATGAATGTCACCAACGCTAACAGCTGCTGCTTTAGCACAGGTGGTAAATTCAGTCTCCCACTCTACTTTTATCTCAGTGTACACAGAACTAAGAAGAAACATGCTGAGACTCAGAAAGCCACCAGGATGTTTTTTTGCTGGGAACTTTCCAAAAGTCACCCATTGCATCTATTTTTTTTTTTTCTTTTCTTTTTCATCATGTCACCACTAAAAGCTTAATTGTTTTAGGAAAAGGGTGTGGGTTGGGACATGAACTTCATTAGGGTAAAGAATCAGTAGGGGCACTGTTCAAAGAGGACAAGTAGGTAAATATTACTTAATCTGGGAGGTGTTTCCTAAAAAGATTCCTGGGAATCAGACTTTGTTATGTGCATAAGCCTAGCTATGGCTCAGAACACATGCAACCACCAGCAACACAACCCAAAGAGCTTCTTGTTTGAGATCAGATAGGACCATAGCAAGGCACAGAGTTATTGTGTATACCTTTGCAGACTTCATCTTTTTTGTGGGCTGGAAATTATTTAATAATACATTAGAAACCTAATCATCATTCTTAGAATGCAAAGGCTTTCAAGTCAGTCCCTACCATTAGCTCTTTCTCATGTTCTGAACTTCAAAGCCATTGTTGATGACATCACAATAGTCACATCAATAAATCTTGTCAATAAAGTGATGAACTGTGTACTACCCTGTCAGAAGAATAAGAAATGTGTCTTGCTATATCCTACTCTTATTTTGCAGGCCATATCTCTACTTGCATTTGCTGAAAATTGTTTTTAAAATCCGAAAACTACCTATGTTACTTAAGTTCAAGCTTTATGTGCACTGAAAATTATTCCTGAAGTCTACTAACTTTTAGTGAATCTCTCCTGATAGGGCACACAACTGTTCAGGCCATATTCCTGGTTCTCAGCCTCTGACATTTTGAATTAGCAATTTTTTTTTTACATATATGAGTTTTGTTCTCACAATGACATCATTGGCTTCTTGAAGGCATATGCTATGTCCTGATTTGCTCTGCATCCCTACACATAGCACAGTTTAACTGCATAATAGATAACTATTTGCTGGTAGTAAAATTTGTAAAATTTGGTATCTGCATGGGTCTAGGAGTAGGTCAAGAAATGAAAGTAAGGAGAGACAGAAAGAGAAAGTACAAAATTGGAAAGTGCCATGGATTCCATTTGCTTCAGTCTTCCTTAGTTCTCCAGGCCCTGCAGAAGTCCTGTTTCTGCCCAAACTGGGAGAATACATTTTATGTGTTCAAATAGACAATATTTTATAGGCCTTAGAATGTAAACTGCATGAGGACATAGGTTTGTCCGTTTTGTCCATTGTTGTATCCACATTTCCTAGAGCAGGTCCTGACACATAATAGGTACTCAGTGAACATTTGTTAAATATATAAAAGCATTGAAACAAGAATCTCTCACTGAATCTCCATCTCAAGGCACCATCATAGAATGAGCAAGTAGAGGTTTTAAAGATAAGCTAGTCAAATTTCCTTATTTTGCAAAGACAGAAACAGAGGCAACAGAGGGAGGAAAGTCTGGGTCGTCTAACTCTTAGCTCTGTCCACTGATTTAGTTTTCCTCTTCGCATAAAACTTTAATAGAGAGACAGCTTTCTTATAAAATCATATTCCAGGGCCAGATGTGGTGGCACATGCATGCAATTCCACAGATTTGGGAGGCTGAGGCAGGAGGATTGCTTGAGGCCAGTAGTTTGAGGCTGCAGTGAGCCATGACTGCACCACGGCATTCCAGCCTGGGCAACAGAGTGAGACTCTGTCTCTAAATAAATAAATAAATTGAATGAAAATGCCTGCTAATGGCAACTAAAATCTAAAGACCTATGACAGCATAGACAGAATCATGCCCTGGGTACTAGGTAAAAATAAATAAACAAAAGTAAGGGTTGGTTTTGGAGACAGAATTCAAACTTCTCATTATGTGATTTGAATGAATGACGTTTTATTATTTGCAATTAATGGCATTTTACTCAATGATTCTCTTATCTGACAGCAGCATTGCTGAAAAGATTGGTGTCAAGTAGCTAATTTCATTAGTAAACACACAGGCTGCTTTAACTGAAGGTGAGGATGATTACTAGGTGATATGGCTTGGATCTGTGTCCCCACTGAAATCCCATGTTCTATTGTAATTCCCAGTGTTGAAGGTGGGGCCTGGTGGGAGGTGATGGATCATAGGGGTGGTTTCTCTTGACTGGTTTAACACCATCCACCTTGGTACTGTTGTGATGGTGAGTAAATTCTTGTAAAAGTGTGTAGCACCTCCTGGCTCTCTTTCTTGCTTCTGTTCCTACCATGTAAGACGTGCCTTCTCCTCCTTTGCCTTCTGCCATGATTGTAAATTTCCCTAGGCCTCCCCAGAAACCAAGCAGACGCCACTGTACTTCCTATACAGCCTGCAGAACCATGAGCCATTTAAACCTCTTTTATTTATAAATTACCCAGTCTCCAGTATTTCTTTATGGCAGTGTGAGAATGAATGAATACACTAGGGTTATTTGCTGTTGGTTGTTTTGCCTCTCAAGCTTCTTTTTTACCTCATTTAAAAAAGAGAGGCCAGCCAGGCACGGTGGCTCACGCCTGTAATCCCAGCACTTTGGGAGGCCAAGGCAGGTGGATCACGAGTCAGGAGACCGAGACCATCCTGGCTAACATGGTGAAACCCTGTCTCTACTAAAAAATACAGAAAAAAAAAAAAAAAAATTAGCCGGGCATGGTGACGGGCGCCTGTAGTCCCAGCTACTCGGGAGGCTGAGGCAGGAGAATGGCATGAACCCGGGAGGCGGAGCTTGCAGTGAGCAGAGATCTCGCCACTGCACTCCAGCCTGGGTGACAGAGCGAGACTCCGTCTCAAAAAACAAGAGAGAGAGGCCATAAGTAGCTATAGACAGGCACCAAAATGGTTTCCCCTAGAATAAGGGGACAAGTTCAGGAACTTTTTCTCCTAAAAATTTGAATCAGTAAATTCCAGTTAAAAATGGAGGAGAATAGAATTGCTATTGTTATCTACTGTAACGGACAGTTTTATAAAAACGCTGCTAAAATTAAGGAACTTTTTGAAATCTCACTAAGTTACTTGGGGAATTTTTGAATCCATCAAGATTTACACGTAGGCAAAACAAAATAACCTAGGTTTATAACAAGCCCTAATGTAAAAACGACTTAGAAATAAGATGGTGGTGTTGGATTTTAAGACTCAGTTTCCCTATTACATGGGAATCTGTAATTTTTATTTTTCCCTTCCAAAAGACATCTTCATATGTGAACCACTTGTTTGGGCAAAGGAAAATCAAAAGGCAAAATTGTATCTATTCTATCTAGCACTCTCCAAGGTTATCAGAGAGCTTTGAACTGCTAGACAATGATGTTAATCAGTACTCCAGAGTTTGGTCCATAGAACAAACCAAAATGACAAAGTTACAGACCAAACTTCAGATCTTGCATTAGTCCCACCAGGAGACAGACAATCTGTGAGGCCTGGCCTGAGCCATGAGCTAATCTCTTATCTCTGTGCTAAAAGAATCACTTCTAACTTTCACTGTCATTATCAATGTATTCATTACATGTATTATTATTTGTCATTAGTATTGCTCTTTTATATTTGTATCATTTACAGTTTGTTTATTTATTTATTTATAATATTATTGTCTTTTGAGACAAGGTCTTGCTCTGTCACCCGGGCTGGAGTGTAGTGGTGCAATCACAACTCACTGCAGCCTTGAACTCCTCCCCTCAAGCTATCCTCCCAGCTCAGCTTCCCAAGTTGCTGAGACTATAGGTACATACCACCACTCCTGGCTATGTTTTTCTATTTTATTCTAGAGACAAGTTCTCCCTATGTTGCCTAGTCTGATCTTAAACTCCTGGGCTCAAGTGATCCTCCCTCCTTGGCCTCCCAAAATGCTGGGATTACAAGTGTGAGCCACTGTGCCCAGCTTCATTTACAGTTTATAACTCACTTTCTATACATATCATCCTGTGGGCTAAAACAAAGTAAGAATTACTGTCCCAATTTACCAGATGAAGTGGGGCTATGCATTCTCATTACATACCCAGGTCATCTAATTGGCAAATAGCTGACATCTAACCTGGAATCTTTCCTCTAGTCTGCACTGTCCTTAAAGTACTGAAGATGATTCTGCAGACTGATACCGCATGACGGACCAATCCATCACCAGATGGTGTCTGAGTGAAACGTAAGGTGGCGCAGTAAAAAGATACTGAGTCCAAGTCACAAAAGCTGGTAGTCACATCTATGTGACTCTGATTTGTGGCTCCAGAGATATGTCCAATTCCAGTCCAAAAGGGTAGGAGCTCAGGGGCAAAAATTATATGTCTTTCTTCATTTAGATACTTCTAGATGCTAAATTTCAGGGTGTTAGGTTCACAGGTGGGAAAAAGGAGGAGGTAGGAGAAAGTTTTGTATCACGTTACTTAGGTATGTGACCTAGGTATGGCTAGGTAGCCCTCTGGTGGCTACCCTCAGTGACGGGTCTAGAGAGAAAATAACCAAGTTGACCTGTTCCTGTCCTTTCTTTCATTCTGATAGAAGGGCAGTTTTATTTATAAGTTTCATGTGATTTCACTCCCATTGCAATATGTGGTCTTTGACATGAAAGGAAAGAAAGGTTTACTTTTACCTGAAGTTTTTGTTGTTGTCTTTTAGAGACAAGGTCTTGCTCTATCACCAAGGCTGGAATGCAGTAATGCCATCATAGCTCACTGCAGCCTCCAATCCTGGGCTCAAGGAATCCTCCCACCTCAGCCTCCTGAGTAGCTGTGACTACAGGCATGTGCCACCATGCCCATCTATTTTTTTTTTTTTAATAGGGATGAAGTCTTGCTACATTGCCCAGGCAGATCTCAAACTCCCAGCCTCAAATGATCCTCCTGCCTCAGTCTTCCAAAGTGCTGAGATTACAGGTGTGAGCCACTGTGCCCAGCATTCATTACCTCAAGTTTTCATATTATTTTTTATTTTAAATATATAAAAAGTAGTTCATTCCATCAATGTAAGTTTCATGAGGGAAATCGGTTATTTGACCTCTGCTCAATTTCCAGGGTCTGGACCAGTGTATGGGACAGATAGATCCAAGAAGTATTTGCTGACTGTATCAGCTGAAGTCATATCTTACACTTCTTTTCCTCACTGTTCTAAGGAGAGCTCCACTGGTTTACTGATATAGGTTTTCAGGTCAAGCTGTGACCACTTGCAACTTATGTCTATTCCTTGGTAGTCTTGTGTATAAAACTTAGGTGGCAAATATGAAAATTATTATAAGTAAATAGGTTAAAATCTTGAGACACACTTACCCAAGTGGATTTGCAAACCTTAATCTTATATTTCCAGGTAGATAGGACCTTCCAATAGTGAGAGTTTGCACAAGTAATTCATCATCCTGGTATGATATCCCAGTTAGAGAATTTCCACTTCCCTCAATCAAACACATATATCTACAAGATCTAAGCTCCATAGCCACAAAAGGCATTATCTTCTGAACCCAGAAATCACCAAAGTATTTTGGCTTTACACAGGTTGTATAATTTCTACGGTTACAAAAAATTATAAACGATTATATCAATGTTTATTATGATTATCTAGTCGCCAACAAACCCACCTTTATTTTCTATTTATTTCTTCTGACAGAACTGGATTCTGACATCTGCTAAATTTGTCACCTTGGAAAGTTATACTCTTTAAATCTCAATTGTCATGCATAAGATTAGAAATGATCATAATACTCACTTCATAAGACTGCAGTAATAGTTAATGAGATAATTCATGGAAAGCTTCTAGAATGGTATCTTCTAAATTATAAGAACTTATAGTGAATTTATTGTTATTACCATTGTTATCATCTCATTCATGCTATTCATAATCTAAAGGCGAAAATACCTATAATAGTTCAAACTCTCTAGGAGTTTTCTCACTTTTAAAATACTTTTCACTTTTACATGTCTATATTTTGTCAAATATGTCCAATTATTTTTTATATATTTACTTTCAGTTTTAACTGCTTATACTAACTTTTAGTTATAAAGTACATTTCAATAATGTTTCAGATATTGTTCTTTGTTTATATTTTGTATAGTTCAACAGGGTCATAATTTGAGAGGCCAAATCCATAACATTTTATTGATTATTTTTTACTATTTAAGAGTATCTTTAACCATAGCTGATTTATAATTGTGAGCCATGTCAATCTTTATTTGTCTTAATATTGTTAACTCAGAAATTGTTGTTTAGTAGGCTTAAACATAATTTTAAAAGGTAATTTGGTCCCCCAGTATTATCAGTCTTCTAGATACAGCCAATGTGTAACTAAGAATATAATTATTATTCCAAAATGCAACATAAATTATGTATTTTGTTATCAAGTATTTATTGAGGACTGTGCTGTACCAGGCCCTGCCTCCGTGTTGAGGATGTCCCATTGAACAGGGTACACAGCTGCCCTTGTGAAGCTTATATTCCAAACAGTCAACAAACGAACAAGCCAACAAACATAATCAGATGGTAACAAGTGCTCAGGAGAGTGGATGTGACTGTGGGGCTACTTTAGGGGCTTGGCTAAGGCTTTTCAGAGTAAAAGTTATTTTCATGGAATGACAAGACAAAGCAAATCATGCAAGGATCAAGGGAAGAGTGCTCCAGGTAGAGGAAACAGTTACCTTGGAGGCACCAAGCTGGAAAGAATCTGCTTGGTATATTCAAGAAATCGAAAGAGACCAATGAGGTTGAAGTTAGGAGACCATGTGTAGCCCAGGCAGGATAGGATAGTAACTTTAACTTGGGTGAAAGAAATGCATATGGATAAAAGTGACCATGAAGAGAAGTTGACTAACGGGTACAAATATACAGTTTGATAGAAGAAGTAAGATCTAGCGTTACATGGATCAGTAGGGTGACTATAGTTTACAATAATCTATTGTACATTTCAACATAGCTGGAAAAGAATAATTTGAATGTTTCTAGCTTATAAAAAGACAAATACTTTTAAAAGGTGATGAACATCCCAAGTACACTGACTTTATCTTTACAAATTAGATGAATGTCTTAAATTATCACATGTACCCCAAAACTATGGACATTTATTATGCATTAACAAAAAACAAAAAATGTTTTAAAAAGTGAACGGACTTAGATGTTTCACAGGTAGAGGCAGTAGGGCATACTGATTGAGTTAGTATGGTGATGAGGAAGTAAAAAGGAATAATTCAGATTTCTGTCTTAAGGTTCTTAAGTGGAGAGTGGTAATGTTTACTGAGATGTAGAAGCACAGGGGAGGTGGACCAGGATTGGAGGAGAGAAATCTAGGACTCTGTTTTATTAGTGTGAAGTTTGAGAAATCGTCTGGACATCCAAGTGGGGATTTCAAGGTAGTGGTTGGGTGTTGGGTGGTCAAGTCTGAAGTCCAGGGGAGAGACTATGCTTGAGAATCATAGATACATGGCTCACACAGGTGGCCAAGCAACTGGAGGGGTCACCTAAAAAGAGCATATAGAAAAAGATTTCCAGAAACACTCTACATTTATTCGTCAAGCAAAGACAGAAGAACTGGCAAAAGTATTCCAGAAGAAGAATCTACGAGGAGATGGTAAGAGGAAAACCGAAAAGGATTGTAAGAGGAAGACCGAGGATATATGGTGTTATAGATGACAAAATATATTATTAAAAAAAGTATTTCAAGCAGGAGAGAATGGCCGGCCAACTTTGTTGGATACTGCCAGAGACATAATAAAATAAGAACAGAAAAGTGAATGAATTTGGCAATGTGGAGATAGAAGCAAAAAGGTAATAAATAAATTTGGGTGAGAAAGTGGAGATGGTGATGACAAATGCCTTTTTAAGAAGTAGGTCTGTGAAAGGGAGCAGAGCAAATGAGAACAGCAGTGCAGTAAAGAAGAAGGTTTTGTTTCATCTTCTTTTTGTTTTTGAAGGTGAGGGATATTGGAACATGTCTACAGGCATTAGGGATGATTCAGAAGAGAGAGGTATTCATGATACGGGGAAATCCCATGAACGAAGTCCTTGAAAATACAGAAACTTGTATCCAGAAATCTTAGGACAGTATTGACCTATAGGTGGAGTTGATCTAGCTTCAAGTTCTGGCTCTGCCAATAACCAGCTGCACAACCCTGGATAAACCATTTTACCTCTCATAACCTGAATTTCCCTCAACTGATAGGATTTATTAATATCTTCAGTGATAAGGTCTATGTCAATCTTACAGTGAGAATTTAACTCAGTACACATGCAGAAGGATCTGACACAATGGATGGCATCCTGTAGGAGCTCAGTAAATGCTGAATCATAATTTGTTATATCAATCATATGCAATTACCCCTACCAGAGGATTTTTCCATTCATTCTTTTGTCACAACCCTGTTATTTATTTTGATAGACTAGATCTTTCAAAATGTCAAGGTGCTGCTAATTCTCCACCTATGACCACAGGAGAGTTTTATTCTCTTGTTATTAAGGGCAGAGTGTGGACCCAGATAATGCCCATAATACAATTTTACCCAGGGAGTCATCAAGGGCTAAGCCCTCATTAGCAAAATGAGTTGTAATCTTCCCTGTTTTCAGATCTAATATTTCAGAGTAGTATCTTAAATAAGAGTTAAGTGGTTTTAAGGCATAATCACTCATATTGATAAGTGTTTTTTTATAGTCTCTTTTGCTCTTCAGAAAAAAATCTGTCAAGATGAATCTAAGAATATTTGGAGACTTCATTGAGCTTTCCATTGGCTTTTTGACCCAGGAGATGGCAAATAGATATATGCTAAGTTTTTAAAAAAAGATATGTTTATTGCGGCACTATTCACAATAGCAAAGACTTGGAACCAACCCAAATGTCCAACAATGATAGACCGGATTAAGAAAATGTGGCACATATACACCATGGAATACTATGCAACCAAAAAAATGATGAGTTCACGTCCTTTGTAGGGACATGGATGAAACTGGAAACCATTATTCTCAGCAAACTATCACAAGGACAAAAAGCCAAACACCGCATGTTCTCACTCACAGGTGGGAATTGAACAATGGGAACACATGGATACAGGAAGGGGAACATCACACTCTGGGGCCTGTTGTGGGGTTGGGGGAGTGGGGAGGGATGGCATTTGGAGATATACCTAATATTAAATGACGAGTTACTGGGTGCAGCACACCAACATGGCACATGTATAAATATGTAACTAACCTGCACGTTGTGCACATGTACCCTAAAACTTAAAGTATATAAAAAAAAGATATGTTTTCAACAATTGAAATGCTTCAAAATTTGCACTTAAGTACTCCAAGAATCAGGGCAAGTCCCTTGATTTTTCCTGTAAAAACAGAAAAAATTCCTTACATGTGAAAATGCTCTTAGGTGCTATAAATTGGAGCTATATTTGGTTTCTTCTTCATTTGGGCTTTTATCCTAATCCTGTATTATTGCTTTTAGGTAGAATTAAGTACCTACCACAGTGGCTGTCATGGTAGGCACTCAGTGAGTAAATGGAAGCGCCCCGTGCATAATGAATATAGGATGTTTTATTCTTAGAGCTGGCTTTATGAGTAAAAGTCCTGTACAATGCACAGTTTGATGCTCTACTATTACCCTCTTGAAATTCCTAATGATTTTTTAACGAGAGACTCTGCATTTTCATTTCCCACTGGGCCCCACAACATGTCTAGCTGGCCTTGTTCCTTCTTTCTCCCTTATCTTTTCATAACACCAACTGACCTCCTAAATATCTCTCAAACCAGCTCAATTCTCTCAGTTCCCATTATTGCTGCCTGAATTAAGCCACAAGCAGCCCTCCTCTGGGTGGGCACAGAGCCTTTCATCTGCATTCCCACTCTACTTTTGTGTTCATCCAATACAATTTCTAGAATATATTCAGAGTGCTCATTTCAAAATATAAATCTGATTCTATCATTAGTTTGGCAAATATTTACTGGGAGTTTGTTCTAGGTATTATGCCAGGTACTGGAAGTGTAATCATGATCAAAACCAGACACAAATCAAAAGTAATTCCAAGAGGGACATCATCCTGATTTCTGGGAGAAAGAAGGGCTTGGTATTAGCCATGATTAACTAAAATACATTTCTAGGCAGACTCTCTGATTACACTACTTTGATGGATACATTGGTTCAGATACTGGGTGAAATTGGGGAGGAGGGAATAAAGAAAATAAACACTTTAAAACTAATTCACTCTGGAAAGCACACTGGAAGCCAAGTTGCTGTGTGGTTTTCCCATATCACAACAGGTAACTACAAATCCTTACTTTGAAAAAATTTCAGGTGAAAACTGTTTTGGTTCATGACTCTGGGGACCTAATTGATGACGTGTTTTCATGTTGTTGAAAATCCAAGGTTTATTGATAGAAAAAAACAGTCTGCATATCTTGCAGGTATCCCCAAAGGTCCCACATGGGTCAATTCTGTGCAGAGACAAGTGGTCTTATATTCAGATACAAGTAGCATAACTTTGCTCTCTTCTAATATCCCCCAGTCTCTGAAGCATTTAGATCCCTTTCTCACTTAGTAGTGGAAAATGTTAGCTCTGGTTGAAAATTAGAATCTCAAAATACTTGTTATTCAACCTTTATCAGAAGTTTGGGTAAATGGGGAAACAAAGGAACACATGAAGAAAGCTGTCAAAGTTAAAAAGTGTCCTTCAACTTCTTGAAGCTTTCTTGGGTGAATTGAGCCACTCAAATGTTGAACACTCTATGTGCACTGGGCTAATTCTTCCAAAATGGCTTTAACTCAATTTTGCTTTAATGTTATGCCCTTGGCTTTTATTCAAGGTTTATACTAGAAACCATCAGATGAAATTCGCTTCTGCATTTACTGTAAAAATGTGGTTGAGGGCATTGTCCATTACATCAGTCAATAAGCGCTATTAAGTCCCATGTGAGAAAATTCTTTCAAAATTAATTTTAGCAAATAAAATGGGCTCCTTGTTAAACTGATATTCTGATTCCTTTCCAATAATGAAAGATGTATTAATTTGGACTTTTTTTGTTTTAAGTGGCAGAGTTCTACTCAGACTTGCTAATCAAAGAACAGAATTTACGTGCTCTCACTGCTTGGAAGGACTCTTGGATCATGGTCAGAATCTAAGAGCTGCAGCAGCCAGGTTTCAGGGCCTCAGGGACAGAAGCCAGAACTCAGTACACAGGGCTTGCTCTCTCTCCATTTGCAATTCTCCTCTGTTCAGTTTTCTTCCTCCCACTGGAGACAGGCCTGCTCCTCAGGGCAGGGAATTTAGCCAATGGATAGTCCCAATTTATATTTTTCCAGCTTAGCATCTTCAGTGGGCAATAAACTCCATTCCAAAGCATATGTATTAACCTCTGGGAAGACTCTTATTGATCTCGAACTCTTATTGGCCAGGTACCTAGGTACCCATCCTCTGGAAAATCACCATGTCAAGGGAATGGGGGTCCTATACAGAAGGGTAGAAGATGGGGCACATTGATTGACAGCCCTAGGCAGAGGGTGGAGAAGAACCTCCCCAAAGAAAAAAAGAGTCCTGTTAACAGAAGAAGAGCCCAATAAAGCACAAAGGGCAGACAAAAGGGAATGGCCAGAGCGATCAGTGACCTGAGCTAGGATAACAGTTTGTTTTCCATTTTGCTCTGAATACTAGGAAGCCTGTAGGCAAATATGGAGCCTAACACCAATAATTATATTTACCTTTTAGCTTGGTTCATTTTAACTTTGATTGTGTTTTCTTACTTTCTTTTACAGCTTTATTGTTATACCTAGTTTTATAAGCTTTTAAATGTTCCTTTGAAAAGAAATAAGATATTGAATTATGATTATTCCATGAAATTATTTCTTGGGTTAGTCTGCTGAATCACAAGATGCCAATTTGAAAACAGAAATATTTTATTCTTGAAAATAAAGCTAAGAGTGAAGTTTATAGTAGAGAAACATGTCTGTACAAAAGAGAAGAGAGGAGTAAGTCAAGCCTTGTCTTTAAGGGCCGACCATACTCTGCTGTTTTGTGCATTGCTGGCCATGATGGCCTTGTGTTTGTGGTAGAAAGTCCCTTACAATGAAAGGAAAAGCCAGCCCTTAATACACTATGAGGCATAGCTCTTTACAGCAGAAGACAAATATGTGAACAGAAAATTAGCTGTAAGGGCTACTGGAAAGAGCTTTCATTAGTAGCTCCAGTTGCAGGACTTCTTGAGAAGGAAGAGTTTTAGAAGATTTTTCCAGATGTTCAAAGGCAGTTGATTGGGTCACCTGACCTTGCAACTGGAAGTCTTCCCTTCTGAAGAGACTCTCATCACCACCTTGGCCAATCACATGATTTCTCCTTTTTAACTCTGGGCTAAGGATGGGCAACATCTTCTCTCCTGATCAAAGATTAAACAGATTTGAATTTCCCGAGATCTTTAATAAGGACTAAGTAAAAATATGCTATTATCAAATATACAACTGACAAGTTTTTTAAGAATATATTTTAGTATATTATTCATAAAAATGATGTGGTTCTATCACTTTTCCTCATAACTGCATACTTATCTCTTGAACTTATTTCTCACCACAGAGTATCACAGAGGGGTAGCTGTCTAAAAATGCTGATGAGGCTGGGCACGGTGGCTCGCACCTGTAATCCCAGCACTTTGAGGAGCCAAGGTGGGGGGATTGCTTGATCTCAGGAATTTGAGACCAAACTGGGCAATGTAGAAGGCCTCATCTCTAAAAAATAACTATATCCAGGTGTGGTGGTGTGTGCCTGTAGTCCCAGCTACTCAGGAGGCTGAGGTGGGAGGATCACTTGAGCTAGGGAAGTGGAGGTTGTAGTGATCCAAGACTTCGCCACTGCACTCCAGCCTGGGTGACAGAGGCAGACCCTGTCTCAATAAACAAACAAACAAATAAATAAAATGCTGATGGCATTCTTAGGCCTAGGCAAAAATATCCGTTCTTAGGGTTCTGCTGTTGAGCCCTAGGTTCCATCCTCACTCAAGGACTTGAGGTGGTTACAACCCTCCTCCACTCTCCCCCAGAAGATAATCTGATCTCTGCTTCCCTACATTACAGAGACCTGGCCTGTTTTCTTAGTAACTTTAAATTGTAGCTTATGATAAAAAACAATGCCTTAACCACTCAATAAACATAATTTCTATTCTCCAAGAACTCTATCTGTTCTCTCAGTAGGATTACTGTCTCATTGGGACAATGAAATCAGAGGAAATATAGTCAGTGTAAAGAAGGCCCTGGAGGTGAAGATGTTGGGAGGCAGAAGAGGGGAATCACTAATTTGGTTTTGCTCTGTTTTCCAAAGGGCTTCACAGTCATTTATTTGCTATTCATCAAACAACAGCTGGCACCTAAATTGTCAACATTTTCTTTGCATAACCTCAAGAGTGAGTGCGACACAGATAGGCACCAGAGAAGGAGGATGATGCCTCTGATACTACCAGATTCTCTAAACATCATTTCTTCCCTCCCTTTCCATAAGGAGTCATTTAATGCTCTCTTTATGATGTAATGTGGTTAATGTAGAACCACATTGTGTTGTGGAACACAGCAGTTGAAAGCGAGCTGAGTGATTTCAGAGAAACAGCCCAGATCACACCAATGCGCTGCTTTTATGTGTTTTTCTATTGGCTCCTGGAAAATGACAGCACCTCTAATAGGCACTTGGGAAAATGAGTATTTCTCACTATTTCCACTGAAATAAGCCTGTTCAATTCCACCGAAGTTTTGTATTCAACTTGTCACCCATAAAATGAGAGGTTCAGGCTGGTTGATCTCTACATTGTGAAGTTTCAACCTTTCTTTTACTTGTTTGTTTTACTTCACTAAAAAAAAATTGTACACATATTATAGTAACAATAACAGAAATTCAAGGCTGGGAATACAATGTTACCCATAATCTCATAATATCAAAACTTTTTTCCTTGAAGGTTTTGTCTTCTTGTCCACATGCAGTTATAATAATAACATATTTGAAGTCATGTAATTGACTTAATTATGTATTATTCATCTTAGAAGCATCTCTCAAGTTTTTTTTTTAAATATACTTTTAGTGCTGCATAGCATCCCATTAGATTACCATATATTGATTTACTTAGTTTTTTTGAGACAGGATCTCGCTCTGTCACCCAGGCTGGAGTGCAGTGGTGCAATCTTGGCTCACTGCAACCTCAACCTCCCAGGATCAAGCGATTCTCCTGCCTCATCCTCCCCAGTAGCTGGGATTACGGGTGCCTGCCACCACTCCTGGCTAATTTTTTGTATTTTTAGTAGAGATAGGGTTTCACCATGTTGGCCAGGCTGGTCTTAGATTTACTTAATACCATCCCATTAAATTAGCATGTACTGATTTACTTAATATTGTCTCAAATGTCAAACCTTCGGTTTTCATTTTTCTCTGCTGTAGAGATGCTGAAATAAACACCTCAGGCATATAAATTAAAAAAATCATTTTTGAGTCTTTTTAAAGATACTTTTATAAGAGCTGGGACATTTGAAAGATGGATGTGCATATTTCTATGGCTCTGAAATCACATTGCCAAATTGCTCTTCAAAAGGGCTGAACAAATTTACACTGTCAAAATCAGGAGGTGAAAATTCCAGTTACACCAGGTCTTTGCCATATGGGTGTATTTTAATGTTTTGTTCCTTTGATGGATATATGCCCTTTTAAAAAAATCAGCTGCCTGGCGAAGATGATTGTGGTTTCCACTGTTTTGTTTTTCATTGTCATTTCCCCCCTCCCTGCCCTTCTCCCCTTTCCCTTGAATCAAGTAATAGTTCTCACACTAACATCTGTGCTACACTGACACACACCCCAAGGGCTTATCGCAGCTTGTCACCTACTCACGGAGATTAATTTCTCCTTCAGATGTTTGTCCTTCAGCTTCCTATTTGCTAAAAAGCCTCAGGATGTAGTGGTCTGCTACCCCTGAAAATGATCCAGCATCGACACATGCTGTCACTCGCCTTCCCTCTCCTTTACACTGGTGGTTCCAGGGGATGGGTTTTTCTTTGCTTATAGCCCCTGCAGACACCTGACCTTTCCCAATAGAAACAATGTAAATGACACCAGGATTTGAGTGACTGAAACTTCAGTTCGGGTGGCAGATAATCCACGCTGCCTGGAGGCAGAGTGTGTCTTGCTATTCTAGTAGGAAGTGAAAGTTGGGAGGGCTGACTTCTCCCCAGATTCAAATGCAGATGATGGTGGAGGAATTCTGAGCTCTATTTTACCTACGTTCAATTTTTTAAAACTTTTTAGACTGTTGTGTCCATTGCCTTCACCATCCCTTCCTTCTTCCCCTATCCCGCCCGCAAATTTGTGCAGGAATTTGGTGACATTTGTATACACCAAATAGCGCAGCTGTATTTGGGCACCAAAGATTGAACTCGCCAATTGCTGCCTTCTATCTGTGTTGTTTTGTAAGCGATTTACATGAAAATCTGCAATCTAGGTTGTGACTTTTTTTTATACATAATACATCTGGTGAGGCAGACGAAGGGCAGAGAACTTGTTAAACAGCATGGAGATGGCAGCGCCTGGGTTCAAAGTATAGTCAGAATCATAAAAAAAATTTTCAGTAAACAGCGCTGGGCACAGTGGGTCACACCCGTAATCCCAGCACTTTGGGAGGCTGAGGAGAGAGGATTTATTTGAGGTCAGGAGTTTGAGACCAGCCTGTGCAACACAGCAAGACCCCATCTCTACAAAAAATACAAAAATTAGCTGGGCATGGTGGCACATGCCTATAGTCACAGGAGACTGAGGTGGGAGGATCGCTTGAGCCTGGGAGGTTGACACTGCAGTCAGTCATGATTGCACAATTGCACTCCAGCCTGGGTGACATAGCACAACCCTGTCTAAAAAAAAAAAAAAAAAGAAGAAGAAGAAGAAGAAGAAAAAAGGAAGAAAGAAAGAAAGAAAGAAATTGTGGTCAATCGTATCTCACATTTACCAATTCATTGCGTTCAGCTACAAGTAACAGAGACCGTCAGAATAGAAGCTTTAACAAACCATAGTTTTAATTTTTCTAAAAATGGGAAGACTGGGGGCAGCCTGATGGGGCTGGGGAAGCTCCACAATGAACTCAGACCAGGTCCTAATGTTCTGATTTCTATTCTTAGTTTGAGGATTTTATCCTTCATGTTGTCTCATGATTTCAGCATGGCCAGAGATCCTGATCCAGATGGCAGAAAGGAGAATGTGAAGGCAAAGGACAAGTTCCATGTTAGCATCCTCAGTCTCCCTTCTTAAGGAATCTCAAAGTTTCTCCCAATTCTCACTAATATCTCTTTGGCTAAAACTTAGTCACTTGACCACCTCCATCTGCTACAGAAGTTGAGAAATGCAGTGGGGTTTTGCTGTTGTTTTTTTTAACGTGGCTATAAAGTGTCCCCAACTAGCTGTGGAGACTAGATATTGGGTAGGCAAATAGTGTTCTCTGATTTGATTCATTCAGCCCATCTTTTAAAAACTGATCCTTCTAAGGTAAGAAATCCGTATCATGTAAAACTCAGTATAAAGACCACGCAGTCACAGAATGCTGAGCTGGGAAAGACCTTACGATGGTCGTGTGTTTCTGTGTCAAATGTTGATAGAACTTGGCTTGAACAATTCCAGTGCAAGTAATCTCCCTGTTCCACAAAGCATCCGTTTTCTTTTTTTGTTCTGTTTTGTTTTGAGACAGTGTTCTTCTCTGTTGTCCAGGCTGGAGTGCAGTGGCACGATCTCGGCTCGCTGCAAATTCTGCCTCCCGGGTTCAAGCAATTCTCCTGTCTCAGCCTCCTGAGTAGCTGGGATTACAGGCATGCACCAGCATGCCCGGCTAAATTTTGTATTTTCAGTAGAGACAGGGTTTCACCATGTTGGCCAGGCTGGCCTTGAACTCCTAACCTCAGGTGATTCACCTGCCTCAGCCTCCTAAAGTGCTAGGATTGCAGGCATGAGCAACCACGGCTAGTGAAAGCATCCCATTTCATCATGAGGCAGTTGTGTTGTTGTTGTTGTCTTTTTTTTTTTTTTTTTTTTGAGACAGAGTCTCACTCTGTCATCCTGGCTGGAGTGCAGCAGTGAGATCTTGGCTCACTGCAACATCCACCTCCCAGTCTCAAGCAATTCTCCTGCCTCAGCCTCCCAAGTAGCTGGGATTACAGGCATCTGCCACCATGCCTGGCTAATTTTTGTATTTTCAGTAGCGATGGGGTTTCACTATGTTGGCCAGGCTGGTCTCAAACTCCTGACCTCAAGTGATCCACCCACTTCGGTCTCCCAAAGTGTTGGGATTAGAGGCGTGAGCCACTGTGCCTGGCTCGTGAGACAGCTTTAATTAAGATAATAATAATAATGAAAGTAGTATATAGCATACTGATAATGTCTGCTTGTACTGAACGAAAATATATGTAATACACAGTCATTGGCTCCAGATCTTCTTTTTTCAATGCTTTTGTAGGATAGGGATTCAAATAATTGAAGACAAGTCACACCCTCAGCTCTGCAAAATACCATTTGTTCTCGTAACAGTCCATTTGCTACCAATATTACTTGGACACATTATCTGCCACTTATTTTTGTTTCCATTCTGAAATGTGTGCCATTATTTGCATAGACTATATATTTTAAACCTATATGACTTCCCTGAGCTTGTTCTAAAAATATTTTCCCTAATCTTTGGTTTCTCCTATTCACTCTATGATTTTCAAGCTTACTTAGGAAAAAACAAATCATACTAACATGAACAAAAATGCTTAGAAACATTTCCACTCCCCAGAGAAAGCTGGCTTTTTATATCTGTTGCCATTTGCCAGTTCATGTCAGTCCTTCTCCCCTTTCCTGACCTATGTCCCTTTTTTTTCTTTTCTCTGAACCAGCACTTTGGAGTCTTTCATATCACTTTGCCTCTTGCTCTCCGCTCTTGGTGTCTCTCCTTTGCAGCTCATTTGTCCCCTGTTTTGGGGTCACAGCCCTTTGTTTCTGCTCAAGTGCACCCTTACCATCTTTACTTCTTTCTCCTGAGTTTTAAAACATGGAAAAGTTCTGCATAGTCCCAATATGACAGGTTGCAAACGCAAGCTTTTTTATGCCAGAAAACCATGTCTGTGTAGAAATCCAAAATTTCATTAGAAAATGAAATGAAGGGGAATGGATTTCAACAATGCCGCTACTATTAATCAGCATTGGTTAAATAAAAAGTTACATTGAAATCTGAAAACCTGGCAGACAACCTGCAGCTTTAATAAAGGTGATCTCTTCACATCATCCTCCTTCCAACAAGGGCAGACCTGGGCACTGCTCTCTTGAGATGCCTTCAGGGTCCCTGGTTGGGGGCCCTTAGCATACTAGAGAGAGCTGGTAAGAGTCCACACCACGTTCGCTGTGAGCCAGTTGGCCAGGTTCCAAGAGGAAACCATCTTCTTCTCAATACCTGTTCTCCGAGAACAGTATCCCAGTGACTTTCCAGAGTAGAATTGTCCTTTATATGTTTTGGAAAAAGCACAAGAAGATGCTGAGAGAAATGCCATGGGGCAAACATGGCAAAAAAGATGAGATTTGAGTGTGGCAAGATGCTTTCTTTCCCATCTGGGTCCTGACTCCCCCACACTGCACAATGAATGAGTGAAGAGAGGAAGCGGCCCTCCAGTAATAGGAAAGGAGAGAGAACGTGGCTCCTCCAAAAATGAAAAGTAAAAAACCCAAACTCAAACCAAAGGCTGAAGAAGCCTTTAAGGAGGAGGCCACGGCCTCCAAGTTGACTGAAACTCTTGACGTCAATGAAGACAAAGGGCTTGATCAATTTCCCTCTGTCAACCCTGACAGTTTCCAAAATAGTAGAACACAGGATAAAAATAACACATCGAAAAGCAGGGTAGAAAATGTTAGCATGCACTGTTTGCGTATGTATCATACACACATGCATGCAGTAGGTGTACATGCATGTTACAGGTGTATAGAGAAGAGAAAGAAAGAAATAAAAGTCCTAACAGTGGTTATCTCTGAGTGCATTGTTACGGTGATTTAAATTTTCACTTTCATAGCTTTCTATAGTCTTCAATTTTGCTAAAATAAGTTTACATCATTTTTTTAAATTAAAATTATTTTTTGACAAAGGTGGGAGAGAGTAAATGAAATCTACTATTTACAAGGACACAAACCTCAATTTAGTGTCTGTTGAGCAAAGAAGAATGAGAGAAGGAAAAAATCAGGAGACACAAAATTGGCTATTCTGTCATTGCAGGGAAACATCCTCCAGCTTCTACACTTGAACACGCTAAAGTCAGGTGAAGAAATAAATAGAAGTACTTTCTTTTTTTTTGTTTTGCTTTGTTTTGTTTGTTTGTTTTTAAAGATGAGGACTTACTCTGTTGCTTAAATTAGAGTGCAGTGGCATGATCATAGCATGCTGCTGCCTCAAACTCATGGGCTCAAGCTTCCCAAGTAGCTCGGACTACAGGCACACACCACTATTCTTGCCTAATTAAAAAAAAAAATTTTAGAGACAGGGTCTTGCTATCTTGCCCAGGCTGGTCGTGAACTCTGGGGCTCAAGCAATCTTCCTGTCTTGACCTTCCAAAACAATGGGATTACAGGCATAAGCCACCACACCCAGACCCTAGAAGTACTTTCAAAGCAGGAGAAATTAAGCTCAGTCTCTCTTCATTACTCAGAAGCTACTAATTTTAACCTATTAAAACTATAGTAAGCTAATATAAACTTTTGTATTTTTTTCTTTGGAAGTATTTTTTAAAAATAGCTCACAGTAATACTGAGCAAAAAGAACAAAACTGGAGGCATAACAGTACCTGTCTTCAAAATATACTACAAAGCTATACTAACTAAAACAGCATGGTATTGGTGTTTAAACAGACATATAGACCAATGGAACAGAATAGAGAACCTAGAAATAAATGCATGTATTTACAGCTGATTGATTTTTGACAAAGGCACTGAAAACGTACATTGAGGAAAGGATGGTCTCTTCAATAAATGGTGCTGAGAAAACTGGACATCCATATGTAGAAGAATGAAGCTAGACCCCAATCTCTCACCACCTACAAAAATTAAACCAAAATGGATTGAAGACTTAAATTTAGGACCTGAAACTATAAAGCTACAGAAGAAAAGAGGGAAAACACTTCAGGATGTTGGTCTGGGCAAAGATCTCGTGGCTAAGACCTCAAAAGCAACAAAAAACAAAACTAGACAAATGGGACCATATTAAACTAAAAACTAACAGCACATCAAAGGAAACAATCAACATAGTGAAGAGACAATCTGAGGAATGGGAGAAAATCTTTACAAACTATTCATCTGACAAAGGACTATAGTTTGAGTTCCTTGTATATCCAGGAACAACATAACAGCAAAATGAAAACAAAACCAAAAAACAAAAACCAAATATGTAAAAGTACTAAAAAGACGGCAAAGAAATGAACAGATATTTCTTAAAAGAATACATACAATTGGCTAGCAGGTATATGAAAAAAAAAAGAGTTCAACACCACGAATCATCAGGGAAATGCAAATTGAAACCACAATGAGGTACCCTCTTTCCCTCAGTAAGGATGGATATTATCGAAAAGACAGAAAGTAATAAATGTCAGTGAGGATGTGGAAAAAGGAAAAAGGAACTCTTATACATTGCTGGTGGTAATGTAAATTAGTACAACCACTGTAGAAAATAGTTTGGAGGTTTCTCAAAAAACTAAAAGTAGAACTATCATATCATGTAGCAATCCCACCATGACATATTTACCCAAAGGAAAGGAATTCAGTATATCAAAATGATACCTGTACTCCCATGTTTACTGCAGCACTATTCACAACAGCCAAGATATGGAAGCAACCTAAATGTCCATCAATGGATGAATGGATAAAGAAAATGTGAGGCCAGATGCGGTGGCTCACACCTGTAATCCCAGCACTTTGGGAGGCCAAGGCAGGCAGATCACCTGAGGTCAGGAGTTCAAGACCAGCCTGACCAACATGGCAAAACCCTGTCTCTACTAAAAAATGCAAAAATTAGCTGGATATGGTGGCACATGCCTGTAGTCCCAGCTTCTTGGGAGACTGAGGCATGAGAATCCCTTGAACCGAGAGGTGGAGGTTGCAGTTAGCTGAGATTGCACCACTGCACTCCAGCCTGGGCAACACAGCAAGACTCTGTCTCAAAAAAAAAGTGAGATATATATATATATATATACACACACACACATACTATATATATTACACATATGTGTATATATACATATATTATTGATATACATTATATATACACATTATATATACAGACGTTATATGTGTATATACATACAATGGATTACTATTCAGCCATAAAAAGAATGAAATCTGTTATTTGCATCAACATGAATGGAACTGGATGTCATTATGTTAAGTGAAATAAGCCAGGCACAGAAAGACAAAATATTGCATGTTCTCACTCATATATGGGAGCTAAAAAAGTTAATGTCATGGAGGTAGAGAGTAAAATGATAGTTACTAGAGGCTGAGATGGGTGGAGGTGGGGGGGCAGATGAAGAGAAGTTGGTTAATGAGTATAATCACACAGTTAGACAGAAGGAACAAGCTCTAGTATTCAATAGCACAGTAGGGTGACTACAGTTAACAATACATTGTATATTTCAAAACATCTAGGAGAGATTTGGATTGTTCCCAACACAAAGAAATAATAAATGTTCAAGGTGAAGGATATCTAAAAAAAATTTTAAAAAACCCCAAACTCATACGTCCATGAATGTATTCTGACATTCTAATCTAATTAGAAATACTCAGATATTCCTGCACAAATTCTGAAAAATAAGAGTTTTGAGGAGCAACTGGCCTCATCCAATGTTAAAAATATACATGAAGCTATAGTAACCAAATTAGTGTCATACCCAGCCTATGAATAGAAAGACAGAACAATAAAATCAAATGGAGAGTTTTGTACAAGACCTACCTATAAAAAATGTTGTGTATTATAAAGGAACCAAGACATACCAATGAGGAAAATTATTTACTAAATCAATTTTGTTAGAATAATTAAGTAATCTTCTGCACCAAGGGTGAGCAAACTACAATCTGAGGGCCAAATCCTCCTGCTGCCTGTGTGTCTACACCAGCTTTACCGGATCACAGTTATGCCCATTGGTTTTTGTGCTGTTTGTGGCTGCTTTTTCGCCCAAGGCCAGAGTTGAGTAGCTGCCCCAAGACTGTATCATCCATGAAGTCTAAAATATTTACTATTTAGCCATTTATGGAAAAAAGGTGTACTAATTTATGATTTAGTGGAATAAATTGTTGAAAATCTACCTCATTCTTATACCAAAACAAATTCCAGATGGGTCAAATATCAAAATAAAAAAAGAACCCATAAAAGTATAGGAATTCATTATTTCAGAGGTTTTTTTCTACATAATATTGAAGTGAGAGAGGCCATATGTGAAAGGAGAAAGAAATCCAACTACGTAAATCTTAAATAAATAATGCAAGTCCAAAAAAAGCCAAATAAAGACAAAAGGCAAGTAGCACACAAAAGGAAATATAAACCACTTATCATAGCCAAAAGGGCTAGTTTT
Source organism: Pan paniscus (assembly GCF_029289425.2). Lineage (NCBI taxonomy): Eukaryota > Metazoa > Chordata > Mammalia > Primates > Hominidae > Pan > Pan paniscus. The sequence continues at coordinate 50,938,059 of NC_073256.2, read as the reverse complement.
TCTAATCTAAAAAAAAGAAATCCCTCTAATTAAGAAGAAATGGCTATCAAATAGAACATGAACCAAGGATACACAAATGCAGTTCAAAGTAAAGGAAATACAGGGCTGGGCAAGTTGGCTCTCGCCTGTAATTCCAGCACTTTACGAAGCTAAGGCAGGCAGACTGCTTGAGCTCAGGAGTTCAAGACCAGTCTGAGCAACACAGGCAGGAGGCAGATGTGGGCAGATTGCTTGAGCCCCGGAGGTCAAGGCAGCAGTGGGCCATGATCACGCCACTGCACTCTAGCATGGGCAACAGGGTGAGACCCTGTCTCAAAAAAAAAAAAAAAAAAAAAAGTAGTAAAGGGAGTACATTTTATTAATTTAAACATGAATAAAAGCTAAAAATTAGTCACATTAAAAGCAATACTAACTGACAGGACTATCAGATGTCATTTTTCACTCATCAGATAATTAAATATTAAAATTTTGATAATGATACAAGAACAGACACTTTGATATATCAGTAGTTGGAGTAAAAATTGGCACAACTTTAAAGGGGGCAATGTAGCTTTATCTATCAAAACTTAAAATGTGGACTTAGACTTCACAATTCCAATTCTAACAAGCTCTACTAAAGATAAATAACCCATATAGGAAAAGAAATCTCACAAGTACAAGGACGTTTATCACACTATTATTTGTAAAAATGAAATATTAAAAACAACCTGGGTGGTTGTCAATACAATATCATAAATTATAGTGCATTAAAATATAGAAATACTATGCTGCTATTAAAAATCAGTCATGAAAAATTATCTATATATGTGTGATTTGGAACCATCTTCAAGATGTATTGTTAAGTAAAGAAAAAAGGCAGGATGCAGAAGTATGAATTTGGTGTCTTAGTATTACAAAAGAGGTATATGTATATTTTGTCTTATATATGCACACTGTCTCAGGAGAGCTAGGTAAAAATTAAAAGAAAACTAGCTAGGTGCCCAAGGAAAAAGGGGAGAGGGAGACTTTTCATAGTATATTTCTTGTACCTTTTGTGCAAGTTGCATGAATTAACTATTTTGTTTTGAGTTTGGTTATCTATTCATCTATCTATCATCTATCAATCATCTATCTTAGTCATCTGTAGATATCTATATGCACACATATATGTATATTTGTGTATTATATGATCATAATGACATTTTGAAACACCAGCAAAAAAAAAAAAAAGACTAGTCAGAAGTACGCCAAAGTGTTAATAGTGTGTTATTGGCTGGTGGGATTATAGTACATTTTTTGTTCTCTTAAAAAATTGTTTATAATAAAATTCACCCTTTTTAGTGTTCACTTCTACAAGATTAACACAAGTATACAGTTATATAATTTTCAAGGTCAAAATATAGAAAAGTTCCACAACCCCTCATAATTTCTTCATTCACCTTGTAAATAACTCCTTCTCCCAATCCCAACCCCTGGCAATCATTTATCTGTTTTCTGATCTAGGTTATTTCTTATTTTTTGATATCTTTGCATTCTAAAGTTTTGGACTATTCTGAAGGGCCCATTTGTTGCTTTTAATGTAAAAAAACATTTTTTAAAAAAATTAAAAAAAAACAGAGATAACTTTTTAAAGGAGGGAGAGAAAGTCAGAGAGAGGTACCAAGAGAGATAAAGAGAGTGATAGAAGAGAGGGAGACCCTTTTGATCATTTGCCCAAATGCTATTTGCTAACCTTGTTCCACAAAGGCCTGTTTGGCTAGTTGGAAAGCCAAGTTAACACCGAGGGTGAGTTATTTATCATAAAACCCATCCATCTATGAAAGGACTCTGGAACTAGTGACATCGTACTCCCGTTAGAGAAATTATACCAGTATTTTAATACCCATATACAAAGAAGCAAATCCCTTCAGGGTTGACAAAAATTCTTCAGGTATGAATTGTCAGAAGCCCTTGTATTTGTGTACTGACTGATGCATTTCAATGCACTTGAATAGCCACTACTTCAACAGATGCCCACAGCAACATAGTGAGGAGGATGAGGCATCTATTGTTCTTCCCATTTGATGGATATAGAAAGTGAGGCCCTGAAAGGCTAGTCATGGAGGTGAATAATCATCTTAGTTGTTCATCACCAGGGATCACTTTTCAGCTTGTGATGAGATTTTGCAAAGACAGTTTTACAGTATGGAAAAAGTTTGAAGATGCAGACTATGAGGCATATGTTTATGAGGCACCAAGAGGGATACAAATGACCAAGATTCACTCAGACTAATGGACTGAAACTTCAGCAGCATGGGCAGAGTTAATTGCACACCCCATGAGCATGTGGCCTTGCACAGGGCACGTGCAATCCTTGATTGGTCTAATGAGGGCCCCTCTGCTGTGATCAGAGACCCGTAATTCCTTCCTTGTCTGGAAAACGGGGCTTCAGGCTCCCAATGTTCTCATGAGTATCTGTCACATGTGAGGTGCTTTTGCTGTCTTGAGAGGAGTTAAATCTGTGCTGCAATCTTTTCTGATTTTTCATTAGATCTTCCATGGCATCTGTACAACTTCTGCTTTATAAATTGCATTTTTTCAAGTATTTTGCAAAATCTTTTGCATTGCAATTTGAGAGTGTTTACTTGGCTCGAGATTGTGAAAAGTTCTACTCTTCCTGAGAAGAGAATCTCTGCTTGAGATTTATCTTAGAAGAAAAGGAAACTTACAAGATTGTGATTGTCTCAGTAGTCTCATCATGCATCCAGAATGTATTCCACAGGCATAGTGCAGCATCATAACCAAAAAAGAACATTAGGGCCAAAGTACTACAGATACCATTGTAATAAAATAGTAATTCCATAATGGCATTTTATGCCCAAAGCCTTAGAAAAATAAAGTAACAAGTAACCATTTGGCAAATAGCTCTTTTCTCCACAACATCGCATATTCCGTGTGCACCTTAAATGTAGAAAATGTAAAAAGTATATCTCTGCAGTTAAATAAGTAACATTAAACAAATATTTACTAGGTGGTATTTAGTATGTGCTAAATAGCAGTAGACAAGATAGATATGTTGTCTACTTCCACAAAGATTATAAACCATCAGGGACTCAGATATTAATCATTATTCAAATCAATTACTTCATAACAATTTTGATGAGGGCTGCAATGTACAAGGGAGTTGTGAGAACTGTACACTATTGATGGTTTTGTAGGTCATAATAAATTAATGCCAGCAACTTAATATGATTCCATCTAAACTAGGCTGGAATGGGAGAAGCTAACCAAATTTGGAGGAGGGTGTCACCGGGGTAGTTATCCCCACAAAAGTGACACTTGAGATCATCTCTGGAGAGCTCATGGGAGTTAGCTTTGTGAAAGGAAGCAGGACCCTACTTGGGCACAGAAGCTAACCTGTGTGACATGAGGGATGGGGAAGGACTGGGTGAAGCAGAAGAGCTGGAAGCAGGCATGGAGAGCAAAGTAAGGGGAAGAGAAGCTTGAGATGAAGCTCAAAAACTGTGTATTACTGAGGCCACATGCGCCTGGGTGGCCATGTTAAGATTTTGATTTTGGATTTGAACCTAAGCCTGGTGGCAAACCATACAGGAAGTTTGAGCAATGAACATAGATGGATGCAGCAGCTGTCTCAAGGTTTCCAAGGCTATTTAAGGAAAGTGCCTCCTCTTGAATCACCAAGGGGAAATACCCAAGTATGTAAAACTGATCTCTGTGGTCAGAGCTGGATCAAAGAGAGGGACAACCAATTTTGGACAACATTCGTCAAGAAGGGATGCAGAAATGTCACTTGGAATGTAATGAAGTGAGGAAGTAATGTTTTCCTGGAACATGTTGTCCATGGCTACATGGGATGAAGGCTTGAGACCCCTAAAACACACATTGCACAGCCCACTAAGCAAGGACTTCCAGATGCCTACAGGGCTTCTGTTTGGTTCAGTGGGAACTGCAAGCTTAGGGTCAGGGGAGACCCTTGTCACCTGTGGTCCTCCTTTTCTACCCGCTCCCTTCCTACACTTGGCCCCTCTGCTAAAGAAATGCCAAACACACATTCTAATATAATACTCTGATGTGGCGCCATGTTGTCTGCTTGTTCAGGGTGTGTCTCTACAATGAAGGTACATGGGCAGCTGTGCATCATTGGCTCCTTGGTAATGATAGAGAAGAGGAATTGAGAACAGATATTACATTTGAAGAACCCCTTGCTATATAATATGTGTTTCTATGCCTCAGCTTGCCGGCCATCACAATAGGTCTATCGTATGAATAAGGGGATTGAAGTTCGGACAGCCAAGTTCATTTCTGAAGATCATACACCAGTGGCAGAGATGGGATCAAATCTGGATCTTCTGAAATGAAGTGTGGTATTTTTGGTTCTTGTGTACACGGCAGATATAGCCAGGGCCAGCTCTACCTCTGAACCACCAGTCAAAACCTCATGAGTTTAATGGCCTTACGGCTTTGTTTTCTCTCCTAACCATCTGTAATTGGAGGAAGGTTGAGCATGTCATTAACTGCTGACTCCCTGGTGATAGTTAAGGGAACTTGGGGCAACTGTTACAGGAAGACGTGGGCCTTGCTATAGGCAGACAATAGAAATTCAACAGAGGAAAATGCTGGTTCAGGTTTGGTGAGGCATGAGTTAAACACAATTCAACGGCCCTTTTTATGAAGAAGAATACAAAATTATAAATACAAATTATGAGGTACAAAACTGAATATTTCTGTAAAACGACAAAAGAAATTCCACAATTATCAAATGTTTAAAGTTGTCAAAGCCACAAGCATCATAAAATTCAGAAAAAGAACATGCTATTAATTAACTACCTGCTATCATTATAATACTTTTCACCCTACTATTTTTTGGCTGAATTTTTAAAAATTGCTTCTACATCTGAGAATGATTTTGTAAAATCTTTTCTATAGAGATAATAGAAAGAGAATTGGTATTTAGCATAGCTTATTAAATTTTTATTATTAATACTTAAATAAACTTCTTTCAGCTTCACAGCTTATTTTGACAATGTCCTAAAAATGTTTACAGGTATTGGCAAATTTCAGAAAACGTCTTTGAATTTTTCTGCCTATATTAGTTGTTATAGACACACTCACTGTCTGTGGGACTATTACAGGTTTGGCCCCTGGAAACATGGGGATTCTGATCATTTAATTTCCTGAAATTGCCATTGAAAAAGAAAACACAATTTGGTGATTTTAGAATTGCATACACGAAATTATCATGTTTATTCTTGAGAGAAGAAAATTTCCATTTGACTAGACATCCACGGAACTTAGTCTCCTGGTTACCTTACCACATGTCGAATGCCTGGTAGAACTTTCCACAGGCTAGCTTTTGACTCCATACATTTCAAAACTTGTCCCATCAACACTCATATGCCATTGGTGCTTGTTGCACAAGGACAAACTCAGGTCATCATACAATCTCTGGCCCTTCATCTTTCTGGCATGATATCATGTGAGTCAGCACAGTCGGTTTTGGCATATTTCTGGAAGCCTTTTCAACACTGGAATACCTTACAATAACTTTACTAGACATCTCACTATGCCTTAAATCAATGTATCTTTCACTCAACTTTCTCTCAGTTCAGATTCCAAAAATATTCAGGGCCATTCCAAACCTACTTCCACAAGAGGAATATTTTGGACAGAAAATCAGAGTGAAAAAAAGACTGCCATCTTAGATAACTGTAGTTTAATTATCTTATCCTGCATATTTTACATAAATGTGTAAGCGTGTGAACATGTGACTAGGACTCCTTTCAAGACATTGGAAAAGGCCATACTAGTGAAGGACTCTGCAATGCAGGTTTCATTAGCTTCATGGGAAATCGTTGGAACTCAAGGACTTCTCAAAGCAATATTTTGTTCTAGTCTTATCTATGATGGGGCAAGATTAGTCAATGCATGGGGATATAAAAATTCTTAAAAATAAAAAAATACATATATACTACTAACTGATTGTCAAGAGGTGGACAAACTAAGATCAATCTGCATATGTGATTATTTTCTAAGCTTTAATCAGTTTAAAAGGGTGAATGAATCAAAGATAGGTGATTATGCTTTCCTTATCTAATTAAAAATCCTTTTCCATCTCTTATGTACTCTTCAAACAACTCTAAAAGATAAGTATCATTACGCCATTTTACAAATAACGAGAATGTTAGGGGCTGACGTAGACTTATCCTGTTTGTAAATATTATAGTAATTGTCCACCCACCATCTCTCTAGCAGGGCAAAGCTACAAGGAGGGCTATTCACCCTCCCTGAAATCTTGCATCAATCGTTTCTTCCTTTGGCTATCTACAAACAAAACAAAACAAAACAAAACAAACCCTACCTCACCCCTGCCCTCTGCCCCATGATTTCTTAGAATTTGTGACTCTGAATTATGCTGATATGCTTTATTTATTTATTTATTTTTTAAGAAACAGAAGATAGGAAACTCTCTTCTTCTTGATCTTTAAGTGTTGGATCTCAAGGTTCTGTCTTTGGCCCTCTCCTGACTTTAAATACTCTTCCTGGGTAATCTTATTGTCTCCTAAGACTTTAGAAACCACGTCTATATTGGTATCTCTCAAAGTTCTTTCTCTGCTCTAGCCTTCTGCTCTGCAGCTATTACTATCTTGAAGATGATCTATAAGTCTCTGCAAAATGGAGAATCTATGAGATTTTTCAGCCTTGTCACCTACTATGTTCTTCTTAATTCCTGTACTTCTGTCATGCTGATCTTCTTTTAGTATCTTGTAGATAGCTTCTAATTCAGAGCTTCAGATGATATTCCTTAAATACTTTCCTATACCTTGCTCACTCATTTCTCCCTTTAGTCTCAGCGTGAATGTCACTTCTTCAGGGACAGCATCTCTGACCTCTCCCTATCATAACAGAGGGGAGAACCACTCCCATTTTTTTTTTTTCATAAATGGCATTCTATCAGTTGATCTTATTTTTGTCTGCAATGGTCAAATATCCAACTATAGTGGCTTAAATGCACAAACGCTTATTCTCCCATGTAAAAGAAGTCAGCAGGAGGCATTCTGGGGCTGAGCTGGTGCTTCTAGAAAGTTACTAGCATCCCAATTCCCTAGTACTCCCAAGGTTACCTCATAGTCCAGGATTGCTGCTGTAGCTCCAGCTTTTGCATCAGAATTCTAGGAAGGCAGGAAAGCTAAAAGGAGCTTTCTTCTGACTTAGTCATCTCCACTTGAGGATCCTTCCTGGAAATCTCACCAAACATGTGTACTTATATCTTATTGGACAGAACTTAGTCACACAGCCACATCTGCTGCAGAAGAGGCTGGGAGATTCGGTATTTTAATTGGGTACAATTAAAGGGTTCTTTTCCTAATGAATATTGGGAAAATGTTATGCTGGGGAAGGCAACTGGCAGTCTGCCACATCTTCCAGAGTACTTATCACACTGTCTTTTTAAAGTATCTCTTTAATTGTTTGAATCCCCCACTAGATTGAAAGCTCCAAAGACACTGTCTTATAAATTTTTCTATTCCCAACAGCTGGCACAGAGGCTTCCAACTAATAGGTCCTTAATAACACTTTAGTGAATAGATAAATTGTCATAAGAAAATTATTATTGCTATTAAGCGAATTAACATATTTTACATAGGCTCTAGGAAAGAGAGGCTTTCTACTTTAGAGAAAGGAGGAGGAGAAGGAAGGGCACAAATGGCCACACAATTACGTAATCATGTCAAATTAGATCTTGGTTTGTAAAAGCAGGACATGATGAAAAAAACTTTTGTTGGGTGAGCTCAATAAAAGGGAAATAAATCTTTAAACATACGTTAACTCATGTCTATTTATGGTGAAGACAAAAAACAAATGGAGGAAGATATATTATGTATATTCTTAAACACTTACTACTGTTCTAAAACTTTGGCCTTTTATTGTCTGCTAACGTTATCTTCTCCACTGCTGTCCTCCATGATTTTACATCCTTTCTTTGTGCTAACAGTTGGGGACTATATCTTCTGAGGATTTTTATAAGTCATTTATTTTCTTTCTTACTTATTTCTTCTCTTCTCACAACTTGTAACTAATGCTCTGGTCAAGGACACTATACAATTTCCATCCTGTGGCTTCGTTAATGAGCAAGTTCAGAAGGTCTGTATGGGGGCTCAGTTGCTCTAGTTAACACCATCAACCTCAACCTCATGCTCTTTTCCCCCAGGCCAGCCTCATGAAACTGAAAGTCCATACCATGACTTTAAACTGTAGTCATAAGAAACAGCATTTAAACATGCCTATGAGATCACTGCAGACTCTAAGAATACATTATTTACAAGTTGATTTAATCCATAGGATTTCAGCTGTTTTCACCAACAGTCCTTTCCCCTTGCAATTTAAAGACCTCCTAATGTTCTCACAGTTTTCTCATCAACAATTTTTCCTTAGATGTTGAAAGAGTGTGCTTCTGTGAAGGTTTTAGTCTCTTCATTTTAGAACGCATTCTGCCCAATGATGAAATGAAGACAAATGAGATCAATGGGTGTGTCTTGAGTCAGAGACACAAAGGACATGCAGCCTGCCGCCACATTCACAAATATCTCCCAATTCCATGATGGTCAACCACCACTGAATACCATCACAATCTAGGAAAGAGTTTTAAAGATTGACCCTAATCTAATATTTAGTTTTATCTTCCCATTTGCATGTAGCAGATCAACAGATACTCAGCACTAATTAGAACAGGCCCAGGACCTTACAGACAGTACTAGGCTCTATGGTAAATCCAAGATGTCAAGAGAACATTTAGGATATCAACGGGGTGGGGCCCGGCGGAGGAGGGGTGGGGGGGGTCCCAACAAGGAAACTCTGTGTGATTGGTTGCTTTAAGCCCTTTTGATGCCTTCTTTTCCTACATAATTATTTCCTGTGAGCATATTTTCCCAGCTAAACTCAAAGTTCTTTAAAGTTTAGGATGATGTTTCATGATTTTATATAGCCTGATCATAATGTTGACTACACAGTCGATGTCTAATTACCCCTTGTATTTTGAACCAAGAATTGGAAAGTGAGACTGGAAATGGAACTTTAAACATTTTTAACATTTCTCTTCATATGTTTGAATGTGATATAAAATCTTCCCCTTTAATATCTTTTACCAATTAATCAAGCAAGCATTTCTTAAGTACTCATCAAATCTCAGTGCTCTACTTGGCAGTCTGGATTTACACAGGAGTAGGGTACTTGTCCTCTGTCCTCCTGGGGAGTCATGGTACAATGACAAGACTGTGGTCTACTTTCAAAACCCCAATTTTTCCTGCTAATTACAGTCTCCTCACTGTTATACACACGCACACACACACGCGCACGTGCACAACAAACCTTGTCTCAACCTTTATTGGGACAGACACATGTTCATGTCCCCTCCTTCATCTGGAAGACCATTAACACTATGCTGAGTCATTGAACTTCTTTTCTACTCCCTAGATTATGTTTGTGATCACCCAGGTACTGTACTACAAGTCCATTGTAGGAACTCTGAAAATATGGAAAAACAAAAGATTAAAATAAAACAACTTATAAAGACAACATCAAGGTGAGGAAACAAATCTCTTTTTTACTCTTTTGCAAAGAATTTTTTTACTCAGTTTTTTTTCCCCCCTTCTTTCTCCATCCCTGTCTTTTTTCTTTATTTGAGGGGCGATGGGTGGGTAAAACACTTGTTTATATGATTTGCCTTTTTAAAAATAGAAATATCCAACTAAGTCCCTGTTTCATAGGACCTTTTTATATAGCAAGGATATATCCTTTTCTTTTATATTTGTGGCAAATATTATCCCCTTTGCTATTTGCCATTTTGTTTTTTTGAGACGGGAGTCTTGCTCTGTCACCCAGGCTGGAGTGCACTGATGCAATCTCAGATCCGTGCAACCTCCACCTCCCAGGTTCAAGGGAGTCTCCCACCTCAGCCTCCCGAGTAGTTGGGACTACAGGTGCACACCACCACGCCCGGCTAATTTTTTGTATTTTAGTAGAGATGGGGTTTCATCATGTTGCCCAGGCTGGTTTTGAACTCCTGAGCTCAGGCAATCTGCCCATCTCGGCCACCCAAAGTGCTAGGATTACACAAGTGAGCCACCACAACCAGAATTCTATTTGCCTTTTAATTTTGTAATTTGTTTTGATGTAAACTTTCTAAAAAAATTATCAAATTAAATCAATCATTGTTTTACTATATAAATTTTTCTTTGTATTTACGCTTGGAAAATCTTTTTCCATTCAAGAACAGATACATAATTGTGTATTTTTCTATAGTTTCTTTTATCTTTTAAATTGTTAATTTAGATTAGTCTGCAATTTATATTGCTGATAGTATGAAGTAGAAATTTAATTCTAGATGATTTGCCATTTTCTGTAATATCATTATTTTCTCACTGATTTGAAAAGCTACCTTTAATATTTGGTGTTCTAGACTTTTGAATCTCTTCTGTTAATCTCTTTTATGTTATATGATTTTTTTTTAAAAAAAGCAGCTTCATTGAGATATAACTCAATATACAAAAAAGTGCATGTATTTATTTATTTATTTATTTATTTACTAGAGACAGGATCTTGCTATGTCTCAAACTCCTGGCCTTAATTCTCCCACCTCGGCCTTCCAGAGTGCTGGTATTACAGGCATGAGCCACCACGCCCAGCCTGCACATATTTACAGTATACCATATGATGAGTTGTGACTTACATAGATACCTGGTAAGCCATCAACACAATCCCAGTAATAAACACATCTATCACCTCCAAAAGGTCCTCCTTGCCCCTTGGTAATCCTCCTCATCCCCTCTCAGTAGAGAATAACAGAGAAAAATTTTTATATAGATTAGTTTTCTTTTCTTAGAATTTTGTATCATGCAGTATGTACACTTTTTTTGTTGTTGTTGTTTTTTGAGATGGAGTCTCACTCTGTCGCCCAGACTGGAGTGCAGTGGCACGATCTCGGCTCACTGCAACCTCTGCCTCCCGGGTTCTAGAGATTCTCCTGCCTCAGCCTCCCTAGTAGCTGGGATTACAGGCACTCACCACCACGCCTGGCTAATTTTTGTATTTTTAGTAGAGACGGGGTTTTGCCATGTGGGCCTGGGGGGTCTCGAACTCCTGACCTTAGGTGATCTGCCCACCTCAGCCTCCCAAAGTACTGGGATTACAGGCATGAGCCACTACACCTAGCCAGTATGTACTCTTTTTCGTCTAGCATCTATCACTTAGTGTAATTATTTTGCATCATCCATGTTGTAGCATGTGTCAATTGTTCATTCCTTTTTATTACTGAGTAGTATTCCACTATCTACACTGTATATGCCGCAATTTGTTTATCCGCTCACTTGCTGATAGACATTTGGGTGGTTTCCAACTTTTAGCTGTTACAGATAAAGCTGTTATAAATATTTACATACAAGTCTTTGTATGGACATAGGCTTTCATTTCTCTTGAGTAAATACCCAGGAGTGGACTGGCTGGCTTACATGGGATATGTACATTTAAATTGTTAAGAAGCTGCCAAAATGTTTTTCAAAAGGGTTGTGTCATCGTACATTTCTGCCAGCAGTGTATGAGAACTTCAGTTCCTCCACATTCCTGCCACTAGTTGCTACAGTCAGTCATTTTAATCTCAGACATTCTGATAGGTATTTAGAAGAATCTCATTTTAGCTTTAATTTGCATTTCTCTAAACACCAGAGGCTTTTGGTCATATTTTATATGCTTTTCGGCTATCCATATACCTTTGACAAAGTGTGCTTATTCAAACCTTGCCCATTTTTCTTTATCTTCTTTATATGAATTACAACAATAATAAAATCATTAAAATATAATGTTTCATTAGTTACAAAATATTATAACTATAAAATTGTTTATAGCTCTATAATTGTAAATTTACAGTTTTATTATACATATAATCATTATTTTAAGATTTTAAATTATTTAAATTATTACCTTTATTCAGTGATTTTTCTTATTATTATTTTATTTAAATTATAGGTACAAAATTAATATAATAGTATAATAATAATAACAATTGTTATTTTGAAACTTGAATCTATCTCATTTGTCTCTTTCATGGCATAACATGCTATTTTAATTTTTATAGCTTTAAGTTGCTTTTTCAGATACCAGTGCAATTTCTTATTATTCTTATTTATTATTTTTTGAGGAAGAAGGCCTAGGATATTTTTGTCCATTTCAGAAATTTGTAAATTTTAAAAATTCATTCTCTTTTTAAAATCAGAATAATGTTTTTAACATTTGTGGAGGAAATGAGATCTTTACTCTCTCTCTGTCTCTCTCTCTCTCTATATATATATATACACACACACATATATATAGTCTCTCTCTCTCTCTCTATATATATATATATGTATATATATATTTAAAAAAATTGAGACAAGTTCCCATTCTGTCACCCAAGAGGGAGCACAGTTGCAAGATCATAGCTCACTGCAGTCGCAAACTCCTGTGCTCAAGCAATCCTCCCTTCTCTTCTGGCATAGCTGGGACTACAGGTGCATGCCACCATGCCCAGCTAATTTTTAAAGTTCTAGTAAAGATGAGGTCTCCCTGTATTGCTCAGGCTGGTCTCAAACTCCTAGCCTCAAGCAATCCTCTTGCCTCAACTTCCCAAAGTGCTGGGAGTACAGGTGTGAACCACTACACCTGGCCATGTTTAAAATATGAAGTATTCCTGTCTGTTAAAATGGCCCCTTTCTTCATTTGTTCAATATTTTGGACTTGTTTAATTTCCCGCAAATTGCTTGCCCAGTGAGAAAAGTTTGGGTCTTTAAGGCTTTAGGACTTTGCACTAACGAGTCCATTGCCAACCAGATTTATACAATTATAGAGATTGAAGCTGGAAGACATGGTAGATAATCCCGTCTAACATCCTCACTGGTCAAGAAGAAGACAAAGCGCAAAGAACTGAAGCACTTCTTTAACATCTGAAGTTAATGGCAGTCCTAAGAGTGGTCTATGACCATCAGTTAATGTCCCTTCTGTCTCATCAGTGTATTTCTCCTTACTTCTTACTATTCTCCAAAATGGGCCTCTACTTCAGTAAGGCCAGTGTCCCTGACACACACTGCATATACCAAGTTCACTGTCGTAATCCCGCAAATTGCTTGCCCAGTGAGAAAACTTCGGATCTTTAAGGCTTTAGGACTTTGCACTAACGAGTCCACTGCCAACCAGATTTATACAATTATAGAGATTGAAGCTGGATGACATGGCAGATAATCCTAACTTCCTCACTTGTCAAGAAGAAGACAAAGCGCAGAGAGCTGAAGCACTTCTTTAACATCTGAAGTTAATGGCAGTCCTAAGAGTGGTCTGTGACCATCACTTAATGTCCCTTCTATTTCATCAATGTATTGCTCCTTATTTCTTACTATTCTCCAGAATGGGCCTCTACTTCAGTAAGGCCAGTGCCCCTGACACACACTGCATATACCAAGTTCACTGTGGTAAAAAATACCACTTTCTCAGAAGTCATGGTAGAAGTGGATATGAGGTACTAGTCCATTGTCAGGTCAGGGTGCCAGGAAGCATGAGGAAATTTAAAAAGGAGGTTTTCTGGTACATATGAGTTATGGGTTTCCTGGCCTGGGTGGACTAGGAGTGGGGACCCCTCAGACGGAGAGATGGGATGGACGCTGGAAGGCACACACTTAAGCTGGTATTGCTGTGGAGTGGAAATGTAGGAAGTAAAGACGGCTTCTTTATTATCTTATAAGAGCTTTTTAAGGAAATTGAGGCAGTAACAAAGGAGAGAGTGCAGGATTTTCTAAATGACTAGACCTTGCTCATTAGTGGAGTGGATCTTAGCCTTTTATGGACCAAAGTACCCTGAAAGATTTTGGTTAAGAAAACATATCATCCTCTTTCCATAAAATGGCACACACATTTTATACAATATCAGGGTTTATGGATCATTTGAAACACATCTGTACATTTCACAAGGCCTGACAGGGTTTCATGAACTCCTGGCTAAGACTTTCTGGGGAAGCAGCAAGTATTCTGTCAACTCTAATAGCATTACAAAGTAAGGAAAAAGAGAAGAAAAGGGGTATGAGTATGTAGGTGTGAAAGTGAGAAGTGCAGGGAGACCAGCCCTGAGATGTTTTAATTAGCATGAAATATTTTCTCTAAAAAGTGGAGTTACATGTCCCAGTACCAAAGTAAAAGAACTACTTTTAGATTCCTGCAAACAGAGCCCAGGAGACCTCAGTACACCGATAGTGGACATGAGATCAAAAAGGGGAGGTGGGAATGGAAAGAGTAAGAAGTTAAACATTCTCTTTGAATACGAACAGCACTGATTAGATAAATATTGACTGAGCATCTGCTATGGACAAGGCACAGTGCTGAGTGGGGTGTGGACACCGTGCTGATCTGGACAGACGTGGTGATTACTGCCCTCAAAAAATCAACAAATCAATATATAACAAATTCAAGGAGGCCCTTGATTTTGGATATTTATTACATTCCTATATTACTTATAATTCCTAGTTATTTATTATATTCCTATATTAGTTATTTTATTATATAGGATATAAGAATACATATTATGGAATAGTTATGAATATTTCTTATTTTATAGATGAGGAAATAGTGGCTCAAAAAGAATAAACACCATATATCTGGGATTAGAAGTCAAATCTGATCAGATCTCTTAACGAGGACCTCCTATTTGCCAGGCCTAATGCTAGATGTTATTCTAATAAACTTTCAGTCTGTTAGAGAAATTCCACATCTTCGTTAAATAAATATAAGCCAAGGTCCATCTGACTTTCAAACCAGAAATGGGACTTTGTTAGTTGTAAACTAACAAAGAGAAGTCATCACTTCTTTGGATGAGAAGGGGAGAGCTCTTTTCCAAGTTTCCCAACAGGAATTATGAACTTATAGAGAAAGCATTTGTGGCCAACTCCTGATACCGGAGAACAAAACTCTTTAACACTTTGGAACTTTGAGAAGAGAGAAGGGGAATGTTTGGATCTAATGATTCAAAGTTCAAGCAAGAAGGATATTCTGGTGCTTTCTTACAATTTATTATTCTCTGTTTATAGCAGTGTTTACTTTGCATGTCCACTGCAACCACATGACAAGCTTGGGAAAGAAGATAGGAGGGTGCTCAAGGACCACTTAGGGTACATTTTGTAATCTTTTACAAGTTGATCTCCTCGAGGAAAGAGAGAGATCCAGGAGAGCTGCTGCCCACGCCTCCTATTTCTCTGTGTTGGAATGTTTGATCCCATTTCCTCAAAACCTGAGAGGAAAAAGATTTGCTGATGCAAGTACACTTCTGCAGAAAAGGAGGTGACCTGCCTGTCACATCCATTTTGAAATCAAGTGTGCTTCTGGCCAGCCACAATCCTGCTGCTGCAAGGAGCTGGATCATCACTGGAAGACAGAGAATCAGAAAGAAGATGGCTATATGGAATGTCAGCATGGGCCCAGCAGCCCTGATGGATCTTTTGACCAGGAGCCTACCATAGAGTCAGTTAGGGAATCAGAAAAAAACCACTAATTTTGGGAATTGGACTCCAGGGCTTACCTGTGTATTCCTTTGCTACCTCCAATTGCTGCCTGTTTCACATACAAAAAGCAGTTTACTCGTGTAACCAAGTCATCCTGTCATATGGGAAATCAAGGATTTCTCATTCTTCTTAGATCTTTGAATACCTTGTCCTACTCTTCACTTCCATCCCTCATTATCTAGAAATGCTCTGTGAAACTCCCAAATATTGGCAAAGAGACATAAGAAAATACTAAGTAAGTCTCCTTCACACTTCCCATGTGTATGGTACCTTGACTACTCATAGTGTACCACTTCTCCTAATGGTTGTTCTCTTTTCAGTCTGTCCAAACAACATTTGGAATTCCTAGTTTTGGAATCTGGAAGATGGATTAAAAAAATTCAAAAACAAGTGCCATGATTTTCCTTAAAGACAGAGGACTATGGGAAGATTTGAAATTTTCATATCCATGTAGTCTGCCAAGATATATCCTGTCCCTAACAGCGCAGCCCCATTTAAAGATGAAACATACAAGGAGACCATTGGGATTCTGATTGGCAGCATATCTTTCACATAACTAGGAACATGCACTAAGGTGTCTTGACACAGTCCTCAAAATAAAGGTGAACTCTGTGAGCCAATAGCTATTTTTCAACTGGGTTGCAGAAGGTAGTCCCACTCAAAAGTGTAATTCAAGGCACAGGAAGCCAATAGCTCTGAGGTTTTCTTCATTTACTCATAAAGTCATTTATCCAACAAAGAGTTATTGAACACCTACTAAGTGCACTCTGCTAAGATACAAAGTTGCATAATATTTGGATCTTGTCCTCAAAGTCTGACTGGCCTTTTTTAAACTATGATTTTTCTCTTCTCAATACTTCCATATGAATCATCTTCAGAAAATGAAAGTAATGCACCATATGAACTGGATTTGTTTAAACGGTAACTTTTCAAACAGTTGTTTTTACCTTGGAATGCAAATTCTCATAAAATATATGTTATAGATAATGGCTGTGTCTTAGCCTAGATTAACACATAGCCTATTTCACCTACTATATGGCTAAAATCTATACCTATACTATGTTATCACAGAAAACCATACTGATAGTGTAGTTAGAATGTCAAAACACTATACAATTGAGTAAGTAAGTGGCTATAAAGGATTTTTCTTTATGTTATTTGACCATAAATATTGTTCATTGAGATTTTAGACAATTTATAAGGTATCTAAAAATATAAAGAAAGAAAATAAATCATGCACAGTGCAGGAAAATCTCTGCTAATATTTTGACTGAAAAATATGGCTTTAGCTTCTTCCTGCCACTTAAATGTTTGTAGAAACATCCAGACTCTTACACTTGTTTATGACAAATTTTATTTTATGGTCACAAGAAGAGAGACAGGATGGAATCCACTAAAAAGTGGTGTGAAAAGAACTTTTCCTGAAATAACCAGGAAATAGATGGAAGTGAGATAAAACAAAAACAAAACAAAACAAAACAAAACAAAAAAACACAGAAGGGGCTTAAAGAGGATGTGTAAGTAGATATGAGAGAGGAATTGATTTTTTGAGCTAGGATTAGCTGTGCAGCGATAATTACAAAAACAAAGGAAAGTGGGTGTGCAGGACCACTCAATAAACCCCTAGAGTAATTGGTAACAGATTTGAATCCACAGGGTAATAATCCATTGACCATGTGGCATCTTGGACACTCAACAATTTGGTTAAAGAGTGATGAGAAGAAAGAGGAATATATGTAAACACAGTCCACAGCTTAGGGATATACCCAAATGCCAAGTGTGTATTAGTGAGAGTGCCTGTGGCCTTTCTTTGAAAAGGCCTTCTTGTATTCATGAACATTGAGTTTCAAGTTTTTGTTCTCTTACAGAAAGTGACATTTTAAAAACAAGTTTGTAGTCACGACCATTTCAGATTCATTAATGTCACCCATCACCCTCATCACCCTCACAGCATGAAATCTTTCAGACACTGTTTTGTCTAACCCTTCTCGATTTATTTAATGCAGAACATTGAAACCATTTCTGGGCTGTTAAAAGTCTGGAGACACACGGCTACACAACTTCATGTTTTCCAAGTCCATGGAAAAGCAACAACACGGCTACAGACCTTCATGTTTTCAAAGTCCATGGAAAAGCAACAAGTACATTAAACTAGAGAGGATTTCAATCATGTGAACTGATCATACTTTCATTACTATATGAGGTGTTAACCTAGAGAGTTTAGGAATCTGAGATGCCTAAATCAATTTACTGTGTGAGGTGCAGGTGAGTTGACACTGACTTTCTGTTAATATGTATTGAGACTATTTGGCACCTGGGAAGCATATTGAACACCCTGCAGGGTTCTTGTCCTTAATGAATTTATCATCAAAGCAAGGATCTCCATAGAGCGTGAAATCATGGTTATCATATGCTGGGAAGGAGAGGAGCAGGGGTAAATAACAGTTGGTTAATGGGTACAAAAATAGAGTTAGATATAAGGAATAACTTACAGTATTTGATATTATAGTGGGGAAATTATAGTTAACAATAACTTATTACATATTTCTAATTAGCTAGAAGAAAAGAATTATAATGTTGCTGACACAAAGAAAAGATAAATGCTTGGCCAGGCACGGTGACTCATGCCCGTAATCCCAGCATTTTAGAAGGCTGAAGCGGGCGGATCACAAGGTCAGGAGATCGAGACCATCTAGGCTAACATGGTGAAACCCCGTCTCTACTAAAAATATAAAAAAGTAGCCAGGCGTGGTGGCAGGAGCCTGTAGTCCCAGCTGCTTGGGAGGCTGAGGCAGGAGAATGGCATGAACCTGGAAGGTGGAGCTTGCAGTGAGCTGAGATCATGCCGCTGCACTCCAGCCTGGGCAACAGAGCAAGACTCCATCTCAAAAAAAAAAAAAAAAAGATAAGATAAATGCTTGAGGTGATGCATATCCCAGTCACCCTGATTTGACCATTACATGTTGTATACATGTATCAAAATATCACATGTACCCCAAAGATATGTACCAACTATGCTATATCAATTAAAAATATTTTTAAAAAATGGACTTCCAGGAAGAGAAATAAGCACATGTAATATAACACTTAATTACAGGTTCCTTATTTGGTGAGGAAATGTCCAACAGGGATTATGCTAATTAAATGAAGAACAGAATGAGATAAATATAGATTTTTATTTTTCCCAGAAGATGCCTCTAATGTTTGCTTTGAGGAAGAAATTTCCATTCTGGGGCTGTAGTAAGCGGACCATCTAGATGTAGCTGTTGATATGTATATATATGCATGCTTATGGTTATATACAAAACATTTCTGGACCCCTAAATAACAAATGTTAGCAGTGATTTGTTTTGGTCAACAGATTTAAAGAGAAGGAATAAAGGGTAAAATGAGGTGGAGAGAGTTTTTCACGTGAATCTTACACATAATTTATGTATCTACAATTTATATATAAATATATATTTATATATTCATATAACAGTTATGTGAATATATTTTCATCTATATATAATTATCCATCTATATATCTATTCATCTACATATATAACTATTCATCTATATATATTCACCTATATATAATTATATATATAATTTATAGGTATATAATTTATATATAAATATATATTTGTATATTATATATAAAATATAGAATCAATATATAATTCATATCTATATGTACATTTATTGTTATTATTTTTGAGACAGGATTTCACTCTGTCACCCAGACTGGAGTACAGTGGTGCCATCTCGGCTCACTGCAACTTCTGCCTCCCAGGCTGAAGTGATTCTCCTGCCTCAGCCTCTCAAGTACCTGGGATTACAGGCACGTGCCACCATGCCCAGCTAATTTTTGTAGTTTTAGTAGAGATGGGGTTGGCCGTCTCTGCGGGGTTTTTAGTAGAGACAGGGTTTGTCACCATGTTAATCAGGCTGGTCTCGAACTCCTGACCTCAAATGATCCACCCGCCTCAGTCTCGCTAAGTGCTGGGATTACAGGTATGAGCCGCTGCGCCTGGCCATATACTTTTGAGTTTACCATGTGAATGTATTACTTTTAATTTAATCCTACTTCAAATGTAAAACTACTCATGTATTGTGCTGTAGTGATACTATGAGACATTGAGGTTGCTGTACTTACTTGAGAAAGCACTGGGAGAAGGGGGTCTTTTTAAGGCTCTGACTCCACTGGCCTGTATAGGAACAGTTGAGGCACTCAAACTGTCTAATTGCTCTGCACAGCAGCAGTGGCAGTCTGGATTTTCCTCCTGATCTTGGAACTTTGAAACCACTGAAACAGAGGATTTACAGGCTTACAACTCACAGATGAAGCTCTAAGTATCAAGAAGATGAATATGGAGTCCTCTGTGGATCAGTCTACATAGTTAGCTTCCAGACCACCAGAGCCAAGTCTTTCTTCAACAGGCACTTCTGGCCAACAGAAGGAATATAACCTGACTACTCCCTCAAATCATAAAGTGCTTGCACAATGGCAGAGCAAGGAAGACATTTACACTCAGAACAAAATGGACATTATCTGCCTTTGCTATCAATTTTCATTTTCAGGATAATAGGGACACAGATGACTCTAGAACTGCATCAACATAGATGTCAGCAGAAATGATGTCTATATCACCTGCAGAGGAAGTGATGGAGAGGCCAAATCTCAGGTCTGGTCAATGAAATGCATAGCTACTAGAATACCGACATTTTTGTGAGCTAGCTTCTTGTGTATAAAGCCAAGTTAGAAGGATCTCCCCTAGCAAGCCTTGAGCAGAAATTATGGCTCAGAGAGATCTGTCTTCTAGAACAGTAGGTCTTAACCATTTCTGAGCAGAATACATAATAGATTGTCTAGTAGAGTTAAATATCTAACAAATTAAATGTCTACTAACAAACTTTTATATTTTGAATTGCAAAATAAATTTTTGGAGTTTTCTACAGCACTGGGATGTGGTTCTTGGCCAAATATGGTGGCTCACACCTGTAATCCTAGCACTTTTGAAGCAGGAGGATCACTTCAGCCCAGGAGTTCAAGACCAGCCTGGGCAATGTGGCAAAATCCCATCTCTACTAAAAATACAAAAAAAAAAAAAAAAAAGCTGAGTGTAGTGACATGTGCCTGTAATTCCAGCTACTTGGGAGGCTAAGGTGAGGTGGGAGGATCACCTGAGCTTGTGAAGTTGGGACTGCAGTGAGCCAAGATTGTACCAGTGCACTCCAGCCTGGGCGAGCAGAGACACACACACACACACACACACACACACGCACGCACGCACGCACAAAAAAGAAAGAAAAAGAAAGAGAGAAAGAAAGAAAGAAAGAAAGAAAAGAAAGAAAGAAAGAGAAAGAAGGAAAAAAAAAAGGTGTGGCTCTTTCCTAAAATAATTTTAAAGTGCATGGAACTGAGTTGACCCAAGATGAGAAAGGCACATAAACGAAATACTTGCCATTTCGAAGAACCCAGATGGGTACAATTAAAATTAAAGTAATGCTATCTGCATAAGCTCCGTTGTCCTATATTCCGAAGAGGAGCTCTGACATATATTTAAGTTCCTTTAGTAATTCTGAAGTGATGTGTGATCAACGTTTAAATACTAAGCTACCTTGTGTTGAAGGAATTACTAGACTTTACAACAGCCTGTCTATGAAGGTCACACCTGAGCTTGAGAGGTATCAGGCAGTTATGCGCATGGAAGATTGAGCATTTTTAAGTCACAGTTTTATATACTGCAGACCTTCTCTAATGGACTCGGTAGGACTAGGACTGAATTTTTAGAATCACATCTTACAGAATCTGATGACCTGATACCACTAAACTCAGAACAGTGTGACATCCAATGTAGCGTAAAAAGACTTAAACTTTTCAACAAACAATGTCTTCTGTATCCACAATGAGGTCCTAAACAATTTTTTCTAATAAAACAGAAATATCTACATCTTTGATCAGCAAATCTTTCATGGGATGGAGAAGGTTTCTCATAAAAGCCTCTGATTCATTATGATTAAACACTGAGTAATAAAAACAGATTCACCACTACCACCTCCCCCTTTACTTCGAGCTGACATAAGCCAGCAAGGTTATGGCTCTGCAAATCTGCCTATTAGGTCATTGAGGCTGTGTGTGTATTGTGAGTAAACGGACATTTAAAGTTTCTAAAGTTCATAGCAAGAAAGACCATCAGCAAATGCATAAACAAAACTGGAGTACTATTTGAATTTCTATTATAAAACATTTGTTAGTCTAGATGGGACTTCATACTAGGTTTATAAATTTGAAGGTGTAAAAATATCAACTAATCCTGACTCCAAGGTTCGCACATAATTAGAAAATTAAATATGATATTATTCTCTAGTAAACACTAATGGCCACAAAGAAGGCTTAACAAGTTGGATGGAACATGTAAAATCAAAGTTGACAACATATTAAGCCAAATATTAATTATGTACATTTCTCTGATACATTTTCTGAGGTTTTTATTTGGAGGATATGTTTAGAGGCAGCCCAAACAGGCTATCAAAATAGTTTTAAAGCCCCATGACTGTAAAGACTAGCTCTTCGGCATAATGCAGGTGAAATGGTTGATTGAACTTCTTCTCTTTAGAACAGACTGTTTTGGCATTGTAAAACTGTCATGTCCATCCACAGCCTCAAAACAGGGGGTTCTGAAAACACTTCCAGAAGACAACTTGGTTTTCTTCTTCTTAAAGATCTCATCCCCATGATTTAGTTTTCATTAATCATCCACATCTGTGTTGTATAGGTGACATGCTTCCTGCCCGAATATAAGCCCATCTACTGTTGAAGTGGACCACGGTGACACCTCATTTATTCTGAATTATTAGGAAATGAAATGGTGCACGCCAGTAAATTTTTTAGAAAACAAATGCTTGTTTATTTTTTAGAAAAGACAAATCTACTTTCATGTAGTCATATTTAAGTGAAATCTTTCTAATATGCACCAATATTTAACTGTATTCTTAAATATGATACAGAAAATTTATGCTATGAATATGAATAATTTAACTGTATTATCAAGAACAAGGGGAAAGGTGAGAGTGGTCTTTTCTGGAGAGACAATACAGCATTGGCATTAAGAATCTAGACTGCTTGTGGATTCTGGCTCTATCCCTTATCAGCTGTGAAAACTTGATTAGCTACTTAAACCTTCTGTACAAAGTTTCCTCCTTAAGATGGATAACAACAGTAGGAAATGTATTGTGTTGCTGTAAAAATGAAACACTTGCAAAAGACTTAGACTAGTGCCTGGCACAGTGCAAAGGGCCAGCAAATCTTAGCTCTTGTGATTGTTAGTTTTGCTTTCATTTTTTACAAAATGACTGATAGTCAATCTGTTGTATTCTGGGAAACAAGATATCATGTCTATTAAAATTGTACATAATAGAGCATAAACTTTTCTACAGCTATTTTAGCTGCCATGCTTTAAAGTGGTTTTCACTTAACTTAGACATTTTTTATTCTGCCCAGAGTGTGCATGTTTCTGGATGCACACTTGTAAAAATGCACTAACACATAAACATAAACTGAAATGACATAGAGACAGACTTGACTGACACAGTCTTTGACATCATAAAAAATAAAGAGGAGGGGGTATGAGAAAACAAATAGTTTTAAAAATGGCAAAGCAAGAATTCACATAATGACACAAAATATGCTGCTTTCAAGCCTTTTTGATATTAAATAATTTAAAATTGATATATAATTAGTATCTTAAACATTCACTCAAATAGGTCCTTACTATTACAAAGTATCAATTACTTCAGTTGGAATTACATGAATTACTATGAATAAAATGTCACTTTTTCAAAAATATTTTGTAATTATTTCTTCATTAACTCAGAAATACTCTGTATTTGTACTTTGGAAGCCACAAAATTCCTTTTAAAATGCTTCTGTCTTTGCTTTATCTGCTCTTCAACGATACAACTTGGTTTTGTTTAAGAATTGAGATGATAGCATGCCTATCACTGCCTGAGAACGGACACAGAAAACAAACAAATGAGATCAGCCAGCTCCCCTGCCTGTGCCTATGTGGCCTGGGCAACTAGGCAGGAGTTAGGGGACCTGTGACATTGGGTTCCTGCTCTTTTGGTGTAATCCCTGGGCCTCACTGCCCACAGGACAGCGGGAACCTCAAACCTGACTCAGAAATCTGAGTCTGAAGATCCCAAGGCAAAATGCCTCATTCCTCTGTCCTTACAGTCTTCTGTAGAACCAGGGGATGACATAAAAAATTTCAGCCACGAGCTGACCAGTGCTTCACTTTGCCCGAGTGGAAAATTCCTCTCTCTTCTCTGCCAAAGGATGTTGGATTTCCATCTGCCTGCTAAGTGAACAGGTTAAGAAAGTAATTATTCTGAAAGAAGTATGTTCTAGAAATGCAAAGTGGAATAATAGAACCCTCTTAAACATGACTCATTATAAGAGACTTATCTGGAATTCGGGTTTCTGCACGCTATCTTGGAACAAAATAAATGTATACAAAAAGCTGGGCTTAAGACAGTATATCTATAGACCTATCCTGCTGGATTTTGAAGATACAGGAAAAAGATGTAGACACACTGAGTTAAATGATTTGAGCTACATCTCTCATGTTTTGTTATTGTCAATAACAATACATCTCTCACGTATTGTTATTGGGTTCAGCAAGTGTTTTTCATACAGGGCCACTCAATGTCGTAGCTTTGCAGGCCATGTGGCCTCTGTTTCAAGCACTCATCTTGACTGTTGTAAAGCAAAAGCAGCAACAGGCAGTGCATAAAAAAATGGGCATGGCTGTGTTCCGTGAAACATCCACAAAACCAGGCAGCATGTAAGATTTGGCCCATTGGCTATCATTTGCTGACCCCTGATATAGCAGAAAAAGTACAGGATATCGGGCTTAAGGGGTTGAGTTAGAATCCCAGCTCAGGCATGTATTCTGTGAGTGACCTTGAAAGTTCTTGAGTTTTTCAGAGTCCCTCATTCTTTGTGATATGGAGATAATGAATCCAGGAGCTTGAAATGAGTATTAAAAGAAACAATGACTACAAAGTGTTGAGCTTGTTGGCTGGTCCATCCAGCCAACTTATATGGTATGTATAAATTCCTTTAAATAATGCCATTTCTACTTTCTCAGGTCTTCTTTTACCAGAAAGAAGTATATTTTACTACCAATGGTACAGCATCAAAATCGAATCTGGTTAGCAGGTGGAAAGAGACAGAAATCGAGCTCCCATGAGATAGTCATGAAGGGATGAGACACAGGAGGCTGTTTTGCCCTCTAGGATTTAGCAGCCACTGCGTGGTGCTAACCCTTTTCAATTTCAAGAGGTTGAATTAGGCCAGAATTGCA
The DNA here is from genome assembly GCF_029289425.2 of Pan paniscus. Lineage (NCBI taxonomy): Eukaryota > Metazoa > Chordata > Mammalia > Primates > Hominidae > Pan > Pan paniscus. The sequence continues at coordinate 50,913,161 of NC_073256.2, read as the reverse complement.
TCTGTCATTAAGCCTGCCTCAGGAGATGACAGCTCAAGACAGAGCTAAAAGTGTGTGTGTGTTTGTACGCATACATATATATTGTTTTATTTTTTATTTTTTACATGTGTATTATTTTAAATGTTGCACACTATAAAATAATATGGCACAGATATTTCATTAAATGCCAATTAATCTCTTGACATTGTGCAGTAGTGGCACATTTTTTCATTTCCTATCCGTCATATATCTAGTTCTATGGCAGAAGTCCTAGAACCACTCCCACCTTACCCCTTAGCAGCAGAAGGGAAGGAGAAAGTCAAGTTATCTTGCAGTCATTCCTGTCTGACCTCTAAAAGCCAGTATCTCAGACCTCATCAAGCAGATTTTTAGATAACACAATCTCTGCTGAGATTACAAACCATTAAAAAAAAGTAGAAACAATAGTCGAAGCCTTTCTTATGTAGACTATTTAGCATTTCAAGGCTTACAAAGGGTTTTTCAATCAACCTCCAACAACCAGCTGAGGAATACAGAAAGATAAACTCTGGAGAAAGTTGACTGGGTTGCAATATTCCCTCTAATACTTATTGGCTGTGACTACAGGCAATCAAAATGAAATTACTAAACGTCATTTTATTTGTCTGGAAAATGCCCATTTCATAAATTGGTTGTACAGATTAAATTAGATAAAGCATGTAAATAAAGCTCCTAGCACAGTGTCTAACATATGAAAAGTCCTCATTAAATGTCAGCTGTTGTAACTATGATCATTCTTATGCAACAGATGTAAACAACAAAACACAAATGCAAAACACACAACTTTCTGGATGTTTGCCTATGACATGAGGACTTGTTCTATTCATGGCCTATCCAATTTCACTATCTTTTTAGGTCCACACTACTATATTTAAAATATTTCATGGATGGAGATGCTTATTCTCATTAGTTGTTAACTCTACTTCAAGATGTCTAAGAGACAAAGTGAGTATTTGGGGTTTAGGGGCAAAGGAGAGGAAATGATGAAATAGGTAAGTTTTATCATTACAATTAGAATACCACTGAATTGCCTCCATCTTCTTTATTAACAATATGCACCATGGGTACATATTCAACTTTGTTTTTGCTTTCAGTGTTGACAAATGCAAGTAGACCGCTTTAGGGAGAGGGAACTATAGTACATGGAAATAATGTTAAGAGGAAAAGATGATTTCTATTCTTCTCTGAACCACCATGACTCTAAAAAGTGACAATTTTGTAGGGGCCACCTCTCTATGCCAGTCACTCAAATTAACAGTGGATTTAATTTGTTCATGTGCTTTATCAGGGATCTATTCCTTATCCTGTTTCTCCCTTCTATGGTAAATAGGAGCTGTGAACTCCTCTCAAAATTACTTTGATGGGATTGAGTTCCCAAGGGCTCATTGGAGACTTAAAGCCAGATGTAACAACTGATGTGAGATGCTTAATGCTCAAGACAATAATAAGCTTAAATAGGAACATTCTCCGGAGTATACAGAGTGGATACCTAGGCATGTTTGGATTTACCAAAGTATCATTTTTGCCAAGTGGTAAACATTTAATTGAAGGCTGATAGCAACTATATATTTCTAACATGCTTCTGCATTTTAGGGTATAAAAATGTTTCATAAAATATCAATCCTTTTTTTATTTTACTGAAAAGTTTGGGGCTCATTGAGAATGAAGATTCTCCAAAGTCACATAAAACCAGTACCAGATTTGAGAAGTGAGTCCACGTGGTCTGAGAAAACAACCCACTGAGACTCACTTGACTGCTTGTTTTTCACCATTCTCCTAGCGTACAGACATTTTGAAGGCTTTCACAATGAGCATAAATGCCTCATACTTATCAAACACATTTTGTAACTGTAGAATATTATACCTATGATTGTATGACACATGCCAAGTTAAAATTGTAAAGCAACCCATGTCAACCAGAATAAAGAATTTAGATGTTACATAAAGGTGAAGGGCAACAGGCTCCAACAAAGACAGAAAAGATCCATGCCTATTATCCAAAGCTGTCAACTTCCGGTGATAACTGCAATGCAACTTAGTCCAAGGCAAAGACGTTATTTATTCTTTCACATGGTACCTTTCTCCTATGCTCCTCCATATCCTCTCCTCCATAAAAGATAGAGTTCACTTCATGGTAACTCATGTGAAAGAGGTACAAGAAGCAGGAGTAATTCCAATGATGTATTATGCTTATCTTAAAATTTCGTGTGGCAGATTTGATGCCTTAAGGCCAAGAGTAAGTCATCTTTACATTTCAGGCACTGTGTATTCCAAGTCTATTAGGAGCAAATTGGGTTACATGTTAAAAAAGAAATAATTAAAGTATAATACTGAGATCCAGGAGACAAGACTCTAAATTTGGTCTCAACAATAACTAGTTCTGTGACCCCACATAAGTCATTTCAATCTGCTTTCCTAAGTCTTCTCATTTCTGAGATGATGAATGGTGTGGGTGACACCTATTGATCTTTCCAACTCTGACACTGTCAGAGAAAACAGACTTTATAGATTGCAGGGATATGCAGGCTTGGCCTTTAGCACTACTATGTAAGAAGCAATGTGTTTTCTCAATAGCTCAGGCTTCCCTTTCCTAACTGCATCAGCTTTTTTTTTTTTTTTTTTTTTTTTTGCAATAACTCTTTTTGTTCCTTCAGCCACTTAGGGTCTTTCTCTTAATCAGAATTTGATTCCTGGGAAGGGATAGAATGAATCAATGAAACATTAGTGTTAGTGTGATGTGACATGTATGTGGTCCCCATTCAAAGGCACATGAATTTTAAGTCTGAATTCCTCTGAAGTCTGATGGCCTCTACTTATAAAACAGACAAACTAAATGCACCCTCACTCTTCAACATAGCCATCTTAGTGGTACTTACATAATCCCTTATCCAGACACTGCCACAGACTCACAGTGTTCCTCTCTGCTACCCCACCTGGTCATTCAATAGCCTTAGTATTCTTTAAAAAGTACATTCAGGCCAGGTGCATTCATGTATGTAATCCCAGCACTTTGAGAAGCTGAGGCAGGAGGACTGTTTGAGCTCAGGAGTTCAAGACCAGCTTGGGCAACATAGCAAGACCCCATCTCTACAAAAAAATTAAAACATTAGCTGGGCATGGTGTGTACTCCTGTAGTCACAGCTACTTGGGAGGCTGAGATAGGAGGATAGCTTTGAGCACAGGAGTTTGAGATTATAGTGGGCTATGATTATACCACTGTACTCCAACCTGGGAGACAGGGTGAGCCCCTGTTTCAAAAATTTTTAAAGTATAAAATTAAAAAAAAATAAGAAGTCCATTGGGATCATGTAATCTCCTTGCTGAAATCCCTCAAATGGCTTCCCATTGTATGTAGAATAAAATGTCCACTCTAGGCCGGGCACAGTGGCTCATGCTTATAATCCCAGCACTTTGGCAGGCTGAGGCGGGTGGATCACCTGAGCACAGGAGTTTGAGACCAGCCTGGCCAACATGGTGAAACCCCATCTCTACTGAAAATGCAAAAACTAGCTGGGTTTAGCTGCGGGCACTTGTAATTGCAACTACTCAGGAGGCTGCAGCAGGAGAATCGCTTGAACCTGGGAGGTGGAGGTTGCAGTGAGCCCAGATTGTGCCACTGCACTTCAGCCTGGGTGACAGAGCAAGACTTTGTCTCAAAAACAAACAAACAAAAAAATGTCCACTCTACCATGGCCTCTAAGCACCAGTCAAAACTGACTAGCCTCTTGGGTCTCTTTGTTCTTTTTCATTAAGCCACCCAGATTTTTTTGTTTTTTAATTTTTTTTGAAATAGGCTCATTCCTGCCATGGGGACTTTTCATTTTTGATTCTCTCTGCCTGGACTCCTCTTTTCCTCACAGCCTCAGGTCTACCCATGAGGGTTTTGGAAACGACCTCACTAGGGAATCCCCTGACCACACCTGGTTGTTCTCTCGCTGCTCCATGGCTGCCCTGTTTTCTGCATCTCACTCATCACGGCTGGAAATGATCTTCCTTGTCATTTATCATCTGACCTCCCCCTCACTAGAGTATAAGAGCAAGGGAGTGTGGATGATGGACAAATTTACAAAAAGGAAGTTTATGTTATCTTGAACTAAATAAAGAGAAGATTCTGGATTAGAAGACCACTCCTGAATGTGGGCTATCCCATTCATAGGCTTGTTGTGTGAATCTGACCCTGTGGGTGTCTTCTCTGGACAAGCCATGGGTGCCACTTGCTTCATAGTTAGTAATAGCGTCCTTTGGGTACAATTTCCGGTGTGTGTATGATACAATTTCCAGTGTGTGTGTGTGTGGGTGGAGAGTGAGGGTAGGTGTGTTTTCGTGCATGTGTGTGGTGGACAAAGGGAGGATGTTAGCATTATCCATGTCTTCCTGGCTCTGTAGTTTTCTAGATCCGATGCTCAGAGACATGACCTGGCTGTGTGTGTTGCTCTGTGAGACCCAAGACCCTCTTAGCACAGCGAGGAGACGGCCTATGTTGGGCTGCATTTCTTTCAAACGTGTTTGAGAGGAAGTGTTATGACAGGGCCCAAAGCAAGGTAATAACAGACAGGACTATAAACTCAGGCTCCATCTGCCAGTCCGTCAAGCATAATCTCATTTATGAAATATACTTATGGAAGGCCTATTATGTGCAAGGCCCTGAGGTCTTTTTTCCTACTCTTTTATTACTTGTTTTCCAGTACTGGGGAGGATGTCAGTGTGGGAGCTTTCAGAATAGTCTTCTTTGTGGCCTTCAGGCCCCTAACACTATATTTTGGAAATAAAATATGAGAAACTCTATCTTTGTGGCCTAAGGAGGAAAAGCTGGACCCACACTGACAATGGATTGGTGAAGGATTGCCACCCAAAGCTCGAGGAGCACTGCCTACCTGAGGACAGAAGAGAATAACAGAATAATTGTCTGTGTGAACTCCTTAATCACAATTGTTTTCTGGAAAGGAACTGATAAGCTCACCCACACTGAATTATAAATGAATTTGGGAAAGATTTTGGGAAAATTTGCATGCACCATGTAGAAAGCCTCCATTGTCTTAAACCACAAGAATCAAGTTGTAATTGTAAATTTTCTGTTAATAAGAAAATAGTTTTATATGCCTAGAGCCAGAGGTATCTACGGAGCATTTCCAAAATCATTCTCTGCAAATTACCACCTGCTTTACCACTTCAGTTTAAATCCTATGGTATAATATGTAAATTATATATATACCACTATATCAATTATGGATCATTATTTTTCTGAGCCTCCATTTTCTTATCTGTGAAACAGTAATAATAACACTGGACGTGCAGGGCTGTTGTAAGAGAAATACACTTAAAGTGACCACCAAAGAAAGTGGCATTGACTCTGAGCCTTGTTTATTGACATTAAAGGAGTCTGAGTTCAACCTGCCATGGAGATTTGCCAAAAGAACTTATTTGTATTTTCCTCTTTGTTATTCATAACATTTGCCATATTTCAACATCTTTCTTGTTTGTGGTAGAGAACAGAAAACAGATATGTCACAGTATCAAAACATTAATAACCAATTTCAACAATTATATTGTTAGCCTTGATATACTTTCTGAATTCCAACCAGATAGCTATTCTACTTCCTTCCCATTTGACATATCTTGCTTTTCTGAAACAGGGCCTTTTCAGTTACCGGTTTCTAAGGAGCAATAACTGGGAAAGTACCAAGATCTTACATGCCTAAAGGCTCTGGAATGTCGTGGCTTTTATTTTTCTTAGCCAGAGGAGATGCAAATATTTAACTATGAATCATCTGAGCTGGGACTTCCTTATAGTAATAATGGCAAACCTTGGAGAGCCTTTCTTTTGTCAATGTCTGGATAATCAGGGACCTCAGAGGATATTTACTCAACTTCTGATCAGAGACTTTGCTCCTCCTTTTCCGTGGAAGTGGCCTCTGGAAAGTGTCAGAGCTCTCAGATTATTTTTTCTAAGATTACACTGAGCTTTTTAATATTAGAGATAAGTAGACAGTTTTCATGATTCCAATCCAGGACATTTTTATTTTCTCTACTGTCATTCACTCAACAAATATTTTTGAGCACTTTCTCCATGCTGGACACTAAAAAGACTGCAGTGAAAAAGATGAAAAGGTCATATTCCAAGTCCTAAAGAAAAAAACAGTCTTGTAAGTGATATAAATGAGTTAAAATAAAAGATGTAAGTACCTGTCATGAAAGTACAGCATAAATTCTATGGGATCAAATGGATGCAAGTTTTTAATTGTGCAGGAGGGTAACAGGAAAGGAGAGTCAACAAAAGTTTTGCAGAAGAAGTGGCACTTCAACATAGGAAAAGGTGAGCAGAAATTGCCAATGGAATCGCAGAGATGGAAATGTTATTCCTAGCTGAGGGTTGACATACACCAAGGCATAGTGGTCTGAAAGAATCTGTTGTGTTTACACAACTGGAAGTAGTTTAGTTTTTTTATGGGAAGAACATACATTTCGTACGCAGGGTAACAGGAAAGGAACAGGAAAAATACAAGCCAGATCACAAAGCACAAGGTATCTGTAAATATAGGTGTTTTTATAACGTTCCATTGTATGTATCTTTAAGCAAAAATTCTATATGGAACAATAATTAGTTATTTTACACCAGTTAAAATGTAAAAGACAATTATTTAACTTTAAAAACATTGATTACAGGGGTCTCTTCTCATACATTTAAGTGAGTCCCTTACTGAAATTTGATTTATTGAGAATCCATTGAAGACCATATCCATGCATAATTAAGAAAAAACTAATTTATTCTTTCTAAAATCTGACTTCCATCCATGTTTTACAAATATTTATTCAAGGGATCCCATTATGCCCATCACAATGTCACAAACACCAGGGTTAAAGACAGCCCCTGCATTCTAGAAGCCAAGTTAATGCCATAGGAGAATAGCTGAATGCATTGTGATACATCTACACTGTGGAATGAATGTCACGTGGCCAGTGAAAAGAATAAATTAGGGCTTTGCCAGGTGACATGGGGTGACTGCTGAGTGAGCAAAGCAACATCTAAAAGAGTACATTTAAGATGATCATGTTTTTGAAACACCAATGAGTTCCATTAACGTAAATGAGAGATATGAGCCTATGAGAGAATAAAAGGTATAGAAAAAACACATAGATTTTTAACCTGTCTTTTTGGGATAGACAACTCTGGTAGGATGAGAGCAGATGATGTCCATCCTTCTTTAAAAAAATGGTTATATTGTCCCATTTAATTACTGTGTATGGGTGTGGGTAGGTGGTACATTAAACCATGCATGGAAGGATAAAGAACAAAATTTTAATGATGGTTATTTCAGGGTCATGGGATTCCAGGTAACCTTTCCTTTCTTCAGAATGCTTTAGTCATTGATTTAATTTTTACATGGGCATGTATTATTTAAATCATTAAAAAGCAACTTTTACCATAAGACGTTGGGAGTGAGTGAGTAAAACACAGTCTTCTGAGCAAAACAGACGAGCTTGCGTATGACAGAGAGGCCTCATGGTCTGGTGGTTAACTGCACCTGCTGTGGAGCCAGACTCCTGGATTAGAATCCTAGCCTTTTTTCTTACTTGCTATGACATCAAAGAAAATGTATTCAATTCTCTATGCTTCAGTTTCCTTTTCTATAAATTGGTGAAAATAATAGACCGCTTTCATAGAATTGTGATGACGGTCAGAAGAATAATCATTTGTAAATCACTTAGATTAGCGCCCAGCATATGGTAGAAACTATACAGGTGTTTATTATACAAAATAATGCATTGTAATGGTGTATCCTAATTGATGTAATAAAAACCTACAAGGAAGGCAAGGGAAGCACACAGAGAAGTGACTGACAGGATCTGCAGCTGTCAAGAAGGGGGTCAGGGAAACTTCCCAGAGCAGAATAAACCTAGACTAACAGTGAAGTCACGCAATGCTGAGCATGGACTCGGCCAGACAGAAAGTGGGAAAAGAGCTGTCTTAGGAAGAAAGGAGGAGAAACCCATGTCTGAGAAGAACACGAGGCTGCTGTGTTTGTATTTTTCCTTTAAGGCCAAAGACAGAAAATTGATCATATCTAAAGTGTGAAACCTCAGTACATTGGCTGAACTCCTTATGGGTTTGAATAACTTACATCCTTCTTTTTTTTTAATTTTTTTTATTTTTAAAAAACAGAGATGGGGTCTTGCTATACTGCCCAGGCTGGTCTCAAACTCCTGGGTTCAAGTGATCTTCCCACTTCAGCCTCCCAAAGTGTTGGGGTTACAGGTATGAGCCACCACTCCTGGCCACTTCCATCCTTCTTTATCCTTTACTGCATTAAAAAAAAACTTCCCTTCATGTTTCTCTGGCCTTATATGCTTTACTTCCATTTGACATAGTCATCGTTCATTGAGCAAGCTGATGTAAGATGCTGATTAATGGCATGCAAACATTTTGAAAAGCCCAGACACGTGTGTAACTTCCTAAATGAGATATTCAAGGCTAGGTCATCATGCTTCCTCCTGTAGGTTTTACTAGGCATTGGTCTGAGATGTTCATCTCTTAATCACACGTCACTGTCCTAACCACCCCCTAACCCAGTCACTAACTTGTTACTCATACTTCCTTTGGTTAACTCAACATTTATTTGCATTGTGATGTAAAGATCCCCAGGGCATATGATTTTGAATATAGATAAAAGATAACCTTCTCTTTGTAAAGAAATGTGTTCATGCATATTAAATTGTAAAGGGGCAATTTGAAGAAACTTTTGTTTTTTTAAGAGACAAGATCTCCCTCTGTCACCCAGGCTGGAGTGCAGTGGTATGATCACAACTCACTGCAGCCTCAACATCCCAGCCTCTAGCAATCCTCCCAGCTTAGCCTCCCCTTTAGCTAGGACAACAGGGGCATATCACCACACCCAGATTTTTTTTTTTTTTTTTTTTTTTTGTATTTTTTGTAGAGTTGGGAGTTTTGCCATGTTGCCCAGGCTGGTCTGGAACTCCTGAACGCAGGAGTTCAGCCTTCCAAAGTGCTAGGATTACATCCCCCTCAGCCTTCCAAAGTGTTGGGATTACAGGCATGAGTCGCTGTGTCCAGCCAGAAGAAGAAGCTTTCTGTTGAAGAAAATGAAAACTGGAAAAAGTAGTAAGAAAACTGGAGAGAGAAATTAACTCATGAAGACTTGCGTAACGACTCTATTTATGGATTTCTTTTTTTTTTTACACGCCACAAAAAGACAAAAGGAATTGTCACAGGGTGTTCATCTGTCTAAAAAGGAGAACTAATAGAGACTCTCATACTAGAAGAATAAAACTCTTTTTCCTCAACGACAGAAAAGTACAGGAAAACAAAACAAAACAAAACAAACAAACAAACAATCTAAAACTCTAGATCAGGAGAGAAACAGTATAATCAGAAGAGAATAAATGTCATGGGTAGCCAAATATAAAAATACTCTCATTTCAGTGACTGTACAATACTTTAACACTGTAGAATTTCACACTGAAAACGATGCTGTGAATATGGCAGTGAGTGCCATGGTCTGTGGCCCAGATCCAGCCTTAAGGGGAACTCATTGACCAAATTGCTGGAAATGTTGCCTGATGCCAACTCATAGCTTACTAGTTTCCTAGGAACTACCCTCAACTGAAGAGTCCTCTTACCCCAAACCATACCTTTTCCTGGGGTCAACCCCAATGACTGGACAAAGTGACTTATGAATGCCTAGGGGCTGACCCCTTGTGGATCAGGATAACTCTGAAGGGACATCCCAGCTCTAGAGCTGGTGGGATCTGCTGAGGACTCGGCAAATGAATTCCAGTCCGTCTTCCTCCTCCACATCCTCCACTTCCCCACAGGCATTCCTAAGAACACTCCCCAATAAACCTACTGCACTAACATCTCTATCTCAGAAACTGTTTCCTAAAGAAATTCATCTAAGGCCACTCTCTAGACCTATCCCGTCATTTTATATCTGGGACAATTCAAAGTCCCTAAAAAATTAAGCCATTCATTCAAAGTAGTACAACTGGTAAGTAATAGATTCAGGAATAGAATTTTGACTCCTGATCTAATCAAGTGCTCCGTCCATCTAAAATATTGGTGGACCTGACAGGAAAGACCTAGAAAGCAAATCTATTAGTGAGACACAAGGTGCATGCCTGTAATCCCAGGTAAGGCAGGAGGATCACTTAGGGCCAGGAGTTCAACATTAGCAACACAGCAAGACCCCTTCCCTACACACTTTTTTTTTTTTTTTTTTTTTAATTAGCTAGGTGTGGTGGCACATGCCTGTAGTTCTAGCTTCAGGAGACTGAGGTGGGAGGATCCCTTTGTGGCCAGGGGTTCCAGACTGCAGTGAGCTGTGATCAAGCTATTGCATTCCAACCTGGATGACAGAATGAGACCCCCTATCTCTTATTTTTAAAAAGAGAAATAAGACCAAAACCCCCCAAAACCTAAAGGTTGTGGTTTTGCTCTATATCACGTAGTTTACTTTCATAAATGTAGTTCTAAATCAAGCCTGAAATATTTTTGTGTCCTTAATACTACTTACCTGAGAAGTTTTAAGGGTTTTTTTTCTTGTTTTTGTTTTTAATATGTTACTGTTGAAAGAGTGATAGAAGAAGCAGCTAATACGAGCAAGAGCATGATGCTAAGCCTATAATTCCCAAGAGGGACTTGTTGCCAAGTTCCACAACAGCAGTGATGAACCAGGACTGAGAGCCATCAACTTAGACTCGGCCTTTTACAGCATTGACCTGTCAATGACTCATTTATCAATCAACTTCCTTTTATCCCCCATCACATTATTTTGAGTGTTATAGTTTCATCATGTTTTTAAAAATGCTTTTAAACTTTTTTTCACTTTTCTGAATGGATACTAATGTACACCTAGACTTGTGAACAGAAATATTATCTACATATAATCTACATTTTGGAATCCAATTGTCCTTTAAGGTTTGAGTTTTATAATTAAATCATTTTGAGATCATGGTTAACAAATACAAGAATAATAGATGATAATCTGTAGATGTCAGCTGGGCGCAGTGGCTCACACCTGTAATCCCAGCACTTTGGGAGGCTGAAGTGGGAGGATCGCTTGAGCCCAGGAAGTCAAGACCAGCCTGGGCAACATAGGGAAAACCCACCTCTACAAAAAAAATAGAAACAATTAGCCAGGCATGGTGATGCATGCCCATAGTGCCAGCTACTTGAAACTGAGGTGGGAGGATCGCTTGAGCTGGAGAGGTTGAGGCTGCAGTGATCTGAGGTCGTGCCCCTGCACTCCAGTCTGGGTGACAGAGTGAGACATTGTCTAAATAATAATAATAATAATGTGTAGATTTTAAGGGTTTTAACAAGTCAGAAGGAACTTTCTTCCACGTCACAGTCATGCACTGGCCTTATGTTTATGTTCAACTCCCATCAAGATTCAGCCAGCAGATGGTGAATTTAAAGTCAAACAGCAAAGAGGAATCTATAATTCCAAGATGATTTATGCTTTTCCCATCATTTGCTTGACCCCCTACTGCATTTAGTGCACTGTGGAGACCAGGCTTGACTCTCCTTCAGAACCCAATATGGAACCCACTCTCTAAGAACACTGCAGGCAAGTTTCATCTTAAAAAAATTTCATTTTCTGCTAAAAAGCACCACTTTTGGACATTCAGCTTTTGTGATGGCCTTACTTTTGCTGTACATACTCCCCAGAGAGGTGGGATTTCTACAAAATGAATTTAAAATTAAATAACTGGATGTCATTTTAAATGGCCTGGCTTGATGCCACATGGATATTTGAAAAGGTAAAAAGTAAAGTTGTTTGGACTTCAGTTTAGGCAACATTCTCTTTTCCCAGAAAAAAAAAAAAAGGTTAAATTTTAGTGTAAAACCAAGTATTTTGTTTTATACTATTATTCTTTTTAAATGTTTGACAATACATAACAAATTTGAATTATACTACCCTCCCCAAATGATTCATGAAGCCAGCCTACTAACTCTGAGTGACATTCTGATCAAAATAATTGCCTTGGAAAGCTTCGCAGTGAGTGACACATTAACCACAGCAGGTATCCAAAGCTCTTTAAAAACACTGAGTCACACACCCTCACAGCATCTGTGAGATAAATGTGAGTGCAATATTATTATTCCCACTCTACCCAAAGGGACAACAATTTGCTTAAAAGATGCTGTCTCAATTTGGGACATTCTGTGTCTGCCATGCTCCTTCCTCTGACTTCAAGTCATTCTGTACTCAAAAAGGTCTAAGATGGTTTCACTCTTTCCACATTAAAGATTTGAAGAGAGGTAACTGGTTTCCCCAAATCCCAGATATCATATTACTTTCTGCCCTCAACTCAGTTTTCTTATGATGATAGAGTTGGTGACTTTTTCTAACCTTCCAAATTTCTAGCCAATATGGAAGCGGTGCTTGCAACATTATTGACACATTCATCTGGCCTCTGTCTAGTCTCCATCAACAGCAGAGGAATCTCACAATCTCACCACCTAATAAGGCTGCCTGCCCCATTCCTATGTTTTAATTGTTATAAAGGCCTCCAATATGGCGATCTAAAGTCTGTCTTTCAAATTTCACTGTGCTTCCTAGAATATAAAACAACAAAACAAAACAAGAAAAACAAGGATGGTCTTCACATATGTGAACACATTTGTCATTTCTCTGCTTCTTTTATCCAAGTTAAACTTCCACAGAAGATTCAACTATAACTTATATGGGACGATCTTCAGATCCTCAGTAACCTAGTCATCTTTTGTAATTTGGATACTAAGTGTCAGGATCTCCCTTAAAATAGGCCATCCAATATTGAAGCTAGTTTTAAGACACAGTCTAAGCAGAAAAGAGCAGAGAGACTATAACTTTCCATGGCAGAAGCACTCCAAGACTCAAGATGCTAAAGCAATGTTGTGACTGATTTCTTTTTCTTTGTTGTCTTTAAAAGATATATTCAGTTATGCAAGTCAGAAATCTCTACACCCTGTCATGACAGCATCTGGGCATAATTATGCCATATAAGTCAATATTGTTCACATATGGAAGAAAAGTTGGATCACACCATTCATTCTCCTTTGCTTCCTCTCTATTCTGATTCAGGTTCAAATAAGCAGAAACCAGGGAGGAACCTCTTCTTTCTTTCATCTCTGTGCCAGCCCCACACTGCTCTGAGGAGCACGATCCTCTGAAATATGACAGGCAGTCAGAGACATTTCGGTCCAGCACAGGGCTGGAGGACTTCTACCTGATTCATTATTTTATTCCATTGACTAGCAGAATTTCCAAGACCTCTTTGATGAGGTTCTATTTATTGAAAGCAAAAATCTGAGCCCATGTTAGTGTTGTTGAGATTTCAAGAATTTGTCTCATTGCCAGAATTGTCTTATGATCAAAGATATTGCTTGAGCATAGGTTTTTTTTTATTTTAAATAACCTCTTATTTATGGAATTCTTTATAGTGCCTAAAGGTTTGGAAATATGACTTTAATACTTATCTCTGAAGAACTTTGAGTATAATCTTAATTTTAACTCTATGTTTCTAATTTTTTTTAAAATTCAGTTTTAGGACTCACTGGTTTCTCTTTACTATAGTTGCTATAGTAAAATGTATATATCAGTATAAGTACCTCCTCGATGTTTTATCTAAAAATGTGATGGCTGGCTGCGCGTGGTGGCTCGTGCCTGTAGTCCCAACACTTTGGGGGGCCAAGGCAGATAGATTGATTGCTTGAGGCTAGGAGTTCAAGACCAGCCTGGGCAACATAGTGAGACCATGTCTCTACAAAAAATACAAAAATTAGCTGAGTGTGGTGAATTTAAAATTAAATAACTGGATATAGTCCCAGATACTTGGGAGACTGAGATGGGAGGATGGCTTGAGCCCAGGAGGTTGAAGATGCAGTGAGCTTTGATTGCACCACTACACTCCAGCCTGGGTGACAGAGTGAGACCTTGTCTCAAAAAAAAAAAAAAAGCCTTGGCACAGTGGCTCACGTCTGTAATCTCAGCACTTTGGGATGCCAAGGTCGGCGGATCACAAGGCCAGGAGTTCAAGACCAGCCTGACCAACATGGTGAAACCCTGTCTCTACTAAAAATACAAAAATTAGCTGGGCATGGTGGCATGAACCTGTAATCCCAGCTACTCAGGAGGCTGAGGCAGGAGAATCGCTTGAACCCAGGAGGTGGAGGTTGCAGTGAGCCAAGATGACCTAGGCTGCACCCAGCCTAGGTGACAGACAGAGACTCCATATAAAAAAAAAAAAATGTGACATCTGATGTGAAGAGAAAACATCAGTTGGACCAAATCATTTCTAGACTTAATAGAAATGATTAAGCTGAGGGATAAACTCTGCCAGTAGCCAGCATCACGGTGCTCAGCTCCCTAGTTACGAAAGAGGAATATGATCACTGTGTTGTGCTGTAAGCAATAGCTTGTGGAAATAGACATTCTGAACAGAGTAAATACTGAGTAACATTTAGAATCATAGATGTGAAAGGAACCTTTGATATCACCTAATTCAACCTTTTAATTTTTAATTTATTCTTTATTTAAAGTTTGCTTTTTGAGGCTCAGCAAGATTAAATGATTTATTCAAAATTATACAAATAGGCCAGGTGTGGGCACATGCCTATATTCCTAGCACTTTGGGAAGCTGAGGCAGGAGAATCGCTTATGCCCAGGAGTTTCAGACTAGCCTGGGAAACATGGTGAAACCCTATCTCTACAAAATATAAAAAATTAACCAGGCATAGCAGCACATGCCTGTAGTCCCAGCTACTCAGAAGGCTGAGGTGGGAAAGGCCTGAGCCTGAGAGTTTGAGGCTGCAGTGAGCCATGTTTGTGCCACTGCACTTCAGCCTGGGCGGCAGAGCAAGACCCTGTCTCAAAACAAACAAACAACAACAAAAAAATTGTTTAATTATATAAATAGGAAGTAACTGATTCAGTACTAGAGTCTCTTGATATCAATGCCATTGTGCCCCACCCTGTAACAGCTGTTTTGAATTATGACTTTATTTACCTGACCCTTTAAAAGTGCTATAAAGCCTAGTAAAACATTGCAATAAAGGTTCAGTCTTGCTTGGTTCACTAGAAGATGATTAAAAACCTCAATAAGATGTTTTCTCATGCCTCCTCCTTAAGTGTTGAATTTCTTTCTTTGTGAAATCAAAGCTTCTTATAACAGCATAACAAATAAGGATAATTGATATGGATGGCAATGACAATAAAATTCATACTTGAAGCATTTAGAACAATGCTCACTTCCAAAGTGGTCAATTAATATTAAGTATTATAATCTAATTTAAACATTTGGACAACCTTACAAAATACATAATATCATTATTCCTCACTTTACAGTTGACATTAATGAGGCACAGAGAGATTTATGTAGATTTCTCAAGGGCTTACAGCTTGAAAGAGTCAGATTTAGCTCTGAATCCAGGGCCTGCACACTTAGTTGCTACATTAGTGTGGCCAAAAAATGAGATGCTATTCTGAAGATTTTAATAAATAATGGCTAGGAAGAAACTAATGTCCTTGGAAGCTTTTCTAAAACTATTGAGAACTATTTACAGATACATTTTCCAATTTTTTATTTGCCTTTTCTGGCATATTCAATTGCAATGCAGAATCCTCAGAGTGAATCATATTTATTCTGCAACCACAGATATTAAAGTATTCTCTCATCAAAGTTTGGTGCTGGGAAGAATTATTTGATTCCCAGAATCCCAGATCCACATCTCAGCTTGTTTCAAAGATGCCTTCCCCATTAGTTAGAAGCCTCCACCCATTCCTTTTGCTACACACCTACATCCCAACTCAGGTTTCCAAAGCAGGAAAGCTGAATTCCCGGTACTCAAAAGCAAGCCCAAGCAAGACACTTCTCTACTCAATGCTTGCATTTCTTTAACAAGGATGGTGATTTTAAGGCACAGAAGAAGCAAATGAGCAATCAGTACCTCTCCTCCTGCACGATTTGGAGATCCCCCCGGCTTACAGGGCATAAGCCTGCTTTCTGCAATAAGGACCATCTAAGAGCAGACTGTTTGAGTTTTCCCATCCATAAACCACAGAGGTCTACAGACAGCAGGACATAAGAGATGCCTGGCCTTTGCAAACAGTGTGCCCGAAGATACCAGAAGTCTGGTTGAATAATACACAATCAGTTTGGGGTGGAATTTTTTTTTTTTTTTTTTGAGGGCTTTGATGAAAAACTACTGAGGCTTGACATTGCAATGAACCCATCCTGTCATTTCTGATCACTTAGCCACTTTACAGTTGGATGAGCTTTCTCCTGACACGATTGTTGTGAGAGGCAGATGAGGAAGATGTGTGATAGGAAACATTTTTGGAATCAGCAGTTACTGAAACTATGGTACTATTATTCCAAGGTGGACTTTGTTACTGGATTCCACACTAGGCTTCTCAAAGCCCTACCATGTGGGCTCATTCAGAGGCATCTCTACAAAAGCTATTGTCTGCCACCCATCTGCTCACAAAACCAACCCTTTGACTCCTCAGGATCAACCCAGATATTGAATCCTTTTATAGATAAACTGAGAATCCTAGATTAGAGAGCTAAAGGAGAAAAAGAGGAAATGAATCAAATTCCAACAAGTAAGGAAAAAATGGCTTACGTGCCCTCAAGGCAGAGGCCAAAGGATCACTCTGTACAGTGATAACCTATGACTCAACGTTTTATCATTCAGAGCTCACAATTCTCCAATCCCTGCAGGACCGTTGCTGGCTTCTGTTCCAAGGGATGCCCTACCAGGGAGGTGGCTGATGGAAGAGATGGGCGGGTGAGCCCTGTCTCTGAACTGCTGCATGCTATGCCTGCCTTTTCCTGGCTGTGATTTTCCACCCTATAGGCTCTAAATCAGTCTCTTTTCTTTATTTTTTTCCAAAAGAAGCAAAGGGAAGCCCTTGAGATTCATGTTGGTATCAACAGGAAACCTGGAAAAAAAGGAAAATCAAAGAGGAAACCAAAATGCACATAACTAAGAATAGGAATTTCAAGTACATTGCTTTTGGAAAGGGAAAATTAAACTTTTGATGAGTTGGATTGCAGGGTGAGGGGAGGTGTGGGGTAGGGTGTGGAGAACAATGAATGAGGGAAGGGAGGAGGAATCTTCTTTACATAGGAATCAGAGGTGACCTCATATACTATTTTATGTGGCTTTTTTAAAAGCTTTGGGTAAAACCAAGCATATTTCATAATGACCTTACTCTCATGGAAGGTTATTAAGTTAAATGACTGTATCGAGGGCCATAGTTAGGTGGTGTTGGGTATTGTCCTCTTTCTCAGATTTCTAGTTCCAAGGTGTTTACTCCTGCTTAGATAGAGTGGTGAAAGCCATCAGTATCTTTGGTGTCTTAGGTGAGTATATATTAATCCGCTTTGTTATAAGTATGAAAAAAAAAACCCCAGAGAATTGCTATTATAGAATAAAATGCCTCAGTCAGGTAAGGGAAATTCACTCTTTGAAAATATATCATGGGGCTTCAGTTGATGATTTGCTCAGTGTTCTGGAACCAAAATGTGTTAACTAAAAGGAGAAAATCATTTCAGAATATCCTTCCTTTCTTGTCCTGAGCTACCCCAGGGCTGGCTTTTATAATGATCACCACAAGAGCCTGCAGGACAGGCCAGCAGTGACACGATCCCCACAATCCCACTGGAGAAGATGTGGGATCAAGTCCTTCATGCCTGAAGCCAATGTGCAGGATATCACTCCAGGAATAAGTCCTAGAACCAATATATAGGATTAATGGGTGGCAGAAATGGTGACTATTTAAATTGTTTAAAAATCCTTCTATTCTGCAATTATTCTATCTTAATACATTTACAAATTATAATTTGTGAACTCTCCATGTCCATGGCTACATTAAAAACAATCAAATTAATGGGTATATATATAAAATAAGGTTGCATTTAAATAAGGTTTATCGTTATTTAGTGCAAATGAAACTACAACCATTATATTTTGTATAGTGTGCATGTTATAGTCAGAAAATCTCCACAAGTAAAGGAAATGCTATCATTCTTTTTTTTTTCTTTTTTTTTCTTTTTTTTTAGAGATGGGGTCTTGCTATGTTGTCCAGGCTGGAGTACAGTGGCCATTCACAGGCATGATCACTGTGCACTACAGACTGGAACCGCCAGGCTCAAGTGATCTTCCCATCTCAGGTTCCCAAGTAGCTGGGGATACAGGTATGCACCACCGTGCCTGACAATGTCATTTAAAAAATTTTAAAGCTGGAAAAGAAATATTTACTCACGAATTGAGCTAGGAACTAAATGAAGACCTTTGGGCACCTGGAATAAAGCTCTAGTTAAGGCAGCATCTTGTCTCTACATATAATGAAATGACTAAGAGAGTGAGGTCTAGCTTATATAATAGAAAAAAAAAATCAAAGAAACAAAAAGCAACAGGAACAACCGAACTCAATATCTCCATCAAGAAATCCATGACTTTAAAAGGTATATCAAAAGCAAAGCTACTTTGTGGTAGAATAAGATTTTAATATGGATTTATTTGTGAAGGTTTTAAACATTGTATTTACTATATTTAGCATCTTCAATGATTACTCAGTTTGTAAAGTGCTTTGAGGTTATGAGATCACTAGTGAAGCTATTGGTTTCATTTAAAATGAATTCAACTAAATATTTCTCTCCTCCAAGTATTTCCAGCCCATGGAAATCATTATCAGGGGATGTGGTGGAGAAAAAGAAGAAGAAGAAGAAGAAAAAAAAACCCCTGCTGTCAGATTTTTTTTTTTTTTTTTTTTTTTACAGGTGGTAAACATGATTCTAACCTTTGTAATCTTACAAGGTTAAAGAGATGTCGACAAGACCAAAGAGTATCAACTAATTTGCCATACAGGAACATAAAGAGGTAACACATGTCTCCATCCTTATAATGTGGAACTACATTTGATTTTCCTGAAATACTATCAATAAGCTAAAAAGATATTGCTAAATTTTGGAGTAAGACAAGTTATAGTAAGGCAAGTTATAGTAAGGCTTTCTTTCCTATTGTCTTAGTGATTTACGAGGTAATTTTGAAATTGACTAGTGGATGGAACTCAACCAATCGAGGTATATGGCATAGTTTAATTGATACTATATCTCACGGGGGTTGTAATTTTCATGGTATCTTAAGTATTGGTTATTTAAGAAGTGCCACAGTGTTTAGATCATCTAATAACATAGGATATTCCTGAGAAGAACCATATTTCAAAGAAGCAAGATCTCAAGGATAATTTCTCCCCTCACCACCATAAAATATATAAATAAATAAGATTGTCAAAACTTTTAGGGAGGAAATTGCTTTCCTCAAATTGCTGTAGCAATATATCACCAATCTGACCTACCTTTACACCAAAGCTGTTGATCGCTAGTATCAGAATTAACCAGATTACTCAAGAAATTTAAAACCAAGACCATACAATGTCTCAGAGGTGTGTAATGATGACATGTCTTTTGAAGTCTAGGTGAGCAGTCTGTTTCTGCACATATATATTCAGGGACTGTATGGTTTGGATTTGTGTCCCCACCCAAATCTCACGTCGAATTGTAATCCCCAGTGTTGGAGGAGGGGCCCTGTGGGAGGTGATCGAACCATGGGGGCAGATTTCCCCTTGCTTTTCTTGTGATAGTGAGTGAGTTCTCCTGAGATCTGGTTGTTTAAAAGTGTGTAGCACCTCCCCTTTTGCTCACTTCCTCTTGCTTCAGTCATTTGAGACTTCTCTTCTTCCTCTTCACCTTCTGCCATGATTGTAAGCTTCCTGAGGCCTTTCCAGCCATGCTTCTAGTACAACTTGTAGAACCACGAGCCAATTAAACCTCTTTTCTTTATAAATTACCCAGTCTCAGGTAGTTCTTTATAGCCATGAGAGAATGGACTGAAACAGAGGCTAACTTCTAAACAAAAATTAGCAGGATAAGTCTAGAAATATTTTCTGAAGGCAGTAAAAAATTCCTAGTAATTATAAAAGATGATTCCAGAATTCCTTTTGCACATGGAAGGAAGAGGCAGATATCCATGAAGTACCTACAATATGGTCACCAATTGCTAGGTTCATTGGCATATATTTTTAATTTAAAAATCATAACAATAGTATGATGTATGATGCAGATATCAGTGTTTCTATTTTGTAAATGAGGAAAACAAGATCCAGCAATTTAAAATAACTTGCTCACAGTCGTACAGCTCTTAAGTAGCAGACCTGGGCTTAAAACCAGTTTATCCTGGGTCCAAAATCTTAGGTTCTTTCACATATCCTATTCTTCCTCCTGGGGCTAAGGTCAAGCACTATATTTTGTCACTATATTTTCATAATGTATGAAATTAATGCATACATTAATGCACAATCTCTGAGAGAGTATTCCTTTATATTAGCATTATATTAATATTTATATTAGTGTGCATATTATATGCAGAAAACCTCAAGTCCAAATATATAAGTAAAAAAGTACAGATAATATAAAAATTATTCCTAATTTCCTTCATTAATCCATTGGAGATACATAATTTATGAAACTCTCCTTAAGCCTAATTTATGTTATTAGCCTATGTCCTTTCTTGGTATAATAATTTCCATAATTTTCTACCTGTTAAATAAAGTGGTACTCCTTTTAATTTAAAAAAATCCTTTGAGCATCATGGGTGTTACCTGGAGTGACAGCATAGGGAACGAGATCATATTCTCCAACAATTTTCCCAATATTTCAGAGTCATTATCTTTTGTTAGTGCCCCAATTCTGGGAAAGGGTCTAGTGTTGTTTGCACATAGAAGACTCTTTTCCTGCTAGATCTTTGCAGGTTCCCTCTCTCAGCCTTCTTCCCCTCTTGAATAGGCAGTTCTCAAGGCTTCTCTGAAGCTTTCTGGACCAGATCCTTCTGCATCCCAAGAATGATTTCCAAGCTGAGTCTTACTGGGCAAATTTAAGGTGACCATTTTCTTACTTAAAGTCATGCAGGAAAGGCAGAAAGGAATTCAAAATCTGCACTCTGATAACATGTCCCTAGCTGTGATGGGTCCTGTTTCCATCAACACCCCTGCAAATAACCTCCCAGACCTTTCTTTCCATTTAAATGTACTAGGGAATGTGTATTGGGGAAGAAGTCTAGACAAATAGACACTGCATAGGGGATCACAACTGCTGGATAATCTGAAGGTGTTCCTCAGGTGTTAGATTTAAGAAGAACCCTTAAAGCGCTTCTCTGGGCCACTGAACTTTTCACCTTCACGTCAAACATCAGTGGTATTGGCAAGCCTTTTTTACATCGCACAGTCACTCCTATCTGAGCCTCTAGTGATGAAGGTGTTACACAATCCCATTAATCCAGCCAGGATTCCCTACTCTGAGTCAGTTGAACTTTACTCAAGTGCTCACACAAAATAGCAAAATCGGTCACTAAGAAGGGAGTTTACAGGCAGGGAAAACATGGGATTAATAAGAAGAAACTTGATTGACCAGGTGTAATGGATACTGAATTGCAAACGGAATTGCAACAGGAGACTTAACTTCTCAGCCTGTCATAAAACTGGGCAAGTCTTCTTTGAGTAAATCAACAAATAACATATTTTCAAGGACGTTTTGGTACATAAGTGTGGAAAAATGTACATAAACTGCTTTGTAAGTGAAAACAATATATAAATGTATTAGGATTATGTATTGTCAGCATATAAAATGCTGTAACTCAAAGCAGGGTAGCAAAAGACAGAGAGCTTTGGACCAGGGGTAAGGACACTGGTTCTAGTTGAGGCTCGGATGTTTTGGACCAGCCTGTTACAGGTTAAGTCACTTAACTTCTTGGTGCCAATGTCTCCTTATGCAAAAACATTAAGATTGTACTTAATGGCTCCAAGGGGCTGAACAGCTCTAAAATGTTTGATTCTACAAAAAGCATGAGGTAGCCCTGTCAAAATATATTTCAAATCTCTATCAGTAAAATCTGACTGTCATCAAATATACAATATATACTACTTAAACAGCAATAAAAAATAATGAAATTCAAGGAATTCATAATTTGTCAAAAGTCTTCTCTTATTACAAGAATCACTCTTCAAAATTTTCCCTCTGTTTTCAGACAGATAACATCTCTGTCTTAAGCTTACGATAAAGTCCTAAGCTTACAATTTCTTAAAGTTTTCCATGCCCTTGCCTTCTGCCAAATACTTCAAAATACCAAACCTTGTGAGAACTTTAGAATCTGATTATTTCCTACCTTTCTTAAGACTTAATATTTTATCTATGTCTTCTAGCATGGCCTCTGTACTCATTTTTTTCTCCCTTTTCTTAGTTATTTTGGGAAAAGCAAGTGGCTTGAAAAGAGAGGGCAGTCCCTAAGCCCTGGCGTCATATAGAAACTTAGCATCTCTTCAATTATATCCACATAGCACCCTCTACTGCTTCAGGGGGAAAGAAAGCTTTGCAACTGCTCAACACTAGAATACAGCCAAAAATGTCACTCTGCCCAGCTATATAACAACAGGTAGAAATCTCCTTCATTTGTCATTTCAATAGCATTCCTTTAAAAGAGCACAATTAGGGTGGGGAGATATTTTTATCTATTTTATCCTTGCATTTGTTCTGCTTTATTTCTGTTTTGTCTTTGTGTATGTTCTGTGATTTTGAGCTAGGAGTTCTTGCAATTTCTAACCCTTATGCCAAAACAATTGCAAGTAATATTAGGAGCAACTGGATAATAGAAATAAACACATCTGAGGCCTCTGCAGTAAATCTCAATGAAGAACTCAAGGAGAGAAGATTACAGCTCTCAGGGTGCAAAGCCTCTGATATCTTTAACAGAAAACTTCTGCATAGCATGAGAAAATTCTTCTTCCTCGGCTTTGTTTCAATGATGCCTGTGTTCTGATTGTGATCCCAAAAGAAAGAAACAGATTTTCTAAAAATGTAGATCTCCATCTATTCACATGCACTTTCTCCTGAGTGTCTTGTTTAGCAGGGCCAGTAAGTTATTAAAAACCAAATCAGAACCCTGGGAAATGTAATTTATTTCCTAAGGACTCGTAAGCAGAGATGCTTCAAAAGCAAGATGTTCCCTCTTCTTCTCTGGATCTCTTTCTATTTTTCCCACTGAGATAACATGTTTATAGTATTCAGTAGAGGGGAGACTCATCGTTCCCTGGAAAGTCTGCTAAATCATGGAGAGAACATATACATCTAACATCAAAAAATAATATCTAGTCTAGAGTTTCATTTTAGACAGAGTTTACTACTTTGGACAAACAATATATAATTTCCCTAACTCAGGCCAGAGGCCTGCTTTTCACAAACCTTACCACTCTATTCATTGAAGGGCAGGAGAAAATACTTCCTCAGGAATATTCTAGAGACTTCTCTCTGAAAGTACCTATTCCACCACAAGCCTACACGGTCCCTTTCAAGTACTATCTCAGCTGATTCCACTAATTCATTTAAATTTCCTAATGTGTTTTATTTTATTTTATTTTTTTGGAGCTGATAGAACATATCCTAATGTGTCCTGAAAGAGGAGACCTGTTAATTGCAATGCATCAGTAATGAGTGAAGTTTCACACCGAGGATCAAGGTGAGGTAAAGAAAAAGTAACACTGGAGTTGCAATCTTAGCAGAGGAAGCTTTCATCACATTGCTCTTATAAACAATAGCCTGTATGAAAAGGAGAAGGGAGCTGCTGTCTCCTCCAAGTTCAAAACGAGAGAGAGAAGATTTGCTTCCCGGCACAAGTATACTTCAAGGAACAAGCACCAGTCAGGAACCAGGAATCCTTAGGATTCTTTTTTTTCTTTTTTTTTTTTTTTGATGGAGTCTCCCTCTGTCACCAGTCTGGAGTGCAGTGGCACGATCTTGGCTCACTGCACCCTCCGCCTCCCAGGTTCAAGCGATTCTCCTGCCTCAGCCTCCTGAGTAGCTGGGACTACAGGCATGCGCCACCAAGCCCAGCTAATTTTTGTATTTTTAGTAGAGATGGGGTTTCACCATGTTGGCCAGAATGGTCTTGATCTCTGGACTTTCTGATCTGCCCACCTCGGCCTCCCAATGTGTTAGGATTACAGGCGTGAGCCACCGCGCCCGGTCCCTTAGGATTCTTTAAGCCCTAAGTGTAGATTCCTTCATGGAGTTTCTAGATACATGAATGTTGCGGCACTTTCATATCCTGAATAGTCAAGACAAACACAGTTTTTCATGTTCTTATTTGTTTGTTTTTCTTCACCCTGTCCTCAGATATCATGTATTTGTATTCTAACATTTTCAAGTAGGTTAATCGTCTCCTTTCAGTTGGGAAGCCAAGATACGCAGTTTCTGTTCCTTTCTATGTACTCCATTGCCTAGCAAAATACAAGGTACATGAAGGCTGCTTAGTATTAAATAAAAATATAAATGAAATAATGCATACAAAGCATTTGGCCCAATGGCAAGCATTAATTGTTTCGTATGTGTTTTTTTCCTCTGTGATGTTCATATCAGGTCCCTGCCAGTCTGCTGGACACTGTGACCTACAGGAGGGCTCATTCATTTCACAGCTATGAGTAGACACACATCACGTAGGGTTACATCATTTCACAGACATTCTGAGGGTGTCTAGCAGGTGTCAGATTCCATGTTAAGTATCAGATTCAATGGTAAACAAGACCATTGGATCTATTCAAAGCCTTTATATTCTAGCAGATAAATGCAACTGAAAAACTGGCAGTTTTCTGATAGACAGTGAAGCAAAGTTCGGTGAGTGTGCATATGTTTATTGCAGCACTATTCACAATAGCAAAGACATGGAACCAACCCAAATGCCCATTAATGATAGACTGGATAGACAATGTGGTACATATATACCATAGAATACTATGTAACCATAAAAAGGAATGAGTTCCAGTGCTTTGCATGGATGAAGCTGGAAGCCACCATCCTCAGCAAACTAACATAAGGAACAGAAAACCAGACTCAGCATGTTCTCACTCATAAGTGGGAGCTGAACAATGAGAACACATGGACACAGGGAGGGGAACAACACACACCAGGACCTGTCAGGGGGGTGGGCAGAGGGAGAGCACTATGACAAACAGCTAATGCGTGTGGGGCTTAATATCTAGGTGAAGGGTTGATGGGGCAGCAAAACACCATGGCACACGTTTACCTATGTAACAAACCTGCACGTCCTGCACATGTATCCCAGAACTTAAAATAAAATGAAATTTAAAAAAGAAAAAGTTGGGTGGGTGTAAACACAGAACACAGG
The DNA here is from genome assembly GCF_029289425.2 of Pan paniscus. Taxonomy (NCBI): domain Eukaryota; kingdom Metazoa; phylum Chordata; class Mammalia; order Primates; family Hominidae; genus Pan; species Pan paniscus. Next base: position 50,887,903 of record NC_073256.2, on the reverse strand, counting down.
GTGTTGTGAAAGCTTAGATGAGGGTCTGCAGGCAGAAAGTCGAGAAGAGCTTCTTGGAGGAGGTGACATCCGCGGTGAAACCAGAACAGAGTCAGAATTAGCCTGGTGGTGGTGAGAATCAGTCACTCCTAACAGAGGAAGCAGAAGCTCCAACGCTGAGAACAGAGAGGACAGTGTTTGATGGAACAACTGGCATCGCTGGGGCATAGAGATGGGGAGCGATTATGGAAGAGGCTGGGGTGGAAATGCACATGGAAACAAGGCTGTAAGGACAGGGACCCATCTGGGGGCTTCCTCTTGGTGCTCATGAAGAGATACAGCCATTCCTCAGACTGCAGGGAGGAAATGTGCTCCCTTCCTCGTCTTTCAGACTTTTAGCATTTCTATTATGAAGGATGAATAAGAAGGAGCAAGGAAGTAATGAATCTCTTTGGAAAGACCAACAAGATGAATAATGTTCTACCAGTGGGAAGCACATGCAAGAAGAAATTGTGCAGAGTAAGTGTTTACTTCTGTATTACAGAACAGCTTTGTAGAGGTCATTAGGCTTATTGCTGGAGCCAACCGAGGAGGGTAATAGCACGTCTACTTACGTCTTCATGCGAGGACCGCCATTCCCTCGGTTATCTGGAACAGCATTGCATCAGCACAATGCTAACCAAGCATAGACTTTTCTAGCTGTAAAAAAGCTTTAGACATCCATGTTTCCACTTTAGTGGTAAGGGAACTGCAAGTTACCCAGCTTTTGTAAGCATAGCTGGGGTGTAAAGCCAGACCATTTGACTCCTGCTCCAAGACTCTTTCCAAAGAGCCATCCTGCCACTCTGCCCCGAAGAAGAATTTTTTTTTTTTTTTCACTTAACAGCTAGTCTACATGGCCCAGAATAAAGCAAAAACTAAGCATGTGATGAATTTGCTGGCTAGTGCAACCAAACAGAGGTAAGGATTTATTAATCTTCAAATGATCTAATTTGTCTCTTGCCATGAGATGATGCATATTACAAATATTGCAAGAAAAAAAGCTGATTAAGGGTAGTTAACATGACCTGGCCAGCATTGGGAGGTGCCTAAAGTAGTGTCTGCTTGTTTAGAAAGGATGTAAAACATTTGTATTTTATTTAAAATACAAAAATTGATATCAGTTTTGTAAAAGAAAGGGTGTATGTATAAATATGCCTACATAAGCAGACATGCATTAGAGATACATATGCTCAGAGGGAAGAGAAACTTAAAAGAGACAAATAGACTAAAATTGTAATACAAACAACTTTCTCTGGGATTTGGGGGCCTTATGATTTTTTAAAAATAATTTACCAGTTTTACAGTATAATCAGAAATATATATGTGTGTTAAAATATGCATATGTGTTAAAAATATACATATGTGTTAAAAATTGGATGTGACAACTCCGTGCTTTAAAGGAACAAGCACATCTTGACGTGGTCCCTGGGACCTAGCATTTCCTTTTTATTGTCAGACAAGGCCCAAGCTCATACTTCAGTGTTGTTACTGAGTTTCAGTTAGTGGCAAAAGACATGGCTCCTTGCGAATGTAAATTTGAGATAATTTTTTTCAAAAGATTAAGACACTTCGGCATTTTCAGAGGACTCGTTATTTATAATGCACCTAATTTCTACCTAGAAATGCATGGATGTGTGGAGTCAAGCTATTCTGGGACAGCTGAGTAGTGGCAAACAAGTCACTTGGTACTAATGAAAAAAGGGGGTTTCAGGTCACACCGAAGGTAGCAAGGGCAGTAGAAGTTGCCTCTGATAAAGGTTACTCCTAAGATTCCATTCCCAACATCTACAGCAATATCACGTCTTAGAACTTAAGTCTTTATACTGTGATGCTGAAATACAGAATTTCCTAAATCATGTGAATATATATATGATGGAATCTCACTCTGTTGCCCAGGCTGGAGTGCAGTGGTACGATCTCAGCTCACTGAAACCTCTGCTTTTTTTGGGTTCAAGCAATTCTCCTGCCTCAGCCTCCCGAGTAGCTGGGATTACAGGCGTCCACCACCACACGTGGCTAATTTTGTATTTTTAGAAGAGACAGGGTTTCACCATGGTGGCCAGGCTGGTCTTAAACTCCTGACCTTAAGTGAACTGCCCACCTCTGCCTCCCAGAGTGCTGGGATTACAGGTGTGAGCCACTATGCCCAGCTAAATATATTTTAATGAAGGAAGGAAGGAAGGCAAACAGGAAGGACGGAAGGAAGGAAGGAAGGAAGGAAGGAAGGAAGGGAAGGAAGGAGGGAAGGAGAGAGGGAGGGAGGGAAGTTTGGTTAGTTTCATTCCCGGGAGGCTGGTAAATTTTTGAAACAAATGATTAAGGATCACTGTACCATGGAAGAAAAGCATCCTTAACAGGTGGGAGGCAGTCCTAACGGAGCAAGACGGTCTCTCGTGGGAATGGAGCCACACAGGGCTGTCCTGCCTCAGTGACATGGAGCAAATGGCACAAACCTCACCTCCCTTGTGGTATCATGAATGCCTTCTTGCTCTGTGAGTATGCCTAGGTTAACTTGTAGAGGGACTGTTTGAAGCCCTTGAGAAAAAGTCACAGGGCTGGGCATGGTGGCTCATGCCTGTAATCCCAGCACTTTGGGAGGCCGAGGCAGGTGGATCACTTGAGGTCAGGAGTTTCAGACCATCCTGGCCAACATGGTGAAACCCCGTCTCTACTAAAAAAAAAAAAAAAAAAAAAAAAAAAAAATTAGCTGGGCATGGTGGCTTGCGCCTGTAGTCCCAGCTACTCAGGAGGCTGAGGCTGGAGAATCGCTTGAGCCCAGGAGGCAGAGGATGCAGTAAGCCGAGATCATGCCATTGCACTCCAGTCTGGGAGACAGTGAAACTCCTCTGTCTCAAAAAAAAAAAAAAAGTCAAATAATGAATGTAGGGCTCCAGCTCACCGTGTTCTAGAAAGCCACATTTGAGCTTTAGAAGGTACCGCAGTTTTCTTCCAATTACTCATTACTGCCCCACCTTGTGGCCTTGCCGTGGGACAGTTCCTCAACACATCTCAGTGTAAACAGGTTGAGCAAACACTGCATGGATTGTCCATGAAATAGAGAAAAAAGAAATCGGAAGCAATTTCAACTTTAGGAAGTAGAAAGTTGGTCACAGGCCAGTAGAAAATGGAGCAAGAGGAGAGACTTAGTACTGCGTGTTGAATTGATATGACTTTGAGCTTTCCTCTCTACTGGGCAGCCATGCACCTTGGAAAAGGCAATTTTCCTGTGTGGAAAAGCAGCACGGCTCTGGGCCCTACTGAAACAGAGGCAGGCATTATGCTAGGTTCTGGGGATGCAAAGAAAAAATCTATTCAGCATGCAGAGCCTTGGTGATTTCTGCAAAATATAAATCACGTCTTCCAACTCCCTGCTTAGAACTGTCCCAAGCTTTCCCATCAGGTAAAGAATAAACAACTTTTCCTGTGACCCTCAGGCCCTATATTTTCTAAGTGTGACTTTTGCTGGGACATGCTGTTCACCAGTCACATGGCTTATTCTAGGTTTTTGAGCTCACAGTTCTCATTCTTCCTCTAGGGCCTTGTGCTTGCATTTCCTCCAACTCAGACACTCCGTGCCCAGATCCTCATAGACTCCTTCTTGCATTTGAACTCTCAGCTTCAGCCATCTCTTTGGCAAAGCTTTGCCTGACCACCCAGTCTAAATCAGCAGGCACTCTTCTTCCCATTGACATATTTTCATCTTATCGGTAGCACTTAACTTGTTAGCTTATTGATTTCCCTTTTAATCTATCCCCCTGCCAGAATGCATACTCCTGTACAACAGGAATCTTATCTGTCTTGTTCACCACCTTATCTTCAGTCCCTAAAACAGTGCCTGGAACATAATAGTAATCCAATACGTCTTTGTTGAATGAATGAATGAATGACTGAATGAGTGAATGGCATAGTCGTTTCCCCTGAGTGCCTGACTGGTACTACATAGCGGAACGAAGGAAAGTGCTAGCACAGAGTAATACCCAGGGTGATCTATGAACACGGAAGAGGAATAATGAACCCAAGAGGTATTTAGGAAGACCATGAAGAGAGGAGGACACCTGTGCTAAATTCTGATGGGTAGAATTAGTTGAGTGAACCAAGATGTTCCAGGTAGAGGGAACCGCATGAGCTAAAACATGAAACATGAAACAGCAAGCATGCGAGGGGGAAGAAGTCCAAGCTTGGTCGGGGCATGAAGTGAAGTGCTCAAGAGGATATGTGTCATGGAGAACCTTGGACATCAAGCTGAGAAGCCTGGACTTTCAAATGAGGTGAAGTGGTTTAAAGTGACAGAAGTTAGCCAGTCCCCAGAATCAAGAATAGACATGATTATTATTTACTTTTATTCCCGTGCTCATTCTCTTTTCTTTGTTCCTTCTAATTCTTAGACTTCTCCTGCATTCTCACTGAATGGGTTCTATAAAACCAGTCACCAGACATGAGGGAAGAAATTCAGCATGCTGTATGGTAAGTTGCCTGGCATCTATGTTGGCTTATTTATTTATTCGGCCTCTACTAAAGACACTGAGTCTACGGCAAGGTCCATCTGAACCCTAAATTTCCTCAGAAATGAAGTGGGCACATAATTTCCTTGTGTATTTTGTGGGATCGATAATCCCTTCCAGTGCCTTCCACTGATACAGAGCTTGAAAGCAACATGATTCAACACTGTGCCTTTTCTGTGCCCTGGATGAGCTGCCAAATATTTGAGAAAGAATCAGCCCATGAATAGGATATCAGATCAAACTTTTGTTGAAACAAGTTCTTTTTTCTATGCATTCCATTCAAAACAACAAAACCAAAGATCCAATCCGTCATATATTATCTAAAAATTATTCACAAAATGTTTGCCTTGTTTGAGGTCATTAGCAACAAGCTGCTTGTCCTTTTTCCCCTCCTCCTATTCTTTCCATTCATGAAAATGGTGATTCATAGCAGTGCCCTGCAGAGAGCGGGCACTGGCCACTCCTGTGGCAGCCCACCTCTGCCACGCGCTTGTGGGAAAAAAAGCCCTGCAGTGAATCAAGTTCATTGAGCAAAATCTAGGGGAAAATATTTGTCTGGAAATCTAACACGCCTCTCTCTGTGCTTGTCTGGACAGAACTAGGGTGGACTTAACATTTTTTTCCTTTTTGTCAGAAATGTGTGTAGAAAAATTGCATATTTTTGCAAAAGAGTGTCACAGAGGTGGGAGGCGGAATTTGGGGGATTTTTTAAGCTTCAAGATCGGTGTCACCACCATGGGAACAAGGACACAAAGTAAGCTGATAAAGTATTCTGAACTTAGCAAGTGTAGTTCTCTGGAAGACAGAAATGATTCAACAATATCTATGCACAAGGGAGGAAGTCCACCATACTGCTGAGCTTCGAGTTGTTGGAAAAGGTATTTAAAGAAAAAAAACAATAGGGCATAACTGTAGGAGAGCCAGTGATCACCCCCAATCCTCCTTTTAGCTCTTAGTGGGCTCCTCAGCAGGACCTAGAAACCAAATCGACACCAGGCAGATTAACAAGAGAAAAGTATACACATTTGATTAATTTCACGTGTACATGGAGATCTTCACAAGACAGTGAAGTCTGAAGAAGGGGCTTTTCTATTTTTTAGACAATGAATGATAATACATTTGAGAAGAAATGACAGCAAAAAGAAAATCTGGCCAGGGCAGTACATTTTCTAGGGGAGTCACTAGGAGATATTTGGGGTGGGGGGGGGGGGGTGAAAAACCACAGGCAGATAAGCATTACTTTGTTAAGTGTATATATCAGGTCCAGTGTAGCCTCCAGTTCCAAGTCTCTGGTAATTAAGGGCTATTTTCTCGCCCTGGTAAGGCAAGGGTACCCCTCCCAGAGGAATCTTTATGGTGTGCTACATGCAGGAAGAGACAGGTCAGGCTTCCCTTTCTGAAACTACACTGTCTCCAATGTTTTCAACTTGAAATACTCAATATACCAATCTGCCGTATTTTGGGATGGCACATCCTTCACTCCTTCATAAGCTACACATCAGCAGTCAAGAAGGCAGCCATCAGAAAAAAACAAATAAAAATTGAAAACTGGGAGGCCCAAGGCACCACAGTCAAATGCATCAAAACTGTCTTCACTGAGGTGTGATGGAGAGAGATCTCCCCAGGCCATAGAGGAAGGAATGAATAGTTTGGTCTATTCAACCAGGGCATCAGCATATTGCAAGACATAGGCTCCCACTTTACAGACATCATACTCCCGCAAAGTGACATTGTAGCACCAATTTTCCCCCTTTTTTAATTGGTCTTTACTGCCATGTCTATAAGAGAATGGCTTGCATCTGAACACTTCATTTGTAAAGGCCGGGGACACATTTTTGTGGTGGTAGCTACACAGGGAAGATCATAAGCAAGAGTCCAGCACACATGTGGAGTTAAAAAGAGAAAGAATGGTGGAAGAGAGGCACCAAGCCCAACATCATGCTTTGATGCTCTTGTTGGGTTTAGACACGTAAAAGACCCAGTAAAAAGTGCTGAGTTGTGGAAATAATAGGTTGTCCTTGTATTTAAGGGAAGAAAAAGCTACAAAGACATAACAATGAGTAAAGCTGGTGGTTGGGATCAGAGAATGTATGAATAATCAATATCTGGCAGAGAAGAGGATGAGATAGTGTCTAAGATAGAACATGTTTTGGAGACAACAATCAGTAAATTCAGATATATGAAAGAGAGCAGAGTAAACACATGGCAGCTCATATGGATGCCTTAATAAAGAAAATGGAATGACGAAAGTCTAATGAATTTTAAAGATCACTGTGGCCACAAATCAGTTAGAGTCTTGGAAAGCGAAGGATTCTAAATGTATTGATGTTTATTAAGTTGGAGAATAAGGGAATCTAAGCGGAAACCATCAAGTTTCCTGGTTAGAAATGCCCACTGGAAAAAGTCAAACCCAAGGTTAAAAGCAAAAAAACAGAGACACCCTAGAAAGAAATAAGAGTGGGTGAGTGCAGGTTGAAAATGGAGCATGGTTCCCGTTTTCCAGAACAGATTACAAATGTAGCCTCACCCAGTGTGGTCAGAGTTCACTGGCTGAGCAACCCTGATAACCCTCATCTATCTATGAACATTTCTGAGGCTGGAAAGGGTTTGTGGTCAGTGTCGGAGAGGTTGCACAATTTGCGCTGAAGTTTCTAATCGTATTAGAGACTGTCTAGGGAGGCATGTCAGATGGAGACAGAGAGAGGTTGTGAGAGGTAACAAAAACGAGTGAGTGGCATGAGTACCCTGCAGCCATGCTCACCGCTTTCACCACCACCTCTACCAAACCTACATGTGTGGGCATTCAACCTGCTCTCAAAGTAACTTCATGCCTGTAGCAATCTAAACTGTTCTTGAGGAGTCAACTGGTTGACCATCCTTATCTCACAGGTTAAACACACACACACACACACACACACACACACACACACACACACCCCTGGGTGACCATAGGGCCATTTTCACAGGGTGGGAAATGATTCCTAACCCCACACTTTCACACTTTATAATGTTACCATTTTTATTTAAAATCAATTGGTTTTAAGTTGCAGCATTCTAAGACAAACAACTCTGAACCACAAAAGAAGGATGACTATTCGGTATTTGGGAGAGGTGTGGCTGCTTGTTTGCTCTTTGCTGACTAACTTGCACGTTCTGACTGTACACATTCCAGAAAATGCCTGAGGCCCCAGATTTTCAGGAGAACCACCCTTTTTCCATGTCTAATTAGCTACATCTAGTCTTTTGATTTGCATCAAGGAGTGGTTCTTTTTATGTTAGCCAGATTGTGACTGCTCTCTGGTTTTCCTCTCCGGGATAAAGAGGGTCTCCTTTAGACGTTATTTCCATAGAGTGGTTTCCTTTTGCCGTGATTTATCAATGGATTCCATAAGGGGAAGTTGACTACACATGGGCGGTTTAAGATACTTTAACAAAACCAAAAATGTGCACTGGGAAGTACCATCACTTAGTAAATGCTCCCTAAAGCATAAGGATATCTGGACAACCTACTTATCTGGGAAGTGAGAGCAATGTTTTTTAATGTCTCAAAAGCTGCCCGTTATTAAAAACCTGCTAGGGATTAAAATTTCAATTAAATTTAAGTTGTAAAAGCAAAAGGATGCTCTAGAAATATAAGTGATAAAACCCCAGATCACGAATCACTGGATTTGGTTCTTTGATGAAAGGCTCCTCTTTTGTAGCATTTTCAATCAATTGATTAATTAATATTTGGACCAGCAAAAAAACTTCATCGGAAAATGAACAAGATCACAAAATTCGGAGCAACCTTTTTCCTCCTTTCTCCATTACTGGAAAAAGTAACCTCATCCTACCATTTATGTCAACTTTGAAATACAGAGTCAAGGCTTTTGAGAGGCAGATTCAGAATTAAATGGAGAGAGAGGGAGAAAGCATCATATAATGTATTTGCAGTCATAATTCTTTAATAAACCACAGTGTCATTTGTCCAATTCTCTGGTGTCCAGACTCAACAAAGCCCTGAGTCCATTAATTTCAATGGGGCCTCTCTGGGAAAGCAGTTGATACCCAGCTGGTAACTCACTATAATGGATCAAACTCAAGAAGAAAGTTCTGATTTAATTAACTTGTGAGTTTCCTTAGGGCCCATTCGAATGCTAACAAGTAGTTAAATTCTTTCCCTATGAATAAATCATGATTGTTAATTTTTTCTTAAGGAGATTTACCCAGGGTTGATACAGAAAGAAACTGGCCTGGGCTTTTCTTTTGCCCGTTAAATGCACCTTTTCCTGTATAGAATGTGGTTTGAGTCATCTCAAGTAAATTCACATTGGTGACAGACATTTACAAATGCACACTCTCATTACTTATTACGGCCATCTTTAACAAAGAATTGGAAAGTAAATGGTGAAATGGAAACTTCCTGTTTTTAAACTTGCTGAGGGGAGTTGAGGGTCATTTTATTAATATTTATTGAACACAGGCACTCTGCTAAGATACTTGAGCTGCATTGTGTTGGTTCATTTCCACAAAAATACTCTTAACTATCATTCTCTGTATTTTACAATGGAAAGAAAAGAGGCTCAGAGAAGTAAAATAATTTGCCAAATATCACACAGCCAACAGGGCTGGGATGAGAACCAAAGACTGCCTCATGATTGTTTTACTATACATTTGTCTTTATCCATTACACACTGGCAATGCAAGAACTTGAACATGCATGTGACTTTGGGAAGAAGTCTTATTTACTAACTACAAAAAACGGGCTTAAGGTACTATCCCCTGGACCAAAGCACAGTATTTAAAGAATCAGCAAGTGCTAGGACTATAAAGCTTGTCCCTACAAAAAGGTGACTGGGTGAACATCCTGTGAGACCTATTTTTGTTAAAATGATGAACAGCACTGGGGCAAACCAAGGCTGGTGAAGAGACAAAGCTAAGTGGACTCTGAGGAATTTAAACATCACCCCAGACTGGAAGATACACACGGCAGTCCTTCCTGTCACTTATTTGTCTACTTCTCTTTAAATGAGTTTGAAACTCTTCAGCACTACACTAATTAGGATACTTTTGAGAGTAAGAAAGTAGACTAAAAATGAAGATTGTATTTTTGTTTGAAGAATTCGTCTGGTGAACAACATTCTGGTTTTATTATATTAGTATACCTATAAAATATTCTATGCTATGCTAGAATTATTTCTAAAATATAAAATAACACAAAGCTTCATTCACTAAAGCAAAAATTCTTCATAAAATCAATCTGAACATTAAAAATAAGTAGAATGCAAGTACTTTAATCAATTTTTTAAAGTTTTATCTGTCTTTAATAGTATATCACTAGTATTTTTCTAAGAAAAGTATTTAAAAAAATAGTCTTATTTGAACATTTTTCATAAATTACCTACAATCTTCTTCAAAGTGGCATGATATGGTTAATATGTATGAAATTAGTGACAAAACTAATTCATTCTTATCTTTAATCAATAATATTTAAATTTTTATTTTTATTTTTATTGGAGACAGAGTCTCTCTCTGTCGCCCAGGCTGGAGTGCAGTGGCATGTTCTTGGCTCACTGTAACCTCCGCCTCCTGGGTTCAAGAGATTCTCAGCCTCTCTAGTAGCTAGGATTACAGGTGTGGGCTACCATGACCAGCTAACTTTTGTATTTTTAGTAGAGACGGGGTTTCTCCTGTTGGCCAGGCTGGTCTCGAACTCCTGTCCTTAAGTGATCTGCCTGCTTCAGCCTCCCAAATTAATCAAGCCTGGGATTACAGGTGTGAGACAACCACACCTGGCCAATATTTAAACTTTTAAAGACTAGCTTCTCCCACAGGCACAAGGTACTTAACAAGCTCAGAGCTTGTGCTAAACAGAAAATATTTTCAATTCAATTATTTATATTAAATATTTCAGCCCAAATATTTTATATTTTTTTTACTAAGAATACTTTTCATTAACAAATATTTAAAAGTCAAAAATCATCAAATAAACTGTCTTTAGGTTTTTTTGAAAGTTTTACTAAGTCTTTTCAATTTCATTATATCTGCTCTATATAAATTTATTTAATTAAAAATTGAAACTTCATCAAACTATTATTCCCACAAACTGAATATTTCAAAACATAATTGGAGTTTTCAAATTACATATTTTATAATATTTGAGCTTTATTCTACAATTCTTTAGTTTCTCCCTTGCCTTTGCAGATACATATCCATGCCTTCCTATTTTCATAATTTGTTTGCGAAAATTGCATTTTGATAAAAGCTTTGAAATCTTTAGCTTTTGCTGTTCCATTCACTGGTACTTTGATGAAAGATTTCTAGATGATTTTAAAACAATATTCAGCCAAAAATGAAAAGACTGTCATGAAAACTTCAGTACTATTTTAAGACACTCAGAAGAATTTTAAAAGCACAGAAGATTAAACGCTCATGAACGTTTCTAAAATCCAACTGAAGAAAGGCAGCAGAGAGAAAAAGTGAATCCTGATATTCTGAGTTTTTTTTGTAGTCAACATTACCTTCCTAACAAAATTTTACAGTTCAGATGATCCAATTGTATATGTACCTATTTCAAAAATTTGAAACTTACAGCTTTTATTTTAATTGAGAGGCTATCAAAATTTATTTGGATGTAAGTATGAATTATATGTACATAAAAACTATTTCCAAGTAAATTTCTTATCTTTAAATTTCAGAGTGTTAGTTTTCTTCATGATGCAGTACTCCACCAAAAATTGTGTTACTATTAGACAAATGCTAGAAATGTAGGTTAAATATTAACTGAATTTAAAATAGTATGAATAATACATTCAACAGAATTAACTTCAAAAAGCTTTAGTTTCTTCCTCGGAATTGGATGAGAAAACGAAACCATTACAAGAATTAACTGGAGTGATTTTCTGTTTGGAACATCTGATGACATTGAATTAAAACTGGCACCACTTTCTGTTTTAAATGTTCTTTTGCTAACAGTGCTGGCACTTTAACAGGTGTCATTTCATTTTGGGATATGCACAAGAAATCATGAAATTGCCAATGAGCTAACTTAATGTCAAAGAACAATCATCTGATCTAAATAAAAAGTCGTGCTTCCAAGCATGTTCTGTAGCTCCACCTTCTGAGGTTGTGTGTGTTAAGTCATTTTAAGATGCACTCTTTTTTTCTGTGTTTTTTTTAATGTTTTTAACTTTTGAAGTAGATCCTGATGCTTCTTCAGCATATGTGTGACTTCTGAATGTTAATTCATTATATCCCCATGGTAAATGGCAACAAGTGTTTTGTGTAAGTTACATGTTTATCTTTTCTTTTCTTTCTTTTCTCTTTTTTTTTTTTTTTTTTTTTTTGAGACTGAGTTTCTCTTCTTTCTGCCCCAAGCTGGAGTGCAATGGTGCAATCTTGGCTCACTGCAAGTTCTGCCTCCCGGGTTCAAGTGATTCTCCTGCCTCAGCCTTCTGAGTAGCTGGGATTACAGGCATCAGCCACCACGCCCGGCTAATTTTTGTATTTTTAGCAGAGACAGGGTTTTACCACGTTGGCCAGGCTGGTCTCGAACTCCTGACCTCAGGTGATCCGCCCTCCTCAGCCTCCGAAAGTGCTAGGATTACAGGCGTGAGCCCCCGTGCTCGGCCACAGGTTCGTCTTTTCTTTCTTGATAAATAGAAATACAAATACTTCATTTTCATTAAACAGTTACTTCTGTTTACTATTTTTTATTTCATTATTGCCAGAAGGATGCATTATAAAATAGTGAGTCAATAGTCAAAGAAAAAAATTGACATATGGTTACATCACACAATAAAAATAAAACCACTGTGGCAATAGCATTCAGACTACTCTCTGCATGCAACAGGGCAGAACAGCTTAACCTGTTTCCTACACGTAAGTTTACACACAGCCTCGTTTATTATTTCTCCCTTTTCCCACTGACCTATTAGCTAGGACCATATGCACCTCACAGACTGGGGCTCAGGGCTAAGGCACAACAGGTTGGAGTACCAAATGCCTCACTGAAGATCGTCAGGGGTTAGGATTCCCTGGCTGCTCTGAGGACACTGTTTTATTTACTTCTTCCCTGTGAGCTGTGCTATATTTCTCAGCTTTCAGATTTCACCTCAAGGAAACCTGGGAATTCCTACACCCCCAAGACCATAACATGACGAAACTGGAAGTACAACGTGGAGGTCTACCCAATTCATCTTGGCTTGTTTTAATGCAACTAATAACAATAATACATCACTAAATGAAATATTCAGGACAAATGCTAAATTAGACAGAATGTCAGACAGTGGGTAAAGCAAGACCTCCCAGGCAAACTGGGACGTAGGTACATTCACTCCCCCCAGTCAGCATCTTTGTATTCAGCACACCACACCCTTCTCTTCAGTTACTTATACTTTTCCCCTCTGTTTTGATATTTTGCAAAGTGGGCCTGATATGGTTTGGCTATGTCCCCACCCAAATCTCATGTTGAAGTGTAACTCCACAATTCTTAGCTGTTGTGGGAGGAACCCGTGGGAGGTGATGGAATTATGCAGGCCGGTCTTTCCTGCACTGTTCTCATGATAGCAAATGAGTCTCACGAGATCTAATGGTTTTCAAAATGGAAGTTTCTCTGCACAAGCTCTCTTTTTGCCTGCTGCCATCCACCTAAGATGTGATTTGCTCCTCCTTGACTTTCGCCATGATTGTGAGGTCTCCCCAGCCGTGTGGTACTGTAACTCCAATAAACCTCTTTCTTTTGTAAATTGTCCAGTCTTGGGTATGTCTTTATCAGCAGCATGAAAATGGACTAATAGAGGGCCCTTGAGATCTATTAGAGATATTCAATATTGCAATTATATTTTAGTGATAATCTAAAACAAAATTTAGCCAAAGCATACCCTGGGTCAACTGGATGACTTCATTTGTAACCGACCATTGATGTGATTTTATTGCCTCTGTCTGCAGGTATGTATACCAAATGAAATTCCAAAATGCCAACATATAACTTTTAATGTAATTTCCTGAATCAGAGATTGTGGAACTGTGGGATACTGTAGAAGTATCTTCAGGGGTCTATGAATATTCTAGCTTTTGTATTTTTGAAACTGCTCTATTTTTAAACATTTATTTAGAAGTTCAATTAAATTTTAAACTTCACTGAGGCACAGGACCCCACCCCTATTTTCATTATTTATATCTTTTACTACCAAATTCCATGTTTTCTATTCAGGTTATTCTTAGAAAATAGTTACAGAATAAGTATCCCAAGACTCAATGCTTAGATTGTCTAAATACAGAATTGCATCATGGAGGCATTTGTAACATTTTCTTCAAATGTGAAGAAGGAACAAGTATGTCACTTTCTGTATTATTTTCTGATCAGGAAGAATGTAGATGCAGCTTACAGAAAATGTTCATTTTCTACAATGGGTTTGTCTTTTGTATCAATAGCTGCTTTGTAGCTCATCTTCCATTGATGTAAATTAAAGCAGAATATACAACCATACAATTTTCTCTGTGACTCGAAAATAACATATACTGGCTGTCAACCCCCTAAATAGCCAGTGAATCATTTTCCTGAAGGAATTTGTGTCTAAGGCCTGATGTGCATCTCTCGTGTGTATAGCTCTAGCTATTCCAATCTAAAGCTACAACAAAATGACTATTTTCAGAAAACTACAACAGTTATTCCTGACAACTTAATGGCATTCTTTAATAATCAACTGCAGCCACCAATCTGTTTCTACCGAAATAATGTTTAATGTTTGTAACTCATAATTTTATTTTTCACATGTTCCCTAGCTTTATATTTGCCCATGTTATTGACTTACTCTGCAATGTAAAGTGTCTTTAGAGATTCTTGGATAAACAACTCTAAGATTCTGGTGGTGTTTTAAAAATTAATCTATTTTCCCTGATGGAAGCAGTTATAGTAGAAAACCAAAATTAATCCTATCTATGTCTCTTGATGAAATACAACAATTAAGAAGATAAAATTTGGCTATACTAATTCTATGAGAATCATTTCCTCTTTATTAATGTTTTAAAATATTTTTATTTATCATCTTAGTTATCTAACCTTATTGAAAAAAGTGTTAATGATCTCAGAGTGTTCAAACTCATATTGCACGTTTTTTTCAGCTTTCTGACTAGTATTCCAGGGCTGGTACTTACTTGAAGTTCTGTGGCACATGAGGGTTCTGGGTGAAATCTGATGGTAGAGAAGGTGTGGGGGAGAACAATGAAGTCATGTGAGGTATTTGCCTGTGGTAGGTTGTCTCTAAACTAGGTGGTGCTCCTATTGTTCAATTATTTATATGTTCTCCTCCATCCAAAATGATTCAATCTGAACCCTGTCCTCTCTTCATCTAACTGCTGAAATATAATAGTCTTAGGGAGTGATATGGTTTGGCTGTGTCCCCACCCAAATCTCATCTCTAATTCCAGCTCCCATAATCCACATGTCTCACAGGAGGGACCCAGTGGAAGGGAACTGAATCATGGCAGTGGGTTTTTCCCATCCTGTTCTCGTGATAGTGAATAAGTATCACGAGATATGGTGGTTTGATAAAGGGCAGTTCCTCTGCACATGCCCTCTTGACTGCCTCTATGTAAGATGTGCCTTTGCGCCTCCTTTGCCTTCTACCATGATTGTGAGGCCTCCCCAGCCATGTGGAACTGTGAGTCCATTAAATCTCTTTTGCTTTATAAATTACCCAGTCTTGGGTATGTCTTCATTAGCAGCATGAGAACAGACTAACACAGGGAGCGAAATTATTATTTTTTTTCCTTCTTCACATGTCTCTGCAGTATCATTATCATCTGCCCAGGAATTGCTCTACTTGACTTTCAAAATGAGGTGCTTTATAAGAGTACTTTTGAGGTTACTTTCTAGAATGTGTGTCTTTACAAATAAGTTTTGTTAACATGCAAATAAATCAGATATAAAATCTTATTTTTAGAATGTATTCCTCCATAGGTGTCAAATTTATCTTTAGTCCTCGGCACTGCCTGAGATGTATGTTCCAGCAGAAAGCAAACATGTTTTTGCTTTCTGTTTTTATTTTTTTGGTAATTCTTAGGGAAACAATGGCTCCAAGGACTATTTATCTAGAAAACATACTGGAAAAACATCCAGCCAATCTATTACCATGGAAGACTAGTTTGTATGAAGAGGAAATACAATTCCCAAATGATGATTTCCCTTGTTTAAATGTTAAGGGTTACAGCAGTCGTAACTCTGGTAGGTAAGAATTTGGTAGTATTTGCTTTTTATTTCTTTTTTTTTTTTTTGTTTGAGATAGAGTCTAACTTTGTCCCCAGGCTGGAGTGCATTGGCACCATCTTGGCTCACTGCAACCTCTGACTCCCTGGTTCAAGCAATTCTCCTGCCTCAGCCTCCTGAGTAGCTGGGACTACAGGTACATGCCACCATCCACAGCTAATTTTTGTGTTTTTAGTAGAGACGGGGTTTCACAATGTTGGTCAGGATGTTCTTGATCTCTTGACCTCATGATCTGCCCGCCTTGGCCTCCCAAAGTGCTGGGATTACAGGCGTGAGCCCCCGCACCCGACCTTTTTTTTTTTTTTTTTTTTTTTTTTTTGAGACTGAGTTTCGCTCTTGTTGCCCAGGATGGAGTGCAATGGTGCAGTCTCGGCTCACTGCAACCTCTGCCTCCCGGGTTCAAGCGATTCTCCTGCCTCAGCCTTTCAAGTAGCTAGGATTACAGGCATTCACCGCCACACACGGTTATTTTGTATTTTTAGTAAAGACGGGGTTCCTCCATGTTGGTCAAGCTAGTCTCGAACTCCCAACCTCTGGTGATCTGCCCGCCTCAGCCTCCCAAAGTTAATCTGTGCTTTATAGTTGAAACAATATCATCTTTGTTTTATAGACTGGATAAGTGTAGTTTGGAAGATGAAAGCCTTTGCCATGTTAGTTCAAACAGAAATAGGAAGAATTAAAAGCAATAAACATACTCCCTCTGAGTCTGTAGTCAATTCTGCCAGGCCTTGATTCAGTATCACCTCAACTTTAAGTTGAAAAGGCTTTGCTTAATAGATTTTCCAAACTGGAGATGTCTTCTAACTTCATTTAATGCCAGAGTAATTTTAGAGAATAGCTCTATGTAAATCAGCAAATGAATAATAATTGCAGAAATAACTACATGTGGAAACACCAATTAGCCAATAAATCCACTTAATTAGTCTTAGTAGTTTCTTTTGCTCTTTAAGATGCTATTTAATACTTTAATGCTATTGCATATGCGTTGCATATTTTAAAACATTTTATTTAAGTGATGTTCTCACAGATAAACTAAGGGTTCTAATCACTTAAAAATAAATCATGAATTAGTTCGCTTCTAGTAGTACAGTTGCAAACCATTCTTCTCATTACATTGCATAAGACTGCTTGTGTAATGGATAATTTTTCACTGCAAAATAATAATGTTATATGATTATTACTAGAGGGAGACAGTTCTTGAGGTCCACCAGGCCTTATCCCTACAGATATTTTTGCAGACATGATTTAGGATTGACTGACTTTGGATGCTCTCTTCCACTACCCATGCTATCAAATGAAATGTGGCTTGTGGTAGTCTTTGATAGGCTTTTTAGCCATAAAAGAAAGCAGAGACAGTGGCACCCAACAGGAGATCAAGACCCAACTTCGCTCTGGTTTGTACTTGGCTGTACTCAACTAAGATAAACAGCCCTGGGCAAGGACTTCTTCCTGAGAGATGGGTCCTTCATGCTTGGAGACCCTGGAAAGGGTCCAAGGAAAGTAGCAACTAAAGGGCAAGCCATCTAAGAGCCAGCCAAGCATTTTCTTTTCAACCCAATACCTTGTTGCTACCTATTCGTATACTTTCCTGGCATTTTAACTTGAGTAACTGATTATACATTACATCATCCCTCTGCTCAGAATAAACTGCATTGATAAACCTACTATTTAAATAAGTCTAAAATGAAGGAAATGCCAAAAGGAAAATTCTATTTATGGTTTTACTCAGACCTGAAGGGATTGCTTTTATGTAATGCCAAGCTATTTCAATAGATTACTCAATAGATCACTATGAACTTGCCTTGATTTTCCCAGGATTTTACAGAGAAATCTAGAAATTTTTAAATTAAATTTTAGATAAATACAAAAAGGCAGGACACAGAAATGGAATACTCACTATAATTATAAATATATATATATTTTTTTTCTTTGAGACAGCATCTCATTCTGTCACCAGGCTGGAGTGCAGTGGCGCGATCTTGGCTCACTGCAACCTCCGCCTCCTGGTTTCAAGCGATTCTCCTGCCTCAGCTTCCGGAGTAGTTGGGACTACAGGTGCGGGCCACCACGCCCCAGCTAATTTTTGTATTTTTAGTAGAGTAGGGGTTTCATCATGTTGGCCAGGATGGTTTCGATCTCTTGACCTTGTGATCCACCCGCCTTGGCCTCCCAAAGTGTTGGGATTACAGGCATGAACCACCACACCCGGCCTATAAATATGTTTTAAAAATATGAATAAAAGTAACTCTAGAAGCAAAGTGTTTATTTTTAGATAGCAGGACTTTGAGTGTTTTGTTATTTTCTTTTGTGTATTTTCCAAGGTTATATATCAAATATGTATATGTTTTGCACTAGAAAAAAATCAATAGCCCAAATAATGGCAACATAAGCTTTTTTTGTTTTTAAGGAAGCTTTTTTTTTTTTTTTTTTTTTTTAGACAAAGTTTCACTCCTGTCGCCCAGGCTGGAGTGCCATGGCACAGGATCTCGGCTCATTGCAACCTCCACTTCCCAGGTTTAAGCGATTCTCCTGTGTCAGCCTCCCAAGTAGTTGGGATTACAGGCACCTGACACCATGCCTAGCTAATTTTTGTATTTTCAGTAGAGACGAGGTTTCACTAGTTTGGTCAGGATGGTCTGGAACTCCTAACCTCAGCTGGTCTCGAACTCCTGACCTCAGGTGATCCACCCGTCTCAGCCCCCCAAAGGGCTGGGGTTACAGGCATGAGCCACCGCACCTGGCCATTAAGGAAGTTTTGAACATTACTTCCTTGCTTTTCTTTTCCTATTAATTCCTCTTTCACAGGAGAAATTAACATGTAAGTACACACACTGGCATATAGATAGATATGGGGTTCAATATGTTATGTTATGTTCCTGTCTACAAATCTTCAATGACTGCACTTCTCAGCCAGAAAATGTGCACATGTTTTGTCCAGCAGCTCTTTAATGCACTGGTAATCTACAGTAAATCTTATTTAGATATCTTGCCAATGATAAATTCAGTATCACTAATTTCAATGTACATGTACTCGTGGCAGTGGAAAATGGCTAAGAGATTATTTTTTCAAGAGAAAACCATCAAGTCTCTCTCTCTCTCTCTCTTTTTTTTTTTTTTCTTGAGACCGAGTCTTGCCCTGTCACCCAGGCTGGAGTGCAATGGCGTGATCTTGGCTCACTGCAACCTCCGCCTCCCGGGTTCAAGCAATTCTCCTGCCTCGGCCTCCTGAGTATTCTCCTGCCACCCTGCCTGGCTAATTTTTTGTATCTTTAGTAAAGACGAGGTTCTACCATGTTGGCCAGGCTGGTCTCTGACTCCTGACCCGTGATCCGCCTGTCTGGGCCTCCCAAAGTGCTGGGATTACAGGCGTGAGCCACTGCACTCAGCCCAAGTCTCTTTAAAATTCTTTCCAATCACTTGACTTCCCTGGAGATAGAAAGACCAGAATACCATCATAGGAAATGTCTTCATCAGAACATGCAAAGAACATAGTTTAAATGAATTGTATCATGAAAATTCTACCAGAAAGTGTAATCCTATTATAAGATGTTAGGTCTTTTCAGTTGTTAAATAGAAAGTTGTAGAAATAAGAGACTAATTCCCAAACCCCTACATGAAAAGCAAGTAGTAGAGATTATTGTAAAGCAATTTTCCTACCAATCCACTTTCAGTTTCATCAGAATCTCTTCTGTGGGTTCACTCTGCCAGTACCCCAAATTTTCTAGATGTGTTACAATGGAGCAAACTTCAGATCCATAATAAAATTTTCATTTATTCTGACATGCATATTTCAGTCTGGAAATTTATAGATTTTTTTAGAAAAAGAAATCATTTCATTATTTGGAGAAATTACACAAAAATTTAAAAGCTTATCAAATTGTAATCATCTTTGCTGAAAATTTTGTCTTAATTAGGAACTATACTATCCCTAAGTAATTACACTAGACACTTTATTTTCACAACCAAGGTCAAAGTACTATATAACATTTAAAATGGTTTCAGTATAACTGGGAGTTAATATGACATTTAACAGTAACATCAGCAGAGAGAGGATTGTAAATAATCCATTTCTCTCAGAATTGCTAGAGTTTTTATAAGTAGGTGTTAGTTTGGGGATGTTAATATTTTTAGTGTTTGAGATATGTTTTGAGGCACTGTGTGACTTCAGACAAATAAACCTTTAGTTCTTAGTCTTGTTATTTTGAAAACAAGCACAAGTTCTGAAAAATAACTGCATAATGTTATTTATTATCAGAGAATGTAGCAGCTATGAGAACAAAGAATTAGAAACCTACAAAGAAATAGAAACCATTGGTAAATGATACAAGTCTGCCAGAGCCTCTCCTGACAATAATGGGATTTGGTTGAATAGAGCTAAGAGTAAAAGTGAACAGATGTTAGGTGATGGAGCAGAACTTGCTCTTTTCAGATTAAACAACTAATTATGAGTGGATAATGATGTGTGCAACTGGTAGGCACTGGAAATATTTCCAATTCAGACCAAGTAACAAGACTAAGTTCTAATATATTTGATTCTACGCAGGGCTGGAATCTAGACGTTTAAAAAGCTGTTTTAAAACAGTAATGGACAAGGTAGGTGTGGATAAATTAAAATTTTAGGACCATTGGAGAGAATTTAATGACAAGTTTTTTTCCCTTGGATAAATTATGACCAGATTCTAGTCTACTGCTGAAATAAGATTGCTAGCTGTTTGCAATCTGACCACCATGACCAGCCAGAGCACATGCTTAAAATCTTAATTACTAGTTTAGAATATTTATACAACAGTTGACTAAAATGCGTTTTCTGCCCAAAACCCATTGTTTCGGACACCTGCTCCATGTGAGTGGGAAAGGAAAGGTAACCAGCAGGGGGAGGACTTGGGGAAAATGTGGGCTTGGGGATTTATGAGACCTTTGTGGACAGGCATCCTACAGAGTCAGAAAAGGGAATCTGAATTTTTAGAGTGGGATTTGGGCTTGACAGGCACATGAGGGTGTTCCCCCAGCACGGATGGCTGTCAAGAAATAGTCAGAAATAGGCTGTGCACTGTAGCTCATGCCTGTAACCCAAGCAGTTTGGGAGGCCCAGGTGGGCTGATAACCTGAGGTAAGGAGTTCAAGACCAGCCTGGCCAACATAGTGAAACTCCATTTCTACAAAAATACAAAAATTAGCTGGGCATGATAGCAGTTGCCTGTAATCCCAGCTGCTTGGGAGGCTGAGGTGGGAAAATTGCTTGAACCCGGGAAGCGGATGTTGCAGTGAGCTGAGATAGCACCATTGCACTCCAGCCTGGGTGACAGAGTGAAACTCCATCTCAAAAAAAAAAAAAAAAGAAGAAGAAAAGAAAAAAGAAATAGTCAAAAATAAAGAGAACCTCAATGTAAAAAATAAAAATAAAAAATAGAAAAAAATTAAAATAAAATGGCTTTTCCTAAAAATCAAACAAGGAATGTTGTTATTTTCTCAAAATAATCTTTTTATTTTCTCAGAAATCATTGTCCATATTAGTATTCTGTGGCTACTAAATGGCTACAAACTTGCTGGCTTAACACAACAGAAATATATTCTTAGATCTGGGGGCCAGAAGGACAAAATCAATGTGTCAGCATGGCCTGCTTCCTCCGGAGGCTCCAGGGAAAAATCTGTTCCTTGCCTCTCACAGCTCTGGTGGCCCTTGGCATTCCTTTAAGCTATAACCCCTTCTGCTCCATTTTTGCATTGCCTTCCCTGTGTGTCTATCTCAAAACACCGCCTGTCTCTCTTAGAAGAACCCATGTGATTGCATTTACTATATTCATAATTTAGATTAAGCTCCTCCTCTGGGGATCCTTAACTAAATCATATATTTTATCATATAACGGAACAATCACAGGTTCCAGGGATTTAACCTGATATCTTTTGGGGGCCATTTTTAGCCTTTATTTTATTTTATTTTATTTTATTTTATTTTATTTTATTTTATATTTTAGACATAGTCTCACTCTGTTGCCCAGGCTGGAGTGCAGTGGCATGATCTTGGCTCACTGCAAACTCTGCCTCCTGGGTTCAAGCGATTCTCCTGCCTCAGCCTCCTGAGTAGCTGGGATTAAAGGCGTGTGCCACCACACCTGGCTAATTTTTGTATTTTTAGTAGAGACGGGGTTTCACCATATTGGTCAGGCTGGTCTTATATTCCTGACCTCGTGATCCGCCTGCCTCGGCCTCCCAAAGTGCTGGGATTACAGGCGTGAGCCACCGAGCCCAGCCCATTTTTAGCCTTTTACACTGTCTCTATTTTATTGTTTCTGAATGTTTGTTAGTGTCTGTGTAACTCAGTATACTTCATAAATGTCTCTCAATATAGTGGGATGCATTGTCTTTTACTCCTCATTCAGTGTCACACCTTCTATTTATTGCCTTATTAGTTAACCATTTAGTTTAAAGTTCTCAAATATTTTTCTGGTTGCTGCTACTGCTACTGCGAATTAGAAAGAAACAACGAATGGAGAACAGAGAGACAGAGCAAGAGAGAAAAATAAGAGGAGGAGTGGGTATGGGAGGAAGAAGAGGAGGAGAATTGCCATGCAAACTGATTCAACCTCTTCAACTGTAGTAATCAATAATAGTTGCTGAGATGTTCCAAATCGTCAGTTTGGCTTTTGTGGTTATATATTTAGAATCTATCACATATGGTTTTCTTCATATCACCAACCACAGAGTTAAAGTCACTGGCATTTATTACAGTCAGATGGGACATTTGCAAATGTAATATTTGTAGTGAAATTCAGGATAAAGGGAGTAACTAATTTTATTCAATCTTTTGGAATAAAAAAGCCTTTTGAAAGGATTGAATAGGCTAATTTTCACTGGTTTTCTTGATCTGGGTTATATAGATATTATTAAAATAAATAGTTTTAAGATCATAGTATAAAGTAAAAATTTCAGGTAATCTTCATTTTTGTAGATGGTTGGGGGAAAAAAATGAAAGTGTTCCTACTCTGGTCTTCTTCCTGTAAATGCACATGTAATGTTGCTGATGTTGAAAACTCAGGATTGAATTGATTGAATAACATCTTGCAACAGAGAATACCAACACCTCTAAACCCAGAATGAAGAGGCCTTTCTCTGAGAAGGTATGCTATAAACTCCTGTAGCTGGTGCTGGTACCAAGCCTTTAGCAACAATGAACAGATATGCTCATTTTCCAGTTTATATTTTCAACTGTTGCTTGTTTTAAGTCACATGCCAAACAGTATCAAGAGTGGATAACAATAATCTCAGCACTATGGGAGGCAGAGGCCAGCAGATCACTTGAGGTCAGGAGCTCAAGACCAGCCTGGCCAACATGGTGAAACCCCATCTCTACTAAAAATACGAACAAATTAGCCGGGAGTGGTGGTGTGCACCTATAGTCCTAGCTACTTGGGAGGAAGGCTGAGGCAGGGGAATCACTTGAACCCAGGAGGTGGAGGTTGCAGTGAGCCGAGATCTTGCCACTGCACTCCAGCATGGGCAACACAGCGAGACTCTGTCTCAAAAAAAAAAAAAAAGTGGATAAAAATTTGTACAAGGACTTTTTACTTTAGGATTAATAGGCTCAAGAGGTCGCACATGATTTATCGTTTCATTTAAAATTTTTCAAATTTATATCCAACTGCTTTACAAACACTCAAGATTAGAAAGACTTATCTATTAAATAGCTGACAGAAGTCAGAGGGTTCCAGGTCAGTGGTTTCACAGTGTATGCCAGGAAAATATCGTGATGGCTAACGTTGTATGTTATGAGGAGACTCAACATTTGGTCAAGCATTATTCTGGTGTTTCTGTGAGGGTGGCTTTAGATTAGATTAACATTTAAATATAAATTGACTAAAACAGATTGCCCTACCTCATGTAACTGGATCTCATCTAGTCAGTTGAAGACACGAAGAGAACAAAATGGCGACCTTCCCCTGAATAAGAAAGAACTTCTCCTTCCTGATTGTATTCAAACTGGGACATTGGCTTTTTCCTGACTTTGGACTGGAACTGAAATGTCAGCTCTTCCTGGGTATGGAGGCTGCTGGCTTTCATACGGGAACTACATCATTAGTTCTCCTGGCTTGCCAACATAACCTGTACATCTTGGGACTTGTGTACACACACACAAATGCATGCACACACACACACACACATGTCCTGTGTCTCTGCAGAACCCTAACTAATACAAATATCCTTTGATGTTGTCACTACAAAGCCAGATAGAGTCTTAAGAGACATTCATAATTTAATTAGATCTCAATAGAATAGACATAAGAATAAGGTGAGTAGGAAGAACATCATAAAAAGAGTTTGCAGCAAATATAATAAAATCTAATCCATTGATATGACTATGAGGATGGGAGTTCTGGGCTTCTGTGGGTCGGCAGAAGGTTTAGTAATGTGTAGCTTCGATATCGTGAATATGGTCTGTGACATCACTTCACGTGGGCATAAGACAGAGCCACTGTAACAGGGCACAGTTAGGGTCATTCGTTAGAACCCAGTTCTCATTCAGGAGAGGAGGTCCTCTGAGCCTCAAAAAAATCTCAGAAAGCTGAGAGAGCTAGCCCAGCAACTACAAGGGAGTGGTAACTGCAATCATATGTGAAATGGTGTCATTGACTCCTTCATGGGTAACCATCTTTCAGCTCTGATAAGATTGAGCATTAAGAATAAATTATATATTTACACCCTCTCTCTCTATATATGTATATATATATATAATTGTATACATAATTATTTCATTTATATGACTGTATGAAATGAAACCCATAGTATCAAATAATTTTGCATTAGTCATATTTTTATTTTATTATCTTTATAGACACAGAGTTTTGATGTATCACCCAAGCTGGAGAGCAGTGGTGTGATCACAGCTCACTGCAGCCCCAAACTCCTGGGCTCAAGGTATCCTTCTGCCTTAGCCTCCCAAATAGCTAGGACTACAGGTGCATGCCACCACCTCTGGCTAATTTCTGTATTTTTTGTAGAGACAGGGTCCTGCTGTGTTGCTCAGGCTGGGCTCAAACTCCTGGCTTTAAGTGATTCTCCTGGCTTCACCTCCAAAAGCACTGAGATTACAGGCATGAGCCACTGTGCCTGGCCCTGATATTTTATATACTTGTAATTTTAAGATATTTTGGCCTATTAAAATAATAGTGAATTAGAATTGTGCTTCCAATTTAAAATGTTAAATCGAGTAAATGATTTAAAGTTATCGTTTTGACCTGAAATCCTTACAAGTTTACAAGTACATTGAGAACTTTAAAAGAACTTAATAACTATATTTCATATTTATAAGTATCTAATTGATGAGCTATTCAAATATTCATGAGTATCTCATTTGTTAAGTTAGACAAGCTAAAGTACTTAAAACTAAATGTATTAAATTTATAAATCAAGTTTTAAGTGTTTAAAAATGTTTAACTACATTTGAAAATGAGAAGAAATCATTAATCAAGCTTCCCTTAAGAAGGATTTTTAAAATTTGCTTGACTGACAAATAGGTTAAGAAGGTTTGTAAGCTGAACTTAACATTTTAAATACAACTATAATTTTGATTATGTAACTTCGAAAGCATACTATCAAGTTTGAAAATCAAGCAATCTCTGACTAGTTTTTTTTTTTTTTTTAATACGTTAACACTGCCCTCATTTGTCCTTGATAATAACCTTGTGAGGTCCTATTTTAGAGTTAGGGAACCAAGAATCCTATTCCTGAGGAGCTGGAGAACAAGAGGGGTCCTTGCTCTGTAGGACAGCAATAGGTAGACTTGAGAGACAACAGCTAGTCTTTTCCTCCTTAGAATCTGAGAGAACAGAAATCAGGAAGCCCATCACCTCAGGATTAAAGAGCTTACAAAGGTGAAGGGTTAGAGGACCATTACTTTCTGCATATCTTTTAAGGAGTCATTGACGAATAAGAAATCACCAGTTAAGAAAGACTCAATTTTTGTGATCTGAGATTTCAAGAGACAGAAAATTAAAGAGAAAAAATCTACAACTCTCCTTCTGTTTGTAATTCAGAGAAATCCAGGAGTTTCCAAAGGAACCATGCCAGCAAGTGCAGTTAGCCAGTTTGCATGGTTATATTTGTCCTAGTGAGAATTGGAGAGTTCTAATCACTGAATATCACTATGATGGATACCAACTCAACATGAATATTGATCTTTCCCTCTTTCTGAGCTCATTATGAAAAAAATCAACAAAAGCTAAAGAGGAAAAGAAACGAGTCACATTTTCCTCCTGCTAGTGAGTGATTCAAGCTGTTACTAGGGATTTTCCATTGTTTTCAGTCCAGCTGTCCAGAATCTTACCTCCCCCTCCCCTTCCTCAGGCTGACAATGCAAAAGGAAATGAAGAATCCTAGTTTTCAAGGACCGGGCAGTGGCTCAAGGATGGTGACAGTATGGCAAAGTCACTTTGCCCACTGAAGAGTGAGCATAAGTGGCAAGATGTAACAAAGTTCCTTTTTTGAGTGCAAAGGAATTATGAGACCTGGAATCAGACTACACTCGAGCATGCCATAAAAATCTTCTTATTGATTATATAAGAAAATGTGCTTTCCAAATTGAATAAACAAAAAATGAAATCTTGTAAGTGGAATGGGCTTTTAAAATCAAAGCCTAAGTCTTCGTTTTCTACAGATTTGTTAAATTTTATATTTCCTAAGGTACAATATCTATCTCAGTCATGAAATTCTTTTCATGCCTCAACAATTTTCTCCAAAAAAGTCATGAAACAATTCTGAGAATTAAAAGACTTAGTGAAAATCAGCCACATTTGTACAGAGATTGCTAGCCATCATGCTATCCATAAACTTGCTAATCGCTCTTATCATTGATAGTAGTAATGATTTTCTCTAAATGGCAGTTTGTGATTATCTATCTCTGTATTATCTCTCTCTCTCTCTCTCCTATCTGTCTTGCTTTAGGCAAAATAACTTGATTTGGAATCAACCATTCAGCTCTACCCACATTGATTGAAAATGGCAATGCACTTTTTTCTTAGTCTTGGTTCTAATCACTGGTACATTAGCACAAGCCAGCTGGAAAATATGTACCATGAATATGTGTACCAAAAATGTGTACTGCAAATACAATGCTATATATATAGTGAGAGAGTAGTTAATTTTGAGCAGTTTATTTCCTTCAGAAATTGTCAGCTTTTATACATGATCAGTGGATGTGGTATCTCAATGTAATCAAAAAAGACACTCCAGAAACAAGGAACTGCTTAAAAGCAAGCAAATTAAGCAACACATAAAAGGAATGTGTTACTCTCGACATTGAAAGGGAACCAAGTCTGGTGGTAGTACGGTGGATTGTATTCTTAGACAAAAAGTTTCTCTTCTGACTGACTCTATTTTTCTTCTCTATTCAGAGGAATGCCCTGTTCTGAGTTTTGTGAACACATACATAGAACCAGGAACTGGCGAATGCTTGATGAATAAATCCAGGTGCTGTAATTCCAAGCTTGGGTTTTGTATAAGGTCCAAGAACACATGGAAAAGACTGACCATGGAACAAAACTTAGTCCCTTTGGAGAATAATGGATACATGAAAGATGACTGAGCTTTAAGAAATGTTCTCTAAGCCATGGTGGTTGAAACTCTTTAGAGCAGAAGGTAAATCCTAAAAGCCTCCTTAAGCCTGTGGTAGGTTAATTGCAAAAACATCCCAAATTGCACCCCTCCCTGTATCCATGTCCCAAGTGATATGACTTTGCATCTCCTCCATCAAGGTGTGGAATCCATTTCCCTCCTCTTGAATCTAGATGTTCTGTGACTTGCTGTGGCCAATAGCATGTGGCATAAGTGGCATTGTGTCTCAAAAAGCTATGCTGGTTTCAACCATTTCTCTCCGAACCTTGTCTTTACCACGTAAACAAACCTCGGGTAGTATGATAGATGAAGGAGAACACAGAGACTTGTTGTCTTAGTTCATTTGCATTGTTATGAAGAAATACCTGTGGCGGGGCAATTTATAAAGAAAATAAGTTTATTTGGCTCATAGTTCTACAGGCTATACAAGAAGCATGGAGTTTTTTTTGTTTTGTTTTGTTTTGTTTTCAGATGGAGTCTCGCTCTGCTGCTCAGGCTGGAGTGCAATGGCACAATCTCGGCTCACTGCAACCTCTGCCTCCCGGGTTCAAGTAATTCTCCTGCCTCAGCCTCCTGAGTAGCTGGGATTACAGGTGCCCGCCACCATGCCCAACTAATTTTTGTATTTTTAGTACAGACGGGGTTTCACCAGGTTGGCCAAGCTGGTCTCGAACTCGTGACCTCAGGTGACCCACCTGCCTCGGCCTCTAAGTGTTAGGATTACAGGCGTGAGCCACCGTGCCCGGCCAGGAAACTTCTACTCATGGTGGAAGGTAAAGGGTAGCAGGCATCATATGGCCAGAGAGAAAGGAAGAAAGAGAGGAGAGGAAGGTGCCAGGTTCTTTTTTACAGCCAGATCTCTCAGGAACTAAGAGTGAGAACTCACTGGATCCTGCCAGAATGGCACCAAGCCATCTATCATGGATCTGCCCCCATGACCCACACACCTCCTATTAAGCCCCACCTATAACTGTAGGGATCAAGTTTCATCATGAGATTTACAGTGGACAAATATCCAAACTATTTCACCAGTCATCACTGCAGCCCTGGCTGATAGTCAGCCAATGGGAAAACATAGGAGTGAGGCCATCCCTGACCATCAGCCCCCACCTACCTTGCTGGCTGCCTTCCGCAGCAGGAAAGAGCCCATTCAAGATCAGCCACACCTGGTTCAGATCTGCAGCACCGCCCAGCTGACCCACAGGTTTGTGAACAACTACAAATATTCATTATTTCAAGCCACTTCATTTTCAGGTGATGTGTTTTATAGCAATATCCAGCTGATAAAACTCAACAGGCCAATGTAAATATCGAAGATGCCATCAGTAGGTAGAGGCGCCTTGTTTATTCACATTTGCATTCCTCTGTATAACTTTCTAAAGGATCTTTAAAAATTACTGATGGGCTGAACAGTAGCCTCAAGAAGCAAGCAGTGGAAAGCTATGTACAATGAAAGTCCATGATTCACAGGTGCAGTACTTATGAGAGTGCTTATAGCTACCTTGTAAACACCCACATTCCAAAAGATCTTATGGCTCAATTGAGAGCTCTCTTGCATACGTCTGTAGTCAATTAACTTGCCTTTTTTTCACTTCATTGAACTTAAAGAGCAGCCAGAGTTTGTTCAGAAGCCACACACCATGTTCCCTCCTGCCTACAACCATAGCAAGAATCCAGACAGCTTTCTGTTCACCATAAAAACTCTTTATAGGAAGACAACATGGTACTAATAAAAACATCACCTAGAGTGAGGCATACGGAACCTCATCAAAAAGTCTCAAGAACACACATGAAACAAAAATCAGCACCCCCTACTCCAAGTAGACATGACTAAAAATACCATATTAATTGCTAACCTCAGCCAATCCTGGAGATCTATGTCTTTTGGTATTGCACAGAGTACTGCAGGGAAAGGAGCACTGGACTGAGAGTCAAGAGAAGTGTATTTCCGTACTTGGTCTACCATCAATAGCTGCAAAAACTTGGTCAAGTCCCTTGGATGCCTGGACTCCCAGATAATCACTGAGGAGTCTTCTGGTCCTGTAATTGCATGCTTTTGACTTGTCTGAGATTTTTAGTTTGTGACTGTGAATGAGCATATAGTAGTCAACATGACTCAGAGAAGGAACACTGCACCGAGAGTGTTTAGTCCTGCCTCTATCACCAGTGCAGCAGATGACCTGGAGGAAGTTCCACCTCTCCGAACTTCAGGTTGCTCGTCTGTAAAACAGGTGATGCATTTGGGCTAAATAATCAAAGGCCCTTTCCAGTTTAGAATGCCTGATTTTATAATGCTTCAAGGTTTTATGTTTCCTATTGATTTCTGGACAGAGCCTGACCAAGATTTAGGTACACGGAGAGTGAGGAAAGATCAAGCAGTCTTTTCAAAGAGCTACAGATAGGTCAAACCAAGCTTAGAGACAGTTTTTCTAATTTAATTGCAAGGAGGACAAACGGGCTATTTGTGGAAGTGCTTCAGGTGCAAAGGAAAATGTTATCCACCACCAAAACCAAGTGCATTCTTTACCGTGCCAGTTGTGTAATATTCCATTCCGCCCCAGAGAGTGATGGGAAGCTCAGCATATGCTCTGGGCATTGTTAAAGAAAAAATTGTGAGGCTGGGTGCAGTGGCTCATGCCTGTAATCCCAGTACTTTGGGACCTTGAGTCAAGAGGATTGCTTGAGCCCAGCAGTTTGAGACCAGCCTGGGCAATATAGTGAAACTTTGTCTCTACAAACAAACAAACAAAAAAAAGCAAAAAAGAATGTGGTCCCAGCTACTCGGGAGGCTGAGCTGGGAGGATCACTTGAGCCTGGAAGGCCGAGGCTGCTGTGAGCCTTGATTATACCGCTGCACTCTAGCCTGGGTGACAGAGCGAGATTCTGTGGAAAGAAGGAAGGAAGGAAGGAAGGAAGGAAGGCAGGCAGGCAGGGAGGCAAGCATTATTCTGGCACGTGTGAAAATGGCAAGGAAGACTTTGTTCAGGACTATTTCAATAGAGGTATTATGGTAGGGGAAAGAGATTGGCCTCGACATTGAAGACAACAAGGACAAATGAAGATTTAGAGTCAAAGAGCAGAGTGTGGGGTCAGTGGATGGAAAATTACTAGGAGGAGACATGAAGGGTAGGAGATTTCTACTCAAGGCAGGTCAAGGGCTTATACATTACAGGCGGGGATTGAGGAAATTGATCAGATATAAAAGGTGGAGTATTCTCTCTAAACTGACTTTGCAAGATTCTTGCTAAAACCAGACTCCACAAGGACTGACACAGAAGCCCAAGGTTGAAGCCTAGTCAAGGAGAGAGCTCAGAGAAGCTTAACTAAAGGCTGATCAAGAGAGTCTTTGTTAACATAAAGTGGCCCAAGAGACTCTCCAGAACTAGTACCTTTACGTCAAACTGAAACTCTCAAGCACCAGGTCCTCCACACATCCTTTATCTAACAAGAACAGAAGAGAAAAATTTGGGGGATCTCCTAGCCCCCAGGAAGACAAGACACAGATATTCTGTGACGGAATTTTTTCTAAGCATCCAATGGGAAACCCTGGTGGATGCATCATCAACAGAGCCTGATTAATTTCAGCTCAGGCCATTCCAAAAAGTAGAATGAAATGCCAGGTAACTGGAAAGTCAACACCTTGCAGGTGAGAAACTCTAATGGAGAAATTCTAATAGAAAAAAAATTATCTTGCTGTTTCTCTACCCCCTATTAGAGAAATTCTAATAGAAACCCTAAAAGAGAAACTCTAATAGAAAAAAAATTATCTTGATGTTCCTCTACCGCTTAATCTGACATGGCCCTTCTTTCTTTCAAAACCCTCTTCATCTTCTGATGTTTTGTACTACCTTTGATGGCTAACAGAGTTGAGCCCCAAATATATTTTACTATATAGTTGGGTTTCATTGCGTTCTAACTTTGGGATAACTCCTATCCGTGTTCCCCTTTAAACAAACAAAACACTTACTTGACCTTTACCCTAATGAACTGGATACTACCTTGCCCCAGGTGACAAGTGGTGTAATAGACTAATCCTCTTGATGTTAACTAGCTTATATGTTAGAAGTCATATCAGTAATGCATAAATCTCAGTAGAAAAAATTTGGGAGAAACTTGTCTCCTAAAGGTTTTCAGAAAAGCTGAGCAAATGAAAAAGAAAAAAAGAGCCTCAACATCTTTAAATATCATCAATTATCAAAGCAATGAAAATTCAAACAACAAAATGATATTTTACTATATTAACCAAGAAGATAATCCTGAATGCTAATAAAGATGTAGTATGGCACACTAGAAATTGGAATAACAATTTGGAATTAAGTGCCAGGAAACTTAGAAATTCACATGCCCTTTAGCTTGGTATTTCTTCTAAGGACTCAATTCTAAGATTTCAGAAAAAAGAACAGAAATTGGTATTACCAAATGTATCAAATGGTCTTTGATACATTATTTATGATCAAAACCACATATATATACTACAAAACATGTACATCTAAGCAACACCAAATGCCTTTTAGTTTTCTTTTTTAACCTTTCCTCTATTTTCCCCTTTTCTAAAACAATGGATACACTTTTTTTACAAGTATGAATGAGAATAAATTATTCTTATATAGGAATTAAAGTTCTTAAATAAGTAGGAATTATGATTCCTTTAAAAATCATAAAACCAAATAAAGTCTTTAAATCTATTAAAGGCCAGGTGGGTCAGATCTTTAAGGGTTGAGCAACCTGTTGAAGATTCTTAAATCCCAGGTTATGAGACAAAATATTTTTACCCAAATAATGGAAAGAAGACCTTGAATGTGAAAGCTGCTCTCACTGCTTGGTGAGGCTGATGAGAACAGTGGCTCTGAATGGGACACATACCCTCCTGCCTCCCACCTCTCATTGGAAGCAATTAGAGAAAATTAGCTCTCTCTGAACCAGGAAGCTGATGGCATGCTTTGCAGGCAGGAGCCACAGCTGGACAGAGAGCATGCTGAACCACTCATGGAAGGCGGACAGTAAATCTGGCCTAATGAAGGGTGCATACACCCCTTCTGTTGGCTGTCAGCCATTCAACTAGAGGAGTCTGGATTTGAGAGGGAAATGATATACCCCTCATATTCAGAGTGGAAGGTCCTACGTAAAATGGCTTCTCTTGAAACAGAGAGAGAGGGGATGGAGAGAGAGACCTATTGTCCAGCCAGGGAAGCGCCTGTGCATTGTGGGTGATACTTTGTCCACCAAAGGCACAAATGCACCACCTGTGTTTGTGGTGCCCTGTGTCCAGCTGTGCAAACTCCACTCTCAAACTTTTCAAAGCTTTTTACATTCCTATACCCTTGATCTCCACACTGTCAAGTTAAAAGTTGTACCATCAAATTCATAGCCCACCAGACTCTGTGAGTGGTGTAAGTTTTCAGAAAGGCAGTTGTTTTTCTTGACTTGAAGCTTAAAGCCTCAGAATGTCCTTGACCAATTCTCATATACATTCTTTTACTGTGTATCTGAAATTGATGAGTTAAACACTTCTTTGTTGTGTTTATAGGTACTCCTCTTCAACCAATTTTGTATTATGGTAAAATACATATAGCATAAAATTTATCATCTGAAATATTTTTTAAAAGAGATGGGGGTCTCACTATGTTGCCCAGGCTGGCTTTGAACTCCTGGGCTCAAGTGATCCTCCTGCCTCAGCGTCCTGAGTAGCTGGTACTACAGATGCATACCACTCACTTAGCTCATCTTAACCTTTTTTAATTGCTCAACATAGATGCAGCTGGAGGGGCCATGTCTAAACGAATTAATGCAAGAACAGAGAACCAAATACTGCATGTTCTCACTTAATAAGTGGGAGCTAAACACTAAGTACAAATGGGGACAAAGAAGGGAACAATAGACACTGTTGGGGGGAGGCTACTTGAGGATGGAGGTTGGGAGGAGGACGAGGAAGAAAAACTACCAGCCGGGTGCCATGGCTCGTGGCTGTAATCCAAGTACTTTGGGAGGCTGAGGCAGGCAGATCACCTGAGGTCAGGAGTTCGAGACCAGCCTGGCCAATGTGGTGAAACCCCATCTCTACTAAAAATACAAAAATTATGGGGGCCTGATGGCAGGTGCCTGTAATCCCAACTACTCAGGAGGCTGAGGCAGGGGGAATCGCTTGAACTCAGGAGCGGAGGTTGCAGTGAGCTGAGATCGCACCACTGCACCCCAGCCTGAGTGACGGAGTGAGATTCTGTCTCAAAAAAAAAAAAAAAAAAAAGGAAAAACTACCTATTGGGTACTATGCTATGCTCACCACCTGGGTAACAAAATAATTTGTACACCAAACCCCAGTAACATGCAATTTACCCATGTAACAAACCTGCACATGTGCCATCTGAACTTCAGTAAAATAAAAGTTGAGGCTCATGCCTGTAATCTCAGCACTTTGGGAGGCCGAGGTGGGTGGATCACGAGGTCAGGAGATCGAGAGCAACCTGGCTAACACGGTGAAACCCCATCTCTACTAAAAATACAAAAAATTAGCTGGGCATCATAGTGGGCACCTGTAATCCCAGCTACTTGGGAGGCTGAGGCAGAAGAATAGCGTGAACCCAGGAGGTGGAGGTTGCAGTGAGCCGAGATCATACCACTGCACTCCAGCCTGGCAACAGAGCAAGACTCTGTCTCAAAAAAAAAAAAAAAAAAAAAAAAAAAAAAAAAAGAAAGGACAAAATAAATAAAATAAAATGTGATTCATGGTTTACCTGAAAAAACAAAACAAAACAAAAAAACTAATTCAGTGGCATGAAGGACACCCACAATGACATGCGAGCATCTGTATCCAGAATTTTTCACCACATACTGAAACCCCAAACACATTCAGCAATAACTACTCTCCCTCTACGGCCCCTGGCAATCTCCATTCTAGTTTCTCTCTCTATGAATTTGCCTATTCTAGGTACCTCATATAAAAGGTATCATACAATAATTGCCCTTTTGTGTGTGGCTTATTTCACTTAGCATAATGTTTTCAAATCGAACCAAATTTTTGGAGCAGTAAAGCCTGTAAGCTGATAAGCATCAGGTAAAGCAATTCCTACTTATTTCCAGTTTCTTGACTTTTTTCAAAGATCTCATTTGATTAGTGATTCCTTCTGAACAGCCAGAGTCATATGAAGTGGAAAAACTCCCTTAGAAAGTGTGCGTGCGTATTCCCTGCCAAGGGAAGTCAAACGGAATTTAGATAACCACTTGGTGGGGATATTGCAGAAGTTTGAATTTGTCGAGCTTCACACTTACATTCTATTCTAAAACTCTGTGACTTGTACAGACAAATGCTCTTGTTTGTTCATTTATTTATTATTCATACAGGAATTTATCAGCATTTACTGAGCACCTACTGCATGTAAATGATGGAGATTGATGGAAAGTAATGACTGATGATATTGACTTGGTTCCTAGCCTCCGTAGTGAAGTCAGAAGTCTGGGCACTGTCCTAACAGACTGCTTTTGCTTTCAATAAGCTGGCTCTGGCTAGCAGAATCAAGGAGGACTGCCAGCTACCTACGTGCCTGAGTGGAGACTTGGCCTTCCAGTGGAGAGTTCCTTAATTGTGTTACCCTATACATCAGTCAGAAAACCATAGCAGACTCAGACCTAACAGACGCAGGTAATGGAGAGTGCCTGCTGGAAACTAGTGTTACCTAGAATATCACCTAGAAAGATCACAGCCTTTTCCAATTCAAATAAAATCCAAATTATACCTCTACCACTTACTAACATTGTGATATTGGGCAAGTCACTTAAACTTTCTGAGCCTTGGCCGGGCGTGGTGGCTCACGCCTGTAATCCCAGCACTTTCGGAGGCCGAGGTGGGTGGATCATGAGATCAGGAGATCGAGACCATTCTGGCCAACATAGTGAAACCCCATCTCTACTAAAAATATAAAAATCAGCTGGACGTGGTGGCACGTGCCTGTAATCCCAGCTACTTGGGAGGCTGAGGCAGGAGAATTGCTTGAACCAGAGAGTCTGAGGTTGCAGTGAGCCGAGATCACACCACTGCACTCCAGCCTGGCGACAGAGTGAGACTCCGTCTCAAAAACAAAACAAAACAAAAAAACAACTTTTTGAGCCTCAGTGTCCTTGTCAGTAAAATGGGAATAAGAAATACCCATGCCACAGGACTCTTGCAGGAATTAAATGAGTTAGCACATGAAAAGCAGCTTGCACTCGGTATGGCACATAAAGGCACTAGGAAAATGCCAAGATCTCCTTCAGGGTTTTTTCAAGAATGTTTATCATCACAACATAAATGCCAGCTCTGCGGTAGGCCAGACCTCAAGTAGCAGCGTCTCTGGGGCTTCTCTAGTATTGCTGGCTGCGTATAGGGAGAATCTGATTCAGAGAGATCATTGTGTTAGTTTAAGGGAGAGAATTTCCCTTTATTCATCAACATAATAAATCCTGAAAGTCATCAGACCTGGTTAAATCCAAGGCAAACACAGTCTCTTATGAATCAGGAATAAGATCTGAATATTTCTCTGGCTGGAGTTCATAACAGAGCAGAGATCAGGATATGTGAGTTGCAGGACAATAGACGTCAGCTGCCACCTGCACAGTGGTGGTGGCTGGGGACATGCCCATCTTTGGAGGGACTCATCTATTCCCAGAAAGCAGGATGGGGCTTGGCAAACCACAGAGGGCAATTGTTGCCTGGGCAGAGTCTACCCAGAGTGATGAGTATCATGGAAAGGAGGAAGGGAGGCAGAGTGTCCTAGGGAAGGTAAGAGAGAATCTGAGTGGTCTGTGGTGATGTGTCCATACATAGGACTCTTCCTGACCAAAGGCAATGGGTAGATCTCATCTAATGGGCAGAGCTGCAAATACTGTCAAGCTTTCTGAGGATAGCGAGATTTGGGTTAGAAACCCAAGAATTGAAATTCCTACTCTAATTAGGAATGATGACCTCATGACTATGTCCAGAACCACTCTGGTTCCAAAAGTGTGAATGGGCAGGGGATGCAAATTTGGTTCCTAATTTTAGTTGTTTCAGTTGAGGCCTGAGTTGGGTTTTAAATAACACATGAACAAAAGCTAAGACTTTTATCCTTTTTTTGAAGATTGGGGTTTCTCAACTTTTTTCCCCCCAAATTGCTCTATTTTTCACTTACTTATTCTGTTGCTTTTACTAACAATTTAGTAGTCAGTTTCTCATTTCTGAGCCATTTCTGTGTTCTGTGTATCAGAACGTTTTCTTCCCATATCACTACAATGAGGAAAGATCATTAATTCATTATTTTCAATGATTTAATGCCATGATATATTAATCCAGGATCTCTGAGAAACAGACTCTAAATGAGATTAAATGTGCAAGAATTTTATAGGAAAAATGTCCTGGGAGAAAGGTGGGAGTGAGCTGGAAATGTCTGAGGCTACTGTGCTGCATAAGAAAGGTTTGACACGGATGTTGGAGAATCCAGGAGCCAAAGCTGGCCTTCAGAGTAATCCCCTTCATTGGAGCAGCCTGTGGGAAGCATGGCTCAGTGCAAACTGTGAAGGATTTCAAAGCATGGCGGTGGGGATCTTTGGTGAATTTTATTTTCTGTAGCTGAAGGCCTTGTGGTCACCAGAAGGCCAGGGTTTCTCAAATGTGGCACTACTGACATTTTGGAATGAACGATCCTCTGTTATGGAAGGCCCTCCCAGGTATGCAGAATGCTTAACCATCCCCGGCCTCTGCCAACTGCATACCAGTAGCATCCCCCAACTCCCGATAGTTAAAAATGTCAGCAGATATTGTTAAATATCCCTTGATGGGGGGCAAAATCACCCCTGGTTAAGAACCATTAGATCAGTGAAATTTAAAGATATTTAGGAAGGTTTATCAAGAAAATTATAAAATCAGAGGGAAGGGAAAAATTTAAATATTTTGAAACATATATAATGATTGTTTAGGTAAAAAACTTAGCTAGGAAATTCAAAGTGAACAAGACTTTGTTTAGGTAAATAACTTAGCTAGGGAATTCAAGACTATCTCACTACAATGACAGGCTGCAGATTGGATGTTAATTTCTATGCCAAGTGAAGTTTCTTGTCCTGAGATGAACTTACAATAAAATATCTTTCCCTTATAAATTTTATTGTAAGATGAACTTACAATAAAATATTTCCCTAAATATAAGGACACCAAAATCATGTTTAAAAATATTAAATGAATTCCCTTTTAGTTTATTGTGTCATTTTGTAATGCGAGCTCAAGTTATGCTTACTTCTTTGGGAGGTAGATAAAAACATTTCCTCTGCAATAGCATGCATACATTACAATGGCAGGAGGCAATGACTTCACGTTTAATTCAATAGTAATATGTGCGTCATGGATAGAAATTAAATTCAGGAATGAGGCAGATGAGGTTCCTGGAATCACGCATATCAGATGTGATTTTCACCAACCATCAAAAGGCCTTTGACTTGCAGGCTTCTGCAAGGCCACAGGTAACAACCTTACTTATGTTTCCACATGGGCAGCAGAGCTTATCCTCACATTCACTTGAAGTGGCATTCGTTGTGGCTGTCCCACCTGCAAGTACCTTAGATGCTGGCACTGAAGTATCTCACCCAGACTACTCCAGTTATCTCCCAGGAGGTCTCCTACTTCCTCCCTTGCCCTGTTTTCACAGAGCAGCCAGAGGGGCTCCCTAAAAATGAGTCTGATCCTATTTCCCCTCTATTTAAAAGCATCCAAAGCAGCCTCATCAACACAGGGAGAACCTTCCTCTACAAAAAATATAACATTGGCAGGGTGTGGTGGTGCATACCTGTAGTCCTAGCTACTCAGTAGGCTCAGGCAGAAGGTCATTTGTGCCCTGGGAGTGGAGGCTGCAGTGAGTTATGATTGTGACATTGCACTCCAGCCTGGGGGACAGAATGAGATCCTGTCTCATAAAAAGAAAAGCCTCAAAAAATTTCCACTTCACTCATTGTAAAAGCAGAGTACCTTTAATCTAAGTGTCCATCAATAGATGGATGGATGAAGAAAATGTGGTACACATCCACAATGGAATACTATTCAGCTGTAAAAAAGAATGAAATTCTGCCATTTGCAGCAAACATGGATCAGCTTGAAGAACATCATGTTAACTAAAATAAGCCAGCCAGAGAAAGACAAATACCACATGTTCTTACTCATATGTAGAAGCTAAAACAAATTGAACTCAGAGAAACAGAGATAGACCTGTAGTCATTAGAGGCAGGGAGGGGTATGGGAGAGTGAAAGATGAAAAGAGTTTGGTTAATAGATACAAAGTTACAGCTAGATAGGGTGAATGAATTCTAGTGTTCTGTGGCACTGTAGGGTGAATATGGTTAACAATACTCTGGGGTATCTTTTCAGAAGGCTAGAAGAGAGGATTTTGAATGTTCACAACATGAAGAAATGATAAATGTTCACAGTGAAGGATATGCTAACTACCCTGATTTGATCATTACACACTGTATACATGCACTGAAATATCACTCTTATCCCATATATATGTACAGTTGTTGCATACCAACTCAAATTAACAGGAAAGAAATAGCAGAATTTGTACTGTGGGCAAGAAGGCCTTCATCTCTGCTACTCAAAGCATGGTCTGGGGAACTGTAGAGGCAGGGGCATCATCTGGGGGCATGATAGGAATGCAGACCCTGGGCCTGCCGCAGATCTTCTAAATCAAGGCCTGTGGTTTCACAAGATCCCTGGGGGATTTGCACAGACACTGGAGTTTGAGAAACTCAGTCCTCCATAATTTGACGTACGGTTACTTCTCTAACCTCAACTCCCTCTACTCTCCCCTTGCTCACCCTCCTGTAGTTAATTGGGGCTCTTGTGGACACTCAACCTGCCAAGCATGTCCCAATTCCAGGGATTTTGCTCTTTCATCCACTCTCTCCCTTCCTTCAGCTCCGTCTTAATGTCCTTTCACTGGAGAGGCTTCCCTGACCACTGTAGATAACGCACTTCTGAGCTGCCAACCCTGTCCTGTCCAGGTCACTCTCCATCTCTGTGTCCTGCCTTATTTTAATTCAGAGCACTCATCCCCACCTACCATGTTGCCTATTGCTGTATATTCTTACCGTCTGTCTCCAGGTTCATGAGAGCAAGCATTTTGTGTTATTTTGCTCACTGCTGAATGCGCAGACCCTGGAACAGTGCCTAACACAAAGTAGGTTGTTAGTAAATCACTGTTGACTGAATGGACAACTGAATTATGCAGTCCCATGCGACAAATTCCTTGGAGAGGAAGGAGGCTCCACAGGAACACAGAGGCGGGAGCTGTCCTGATCACCCGACAGTATCTTGGCTGCCTCTGTTCAATGTTGTGGGATGCTCTCTTCCAGGCTGCCTGGAAATGAACTGTGGCCAAATGCAAGCATCTGGCTGTGGGGTAGATTCTCTCCTCATTCACAGGATACGCCCAGACCAAGCAGAGGATTTGGGAAGAGAGCTCAAAGATGCTGCTCCCCTTCTGGTACATGGGAGGATCAAGCCATGCATTTAGTTTACATGAAGTTTTTTGAAGGGGAAAACAGCCAGACTTTCCAAAATGCATGGGATTTTTTTTCCCAGAGAGACATTAATCTTTACTTCTTCTAAAAAGCAACCTGTTTATACATTTGTTGGAGGGTTTGCCTGAAAAAAAATTAAAATAGCAGAACTTGATTTGACACATCTGGAGCAGATGGGCATATTTTGTTTGGCTTCCTGTGGATGTTTAAATTGGGGTTAAAATAGGGAAGATGGTAAAACTGTCTGAAGACTCAGGTGGCTAGAAAAAGATGAGGATAGAATGTGAGAAATGGAGTACAGTCAGATGTAGCAGGCAGAATCATTACATATCTTTCACTTTCTTTCCCTGTAAAGTGTGTGTTGTAAATGTTAATGAAAAGAAAGGGAATGAAGTTCAAGGATTGAAGAAGCAAAAAAGGGATTAAAGAACAGTTCATGTGTAAAAACATTTTGCTCATATCAATTCCTGGGTCTCCTGAAGGCTAAACAGTGTGGTCTGGAGAACCATTAGAAGAAAATCTTTTCTCCACCTATCCCGTACTTACCCTAAACTCAATTTTAATGAAACCTTTTCACACAAAGCATTGGTGTGTGGAGGATGAAGCCAGCCACAAGGGAAAGTTGCACGTGCATTGTTTTGAATGGAGAGTAGAGACAACAGCTGTGGAGGCTTTGGAGTTGCATGTAACATAACTGCACAAGGAGGGCAGGGTGTAGGATTCAGCAAGGTGCTCTTGCACTCTGTATGTATTTTTTAGTCACTGAAGCACCAAAGATGATTACAAAATGACCCAAAGTCACTGTCTTTTTTCAGATTTCTGGCTTAGGATTGATTTTCTTTTTCTTCTTTTTTTCCACCAGCCATGTGTTCAAATTGTAGGCATTTGGTGTTCCATTATAAGGAATGTTTGTGAAAAAGCACGTAAAGACATTAACTCCTCAGTTTTGCAGGAGCAATACTTAATTTTCATGCATAAAACTATCAATTATGACTGTTAATTGTTCTATGGACAGGAGATGACTTTGGCTATAAAACATGATTACTTTTCAAGTGCTAGAAAAATAGCAATATAAACATGTTTAAAGTTACTAGTCAACACATCCAACATACTTCTGTGAGTAACTTTAAATACATTACCTTTAAAGTTTCTTTCAAATTCCAAAATTATCACAAACTACTTAAAAAGAAATGCTCTCATGATTCCCAATTTAGAGGAAGTGTATGATTACAAATTTAAAATTTAAAATCAATTTATATCACATTTCAAGATGCTGCTTAAAAATGTGTCCAGTGACTCAACGGTACCACCTGATTCTTGAATTTCTCAAATGGTGCTTTAATTAAACACAGGCAGAACAAAAGCAACTATTCTCTGTAATCACATAGCAACACTTCTTATTTTAGGTTTTTTATCCCCTAAAATCATCTGCCTTTCAGTTCAAAAAAATTAAATAACTTTTATGGTAACAACAAATAAGAATAAACAAATCATGGTATAAATAAAATGTTACCTTTATGTCTCTCTTTGGAAGATATCCTGACATTTTTTTCCTTTTTGATTGTTTTTGTGCCAGAAAAAAATAACTGCAAGTGTTCCAAAAGTCGGGAGGGGGTTGGGAATCTAATAGCTTTCTAAATTGCTTCCAAAACTTTAAATGATGAGCTTTTGGACCAGAAAAGACTCAGAAAGAAAAACAAACCTAAATCTGCCCACAACCACAAAGCACATATGCAACTCATAGCAAAGAATGTGTGCATGAATATATGAGGGTGGAATTTGGCCACAACCAGGCTGATAACATGCTTAATCAAATGGTTCTTCATTTGGCCTCTATGGATTTTCTCTTCTAACTTTGGCAAATTTATGGAGAAATGAATACAAATTCAGCCAACTAATTCTGGACTCTTATCAGCGAGTTCATTATTTTGTCAATCAAAAAACAACGCTCCAGCCCTCTGAACTTCAATAAATATGCTTCTTTTCAATTGGAAGTTTGCTTTCAACCTTCTTCTTCCCCTAAATAATTTGATAAAAGTCCCAATAGGTGTTTCTAGCTAAGATAAAGGAAACTCTGATGTATTTTACTGGGAACCACTCATATTTTGCTATGAATCTCTAAGATAATGGTTACTCTTTGAAACACAACCCAAAAGGCCTACTGACATTTTGATCAATAATGGATAGGCCCCTGGGACACAGAGGCTGGGTGAGTTATAGGTTGATTTATGTGAAGAACTCTCATCACCCCTTACTAGCCTCTTGCATCCAGCAACCCAGATTCCCTCCCAATGCCTGATCCGATGTTCTAAACTCAGTGTCCTCTCAGTTGTCTCCTGGCCCCTGCCTCAAATGGAAATGTACATGTCTTTGCATCTCAGTGTCCTGTTTTCTGAGACTGGCAAGGCAACTGATTCTAACAATGATGTTACCAGCTAGAATTATGGATGGAACATTTGTGTCCACCTCCCGCCCTTCTACCAATTCATGGGTTGAAGCCCTAACTCCCAATGTGTTGATATTTGGAGGTGGGGTCTTTGGGAAGTAATTAGGTTTAAATAAGCACATGAGGGTTGGGCCCCCATGATGGAATATAGCATCCTTATAAGAAGAGGAAGATGCCAGGGCTCACTCTGTCTCTCTGCCAAGTAAGGGAACAGGGAGAAGGCTGCCATCTGCAAGCCAAGAAGAAAGTTATCACCAGAACCCTTGCCATGCAGGCTGGCACCCTGACCTTGGACTTCCAGCCTCCAGAATGGTGGGAAACAAATGTCTTTGTTTAAGCCTCAGTCTATGGTATTTTGAGCTGAATAAGATAGTCTCTATTCCAGAAAAAAGAAAAAGAAATTTAATATTAGAAACTTGAAAATGCAATGTTCTAACCTGAGTGAGTAAATAAATGAATTAATTGTTGGTGTTTACTCACCAAGGTAGGCTGTTGGGGAAACACAGCCTATTCTATCAGCCCTTAAAATAAGGCCTCTGTCTGGACTGCCTCTGAGCCCCGTTGGTTTTCTAGAAGCAGGCCATGCTGTGTGCACAGATCCTGTATTGAAGATGCATTCAGGGCCTTTTCTGACTCCTAGAGCTTGGGTTGGTTTCAGGATGTTTGCACGACCCTAGGTGCATGATTGTAGAATAAGGGACACATAAAGAGACTTGTACTAACCAGTTCCCCAGCTCAAGGTGGCTCTGAGTGTTTGCGAACACACCCCACAGCTAGTCCATAGATGTGTACTGTAGAAGATCAGCCTTTAAGTACACCTGTGTGTCTTTGGTGTGGGGGGTTCACCAGGTTGTACCATTGATCTCTGCCAGTGTAAAATTCCAACAAAATAAGGACCATTTGTCCACACTTGAACAAAGGAATGCATGACTCACAATGAACTTAACAACTCACTTGAAAAAAATTTTATATAGAAGAAAAAGGAGTGTTTTCTTATATAAAAAATTTACCCAACTCGCCCAGGAATTTACGTGGTGACAAATACTCAGTCTCTTCTCCTCTTCTATGCCTGCCCCTCATCTCTGAATCCCCACATCTTTGGATCAGCCCCAAGTTCTCATACTTTGATTTCTTAAATCATTCTTAAATAATTTACTCTGTTGTTAATCAAGTTTGAAAATACTTGAAGGAACTCCTATCTATATAGGGTTTCATGTAGAACTTATATCTTCTTTCTCTACTTTTTTAATGACTAATTTTTGGGAAGACTATTTCAGCCTATGGCATATATATTCACGCAGTTTTTGGAAAATTCTCTGGTTTAGGAAGAACTAGGGCTGAAGCAGGGCTGAAAAGGTAAAGGAAAAAAGTGAGATTTTGACAAGAGGAGAAACAGAAAAGGTCTAGGAAAAGAGAGCAAAAAGTCCCCAAAACACTTTTCATCTATTTTATATTTTGATGGAACTAGTCTTAGCCCCAAATAAAAAGACCTACTTTAATTTAGGGGCAGCAGAAGAGAGGCAGAAAGAAAATAAAACCATTGGTGAGGATTAGAATATTTTTAACAAGGATCTACTTTATAATGTTAAATATTTAACAACTGGATTACAATTTTCCAAGAAGGGAGAAAAGAAAAAAAAAGACTTGTAGCATGTGTTACTTGATTTCTAGTTTTTGCCAATTTCTGTGGTGTCAATGTTCTCAACATGGCCAATTTAAAGCTACTAATGTGAGGTCACTGAATATGAGGAAGAGATGCATATGAGCCTGTGCAAATCACCTCTAGCAAAGTTCACTTGGACCTTCATGTTGAAATTGGTAATCCCAAAGAAACAGTAAGGAGTATTTAAAGGTGACAG
This sequence comes from Pan paniscus, assembly GCF_029289425.2. NCBI lineage: Eukaryota > Metazoa > Chordata > Mammalia > Primates > Hominidae > Pan > Pan paniscus. The sequence continues at coordinate 50,843,707 of NC_073256.2, read as the reverse complement.
TGAAACATCACTCTGTAACACTTATTAAAATGTGCTTTAAACAATGTCCACTTTTAGAAGTGAATTTTGAATTTTCTTTCTTTTGCCTCACAAGTACCCATGTAAATTTGTGTTGCCCTCTGATTTGGTTATGTCCCAATATTAAAGAGCTTATTTACTTTTTATTTCACTTTGTTAAGGAAAAATATTCCTGTGATGTCAGAATGAGAAGTTACAAGTTAAATACATAAACAGGAATCTGTGGTGATGCCACCTGTATTCTATGTAATTTACAATTCCACAGCAACTCTACTCAGAGCCTGGGATCAAAGCCTGCTTCTGATCCCTCCTTGACGGCTTGGACAATTATTGTTTTTTATTTCTGATCCTTCATGACTCCACATGACATATTGCTAACATATGAATTTAGCAAAACATCTCATTACCTTAAATGTACTGGGCATTCCTATTTAGATATAACTTGTTTCTGTTTTACTCTGATGCCTTCACAGCATATTAAAATGCTCAGAATCACAGTGGCATTTAACATAATGATGGATTCTGTGTTTATTATGGGTATTCGTAAGTTATTTGCGGATGGTTACGTGTAGGTATTTATGTATAAAAAGCAGATGTTATATTTCTTTATAAGGCCTCAATACTAACCATTTATGAGGGGACAGAGCACAAGCACTCTAATCACATTGGTTCTCATGTTACTGAAGCAATGGTTGTTAAATTGCTTCTTAGGCAAAAGGTCCATTTTATCGTTGTTGTTCAAAAACTTCATTAGGAGAAAGAGAAATAAGTTCTCTACAAATATCTGTTTTCTGCCTACCTGCTTGCATTCATGACTCAGCTAATTATTTGACATCTTGAGAGAAAATTCCTTCTTTCTTTTTCCATTGGCTTGTCAGACTATGGCATGATGATTGCACAAAGCAAATTCCTTCACTTTCCCTATGACAGTTTCACTTCAAAAGCTCCCAGACTAACTGTAACTCAGAGAGCTCTTCTCCCTTCCCAGGTACCTGGTCATAGAATTCTGGAATTTCCCAGTCAGTCCTGGCACAGGGAAGCTGCTGCCCTATCCTTGTTCCCCATGGACCTGGAAGCTCTAGACTGTGGTGAGACAGAATGTGAGATGACAAGCAGATCAAAGCTTCACCTCTGGGAAAGACGTCACCAATAGGTTAATAAGAATCGTTGGCAGGATGTAATGGGAAACATTCACATTTCCCAGGGGTTCACAGACTTTTTAGAAATAGTATATGGAGCCTTGATCTATAATTGCTAGAATTTAAAACTATCCTATTATTTCTAGCACTGATCAGCCTATTTAAAAACACAACTTTACCCTCCTTCACTTTATTTCCAAATAGAGTCTTATTAGATTATTTTGATAATTAAGGTATCTAAAGGAAGAGACAAAAATAAGGAGTATTTCACAAGATATCTAAAAATGCCTCAGTGTCTTTGATACTATTCTAATAATGAGCATATTTAATAACAATATGGGGAAGGAAGGAAAGAAGGGAGGGAAGGAGGAAGGGAGAGAGGAAAAGGAGGGAAGGAGGAATGTACAGAGGAGGTAAAGTGATTTTCTTAAAGTTTCTGAAGTAAATTGGCTAATGAATATGATCTTGTGAGCTAAGTTAGTTTCCAGGACTTCTAGATTATCTCACTAAATGGGTAATGTATCCCTGTCCTTTAAGTGATGTTCTAATACCACCATGCTTCAAGGGATGGGACTCTGATTTACCCGTCCTTCGTGCTTCCCTGGAGACTTGCACAGGGCTGGTCAAACCATAGAACACAAAAAGACTTGGTTTCATGACTAATCCTGAGTATCACAAACTAAAATCCAGTGCATAATGTGTGGAAAAATTACAGGAGGGAAACACTGAGACACTGTTGAGAGTTGGCTTCTAAGGAACTGCCTCATAGAGACAATGTTTTTGTTTTCTAAAAACCCTTTATAAACAACCCCCTGTGTCATGATTAAGCTTAAATACACATCCATTCACTCATGTATGGACACATGGACACACACACACATGCACATGCTAATAGGGAGAAGGGCAGAGGTGATCAGCCTGTTGAAAGTTTGAATTTATTTTTAATACCCAGATCCTGAATAAATAAGAGTAAAACAAATCAGCATCAATCATCACTATTGACACAGTGTCCATGGATATCACTGGAAAACAAATCCAATTACCAGGACTCACAACAGCTAAAAACTTTTTTAGTAAGTATGTTCATTTTTTATTTCTGTACAACAAATACAGCCACTTGAAACACACATTTATTATCTCACGGGTTATGTGGCTTAGGAATCCTGACTCAGTTATGCTTGTTTCTTTACTTAGGGTCTCATAAAGCTGTAATCAAAGTACTGGCTAGGGCTGCAGTCTCATTTGAGGCTCAACCAGGGAAGGCTGTGCTTTCAGGCTCCTTCAGATTGTTGGCAGAATTCACTTCTTTGGTGGCTCAGTTGGAGGCTGCTCTCAATTCCTAGAGGTCATCTGCAGTTATTTGCCATGTGGGGTTCCCCAATATGGCCCCTTGATGCCTCAAAGTCAATAAGGAAGTAAAAGACTCTAGCAAGACATGCACTCCAATCTTACATAAGATAACCATGGAATCACATATATCTGGCCAACTCTGCTGTATTCTCTAGGTTAAAGGTCCGCTGACATTCAAAGAGGGGGAAGCATACAAGGGAGTGAACTCCAGGAGTCAGGGATCACGGGGACCATTTTAAGTCTGCCCATTACAGTAAACGCTGATCTTAAACTGTCACCCAAAATTCCATGGGAAAATGCACGATGGTTTTCTATGAAATTGGTGCATAAATATAGGTATAACATAAGGAAGAGATGAACATCAGCTCCATTTTAGAAGAGAAGAAAACAAATTCCTGAAACTGAGATTATCTGAATTACCAATAAATAAAAAACAAACAGAACTCAAAACAGAAAACATCACAACACATGTACCTGATGTAATTCTGTCCAACAGGGATTCAGGGAATTATTGACTGCTTATGGTAATGACTGTGATAAAATCTGCAGTATACCTTCATTTGGTACAAGAAATTTGGGTGAGTTTTCTTCTAGATTCAAAGGGAATCTTACTTTTATTTTTAATTATGTTTGATATCCTGCGGTCCTCTGAGAAAACACTATTCCCTTCTTTGTATTTGGCAAATGAGAGAGCTCATTTTGAAAGGCACAACTACATCTAAGCCAGCGGGAAAAGTTGACTTGTGCCAACTGCCTTATCTTCAGTGGAATTAAATGGCACACTTTTCCAAAGAATAGTGGATTTTTGGCCTTGCTCGCACTACATTATCTTTTACAATGGAATTACAAAATGTGGTTTACAGACCATTGTCTGGGACACATCATTTTACATTACAGTGTGTAATGGATGGAAAGAATATTTTTCCTTCCTTCCTTCCTTCTTTCTCCTTCCTTCCTTCTTTCTCCTTCCTTCCTTCCTTCCCTCCTTCCTTACTTCCTTTCTCTCTCTTTCTCTCTCTCTTTCTTTTTTTCTTTCTTTCTTTCTTTGAGATGGAGTCTGGCTCTGTCACCCAGGCTGGAGTGCAGTGGTGCAATCTTGGCTCATTGCCACCTCCGCCTCCCAGGTTCAAGTGATTCTCCTGCCTCAGCCTCCTGAGTAGCTGGGATTACAGGCATGTGCCACCACGTCTGGCTAATTTTTTTTTTTTTTTTTTTTTGTATTTTTAGTAGAGACGTGGTTTTACTGGGTTAGCCAGGATGATTTCGATCTCCTGACCTCATGATCCACCCACCTCAGCCTTCCAAAGTGCTGGGATTACAGGCATGAGCCACCCTACCCAGCCCAGAAAGAATTTTTTCTTAAGAATCATTATTCTTTTCCTGTTTTGGGGCTAGAATATTGTGTTTTGATAATCTTTAGAACTGTAGATACACTGTATTTTTAACAATAAGATTCTATTGAGGTGAAACACTATTATTTTTGTACCTCTTAGATAGCACTTAATCTTAATATTTCTTGCTAATTTTATCTGCCCTGGCTGACATCCCTTCCTCTTCTGAAGCATCCTTCCTCAATGGTGTTTTCCCAGAACTAAGGAACTCATCTTCCTTAGATAGAAAATCCATGACAGTTTGGGAAAATCAAGTCAGGAGACAACACAATGGGCTTGGTCCTTTCAAGAAATTTAGGCTAAGCTGTTAGATATTAATATTCTTGGATCTTGTTAAATAAAGGATTATTGAAAAAGTGTATGTGCTGCCTCAGGGATGAGGAAGTAGCTTCACTTCCAAAAAATAAGCATTCCTTGTGTCTCACTGGTGGGATTAATCTTCTTGATTGTTAGCTTCATGTTTCATAAGAAAGTTTTTATATGAAAACCAAAGGATCATTTTCTACTCCTACACATCAGCGCACACTGTTGGGAAACTATCATTTACACATTGTTCAGATTCCACCCAAAAGGTCACAGACTTACACAGAAGAGATAAAATGTTTCCTTTATGGTAAAACATTTTTAATGGACAATCATCTCTTAGTATCCTCAAAGTATTGGTTCCAGGACCCCCCAAGGATACCAAAATCTGCAAATGCTCAAGTCCCTGATGTAAAATGGCGTAGTATTTGCCTATAAGCTACATACATTCTTTCCTATATTTTAAATCATCTCTAGATTACTTGTAATACCTAATATAACATAAATGCTATCTACATAGTTGTTATATTGTATTGATTTTTATTTTTATTATTTTTTTTAAAGACAGGGTCTCATTCTGTCACCCAGGTTGGAGTGCAGCGGTGCAATCATGGCTCACTATAGCCTCCACCTCCTAGGATCAAGTGATCCTCCCATCTCAGCCTCCCCAGTAGCTGGGACTACAGATGCATGCCACCAAACCCAGCTAATTTTTTAAACTTTTAGTAGACACAGGTTCTCACCATGTTGCCAGGCTGACCTAAAACTCCTGAGCTCAAGTGATCCTCTAGCCACAGCCTCCCAAATTGCAAGGATTATAGGTGTGAGCTATTGCACCCACCCAGACTACATTAGTTTTTATTGTATTTTTAAATTATTTTTTCTGAATATTTTTGACCCATGGTTGGTTGAATGTATGCAGAACCTACAGACAGGGAGGGTCAACTGGACCTTACTTTTTATTTAAAAAGGTCACTGGAGTTATGAAATATAGCTATGATAAATATCACACAGACTAGTCAGTCTTTACTGACAGCAATATTATTTTTTTAATTAATTAATTCTTTTTTAGATTTAATTAATCTAACACTCTCTGTTGCCCAGGCTGGAGTGCAGTGGTACAATCTTGGCTCACTGCAGCCACCACCTCCTGGGATCAAGAGATCTTCCTATCTGAGCCTCCTCAGTAGCTGGGACTATAGGTGTACACCACTATGCTTAGATAATTTAAAAATTTTTCTGTAGAGAGGTCTCACCATATTTGCCAGGTTGTCTTAAACTCCTGGACACAAGCAATCCTCCTGCCTTGGCCTCCCACAGTGCTTGGATTACAGGCGTGAGTCACTGCACCCGGCCTGATAGCAATTTTAGATGACAAAGGGAAAAAAAATGTCATCGTCACATAGTAGTGCAGACACTATACTTTTTGACAATCTATCAGCAAGTGGGTTTGTTCCTTTGACCACCCAATTCTTTCATCCTGTATTTCCATTGAACTTTTTCTTTGCATATCTAGGCAGCCTTCAAGTCCCTGTTGATATGCCACTTCCTCCACGAAGTCTTTCCAAACCCTATCTTTCAGAATCCTTTTTTTTTTTCCTGTGGCCTCACAGTATTGGAACCACTATTAGAGCAGTAATTTCTTTCTCATTCATGCCACAGTTAGCTTTTTTAGTCTTTTCTAACTAAATTATAAGTTAAATGCCACAATTAGTTTCTTATGTCTTTTCTAACTAGAATATAAGTTCAGTGACAAAAGCATTCAGCTTATGGTTTCTGTTTTACCACAGTGCATTGCAAATTGTAGACCCTTGCTATACAAACAAGAAATGTCCCTCCAGTCTTTTTATCATAGACTGTTGTGCAGTGTCTTCACAGCTGGTTTGTCTGCATATCACAGCAATTCTGAACCTTGGAGTTAACCAGGTTTTCTCTTTTGTTTTTGCTTACTAGAAAGCTTGATTTACGTTTAGGCCTCCCTCTAGACTTTGATTATACACATTTTTTTGTGCTAATGTTACCTCTGGCTTTAATGTTTTCTTTCTTTTTTTAAAAAGAAAATTTAATTTTTTTCCCTCAAATGAATTCAATTAGTTATATTAACTCTTTACATTTATATATTTATGTGACTACTTTAAATCAAGAAGGATTGACAGACAATTAAAAATTAAGAAAACAAACAGATACCCAATAAACAATCATACAATTTATTAGACAAATTCTTCTTATACAGGAGTTTTTTGTGGCTGTGTCAGTTTCAAAAAAAGTGGTAATTAATAAAGAATGTTAATCTTTGAAAATAACAAACCTTTATTACCTTATGAATTTTCCCCCCATGACAGTGTGTTATTAATAGAACTTCCCAGATAGCAGGCAGGCAAGTTTGCTGTTGGCCTCAGATCCCATTTCCTTATGTGTAAATGAGGGGGTAGGGCTAAAAGATCCCTAGGGTCTCCTCAGTTTCTCACATTATGTGATTCTTAAATACCCTCAGCTCTCCCCTTCTCTCTACCTGTGTTGACACAGCCTCAGAACATTAGGGAGGAAGTTTGAAATGTGAAATAAATCTTTTGAACTTTTAGATTTCACTGAGTGCTGATTTAGATTTCTACACTGATGACGAATTAAGAAAAAGCTGCTGGGAGAATTGACAGTGTTGGGATTTATATGGGGCCCACCCACGATAATCTCGAAATTTTTCCTAAGCTTCACAGTTATGTGAGTGGGTGTATGGGGAAAATATTTTTTTTAAAAGTTAATCTATATATAGCTAATTGAGCAGAAAAGTAACTAGTGACTTCACATATATTCTCTTCTTTGATAGTTAGTCGTTTAAAGTCTTTGGGAAACTATCGAGGAAGAAGACAAAGCAAACGTAGCAAGACAGAAGGAAAAGAGACAACAAAAAGTGCGGGTCTGACAATGGGAGCAGGATGGGGGGCTCTCACTGTGGAAATGAAATTCCATCATCCCTACTTCTACATTCTCCCAGTGCCCCACGCTTTCCTGGACTTACCTTATCGCTCACACATGCATGTCCCAAGAATGCCAGACAGGAAGGCAGTGTGCCATAATGCTTAGTACACATGCTTTGGGGCCTCCTGCCATCTAGGTACTGGCCGTGTAACCTTGGTTAGTTTCCTGATCTATCCTGATTATTGTCTGTACCATGGAGCTAATAATAGCACATAGGGGATAGCATGGGGATGTTATAATGATTAAATGATATGATGTGTTTACAATGTGGAGCACAGTGCCTGTCATTCATTCACTTATTCATTCAATACATATTTACCAAACATCTACTGTGTGCCAAAATCTAATTGACACTTGGATATGTCCATGAACAGATCAGATAAAGATTTCTGCCCATGGGAATCTTATTTTATACATAGCCAATTAAGAGGACCCATTAACAAGTAGCCTAGAAGAGAAGGTACCACGTGCAAGCTTAATATTTTTTATTATGGGACTGGATGAGGAGGAAGAGTTAGATAAAGGGATGGTATGAGTGGCCAGTGCCCCTTAGCTTGGCAAACTCTCATGATTTGTCATCTGCAGGATTTGACCAACCTATTATTTACATATTTTCTAACCTGTCCATGTATTAATATATTCTTAACTTTTTCAACATTCAAAAGAAAAACAAAAAATGTATAACCAAAATACAATGAATTATTCCAACAAGAAATCTCCTCTGTTAGAACCTCTAACCACTTCCCTGTGACAGATATATTTTTTTCCCATTTTTCAAAATTGTTTTCTATTAAACTTAAGGTAATAAACTTTGTAGTGGGTTTTACAATCAAGGGCATATAAGTGTATATTTGATAACATTGACTGTCATTTTGCAGAGTGAATTTTAAAAATACACATTTTCACAAGGGAAATATACCACATAGAAGATATATAAAATGAGGTGTCTGCGGTTGAGTGTTTATAGTTCCACAGCTGCAAAGCATCTACAAAACCGCTAGTACTTTACGGAGAATCCTGACAAATTCTGATTCTTGCTTTCACACCTCCAGCATTTTTTGGGGGGGTCTCCTGACTCTGCAAATGCAAATAAGTTGGACTTCTTCTGTACCCACTATACATCAAAGAACTATTTAATTGGAGGTTGTGTTGGAAATTCTTAGTAGCAAGCAGTCCTGTCTGTACAAGAAACTAGAACAAATAGAGGATTTAAAATGCATTTGCAAAATTTGTGATTTATATGAATCCTCTCTTTTTTCTAAGTTTTCAGGGTTACCCTGAATTGGTAAAGAATGCTGTGTCCCAAACCTTCCACACATCATGTGGTTTACGCTCACAACAATCTCGCATGTAAGTAATAATTAGTAATACTTTTCATTTATTATAGATAGAGAACAATTACAAAAAGGTTATGTACGTTTCTTGAGTCTTTAAGTGGCAGATCTAGGGTTTGAATTCAAGGCGATCTGGATCCAAAGCCCAGGTTCACTGAGGACAGTGTATGCAAGTATAGCTCAGAGAACTGAAAGCCTGGGGGCATGAATCCCAATGCAAGATAGTCTTAATAATAACGGCAAAGGAAAGAATATTCTGCAAGGGAACATTATTAAAACACATTTAACATTCATCACAAAGTATTACATGCATATATTAACACTCAGATATAAGTCCCAAATTAGGGTATAGAAAATTGAATGTCTGTTTTAGCTTCTGAAATGAGAATGCCTAAGGTAATCTTACCGCCCAATACAAGGAGGGAGTGGATGTGTTAAAAGCACAACTGTTGGTCCTCACTCCCTAGAGATTCTGATTCAATAGATTTTGGGTGGGGAACAAGCATGTGTATTTTACAAACATTCTTCAGGTGAAGTTGATGTGCTGACAGAACTCAAAAAAGAAGGCTTAATGATATTTAATATTTGTACTAATTCAATCCCTGTCCATGTATCAGCAATGTCTATCTTAAAAAAGGCTAGTAAGAAAAGCCTCCGTTTCGAATTCATTGCCCTTCTAGTTTTATTATTAAATAAAGATATACACACACCAACACACACACACACACACACACACACACACACACACACACACACTAATAGGAGCATAGGTAGAGGTCTTGTTTTTGTAAACATTTTAAATCATCATGTAGTAACACACGTGTTATTCTGAATTAGATCTGGGAAAAGAAAAAGGATAATAATGAAAAAACTGATGAAATATGAGTAAAGTCTGAATTTGAGTGAATAGAATTATACCAATGTGAATTTATTTTTTGGACAACTGTGCCACACTTATGTAAGTTTTCCACATTAGCATAAGCTAGAAGACAGGTATACAGGAACTCTCTGTACTATCTTTGCAACTTTCTTTTCCCATAAATCTAAGGTCTTGCCTAGATAAAAAGTGTTTTGTTTAAAAGAGTCATCATATCAAGTACAAAACTATTAAAGTGTTTATTTTCATTTTCCAAGTTATGAGGTGTATCCTCCAGTGGCCAATAAGCATTAAGTGTTTTTCTTCCATAACTTAAACTGTAAGTAACAATAGGGAAGAAAGTGAGAAGGGAGAAAATGAAGACAGACAGGGGCAAGATCAAGGAAAGCAAAGAGAGCAATGAGGGCAAGCAAAGTCTGCCATAGCCCAGCCCACAGTGGGTGCAGAAGGCCATATAATGCTACCCTGAGTCACAGAGAGCATGAAGCTCCTTTGAGAGATTTCCTTTTGCTAGCCATCCTACTCTATGCAGTACTAAACTGTTGCATGACTTTAGCATTTAGCAGAAGGCATGGGGCAGGGCCCTGGAAGGACGTGAAGAATCAAAGTCTGAGAGTTGTTGAGAAAGGAAATAAATAAAGTAGGTGCTTAATGCCAATGCAAATTAACTTAAGAAATTAAGACATACTCATCTACAGTGCATTAAAAAAGGATAAGTGGGGATAGGGAAAGGATGAAGGGAGAATGTCAGGAGCAAAAGACCTGAGCACTAAGGCCTTTGGTATTTTGTTCTGTGGACTGACCCCATGTGGAGGTGAAGGGTGGAATTATTGGCACAGCCTGGCACTTGCTCTAAAGTTGCATGTTTTGTCTATGACTATTTGCTAAATTAATGACATAAACTTCTGTTGCTACATAAGACTTCAAAATTATCTAGGATGTCATCTTCAGTTTTTCCAAAGGACTTCTGCCTCAGAGAGACTTCCTTCTTTCATCCCCATGCTTTTCACTGGAGAGCTTTATCCTTGATGCATCCTTCCTACTAAAACCAGCATGGTGAGGATATATAGTTGTTTTAGTAATCCCATTTCTATTCGAGCAAGTTCAGGCATTTGAAGTGGACACACCCAGGTTTGGAGGTGTGTATGACAATGGTGTCCCAGTATCACTCATTTTATCAAGTTGGGGCAGAGAAGTGTACATGAATATGACATGAGTTACAACATGTTTGGAGCTTATGAACAATTTAATTACCAAGTTCAAGATTCGGTTGACAGCCAAGTCCCAGAACTTGTGAAATAGAAAGAAAAGAAAATGAAATGAATGAAATATAACTCTTGTATAAAGCTGATTGCAGAGGCTGATGAGAAAAAGGAGAGAGGTGTAAAAAAAAAAAGCCCTCATAAAAGTCCACATAAGTAATTTGGAATGTGATTATGTAAACTGCAACAAGGGTAAAACCCACAGGTTTTTATATTTGACAGAAATGAGAGTATAGGGAAAAGGAAGGTTGAATTCATTTACCTTCTCTATTTACATTTCCCTGATGTTCAGACACCTACACTTTGGTAGTCTTGCACTGATTAAAACAATGTTGAGGGGTAACATGAACTGTTGGGGGAGGGTAATTATGTGTCTTCCTTTATGTCTTGTCTGTTTTCTGCTGCTATAACAGAATACAATCAACTGGGCAATTTATAAAGAAGAGAAGTTATTTGGCTCATGGTTCTGGGGCTGGGAAGTCCAAGAACATCATGCTGGCATCTGGGGATGGTGATCCCATGGCAGAAGGTGGAAGGATGAAGTGAGCACTGAAGAT